>NW_026947522.1:8552806-11150460 GCF_034190915.1 Cavia porcellus | reverse complement strand
TATGGGTGTGTGTTACATTACTTTCACTAGTAGGAGTGAGAAAATCATCACGGGGTGGTGCGCATTGTATGGGTGTGTGTTACATTAGATTCACTAGTAGGAGTGAGAAAAACATCACGGGGTGGTGCGCATTGTATGGGTGTGTGTAACATTAGATTCAGTAGTAGGAGTGAGAAAAACATCACGGGGTGGTGCGCATTGTATGGGGGTGTGTTACATTAGATTCACTAGTAGGAGTGAGAAAAACATCACGGGGTGGTGCGCATTGTATGGGTGTGTGTTACATTAGATTCACTAGTAGGAGTGAGAAAAACATCACGGGGTGGTGCGCATTGTATGGGTGTGTGTTACATTAGATACACTAGTAGCAGTGAGAAAAACATCACGGGGTGGTGCACATTGTATGGGTGTGTGTTACATTACATTCACTAGTAGGAGTGAGAAAATCATCACGGGGTGGTGCGCATTGTATGGCTGTGTGTTACATTAGATTCACTAGTAGGAGTGAGAAATACATCACGGGGTGGTGCGCATTGTATGGGTGTGTGTTACATTAGATTCACTAGTAGCAGTGAGAAAAACATCACGGGGTGGTGCGCATTGTATGCGTGTGTGTTACATTACATTCACTAGTAGGAGTGAGAAAAACATCACGGGGTGGTGCGCATTGTATGGGTGTGTGTCACATTACATTCACTAGTAGGAGTGAGAAAAACATCACGGGGTGGTGCGCATTGTATGGGTGTGTGTTACATTACATTCACTAGTAGGAATGAGAAAAACAACACGGTGTGGTGCGCATTGTATGGGTGTGTGTTACATTACTTTCACTAGTAGGAGTGAGAAAATCATCACGGGGTGGTGCGCATTGTATGGGTGTGTGTTACATTACATTCACTAGTAGGAGTGAGAAAAACATCACGGGGTGGTGCGCATTGTATGGGTGTGTGTTACATTACATTCACTAGTAGGAGTGAGAAAAACATCACGGGGTGGTGCGCATTGTATGGGTGCGTGTTACATTACATTCACTAGTAGGAGTGAGAAAAACATCACGGGGTGGTGCGCATTGTATGGGGGTGTGTTACATTAGATTCACTAGTAGGAGTGAGAAAAACATCACGGGGTGGTGCGCATTGTATGGGTGTGTGTTACATTAGATTCACCAGTAGGAGTGAGAAAAACATCACGGGGTGGTGCGCATTGTATGGGTGTGTGTTACATTAGATACACTAGTAGCAGTGAGAAAAACATCACGGGGTGGTGCGCATTGTATGGGTGTGTGTTACATTACATTCACTAGTAGGAGTGAGAAAATCATCACGGGGTGTTGCGCATTGTATGGGTGTGTGTTACATTACATTCACTAGTAGGAGTGAGAAAAACATCACGGGGTGGTGCGCATTGTATGGGTGTGTGTTACATTACATTCACTAGTAGGAGTGCGAAAAACATCACGGGGTGGTGCGCATTGTAAGGGTGTGTGTTACATTACATTCACTAGTAGGAGTGAGAAAAACATCACGGGGTGGAGCGCATTGTAAGGGTGTGTGTTACATTACATTCACTAGTAGGAGTGAGAAAAACATCACGGGGTGGTGCGCATTGTATGGGTTTGTGTTCCATTAGATTCACTAGTAGGAGTGAGAAAAACATCACGGGGTGGTGCGCATTGTATGGGTGTGTGTTACATTTGATTCACTAGTAGGTGTGAGAAAAACATCACGGGGTGGTGCGCATTGTATGGGTGTGTGTTACATTAGATTCACTAGTAGGAGTGAGAAAATCATCACGGGGTGGTGCACCTTGTAATGGTGTGTGTTACATTACATTCACTAGTAGGTGTGAGAAATACATCACGGGGTCGTGCGCCTTGTATGGGTGAGTGTTACATTACATTCACTACTAGGAGTGAGAAAAACATCACAGGGTGGTGCGCATTGTATGGGTGTGTGTTACATTACATTCACTAGTAGGAGTGAGAAAAACATCACGGGGTGGTGCGCATTGTATGGGTGTGTGTTACATTACTTTCACTAGTAGGAGTGAGAAAATCATCACGGGGTGGTGCGCATAGTATGGGTGTGAGTTACATTACATTCACTAGTAGGAGTGAGAAAAACATCACGGTGTGGTGCGCATTGTATGGGTGTGTGTTACATTACATTCACTAGTAGGAGTGAGAAAAACATCACGGGGTGGTGCGCATTGTATGGGTGTGTGTTACATTACATTCACTAGTAGGACAGAGAAAAACATCAAGGGGTGGTGCGCATTGTATGGGTGTGTGTTACATTACATTCATTAGTAGGAGTGAGAAAAACATCACGGGGTGGTGCGCATTGTATGGGTGCGTGTTACATTACATTCACTAGTAGGAGAGAGAAAAACATCACGGGGTGGTGCGCATTGTATGGGTGTGTGTTACATTACATTCACTAGTAGGAGTGAGAAAAATATCACGGGGTGGTGCGCATTGTATGGGTGTGTGTTACATTACATTCACTAGTAGGAGTGAGAAAAACAACACGGGGTGGTGCGCATTGTATGGGTGTGTGTTACATTAGTTTCACTAGTAGGATTGAGAAAATCATCACGGGGTGGTGCGCATTGTATGGGTGTGTGTTACATTAGTTTCACTAGTAGGAGTGAGAAAATCATCACGGGGTGGTGCGCATTGTATGGGTGTGTGTTACATTACATTCACTAGTAGGAGTGAGAAAAACATCACGGGGTGGTGCGCATTGTATGGGTGTGTGTTACATTACATTCACTAGTAGGAGTGAGAAAAACATCACGGGGTGGTGCGCATTGTATGGGTGCGTGTTACATTACATTCACTAGTAGGAGAGAGAAAAACATCACGGGGTGGTGCGCATTGTATGGGTGTGTGTTACATTACATTCACTAGTAGGAGTGAGAAAAATATCACGGGGTGGTGCGCATTGTATGGGTGTGCGTTACATTACATTCACTAGTAGGAGTGAGAAAAACATCACGGGGTGGTGCGCATTGTATGGGTGTGCGTTACATTACATTCACTAGTAGGAGTGAGAAAAACATCACGGGGTGGTGCGCATTGTATGGGTGTGCGTTACATTACATTCACTAGTAGGAGTGAGAAAAACATCACGGGGTGGTGCGCATTGTATGGGTGTGCGTTACATTACATTCACTAGTAGGAGTGAGAAAAAAATCACGGGGTGGTGCGCATTGTATGGGTTTGCGTTACATTACATTCACTAGTAGGAGTGAGAAAAACATCACGGGGAGGTGCGCATTGTATGGGTGTGCGTTACATTACATTCACTAGTAGGAGTGAGAAAAACATCACGGGGTGGTGCGCATTGTATGGGTGTGTGTTACATTACTTTCACTAGTAGGAGTGAGAAAATCATCACGGGGTGGTGCGCATTGTATGGGTGTGTGTTACATTAGATTCACTAGTAGGAGTGAGAAAAACATCACGGGGTGGTGCGCATTGTATGGGTGTGTGTAACATTACATTCACTAGTAGGAGTGAGAAAAACATCACGGCGTGGTGCGCATTGTATGGGGGTGTGTTACATTAGATTCACTAGTAGGAGTGAGAAAAACATCACGGGGTGGTGCGCATTGTATGGGTGTGTGTTACATTAGATTCACCAGTAGGAGTGAGAAAAACATCACGGGGTGGTGCGCATTGTATGGGTGTGTGTTACATTAGATACACTAGTAGCAGTGAGAAAAACATCACGGGGTGGTGCGCATTGTATGGGTGTGTGTTACATTACATTCACTAGTAGGAGTGAGAAAATCATCACGGGGTGTTGCGCATTGTATGGGTGTGTGTTACATTACATTCACTAGTAGGAGTGAGAAAAACATCACGGGGTGGTGCGCATTGTATGGGTGTGTGTTACATTACATTCACTAGTAGGAGTGCGAAAAACATCACGGGGTGGTGCGCATTGTAAGGGTGTGTGTTACATTACATTCACTAGTAGGAGTGAGAAAAACATCACGGGGTGGAGCGCATTGTAAGGGTGTGTGTTACATTACATTCACTAGTAGGAGTGAGAAAAACATCACGGGGTGGTGCGCATTGTATGGGTTTGTGTTCCATTAGATTCACTAGTAGGAGTGAGAAAAACATCACGGGGTGGTGCGCATTGTATGGGTGTGTGTTACATTTGATTCACTAGTAGGTGTGAGAAAAACATCACGGGGTGGTGCGCATTGTATGGGTGTGTGTTACATTAGATTCACTAGTAGGAGTGAGAAAATCATCACGGGGTGGTGCGCCTTGTAATGGTGTGTGTTACATTAGATTCACTAGTAGGTGTGAGAAATACATCACGGGGTCGTGCGCCTTGTATGGGTGTGTGTTACATTACATTCACTAGTAGGAGTGAGAAAAACATCACAGGGTGGTGCGCATTGTATGGGTGTGTGTTACATTACGTTCACTAGTAGGAGTGAGAAAAACATCACGGGGTGGTGCGCATTGTATGGGTGTGTGTTACATTACTTTCACTAGTAGGAGTGAGAAAATCATCACGGGGTGGTGCGCATAGTATGGGTGTGAGTTACATTACATTCACTAGTAGGAGTGAGAAAAACATCACGGTGTGGTGCGCATTGTATGGGTGTGTGTTACATTACATTCACTAGTAGGAGTGAGAAAAACATCACGGGGTGGTGCGCATTGTATGGGTGTGTGTTACATTACATTCACTAGTAGGACAGAGAAAAACATCAAGGGGTGGTGCGCATTGTATGGGTGTGTGTTACATTACATTCATTAGTAGGAGTGAGAAAAACATCACGGGGTGGTGCGCATTGTATGGGTGTGTGTTACATTAGATTCACTAGTAGGAGTGAGAAAAACATCACGGGGTGGTGCGCATTGTATGGGTGTGTGTTACATTAGATTCACTAGTAGGAGTGAGAAATACATCACGGGGTGGTGCGCATTGTATGGGTGTGTGTTACATTAGATTCACTAGTAGCAGTGAGAAAAACATCACGGGGTGGTGCGCATTGTATGGGTGTGTGTTACATTAGATTCACTAGTAGGAGTGAGAAAAACATCACGGGGTGGTGCGCATTGTATAGGTGTGTGTCACATTACATTCACTAGTAGGAGTGAGAAAAACATCACGGGGTGGTGCGCATTGTATGGGTGCGTGTTACATTACATTCACTAGTAGGAGAGAGAAAAACATCACGGGGTGGTGCGCATTGTATGGGTGTGTGTTTCATTACATTCACTAGTAGGAGTGAGAAAAATATCACGGGGTGGTGCGCATTGTATGGGTGTGCGTTACATTACATTCACTAGTAGGAGTGAGAAAAACATCACGGGGTGGTGCGCATTGTATGGGTGTGCGTTACATTACATTCACTAGTAGGAGTGAGAAAAACATCACGGGGTGGTGCGCATTGTATGGGTGTGCGTTACATTACATTCACTAGTAGGAGTGAGAAAAACATCACGGGGTGGTGCGCATTGTATGGGTGTGTGTTACATTACATTCACTAGTAGGAGTGAGAAAAACATCACGGGGTGGTGCGCATTGTATGGGTGTGTGTTACATTACATTCACTAGTAGGAGTGAGAAAAACATCACGGGGTGGTGCGCATTGTATGGGTGTGTGTTACATTACTTTCACTAGTAGGAGTGAGAAAAACATCACGGGGTGGTGCGCATTGTATGGGTGTGTGTTACATTACTTTCACTATTAGGAGTGAGAAAATCATCACGGGGTGGTGCGCATTGTATGGGTGTGTGTTACATTATATTCACTAGTAGGAGTGAGAAAAACATCACGGGGTGGTGTGCATTGTATGGGTGTGTGTAACATTACATTCAGTAGTAGGAGTGAGAAAAACATCACGGGGTGGTGCGCATTGTATGGGTGTGTGTTACATTAGATTCACTAGTAGGAGTGAGAAATACATCACGGGGTGGTGCGCATTGTATGGGTGTGTGTTACATTAGATTCACTAGTAGGAGTGAGAAATACATCACGGGGTGGTGCGCATTTTATGCGTGTGTGTTACATTACATTCACTAGTAGCAGTGAGAAAAACATCACGGGGTGGTGCGCATTTTATGCGTGTGTGTTACATTACATTCACTAGTAGGAGTGAGAAAAACATCACGGGGTGGTGCGCATTGTATGGGTGTGTGTCACATTACATTCACTAGTAGGAGTGAGAAAAACATCACGGGGTGGTGCGCATTGTATGGGTGTGTGTTACATTACATTCACTAGTAGGAGTGAGAAAAACATCACGGGGTGGTGCGCATTGTATGGGTGTGTGTTACATTACATTCACTAGTAGGAGTGAGAAAAACAACACGGTGTGGTGCGCATTGTATGGGTGTGTGTTACATTACTTTCACTAGTAGGAGTGAGAAAATCATCACGGGGTGGTGCGCATTGTATGGGTGTGTGTTACATTACATTCACTAGTAGGAGTGAGAAAAACATCACGGGGTGGTGCGCATTGTATGGGTGTGTGTTACATTACATTCACTAGTAGGAGTGAGAAAAACATCACGGGGTGGGGCGCATTGTATGGGTGCGTGTTACATTACATTCACTAGTAGGAGAGAGAAAAACATCACGGGGTGGTGCGCATTGTATGGGTGTGTGTTACATTACATTCACTAGTAGGAGTGAGAAAAACATCACGGGGTGGTGCGCATTGTATGGGTGTGCGTTACATTACATTCACTAGTAGGAGTGAGAAAAACATCACGGGGTGGTGCGCATTGTATGGGTGTGCGTTACATTACATTCACTAGTAGGAGTGAGAAAAACATCACGGGGTGGTGCGCATTGTATGGGTGTGCGTTACATTACATTCACTAGTAGGAGTGAGAAAAACATCACGGGGTGATGCGCATTGTATGGGTGTGTGTTACATTACATTCACTAGTAGGAGTGAGAAAAACATCACGGGGTGGTGCGCATAGTATGGGTGTGTGTTACATTACATTCACTAGTAGGAGTGAGAAAAACATCACGGGGTGGTGCGCATTGTATGGGTGTGTGTTACATTACATTCACTAGTAGGAGTGAGAAAAACATCACGGGGTGGTGCGCATTGTATGGGTGTGTGTTACATTACTTTCACTAGTAGGAGTGAGAAAATCATCACGGGGTGGTGCGCATTGTATGGGTGTGTGTTACATTAGATTCACTAGTAGGAGTGAGAAAAACATCACGGGGTGGTGCGCATTGTACGGGTGTGTGTTACATTACATTCACTAGTAGGAGTGAGAAAAACATCACGGGGTGGTGCGCATTGTATGGGTGTGTGTAACATTACATTCACTACTAGGAGTGAGAAAAACATCACGGGGTGGTGCGCATTGTATGGGGGTGTGTTACATTAGATTCACTAGTAGGAGTGAGAAAAACATCACGGGGTGGTGCGCATTGTATGGGTGTGTGTTACATTAGATTCACTAGTAGGAGTGAGAAAAACATCACGGGGTGGTGCGCATTGTATGGGTGTGTGTTACATTAGATTCACTAGTAGGAGTGAGAAAAACATCACGGGGTGGTGCGCCCTGTATGGGTGTGTGTTACATTAGATTCACTAGTAGCAGTGAGAAAAACATCACGGGGTGGTGCGCATTGTATGCGTGTGTGTTACATTACATTCACTAGTAGGAGTGAGAAAAACATCACGGGGTGGTGCGCATTGTATGGGTGTGTGTCACATTACATTCACTAGTAGGAGTGAGAAAAACATCACGGGGTGGTGCGCATTGTATGGGTGTGTGTTACATTACATTCACTAGTAGGAGTGAGAAAAACATCACGGGGTGGTGCGCATTGTATGTGTGTGTGTTACATTACATTCACTAGTAGGAGTGAGAAAAACAACACGGGGTGGTGCGCATTGTATGGGTGTGTGTTACATTACTTTCACTAGTAGGAGTGAGAAAATCATCACGGGGTGGTGCGCATTGTATGGGTGTGTGTTACATTACATTCACTAGTAGGAGTGAGAAAAACATCACGGGGTGGTGCGCATTGTATGGGTGTGTGTTACATTACATTCACTAGTAGGAGTGAGAAAAACATCACGGGGTGGTGCGCATTGTATGGGTGCGTGTTACATTACATTCACTAGTAGGAGAGAGAAAAACATCACGGGGTGGTGCGCATTGTATGGGTGTGTGTTACATTACATTCACTAGTAGGAGTGAGAAAAATATCACGGGGTGGTGCGCATTGTATGGGTGTGCGTTACATTACATTCACTAGTAGGAGTGAGAAAAACATCACGGGGTGGTGCGCATTGTATGGGTGTGCGTTACATTACATTCACTAGTAGGAGTGAGAAAAACATCACGGGGTGGTGCGCATTGTATGGGTGTGCGTTACATTACATTCACTAGTAGGAGTGAGAAAAACATCACGGGGTGATGCGCATTGTATGGGTGTGTGTTACATTACATTCACTAGTAGGAGTGAGAAAAACATCACGGGGTGGTGCGCATTTTATGGGTGTGTGTTACATTACATTCACTAGTAGGAGTGAGAAAAACATCACGGGGTGGTGCGCATTGTATGGGTGTGTGTTACATTACATTCACTAGGAGGAGTGAGAAAAACATCACGGGGTGGTGCGCATTGTATGGGTGTGTGTTACATTACTTTCACTAGTAGGAGTGAGAAAATCATCACGGGGTGGTGCGCATTGTATGGGTGTGTGTTACATTAGATTCACTAGTAGGAGTGAGAAAAATATCACGGGGTGGTGCGCATTGTATGGGTGTGTGTTACATTACATTCACTAGTAGGAGTGAGAAAAACATCACGGGGTGGTGCGCATTGTATGGGTGTGTGTAACATTACATTCACTAGTAGGAGTGAGAAAAACATCACGGGGTGGTGCGCATTGTATGGGGGTGTGTTACATTAGATTCACTAGTAGGAGTGAGAAAAACATCACGGGGTGGTGCGCATTGTATGGGTGTGTGTTACATTAGATTCACTAGTAGGTGTGAGAAATACATCACGGGGTCGTGCGCCTTGTATGGGTGTGTGTTACATTACATTCACTAGTAGGAGTGAGAAAAACATCACAGGGTGGTGCGCATTGTATGGGTGTGTGTTACATTACATACACTAGTAGGAGTGAGAAAAACATCACGGGGTGGTGCCCATTGTATGGGTGTGTGTTACATTACTTTCACTAGTAGGAGTGAGAAAATCATCACGGGGTGGTGCGCATAGTATGGGTGTGAGTTACATTACATTCAGTAGTAGGAGTGAGAAAAACATCACGGTGTGGTGCGCATTGTATGGGTGTGTGTTACATTACATTCACTAGTAGGAGTGAGAAAAACATCACGGGGTGGTGCGCATTGTATGGGTGTGTGTTACATTACATTCACTAGTAGGACAGAGAAAAACATCACGGGGTGGTGCGCATTGTATGGGTGTGTGTTACATTACATTCACTAGTAGGACAGAGAAAAACATCAAGGGGTGGTGCGCATTGTATGGGTGTGTGTTACATTACATTCACTAGTAGGAGTGAGAAAAACATCACGGGGTGGTGCGCATTGTATGGGTGTGTGTTACATTACATTCACTAGTAGGAGTGAGAAAAACATCACGGGGTGGGGCACATTGTATGGGTGCGTGTTACATTACATTCACTAGTAGGAGAGAGAAAAACATCACGGGGTGGTGCGCATTGTATGGGTGTGTGTTACATTACATTCACTAGTAGGAGTGAGAAAAACATCACGGGGTGGTGCGCATTGTATGGGTGTGCGTTACATTACATTCACTAGTAGGAGTGAGAAAAACATCACGGGGTGGTGCGCATTGTATGGGTGTGCGTTACATTACATTCACTAGTAGGAGTGAGAAAAACATCACGGGGTGGTGCGCATTGTATGGGTGTGCGTTACATTACATTCACTAGTAGGAGTGAGAAAAACATCACGGGGTGATGCGCATTGTATGGGTGTGTGTTACATTACATTCACTAGTAGGAGTGAGAAAAACATCACGGGGTGGTGCGCATAGTATGGGTGTGTGTTACATTACATTCACTAGTAGGAGTGAGAAAAACATCACGGGGTGGTGCGCATTATATGGGTGTGTGTTACATTACATTCACTAGTAGGAGTGAGAAAAACATCACGGGGTGGTGCGCATTGTATGGGTGTGTGTTACATTACTTTCACTAGTAGGAGTGAGAAAATCATCACGGGGTGGTGCGCATTGTATGGGTGTGTGTTACATTAGATTCACTAGTAGGAGTGAGAAAAATATCACGGGGTGGTGCGCATTGTACGGGTGTGTGTTACATTACATTCACTAGTAGGAGTGAGAAAAACATCACGGGGTGGTGCGCATTGTATGGGTGTGTGTAACATTACATTCACTACTAGGAGTGAGAAAAACATCACGGGGTGGTGCGCATTGTATGGGGGTGTGTTACATTAGATTCACTAGTAGGAGTGAGAAAAACATCACGGGGTGGTGCGCATTGTATGGGTGTGTGTTACATTAGATTCACTAGTAGGAGTGAGAAAAACATCACGGGGTGGTGCGCATTGTATGGGTGTGTGTTACATTAGATTCACTAGTAGGAGTGAGAAAAACATCACGGGGTGGTGCGCCCTGTATGGGTGTGTGTTACATTAGATTCACTAGTAGCAGTGAGAAAAACATCACGGGGTGGTGCGCATTGTATGCGTGTGTGTCACATTACATTCACTAGTAGGAGTGAGAAAAACATCACGGGGTGGTGCGCATTGTATGGGTGTGTGTCACATTACATTCACTAGTAGGAGTGAGAAAAACATCACGGGGTGGTGCGCATTGTATGGGTGTGTGTTACATTACATTCACTAGTAGGAGTGAGAAAAACATCACGGGGTGGTGCGCATTGTATGGGTGTGTGTTACATTACATTCACTAGTAGGAGTGAGAAAAACAACACGGGGTGGTGCGCATTGTATGGGTGTGTGTTACATTACTTTCACTAGTAGGAGTGAGAAAATCATCACGGGGTGGTGCGCATTGTATGGGTGTGTGTTACATTACATTCACTAGTAGGAGTGAGAAAAACATCACGGGGTGGTGCGCATTGTATGGGTGTGTGTTACATTACATTCACTAGTAGGAGTGAGAAAAACATCACGGGGTGGTGCGCATTGTATGGGTGCGTGTTACATTACATTCACTAGTAGGAGAGAGAAAAACATCACGGGGTGGTGCGCATTGTATGGGTGTGTGTTACATTACATTCACTAGTAGGAGTGAGAAAAATATCACGGGGTGGTGCGCATTGTATGGGTGTGCGTTACATTACATTCACTAGTAGGAGTGAGAAAAACATCACGGGGTGGTGCGCATTGTATGGGTGTGCGTTACATTACATTCACTAGTAGGAGTGAGAAAAACATCACGGGGTGGTGCGCATTGTATGGGTGTGCGTTACATTACATTCACTAGTAGGAGTGAGAAAAACATCACGGGGTGGTGCGCATTGTATGGGTGTGTGTTACATTACATTCACTAGTAGGAGTGAGAAAAACATCACGGGGTGGTGCGCATTTTATGGGTGTGTGTTACATTACATTCACTAGTAGGAGTGAGAAAAACATCACGGGGTGGTGCGCATTGTATGGGTGTGTGTTACATTACATTCACTAGGAGGAGTGAGAAAAACATCACGGGGTGGTGCGCATTGTATGGGTGTGTGTTACATTACTTTCACTAGTAGGAGTGAGAAAATCATCACGGGGTGGTGCGCATTGTATGGGTGTGTGTTACATTAGATTCACTAGTAGGAGTGAGAAAAATATCACGGGGTGGTGCGCATTGTATGGGTGTGTGTTACATTACATTCACTAGTAGGAGTGAGAAAAACATCACGGGGTGATGCGCATTGTATGGGTGTGTGTAACATTACATTCACTAGTAGGAGTGAGAAAAACATCACGGGGTGGTGCGCATTGTATGGGGGTGTGTTACATTAGATTCACTAGTAGGAGTGAGAAAAACATCACGGGGTGGTGCGCATTGTATGGGTGTGTGTTACATTAGATTCACTAGTAGGTGTGAGAAATACATCACGGGGTCGTGCGCCTTGTATGGGTGTGTGTTACGTTACATTCACTAGTAGGAGTGAGAAAAACATCACAGGGTGGTGCGCATTGTATGGGTGTGTGTTACATTACATTCACTAGTAGGAGTGAGAAAAACATCACGGGGTGGTGCCCATTGTATGGGTGTGTGTTACATTACTTTCACTAGTAGGAGTGAGAAAATCATCACGGGGTGGTGCGCATAGTATGGGTGTGAGTTACATTACATTCAGTAGTAGGAGTGAGAAAAACATCACGGTGTGGTGCGCATTGTATGGGTGTGTGTTACATTACATTCACTAGTAGGAGTGAGAAAAACATCACGGGGTGGTGCGCATTGTATGGGTGTGTGTTACATTACATTCACTAGTAGGACAGAGAAAAACATCAAGGGGTGGTGCGCATTGTATGGGTGTGTGTTACATTACATTCATTAGTAGGAGTGAGAAAAACATCACGGGGTGGTGCGCATTGTATGGGTGTGTGTTACATTAGATTCACTAGTAGGAGTGAGAAAAACATCACGGGGTGGTGCGCATTGTATGGGTGTGTGTTACATTAGATTCACTAGTAGGAGTGAGAAAAACATCACGGGGTGGTGCGCATTGTATGGGTGTGTGTAACATTACATTCACTAGTAGGAGTGAGAAAAACATCACGGGGTGGTGCGCATTGTATGGGTGCGTGTTACATTACATTCACTAGTAGGAGAGAGAAAAACATCACGGGGTGGTGCGCATTGTATGGGTGTGTGTTACATTACATTCACTAGTAGGAGTGAGAAAAATATCACGGGGTGGTGCGCATTGTATGGGTGTGCGTTACATTACATTCACTAGTAGGAGTGAGAAAAACATCACGGGGTGGTGCGCATTGTATGGGTGTGCGTTACATTACATTCACTAGTAGGAGTGAGAAAAACATCACGGGGTGGTGCGCATTGTATGGGTGTGCGTTACATTACATTCACTAGTAGGAGTGAGAAAAACATCACGGGGTGATGCGCATTGTATGGGTGTGTGTTACATTACATTCACTAGTAGGAGTGAGAAAAACATCACGGGGTGGTGCGCATTGTATGGGTGTGTGTTACATTACATTCACTAGTAGGAGTGAGAAAAACATCACGGGGTGGTGCGCATTGTATGGGTGTGTGTTACATTACATTCACTAGTAGGAGTGAGAAAAACATCACGGGGTGGTGCGCATTGTATGGGTGTGTGTTACATTACTTTCACTATTAGGAGTGAGAAAATCATCACGGGGTGGTGCGCATTGTATGGGTGTGTGTTACATTAGATTCACTAGTAGGAGTGAGAAAAACATCACGGGGTGGTGCGCATTGCATGGGTGTGTGTAACATTACATTCAGTAGTAGGAGTGAGAAAAACATCACGGGGTGGTGTGCATTGTATGGGGGTGTGTTACATTAGATTCACTAGTAGGAGTGAGAAAAACATCACGGGGTGGTGCGCATTGTATGGGTGTGTGTTACATTAGATTCACTAGTAGGAGTGAGAAAAACATCACGGGGTGGTGCGCATTGTATGGGTGTGTGTTACATTAGATACACTAGTAGCAGTGAGAAAAACATCACGGGGTGGTGCGCATTGTATGGGTGTGTGTTACATTAGATTCACTAGTAGGAGTGAGAAAATCATCACGGGGTGGTGCGCATTGTATGGGTGTGTGTTACATTACATTCACTAGTAGGAGTGCGAAAAACATCACGGGGTGGTGCGCATTGTATGGGTGTGTGTTACATTACATTCACTAGTAGGAGTGCGAAAAACATCACGGGGTGGTGCGCATTGTAAGGGTGTGTGTTACATTACATTCACTAGTAGGAGTGAGAAAAACATCACGGGGTGGAGCGCATTGTAAGGGTGTGTGTTACATTACATTCACTAGTAGGAGTGAGAAAAACATCACGGGGTGGTGCGCATTGTATGGGTTTGTGTTCCATTAGATTCACTAGTAGGAGTGAGAAAAACATCACGGGGTGGTGCGCATTGTATGGGTGTGTGTTACATTTGATTCACTAGTAGGTGTGAGAAAAACATCACGGGGTGGTGCGCATTGTATGGGTGTGTGTTACATTAGATTCACTAGTAGGAGTGAGAAAATCATCACGGGGTGGTGCGCCTTGTAATGGTGTGTGTTACATTAGATTCACTAGTAGGTGTGAGAAAAACATCACGGTGTCGTGCGCCTTGTATGGGTGTGTGTTACATTACATTCACTAGTAGGAGTGAGAAAAACATCACAGGGTGGTGCGCATTGTATGGGTGTGTGTTACATTACATTCACTAGTAGGAGTGAGAAAAACATCACGGGGTGGTGCGCATTGTATGGGTGTGTGTTACATTACTTTCACTAGTAGGAGTGAGAAAATCATCACGGGGTGGTGCGCATAGTATGGGTGTGAGTTACATTACATTCACTAGTAGGAGTGAGAAAAACATCACGGTGTGGTGCGCATTGTATGGGTGTGTGTTACATTAGATTCACTAGTAGGAGTGAGAAAAACATCACGGGGTGGTGCGCATTGTATGGGTGTGTGTTACATTACATTCACTAGTAGGACAGAGAAAAACATCACGGGGTGGTGCGCATTGTATGGGTGTGTGTTACATTACATTCATTAGTAGGAGTGAGAAAAACATCACGGGGTAGTGCGCATTGTATGGGTGTGTGTTACATTAGATTCACTAGTAGCAGTGAGAAAAACATCACGGGGTGGTGCGCATTGTATGGGTGTGTGTTACATTAGATTCACTAGTAGGAGTGAGAAATACATCACGGGGTGGTGCGCATTGTATGGGTGTGTGTTACATTAGATTCACTAGTAGCAGTGAGAAAAACATCACGGGGTGGTGCGCATTGTATGCGTGTGTGTTACATTACATTCACTAGTAGGAGTGAGAAAAACATCACGGGGTGGTGCGCATTGTATGGGTGCGTGTCACATTACATTCACTAGTAGGAGTGAGAAAAACATCACGGGGTGGTGCGCAATGTATGGGTGTGTGTTACATTACATTCACTAGTAGGAGTGAGAAAAACATCACGGGGTGGTGCGCATTGTATGGGTGTGTGTTACATTACATTCACTAGTAGGAGTGAGAAAAACATCACGGGGTGGTGCGCATTGTATGGGTGTGCGTTACATTACATTCACTAGTAGGAGTGAGAAAAACATCACGGGGTGGTGCGCATTGTATGGGTGTGCGTTACATTACATTCACTAGTAGGAGTGAGAAAAACATCACGGGGTGATGCGCATTGTATGGGTGTGTGTTACATTACATTCACTAGTAGGAGTGAGAAAAACATCACGGGGTGGTGCGCATTGTATGGGTGTGTGTTACATTACATTCACTAGTAGGAGTGAGAAAAACATCACGGGGTGGTGCGCATTGTATGGGTGTGTGTTACATTACATTCACTAGTAGGAGTGAGAAAAACATCACGGGGTGGTGCGCATTGTATGGGTGTGTGTTACATTACTTTCACTAGTAGGAGTGAGAAAATCATCACGGGGTGGTGCGCATTGTATGGGTGTGTGTTACATTAGATTCACTAGTAGGAGTGAGAAAAACATCACGGGGTGGTGCGCATTGTACGGGTGTGTGTTACATTACATTCACTAGTAGGAGTGAGAAAAACATCACGGGGTGGTGCGCATTGTATGGGTGTGTGTAACATTACATTCACTAGTAGGAGTGAGAAAAACATCACGGGGTGGTGCGCCTTGTATGGGGATGTGTTACATTAGATTCACTAGTAGGAGTGAGAAAAACATCACGGGGTGGTGCGCATTGTATGGGTGTGTGTTACATTAGATTCACTAGTAGGAGTGAGAAAAACATCACGGGGTGGTGCGCATTGTATGGGTGTGTGTTACATTAGATTCACTAGTAGGAGTGAGAAAAACATCACGGGGTGGTGCGCACTGTATGGGTGTGTGTTACATTAGATTCACTAGTAGCAGTGAGAAAAACATCACGGGGTGGTGCGCATTGTATGGGTGTGTGTTACATTACATTCACTAGTAGGAGTGAGAAAAACAACACGGGGTGGTGCGCATTGTATGGGTGTGTGTTACATTACTTTCACTAGTAGGAGTGAGAAAATCATCACGGGGTGGTGCGCATTGTATGGGTGTGTGTTACATTACATTCACTAGTAGGAGTGAGAAAAACATCACGGGGTGGTGCGCATTGCATGGGTGTGTGTTACATTACATTCACTAGTAGGAGTGAGAAAAACATCACGGGGTGGTGCGCATTGTATGGGTGCGTGTTACATTACATTCACTAGTAGGAGAGAGAAAAACATCACGGGGTGGTGCGCATTGTATGGGTGTGTGTTACATTACATTCACTAGTAGGAGTGAGAAAAATATCACGGGGTGGTGCGCATTGTATGGGTGTGCGTTACATTACATTCACTAGTAGGAGTGAGAAAAACATCACGGGGTGGTGCGCATTGTATGGGTGTGCGTTACATTACATTCACTAGTAGGAGTGAGAAAAACATCACGGGGTGGTGCGCATTGTATGGGTGTGCGTTACATTACATTCACTAGTAGGAGTGAGAAAAACATCACGGGGTGATGCGCATTGTATGGGTGTGCGTTACATTACATTCACTAGTAGGAGTGAGAAAAACATCACGGGGTGGTGCGCATTTTATGGGTGTGTGTTACATTACATTCACTAGTAGGAGTGAGAAAAACATCACGGGGTGGTGCGCATTGTATGGGTGTGTGTTACATTACATTCACTAGGAGGAGTGAGAAAAACATCACGGGGTGGTGCGCATTGTATGGGTGTGTGTTACATTACTTTCACTAGTAGGAGTGAGAAAATCATCACGGGGTGGTGCGCATTGTATGGGTGTGTGTTACATTAGATTCACTAGTAGGAGTGAGAAAAACATCACGGGGTGGTGCGCATTGTATGGGTGTGTGTTACATTACATTCACTAGTAGGAGTGAGAAAAACATCACGGGGTGGTGCGCATTGTATGGGTGTGTGTAACATTACATTCACTAGTAGGAGTGAGAAAAACATCACGGGGTGGTGCGCATTGTATGGGGGTGTGTTACATTAGATTCACTAGTAGGAGTGAGAAAAACATCACGGGGTGGTGCGCATTGTATGGGTGTGTGTTACATTAGATTCACTAGTAGGAGTGAGAAAAACATCACGGGGTGGTGGGCATTGTATGGGTGTGTGTTACATTAGATACACTAGTAGCAGTGAGAAAAACATCACGGGGTGGTGCGCATTGTATGGGTGTGTGTTACATTACATTCACTAGTAGGACAGAGAAAAACATCACGGGGTGGTGCGCATTGTATGGGTGTGTGTTACATTACATTCATTAGTAGGAGTGAGAAAAACATCACGGGGTGGTGCGCATTGTATGGGTGTGTGTTACATTAGATTCACTAGTAGGAGTGAGAAAAACATCACGGGGTGGTGCGCATTGTATGGGTGTGTGTTACATTAGATTCACTAGAAGGAGTGAGAAAAACATCACGGCGTGGTGCGCATTGTATGGGTGTGTGTTACATTACATTCACTAGTAGGAGTGAGAAAAACATCACGGGATGGTGCGCATTGTATGGGTGTGTGTTACATTACTTTCACTAGTAGGAGTGAGAAAATCATCACGGGGTGGTGCGCATTGTATGGGTGTGTGTTACATTACATTCACTAGTAGGAGTGAGAAAAACATCACGGGGTGGTGCGCATTGTATGGGTGTGTGTTACATTACATTCACTAGTAGGAGTGAGAAAAACATCACGGGGTGGTGCACATTGTATGGGTGTGTGTTACATTAGATTCACTAGTAGCAGTGGGAAAAACATCACGGGGTGGTGCGCATTGTATGGGTGTGTGTTACATTACATTCACTAGTAGGAGTGAGAAAATCATCACGGGGTGGTGCGCATAGTATGGGTGTGAGTTACATTACATTCAGTAGTAGGAGTGAGAAAAACATCACGGTGTGGTGCGCATTGTATGGGTGTGTGTTACATTACATTCACTAGTAGGAGTGAGAAAAACATCACGGGGTGGTGCGCATTGTATGGGTGTGTGTTACATTACATTCACTAGTAGGACAGAGAAAAACATCAAGGGGTGGTGCGCATTGTATGGGTGTGTGTTACATTACATTCATTAGTAGGAGTGAGAAAAACATCACGGGGTGGTGCGCATTGTATGGGTGTGTGTTACATTAGATTCACTAGTAGGAGTGAGAAAAACATCACGGGGTGGTGCGCATTGTATGGGTGTGTGTTACATTAGATTCACTAGTAGGAGTGAGAAAAACATCACGGGGTGGTGCGCATTGTATGGGTGTGTGTAACATTACATTCACTAGTAGGAGTGAGAAAAACATCACGGGATGGTGCGCATTGTATGGGTGCGTGTTACATTACATTCACTAGTAGGAGAGAGAAAAACATCACGGGGTGGTGCGCATTGTATGGGTGTGTGTTACATTACATTCACTAGTAGGAGTGAGAAAAATATCACGCGGTGGTGCGCATTGTATGGGTGTGCGTTACATTACATTCACTAGTAGGAGTGAGAAAAACATCACGGGGTGGTGCGCATTGTATGGGTGTGCGTTACATTACATTCACTAGTAGGAGTGAGAAAAACATCACGGGGTGGTGCGCATTGTATGGGTGTGCGTTACATTACATTCACTAGTAGGAGTGAGAAAAACATCACGGGGTGATGCGCATTGTATGGGTGTGTGTTACATTACATTCACTAGTAGGAGTGAGAAAAACATCACGGGGTGGTGCGCATTGTATGGGTGTGTGTTACATTACATTCACTAGTAGGAGTGAGAAAAACATCACGGGGTGGTGCGCATTGTATGGGTGTGTGTTACATTACATTCACTAGTAGGAGTGAGAAAAACATCACGGGGTGGTGCGCATTGTATGGGTGTGTGTTACATTACTTTCACTATTAGGAGTGAGAAAATCATCACGGGGTGGTGCGCATTGTATGGGTGTGTGTTACATTAGATTCACTAGTAGGAGTGAGAAAAACATCACGGGGTGGTGCGCATTGTATGGGTGTGTGTAACATTACATTCAGTAGTAGGAGTGAGAAAAACATCACGGGGTGGTGCGCATTGTATGGGGGTGTGTTACATTAGATTCACTAGTAGGAGTGAGAAAAACATCACGGGGTGGTGCGCATTGTATGGGTGTGTGTTACATTAGATTCACTAGTAGGAGTGAGAAAAACATCACGGGGTGGTGCGCATTGTATGGGTGTGTGTTACATTAGATACACTAGTAGCAGTGAGAAAAACATCACGGGGTGGTGCGCATTGTATGGGTGTGTGTTACATTAGATTCACTAGTAGGAGTGAGAAAATCATCACGGGGTGGTGCGCATTGTATGGGTGTGTGTTACATTACATTCACTAGTAGGAGTGCGAAAAACATCACGGGGTGGTGCGCATTGTATGGGTGTGTGTTACATTACATTCACTAGTAGGAGTGCGAAAAACATCACGGGGTGGTGCGCATTGTAAGGGTGTGTGTTACATTACATTCACTAGTAGGAGTGAGAAAAACATCACGGGGTGGAGCGCATTGTAAGGGTGTGTGTTACATTACATTCACTAGTAGGAGTGAGAAAAACATCACGGGGTGGTGCGCATTGTATGGGTTTGTGTTCCATTAGATTCACTAGTAGGAGTGAGAAAAACATCACGGGGTGGTGCGCATTGTATGGGTGTGTGTTACATTTGATTCACTAGTAGGTGTGAGAAAAACATCACGGGGTGGTGCGCATTGTATGGGTGTGTGTTACATTAGATTCACTAGTAGGAGTGAGAAAATCATCACGGGGTGGTGCGCCTTGTAATGGTGTGTGTTACATTAGATTCACTAGTAGGTGTGAGAAAAACATCACGGTGTCGTGCGCCTTGTATGGGTGTGTGTTACATTACATTCACTAGTAGGAGTGAGAAAAACATCACAGGGTGGTGCGCATTGTATGGGTGTGTGTTACATTACATTCACTAGTAGGAGTGAGAAAAACATCACGGGGTGGTGCGCATTGTATGGGTGTGTGTTACATTACTTTCACTAGTAGGAGTGAGAAAATCATCACGGGGTGGTGCGCATAGTATGGGTGTGAGTTACATTACATTCACTAGTAGGAGTGAGAAAAACATCACGGTGTGGTGCGCATTGTATGGGTGTGTGTTACATTAGATTCACTAGTAGGAGTGAGAAAAACATCACGGGGTGGTGCGCATTGTATGGGTGTGTGTTACATTACATTCACTAGTAGGACAGAGAAAAACATCACGGGGTGGTGCGCATTGTATGGGTGTGTGTTACATTACATTCATTAGTAGGAGTGAGAAAAACATCACGGGGTAGTGCGCATTGTATGGGTGTGTGTTACATTAGATTCACTAGTAGGAGTGAGAAAAACATCACGGGGTGGTGCGCATTGTATGGGTGTGTGTTACATTAGATTCACTAGTAGGAGTGAGAAATACATCACGGGGTGGTGCGCATTGTATGGGTGTGTGTTACATTAGATTCACTAGTAGCAGTGAGAAAAACATCACGGGGTGGTGCGCATTGTATGCGTGTGTGTTACATTACATTCACTAGTAGGAGTGAGAAAAACATCACGGGGTGGTGCGCATTGTATGGGTGCGTGTCACATTACATTCACTAGTAGGAGTGAGAAAAACATCACGGGGTGGTGCGCAATGTATGGGTGTGTGTTACATTACATTCACTAGTAGGAGTGAGAAAAACATCACGGGGTGGTGCGCATTGTATGGGTGTGTGTTACATTACATTCACTAGTAGGAGTGAGAAAAACATCACGGGGTGGTGCGCATTGTATGGGTGTGCGTTACATTACATTCACTAGTAGGAGTGAGAAAAACATCACGGGGTGGTGCGCATTGTATGGGTGTGCGTTACATTACATTCACTAGTAGGAGTGAGAAAAACATCACGGGGTGATGCGCATTGTATGGGTGTGTGTTACATTACATTCACTAGTAGGAGTGAGAAAAACATCACGGGGTGGTGCGCATTGTATGGGTGTGTGTTACATTACATTCACTAGTAGGAGTGAGAAAAACATCACGGGGTGGTGCGCATTGTATGGGTGTGTGTTACATTACATTCACTAGTAGGAGTGAGAAAAACATCACGGGGTGGTGCGCATTGTATGGGTGTGTGTTACATTACTTTCACTAGTAGGAGTGAGAAAATCATCACGGGGTGGTGCGCATTGTATGGGTGTGTGTTACATTAGATTCACTAGTAGGAGTGAGAAAAACATCACGGGGTGGTGCGCATTGTACGGGTGTGTGTTACATTACATTCACTAGTAGGAGTGAGAAAAACATCACGGGGTGGTGCGCATTGTATGGGTGTGTGTAACATTACATTCACTAGTAGGAGTGAGAAAAACATCACGGGGTGGTGCGCATTGTATGGGGATGTGTTACATTAGATTCACTAGTAGGAGTGAGAAAAACATCACGGGGTGGTGCGCACTGTATGGGTGTGTGTTACATTAGATTCACTAGTAGCAGTGAGAAAAACATCACGGGGTGGTGCGCATTGTATGGGTGTGTGTTACATTAGATTCACTAGTAGGAGTGAGAAAAACATCACGGGGTGGTGCGCATTGTATGGGTGTGTGTTACATTAGATTCACTAGTAGGAGTGAGAAAAACATCACGGGGTGGTGCGCACTGTATGGGTGTGTGTTACATTAGATTCACTAGTAGCAGTGAGAAAAACATCACGGGGTGGTGCGCATTGTATGGGTGTGTGTTACATTACATTCACTAGTAGGAGTGAGAAAAACAACACGGGGTGGTGCGCATTGTATGGGTGTGTGTTACATTACTTTCACTAGTAGGAGTGAGAAAATCATCACGGGGTGGTGCGCATTGTATGGGTGTGTGTTACATTACATTCACTAGTAGGAGTGAGAAAAACATCACGGGGTGGTGCGCATTGCATGGGTGTGTGTTACATTACATTCACTAGTAGGAGTGAGAAAAACATCACGGGGTGGTGCGCATTGTATGGGTGCGTGTTACATTACATTCACTAGTAGGAGAGAGAAAAACATCACGGGGTGGTGCGCATTGTATGGGTGTGTGTTACATTACATTCACTAGTAGGAGTGAGAAAAATATCACGGGGTGGTGCGCATTGTATGGGTGTGCGTTACATTACATTCACTAGTAGGAGTGAGAAAAACATCACGGGGTGGTGCGCATTGTATGGGTGTGCGTTACATTACATTCACTAGTAGGAGTGAGAAAAACATCACGGGGTGGTGCGCATTGTATGGGTGTGCGTTACATTACATTCACTAGTAGGAGTGAGAAAAACATCACGGGGTGATGCGCATTGTATGGGTGTGTGTTACATTACATTCACTAGTAGGAGTGAGAAAAACATCACGGGGTGGTGCGCATTTTATGGGTGTGTGTTACATTACATTCACTAGTAGGAGTGAGAAAAACATCACGGGGTGGTGCGCATTGTATGGGTGTGTGTTACATTACATTCACTAGGAGGAGTGAGAAAAACATCACGGGGTGGTGCGCATTGTATGGGTGTGTGTTACATTACTTTCACTAGTAGGAGTGAGAAAATCATCACGGGGTGGTGCGCATTGTATGGGTGTGTGTTACATTAGATTCACTAGTAGGAGTGAGAAAAACATCACGGGGTGGTGCGCATTGTATGGGTGTGTGTTACATTACATTCACTAGTAGGAGTGAGAAAAACATCACGGGGTGGTGCGCATTGTATGGGTGTGTGTAACATTACATTCACTAGTAGGAGTGAGAAAAACATCACGGGGTGGTGCGCATTGTATGGGGGTGTGTTACATTAGATTCACTAGTAGGAGTGAGAAAAACATCACGGGGTGGTGCGCATTGTATGGGTGTGTGTTACATTAGATTCACTAGTAGGAGTGAGAAAAACATCACGGGGTGGTGGGCATTGTATGGGTGTGTGTTACATTAGATACACTAGTAGCAGTGAGAAAAACATCACGGGGTGGTGCGCATTGTATGGGTGTGTGTTACATTACATTCACTAGTAGGACAGAGAAAAACATCACGGGGTGGTGCGCATTGTATGGGTGTGTGTTACATTACATTCATTAGTAGGAGTGAGAAAAACATCACGGGGTGGTGCGCATTGTATGGGTGTGTGTTACATTAGATTCACTAGTAGGAGTGAGAAAAACATCACGGGGTGGTGCGCATTGTATGGGTGTGTGTTACATTAGATTCACTAGAAGGAGTGAGAAAAACATCACGGCGTGGTGCGCATTGTATGGGTGTGTGTTACATTACATTCACTAGTAGGAGTGAGAAAAACATCACGGGATGGTGCGCATTGTATGGGTGTGTGTTACATTACATTCACTAGTAGGAGTGAGAAAATCATCACGGGGTGGTGCGCATTGTATGGGTGTGTGTTACATTACATTCACTAGTAGGAGTGAGAAAAACATCACGGGGTGGTGCGCATTGTATGGGTGTGTGTTACATTACATTCACTAGTAGGAGTGAGAAAAACATCACGGGGTGGTGCGCATTGTATGGGTGTGTGTTACATTAGATTCACTAGTAGCAGTGGGAAAAACATCACGGGGTGGTGCGCATTGTATGGGTGTGTGTTACATTACATTCACTAGTAGGAGTGAGAAAATCATCACGGGGTGGTGCGCATTGTATGGGTGTGTGTTACATTACATTCACTAGTAGGAGTGAGAAAAACATCACGGGGTGGTGCGCATTGTATGGGTGTGTGTTACATTAGATTCACTAGTAGGAGTGAGAAAAATATCACGGGGTGGTGCACATTGTATGGGTGTGTGTTACATTAGATTCACTAGTAGGAGTGAGAAAAACATCACGGGGTGGTGCGCATTGTATGGGTGTGTGTTACATTAGATTCACTAGTAGCAGTGAGAAAAACATCACGGGGTGGTGCGCATTGTATGGGTGTGTGTTACATTACATTCACTAGTAGGAGTGAGAAAAACATCACGGGGTGGTGCGCATTGTATGGGTGTGTGTTCCATTAGATTCACTAGTAGGAGTGAGAAAAACATCACGGGGTGGTGTGCATTGTATGGGTGTGTGTTACATTAGATTCACTAGTAGGTGTGAGAAAAACATCACGGGGTGGTGCGCATGGTATGGGTGTGTGTTACATTACATTCACTAGTAGGAGTGAGAAAAACATCACGGGGTGGTGTGCATTGTATGGGTGTGTGTTACATTAGATTCAATTGTAGGTGTGAGAAAAACATCACGGGGTGGTGCGCATTGTATGGGTGTGTGTTACATTACATTCACTAGTAGGAGTGAGAAAAACATCACGGGGTGGTGCGCATTGTATGGTTGTGTGTTACATTAGATTCACTAGTAGGAGTGAGAAAAACATCACGGGGTGGTGCGCATTGTATGGGTGTGTGTTACATTAGATTCACTAGTAGGAGTGAGAAAAACATCACGGGGTGGTGCGCATTGTATGGGTGTGTGTTACATTAGATTCACTAGTAGGAGTGAGAAAAACATCACGGGGTGGTGCGCATTGTATGGGTGTGTGTTACATTAGATTCACTAGTAGGAGTGAGAAAAACATCACGGGGTGGTGCGCATTGTATGGGTGTGTGTTACATTAGATTCACTAGTAGGAGTGAGAAAAACATCACGGGGTGGTGCGCATTGTATGGGTGTGTGTTACATTAGATTCACTAGTAAGAGTGAGAAAAACATCACGGGGTGGTGTGCATTTTATGGGTGTGTGTTACATTACATTCTCAAGTAGGAGTGAGAAAAACATCACGGGGTGGTGCGCATTGTATGGGTGTGTGTTACATTACATTCACTAGTAGGAGTGAGAAAAACATCACGGGGTGGTGCGCATTGTATGGGTGTGTGTTACATTACATTCACTAGTAGGAGTGAGAAAAACATCACGGGGTGGTGCGCATTGTATGGGTGTGAGTTACATTACATTCACTAGTAGGAGTGAGAAAAACATCACGGGGTGGTGCGCATTGTATGGGTGTGTGTCACATTACTTTCACTAGTAGGAGTGAGAAAATCATCACGGGGTGGTGCACATTGTATGGGTGTGTGTTACATTACATTCACTAGTAGGAGTGAGAAAAACATCACGGGGTGGTGCGCATTGTATGGGTGTGTGTTACATTACATTCACTAGTAGGAGTGAGAAAAACATCACAGGGTTGTGCGCATTGTATGGGTGTGTGTAACATTACATTCACTAGTAGGAGTGAGAAAAACATCACGGGGTGGTGCGCATTGTATGGGGGTGTGTTACATTAGATTCACTAGTAGGAGTGAGAAAAACATCACGGGGTGGTGCGCATTGTATGGGTGTGTGTTACATTAGATTCACTAGTAGGAGTGAGAAAAACATCACGGGGTGGTGCGCATTGTATGGGTGTGTGTTACATTAGATTCACTAGTAGCAGTGAGAAAAACATCACGGGGTGGTGCGCATTGTATGGGTGAGTGTTACATTACATTCACTAGTAGGAGTGAGAAAATCATCACGGGGTGGTGCGCATTGTATGGGTGTGTGTTACATTACATTCACTAGTAGGAGTGAGAAAAACATCACGGGGTGGTGCGCATTGTATGGGTGTGTGTTACATTACATTCACTAGTAGGAGTGAGAAAAACATCACGGGGTGGTGCGCATTGTAAGGGTGTGTGTTACATTACATTCACTAGTAGGAGTGAGAAAAACATCACGGGGTGGAGCGCATTGTAAGGGTGTGTGTCACATTAGATTCACTAGTAGCAGTGAGAAAAACATCACGGGGTGGTGCGCATTGTATGGGTGTGTGTTACATTACATTCACTAGTAGGAGTGAGAAAATCATCACGGGGTGGTGCGCATTGTATGGGTGTGTGTTACATTACATTCACTAGTAGGAGTGAGAAAAACATCACGGGGTGGTGCGCATTGTATGGGTGTGTGTTACATTACATTCACTAGTAGGAGTGAGAAAAACATCACGGGGTGGTGCGCATTGTAAGGGTGTGTGTTACATTACATTCACTAGTAGGAGTGAGAAAAACATCACGGGGTGGTGGGCATTGTATGGGTGTGTGTTACATTAGATACACTAGTAGCAGTGAGAAAAACATCACGGGGTGGTGCGCATTGTATGGGTGTGTGTTACATTACATTCACTAGTAGGACAGAGAAAAACATCACGGGGTGGTGCGCATTGTATGGGTGTGTGTTACATTACATTCATTAGTAGGAGTGAGAAAAACATCACGGGGTGGTGCGCATTGTATGGGTGTGTGTTACATTAGATTCACTAGTAGGAGTGAGAAAAACATCACGGGGTGGTGCGCATTGTATGGGTGTGTGTTACATTAGATTCACTAGAAGGAGTGAGAAAAACATCACGGCGTGGTGCGCATTGTATGGGTGTGTGTTACATTACATTCACTAGTAGGATTGAGAAAAACATCACGGGATGGTGCGCATTGTATGGGTGTGTGTTACATTACTTTCACTAGTAGGAGTGAGAAAATCATCACGGGGTGGTGCGCATTGTATGGGTGTGTGTCACCTTACATTCACTAGTAGGAGTGAGAAAAACATCACGGGGTGGTGCGCATTGTATGGGTGTGTGTTACATTACATTCACTAGTAGGAGTGAGAAAAACATCACGGGGTGGTGCGCATTGTATGGGTGTGTGTTACATTAGATTCACTAGTAGCAGTGGGAAAAACATCACGGGGTGGTGCGCATTGTATGGGTGTGTGTTACATTACATTCACTAGTAGGAGTGAGAAAATCATCACGGGGTGGTGCGCATTGTATGGGTGTGTGTTACATTACATTCACTAGTAGGAGTGAGAAAAACATCACGGGGTGGTGCGCATTGTATGGGTGTGTGTTACATTAGATTCACTAGTAGGAGTGAGAAAAATATCACGGGGTGGTGCACATTGTATGGGTGTGTGTTACATTAGATTCACTAGTAGGAGTGAGAAAAACATCACGGGGTGGTGCGCATTGTATGGGTGTGTGTTACATTAGATTCACTAGTAGCAGTGAGAAAAACATCACGGGGTGGTGCGCATTGTATGGGTGTGTGTTACATTACATTCACTAGTAGGAGTGAGAAAATCATTACGGGGTGGTGCGCATTGTAAGGGTGTGTGTTACATTACATTCACTAGTAGGAGTGAGAAAAACATCACGGGGTGGTGCGCATTGTATGGGTGTGTGTTACATTACATTCACTAGTAGGAGTGAGAAAAACATCACGGGGTGGTGCGCATTGTATGGGTGTGTGTTACATTAGATTCACTAGTAGGAGTGAGAAAAACATCACGGGGTGGTGCGCATTGTATGGGTGTGTGTTACATTAGATTCACTAGTAGGAGTGAGAAAAACATCACGGGGTGGTGCGCATTGTATGGGTGTGTGTTACATTAGATTCACTAGTAGCAGTGAGAAAAACATCACGGGGTGGTGCGCATTGTATGGGTGAGTGTTACATTACATTCACTAGTAGGAGTGAGAAAATCATCACGGGGTGGTGCGCATTGTATGGGTGTGTGTTACATTACATTCACTAGTAGGAGTGAGAAAAACATCACGGGGTGGTGCGCATTGTATGGGTGTGTGTTACATTACATTCACTAGTAGGAGTGAGAAAAACATCACGGGGTGGTGCGCATTGTAAGGGTGTGTGTTACATTACATTCACTAGTAGGAGTGAGAAAAACATCACGGGGTGGAGCGCATTGTAAGGGTGTGTGTTACATTAGATTCACTAGTAGCAGTGAGAAAAACATCACGGGGTGGTGCGCATTGTATGGGTGTGTGTTACATTACATTCACTAGTAGGAGTGAGAAAATCATCACGGGGTGGTGCGCATTGTATGGGTGTGTGTTACATTACATTCACTAGTAGGAGTGAGAAAAACATCACGGGGTGGTGCGCATTGTATGGGTGTGTGTTACATTACATTCACTAGTAGGAGTGAGAAAAACATCACGGGGTGGAGCGCATTGTATGGGTGTGTGTTACATTAGATTCACTAGTAGGAGTGAGAAAAACATCACGGGGTGGTGCGCATTGTATGGGTGTGTGTTACATTAGATTCACTAGTAGCAGTGAGAAAAACATCACGGGGTGGTGCGCATTGTATGGGTGAGTGTTACATTACATTCACTAGTAGGAGTGAGAAAATCATCACGGGGTGGTGCGCATTGTATGGGTGTGTGTTACATTACATTCACTAGTAGGAGTGAGAAAAACATCACGGGGTGGTGCGCATTGTATGGGTGTGTGTTACATTACATTCACTAGTAGGAGTGAGAAAAACATCACGGGGTGGTGCGCATTGTAAGGGTGTGTGTTACATTACATTCACTAGTAGGAGTGAGAAAAACATCACGGGGTGGAGCGCATTGTAAGGGTGTGTGTCACATTAGATTCACTAGTAGCAGTGAGAAAAACATCACGGGGTGGTGCGCATTGTATGGGTGTGTGTTACATTACATTCACTAGTAGGAGTGAGAAAATCATCACGGGGTGGTGCGCATTGTATGGGTGTGTGTTACATTACATTCACTAGTAGGAGTGAGAAAAACATCACGGGGTGGTGCGCATTGTATGGGTGTGTGTTACATTACATTCACTAGTAGGAGTGAGAAAAACATCACGGGGTGGTGCGCATTGTAAGGGTGTGTGTTACATTACATTCACTAGTAGGAGTGAGAAAAACATCACGGGGTGGTGGGCATTGTATGGGTGTGTGTTACATTAGATACACTAGTAGCAGTGAGAAAAACATCACGGGGTGGTGCGCATTGTATGGGTGTGTGTTACATTACATTCACTAGTAGGACAGAGAAAAACATCACGGGGTGGTGCGCATTGTATGGGTGTGTGTTACATTACATTCATTAGTAGGAGTGAGAAAAACATCACGGGGTGGTGCGCATTGTATGGGTGTGTGTTACATTAGATTCACTAGTAGGAGTGAGAAAAACATCACGGGGTGGTGCGCATTGTATGGGTGTGTGTTACATTAGATTCACTAGAAGGAGTGAGAAAAACATCACGGCGTGGTGCGCATTGTATGGGTGTGTGTTACATTACATTCACTAGTAGGATTGAGAAAAACATCACGGGATGGTGCGCATTGTATGGGTGTGTGTTACATTACTTTCACTAGTAGGAGTGAGAAAATCATCACGGGGTGGTGCGCATTGTATGGGTGTGTGTTACCTTACATTCACTAGTAGGAGTGAGAAAAACATCACGGGGTGGTGCGCATTGTATGGGTGTGTGTTACATTACATTCACTAGTAGGAGTGAGAAAAACATCACGGGGTGGTGCGCATTGTATGGGTGTGTGTTACATTAGATTCACTAGTAGCAGTGGGAAAAACATCACGGGGTGGTGCGCATTGTATGGGTGTGTGTTACATTACATTCACTAGTAGGAGTGAGAAAATCATCACGGGGTGGTGCGCATTGTATGGGTGTGTGTTACATTACATTCACTAGTAGGAGTGAGAAAAACATCACGGGGTGGTGCGCATTGTATGGGTGTGTGTTACATTAGATTCACTAGTAGGAGTGAGAAAAATATCACGGGGTGGTGCACATTGTATGGGTGTGTGTTACATTAGATTCACTAGTAGGAGTGAGAAAAACATCACGGGGTGGTGCGCATTGTATGGGTGTGTGTTACATTAGATTCACTAGTAGCAGTGAGAAAAACATCACGGGGTGGTGCGCATTGTATGGGTGTGTGTTACATTACATTCACTAGTAGGAGTGAGAAAATCATTACGGGGTGGTGCGCATTGTAAGGGTGTGTGTTACATTACATTCACTAGTAGGAGTGAGAAAAACATCACGGGGTGGTGCGCATTGTATGGGTGTGTGTTACATTACATTCACTAGTAGGAGTGAGAAAAACATCACGGGGTGGTGCGCATTGTATGGGTGTGTGTTACATTAGATTCACTAGTAGGAGTGAGAAAAACATCACGGGGTGGTGCGCATTGTATGGGTGTGTGTTACATTAGATTCACTAGTAGGAGTGAGAAAAACATCACGGGGTGGTGCGCATTGTATGGGTGTGTGTTACATTAGATTCACTAGTAGCAGTGAGAAAAACATCACGGGGTGGTGCGCATTGTATGGGTGAGTGTTACATTACATTCACTAGTAGGAGTGAGAAAATCATCACGGGGTGGTGCGCATTGTATGGGTGTGTGTTACATTACATTCACTAGTAGGAGTGAGAAAAACATCACGGGGTGGTGCGCATTGTATGGGTGTGTGTTACATTACATTCACTAGTAGGAGTGAGAAAAACATCACGGGGTGGTGCGCATTGTAAGGGTGTGTGTTACATTACATTCACTAGTAGGAGTGAGAAAAACATCACGGGGTGGAGCGCATTGTAAGGGTGTGTGTTACATTAGATTCACTAGTAGCAGTGAGAAAAACATCACGGGGTGGTGCGCATTGTATGGGTGTGTGTTACATTACATTCACTAGTAGGAGTGAGAAAATCATCACGGGGTGGTGCGCATTGTATGGGTGTGTGTTACATTACATTCACTAGTAGGAGTGAGAAAAACATCACGGGGTGGTGCGCATTGTATGGGTGTGTGTTACATTACATTCACTAGTAGGAGTGAGAAAAACATCACGGGGTGGAGCGCATTGTAAGGGTGTGTGTTACATTTGATTCACTAGTAGGTGTGAGAAAAACATCACGGGGTGGTGCGCATTGTATGGGTGTGTGTTACATTAGATTCACTAGTAGGAATGAGAAAATCATCACGGGGTGGTGCACCTTGTAATGGTGTGTGTTACATTAGATTCACTAGTAGGTGTGAGAAAAACATCACGGGGTCGTGCGCCTTGTATGGGTGTGTGTTACATTACATTCACTAGTAGGAGTGAGAAAAACATCACGGGGTGGTGTGCATTGTATGGGTGTGTGTTATATTACATTCACTAGTAGGAGTGAGAAAAACATCACGGGGTGGTGCGCATTGTATGGGTGTGTGTTACATTACTTTCACTAGTAGGAGTGAGAAAATCATCACGGGGTGGTGCGCATTGTATGGGTGTGAGTTACATTACATTCACTAGTAGGAGTGAGAAAAACATCACGGGGTGGTGCGCATTGTATGGGTGTGTGTTACATTACATTCACTAGTAGGAGTGAGAAAAACATCACGGGGTGGTGCGCATTGTATGGGTGTGTGTTACATTACATTCACTAGTAGGACACAGAAAAACATCACGGGGTGGTGCGCATTGTATGGGTGTGTGTTACATTACATTCATTAGTAGGAGTGAGAAAAACATCACGGGGTGGTGCGCATTGTATGGGTGTGTGTTACATTGGATTCACTAGTAGGAGTGAGAAAAACATCACGGGGTGGTGCGCATTGTATGGGTGTGTGTTACATTAGATTCACTAGTAGGAGTGAGAAAAACATCACGGGGTGGTGCGCATTGTATGGGTGTGTGTTACATTACATTCACTAGTAGGAGTGAGAAAAACATCACGGGGTGGTGCGCATTGTATGGGTGTGTGTTACATTACTTTCACTAGTAGAAGTGAGAAAATCATCACGGGGTGGTGCGCATTGTATGGGTGTGTGTTACATTACATTCACTAGTAGGAGTGAGAAAAACATCACGGGGTGGTGCGCATTGTATGGGTGTGTGTTACATTACATTCACTAGTAGGAGTGAGAAAAACATCACGGGGTGGTGCGCATTGTATGGGTGTGTGTTACATTAGATTCACTAGTAGGAGTGAGAAAAATATCACGGGGTGGTGCGCATTGTATGGGTGTGTGTTACATTAGATTCACTAGTAGGAGTGAGAAAAACATCACGGGGTGGTGCGCATTGTATGGGTGTGTGTTACATTAGATTCACTAGTAGCAGTGAGAAAAACATCACGGGGTGGTGCGCATTGTATGGGTGTGTGTTACATTACATTCACTAGTAGGAGTGAGAAAATCATCACGGGGTGGTGCGCATTGTAAGGGTGTGTGTTACATTACATTCACTAGTAGGAGTGAGAAAAACATCACGGGGTGGAGCGCATTGTAAGGGTGTGTGTTACATTAGATTCACTAGTAGCAGTGAGAAAAACATCACGGGGTGGTGCGCATTGTATGGGTGTGTGTTACATTACATTCACTAGTAGGAGTGAGAAAATCATCACGGGGTGGTGCGCATTGTATGGGTGTGTGTTACATTACATTCACTAGTAGGAGTGAGAAAAACATCACGGGATGGTGCGCATTGTATGGGTGTGTGTTACATTACATTCACTAGTAGGAGTGAGAAAAACATCACGGGGTGGTGCGCATTGTAAGGGTGTGTGTTACATTACATTCACTAGTAGGAGTGAGAAAAACATCACGGGGTGGAGCGCATTGTAAGGGTGTGTGTTACATTTGATTCACTAGTAGGTGTGAGAAAAACATCACGGGGTGGTGCGCATTGTATGGGTGTGTGTTACATTAGATTCACTAGTAGGAGTGAGAAAATCATCACGGGGTGGTGCACCTTGTAATGGTGTGTGTTACATTAGATTCACTAGTAGGTGTGAGAAAAACATCACGGGGTCGTGCGCCTTGTATGGGTGTGTGTTACATTACATTCACTAGTAGGAGTGAGAAAAACATCACGGGGTGGTGCGCATTGTATGGGTGTGTGTTACATTACATTCACTAGTAGGAGTGAGAAAAACATCACGGGGTGGTGCGCATTGTATGGGTGTGTGTTACATTACTTTCACTAGTAGGAGTGAGAAAATCATCACGGGGTGGTGCGCATTGTATGGGTGTGAGTTACATTACATTCACTAGTAGGAGTGAGAAAAACATCACGCGGTGGTGCGCATTGTATGGGTGTGTGTTACATTACATTCACTAGTAGGAGTGAGAAAAACATCACGGGGTGGTGCGCATTGTATGGGTGTGTGTTACATTACATTCACTAGTAGGACACAGAAAAACATCACGGGGTGGTGCGCATTGTATGGGTGTGTGTTACATTACATTCATTAGTAGGAGTGAGAAAAACATCACGGGGTGGTGCGCATTGTATGGGTGTGTGTTACATTGGATTCACTAGTAGGAGTGAGAAAAACATCACGGGGTGGTGCGCATTGTATGGGTGTGTGTTACATTAGATTCACTAGTAGGAGTGAGAAAAACATCACGGGGTGGTGCGCATTGTATGGGTGTGTGTTACATTACATTCACTAGTAGGAGTGAGAAAAACATCACGGGGTGGTGCGCATTGTATGGGTGTGTGTTACATTACTTTCACTAGTAGAAGTGAGAAAATCATCACGGGGTGGTGCGCATTGTATGGGTGTGTGTTACATTACATTCACTAGTAGGAGTGAGAAAAACATCACGGTGTGGTGCGCATTGTATGGGTGTGTGTTACATTACATTCACTAGTAGGAGTGAGAAAAACATCACGGGGTGGTGCGCATTGTATGGGTGTGTGTTACATTACATTCACTAGTAGGAGTGAGAAAAACGTCACGGGGTGGTGCGCATTGTATGGGTGTGTGTTACATTAGATTCACTTGCAGGAGTGAGAAAAACATCACGGAGTGGTGCACATTGTATGGGTGTGTGTTACATTAGATTCACTAGTAGGAGTGAGAAAAACATCACGGGGTGGTGCGCATTGTATGGGTGTGTGTTACATTAAATTCACTAGTAGCAGTGAGAAAAACATCACGGGGTGGTGCGCATTGTATGGGTGTGTGTTACATTACATTCACTAGTAGGAGTGAGAAAATCATCACGGGGTGGTGCGCATTGTAAGGGTGTGTGTTACATTACATTCACTAGTAGGAGTGAGAAAATCATCACGGGGTGGTGCGCATTGTATGGGTGTGTGTTACATTACATTCACTAGTAGGAGTGAGAAAAACATCACCGAGTGGTGCGCATTGTATGGTTGTGTGTTACATTAGATTCACTAGTAGGAGTGAGAAAAACATGCCGGGGTGGTGCGCATTGTATGGGTGTGTGTTACATTACATTCACTAGTAGGAGTGAGAAAAACATCACGGGGTGGTGCGCATTGTATGGGTGTGTGTTACATTAGATTCACTAGTAGCAGTGAGAAAAACATCACGGGGTGGTGCGCATTGTATGGGTGTGTGTTACATTAGATTCACTAGTAGTAGTGAGAAAAACTTCACGGGGTGGTGCGCATTGTATGGGTGTGTGTTACATTAGATTCACTAGTAGGAGTGAGAAAAACATCACGGGGTGGTGCGCATTGTATGGGTGTGTGTTACATTAGATTCACTAGTAAGAGTCAGGAAAACATCACGGGGTGGTGTGCATTTTATGGGTGTGTGTTACATTACATTCACTAGTAGGAGTGAGAAAAACATCACGGGGTGGTGCGCATTGTATGGGTGTGTGTTACATTAGATTCACTAGTAGGAGTGAGAAAAACATCACGGGGTGGTGCGCATTGTATGGGTGTGTGTTACATTAGATTCACTAGTAGGAGTGAGAAAAACATCACGGGGTGGTGCACATTGTATGGATTTGTGTTACATTAGATTCACTAGTAGGAGTGAGAAAAACATCACGGGGTGGTGTGCATTGTATGGGTGTGTGTTACATTACATTCACTAGTAGGAGTGAGAAAAACATCACGGGGTGGTGCGCATTGTATGGGTGTGTGTTACATTACATTCACTAGTAGCAGTGAGAAAAACATCACGGGGTGGTGCGCATTGTATGGGTGTGTGTTACATTACATTCACTAGTAGGAGTGAGAAAAACATCACGGGGTGGTGCGCATTGTATTGGTGTGTGTTACATTAGATTCACTAGTAGCAGTGAGAAAAACATCACGGGGTGGTGCGCATTGTATGGGTGTGTGTTACATTACATTCACTAGTAGGAGTGAGAAAATCATCACGGGGTGGTGCGCATTGTAAGGGTGTGTGTTACATTACATTCACTAGTAGGAGTGAGAAAATCATCACGGGGTGGTGCGCATTGTATGGGTGTGTGTTACATTACATTCACTAGTAGGAGTGAGAAAAACATCACGGGGTGGTGCGCATTGTATGGGTGTGTGTTCCATTACATTCACTAGTAGGAGGGAGAAAAACATCACGGGGTGGTGTGCATTGTATGGGTGTGTGTTACATTAGATTCACTAGTAGGTGTGAGAAAAACATCACGGGGTGGTGCGCATTGTATGGGTGTGCGTTACATTACATTCACTAGTAGGAGTGAGAAAAACATCACGGGGTGGTGCGCATTGTATGGGTGTGTGTTACATTACATTCACTAGTAGGAGTGAGAAAAACATCACGGGGTGGTGCGCAATGTATGGGTGTGTGTTCCATTAGATTCACTAGTAGGAGTGAGAAAAACATCACGGGGTGGTGCGCCTTGTATGGGTGTGTGTTACATTAGATTCACTAGTAGGAGTGAGAAAAACATCACGGGGTGGTGCGCCTTGTATGGGTGTGTGTTACATTAGATTCACTAGTAGGAGTGAGAAAAACATCACGGGGTGGTGTGCATTGTATGGGTGTGTGTTACACTAGATTCACTTGTAGGTGTGAGAAAAACATCACGGGGTCGTGCGCATTGTATGGGTGTGTGTTACATTACATTCACTAGTAGGAGTGAGAAAAACAACACGGGGTGGTGCGCAATGTATGGGTGTGTGTTCCATTAGATTCACTAGTAGGAGTGAGAAAAACATCACGGGGTGGTGCGCCTTGTATGGGTGTGTGTTACATTAGATTCACTAGTAGGAGTGAGAAAAACATCACGGGGTGGTGCGCATTGTATGGGTGTGTGTTACATTAGATTCACTAGTAGGAGTGAGAAAAACATCACGGGGTGGTGCGCATTGTATGGTTGTGTGTTACATTAGATTCACTAGTAGGAGTGAGAAAAACATGCCGGGGTGGTGCGCATTGTATGGGTGTGTGTTACATTACATTCACTAGTAGGAGTGAGAAAAACATCACGGGGTGGTGCGCATTGTATGGGTGTGTGTTACATTAGATTCACTAGTAGGAGTGAGAAAAACATCACGGGGTGGTGCGCATTGTATGGGTGTGTGTTACATTAGATTCACTAGTAGGAGTGAGAAAAACTTCACGAGGTGGTGCACATTGTATGGGTGTGTGTTACATTAGATTCACTAGTAGGAGTGAGAAAAATATCACGGGGTGGTGCGCATTGTATGGGTGTGTGTTACATTAGATTCACTAGTAAGAGTCAGGAAAACATCACGGGGTGGTGTGCATTTTATGGGTGTGTGTTACATTACATTCACTAGTAGGAGTGAGAAAAACATCACGGGGTGGTGCGCATTGTATGGGTGTGTGTTACATTAGATTCACTAGTAGGAGTGAGAAAAACATCACGGGGTGGTGCGCATTGTATGGGTGTGTGTTACATTACGTTCACTAGTAGGAGTGAGAAAAACATCACGGGGTGGTGCGCATTGTATGGATTTGTGTTACATTAGATTCACTAGTAGGAGTGAGAAAAACATCACGGGGTGGTGCGCATTGTATGGGTGTGTGTTACATTACATTCACTAGTAGGAGTGAGAAAAACATCACGGGGTGGTGCGCATTGTATGGGTGTGTGTTACATTAGATTCACTAGTAGCAGTGAGAAAAACATCTCGGGGTGGTGCGCATTGTATGGGTGTGTGTTACATTACATTCACTAGTAGGAGTGAGAAAAACATCACGGGGTGGTGCGCATTGTATGGGGGTGTGTTACATTACATTCACTAGTAGGAGTGAGAAAAACATCACGGGGTGGTGCGCATTGTATGGGTGTGTGTTACATTACATTCACTAGTAGCAGTGAGAAAAACATCACGGGGTGGTGCGCATTGTATGGGTGTGTGTTACATTAGATTCACTAGTAGCAGTGAGAAAAACATCACGGGGTGGTGCGCATTGTATGGGTGCGTGTTACATTAGATTCACTAGTAGCAGTGAGAAAAACATCACGGGGTGGTGCGCATTGTATGGGTGTGTGTTACATTAGATTCACTAGTAGCAGTGAGAAAAACATCACGGGGTGGTGCGCATTGTATGCGTGTGTGTTACATTACATTCACTAGTAGGAGTGAGAAAAACATCACGGGGTGGTGCGCATTGTATGGGTGTGTGTTACATTACATTCACTAGTAGGAGTGAGAAAAACATCACGGGGTGGTGCGCATTGTATGGGTGTGTGTTACATTACATTCACTAGTAGGAGTGAGAAAAACATCACGGGGTGGTGCGCATTGTATGGGTGTGCATTACATTACATTCACTAGTAGGAGTGAGAAAAACATCACGGGGTGATGCGCATTGTATGGGTGTGTGTTACATTACATTCACTAGTAGGAGTGAGAAAAACATCACGGGGTGGTGCGCATTGTATGGGTGTGTGTTACAATACATTCACTAGTAGGAGTGAGAAAAACATCACGGGGTGGTGCGCATTGTATGGGTGTGTGTTACATTACATTCACTAGTAGGAGTGAGAAAAACATCACGGGGTGGTGCGCATTGTATGGGTGTGTGTTACATTACTTTCACTAGTAGGAGTGAGAAAATCATCACGGGGTAGTGCGCATTGTATGGGTGTGTGTTACATTACATTCACTAGTAGGAGTGAGAAAAACATCACGGGGTGGTGGGCATTGTATGGGTGTGTGTTACATTACATTCACTAGTAGGAGTGAGAAAAACATCACGGGGTGGTGCGCATTTTATGGGTGTGTGTTACATTAGATTCACTAGTAAGAGTCAGGAAAACATCACGGGGTGGTGTGCATTTTATGGGTGTGTGTTACATTACATTCTCAAGTAGGAGTGAGAAAAACATCACGGGGTGGTGCGCATTGTATGGGTGTGTGTTACATTAGATTCACTAGTAGGAGTGAGAAAAACATCACGGGGTGGTGCGCATTGTATGGGTGTGTGTTACATTACATTCACTAGTAGGAGTGAGAAAAACATCACGGGGTGGTGCGCATTGTATGGGTGTGTGTTACATTACATTCACTAGTAGCAGTGAGAAAAACATCACGGGGTGGTGCGCATTGTATGGGTGTGTGTTACATTACATTCACTAGTAGGAGTGAGAAAAACATCACGGGGTGGTGCGCATTGTATGGGTGTGTGTTACATTACATTCACTAGTAGGAGTGAGAAAAACATCACGGGGTGGTGCGCATTGTATGGGTGTGTGTTACATTACATTCACTAGTAGCAGTGAGAAAAACATCACGGGGTGGTGCGCATTGTATGGGTGTGTGTTACATTAGATTCACTAGTAGCAGTGAGAAAAACATCACGGGGTGGTGCGCATTGTATGGGTGCGTGTTACATTAGATTCACTAGTAGCAGTGAGAAAAACATCACGGGGTGGTGCGCATTGTATGGGTGTGTGTTACATTAGATTCACTAGTAGCAGTGAGAAAAACATCACGGGGTGGTGCGCATTGTATGCGTGTGTGTTACATTACATTCACTAGTAGGAGTGACAAAAACATCACGGGGTGGTGCGCATTGTATGGGTGTGTGTTACATTACATTCACTAGTAGGAGTGAGAAAAACATCACGGGGTGGTGCGCATTGTATGGGTGTGTGTTACATTACATTCACTAGTAGGAGTGAGAAAAACATCACGGGGTAGTGCGCATTGTATGGGTGTGTGTTACATTACATTCACTAGTAGGAGTGAGAAAAACATCACGGGGTGGTGCGCATTTTATGGGTGTGTGTTACATTAGATTCACTAGTAAGAGTCAGGAATACATCACGGGGTGGTGTGCATTTTATGGGTGTGTGTTACATTACATTCTCAAGTAGGAGTGAGAAAAACATCACGGGGTGGTGCGCATTGTATGGGTGTGTGTTACATTAGATTCACTAGTAGGAGTGAGAAAAACATCACGGGGTGGTGCGCATTGTATGGGTGTGTGTTACATTACATTCACTAGTAGGAGTGAGAAAAACATCACGGGGTGGTGCGCATTGTATGGATTTGTGTTACATTAGATTCACTAGTAGGAGTGAGAAAAACATCACGGGGTGGTGCGCATTGTATGGGTGTGTGTTACATTAGATTCACTAGTAAGAGTCAGGAATACATCACGGGGTGGTGTGCATTTTATGGGTGTGTGTTACATTACATTCTCAAGTAGGAGTGAGAAAAACATCACGGGGTGGTGCGCATTGTATGGGTGTGTGTTACATTAGATTCACTAGTAGGAGTGAGAAAAACATCACGGGGTGGTGCGCATTGTATGGGTGTGTGTTACATTACATTCACTAGTAGGAGTGAGAAAAACATCACGGGGTGGTGCGCATTGTATGGATTTGTGTTACATTAGATTCACTAGTAGGAGTGAGAAAAACATCACGGGGTGGTGCGCATTGTATGGGTGTGTGTTACATTACATTCACTAGTAGGAGTGAGAAAAACATCACGGGGTGGTGCACATTGTATGGGTGTGTGTTACATTACATTCACTAGTAGCAGTGAGAAAAACATCACGGGGTGGTGCGCATTGTATGGGTGTGTGTTACATTACATTCACTAGTAGGAGTGAGAAAAACATCACAGGGTGGTGCGCATTGTATTGGTGTGTGTTACATTAGATTCACTAGTAGGAGTGAGAAAAACATCACGGGGTGGTGCGCATTGTATGGGTGTGTGTTACATTACATTCACTAGTAGCAGTGAGAAAAACATCACGGGGTGGTGCGCATTGTATGGGTGTGTGTTACATTACATTCACTAGTAGGAGTGAGAAAAACATCACGGGGTGGTGCGCATTGTATGGATTTGTGTTACATTAGATTCACTAGTAGGAGTGAGAAAAACATCACGGGGTGGTGCGCATTGTATGGGTGTGTGTTACATTAGATTCACTAGTAAGAGTCAGGAATACATCACGGGGTGGTGTGCATTTTATGGGTGTGTGTTACATTACATTCTCAAGTAGGAGTGAGAAAAACATCACGGGGTGGTGCGCATTGTATGGGTGTGTGTTACATTAGATTCACTAGTAGGAGTGAGAAAAACATCACGGGGTGGTGCGCATTGTATGGGTGTGTGTTACATTACATTCACTAGTAGGAGTGAGAAAAACATCACGGGGTGGTGCGCATTGTATGGATTTGTGTTACATTAGATTCACTAGTAGGAGTGAGAAAAACATCACGGGGTGGTGCGCATTGTATGGGTGTGTGTTACATTACATTCACTAGTAGGAGTGAGAAAAACATCACGGGGTGGTGCGCATTGTATGGGTGTGTGTTACATTACATTCACTAGTAGCAGTGAGAAAAACATCACGGGGTGGTGCGCATTGTATGGGTGTGTGTTACATTACATTCACTAGTAGGAGTGAGAAAAACATCACAGGGTGGTGCGCATTGTATTGGTGTGTGTTACATTAGATTCACTAGTAGGAGTGAGAAAAACATCACGGGGTGGTGCGCATTGTATGGGTGTGTGTTACATTACATTCACTAGTAGCAGTGAGAAAAACATCACGGGGTGGTGCGCATTGTATGGGTGTGTGTTACATTACATTCACTAGTAGGAGTGAGAAAAACATCACGGGGTGGTGCGCATTGTATGGGTGTGTGTTACATTACATTCACTAGTAGCAGTGAGAAAAACATCACGGGGTGGTGCGCATTGTATGGGTGTGTGTTACATTACATTCACTAGTAGCAGTGAGAAAAACATCACGGGGTGGTGCGCATTGTATGGGTGCGTGTTACATTAGATTCACTAGTAGCAGTGAGAAAAACATCACGGGGTGGTGCGCATTGTATGGGTGTGTGTTACATTAGATTCACTAGTAGCAGTGAGAAAAACATCACGGGGTGGTGCGCATTGTATGCGTGTGTGTTACATTACATTCACTAGTAGGAGTGAGAAAAACATCACGGGGTGGTGCGCATTGTATGTGTGTGTGTTACATTACATTCACTAGTAGGAGTGAGAAAAACATCACGGGGTGGTGCGCATTGTATGGGTGTGTGTTACATTACATTCACTAGTAGGAGTGAGAAAAACATCACGGGGTGGTGCGCATTGTATGGGTGTGTGTTACATTACATTCACTAGTAGGAGTGAGAAAAACATCACGGGGTGGTGCGCATTTTATGGGTGTGTGTTACATTAGATTCACTAGTAAGAGTCAGGAATACATCACGGGGTGGTGTGCATTTTATGGGTGTGTGTTACATTACATTCTCAAGTAGGAGTGAGAAAAACATCACGGGGTGGTGCGCATTGTATGGGTGTGTGTTACATTAGATTCACTAGTAGGAGTGAGAAAAACATCACGGGGTGGTGCGCATTGTATGGGTGTGTGTTACATTACATTCACTAGTAGGAGTGAGAAAAACATCACGGGGTGGTGCGCATTGTATGGGTTTGTGTTACATTAGATTCACTAGTAGGAGTGAGAAAAACATCACGGTGTGGTGCGCATTGTATGGGTGTGTGTTACATTAGATTCACTAGTAAGAGTCAGGAATACATCACGGGGTGGTGTGCATTTTATGGGTGTGTGTTACATTACATTCTCAAGTAGGAGTGAGAAAAACATCACGGGGTGGTGCGCATTGTATGGGTGTGTGTTACATTAGATTCACTAGTAGGAGTGAGAAAAACATCACGGGGTGGTGCGCATTGTATGGGTGTGTGTTACATTACATTCACTAGTAGGAGTGAGAAAAACATCACGGGGTGGTGCGCATTGTATGGATTTGAGTTACATTAGATTCACTAGTAGGAGTGAGAAAAACATCACGGGGTGGTGCGCATTGTATGGGTGTGTGTTACATTACATTCACTAGTAGGAGTGAGAAAAACATCACGGGGTGGTGCGCATTGTATGGGTGTGTGTTACATTACATTCACTAGTAGCAGTGAGAAAAACATCACGGGGTGGTGCGCATTGTATGGGTGTGTGTTACATTACATTCACTAGTAGGAGTGAGAAAAACATCACGGGGTGGTGCGCATTGTATGGGTGTGTGTTACATTACATTCACTAGTAGGAGTGAGAAAAACATCACGGGGTGGTGCGCATTGTATGGGTGTGTGTTACATTACATTCACTAGTAGCAGTGAGAAAAACATCACAGGGTGGTGCGCATTGTATGGGTGTGTGTTACATTACATTCACTAGTAGGAGTGAGAAAAACATCACGGGGTGTTGCGCATTGTATGGGTGTGTGTTACATTACATTCACTAGTAGCAGTGAGAAAAACATCACGGGGTGGTGCGCATTGTATGGGTGTGTGTTACATTAGATTCACTAGTAGCAGTGAGAAAAACATCACGGGGTGGTGCGCATTGTATGCGTGTGTGTTACATTACATTCACTAGTAGCAGTGAGAAAAACATCACGGGGTGGTGCGCATTGTATGGGTGTGCGTTACATTACATTCACTAGTAGGAGTGAGAAAATCATCACGGGGTGGTGCGCATTGTATGGGTGTGTGTTACATTACTTTCACTAGTAGGAGTGAGAAAAACATCACGGGGTGGTGCGCATTGTATGGGTGTGTGTTACATTACATTCACTAGTAGGAGTGAGAAAAACATCACGGGGTGGTGCGCATTGTATGGGTTTGTGTTCCATTAGATTCACTAGTAGGAGTGAGAAAAACATCACGGGGTGGTGCGCATTGTATGGGTGTGTGTTACATTTGATTCACTAGTAGGTGTGAGAAAAACATCACGGGGTGGTGCGCATTGTATGGGTTTGTGTTCCATTAGATTCACTAGTAGGAGTGAGAAAATCATCACGGGGTGGTGCACCTTGTAATGGTGTGTGTTACATTAGATTCACTAGTAGGAGTGAGAAAAACATCACGGGGTGGTGCGCATTGTATGGGTGTGTGTTACATTAGATTCACTAGTAGGAGTGAGAAAAACATCACGGGGTGGTCCGCATTGTATGGGTGTGTGTTACATTACATTCACTAGTAGGAGTGAGAAAAACATCACGGGGTGGTGCGCATTGTATGGGTGTGTGTTACATTACTTTCACTAGTAGGAGTAAGAAAATCATCACGGGGTGTTGCGCATTGTATGGGTGTGTGTTACATTACATTCACTAGTAGGAGTGAGAAAAACATCACGGGGTGGTGCGCATTATATGGGTGTGTGTTACATTAGATTCACTAGTAGCAGTGAGAAAAACATCACGGGGTGGTGCGCATTGTATGGGTGTGTGTTACATTACATTCACTAGTAGGAGTGAGAAAAACATCACGGGGTGGTGCGCATTGTATGGGTGTGTGTTACATTACATTCACTAGTAGGAGTGAGAAAAATATCACGGGGTGGTGCGCATTGTATGGGTGTGTGTTACATTACATTCACTAGTAGGAGAGAGAAAAACATCACGGGGTGGTGCGCATTGTATGGGTGTGTGTTACATTACATTCACTAGTAGGAGTGAGAAAAATATCACGGGGTGGTGCGCATTGTATGGGTGTGCGTTACATTACATTCACTAGTAGGAGTGAGAAAAACATCACGGGGTGGTGCGCATTGTATGGGTGTGCGTTACATTACATTCACTAGTAGGAGTGAGAAAAACATCACGGGGTGGTGTGCATTGTATGGGTGTGCGTTACATTACATTCACTAGTAGGAGTGAGAAAAACATCACGGGGTGGTGCGTATTGTATGGGTGTGTGTTACATTACATTCACTAGTAGGAGTGAGAAAAACATCACGGGGTGGTGCGCATTGTATGGGTGTGTGTTACATTACATTCACTAGTAGGAGTGAGAAAAACATCACGGGGTGGTGCGCATTGTATGGGTGTGTGTTACATTACATTCACTAGTAGGAGTGAGAAAAACATCACGGGGTGGTGCGCATTGTATGGGTGTGTGTTACATTACTTTCACTAGTAGGAGTGAGAAAATCATCACGGGGTGGTGCGCATTGTATGGGTGTGTGTTACATTACATTCACTAGTAGGAGTGAGAAAAACATCACGGGGTGGTGCGCATTGTATGGGTGTGTGTTACATTACATTCACTAGTAGGAGTGAGAAAAACATCACGGGGTGGTGCGCATTTTATGGGTGTGTGTAACATTACATTCACTAGTAGGAATGAGAAAAACATCACGGGGTGGTGCGCATTGTATGGGGGTGTGTTACATTAGATTCACTAGTAGGAGTGAGAAAAACATCACGGGGTGGTGCGCATTGTATGGGTGTGTGTTACATTTGATTCACTAGTAGGAGTGAGAAAAACATCACGGGGTAGTGCGCTTTGTATGGGTGTGTGTTACATTAGATTCACTAGTAGCAGTGAGAAAAACATCACGGGGTGGTGCGCATTGTATGGGTGTGTGTTACATTACATTCACTAGTAGGAGTGAGAAAATCATCACGGGGTGGTGCGCATTGTATGGGTGTGTGTTACATTACTTTCACTAGTAGGAGTGAGAAAAACATCACGGGGTGGTGCGCATTGTATGGGTGTGTGTTACATTACATTCACTAGTAGGAGAGAGAAAAACATCACGGGGTGGTGCGCATTGTATGGGTGTGTGTTACATTACATTCACTAGTAGGAGTGAGAAAAATATCACGGGGTGGTGCGCATTGTATGGGTGTGCGTTACATTATATTCAGTAGTAGGAGTGAGAAAAACATCACGGGGTGGTGCGCATTGTATGGGTGTGCGTTACATTACATTCACTAGTAGGAGTGAGAAAAACATCACGGGGTGGTGCGCATTGTATGGGTGTGCGTTACATTACATTCACTAGTAGGAGTGAGAAAAACATCACGGGGTGGTGCGTATTGTATGGGTGTGTGTTACATTACATTCACTAGTAGGAGTGAGGAAAACATCACGGGGTGGTGCGCATTGTATGGGTGTGTGTTACATTACTTTCACTAGTAGGAGTGAGAAAATCATCACGGGGTGGTGCGCATTGTATGGGTGTGTGTTACATTACATTCACTAGTAGGAGTGAGAAAAACATCACGGGGTGGTGCGCATTGTATGGGTGTGTGTTACATTACATTCACTAGTAGGAGTGAGAAAAACATCACGGGGTGGTGCGCATTTTATGGGTGTGTGTAACATTACATTCACTAGTAGGAATGAGAAAAACATCACGGGGTGGTGCGCATTGTATGGGGGTGTGTTACATTAGATTCACTAGTAGGAGTGAGAAAAACATCACGGGGTGGTGCGCATTGTATGGGTGTGTGTTACATTTGATTCACTAGTAGGAGTGAGAAAAACATCACGGGGTAGTGCGCTTTGTATGGGTGTGTGTTACATTAGATTCACTAGTAGCAGTGAGAAAAACATCACGGGGTGGTGCGCATTGTATGGGTGTGTGTTACATTACATTCACTAGTAGGAGTGAGAAAATCATCACGGGGTGGTGCGCATTGTATGGGTGTGTGTTACATTACTTTCACTAGTAGGAGTGAGAAAAACATCACGGGGTGGTGCGCATTGTATGGGTGTGTGTTACATTACATTCACTAGTAGGAGTGAGAAAAACATCACGGGGTGGTGCGCATTGTATGGGTTTGTGTTCCATTAGATTCACTAGTAGGAGTGAGAAAAACATCACGGGGTGGTGCGCATTGTATGGGTGTGTGTTACATTTGATTCACTAGTAGGTGTGAGAAAAACATCACGGGGTGGTGCGCATTGTATGGGTTTGTGTTCCATTAGATTCACTAGTAGGAGTGAGAAAATCATCACGGGGTGGTGCACCTTGTAATGGTGTGTGTTACATTAGATTCACTAGTAGGAGTGAGAAAAACATCATGGGGTGGTGCGCATTGTATGGGTGTGTGTTACATTAGATTCACTAGTAGGAGTGAGAAAAACATCACGGGGTGGTGCGCATTGTATGGGTGTGTGTTACATTACATTCACTAGTAGGAGTGAGAAAAACATCACGGGGTGGTGCGCATTGTATGGGTGTGTGTTACATTACATTCACTAGTAGGAGTGAGAAAAACATCACGGGGTGGTGCGCATTGTATGGGTGTGTGTTACATTACATTCACTAGTATGAGAGAGAAAAACATCACGGGGTGGTGCGCATTGTATGGGTGTGTGTTACATTACATTCACTAGTAGGAGTGAGAAAAATATCACGGGGTGGTGCGCATTGTATGGGTGTGCGTTACATTACATTCACTAGTAGGAGTGAGAAAAACATCACGGGGTGGTGCGCATTGTATGGGTGTGCGTTACATTACATTCACTAGTAGGAGTGAGAAAAACATCACGGGGTGGTGCGCATTGTATGGGTGTGCGTTACATTACATTCACTAGTAGGAGTGAGAAAAACATCACGGGGTGGTGCGTATTGTATGGGTGTGTGTTACATTACATTCACTAGTAGCAGTGAGAAAAACATCACGGGGTGGTGCGCATTGTATGGGTGTGTGTTACATTACATTCACTAGTAGGAGTGAGAAAAACATCACGGGGTGGTGCGCATTGTATGGGTGTGTGTTACATTACATTCACTAGTAGGAGTGAGAAAAACATCACGGGGTGGTGCGCATTGTATGGGTGTGTGTTACATTACTTTCACTAGTAGGAGTGAGAAAATCATCACGGGGTGGTGCGCATTGTATGGGTGTGTGTTACATTACATTCACTAGTAGGAGTGAGAAAAACATCACGGGGTGGTGCGCATTGTATGGGTGTGTGTTACATTACATTCACTAGTAGGAGTGAGAAAAACATCACGGGGTGGTGCGCATTTTATGGGTGTGTGTAACATTACATTCACTAGTAGGAATGAGAAAAACATCACGGGGTGGTGCGCATTGTATGGGGGTGTGTTACATTAGATTCACTAGTAGGAGTGAGAAAAACATCACGGGGTGGTGCGCATTGTATGGGTGTGTGTTACATTTGATTCACTAGTAGGAGTGAGAAAAACATCACGGGGTAGTGCGCTTTGTATGGGTGTGTGTTACATTAGATTCACTAGTAGCAGTGAGAAAAACATCACGGGGTGGTGCGCATTGTATGGGTGTGTGTTACATTACATTCACTAGTAGGAGTGAGAAAATCATCACGGGGTGGTGCGCATTGTATGGGTGTGTGTTACATTACTTTCACTAGTAGGAGTGAGAAAAACATCACGGGGTGGTGCGCATTGTATGGGTGTGTGTTACATTACATTCACTAGTAGGAGTGAGAAAAACATCACGGGGTGGTGCGCATTGTATGGGTTTGTGTTCCATTAGATTCACTAGTAGGAGTGAGAAAAACATCACGGGGTGGTGCGCATTGTATGGGTGTGTGTTACATTAGATTCACTAGTAGGAGTGAGAAAAACATCACGGGGTGGTGCGCATTGTATGGGTTTGTGTTCCATTAGATTCACTAGTAGGAGTGAGAAAATCATCACGGGGTGGTGCACCTTGTAATGGTGTGTGTTACATTAGATTCACTAGTAGGAGTGAGAAAAACATCACGGGGTGGTGCGCATTGTATGGGTGTGTGTTACATTAGATTCACTAGTAGGAGTGAGAAAAACATCACGGGGTGGTGCGCATTGTATGGGTGTGTGTTACATTACATTCACTAGTAGGAGTGAGAAAAACATCACGGGGTGGTGCGCATTGTATGGGTGTGTGTTACATTACATTCACTAGTAGGAGTGAGAAAAACATCACGGGGTGGTGCGCATTGTATGGGTGTGTGTTACATTACATTCACTAGTAGGAGTGAGAAAAACATCACGGGGTGGTGCGCATTGTATGGGTGTGTGTTACATTATATTCACTAGTAGGAGTGAGAAAAACATCACGGGGTGGTGCGCATTGTATGGGTGTGTGTTACATTACTTTCACTAGTAGGAGTGAGAAAATCATCACGGGGTGGTGCGCATTGTATGGGTGTGTGTTACATTACATTCACTAGTAGGAGTGAGAAAAACATCACGGGCTGGTGCGCATTGTATGGGTGTGTGTTACATTACATTCACTAGTAGGAGTGAGAAAAACATCACGGGGTGGTGCGCATTGTATGGGTGTGTGTTACATTACATTCACTAGTAGGAGTGAGAAAAACATCACGGGGTGGTGCGCATTGTATGGGTGTGTGTTACATTAGATTCACTAGTAGGAGTGAGAAAAACATCACGGGGTGGTGCGCATTGTATGGGTGTGTGTTACATTAGATTCACTAGTAGGAGTGAGAAAAACATCACGGGGTGGTGCGCATTGTATGGGTGTGTGTTACATTACATTCACTAGTAGGAGTGAGAAAAACATCACGGGGTGGTGCGCATTGTATGGGTGTGTGTTACATTACATTCACTAGTAGGAGTGAGAAAAACATCACGGGGTGGTGCGCATTGTATTGGTGTGTGTTACATTACATTCACTAGTAGGAGTGAGAAAAACATCACGGGGTGGTGCGCATTGTATGGGTGTGTGTTACATTAGATTCACTAGTAGGAGTGAGAAAAACATCACGGGGTGGTGCACATTGTATGGGTGTGTGTTACATTAGATTCACTAGTAGGAGTGAGAAAAACATCACGGGGTGGTGCGCATTGTATGGGTGTGTGTTACATTAGATTCACTAGTAGCAGTGAGAAAAACATCACGGGGTTGTGCGCATTGTATGGGTGTGTGTTACATTACATTCACTAGTAGGAGTGAGAAAATCATCACGGGGTGGTGCGCATTGTAAGGGTGTGTGTTACATTACATTCACTAGTAGGAGTGAGGAAAACATCACGGGGTGGTGCGCATTGTATGGGTGTGTGTTACATTACATTCACTAGTAGGAGTGAGAAAAACATCACGGGGTGGTGCGCATTGTATGGGTGTGTGTTACATTACATTCACTAGTAGGAGGGAGAAAAACATCACGGGGTGGTGCGCATTGTATGGGTGCATGTTACATTACCTTCACTAGTAGGAGTGAGAAAAACATCACGGGGTGGTGCGCATTGTATGGGTGTGTGTTACATTACATTCACTAGTAGGAGTGAGAAAAACATCACGGGGTGGTGCGCATTGTATGGGTGCGTGTTACATTACCTTCACTAGTAGGAGAGAGAAAAACATCACGGGGTGGTGCGCATTGTATGGGTGTGTGTTACATTACATTCACTAGTAGGAGTGAGAAAAATATCACGGGGTGGTGCGCATTGTATGGGTGTGCGTTACATTACATTCACTAGTAGGAGTGAGAAAATCATCACGGGGTGGTGCGCATTGTATGGGTGTGTGTTACATTAGATTCACTAGTAGGAGTGAGGAAAACATCACGGGGTGGTGCGCATTGTATGGGTGTGTGTTACATTACATTCACTAGTAGGAGTGAGAAAAACATCACGGGGTGGTGCGCATTGTATGGGTGTGTGTTACATTACATTCACTAGTAGGAGTGAGAAAAACATCACGGGGTGGTGCGCATTGTATGGGTGTGTGTTACATTACATTCACTAGTAGGAGTGAGAAAAACATCACGGGGTGGTGCGCATTGTATGGGTGTGTGTTACATTACATTCACTAGTAGCAGTGAGAAAAACATCACGGGGAGGTGCGCATTGTATGGGTGTGTGTTACATTAGATTCACTAGTAGGAGTGAGAAAAACATCACGGGGTGGTGCGCATTGTATGGGTGTGTGTTACATTACATTCACTAGTAGGAGTGAGAAAAACATCACGGGGTGCTGCGCATTGTATGGGTGTGTGTTACATTACTTTCACTAGTAGGAGTGAGAAAATCATCACGGGGTGGTGCGCATTGTATGAGTGTGTGTTACATTACATTCACTAGTAGGAGTGAGAAAAACATCACGGGGTGGTGCGCATTGTATGGGTGTGTGTTACATTAGATTCACTAGTAGGAGTGAGAAAAACATCACGGGGTGGTGCACATTGTATGGGTGTGTGTTACATTAGATTCACTAGTAGGAGTGAGAAAAACATCACGGGGTGGTGCGCATTGTATGGGTGTGTGTTACATTAGATTCACTAGGAGCAGTGAGAAAAACATCACGGGGTTGTGCGCATTGTATGGGTGTGTGTTACATTACATTCACTAGTAGGAGTGAGAAAATCATCACGGGGTGGTGCGCATTGTAAGGGTGTGTGTTACATTACATTCACTAGTAGGAGTGAGGAAAACATCACGGGGTGGTGCGCATTGTATGGGTGTGTGTTACATTACATTCACTAGTAGGAGTGAGAAAAACATCACGGGGTGGTGCGCATTGTATGGGTGTGTGTTACATTACATTCACTAGTAGGAGTGAGAAAAACATCACGGGGTGGTGCGCATTGTATGGGTGCGTGTTACATTACCTTCACTAGTAGGAGAGAGAAAAACATCACGGGGTGGTGCGTATTGTATGGGTGCGTGTTACATTACATTCACTAGTAGGAGTGAGAAAAACATCACGGGGTGGTGCGCATTGTATGGGTGCGTGTTACATTACCTTCACTAGTAGGAGAGAGAAAAACATCACGGGGTGGTGCGCATTGTATGGGTGCGTGTTACATTACATTCACTAGTAGCAGTGAGAAAAACATCACGGGGTTGTGCGCATTGTATGGGTGTGCGTTACATTACATTCACTAGTAGGAGTGAGAAAATCATCACGGGGTGGTGCGCATTGTAAGGGTGTGCGTTACATTACATTCACTAGTAGGAGTGAGGAAAACATCACGGGGTGGTGCGCATTGTATGGGTGTGTGTTACATTACATTCACTAGTAGGAGTGAGAAAAACATCACGGGGTGGTGCGCATTGTATGGGTGTGTGTTACATTACATTCACTAGTAGGAGTGAGAAAAACATCACGGGGTGGTGCGCATTGTATGGGTGTGTGTTACATTACATTCACTAGTAGGAGTGAGAAAAACATCACGGGGTGGTGCGCATTGTATGGGTGTGTGTTACATTACATTCACTAGTAGGAGTGAGAAAAACATCACGGGGTGGTGCGCATTGTATGGGTGTGTGTTACATTACATTCACTAGTAGCAGTGAGAAAAACATCACGGGGTGGTGCGCATTGTATGGGTGCGTGTTACATTAGATTCACTAGTAGCAGTGAGAAAAACATCACGGGGTGGTGCGCATTGTATGGGTGCGTGTTACATTAGATTCACTAGTAGCAGTGAGAAAAACATCACGGGGTGGTGCGCATTGTATGGGTGCGTGTTACATTAGATTCACTAGTAGCAGTGAGAAAAACATCACGGGGTGGTGCGCATTGTATGGGTGCGTGTTACATTAGATTCACTAGTAGCAGTGAGAAAAACATCACGGGGTGGGGCGCATTGTATGCGTGTGTGTTACATTACATTCACTAGTAGGAGTGAGAAAAACATCACGGGGTGGTGCGCATTGTATGTGTGTGTGTTACATTACATTCACTAGTAGGAGTGAGAAAAACATCACGGGGTGGTGCGCATTGTATGGGTGTGTGTTACATTACATTCACTAGTAGGAGTGAGAAAAACATCACGGGGTGGTGCGCATTGTATGGGTGTGTGTTACATTACATTCACTATTAGGAGTGAGAAAAACATCACGGGGTGGTGCGCATTGTATGGGTGTGTGTTACATTACATTCACTAGTAGGAGTGAGAAAAACATCACGGGGTGGTGCGCATTGTATGGGTGTGTGTTACATTAGATTCACTAGTAGGAGTGAGAAAAATATCACGGGGTGGTGCGCATTGTATGGGTGTGTGTTACATTACATTCACTAGTAGGAGTGAGAAAAACATCACGGGGTGGTGCGCATTGTATGGGTGTGTGTTACATTACATTCACTAGAAGGAGTGAGAAAATCATCACGGGGTGGTGTGCATTGTATGGGTGTGTGTTACATTACATTCACTAGTAGGAGTGAGAAAAACATCACGGGGCGGTGCGCATTGTATGGGTGTGTGTTACATTAGATTCACTAGTAGGAGTGAGAAAAACATCACGGGGTGGTGCGCATTGTATGGGTGTGTGTTACATTAGATTCACTAGTAGGAGTGAGAAAAACACCACGGGGTGGTGCGCATTGTATGGGTGTGTGTTCCATTAGATTCACTAGTAGGTGTGAGAAAAAACATCACGGGGTGGTGCGCATTGTATGGGTGTGTGTTACATTACATTCACTAGTAGGAGTGAGAAAAACATCACGGGGTGGTGCGCATTGTATGGGTGTGTGTTACATTAGATTCACTTGTAGGTGTGAGAAAAACATCACGGGGTCGTGCGCATTGTATGGGTGTGTGTTACATTACATTCACTAGTAGGAGTGAGAAAAACATCACGGGGTGGTGCGCAATGTATGGGTGTGTGTTCCATTAGATTCACTAGTAGGAGTGAGAAAAACATCACGGGGTGGTGCGCCTTGTATGGGTGTGTGTTACATTAGATTCACTAGTAGGAGTGAGAAAAACATCACGGGGTGGTGCGCATTGTATGGGTGTGTTTTACATTAGATTCACTAGTAGGAGTGAGAAAAACATCACGGGGTGGTGCGCATTGTATGGGTGTGTGTTCCATTAGATTCACTAGTAGGTGTGAGAAAAAACATCACGGGGTGGTGCGCATTGTATGGGTGTGTGTTACATTACATTCACTAGTAGGAGTGAGAAAAACATCACGGGGTGGTGCGCATTGTATGGGTGTGTGTTACATTAGATTCACTAGTAGGAGTGAGAAAAACATCACGGGGTGGTGCGCATTGTATGGGTGTGTTTTACATTAGATTCACTAGTAGGAGTGAGAAAAACATCACGGGGTGGTGCGCATTGTGGGTTGTGTGTTACATTAGATTCACTAGTAGGAGTGAGAAAAACATCACGGGGTGGTGCGCATTGTATGGGTGTGTGTTACATTAGATTCACTAGTAGCAGTGAGAAAAACATCACGGGGTGGTGCGCATTGTATGCGTGTGTGTTACATTACATTCACTAGTAGGAGTGAGAAAAACATCACGGGGTGGTGCGCATTGTATGGGTGTGTGTTACATTACATTCACTAGTAGGAGTGAGAAAAACATCACGGGGTGGTGCGCATTGTATGGGTGTGTGTTACATTACATTCACTAGTAGGAGTGAGAAAATCATCACGGGGTGGTGCGCATTGTATGGGTGTGTGTTACATTACATTCACTAGTAGGAGTGAGAAAAACAACACGGGGTGGTGCGCATTGTATGGGTGTGTGTTACATTACTTTCACTAGTAGGAGTGAGAAAATCATCACGGGGTGGTGCGCATTGTATGGGTGTGTGTTACATTACATTCACTAGTAGGAGTGAGAAAAACATCACGGGGTGGTGCGCATTGTATGGGTGTGTGTTACATTACATTCACTAGTAGGAGTGAGAAAAACATCACGGGGTGGTGCGCATTGTATGGGTGTGTGTTACATTACATTCACTAGTAGGAGAGAGAAAAACATCACGGGGTGGTGCGCATTGTATGGGTGTGCGTTACATTAGATTCACTAGTAGGAGTGAGAAAAACACCACGGGGTGGTGCGCATTGTATGGGTGTGTGTTCCATTAGATTCACTAGTAGGAGTGAGAAAAACACCCCGGGGTGGTGCGCATTGTATGGGTGTGTGTTCCATTAGATTCACTAGTAGGTGTGAGAAAAACATCACGGGGTGGTGCGCATTGTATGGGTGTGTGTTACATTGCATTCACTAGTAGGAGTGAGAAAAACATCACGGGGTGGTGCGCATTGTATGGGTGTGTGTTACATTAGATTCACTTGTAGGTGTGAGAAAAACATCACGGGGTCGTGCGCATTGTATGGGTGTGTGTTACATTACATTCACTAGTAGGAGTGAGAAAAACATCACGGGGTGGTGCGCAATGTATGGGTGTGTGTTCCATTAGATTCACTAGTAGGAGTGAGAAAAACATCACGGGGTGGTGCGCCTTGTATGGGTGTGTGTTACATTAGATTCACTAGTAGGAGTGAGAAAAACATCACGGGGTGGTGCGCATTGTATGGGTGTGTTTTACATTAGATTCACTAGTAGGAGTGAGAAAAACATCACGGGGTGGTGCGCATTGTATGGTTGTGTGTTACATTAGATTCACTAGTAGGAGTGAGAAAAACATCACGGGGTGGTGCGCATTGTATGGGTGTGTGTTACATTAGATTCACTAGTAGGAGTGAGAAAAACATCACGGGGTGGTGCGCATTGTATGGTTGTGTTTTACCTTAGATTCACTAGTAGGAGTGAGAAAAACATCACGGGGTGTTGCGCATTGTGGGTTGTGTGTTACATTAGATTCACTAGTAGGAGTGAGAAAAACATCACGGGGTGGTGCGCATTGTATGGGTATGTGTTACATTAGATTCACTAGTAGCAGTCAGAAAAACATCACGGGGTGGTGCGCATTGTATGCGTGTGTGTTACATTACATTCACTAGTAGGAGTGAGAAAAACATCACGGGGTGGTGCGCATTGTATGGGTGTGTGTTACATTACATTCACTAGTAGCAGTGAGAAAAACATCACGGGGTGGTGCGCATTGTATGGGTGTGTGTTACATTACATTCACTAGTAGGAGTGAGAAAAACAACACGGGGTGGTGCGCATTGTATGGGTGTGTGTTACATTACTTTCACTAGTAGGAGTGAGAAAATCATCACGGGGTGGTGCGCATTGCATGGTTGTGTGTTACATTACATTCACTAGTAGGAGTGAGAAAAACATCACGGGGTGGTGCGCATTGTATGGGTGTGTGTTACATTACATTCACTAGTAGGAGTGAGAAAAACATCACGGGGTGGTGCGCATTGTATGGGTGTGTGTTACATTACATTCACTAGTAGGAGAGAGAAAAACATCACGGGGTGGTGCGCATTGTATGGGTGTGTGTTACATTAGATTCACTAGTAGGAGTGAGAAAAACATCACGGGGTGGTGCGCATTGTATGGGTGTGCGTTACATTACATTCACTAGTAGGAGTGAGAAAAACATCACGGGGTGGTGCGCATTGTATGGGTGTGCGTTACATTACATTCACTAGTAGGAGTGAGAAAAACATCACGGGGTGATGCGCATTGTATGGGTGTGTGTTACATTACATTCACTAGTAGGAGTGAGAAAAACATCACGGGGTGGTGCGCATTGTATGGGTGTGTGTTACATTACATTCACTAGTAGGAGTGAGAAAAACATCACGGGGTGGTGCGCATTGTATGGGTGTGTGTTACATTACATTCACTAGTAGGAGTGAGAAAAACATCACGGTGTGGTGCGCATTGTATGGGTGTGTGTTACATTACTTTCACTGGTAGGAGTGAGAAAATCATCACGGGGTGGTGCGCATTGTATGGGTGTGTGTTACATTACATTCACTAGTAGGAGTGAGAAAAACATCACGGGGTGGTGCGCATTTTATGGGTGTGTGTAACATTACATTCACTAGTAGGAATGAGAAAAACATCACGGGGTGGTGCGCATTGTATGGGGGTGTGTTACATTAGATTCACTAGTAGGAGTGAGAAAAACATCACGGGGTGGTGCGCATTGTATGGGTGTGTGTTACATTTGATTCACGAGTAGGAGTGAGAAAAACATCACGGGGTGGTGCGCTTTGTATGGGTGTGTGTTACATTAGATTCACTAGTAGCAGTGAGAAAAACATCACGGGGTGGTGCGCATTGTATGGGTGTGTGTTACATTACATTCACTAGTAGGAGTGAGAAAATCATCACGGGGTGGTGCGCATTGTATGGGTGTGTGTTACATTACATTCACTAGTAGGAGTGAGAAAAACATCACGGGGTGGTGCGCATTGTATGGGTGTGTGTTAAATTACATTCACTAGTAGGAGTGAGAAAAACATCACGGGGTGGTGCGCATTGTAAGGGTGTGTGTTACATTACATTCACTAGTAGGAGTGAGAAAAACATCACGGGGTGGAGCGCATTGTAAGGGTGTGTGTTACATTACATTCACTAGTAGGAGTGAGAAAAACATCACGGGGTGGTGCGCATTGTATGGGTTTGTGTTCCATTAGATTCACTAGTAGGAGTGAGAAAAACATCACGGGGTGGTGCGCATTGTATAGGTGTGTGTTACATTTGATTCACTAGTAGGTGTGAGAAAAACATCACGGGGTGGTGCGCATTGTATGGGTGTGTGTTACATTAGATTCACTAGTAGGAGTGAGAAAATCATCACGGGGTGGTGCACCTTGTAATGGTGTGTGTTACATTAGATTCACTAGTAGGAGTGAGAAAAACATCACGGGGTGGTGCGCATTGTATGGGTGTGTGTTACATTACATTCACTAGTAGGAGTGAGAAAAACATCACGGGGTGGTGCGCATTGTATGGGTGTGTGTTACATTACATTCACTAGTAGGAGTGAGAAAAACATCACGGGGTGGTGCGCATTGTATGGGTGTGTGTTACATTACATTCACTAGTAGGAGTGAGAAAAACATCACGGGGTGCTGCACATTGTATGGGTGTGTGTTACATTAGATTCACTAGTAGGAGTGAGAAAAACATCACGGGGTGGTGCACATTGTATGGGTGTGTGTTACATTAGATACACTAGTAGGAGTGAGAAAAACATCACGGGGTGGTGCGCATTGTATGGGTGTGTGTTACATTAGATTCACTAGTAGCAGTGAGAAAAACATCACGGGGTGGTGCGCATTGTATGGGTGTGTGTTACATTACATTCACTAGTAGGAGTGAGAAAATCATCACGGGGTGGTGCGCATTGTAAGGGTGTGTGTTACATTACATTCACTAGTAGGAGTGAGAAAAACATCACGGGGTGGTGCGCATTGTATGGGTGTGTGTTACATTACATTCACTAGTAGGAGTGAGAAAAACATCACGGGGTGGTGCGCATTGTATGGGTGTGTGTTACATTAGATTCACTAGTAGGAGTGAGAAAAACATCACGGGGTGGTGCGCATTGTATGGGTGTGTGTTACATTAGATTCACTAGTAGGAGTGAGAAAAACATCACGGGGTGGTGCGCATTGTATGGGTGTGTGTTACATTAGATTCACTAGTAGGAGTGAGAAAAACATCACGGGGTGGTGCGCATTGTATGGGTGTGTGTTACATTACATTCACTAGTAGGAGTGAGAAAAACATCACGGGGTGGTGCGCATTGTATGGGTGTGTGTTACATTACTTTCACTAGTAGGAGTGAGAAAATCATCACGGGGTGGTGCGCATTGTATGGGTGTGTGTTACATTACATTCACTAGTAGGAGTGAGAAAAACATCACGGCCTGCTGCGCATTGTATGGGTGTGTGTTACATTACATTCACTAGTAGGAGTGAGAAAAACATCACGGGGTGGTGCACATTGTATGGGTGTGTGTTACATTAGATTCACTAGTAGGAGTGAGAAAATCATCACGGGGTGGTGCACCTTGTAATGGTGTGTGTTACATTAGATTCACTAGTAGGAGTGAGAAAAACATCACGGGGTGGTGCGCATTGTATGGGTGTGTGTTACATTACATTCACTAGTAGGAGTGAGAAAAACATCACGGGGTGGTGCGCATTGTATGGGTGTGTGTTACATTAGATTCACTAGTAGAGTGAGAAAAACATCACGGGGTGGTGCACATTGTATGGGTGTGTGTTACATTAGATTCACTAGTAGGAGTGAGAAAAACATCACGGGGTGGTGCGCATTGTATGGGTGTGTGTTACATTAGATTCACTAGTAGCAGTGAGAAAAACATCACGGGGTGGTGCGCATTGTATGGGTGTGTGTTACATTACATTCACTAGTAGGAGTGAGAAAATCATCACGGGGAGGTGCGCATTGTAAGGGTGTGTGTTACATTACATTCACTAGTAGGAGTGAGAAAAACATCACGGGGTGGTGCGCATTGTATGGGTGTGTGTTACATTACATTCACTAGTAGGAGTGAGAAAAACATCACGGGGTGGTGCGCATTGTATGGGTGTGTGTTACATTACATTCACTAGTAGGAGTGAGAAAAACATCACGGGGTGGTGCGCATTGTATGGATTTGTGTTACATTAGATTCACTAGTAGGAGTGAGAAAAACATCACGGGGTGGTGCGCATTGTATGGGTGTGTGTTACATTACATTCACTAGTAGGAGTGAGAAAAACATCACGGGGTGGTGCGCACTGTATGGGTGTGTGTTACATTACATTCACTAGTAGCAGTGAGAAAAACATCACGGGGTGGTGCGCATTGTATGGGTGTGTGTTACATTACATTCACTAGTAGGAGTGAGAAAATCATCACGGGGTGGTGCGCATTGTATGGGTGTGTGTTACATTACATTCACTAGTAGAACAGAGAAAAACATCACGGGGTGGTGCGCATTGTATGGGTGTGTGTTACATTACATTCACTAGTAGGAGTGAGAAAAACATCACGGGGTGGTGCGCATTGTATGGGTGTGTGTTACATTAGATTCACTAGTAGGAGTGAGAAAAACATCACGGGGTGGTGCGCATTGTATGGGTGTGTGTTACATTAGATTCACTAGTAGGAGTGAGAAAAACATCACGGGGTGGTGCGCATTGTATGGGTGTGTGTTACATTACATTCACTAGTAGGAGAGAGAAAAACATCACGGGGTGGTGCGCATTGTATGGGTGTGTGTTACATTACTTTCACTAGTAGGAGTGAGAAAATCATCACGGGGTGGTGCGCATTGTATGGGTGTGTGTTACATTACATTCACTAGTAGGAGTGAGAAAAACATCACGGCCAGGTGCGCATTGTATGGGTGTGTGTTACATTACATTCACTAGTAGGAGTGAGAAAAACATCACGGGGTGGTGCGCATTGTATGGGTGTGTGTTACATTAGATTCACTAGTAGGAGTGAGAAAAATATCACGGGGTGGTGCGCATTGTATGGGTGTGTGTTACATTAGATTCACTAGTAGGAGTGAGAAAAACATCACGGGGTGGTGCGCATTGTATGGGTGTGTGTTACATTAGATTCACTAGTAGCAGTGAGAAAAACATCACGGGGTGGTGCGCATTGTATGGGTGTGTGTTACATTAGATTCACTAGTAGGAGTGAGAAAAACATTCGGGGTGGTGCACATTGTATGGGTGTGTGTTACATTAGATTCACTAGTAGGTGTGAGAAAAACATCACGGGGTTGTGCGCATTGTATGGGTGTGTGTTACATTAGATTCACTAGTAGCAGTGAGAAAAACATCACGGGGTTGTGCGCATTGTATGGGTGTGTGTTACATTACATTCACTAGTAGGAGTGAGAAAATCATCACGGGGTGGTGCGCATTGTAAGGGTGTGTGTTACATTACATTCACTAGTAGGAGTGAGAAAAACATCACGGGGTGGTGCGCATTGTATGGGTGTGTGTTACATTACATTCACTAGTAGGAGTGAGAAAAACATCACGGGGTGGTGCACATTGTATGGGTGTGTGTTACATTACATTCACTAGTAGGAGTGAGAAAAACATCACGGGGTGGTGCGCATTGTATGGATTTGTGTTACATTAGATTCACTAGTATTAGTGAGAAAAACATCACGGGGTGGTGCGCATTGTATGGGTGTGTGTTACATTACATTCACTAGTAGGAGTGAGAAAAACATCACGGGGTGGTGCGCATTGTATGGGTGTGTGTTACATTACATTCACTAGTAGGAGTGAGAAAAACATCACGGGGTAGTGCGCATTGTATGGGTGTGTGTTACATTACATTCACTAGTAGCAGTGAGAAAAACATCACGGGGTGGTGCGCATTGTATGGGTGTGTGTTACATTAGATTCACTAGTAGCAGTGAGAAAAACATCACGGGGTTGTGCGCATTGTATGGGTGCGTGTTACATTAGATTCACTAGTAGCAGTGAGAAAAACATCACGGGGTGGTGCGCATTGTATGGGTGCGTGTTACATTAGATTCACTAGTAGCAGTGAGAAAAACATCACGGGGTGGTGCGCATTGTATGCCTGTGTGTTACATTACATTCACTAGTAGGAGTGAGAAAAACATCACGGGGTGGTGCGCATTGTATGGGTGTGTGTTACATTACATTCACTAGTAGGAGTGAGAAAAACATCACGGGGTGGTCCGCATTGTATGGGTGTGTGTTACATTACATTCACTAGTAGGAGTGAGAAAAACATCACGGGGTGGTGCGCATTGTATGGGTGTGTGTTACATTACATTCACTAGTAGGATTGAGAAAAACAACACGGGGTGGTGCGCATTGTATGGGTGTGTGTTACATTACTTTCACTAGTAGGAGTGAGAAAATCATCACGGGGTGCTGCGCATTGTATGGGTGTGTGTTACATTACATTCACTAGTAGGAGTGAGAAAAACATCACGGGGTGGTGCGCATTGTATGGGTGTGTGTTACATTACATTCACTAGTAGGAGTGAGAAAAACATCACGGGGTGGTGCGCATTGTATGGGTGTGTGTTACATTACATTCACTAGTAGGAGAGAGAAAAACATCACGGGGTGGTGCGCATTGTATGGGTGTGTGTTACATTACATTCACTAGTAGGAGTGACAAAAATATCACGGGGTGGTGCGCATTGTATGGGTGTGCGTTACATTACATTCACTAGTAGGAGTGAGAAAAACATCACGGGGTGGTGCGCATTGTATGGGTGTGCGTTACATTACATTCACTAGTAGGAGTGAGAAAAACATCACGGGGTGGTGCGCATTGTATGGGTGTGCGTTACATTACATTCACTAGTAGGAGTGAGAAAAACATCACGGGGTGATGCGCATTGTATGGGTGTGTGTTACATTACATTCACTAGTAGGAGTGAGAAAAACATCACGGGGTGGTGCGCATTGTATGGGTGTGTGTTACATTACATTCACTAGTAGGAGTGAGAAAAACATCACGGGGTGGTGCGCATTGTATGGGTGTGTGTTACATTACATTCACTAGTAGGAGTGAGAAAAACATCACGGGGGGGTGCGCATTGTATGGGTGTGTGTTACATTACTTTCACTAGTAGGAGTGAGAAAATCATCACGGGGTGGTGCGCATTGTATGGGTGTGTGTTACATTACATTCACTAGTAGGAGTGAGAAAAACATCACGGGGTGGTGCGCATTGTATGGGTGTGTGTTACATTACATTCACTAGTAGGAGTGAGAAAAACATCACGGGGTGGTGCGCATTTTATGGGTGTGTGTAACATTACATTCACTAGTAGGAATGAGAAAAACATCACGGGGTGGTGCGCATTGTATGGGGGTGTGTTACATTAGATTCACTAGTAGGAGTGAGAAAAACATCACGGGGTGGTGCGCATTGTATGGGTGTGTGTTACATTAGATTCACTAGTAGGAGTGAGAAAAACATCACGGGGTGGTGCGCTTTGTATGGGTGTGTGTTACATTAGATTCACTAGTAGCAGTGAGAAAAACATCACGGAGTGGTGCGCATTGTATGGGTGTGTGTTACATTACATTCACTAGTAGGAGTGAGAAAATCATCACGGGGTGGTGCGCATTTTATGGGTGTGTGTTACATTACATTCACTAGTAGGAGTGAGAAAAACATCACGGGGTGGTGCGCATTGTATGGGTGTGTGTTAAATTACATTCACTAGTAGGAGTGAGAAAAACATCACGGGGTGGTGCGCATTGTAAGGGTGTGTGTTACATTACATTCACTAGTAGGAGTGAGAAAAACATCACGGGGTGGAGCGCATTGTAAGGGTGTGTGTTACATTACATTCACTAGTAGGAGTGAGAAAAACATCACGGGGTGGTGCGCATTGTATGGGTTTGTGTTCCATTAGATTCACTAGTAGGAGTGAGAAAAACATCACGGGGTGGTGCGCATTGTATGGGTGTGTGTTACATTTGATTCACCAGTAGGTGTGAGAAAAACATCACGGGGTGGTGCGCATTGTATGGGTGTGTGTTACATTAGATTCACTAGTAGGAGTGAGAAAATCATCACGGGGTGGTGCACCTTGTAATGGTGTGTGTTACATTAGATTCACTAGTAGGTGTGAGAAAAACATCACGGGGTGGTGCGCATTGTATGGGTGTGTGTTACATTACATTCACTAGTAGGAGTGAGAAAAACATCACGGGGTGGTGCGCATTGTATGGGTGTGTGTTACATTACTTTCACTAGTAGGAGTGAGAAAATCATCACGGGGTGGTGCGCATTGTATGGGTGTGTGTTACATTACATTCACTAGTAGGAGTGAGAAAAACATCACGGGGTGGTGCGCATTGTATGGGTGTGTGTTACATTACATTCACTAGTAGCAGTGAGAAAAACATCACGGGGTGGTGCGCATTGTATGGGTGTGTGTTACATTACATTCACTAGTAGGAGTGAGAAAATCATCACGGGGTGGTGCGCATTGTATGGGTGTGTGTTACATTACATTCACTAGTAGAACAGAGAAAAACATCACGGGGTGGTGCGCATTGTATGGGTGTGTGTTACATTACATTCACTAGTAGGAGTGAGAAAAACATCACGGGGTGGTGCGCATTGTATGGGTGTGTGTTACATTAGATTCACTAGTAGGAGTGAGAAAAACATCACGGGGTGGTGCGCATTGTATGGGTGTGTGTTACATTAGATTCACTAGTAGGAGTGAGAAAAACATCACGGGGTGGTGCGCATTGTATGGGTGTGTGTTACATTACATTCACTAGTAGGAGTGAGAAAAACATCACGGGGTGGTGCGCATTGTATGGGTGTGTGTTACATTAGATTCACTAGTAGGAGTGAGAAAAACATCACGGGGTGGTGCGCATTGTATGGGTGTGTGTTACATTACATTCACTAGTAGGAGTGAGAAAAACATCACGGCCTGGTGCGCATTGTATGGGTGTGTGTTACATTACATTCACTAGTAGGAGTGAGAAAAACATCACGGGGTGGTGCGCATTGTATGGGTGTGTGTTACATTAGATTCACTAGTAGGAGTGAGAAAAACATCACGGGGTGGTGCACATTGTATGGGTGTGTGTTACATTAGATTCACTAGTAGGAGTGAGAAAAACATCACGGGGTGGTGCGCATTGTATGGGTGTGTGTTACATTAGATTCACTAGTAGCAGTGAGAAAAACATCACGGGGTTGTGCGCATTGTATGGGTGTGTGTTACATTACATTCACTAGTAGGAGTGAGAAAATCATCACGGGGTGGTGCGCATTGTAAGGTTGTGTGTTACATTACATTCACTAGTAGGAGTGAGAAAAACATCACGGGGTGGTGCGCATTGTATGGGTGTGTGTTACATTACATTCACTAGTAGGAGTGAGAAAAACATCACGGGGTGGTGCGCATTGTATGGGTGTGTGTTACATTACATTCACTAGTAGGAGTGCGAAAAACATCACGGTGTGGTGCGCATTGTATGGATTTGTGTTACATTAGATTCACTAGTATTAGTGAGAAAAACATCACGGGGTGGTGCGCATTGTATGGGTGTGTGTTACATTACATTCACTAGTAGGAGTGAGAAAAACATCACGGGGTGGTGCGCATTGTATGGGTGTGTGTTACATTACATTCACTAGTAGGAGTGAGAAAAACATCACGGGGTGGTGCGCATTGTATGGGTGTGTGTTACATTACATTCACTAGTAGGAGTGAGAAATACATCACGGCGTGGTGCGCATTGTATGGGTGTGTGTTACATTACATTCACTAGTAGCAGTGAGAAAAACATCACGGGATGGTGCGCATTGTATGGGTGTGTGTTACATTACATTCACTAGTAGGAGTGAGAAAAACATCACGGGGTGGTGTGCATTGTATGGGTGTGTGTTACATTAGATTCACTTGTAGGTGTGAGAAAAACATCACGGGGTCGTGCGCATTGTATGGGTGTGTGTTACATTACATTCACTAGTAGGAGTGAGAAAAACATCACGGGGTGGTGCGCAATGTATGGGTGTGTGTTCCATTAGATTCACTAGTAGGATTGAGAAAAACATCACGGGGTGGTGCGCCTTGTATGGGTGTGTGTTACATTAGATTCACTAGTAGGAGTGAGAAAAACATCACGGGGTGGTGCGCATTGTATGGGTGTGTTTTACATTACATTCACTAGTAGGAGTGAGAAAAACATCACGGGGTGGTGCGCATTGTATGGGTGTGTGTTACATTACATTCACTAGTAGGAGTGAGAAAAACATCACGGGGTGGTGCGCATTGTATGGGTGTGTGTTACATTACATTCACTAGTAGGAGTGAGAAAAACATCACGGGGTGGTGCGCATTGTATGGGTGTGTGTTACATTACTTTCACTAGTAGGAGTGAGAAAATCATCACGGGGTGGTGCGCATTGTATGGGTGTGTGTTACATTACATTCACTAGTAGGAGTGAGAAAAACATCACGGGGTGGTGCGCATTGTATGGGTGTGTGTTACATTACATTCACTAGTAGGAGTGAGAAAAACATCACGGGGTGGTGCGCATTTTATGGGTGTGTGTAACATTACATTCACTAGTAGGAATGAGAAAAACATCACGGGGTGGTGCGCATTGTATGGGGGTGTGTTACATTAGATTCACTAGTAGGAGTGAGAAAAACATCACGGGGTGGTGCGCATTGTATGGGTGTGTGTTACATTAGATTCACTAGTAGGAGTGAGAAAAACATCACGGGGTGGTGCGCTTTGTATGGGTGTGTGTTACATTAGATTCACTAGTAGCAGTGAGAAAAACATCACGGAGTGGTGCGCATTGTATGGGTGTGTGTTACATTACATTCACTAGTAGGAGTGAGAAAATCATCACGGGGTGGTGCGCATTTTATGGGTGTGTGTTACATTACATTCACTAGTAGGAGTGAGAAAAACATCACGGGGTGGTGCGCATTGTATGGGTGTGTGTTAAATTACATTCACTAGTAGGAGTGAGAAAAACATCACGGGGTGGTGCGCATTGTAAGGGTGTGTGTTACATTACATTCACTAGTAGGAGTGAGAAAAACATAACGGGGTGGAGCGCATTGTAACGGTGTGTGTTACATTACATTCACTAGTAGGAGTGAGAAAAACATCACGGGGTGGTGCGCATTGTATGGGTTTGTGTTCCATTAGATTCACTAGTAGGAGTGAGAAAAACATCACGGGGTGGTGCGCATTGTATGGGTGTGTGTTACATTTGATTCACTAGTAGGTGTGAGAAAAACATCACGGGGTGGTGCGCATTGTATGGGTGTGTGTTACATTAGATTCACTAGTAGGAGTGAGAAAATCATCACGGGGTGGTGCACCTTGTAATGGTGTGTGTTACATTAGATTCACTAGTAGGTGTGAGAAAAACATCACGGGGTCGTGCGCCTTGTATGGGTGTGTGTTACATTACATTCACTAGTAGGAGTGAGAAAAACATCACGGGGTGGTGCGCATTGTATGGGTGTGTGTTACATTACATTCACTAGTAGGAGTGAGAAAATCATCACGGGGTGGTGCGCATTGTATGGGTGTGTGTTACATTACATTCACTAGTAGAACAGAGAAAAACATCACGGGGTGTTGCGCATTGTATGGGTGTGTGTTACATTACATTCACTAGTAGGAGTGAGAAAAACATCACGGGGTGGTGCGCATTGTATGGGTGTGTGTTACATTAGATTCACTAGTAGGAGTGAGAAAAACATCACGGGGTGGTGCGCATTGTATGGGTGTGTGTTACATTAGATTCACTAGTAGGAGTGAGAAAAACATCACGGGGTGGTGCGCATTGTATGGGTGTGTGTTACATTACATTCACTAGTAGGAGTGAGAAAAACATCACGGGGTGGTGCGCATTGTATGGGTGTGTGTTACATTAGGTTCACTAGTAGGAGTGAGAAAAACATCACGGGGTGGTGCGCATTGTATGGGTGTGTGTTACATTACATTCACTAGTAGGAGTGAGAAAAACATCACGGCCTGGTGCGCATTGTATGGGTGTGTGTTACATTACATTCACTAGTAGGAGTGAGAAAAACATCACGGGGTGGTGCGCATTGTATGGGTGTGTGTTACATTAGATTCACTAGTAGGAGTGAGAAAAACATCACGGGGTGGTGCACATTGTATGGGTGTGTGTTACATTAGATTCACTAGTAGGAGTGAGAAAAACATCACGGGGTGGTGCGCATTGTATGGGTGTGTGTTACATTAGATTCACTAGTAGCAGTGAGAAAAACATCACGGGGTTGTGCGCATTGTATGGGTGTGTGTTACATTACATTCACTAGTAGGAGTGAGAAAATCATCACGGGGTGGTGCGCATTGTAAGGTTGTGTGTTACATTACATTCACTAGTAGGAGTGAGAAAAACATCACGGGGTGGTGCGCATTGTATGGGTGTGTGTTACATTACATTCACTAGTAGGAGTGAGAAAAACATCACGGGGTGGTGCGCATTGTATGGGTGTGTGTTACATTACATTCACTAGTAGGAGTGCGAAAAACATCACGGTGTGGTGCGCATTGTATGGATTTGTGTTACATTAATTTCACTAGTATTAGTGAGAAAAACATCACGGGGTGGTGCGCATTGTATGGGTGTGTGTTACATTACATTCACTAGTAGGAGTGAGAAAAACATCACGGGGTGGTGCGCATTGTATGGGTGTGTGTTAAATTACATTCACTAGTAGGAGTGAGAAAAACATCACGGGGTGGTGCGCATTGTAAGGGTGTGTGTTACATTAGATTCACTAGTAGGAGTGAGAAAAACATCACGGGGTGGAGCGCATTGTAAGGGTGTGTGTTACATTACATTCACTAGTAGGAGTGAGAAAAACATCACGGGGTGGTGCGCATTGTATGGGTTTGTGTTCCATTAGATTCACTAGTAGGAGTGAGAAAAACATCACGGGGTGGTGCGCATTGTATGGGTGTGTGTTACATTTGATTCACCAGTAGGTGTGAGAAAAACATCACGGGGTGGTGCGCATTGTATGGGTGTGTGTTACATTAGATTCACTAGTAGGAGTGAGAAAATCATCACGGGGTGGTGCACCTTGTAATGGTGTGTGTTACATTAGATTCACTAGTAGGTGTGAGAAAAACATCACGGGGTGGTGCGCATTGTATGGGTGTGTGTTACATTACATTCACTAGTAGGAGTGAGAAAAACATCACGGGGTGGTGCGCATTGTATGGGTGTGTGTTACATTACTTTCACTAGTAGGAGTGAGAAAATCATCACGGGGTGGTGCGCATTGTATGGGTGTGTGTTACATTACATTCACTAGTAGGAGTGAGAAAAACATCACGGGGTGGTGCGCATTGTATGGGTGTGTGTTACATTACATTCACTAGTAGCAGTGAGAAAAACATCACGGGGTGGTGCGCATTGTATGGGTGTGTGTTACATTACATTCACTAGTAGGAGTGAGAAAATCATCACGGGGTGGTGCGCATTGTATGGGTGTGTGTTACATTACATTCACTAGTAGAACAGAGAAAAACATCACGGGGTGGTGCGCATTGTATGGGTGTGTGTTACATTACATTCACTAGTAGGAGTGAGAAAAACATCACGGGGTGGTGCGCATTGTATGGGTGTGTGTTACATTAGATTCACTAGTAGGAGTGAGAAAAACATCACGGGGTGGTGCGCATTGTATGGGTGTGTGTTACATTAGATTCACTAGTAGGAGTGAGAAAAACATCACGGGGTGGTGCGCATTGTATGGGTGTGTGTTACATTACATTCACTAGTAGGAGTGAGAAAAACATCACGGGGTGGTGCGCATTGTATGGGTGTGTGTTACATTAGATTCACTAGTAGGAGTGAGAAAAACATCACGGGGTGGTGCGCATTGTATGGGTGTGTGTTACATTACATTCACTAGTAGGAGTGAGAAAAACATCACGGCCTGGTGCGCATTGTATGGGTGTGTGTTACATTACATTCACTAGTAGGAGTGAGAAAAACATCACGGGGTGGTGCGCATTGTATGGGTGTGTGTTACATTAGATTCACTAGTAGGAGTGAGAAAAACATCACGGGGTGGTGCACATTGTATGGGTGTGTGTTACATTAGATTCACTAGTAGGAGTGAGAAAAACATCACGGGGTGGTGCGCATTGTATGGGTGTGTGTTACATTAGATTCACTAGTAGCAGTGAGAAAAACATCACGGGGTTGTGCGCATTGTATGGGTGTGTGTTACATTACATTCACTAGTAGGAGTGAGAAAATCATCACGGGGTGGTGCGCATTGTAAGGTTGTGTGTTACATTACATTCACTAGTAGGAGTGAGAAAAACATCACGGGGTGGTGCGCATTGTATGGGTGTGTGTTACATTACATTCACTAGTAGGAGTGAGAAAAACATCACGGGGTGGTGCGCATTGTATGGGTGTGTGTTACATTACATTCACTAGTAGGAGTGCGAAAAACATCACGGTGTGGTGCGCATTGTATGGATTTGTGTTACATTAGATTCACTAGTATTAGTGAGAAAAACATCACGGGGTGGTGCGCATTGTATGGGTGTGTGTTACATTACATTCACTAGTAGGAGTGAGAAAAACATCACGGGGTGGTGCGCATTGTATGGGTGTGTGTTACATTACATTCACTAGTAGGAGTGAGAAAAACATCACGGGGTGGTGCGCATTGTATGGGTGTGTGTTACATTACATTCACTAGTAGGAGTGAGAAAAACATCACGGCGTGGTGCGCATTGTATGGGTGTGTGTTACATTACATTCACTAGTAGCAGTGAGAAAAACATCACGGGATGGTGCGCATTGTATGGGTGTGTGTTACATTACATTCACTAGTAGGAGTGAGAAAAACATCACGGGGTGGTGTGCATTGTATGGGTGTGTGTTACATTAGATTCACTTGTAGGTGTGAGAAAAACATCACGGGGTCGTGCGCATTGTATGGGTGTGTGTTACATTACATTCACTAGTAGGAGTGAGAAAAACATCACGGGGTGGTGCGCAATGTATGGGTGTGTGTTCCATTAGATTCACTAGTAGGATTGAGAAAAACATCACGGGGTGGTGCGCCTTGTATGGGTGTGTGTTACATTAGATTCACTAGTAGGAGTGAGAAAAACATCACGGGGTGGTGCGCATTGTATGGGTGTGTTTTACATTACATTCACTAGTAGGAGTGAGAAAAACATCACGGGGTGGTGCGCATTGTATGGGTGTGTGTTACATTACATTCACTAGTAGGAGTGAGAAAAACATCACGGGGTGGTGCGCATTGTATGGGTGTGTGTTACATTACATTCACTAGTAGGAGTGAGAAAAACATCACGGGGTGGTGCGCATTGTATGGGTGTGTGTTACATTACTTTCACTAGTAGGAGTGAGAAAATCATCACGGGGTGGTGCGCATTGTATGGGTGTGTGTTACATTACATTCACTAGTAGGAGTGAGAAAAACATCACGGGGTGGTGCGCATTGTATGGGTGTGTGTTACATTACATTCACTAGTAGGAGTGAGAAAAACATCACGGGGTGGTGCGCATTTTATGGGTGTGTGTAACATTACATTCACTAGTAGGAATGAGAAAAACATCACGGGGTGGTGCGCATTGTATGGGGGTGTGTTACATTAGATTCACTAGTAGGAGTGAGAAAAACATCACGGGGTGGTGCGCATTGTATGGGTGTGTGTTACATTAGATTCACTAGTAGGAGTGAGAAAAACATCACGGGGTGGTGCGCTTTGTATGGGTGTGTGTTACATTAGATTCACTAGTAGCAGTGAGAAAAACATCACGGAGTGGTGCGCATTGTATGGGTGTGTGTTACATTACATTCACTAGTAGGAGTGAGAAAATCATCACGGGGTGGTGCGCATTTTATGGGTGTGTGTTACATTACATTCACTAGTAGGAGTGAGAAAAACATCACGGGGTGGTGCGCATTGTATGGGTGTGTGTTAAATTACATTCACTAGTAGGAGTGAGAAAAACATCACGGGGTGGTGCGCATTGTAAGGGTGTGTGTTACATTACATTCACTAGTAGGAGTGAGAAAAACATAACGGGGTGGAGCGCATTGTAACGGTGTGTGTTACATTACATTCACTAGTAGGAGTGAGAAAAACATCACGGGGTGGTGCGCATTGTATGGGTTTGTGTTCCATTAGATTCACTAGTAGGAGTGAGAAAAACATCACGGGGTGGTGCGCATTGTATGGGTGTGTGTTACATTTGATTCACTAGTAGGTGTGAGAAAAACATCACGGGGTGGTGCGCATTGTATGGGTGTGTGTTACATTAGATTCACTAGTAGGAGTGAGAAAATCATCACGGGGTGGTGCACCTTGTAATGGTGTGTGTTACATTAGATCCACTAGTAGGTGTGAGAAAAACATCACGGGGTCGTGCGCCTTGTATGGGTGTGTGTTACATTACATTCACTAGTAGGAGTGAGAAAAACATCACGGGGTGGTGCGCATTGTATGGGTGTGTGTTACATTACATTCACTAGTAGGAGTGAGAAAATCATCACGGGGTGGTGCGCATTGTATGGGTGTGTGTTACATTACATTCACTAGTAGAACAGAGAAAAACATCACGGGGTGTTGCGCATTGTATGGGTGTGTGTTACATTACATTCACTAGTAGGAGTGAGAAAAACATCACGGGGTGGTGCGCATTGTATGGGTGTGTGTTACATTAGATTCACTAGTAGGAGTGAGAAAAACATCACGGGGTGGTGCGCATTGTATGGGTGTGTGTTACATTAGATTCACTAGTAGGAGTGAGAAAAACATCACGGGGTGGTGCGCATTGTATGGGTGTGTGTTACATTACATTCACTAGTAGGAGTGAGAAAAACATCACGGGGTGGTGCGCATTGTATGGGTGTGTGTTACATTAGGTTCACTAGTAGGAGTGAGAAAAACATCACGGGGTGGTGCGCATTGTATGGGTGTGTGTTACATTACATTCACTAGTAGGAGTGAGAAAAACATCACGGCCTGGTGCGCATTGTATGGGTGTGTGTTACATTACATTCACTAGTAGGAGTGAGAAAAACATCACGGGGTGGTGCGCATTGTATGGGTGTGTGTTACATTAGATTCACTAGTAGGAGTGAGAAAAACATCACGGGGTGGTGCACATTGTATGGGTGTGTGTTACATTAGATTCACTAGTAGGAGTGAGAAAAACATCACGGGGTGGTGCGCATTGTATGGGTGTGTGTTACATTAGATTCACTAGTAGCAGTGAGAAAAACATCACGGGGTTGTGCGCATTGTATGGGTGTGTGTTACATTACATTCACTAGTAGGAGTGAGAAAATCATCACGGGGTGGTGCGCATTGTAAGGTTGTGTGTTACATTACATTCACTAGTAGGAGTGAGAAAAACATCACGGGGTGGTGCGCATTGTATGGGTGTGTGTTACATTACATTCACTAGTAGGAGTGAGAAAAACATCACGGGGTGGTGCGCATTGTATGGGTGTGTGTTACATTACATTCACTAGTAGGAGTGCGAAAAACATCACGGTGTGGTGCGCATTGTATGGATTTGTGTTACATTAATTTCACTAGTATTAGTGAGAAAAACATCACGGGGTGGTGCGCATTGTATGGGTGTGTGTTACATTACATTCACTAGTAGGAGTGAGAAAAACATCACGGGGTGGTGCGCATTGTATGGGTGTGTGTTACATTACATTCACTAGTAGGAGTGAGAAAAACATCACGGGGTGGTGCGCATTGTATGGGTGTGTGTTACATTACATTCACTAGTAGGAGTGAGAAAAACATCACGGCGTGGTGCGCATTGTATGGGTGTGTGTTACATTACATTCACTAGTAGGAGTGAGAAAAACATCACGGGGTTGTGCGCATTGTATGGGTGTGTGTTACATTACATTCACTAGTAGCAGTGAGAAAAACATCACGGGATGGTGCGCATTGTATGGGTGTGTGTTACATTACATTCACTAGTAGGAGTGAGAAAAACATCACGGGGTGGTGTGCATTGTATGGGTGTGTGTTACATTAGATTCACTTGTAGGTGTGAGAAAAACATCACGGGGTCGTGCGCATTGTATGGGTGTGTGTTACATTACATTCACTAGTAGGAGTGAGAAAAACATCACGGGGTGGTGCGCAATGTATGGGTGTGTGTTCCATTAGATTCACTAGTAGGATTGAGAAAAACATCACGGGGTGGTGCGCCTTGTATGGGTGTGTGTTACATTAGATTCACTAGTACGAGTGAGAAAAACATCACGGGGTGGTGCGCATTGTATGGGTGTGTTTTACATTAGATTCACTAGTAGGAGTGAGAAAAACATCACGGGGTGGTGCGCATTGTATGGTTGTGTGTTACATTAGATTCACTAGTAGGAGTGAGAAAAACATCACGGGGTGGTGCGCATTGTATGGGTGTGTGTTACATTAGATTCACTAGTAGGAGTGAGAAAAACACTACGGGGTGGTGCGCATTGTATGGGTGTGTGTTACATTAGATTCACTAGTAGGAGTGAGAAAAACATCACGGGGTGGTGCGCATTGTATGGGTGTGTGTTACATTAGATTCACTAGTAGGAGTGAGAAAAACATCACGGGGTGGTGCGCATTGTATGGGTGTGTGTTACATTAGATTCACTAGTAGGAGTGAGAAAAACATCACGGGGTGGTGCGCATTGTATGGGTGTGTGTTACATTAGATTCACTAGTAAGAGTGAGAAAAACATCAAGGGGTGGTGTGCATTTTATGGGTGTGTGTTACATTACATTCTCAAGTAGGAGTGAGAAAAACATCACGGGGTGGTGCGCATTGTATGGGTGTGTGTTACATTAGATTCACTAGTAGGAGTGAGAAAAACATCACGGGGTGGTGCGCATTGTATGGGTGTGTGTTACATTACATTCACTAGTAGGAGTGAGAAAAACATCACGGGGTGGTGCGCATTGTATGGGTGTGTGTTACATTACATTCACTAGTAGGAGTGAGAAAAACATCACGGGGTGGTGCGCATTGTATGGGTGTGTGTTACATTACATTCACTAGTAGGAGTGAGAAAAACATCACGGGGTGGTGCGCATTGTATGGGTGTGTGTTACATTACTTTCACTAGTAGGAGTGAGAAAATCATCACGGGGTGGTGCACATTGTATGGGTGTGTGTTACATTACATTCACTAGTAGGAGTGAGAAAAACATCACGGGGTGGTGCGCATTGTATGGGTGTGTGTTACATTACATTCACTAGTAGGAGTGAGAAAAACATCACGGGGTGGTGCGCATTGTATGGGTGTGTGTAACATTACATTCACTAGTAGGAGTGAGAAAAACATCACGGTGTGGTGCGCATTGTATGGGGGTGTGTTACATTAGATTCACTAGTAGGAGTGAGAAAAACATCACGGGGTGGTGCGCATTGTATGGGTGTGTGTTACATTACATTCAATAGTAGGAGTGAGAAAAACATCACGGGGTGGTGTGCATTGTATGGGTGTGTGTTACATTAGATTCACTAGTAGCAGTGAGAAAAACATCACGGGGTGGTGCGCATTGTATGGGTGTGTGTTACATTACATTCACTAGTAGGAGTGAGAAAAACATCACGGGGTGGTGCGCATTGTATGGGTGTGGGTTACATTACATTCACTAGTAGGAGTGAGAAAAACATCACGGGGTGGTGCGCATTTTATGGGTGTGTGTAACATTACATTCACAGTAGGAATGAGAAAAACATCACGGGGTGGTGCGCATTGTATGGGGGTGTGTTACATTAGATTCACTAGTAGGAGTGAGAAAAACATCACGGGGTGGTGCGCATTGTATGGGTTTGTGTTCCATTAGATTCACTAGTAGGAGTGAGAAAAACATCACGGGGTGGTGCGCATTGTATGGGTGTGTGTTACATTTGATTCACTAGTAGGTGTGAGAAAAACATCACGGGGTGGTGCGCATTGTATGGGTGTGTGTTACATTAGATTCACTAGTAGGAGTGAGAAAATCATCACGGGGTGGTGCACCTTGTAATGGTGTGTGTTACATTAGATTCACTAGTAGGTGTGAGAAAAACATCACGGGGTCGTGCGCCTTGTATGGGTGTGTGTTACATTACATTCACTAGTAGGAGTGAGAAAAACATCACGGGGTGGTGCGCATTGTATGGGTGTGTGTTACATTACATTCACTAGTAGGAGTGAGAAAAACATCACGGGGTGGTGCGCATTGTATGGGTGTGTGTTACATTACTTTCACTAGTAGGAGTGAGAAAATCATCACGGGGTGGTGCGCATTGTATGGGTGTGTGTTACATTACATTCACTAGTAGGAGTGAGAAAAACATCACGGGGTGGTGCGCATTGTATGGGTGTGTGTTACATTACATTCACTAGTAGCAGTGAGAAAAACATCACGGGGTGGTGCGCATTGTATGGGTGTGTGTTACATTACATTCACTAGTAGGAGTGAGAAAATCATCACGGGGTGGTGCGCATTGTATGGGTGTGTGTTACATTACATTCACTAGTAGAACAGAGAAAAACATCACGGGGTGGTGCGCATTGTATGGGTGTGTGTTACATTACATTCACTAGTAGGAGTGAGAAAAACATCACGGGGTGGTGCGCATTGTATGGGTGTGTGTTACATTAGATTCACTAGTAGGAGTGAGAAAAACATCACGGGGTGGTGCGCATTGTATGGGTGTGTGTTACATTACATTCACTAGTAGGAGTGAGAAAAACATCACGGGGTGGTGCGCATTGTATGGGTGTGTGTTACATTACATTCACTAGTAGGAGTGAGAAAAACATCACGGGGTGGTGCGCATTGTATGGGTGTGTGTTACATTAGGTTCACTAGTAGGAGTGAGAAAAACATCACGGGGTGGTGCGCATTGTATGGGTGTGTGTTACATTACATTCTCAAGTAGGAGTGAGAAAAACATCACGGGGTGGTGCGCATTGTATGGGTGTGTGTTACATTAGATTCACTAGTAGGAGTGAGAAAAACATCACGGGGTGGTGCGCATTGTATGGGTGTGTGTTACATTACATTCACTAGTAGGAGTGAGAAAAACATCACGGGGTGGTGCGCATTGTATGGGTGTGTGTTACATTACATTCACTAGTAGGAGTGAGAAAAACATCACGGGGTTGTGCGCATTGTATGGGTGTGTGTTACATTACATTCACTAGTAGCAGTGAGAAAAACATCACGGGATGGTGCGCATTGTATGGGTGTGTGTTACATTACATTCACTAGTAGGAGTGAGAAAAACATCACGGGGTGGTGTGCATTGTATGGGTGTGTGTTACATTAGATTCACTTGTAGGTGTGAGAAAAACATCACGGGGTCGTGCGCATTGTATGGGTGTGTGTTACATTACATTCACTAGTAGGAGTGAGAAAAACATCACGGGGTGGTGCGCAATGTATGGGTGTGTGTTCCATTAGATTCACTAGTAGGATTGAGAAAAACATCACGGGGTGGTGCGCCTTGTATGGGTGTGTGTTACATTAGATTCACTAGTACGAGTGAGAAAAACATCACGGGGTGGTGCGCATTGTATGGGTGTGTTTTACATTAGATTCACTAGTAGGAGTGAGAAAAACATCACGGGGTGGTGCGCATTGTATGGTTGTGTGTTACATTAGATTCACTAGTAGGAGTGAGAAAAACATCACGGGGTGGTGCGCATTGTATGGGTGTGTGTTACATTAGATTCACTAGTAGGAGTGAGAAAAACACCACGGGGTGGTGCGCATTGTATGGGTGTGTGTTACATTAGATTCACTAGTAGGAGTGAGAAAAACATCACGGGGTGGTGCGCATTGTATGGGTGTGTGTTACATTAGATTCACTAGTAGGAGTGAGAAAAACATCACGGGGTGGTGCGCATTGTATGGGTGTGTGTTACATTAGATTCACTAGTAGGAGTGAGAAAAACATCACGGGGTGGTGCGCATTGTATGGGTGTGTGTTACATTAGATTCACTAGTAAGAGTGAGAAAAACATCAAGGGGTGGTGCGCATTTTATGGGTGTGTGTTACATTACATTCTCAAGTAGGAGTGAGAAAAACATCACGGGGTGGTGCGCATTGTATGGGTGTGTGTTACATTAGATTCACTAGTAGGAGTGAGAAAAACATCACGGGGTGGTGCGCATTGTATGGGTGTGTGTTACATTACATTCACTAGTAGGAGTGAGAAAAACATCACGGGGTGGTGCGCATTGTATGGGTGTGTGTTACATTACATTCACTAGTAGGAGTGAGAAAAACATCACGGGGTGGTGCGCATTGTATGGGTGTGTGTTACATTACATTCACTAGTAGGAGTGAGAAAAACATCACGGGGTGGTGTGCATTGTATGGGTGTGTGTTACATTAGATTCACTTGTAGGTGTGAGAAAAACATCACGGGGTCGTGCGCATTGTATGGGTGTGTGTTACATTACATTCACTAGTAGGAGTGAGAAAAACATCACGGGGTGGTGCGCAATGTATGGGTGTGTGTTCCATTAGATTCACTAGTAGGATTGAGAAAAACATCACGGGGTGGTGCGCCTTGTATGTGTGTGTGTTACATTAGATTCACTAGTACGAGTGAGAAAAACATCACGGGGTGGTGCGCATTGTATGGGTGTGTTTTACATTAGATTCACTAGTAGGAGTGAGAAAAACATCACGGGGTGGTGCGCATTGTATGGTTGTGTGTTACATTAGATTCACTAGTAGGAGTGAGAAAAACATCACGGGGTGGTGCGCATTGTATGGGTGTGTGTTACATTAGATTCACTAGTAGGAGTGAGAAAAACACCACGGGGTGGTGCGCATTGTATGGGTGTGTGTTACATTAGATTCACTAGTAGGAGTGAGAAAAACATCACGGGGTGGTGCGCATTGTATGGGTGTGTGTTACATTAGATTCACTAGTAGGAGTGAGAAAAACATCACGGGGTGGTGCGCATTGTATGGGTGTGTGTTACATTAGATTCACTAGTAGGAGTGAGAAAAACATCACGGGGTGGTGCGCATTGTATGGGTGTGTGTTACATTAGATTCACTAGTAAGAGTGAGAAAAACATCAAGGGGTGGTGTGCATTTTATGGGTGTGTGTTACATTACATTCTCAAGTAGGAGTGAGAAAAACATCACGGGGTGGTGCGCATTGTATGGGTGTGTGTTACATTAGATTCACTAGTAGGAGTGAGAAAAACATCACGGGGTGGTGCGCATTGTATGGGTGTGTGTTACATTACATTCACTAGTAGGAGTGAGAAAAACATCACGGGGTGGTGCGCATTGTATGGGTGTGTGTTACATTACATTCACTAGTAGGAGTGAGAAAAACATCACGGGGTGGTGCGCATTGTATGGGTGTGTGTTACATTACATTCACTAGTAGGAGTGAGAAAAACATCACGGGGTGGTGCGCATTGTATGGGTGTGTGTTACATTACTTTCACTAGTAGGAGTGAGAAAATCATCACGGGGTGGTGCACATTGTATGGGTGTGTGTTACATTACATTCACTAGTAGGAGTGAGAAAAACATCACGGGGTGGTGCGCATTGTATGGGTGTGTGTTACATTACATTCACTAGTAGGAGTGAGAAAAACATCACGGGGTGGTGCGCATTGTATGGGTGTGTGTAACATTACATTCACTAGTAGGAGTGAGAAAAACATCACGGTGTGGTGCGCATTGTATGGGGGTGTGTTACATTAGATTCACTAGTAGGAGTGAGAAAAACATCACGGGGTGGTGCGCATTGTATGGGTGTGTGTTACATTACATTCAATAGTAGGAGTGAGAAAAACATCACGGGGTGGTGTGCATTGTATGGGTGTGTGTTACATTAGATTCACTAGTAGCAGTGAGAAAAACATCACGGGGTGGTGCGCATTGTATGGGTGTGTGTTACATTACATTCACTAGTAGGAGTGAGAAAAACATCACGGGGTGGTGCGCATTGTATGGGTGTGTGTTACATTACATTCACTAGTAGGAGTGAGAAAAACATCACGGGGTGGTGCGCATTTTATGGGTGTGTGTAACATTACATTCACAGTAGGAATGAGAAAAACATCACGGGGTGGTGCGCATTGTATGGGGGTGTGTTACATTAGATTCACTAGTAGGAGTGAGAAAAACATCACGGGGTGGTGCGCATTGTATGGGTTTGTGTTCCATTAGATTCACTAGTAGGAGTGAGAAAAACATCACGGGGTGGTGCGCATTGTATGGGTGTGTGTTACATTTGATTCACTAGTAGGTGTGAGAAAAATATCACGGGGTGGTGCGCATTGTATGGGTGTGTGTTACATTAGATTCACTAGTAGGAGTGAGAAAATCATCACGGGGTGGTGCACCTTGTAATGGTGTGTGTTACATTAGATTCACTAGTAGGTGTGAGAAAAACATCACGGGGTCGTGCGCCTTGTATGGGTGTGTGTTACATTACATTCACTAGTAGGAGTGAGAAAAACATCACGGGGTGGTGCGCATTGTATGGGTGTGTGTTACATTACATTCACTAGTAGGAGTGAGAAAAACATCACGGGGTGGTGCGCATTGTATGGGTGTGTGTTACATTACTTTCACTAGTAGGAGTGAGAAAATCATCACGGGGTGGTGCGCATTGTATGGGTGTGTGTTACATTACATTCACTAGTAGGAGTGAGAAAAACATCACGGGGTGGTGCGCATTGTATGGGTGTGTGTTACATTACATTCACTAGTAGCAGTGAGAAAAACATCACGGGGTGGTGCGCATTGTATGGGTGTGTGTTACATTACATTCACTAGTAGGAGTGAGAAAATCATCACGGGGTGGTGCGCATTGTATGGGTGTGTGTTACATTACATTCACTAGTAGAACAGAGAAAAACATCACGGGGTGGTGCGCATTGTATGGGTGTGTGTTACATTACATTCACTAGTAGGAGTGAGAAAAACATCACGGGGTGGTGCGCATTGTATGGGTGTGTGTTACATTAGATTCACTAGTAGGAGTGAGAAAAACATCACGGGGTGGTGCGCATTGTATGGGTGTGTGTTACATTACATTCACTAGTAGGAGTGAGAAAAACATCACGGGGTGGTGCGCATTGTATGGGTGTGTGTTACATTACATTCACTAGTAGGAGTGAGAAAAACATCACGGGGTGGTGCGCATTGTATGGGTGTGTGTTACATTAGGTTCACTAGTAGGAGTGAGAAAAACATCACGGGGTGGTGCGCATTGTATGGGTGTGTGTTACATTACATTCTCAAGTAGGAGTGAGAAAAACATCACGGGGTGGTGCGCATTGTATGGGTGTGTGTTACATTAGATTCACTAGTAGGAGTGAGAAAAACATCACGGGGTGGTGCGCATTGTATGGGTGTGTGTTACATTACATTCACTAGTAGGAGTGAGAAAAACATCACGGGGTGGTGCGCATTGTATGGGTGTGTGTTACATTACATTCACTAGTAGGAGTGAGAAAAACATCACGGGGTTGTGCGCATTGTATGGGTGTGTGTTACATTACATTCACTAGTAGCAGTGAGAAAAACATCACGGGATGGTGCGCATTGTATGGGTGTGTGTTACATTACATTCACTAGTAGGAGTGAGAAAAACATCACGGGGTGGTGTGCATTGTATGGGTGTGTGTTACATTAGATTCACTTGTAGGTGTGAGAAAAACATCACGGGGTCGTGCGCATTGTATGGGTGTGTGTTACATTACATTCACTAGTAGGAGTGAGAAAAACATCACGGGGTGGTGCGCAATGTATGGGTGTGTGTTCCATTAGATTCACTAGTAGGATTGAGAAAAACATCACGGGGTGGTGCGCCTTGTATGGGTGTGTGTTACATTAGATTCACTAGTACGAGTGAGAAAAACATCACGGGGTGGTGCGCATTGTATGGGTGTGTTTTACATTAGATTCACTAGTAGGAGTGAGAAAAACATCACGGGGTGGTGCGCATTGTATGGTTGTGTGTTACATTAGATTCACTAGTAGGAGTGAGAAAAACATCACGGGGTGGTGCGCATTGTATGGGTGTGTGTTACATTAGATTCACTAGTAGGAGTGAGAAAAACACCACGGGGTGGTGCGCATTGTATGGGTGTGTGTTACATTAGATTCACTAGTAGGAGTGAGAAAAACATCACGGGGTGGTGCGCATTGTATGGGTGTGTGTTACATTAGATTCACTAGTAGGAGTGAGAAAAACATCACGGGGTGGTGCGCATTGTATGGGTGTGTGTTACATTAGATTCACTAGTAGGAGTGAGAAAAACATCACGGGGTGGTGCGCATTGTATGGGTGTGTGTTACATTAGATTCACTAGTAAGAGTGAGAAAAACATCAAGGGGTGGTGCGCATTTTATGGGTGTGTGTTACATTACATTCTCAAGTAGGAGTGAGAAAAACATCACGGGGTGGTGCGCATTGTATGGGTGTGTGTTACATTAGATTCACTAGTAGGAGTGAGAAAAACATCACGGGGTGGTGCGCATTGTATGGGTGTGTGTTACATTACATTCACTAGTAGGAGTGAGAAAAACATCACGGGGTGGTGCGCATTGTATGGGTGTGTGTTGCATTACATTCACTAGTAGGAGTGAGAAAAACATCACGGGGTGGTGCGCATTGTATGGGTGTGTGTTACATTACATTCACTAGTAGGAGTGAGAAAAACATCACGGGGTGGTGCGCATTGTATGGGTGTGTGTTACATTACTTTCACTAGTAGGAGTGAGAAAATCATCACGGGGTGGTGCACATTGTATGGGTGTGTGTTACATTACATTCACTAGTAGGAGTGAGAAAAACATCACGGGGTGGTGCGCATTGTATGGGTGTGTGTTACATTACATTCACTAGTAGGAGTGAGAAAAACATCACGGGGTGGTGCGCATTGTATGGGTGTGTGTAACATTACATTCACTAGTAGGAGTGAGAAAAACATCACGGTGTGGTGCGCATTGTATGGGGGTGTGTTACATTAGATTCACTAGTAGGAGTGAGAAAAACATCACGGGGTGGTGCGCATTGTATGGGTGTGTGTTACATTACATTCACTAGTAGGAGTGAGAAAAACATCACGGGGTGGTGTGCATTGTATGGGTGTGTGTTACATTAGATTCACTAGTAGCAGTGAGAAAAACATCACGGGGTGGTGCGCATTGTATGGGTGTGTGTTACATTACATTCACTAGTAGGAGTGAGAAAAACATCACGGGGTGGTGCGCATTGTATGGGTGTGTGTTACATTACATTCACTAGTAGGAGTGAGAAAAACATCACGGGGTGGTGCGCATTTTATGGGTGTGTGTAACATTACATTCACTAGTAGGAATGAGAAAAACATCACGGGGTGGTGCGCATTGTATGGGGGTGTGTTACATTAGATTCACTAGTAGGAGTGAGAAAAACATCACGGGGTGGTGCGCATTGTATGGGTTTGTGTTCCATTAGATTCACTAGTAGGAGTGAGAAAAACATCACGGGGTGGTGCGCATTGTATGGGTGTGTGTTACATTTGATTCACTAGTAGGTGTGAGAAAAACATCACGGGGTGGTGCGCATTGTATGGGTGTGTGTTACATTACATTCACTAGTAGGAGTGCGAAAAACATCACGGTGTGGTGCGCATTGTATGGATTTGTGTTACATTAATTTCACTAGTATTAGTGAGAAAAACATCACGGGGTGGTGCGCATTGTATGGGTGTGTGTTACATTACATTCACTAGTAGGAGTGAGAAAAACATCACGGGGTGGTGCGCATTGTATGGGTGTGTGTTACATTACATTCACTAGTAGGAGTGAGAAAATCATCACGGGGTGGTGCACCTTGTAATGGTGTGTGTTACATTAGATTCACTAGTAGGTGTGAGAAAAACATCACGGGGTCGTGCGCCTTGTATGGGTGTGTGTTACATTACATTCACTAGTAGGAGTGAGAAAAACATCACGGGGTGGTGCGCATTGTATGGGTGTGTGTTACATTACATTCACTAGTAGGAGTGAGAAAAACATCACGGGGTGGTGCGCATTGTATGGGTGTGTGTTACATTACTTTCACTAGTAGGAGTGAGAAAATCATCACGGGGTGGTGCGCATTGTATGGGTGTGTGTTACATTACATTCACTAGTAGGAGTGAGAAAAACATCACGGGGTGGTGCGCATTGTATGGGTGTGTGTTACATTACATTCACTAGTAGCAGTGAGAAAAACATCACGGGGTGGTGCGCATTGTATGGGTGTGTGTTACATTACATTCACTAGTAGGAGTGAGAAAATCATCACGGGGTGGTGCGCATTGTATGGGTGTGTGTTACATTACATTCACTAGTAGAACAGAGAAAAACATCACGGGGTGGTGCGCATTGTATGGGTGTGTGTTACATTACATTCACTAGTAGGAGTGAGAAAAACATCACGGGGTGGTGCGCATTGTATGGGTGTGTGTTACATTAGATTCACTAGTAGGAGTGAGAAAAACATCACGGGGTGGTGCGCATTGTATGGGTGTGTGTTACATTACATTCACTAGTAGGAGTGAGAAAAACATCACGGGGTGGTGCGCATTGTATGGGTGTGTGTTACATTACATTCACTAGTAGGAGTGAGAAAAACATCACGGGGTGGTGCGCATTGTATGGGTGTGTGTTACATTAGGTTCACTAGTAGGAGTGAGAAAAACATCACGGGGTGGTGCGCATTGTATGGGTGTGTGTTACATTACATTCTCAAGTAGGAGTGAGAAAAACATCACGGGGTGGTGCGCATTGTATGGGTGTGTGTTACATTAGATTCACTAGTAGGAGTGAGAAAAACATCACGGGGTGGTGCGCATTGTATGGGTGTGTGTTACATTACATTCACTAGTAGGAGTGAGAAAAACATCACGGGGTGGTGCGCATTGTATGGGTGTGTGTTACATTACATTCACTAGTAGGAGTGAGAAAAACATCACGGGGTGGTGCGCATTGTATGGGTGTGTGTTACATTACTTTCACTAGTAGGAGTGAGAAAATCATCACGGGGTGGTGCACATTGTATGGGTGTGTGTTACATTACATTCACTAGTAGGAGTGAGAAAAACATCACGGGGTGGTGCGCATTGTATGGGTGTGTGTTACATTACATTCACTAGTAGGAGTGAGAAAAACATCACGGGGTGGTGCGCATTGTATGGGTGTGTGTAACATTACATTCACTAGTAGGAGTGAGAAAAACATCACGGTGTGGTGCGCATTGTATGGGGGTGTGTTACATTAGATTCACTAGTAGGAGTGAGAAAAACATCACGGGGTGGTGCGCATTGTATGGGTGTGTGTTACATTACATTCACTAGTAGGAGTGAGAAAAACATCACGGGGTGGTGTGCATTGTATGGGTGTGTGTTACATTAGATTCACTAGTAGCAGTGAGAAAAACATCACGGGGTGGTGCGCATTGTATGGGTGTGTGTTACATTACATTCACTAGTAGGAGTGAGAAAAACATCACGGGGTGGTGCGCATTGTATGGGTGTGTGTTACATTACATTCACTAGTAGGAGTGAGAAAAACATCACGGGGTGGTGCGCATTTTATGGGTGTGTGTAACATTACATTCACTAGTAGGAATGAGAAATACATCACGGGGTGGTGCGCATTGTATGGGGGTGTGTTACATTAGATTCACTAGTAGGAGTGAGAAAAACATCACGGGGTGGTGCGCATTGTATGGGTTTGTGTTCCATTAGATTCACTAGTAGGAGTGAGAAAAACATCACGGGGTGGTGCGCATTGTATGGGTGTGTGTTACATTTGATTCACTAGTAGGTGTGAGAAAAACATCACGGGGTGGTGCGCATTGTATGGGTGTGTGTTACATTAGATTCACTAGTAGGAGTGAGAAAATCATCACGGGGTGGTGCACCTTGTAATGGTGTGTGTTACATTAGATTCACTAGTAGGTGTGAGAAAAACATCACGGGGTCGTGCGCCTTGTATGGGTGTGTGTTACATTACATTCACTAGTAGGAGTGAGAAAAACATCACGGGGTGGTGCGCATTGTATGGGTGTGTGTTACATTACATTCACTAGTAGGAGTGAGAAAAACATCACGGGGTGGTGCGCATTGTATGGGTGTGTGTTACATTACTTTCACTAGTAGGAGGGAGAAAATCATCACGGGGTGGTGCGCATTGTATGGGTGTGTGTTACATTACATTCACTAGTAGGAGTGAGAAAAACATCACGGGGTGGTGCGCATTGTATGGGTGTGTGTTACATTACATTCACTAGTAGCAGTGAGAAAAACATCACGGGGTGGTGCGCATTGTATGGGTGTGTGTTACATTACATTCACTAGTAGGAGTGAGAAAATCATCACGGGGTGGTGCGCATTGTATGGGTGTGTGTTACATTACATTCACTAGTAGAACAGAGAAAAACATCACGGGGTGGTGCGCATTGTATGGGTGTGTGTTACATTACATTCACTAGTAGGAGTGAGAAAAACATCACGGGGTGGTGCGCATTGTATGGGTGTGTGTTACATTAGATTCACTAGTAGGAGTGAGAAAAACATCACGGGGTGGTGCGCATTGTATGGGTGTGTGTTACATTACATTCACTAGTAGGAGTGAGAAAAACATCACGGGGTGGTGCGCATTGTATGGGTGTGTGTTACATTACATTCACTAGTAGGAGTGAGAAAAACATCACGGGGTGGTGCGCATTGTATGGGTGTGTGTTACATTAGGTTCACTAGTAGGAGTGAGAAAAACATCACGGGGTGGTGCGCATTGTATGGGTGTGTGTTACATTACATTCACTAGTAGGAGTGAGAAAAACATCACGGCCTGGTGCGCATTGTATGGGTGTGTGTTACATTACATTCACTAGTAGGAGTGAGAAAAACATCACGGGGTGGTGCGCATTGTATGGGTGTGTGTTACATTAGATTCACTAGTAGGAGTGAGAAAAACATCACGGGGTGGTGCACATTGTATGGGTGTGTGTTACATTAGATTCACTAGTAGGAGTGAGAAAAACATCACGGGGTGGTGCGCATTGTATGGGTGTGTGTTACATTAGATTCACTAGTAGCAGTGAGAAAAACATCACGGGGTTGTGCGCATTGTATGGGTGTGTGTTACATTACATTCACTAGTAGGAGTGAGAAAATCATCACGGGGTGGTGCGCATTGTAAGGTTGTGTGTTACATTACATTCACTAGTAGGAGTGAGAAAAACATCACGGGGTGGTGCGCATTGTATGGGTGTGTGTTACATTACATTCACTAGTAGGAGTGAGAAAAACATCACGGGGTGGTGCGCATTGTATGGGTGTGTGTTACATTACATTCACTAGTAGGAGTGCGAAAAACATCACGGTGTGGTGCGCATTGTATGGATTTGTGTTACATTAATTTCACTAGTATTAGTGAGAAAAACATCACGGGGTGGTGCGCATTGTATGGGTGTGTGTTACATTACATTCACTAGTAGGAGTGAGAAAAACATCACGGGGTGGTGCGCATTGTATGGGTGTGTGTTACATTACATTCACTAGTAGGAGTGAGAAAAACATCACGGGGTGGTGCGCATTGTATGGGTGTGTGTTACATTACATTCACTAGTAGGAGTGAGAAAAACATCACGGCGTGGTGCGCATTGTATGGGTGTGTGTTACATTACATTCACTAGTAGGAGTGAGAAAAACATCACGGGGTTGTGCGCATTGTATGGGTGAGTGTTACATTACATTCACTAGTAGCAGTGAGAAAAACATCACGGGATGGTGCGCATTGTATGGGTGTGTGTTACATTACATTCACTAGTAGGAGTGAGAAAAACATCACGGGGTGGTGTGCATTGTATGGGTGTGTGTTACATTAGATTCACTTGTAGGTGTGAGAAAAACATCACGGGGTCGTGCGCATTGTATGGGTGTGTGTTACATTACATTCACTAGTAGGAGTGAGAAAAACATCACGGGGTGGTGCGCAATGTATGGGTGTGTGTTCCATTAGATTCACTAGTAGGATTGAGAAAAACATCACGGGGTGGTGCGCCTTGTATGGGTGTGTGTTACATTAGATTCACTAGTACGAGTGAGAAAAACATCACGGGGTGGTGCGCATTGTATGGGTGTGTTTTACATTAGATTCACTAGTAGGAGTGAGAAAAACATCACGGGGTGGTGCGCATTGTATGGTTGTGTGTTACATTAGATTCACTAGTAGGAGTGAGAAAAACATCACGGGGTGGTGCGCATTGTATGGGTGTGTGTTACATTAGATTCACTAGTAGGAGTGAGAAAAACACCACGGGGTGGTGCGCATTGTATGGGTGTGTGTTACATTAGATTCACTAGTAGGAGTGAGAAAAACATCACGGGGTGGTGCGCATTGTATGGGTGTGTGTTACATTAGATTCACTAGTAGGAGTGAGAAAAACATCACGGGGTGGTGCGCATTGTATGGGTGTGTGTTACATTAGATTCACTAGTAGGAGTGAGAAAAACATCACGGGGTGGTGCGCATTGTATGGGTGTGTGTTACATTAGATTCACTAGTAAGAGTGAGAAAAACATCAAGGGGTGGTGTGCATTTTATGGGTGTGTGTTACATTACATTCTCAAGTAGGAGTGAGAAAAACATCACGGGGTGGTGCGCATTGTATGGGTGTGTGTTACATTAGATTCACTAGTAGGAGTGAGAAAAACATCACGGGGTGGTGCGCATTGTATGGGTGTGTGTTACATTACATTCACTAGTAGGAGTGAGAAAAACATCACGGGGTGGTGCGCATTGTATGGGTGTGTGTTACATTACATTCACTAGTAGGAGTGAGAAAAACATCACGGGGTGGTGCGCATTGTATGGGTGTGTGTTACATTACATTCACTAGTAGGAGTGAGAAAAACATCACGGGGTGGTGCGCATTGTATGGGTGTGTGTTACATTACTTTCACTAGTAGGAGTGAGAAAATCATCACGGGGTGGTGCACATTGTATGGGTGTGTGTTACATTACATTCACTAGTAGGAGTGAGAAAAACATCACGGGGTGGTGCGCAATGTATGGGTGTGTGTTACATTACATTCACTAGTAGGAGTGAGAAAAACATCACGGGGTGGTGCGCATTGTATGGGTGTGTGTAACATTACATTCACTAGTAGGAGTGAGAAAAACATCACGGTGTGGTGCGCATTGTATGGGGGTGTGTTACATTAGATTCACTAGTAGGAGTGAGAAAAACATCACGGGGTGGTGCGCATTGTATGGGTGTGTGTTACATTACATTCACTAGTAGGAGTGAGAAAAACATCACGGGGTGGTGTGCATTGTATGGGTGTGTGTTACATTAGATTCACTAGTAGCAGTGAGAAAAACATCACGGGGTGGTGCGCATTGTATGGGTGTGTGTTACATTACATTCACTAGTAGGAGTGAGAAAAACATCACGGGGTGGTGCGCATTGTATGGGTGTGTGTTACATTACATTCACTAGTAGGAGTGAGAAAAACATCACGGGGTGGTGCGCATTTTATGGGTGTGTGTAACATTACATTCACTAGTAGGAATGAGAAAAACATCACGGGGTGGTGCGCATTGTATGGGGGTGTGTTACATTAGATTCACTAGTAGGAGTGAGAAAAACATCACGGGGTGGTGCGCATTGTATGGGTGTGTGTTACATTAGATTCACTAGTAGCAGTGAGAAAAACATCACGGGGTGGTGCGCATTGTATGGGTGTGTGTTACATTAGATTCACTAGTAGCAGTGAGAAAAACATCACGGAGTGGTGCGCATTGTATGGGTGTGTGTTACATTACATTCACTAGTAGGAGTGAGAAAATCATCACGGGGTGGTGCGCATTGTATGGGTGTGTGTTACATTACATTCACTAGTAGGAGTGAGAAAAACATCACGGGGTGGTGTGCATTGTATGGGTGTGTGTTACATTACATTCACTAGTAGGAGTGAGAAAAACATCACGGGGTGGTGCGCATTGTATGGGTGTGTGTTACATTACATTTACTAGTAGGAGTGAGAAAATTATCACGGGGTGGTGCGCATTGTATGGGTGTGTGTTACATTACATTCACTAGTAGGAGTGAGAAAAACATCACGGGGTGGTGCGCATTGTATGGGTGTGCGTTACATTACATTCACTAGTAGGAGTGAGAAAAACATCACGGGGTGGTGCGCATTGTAAGGGTGTGTGTTACATTATATTCACTAGTAGGAGTGAGAAAAACATCACGGGGTGGAGCGCATTGTAAGGGTGTGTGTTACATTACATGCACTAGTAGGAGTGAGAAAAACATCACTTGGTGGTGCGCATTGTATGGGTTTGTGTTCCATTAGATTCACTAGTAGGAGTGAGAAAAATATCACGGGGTGGTGCGCATTGTATGGGTGTGTGTTACATTACATTCACTAGTAGGAGTGAGAAAAACATCACGGGGTGGTGCGCATTGTATGGGTGTGTGTTACATTACATTCACTAGTAGGAGTGAGAAAAACATCACGGGGTGGTGCGCATTTTATGGGTGTGTGTAACATTACATTCACTAGTAGGAATGAGAAAAACATCACGGGGTGGTGCGCATTGTATGGGGGTGTGTTACATTAGATTCACTAGTAGGAGTGAGAAAAACATCACGGGGTGGTGCGCATTGTATGGGTGTGTGTTACATTAGATTCACTAGTAGGAGTGAGAAAAACATCACGGGGTGGTGCGCTTTGTATGGGTGTGTGTTACATTAGATTCACTAGTAGCAGTGAGAAAAACATCACGGAGTGGTGCGCATTGTATGGGTGTGTGTTACATTACATTCACTAGTAGGAGTGAGAAAAACATCACGGGGTGGTGCGCATTGTATGGGTGTGTGTTACATTAGATTCACTAGTAGGAGTGAGAAAAACATCACGGGGTGGTGCGCATTGTATGGGTGTGTGTTACATTAGATTCACTAGTAGGAGTGAGAAAAACATCACGGGGTGGTGCGCATTGTATGGGTGTGTTACATTAGATTCACTAGTAGGAGTGAGAAAAACATCACGGGGTGGTGCGCATTGTATGGGTGTGTGTTACATTAGATTCACTAGTAAGGGTGAGAAAAACGTCACGGGGTGGTGTGCATTTTATGGGTGTGTGTTACATTACATTCTCAAGTAGGAGTGAGAAAAACATCACGGGGTGGTGCGCATTGTATGGGTGTGTGTTACATTAGATTCACTAGTAGGAGTGAGAAAAACATCACGGGGTGGTGCGCATTGTATGGGTGTGTGTTACATTACTTTCACTAGTAGGAGTGAGAAAAAAATCACGGGGTGGTGCGCATTGTATGGGTGTGTGTTACATTACATTCACTAGTAGGAGTGAGAAAAACATCACGGGGTGGTGCGCATTGTATGGGTGTGTGTTACATTACTTTCACTAGTAGGAGTGAGAAAAAAATCACGGGGTGGTGCGCATTGTATGGGTGTGCGTTACATTACATTCACTAGTAGGAGTGAGAAAAACATCACGGGGTGGTGCGCATTGTATGGGTGTGCGTTACAATACATTCACTAGTAGGAGAGAGAAAAACATCACGGGGTGGTGCGCATTGTATGGGTGTGCGTTACATTACATTCACTAGTAGGAGTGAGAAAAACATCACGGGGTGGTGCGCATTGTATGGGTGTACGTTACATTACATTCACTAGTAGGAGTGAGAAAAACATCACGGGGTGGTGCGCATTGTATGGGTGTGCATTACATTACATTCACTAGTAGGAGTGAGAAAAACATCACGGGGTGGTGCGCATTTTATGGGTGTGCGTTACATTACATTCACTAGTAGGAGTGAGAAAAACATCACGGGGTGGTGCGCATTGTATGGGTGTGTGTTACATTACATTCAATAGTAGGAGTGAGAAAAACATCACCGGGTGGTGCGCATTGTATGGGTGTGTGTTACATTACATTCACTAGTAGGAGTGAGAAAAACATCACGGGGTGGTGCGCATTGTATGGGTGTGTGTTACATTACTTTCACTAGTAGGAGTGAGAAAATCATCACGGGGTGGTGCGCATTGTATGGGTGTGTGTTACATTACATTCACTAGTAGGAGTGAGAAAAACATCACGGGGTGGTGCGCATTGTATGGGTGTGTGTTACATTGCATTCACTAGTAGGAATGAGAAAACCATCACGGGGTGGTGCGCATTGTATGGGGGTGTGTTACATTAGATTCACTAGTAGGAGTGAGAAAAACATCACGGGGTCGTGCGCCTTGTATGGGTGTGTGTTACATTAGATTCACTAGTAGGAGTGAGAAAAACATCACGGGGTGGTGCGCATTGTGTGGGTGTGTGTTACATTACATTCACTAGTAGGAGTGAGAAAAACATCACGGGGTGGTGCGCATTGTATGGGTGTGTGTTACATTACTTTCACTAGTAGGAGTGAGAAAATCATCACGTGGTGGTGCGCATTGTATGGGTGTGAGTTACATTACATTCACTAGTAGAAGTGAGAAAAACATCACGGGGTGGTGCGCATTGTATGGGTGTGTGTTACATTACATTCCCTAGTAGGAGTGAGAAAAACATCACGGGGTGGTGCGCATTGTATGGGTGTGTGTCACATTACATTCACTAGTAGCAGTGAGAAAAACATCACGGGGTGGTGCGCATTGTATGGGTGTGTGTCACATTAGATTCACTAGTAGGAGTGAGAAAAACATCACGGGGTGGTGCGCATTGTATGGGTGTGTGTCACATTAGATTCCCTAGTAGGAGTGAGAAAAACATAACGGGGTGGTGCGCATTGTATGGGTGTGTGCTACATTACATTCACTAGTAGCAGGGAGAAAAACATCACGGGGTGGTGCGCATTGTATGGGTGTGTGTTACATTACAATCACTAGTAGCAGTGAGAAAAACATCACGGGGTGGTGCGCATTGTATGGGTGTGTGTTACATTACATTCACTAGTAGCAGTGAGAAAAACATCACGGGGAGGTGCGCATTGTATGGGTGTGTGTTACATTACATTCACTAGTAGCAGTGAGAAAAACATCACGGGGTGGTGCGCATTGTATGGGTGTGTGTTACATTACATTCACTAGTAGGAGTGAGAAAAACATCACGGGGTGGTGCGCCTTGTATGGGTGTGTGTTACATTACATTCACTAGTAGGAGTGAGAAAAACATCACGGGGTGGTGCGTCTTGTATGGGCGTGTGTTACATTAGATTCACTAGTAGGAGTGAGAAAAACATCACGGGGTGGTGCACCTTGTATGGGTGTGTGTTACCTTAGGTTCACTAGTAGGAGTGAGAAAAACATCACGGGGTGGTGCGCATTGAATGGGTGTGTGTTACATTAGATTCACTAGTAGGAGTGAGAAAAACATCACGGGGTGGTGCGCATTGTATGGGTGTGTGTTACATTAGATTCACTAGTAGGAGTGAGAAAAACATCAGGGGGTGGTTCGCATTGTATGGGTGTGTGTTACATTAGATTCACTAGTAGCAGTGAGAAAAACATCACGGGGTGGTGCGCATTGTATGGGTGTGTGTTACATTAGATTCACTAGTAGCAGTGAGAAAAACATCACAGGGTGGTGCGCATTGTATGGGTGTGTGTTACATTAGATTCACTAGTAGCAGTGAGAAAAACATCACGGGGTGGTGCGCATTGTTTGGGTGTGTGTTACATTAGATTCACTAGTAGCAGTGAGAAAAACATCACGGGGTGGTGCGCATTGTATGGGTGTGTGTTACATTAGATTCACTAGTAGCAGTGAGAAAAACATCACGGGGTGGTGCGCATTGTATGGGTGTGTGTTACATTACATTCACTAGTAGCAGTGAGAAAAACATCACGGGGTGGTGCGCATTGTATGGGTGTGTGTTACATTAGATTCACTAGTAGCAGTGAGAAAAACATCACGGGGTGGTGCGCATTGTATGGCTGTGTGTTACATTTGATTCACTAGTAGCAGTGAGAAAAACATCACGGGGTGGTGCGCATTGTATGGGTGTGTGTTACATTACATTCACTAGTAGCAGTGAGAAAAACATCACGGGGTGGTGCGCATTGGTATCGGTGTGTGTCACATTAGATTCACTAGTAGGAGTGAGAAAAACATCACGGGATGGTGCGCATTGTATGTGTGTGTGTTACATTACATTCACTAGTAGGAGTGAGAAAAACATCACGGGGTGGTGCGCATTGTATGGGTGTGTGTCACATTAGATTCACTAGTAGGAGTGAGAAAAACATCACGGGGTGGTGCGCATTGTATGTGTGTGTGTCTCATTAGATTCCCTAGTAGGAGTGAGAAAAACATCACGGGGTGATGCGCATTGTATGGGTGTGTGTTACATTACATTCACTAGTAGCAGTGAGAAAAACATCACGGGGTGGTGCGCATTGTATGGGTGTGTGTTACATTACATTCATTAGTAGGAGTGAGAAAAACATCACGGGGTGGTGCGCATTGTATGGGTGTGTGTTACATTAGATTCACTAGTAGGAGTGAGAAAAACATCACGGGGTGGTGCGCATTGTATGGGTGTGTGTTACATTACATTCACTAGTAGGAGTGACAAAAACATCACAGGGTGGTGCGCATTGTATGGCTGTGTGTTACATTACATTCACTAGTAGGAGTGAGAAAAACATCACGGGGTGGTGCGCATTGTATGGGTGTGTGTTACATTACATTCACTAGTAGGAGTGAGAAAAACATCACGGGGTTGTGCGCATTGTATGGGTGTGTGTTACATTACATTCACTAGTAGGAGTGAGAAAAACATCACGGGGTGGTGCGCATTGTATGGGGGTGTGTTACATTAGATTCACTAGTAGGAGTGAGAAAAACATCACGGGGTGGTGCGCATTGTATGGGTGTGTGTTACATTAGATTCACTAGTAGGAGTGAGAAAAACATCACGGGGTGGTGCGCATTGTATGGGTGTGTGTTACATTAGATTCACTAGTAGCAGTGAGAAAAACATCACGGGGTGGTGCGCATTGTATGGGTGTGTGTTACATTACATTCACTAGTAGGAGTGAGAAAATCATCACGGGGTGGTGCGCATTGTATGGGTGTGTGTTACATTACATTCACCAGTAGGAGTGAGAAAATCATCACGGGGTGGTGCGCATTGTATGGGTGTGTGTTACATTACATTCACTAGTAGGAGTGAGAAAAACATCACGGGGTGGTGCGCATTGTAAGGGTGTGTGTTACATTAGATTCACTAGTTGGAGTGAGAAAAACATCACGGGGTGGAGCGCATTGTAAGGGTGTGTGTTACATTACATTCACTAGTAGGAGTGAGAAAAACATCACGGGGTGGTGCGCATTGTATGGGTGTGTGTAACATTACATTCACTAGTAGGAGTGAGAAAAACATCACGGTGTGGTGCGCATTGTATCGGGGTGTGTTACATTAGATTCACTAGTAGGAGTGAGAAAAACATCACGGGGTGGTGCGCATTGTATGGGTGTGTGTTACATTAGATTCACTAGTAGGAGTGAGAAAAACATCACGGGGTGGTGCGCATTGTATGGGTGTGTGTTACATTACATTCACTAGTAGGAGTGAGAAAAACATCACGGGGTGGTGCGCCTTGTATGGGTGTGTGTTACATTACATTCACTAGTAGGAGTGAGAAAAACATCACGGGGTGGTGCGTCTTGTATGGGCGTGTGTTACATTAGATTCACTAGTAGGAGTGAGAAAAACATCACGGGGTGGTGCGCATTGTATGGGTGTGTGTTACATTACATTCACTAGTAGGAGTGAGAAAAACATCACGGGGTGGTGCGCCTTGTATGGGTGTGTGTTACATTACATTCACTAGTAGGAGTGAGAAAAACATCACGGGGTGGTGCGCCTTGTATGGGTGTGTGTTACATTACATTCACTAGTAGGAGTGAGAAAAACATCACGGGGTGGTGCGTCTTGTATGGGCGTGTGTTACATTAGATTCACTAGTAGGAGTGAGAAAAACATCACGGGGTGGTGCACCTTGTATGGGTGTGTGTTACCTTAGGTTCACTAGTAGGAGTGAGAAAAACATCACGGGGTGGTGCGCATTGAATGGGTGTGTGTTACATTAGATTCACTAGTAGGAGTGAGAAAAACATCACGGGGTGGTGCGCCTTGTATGGGCGTGTGTTACATTAGATTCACAAGTAGGAGTGAGAAAAACATCACGGGGTGGTGCGCCTTGTATGGGTGTGTGTTACATTAGGTTCACTAGTAGGAGTGAGAAAAACATCACGGGGTGGTGCGCATTGAATGGGTGTGTGTTACATTAGATTCACTAGTAGGAGTGAGAAAAACATCACGGGGTGGTGCGCATTGTATGGGTGTGTGTTACATTAGATTCACTAGTAGGAGTGAGAAAAACATCACGGGGTGGTTCGCATTGTATGGGTGTGTGTTACATTAGATTCACTAGTAGGAGTGAGAAAAACATCACGGGGTGGTGCGCATTGTATGGGTGTGTGTTACATTAGATTCACTAGTAGCAGTGAGAAAAACATCACAGGGTGGTGCGCATTGTATGGGTGTGTGTTACATTAGATTCACTAGTAGCAGTGAGAAAAACATCACGGGGTGGTGCGCATTGTATGGGTGTGTGTCACATTAGATTCACTAGTAGCAGTGAGAAAAACATCACGGGGTGGTGCGCATTGTATGGGTGTGTGTTACATTACATTCACTAGTAGCAGTGAGAAAAACATCACGGGGTGGTGCGCATTGTATGGGTGTGTGTTACATTACATTCACTAGTAGCAGTGAGAAAACCATCACGGGGTGGTGCGCATTGTATGGGTGTGTGTTACATTACATTCACTAGTAGCAGTGAGAAAAACATCACGGGGTGGTGCGCATTGTATGGGTGTGTGTTACATTAGATTCACTAGTAGGAGTGAGAAAAACATCACGGGGTGGTGCGCCTTGTATGGGTGTGTGTTACATTACATTCACCAGTAGGAGTGAGAAAAACATCACAGGGTGGAGAGCCTTGTATGGGTGTGTGTTACATTACATTCACCAGTAGGAGTGAGAAAAACATCACGGGGTGGTGCGCATTGTATGGGTGTGTGTTACATTACATTCACTAGTAGGAGTGAGAAAAACATAACGGGGTGGTGCGCCTTGTATGGGTGTGTGTTACATTAGATTCACTAGTAGGAGTGAGAAAAACATCACGGGGTGGTGCGCATTGTGTGGGTGTGTGTTACATTACATTCACTAGTAGGAGTGAGAAAATCATCACGGGGTGGTGCGCATTGTATGGGTGTGTGTTGTATTAGATACACTAGTAGGAGTGAGAAAAACATCACGGGGTGGTGTGCATTGTATGGGTGTGTGTTACATTAGATTCACTAGTAGGAGTGAGAAAATCATCACGGGGTGGTGCGCATTGTATGGATGTGTGTTACATTACATTCTCTAGTAGGAGTGAGAAAAACATCACGGGGTGGTGCGCATTGTATGGGTGTGTGTTACATTAGATTCACTAGTAGGAGTGAGAAAAACATCACGTGGTGGTGCGCATTGTATGGGTGTGTGTTACATTAGATTCACTAGTAGGAGTGAGAAAAACATCACGGGGTGGTGCGCATTGTATGGGTGTGTGTTACATTAGATGCACTAGTAGGAGTGAGAAAAACATCACGGGGTGGTGCGCATTGTATGGGTGTGTGTTACATTACATTCACTAGTAGCAGTGAGAAAAACATCACGGGGTGGTGCGCATTGTATGGGTGTGTGTTACATTACATTCACTAGTAGCAGTGAGAAAAACATCACGGGGTGGTGCGCATTGTATGGGTGTGTGTTACATTACATTCACTAGTAGCAGTGAGAAAAACATCACGGGGTGGTCCCCATTGTATGGGTGTGTGTTAAATTACATTCACTAGTAGCAGTGAGAAAAACATCACGGGGTGGTGCGCATTAGTATGGGCGTGTGTTACATTACATTCACTAGTATCAGTGAGAAAAACATCACGGGGTGGTGCGCCTTGTATGGGCGTGTGTTACATTACATTCACTAGTAGCAGTGAGAAAAACAACACGGGGTGGTGCGCCTTGTATGGGCGTGTGTTACATTAGATTCAGTAGTAGCAGTGAGAAAAACATCACGGGGTGGTGCGCCTTGTATGGGCGTGTGTTACATTAGATTCACTAGAATCAGTGAGAAAAACATGACGGGGTGGTGCGCCTTGTATGGGCTGTGTTACATTAGATTCACTAGTAGGAGTGAGAAAAACATCACGGGGTGGTGCGCCTTGTATGGGTGTGTGTTACATTACATTCACTAGTAGGAATGAGAAAAACATCACGGGGTGGTGCGCCTTGTATGGGTGTGTGTTACATTACATTCACTAGTAGGAGTGGGAAAAACATCACGGGGTGGTGCGCCTTGTATGGGTGTGTGTTACATTACATTCACAAGTAGGAGTGAGAAAAACATCACGGGGTGGTGCGCCTTGTATGGGTGTGTGTTACATTACATTCACCAGTAGGAGTGAGAAAAACATCACGGGGTGGTGCGCCTTGTATGGGTGTGTGTTACATTACATTCACCAGTAGGAGTGAGAAAAACATCACGGGGTGGTGCGCCTTGTATGGGTGTGTGTTACATTAGATTCACCAGTAGGAGTGAGAAAAACATCATGGGGTGGTGCGCTTGTATGGGTGTGTGTTACATTAGATTCACTAGTAGGAGTGAGAAAAACATCACGGGGTGGTGCGCATTGTATGGGTGTGTGTTACATTAGATTCACTAGTAGGAGTGAGAAAAACATCACGGGGTGGTGCGCATTGTATGGGTGTGTGTTACATTAGATTCACTAGTAGGAGTGAGAAAAACACCACGGGGTGGTGCGCATTGTATGGGTGTGTGTTACATTAGATACACTAGTAGGAGTGAGAAAAACATCACGGGGTGGTGCGCATTGTATGGGTGTGTGTTACATTAGATTCACTAGTAGCAGTGAGAAAAACATCACGGGGTGGTGCGCATTGTATGGGTGTGTGTTACATTAGATTCACTAGTAGCAGTGAGAAAAACATCACGGGGTGGTGCGCATTGTATGGGTGTGTGTTACATTAGATTCACTAGTAGCAGTGAGAAAAACATCACGGGGTGGTGCGCATTGTATGGGTGTGTGTTACATTAGATTCACTAGTAGGAGGGAGAAAAACATCACGGGGTGGTGCGCATTGTATGGGTGTGTGTTACATTAGATTCACTAGTAGCAGTGAGAAAAACATCACGGGGTGGTGCGCATTGTATGGGTGTGTGTTACATTAGATTCACTAGTAGGAGTGAGAAAAACATCACGGGGTGGTGCGCATTGTATGTGTGTGTGTTACATTAGATTTACTAGTAGGAGTGAGAAAAACATCACGGGGTGGTGCGCATTGTATGGGTGTGTGTCACATTAGATTCACTAGTAGGATTGAGAAAAACATCACGCGGTGGTGCGCATTGTATGTGTGTGTGTCTCTTTAGATTCCCTAGTAGGAGTGAGAAAAACATCACGGGGTGGTGCGCATTGTATGGGTGTGTGTTACATTACATTCACTAGTAGCAGTGAGAAAAACATCACGGGGTGGTGCGCATTGTATGGGTGTGTGTTACATTACATTCACTAGCAGGAGTGAGAAAAACATCACGGGGTGGTGCGCATTGTATGGGTGTGTGTTACATTACATTCACTAGTAGCAGTGGGAAAAACATCACGGGGTGGTGCGCATTGTATGGGTGTGTGTTACATTACATTCACTAGTAGGAGTGAGAAAAACATCACGGGGTGGTGCGCCTTGTATGGGTGTGTGTTACATTACATTCACTAGTAGCAGTGAGTAAAACATCACGGGGTTGTTCGCATTGTATGGGTGTGTTGTACATTACAATCACTAGTAGCAGTGACAAAAACATCACGGGGTGGTGCGCATTGTATGGGTGTGTGTTACATTACATTCACTAGTAGCAGTGAGAAAAACATCACGGGGTGATGCGCATTGTATGGGTGTGTGTTACATTACATTCACTAGTAGGAGTGAGAAAAACATCACGGGGTGGTGCGCCTTGTATGGGTGTGTGTTACATTACGTTCACTAGTAGGAGTGAGAAAAACATCACGGGGTGGTGCGCCTTGTATGGGTGTGTGTTACATTAGGTTCACTAGTAGGAGTGAGAAAAACATCACGGGGTGGTGCGCCTTGTATGGGTGTGTGTTACATTAGGTTCACTAGTAGGAGTGAGAAAAACATCACGGGGTTGTGCGCATTGTATGGGTGTGTGTTACATTAGATTCACTAGTAGGAGTGAGAAAAACATCACGGGGTGGTGCGCATTGTATGGGTGTGTGTTACATTAGATTCACTAGTAGGAGTGAGAAAAACATCACGGGGTGGTGCGCATTGTATGGGTGTGTGTTACAGTAGATTCACTAGTAGCAGTGAGAAAAACATCACGGGGTGGTGCGCATTGTATGGGTGTGTGTCACATTAGACTCACTAGTAGCAGTGAGAAAAACATCACGGGGTGGTGCGCATTGTATGGGTGTGTGTCACATTAGATTCACTAGTAGCATTGAGAAAAACATCACGGGGTGGTGCGCATTGTATGGGTGTGTGTTACATTAGGTTAACTAGTAGCAGTGAGAAAAACATCACGGGGTGGTGCGCATTGTATGGGTGTGTGTTACATTAGATTCACTAGTAGCAGTGAGAAAAACATCACGGGGCGGTGCGCATTGTATGGGTGTGTGTTACATTAGATTCACTAGTAGCAGTGAGAAAAACATCACGGGGTGGTGCGCATTGTATGGGTGTGTGTTACATTACATTCACTAGTAGCAGTGAGAAAAACATCACGGGGTGGTGCGCATTGTATGGCTGTGTGTTACATTACATTCACTAGTAGCAGTGAGAAAAACATCACGGGGTGGTGCGCATTGTATGGGTGTGTGTTACATTAGATTCACTAGTAGCAGTGAGAAAAACATCACGGGGTGCTGCGCATTGCATGGGTGTGTGTCACATTAGATTCACTAGTAGGAGTGAGAAAAACATCACGGGGTGGTGCGCATTGTATGGGTGTGTGTCACATTAGATTCACTAGTAGGAGTGAGAAAAACATCACGGGGTGGTGCGCATTGTATGGGTGTGTGTTACATTTGATTCACTAGTAGGAGTGAGAAAAACATCACGGGGTGGTGCGCATTGTATCGGTGTGTGTCACATTAGATTCACTAGTAGGAGTGAGAAAAACATCACGGTGTGGTGCACATTGTATGTGTGTGTGTCTCATTAGATTCCCTAGTAGGAGTGAGAAAAACATCACGGGGTGGTGCGCATTGTATGGGTGTGTGTCACATTACATTCACTAGTAGCAGTGAGAAAAACATCACGGGGTGGTGCGCATTGTATGGGTGTGTGTCACATTACATTCACTAGTAGCAGTTAGAAAAACATCACGGGGTGGTGCGCATTGTATGGGTGTGTGTCACATTAGATTCACTAGTAGCAGTGAGAAAAACATCACGGGGTGGTGCGCATTGTATGGGTGTGTGTCACATTACATTCACTAGTAGCAGTGAGAAAAACATCACGGGGTGGTGCGCATTGTATGGGTGTGTGTTACATTACATTCACTAGTAGCAGTGAGAAAACCATCACGGGGTGGTGCGCATTGTATGGGTGTGTGTTACATTACATTCACTAGTAGCAGTGAGAAAAACATCACGGGGTGGTGCGCATTGTATGGGTGTGTGTTACATTAGATTCACTAGTAGGAGTGAGAAAAACATCACGGGGTGGTGCGCCTTGTATGGGTGTGTGTTACATTACATTCACCAGTAGGAGTGAGAAAAACATCACAGGGTGGTGAGCCTTGTATGGGTGTGTGTTACATTACATTCACCAGTAGGAGTGAGAAAAACATCACGGGGTGGTGCGCATCGTATGGGTGTGTGTTACATTACATTCACCAATAGGAGTGAGAAAAACATCACGGGGTGGTGCGCATCGTATGGGTGTGTGTTACATTACATTCACTAGTAGGAGTGAGAAAAACATCACGGGGTGGTGCGCCTTGTATGGGTGTGTGTTACATTAGATTCACTAGTAGGAGTGAGAAAAACATCACGGGGTGGTGCGCATTGTATGGGTGTGTGTTACATTACATTCACTAGTAGGAGTGAGAAAATCATCACGGGGTGGTGCGCATTGTATGGGTGTGTGTTACATTAGATACACTAGTAGGAGTGAGAAAAACATCACGGGGTGGTGTGCATTGTATGGGTGTGTGTTACATTAGATTCACTAGTAGGAGTGAGAAAATCATCACGGGGTGGTGCGCATTGTATGGGTGTGTGTTACATTACATTCTCTAGTAGGAGTGAGAAAAACATCACGTGGTGGTGCGCATTGTATGGGTGTGTGTTACATTAGATTCACTAGTAGGAGTGAGAAAAACATCACGGGGTGGTGCGCATTGTATGGGTGTGTGTTACATTACATTCACTAGTAGGAGTGAGAAAAACATCACGGGGTGGTGCGCATTGTATGGGTGTGTGTTACATTAGATGCACTAGTAGGAGTGAGAAAAACATCACGGGGTGGTGCGCATTGTATGGGTGTGTGTTACATTACATTCACTAGTAGCAGTGAGAAAAACATCACGGGGTGGTGCGCATTGTATGGGTGTGTGTTACATTACATTCACTAGTAGGAGTGAGAAAAACATCACGGGGTGGTGCGCATTGTATGGGTGTGTGTTACATTACATTCACTAGTAGCAGTGAGAAAAACATCACGGGGTGGTGCGCATTGTATGGGTGTGTGTTACATTACATTCACTAGTAGCAGTGAGAAAAACATCACGGGGTGGTGCGCATTGTATGGGTGTGTGTTACATTAGATTCACTAGTAGGAGTGAGAAAAACATCACGGGGTGGTGCGCCTTGTATGGGTGTGTGTTACATTACATTCACCAGTAGGAGTGAGAAAAACATCTCAGGGTGGTGAGCCTTGTATGGGTGTGTGTTACATTACATTCACCAGTAGGAGTGAGAAAAACATCACGGGGTGGTGCGCATCGTATGGGTGTGTGTTACATTACATTCACTAATAGGAGTGAGAAAAACATCACGGGGTGGTGCGCATTGTATGGGTGTGTGTTACATTACATTCACTAGTAGGAGTGAGAAAAACATAACGGGGTGGTGCGCCTTGTATGGGTGTGTGTTACATTAGATTCACTAGTAGGAGTGAGAAAAACATCACGGGGTGGTGCGCATTGTATGGGTGTGTGTTACATTACATTCACTAGTAGGAGTGAGAAAATCATCACGGGGTGGTGCGCATTGTATGGGTGTGTGTTATATTAGATACACTAGTAGGAGTGAGAAAAACATCACGGGGTGGTGTGCATTGTATGGGTGTGTGTTACATTAGATTCACTAGTAGGAGTGAGAAAATCATCACGGGGTGGTGCGCATTGTATGGGTGTGTGTTACATTACATTCCCTAGTAGGAGTGAGAAAAACATCACGTGGTGGTGCGCATTGTATGGGTGTGTGTTACATTAGATTCACTAGTAGGAGTGAGAAAAACATCACGGGGTGGTGCGCATTGTATGGGTGTGTGTTACATTACATTCACTAGTAGGAGTGAGAAAAACATCACGGGGTGGTGCGCATTGTATGGGTGTGTGTTACATTAGATGCACTAGTAGGAGTGAGAAAAACATCACGGGGTGGTGCGCATTGTATGGGTGTGTGTTACATTACATTCACTAGTAGCAGTGAGAAAAACATCACGGGGTGGTGCGCATTGTATGGGTGTGTGTTACATTACATTCACTAGTAGCAGTGAGAAAAACATCACGGGGTGGTGCGCATTGTATGGGTGTGTGTTACATTACATTCACTAGTAGCAGTGAGAAAAACATCACGGGGTGGTCCGCATTGTATGGGTGTGTGTTAAATTACATTCACTAGTAGCAGTGAAAAAAAACATCACGGGGTGGTGCGCATTGTATGGGCGTGTGTTACATTACATTCACTAGTAGCAGTGAGAAAAACATCACGGGGTGGTGCGCCTTGTATGGGCGTGTGTTACATTACATTCACTAGTAGCAGTGAGAAAAACAACACGGGGTGGTGCGCCTTGTATGGGCGTGTGTTACATTAGATTCAGTAGTAGCAGTGAGAAAAACATCACGGGGTGGTGCGCCTTGTATGGGCGTGTGTTACATTAGATTCACTAGAATCAGTGAGAAAAACATGACGGGGTTGTGCGCCTTGTATGGGCGTGTGTTACATTAGATTCACTAGTAATAGTGAGAAAAACATCACGGGGTGGTGCGCCTTGTATGGGTGTGTGTTACATTACATTCACTAGTAGGAGTGAGAAAAACATCACGGGGTGGTGCGCCTTGTATGGGTGTGTGTTACATTACATTCACTAGTAGGAGTGGGAAAAACATCACGGGGTGGTGCGCCTTGTATGGGTGTGTGTTACATTACATTCACAAGTAGGAGTGAGAAAAACATCACGGGGTGGTGCGCCTTGTATGGGTGTGTGTTACATTACATTCACCAGTAGGAGTGAGAAAAACATCACGGGGTGGTGCGCCTTGTATGGGTGTGTGTTACATTACATTCACCAGTAGGAGTGAGAAAAACATCACGGGGTGGTGCGCCTTGTATGGGTGTGTGTTACATTAGATTCACCAGTAGGAGTGAGAAAAACATCACGGGGTGGTGCGCTTGTATGGGTGTGTGTTACATTAGATTCACTAGTAGGAGTGAGAAAAACATCACGGGGTGGTGCGCATTGTATGGGTGTGTGTTACATTAGATTCACTAGTAGGAGTGAGAAAAACATCACGGGGTGGTGCGCATTGTATGGGTGTGTGTTACATTAGATTCACTAGTAGGAGTGAGAAAAACATCACGGGGTGGTGCGCATTGTATGGGTGTGTGTTACATTAGATTCACTAGTAGGAGTGAGAAAAACATCACGGGGTGGTGCGCATTGTATGGGTGTGTGTTACATTAGATTCACTAGTAGCAGTGAGAAAAACATCACGGGGTGGTGCGCATTGTATGGGTGTGTGTTACATTAGATTCACTAGTAGCAGTGAGAAAAACATCACGGGGTGGTGCGCATTGTATGGGTGTGTGTTACATTAGATTCACTAGTAGCTGTGAGAAAAACATCACGGGGTGGTGCGCATTGTATGGGTGTCTGTTACATTAGATTCACTAGTAGGAGGGAGAAAAACATCACGGGGTGGTGCGCATTGTATGGGTGTGTGTTACATTAGATTCACTAGTAGCAGTGAGAAAAACATCACGGGGTGGTCGGCATTGTATGGGTGTGTGTCACATTAGATTCACTAGTAGGAGTGAGAAAAACATCACAGGGTGGTGCGCATTGTATGGGTGTGTGTCACATTAGATTCACTAGTAGGAGTGAGAAAAACATCACGGGGTGGTGCGCATTGTATGGATGTGTGTCACATTAGATTCCCTAGAAGGAGTGAGAAAAACATCACGGGGTGGTGCCCATTGTATGTTTGTGTGTCTCATTAGATTCCCTAGTAGGAGTGAGAAAAACGTCACGGGGTGGTGCGCATTGTATGGGTGTGTGTTACATTACATTCACTAGAAGCAGTGAGTAAAACATCACGGGGTGGTGCGCATTGTATGGGTGTGTTGTACATTACAATCACTAGTAGCAGTGAAAAAAACATCACGGGGTGGTGCGCATTGTATGGGTGTGTGTTACATTACATTCACTAGTAGCAGTGAGAAAAACATCACGGGGTGATGCGCATTGTATGGGTGTGTGTTACATTACATTCACTAGTAGGAGTGAGAAAAACATCACGGGGTGGTGCGCCTTGTATGGGTGTGTGTTACATTACATTCACTAGTAGCAGTGAGAAAAACATCACGGGGTGGTGCGCCTTGTATGGGTGTGTGTTACATTAGGTTCACTAGTAGGAGTGAGAAAAACATCACGGGGTGGTGCGCCTTGTATGGGTGTGTGTTACATTAGGTTCACTAGTAGGAGTGAGAAAAACATCACGGGGTGGTGCGCATTGTATGGGTGTGTGTTACATTAGATTCACTAGTAGGAGTGAGAAAAACATCACGGGGTGGTGCGCATTGTATGGGTGTGTGTTACATTAGATTCACTAGTAGGAGTGAGAAAAACATCTCGGGGTGGTGCGCATTGTATGGGTGTGTGTTACAGTAGATTCACTAGTAGCAGTGAGAAAAACATCACGGGGTGGTGCGCAATGTATGGGTGTGTGTCACATTAGACTCACTAGTAGCAGTGAGAAAAACATCACGGGGTGGTGCGCATTGTATGGGTGTGTGTTACATTAGGTTCACTAGTAGCAGTGAGAAAAACATCACGGGGTGGTGCGCATTGTATGGGTGTGTGTTACATTAGATTCACTAGTAGCAGTGAGAAAAACATCACGGGATGGTGCGCATTGTATGGGTGTGTGTTACATTAGATTCACTAGTAGCAGTGAGAAAAACATCACGGGGTGGTGCGCATTGTATGGGTGTGTGTTACATTACATTCACTAGTAGCAGTGAGAAAAACATCACGGGGTGGTGCGCATTGTATGGGTGTGTGTCACATTACATTCACTAGTAGCAGTGAGAAAAACATCACGGGGTGGTGCGCATTGTATGGGTGTGTGTTACATTAGATTCACTAGTAGCAGTGAGAAAAACATCACGGGGTGGTGCGCATTGTATGGGTGTGTGTTACATTACATTCACTAGTAGCAGTGAGAAAAACATCACGGGGTGCTGCGCATTGCGTGGGTGTGTGTCACATTAGATTCACTAGTAGGAGTGAGAAAAACATCACGGGGTGGTGCGCATTTTATGGGTGTGTGTCACATTAGATTCACTAGTAGGAGTGAGAAAACATCACGGGGTGGTGCGCATTGTATGGGTGTGTGTTACATTTGATTCACTAGTAGGAGTGAGAAAAACATCACGGGGTGGTGCGCATTGTATGGGTGTGTGTCACATTAGATTCACTAGTAGGAGTGAGAAAAACATCACGGGGTGGTGCACATTGTATGTGTGTGTGTCTCATTAGATTCCCTAGTAGGAGTGAGAAAAACATCACGGGGTGGTGCGCATTGTATGGGTGTGTGTCACATTACATTCACTAGTAGCAGTGAGAAAAACATCACGGGATGGTGCGCATTGTATGGGTGTGTGTCACATTACATTCACTAGTAGCAGTTTGAAAAACATCATGGGGTGGTGCGCATTGTATGGGTGTGTGTCACATTACATTCACTAGTAGCAGTGAGAAAAACATCACGGTGTGGTGCGCCTTGTATGGGTGTGTGTTACATTACATTCACCAGTAGGAGTGAGAAAAACATCACGGGGTGGTGCGCCTTGTATGGGTGTGTGTTACATTACATTCACTAGTAGGAGTGAGAAAAACATCACGGGGTGGTGCGCATTGTATGGGTGTGTGTTACATTACATTCACTAGTAGGAGTGGGAAAAACATCACGGGGTGGTGCGCCTTGTATGGGCGTGTGTTACATTAGATTCACTAGAATCAGTGAGAAAATCATGACGGGGTGGTGCGCCTTGTATGGGCGTGTGTTACATTAGATTCACTAGTAGGAGTGAGAAAAACATCACGGGTTGGTGCGCCTTGTATGGGTGTGTGTTACATTACATTCACTAGTAGGAGTGAGAAAAACATCACGGGGTGGTGCGCCTTGTATGGGTGTGTGTTACATTACATTCTCTAGTAGGAGTGGGAAAAACATCACGGGGTGGTGCGCCTTGTATGGGTGTGTGTTACATTACATTCACAAGTAGGAGTGAGAAAAACATCATGGGGTGGTGCGCCTTGTATGGGTGTGTGTTACATTACATTCACCAGTAGGAGTGAGAAAAACATCACGGGGTGGTGCGCCTTGTATGGGTGTGTGTTACATTACATTCACCAGTAGGAGTGAGAAAAACATCACGGGGTGGTGCACCTTGTATGGGTGTGTGTTACATTAGATTCACCAGTAGGAGTGAGAAAAACATCATGGGGTGGTGCGCTTGTATGGGTGTGTGTTACATTAGATTCACTAGTAGGAGTGAGAAAAACATCACGGGGTGGTGCGCATTGTATGGGTGTGTGTTACATTAGATTCACTAGTAGGAGTGAGAAAAACATCACGGGGTGGTGCGCATTGTATGGGTGTGTGTTACATTAGATTCACTAGTAGGAGTGAGAAAAACATCACGGGGTGGTGCGCATTGTATGGGTGTGTGTTACATTAGATTCACTAGTAGGAGTGAGAAAAACATCACGGGGTGGTGCGCATTGTATGGGTGTGTGTTACATTAGGTTCACTAGTAGCAGTGAGAAAAACATCACGGGGTGGTGCGCCTTGTATGGGTGTGTGTTACATTACATTCACAAGTAGGAATGAGAAAAACATCACGGGGTGGTGCGCCTTGTATGGGTGTGTGTTACATTACATTCACCAGTAGGAGTGAGAAAAACATCACGGGGTGGTGCGCCTTGTATGGGTGTGTGTCACATTAGATTCCCTAGAAGGAGTGAGAAAAACATCACGGGGTGGTGCCCATTGTATGTTTGTGTGTCTCATTAGATTCCCTAGTAGGAGTGAGAAAAACGTCACGGGGTGGTGCGCATTGTATGGGTGTGTGTTACATTACATTCACTAGAAGCAGTGAGTAAAACATCACGGGGTGGTGCGCATTGTATGGGTGTGTGTTACATTACATTCACTAGTAGCAGTGAGAAAAACATCACGGGGTGATGCGCATTGTATGGGTGTGTGTTACATTACATTCACTAGTAGGAGTGAGAAAAACATCACGGGGTGGTGCGCCTTGTATGGGTGTGTGTTACATTACATTCACTAGTAGGAGTGAGAAAAACATCACGGGGTGGTGCGCCTTGTATGGGTGTGTGTTACATTAGGTTCACTAGTAGGAGTGAGAAAAACATCACGGGGTGGTGCGCCTTGTATGGGTGTGTGTTACATTAGGTTCACTAGTAGGAGTGAGAAAAACATCACGGGGTGGTGCGCATTGTATGGGTGTGTGTTACATTAGATTCACTAGTAGGAGTGAGAAAAACATCACGGGGTGGTGCGCATTGTATGGGTGTGTGTTACATTAGATTCACTAGTAGGAGTGAGAAAAACATCACGGGGTGGTGCGCATTGTATGGGTGTGTGTTACAGTAGATTCACTAGTAGCAGTGAGAAAAGCATCACGGGGTGGTGCGCAATGTATGGGTGTGTGTCACATTAGACTCACTAGTAGCAGTGAGAAAAACATCACGGGGTGGTGCGCATTGTATGGGTGTGTGTTACATTAGGTTCACTAGTAGCAGTGAGAAAAACATCACGGGGTGGTGCGCATTGTATGGGTGTGTGTTACATTAGATTCACTAGTAGCAGTGAGAAAAACATCACGGGGTGGTGCGCATTGTATGGGTGTGTGTTACATTAGATTCACTAGTAGCAGTGAGAAAAATATCACGGGGTGGTGCGCATTGTATGGGTGTGTGTTACATTACATTCACTAGTAGCAGTGAGAAAAACATCACGGGGTGGTGCGCATTGTATGGGTGTGTGTTACATTACATTCACTAGTAGCAGTGAGAAAAACATCACGGGGTGGTGCGCATTGTATGGGTGTGTGTTACATTAGATTCACTAGTAGGAGGGAGAAAAACATCACGGGGTGGTGCGCATTGTATGGGTGTGTGTTACATTAGATTCACTAGTAGCAGTGAGAAAAACATCACGGGGTGGTGCGCATTGTATGGGTGTGTGTTACATTAGATTCACTAGTAGGAGTGAGAAAAACATCACGGGGTGGTGCGCATTGTATGTGTGTGTGTTACATTAGATTTACTAGTAGGAGTGAGAAAATCATCACGGGGTGGTGCGCATTGTATGGGTGTGTTTCACATTAGATTCACTAGTAGGATTGAGAAAAACATCACGCGGTGGTGCGCATTGTATGTGTTTGTGTCTCTTTAGATTCCCTAGTAGGAGTGAGAAAAACATCACGGGGTGGTGCGCATTGTATGGGTGTGTGTTACATTAGATTCACTAGTAGGAGTGAGAAAAACATCACGGGGTGGTGCGCATTGTATGGGTGTGTGTTACATTACATTCACTAGCAGGAGTGAGAAAAACATCACGGGGTGATGCGCATTGTATGGGTGTGTGTTACATTACATTCACTAGTAGCAGTGGGAAAAACATCACGGGGTGGTGCGCATTGTATGGGTGTGTGTTACATTAGATTCACCAGTAGGAGTGAGAAAAACATCATGGGGTGGTGCGCTTGTATGGGTGTGTGTTACATTAGATTCACTAGTAGGAGTGAGAAAAACATCACGGGGTGGTGCGCATTGTATGGGTGTGTGTTACATTAGATTCACTAGTAGGAGTGAGAAAAACATCACGGGGTGGTGCGCATTGTATGGGTGTGTGTTACATTAGATTCACTAGTAGGAGTGAGAAAAACATCACGGGGTGCTGCGCATTGTATGGGTGTGTGTTACATTAGATTCACTAGTAGGAGTGAGAAAAACATCACGGGGTGGTGCGCATTGTATGGGTGTGTGTTACATTAGGTTCACTAGTAGCAGTGAGAAAAACATCACGGGGTGGTGCGCCTTGTATGGGTGTGTGTTACATTACATTCACAAGTAGGAGTGAGAAAAACATCACGGGGTGGTGCGCCTTGTATGGGTGTGTGTTACATTACATTCACCAGTAGGAGTGAGAAAAACATCACGGGGTGGTGCGCCTTGTATGGGTGTGTGTCACATAAATTCCCTAGAAGGAGTGAGAAAAACATCACGGGGTGGTGCCCATTGTATGTTTGTGTGTCTCATTAGATTCCCTAGTAGGAGTGAGAAAAACGTCACGGGGTGGTGCGCATTGTATGGGTGTGTTTTACATTACATTCACTAGAAGCAGTGAGTAAAACATCACGGGGTGGTGCGCATTGTATGGGTGTGTGTTACATTACATTCACTAGTAGCAGTGAGAAAAACATCACGGGGTGATGCGCATTGTATGGGTGTGTGTTACATTACATTCACTAGTAGGAGTGAGAAAAACATCACGGGGTGGTGCGCCTTGTATGGGTGTGTGTTACATTACATTCACTAGTAGGAGTGAGAAAAACATCACGGGGTGGTGCGCCTTGTATGGGTGTGTGTTACATTAGGTTCACTAGTAGGAGTGAGAAAAACATCACGGGGTGGTGCGCCTTGTATGGGTGTGTGTTACATTAGGTTCACTAGTAGGAGTGAGAAAAACATCACGGGGTGGTGCGCATTGTATGGGTGTGTGTTACATTAGATTCACTAGTAGGAGTGAGAAAAACATCACGGGGTGGTGCGCATTGTATGGGTGTGTGTTACATTAGATTCACTAGTAGGAGTGAGAAAAACATCACGGGGTGGTGCGCATTGTATGGGTGTGTGTTACAGTAGATTCACTAGTAGCAGTGAGAAAAACATCACGGGGTGGTGCGCAATGTATGGGTGTGTGTCACATTAGACTCACTAGTAGCAGTGAGAAAAACATCACGGGGTGGTGCGCATTGTATGGGTGTGTGTTACATTAGGTTCACTAGTAGCAGTGAGAAAAACATCACGGGGTGGTGCGCATTGTATGGGTGTGTGTTACATTAGATTCACTAGTAGCAGTGAGAAAAACATCACGGGGTGGTGCGCATTGTATGGGTGTGTGTTACATTAGATTCACTAGTAGCAGTGAGAAAAACATCACGGGATGGTGCGCATTGTATGGGTGTGTGTTACATTAGATTCACTAGTAGCAGTGAGAAAAACATCACGGGGTGGTGCGCATTGTATGGGTGTGTGTTACATTACATTCACTAGTAGCAGTGAGAAAAACATCACGGGGTGGTGCGCATTGTATAGGTGTGTGTTACATTACATTCACTAGTAGCAGTGAGAAAAACATCACGGGGTGGTGCGCATTGTATGGGTGTGTGTTACATTAGATTCACTAGTAGGAGGGAGAAAAACATCACGGGGTGGTGCGCATTGTATGGGTGTGTGTTACATTAGATTCACTAGTAGCAGTGAGAAAAACATCACGGGGTGGTGCGCATTGTATGGGTGTGTGTTACATTAGATTCACTAGTAGGAGTGAGAAAAACATCACGGGGTGGTGCGCATTGTATGTGTGTGTGTTACATTAGATTTACTAGTAGGAGTGAGAAAATCATCACGGGGTGGTGCGCATTGTATGGGTGTGTTTCACATTAGATTCACTAGTAGGATTGAGAAAAACATCACGCGGTGGTGCGCATTGTATGTGTGTGTGTCTCTTTAGATTCCCTAGTAGGAGTGAGAAAAACATCACGGGGTGGTGCGCATTGTATGGGTGTGTGTTACATTAGATTCACTAGTAGGAGTGAGAAAAACATCACGGGGTGGTGCGCATTGTATGGGTGTGTGTTACATTACATTCACTAGCAGGAGTGAGAAAAACATCACGGGGTGATGCGCATTGTATGGGTGTGTGTTACATTACATTCACTAGTAGCAGTGGGAAAAACATCACGGGGTGGTGCGCATTGTATGGGTGTGTGTTACATTACATTCACTAGTAGGAGTGAGAAAAACATCACGGGGTGGTGCGCCTTGTATGGGTGTGTGTTACATTACATTCACTAGTAGGAGTGAGAAAAACATCACGGGGTGGTGCGCCTTGTATGGGTGTGTGTTACATTAGATTCACTAGTAGGAGTGAGAAAAACATCACGGGGTGGTGCGCACTGTATGGGTGTGTGTTACATTAGATTCACTAGTAGGAGTGAGAAAAACATCACGGGGTGGTGCGCACTGTATGGGTGTGTGTTACATTACATTCACTAGTAGGAGTGAGAAAAACATCACGGGGTGGTGCGCATTGTATGGGTTTGTGTCACATTAGATTCACTAGTAGCAGTGAGAAAAACATCACGGGGTGGTGGGCATTGTATGGGTGTGTGTCACATTAGATTCACTAGTAGGAGTGAGAAAAACATCACGGGGTGGTGCGCATTGTATGGGTGTGTGTCACATTAGATTCACTAGTAGGAGTGAGAAAAACATCACGGGGTCGTGCACATTGTATGTGTGTGTGTCTCATTAGATTCCCTAGTAGGAGTGAGAAAAACATCACGGGGTGGTGCGCATTGTATGGGTGTGTGTCACATTACATTCACTAGTAGCAGTGAGAAAAACATCACGGGGTGGTACGCATTGTATGGGTGTGTGTCACATTACATTCACTAGTAGCAGTTAGAAAAACATCACGGGGTGGTGCGCATTGTATGGGTGTGTGTCACATTAGATTCACTAGTAGCAGTGAGAAAAACATCACGGGGTGGTGCGCATTGTATGGGTGTGTGTTACATTACATTCACTAGTAGCAGTGAGAAAAACATCACGGGGTGGTGCGCATTGTATGGGTGTGTGTTACATTACATTCACTAGTAGCAGTGAGAAAAACATCACGGGGTGGTGCGCATTGTATGGGTGTGTGTTACATTAGGTTCACTAGTAGGAGTGAGAAAAACATCACCGGGTGGTGCGCATTGTATGGGTGTGTGTTACATTACATTCACTAGTAGCAGTGAGAAAACCATCACGGGGTGGTGCGCCTTGTATGGGTGTGTGTTACATTACATTCACTAGTAGGAGTGAGAAAAACATCACGGGGTGGTGCGCCTTGTATGGGTGTGTGTTACATTAGGTTCACTAGTAGGAGTGAGAAAAACATCACCGTGTGGTGCGCCTTGTATGGGTGTGTGTTACATTAGGTTCACTAGTAGGAGTGAGAAAAACATCACGGGGTGGTGCGCATTGTATGGGTGTGTGTTACATTAGATTCACTAGTAGGAGTGAGAAAAACATCACGGGGTGGTGCGCATTGTATGGGTGTGTGTTACATTAGATTCATTAGTAGGAGTGAGAAAAACATCACGGGGTGGTGCGCATTGTATGGGTGTGTGTTACATTAGATTCACTAGTAGCAGTGAGAAAAACATCACGGGGTGGTGCGCATTGTATGGGTGTGTGTTACATTACATTCACTAGTAGCAGTGAGAAAAACATCATGGGGTGGTGCGCATTGTATGGGTGTGTGTTACATTACATTCACTAGTAGCAGTGAGAAAAACATCACGGGGTGGTGCGCATTGTATGGGTGTGTGTTACGTTAGATTCACTAGTAGCAGTGAGAAAAACATCACGGGGTGGTGCGCATTGTATGGGTGTGTGTTACATTAGATTCACTAGTAGCAGTGAGAAAAACATCACGGGGTGCTGCGCATTGCATGGGTGTGTGTCACATTAGATTCACTAGTAGGAGTGAGAAAAACATCACGGGGTGGTGCGCATTGTATGGGTGTGTGTCACATTAGATTCACTAGTAGGAGTGAGAAAAACATCACGGGGTGGTGCGCATTGTATGGGTGTGTGTTACATTTGATTCACTAGTAGGAGTGAGAAAAACATCACGGGGTGGTGCGCATTGTATGGGTGTGTGTCACATTAGATTCACTAGTAGGAGTGAGAAAAACATCACGGGGTCGTGCACATTGTATGTGTGTGTGTCTCATTAGATTCCCTAGTAGGAGTGAGAAAAACATCACGGGGTGGTGCGCATTGTATGGGTGTGTGTCACATTACATTCACTAGTAGCAGTGAGAAAAACATCACGGGGTGGTACGCATTGTATGGGTGTGTGTCACATTACATTCACTAGTAGCAGTTAGAAAAACATCACGGGGTGGTGCGCATTGTATGGGTGTGTGTCACATTAGATTCACTAGTAGCAGTGAGAAAAACATCACGGGGTGGTGCGCATTGTATGGGTGTGTGTTACATTACATTCACTAGTAGCAGTGAGAAAAACATCACGGGGTGGTGCGCATTGTATGGGTGTGTGTTACATTACATTCACTAGTACCAGTGAGAAAAACATCACGGGGTGGTGCGCATTGTATGGGTGTGTGTTACATTAGGTTCACTAGTAGGAGTGAGAAAAACATCACCGGGTGGTGCGCATTGTATGGGTGTGTGTTACATTACATTCACTAGTAGCAGTGAGAAAACCATCACGGGGTGGTGCGCCTTGTATGGGTGTGTGTTACATTACATTCACTAGTAGGAGTGAGAAAAACATCACGGGGTGGTGCGCCTTGTATGGGTGTGTGTTACATTAGGTTCACTAGTAGGAGTGAGAAAAACATCACGGGGTGGTGCGCCTTGTATGGGTGTGTGTTACATTAGGTTCACACTAGTAGCAGTGAGAAAAACATCACGGGGTGGTGCGCCTTGTATGGGTGTGTGTTACATTACATTCACCAGTAGGAGTGAGAAAAACATCACGGGGTGGTGCGCCTTGTATGGGTGTGTGTTACATTACATTCACCAGTAGGAGTGAGAAAAACATCACGGGGTGGTGCGCCTTGTATGGGTGTGTGTTACATTAGATTCACCAGTAGGAGTGAGAAAAACATCATGGGGTGGTGCGCTTGTATGGGTGTGTGTTACATTAGATTCACTAGTAGGAGTAAGAAAAACATCACGGGGTGGTGCGCATTGTATGGGTGTGTGTTACATTAGATTCACTAGTAGGAGTGAGAAAAACATCACGGGGTGGTGCGCATTGTATGGGTGTGTGTTACATTAGATTCACTAGTAGGAGTGAGAAAAACATCACGGGGTGCTGCGCATTGCATGGGTGTGTGTCACATTAGATTCACTAGTAGGAGTGAGAAAAACATCACGGGGTGGTGCGCATTGTATGGGTGTGTGTCACATGAGATTCACTAGTAGGAGTGAGAAAACATCACGGGGTGGTGCGCATTGTATGGGTGTGTGTCACATTTGATTCACTAGTAGGAGTGAGAAAAACATCACGGTGTGGTGCGCATTGTATGGGTGTGTGTCACATTAGATTCACTAGTAGGAGTGAGAAAAACATCACGGGGTGGTGCGCATTGTATGGGTGTGTGTCACATTAGATTCACTAGTAGGAGTGAGAAAAACATCACGGGGTGGTGCGCATTGTATGGGTGTGTGTCACATTAGATTCCCTAGAAGGAGTGAGAAAAACATCACGGGGTGGTGCCCATTGTATGTTTGTGTGTCTCATTAGATTCCCTAGTAGGAGTGAGAAAAACGTCACGGGGTGGTGCGCATTGTATGGGTGTGTGTTACATTACATTCACTAGTAGCAGTGAGTAAAACATCACGGGGTGGTGCGCATTGTATGGGTGTGTTGTACATTACAATCACTAGTAGCAGTGACAAAAACATCACGGGGTGGTGAGCATTGTATGGGTGTGTGTTACATTACATTCACTAGTAGCAGTGAGAAAAACATCACGGGGTGATGCGCATTGTATGGGTGTGTGTTACATTACATTCACTAGTAGGAGTGAGAAAAACATCACGGGGTGGTGCGCCTTGTATGGGTGTGTGTTACATTACATTCACTAGTAGGAGTGAGAAAAACATCACGGGGTGGTGCGCCTTGTATGGGTGTGTGTTACATTAGGTTCACTAGTAGGAGTGAGAAAAACATCACGGGGTGTTGCGCCTTGTATGGGTGTGTGTTACATTAGGTTCACTAGTAGGAGTGAGAAAAACATCACGGGGTGGTGCGCATTGTATGGGTGTGTGTCACATTACATTCACTAGTAGCAGTTAGAAAAACATCACGGGGTGGTGCGCATTGTATGGGTGTGTGTCACATTAGATTCACTAGTAGCAGTGAGAAAAACATCACGGGGTGGTGCGCATTGTATGGGTGTGTGTTACATTACATTCACTAGTAGCAGTGAGAAAAACATCACGGGGTGGTGCGCATTGTATGGGTGTGTGTTACATTACATTCACTAGTAGCAGTGAGAAAACCATCACGGGGTGGTGAGCATTGTATGGGTGTGTGTTACATTACATTCACTAGTAGCAGTGAGAAAAACATCACGGGGTGGTGCGCATTGTATGGGTGTGTGTTACATTAGATTCACTAGTAGGAGTGAGAAAAACATCACGGGGTGGTGCGCCTTTTATGGGTGTGTGTTACATTACATTCACCAGTAGGAGTGAGAAAAACATCACAGGGTGGTGAGCCTTGTATGGGTGTGTGTTACATTACATTCACCAGTAGGAGTGAGAAAAACATCACGGGGTGTTGCGCATCCTATGGGTGTGTGTTACATTACATTCACTAATAGGAGTGAGAAAAACATCACGGGGTGGTGCGCATTGTATGGGTGTGTGTTACATTACATTCACTAGTAGGAGTGAGAAAAACATAACGGGGTGGTGCGCCTTGTATGGGTGTGTGTTACATTAGATTCACTAGTAGGAGTGAGAAAAACATCACGGGGTGGTGCGCATTGTATGGGTGTGTGTTACATTACATTCACTAGTAGGAGTGAGAAAATCATCACGGGGTGGTGCGCATTGTATGGGTGTGTGTTATATTAGATACACTAGTAGGAGTGAGAAAAACATCACGGGGTGGTGTGCATTGTATGGGTGTGTGTTACATTAGATTCACTAGTAGGAGTGAGAAAATCATCACGGGGTGTTGCGCATTGTATGGGTGTGTGTTACATTACATTCTCTAGTAGGAGTGAGAAAAACATCACGGGGTGGTGCGCATTGTATGGGTGTGTGTTACATTAGATTCACTAGTAGGAGTGAGAAAAACATCACGGGGTGGTGCGCATTGTATGGGTGTGTGTTACATTACATTCACTAGTAGGAGTGAGAAAAACATCACGGGGTGGTGCGCATTGTATGGGTGTGTGTTACATTAGATGCACTAGTAGGAGTGAGAAAAACATCACGGGGTGGTGCGCATTGTATGGGTGTGTGTTACATTACATTCACTAGTAGCAGTGAGAAAAACATCACGGGGTGGTGCGCATTGTATGGGTGTGTGTTACATTACATTCACTAGTAGCAGTGAGAAAAACATCACGGGGTGGTCCGCATTGTATGGGTGTGTGTTAAATTACATTCACTAGTAGCAGTGAGAAAAACATCACGGGGTGGTGCGCATTGTATGGGCGTGTGTTACATTAGATTCACTAGTAGCAGTGAGAAAAACATCACGGGGTGGTGCGCCTTGTATGGGCGTGTGTTACATTACATTCACTAGTAGCAGTGAGAAAAACAACACGGGGTGGTGCGCCTTGTATGGGCGTGTGTTACATTAGATTCAGTAGTAGCAGTGAGAAAAACATCACGGGGTGGTGCGCCTTGTATGGGCGTGTGTTACATTAGATCCACTAGAATCAGTGAGAAAAACATGACGGGGTGGTGCGCCTTGTATGGGCGTGTGTTACATTAGATTCACTAGTAGGAGTGAGAAAAACATCACGGGGTGGTGCGCCTTGTATGGGTGTGTGTTACATTACATTCACTAGTAGGAGTGAGAAAATCATCACGGGGTGGTGCGCCTTGTATGGGTGTGTGTTACATTACATTCACTAGTAGGAGTGGGAAAAACATCACGGGGTGGTGCGCCTTGTATGGGTGTGTGTTACATTACATTCACAAGTAGGAGTGAGAAAAACATCACGGGGTGGTGCGCCTTGTATGGGTGTGTGTTACATTACATTCACCAGTAGGAGTGAGAAAAACATCACGGGGTGGTGCGCCTTGTATGGGTGTGTGTTACATTACATTCACCAGTAGGAGTGAGAAAAACATCACGGGGTGGTGCGCCTTGTATGGGTGTGTGTTACATTAGATTCACCAGTAGGAGTGAGAAAAACATCATGGGGTGGTGCGCTTGTATGGGTGTGTGTTACATTAGATTCACTAGTAGGAGTAAGAAAAACATCACGGGGTCGTGCGCATTGTATGTTTGTGTGTTACATTAGATTCACTAGTAGGAGTGAGAAAAACATCACGGGGTGGTGCGCATTGTATGGGTGTGTGTTACATTAGATTCACTAGTAGGAGTGAGAAAAACATCACGGGGTGGTGCGCATTGTATGGGTGTGTGTTACATTAGATTCACTAGTAGGAGTGAGAAAAACATCACGGGGTGGTGCGCATTGTATGGGTGTGTGTTACATTACATTCACTAGTAGCAGTGAGAAAAACATCACGGGGTGGTGCGCATTGTATGGGTGTGTGTTACATTAGATTCACTAGTAGCAGTGAGAAAAACATCACGGGGTGGTGCGCATTGTATGGGTGTGTGTTACATTAGATTCACTAGTAGCAGTGAGAAAAACATCACGGGGTGGTGCGCATTGTATGGGTGTGTGTTACATTAGATTCACTAGTAGGAGGGAGAAAAACATCACGGGGTGGTGCGCATTGTATGGGTGTGTGTTACATTAGATTCACTAGTAGCAGTGAGAAAAACATCACAGGGTTGTGGGCATTGTATGGGTGTGTGTCACATTAGATTCACTAGTAGGAGTGAGAAAAACATCACGGGGTGGTGCGCATTGTATGGGTGTGTGTCACATTAGATTCACTAGTAGGAGTGAGAAAATCATCACGGGGTGGTGCGCATTGTATGGGTGTGTGTCACATTAGATTCCCTAGAAGGAGTGAGAAAAACATCACGGGGTGGTGCCCATTGTATGTTTGTGTGTCTCATTAGATTCCCTAGTAGGAGTGAGAAAAACGTCACGGGGTGGTGCGCATTGTATGGGTGTGTGTTACATTACATTCACTAGTAGCAGTGAGTAAAACATCACGGGGTGGTGCGCATTGTATGGGTGTGTTGTACATTACAATCACTAGTAGCAGTGACAAAAACATCACGGGGTGGTGCGCATTGTATGGGTGTGTGTTACATTACATTCACTAGTAGCAGTGAGAAAAACATCACGGGGTGATGCGCATTGTATGGGTGTGTGTTACATTACATTCACTAGTAGGAGTGAGAAAAACATCACGGGGTGGTGCGCCTTGTATGGGTGTGTGTTACATTACATTCACTAGTAGGAGTGAGAAAAACATCACGGGGTGGTGCGCCTTGTATGGGTGTGTGTTACATTAGGTTCACTAGTAGGAGTGAGAAAAACATCACGGGGTGGTGCGCCTTGTATGGGTGTGTGTTACATTAGGTTCACTAGTAGGAGTGAGAAAAACATCACGGGGTGGTGCGCATTGTATGGGTGTGTGTTACATTAGATTCACTAGTAGGAGTGAGAAAAACATCACGGGGTGGTGCGCATTGTATGGGTGTGTGTTACATTAGATTCACTAGTAGGAGTGAGAAAAACATCACGGGGTGGTGCGCATTGTATGGGTGTGTGTTACAGTAGATTCACTAGTAGCAGTGAGAAAAACATCACGGGGTGGTGCGCATTGTATGGGTGTGTGTCACATTAGACTCACTAGTAGCAGTGAGAAAAACATCACGGGGTGGTGCGCATTGTATGGGTGTGTGTCACATTAGATTCACTAGTAGCATTGAGAAAAACATCACGGGGTGGTGCGCATTGTATGGGTGTGTGTTACATTAGGTTCACTAATAGCAGTGAGAAAAACATCACGGGGTGGTGCGCATTGTATGGGTGTGTGTTACATTAGATTCACTAGTAGCAGTGAGAAAAACATCACGGGGTGGTGCGCATTGTATGGGCGTGTGTTACATTAGATTCACTAGTAGCAGTGAGAAAAACATCACGGGGTGGTGCGCATTGTATGGGTGTGTGTTACATTAGATTCACTAGTAGCAGTGAGAAAAACATCACGGGGTGGTGCGCATTGTATGGCTGTGTGTTACATTACATTCACTAGTAGCAGTGAGAAAAACATCACGGGGTGGTGCGCATTGTATGGGTGTGTGTTACATTACATTCACTAGTAGCAGTGAGAAAAACATCACGGGGTGGTGCGCATTGTATGGGTGTGTGGTACATTAAATTCACTAGTAGCAGTGAGAAAAACATCACGGGGTGGTGCGCATTGTATGGGTGTGTGTTACATTAGATTCACTAGTAGCAGTGAGAAAAACATCACGGGGTGCTGCGCATTGCATGGGTGTGTGTCACATTAGATTCACTAGTAGGAGTGAGAAAAACATCACGGGGTGGTGCGCATTGTATGGGTGTGTGTCACATTAGATTCACTAGTAGGAGTGAGAAAACATCACGGGGTGGTGCGCATTGTATGGGTGTGTGTCACATTTGATTCACTAGTAGGAGTGAGAAAAACATCACGGGGTGGTGCGCATTGTATGGGTGTGTGTCACATTAGATTCACTAGTAGGAGTGAGAAAAACATCACGGGGTGGTGCGCATTGTATGGGTGTGTGTCACATTAGATTCACTAGTAGGAGTGAGAAAAACATCACGGGGTGGTGCGCATTGTATGGGTGTGTGTCACATTAGATTCCCTAGAAGGAGTGAGAAAAACATCACGGGGTGGTGCCCATTGTATGTTTGTGTGTCTCATTAGATTCCCTAGTAGGAGTGAGAAAAACGTCACGGGGTGGTGCGCATTGTATGGGTGTGTGTTACATTACATTCACTAGTAGCAGTGAGTAAAACATCACGGGGTGGTGCGCATTGTATGGGTGTGTTGTACATTACAATCACTAGTAGCAGTGACAAAAACATCACGGGGTGGTGCGCATTGTATGGGTGTGTGTTACATTACATTCACTAGTAGCAGTGAGAAAAACATCACGGGGTGATGCGCATTGTATGGGTGTGTGTTACATTACATTCACTAGTAGGAGTGAGAAAAACATCACGGGGTGGTGCGCCTTGTATGGGTGTGTGTTACATTACATTCACTAGTAGGAGTGAGAAAAACATCACGGGGTGGTGCGCCTTGTATGGGTGTGTGTTACATTAGGTTCACTAGTAGGAGTGAGAAAAACATCACGGGGTGGTGCGCCTTGTATGGGTGTGTGTTACATTAGGTTCACTAGTAGGAGTGAGAAAAACATCACGGGGTGGTGCGCATTGTATGGGTGTGTGTTACATTAGATTCACTAGTAGGAGTGAGAAAAACATCACGGGGTGGTGCGCATTGTATGGGTGTGTGTTACATTAGATTCACTAGTAGGAGTGAGAAAAACATCACGGGGTGGTGCGCATTGTATGGGTGTGTGTTACAGTAGATTCACTAGTAGCAGTGAGAAAAACATCACGGGGTGGTGCGCATTGTATGGGTGTGTGTCACATTAGACTCACTAGTAGCAGTGAGAAAAACATCACGGGGTGGTGCGCATTGTATGGGTGTGTGTCACATTAGATTCACTAGTAGCATTGAGAAAAACATCACGGGGTGGTGCGCATTGTATGGGTGTGTGTCACATTAGGTTCACTAGTAGCAGTGAGAAAAACATCACGGGGTGGTGCGCATTGTATGGGTGTGTGTTACATTAGATTCACTAGTAGCAGTGAGAAAAACATCACGGGGTGGTGCGCATTGTATGGGTGTGTGTTACATTAGATTCACTAGTAGCAGTGAGAAAAACATCACGGGGTGGTGCGCCTTGTATGGGTGTGTGTTACATTACATTCACCAGTAGGAGTGAGAAAAACATCACGGGGTGGTGCGCCTTGTATGGGTGTGTGTTACATTACATTCACCAGTAGGAGTGAGAAAAACATCACGGGGTGGTGCGCCTTGTATGGGTGTGTGTTACATTAGATTCACCAGTAGGAGTGAGAAAAACATCATGGGGTGGTGCGCTTGTATGGGTGTGTGTTACATTAGATTCACTAGTAGGAGTAAGAAAAACATCACGGGGTGGTGCGCATTGTATGGGTGTGTGTTACATTAGATTCACTAGTAGGAGTGAGAAAAACATCACGGGGTGGTGCGCATTGTATGGGTGTGTGTTACATTAGATTCACTAGTAGGAGTGAGAAAAACATCACGGGGTGGTGCGCATTGTATGGGTGTGTGTTACATTAGATTCACTAGTAGGAGTGAGAAAAACATCACGGGGTGGTGCGCATTGTATGGGTGTGTGTTACATTAGATTCACTAGTAGCAGTGAGAAAAACATCACGGGGTGGTGCGCATTGTATGGGTGTGTGTTACATTAGATTCACTAGTAGCAGTGAGAAAAACATCACGGGGTGGTGCGCATTGTATGGGTGTGTGTTACATTAGATTCACTAGTAGCAGTGAGTAAAACATCACAGGGTTGTGGGCATTGTATGGGTGTGTGTCACATTAGATTCACTAGTAGGAGTGAGAAAAACATCACGGGGTGGTGCGCATTGTATGGGTGTGTGTCACATTAGATTCACTAGTAGGAGTGAGAAAAACATCACGGGGTGGTGCGCATTGTATGGGTGTGTGTCACATTAGATTCCCTAGAAGGAGTGAGAAAAACATCACGGGGTGGTGCCCATTGTATGTTTGTGTGTCTCATTAGATTCCCTAGTAGGAGTGAGAAAAACGTCACGGGGTGGTGCGCATTGTATGGGTGTGTGTTACATTACATTCACTAGTAGCAGTGAGTAAAACATCACGGGGTGGTGCGCATTGTATGGGTGTGTTGTACATTACAATCACTAGTAGCAGTGACAAAAACATCACGGGGTGGTGCGCATTGTATGGGTGTGTGTTACATTACATTCACTAGTAGCAGTGAGAAAAACATCACGGGGTGGTGCGCCTTGTATGGGTGTGTGTTACATTAGGTTCACTAGTAGGAGTGAGAAAAACATCACGGGGTGGTGCGCCTTGTATGGGTGTGTGTTACATTAGGTTCACTAGTAGGAGTGAGAAAAACATCACGGGGTGGTGCGCATTGTATGGGTGTGTGTTACATTAGATTCACTAGTAGGAGTGAGAAAAACATCACGGGGTGGTGCGCATTGTATGGGTGTGTGTTACATTAGATTCACTAGTAGGAGTGAGAAAAACATCACGGGGTGGTGCGCATTGTATGGGTGTGTGTTACAGTAGATTCACTAGTAGCAGTGAGAAAAACATCACGGGGTGGTGCGCATTGTATGGGTGTGTGTCACATTAGACTCACTAGTAGCAGTGAGAAAAACATCACGGGGTGGTGCGCATTGTATGGGTGTGTGTCACATTAGATTCACTAGTAGCATTGAGAAAAACATCACGGGGTGGTGCGCATTGTATGGGTGTGTGTTACATTAGGTTCACTAATAGCAGTGAGAAAAACATCACGGGGTGGTGCGCATTGTATGGGTGTGTGTTACATTAGATTCACTAGTAGTAGTGAGAAAAACATCACGGGGTGGTGCGCATTGTATGGGTGTGTGTTACATTAGATTCACTAGTAGCAGTGAGAAAAACATCACGGGGTGGTGCGCATTGTATGGGTGTGTGTTACATTAGATTCACTAGTAGCAGTGAGAAAAACATCACGGGGTGGTGCGCATTGTATGGCTGTGTGTTACATTACATTCACTAGTAGCAGTGAGAAAAACATCACGGGGTGGTGCGCATTGTATGGGTGTGTGTTACATTACATTCACTAGTAGCAGTGAGAAAAACATCACGGGGTGGTGCGCATTGTATGGGTGTGTGTTACATTAAATTCACTAGTAGCAGTGAGAAAAACATCACGGGGTGGTGCGCATTGTATGGGTGTGTGTTACATTAGATTCACTAGTAGCAGTGAGAAAAACATCACGGGGTGCTGCGCATTGCATGGGTGTGTGTCACATTAGATTCACTAGTAGGAGTGAGAAAAACATCACGGGGTGGTGCGCATTGTATGGGTGTGTGTCACATGAGATTCACTAGTAGGAGTGAGAAAACATCACGGGGTGGTGCGCATTGTATGGGTGTGTGTCGCATTTGATTCACTAGTAGGAGTGAGAAAAACATCACGGTGTGGTGCGCATTGTATGGGTGTGTGTCACATTAGATTCACTAGTAGGAGTGAGAAAAACATCACGGGGTGGTGCGCATTGTATGGGTGTGTGTCACATTAGATTCACTAGTAGGAGTGAGAAAAACATCACGGGGTGGTGCGCATTGTATGGGTGTGTGTCACATTAGATTCCCTAGAAGGAGTGAGAAAAACATCACGGGGTGGTGCCCATTGTATGTTTGTGTGTCTCATTAGATTCCCTAGTAGGAGTGAGAAAAACGTCACGGGGTGGTGCGCATTGTATGGGTGTGTGTTACATTACATTCACTAGTAGCAGTGAGTAAAACATCACGGGGTGGTGCGCATTGTATGGGTGTGTTGTACATTACAATCACTAGTAGCAGTGACAAAAACATCACGGGGTGGTGCGCATTGTATGGGTGTGTGTTACATTACATTCACTAGTAGCAGTGAGAAAAACATCACGGGGTGATGCGCATTGTATGGGTGTGTGTTACATTACATTCACTAGTAGGAGTGAGAAAAACATCACGGGGTGGTGCGCCTTGTATGGGTGTGTGTTACATTACATTCACTAGTAGGAGTGAGAAAAACATCACGGGGTGGTGCGCCTTGTATGGGTGTGTGTTACATTAGGTTCACTAGTAGGAGTGAGAAAAACATCACGGGGTGTTGCGCCTTGTATGGGTGTGTGTTACATTAGGTTCACTAGTAGGAGTGAGAAAAACATCACGGGGTGGTGCGCATTGTATGGGTGTGTGTTACATTAGATTCACTAGTAGGAGTGAGAAAAACATCACGGGGTGGTGCGCATTGTATGGGTGTGTGTTACATTAGGTTCACTAGTAGGAGTGAGAAAAACATCACGGGGTGGTGCGCCTTGTATGGGTGTGTGTTACATTAGGTTCACTAGTAGGAGTGAGAAAAACATCACGGGGTGGTGCGCATTGTATGGGTGTGTGTTACATTAGATTCACTACTAGGAGTGAGAAAAACATCACGGGGTGGTGCGCATTGTATGGGTGTGTGTTACATTAGATTCACTAGTAGGAGTGAGAAAAACATCACGGGGTGGTGCGCATTGTATGGGTGTGTGTTACAGTAGATTCACTAGTAGCAGTGAGAAAAACATCACGGGGTGGTGCGCATTGTATGGGTGTGTGTCACATTAGACTCACTAGTAGCAATGAGAAAAACATCACGGGGTGGTGCGCATTGTATGGGTGTGTGTCACAATAGATTCACTAGTAGCATTGAGAAAAACATCACGGGGTGGTGCGCATTGTATGGGTGTGTGTTACATTAGATTCACTAGTAGCAGTGAGAAAAACATCACGGGGTGGTGCGCATTGTATGGGTGTGTGTTACATTAGATTCACTAGTAGCAGTGAGAAAAACATCACGGGGTGGTGCGCATTGTATGGGTGTGTGTTACATTAGATTCACTAGTAGCAGTGAGAAAAACATCACGGGGTGGTGCGCATTGTATGGGTGTGTGTTACATTAGATTCACTAGTAGCAGTGAGAAAAACATCACGGGGTGGTGCGCATTGTATGGGTGTGTGTTACATTACATTCACTAGTAGCAGTGAGAAAAACATCACGGGGTGGTGCGCATTGTATGGGTGTGTGTTACATTAAATTCACTAGTAGCAGTGAGAAAAACATCACGGGGTGGTGCGCATTGTATGGGTGTGTGTTACATTAGATTCACTAGTAGCAGTGAGAAAAACATCACGGGGTGCTGCGCATTGCATGGGTGTGTGTCACATTAGATTCACTAGTAGGAGTGAGAAAAACATCACGGGGTGGTGCGCATTGTATGGGTGTGTGTCACATTAGATTCACTAGTAGGAGTGAGAAAACATCACGGGGTGGTGCGCATTGTATGGGTGTGTGTCACATTTGATTCACTAGTAGGAGTGAGAAAAACATCACGGGGTGGTGCGCATTGTATGGGTGTGTGTCACATTAGATTCACTAGTAGGAGAGAGAAAAACATCACGGGGTGGTGCGCATTGTATGGGTGTGTGTCACATTAGATTCACTAGTAGGAGTGAGAAAAACATCACGGGGTGGTGCGCATTGTATGGGTGTGTGTCACATTAGATTCCCTAGAAGGAGTGAGAAAAACATCACGGGGTGGTGCCCATTGTATGTTTGTGTGTCTCATTAGATTCCCTAGTAGGAGTGAGAAAAACGTCACGGGGTGGTGCGCATTGTATGGGTGTGTGTTACATTACATTCACTAGTAGCAGTGAGTAAAACATCACGGGGTGGTGCGCATTGTATGGGTGTGTTGTACATTACAATCACTAGTAGCAGTGACAAAAACATCACGGGGTGGTGCGCATTGTATGGGTGTGTGTTACATTACATTCACTAGTAGCATTGAGAAAAACATCACGGGGTGATGCGCATTGTATGGGTGTGTGTTACATTACATTCACTAGTAGGAGTGAGAAAAACATCACGGGGTGGTGCGCCTTGTATGGGTGTGTGTTACATTACATTCACTAGTAGGAGTGAGAAAAACATCACGGGGTGGTGCGCCTTGCATGGGTGTGTGTTACATTAGGTTCACTAGTAGGAGTGAGAAAAACATCACGGGGTGGTGCGCCTTGTATGGGTGTGTGTTACATTAGGTTCACTAGTAGCAGTGAGAAAAACATCACGGGGTGGTGCGCATTGTATGGGTGTGTGTTACATTAGATTCACTAGTAGGAGTGAGAAAAACATCACGGGGTGGTGCGCATTGTATGGGTGTGTGTTACATTAGATTCACTAGTAGGAGTGAGAAAAACATCACGGGGTGGTGCGCATTGTATGGGTGTGTGTTACAGTAGATTCACTAGTAGCAGTGAGAAAAACATCACGGGGTGGTGCGCATTGTATGGGTGTGTGTCACATTAGACTCACTAGTAGCAGTGAGAAAAACATCACGGGGTGGTGCGCATTGTATGGGTGTGTGTCACATTAGATTCACTAGTAGCATTGAGAAAAACATCACGGGGTGGTGCGCATTGTATGGGTGTGTGTCACATTAGGTTCACTAGTAGCAATGAGAAAAACATCACGGGGTGGTGCGCATTGTATGGGTGTGTGTTACATTAGATTCACTAGTAGCAGTGAGAAAAACATCACGGGGTGGTGCGCATTGTATGGGTGTGTGTTACATTAGATTCACTAGTAGCAGTGAGAAAAACATCACGGGATGGTGCGCATTGTATGGGTGTGTGTTACATTAGATTCACTAGTAGCAGTGAGAAAAACATCACGGGGTGGTGCGCATTGTATGGGTGTGTGTTACATTACATTCACTAGTAGCAGTGAGAAAAACATCACGGGGTGGTGCGCATTGTATGGGTGTGTGTTACATTACATTCACTAGTAGCAGTGAGAAAAACATCACGGGGTGGTGCGCATTGTATGGGTGTGTGTTACATTAGATTCACTAGTAGCAGTGAGAAAAACATCACGGGGTGGTGCGCATTGTATGGGTGTGTTACATTAGATTCACTAGTAGGAGTGAGAAAAACATCACGGGGTGCTGCGCATTGCATGGGTGTGTGTCACATTAGATTCACTAGTAGGAGTGAGAAAAACATCACGGGGTGGTGCGCATTGTATGGGTGTGTGTCACATTTGATTCACTAGTAGGAGTGAGAAAGCATCACGGGGTGGTGCGCATTGTATGGGTGTGTGTTACATTTGATTCACTAGTAGGAGTGAGAAAAACATCACGGGGTGGTGCGCATTGTATGGGTGTGTGTCACATTAGATTCACTAGTAGGAGTGAGAAAAACATCACGGGGTGGTGCACATTGTATGTGTGTGTGTCTCATTAGATTCCCTAGTAGGATTGAGAAAAACATCACGGGGTGGTGCGCATTGTATGGGTGTGTGTCACATTACATTCACTAGTAGCAGTGAGAAAAACATCACGGGGTGGTGCGCATTGTATGGGTGTGTGTCACATTACATTCACTAGTAGCAGTTTGAAAAACATCACGGGGTGGTGCGCATTGTATGGGTGTGTGTCACATTAGATTCACTAGTAGCAGTGAGAAAAACATCACGGGGTGGTGCGCATTGTATGGGTGTGTGTTACATTACATTCACTAGTAGCAGTGAGAAAAACATCACGGGGTGGTGCGCATTGTATGGGTGTGTGTTACATTACATTCACTAGTAGCAGTGAGAAAACCATCACGGGGTGGTGCGCATTCTATGGGTGTGTGTTACATTACATTCACTAGTAGCAGTGAGAAAAACATCACGGGGTGGTGCGCATTGTATGGGTGTGTGTTACATTAGATTCACTAGTAGGAGTGAGAAAAACATCACGGGGTGGTGCGCCTTGTATGGGTGTGTGTTACATTACATTCACCAGTAGGAGTGAGAAAAACATCACAGGTTGGTGAGCCTTGTATGGGTGTGTGTTACATTACATTCACCAGTAGGAGTGAGAAAAACATCACGGGGTGGTGCGCATTGTATGGGTGTGTGTTACATTACATTCACTAATAGGAGTGAGAAAAACATCACGGGGTGGTGTGCATTGTATGGGTGTGTGTTACATTACATTCACTAGTAGGAGTGAGAAAAACATCACGGGGTGGTGCGCATTGTATGGGTGTGTGTTACATTAGATGCACTAGTAGGAGTGAGAAAAACATCACGGGGTGGTGCGCATTGTATGGGTGTGTGTCACATTACATTCACTAGTAGCAGTGAGAAAAACATCACGGGGTGGTGCGCATTGTATGGGTGTGTGTTACATTACATTCACTAGTAGCAGTGAGAAAAACATCACGGGGTGGTGCGCATTGTATGGGTGTGTGTTACATTACATTCACTAGTAGCAGTGAGAAAAACATCACGGGGTGGTCCGCATTATATGGGTGTGTGTTAAATTACATTCACTAGTAGCAGTGAGAAAAACATCACGGGGTGGTGCGCATTGTATGGGCGTGTGTTACATTACATTCACTAGTAGCAGTGAGAAAAACATCACGAGGTGGTGCGCCTTGTATGGGAGTGTGTTACATTACATTCACTAGTAGCAGTGAGAAAAACAACACGGGGTGGTGCGCCTTATATGGGCGTGTGTTACATTAGATTCAGTTGTAGCAGTGAGAAAAACATCACGGGGTGGTGCGCCTTGTATGGGCGTGTGTTACATTAGATTCACTAGAATCAGTGAGAAAAACATGACGGGGTGGTGCGCCTTGTATGGGCGTGTGTTACATTAGATTCACTAGTAGGAGTGAGAAAAACATCACGGGGTGGTGCGCATTGTATGGGTGTGTGTTACATTACATTCACTAGTAGGAGTGAGAAAAACATCACGGGGTGGTGCGCCTTGTATGGGTGTGTGTTACATTACATTCACTAGTAAGAGTGGGAAAAACATCACGGGTTGGTGCGCCTTGTATGGGTGTGTGTTACATTACATTCACAAGTAGGAGTGAGAAAAACATCACGGGGTGGTGCGCCTTGTATGGGTGTGTGTTACATTACATTCACCAGTAGGAGTGAGAAAAACATCACGGGGTGGTGCGCCTTGTATGGGTGTGTGTTACATTACATTCACCAGTAGGAGTGAGAAAAACATCACGGGGTGGTGCGCCTTGTATGGGTGTGTGTTACATTAGATTCACCAGTAGGAGTGAGAAAAACATCATGGGGTGGTGCGCTTGTATGGGTGTGTGTTACATTAGATTCACTAGTAGGAGTGAGAAAAACATCACGGAGTGGTGCGCATTGTATGGGTGTGTGTCACATTAGATTCCCTAGAAGGAGTGAGAAAAACATCACGGGGTGGTGCCCATTGTATGTTTGTGTGTCTCATTAGATTCCCTAGTAGGAGTGAGAAAAACGTCACGGGGTGGTGCGCATTGTATGGGTGTGTGTTACATTACATTCACTAGTAGCAGTGAGTAAAACATCACGGGGTGGTGCGCATTGTATGGGTGTGTTGTACATTACAATCACTAGTAGCAGTGACAAAAACATCACGGGGTGGTGCGCATTGTATGGGTGTGTGTTACATTACATTCACTAGTAGCAGTGAGAAAAACATCACGGGGTGATGCGCATTGTATGGGTGTGTGTTACATTACATTCACTAGTAGGAGTGAGAAAAACATGACGGGGTGGTGCGCCTTGTATGGGCGTGTGTTACATTAGATTCACTAGTAGGAGTGAGAAAAACATCACGGGGTGGTGCGCCTTGTATGGGTGTGTGTTACATTACATTCACTAGTAGGAGTGAGAAAAACATCACGGGGTGGTGCGCCTTGTATGGGTGTGTGTTACATTACATTCACTAGTAGGAGTGGGAAAAACATCACGGGGTGGTGCGCCTTGTATGGGTGTGTGTTACATTACATTCACAAGTAGGAGTGAGAAAAACATCACGGGGTGGTGCGCCTTGTATGGGTGTGTGTTACATTACATTCACCAGTAGGAGTGAGAAAAACATCACGGGGTGGTGCGCCTTGTATGGGTGTGTGTTACATTACATTCACCAGTAGGAGTGAGAAAAACATCACGGGGTGGTGCGCCTTGTATGGGTGTGTGTTACATTACATTCACTAGTAGGAGTGAGAAAAACATCACGGGGTGGTGCGCCTTGTATGGGTGTGTGTTACATTAGGTTCACTAGTAGGAGTGAGAAAAACATCACGGGGTGGTGCGCATTGTATGGGTGTGTGTTACAGTAGATTCACTAGTAGGAGTGAGAAAAACATCACGGGGTGGTGCGCATTGTATGGCTGTGTGTTACATTAGATTCACTAGTAGGAGTGAGAAAAACATCACGGGGTGGTGCGCATTGTATGGGTGTGTGTTACAGTAGATTCACTAGTAGCAGTGAGAAAAACATCACGGGGTGGTGCGCATTGTATGGGTGTGTGTCACATTAGACTCACTAGTAGCAGTGAGTAAAACATCACGGGGTGGTGCGCATTGTATGGGTGTGTGTCACATTAGATTCACTAGTAGCATTGAGAAAAACATCACGGGGTGGTGCGCATTGTATGGGTGTGTGTTACATTAGGTTCACTAGTAGCAGTGAGAAAAACATCACGGGGTGGTGCGCATTGTATGGGTGTGTGTTACATTAGATTCACTAGTAGGAGTGAGAAAAACATCACGGGGTGGTGCGCATTGTATGGGTGTGTGTTACATTAGATTCACTAGTAGCAGTGAGAAAAACATCACGGGATGGTGCGCATTGTATGGGTGTGTGTTACATTAGATTCACTAGTAGCAGTGAGAAAAACATCACGGGGTGGTGCGCATTGTATGGGTGTGTGTTACATTACATTCACTAGTAGCAGTGAGAAAAACATCACGGGGTGGTGCGCATTGTATGGGTGTGTGTTACATTACATTCACTAGTAGCAGTGAGAAAAACATCACGGGGTGGTGCGCATTGTACGGGTGTGTGTTACATTAGATTCACTAGTAGCAGTGAGAAAAACATCACGGGGTGCTGCGCATTGCATGGGTGTGTGTCACATTAGATTCACTCTTAGGAGTGAGAAAAACATCACGGGGTGGTGCGCATTGTATGGGTGTGTGTCACATTAGATTCACTAGTAGGAGTGAGAAAACATCACGGGGTGGTGCGCATTGTATGGGTGTGTGTTACATTTGATTCACTAGTAGGAGTGAGAAAAACATCACGGGGTGGTGCGCATTGTATGAGTGTGTGTCACATTAGATTCACTAGTAGGAGTGAGAAAAACATCACGGGGTGGTGCACATTGTATGTGTGTGTGTCTCATTAGATTCCCTAGTAGGAGTGAGAAAAACATCACGGGGTGGTGCGCATTGTATGGGTGTGTGTCACATTACATTCACTAGTAGCAGTGAGAAAAACATCACGGGGTGGTGCGCATTGTATGGGTGTGTGTCACATTACATTCACTAGTAGCAGTTTGAAAAACATCACAGGGTGGTGCGCATTGTATGGGTGTGTGTCACATTAGATTCACTAGTAGCAGTGAGAAAAACATCACGGGGTGGTGCGCATTGTATGGGTGTGTGTTACATTACATTCACTAGTAGCAGTGAGAAAAACATCACGGGGTGGTGCGCATTGTATGGGTGTGTGTTACATTACATTCACTAGTAGCAGTGAGAAAACCATCATGGGGTGGTGCGCATTGTATGGGTGTGTGTTACATTACATTCACTAGTAGCAGTGAGAAAAACATCACGGGGTGGTGCGCATTGTATGGGTGTGTGTTACATTAGATTCACTAGTAGGAGTGAGAAAAACATCACGGGGTGGTGCGCCTTGTATGGGTGTGTGTTACATTACATTCACCAGTAGGAGTGAGAAAAACATCACAGGGTGGTGAGCCTTGTATGGGTGTGTGTTACATTACATTCACCAGTAGGAGTGAGAAAAACATCACGGGGTGGTGCGCATTGTATGGGTGTGTGTTACATTACATTCACTAATAGGAGTGAGAAAAACATCACGGGGTGGTGCGCATTGTATGGGTGTGTGTTACATTACATTCACTAGTAGGAGTGAGAAAAACATAACGGGGTGGTGCGCCTTTTATGGGTGTGTGTTACATTAGATTCACTAGTAGGAGTGAGAAAAACATCACGGGGTGGTGCGCATTGTATGGGTGTGTGTTACATTACATTCACTAGTAGGAGTGAGAAAATCATCACGGGTTGGTGCGCATTGTATGGGTGTGTATTATATTAGATACACTAGTAGGAGTGAGAAAAACATCACGGGGTGGTGTGCATTGTATGGGTGTGTGTTACATTAGATTCACTAGTAGGTGTGAGAAAATCATCACGGGGTGGTGCGCATTGTATGGGTGTGTGTTACATTACATTCTCTAGTAGGAGTGAGAAAAACATCACGGGGTGGTGCGCATTGTATGGGTGTGTGTTACATTAGATTCACTAGTAGGAGTGAGAAAAACATCACGGGGTGGTGCGCATTGTATGGGTGTGTGTTACATTACATTCACTAGTAGGAGTGAGAAAAACATCACGGGGTGGTGCGCATTGTATGGGTGTGTGTTACATTAGATGCACTAGTAGGAGTGAGAAAAACATCACGGGGTGGTGCGCATTGTATGGGTGTGTGTTACATTACATTCACTAGTAGCAGTGAGAAAAACATCACGGGGTGGTGCGCATTGTATGGGTGTGTGTTACATTACATTCACTAGTAGCAGTGAGAAAAACATCACGGGGTGGTGCGCATTGTATGGGTGTGTGTTACATTACATTCACTAGTAGCAGTGAGAAAAACATCACGGGGTGATGCGCATTGTATGGGTGTGTGTTACATTACATTCACTAGTAGGAGTGAGAAAAACATGACGGGGTGGTGCGCCTTGTATGGGCGTGTGTTACATTAGATTCACTAGTAGGAGTGAGAAAAACATCACGGGGTGGTGCGCCTTGTATGGGTGTGTGTTACATTACATTCACTAGTAGGAGTGAGAAAAACATCACGGGGTGGTGCGCCTTGTATGGGTGTGTGTTACATTACATTCACTAGTAGGAGTGGGAAAAACATCACGGGGTGGTGCGCCTTGTATGGGTGTGTGTTACATTACATTCACAAGTAGGAGTGAGAAAAACATCACGGGGTGGTGCGCCTTGTATGGGTGTGTGTTACATTACATTCACCAGTAGGAGTGAGAAAAACATCACGGGGTGGTGCGCCTTGTATGGGTGTGTGTTACATTACATTCACCAGTAGGAGTGAGAAAAACATCACGGGGTGGTGCGCCTTGTATGGGTGTGTGTTACATTACATTCACTAGTAGGAGTGAGAAAAACATCACGGGGTGGTGCGCCTTGTATGGGTGTGTGTTACATTAGGTTCACTAGTAGGAGTGAGAAAAACATCACGGGGTGGTGCGCATTGTATGGGTGTGTGTTACAGTAGATTCACTAGTAGGAGTGAGAAAAACATCACGGGGTGGTGCGCATTGTATGGGTGTGTGTTACATTAGATTCACTAGTAGGAGTGAGAAAAACATCACGGGGTGGTGCGCATTGTATGGGTGTGTGTTACAGTAGATTCACTAGTAGCAGTGAGAAAAACATCACGGGGTGGTGCGCATTGTATGGGTGTGTGTCACATTAGACTCACTAGTAGCAGTGAGAAAAACATCACGGGGTGGTGCGCATTGTATGGGTGTGTGTCACATTAGATTCACTAGTAGCATTGAGAAAAACATCACGGGGTGGTGCGCATTGTATGGGTGTGTGTTACATTAGGTTCACTAGTAGCAGTGAGAAAAACATCACGGGGTGGTGCGCATTGTATGGGTGTGTGTTACATTAGATTCACTAGTAGGAGTGAGAAAAACATCATGGGGTGGTGCGCATTGTATGGGTGTGTGTTACATTAGATTCACTAGTAGCAGTGAGAAAAACATCACGGGATGGTGCGCATTGTATGGGTGTGTGTTACATTAGATTCACTAGTAGCAGTGAGAAAAACATAACGGGGTGGTGCGCATTGTATGGGTGTGTGTTACATTACATTCACTAGTAGCAGTGAGAAAAACATCACGGGGTGGTGCGCATTGTATGGGTGTGTGTTACATTACATTCACTAGTAGCAGTGAGAAAAACATCACGGGGTGGTGCGCATTGTACGGGTGTGTGTTACATTAGATTCACTAGTAGCAGTGAGAAAAACATCACGGGGTGGTGCGCATTGTATGGGTGTGTGTTACATTAGATTCACTAGTAGCAGTGAGAAAAACATCACGGGGTGCTGCGCATTGCATGGGTGTGTGTCACATTAGATTCACTAGTAGGAGTGAGAAAAACATCACGGGGTGGTGCGCATTGTATGGGTGTGTGTCACATTAGATTCACTAGTAGGAGTGAGAAAACATCACGGGGTGGTGCGCATTGTATGGGTGTGTGTTACATTTGATTCACTAGTAGGAGTGAGAAAAACATCACGGGGTGGTGCGCATTGTATGAGTGTGTGTCACATTAGATTCACTAGTAGGAGTGAGAAAAACATCACGGGGTGGTGCACATTGTATGTGTGTGTGTCTCATTAGATTCCCTAGTAGGAGTGAGAAAAACATCACGGTGTGGTGCGCATTGTATGGGTGTGTGTCACATTACATTCACTAGTAGCAGTGAGAAAAACATCACGGGGTGGTGCGCATTGTATGGGTGTGTGTCACATTACATTCACTAGTAGCAGTTTGAAAAACATCACAGGGTGGTGCGCATTGTATGGGTGTGTGTCACATTACATTCACTAGTAGCAGTGAGAAAAACATCACGGGGTGGTGCGCATTGTATGGGTGTGTGTTACATTACATTCACTAGTAGGAGTGAGAAAAACATAACGGGGTGGTGCGCCTTGTATGGGTGTGTGTTACATTCGATTCACTAGTAGGAGTGAGAAAAACATCACGGGGTGGTGCGCATTGTATGGGTGTGTGTTACATTACATTCACTAGTAGGAGTGAGAAAATCATCACGGGTTGGTGCGCATTGTATGGGTGTGTATTATATTAGATACACTAGTAGGAGTGAGAAAAACATCACGGGGTGGTGTGCATTGTATGGGTGTGTGTTACATTAGATTCACTAGTAGGAGTGAGAAAATCATCACGGGGTGGTGCGCATTGTATGGGTGTGTGTTACATTACATTCTCTAGTAGGAGTGAGAAAAACATCACGGGGTGGTGCGCATTGTATGGGTGTGTGTTACATTAGATTCACTAGTAGGAGTGAGAAAAACATCACGGGGTGGTGCGCATTGTATGGGTGTGTGTTACATTACATTCACTAGTAGGAGTGAGAAAAACATCACGGGGTGGTGCGCATTGTATGGGTGTGTGTTACATTAGATGCACTAGTAGGAGTGAGAAAAACATCACGGGGTGGTGCGCATTGTATGGGTGTGTGTTACATTACATTCACTAGTAGCAGTGAGAAAAACATCACGGGGTGGTGCGCATTGTATGGGTGTGTGTTACATTACATTCACTAGTAGCAGTGAGAAAAACATCACGGGGTGGTGCGCATTGTATGGGTGTGTGTTACATTACATTCACTAGTAGCAGTGAGAAAAACATCACGGGGTGGTCCGCATTGTATGGGTGTGTGTTAAATTACATTCACTAGTAGCAGTGAGAAAAACATCACGGGGTGGTGCGCATTGTATGGGCGTGTGTTACATTACATTCACTAGTAGCAGTGAGAAAAACATCACGGGGTGGTGCGCCTTGTATGGGCGTGTGTTACATTACATTCACTAGTAGCAGTGAGAAAAACAACACGGGGTGGTGCGCCTTGTATGGGCGTGTGTTACATTAGATTCAGTAGTAGCAGTGAGAAAAACATCACGGGGTGGTGCGCCTTGTATGGGCGTGTGTTACATTAGATTCACTAGAATCAGTGAGAAAAACATGACGGGGTGGTGCGCCTTGTATGGGCGTGTGTTACATTAGATTCACTAGTAGGAGTGAGAAAAACATCACGGGGTGGTGCGCCTTGTATGGGTGTGTGTTACATTACATTCACTAGTAGGAGTGAGAAAAACATCACGGGGTGGTGCGCCTTGTATGGGTGTGTGTTACATTACATTCACTAGTAGGAGTGGGAAAAACATCACGGGGTGGTGCGCCTTGTATGGGTGTGTGTTACATTACATTCACAAGTAGGAGTGAGAAAAACATCACGGGGTGGTGCGCCTTGTATGGGTGTGTGTTACATTACATTCACCAGTAGGAGTGAGAAAAACATCACGGGGTGGTGCGCCTTGTATGGGTGTGTGTTACATTACATTCACCAGTAGGAGTGAGAAAAACATCACGGGGTGGTGCGCCTTGTATGGGTGTGTGTTACATTAGATTCACCAGTAGGAGTGAGAAAAACATCATGGGGTGGTGCGCTTGTATGGGTGTGTGTTACATTAGATTCACTAGTAGGAGTGAGAAAAACATCACGGGGTGGTGCGCATTGTATGGGTGGGTGTTACATTAGATTCACTAGTAGCAGTGAGAAAAACATCACGGGGTGGTGCGGATTGTATGGGTGTGTGTTACATTAGATTCACTAGTAGCAGTGAAAAGAACATCACGGGGTGGTGCGCATTGTATGGGTGTGTGTTACATTAGATTCACTAGTAGCAGTGAGAAAAACATCACGGGGTGGTGCGCATTGTATGGGTGTGTGTTACATTAGATTCACTAGTAGGAGGGAGAAAAACATCACGGGGTGGTGCGCATCGTATGGGTGTGTGTTACATTAGATTCACTAGTAGCAGTGAGAAAAACATCACGGGGTGGTGCGCATTGTATGTGTGTGTGTTACATTAGATTTACTAGTAGGAGTGAGAAAAACATCACGGGGTGGTGCGCATTGTATGGGTGTGTGTCACATTAGATTCACTAGTAGGAGTGAGAAAAACATCACGCGGTGGTGCGCATTGTATGTGTGTGTGTCTCATTAGATTCCCTAGTAGGAGTGAGAAAAACATCATGGGGTGGTGCGCATTGTATGGGTGTGTGTTACATTACATTCACTAGTAGCAGTGAGAAAAACATCACGGGGTGGTGCGCATTGTATGGGTGTGTGTTACATTACATTCACTAGCAGGAGTGAGAAAAACATCACGGGGTGGTGCGCATTGTATGGGTGTGTGTTACATTACATTCACTAGTAGCAGTGGGAAAAACATCACGGGGTGGTGCGCATTGTATGGGTGTGTGTTACATTACATTCACTAGTAGGAGTGAGAAAAACATCACGGGGTGGTGCGCCTTGTATGGGTGTGTGTTACATTACATTCACTAGTAGGAGTGAGAAAAACATCACGGGGTGGTGCGCATTGTATGGGTGTGTGTTACATTAGATTCACTAGTAGGAGTGAGAAAAACATCACGGGGTGGTGCGCACTGTATGGGTGTGTGTTACATTAGATTCACTAGTAGGAGTGAGAAAAACATCACGGGGTGGTGCGCACTGTATGGGTGTGTGTTACATTAGATTCACTAGTAGGAGTGAGAAAAACATCACGGGGTGGTGCGCATTGTATGGGTGTGTGTTACATTAGATTCACTAGTAGCAGTGAGAAAAACATCACGGGGTGGTGCGCATTGTATGGGTGTGTGTTACATTAGATTCACTAGTAGGAGTGAGAAAAACATCACGGGGTGGTGCGCATTGTATGGGTGTGTGTTACATTAGGTTCACTAGTAGCAGTGAGAAAAACATCACGGGGTGGTGCCCATTGTATGGGTGTGTGTTACATTAGATTCACTAGTAGGAGTGAGAAAAACATCACGGGGTGGTGCGCATTGTATGGGTGTGTGTCTCATTAGATTCCCTAGTAGGAGTGAGAAAAACATCACGGGGTGGTGCGCATTGTATGGGTGTGTGTCACATTACATTCACTAGTAGCAGTGAGAAAAACATCACGGGGTGGTGCGCACTGTATGGGTGTGTGTTACATTACATTCACTAGTAGCAGTGAGAAAAACATCACGGGGTGGTGCGCATTGTATGGGTGTGTGTTACATTAGATTCACTAGTAGCAGTGAGAAAAACATCACGGGGTGGTGCGCATTGTATGGGTGTGTGTTACATTAGATTCACTAGTAGCAGTGAGAAAAACATCACGGGGTGCTGCGCATTGCATGGGTGTGTGTCACATTAGATTCACTAGTAGGAGTGAGAAAAACATCACGGGGTGGTGCGCATTGTATGGGTGTGTGTCACATTAGATTCACTAGTAGGAGTGAGAAAAACATCACGGGGTGGTGCGCATTGTATGGGTGTGTGTTACATTTGATTCACTAGTAGGAGTGAGAAAAACATCACGGGGTGGTGCGCATTGTATGGGTGTGTGTCACATTAGATTCACTAGTAGGAGTGAGAAAAACATCACGGGGTGGTGCACATTGTATGTGTGTGTGTCTCATTCGATTCCCTAGTAGGAGTGAGAAAAACATCACGGGGTGGTGCGCATTGTATGGGTGTGTGTCACATTACATTCACTAGTAGCAGTGAGAAAAACATCACGGGGTGGTGCGCATTGTATGGGTGTGTGTCACATTACATTCACTAGTAGCAGTTTGAAAAACATCACGGGGTGGTGCGCATTGTATGGGTGTGTGTCACATTAGATTCACTAGTAGCAGTGAGAAAAACATCACGGGGTGGTGCGCATTGTATGGGTGTGTGTTACATTAAATTCACTAGTAGCAGTGAGAAAAACATCACGGGGTGGTGCGCATTGTATGGGTGTGTTACATTACATTCACTAGTAGCAGTGAGAAAAACATCACGGGGTGGTGCGCATTGTATGGGTGTGTGTTACATTAGATTCACTAGTAGGAGTGAGAAAAACATCACGGGGTGGTGCGCCTTGTATGGGTGTGTGTTACATTACATTCACCAGTAGGAGTGAGAAAAACATCACAGGGTGGTGAGCCTTGTATGGGTGTGTGTTACATTACATTCACCAGTAGGAGTGAGAAAAACATCACGGGGTGGTGCGCATTGTATGGGTGTGTGTTACATTACATTCACTAATAGGAGTGAGAAAAACATCACGGGGTGGTGCGCATTGTATGGGTGTGTGTTACATTACATTCACTAGTAGGAGTGAGAAAAACATAACGGGGTGGTGCGCCTTGTATGGGTGTGTGTTACATTAGATTCACTAGTAGGAGTGAGAAAAACATCACGGGGTTGTGCGCATTGTATGGGTGTGTGTTACATTACATTCACAGTAGGAGTGAGAAAATCATCACGGGTTGGTGTGCATTGTATGGGTGTGTGTTACATTAGATTCACTAGTAGGAGTGAGAAAATCATCACGGGGTGGTGCGCATTGTATGGGTGTGTGTTACATTACATTCTCTAGTAGGAGTGAGAAAAACATCACGGGGTGGTGCGCATTGTATGGGTGTGTGTTACATTAGATTCACTAGTAGGAGTGAGAAAAACATCGCGGGGTGGTGCGCATTGTATGGGTGTGTGTTACATTACATTCACTAGTAGGAGTGAGAAAAACATCACGGGGTGGTGCGCATTGTATGGGTGTGTGTTACATTAGATGCACTAGTAGGAGTGAGAAAAACATCACGGGGTGGTGCGCATTGTATGGGTGTGTGTTACATTACATTCACTAGTAGCAGTGAGAAAAACATCACGGGGTGGTGCGCATTGTATGGGTGTGTGTTACATTACATTCACTAGTAGCAGTGAGAAAAACATCACGGGGTGGTGCGCATTGTATGGGTGTGTGTTACATTACATTCACTAGTAGCAGTGAGAAAAACATCACGGGGTGGTCCGCATTGTATGGGTGTGTGTTAAATTACATTCACTAGTAGCAGTGAGAAAAACATCACGGGGTGGTGCGCATTGTATGGGCGTGTGTTACATTACATTCACTAGTAGCAGTGAGAAAAACATCACGGGGTGGTGCGCCTTGTATGGGCGTGTGTTACATTACATTCACTAGTAGCAGTGAGAAAAACAACACGGGGTGGTGCGCCTTGTATGGGCGTGTGTTACATTAGATTCAGTAGTAGCAGTGAGAAAAACATCACGGGGTGGTGCGCCTTGTATGGGCGTGTGTTACATTAGATTCACTAGAATCAGTGAGAAAAACATGACGGGGTGGTGCGCCTTGTATGGGCGTGTGTTACATTAGATTCACTAGTAGGAGTGAGAAAAACATCACGGGGTGGTGCGCCTTGTATGGGTGTGTGTTACATTACATTCACTAGTAGGAGTGAGAAAAACATCACGGGGTGGTGCGCCTTGTATGGGTGTGTGTTACATTACATTCACTAGTAGGAGTGGGAAAAACATCACGGGGTGGTGCGCCTTGTATGGGTGTGTGTTACATTACATTCACAAGTAGGAGTGAGAAAAACATCACGGGGTGGTGCGCCTTGTATGGGTGTGTGTTACATTACATTCACCAGTAGGAGTGAGAAAAACATCACGGGGTGGTGCGCCTTGTATGGGTGTGTGTTACATTACATTCACCATTTGGAGTGAGAAAAACATCACGGGGTGGTGCGCCTTGTATGGGTGTGTGTTACATTAGATTCACCAGTAGGAGTGAGAAAAACATCATGGGGTGGTGCGCTTGTATGGGTGTGTGTTACATTAGATTCACTAGTAGGAGTGAGAAAAACATCACGGGGTGGTGCGCATTGTATGGGTGTGTGTTACATTAGATTCACTAGTAGCAGTGAGAAAAACATCACGGGGTGGTGCGGATTGTATGGGTGTGTGTTACATTAGATTCACTAGTAGCAGTGAGAAAAACATCACGGGGTGGTGCGCATTGTATGGGTGTGTGTTACATTAGATTCACTAGTAGCAGTGAGAAAAACATCTCGGGGTGGTGCGCATTGTATGGGTGTGTGTTACATTAGATTCACTAGTAGGAGGGAGAAAAACATCACGGGGTGGTGCGCATTGTATGGGTGTGTGTTACATTAGATTCACTAGTAGCAGTGAGAAAAACATCACGGGGTGGTGCGCATTGTATGGGTGTGTGTTACATTAGATTCACTAGTAGGAGTGAGAAAAACATCACGGGGTTGTGCGCATTGTATGTGTGTGTGTTACATTAGATTTACTAGTAGGAGTGAGAAAAACATCACGGGGTGGTGCGCATTGTATGGGTGTGTGTCACATTAGATTAACTAGTAGGAGTGAGAAAAACATCACGCGGTGGTGCGCATTGTATGTGTGTGTGTCTCATTAGATTCCCTAGTAGGAGTGAGAAAAACATCATGGGGTGGTGCGCATTGTATGGGTGTGTGTTACATTACATTCACTAGTAGCAGTGAGAAAAACATCACGGGGTGGTGCGCATTGTATGGGTGTGTGTTACATTACATTCACTAGCAGGAGTGAGAAAAACATCACGGGGTGGTGCGCATTGTATGGGTGTGTGTTACATTACATTCACTAGTAGCAGTGGGAAAAACATCACGGGGTGGTGCGCATTGTATGGGTGTGTGTTACATTACATTCACTAGTAGGAGTGAGAAAAACATCACGGGGTGGTGCGCCTTGTATGGGTGTGTGTTACATTACATTCACTAGTAGGAGTGAGAAAAACATCACGAGGTGGTGCGCCTTGTATGGGTGTGTGTTACATTAGATTCACTAGTAGGAGTGAGAAAAACATCACGTGGTGGTGCGCACTGTATGGGTGTGTGTTACATTAGATTCACTAGTAGGAGTGAGAAAAACATCACGGGGTGGTGCGCACTGTATGGGTGTGTGTTACATTAGATTCACTAGTAGGAGTGAGAAAAACATCACGGGGTGGTGCGCATTGTATGGGTGTGTGTTACATTAGATTCACTAGTAGCAGTGAGAAAAACATCACGGGGTGGTGCGCATTGTATGGGTGTGTGTTACATTAGATTCACTAGTAGCAGTGAGAAAAACATCACGGGGTGGTGGGCATTGTATGGGTGTGTGTCACATTAGATTCACTAGTAGGAGTGAGAAAAACATCACGGGGTGGTGCGCATTGTATGGGTGTGTGTCACATTAGATTCACTAGTAGGAGTGAGAAAAACATCACGGGGTGGTGCGCATTGTATGGGTGTGTGTCACATTAGATTCCCTAGTAGGAGTGAGAAAAACATCACGGGGTGGTGCCCATTGTATGTTTGTGTGTCTCATTAGATTCCCTAGTAGGAGTGAGAAAAACGTCACGGGGTGGTGCGCATTGTATGGGTGTGTGTTACATTACATTCACTAGTAGCAGTGAGTAAAACGTCACGGGGTGGTGCGCATTGTATGGGTGTGTTGTACATTACAATCACTAGTAGCAGTGACAAAAACATCACGGGGTGGTGCGCATTGTATGGGTGTGTGTTACATTACATTCACTAGTAGCAGTGAGAAAAACATCACGGGGTGATGCGCATTGTATGGGTGTGTGTTACATTACATTCACTAGTAGGAGTGAGAAAAACATCACGGGGTGGTGCGCCTTGTATGGGTGTGTGTTACATTACATTCACTAGTAGGAGTGAGAAAAACATCACGGGGTGGTGCGCCTTGTATGGGTGTGTGTTACATTAGGTTCACTAGTAGGAGTGAGAAAAACATCACGGGGTGGTGCGCCTTGTATGGGTGTGTGTTACATTAGGTTCACTAGTAGGAGTGAGAAAAACATCACGGGGTGGTGCGCATTGTATGGGTGTGTGTTACATTAGATTCACTAGTAGGAGTGAGAAAAACATCACGGGGTGGTGCGCATTGTATGGGTGTGTGTTACATTAGATTCACTAGTAGGAGTGAGAAAAACATCACGGGGTGGTGCGCATTGTATGGGTGTGTGTTACAGTAGATTCACTAGGAGCAGTGAGAAAAACATCACGGGGTGGTGCGCATTGTATGGGTGTGTGTCACATTAGACTCACTAGTAGCAGTGAGAAAAACATCACGGGGTGGTGCGCATTGTATGGGTTTGTGTCACATTAGGTTCACTAGTAGCATTGAGAAAAACATCACGGGGTGGTGCGCATTGTATGGGTGTGTGTTACATTAGGTTCACTAGTAGCAGTGAGAAAAACATCTCGGGGTGGTGCGCATTGTATGGGTGTGTGTTACATTAGATTCACTAGTAGCAGTGAGAAAAACATCACGGGGTGGTGCGCATTGTATGGGTGTGTGTTACATTAGATTCACTAGTAGCAGTGAGAAAAACATCACGGGGTGGTGCGCATTGTATGGGTGTGTGTTACATTAGATTCACCAGTAGGAGTGAGAAAAACATCACGGGGTGGTGCGCATTGTATGGGTGTGTGTTACATTCGATTCACTAGTAGCAGTGAGAAAAACATCACGGGGTGGTGCGCATTTTATGGGTGTGTGTTACATTAGATTCACCAGTAGGAGTGAGAAAAACATCACGGGGTGGTGAGCATTGTATGGGTGTGTGTTACATTACATTCACTAGTAGGAGTGAGAAAAACATAACGGGGTGGTGCGCCTTGTATGGGTGTGTGTTACATTAGATTCACTAGTAGGAGTGAGAAAAACATCACGGGGTGGTGCGCATTGTATGGGTGTGTGTTACATTACATTCACTAGTAGGAGTGAGAAAATCATCACGCGGTGGTGCGCATTGTATGGGTGTGTGTTATATTAGATACACTAGTAGGAGTGAGAAAAACATCACGGGGTGGTGTGCATTGTATGGGTGTGTGTTACATTAGATTCACTAGTAGGAGTGAGAAAATCATCACGGGGTGGTGCGCATTGTATGGGTGTGTGTTACATTACATTCTCTAGTAGGAGTGAGAAAAACATCACGGGGTGGTGCGCATTGTATGGGTGTGTGTTACATTAGATTCACTAGTAGGAGTGAGAAAAACATCACGGGGTGGTGCGAATTGTATGGGTGTGTGTTACATTACATTCACTAGTAGGAGTGAGAAAAACATCACGGGGTGGTGCGCATTGTATGGGTGTGTGTTACATTAGATGCACTAGTAGGAGTGAGAAAAACATCACGGGGTGGTGCGCATTGTATGGGTGTGTGTTACATTACATTCACTAGTAGCAGTGAGAAAAACATCACGGGGTGGTGCGCATTGTATTGGTGTGTGTTACATTACATTCACTAGTAGCAGTGAGAAAAACATCACGGGGTGGTGCGCATTGTATGGGTGTGTGTTACATTACATTCACTAGTAGGAGTGAGAAAAACATCACGGGGTGGTCCGCATTGTATGGGTGTGTGTTAAATTACATTCACTAGTAGCAGTGAGAAAAACATCACGGGGTGGTGCGCATTGTATGGGCGTGTGTTACATTACATACACTAGTAGCAGTGAGAAAAACATCACGGGGTGGTGCGCCTTGTATGGGCGTGTGTTACATTACATTCACTAGTAGCAGTGAGAAAAACAACACGGGGTGGTGCGCCTTGTATGGGCGTGTGTTACATTAGATTCAGTAGTAGCAGTGAGAAAAACATCACGGGGTGGTGCGCCTTGTATGGGCGTGTGTTACATTAGATTCACTAGAATCAGTGAGAAAAACATGACGGGGTGGTGCGCCTTGTATGGGCGTGTGTTACATTAGATTCACTAGTAGGAGTGAGAAAAACATCACGGGGTGGTGCGCCTTGTATGGGTGTGTGTTACATTACATTCACTAGTAGGAGTGAGAAAAACATCACGGGGCGGTGCGCCTTGTATGGGTGTGTGTTACATTACATTCACCAGTAGGAGTGAGAAAAACATCACGGGGTGGTGCGCCTTGTATGGGTGTGTGTTACATTACATTCACCAGTAGGAGTGAGAAAAACATCACGGGGTGGTGCGCCTTGTATGGGTGTGTGTTACATTAGATTCACCAGTAGGAGTGAGAAAAACATCATGGGTTGGTGCCCTTGTATGGGTGTGTGTTACATTAGATTCACTAGTAGGAGTGAGAAAAACATCACGGTGTGGTGCGCATTGTATGGGTGTGCGTTACATTAGATTCACTAGTAGGAGTGAGAAAAACATCACGGGGTGGTGCGCATTGTATGGGTGTGTGTTACATTAGATTCACTAGTAGGAGTTAGAAAAACATCACGGGGTGGTGCGCATTGTATGGGTGTGTGTTACATTAGATTCACTAGTAGGAGTGAGAAAAACATCACGGGGTGGTGCGCATTGTATGGGTGTGTGTTACATTAGATTCACTAGTAGCAGTGAGAAAAACATTACGGGGTGGTGCGCATTGTATGGGTGTGTGTTACATTAGATTCACTAGTAGCAGTGAGAAAAACATCACGGGGTGGTGCGCATTGTATGGGTGTGTGTTACATTAGATTCACTAGTAGCAGTGAGAAAAACATCACGGGGTGGTGCGCATTGTATGGGTGTGTGTTACATTAGATTCACTAGTAGGAGGGAGAAAAACATCACGGGGTGGTGCGCATTGTATGGGTGTGTGTTACATTAGATTCACTAGTAGCAGTGAGAAAAACATCACGGGGTGGTGCGCATTGTATGGGTGTGTGTTACATTAGATTCACTAGTAGGAGTGAGAAAAACATCACGGGGTGGTGCGCATTGTATGTGTGTGTGTTACATTAGATTTACTAGTAGGAGTGAGAAAAACATCACGGGGTGGTGCGCATTGTATGGGTGTGTGTCACATTAGATTCACTAGTAGGAGTGAGAAAAACATCAGGCGGTGGTGCGCATTGTATGTGTGTGTGTCTCATTAGATTCCCTAGTAGGAGTGAGAAAAACATCACGGGGTGGTGCGCATTGTATGGGTGTGTGTTACATTACATTCACTAGTAGCAGTGAGAAAAACATCACGGGGTGGTGCGCATTGTATGGGTGTGTGTTACATTACATTCACTAGCAGGAGTGAGAAAAACATCACGGGGTGGTGCGCATTGTATGGGTGTGTGTTACATTACATTCACTAGTAGCAGTGGGAAAAACATCACGGGGTGGTGCGCATTGTATGGGTGTGTGTTACATTACATTCACTAGTAGGAGTGAGAAAAACATCACGGGGTGGTGCGCCTTGTATGGGTGTGTGTTACATTAGATTCACTAGTAGGAGTGAGAAAAACATCACGGGGTGGTGCGCACTGTATGGGTGTGTGTTACATTAGATTCACTAGTAGGAGTGAGAAAAACATCACGGGGTGGTGCGCACTGTATGGGTGTGTGTTACATTAGATTCACTAGTAGCAGTGAGAAAAACATCACGGGGTGGTGCGCATTGTATGGGTGTGTATTACATTAGATTCACTAGTAGCAGTGAGAAAAACATCACGGCGTGGTGGGCATTGTATGGGTGTGTGTCACTTTAGATTCACTAGTAGGAGTGAGAAAAACATCACGGGGTGGTGCGCATTGTATGGGTGTGTGTCACATTAGATTCACTAGTAGGAGTGAGAAAAACATCACGGGGCGGTGCGCATTGTATGGGTGTGTGTCACATTAGATTCCCTAGAAGGAGTGAGAAAAACATCACGGGGTGGTGCCCATTGTATGTTTGTGTGTCTCATTAGATTCCCTAGTAGGAGTGAGAAAAACGTCACGGGGTGGTGCGCATTGTATGGGTGTGTGTTACATTACATTCACTAGTAGCAGTGAGTAAAACGTCACGGGGTGGTGCGCATTGTATGGGTGTGTTGTACATTACAATCACTAGTAGCAGTGGCAAAAACATCACGGGGTGGTGCGCATTGTATGGGTGTGTGTTACATTACATTCACTAGTAGCAGTGAGAAAAACATCACGGGGTGATGCGCATTGTATGGGTGTGTGTTACATTACATTCACTAGTAGGAGTGAGAAAAACATCACGGGGTGGTGCGCCTTGTATGGGTGTGTGTTACATTACATTCACTAGTAGGAGTGAGAAAAACATCACGGGGTGGTGCGCCTTGTATGGGTGTGTGTTACATTAGGTTCACTAGTAGGAGTGAGAAAAACATCACGGGGTGGTGCGCCTTGTATGGGTGTGTGTTACATTAGGTTCACTAGTAGGAGTGAGAAAAACATCACGGGGTGGTGCGCATTGTATGGGTGTGTGTTACATTAGATTCACTAGTAGGAGTGAGAGAAACATCACGGGGTGGTGCGCATTGTATGGGTGTGTGTTACATTAGATTCACTAGTAGGAGTGAGAAAAACATCACGGGGTGGTGCGCATTGTATGGGTGGGTGTTACAGTAGATTCACTAGTAGCAGTGAGAAAAACATCACGGGGTGGTGCGCATTGTATGGGTGTGTGTCACATTAGACTCACTAGTAGCAGTGAGAAAAACATCACGGGGTGGTGCGCATTGTATGGGTGTGTGTCACATTAGATTCACTAGTAGCATTGAGAAAAACATCACGGGGTGGTGCGCATTGTATGGGTGTGTGTTACATTAGGTGCACTAGTAGCAGTGAGAAAAACATCACGGGGTGGTGCGCATTGTATGGGTGTGTGCTACATTAGATTCACTAGTAGCAGTGAGAAAAACATCACGGGGTGGTGCGCATTGTATGGGTGTGTGTTACATTAGATTCACTAGTAGCAGTGAGAAAAACATCACGGGGTGGTGCGCATTATATGGGTGTGTGTTACATTAGATTCACTAGTAGCAGTGAGAAAAACATCACGGGGTGGTGCGCATTGTATGGGTGTGTGTTACATTACATTCACTAGTAGCAGTGAGAAAAACATCACGGGGTGGTGCGCATTGTATGGGTGTGTGTTACATTACATTCACTAGTAGCAGTGAGAAAAACATCACGGGGTGGTGCGCATTGTATGGGTGTGTGTTACATTAGATTCACTAGTAGCAGTGAGAAAAACATCACGGGGTGGTGCGCATTGTATGGGTGTGTGTTACATTAGATTCACTAGTAGCAGTGAGAAAAACATCACGGGGTGCTGCGCATTGCATGGGTGTGTGTCACATTAGATTCACTAGTAGGAGTGAGAAAAACATCACGGGGTGGTGCGCATTGTATGGGTGTGTGTCACATTAGATTCACTAGTAGGAGTGAGAAAAACATCACGGGGTGGTGCGCATTGTATGGGTGTGTGTCTCATTAGATTCCCTAGTAGGAGTGAGAAAAACATCACGGGGTGGTGCGCATTGTATGGGTGTGTGTTACATTACATTCACTAGTAGCAGTGAGAAAAACATCACGGGGTGGTGCACATTGTATGGGTGTGTGTTACATTACATTCACTAGTAGGAGTGAGAAAAACATCACGGGGTGGTGCGCCTTGTATGGGTGTGTGTTACATTATATTCACTAGTAGGAGAGAGAAAAACATCACGGGGTGGTGCGCCTTGTATGGGCCTGTGTTACATTAGGTTCACTAGTAGGAGTGAGAAAAACATCACGGGGTGGTGCGCATTGTATGGGTGTGTGTTACATTAGATTCACTAGTAGGAGTGAGAAAAACATCACGGGGTGGTGCGCATTGTATGGGTGTGTGTTACATTAGATTCACTAGTAGGAGTGAGAAAAACATCACGGGGTGGTGCGCATTGTATGGGTGTGTGTTACATTAGATTCACTAGTAGGAGTGAGAAAAACATCACGGGGTGGTGCGCATTGTATGGGTGTGTGTTACATTACATTCACTAGTAGCAGTGAGAAAAACATCACGGGGTGGTGCGCATTGTATGGGTGTGTGTCACATTAGATTCACTAGTAGGAGTGAGAAAAACATCACGGGGTGGTGCGCATTGTATGTGTGTGTTTCACATTACATTCACTAGTAGGAGTGAGAAAAACATCACGGGCTGGTGCGCATTGTATGTGTGTGTGTTACATTACATTCACTAGTAGGAGTGAGAAAAACATCACGGGGTGGTGCGCATTGTATGGGTGTGTGTCACATTAGATTCACTAGTAGGAGTGAGAAAAACATCACGGGGTGGTGCGCATTGTATGTGTGTGTGTCTCATTAGATTCCCTAGTAGGAGTGAGAAAAACATCACGGGGTGGTGCGCATTGTATGGGTGTGTGTTACATTACATTCACTAGTAGCAGTGAGAAAAACATCACGGGGTGGTGCGCATTGTATGGGTGTGTGTTACATTTGATTCACTAGTAGGAGTGAGAAAAACATCACGGGGTGGTGCGCATTGTATGGGTGTGTGTTACATTACATTCACTAGTAGCAGTGAGAAAAACATCACGGGGTGGTGCGCCTTGTATGGGTGTGTGTTACATTACGTTCACTAGTAGGAGAGAGAAAAACATCACGGGGTGGTGCGCCTTGTATGGGTGTGTGTTACATTACGTTCACTAGTAGGAGAGAGAAAAACATCACGGGGTGGTGCGCCTTGTATGGGTGTGTGTTACATTAGGTTCACTAGTAGGAGTGAGAAAAACATCACGGGGTGGTGCGCACTGTATGGGTGTGTGTTACATTAGGTTCACTAGTAGGAGTGAGAAAAACATCACGGGGTGGTGCGCACTGTATGGGTGTGTGTTACATTAGATTCACTAGTAGGAGTGAGAAAAACATCACGGGGTGGTGCGCATTGTATGGGTGTGTGTTACATTAGATTCACTAGTAGGAGTGAGAAAAACATCACGGGGTGGTGCGCATTGTATGGGTGTGTGTTACATTAGATTCACTAGTAGGAGTGAGAAAAACATCACGGGGTGGTGCGCATTGTATGGGTGTGTGTTACATTAGATTCACTAGTAGGAGTGAGAAAAACATCACGGGGTGGTGCGCATTGTATGGGTGTGTGTCACATTAGATTCCCTAGTAGGAGTGAGAAAAACATCACGGGGTGGTGCGCATTGGATGGGTGTGTGTCACATTAGATTCCCTATTCGGAGTGAGAAAAACATCACGGGGTGGTGCCCATTGTATGTTTGTGTGTCTCATTAGATTCCCTAGTAGGAGTGAGAAAAACGTCACGGGGTGGTGCGCATTGTATGGGTGTGTGTTACATTACATTCACTAGTAGCAGTGAGTAAAACATCACGGGGTGGTGCGCATTGTATGGGTGTGTTGTACATTACAATCACTAGTAGCAGTGACAAAAACATCACGGGGTGGTGCGCATTGTATGGGTGTGTGTTACATTACATTCACTAGTAGCAGTGAGAAAAACATCACGGGGTGGTGCGCATTGTATGGGTGTGTGTTACATTACATTCACTAGTAGCAGTGAGAAAAACATCACGGGGTGGTCCGCATTGTATGGGTGTGTGTTAAATTACATTCACTAGTAGCAGTGAGAAAAACATCACGGGGTGGTGCGCATTGTATGGGCGTGTGTTACATTACATTCACTAGTAGCAGTGAGAAAAACATCACGGGGTGGTGCGCCTTGTATGGGCGTGTGTTACATTACATTCACTAGTAGCAGTGAGAAAAACAACACGGGGTGGTGCGCCTTGTATGGGCGTGTGTTACATTAGATTCAGTAGTAGCAGTGAGAAAAACATCACGGGGTGGTGCGCCTTGTATGGGCGTGTGTTACATTAGATTCACTAGAATCAGTGAGAAAAACATGACGGGGTGGTGCGCCTTGTATGGGCGTGTGTTACATTAGATTCACTAGTAGGAGTGAGAAAAACATCACGGGGTGGTGCGCCTTGTATGGGTGTGTGTTACATTACATTCACTAGTAGGAGTGAGAAAAACATCACGGGGTGGTGCGCCTTGTATGGGTGTGTGTTACATTACATTCACTAGTAGGAGTGGGAAAAACATCACGGGGTGGTGCGCCTTGTATGGGTGTGTGTTACATTACATTCACAAGTAGGAGTGAGAAAAACATCACGGGGTGGTGCGCCTTGTATGGGTGTGTGTTACATTACATTCACCAGTAGGAGTGAGAAAAACATCACGGGGTGGTGCGCCTTGTATGGGTGTGTGTTACATTACATTCACCATTTGGAGTGAGAAAAACATCACGGGGTGGTGCGCCTTGTATGGGTGTGTGTTACATTAGATTCACCAGTAGGAGTGAGAAAAACATCATGGGGTGGTGCGCTTGTATGGGTGTGTGTTACATTAGATTCACTAGTAGGAGTGAGAAAAACATCACGGGGTGGTGCGCATTGTATGGGTGTGTGTTACATTAGATTCACTAGTAGCAGTGAGAAAAACATCACGGGGTGGTGCGGATTGTATGGGTGTGTGTTACATTAGATTCACTAGTAGCAGTGAGAAAAACATCACGGGGTGGTGCGCATTGTATGGGTGTGTGTTACATTAGATTCACTAGTAGCAGTGAGAAAAACATCTCGGGGTGGTGCGCATTGTATGGGTGTGTGTTACATTAGATTCACTAGTAGGAGGGAGAAAAACATCACGGGGTGGTGCGCATTGTATGGGTGTGTGTTACATTAGATTCACTAGTAGCAGTGAGAAAAACATCACGGGGTGGTGCGCATTGTATGGGTGTGTGTTACATTAGATTCACTAGTAGGAGTGAGAAAAACATCACGGGGTTGTGCGCATTGTATGTGTGTGTGTTACATTAGATTTACTAGTAGGAGTGAGAAAAACATCACGGGGTGGTGCGCATTGTATGGGTGTGTGTCACATTAGATTAACTAGTAGGAGTGAGAAAAACATCACGCGGTGGTGCGCATTGTATGTGTGTGTGTCTCATTAGATTCCCTAGTAGGAGTGAGAAAAACATCATGGGGTGGTGCGCATTGTATGGGTGTGTGTTACATTACATTCACTAGTAGCAGTGAGAAAAACATCACGGGGTGGTGCGCATTGTATGGGTGTGTGTTACATTACATTCACTAGCAGGAGTGAGAAAAACATCACGGGGTGGTGCGCATTGTATGGGTGTGTGTTACATTACATTCACTAGTAGCAGTGGGAAAAACATCACGGGGTGGTGCGCATTGTATGGGTGTGTGTTACATTACATTCACTAGTAGGAGTGAGAAAAACATCACGGGGTGGTGCGCCTTGTATGGGTGTGTGTTACATTACATTCACTAGTAGGAGTGAGAAAAACATCACGAGGTGGTGCGCCTTGTATGGGTGTGTGTTACATTAGATTCACTAGTAGGAGTGAGAAAAACATCACGTGGTGGTGCGCACTGTATGGGTGTGTGTTACATTAGATTCACTAGTAGGAGTGAGAAAAACATCACGGGGTGGTGCGCACTGTATGGGTGTGTGTTACATTAGATTCACTAGTAGGAGTGAGAAAAACATCACGGGGTGGTGCGCATTGTATGGGTGTGTGTTACATTAGATTCACTAGTAGCAGTGAGAAAAACATCACGGGGTGGTGCGCATTGTATGGGTGTGTGTTACATTAGATTCACTAGTAGCAGTGAGAAAAACATCACGGGGTGGTGGGCATTGTATGGGTGTGTGTCACATTAGATTCACTAGTAGGAGTGAGAAAAACATCACGGGGTGGTGCGCATTGTATGGGTGTGTGTCACATTAGATTCACTAGTAGGAGTGAGAAAAACATCACGGGGTGGTGCGCATTGTATGGGTGTGTGTCACATTAGATTCCCTAGTAGGAGTGAGAAAAACATCACGGGGTGGTGCCCATTGTATGTTTGTGTGTCTCATTAGATTCCCTAGTAGGAGTGAGAAAAACGTCACGGGGTGGTGCGCATTGTATGGGTGTGTGTTACATTACATTCACTAGTAGCAGTGAGTAAAACGTCACGGGGTGGTGCGCATTGTATGGGTGTGTTGTACATTACAATCACTAGTAGCAGTGACAAAAACATCACGGGGTGGTGCGCATTGTATGGGTGTGTGTTACATTACATTCACTAGTAGCAGTGAGAAAAACATCACGGGGTGATGCGCATTGTATGGGTGTGTGTTACATTACATTCACTAGTAGGAGTGAGAAAAACATCACGGGGTGGTGCGCCTTGTATGGGTGTGTGTTACATTACATTCACTAGTAGGAGTGAGAAAAACATCACGGGGTGGTGCGCCTTGTATGGGTGTGTGTTACATTAGGTTCACTAGTAGGAGTGAGAAAAACATCACGGGGTGGTGCGCCTTGTATGGGTGTGTGTTACATTAGGTTCACTAGTAGGAGTGAGAAAAACATCACGGGGTGGTGCGCATTGTATGGGTGTGTGTTACATTAGATTCACTAGTAGGAGTGAGAAAAACATCACGGGTGGTGCGCATTGTATGGGTGTGTGTTACATTAGATTCACTAGTAGGAGTGAGAAAAACATCACGGGGTGGTGCGCATTGTATGGGTGTGTGTTACAGTAGATTCACTAGGAGCAGTGAGAAAAACATCACGGGGTGGTGCGCATTGTATGGGTGTGTGTCACATTAGACTCACTAGTAGCAGTGAGAAAAACATCACGGGGTGGTGCGCATTGTATGGGTTTGTGTCACATTAGGTTCACTAGTAGCATTGAGAAAAACATCACGGGGTGGTGCGCATTGTATGGGTGTGTGTTACATTAGGTTCACTAGTAGCAGTGAGAAAAACATCTCGGGGTGGTGCGCATTGTATGGGTGTGTGTTACATTAGATTCACTAGTAGCAGTGAGAAAAACATCACGGGGTGGTGCGCATTGTATGGGTGTGTGTTACATTAGATTCACTAGTAGCAGTGAGAAAAACATCACGGGGTGGTGCGCATTGTATGGGTGTGTGTTACATTAGATTCACCAGTAGGAGTGAGAAAAACATCACGGGGTGGTGCGCATTGTATGGGTGTGTGTTACATTCGATTCACTAGTAGCAGTGAGAAAAACATCACGGGGTGGTGCGCATTTTATGGGTGTGTGTTACATTAGATTCACCAGTAGGAGTGAGAAAAACATCACGGGGTGGTGAGCATTGTATGGGTGTGTGTTACATTACATTCACTAGTAGGAGTGAGAAAAACATAACGGGGTGGTGCGCCTTGTATGGGTGTGTGTTACATTAGATTCACTAGTAGGAGTGAGAAAAACATCACGGGGTGGTGCGCATTGTATGGGTGTGTGTTACATTACATTCACTAGTAGGAGTGAGAAAATCATCACGCGGTGGTGCGCATTGTATGGGTGTGTGTTATATTAGATACACTAGTAGGAGTGAGAAAAACATCACGGGGTGGTGTGCATTGTATGGGTGTGTGTTACATTAGATTCACTAGTAGGAGTGAGAAAATCATCACGGGGTGGTGCGCATTGTATGGGTGTGTGTTACATTACATTCTCTAGTAGGAGTGAGAAAAACATCACGGGGTGGTGCGCATTGTATGGGTGTGTGTTACATTAGATTCACTAGTAGGAGTGAGAAAAACATCACGGGGTGGTGCGAATTGTATGGGTGTGTGTTACATTACATTCACTAGTAGGAGTGAGAAAAACATCACGGGGTGGTGCGCATTGTATGGGTGTGTGTTACATTAGATGCACTAGTAGGAGTGAGAAAAACATCACGGGGTGGTGCGCATTGTATGGGTGTGTGTTACATTACATTCACTAGTAGCAGTGAGAAAAACATCACGGGGTGGTGCGCATTGTATTGGTGTGTGTTACATTACATTCACTAGTAGCAGTGAGAAAAACATCACGGGGTGGTGCGCATTGTATGGGTGTGTGTTACATTACATTCACTAGTAGGAGTGAGAAAAACATCACGGGGTGGTCCGCATTGTATGGGTGTGTGTTAAATTACATTCACTAGTAGCAGTGAGAAAAACATCACGGGGTGGTGCGCATTGTATGGGCGTGTGTTACATTACATACACTAGTAGCAGTGAGAAAAACATCACGGGGTGGTGCGCCTTGTATGGGCGTGTGTTACATTACATTCACTAGTAGCAGTGAGAAAAACAACACGGGGTGGTGCGCCTTGTATGGGCGTGTGTTACATTAGATTCAGTAGTAGCAGTGAGAAAAACATCACGGGGTGGTGCGCCTTGTATGGGCGTGTGTTACATTAGATTCACTAGAATCAGTGAGAAAAACATGACGGGGTGGTGCGCCTTGTATGGGCGTGTGTTACATTAGATTCACTAGTAGGAGTGAGAAAAACATCACGGGGTGGTGCGCCTTGTATGGGTGTGTGTTACATTACATTCACTAGTAGGAGTGAGAAAAACATCACGGGGCGGTGCGCCTTGTATGGGTGTGTGTTACATTACATTCACCAGTAGGAGTGAGAAAAACATCACGGGGTGGTGCGCCTTGTATGGGTGTGTGTTACATTACATTCACCAGTAGGAGTGAGAAAAACATCACGGGGTGGTGCGCCTTGTATGGGTGTGTGTTACATTAGATTCACCAGTAGGAGTGAGAAAAACATCATGGGTTGGTGCCCTTGTATGGGTGTGTGTTACATTAGATTCACTAGTAGGAGTGAGAAAAACATCACGGTGTGGTGCGCATTGTATGGGTGTGCGTTACATTAGATTCACTAGTAGGAGTGAGAAAAACATCACGGGGTGGTGCGCATTGTATGGGTGTGTGTTACATTAGATTCACTAGTAGGAGTTAGAAAAACATCACGGGGTGGTGCGCATTGTATGGGTGTGTGTTACATTAGATTCACTAGTAGGAGTGAGAAAAACATCACGGGGTGGTGCGCATTGTATGGGTGTGTGTTACATTAGATTCACTAGTAGCAGTGAGAAAAACATTACGGGGTGGTGCGCATTGTATGGGTGTGTGTTACATTAGATTCACTAGTAGCAGTGAGAAAAACATCACGGGGTGGTGCGCATTGTATGGGTGTGTGTTACATTAGATTCACTAGTAGCAGTGAGAAAAACATCACGGGGTGGTGCGCATTGTATGGGTGTGTGTTACATTAGATTCACTAGTAGGAGGGAGAAAAACATCACGGGGTGGTGCGCATTGTATGGGTGTGTGTTACATTAGATTCACTAGTAGCAGTGAGAAAAACATCACGGGGTGGTGCGCATTGTATGGGTGTGTGTTACATTAGATTCACTAGTAGGAGTGAGAAAAACATCACGGGGTGGTGCGCATTGTATGTGTGTGTGTTACATTAGATTTACTAGTAGGAGTGAGAAAAACATCACGGGGTGGTGCGCATTGTATGGGTGTGTGTCACATTAGATTCACTAGTAGGAGTGAGAAAAACATCAGGCGGTGGTGCGCATTGTATGTGTGTGTGTCTCATTAGATTCCCTAGTAGGAGTGAGAAAAACATCACGGGGTGGTGCGCATTGTATGGGTGTGTGTTACATTACATTCACTAGTAGCAGTGAGAAAAACATCACGGGGTGGTGCGCATTGTATGGGTGTGTGTTACATTACATTCACTAGCAGGAGTGAAAAAAACATCACGGGGTGGTGCGCATTGTATGGGTGTGTGTTACATTACATTCACTAGTAGCAGTGGGAAAAACATCACGGGGTGGTGCGCATTGTATGGGTGTGTGTTACATTACATTCACTAGTAGGAGTGAGAAAAACATCACGGGGTGGTGCGCCTTGTATGGGTGTGTGTTACATTAGATTCACTAGTAGGAGTGAGAAAAACATCACGGGGTGGTGCGCACTGTATGGGTGTGTGTTACATTAGATTCACTAGTAGGAGTGAGAAAAACATCACGGGGTGGTGCGCACTGTATGGGTGTGTGTTACATTAGATTCACTAGTAGCAGTGAGAAAAACATCACGGGGTGGTGCGCATTGTATGGGTGTGTATTACATTAGATTCACTAGTAGCAGTGAGAAAAACATCACGGCGTGGTGGGCATTGTATGGGTGTGTGTCACTTTAGATTCACTAGTAGGAGTGAGAAAAACATCACGGGGTGGTGCGCATTGTATGGGTGTGTGTCACATTAGATTCACTAGTAGGAGTGAGAAAAACATCACGGGGCGGTGCGCATTGTATGGGTGTGTGTCACATTAGATTCCCTAGAAGGAGTGAGAAAAACATCACGGGGTGGTGCCCATTGTATGTTTGTGTGTCTCATTAGATTCCCTAGTAGGAGTGAGAAAAACGTCACGGGGTGGTGCGCATTGTATGGGTGTGTGTTACATTACATTCACTAGTAGCAGTGAGTAAAACGTCACGGGGTGGTGCGCATTGTATGGGTGTGTTGTACATTACAATCACTAGTAGCAGTGGCAAAAACATCACGGGGTGGTGCGCATTGTATGGGTGTGTGTTACATTACATTCACTAGTAGCAGTGAGAAAAACATCACGGGGTGATGCGCATTGTATGGGTGTGTGTTACATTACATTCACTAGTAGGAGTGAGAAAAACATCACGGGGTGGTGCGCCTTGTATGGGTGTGTGTTACATTACATTCACTAGTAGGAGTGAGAAAAACATCACGGGGTGGTGCGCCTTGTATGGGTGTGTGTTACATTAGGTTCACTAGTAGGAGTGAGAAAAACATCACGGGGTGGTGCGCCTTGTATGGGTGTGTGTTACATTAGGTTCACTAGTAGGAGTGAGAAAAACATCACGGGGTGGTGCGCATTGTATGGGTGTGTGTTACATTAGATTCACTAGTAGGAGTGAGAGAAACATCACGGGGTGGTGCGCATTGTATGGGTGTGTGTTACATTAGATTCACTAGTAGGAGTGAGAAAAACATCACGGGGTGGTGCGCATTGTATGGGTGGGTGTTACAGTAGATTCACTAGTAGCAGTGAGAAAAACATCACGGGGTGGTGCGCATTGTATGGGTGTGTGTCACATTAGACTCACTAGTAGCAGTGAGAAAAACATCACGGGGTGGTGCGCATTGTATGGGTGTGTGTCACATTAGATTCACTAGTAGCATTGAGAAAAACATCACGGGGTGGTGCGCATTGTATGGGTGTGTGTTACATTAGGTGCACTAGTAGCAGTGAGAAAAACATCACGGGGTGGTGCGCATTGTATGGGTGTGTGCTACATTAGATTCACTAGTAGCAGTGAGAAAAACATCACGGGGTGGTGCGCATTGTATGGGTGTGTGTTACATTAGATTCACTAGTAGCAGTGAGAAAAACATCACGGGGTGGTGCGCATTATATGGGTGTGTGTTACATTAGATTCACTAGTAGCAGTGAGAAAAACATCACGGGGTGGTGCGCATTGTATGGGTGTGTGTTACATTACATTCACTAGTAGCAGTGAGAAAAACATCACGGGGTGGTGCGCATTGTATGGGTGTGTGTTACATTACATTCACTAGTAGCAGTGAGAAAAACATCACGGGGTGGTGCGCATTGTATGGGTGTGTGTTACATTAGATTCACTAGTAGCAGTGAGAAAAACATCACGGGGTGGTGCGCATTGTATGGGTGTGTGTTACATTAGATTCACTAGTAGCAGTGAGAAAAACATCACGGGGTGCTGCGCATTGCATGGGTGTGTGTCACATTAGATTCACTAGTAGGAGTGAGAAAAACATCACGGGGTGGTGCGCATTGTATGGGTGTGTGTCACATTAGATTCACTAGTAGGAGTGAGAAAAACATCACGGGGTGGTGCGCATTGTATGGGTGTGTGTCTCATTAGATTCCCTAGTAGGAGTGAGAAAAACATCACGGGGTGGTGCGCATTGTATGGGTGTGTGTTACATTACATTCACTAGTAGCAGTGAGAAAAACATCACGGGGTGGTGCACATTGTATGGGTGTGTGTTACATTACATTCACTAGTAGGAGTGAGAAAAACATCACGGGGTGGTGCGCCTTGTATGGGTGTGTGTTACATTATATTCACTAGTAGGAGAGAGAAAAACATCACGGGGTGGTGCGCCTTGTATGGGCCTGTGTTACATTAGGTTCACTAGTAGGAGTGAGAAAAACATCACGGGGTGGTGCGCATTGTATGGGTGTGTGTTACATTAGATTCACTAGTAGGAGTGAGAAAAACATCACGGGGTGGTGCGCATTGTATGGGTGTGTGTTACATTAGATTCACTAGTAGGAGTGAGAAAAACATCACGGGGTGGTGCGCATTGTATGGGTGTGTGTTACATTAGATTCACTAGTAGGAGTGAGAAAAACATCACGGGGTGGTGCGCATTGTATGGGTGTGTGTTACATTACATTCACTAGTAGCAGTGAGAAAAACATCACGGGGTGGTGCGCATTGTATGGGTGTGTGTCACATTAGATTCACTAGTAGGAGTGAGAAAAACATCACGGGGTGGTGCGCATTGTATGTGTGTGTTTCACATTACATTCACTAGTAGGAGTGAGAAAAACATCACGGGCTGGTGCGCATTGTATGTGTGTGTGTTACATTACATTCACTAGTAGGAGTGAGAAAAACATCACGGGGTGGTGCGCATTGTATGGGTGTGTGTCACATTAGATTCACTAGTAGGAGTGAGAAAAACATCACGGGGTGGTGCGCATTGTATGTGTGTGTGTCTCATTAGATTCCCTAGTAGGAGTGAGAAAAACATCACGGGGTGGTGCGCATTGTATGGGTGTGTGTTACATTACATTCACTAGTAGCAGTGAGAAAAACATCACGGGGTGGTGCGCATTGTATGGGTGTGTGTTACATTTGATTCACTAGTAGGAGTGAGAAAAACATCACGGGGTGGTGCGCATTGTATGGGTGTGTGTTACATTACATTCACTAGTAGCAGTGAGAAAAACATCACGGGGTGGTGCGCCTTGTATGGGTGTGTGTTACATTACGTTCACTAGTAGGAGAGAGAAAAACATCACGGGGTGGTGCGCCTTGTATGGGTGTGTGTTACATTACGTTCACTAGTAGGAGAGAGAAAAACATCACGGGGTGGTGCGCCTTGTATGGGTGTGTGTTACATTAGGTTCACTAGTAGGAGTGAGAAAAACATCACGGGGTGGTGCGCACTGTATGGGTGTGTGTTACATTAGGTTCACTAGTAGGAGTGAGAAAAACATCACGGGGTGGTGCGCACTGTATGGGTGTGTGTTACATTAGATTCACTAGTAGGAGTGAGAAAAACATCACGGGGTGGTGCGCATTGTATGGGTGTGTGTTACATTAGATTCACTAGTAGGAGTGAGAAAAACATCACGGGGTGGTGCGCATTGTATGGGTGTGTGTTACATTAGATTCACTAGTAGGAGTGAGAAAAACATCACGGGGTGGTGCGCATTGTATGGGTGTGTGTTACATTAGATTCACTAGTAGGAGTGAGAAAAACATCACGGGGTGGTGCGCATTGTATGGGTGTGTGTCACATTAGATTCCCTAGTAGGAGTGAGAAAAACATCACGGGGTGGTGCGCATTGGATGGGTGTGTGTCACATTAGATTCCCTATTCGGAGTGAGAAAAACATCACGGGGTGGTGCCCATTGTATGTTTGTGTGTCTCATTAGATTCCCTAGTAGGAGTGAGAAAAACGTCACGGGGTGGTGCGCATTGTATGGGTGTGTGTTACATTACATTCACTAGTAGCAGTGAGTAAAACATCACGGGGTGGTGCGCATTGTATGGGTGTGTTGTACATTACAATCACTAGTAGCAGTGACAAAAACATCACGGGGTGGTGCGCATTGTATGGGTGTGTGTTACATTACATTCACTAGTAGCAGTGAGAAAAACATCACGGGGTGATGCGCATTGTATGGGTGTGTGTTACATTACATTCACTAGTAGGAGTGAGAAAAACATCACGGGGTGGTGCGCCTTGTATGGGTGTGTGTTACATTAGGTTCACTAGTAGGAGTGAGAAAAACATCACGGTGTGGTGCGCCTTGTATGGGTGTGTGTTACATTAGGTTCACTAGTAGGAGTGAGAAAAACATCACGGGGTGGTGCGCATTGTATGGGTGTGTGTTACATTACATTCACTAGTAGGAGTGAGAAAAACATCACGGGGTGGTGCGCCTTGTATGGGTGTGTGTTACATTAGATTCACTAGTAGCAGTGAGAAAAACATCACGGGGTGGTGCGCATTGTATGGGTGTGTGTCACATTAGACTCACTAGTAGCAGTGAGAAAAACATCACGGGGTGGTGCGCATTGTATGGGTGTGTGTCACATTAGATTCACTAGTAGCATTGAGAAAAACATCACGGGGTGGTGCGCATTGTATGGGTGTGTGTTACATTAGGTGCACTAGTAGCAGTGAGAAAAACATCACGGGGTGGTGCGCATTGTATGGGTGTGTGTTACATTAGATTCACTAGTAGCAGTGAGAAAAACATCACGGGGTGGTGCGCATTGTATGGGTGTGTGTTACATTAGATTCACTAGTGGCAGTGAGAAAAACATCACGGGGTGGTGCGCATTGTATGGGTGTGTGTTACATTAGATTCACTAGTAGCAGTGAGAAAAACATCACGGGGTGGTGCGCATTGTATGGGTGTGTGTTACATTACATTCACTAGTAGCAGTGAGAAAAACATCACGGGGTGGTGCGCATTGTATGGGTGTGTGTTACATTACATTCACTAGTAGCAGTGAGAAAAACATCACGGGGTGGTGCGCATTGTATGGGTGTGTGTTACATTAGATTCACTAGTAGGAGTGAGAAAAACATCACGGGGTGGTGCGCATTGTATGGGTGTGTGTTACATTAGATTCACTAGTAGCAGTGAGAAAAACATCACGGGTTGCTGCGCATTGCATGGGTGTGTGTCACATTAGATTCACTAGTAGGAGTGAGAAAAACATCACGGGGTGGTGCGCATTGTATGGGTGTGTGTCACATTAGATTCACTAGTAGGAGTGAGAAAAACATCACGGGGTGGTGCGCATTGTATGGGTGTGTGTCTCATTAGATTCCCTAGTAGGAGTGAGAAAAACATCACGGGGTGGTGCGCATTGTATGTGTGTGTGTTACATTACATTCACTAGTAGGAGTGAGAAAAACATCACGGGGTGGTGCGCATTGTATGGGTGTGTGTCACATTAGATTCACTAGTAGGAGTGAGAAAAACATCACGGGGTGGTGCGCATTGTATGTGTGTGTGTCTCATTAGATTCCCTAGTAGGAGTGAGAAAAACATCACGGGGTGGTGCGCATTGTATGGGTGTGTGTTACATTACATTCACTAGTAGCAGTGAGAAAAACATCACGGGGTGGTGCGCATTGTATGGGTGTGTGTTACATTTGATTCACTAGTAGGAGTGAGAAAAACATCACGGGGTGGTGCGCATTGTATGGGTGTGTGTTACATTACATTCACTAGTAGCAGTGAGAAAAACATCACGGGGTGGTGCGCCTTGTATGGGTGTGTGTTACATTACGTTCACTAGTAGGAGAGAGAAAAACATCACGGGGTGGTGCGCCTTGTATGGGTGTGTGTTACATTACGTTCACTAGTAGGAGAGAGAAAAACATCACGGGGTGGTGCGCCTTGTATGGGTGTGTGTTACATTAGGTTCACTAGTAGGAGTGAGAAAAACATCACGGGGTGGTGCGCATTGTATGGGTGTGTGTTACATTAGATTCACTAGTAGGAGTGAGAAAAACATCACGGGGTGGTGCGCATTGTATGGGTGTGTGTTACATTAGATTCACTAGTAGGAGTGAGAAAAACATCACGGGGTGGTGCGCATTGTATGGGTGTGTGTTACATTAGATTCACTAGTAGGAGTGAGAAAAACATCACGGGGTGGTGCGCATTGTATGGGTGTGTGTTACATTAGATTCACTAGTAGGAGTGAGAAAAACATCACGGGGTGGTGCGAATTGTATGGGTGTGTGTTACATTAGATTCACTAGTAGCAGTGAGAAAAACATCACGGGGTGGTGCGCATTGTATGGGTGTGTGTTACATTAGATTCACTAGTAGGAGGGAGAAAAACATCACGGGGTGGTGCGCATTGTATGGGTGTGTGTTACATTAGATTCACTAGTAGGAGGGAGAAAAACATCACGGGGTGGTGCGCATTGTATGGGTGTGTGTTACATTAGATTCACTAGTAGGAGTGAGAAAAACATCACGGGGTGGTGCGCATTGTATGGGTGTGTGTTACATTAGATTCACTAGTAGGAGTGAGAAAAACATCACGGGGTGGTGCGCATTGTATGGGTGTGTGTCACATTAGATTCACTAGTAGGAGTGAGAAAAACATCACGGGGTGGTGCGCATTGTATGGGTGTGTGTCTCATTAGATTCCCTAGTAGGAGTGAGAAAAACATCACGGGGTGGTGCGCATTGTATGGCTGTGTGTCACATTACATTCACTAGTAGCAGTGAGAAAAACATCTCGGGGTGGTGCGCATTGTATGGCTGTGTGTCACATTACATTCACTAGCAGGAGTGAGAAAAACATCACGGGGTGGTGCGCATTGTATGGGTGTGTGTTACATTACATTCACTAGCAGGAGTGGGAAAAACATCACGGGGTGGTGCGAATTGTATGGGTGTGTGTTACATTACATTCACTAGCAGGAGTGAGAAAAACATCACGGGGTGGTGCGCCTTGTATGGGTGTGTGTTACATTACATTCACTAGTAGGAGTGAGAAAAACATCACGGGGTGGTGCGCCTTGTATGGGTGTGTGTTAGATTACATTCACTAGTAGGAGTGAGAAAAACATCACGGGGTGGTGCGCCTTGTATGGGTGTGTGTTACATTAGATTCACTGTTAGGAGTGAGAAAAACATCACGGGGTGGTGCGCCTTGTATGGGTGTGTGTTACATTAGATTCACTGTTAGGAGTGAGAAAAACATCACGGGGTGGTGCGCCTTGTATGGGTGTGTGTTACATTAGATTCACTAGTAGGAGTGAGAAAAACATCACGGGGTGGTGCGCACTGTATGGGTGTGTGTTACATTAGATTCACTAGTAGGAGTGAGAAAAACATCACGGGGTGGTGCGCACTGTATGGGTGTGTGTTACATTAGATTCACTAGTAGGAGTGAGAAAAACATCACGGGGTGGTGCGCATTGTATGGGTGTGTGTTACATTAGATTCACTAGTAGGAGTGAGAAAAACATCACGGGGTGGTGCGCATTGTATGGGTGTGTGTTACATTAGATTCACTAGTAGCAGTGAGAAAAACATCACGGGGTGGTGCGCATTGTATGGGTGTGTGTCACATTAGATTCACTAGTAGGAGTGAGAAAAACATCACGGGGTGGTGCGCATTGTATGGGTGTGTGTCACATTAGATTCACTAGTAGGAGTGAGAAAAACGTCACGGGGTGGTGCGCATTGTATGGGTGTGTGTCACATTAGATTCCCTAGTAGGAGTGAGAAAAACGTCACGGGGTGGTGCGCATTGTATGTGTGTGTGTCTCATTAGATTCCCTAGTAGGAGTGAGAAAAACGTCACGGGGTGGTGCGCATTGTATGGGTGTGTGTTACATTACATTCACTAGTAGCAGTGAGTAAAACATCACGGGGTGGTGCGCATTGTATGGGTGTGTTGTACATTACAATCACTAGTAGCAGTGACAAAAACATCACGGGGTGGTGCGCATTGTATGGGTGTGTGTTACATTACATTCACTAGTAGCAGTGAGAAAAACATCACGGGGTGGTGCGCCTTGTATGGGTGTGTGTTACATTACATTCACTAGTAGGAGTGAGAAAAACATCACGGGGTGGTGCGCCTTGTATGGGTGTGTGTTACATTACATTCACTAGTAGGAGTGAGAAAAACATCACGGGGTGGTGCGCCTTGTATGGGTGTGTGTTACATTAGATTCACTAGTAGGAGTGAGAAAAACATCACGGGGTGTTGCGCCTTGTATGGGTGTGTGCTACATTAGGTTCACTAGTAGAAGTGAGAAAAACATCACGGGGTGGTGCGCATTGTATGGGTGTGTGTTACATTAGATTCACTAGTAGGAGTGAGAAAAACATCACGGGGTGGTGCGCATTGTATGGGTGTGTGTTACATTAGATTCACTAGTAGGAGTGAGAAAAACATCACGGGGTGGTGCGCATTGTATGGGTGTGTGTTATATTAGATTCACTAGTAGCAGTGAGAAAAACATCACGGGGTGGTGCGCATTGTATGGGTGTGTGTTACAGTAGATTCACTAGTAGCAGTGAGAAAAACATCTCGGGGTGGTGCGCATTGTATGGGTGTGTGTTACATTAGATTCACTAGTAGCAGTGAGAAAAACATCACGGGGTGGTGCGCATTGTTTGGGTGTGTGTTACATTAGATTCACTAGTAGCAGTGAGAAAAACATCACGGGGTGGTGCGCATTGTATGGGTGTGTGTTACATTAGATTCACTAGTAGGAGTGAGAAAAACATGACGGGGTGGTGCGCATTGTATGGGTGTGTGTTACATTAGATTCACTAGTAGCAGTGAGAAAAACATCACGGGGTGGTGCGCATTGTATGGGTGTGTGTTACATTAGATTCACTAGTAGGAGTGAGAAAAACATCACGGGGTGGTGCGCATTGTATGGGTGTGTGTTACATTAGATTCACTAGTAGCAGTGAGAAAAACATCACGGGGTGGTGCGCATTGTATGGGTGTGTGTTACATTACATTCACTAGTAGGAGGGAGAAAAACATCACGGGGTGGTGCGCATTGTATGGGTGTGTGTTACATTAGATTCACTAGTAGCAGTGAGAAAAACATCACGGGGTGGTGCGCATTGCATGGGTGTGTGTTACATTAGATTCACTAGTAGCAGTGAGAAAAACATCACGGGGTGGTGCGCATTGAATGGGTGTGTGTTACATTAGATTCACTAGTAGGAGTGAGTAAAACATCACGGGGTGGTGCGCATTGTATGGGTGTGTGTTACATTAGATTCACTAGTAGGAGTGAGAAAAACATCACGGGGTGGTGCGCATTGTATAGGTGTGTGTCACATTAGATTCACTAGTAGGAGTGAGAAAAACATCACGGGGTGGTGCGCATTGTATGGGTGTGTGTCTCATTAGATTCCCTAGTAGGAGTGAGAAAAACATCACGGGGTGGTGCGCATTGTATGGGTGTGTGTCACATTACATTCACTAGTAGCAGTGAGAAAAACATCACGGGGTGGTGCGCATTGTATGGGTGTGTGTTACATTACATTCACTAGCAGGAGTGAGAAAAACATCACGGGGTGGTGCGCATTGTATGGGTGTGTGTTACATTACATTCACAAGCAGCAGTGGGAAAAACATCACGGGGTGGTGCGCATTGTATGGGTGTGTGTTACATTACATTCACTAGTAGGAGTGAGAAAAACATCACGGGGTGGTGCACCTTGTATGGGTGTGTGTTACATTACATTCACTAGTAGGAGTGAGAAAAACATCACGGGGTGGTGCGCCTTGTATGGGTGTGTTACATTACATTCACTAGTAGGAGTGAGAAAAACATCACGGGGTGGTGCGCCTTGTATGGGTGTGTGTTACATTAGATTCACTGTTAGGAGTGAAAAAAAAATCACGGGGTATTGCGCCTTGTATGGGTGTGTGTTACATTAGATTCACTAGTAGGAGTGAGAAAAACATCAAGGGGTGGTGCGCACTGTATGGGTGTGTGTTACATTAGATTCACTAGTAGGAGTGAGAAAAACATCACGGGGTGGTGCGCACTGTATGGGTGTGTGTTACATTAGATTCACTAGTAGGAGTGAGAAAAACATCACGGAGTGGTGCGCATTGTATGGGTGTGTGTTACATTAGATTCACTAGTAGGAGTGAGAAAAACATCACGGGGTGGTGCGCATTGTATGGGTGTGTGTTACATTAGATTCACTAGTAGCAGTGAGAAAAACATCACGGGGTGGTGCGCATTGTATGGGTGTGTGTCACATTAGATTCACTAGTAGGAGTGAGAAAAACATCACGGTGTGGTGCGCATTGTATGGGTGTGTGTCACATTAGATTCCCTAGTAGGAGTGAGAAAAACGTCACGGGGTGGTGCGCATTGTATGTGTGTGTGTCTCATTAGATTCCCTAGTAGGAGTGAGAAAAACGTCACGGGGTGGTGCGCATTGTATGGGTGTGTGTTACATTACATTCACTAGTAGCAGTGAGTAAAACATCACGGGGTGGTGCGCATTGTATGGGTGTGTTGTACATTACAATCACTAGTAGCAGTGACAAAAACATCACGGGGTGGTGCGCCTTGTATGGGTGTGTGTTACATTACATTCACTAGTAGCAGTGAGAAAAACATCACGGGGTGGTGCGCCTTGTATGGGTGTGTGTTACATTACATTCACTAGTAGGAGTGAGAAAAACATCACGGGGTGGTGCGCCTTGTATGGGTGTGTGTTACATTACATTCACTAGTAGGAGTGAGAAAAACATCACGGGGTGGTGCGCCTTGTATGGGTGTGTGTTACATTAGATTCACTAGTAGGAGTGAGAAAAACATCACGGGGTGGTGCGCCTTGTATGGGTGTGTGTTACATTAGGTTCACTAGTAGGAGTGAGAAAAACATCACGGGGTGGTGCGCATTGTATGGGTGTGTGTTACATTAGATTCACTAGTAGGAGTGAGAAAAACATCACGGGGTGGTGTGCATTGTATGGGTGTGTGTTACATTAGATTCACTAGTAGGAGTGAGAAAAACATCACGGGGTGGTGCGCATTGTATGGGTGTGTGTTACATTAGATTCACTAGTAGGAGTGAGAAAAACATCACGGGGTGGTGCGCATTGTATGGGTGTGTGTCACATTAGATTCACTAGTAGGAGTGAGAAAAACATCACGGGGTGGTGCGCATTGTATGGGTGTGTGTCTCATTAGATTCCCTAGTAGGAGTGAGAAAAACATCACGGGGTGGTGCGCATTGTATGGGTGTGTGTTACATTACATTCACTAGTAGCAGTGAGAAAAACATCACGGGGTGGTGCGCATTGTATGGGTGTGTGTTACATTACATTCACTAGTAGCAGTGAGAAAAACATCACGGGGTGGTGTGCATTGTATGGGTGTGTGTTACATTACATTCACTAGTAGGAGTGAGAAAAACATCACGGGGTGGTGCGCCTTGTATGGGTGTGTGTTACATTACATTCACTAGTAGGAGTGAGAAAAACATCACGGGGTGGTGCGCATTGTATGGGTGTGTGTTACATTAGATTCACTAGTAGCAGTGAGAAAAACATCACGGGGTGGTGCGCATTGTATGGGTGTGTGTTACATTAGATTCACTAGTAGCAGTGAGAAAAACATCACGGGGTGGTGCGCATTGTTTGGTTGTGTGTTACATTAGATTCACTAGTAGGAGTGAGAAAAACATCACGGGGTGGTGCGCATTGTATGGGTGTGTGTTACATTAGATTCACTAGTAGGAGTGAGAAAAACATCACGGGGTGGTGCGCATTGTATGGGTGTGTGTTACATTAGATTCACTAGTAGCAGTGAGAAAAACATCACGGGGTGGTGCGCATTGTATGGGTGTGTGTTACATTAGATTCACTAGTAGGAGTGAGAAAAACATCACGGGGTGGTGCGCATTGTATGGGTGTGTGTTACATTAGATTCACTAGTAGCAGTGAGAAAAACATCACGGGGTGGTGCGCATTGTATGGGTGTGTGTTACATTACATTCACTAGTAGCAGTGAGAAAAACATCACGGGGTGGTGCGCATTGTATGGGTGTGTGTTACATTACATTCACTAGTAGCAGTGAGAAAAACATCACGGGGTGGTGCGCATTGTATGGGTGTGTGTTACATTAGATTCACTAGTAGCAGTGAGAAAAGCATCACGGGGTGGTGCGCATTGTATGGGTGTGTGTTACATTAGATTCACTAGTAGCAGTGAGAAAAACATCACGGGGTGGTGCGCATTGTATGGGTGTGTGTTACATTAGATTCACTAGTAGCAGTGAGAAAAACATCACGGGGTGGTGCGCATTGTATGGGTGTGTGTTACATTAGATTCACTAGTAGCAGTGAGAAAAACATCACGGGGTGGTGCGCATTGTATGGGTGTGTGTTACATTAGATTCACTAGTAGCAGTGAGAAAAACATCACGGGGTGGTGCGCATTGTATGGGTGTGTGTCACATTAGATTCACTAGTAGGAGTGAGAAAAACATCACGGGGTTGTGCGCATTGTATGTGTGTGTGTCACATTAGATTCCCTAGTAGGAGTGAGAAAAACATCACGGGGTGGTGCGCATTGTATGGGTGTGTGTCACATTAGATTCACTAGTAGGAGTGAGAAAAACATCACGGGGTGGTGCCCATTGTATGTGTGTGTGTTTCATTAGATTCCCTAGTAGGAGTGAGAAAAACATAACGGGGTGGTGCGCATTGTATGGGTGTGTGCTACATTACATTCACTAGTAGCAGGGAGAAAAACATCACGGGGTGGTGCGCATTGTATGGGTGTGTGTTACATTACAATCACTAGTAGCAGTGAGAAAAACATCACGGGGTGGTGCGCATTGTATGGGTGTGTGTTACATTACATTCACTAGTAGCAGTGAGAAAAACATCATGGGGAGGTGCGCATTGTATGGGTGTGTGTTACATTACATTCACTAGTAGCAGTGAGAAAAACATCACGGGGTGGTGCGCATTGTATGGGTGTGTGTTACATTACATTCACTAGTAGGAGTGAGAAAAACATCACGGGGTGGTGCGCCTTGTATGGGCGTGTGTTACATTAGGTTCACTAGTAGGAGTGAGAAAAACATCACGGGGTGGTGCGCCTTGTATGGGTGTGTGTTACATTAGGTTCACTAGTAGGAGTGAGAAAAACATCACGGGGTGGTGCGCCTTGAATGGGTGTGTGTTACATTAGATTCACTAGTAGGAGTGAGAAAAACATCACGGGGTGGTGCGCATTGAATGGGTGTGTGTTACATTAGATTCACTAGTAGGAGTGAGAAAAACATCACGGGGTGGTTCGCATTGTATGGGTGTGTGTTACATTAGATTCACTAGTAGGAGTGAGAAAAACATCACGGGGTGGTGCGCATTGTTTGGGTGTGTGTTACATTAGATTCACTAGTAGCAGTGAGAAAAACATCACGGGGTGGTGCGCATTGTATGGGTGTGTGTTACATTAGATTCACTAGTAGCAGTGAGAAAAACATCACGGGGTGGTGCGCATTGTATGGGTGTGTGTTACATTAGATTCACTAGTAGCAGTGAGAAAAACATCACGGGGTGGTGCGCATTGTATGGGTGTGTGTTACATTAGATTCACTAGTAGGAGTGAGAAAAACATCACGGGGTGGTGCGCATTGTATGGGTGTGTGTTACATTAGATTCACTAGTAGCAGTGAGAAAAACATCACGGGGTGGTGCGCATTGTATGGGTGTGTGTTACATTAGATTCACTAGTAGCAGTGAGAAAAACATCACGGGGTGGTGCGCATTGTATGGGTGTGTGTTACATTACATTCACTAGTAGCAGTGAGAAAAACATCACGGGGTGGTGCGCATTGTATGGGTGTGTGTTACATTAGATTCACTAGTAGCAGTGAGAAAAACATCACGGGGTGGTGCGCATTGTATGGGTGTGTGTTACATTAGATTCACTAGTAGCAGTGAGAAAAACATCACGGGGTGATGCGCATTGTATGGCTGTGCGTTACATTTGATTCACTAGTAGGAGTGAGAAAAACATCACGGGGTGGTGCGCATTGTATGGGTGTGTGTTACATTAGATTCACTAGTAGGAGTGAGAAAAACATCACGGGGTGGTGCGCATTGTATGGGTGTGTGTCACATTAGATTCACTAGTAGGAGTGAGAAAAACATCACGGGGTGGTGCGCATTGTATGTGTGTGTGTCTCATTAGATTACCTAGTAGGAGTGAGAAAAACATCACGGGGTGGTGCGCATTGTATGGGTGTGTGTCACATTACATTCACTAGTAGCAGTGAGAAAAACATCACGGGGTAGTGCGCATTGTATGGGTGTGTGTCACATTACATTCACTAGTAGCAGTGAGAAAAACATCACGGGGTGATGCGCATTGTATGGGTGTGTGTCACATTAGATTCACTAGTAGCAGTGAGAAAAACATCACGGGGTGGGGCGCATTGTATGGGTGTGTGTCACATTACATTCACTAGTAGCAGTGAGAAAAACATCACGGGGTGGTGCGCATTGTATGGGTGTGTGTTACATTACATTCACTAGTAGCAGTGAGAAAAACATCACGGGGTGGTGCGCATTGTATGGGTGTGTGTTACATTACATTCACTAGTAGCAGTGAGAAAAACATCACGGGGTGGTGCGCATTGCACGGGTGTGTGTTACATTAGATTCACTAGTAGGAGTGAGAAAAACATCACGGGGTGGTGCGCCTTGTATGGGTGTGTGTTACATTACATTCACTAGTAGGAGTGAGAAAAACATCACGGGTGGTGCGCCTTGTATGGGTGTGTGTTACATTACATTCACTAGTAGGAGAGAGAAAAACATCACGGGGTGGTGCGCCTTGTATGGGTGTGTGTTACATTACATTCACCAGAAGGAGTGAGAAAAACATCACAGGGTGGTGAGCCTTGTATGGGTGTGTGTTACATTACATTCACCAGTAGGAGTGAGAAAAACATCACGGGGTGGTGCGCATTGTATGGGTGTGTGTTACATTACATTCACCAGTAGGAGTGAGAAAAACATCACGGGGTGGTGCGCCTTGTATGGGTGTGTGTTACATTAGATTCACTAGTAGGAGTGAGAAAAACATCACGGGGTGGTGCGCATTGTATGGGTGTGTGTTACATTACATTCACTAGTAGGAGTGAGAAAATCATCACGGGGTGGTGCGCATTGTATGGGTGTGTGTTATATTAGATACACTAGTAGGAGTGAGAAAAACATCACGGGGTGGTGTGCATTGTATGGGTGTGTGTTACATTACATTCACAGGTAGGAGAGAGAAAAACATCACGGGGTGGTGCGCCTTGTATGGGTGTGTGTTACATTACATTCACCAGTAGGAGTGAGAAAAACATCACAGGGTGGTGAGCCTTGTATGGGTGTGTGTTACATTACATTCACCAGTAGGAGTGAGAAAAACATCACGGGGTGGTGCGCATTGTATGGGTGTGGGTTACATTACATTCACCAGTAGGAGTGAGAAAAACATCACGGGGTGGTGCGCATTGTATGGGTGTGTGTTACATTAGATTCACTAGTAGGAGTGAGAAAAACATAACGGGGTGGTGCGCCTTGTATGGGTGTGTGTTACATTAGATTCACTAGTAGGAGTGAGAAAAACATCACGGGGTGGTGCGCATTGTATGGGTGTGTGTTACATTACATTCACTGGTAGGAGTGAGAAAATCATCACGGTGTGGTGCGCATTGTATGGGTGTGTGTTATATTAGATACACTAGTAGGAGTTAGAAAAACATCACGGGGTGGTGTGCATTGTATGGGTGTGTGTTACATTAGATTCACTAGTAGGAGTGAGAAAAACATCACGGGGTGGTGCGCATTGTATGGGTGTGTGTTACATTACATTCTCTAGTAGGAGTGAGAAAAACATCACGGGGTGGTGCGCATTGTATGGGTGTGTGTTACATTAGATTCACTAGTAGGAGTGAGAAAAACATCACGGGGTGGTGCGCATTGTATGGGTGTGTGTTACATTACATTCACTAGTAGAAGTGAGAAAAACATCACGGGGTGGTGCGCATTGTATGGGTGTGTGTTACATTACATTCACTAGTAGCAGTGAGAAAAACATCACGGGGTGGTGCGCATTGTATGGGTGTGTGTTACATTACATTCACTAGTAGCAGTGAGAAAAACATCACGGGGTGGTGCGCATTGTATGGGCGTGTGTTACATTACATTCACTAGTAGCAGTGAGAAAAACATCACGGGGTGGTGCGCCTTGTATGGGCGTCTGTTACATTACATTCACTAGTAGCAGTGAGAAAAACATCACGGGGTGGTGCGCATTGTATGGGCGTGTGTTACATTAGATCCACTAGTAGCAGTGAGAAAAACATCACGGGGTGGTTCGCATTGTATGGGTGTGTGTTACATTATATTCACTAGTAGCAGTGAGAAAAACATCACGGGGTGGTGCGCATTGTATGGGTGTGTGTTACATTAGATTCACTAGTAGCAGTGAGAAAAACATCACGGGGTTGTGCGCATTGTATGGGTGTGTGTTACATTACATTCACTAGTAGCAGTGAGAAAAACATCACGCTGTGGTGCGCATTGTATGGGTGTGTGTTACATTAGATTCACTAGTAGCAGTGAGAAAAACATCACGGGGTGGTGCGCATTGTATGGGTGTGTGTTACATTAGATTCACTAGTAGCAGTGAGAAAAACATCACGGGGTGGTGCGCATTGTATGGCTGTGTGTTACATTTGATTCACTAGTAGGAGTGAGAAAAATATCACGGGGTGGTGCGCATTGTATGGGTGTGTGTTACATTACATTCACTAGTAGGAGTGAGAAAAACATAACGGGGTGGTGCGCCTTGTATGGGTGTGTGTTACATTAGATTCACTAGTAGGAGTGAGAAAAACATCACGGGGTGGTGCGCATTGTATGTGTGTGTGTTACATTACATTCACTAGTAGGAGTGAGAAAATCATCACGGGGTGGTGCGCATTGTATGGGTGTGTGTTATATTAGATACACTAGTAGGAGTGAGAAAAACATCACGGGGTGGTGTGCATTGTATGGGTGTGTGTTACATTAGATTCACTAGTAGGAGTGAGAAAAACATCACGGGGTGGTGCGCATTGTATGGGTGTGTGTTACATTACATTCTCTAGTAGGAGTGAGAAAAACATCACGGGGTGGTGCGCATTGTATGGGTGTGTGTTACATTAGATTCACTAGTAGGAGTGAGAAAAACATCACGGGGTGGTGCGCATTGTATGGGTGTGTGTTACATTACATTCACTAGTAGGAGTGAGAAAAACATCACGGGGTGGTGCGCATTGTATGGGTGTGTGTTACATTACATTCACTAGTAGGAGTGAGAAAATCATCACTGGGTGGTGCGAATTGTATGGGTGTGTGTTATATTAGATACACTAGTAGGAGTGAGAAAAACATCACGGGGTGGTGTGCATTGTATGGGTGTGTGTTACATTAGATTCACTAGTAGGAGTGAGAAAAACATCACGGGGTGTTGCGCATTGTATGGGTGTGTGTTACATTACATTCTCTAGTAGGAGTGAGAAAAACATCACGGGGTGGTGCGCATTGTATGGGTGTGTGTTACATTAGATTCACTAGTAGGAGTGAGAAAAACATCACGGGGAGGTGCGCATTGTATGGGTGTGTGTTACATTACATTCACTAGTAGGAGTGAGAAAAACATCACGGGGTGGTGCGCATTGTATGGGTGTGTGTTACATTAGATTCACTAGTAGCAGTGAGAAAAACATCACGGGGTGGTGCGCATTGTATGGGTGTGTGTCACATTAGATTCACTAGTAGGAGTGAGAAAAACATCACGGGGTTGTGCGCATTGTATGTGTGTGTGTCACATTAGATTCCCTAGTAGGAGTGAGAAAAACATCACGGGGTGGTGCGCATTGTATGGGTGTGTGTCACATTAGATTCACTAGTAGGAGTGAGAAAAACATCACGGGGTGGTGCCCATTGTATGTGTGTGTGTTTCATTAGATTCCCTAGTAGGAGTGAGAAAAACATAACGGGGTGGTGCGCATTGTATGGGTGTGTGCTACATTACATTCACTAGTAGCAGGGAGAAAAACATCACGGGGTGGTGCGCATTGTATGGGTGTGTGTTACATTACAATCACTAGTAGCAGTGAGAAAAACATCACGGGGTGGTGCGCATTGTATGGGTGTGTGTTACATTACATTCACTAGTAGCAGTGAGAAAAACATCACGGGGAGGTGCGCATTGTATGGGTGTGTGTTACATTACATTCACTAGTAGCAGTGAGAAAAACATCACGGGGTGGTGCGCATTGTATGGGTGTGTGTTACATTACATTCACTAGTAGGAGTGAGAAAAACATCACGGGGTGGTGCGCCTTGTAGGGGCGTGTGTTACATTAGGTTCACTAGTAGGAGTGAGAAAAACATCACGGGGTGGTGCGCCTTGTATGGGTGTGTGTTACATTAGGTTCACTAGTAGGAGTGAGAAAAACATCACGGGGTGGTGCGCCTTGAATGGGTGTGTGTTACATTAGATTCACTAGTAGGAGTGAGAAAAACATCACGGGGTGGTGCGCATTGAATGGGTGTGTGTTACATTAGATTCACTAGTAGGAGTGAGAAAAACATCACGGGGTGGTTCGCATTGTATGGGTGTGTGTTACATTAGATTCACTAGTAGGAGTGAGAAAAACATCACGGGGTGGTGCGCATTGTTTGGGTGTGTGTTACATTAGATTCACTAGTAGCAGTGAGAAAAACATCACGGGGTGGTGCGCATTGTATGGGTGTGTGTTACATTAGATTCACTAGTAGCAGTGAGAAAAACATCACGGGGTGGTGCGCATTGTATGGGTGTGTGTTACATTAGATTCACTAGTAGCAGTGAGAAAAACATCACGGGGTGGTGCGCATCGTATGGGTGTGTGTTACATTAGATTCACTAGTAGGAGTGAGAAAAACATCACGGGGTGGTGCGCATTGTATGGGTGTGTGTTACATTAGATTCACTAGTAGCAGTGAGAAAAACATCACGGGGTGGTGCGCATTGTATGGGTGTGTGTTACATTAGATTCACTAGTAGCAGTGAGAAAAACATCACGGGGTGGTGCGCATTGTATGGGTGTGTGTTACATTACATTCACTAGTAGCAGTGAGAAAAACATCACGGGGTGGTGCGCATTGTATGGGTGTGTGTTACATTAGATTCACTAGTAGCAGTGAGAAAAACATCACGGGGTGGTGCGCATTGTATGGGTGTGTGTTACATTAGATTCACTAGTAGCAGTGAGAAAAACATCACGGGGTGATGCGCATTGTATGGCTGTGCGTTACATTTGATTCACTAGTAGGAGTGAGAAAAACATCACGGGGTGGTGCGCATTGTATGGGTGTGTGTTACATTAGATTCACTAGTAGGAGTGAGAAAAACATCACGGGGTGGTGCGCATTGTATGGGTGTGTGTCACATTAGATTCACTAGTAGGAGTGAGAAAAACATCACGGGGTGGTGCGCATTGTATGTGTGTGTGTCTCATTAGATTACCTAGTAGGAGTGAGAAAAACATCACGGGGTGGTGCGCATTGTATGGGTGTGTGTCACATTACATTCACTAGTAGCAGTGAGAAAAACATCACGGGGTAGTGCGCATTGTATGGGTGTGTGTCACATTACATTCACTAGTAGCAGTGAGAAAAACATCACGGGGTGATGCGCATTGTATGGGTGTGTGTCACATTAGATTCACTAGTAGCAGTGAGAAAAACATCACGGGGTGGGGCGCATTGTATGGGTGTGTGTCACATTACATTCACTAGTAGCAGTGAGAAAAACATCACGGGGTGGTGCGCATTGTATGGGTGTGTGTTACATTACATTCACTAGTAGCAGTGAGAAAAACATCACGGGGTGGTGCGCATTGTATGGGTGTGTGTTACATTACATTCACTAGTAGCAGTGAGAAAAACATCACGGGGTGGTGCGCATTGCACGGGTGTGTGTTACATTAGATTCACTAGTAGGAGTGAGAAAAACATCACGGGGTGGTGCGCCTTGTATGGGTGTGTGTTACATTACATTCACTAGTAGGAGTGAGAAAAACATCACGGGGTGGTGCGCCTTGTATGGGTGTGTGTTACATTACATTCACTAGTAGGAGAGAGAAAAACATCACGGGGTGGTGCGCCTTGTATGGGTGTGTGTTACATTACATTCACCAGAAGGAGTGAGAAAAACATCACAGGGTGGTGAGCCTTGTATGGGTGTGTGTTACATTACATTCACCAGTAGGAGTGAGAAAAACATCACGGGGTGGTGCGCATTGTATGGGTGTGTGTTACATTACATTCACCAGTAGGAGTGAGAAAAACATCACGGGGTGGTGCGCCTTGTATGGGTGTGTGTTACATTAGATTCACTAGTAGGAGTGAGAAAAACATCACGGGGTGGTGCGCATTGTATGGGTGTGTGTTACATTACATTCACTAGTAGGAGTGAGAAAATCATCACGGGGTGGTGCGCATTGTATGGGTGTGTGTTATATTAGATACACTAGTAGGAGTGAGAAAAACATCACGGGGTGGTGTGCATTGTATGGGTGTGTGTTACATTACATTCACAGGTAGGAGAGAGAAAAACATCACGGGGTGGTGCGCCTTGTATGGGTGTGTGTTACATTACATTCACCAGTAGGAGTGAGAAAAACATCACAGGGTGGTGAGCCTTGTATGGGTGTGTGTTACATTACATTCACCAGTAGGAGTGAGAAAAACATCACGGGGTGGTGCGCATTGTATGGGTGTGTGTTACATTACATTCACCAGTAGGAGTGAGAAAAACATCACGGGGTGGTGCGCATTGTATGGGTGTGTGTTACATTACATTCACTAGTAGGAGTGAGAAAAACATAACGGGGTGGTGCGCCTTGTATGGGTGTGTGTTACATTAGATTCACTAGTAGGAGTGAGAAAAACATCACGGGGTGGTGCGCATTGTATGGGTGTGTGTTACATTACATTCACTGGTAGGAGTGAGAAAATCATCACGGTGTGGTGCGCATTGTATGGGTGTGTGTTATATTAGATACACTAGTAGGAGTTAGAAAAACATCACGGGGTGGTGTGCATTGTATGGGTGTGTGTTACATTAGATTCACTAGTAGGAGTGAGAAAAACATCACGGGGTGGTGCGCATTGTATGGGTGTGTGTTACATTACATTCTCTAGTAGGAGTGAGAAAAACATCACGGGGTGGTGCGCATTGTATGGGTGTGTGTTACATTAGATTCACTAGTAGGAGTGAGAAAAACATCACGGGGTGGTGCGCATTGTATGGGTGTGTGTTACATTACATTCACTAGTAGAAGTGAGAAAAACATCACGGGGTGGTGCGCATTGTATGGGTGTGTGTTACATTACATTCACTAGTAGCAGTGAGAAAAACATCACGGGGTGGTGCGCATTGTATGGGTGTGTGTTACATTACATTCACTAGTAGCAGTGAGAAAAACATCACGGGGTGGTGCGCATTGTATGGGCGTGTGTTACATTACATTCACTAGTAGCAGTGAGAAAAACATCACGGGGTGGTGCGCCTTGTATGGGCGTCTGTTACATTACATTCACTAGTAGCAGTGAGAAAAACATCACGGGGTGGTGCGCATTGTATGGGCGTGTGTTACATTAGATTCACTAGTAGCAGTGAGAAAAACATCACGGGGTGGTGCGCATTGTATGGGTGTGTGTTACATTATATTCACTAGTAGCAGTGAGAAAAACATCACGGGGTGGTGCGCATTGTATGGGTGTGTGTTACATTAGATTCACTAGTAGCAGTGAGAAAAACATCACGGGGTTGTGCGCATTGTATGGGTGTGTGTTACATTACATTCACTAGTAGCAGTGAGAAAAACATCACGCTGTGGTGCGCATTGTATGGGTGTGTGTTACATTAGATTCACTAGTAGCAGTGAGAAAAACATCACGGGGTGGTGCGCATTGTATGGGTGTGTGTTACATTAGATTCACTAGTAGCAGTGAGAAAAACATCACGGGGTGGTGCGCATTGTATGGCTGTGTGTTACATTTGATTCACTAGTAGGAGTGAGAAAAATATCACGGGGTGGTGCGCATTGTATGGGTGTGTGTTACATTACATTCACTAGTAGGAGTGAGAAAAACATAACGGGGTGGTGCGCCTTGTATGGGTGTGTGTTACATTAGATTCACTAGTAGGAGTGAGAAAAACATCACGGGGTGGTGCGCATTGTATGTGTGTGTGTTACATTACATTCACTAGTAGGAGTGAGAAAATCATCACGGGGTGGTGCGCATTGTATGGGTGTGTGTTATATTAGATACACTAGTAGGAGTGAGAAAAACATCACGGGGTGGTGTGCATTGTATGGGTGTGTGTTACATTAGATTCACTAGTAGGAGTGAGAAAAACATCACGGGGTGGTGCGCATTGTATGGGTGTGTGTTACATTACATTCTCTAGTAGGAGTGAGAAAAACATCACGGGGTGGTGCGCATTGTATGGGTGTGTGTTACATTAGATTCACTAGTAGGAGTGAGAAAAAAATCACGGGGTGGTGCGCATTGTATGGGTGTGTGTTACATTACATTCACTAGTAGGAGTGAGAAAAACATCACGGGGTGGTGCGCATTGTATGGGTGTGTGTTACATTACATTCACTAGTAGGAGTGAGAAAATCATCACTGGGTGGTGCGAATTGTATGGGTGTGTGTTATATTAGATACACTAGTAGGAGTGAGAAAAACATCACGGGGTGGTGTGCATTGTATGGGTGTGTGTTACATTAGATTCACTAGTAGGAGTGAGAAAAACATCACGGGGTGTTGCGCATTGTATGGGTGTGTGTTACATTACATTCTCTAGTAGGAGTGAGAAAAACATCACGGGGTGGTGCGCATTGTATGGGTGTGTGTTACATTAGATTCACTAGTAGGAGTGAGAAAAACATCACGGGGAGGTGCGCATTGTATGGGTGTGTGTTACATTACATTCACTAGTAGGAGTGAGAAAAACATCACGGGGTGGTGCGCATTGTATGGGTGTGTGTTACATTAGATGCACTAGTAGGAGTGAGAAAAACATCACGGGGTGGTGCGCATTGTATGGGTGTGTGTTACATTACATTCACTAGTAGCAGTGAGAAAAACATCACGGGGTGGTGCGCATTGTATGGGTGTGTGTTACATTACATTCACTAGTAGCAGTGAGAAAAACATCACGTGGTGGTGCGCATTGTATGGGTGTGTGTTACATTAGATTCACTAGTAGCAGTGAGAAAAACATCACGGGGTGGTGCGCATTGTATGGCTGTGTGTTACATTTGATTCACTAGTAGGAGTGAGAAAAAATCACGGGGTGGTGCGCATTGTATGGGTGTGTGTTACATTAGATTCACTAGTAGGAGTGAGAAAAACATCACGGGGTGGTGCGCATTGTATGGGTGTGTGTCACATTAGATTCACTAGTAGGAGTGAGAAAAACATCACGGGGTGGTGCACATTGTATGTGTGTGTGTCTCATTAGATTCCCTAGTAGGAGTGAGAAAAACATCACGGGGTGGTGCGCATTGTATGGGTGTGTGTCACATTACATTCACTAGTAGCAGTGAGAAAAACATCACGGGGTGGTGCGCATTGTATGGGTGTGTGTTACATTAGATTCACTAGTAGCAGTGAGAAAAACATCACGGGGTGGTGCGCATTGTATGGGTGTGTGTCACATTAGATTCACTAGTAGGAGTGAGAAAAACATCACGGGGTGGTGCGCATTGTATGTGTGTGTGTTTCATTAGATTCCCTAGTAGGAGTGAGAAAAACATAACGGGGTGGTGCGCATTGTATGGGTGTGTACTACATTACATTCACTAGTAGCAGGGAGAAAAACATCACGGGGTGGTGCGCATTGTATGGGTGTGTGTTACATTACAATCACTAGTAGCAGTGAGAAAAACATCACGGGGAGGTGCGCATTGTATGGGTGTGTGTTACATTACATTCACTAGTAGCAGTGAGAAAAACATCACGGGGTGGTGCGCATTGTATGGGTGTGTGTTACATTAGATTCACTAGTAGGAGTGAGAAAAACATCACGGGGTGGTGCACATTGTATGGGTGTGTGTTACATTAGATTCACTAGTAGGAGTGAGAAAAACATCACGGGGTGGTGCGCATTGTATGGGTGTGTGTTACATTACATTCTCTAGTAGGAGTGAGAAAAACATCACGGGGTGGTGCGCATTGTATGGGTGTGTGTTACATTAGATTCACTAGTAGGAGTGAGAAAAACATCACGGTGTGGTGAGCATTGTATGGGTGTGTGTTACATTACATTCACTAGTAGCAGTGAGAAAAACATCACGGGGTGGTGCGCATTGTATGGGTGTGTGTTACATTACATTCACTAGTAGCAGTGAGAAAAACATCACGGGGTGGTGCGCATTGTATGGGTGTGTGTTACATTACATTCACTAGTAGGAGTGAGAAAAACATCACGGGGTGGTGCGCATTGTATGGGTGTGTGTTACATTACATTCACTAGTAGCAGTGAGAAAAACATCACGGGGTGTTGCGCATTGTATGGGTGTGTGTTACATTACATTCTCTAGTAGGAGTGAGCAAAACATCACGGGGTGTTGCGCATTGTATGGGTGTGTGTTACATTAGATTCACTAGTAGGAGTGAGAAAAACATCACGGGGAGGTGCGCATTGTATGGGTGTGTGTTACATTACATTCACTAGTAGGAGTGAGAAAAACATCACGGGGAGGTGCGCATTGTATGGGTGTGTGTTACATTACATTCACTAGTAGGAGTGAGAAAAACATCACGGGGAGGTGCGCATTGTATGGGTGTGTGTTACATTACATTCACTAGTAGCAGTGAGAAAAACATCACGGGGTGGTGCGCATTGTATGGGTGTGTGTTACATTAGATTCACTAGTAGTAGTGAGAAAAACATCACGGGGTGGTGCACATTGTATGGGTGTGTGTTACATTAGATTCACTAGTAGCAGTGAGAAAAACATCACGGGGTGGTGCGCATTGTTTGGGTGTGTGTTACATTAGATTCACTAGTAGCAGTGAGAAAAACATCACGGGGTGGTGCGCATTGTATGGGTGTGTGTTACATTAGATTCACTAGTAGCATTGAGAAAAACATCACGGGGTGGTGCGCATTGTATGGGTGTGTGTTACATTAGATTCACTAGTAGCAGTGAGAAAAACATCACGGGGTGGTGCGCATTGTATGGGTGTGTGTTACATTAGATTCACTAGTAGGAGTGAGAAAAACATCACAGGGTGGTGCGCATTGTATGAGTGTGTGTTACATTAGATTCACTAGTAGCAGTGAGAAAAACATCACGGGGTGGTGCGCATTGTATGGGTGTGTGTTACATTACATTCACTAGTAGCAGTGAAAAAAACATCACGGGGTGGTGCGCATTGTATGGGTGTGTATTACATTACATTCACTAGTAGCAGTGAGAAAAACATCACGGGGTGGTGCGCATTGTATGGGTATGTGTTACATTAGATTCACTAGTAGCAGTGAGAAAAACATCACGGGGTGGTGCGCATTGTATGGGTGTGTGTTACATTAGATTCACTAGTAGCAGTGAGAAAAACATCACGGGGTGCTGCGCATTGCATGGGTGTGTGTCACATTAGATTCACTACTAGGAGTGAGAAAAACATCACGGGGTGGTGCGCATTGTATGGGTGTGTGTCACATTAGATTCACTAGTAGGAGTGAGAAAAACATCACGCGGTGGTGCGCATTGTATGGGTGTGTGTTACATTACATTCACTAGTAGCAGTGAGAAAAACATCACGGGGTGGTGCGCATTGTATGGGTGTGTGTTACATTACATTCACTAGTAGCAGTGAGAAAAACATCACAGGGTGGTGCGCATTGTATGGGTGTGTGTTACATTACATTCACTAGTAGGAGTGAGAAAAACATCACGGGGTGGTGCGCCTTGTATGGGTGTGTGTTACATTACATTCACTAGTAGGAGTGAGAAAAACATCACGGGGTGGTGCGCCTTGTATGGGGGTGTGTTACATTAGATTCACTAGTAGGAGTGAGAAAAACATCACGGGGTGGTGCGCATTGTATGGGTGTGTGTTACATTAGATTCACTAGTAGGAGTGAGAAAAACATCACGGGGTGGTGCGCATTGTATGGGTGTGTGTTACATTACATTCACTAGTAGCAGTGAGAAAAACATCACGGGGTGGTGCGCATTGTATGGGTGTGTGTTACATTACATTCACTAGTAGCAGTGAGAAAAATATCACGGGGTGGTGCGCATTGTATGGGTGTGTGTCACATTAGATTCACTAGTAGGAGTGAGAAAAACATCACGGGGTGGTGCGCATTGTATGTGTGTGTGTTACATTACATTCACTAGTAGGAGTGAGAAAAACATCACGGGGTGGTGCGCATTGTATGGGTGTGTGTCACATTAGATTCACTAGTAGGAGTGAGAAAAACATCACGGGGTGGTGCGCATTGTATGTGTGTGTGTCTCATTAGATTCCCTAGTAGGAGTGAGAAAAACATAACGGGGTGGTGCGCATTGTATGGGTGTGTGTTACATTACATTCACTAGTAGCAGTGAGAAAAACATCACGGGGTGGTGCGCATTGTATGGGTGTGTGTTACATTACAATCACTAGTAGCAGTGAGAAAAACATCACGGGGTGGTGCGCATTGTATGGGTGTGTGTTACATTACATTCACTAGTAGCAGTGAGAAAAACATCACGGGGTGGTGCGCATTGTATGGGTGTGTGTCACATTAGATTCACTAGTAGGAGTGAGAAAAACATCACGGGGTGGTGCGCATTGTATGGGTGTGTGTCACATTAGATTCACTAGTAGGAGTGAGAAAAACATCACGGGGTGGTGCGCATTGTATGGGTGTGTACTACATTACATTCACTAGTAGCAGGGAGAAAAACATCACGGGGTGGTGCGCATTGTATGGGTGTGTGTTACATTACAATCACTAGTAGCAGTGAGAAAAACATCACGGGGTGGTGCGCATTGTATGGGTGTGTGTTACATTAGATTCACTAGTAGCATTGAGAAAAACATCACGGGGTGGTGCGCATTGTATGGGTGTGTGTTACATTACATTCACTAGTAGCAGTGAGAAAAACATCACGGGGTGGTGCGCATTGTATGGGTGTGTGTTACATTACATTCACTAGTAGGAGTGAGAAAAACATCACGGGGTGGTGCGCATTGTATGGGTGTGTGTTACATTAGATTCACTAGTAGCAGTGAGAAAAACATCACGGGGTGGTGCGCATTGTATGGGTGTGTGTTACATTAGATTCACTAGTAGCAGTGAGAAAAACATCACGGGGTGGTGCGCATTGTATGGGTGTGTGTTACATTACATTCACTAGTAGCAGTGAGAAAAACATCACGGGGTGGTGCGCATTGTATGGGTATGTGTTACATTAGATTCACTAGTAGCAGTGAGAAAAACATCACGGGGTGGTGCGCATTGTATGGGTGTGTGTTACATTAGATTCACTAGTAGCAGTGAGAAAAACATCACGGGGTGCTGCGCATTGCATGGGTGTGTGTCACATTAGATTCACTACTAGGAGTGAGAAAAACATCACGGGGTGGTGCGCATTGTATGGGTGTGTGTCACATTAGATTCACTAGTAGGAGTGAGAAAAACATCACGGGGTGGTGCGCATTGTATGGGTGTGTACTACATTACATTCACTACTAGCAGGGAGAAAAACATCACGGGGTGGTGCGCATTGTATGGGTGTGTGTTACATTAGATTCACTAGTAGGAGTGAGAAAAACATCACGGGGTGGTGCACATTGTATGGGTGTGTGTTACATTAGATTCACTAGTAGCAGTGAGAAAAACATCACGGGGTGGTGCGCATTGTTTGGGTGTGTGTTACATTAGATTCACTAGTAGCAGTGAGAAAAACATCACGGGGTGGTGCGCATTGTATGGGTGTGTGTTACATTAGATTCACTAGTAGCAGTGAGAAAAACATCACGGGGTGCTGCGCATTGCATGGGTGTGTGTCACATTAGATTCACTACTAGGAGTGAGAAAAACATCACGGGGTGGTGCGCATTGTATGGGTGTGTGTCACATTAGATTCACTAGTAGGAGTGAGAAAAACATCACGGGGTGGTGCGCATTGTATGGGTGTGTACTACATTACATTCACTATTAGCAGGGAGAAAAACATCACGGGGTGGTGCGCATTGTATGGGTGTGTGTTACATTACAATCACTAGTAGCAGTGAGAAAAACATCACGGGGTGGTGCGCATTGTATGGGTGTGTGTTACATTAGATTCACTAGTAGGAGTGAGAAAAACATCACGGGGTGGTGCACATTGTATGGGTGTGTGTCACATTAGATTCACTAGTAGCAGTGAGAAAAACATCACGGGGTGGTGCGCATTGTTTGGGTGTGTGTTACATTAGATTCACTAGTAGCAGTGAGAAAAACATCACGGGGTGGTGCGCATTGTATGGGTGTGTGTTACATTAGATTCACTAGTAGCAGTGAGAAAAACATCACGGGGTGGTGCGCATTGTATGGGTGTGTGTTACATTAGATTCACTAGTAGCAGTGAGAAAAACATCACGGGGTGCTGCGCATTGCATGGGTGTGTGTCACATTAGATGCACTACTAGGAGTGAGAAAAACATCACGGGGTGGTGCGCATTGTATGGGTGTGTGTCACATTAGATTCACTAGTAGGAGTGAGAAAAACATCACGGGGTGTTGCGCATTGTATGGGTGTGTACTACATTACATTCACTAGTAGCAGGGAGAAAAACATCACGGGGTGGTGCCCATTGTATGGGTGTGTGTTACATTACAATTACTAGTAGCAGTGAGAAAAACATCACGGGGTGGTGCGCATTGTATGGGTGTGTGTTACATTAGATTCACTAGTAGGAGTGAGAAAAACATCACGGGGTGGTGCACATTGTATGGGTGTGTGTTACATTAGATTCACTAGTAGCAGTGAGAAAAACATCACGGGGTGGTGCGCATTGTTTGGGTGTGTGTTACATTAGATTCAGTAGTAGCAGTGAGAAAAACATCACGGGGTGGTGCGCATTGTATGGGTGTGTGTTACATTAGATTCACTAGTAGCATTGAGAAAAACATCACGGGGTGGTGCGCATTGTATGGGTGTGTGTTACATTAGATTCACTAGTAGCAGTGAGAAAAACATCACGGGGTGGTGCGCATTGTATGGGTGTGTGTTACATTAGATTCACTAGTAGGAGTGAGAAAAACATCACGGGGTGGTGCGCATTGTATGGGTGTGTGTTACATTAGATTCACTAGTAGCAGTGAGAAAAACATCACGGGGTGGTGCGCATTGTATGGGTGTGTGTTACATTAGATTCACTAGTAGCAGTGAGAAAAACATCACGGGGTGGTGCGCATTGTATGGGTGTGTGTTACATTACATTCACTAGTAGCAGTGAGAAAAACATCACGGGGTGGTGCGCATTGTATGGGTATGTGTTACATTAGATTCACTAGTAGCAGTGAGAAAAACATCACGGGGTGGTGCGCATTGTATGGGTGTGTGTTACATTAGATTCACTAGTAGCAGTGAGAAAAACATCACGGGGTGCTGCGCATTGCATGGGTGTGTGTCACATTAGATTCACTACTAGGAGTGAGAAAAACATCACGGGGTGGTGCGCATTGTATGGGTGTGTGTCACATTAGATTCACTAGTAGGAGTGAGAAAAACATCACGGGGTGGTGCGCATTGTATGGGTGTGTGTTACATTACATTCACTAGTAGCAGTGAGAAAAACATCACGGGGTGGTGCGCATTGTATGGGTGTGTGTTACATTACATTCACTAGTAGCAGTGAGAAAAACATCACGGGGTGGTGCGCATTGTATGGGTGTGTGTTACATTACATTCACTAGTAGGAGTGAGAAAAACATCACGGGGTGGTGCGCCTTGTATGGGTGTGTGTTACATTACATTCACTAGTAGGAGTGAGAAAAACATCACGGGGTGGTGCGCCTTGTATGGGCGTGTGTTACATTAGATTCACTAGTAGGAGTGAGAAAAACATCACGGGGTGGTGCGCCTTGTATGGGCGTGTGTTACATTACATTCACTAGTAGCAGTGAGAAAAACATCACGGGGTGGTGCGCAATGTATGGGTGTGTGTTACATTACATTCACTAGTAGCAGTGAGAAAAACATCACGGGGTGGTGCGCATTGTATGGGTGTGTGTTACATTAGATTCACTAGTAGGAGTGAGAAAAACATCACGGGGTGGTGCGCATTGTATGGGTGTGTGTTACATTACATTCACTAGTAGCAGTGAGAAAAACATCACGGGGTGGTGCGCATTGTATGGGTGTGTGTTACATTACATTCACTAGTAGCAGTGAGAAAAATATCACGGGGTGGTGCGCATTGTATGGGTGTGTGTCACATTAGATTCACTAGTAGGAATGAGAAAAACATCACGGGGTGGTGCGCATTGTATGTGTGTGTGTTACATTACATTCACTAGTAGGAGTGAGAAAAACATCACGGGGTGGTGCGCATTGTATGGGTGGTTGTCACATTAGATTCACTAGTAGGAGTGAGAAAAACATCACGGGGTGGTGCGCATTGTATGTGTGTGTGTCTCATTAGATTCCCTAGTAGGAGTGAGAAAAACATAACGGGGTGGTGCGCATTGTATGGGTGTGTGTTACATTACATTCACTAGTAGCAGTGAGAAAAACATCACGGGGTGGTGCGCATTGTATGGGTGTGTGTTACATTACAATCACTAGTAGCAGTGAGAAAAACATCACGGGGTGGTGCGCATTGTATGGGTGTGTGTTACATTACATTCACTAGTAGCAGTGAGAAAAACATCACGGGGTGGTGCGCATTGTATGGGTGTGTGTCACATTAGATTCACTAGTAGGAGTGAGAAAAACATCACGGGGTGGTGCGCATTGTATGGGTGTGTGTCACATTAGATTCACTAGTAGGAGTGAGAAAAACATCACGGGGTGGTGCGCATTGTATGGGTGTGTGTTACATTACATTCACTAGTAGCAGTGAGAAAAACATCACGGGGTGGTGCGCATTGTATGGGTGTGTGTTACATTAGATTCACTAGTAGCATTGAGAAAAACATCACGGGGTGGTGCGCATTGTATGGGTGTGTGTTACATTAGATTCACTAGTAGCAGAGAAAAAACATCACGGGGTGGTGCGCATTGTATGGGTGTGTGATACATTAGATTCACTAGTAGGAGTGAGAAAAACATCACGGGGTGGTGCGCATTGTATGGGTGTGTGTTACATTAGATTCACTAGTAGCAGTGAGAAAAACATCACGGGGTGGTGCGCATTGTATGGGTGTGTGTTACATTACATTCACTAGTAGCTGTGAGAAAAACATCACGGGGTGGTGCGCATTGTATGGGTGTGTGTTACATTACATTCCCTAGTAGCAGTGAGAAAAACATCACGGGGTGGTGCGCATTGTATGGGTATGTGTTACATTAGATTCACTAGTAGCAGTGAGAAAAACATCACGGGGTGATGCGCATTGTATGGGTGTGTGTTACATTAGATTCACTAGTAGCAGTGAGAAAAACATCACGGGGTGCTGCGCATTGCATGGGTGTGTGTCACATTAGATTCACTACTAGGAGTGAGAAAAACATCACGGGGTGGTGCGCATTGTATGGGTGTGTGTCACATTAGATTCACTAGTAGGAGTGAGAAAAACATCACGGGGTGGTGCGCAATGTATGGGTGTGTGTTACATTACATTCACTAGTAGCAGTGAGAAAAACATCACAGGGTGGTGCGCATTGTATGGGTGTGTGTCACATTAGATTCACTAGTAGGAGTGAGAAAAACATCACGGGGTGGTGCGCATTGTATGGGTGTGTGTCACATTAGATTCACTAGTAGGAGTGAGAAAAACATCACGGGGTGGTGCGCATTGTATGGGTGTGTGTCACATTAGATTCACTAGTAGGAGTGAGAAAAACATCACGGGGTGGTGCGCATTGTATGGGTGTGTGTTACATTACATTCACTAGTAGCAGTGAGAAAAACATCACGGGGTGGTGCGCATTGTATGGGTGTGTGTTACATTAGATTCACTAGTAGCATTGAGAAAAACATCACGGGGTGGTGCGCATTGTATGGGTGTGTGTTACATTAGATTCACTAGTAGCAGTGAGAAAAACATCACGGGGTGGTGCGCATTGTATGGGTGTGTGTTACATTACATTCACTAGTAGCAGTGAGAAAAACATCACGGGGTGGTGCGCATTGTTTGGGTATGTGTTACATTAGATTCACTAGTAGCAGTGAGAAAAACATCACGGGGTGGTGCGCATTGTATGTGTGTGTGTTACATTACATTCACTAGTAGGAGTGAGAAAAACATCACGGGGTGGTGCGCATTGTATGGGTGTGTGTCACATTAGATTCACTAGTAGGAGTGAGAAAAACATCACGGGGTGGTTCGCATTGTATGTGTGTGTGTCTCATTAGATTCCCTAGTAGGAGTGAGAAAAACATAACGGGTTGGTGCGCATTGTATGGGTGTGTGTTACATTACATTCACTAGTAGCAGTGAGAAAAACATCACGGGGTGGTGCGCATTGTATGGGTGTGTGTTACATTACAATCACTAGTAGCAGTGAGAAAAACATCACCGGGTGGTGCGCATTGTATGGGTGTGTGTTACATTACATTCACTAGTAGCAGTGAGAAAAACATCACGGGGTGGTGCGCATTGTATGGGTGTGTGTCACATTAGATTCACTAGTAGGAGTGAGAAAAACATCACGGGGTGGTGCGCATTGTATGGGTGTGTGTCACATTAGATTCACTAGTAGGAGTGAGAAAAACATCACGGGGTGGTGCGCATTGTATGGGTGTGTACTACATTACATTCACTAGTAGCAGGGAGAAAAACATCACGGGGTGGTGCGCATTGTATGGGTGTGTGTTACATTACAATCACTAGTAGCAGTGAGAAAAACATCACGGGGTGGTGCGCATTGTAAGGGGGTGTGTTACATTAGATTCACTAGTAGGAGTGAGAAAAACATCACGGGGTGGTGCACATTGTATGGGTGTGTGTTACATTAGATTCACTAGTAGCAGTGAGAAAAACATCACGGGGTGGTGCGCATTGTTTGGGTGTGTGTTACATTAGATTCACTAGTAGCAGTGAGAAAAACATCACGGGGTGGTGCGCATTGTATGGGTGTGTGTTACATTAGATTCACTAGTAGCATTGAGAAAAACATCACGGGGTGGTGCGCATTGTATGGGTGTGTGTTACATTAGATTCACTAGTAGCAGTGAGAAAAACATCACGGGGTGGTGCGCATTGTATGGGTGTGTGTTACATTAGATTCACTAGTAGGAGTGAGAAAAACATCACGGGGTGGTGCGCATTGTATGGGTGTGTGTTACATTAGATTCACTAGTAGCAGGGAGAAAAACATCACGGGGTGGTGCGCATTGTATGGGTGTGTGTTACATTACATTCACTAGTAGCAGTGAGAAAAACATCACGGGGTGGTGCGCATTGTATGGGTATGTGTTACATTAGATTCACTAGTAGCAGTGAGAAAAACATCACGGGGTGGTGCGCATTGTATGGGTGTGTGTTACATTAGATTCACTAGTAGCAGTGAGAAAAACATCACGGGGTGCTGCGCATTGCATGGGTGTGTGTCACATTAGATTCACTACTAGGAGTGAGAAAAACATCACGGGGTGGTGCGCATTGCATGGGTGTGTGTCACATTAGATTCACTAGTAGGAGTGAGAATAACATCACGGGGTGGTGCGCATTGTATGGGTGTGTGTCACATTAGATTCACTAGTAGGAGTGAGAAAAACATCACGGGGTGGTGCGCATTGTATGGGTGTGTGTCACATTAGATTCACTAGTAGGAGTGAGAAAAACATCACGGGGTGGTGCGCATTGTATGGGTGTGTGTCACATTAGATTCACTAGTAGGAGTGAGAAAAACATCACGGGGTGGTGCGCATTGTATGGGTGTGTGTTACATTACATTCACTAGTAGCAGTGAGAAAAACATCACGGGGTGGTGCGCATTGTATGGGTGTGTGTTACATTAGATTCACTAGTAGCATTGAGAAAAACATCACGGGGTGGTGCGCATTGTATGGGTGTGTGTTACATTAGATTCACTAGTAGCAGTGAGAAAAACATCACGGGGTGGTGCGCATTGTATGGGTGTGTGTTACATTACATTCACTAGTAGCAGTGAGAAAAACATCACGGGGTGGTGCGCATTGTATGGGTATGTGTTACATTAGATTCACTAGTAGCAGTGAGAAAAACATCACGGGGTATTGCGCATTGTATGGGTGTGTGTTACATTAGATTCACTAGTAGCATTGAGAAAAACATCACGGGGTGGTGCGCATTGTATGGGTGTGTGTTACATTACATTCACTAGTAGCAGTGAGAAAAACATCACGGGGTGGTGCGCATTGTATGGGTGTGTGTTACATTACATTCACTAGTAGCAGTGAGAAAAACATCACGGGGTGGTGCGCATTGTATGGGTGTGTGTTACATTAGATTCACTAGTAGCAGTGAGAAAAACATCACGGGGTGGTGTGCATTGTATGGGTGTGTGTTACATTAGATTCACTAGTAGCAGTGAGAAAAACATCACGGGGTGCTGCGCATTGCATGGGTGTGTGTTACATTAGATTCACTAGTAGCAGTAAGAAAAACATCACGGGGTGTTGCGCATTGTATGGGTGTGTGTTACATTAGATTCACTAGTAGCATTGAGAAAAACATCACGGGGTGGTGCGCATTGTATGGGTGTGTGTTACATTACATTCACTAGTAGCAGTGAGAAAAACATCACGGGGTGGTGCGCATTGTATGGGTGTGTGTTACATTACATTCACTAGTAGCAGTGAGAAAAACATCACGGGGTGGTGCGCATTGTATGGGTGTGTGTTACATTAGATTCACTAGTAGCAGTGAGAAAAACATCACGGGGTGGTGTGCATTGTATGGGTGTGTGTTACATTAGATTCACTAGTAGCAGTGAGAAAAACATCACGGGGTGCTGCGCATTGCATGGGTGTGTGTCACATTAGATTCACTACTAGGAGTGAGAAAAACATCACGGGGTGGTGCGCATTGTATGGGTGTGTGTCACTTTAGATTCACTAGTAGGAGTGAGAAAAACATCACGGGGTGGTGCGCATTGTATGGGTGTGTGTTACATTAGATTCACTAGTAGCAGTGAGAAAAACATCACGGGGTGGTGCGCATTGTATGGGTGTGTGTTACATTAGATTCACTAGTAGCATTGAGAAAAACATCACGGGGTGGTGCGCATTGTATGGGTGTGTGTTACATTAGATTCACTAGTAGCAGTGAGAAAAACATCACGGGGTGGTGCGCATTGTATGGGTGTGTGTTACATTAGATTCACTGGTAGGAGTGAGAAAAACATCACGGGGTGGTGCGCATTGTATGGGTGTGTGTTACATTAGATTCACTAGTAGCAGTGAGAAAAACATCACGGGGTGGTGCGCATTGTATGGGTGTGTGTTACATTAGATTCACTAGTAGCATTGAGAAAAACATCACGGGGTGGTGCGCATTGTATGGGTGTGTGTTACATTAGATTCACTAGTAGCAGTGAGAAAAACATCACGGGGTGGTGCGCATTGTATGGGTGTGTGTTACATTAGATTCACTGGTAGGAGTGAGAAAAACATCACGGGGTGGTGCGCATTGTATGGGTGTGTGTTACATTAGATTCACTAGTAGCAGTGAGAAAAACATCACGGGGTGGTGCGCATTGTATGGGTGTGTGTTACATTACATTCACTAGTAGCAGTGAGAAAAACATCACGGGGTGGTGCGCATTGTATGGGTGTGTGTTACATTACATTCACTAGTAGCAGTGAGAAAAACATCACGGGGTGGTGCGCATTGTATGGGTATGTGTTACATTAGATTCACTAGTAGCAGTGAGAAAAACATCACGGGGTGTTGCGCATTGTATGGGTGTGTGTTACATTAGATTCACTAGTAGCATTGAGAAAAACATCACGGGGTGGTGCGCATTGTATGGGTGTGTGTTACATTACATTCACTAGTAGCAGTGAGAAAAACATCACGGGGTGGTGCGCATTGTATGGGTGTGTGTTACATTACATTCACTAGTAGCAGTGAGAAAAACATCACGGGGTGGTGCGCATTGTATGGGTATGTGTTACATTAGATTCACTAGTAGCAGTGAGAAAAACATCACGGGGTGGTGTGAATTGTATGGGTGTGTGTTACATTAGATTCACTAGTAGCAGTGAGAAAAACATCACGGGGTGCTGCGCATTGCATGGGTGTGTGTTACACTAGATTCACTAGTAGCAATGAGAAAAACATCACGGGGTGCTGCGCATTGCATGGGTGTGTGTCACATTAGATTCACTACTAGGAGTGAGAAAAACATCACGGGGTGGTGCGCATTGTATGGGTGTGTGTCACATTAGATTCACTAGTAGGAGTGAGAATAACATCACGGGGTGGTGCGCATTGTATGGGTGTGTGTCACATTAGATTCACTAGTAGGAGTGAGAAAAACATCACGGGGTGGTGCGCATTGTATGGGTGTGTGTCACATTAGATTCACTAGTAGGAGTGAGAAAAACATCACGGGGTGGTGCGCATTGTATGGGTGTGTGTCACATTAGATTCACTAGTAGGAGTGAGAAAAACATCACGGGGTGGTGCGCATTGTATGGGTGTGTGTTACATTACATTCACTAGTAGCAGTGAGAAAAACATCACGGGGTGGTGCGCATTGTATGGGTGTGTGTTACATTAGATTCACTAGTAGCATTGAGAAAAACATCACGGGGTGGTGCGCATTGTATGGGTGTGTGTTACATTAGATTCACTAGTAGCAGTGAGAAAAACATCACGGGGTGGTGCGCATTGTATGGGTGTGTGTTACATTACATTCACTAGTAGCAGTGAGAAAAACATCACGGGGTGGTGCGCATTGTATGGGTATGTGTTACATTAGATTCACTAGTAGCAGTGAGAAAAACATCACGGGGTATTGCGCATTGTATGGGTGTGTGTTACATTAGATTCACTAGTAGCATTGAGAAAAACATCACGGGGTGGTGCGCATTGTATGGGTGTGTGTTACATTACATTCACTAGTAGCAGTGAGAAAAACATCACGGGGTGGTGCGCATTGTATGGGTGTGTGTTACATTACATTCACTAGTAGCAGTGAGAAAAACATCACGGGGTGGTGCGCATTGTATGGGTGTGTGTTACATTAGATTCACTAGTAGCAGTGAGAAAAACATCACGGGGTGGTGTGCATTGTATGGGTGTGTGTTACATTAGATTCACTAGTAGCAGTGAGAAAAACATCACGGGGTGCTGCGCATTGCATGGGTGTGTGTTACATTAGATTCACTAGTAGCAGTAAGAAAAACATCACGGGGTGTTGCGCATTGTATGGGTGTGTGTTACATTAGATTCACTAGTAGCATTGAGAAAAACATCACGGGGTGGTGCGCATTGTATGGGTGTGTGTTACATTACATTCACTAGTAGCAGTGAGAAAAACATCACGGGGTGGTGCGCATTGTATGGGTGTGTGTTACATTACATTCACTAGTAGCAGTGAGAAAAACATCACGGGGTGGTGCGCATTGTATGGGTGTGTGTTACATTAGATTCACTAGTAGCAGTGAGAAAAACATCACGGGGTGGTGTGCATTGTATGGGTGTGTGTTACATTAGATTCACTAGTAGCAGTGAGAAAAACATCACGGGGTGCTGCGCATTGCATGGGTGTGTGTCACATTAGATTCACTACTAGGAGTGAGAAAAACATCACGGGGTGGTGCGCATTGTATGGGTGTGTGTCACTTTAGATTCACTAGTAGGAGTGAGAAAAACATCACGGGGTGGTGCGCATTGTATGGGTGTGTGTTACATTAGATTCACTAGTAGCAGTGAGAAAAACATCACGGGGTGGTGCGCATTGTATGGGTGTGTGTTACATTAGATTCACTAGTAGCATTGAGAAAAACATCACGGGGTGGTGCGCATTGTATGGGTGTGTGTTACATTAGATTCACTAGTAGCAGTGAGAAAAACATCACGGGGTGGTGCGCATTGTATGGGTGTGTGTTACATTAGATTCACTGGTAGGAGTGAGAAAAACATCACGGGGTGGTGCGCATTGTATGGGTGTGTGTTACATTAGATTCACTAGTAGCAGTGAGAAAAACATCACGGGGTGGTGCGCATTGTATGGGTGTGTGTTACATTAGATTCACTAGTAGCATTGAGAAAAACATCACGGGGTGGTGCGCATTGTATGGGTGTGTGTTACATTAGATTCACTAGTAGCAGTGAGAAAAACATCACGGGGTGGTGCGCATTGTATGGGTGTGTGTTACATTAGATTCACTGGTAGGAGTGAGAAAAACATCACGGGGTGGTGCGCATTGTATGGGTGTGTGTTACATTAGATTCACTAGTAGCAGTGAGAAAAACATCACGGGGTGGTGCGCATTGTATGGGTGTGTGTTACATTACATTCACTAGTAGCAGTGAGAAAAACATCACGGGGTGGTGCGCATTGTATGGGTGTGTGTTACATTACATTCACTAGTAGCAGTGAGAAAAACATCACGGGGTGGTGCGCATTGTATGGGTATGTGTTACATTAGATTCACTAGTAGCAGTGAGAAAAACATCACGGGGTGTTGCGCATTGTATGGGTGTGTGTTACATTAGATTCACTAGTAGCATTGAGAAAAACATCACGGGGTGGTGCGCATTGTATGGGTGTGTGTTACATTACATTCACTAGTAGCAGTGAGAAAAACATCACGGGGTGGTGCGCATTGTATGGGTGTGTGTTACATTACATTCACTAGTAGCAGTGAGAAAAACATCACGGGGTGGTGCGCATTGTATGGGTATGTGTTACATTAGATTCACTAGTAGCAGTGAGAAAAACATCACGGGGTGGTGTGAATTGTATGGGTGTGTGTTACATTAGATTCACTAGTAGCAGTGAGAAAAACATCACGGGGTGCTGCGCATTGCATGGGTGTGTGTTACACTAGATTCACTAGTAGCAATGAGAAAAACATCACGGGGTGCTGCGCATTGCATGGGTGTGTGTCACATTAGATTCACTACTAGGAGTGAGAAAAACATCACGGGGTGGTGCGCATTGTATGGGTGTGTGTCACATTAGATTCACTAGTACGAGTGAGAAAAACATCACGGGGTGGTGCGCATTGTATGGGTGTGTGTTACATTAGATTCACTAGTAGCAGTGAGAAAAACATCACGGGGTGGTGCCCATTGTTTGGGTGTGTGTTACATTATATTCACTAGTAGCAGTGAGAAAAACATCACGGGGTGGTGCGCATTGTATGGGTGTGTGTTACATTAGATTCACTAGTAGCATTGAGAAAAACATCACGGGGTGGTGCGCATTGTATGGGTGTGTGTTACATTAGATTCACTAGTAGCAGTGAGAAAAACATCACGGGGTGGTGCGCATTGTATGGGTGTGTGTTACATTAGATTCACTAGTAGGAGTGAGAAAAACATCACGGGGTGGTGCGCATTGTATGGGTGTGTGTTACATTAGATTCACTAGTAGCAGTGAGAAAAACATCACGGGGTGGTGCGCATTGTATGGGTGTGTGTTACATTACATTCACTAGTAGCAGTGAGAAAAACATCACGGGGTGGTGCGCATTGTATGGGTGTGTGTTACATTACATTCACTAGTAGCAGTGAGAAAAACATCACGGGGTGGTGCGCATTGTATGGGTGTGTGTTACATTAGATTCACTAGTAGCAGTGAGAAAAACATCACGGGGTGGTGCGCATTGTATGGGTGTGTGTTACATTAGATTCACTAGTAGCAGTGAGAAAAACATCACGGGGTGCTGCGCATTGCATGGGTGTGTGTCACATTAGATTCACTACTAGGAGTGAGAAAAACATCACGGGGTGGTGCGCATTGTATGGGTGTGTGTCACATTAGATTCACTAGTAGGAGTGAGAATAACATCACGGGGTGGTGCGCATTGTATGGGTGTGTGTTACATTACATTCATTAGTAGCAGTGAGAAAAACATCACGGGGTGGTGCGCATTGTATGGGTGTGTGTCACATTAGATTCACTAGTAGGAGTGAGAAAAACATCACGGGGTGGTGCGCATTGTATGGGTGTGTATCACATTAGATTCACTAGTAGGAGTGAGAAAAACATCACGGGGTGGTGCGCATTGTATGGGTGTGTGTCACATTAGATTCACTAGTAGGAGTGAGAAAAACATCACGGGGTGGTGCGCATTGTATGAGTGTGTGTTACATTACATTCACTAGTAGCAGTGAGAAAAACATCACGGGGTGGTGCGCATTGTATGGGTGTGTGTTACATTAGATTCACTAGTAGCATTGAGAAAAACATCACGGGGTGGTGCGCATTGTATGGGTGTGTGTTACATTAGATTCACTAGTAGCAGTGAGAAAAACATCACGGGGTGGTGCGCATTGTATGGGTGTGTGTTACATTACATTCACTAGTAGCAGTGAGAAAAACATCACGGGGTGGTGCGCATTGTATGGGTATGTGTTACATTAGATTCACTAGTAGCAGTGAGAAAAACATCACGGGGTGTTGCGCATTGTATGGGTGTGTGTTACATTAGATTCACTAGTAGCATTGAGAAAAACATCACGGGGTGGTGCGCATTGTATGGGTGTGTGTTACATTACATTCACTAGTAGCAGTGAGAAAAACATCACGGGGTGGTGCGCATTGTATGGGTGTGTGTTACATTACATTCACTAGTAGCAGTGAGAAAAACATCACGGGGTGGTGCGCATTGTATGGGTATGTGTTACATTAGATTCACTAGTAGCAGTGAGAAAAACATCACGGGGTGGTGTGCATTGTATGGGTGTGTGTTACATTAGATTCACTAGTAGCAGTGAGAAAAACATCACGGGGTGCTGCGCATTGCATGGGTGTGTGTCACATTAGATTCACTACTAGGAGTGAGAAAAACATCACGGGGTGGTGCGCATTGTATGGGTGTGTGTCACATTAGATTCACTAGTAGGAGTGAGAAAAACATCACGGGGTGGTGCGCATTGTATGGGTGTGTGTTACATTACATTCACTAGTAGCAGTGAGAAAAACATCACGGGGTGGTGCGCATTGTATGGGTGTGTGTTACATTACATTCACTAGTAGCAGTGAGAAAAACATCACGGGGTGGTGCGCATTGTATGGGTGTGTGTTACATTACATTCACTAGTAGGAGTGAGAAAAACATCACGGGGTGGTGCGCCTTGTATGGGTGTGTGTTACATTACATTCACTAGTAGGAGTGAGAAAAACATCACGGGGTGGTGCGCCTTGTATGGGCGTGTGTTACATTAGATTCACTAGTAGGAGTGAGAAAAACATCACGGGGTGGTGCGCCTTGTATGGGCGTGTGTTACATTACATTCACTAGTAGCAGTGAGAAAAACATCACGGGGTGGTGCGCATTGTATGGGTGTGTGTTACATTAGATTCACTAGTAGGAGTGAGAAAAACATCACGGGGTGGTGCGCATTGTATGGGGGTGTGTAACATTAGATTCACTAGTAGGAGTGAGAAAAACATCACGGGGTGGTGCGCATTGTATGGGTGTGTGTTACATTACATTCACTAGTAGCAGTGAGAAAAACATCACGGGGTGGTGCGCATTGTTTGGGTGTGTGTTACATTATATTCACTAGTAGCAGTGAGAAAAACATCACGGGGTGGTGCGCATTGTATGGGTGTGTGTTACATTAGATTCACTAGTAGCATTGAGAAAAACATCACGGGGTGGTGCGCATTGTATGGGTGTGTGTTACATTAGATTCACTAGTAGCAGTGAGAAAAACATCACGGGGTGGTGCGCATTGTATGGGTGTGTGTTACATTAGATTCACTAGTAGGAGTGAGAAAAACATCACGGGGTGGTGCGCATTGTATGGGTGTGTGTTACATTAGATTCACTAGTAGCAGTGAGAAAAACATCACGGGGTGGTGCGCATTGTATGGGTGTGTGTTACATTACATTCACTAGTAGCAGTGAGAAAAACATCACGGGGTGGTGCGCATTGTATGGGTGTGTGTTACATTACATTCACTAGTAGCAGTGAGAAAAACATCACGGGGTGGTGCGCATTGTATGGGTATGTGTTACATTAGATTCACTAGTAGCAGTGAGAAAAACATCACGGGGTGGTGCGCATTGTATGGGTGTGTGTTACATTAGATTCACTGTTAGGAGTGAGAAAAACATCACGGGGTGGTGCGCCTTGTATGGGTGTGTGTTACATTAGATTCACTGTTAGGAGTGAGAAAAACATCACGGGGTGGTGCGCCTTGTATGGGTGTGTGTTACATTAGATTCACTAGTAGGAGTGAGAAAAACATCACGGGGTGCTGCGCATTGCATGGGTGTGTGTTACACTAGATTCACTAGTAGCAATGAGAAAAACATCACGGGGTGCTGCGCATTGCATGGGTGTGTGTCACATTAGATTCACTACTAGGAGTGAGAAAAACATCACGGGGTGGTGCGCATTGTATGGGTGTGTGTCACATTAGATTCACTAGTAGGAGTGAGAAAAACATCACGGGGTGGTGCGCATTGTATGGGTGTGTGTTACATTAGATTCACTAGTAGCAGTGAGAAAAACATCACGGGGTGGTGCCCATTGTTTGGGTGTGTGTTACATTATATTCACTAGTAGCAGTGAGAAAAACATCACGGGGTGGTGCGCATTGTATGGGTGTGTGTTACATTAGATTCACTAGTAGCAGTGAGAAAAACATCACGGGGTGGTGCGCATTGTATGGGTGTGTGTTACATTAGATTCACTAGTAGCAGTGAGAAAAACATCACGGGGTGGTGCGCATTGTATGGGTGTGTGTTACATTAGATTCACTAGTAGGAGTGAGAAAAACATCACGGGGTGGTGCGCATTGTATGGGTGTGTGTTACATTAGATTCACTAGTAGCAGTGAGAAAAACATCACGGGGTGGTGCGCATTGTATGGGTGTGTGTTACATTACATTCACTAGTAGCAGTGAGAAAAACATCACGGGGTGGTGCGCATTGTATGGGTGTGTGTTACATTACATTCACTAGTAGCAGTGAGAAAAACATCACGGGGTGGTGCGCATTGTATGGGTGTGTGTTACATTAGATTCACTAGTAGCAGTGAGAAAAACATCACGGGGTGGTGCGCATTGTATGGGTGTGTGTTACATTAGATTCACTAGTAGCAGTGAGAAAAACATCACGGGGTGCTGCGCATTGCATGGGTGTGTGTCACATTAGATTCACTACTAGGAGTGAGAAAAACATCACGGGGTGGTGCGCATTGTATGGGTGTGTGTCACATTAGATTCACTAGTAGGAGTGAGAATAACATCACGGGGTGGTGCGCATTGTATGGGTGTGTGTTACATTACATTCATTAGTAGCAGTGAGAAAAACATCACGGGGTGGTGCGCATTGTATGGGTGTGTGTCACATTAGATTCACTAGTAGGAGTGAGAAAAACATCACGGGGTGGTGCGCATTGTATGGGTGTGTATCACATTAGATTCACTAGTAGGAGTGAGAAAAACATCACGGGGTGGTGCGCATTGTATGGGTGTGTGTCACATTAGATTCACTAGTAGGAGTGAGAAAAACATCACGGGGTGGTGCGCATTGTATGAGTGTGTGTTACATTACATTCACTAGTAGCAGTGAGAAAAACATCACGGGGTGGTGCGCATTGTATGGGTGTGTGTTACATTAGATTCACTAGTAGCATTGAGAAAAACATCACGGGGTGGTGCGCATTGTATGGGTGTGTGTTACATTAGATTCACTAGTAGCAGTGAGAAAAACATCACGGGGTGGTGCGCATTGTATGGGTGTGTGTTACATTACATTCACTAGTAGCAGTGAGAAAAACATCACGGGGTGGTGCGCATTGTATGGGTATGTGTTACATTAGATTCACTAGTAGCAGTGAGAAAAACATCACGGGGTGTTGCGCATTGTATGGGTGTGTGTTACATTAGATTCACTAGTAGCATTGAGAAAAACATCACGGGGTGGTGCGCATTGTATGGGTGTGTGTTACATTACATTCACTAGTAGCAGTGAGAAAAACATCACGGGGTGGTGCGCATTGTATGGGTGTGTGTTACATTACATTCACTAGTAGCAGTGAGAAAAACATCACGGGGTGGTGCGCATTGTATGGGTATGTGTTACATTAGATTCACTAGTAGCAGTGAGAAAAACATCACGGGGTGGTGTGCATTGTATGGGTGTGTGTTACATTAGATTCACTAGTAGCAGTGAGAAAAACATCACGGGGTGCTGCGCATTGCATGGGTGTGTGTCACATTAGATTCACTACTAGGAGTGAGAAAAACATCACGGGGTGGTGCGCATTGTATGGGTGTGTGTCACATTAGATTCACTAGTAGGAGTGAGAAAAACATCACGGGGTGGTGCGCATTGTATGGGTGTGTGTTACATTACATTCACTAGTAGCAGTGAGAAAAACATCACGGGGTGGTGCGCATTGTATGGGTGTGTGTTACATTACATTCACTAGTAGCAGTGAGAAAAACATCACGGGGTGGTGCGCATTGTATGGGTGTGTGTTACATTACATTCACTAGTAGGAGTGAGAAAAACATCACGGGGTGGTGCGCCTTGTATGGGTGTGTGTTACATTACATTCACTAGTAGGAGTGAGAAAAACATCACGGGGTGGTGCGCCTTGTATGGGCGTGTGTTACATTAGATTCACTAGTAGGAGTGAGAAAAACATCACGGGGTGGTGCGCCTTGTATGGGCGTGTGTTACATTACATTCACTAGTAGCAGTGAGAAAAACATCACGGGGTGGTGCGCATTGTATGGGTGTGTGTTACATTAGATTCACTAGTAGGAGTGAGAAAAACATCACGGGGTGGTGCGCATTGTATGGGGGTGTGTAACATTAGATTCACTAGTAGGAGTGAGAAAAACATCACGGGGTGGTGCGCATTGTATGGGTGTGTGTTACATTACATTCACTAGTAGCAGTGAGAAAAACATCACGGGGTGGTGCGCATTGTTTGGGTGTGTGTTACATTATATTCACTAGTAGCAGTGAGAAAAACATCACGGGGTGGTGCGCATTGTATGGGTGTGTGTTACATTAGATTCACTAGTAGCATTGAGAAAAACATCACGGGGTGGTGCGCATTGTATGGGTGTGTGTTACATTAGATTCACTAGTAGCAGTGAGAAAAACATCACGGGGTGGTGCGCATTGTATGGGTGTGTGTTACATTAGATTCACTAGTAGGAGTGAGAAAAACATCACGGGGTGGTGCGCATTGTATGGGTGTGTGTTACATTAGATTCACTAGTAGCAGTGAGAAAAACATCACGGGGTGGTGCGCATTGTATGGGTGTGTGTTACATTACATTCACTAGTAGCAGTGAGAAAAACATCACGGGGTGGTGCGCATTGTATGGGTGTGTGTTACATTACATTCACTAGTAGCAGTGAGAAAAACATCACGGGGTGGTGCGCATTGTATGGGTATGTGTTACATTAGATTCACTAGTAGCAGTGAGAAAAACATCACGGGGTGGTGCGCATTGTATGGGTGTGTGTTACATTAGATTCACTGTTAGGAGTGAGAAAAACATCACGGGGTGGTGCGCCTTGTATGGGTGTGTGTTACATTAGATTCACTGTTAGGAGTGAGAAAAACATCACGGGGTGGTGCGCCTTGTATGGGTGTGTGTTACATTAGATTCACTAGTAGGAGTGAGAAAAACATCACGGGGTGCTGCGCATTGCATGGGTGTGTGTCACATTAGATTCACTACTAGGAGTGAGAAAAACATCACGGGGTGGTGCGCATTGTATGGGTGTGTGTCACATTAGATTCACTAGTAGGAGTGAGAATAACATCACGGGGTGGTGCGCATTGTATGGGTGTGTGTTACATTACATTCACTAGTAGCAGTGAGAAAAACATCACGGGGTGGTGCGCATTGTATGGGTGTGTGTCACATTAGATTCACTAGTAGGAGTGAGAAAAACATCACGGGGTGGTGCGCATTGTATGGGTGTGTATCACATTAGATTCACTAGTAGGAGTGAGAAAAACATCACGGGGTGGTGCGCATTGTATGGGTGTGTGTCACATTAGATTCACTAGTAGGAGTGAGAAAAACATCACGGGGTGGTGCGCATTGTATGAGTGTGTGTTACATTACATTCACTAGTAGCAGTGAGAAAAACATCACGGGGTGGTGCGCATTGTATGGGTGTGTGTTACATTAGATTCACTAGTAGCATTGAGAAAAACATCACGGGGTGGTGCGCATTGTATGGGTGTGTGTTACATTAGATTCACTAGTAGCAGTGAGAAAAACATCACGGGGTGGTGCGCATTGTATGGGTGTGTGTTACATTACATTCACTAGTAGCAGTGAGAAAAACATCACGGGGTGGTGCGCATTGTATGGGTATGTGTTACATTAGATTCACTAGTAGCAGTGAGAAAAACATCACGGGGTGTTGCGCATTGTATGGGTGTGTGTTACATTAGATTCACTAGTAGCATTGAGAAAAACATCACGGGGTGGTGCGCATTGTATGGGTGTGTGTTACATTACATTCACTAGTAGCAGTGAGAAAAACATCACGGGGTGGTGCGCATTGTATGGGTGTGTGTTACATTACATTCACTAGTAGCAGTGAGAAAAACATCACGGGGTGGTGCGCATTGTATGGGTATGTGTTACATTAGATTCACTAGTAGCAGTGAGAAAAACATCACGGGGTGGTGTGCATTGTATGGGTGTGTGTTACATTAGATTCACTAGTAGCAGTGAGAAAAACATCACGGGGTGCTGCGCATTGCATGGGTGTGTGTCACATTAGATTCACTACTAGGAGTGAGAAAAACATCACGGGGTGGTGCGCATTGTATGGGTGTGTGTCACATTAGATTCACTAGTAGGAGTGAGAAAAACATCACGGGGTGGTGCGCATTGTATGGGTGTGTGTTACATTACATTCACTAGTAGCAGTGAGAAAAACATCACGGGGTGGTGCGCATTGTATGGGTGTGTGTTACATTACATTCACTAGTAGCAGTGAGAAAAACATCACGGGGTGGTGCGCATTGTATGGGTGTGTGTTACATTACATTCACTAGTAGGAGTGAGAAAAACATCACGGGGTGGTGCGCCTTGTATGGGTGTGTGTTACATTACATTCACTAGTAGGAGTGAGAAAAACATCACGGGGTGGTGCGCCTTGTATGGGCGTGTGTTACATTAGATTCACTAGTAGGAGTGAGAAAAACATCACGGGGTGGTGCGCCTTGTATGGGCGTGTGTTACATTACATTCACTAGTAGCAGTGAGAAAAACATCACGGGGTGGTGCGCATTGTATGGGTGTGTGTTACATTAGATTCACTAGTAGGAGTGAGAAAAACATCACGGGGTGGTGCGCATTGTATGGGTGTGTGTTACATTAGATTCACTAGTAGGAGTGAGAAAAACATCACGGGGTGGTGCGCATTGTATGGGTGTGTGTTACATTACATTCACTAGTAGCAGTGAGAAAAACATCACGGGGTGGTGCGCATTGTATGGGTGTGTGTTACATTACATTCACTAGTAGCAGTGAGAAAAATATCACGGGGTGGTGCGCATTGTATGGGTGTGTGTCACATTAGATTCACTAGTAGGAGTGAGAAAAACATCACGGGGTGGTGCGCATTGTATGTGTGTGTGTTACATTACATTCACTAGTAGGAGTGAGAAAAACATCACGGGGTGGTGCGCATTGTATGGGTGTGTGTCACATTAGATTCACTAGTAGGAGTGAGAAAAACATCACGGGGTGGTTTGCATTGTATGTGTGTGTGTCTCATTAGATTCCCTAGTAGGAGTGAGAAAAACATAACGGGGTGGTGCGCATTGTATGGGTGTGTGTTACATTACATTCACTAGTAGCAGTGAGAAAAACATCACGGGGTGGTGCGCATTGTATGGGTGTGTGTTACATTACAATCACTAGTAGCAGTGAGAAAAACATCACGGGGTGGTGCGCATTGTATGGGTGTGTGTTACATTACATTCACTAGTAGCAGTGAGAAAAACATCACGGGGTGGTGCGCATTGTATGGGTGTGTGTTACATTACATTCACTAGTAGCAGTGAGAAAAACATCACGGGGTGGTGCGCATTGTATGGGTGTGTGTTACATTACATTCACTAGTAGGAGTGAGAAAAACATCACGGGGTGGTGCGCCTTGTATGGGTGTGTGTTACATTACATTCACTAGTAGGAGTGAGAAAAACATCACGGGGTGGTGCGCCTTGTATGGGCGTGTGTTACATTAGATTCACTAGTAGGAGTGAGAAAAACATCACGGGGTGGTGCGCCTTGTATGGGCGTGTGTTACATTACATTCACTAGTAGCAGTGAGAAAAACATCACGGGGTGGTGCGCATTGTATGGGTGTGTGTTACATTAGATTCACTAGTAGGAGTGAGAAAAACATCACGGGGTGGTGCGCATTGTATGGGGGTGTGTAACATTAGATTCACTAGTAGGAGTGAGAAAAACATCACGGGGTGGTGCGCATTGTATGGGTGTGTGTTACATTACATTCACTAGTAGCAGTGAGAAAAACATCACGGGGTGGTGCGCATTGTTTGGGTGTGTGTTACATTATATTCACTAGTAGCAGTGAGAAAAACATCACGGGGTGGTGCGCATTGTATGGGTGTGTGTTACATTAGATTCACTAGTAGCATTGAGAAAAACATCACGGGGTGGTGCGCATTGTATGGGTGTGTGTTACATTAGATTCACTAGTAGCAGTGAGAAAAACATCACGGGGTGGTGCGCATTGTATGGGTGTGTGTTACATTAGATTCACTAGTAGGAGTGAGAAAAACATCACGGGGTGGTGCGCATTGTATGGGTGTGTGTTACATTAGATTCACTAGTAGCAGTGAGAAAAACATCACGGGGTGGTGCGCATTGTATGGGTGTGTGTTACATTACATTCACTAGTAGCAGTGAGAAAAACATCACGGGGTGGTGCGCATTGTATGGGTGTGTGTTACATTACATTCACTAGTAGCAGTGAGAAAAACATCACGGGGTGGTGCGCATTGTATGGGTATGTGTTACATTAGATTCACTAGTAGCAGTGAGAAAAACATCACGGGGTGGTGCGCATTGTATGGGTGTGTGTTACATTAGATTCACTGTTAGGAGTGAGAAAAACATCACGGGGTGGTGCGCCTTGTATGGGTGTGTGTTACATTAGATTCACTGTTAGGAGTGAGAAAAACATCACGGGGTGGTGCGCCTTGTATGGGTGTGTGTTACATTAGATTCACTAGTAGGAGTGAGAAAAACATCACGGGGTGCTGCGCATTGCATGGGTGTGTGTCACATTAGATTCACTACTAGGAGTGAGAAAAACATCACGGGGTGGTGCGCATTGTATGGGTGTGTGTCACATTAGATTCACTAGTAGGAGTGAGAATAACATCACGGGGTGGTGCGCATTGTATGGGTGTGTGTTACATTACATTCACTAGTAGCAGTGAGAAAAACATCACGGGGTGGTGCGCATTGTATGGGTGTGTGTCACATTAGATTCACTAGTAGGAGTGAGAAAAACATCACGGGGTGGTGCGCATTGTATGGGTGTGTATCACATTAGATTCACTAGTAGGAGTGAGAAAAACATCACGGGGTGGTGCGCATTGTATGGGTGTGTGTCACATTAGATTCACTAGTAGGAGTGAGAAAAACATCACGGGGTGGTGCGCATTGTATGAGTGTGTGTTACATTACATTCACTAGTAGCAGTGAGAAAAACATCACGGGGTGGTGCGCATTGTATGGGTGTGTGTTACATTAGATTCACTAGTAGCATTGAGAAAAACATCACGGGGTGGTGCGCATTGTATGGGTGTGTGTTACATTAGATTCACTAGTAGCAGTGAGAAAAACATCACGGGGTGGTGCGCATTGTATGGGTGTGTGTTACATTACATTCACTAGTAGCAGTGAGAAAAACATCACGGGGTGGTGCGCATTGTATGGGTATGTGTTACATTAGATTCACTAGTAGCAGTGAGAAAAACATCACGGGGTGTTGCGCATTGTATGGGTGTGTGTTACATTAGATTCACTAGTAGCATTGAGAAAAACATCACGGGGTGGTGCGCATTGTATGGGTGTGTGTTACATTACATTCACTAGTAGCAGTGAGAAAAACATCACGGGGTGGTGCGCATTGTATGGGTGTGTGTTACATTACATTCACTAGTAGCAGTGAGAAAAACATCACGGGGTGGTGCGCATTGTATGGGTATGTGTTACATTAGATTCACTAGTAGCAGTGAGAAAAACATCACGGGGTGGTGTGCATTGTATGGGTGTGTGTTACATTAGATTCACTAGTAGCAGTGAGAAAAACATCACGGGGTGCTGCGCATTGCATGGGTGTGTGTCACATTAGATTCACTACTAGGAGTGAGAAAAACATCACGGGGTGGTGCGCATTGTATGGGTGTGTGTCACATTAGATTCACTAGTAGGAGTGAGAAAAACATCACGGGGTGGTGCGCATTGTATGGGTGTGTGTTACATTACATTCACTAGTAGCAGTGAGAAAAACATCACGGGGTGGTGCGCATTGTATGGGTGTGTGTTACATTACATTCACTAGTAGCAGTGAGAAAAACATCACGGGGTGGTGCGCATTGTATGGGTGTGTGTTACATTACATTCACTAGTAGGAGTGAGAAAAACATCACGGGGTGGTGCGCCTTGTATGGGTGTGTGTTACATTACATTCACTAGTAGGAGTGAGAAAAACATCACGGGGTGGTGCGCCTTGTATGGGCGTGTGTTACATTAGATTCACTAGTAGGAGTGAGAAAAACATCACGGGGTGGTGCGCCTTGTATGGGCGTGTGTTACATTACATTCACTAGTAGCAGTGAGAAAAACATCACGGGGTGGTGCGCATTGTATGGGTGTGTGTTACATTAGATTCACTAGTAGGAGTGAGAAAAACATCACGGGGTGGTGCGCATTGTATGGGTGTGTGTTACATTAGATTCACTAGTAGGAGTGAGAAAAACATCACGGGGTGGTGCGCATTGTATGGGTGTGTGTTACATTACATTCACTAGTAGCAGTGAGAAAAACATCACGGGGTGGTGCGCATTGTATGGGTGTGTGTTACATTACATTCACTAGTAGCAGTGAGAAAAATATCACGGGGTGGTGCGCATTGTATGGGTGTGTGTCACATTAGATTCACTAGTAGGAGTGAGAAAAACATCACGGGGTGGTGCGCATTGTATGTGTGTGTGTTACATTACATTCACTAGTAGGAGTGAGAAAAACATCACGGGGTGGTGCGCATTGTATGGGTGTGTGTCACATTAGATTCACTAGTAGGAGTGAGAAAAACATCACGGGGTGGTTTGCATTGTATGTGTGTGTGTCTCATTAGATTCCCTAGTAGGAGTGAGAAAAACATAACGGGGTGGTGCGCATTGTATGGGTGTGTGTTACATTACATTCACTAGTAGCAGTGAGAAAAACATCACGGGGTGGTGCGCATTGTATGGGTGTGTGTTACATTACAATCACTAGTAGCAGTGAGAAAAACATCACGGGGTGGTGCGCATTGTATGGGTGTGTGTTACATTACATTCACTAGTAGCAGTGAGAAAAACATCACGGGGTGGTGCGCATTGTATGGGTGTGTGTTACATTAGATTCACTAGTAGCAGTGAGAAAAACATCACGGGGTGGTGCGCATTGTATGGGTGTGTGTTACATTACATTCACTAGTAGCAGTGAGAAAAACATCACGGGGTGGTGCGCATTGTATGGGTGTGTGTTACATTACATTCACTAGTAGCAGTGAGAAAAACATCACGGGGTGGTGCGCATTGTATGGGTATGTGTTACATTAGATTCACTAGTAGCAGTGAGAAAAACATCACGGGGTGGTGCGCATTGTATGGGTGTGTGTTACATTAGATTCACTAGTAGCAGTGAGAAAAACATCACGGGGTGGTGCGCATTGTATGGGTGTGTGTTACATTACATTCACTAGTAGCAGTGAGAAAAACATCACGGGGTGGTGCGCATTGTATGGGTGTGTGTTACATTACATTCACTAGTAGCAGTGAGAAAAACATCACGGGGTGGTGCGCATTGTATGGGTATGTGTTACATTAGATTCACTAGTAGCAGTGAGAAAAACATCACGGGGTGGTGCGCATTGTATGGGTGTGTGTTACATTAGATTCACTAGTAGCAGTGAGAAAAACATCACGGGGTGCTGCGCATTGCATGGGTGTGTGTCACATTAGATTCACTAGTAGGAGTGAGAAAAACATCACGGGGTGGTGCGCATTGTATGGGTGTGTGTTACATTACATTCACTAGTAGCAGTGAGAAAAACATCACGGGGTGGTGCGCATTGTATGGGTGTGTGTTACATTACATTCACTAGTAGCAGTGAGAAAAACATCACGGGGTGGTGCGCATTGTATGGGTGTGTGTTACATTAGATTCACTAGTAGGAGTGAGAAAAACATCACGGGGTGGTGCGCCTTGTATGGGTGTGTGTTACATTACATTCACTAGTAGGAGTGAGAAAAACATCACGGGGTGGTGCGCCTTGTATGGGCGTGTGTTACATTAGATTCACTAGTAGGAGTGAGAAAAACATCACGGGGTGGTGCGCCTTGTATGGGCGTGTGTTACATTAGATTCACTATTAGCAGTGAGAAAAACATCACGGGGTGGTGCGCATTGTATGGGTGTGTGTTACATTACATTCACTAGTAGCAGTGAGAAAAACATCACGGGGTGGTGCGCATTGTATGGGTGTGTGTTACATTAGATTCACTAGTAGCAGTGAGAAAAACATCACGGGGTGGTGCGCATTGTATGGGTGTGTGTTACATTAGATTCACTAGTAGCAGTGAGAAAAACATCACGGTGTGCTGCGCATTGCATGGGTGTGTGTTACATTAGATTCACTAGTAGGAGTGAGAAAAACATCACGGGGTGGTGCGCATTGTATGGGTGTGTGTTACATTAGATTCACTAGTAGGAGTGAGAAAAACATCACGGGGTGGTGCGCATTGTATGGGTGTGTGTTACATTACATTCACTAGTAGCAGTGAGAAAAACATCACGGGGTGGTGCGCATTGTATGGGTGTGTGTTACATTACATTCACTAGTAGCAGTGAGAAAAATATCACGGGGTGGTGCGCATTGTATGGGTGTGTGTCACATTAGATTCACTAGTAGGAGTGAGAAAAACATCACGGGGTGGTGCGCATTGTATGTGTGTGTGTTACATTACATTCACTAGTAGGAGTGAGAAAAACATCACGGGGAGGTGCGCATTGTATGGGTGTGTGTCACATTAGATTCACTAGTAGGAGTGAGAAAAACATCACGGGGTGGTTTGCATTGTATGTGTGTGTGTCTCATTAGATTCCCTAGTAGGAGTGAGAAAAACATAACGGGGTGGTGCGCATTGTATGGGTGTGTGTTACATTACATTCACTAGTAGCAGTGAGAAAAACATCACGGGGTGGTGCGCATTGTATGGGTGTGTGTTACATTACAATCACTAGTAGCAGTGAGAAAAACATCACGGGGTGGTGCGCATTGTATGGGTGTGTGTTACATTACATTCACTAGTAGCAGTGAGAAAAACATCACGGGGTGGTGCGCATTGTATGGGTGTGTGTCACATTAGATTCACTAGTAGGAGTGAGAAAAACATCACGGGGTGGTGCGCATTGTATGGGTGTGTGTCACATTAGATTCACTAGTAGGAGTGAGAAAAACATCACGGGGTGGTGCGCATTGTATGGGTGTGTACTACATTACATTCACTAGTAGCAGGGAGAAAAACATCACGGGGTGGTGCGCATTGTATGGGTGTGTGTTACATTACAATCACTAGTAGCAGTGAGAAAAACATCACGGGGTGGTGCGCATTGTATGGGTGTGTGTTACATTAGATTCACTACTAGGAGTGAGAAAAACATCACGGGGTGGTGCACATTGTATGGGTGTGTGTTACATTAGATTCACTAGTAGCAGTGAGAAAAACATCACGGGGTGGTGCGCATTGTTTGGGTGTGTGTTACATTAGATTCACTAGTAGCAGTGAGAAAAACATCACGGGGTGGTGCGCATTGTATGGGTGTGTGTTACATTAGATTCACTAGTAGCAGTGAGAAAAACATCACGGGGTGGTGCGCATTGTATGGGTGTGTGTTACATTAGATTCACTAGTAGCAGTGAGAAAAACATCACGGGGTGGTGCGCATTGTTTGGGTGTGTGTTACATTAGATTCACTAGTAGCAGTGAGAAAAACATCACGGGGTGGTGCGCATTGTATGGGTGTGTGTTACATTAGATTCACTAGTAGCATTGAGAAAAACATCACGGGGTGGTGCGCATTGTATGGGTGTGTGTTACATTAGATTCACTAGTAGCAGTGAGAAAAACATCACGGGGTGGTGCGCATTGTATGGGTGTGTGTTACATTACATTCACTAGTAGCAGTGAGAAAAATATCACGGGGTGGTGCGCATTGTATGGGTGTGTGTCACATTAGATTCACTAGTAGGAGTGAGAAAAACATCACGGGGTGGTGCGCATTGTATGTGTGTGTGTTACATTACATTCACTAGTAGGAGTGAGAAAAACATCACGGGGTGGTGCGCATTGTATGGGTGTGTGTCACATTAGATTCACTAGTAGGAGTGAGAAAAACATCACGGGGTGGTTTGCATTGTATGTGTGTGTGTCTCATTAGATTCCCTAGTAGGAGTGAGAAAAACATAACGGGGTGGTGCGCATTGTATGGGTGTGTGTTACATTACATTCACTAGTAGCAGTGAGAAAAACATCACGGGGTGGTGCGCATTGTATGGGTGTGTGTTACATTACAATCACTAGTAGCAGTGAGAAAAACATCACGGGGTGGTGCGCATTGTATGGGTGTGTGTTACATTACATTCACTAGTAGCAGTGAGAAAAACATCACGGGGTGGTGCGCATTGTATGGGTGTGTGTTACATTAGATTCACTAGTAGCAGTGAGAAAAACATCACGGGGTGGTGCGCATTGTATGGGTGTGTGTTACATTACATTCACTAGTAGCAGTGAGAAAAACATCACGGGGTGGTGCGCATTGTATGGGTGTGTGTTACATTACATTCACTAGTAGCAGTGAGAAAAACATCACGGGGTGGTGCGCATTGTATGGGTATGTGTTACATTAGATTCACTAGTAGCAGTGAGAAAAACATCACGGGGTGGTGCGCATTGTATGGGTGTGTGTTACATTAGATTCACTAGTAGCAGTGAGAAAAACATCACGGGGTGGTGCGCATTGTATGGGTGTGTGTTACATTACATTCACTAGTAGCAGTGAGAAAAACATCACGGGGTGGTGCGCATTGTATGGGTGTGTGTTACATTACATTCACTAGTAGCAGTGAGAAAAACATCACGGGGTGGTGCGCATTGTATGGGTATGTGTTACATTAGATTCACTAGTAGCAGTGAGAAAAACATCACGGGGTGGTGCGCATTGTATGGGTGTGTGTTACATTAGATTCACTAGTAGCAGTGAGAAAAACATCACGGGGTGCTGCGCATTGCATGGGTGTGTGTCACATTAGATTCACTAGTAGGAGTGAGAAAAACATCACGGGGTGGTGCGCATTGTATGGGTGTGTGTTACATTACATTCACTAGTAGCAGTGAGAAAAACATCACGGGGTGGTGCGCATTGTATGGGTGTGTGTTACATTACATTCACTAGTAGCAGTGAGAAAAACATCACGGGGTGGTGCGCATTGTATGGGTGTGTGTTACATTACATTCACTAGTAGGAGTGAGAAAAACATCACGGGGTGGTGCGCATTGTATGGGTGTGTGTTACATTAGATTCACTAGTAGCAGTGAGAAAAACATCACGGGGTGGTGCGCATTGTTTGGGTGTGTGTTACATTAGATTCACTAGTAGCAGTGAGAAAAACATCACGGGGTGGTGCGCATTGTTTGGGTGTGTGTTACATTAGATTCACTAGTAGCAGTGAGAAAAACATCACGGGGTGGTGCGCATTGTATGGGTGTGTGTTACATTAGATTCACTAGTAGCAGTGAGAAAAACATCACGGGGTGGTGCGCATTGTATGGGTGTGTGTTACATTAGATTCACTAGTAGCAGTGAGAAAAACATCACGGGGTGGTGCGCATTGTTTGGGTGTGTGTTACATTAGATTCACTAGTAGCAGTGAGAAAAACATCACGGGGTGGTGCGCATTGTATGGGTGTGTGTTACATTAGATTCACTAGTAGCATTGAGAAAAACATCACGGGGTGGTGCGCATTGTATGGGTGTGTGTTACATTAGATTCACTAGTAGCAGTGAGAAAAACATCACGGGGTGGTGCGCATTGTATGGGTGTGTGTTACATTACATTCACTAGTAGCAGTGAGAAAAATATCACGGGGTGGTGCGCATTGTATGGGTGTGTGTCACATTAGATTCACTAGTAGGAGTGAGAAAAACATCACGGGGTGGTGCGCATTGTATGTGTGTGTGTTACATTACATTCACTAGTAGGAGTGAGAAAAACATCACGGGGTGGTGCGCATTGTATGGGTGTGTGTCACATTAGATTCACTAGTAGGAGTGAGAAAAACATCACGGGGTGGTTTGCATTGTATGTGTGTGTGTCTCATTAGATTCCCTAGTAGGAGTGAGAAAAACATAACGGGGTGGTGCGCATTGTATGGGTGTGTGTTACATTACATTCACTAGTAGCAGTGAGAAAAACATCACGGGGTGGTGCGCATTGTATGGGTGTGTGTTACATTACAATCACTAGTAGCAGTGAGAAAAACATCACGGGGTGGTGCGCATTGTATGGGTGTGTGTTACATTACATTCACTAGTAGCAGTGAGAAAAACATCACGGGGTGGTGCGCATTGTATGGGTGTGTGTTACATTAGATTCACTAGTAGCAGTGAGAAAAACATCACGGGGTGGTGCGCATTGTATGGGTGTGTGTTACATTACATTCACTAGTAGCAGTGAGAAAAACATCACGGGGTGGTGCGCATTGTATGGGTGTGTGTTACATTACATTCACTAGTAGCAGTGAGAAAAACATCACGGGGTGGTGCGCATTGTATGGGTATGTGTTACATTAGATTCACTAGTAGCAGTGAGAAAAACATCACGGGGTGGTGCGCATTGTATGGGTGTGTGTTACATTAGATTCACTAGTAGCAGTGAGAAAAACATCACGGGGTGGTGCGCATTGTATGGGTGTGTGTTACATTACATTCACTAGTAGCAGTGAGAAAAACATCACGGGGTGGTGCGCATTGTATGGGTGTGTGTTACATTACATTCACTAGTAGCAGTGAGAAAAACATCACGGGGTGGTGCGCATTGTATGGGTATGTGTTACATTAGATTCACTAGTAGCAGTGAGAAAAACATCACGGGGTGGTGCGCATTGTATGGGTGTGTGTTACATTAGATTCACTAGTAGCAGTGAGAAAAACATCACGGGGTGCTGCGCATTGCATGGGTGTGTGTCACATTAGATTCACTAGTAGGAGTGAGAAAAACATCACGGGGTGGTGCGCATTGTATGGGTGTGTGTTACATTACATTCACTAGTAGCAGTGAGAAAAACATCACGGGGTGGTGCGCATTGTATGGGTGTGTGTTACATTACATTCACTAGTAGCAGTGAGAAAAACATCACGGGGTGGTGCGCATTGTATGGGTGTGTGTTACATTACATTCACTAGTAGGAGTGAGAAAAACATCACGGGGTGGTGCGCCTTGTATGGGTGTGTGTTACATTACATTCACTAGTAGGAGTGAGAAAAACATCACGGGGTGGTGAGCCTTGTATGGGCGTGTGTTACATTAGATTCACTAGTAGGAGTGAGAAAAACATCACGGGGTGGTGCGCCTTGTATGGGCGTGTGTTACATTAGATTCACTAGTAGCAGTGAGAAAAACATCACGGGGTGGTGCGCATTGTATGGGTGTGTGTTACATTACATTCACTAGTAGCAGTGAGAAAAACATCACGGGGTGGTGCGCATTGTATGGGTGTGTGTTACATTAGATTCACTAGTAGCAGTGAGAAAAACATCACGGGGTGGTGCGCATTGTATGGGTGTGTGTTACATTAGATTCACTAGTAGCAGTGAGAAAAACATCACGGTGTGCTGCGCATTGCATGGGTGTGTGTTACATTAGATTCACTAGTAGGAGTGAGAAAAACATCACGGGGTGGTGCGCATTGTATGGGTGTGTGTTACATTAGATTCACTAGTAGGAGTGAGAAAAACATCACGGGGTGGTGCGCATTGTATGGGTGTGTGTTACATTACATTCACTAGTAGCAGTGAGAAAAACATCACGGGGTGGTGCGCATTGTATGGGTGTGTGTTACATTACATTCACTAGTAGCAGTGAGAAAAATATCACGGGGTGGTGCGCATTGTATGGGTGTGTGTCACATTAGATTCACTAGTAGGAGTGAGAAAAACATCACGGGGTGGTGCGCATTGTATGTGTGTGTGTTACATTACATTCACTAGTAGGAGTGAGAAAAACATCACGGGGTGGTGCGCATTGTATGGGTGTGTGTCACATTAGATTCACTAGTAGGAGTGAGAAAAACATCACGGGGTGGTTTGCATTGTATGTGTGTGTGTCTCATTAGATTCCCTAGTAGGAGTGAGAAAAACATAACGGGGTGGTGCGCATTGTATGGGTGTGTGTTACATTACATTCACTAGTAGCAGTGAGAAAAACATCACGGGGTGGTGCGCATTGTATGGGTGTGTGTTACATTACAATCACTAGTAGCAGTGAGAAAAACATCACGGGGTGGTGCGCATTGTATGGGTGTGTGTTACATTACATTCACTAGTAGCAGTGAGAAAAACATCACGGGGTGGTGCGCATTGTATGGGTGTGTGTCACATTAGATTCACTAGTAGGAGTGAGAAAAACATCACGGGGTGGTGCGCATTGTATGGGTGTGTGTCACATTAGATTCACTAGTAGGAGTGAGAAAAACATCACGGGGTGGTGCGCATTGTATGGGTGTGTACTACATTACATTCACTAGTAGCAGGGAGAAAAACATCACGGGGTGGTGCGCATTGTATGGGTGTGTGTTACATTACAATCACTAGTAGCAGTGAGAAAAACATCACGGGGTGGTGCGCATTGTATGGGTGTGTGTTACATTAGATTCACTAGTAGGAGTGAGAAAAACATCACGGGGTGGTGCACATTGTATGGGTGTGTGTTACATTAGATTCACTAGTAGCAGTGAGAAAAACATCACGGGGTGGTGCGCATTGTTTGGGTGTGTGTTACATTAGATTCACTAGTAGCAGTGAGAAAAACATCACGGGGTGGTGCGCATTGTATGGGTGTGTGTTACATTAGATTCACTAGTAGCATTGAGAAAAACATCACGGGGTGGTGCGCATTGTATGGGTGTGTGTTACATTAGATTCACTAGTAGCAGTGAGAAAAACATCACGGGGTGGTGCGCATTGTTTGGGTGTGTGTTACATTAGATTCACTAGTAGCAGTGAGAAAAACATCACGGGGTGGTGCGCATTGTATGGGTGTGTGTTACATTAGATTCACTAGTAGCATTGAGAAAAACATCACGGGGTGGTGCGCATTGTATGGGTGTGTGTTACATTAGATTCACTAGTAGCAGTGAGAAAAACATCACGGGGTGGTGCGCATTGTATGGGTGTGTGTTACATTACATTCACTAGTAGCAGTGAGAAAAATATCACGGGGTGGTGCGCATTGTATGGGTGTGTGTCACATTAGATTCACTAGTAGGAGTGAGAAAAACATCACGGGGTGGTGCGCATTGTATGTGTGTGTGTTACATTACATTCACTAGTAGGAGTGAGAAAAACATCACGGGGTGGTGCGCATTGTATGGGTGTGTGTCACATTAGATTCACTAGTAGGAGTGAGAAAAACATCACGGGGTGGTTTGCATTGTATGTGTGTGTGTCTCATTAGATTCCCTAGTAGGAGTGAGAAAAACATAACGGGGTGGTGCGCATTGTATGGGTGTGTGTTACATTACATTCACTAGTAGCAGTGAGAAAAACATCACGGGGTGGTGCGCATTGTATGGGTGTGTGTTACATTACAATCACTAGTAGCAGTGAGAAAAACATCACGGGGTGGTGCGCATTGTATGGGTGTGTGTTACATTACATTCACTAGTAGCAGTGAGAAAAACATCACGGGGTGGTGCGCATTGTATGGGTGTGTGTTACATTAGATTCACTAGTAGCAGTGAGAAAAACATCACGGGGTGGTGCGCATTGTATGGGTGTGTGTTACATTACATTCACTAGTAGCAGTGAGAAAAACATCACGGGGTGGTGCGCATTGTATGGGTGTGTGTTACATTACATTCACTAGTAGCAGTGAGAAAAACATCACGGGGTGGTGCGCATTGTATGGGTATGTGTTACATTAGATTCACTAGTAGCAGTGAGAAAAACATCACGGGGTGGTGCGCATTGTATGGGTGTGTGTTACATTAGATTCACTAGTAGCAGTGAGAAAAACATCACGGGGTGGTGCGCATTGTATGGGTGTGTGTTACATTACATTCACTAGTAGCAGTGAGAAAAACATCACGGGGTGGTGCGCATTGTATGGGTGTGTGTTACATTACATTCACTAGTAGCAGTGAGAAAAACATCACGGGGTGGTGCGCATTGTATGGGTATGTGTTACATTAGATTCACTAGTAGCAGTGAGAAAAACATCACGGGGTGGTGCGCATTGTATGGGTGTGTGTTACATTAGATTCACTAGTAGCAGTGAGAAAAACATCACGGGGTGCTGCGCATTGCATGGGTGTGTGTCACATTAGATTCACTAGTAGGAGTGAGAAAAACATCACGGGGTGGTGCGCATTGTATGGGTGTGTGTTACATTACATTCACTAGTAGCAGTGAGAAAAACATCACGGGGTGGTGCGCATTGTATGGTGTGTGTGTTACATTACATTCACTAGTAGCAGTGAGAAAAACATCACGGGGTGGTGCGCATTGTATGGGTGTGTGTTACATTACATTCACTAGTAGGAGTGAGAAAAACATCACGGGGTGGTGCGCCTTGTATGGGTGTGTGTTACATTACATTCACTAGTAGGAGTGAGAAAAACATCACGGGGTGGTGAGCCTTGTATGGGCGTGTGTTACATTAGATTCACTAGTAGGAGTGAGAAAAACATCACGGGGTGGTGCGCCTTGTATGGGCGTGTGTTACATTAGATTCACTAGTAGCAGTGAGAAAAACATCACGGGGTGGTGCGCATTGTATGGGTGTGTGTTACATTACATTCACTAGTAGCAGTGAGAAAAACATCACGGGGTGGTGCGCATTGTATGGGTGTGTGTTACATTAGATTCACTAGTAGCAGTGAGAAAAACATCACGGGGTGGTGCGCATTGTATGGGTGTGTGTTACATTAGATTCACTAGTAGCAGTGAGAAAAACATCACGGTGTGCTGCGCATTGCATGGGTGTGTGTTACATTAGATTCACTAGTAGGAGTGAGAAAAACATCACGGGGTGGTGCGCATTGTATGGGTGTGTGTTACATTAGATTCACTAGTAGGAGTGAGAAAAACATCACGGGGTGGTGCGCATTGTATGGGTGTGTGTTACATTACATTCACTAGTAGCAGTGAGAAAAACATCACGGGGTGGTGCGCATTGTATGGGTGTGTGTTACATTACATTCACTAGTAGCAGTGAGAAAAATATCACGGGGTGGTGCGCATTGTATGGGTGTGTGTCACATTAGATTCACTAGTAGGAGTGAGAAAAACATCACGGGGTGGTGCGCATTGTATGTGTGTGTGTTACATTACATTCACTAGTAGGAGTGAGAAAAACATCACGGGGTGGTGCGCATTGTATGGGTGTGTGTCACATTAGATTCACTAGTAGGAGTGAGAAAAACATCACGGGGTGGTTTGCATTGTATGTGTGTGTGTCTCATTAGATTCCCTAGTAGGAGTGAGAAAAACATAACGGGGTGGTGCGCATTGTATGGGTGTGTGTTACATTACATTCACTAGTAGCAGTGAGAAAAACATCACGGGGTGGTGCGCATTGTATGGGTGTGTGTTACATTACAATCACTAGTAGCAGTGAGAAAAACATCACGGGGTGGTGCGCATTGTATGGGTGTGTGTTACATTACATTCACTAGTAGCAGTGAGAAAAACATCACGGGGTGGTGCGCATTGTATGGGTGTGTGTCACATTAGATTCACTAGTAGGAGTGAGAAAAACATCACGGGGTGGTGCGCATTGTATGGGTGTGTGTCACATTAGATTCACTAGTAGGAGTGAGAAAAACATCACGGGGTGGTGCGCATTGTATGGGTGTGTACTACATTACATTCACTAGTAGCAGGGAGAAAAACATCACGGGGTGGTGCGCATTGTATGGGTGTGTGTTACATTACAATCACTAGTAGCAGTGAGAAAAACATCACGGGGTGGTGCGCATTGTATGGGTGTGTGTTACATTAGATTCACTAGTAGGAGTGAGAAAAACATCACGGGGTGGTGCACATTGTATGGGTGTGTGTTACATTAGATTCACTAGTAGCAGTGAGAAAAACATCACGGGGTGGTGCGCATTGTTTGGGTGTGTGTTACATTAGATTCACTAGTAGCAGTGAGAAAAACATCACGGGGTGGTGCGCATTGTATGGGTGTGTGTTACATTAGATTCACTAGTAGCATTGAGAAAAACATCACGGGGTGGTGCGCATTGTATGGGTGTGTGTTACATTAGATTCACTAGTAGCAGTGAGAAAAACATCACGGGGTGGTGCGCATTGTATGGGTGTGTGTTACATTAGATTCACTAGTAGGAGTGAGAAAAACATCACGGGGTGGTGCGCATTGTATGGGTGTGTGTTACATTAGATTCACTAGTAGCAGTGAGAAAAACATCACGGGGTGGTGCGCATTGTATGGGTGTGTGTTACATTACATTCACTAGTAGCAGTGAGAAAAACATCACGGGGTGGTGCGCACTGTATGGGTGTGTGTTACATTACATTCACTAGTAGCAGTGAGAAAAACATCACGGGGTGGTGCGCATTGTATGGGTATGTGTTACATTAGATTCACTAGTAGCAGTGAGAAAAACATCACGGGGTGGTGCGCATTGTATGGGTGTGTGTTACATTAGATTCACTAGTAGCAGTGAGAAAAACATCACGGGGTGCTGCGCATTGCATGGGTGTGTGTCACATTAGATTCACTACTAGGAGTGAGAAAAACATCACGGGGTGGTGCGCATTGTATGGGTGTGTGTCACATTAGATTCACTAGTAGGAGTGAGAAAAACATCACGGGGTGGTTTGCATTGTATGTGTGTGTGTCTCATTAGATTCCCTAGTAGGAGTGAGAAAAACATAACGGGGTGGTGCGCATTGTATGGGTGTGTGTTACATTACATTCACTAGTAGCAGTGAGAAAAACATCACGGGGTGGTGCGCATTGTATGGGTGTGTGTTACATTACAATCACTAGTAGCAGTGAGAAAAACATCACGGGGTGGTGCGCATTGTATGGGTGTGTGTTACATTACATTCACTAGTAGCAGTGAGAAAAACATCACGGGGTGGTGCGCATTGTATGGGTGTGTGTCACATTAGATTCACTAGTAGGAGTGAGAAAAACATCACGGGGTGGTGCGCATTGTATGGGTGTGTGTCACATTAGATTCACTAGTAGGAGTGAGAAAAACATCACGGGGTGGTGCGCATTGTATGGGTGTGTACTACATTACATTCACTAGTAGCAGGGAGAAAAACATCACGGGGTGGTGCGCATTGTATGGGTGTGTGTTACATTACAATCACTAGTAGCAGTGAGAAAAACATCACGGGGTGGTGCGCATTGTATGGGTGTGTGTTACATTAGATTCACTAGTAGGAGTGAGAAAAACATCACGGGGTGGTGCACATTGTATGGGTGTGTGTTACATTAGATTCACTAGTAGCAGTGAGAAAAACATCACGGGGTGGTGCGCATTGTTTGGGTGTGTGTTACATTAGATTCACTAGTAGCAGTGAGAAAAACATCACGGGGTGGTGCGCATTGTATGGGTGTGTGTTACATTAGATTCACTAGTAGCATTGAGAAAAACATCACGGGGTGGTGCGCATTGTATGGGTGTGTGTTACATTAGATTCACTAGTAGCAGTGAGAAAAACATCACGGGGTGGTGCGCATTGTATGGGTGTGTGTTACATTAGATTCACTAGTAGGAGTGAGAAAAACATCACGGGGTGGTGCGCATTGTATGGGTGTGTGTTACATTAGATTCACTAGTAGCAGTGAGAAAAACATCACGGGGTGGTGCGCATTGTATGGGTGTGTGTTACATTACATTCACTAGTAGCAGTGAGAAAAACATCACGGGGTGGTGCGCATTGTATGGGTGTGTGTTACATTACATTCACTAGTAGCAGTGAGAAAAACATCACGGGGTGGTGCGCATTGTATGGGTGTGTGTTACATTACATTCACTAGTAGCAGGGAGAAAAACATCACGGGGTGGTGCGCCTTGTATGGGTGTGTGTTACATTACATTCACTAGTAGGAGTGAGAAAAACATCACGGGGTGGTGCGCCTTGTATGGGCGTGTGTTACATTAGATTCACTAGTAGGAGTGAGAAAAACATCACGGGGTGGTGCGCCTTGTATGGGCGTGTGTTACATTAGATTCACTAGTAGCAGTGAGAAAAACATCACGGGGTGGTGCGCATTGTATGGGTGTGTGTTACATTACATTCACTAGTAGCAGTGAGAAAAACATCACGGGGTGGTGCGCATTGTATGGGTGTGTGTTACATTAGATTCACTAGTAGCAGTGAGAAAAACATCACGGGGTGGTGCGCATTGTATGGGTGTGTGTTACATTAGATTCACTAGTAGCAGTGAGAAAAACATCACGGGGTGCTGCGCATTGCATGGGTGTGTGTCACATTAGATTCACTACTAGGAGTGAGAAAAACATCACGGGGTGGTGCGCATTGTATGGGTGTGTGTTACATTAGATTCACTAGTAGCAGTGAGAAAAACATCACGGGGTGGTGCGCATTGTATGGGTGTGTGTTACATTAGATTCACTAGTAGGAGTGAGAAAAACATCACGGGGTGGTGCGCCTTGTATGGGTGTGTGTTACATTACATTCACTAGTAGCAGTGAGAAAAACATCACGGGGAGGTGCGCATTGTATGGGTGTGTGTTACATTACATTCACTAGTAGCAGTGAGAAAAACATCACGGGGTGGTGCGCATTGTATGGGTGTGTGTTACATTAGATTCACTAGTAGGAGTGAGAAAAACATCACGGGGTGGTGCGCATTGTATGGGTGTGTGTTACATTAGATTCACTAGTAGCAGTGAGAAAAACATCACGGGGTGGTGCGCATTGTTTGGGTGTGTGTTACATTAGATTCACTAGTAGCAGTGAGAAAAACATCACGGGGTGGTGCGCATTGTATGGGTGTGTGTTACATTAGATTCACTACTAGCATTGAGAAAAACATCACGGGGTGGTGCGCATTGTATGGGTGCGTGTTACATTAGATTCACTAGTAGCAGTGAGAAAAACATCACGGGGTGGTGCGCATTGTATGGTTGTGTGTTACATAAGATTCACTAGTAGGAGTGAGAAAAACATCACGGGGTGGTGCGCATTGTATGGGTGTGTGTTACATTAGATTCACTAGTAGCAGTGAGAAAAACATCACGGGGTGGTGCGCATTGTATGGGTGTGTGTTACATTACATTCACTAGTAGCAGTGAGAAAAACATCACGGGGTGGTGCGCATTGTATGGGTGTGTGTTACATTACATTCACTAGTAGCAGTGAGAAAAACATCACGGGGTGGTGCGCATTGTATGGGTATGTGTTACATTAGATTCACTAGTAGCAGTGAGAAAAACATCACGGGGTGGTGCGCATTGTATGGGTGTGTGTTACATTAGATTCACTAGTAGGAGTGAGAAAAACATCACGGGGTGGTGCGCATTGTATGGGTGTGTGTCACATTAGATTCACTAGTAGGAGTGAGAAAAACATCACGGGGTGGTGCGCATTGTATGGGTGTGTACTACATTACATTCACTAGTAGCAGGGAGAAAAACATCACGGGGTGGTGCGCATTGTATGGGTGTGTGTTACATTACAATCACTAGTAGCAGTGAGAAAAACATCACGGGGTGGTGCGCATTGTATGGGTGTGTGTTACATTAGATTCACTAGTAGGAGTGAGAAAAACATCACGGGGTGGTGCACATTGTATGGGTGTGTGTTACATTAGATTCACTAGTAGCAGTGAGAAAAACATCACGGGGTGGTGCGCATTGTTTGGGTGTGTGTTACATTAGATTCACTAGTAGCAGTGAGAAAAACATCACGGGGTGGTGCGCATTGTATGGGTGTGTGTTACATTAGATTCACTAGTAGCATTGAGAAAAACATCACGGGGTGGTGCGCATTGTATGGGTGTGTGTTACATTAGATTCACTAGTAGCAGTGAGAAAAACATCACGGGGTGGTGCGCATTGTATGGGTGTGTGTTACATTAGATTCACTAGTAGGAGTGAGAAAAACATCACGGGGTGGTGCGCATTGTATGGGTGTGTGTTACATTAGATTCACTAGTAGCAGTGAGAAAAACATCACGGGGTGGTGCGCATTGTATGGGTGTGTGTTACATTACATTCACTAGTAGCAGTGAGAAAAACATCACGGGGTGGTGCGCATTGTATGGGTGTGTGTTACATTACATTCACTAGTAGCAGTGAGAAAAACATCACGGGGTGGTGCGCATTGTATGGGTGTGTGTTACATTACATTCACTAGTAGCAGGGAGAAAAACATCACGGGGTGGTGCGCCTTGTATGGGTGTGTGTTACATTACATTCACTAGTAGGAGTGAGAAAAACATCACGGGGTGGTGCGCCTTGTATGGGCGTGTGTTACATTAGATTCACTAGTAGGAGTGAGAAAAACATCACGGGGTGGTGCGCCTTGTATGGGCGTGTGTTACATTAGATTCACTAGTAGCAGTGAGAAAAACATCACGGGGTGGTGCGCATTGTATGGGTGTGTGTTACATTACATTCACTAGTAGCAGTGAGAAAAACATCACGGGGTGGTGCGCATTGTATGGGTGTGTGTTACATTAGATTCACTAGTAGCAGTGAGAAAAACATCACGGGATGGTGCGCATTGTATGGGTGTGTGTTACATTAGATTCACTAGTAGCAGTGAGAAAAACATCACGGGGTGCTGCGCATTGCATGGGTGTGTGTCACATTAGATTCACTACTAGGAGTGAGAAAAACATCACGGGGTGGTGCGCATTGTATGGGTGTGTGTTACATTAGATTCACTAGTAGCAGTGAGAAAAACATCACGGGGTGGTGCGCATTGTATGGGTGTGTGTTACATTAGATTCACTAGTAGGAGTGAGAAAAACATCACGGGGTGGTGCGCCTTGTATGGGTGTGTGTTACATTACATTCACTAGTAGCAGTGAGAAAAACATCACGGGGAGGTGCGCATTGTATGGGTGTGTGTTACATTACATTCACTAGTAGCAGTGAGAAAAACATCACGGGGTGGTGCGCATTGTATGGGTGTGTGTTACATTAGATTCACTAGTAGCAGTGAGAAAAACATCACGGGGTGGTGCGCATTGTTTGGGTGTGTGTTACATTAGATTCACTAGTAGCAGTGAGAAAAACATCACGGGGTGGTGCGCATTGTATGGGTGTGTGTTACATTAGATTCACTACTAGCATTGAGAAAAACATCACGGGGTGGTGCGCATTGTATGGGTGCGTGTTACATTAGATTCACTAGTAGCAGTGAGAAAAACATCACGGGGTGGTGCGCATTGTATGGTTGTGTGTTACATTAGATTCACTAGTAGGAGTGAGAAAAACATCACGGGGTGGTGCGCATTGTATGGGTGTGTGTTACATTAGATTCACTAGTAGCAGTGAGAAAAACATCACGGGGTGGTGCGCATTGTATGGGTGTGTGTTACATTACATTCACTAGTAGCAGTGAGAAAAACATCACGGGGTGGTGCGCATTGTATGGGTGTGTGTTACATTACATTCACTAGTAGCAGTGAGAAAAACATCACGGGGTGGTGCGCATTGTATGGGTATGTGTTACATTAGATTCACTAGTAGCAGTGAGAAAAACATCACGGGGTGGTGCGCATTGTATGGGTGTGTGTTACATTAGATTCACTAGTAGCAGTGAGAAAAACATCACGGGGTGCTGCGCATTGCATGGGTGTGTGTCAAATTAGATTCACTACTAGGAGTGAGAAAAACATCACGGGGTGGTGCGCATTGTATGGGTGTGTGTCACATTAGATTCACTAGTAGGAGTGAGGAAAACTTCACGGGGTGGTGCGCATTGTATGGGTGTGTGTTACATTACATTCACTAGTAGCAGTGAGAAAAACATCACGGGGTGGTGCGCATTGTATGGGTGTGTGTTACATTACATTCACTAGTAGGAGTGAGAAAAACATCACGGGGTGGTGCGCCTTGTATGGGTGTGTGTTACATTACATTCACTAGTAGGAGTGAGAAAAACATCACGGGGTGGTGCGCCTTGTATGGGCGTGTGTTACATTAGATTCACTAGTAGGAGTGAGAAAAACATCACGGGGTGGTGCGCCTTGTATGGGCGTGTGTTACATTACATTCACTAGTAGCAGTGAGAAAAACATCACGGGGTGGTGCGCATTGTATGGGTGTGTGTTACATTAGATTCACTAGTAGGAGTGAGAAAAACATCACGGGGTGGTGCGCATTGTATGGGTGTGTGTTACATTAGATTCACTAGTAGCAGTGAGAAAAACATCACGGGGTGGTGCGCCTTGTATGGGTGTGTGTTACATTAGATTCACCAGTAGGAGTGAGAAAAACATCACGGGGTGGTGCGCATTGTATGTGTGTGTGTTACATTACATTCACTAGTAGGAGTGAGAAAAACATCACGGGGTGGTGCGCATTGTATGGGTGTGTGTCACATTAGATTCACTAGTAGGAGTGAGAAAAACATCACGGGGTGGTGCGCATTGTATGTGTGTGTGTCTCATTAGATTCCCTAGTAGGAGTGAGAAAAACATCACGGGGTGGTGCGCATTGTATTGGTGTGTGTTACATTACATTCACTAGTAGCAGTGAGAAAAACATCACGGGGTGGTGCGCATTGTATGGGTGTGTGTTACATTACAATCACTAGTAGCAGTGAGAAAAACATCACGGGGTGGTGCGCATTGTATGGTTGTGTGTCACATTAGATTCACTAGTAGGAGTGAGAAAAACATCACGGGGTGGTGCGCATTGTATGGGTGTGTGTCACATTAGATTCACTAGTAGGAGTGAGAAAAACATCACGGGGTGGTGCGCATTGTATGGGTGTGTGTCACATTAGATTCACTAGTAGGAGTGAGAAAAACATCATGGGGTGGTGCGCATTGTATGTGTGTGTGTTTCATTAGATTCCCTAGTAGGAGTGAGAAAAACATAACGGGGTGGTGTGCATTGTATGGGTGTGTACTACATTACATTCACTACTAGCAGGGAGAAAAACATCACGGGGTGGTGCGCATTGTATGGGTGTGTGTTACATTACAATCACTAGTAGCAGTGAGAAAAACATCACGGGGAGGTGCGCATTGTATGGGTGTGTGTTACATTACATTCACTAGTAGCAGTGAGAAAAACATCACGGGGTGGTGCGCATTGTATGGGTGTGTGTTACATTAGATTCACTAGTAGGAGTGAGAAAAACATCACGGGGTGGTGCGCATTGTATGGGTGTGTGTTACATTAGATTCACTAGTAGCAGTGAGAAAAACATCACGGGGTGGTGCGCATTGTTTGGGTGTGTGTTACATTAGATTCACTAGTAGCAGTGAGAAAAACATCACGGGGTGGTGCGCATTGTATGGGTGTGTGTTACATTAGATTCACTAGTAGCATTGAGAAAAACATCACGGGGTGGTGCGCATTGTATGGGTGTGTGTTACATTAGATTCACTAGTAGCAGTGAGAAAAACATCACGGGGTGGTGCGCATTGTATGGGTGTGTGTTACATTAGATTCAGTAGTAGGAGTGAGAAAAACATCACGGGGTGGTGCGCATTGTATGGGTGTGTACTACATTACATTCACTAGTAGCAGGGAGAAAAACATCACGGGGTGGTGCGCATTGTTTGGGTGTGTGTTACATTAGATTCACTAGTAGCAGTGAGAAAAACATCACAGCGTGGTGCGCATTGTATGGGTGTGTGTTACATTAGATTCACTAGTAGCAGTGAGAAAAACATCACGGTGTGGTGCGCATTGTTTGGGTGTGTGTTACATTAGATTCACTAGTAGCAGTGAGAAAAACATCACGGGGTGGTGCGCATTGTATGGGTGTCTGTTACATTAGATTCACTAGTAGCAGTGAGAAAAACATCACGGGGTGGTGCGCATTGTATCGGTGTGTGTTACATTAGATTCACTAGTAGCATTGAGAAAAACATCACGGGGTGGTGCGCATTGTATGGGTGTGTGTTACATTACATTCACTAGTAGCAGTGAGAAAAACATCACGGGGTGGTGCGCATTGTATGGGTGTGTGTTACATTACATTCACTAGTAGGAGTGAGAAAAACATCACGGGGTGGTGCGCATTGTATGGGTGTGTGTTACATTAGATTCACTAGTAGGAGTGAGAAAAACATCACGGGGTGGTGCGCATTGTATGGGTGTGTGTTACATTAGATTCACTAGTAGCAGTGAGAAAAACATCACGGGGTGGTGCGCATTGTATGGGTGTGTGTTACATTAGATTCACTAGTAGCAGTGAGAAAAACATCACGGGGTGGTGCGCATTGTTTGGGTGTGTGTTACATTAGATTCACTAGTAGCAGTGAGAAAAACATCACGGGGTGGTGCGCATTGTATCGGTGTGTGTTACATTAGATTCACTAGTAGCATTGAGAAAAACATCACGGGGTGGTGCGCATTGTATGGGTGTGTGTTACATTACATTCACTAGTAGCAGTGAGAAAAACATCACGGGGTGGTGCGCATTGTATGGGTGTGTGTTACATTACATTCACTAGTAGCAGTGAGAAAAACATCACGGGGTGGTGCGCATTGTATGGGTGTGTGTTACATTACATTCACTAGTAGCAGTGAGAAAAACATCACGGGGTGGTGCGCATTGTATGGGTGTGTGTTACATTACATTCACTAGTAGCAGTGAGAAAAACATCACGGGGTGGTGCGCATTGTATGGGTGTGTGTTACATTAGATTCACTAGTAGCAGTGAGAAAAACATCACGGGGTGGTGCGCATTGTATGGGTGTGTGTTACATTAGATTCACAAGTAGCAGTGAGAAAAACATCACGGGGTGGTGCGCATTGTTTGGGTGTGTGTTACATTAGATTCACTAGTAGCAGTGAGAAAAACATCACGGGGTGGTGCGCATTGTATGGGTGTGTGTTACATTAGATTCACTAGTAGCAGTGAGAAAAACATCACGGGGTGGTGCGCATTGTATGGGGGTGTGTTACATTACATTCACTAGTAGCAGTGAGAAAAACATCACGGGGTGGTGCGCATTGTATGGGTGTGTGTTACATTACATTCACTAGTAGCAGTGAGAAAAACATCACGGGGTGGTGCGCATTGTATGGGTGAGTGTTACATTAGATTCACTAGTAGCAGTGAGAAAAACATCACGGGGTGGTGCGCATTGTATGGGGGTGTGTTACATTACATTCACTAGTAGCAGTGAGAAAAACATCACGGGGTGGTGCGCATTGTATGGGTGTGTGTTACATTACATTCACTAGTAGCAGTGAGAAAAACATCACGGGGTGGTGCGCATTGTATGGGTGTGTGTTACATTAGATTCACTAGTAGCAGTGAGAAAAACATCACGGGGTGGTGCACATTGTATGGGTGTGTGTTACATTAGATTCACTAGTAGCAGTGAGAAAAACATCACGGGGTGGTGCGCATTGTATGGGTGTGTGTTACATTAGATTCACTAGTAGCAGTGAGAAAAACATCACGGGGTGGTGCGCATTGTATGGGTGTGTGTCACATTAGATTCACTAGTAGGAGTGAGAAAAACATCACGGTGTGGTGCGCATTGTATGGGTGTGTGTCACATTAGATTCACTAGTAGGAGTGAGAAAAACATCACGGGGTGGTTCGCATTGTATGGGTGTGTGTCACATTAGATTCACTAGTAGGAGTGAGAAAAACATCACGGGATGGTGCGCATTGTATGTGTGTGTGTTTCATTAGATTCCCTAGTAGGAGTGAGAAAAACATAACGGGGTGGTGCGCATTGTATGGGTGTGTGCTACATTACATTCACGACTAGCAGGGAGAAAAACATCACGGGGTGGTGCGCATTGTATGGGTGTGTGTTACATTACAATCACTAGTAGCAGTGAGAAAAACATCACAGGGTGGTGCGCATTGTATGGGTGTGTGTTACATTACATTCACTAGTAGCAGTGAGAAAAACATCACGGGGTGGTGCGCATTGTATGGGTGTGTGTTACATTACATTCACTAGTAGCAGTGAGAAAAACATCACGGGGAGGTGCGCATTGTATGGGTGTGTGTTACATTACATTCACTAGTAGCAGTGAGAAAAACATCACGGGGTGGTGCGCATTGTATGGGTGTGTGTTACATTACATTCACTAGTAGGAGTGAGAAAAACATCACGGGGTGGTGCGCCTTGTATGGGTGTGTGTTACATTAGGTTCACTAGTAGGAGTGAGAAAAACATCACGGGGTGGTGCGCATTGAATGGGTTTGTGTTACATTGGATTCACTAGTAGGAGTGAGAAAAACATCACGGGGTGGTGCGCATTGTATGGGTGTGTGTTACATTAGATTCACTAGTAGGAGTGAGAAAAACATCACGGGGTGGTGCGCATTGTATGGGTGTGTGTTACATTAGATTCACTAGTAGCAGTGAGAAAAACATCACGGGGTGGTGCGCATTGTTTGGGTGTGTGTTACATTAGATTCACTAGTAGCAGTGAGAAAAACATCACGGGGTGGTGCGCATTGTATGGGTGTGTGTTACATTAGATTCACTAGTAGCAGTGAGAAAAACATCACGGGGTGGTGCGCATTGTATGGGTGTGTGTTACATTAGATTCACTAGTAGCAGTGAGAAAAACATGACGGGGTGGTGCGCATTGTATGGGTGTTTGTCACATTAGATTCACTAGTAGCAGTGAGAAAAACATCACGGGGTGGTGCGCATTGTATGGGTGTGTGTCACATTACATTCACTAGTAGGAGTGAGAAAAACATCACGGGGTGGTGCGCATTGTATGGGTGTGTGTCACATTAGATTCACTAGTAGGAGTGAGAAAAACATCACGGGGTGGTGCGCATTGTATGTGTGTGTGTCTCATTAGATTCCCTAGTAGGAGTGAGAAAAACATCACGGGGTGGTGCGCATTGTATGGGTGTGTGTTACATTACAATCACTAGTAGCAGTGAGAAAAACATCACGGGGTGGTGCGCATTGTATGGGTGTGTGTTACATTGGATTCACTAGTAGCAGTGAGAAAAACATCACGGGGTGGTGCGCATTGTATGGGTGTGTGTCACATTACATTCACTAGTAGGAGTGAGAAAAACATCACGGGGTGGTGCGCATTGTATGGGTGTGTGTCACATTAGATTCACTAGTAGGAGTGAGAAAAACATCACGGGGTGGTGCGCATTGTATGTGTGTGTGTCTCATTAGATACCCTAGTAGGAGTGAGAAAAACATCACGGGGTGGTGCGCATTGTATGGGTGTGTGTCACATTAGATTCACTAGTAGGAGTGAGAAAAACATCACGGGGTGGTGCGCATTGTATGGGTGTGTGTTACATTACATTCACTAGTAGCAGTGAGAAAAACATCACGGGGTGGTGCGCATTGTATGGGTGTGTGTTACATTAGATTCACTAGTAGCATTGAGAAAAACATCACGGGGTGGTGCGCATTGTATGGGTGTGTGTTACATTAGATTCACTAGTAGCAGTGAGAAAAACATCACGGGGTGGTGCGCATTGTATGGGTGTGTGTTACATTAGATTCACTAGTAGGAGTGAGAAAAACATCACGGGGTGGTGCGCATTGTATGGGTGTGTGTTACATTAGATTCACTAGTAGCAGTGAGAAAAACATCACGGGGTGGTGCGCATTGTATGGGTGTGTGTTACATTACATTCACTAGTAGCAGTGAGAAAAACATCACGGGGTGGTGCGCATTGTATGGGTGTATGTTACATTACATTCACTAGTAGCAGTGAGAAAAACATCACGGGGTGGTGCGCATTGTATGGGTATGTGTTACATTAGATTCACTAGTAGCAGTGAGAAAAACATCACGGGGTGGTGCGCATTGTATGGGTGTGTGTTACATTAGATTCACTAGTAGCAGTGAGAAAAACATCACGGGGTGCTGCGCATTGCATGGGTGTGTGTCACATTAGATTCACTACTAGGAGTGAGAAAAACATCACGGGGTGGTGCGCATTGTATGGGTGTGTGTCACATTAGATTCACTAGTAGGAGTGAGAAAAACATCACGGGGTGGTGCGCAATGTATGGGTGTGTGTTACATTACATTCACTAGTAGCAGTGAGAAAAACATCATGGGGTGGTGCGCATTGTATGGGTGTGTGTCACATTAGATTCACTAGTAGGAGTGAGAAAAACATCACGGGGTGGTGCGCATTGTATGGGTGTGTGTCACATTAGATTCACTAGTAGGAGTGAGAAAAACATCACGGGGTGGTGCGCATTGTATGGGTGTGTGTTACATTACATTCACTAGTAGCAGTGAGAAAAACATCACGGGGTGGTGCGCATTGTATGGGTGTGTGTTACATTAGATTCACTAGTAGCATTGAGAAAAACATCACGGGGTGGTACGCATTGTATGGGTGTGTGTTACATTAGATTCACTAGTAGCAGTGAGAAAAACATCACGGGGTGGTGCGCATTGTATGGGTGTGTGTTACATTAGATTCACTAGTAGCATTGAGAAAAACATCACGGGGTGGTGCGCATTGTATGGGTATGTGTTACATTAGATTCACTAGTAGCAGTGAGAAAAACATCACGGGGTGGTGCGCATTGTATGGGTGTGTGTTACATTAGATTCACTAGTAGCATTGAGAAAAACATCACGGGGTGGTGCGCATTGTATGGGTGTGTGTTACATTACATTCACTAGTAGCAGTGAGAAAAACATCACGGGGTGGTGCGCATTGTATGGGTGTGTGTTACATTACATTCACTAGTAGCAGTGAGAAAAACATCACGGGGTGGTGCGCATTGTATGGGTATGTGTTACATTAGATTCACTAGTAGCAGTGAGAAAAACATCACGGGGTGGTGCGCATTGTATGGGTGTGTGTTACATTAGATTCACTAGTAGCAGTGAGAAAAACATCACGGGGTGCTGCGCATTGCATGGGTGTGTGTCACATTAGATTCACTACTAGGAGTGAGAAAAACATCACGGGGTGGTGCGCATTGTATGGGTGTGTGTCACATTAGATTCACTAGTAGGAGTGAGAAAAACATCACGGGGTGGTGCGCATTGTATGGGTGTGTGTTACATTACATTCACTAGTAGCAGTGAGAAAAACATCACGGGGTGGTGCGCATTGTATGGGTGTGTGTTACATTACATTCACTAGTAGCAGTGAGAAAAACATCACGGGGTGGTGCGCATTGTATGGGTGTGTGTTACATTACATTCACTAGTAGGAGTGAGAAAAACATCACGGGGTGGTGCGCCCTGTATGGGTGTGTGTTACATTACATTCACTAGTAGGAGTGAGAAAAACATCACGGGGTGGTGCGCCTTGTATGGGCGTGTGTTACATTAGATTCACTAGTAGGAGTGAGAAAAACATCACGGGGTGGTGCGCCTTGTATGGGCGTGTGTTACATTACATTCACTAGTAGCAGTGAGAAAAACATCACGGGGTGGGGCGCATTGTATGGGTGTGTGTTACATTAGATTCACTAGTAGGAGTGAGAAAAACATCACGGGGTGGTGCGCATTGTATGGGTGTGTGTTACATTAGATTCACTAGTAGGAGTGAGAAAAACATCACGGGGTGGTGCGCATTGTATGGGTGTGTGTTACATTACATTCACTAGTAGCAGTGAGAAAAACATCACGGGGTGGTCCGCATTGTATGGGTGTGTGTTACATTACATTCACTAGTAGCAGTGAGAAAAATATCACGGGGTGGTGCGCATTGTATGGGTGTGTGTCACATTAGATTCACTAGTAGGAGTGAGAAAAACATCACGGGGTGGTGCGCATTGCATGTGTGTGTGTTACATTACATTCACTAGTAGGAGTGAGAAAAACATCACGGGGTGGTGCGCATTGTATGGGTGTGTGTCACATTAGATTCACTAGTAGGAGTGAGAAAAACATCACGGGGTGGTGCGCATTGTATGTGTGTGTGTCTCATTAGATTCCCTAGTAGGAGTGAGAAAAACATAACGGGGTGGTGCGCATTGTATGGGTGTGTGTTACATTACATTCACTAGTAGCAGTGAGAAAAACATCACGGGGTGGTGCGCATTGTATGGGTGTGTGTCACATTAGATTCACTAGTAGGAGTGAGAAAAACATCACGGGGTGGTGCGCATTGTATGGGTGTGTGTTACATTACAATCACTAGTAGCAGTGAGAAAAACATCACGGGGTGGTGCGCATTGTATGGGTGTGTGTTACATAACATTCACTAGTAGCAGTGAGAAAAACATCACGGGGTGGTGCGCATTGTATGGGTGTGTGTCACATTAGATTCACTAGTAGGAGTGAGAAAAACATCACGGGGTGGTGCGCATTGTATGGGTGTGTGTCACATTAGATTCACTAGTAGGAGTGAGAAAAACATCACGGGGTGGTGCGCATTGTATGGGTGTGTACTACATTACATTCACTAGTAGCAGGGAGAAAAACATCACGGGGTGGTGCGCATTGTATGGGTGTGTGTTACATTACAATCACTAGTAGCAGTGAGAAAAACATCACGGGGTGGTGCGCATTGTATGGGTGTGTGTTACATTAGATTCACTAGTAGGAGTGAGAAAAACATCACGGGGTGGTGCACATTGTATGGGTGTGTGTTACATTAGATTCACTAGTAGCAGTGAGAAAAACATCACGGGGTGGTGCGCATTGTTTGGGTGTGTTTTACATTAGATTCACTAGTAGCAGTGAGAAAAACATCACGGGGTGGTGCGCATTGTATGGGTGTGTGTTACATTAGATTCACTAGTAGCATTGAGAAAAACATCACGGGGTGGTGCGCATTGTATGGGTGTGTGTTACATTAGATTCACTAGTAGCAGTGAGAAAAACATCACGGGGTGGTGCGCATTGTATGGGTGTGTGTTACATTAGATTCACTAGTAGGAGTGAGAAAAACATCACGGGGTGGTGCGCATTGTATGGGTGTGTGTTACATTAGATTCACTAGTAGCAGTGAGAAAAACATCACGGGGTGGTGCGCATTGTATGGGTGTGTGTTACATTACATTCACTAGTAGCAGTGAGAAAAACATCACGGGGTGGTGCGCATTGTATGGGTGTGTGTTACATTACATTCACTAGTAGCAGTGAGAAAAACATCACGGGGTGGTGCGCATTGTATGGGTATGTGTTACATTAGATTCACTAGTAGCAGTGAGAAAAACATCACGGGGTTGTGCGCATTGCATGGGTGTGTGTCACATTAGATTCACTACTAGGAGTGAGAAAAACATCACGGGGTGGTGCGCATTGTATGCGTGTGTGTCACATTAGATTCACTAGTAGGAGTGAGAAAAACATCACGGGGTGGTGCGCATTGTATGGGTGTGTGTCACATTAGATTCACTAGTAGGAGTGAGAAAAACATCACGGGGTGGTGCGCATTGTATGGGTGTGTGTCACATTAGATTCACTAGTAGGAGTGAGAAAAACATCACGGGGTGGTGCGCATTGTATGGGTGTGTGTTACATTACATTCACTAGTAGCAGTGAGAAAAACATCACGGGGTGGTGCGCATTGTATGGGTGTGTGTTACATTAGATTCACTAGTAGCATTGAGAAAAACATCACGGGGTGGTGCACATTGTATGGGTGTGTGTTACATTAGATTCACTAGTAGCAGTGAGAAAAACATCACGGGGTGGTGCGCATTGTATGGGTGTGTGTTACATTAGATTCACTAGTAGCAGTGAGAAAAACATCACGGGGTGGTGCGCATTGTATGGGTATGTGTTACATTAGATTCACTAGTAGCAGTGAGAAAAACATCACGGGGTGTTGCGCATTGTATGGGTGTGTGTTACATTAGATTCACTAGTAGCATTGAGAAAAACATCTCGGGGTGGTGCGCATTGTATGGGTGTGTGTTACATTACATTCACTAGTAGCAGTGAGAAAAACATCACGGGGTGGTGCGCATTGTATGGGTGTGTGTTACATTACATTCACTAGTAGCAGTGAGAAAAACATCACGGGGTGGTGCGCATTGTATGGGTATGTGTTACATTAGATTCACTAGTAGCAGTGAGAAAAACATCACGGGGTGCTGCGCATTGCATGGGTGTGTGTCACATTAGATTCACTACTAGGAGTGAGAAAAACATCACGGGGTGGTGCGCATTGTATGGGTGTGTGTCACATTAGATTCACTAGTAGGAGTGAGAAAAACATCACGGGGTGGTGCGCATTGTATGGGTGTGTGTTACATTACATTCACTAGTAGCAGTGAGAAAAACATCACGGGGTGGTGCGCATTGTATGGGTGTGTGTTACATTACATTCACTAGTAGCAGTGAGAAAAACATCACGGGGTGGTGCGCATTGTATGGGTGTGTGTTACATTACATTCACTAGTAGGAGTGAGAAAAACATCACGGGGTGGTGCGCCTTGTATGGGTGTGTGTTACATTACATTCACTAGTAGGAGTGAGAAAAACATCACGGGGTGGTGCGCCTTGTATGGGCGTGTGTTACATTAGATTCACTAGTAGGAGTGAGAAAAACATCACGGGGTGGTGCGCCTTGTATGGGCCTGTGTTACATTACATTCACTAGTAGCAGTGAGAAAAACATCACGGGGTGGTGCGCATTGTATGGGTGTGTGTTACATTAGATTCACTAGTAGGAGTGAGAAAAACATCACGGGGTGGTGCGCATTGTATGGGTGTGTGTTACATTAGATTCACTAGTAGGAGTGAGAAAAACATCACGGGGTGGTGCGCATTGTATGGGTGTGTGTTACATTACATTCACTAGTAGCAGTGAGAAAAACATCACGGGGTGGTGCGCATTGTATGGGTGTGTGTTACATTACATTCACTAGTAGCAGTGAGAAAAATATCACGGGGTGGTGCCCATTGTATGGGTGTGTGTCACATTAGATTCACTAGTAGGAGTGAGAAAAACATCACGGGGTGGTGCGCATTGTATGTGTGTGTGTTACATTACATTCACTAGTAGGAGTGAGTAAAACATCACGGGGTGGTGCGCATTGTATGGGTGTGTGTCACATTAGATTCACTAGTAGGAGTGAGAAAAACATCACGGGGTGGTGCGCATTGTATGTGTGTGTGTCTCATTAGATTCCCTAGTAGGAGTGAGAAAAACATAACGGGGTGGTGCGCATTGTATGGGTGTGTGTTACATTACATTCACTAGTAGCAGTGAGAAAAACATCACGGGGTGGTGCGCATTGTATGGGTGTGTGTTACATTAGATTCACTAGTAGCAGTGAGAAAAACATCACGGGGTGGTGCGCATTGTATGGGTGTGTGTTACATTAGATTCACTAGTAGCAGTGAGAAAAACATCACGGGGTGCTGCGCATTGCATGGGTGTGTGTCACATTAGATTCACTACTAGGAGTGAGAAAAACATCACGGGGTGTTGCGCATTGTATGGGTGTGTGTCACATTAGATTCACTAGTAGGAGTGAGAAAAACATCACGGGGTGGTGCGCATTGTATGGGTGTGTGTTACATTAGATTCACTAGTAGCAGTGAGAAAAACATCACGGGGTGGTGCGCATTGTATGGGTATGTGTTACATTAGATTCACTAGTAGCAGTGAGAAAAACATCACGGGGTTGTGCGCATTGCATGGGTGTGTGTCACATTAGATTCACTACTAGGAGTGAGAAAAACATCACGGGGTGGTGCGCATTGTATGCGTGTGTGTCACATTAGATTCACTAGTAGGAGTGAGAAAAACATCACGGGGTGGTGCGCATTGTATGGGTGTGTGTCACATTAGATTCACTAGTAGGAGTGAGAAAAACATCACGGGGTGGTGCGCATTGTATGGGTGTGTGTCACATTAGATTCACTAGTAGGAGTGAGAAAAACATCACGGGGTGGTGCGCATTGTATGGGTGTGTGTTACATTACATTCACTAGTAGCAGTGAGAAAAACATCACGGGGTGGTGCGCATTGTATGGGTGTGTGTTACATTAGATTCACTAGTAGCATTGAGAAAAACATCACGGGGTGGTGCACATTGTATGGGTGTGTGTTACATTAGATTCACTAGTAGCAGTGAGAAAAACATCACGGGGTGGTGCGCATTGTATGGGTGTGTGTTACATTAGATTCACTAGTAGCAGTGAGAAAAACATCACGGGGTGGTGCGCATTGTATGGGTATGTGTTACATTAGATTCACTAGTAGCAGTGAGAAAAACATCACGGGGTGTTGCGCATTGTATGGGTGTGTGTTACATTAGATTCACTAGTAGCATTGAGAAAAACATCTCGGGGTGGTGCGCATTGTATGGGTGTGTGTTACATTACATTCACTAGTAGCAGTGAGAAAAACATCACGGGGTGGTGCGCATTGTATGGGTGTGTGTTACATTACATTCACTAGTAGCAGTGAGAAAAACATCACGGGGTGGTGCGCATTGTATGGGTATGTGTTACATTAGATTCACTAGTAGCAGTGAGAAAAACATCACGGGGTGCTGCGCATTGCATGGGTGTGTGTCACATTAGATTCACTACTAGGAGTGAGAAAAACATCACGGGGTGGTGCGCATTGTATGGGTGTGTGTCACATTAGATTCACTAGTAGGAGTGAGAAAAACATCACGGGGTGGTGCGCATTGTATGGGTGTGTGTTACATTACATTCACTAGTAGCAGTGAGAAAAACATCACGGGGTGGTGCGCATTGTATGGGTGTGTGTTACATTACATTCACTAGTAGCAGTGAGAAAAACATCACGGGGTGGTGCGCATTGTATGGGTGTGTGTTACATTACATTCACTAGTAGGAGTGAGAAAAACATCACGGGGTGGTGCGCCTTGTATGGGTGTGTGTTACATTACATTCACTAGTAGGAGTGAGAAAAACATCACGGGGTGGTGCGCCTTGTATGGGCGTGTGTTACATTAGATTCACTAGTAGGAGTGAGAAAAACATCACGGGGTGGTGCGCCTTGTATGGGCCTGTGTTACATTACATTCACTAGTAGCAGTGAGAAAAACATCACGGGGTGGTGCGCATTGTATGGGTGTGTGTTACATTAGATTCACTAGTAGGAGTGAGAAAAACATCACGGGGTGGTGCGCATTGTATGGGTGTGTGTTACATTAGATTCACTAGTAGGAGTGAGAAAAACATCACGGGGTGGTGCGCATTGTATGGGTGTGTGTTACATTACATTCACTAGTAGCAGTGAGAAAAACATCACGGGGTGGTGCGCATTGTATGGGTGTGTGTTACATTACATTCACTAGTAGCAGTGAGAAAAATATCACGGGGTGGTGCCCATTGTATGGGTGTGTGTCACATTAGATTCACTAGTAGGAGTGAGAAAAACATCACGGGGTGGTGCGCATTGTATGTGTGTGTGTTACATTACATTCACTAGTAGGAGTGAGTAAAACATCACGGGGTGGTGCGCATTGTATGGGTGTGTGTCACATTAGATTCACTAGTAGGAGTGAGAAAAACATCACGGGGTGGTGCGCATTGTATGTGTGTGTGTCTCATTAGATTCCCTAGTAGGAGTGAGAAAAACATAACGGGGTGGTGCGCATTGTATGGGTGTGTGTTACATTACATTCACTAGTAGCAGTGAGAAAAACATCACGGGGTGGTGCGCATTGTATGGGTGTGTGTTACATTAGATTCACTAGTAGCAGTGAGAAAAACATCACGGGGTGGTGCGCATTGTATGGGTGTGTGTTACATTAGATTCACTAGTAGCAGTGAGAAAAACATCACGGGGTGCTGCGCATTGCATGGGTGTGTGTCACATTAGATTCACTACTAGGAGTGAGAAAAACATCACGGGGTGTTGCGCATTGTATGGGTGTGTGTCACATTAGATTCACTAGTAGGAGTGAGAAAAACATCACGGGGTGGTGCGCATTGTATGGGTGTGTGTTACATTACATTCACTAGTAGCAGTGAGAAAAACATCACCGGGTGGTGCGCATTGTATGGGTGTGTGTTACATTACATTCACTAGTAGCAGTGAGAAAAACATCACGGGGTGGTGCGCATTGTATGGGTGTGTGTTACATTACATTCACTAGTAGGAGTGAGAAAAACATCACGGGGTGGTGCGCCTTGTATGGGTGTGTGTTACATTACATTCACTAGTAGGAGTGAGAAAAACATCACGGGGTGGTGCGCCTTGTATGGGCTTGTGTTACATTAGATTCACTAGTAGGAGTGAGAAAAACATCACGGGGTGGTGCGCCTTGTATGGGCGTGTGTTACATTAGATTCACTAGTAGCAGTGAGAAAAACATCACGGGGTGGTGCGCATTGTATGGGTGTGTGTTACATTACATTCACTAGTAGCAGTGAGAAAAACATCACGGGGTGGTGCGCATTGTATGGGTGTGTGTTACATTACATTCACTAGTAGCAGTGAGAAAAACATCACGGGGTGGTGCGCATTGTATGGGTGTGTGTTACATTAGATTCACTAGTAGCAGTGAGAAAAACATCACGGGGTGCTGCGCATTGCATGGGTGAGTATCACATTAGATTCACTACTAGGAGTGAGAAAAACATCACGGGGTGGTGCGCATTGTATGGGGGTGTGTTACATTAGATTCACTAGTAGCAGTGAGAAAAACATCACGGGGTGGTGCGCATTGTATGGGTGTGTGTTACATTAGATTCACTAGTAGGAGTGAGAAAAACATCACGGGGTGGTGCGCATTGTATGGGTGTGTGTTACATTACATTCACTAGTAGCAGTGAGAAAAACATCACGGGGTGGTGCGCATTGTATGGGTGTGTGTTACATTACAGTCACTAGTAGCAGTGAGAAAAATATCACGGGGTGGTGCGCATTGTATGGGTGTGTGTCACATTACATTCACTAGTAGGAGTGAGAAAAACATCACGGGGTGGTGCGCATTGTATGGGTGTGTGTCTCATTAGATTCCCTAGTAGGAGTGAGAAAAACATAACGGGGTGGTGCGCATTGTATGGGTGTGTGTTACATTACATTCACTAGTAGCAGTGAGAAAAACATCACGGGGTGGTGCGCATTGTATGGGTGTGTGTTACATTACAATCACTAGTAGCAGTGAGAAAAACATCACGGGGTGGTGCGCATTGTATGGGTGTGTGTTACATTACATTCACTAGTAGCAGTGAGAAAAACATCACGGGGTGGTGCGCATTGTATGGGTTTGTGTCACATTAGATTCACTAGTAGGAGTGAGAAAAACATCACGGGGTGGTGCGCATTGTATGGGTGTGTGTCACATTAGATTCACTAGTAGGAGTGAGAAAAACATCACGGGGTGGTGCGCATTGTATGGGTGTGTGTCACATTAGATTCACTAGTAGGAGTGAGAAAAACATCACGGGGTGGTGCGCATTGTATGTGTGTGTGTTTCATTAGATTCCCTAGTAGGAGTGAGAAAAACATAACGGGGTGGTGCGCATTGTATGGGTGTGTACTACATTACATTCACTAGTAGCAGGGAGAAAAACATCACGGGGTGGTGCGCATTGTATGGGTGTGTGTTACATTACAATCACTAGTAGCAGTGAGAAAATCATCACGGGGAGGTGCGCATTGTATGGGTGTGTGTTACATTACATTCACTAGTAGCAGTGAGAAAAACATCACGGGGTGGTGCGCATTGTATGGGTGTGTGTTACATTAGATTCACTAGTAGGAGTGAGAAAAACATCACGGGGTGGTGCGCATTGTATGGGTGTGTGTTACATTAGATTCACTAGTAGCAGTGAGAAAAACATCACGGGGTGGTGCGCATTGTTTGGGTGTGTGTTACATTAGATTCACTAGTAGCAGTGAGAAAAACATCACGGGGTGGTGCGCATTGTATGGGTGTGTGTTACATTAGATTCACTAGTAGCATTGAGAAAAACATCACGGGGTGGTGCGCATTGTATGGGTGTGTGTTACATTAGATTCACTAGTAGCAGTGAGAAAAACATCACGGGGTGGTGCGCATTGTATGGGTGTGTGTTACATTAGATTCACTAGTAGGAGTGAGAAAAACATCACGGGGTGGTGCGCATTGTATGGGTGTGTGTTACATTAGATTCACTAGTAGCAGTGAGAAAAACATCACGGGGTGGTGCGCATTGTATGGGTGCGTGTTACATTACATTCACTAGTAGCAGTGAGAAAAACATCACGGGGTGGTGCGCATTGTATGGGTGTGTGTTACATTACATTCACTAGTAGCAGTGAGAAAAACATCACGGGGTGGTGCGCATTGTATGGGTGTGTGTTACATTAGATTCACTAGTAGCAGTGAGAAAAACATCATGGGGTGGTGCGCATTGTATGGGTGTGTGTTACATTAGATTCACTAGTAGCAGTGAGAAAAACATCACGGGGTGCTGCGCATTGCATGGGTGTGTGTCACATTAGATTCACTACTAGGAGTGAGAAAAACATCACGGGGTGGTGCGCATTGTATGGGTGTGTGTCACATTAGATTCACTAGTAGGAGTGAGAAAAACATCACGGGGTGGTGCGCATTGTATGGGTGTGTGTTACATTACATTCACTAGTAGCAGTGAGAAAAACATCACGGGGTGGTGCGCATTGTATGGGTGTGTGTTACATTACATTCACTAGTAGCAGTGAGAAAAACATCACGGGGTGGTGCGCATTGTATGGGTGTGTGTCACATTAGATTCACTAGTAGGAGTGAGAAAAACATCACGGGGTGGTGCGCATTGTATGGGTGTGTGTTACATTACATTCACTAGTAGCAGTGAGAAAAACATCACGGGGTGGTGCGCATTGTATGGGTGTGTGTTACATTAGATTCACTAGTAGCATTGAGAAAAACATCACGGGGTGGTGCGCATTGTATGGGTGTGTGTTACATTAGATTCACTAGTAGCAGTGAGAAAAACATCACGGGGTGGTGCGCATTGTATGGGTGTGTGTTACATTACATTCACTAGTAGCAGTGAGAAAAACATCACGGGGTGGTGCGCATTGTATGGGTATGTGTTACATTAGATTCACTAGTAGCAGTGAGAAAAACATCACGGGGTGTTGCGCATTGTATGGGTGTGTGTTACATTAGATTCACTAGTAGCATTGAGAAATACATCACGGGGTGGTGCGCATTGTATGGGTGTGTGTTACATTACATTCACTAGTAGCAGTGAGAAAAACATCACGGGGTGGTGCGCATTGTATGGGTGTGTGTTACATTACATTCACTAGTAGCAGTGAGAAAAACATCACGGGGTGGTGCGCATTGTATGGGTATGTGTTACATTAGATTCACTAGTAGCAGTGAGAAAAACATCACGGGGTGGTGTGCATTGTATGGGTGTGTGTTACATTAGATTCACTAGTAGCAGTGAGAAAAACATCACGGGGTGCTGCGCATTGCATGGGTGTGTGTCACATTAGATTCACTACTAGGAGTGAGAAAAACATCACGGGGTGGTGCGCATTGTATGGGTGTGTGTCACATTAGATTCACTAGTAGGAGTGAGAAAAACATCACGGGGTGGTGCGCATTGTATGGGTGTGTGTTACATTACATTCACTAGTAGCAGTGAGAAAAACATCACGGGGTGGTGCGCATTGTATGGGTGTGTGTTACATTACATTCACTAGTAGCAGTGAGAAAAACATCACGGGGTGGTGCGCACTGTATGGGTGTGTGTTACATTACATTCACTAGTAGGAGTGAGAAAAACATCACGGGGTGGTGCGCCTTGTATGGGTGTGTGTTACATTACATTCACTAGTAGGAGTGAGAAAAACATCACGGGGTGGTGCGCCTTGTATGGGCATGTGTTACATTAGATTCACTAGTAGGAGTGAGAAAAACATCACGGGGTGGTGCGCCTTGTATGGGCGTGTGTTACATTACATTCACTAGTAGCAGTGAGAAAAACATCACGGGGTGGTGCGCATTGTATGGGTGTGTGTTACATTAGATTCACTAGTAGGAGTGAGAAAAACATCACGGGGTGGTGCGCATTGTATGGGTGTGTGTTACATTAGATTCACTAGTAGGAGTGAGAAAAACATCACGGGGTGGTGCGCATTGTATGGGTGTGTGTTACATTACATTCACTAGTAGCAGTGAGAAAAACATCACGGGGTGGTGCGCATTGTATGGGTGTGTGTTACATTACATTCACTAGTAGCAGTGAGAAAAATATCACGGGGTGGTGCGCATTGTATGGGTGTGTGTCACATTAGATTCACTAGTAGGAGTGAGAAAAACATCACGGGGTGGTGCGCATTGTATGTGTGTGTGTTACATTACATTCACTAGTAGGAGTGAGAAAAACATCACGGGGTGGTGCGCATTGTATCGGTGTGTGTCACATTAGATTCACTAGTAGGAGTGAGAAAAACATCACGGGGTGGTGCGCATTGTATGTGTGTGTGTCTCATTAGATTCCCTAGTAGGAGTGAGAAAAACATAATGGGGTGGTGCGCATTGTATGGGTGTGTGTTACATTACATTCACTAGTAGCAGTGAGAAAAACATCACGGGGTGGAGCGCATTGTATGGGTGTGTGTTACATTACAATCACTAGTAGCAGTGAGAAAAACATCACGGGGTGGTGCGCATTGTATGGGTGTGTGTTACATTACATTCACTAGTAGCAGTGAGAAAAACATCACGGGGTGGTGCGCATTGTATGGGTGTGTGTCACATTAGATTCACTAGTAGGAGTGAGAAAAACATCACGGGGTGGTGCGCATTGTATGGGTGTGTGTCACATTAGATTCACTAGTAGGAGTGAGAAAAACATCACGGGGTGGTGCGCATTGTATGGGTGTGTACTACATTACATTCACTAGTAGCAGGGAGAAAAACATCACGGGGTGGTGCGCATTGTATGGGTGTGTGTTACATTACAATCACTAGTAGCAGTGAGAAAAACATCACGGGGTGGTGCGCATTGTATGGGTGTGTGTTACATTAGATTCACTAGTAGGAGTGAGAAAAACATCACGGGGTGGTGCACATTGTATGGGTGTGTGTTACATTAGATTCACTAGTAGCAGTGAGAAAAACATCACGGGGTGGTGCGCATTGTTTGGGTGTGTGTTACATTAGATTCACTAGTAGCAGTGAGAAAAACATCACGGGGTGGTGCGCATTGTATGGGTGTGTGTTACATTAGATTCACTAGTAGCATTGAGAAAAACATCACGGGGTGGTGCGCATTGTATGGGTGTGTGTTACATTAGATTCACTAGTAGCAGTGAGAAAAACATCACGGGGTGGTGCGCATTGTATGGGTGTGTGTTACATTAGATTCACTAGTAGGAGTGAGAAAAACATCACGGGGTGGTGCGCATTGTATGGGTGTGTGTTACATTAGATTCACTAGTAGCAGTGAGAAAAACATCACGGGGTGGTGCGCATTGTATGGGTGTGTGTTACATTACATTCACTAGTAGCAGTGAGAAAAACATCACGGGGTGGTGCGCATTGTATGGGTGTGTGTTACATTACATTCACTAGTAGCAGTGAGAAAAACATCACGGGGTGGTGCGCATTGTATGGGTATGTGTTACATTAGATTCACTAGTAGCAGTGAGAAAAACATCACGGGGTGGTGCGCATTGTATGGGTGTGTGTTACATTAGATTCACTAGTAGCAGTGAGAAAAACATCACGGGGTGCTGCGCATTGCATGGGTGTGTGTCACATTAGATTCACTACTAGGAGTGAGAAAAACATCACGGGGTGGTGCGCATTGTATGGGTGTGTGTCACATTAGATTCACTAGTAGGAGTGAGAAAAACATCACGGGGTGGTGCGCATTGTATGGGTGTGTGTTACATTACATTCACTAGTAGCAGTGAGAAAAACATCACAGGGTGGTGCGCATTGTATGGGTGTGTGTTACATTACATTCACTAGTAGCAGTGAGAAAAACATCACGGGGTGGTGCGCATTGTATGGGTGTGTGTTACATTACATTCACTAGTAGGAGTGAGAAAAACATCACGGGGTGGTGCGCCTTGTATGGGTGTGTGTTACATTACATTCACTAGTAGGAGTGAGAAAAACATCACGGGGTGGTGCGCCTTGTATGGGCGTGTGTTACATTAGATTCACTAGTAGGAGTGAGAAAAACATCACGGGGTGGTGCGCCTTGTATGGGCGTGTGTTACATTAGATTCACTAGTAGCAGTGAGAAAAACATCACGGGGTGGTGCGCATTGTATGGGTGTGTGTTACATTACATTCACTAGTAGCAGTGAGAAAAACATCACGGGGTGGTGCGCATTGTATGGGTGTGTGTTACATTACATTCACTAGTAGCAGTGAGAAAAACATCACGGGGTGGTGCGCATTGTATGGGTGTGTGTTACATTAGATTCACTAGTAGCAGTGAGAAAAACATCACGGGGTGCTGCGCATTGCATGGGTGTGTGTCACATTAGATTCACTACTAGGAGTGAGAAAAACATCACGGGGTGGTGCGCATTGTATGGGTGTGTGTTACATTAGATTCACTAGTAGCAGTGAGAAAAACATCACGGGGTGGTGCGTATTGTATGGGTGTGTGTTACATTAGATTCACTAGTAGGAGTGAGAAAAACATCACGGGGTGGTGCGCATTGTATGGGTGTGTGTTACATTACATTCACTAGTAGCAGTGAGAAAAACATCACGGGGTGGTGCGCATTGTATGGGTGTGTGTTACATTACATTCACTAGTAGCAGTGAGAAAAATATCACGGGGTGGTGCGCATTGTATGGGTGTGTGTCACATTAGATTCACTAGTAGGAGTGAGAAAAACATCACGGGGTGGTGCGCATTGTATGTGTGTGTGTTACATTACATTCACTAGTAGGAGTGAGAAAAACATCACGGGGTGGTGCGCATTGTATGGGTGTGTGTCACATTAGATTCACTAGTAGGAGTGAGAAAAACATCACGGGGTGGTGCGCATTGTATGGGTGTGTGTCTCATTAGATTCCCTAGTAGGAGTGAGAAAAACATAACGGGGTGGTGCGCATTGTATGGGTGTGTGTTACATTACATTCACTAGTAGCAGTGAGAAAAACATCACGGGGTGGTGCGCATTGTATGGGTGTGTGTTACATTACAATCACTAGTAGCAGTGAGAAAAACATCACGGGGTGGTGCGCATTGTATGGGTGTGTGTTACATTACATTCACTAGTAGCAGTGAGAAAAACATCACGGGGTGGTGCGCATTGTATGGGTGTGTGTCACATTAGATTCACTAGTAGGAGTGAGAAAAACATCACGGGGTGGTGCGCATTGTATGGGTGTGTGTCACATTAGATTCACTAGTAGGAGTGAGAAAAACATCACGGGGTGGTGCGCATTGTATGGGTGTGTGTCACATTAGATTCACTAGTAGGAGTGAGAAAAACATCACGGGGTGGTGCGCATTGTATGTGTGTGTGTTTCATTAGATTCCCTAGTAGGAGTGAGAAAAACATAACGGGGTGGTGCGCATTGTATGGGTGTGTACTACATTACATTCACTAGTAGCAGGGAGAAAAACATCACGGGGTGGTGCGCATTGTATGGGTGTGTGTTACATTACAATCACTAGTAGCAGTGAGAAAAACATCACGGGGAGGTGCGCATTGTATGGGTGTGTGTTACATTACATTCACTAGTAGCAGTGAGAAAAACATCACGGGGTGGTGCGCATTGTATGTGTGTGTGTTACATTAGATTCACTAGTAGCAGTGAGAAAAACATCACGGGGTGGTGCGCATTGTATGGGTGTGTGTTACATTAGATTCACTAGTAGGAGTGAGAAAAACATCACGGGGTGGTGCGCATTGTATGGGTGTGTGTTACATTAGATTCACTAGTAGCAGTGAGAAAAACATCACGGGGTGGTGCGCATTGTATGGGTGTGTGTTACATTACATTCACTAGTAGCAGTGAGAAAAACATCACGGGGTGGTGCGCATTGTATGGGTGTGTGTTACATTACATTCACTAGTAGCAGTGAGAAAAACATCACGGGGTGGTGCGCATTGTATGGGTATGTGTTACATTAGATTCACTAGTAGCAGTGAGAAAAACATCACGGGGTGGTGCGCATTGTATGGGTGTGTGTTACATTAGATTCACTAGTAGCAGTGAGAAAAACATCACGGGGTGCTGCGCATTGCATGGGTGTGTGTCACATTAGATTCACTACTAGGAGTGAGAAAAACATCACGGGGTGGTGCGCATTGTATGGGTGTGTGTCACATTAGATTCACTAGTAGGAGTGAGAAAAACATCACGGGGTGGTGCGCATTGTATGGGTGTGTGTTACATTACATTCACTAGTAGCAGTGAGAAAAACATCACGGGGTGGTGCGCATTGTATGGGTGTGTGTTACATTACATTCACTAGTAGCAGTGAGAAAAACATCACGGGGTGGTGCGCATTGTATGGGTGTGTGTTACATTACATTCTCTAGTAGGAGTGAGAAAAACATCACGGGGTGGTGCGCCTTGTATGGGTGTGTGTTACATTACATTCACTAGTAGGAGTGAGAAAAACATCACGGGGTGGTGCGCCTTGTATGGGCGTGTGTTACATTAGATTCACTAGTAGGAGTGAGAAAAACATCACGGGGTGGTGCGCCTTGTATGGGCGTGTGTTACATTAGATTCACTAGTAGCAGTGAGAAAAACATCACGGGGTGGTGCGCATTGTATGGGTGTGTGTTACATTACATTCACTAGTAGCAGTGAGAAAAACATCACGGGGTGGTGCGCATTTTATGGGTGTGTGTTACATTACATTCACTAGTAGCAGTGAGAAAAACATCACGGGGTGGTGCGCATTGTATGGGTGTGTGTTACATTAGATTCACTAGTAGCAGTGAGAAAAACATCACGGGGTGCTGCGCATTGCATGGGTGTGTGTCACATTAGATTCACTACTAGGAGTGAGAAAAACATCACGGGGTGGTGCGCATTGTATGGGTGTGTGTTACATTAGATTCACTAGTAGCAGTGAGAAAAACATCACGGGGTGGTGCGTATTGTATGGGTGTGTGTTACATTAGATTCACTAGTAGGAGTGAGAAAAACATCACGGGGTGGTGCGCATTGTATGGGTGTGTGTTACATTACATTCACTAGTAGCAGTGAGAAAAACATCACGGGGTGGTGCGCATTGTATGGGTGTGTGTTACATTACAATCACTAGTAGCAGTGAGAAAAACATCACGGGGTGGTGCGCATTGTATGGGTGTGTGTCACATTAGATTCACTAGTAGGAGTGAGAAAAACATCACGGGGTGGTGCGCATTGTATGTGTGTGTGTTTCATTAGATTCCCTAGTAGGAGTGAGAAAAACATAACGGGGTGGTGCGCATTGTATGGGTGTGTACTACATTACATTCACTAGTAGCAGGGAGAAAAACATCACGGGGTGGTGCGCATTGTATGGGTGTGTGTTACATTACAATCACTAGTAGCAGTGAGAAAAACATCACGGGGAGGTGCGCATTGTATGGGTGTGTGTTACATTACATTCACTAGTAGCAGTGAGAAAAACATCACGGGGTGGTGCGCATTGTATGGGTGTGTGTTACATTAGATTCACTAGTAGCAGTGAGAAAAACATCACGGGGTGGTGCGCATTGTATGGGTGTGTGTTACATTAGATTCACTAGTAGGAGTGAGAAAAACATCACGGGGTGGTGCGCATTGTATGGGTGTGTGTTACATTAGATTCACTAGTAGCAGTGAGAAAAACATCACGGGGTGGTGCGCATTGTATGGGTGTGTGTTACATTACATTCACTAGTAGCAGTGAGAAAAACATCACGGGGTGGTGCGCATTGTATGGGTGTGTGTTACATTAGATTCACTAGTAGCAGTGAGAAAAACATCACGGGGTGGTGCGCATTGTATGGGTATGTGTTACATTAGATTCACTAGTAGCAGTGAGAAAAACATCACGGGGTGGTGCGCATTGTATGGGTGTGTGTTACATTAGATTCACTAGTAGCAGTGAGAAAAACATCACGGGGTGGTGCGCATTGCATGGGTGTGTGTCACATTAGATTCACTACTAGGAGTGAGAAAAACATCACGGGGTGGTGCGCATTGTATGGGTGTGTGTCACATTAGATTCACTAGTAGGAGTGAGAAAAACATCACGGGGTGGTGCGCATTGTATGGGTGTGTGTTACATTACATTCACTAGTAGCAGTGAGAAAAACATCACGGGGTGGAGCGCATTTTATGGGTGTGTGTTACATTACATTCACTAGTAGCAGTGAGAAAAACATCACGGGGTGGTGCGCATTGTATGGGTGTGTGTTACATTAGATTCACTAGTAGCAGTGAGAAAAACATCACGGGGTGCTGCGCATTGCATGGGTGTGTGTCACATTAGATTCACTACTAGGAGTGAGAAAAACATCACGGGGTGGTGCGCATTGTATGGGTGTGTGTTACATTAGATTCACTAGTAGCAGTGAGAAAAACATCACGGGGTGGTGCGTATTGTATGGGTGTGTGTTACATTAGATTCACTAGTAGGAGTGAGAAAAACATCACGGGGTGGTGCGCATTGTATGGGTGTGTGTTACATTACATTCACTAGTAGCAGTGAGAAAAACATCACGGGGTGGTGCGCATTGTATGGGTGTGTGTTACATTACAATCACTAGTAGCAGTGAGAAAAACATCACGGGGTGGTGCGCATTGTATGGGTGTGTGTCACATTAGATTCACTAGTAGGAGTGAGAAAAACATCACGGGGTGGTGCGCATTGTATGTGTGTGTGTTTCATTAGATTCCCTAGTAGGAGTGAGAAAAACATAACGGGGTGGTGCGCATTGTATGGGTGTGTACTACATTACATTCACTAGTAGCAGGGAGAAAAACATCACGGGGTGGTGCGCATTGTATGGGTGTGTGTTACATTACAATCACTAGTAGCAGTGAGAAAAACATCACGGGGAGGTGCGCATTGTATGGGTGTGTGTTACATTACATTCACTAGTAGCAGTGAGAAAAACATCACGGGGTGGTGCGCATTGTATGGGTGTGTGTTACATTAGATTCACTAGTAGCAGTGAGAAAAACATCACGGGGTGGTGCGCATTGTATGGGTGTGTGTTACATTAGATTCACTAGTAGGAGTGAGAAAAACATCACGGGGTGGTGCGCATTGTATGGGTGTGTGTTACATTAGATTCACTAGTAGCAGTGAGAAAAACATCACGGGGTGGTGCGCATTGTATGGGTGTGTGTTACATTACATTCACTAGTAGCAGTGAGAAAAACATCACGGGGTGGTGCGCATTGTATGGGTGTGTGTTACATTAGATTCACTAGTAGCAGTGAGAAAAACATCACGGGGTCGTGCGCATTGTATGGGTATGTGTTACATTAGATTCACTAGTAGCAGTGAGAAAAACATCACGGGGTGGTGCGCATTGTATGGGTGTGTGTTACATTAGATTCACTAGTAGCAGTGAGAAAAACATCACGGGGTGGTGCGCATTGCATGGGTGTGTGTCACATTAGATTCACTACTAGGAGTGAGAAAAACATCACGGGGTGGTGCGCATTGTATGGGTGTGTGTCACATTAGATTCACTAGTAGGAGTGAGAAAAACATCACGGGGTGGTGCGCATTGTATGGGTGTGTGTTACATTACATTCACTAGTAGCAGTGAGAAAAACATCACGGGGTGGTGCGCATTGTATGGGTGTGTGTTACATTACATTCACTAGTAGCAGTGAGAAAAACATCACGGGGTGGTGCGCATTGTATGGGTGTGTGTTACATTACATTCACTAGTAGGAGTGAGAAAAACATCACGGGGTGGTGCGCCTTGTATGGGTGTGTGTTACATTACATTCACTAGTAGGAGTGAGAAAAACATCACGGGGTGGTGCGCCTTGTATGGGCGTGTGTTACATTAGATTCACTAGTAGGAGTGAGAAAAACATCACGGGGTGGTGCGCCTTGTATGGGCGTGTGTTACATTAGATTCACTAGTAGCAGTGAGAAAAACATCACGGGGTGGTGCGCATTGTATGGGTGTGTGTTACATTACATTCACTAGTAGCAGTGAGAAAAACATCACGGGGTGGTGCGCATTTTATGGGTGTGTGTTACATTACATTCACTAGTAGCAGTGAGAAAAACATCACGGGGTGGTGCGCATTTTATGGGTGTGTGTTACATTACATTCACTAGTAGCAGTGAGAAAAACATCACGGGGTGGTGCGCATTGTATGGGTGTGTGTTACATTACATTCACTAGTAGCAGTGAGAAAAACATCACGGGGTGGTGCGCATTTTATGGGTGTGTGTTACATTAGATTCACTAGTAGCAGTGAGAAAAACATCACGGGGTGGTGCGCATTGTATGGGCGTGTGTTACATTAGATTCACTAGTAGCAGTGAGAAAAACATCACGGGGTGGTGCGCATTGTATGGGTGTGTGTTACATTACATTCACTAGTAGCAGTGAGAAAAACATCACGGGGTGGTGCGCATTTTATGGGTGGGTGTTACATTACATTCACTAGTAGCAGTGAGAAAAACATCACGGGGTGGTGCGCATTGTATGGGTGTGTGTTACATTAGATTCACTAGTAGCAGTGAGAAAAACATCACGGGGTGCTGCGCATTGCATGGGTGTGTGTCACATTAGATTCACTACTAGGAGTGAGAAAAACATCACGGGGTGGTGCGCATTGTATGGGTGTGTGTTACATTAGATTCACTAGTAGCAGTGAGAAAAACATCACGGGGTGGTGCGTATTGTATGGGTGTGTGTTACATTAGATTCACTAGTAGGAGTGAGAAAAACATCACGGGGTGGTGCGCATTGTATGGGTGTGTGTTACATTACATTCACTAGTAGCAGTGAGAAAAACATCACGGGGTGGTGCGCATTGTATGGGTGTGTGTTACATTACAATCACTAGTAGCAGTGAGAAAAACATCACGGGGTGGTGCGCATTGTATGGGTGTGTGTCACATTAGATTCACTAGTAGGAGTGAGAAAAACATCACGGGGTGGTGCGCATTGTATGGGTGTGTGTCTCATTAGATTCCCTAGTAGGAGTGAGAAAAACATAACGGGGTGGTGCGCATTGTATGGGTGTGTGTTACATTACATTCACTAGTAGCAGTGAGAAAAACATCACGGGGTGGTGCGCATTGTATGGGTGTGTGTTACATTACAATCACTAGTAGCAGTGAGAAAAACATCACGGGGTGGTGCGCATTGTATGGGTGTGTGTTACATTACATTCACTAGTAGCAGTGAGAAAAACATCACGGGGTGGTGCGCATTGTATGGGTGTGTGTCACATTAGATTCACTAGTAGGAGTGAGAAAAACATCACGGGGTGGTGCGCATTGTATGGGTGTGTGTCACATTAGATTCACTAGTAGGAGTGAGAAAAACATCACGGGGTGGTGCGCATTTTATGGGTGTGTGTCACATTAGATTCACTAGTAGGAGTGAGAAAAACATCACGGGGTGGTGCGCATTGTATGTGTGTGTGTTTCATTAGATTCCCTAGTAGGAGTGAGAAAAACATAACGGGGTGGTGCGCATTGTATGGGTGTGTACTACATTACATTCACTAGTAGCAGGGAGAAAAACATCACGGGGTGGTGCGCATTGTATGGGTGTGTGTTACATTACAATCACTAGTAGCAGTGAGAAAAACATCACGGGGAGGTGCGCATTGTATGGGTGTGTGTTACATTACATTCACTAGTAGCAGTGAGAAAAACATCACGGGGTGGTGCGCATTGTATGGGTGTGTGTTACATTAGATTCACTAGTAGCAGTGAGAAAAACATCACGGGGTGGTGCGCATTGTATGGGTGTGTGTTACATTAGATTCACTAGTAGCAGTGAGAAAAACATCACGGGGTGGTGCGCATTGTTTGGGTGTGTGTTACATTAGATTCACTAGTAGCAGTGAGAAAAACATCACGGGGTGGTGCGCATTGTATGGGTGTGTGTTACATTAGATTCACTAGTAGCATTGAGAAAAACATCACGGGGTGGTGCGCATTGTATGGGTGTGTGTTACATTAGATTCACTAGTAGCAGTGAGAAAAACATCACGGGGTGGTGCGCATTGTATGGGTGTGTGTTACATTAGATTCACTAGTAGGAGTGAGAAAAACATCACGGGGTGGTGCGCATTGTATGGGTGTGTGTTACATTAGATTCACTAGTAGCAGTGAGAAAAACATCACGGGGTGGTGCACATTGTATGGGTGTGTGTTACATTACATTCACTAGTAGCAGTGAGAAAAACATCACGGGGTGGTGCGCATTGTATGGGTGTGTGTTACATTACATTCACTAGTAGCAGTGAGAAAAACATCACGGGGTGGTGCGCATTGTATGGGTGTGTGTTACATTAGATTCACTAGTAGCAGTGAGAAAAACATCACGGGGTGGTGCGCATTGTACGGGTGTGTGTTACATTAGATTCACTAGTAGCAGTGAGAAAAACATCACAGGGTGCTGCGCATTGCATGGGTGTGTGTCACATTAGATTCACTACTAGGAGTGAGAAAAACATCACGGGGTGGTGCGCATTGTATGGGTGTGTGTCACATTAGATTCACTAGTAGGAGTGAGAAAAACATCACGGGGTGGTGCGCATTGTATGGGTGTGTGTCACATTAGATTCACTAGTAGGAGTGAGAAAAACATCACGGGGTGGTGCGCATTGTATGTGTGTGTGTTTCATTAGATTCCCTAGTAGGAGTGAGAAAAACATAACGGGGTGGTGCGCATTGTATGGGTGTGTACTACATTACATTCACTACTAGCAGGGAGAAAAACATCACGGGGTGGTGCGCATTGTATGGGTGTGTGTTACATTACAATCACTAGTAGCAGTGAGAAAAACATCACGGGGAGGTGCGCATTGTATGGGTGTGTGTTACATTACATTCACTAGTAGCAGTGAGAAAAACATCACGGGGTGGTGCGCATTGTATGGGTGTCTGTTACATTAGATTCACTAGTAGCAGTGAGAAAAACATCACGGGGTGGTGCGCATTGTTTGGGTGTGTGTTACATTAGATTCACTAGTAGCAGTGAGAAAAACATCACGGGGTGGTGCGCATTGCATGGGTGTGTGTTACATTAGATTCACTAGTAGCATTGAGAAAAACATCACGGGGTGGTGCGCATTGTATGGGTGTGTGTTACATTAGATTCACTAGTAGCAGTGAGAAAAACATCACGGGGTGGTGCGCATTGTATGGGTGTGTGTTACATTAGATTCACTAGTAGGAGTGAGAAAAACATCACGGGGTGGTGCGCATTGTATGGGTGTGTGTTACATTAGATTCACTAGTAGCAGTGAGAAAAACATCACGGGGTGGTGCGCATTGTATGGGTGTGTGTTGCATTACATTCACTAGTAGCAGTGAGAAAAACATCACGGGGTGGTGCGCATTGTATGGGTGTGTGTTACATTAGATTCACTAGTAGCAGTGAGAAAAACATCACGGGGTGGTGCGCATTGTATGGGTATGTGTTACATTAGATTCACTAGTAGCAGTGAGAAAAACATCACGGGGTGGTGCGCATTGTATGGGTGTGTGTTACATTACATTCACTAGTAGCAGTGAGAAAAACATCACGGGGTGCTGCGCATTGCATGGGTGTGTGTCACATTAGATTCACTACTAGGAGTGAGAAAAACATCACGGGGTGGTGCGCATTGTATGGGTGTGTGTCACATTAGATTCACTAGTAGGAGTGAGAAAAACATCACGGGGTGGTGCGCATTGTATGGGTGTGTGTTACATTACATTCACTAGTAGCAGTGAGAAAAACATCACGGGGTGGTGCGCATTGTATGGGTGTGTGTTACATTCCATTCACTAGTAGCAGTGAGAAAAACATCACGGGGTGGTGCGCATTGTATGGGTGTGTGTTACATTACATTCACTAGTAGGAGTGAGAAAAACATCACGGGGTGGTGCGCCTTGTATGGGTGTGTGTTACATTACATTCACTAGTAGGAGTGAGAAAAACATCACGGGGTGGTGCGCCTTGTATGGCCGTGTGTTACATTAGATTCACTAGTACGAGTGAGAAAAACATCACGGGGTGGTGCGTCTTGTATGGGCGTGTGTTACATTACATTCACTAGTAGCAGTGAGAAAAACATCACGGGGTGGTGCGCATTGTATGGGTGTGTGTTACATTAGATTCACTAGTAGGAGTGAGAAAAACATCACGGGGCGGTGCGCATTGTATGTGTGTGTGTTACATTACATTCACTAGTAGGAGTGAGAAAAACATCACGGGGTGGTGCGCATTGTATGGGTGTGTGTCACATTAGATTCCCTAGTAGGAGTGAGAAAAACATCACGGGGTGGTGCGCATTGTATGGGTGTGTGTTACATTACATTCACTAGTAGCAGTGAGAAAAACATCACGGGGTGGTGCGCATTGTATGGGTGTGTGTTACATTACAATCACTAGTAGCAGTGAGAAAAACATCACGGGGTGGTGCGCCTTGTATGGCCGTGTGTTACATTAGATTCACTAGTACGAGTGAGAAAAACATCACGGGGTGGTGCGTCTTGTATGGGCGTGTGTTACATTACATTCACTAGTAGCAGTGAGAAAAACATCACGGGGTGGTGCGCATTGTATGGGTGTGTGTTACATTACATTCACTAGTAGCAGTGAGAAAAACATCACGGGGTGGTGCGCATTGTATGGGTGTGTGTCACATTAGATTCACTAGTAGGAGTGAGAAAAACATCACGGGGTGGTGCGCATTGTATGGGTGTGTGTCACATTAGATTCACTAGTAGGAGTGAGAAAAACATCACGGGGTGGTGCGCATTTTATGGGTGTGTGTCACATTAGATTCACTAGTAGGAGTGAGAAAAACATCACGGGGTGGTGCGCATTGTATGTGTGTGTGTTTCATTAGATTCCCTAGTAGGAGTGAGAAAAACATAACGGGGTGGTGCGCATTGTATGGGTGTGTACTACATTACATTCACTAGTAGCAGGGAGAAAAACATCACGGGGTGGTGCGCATTGTATGGGTGTGTGTTACATTACAATCACTAGTAGCAGTGAGAAAAACATCACGGGGAGGTGCGCATTGTATGGGTGTGTGTTACATTACATTCACTAGTAGCAGTGAGAAAAACATCACGGGGTGGTGCGCATTGTATGGGTGTGTGTTACATTAGATTCACTAGTAGCAGTGAGAAAAACATCACGGGGTGGTGCGCATTGTATGGGTGTGTGTTACATTAGATTCACTAGTAGCAGTGAGAAAAACATCACGGGGTGGTGCGCATTGTTTGGGTGTGTGTTACATTAGATTCACTAGTAGCAGTGAGAAAAACATCACGGGGTGGTGCGCATTGTATGGGTGTGTGTTACATTAGATTCACTAGTAGCATTGAGAAAAACATCACGGGGTGGTGCGCATTGTATGGGTGTGTGTTACATTAGATTCACTAGTAGCAGTGAGAAAAACATCACGGGGTGGTGCGCATTGTATGGGTGTGTGTTACATTAGATTCACTAGTAGGAGTGAGAAAAACATCACGGGGTGGTGCGCATTGTATGGGTGTGTGTTACATTAGATTCACTAGTAGCAGTGAGAAAAACATCACGGGGTGGTGCACATTGTATGGGTGTGTGTTACATTACATTCACTAGTAGCAGTGAGAAAAACATCACGGGGTGGTGCGCATTGTATGGGTGTGTGTTACATTACATTCACTAGTAGCAGTGAGAAAAACATCACGGGGTGGTGCGCATTGTATGGGTGTGTGTTACATTAGATTCACTAGTAGCAGTGAGAAAAACATCACGGGGTGGTGCGCATTGTACGGGTGTGTGTTACATTAGATTCACTAGTAGCAGTGAGAAAAACATCACAGGGTGCTGCGCATTGCATGGGTGTGTGTCACATTAGATTCACTACTAGGAGTGAGAAAAACATCACGGGGTGGTGCGCATTGTATGGGTGTGTGTCACATTAGATTCACTAGTAGGAGTGAGAAAAACATCACGGGGTGGTGCGCATTGTATGGGTGTGTGTTACATTACATTCACTAGTAGCAGTGAGAAAAACATCACGGGGTGGTGCGCATTGTATGGGTGTGTGTTACATTACATTCACTAGTAGCAGTGAGAAAAACATCACGGGGTGGTGCGCATTGTATGGGTGTGTGTTACATTACATTCACTAGTAGGAGTGAGAAAAACATCACGGGGTGGTGCGCATTGTATGGGTGTGTGTCACATTAGATTCACTAGTAGGAATGAGAAAAACATCACGGGGTGGTGCGCATTTTATGGGTGTGTGTCACATTAGATTCACTAGTAGGAGTGAGAAAAACATCACGGGGTGGTGCGCATTGTATGTGTGTGTGTTTCATTAGATTCCCTAGTAGGAGTGAGAAAAACATAACGGGGTGGTGCGCATTGTATGGGTGTGTACTACATTACATTCACTAGTAGCAGGGAGAAAAACATCACGGGGTGGTGCGCATTGTATGGGTGTGTGTTACATTACAATCACTAGTAGCAGTGAGAAAAACATCACGGGGAGGTGCGCATTGTATGGGTGTGTGTTACATTACATTCACTAGTAGCAGTGAGAAAAACATCACGGGGTGGTGCGCATTGTATGGGTGTGTGTTACATTAGATTCACTAGTAGCAGTGAGAAAAACATCACGGGGTGGTGCGCATTGTATGGGTGTGTGTTACATTAGATTCACTAGTAGCAGTGAGAAAAACATCACGGGGTGGTGCGCATTGTTTGGGTGTGTGTTACATTAGATTCACTAGTAGCAGTGAGAAAAACATCACGGGGTGGTGCGCATTGTATGGGTGTGTGTTACATTAGATTCACTAGTAGCATTGAGAAAAACATCACGGGGTGGTGCGCATTGTATGGGTGTGTGTTACATTAGATTCACTAGTAGCAGTGAGAAAAACATCACGGGGTGGTGCGCATTGTATGGGTGTGTGTTACATTAGATTCACTAGTAGGAGTGAGAAAAACATCACGGGGTGGTGCGCATTGTATGGGTGTGTGTTACATTAGATTCACTAGTAGCAGTGAGAAAAACATCACGGGGTGGTGCACATTGTATGGGTGTGTGTTACATTACATTCACTAGTAGCAGTGAGAAAAACATCACGGGGTGGTGCGCATTGTATGGGTGTGTGTTACATTACATTCACTAGTAGCAGTGAGAAAAACATCACGGGGTGGTGCGCATTGTATGGGTGTGTGTTACATTAGATTCACTAGTAGCAGTGAGAAAAACATCACGGGGTGGTGCGCATTGTATGGGTGTGTGTTACATTAGATTCACTAGTAGGAGTGAGAAAAACATCACGGGGTGGTGCGCATTGTATGGGTGTGTGTTACATTAGATTCACTAGTAGCAGTGAGAAAAACATCACGGGGTGGTGCGCATTGTATGGGTGTGTGTTACATTACATTCACTAGTAGCAGTGAGAAAAACATCACGGGGTGGTGCGCATTGTATGGGTGTGTGTTACATTACATTCACTAGTAGCAGTGAGAAAAACATCACGGGGTGGTGCGCATTGTATGGGTATGTGTTACATTAGATTCACTAGTAGCAGTGAGAAAAACATCACGGGGTGGTGCGCATTGTATGGGTGTGTGTTACATTAGATTCACTAGTAGCAGTGAGAAAAACATCACGGGGTGCTGCGCATTGCATGGGTGTGTGTCAAATTAGATTCACTACTAGGAGTGAGAAAAACATCACGGGGTGGTGCGCATTGTATGGGTGTGTGTCACATTAGATTCACTAGTAGGAGTGAGAAAAACATCACGGCGTGGTGCGCATTGTATGGGTGTGTGTTACATTACATTCACTAGTAGCAGTGAGAAAAACATCACGGGGTGGTGCGCATTGTATGGGTGTGTGTTACATTACATTCACTAGTAGCAGTGAGAAAAACATCACGGGGTGGTGCCCATTGTATGGGTGTGTGTTACATTACATTCACTAGTAGGAGTGAGAAAAACATCACGGGGTGGTGCGCCTTGTATGGGTGTGTGTTACATTACATTCACTAGTAGGAGTGAGAAAAACATCACGGGGTGGTGCGCCTTGTATGGGCGTGTGTTACATTAGATTCACTAGTAGGAGTGAGAAAAACATCACGGGGTGGTGCGCCTTGTATGGGCGTGTGTTACATTACATTCACTAGTAGCAGTGAGAAAAACATCACGGGGTGGTGCGCATTGTATGGGTGTGTGTTACATTAGATTCACTAGTAGGAGTGAGAAAAACATCACGGGGTGGTGCGCATTGTATGGGTGTGTGTTACATTAGATTCACTAGTAGGAGTGAGAAAAACATCACGGGGTGGTGCGCATTGTATGGGTGTGTGTTACATTACATTCACTAGTAGCAGTGAGAAAAACATCACGGGGTGGTGCGCATTGTATGGGTGTGTGTTACATTACATTCACTAGTAGCAGTGAGAAAAATATCACGGGGTGGTGCGCATTGTATGGGTGTGTGTCACATTAGATTCACTAGTAGGAGTGAGAAAAACATCACGGGGCGGTGCGCATTGTATGTGTGTGTGTTACATTACATTCACTAGTAGGAGTGAGAAAAACATCACGGGGTGGTGCGCATTGTATGGGTGTGTGTCACATTAGATTCCCTAGTAGGAGTGAGAAAAACATCACGGGGTGGTGCGCATTGTATGGGTGTGTGTTACATTACATTCACTAGTAGCAGTGAGAAAAACATCACGGGGTGGTGCGCATTGTATGGGTGTGTGTTACATTACAATCACTAGTAGCAGTGAGAAAAACATCACGGGGTGGTGCGCATTGTATGGGTGTGTGTTACATTAGATTCACTAGTAGCAGTGAGAAAAACATCACGGGGTGGTGCGCATTGTATGGTTGTGTGTCACATTAGATTCACTAGTAGGAGTGAGAAAAACATCACGGGGTGGTGCGCATTGTATGGGTGTGTGTCACATTAGATTCACTAGTAGGAGTGAGAAAAACATCACGGGGTGGTGCGCATTGTATGGGTGTGTGTCACATTAGATTCACTAGTAGGAGTGAGAAAAACATCACGGGGTGGTGCGCATTGTATGTGTGTGTGTTTCATTAGATTCCCTAGTAGGAGTGAGAAAAACATAACGGGGTGGTGCGCATTGTATGGGTGTGTACTACATTACATTCACTACTAGCAGGGAGAAAAACATCACGGGGTGGTGCGCATTGTATGGGTGTGTGTTACATTACAATCACTAGTAGCAGTGAGAAAAACATCACGGGGAGGTGCGCATTGTATGGGTGTGTGTTACATTACATTCACTAGTAGCAGTGAGAAAAACATCACGGGGTGGTGCGCATTGTATGGGTGTCTGTTACATTAGATTCACTAGTAGCAGTGAGAAAAACATCACGGGGTGGTGCGCATTGTTTGGGTGTGTGTTACATTAGATTCACTAGTAGCAGTGAGAAAAACATCACGGGGTGGTGCGCATTGCATGGGTGTGTGTTACATTAGATTCACTAGTAGCATTGAGAAAAACATCACGGGGTGGTGCGCATTGTATGGGTGTGTGTTACATTAGATTCACTAGTAGCAGTGAGAAAAACATCACGGGGTGGTGCGCATTGTATGGGTGTGTGTTACATTAGATTCACTAGTAGGAGTGAGAAAAACATCACGGGGTGGTGCGCATTGTATGGGTGTGTGTTACATTAGATTCACTAGTAGCAGTGAGAAAAACATCACGGGGTGGTGCGCATTGTATGGGTGTGTGTTGCATTACATTCACTAGTAGCAGTGAGAAAAACATCACGGGGTGGTGCGCATTGTATGGGTGTGTGTTACATTAGATTCACTAGTAGCAGTGAGAAAAACATCACGGGGTGGTGCGCATTGTATGGGTATGTGTTACATTAGATTCACTAGTAGCAGTGAGAAAAACATCACGGGGTGGTGCGCATTGTATGGGTGTGTGTTACATTACATTCACTAGTAGCAGTGAGAAAAACATCACGGGGTGCTGCGCATTGCATGGGTGTGTGTCACATTAGATTCACTACTAGGAGTGAGAAAAACATCACGGGGTGGTGCGCATTGTATGGGTGTGTGTCACATTAGATTCACTAGTAGGAGTGAGAAAAACATCACGGGGTGGTGCGCATTGTATGGGTGTGTGTTACATTACATTCACTAGTAGCAGTGAGAAAAACATCACGGGGTGGTGCGCATTGTATGGGTGTGTGTTACATTCCATTCACTAGTAGCAGTGAGAAAAATATCACGGGGTGGTGCGCATTGTATGGGTGTGTGTTACATTACATTCACTAGTAGGAGTGAGAAAAACATCACGGGGTGGTGCGCCTTGTATGGGTGTGTGTTACATTACATTCACTAGTAGGAGTGAGAAAAACATCACGGGGTGGTGCGCCTTGTATGGCCGTGTGTTACATTAGATTCACTAGTACGAGTGAGAAAAACATCACGGGGTGGTGCGTCTTGTATGGGCGTGTGTTACATTACATTCACTAGTAGCAGTGAGAAAAACATCACGGGGTGGTGCGCATTGTATGGGTGTGTGTTACATTAGATTCACTAGTAGGAGTGAGAAAAACATCACGGGGCGGTGCGCATTGTATGTGTGTGTGTTACATTACATTCACTAGTAGGAGTGAGAAAAACATCACGGGGTGGTGCGCATTTTATGGGTGTGTGTCACATTAGATTCCCTAGTAGGAGTGAGAAAAACATCACGGGGTGGTGCGCATTGTATGGGTGTGTGTTACATTACATTCACTAGTAGCAGTGAGAAAAACATCACGGGGTGGTGCGCATTGTATGGGTGTGTGTTACATTACAATCACTAGTAGCAGTGAGAAAAACATCACGGGGTGGTGCGCATTGTATGGGTGTGTGTTACATTAGATTCACTAGTAGCAGTGAGAAAAACATCACTGGGTGGTGCGCATTGTATGGTTGTGTGTCACATTAGATTCACTAGTAGGAGTGAGAAAAACATCACGGGGTGGTGCGCATTGTATGGGTGTGTGTCACATTAGATTCACTAGTAGGAGTGAGAAAAACATCACGGGGTGGTGCGCATTGTATGGGTGTGTGTCACATTAGATTCACTAGTAGGAGTGAGAAAAACATCACGGGGTGGTGCGCATTGTATGTGTGTGTGTTTCATTAGATTCCCTAGTAGGAGTGAGAAAAACATAACGGGGTGGTGCGCATTGTATGGGTGTGTACTACATTACATTCACTACTAGCAGGGAGAAAAACATCACGGGGTGGTGCGCATTGTATGGGTGTGTGTTACATTACAATCACTAGTAGCAGTGAGAAAAACATCACGGGGAGGTGCGCATTGTATGGGTGTGTGTTACATTACATTCACTAGTAGCAGTGAGAAAAACATCACGGGGTGGTGCGCATTGTATGGGTGTGTGTTACATTAGATTCACTAGTAGCAGTGAGAAAAACATCACGGGGTGGTGCGCATTGTTTGGGTGTGTGTTACATTAGATTCACTAGTAGCAGTGAGAAAAACATCACGGGGTGGTGCGCATTGCATGGGTGTGTGTTACATTAGATTCACTAGTAGCATTGAGAAAAACATCACGGGGTGGTGCGCATTGTATGGGTGTGTGTTACATTAGATTCACTAGTAGCAGTGAGAAAAACATCACGGGGTGGTGCGCATTGTATGGGTGTGTGTTACATTAGATTCACTAGTAGGAGTGAGAAAAACATCACGGGGTGGTGCGCATTGTATGGGTGTGTGTTACATTAGATTCACTAGTAGCAGTGAGAAAAACATCACGGGGTGGTGCGCATTGTATGGGTGTGTGTTACATTACATTCACTAGTAGCAGTGAGAAAAACATCACGGGGTGGTGCGCATTGTATGGGTGTGTGTTACATTACATTCACTAGTAGCAGTGAGAAAAACATCACGGGGTGGTGCGCATTGTATGGGTATGTGTTACATTAGATTCACTAGTAGCAGTGAGAAAAACATCACGGGGTGGTGCGCATTGTATGGGTGTGTGTTACATTACATTCACTAGTAGCAGTGAGAAAAACATCACGGGGTGCTGCGCATTGCATGGGTGTGTGTCACATTAGATTCACTACTAGGAGTGAGAAAATCATCACGGGGTGGTGCGCATTGTATGGGTGTGTGTCACATTAGATTCACTAGTAGGAGTGAGAAAAACATCACGGGGTGGTGCGCATTGTATGGGTGTGTGTTACATTACATTCACTAGTAGCAGTGAGAAAAACATCACGGGGTGGTGCGCATTGTATGGGTGTGTGTTACATTCCATTCACTAGTAGCAGTGAGAAAAACATCACGGGGTGGTGCGCATTGTATGGGTGTGTGTTACATTACATTCACTAGTAGGAGTGAGAAAAACATCACGGGGTGGTGCGCCTTGTATGGGTGTGTGTTACATTACATTCACTAGTAGGAGTGAGAAAAACATCACGGGGTGGTGCGCCTTGTATGGCCGTGTGTTACATTAGATTCACTAGTACGAGTGAGAAAAACATCACGGGGTGGTGCGTCTTGTATGGGCGTGTGTTACATTACATTCACTAGTAGCAGTGAGAAAAACATCACGGGGTGGTGCGCATTGTATGGGTGTGTGTAACATTACATTCACAAGTAGGAGTGAGAAAAACATCACGGGGTGGTGCGCATTGTATGGGTGTGTGTTACATTACATTCACTAGTAGCAGTGAGAAAAACATCACGGGGTGGTGCGCATTGTACGGGTGTGTGTTACATTACATTCACTAGTAGCAGTGAGAAAAATATCACGGGGTGGTGCGCATTGTATGGGTGTGTGTCACATTAGATTCACTAGTAGGAGTGAGAAAAACATCACGGGGTGGTGCACATTTTATGTGTGTGTGTTACATTACATTCACTAGTAGGAGTGAGAAAAACATCACGGGGTTGTGCGCATTGTATGGGTGTGTGTCACATTAGACTCACTAGTAGGAGTGAGAAAAACATCACGGGGTGGTGCGCATTGTATGTGTGTGTGTCTCATTAGATTCCCTAGTAGGAGTGAGAAAAACATCACTAGGTGGTGCGCATTGTATGGGTGTGTGTTACATTACATTTACTAGTAGCAGTGAGAAAAACATCACGGGGTGGTGCGCATTGTATGGGTGTGTGTTACATTACAATCACTAGTAGCAGTGAGAAAAACATCACGGGGTGGTGCGCATTGTATGGGTGTGTGTTACATTACATTCACTAGTAGCAGTGAGAAAAACATCACGGGGTGGTGCCCATTGTATGGGTGTGTGTTACATTACATTCACTAGTAGGAGTGAGAAAAACGTCACGGGGTGGTGCGCCTTGTATGGGTGTGTGTTACATTAGGTTCACTAGTAGGAGTGAGAAAAACATCACGGGGTGGTGCGCCTTGTATGGGTGTGTGTTACATTAGGTTCACTAGTAGGAGTGAGAAAAACATCACGGGGTGGTGCGCATTGTATGGGTGTGTGTTACATTAGATTCACTAGTAGGAGTGAGAAAAACATCACGGGCTGGTGCGCATTGTATGGGTGTGTGTTACATTACATTCACTAGTAGGAGTGAGAAAAACATCACGGGGTGGTGCGCATTGTATGGGTGTGTGTTACATTAGATTCACTAGTAGGAGTGAGAAAAACATCACGGGGTGGTGCTCATTGTATGGGTGTGTGTTACATTACATTCACTAGTAGCAGTGAGAAAAACATCACGGGGTGGTGCGCATTGTATGGGTGTGTGTTACATTAGATTCACTAGTAGCAGTGAGAAAAACATCACGGGGTGGTGCGCATTGTTTGGGTGTGTGTTACATTAGATTCACTAGTAGCAGTGAGAAAAACATCACGGGGTGGTGCGCATTGTATGGGTGTGTGTTACATTAGATTCACTAGTAGCATTGAGAAAAACATCACGGGGTGGTGCGCATTGTATGGGTGTGTGTTACATTAGATTCACTAGTAGCAGTGAGAAAAACATCACGGGGTGGTGCGCATTGTATGGGTGTGTGTTACATTACATTCACTAGTAGCAGTGAGAAAAACATCACGGGGTGGTGCGCATTGTATGGGTGTGTGTTACATTACATTCACTAGTAGCAGTGAGAAAAACATCACAGGGTGGTGCGCATTGTATGGGTGTGTGTTACATTAGATTCACTAGTAGCAGTGAGAAAAACATCACGGGGTGGTGCGCATTGTTTGGGTGTGTGTTACATTAGATTCACTAGTAGCAGTGAGAAAAACATCACGGGGTGGTGCGCATTGTATGGGGGTGTGTTACATTACATTCACTAGTAGCAGTGAGAAAAACATCACGGGGTGGTGCGCATTGTATGGGTGTGTGTTACATTACATTCACTAGTAGCAGTGAGAAAAACATCACGGGGTGGTGCGCATTGTATTGGTGAGTGTTACATTAGATTCACTAGTAGCAGTGAGAAAAACATCACGGGGTGGTGCGCATTGTATGGGGGTGTGTTACATTACATTCACTAGTAGCAGTGAGAAAAACATCACGGGGTGGTGCGCATTGTATGGGTGTGTGTTACATTACATTCACTAGTAGCAGTGAGAAAAACATCACGGGGTGGTGCGCATTGTATGGGTGTGTGTTACATTAGATTCACTAGTAGGAGTGAGAAAAACATCACGGGGTGGTGCGCATTGTATGGGTGTGTGTTACATTAGATTCACTAGTAGCAGTGAGAAAAACATCACGAGGTCGTGCGCATTGTATGGGTGTGTGTTACATTAGATTCACTAGTAGCAGTGAGAAAAACATCACGGGGTGGTGCGCATTGTATGGGTGTGTGTCACATTAGATTCACTAGTAGGAGTGAGAAAAACATCACGGTGTGGTGCGCATTGTATGGGTGTGTGTCACATTAGATTCACTAGTAGGAGTGAGAAAAACATCACGGGGTGGTTCGCATTGTATGGGTGTGTGTCACATTAGATTCACTAGTAGGAGTGAGAAAAACATCACGGGGTGGTGCGCATTGTATGTGTGTGTGTTTCATTAGATTCCCTAGTAGGAGTGAGAAAAACATAACGGGGTGGTGCGCATTGTATGGGTGTGTGCTACATTACATTCACGACTAGCAGGGAGAAAAACATCACGGGGTGGTGCGCATTGTATGGGTGTGTGTTACATTACAATCACTAGTAGCAGTGAGAAAAACATCACGGGGTGGTGCGCATTGTATGGGTGTGTGTTACATTACATTCACTAGTAGCAGTGAGAAAAACATCACGGGGTGGTGCGCATTGTATGGGTGTGTGTTACATTACATTCACTAGTAGCAGTGAGAAAAACATCACGGGGAGGTGCGCATTGTATGGGTGTGTGTTACATTACATTCACTAGTAGCAGTGAGAAAAACATCACGGGGTGGTGCGCATTGTATGGGTGTGTGTTACATTAGATTCACTAGTAGGAGTGAGAAAAACATCACGGGGTGGTGCGCATTGTATGGGTGTGTGTTACATTAGATTCACTAGTAGCAGTGAGAAAAACATCACGGGGTGGTGCGCATTGTATGGGTGTGTGTTACATTACATTCACTAGTAGCAGTGAGAAAAACATCACGGGGTGGTGCGCATTGTATGTGTGTGTGTTACATTAGATTCACTAGTAGCAGTGAGAAAAACATCACGGGGTGGTGCGCATTGTATGGGTGTGTGTCACATTACATTCACTAGTAGGAGTGAGAAAAACATCACGGGGTGGTGCGCATTGTATGGGTGTGTGTCACATTAGATTCACTAGTAGGAGTGAGAAAAACATCACGGGGTGGTGCGCATTGTATGTGTGTGTGTCTCATTAGATTCCCTAGTAGGAGTGAGAAAAACATCACGGGGTGGTTCGCATTGTATGGGTGTGTGTTACATTAGATTCACTAGTAGCAGTGAGAAAAACATCACGGGGTGGTGCGCATTGTATGGGTGTGTGTTACATTAGATTCACTAGTAGGAGTGAGAAAAACATCACGGGGTGGTGCGCATTGTATGGGTGTGTGTTACATTAGATTCACTAGTAGGAGTGAGAAAAACATCACGGGGTGGTTCGCATTGTATGGGTGTGTGTTACATTAGATTCACTAGTAGGAGTGAGAAAAACATCACGGGGTGGTGCGCATTGTATGGGTGTGTGTTACATTAGATTCACTAGTAGCAGTGAGAAAAACATCACGGGGTGGTGCGCATTGTATGGGTGTGTGTTACATTAGATTCACTAGTAGCAGTGAGAAAAACATCACGGGGTGGTGCGCATTGTATGGGTGTGTGTTACATTAGATTCACTAGTAGGAGTGAGAAAAACATCACGGGGTGGTTCGCATTGTATGGGTGTGTGTTACATTAGATTCACTAGTAGGAGTGAGAAAAACATCACGGGGTGGTGCGCATTGTATGGGTGTGGGTTACATTAGATTCACTAGTAGCAGTGAGAAAAACATCACGGGGTGGTGCGCATTGTATGGGTGTGTGTTACATTAGATTCACTAGTAGCAGTGAGAAAAACATCACGGGGTGGTGCGCATTGTATGGGTGTGTGTTACATTAGATTCACTAGTAGGAGTGAGAAAAACATCACGGGGTGGTGCGCATTGTATGGGTGTGTGTTACATTAGATTCACTAGTAGCAGTGAGAAAAACATCACGGGGTGGTGCGCATTGTATGGGTGTGTGTTACATTAGATTCACTAGTAGGAGTGAGAAAAACATCACGGGGTGGTGCGCATTGTATGGGTGTGTGTTACATTAGATTCACTAGTAGGAGTGAGAAAAACATCACGGGGTGGTTCGCATTGTATGGGTGTGTGTTACATTAGATTCACTAGTAGGAGTGAGAAAAACATCACGGGGTGGTGCGCATTGTATGGGTGTGTGTTACATTAGATTCACTAGTAGGAGTGAGAAAAACATCACGGGGTGGTTCGCATTGTATGGGTGTGTGTTACATTAGATTCACTAGTAGGAGTGAGAAAAACATCACGGGGTGGTGCGCATTGTATGGGTGTGTGTTACATTAGATTCACTAGTAGCAGTGAGAAAAACATCACGGGGTGGTGCGCATTGTATGGGTGTGTGTTACATTAGATTCACTAGTAGCAGTGAGAAAAACATCACGGGGTGGTGCGCATTGTATGGGTGTGTGTTACATTAGATTCACTAGTAGGAGTGAGAAAAACATCACGGGGTGGTTCGCATTGTATGGGTGTGTGTTACATTAGATTCACTAGTAGGAGTGAGAAAAACATCACGGGGTGGTGCGCATTGTATGGGTGTGGGTTACATTAGATTCACTAGTAGCAGTGAGAAAAACATCACGGGGTGGTGCGCATTGTATGGGTGTGTGTTACATTAGATTCACTAGTAGCAGTGAGAAAAACATCACGGGGTGGTGCGCATTGTATGGGTGTGTGTTACATTAGATTCACTAGTAGGAGTGAGAAAAACATCACGGGGTGGTGCGCATTGTATGGGTGTGTGTTACATTAGATTCACTAGTAGCAGTGAGAAAAACATCACGGGGTGGTGCGCATTGTATGGGTGTGTGTTACATTAGATTCACTAGTAGCAGTGAGAAAAACATCACGGTGTGGTGCGCATTGTATGGGTGTGTGTTACATTAGATTCACTAGTAGCAGTGAGAAAAACATCACGGGGTGGTGCACATTGTATGGCTGTGTGTTACATTTGATTCACTAGTAGGAGTGAGCAAAACATCACTGGGTGGTGCGCATTGTATGGGTGTGTGTTACATTAGATTCACTAGTAGGAGTGAGAAAAACATCACGGGGTGGTGCGCATTGTATGGGTGTGTGTCACATTAGATTCACTAGTAGGAGTGAGAAAAACATCACGGGGTGGTGCACATTGTATGTGTGTGTGTCTCATTAGATTCCCTAGTAGGAGTGAGAAAAACATCACGGGGTGGTGCGCATTGTATGGGTGTGTGTCACATTACATTCACTAGTAGCAGTGAGAAAAACATCACGGGGTGGTGCGCATTGTATGGGTGTGTGTCACATTAGATTCACTAGTAGGAGTGAGAAAAACATCACGGGGTGGTGCGCATTGTATGGGTGTGTGTCACATTAGATTCACTAGTAGGAGTGAGAAAAACATCACGGGGTGGTGCGCATTGTATGTGTGTGTGTCTCATTAGATTCCCTAGTAGGAGTGAGAAAAACATCACGGGGTGGTGCGCATTGTATGGGTGTGTGTTACATTAGATTCACTAGTAGCAGTGAGAAAAACATCACGGGGTGGTGCGCATTGTATGGGTGTGTGTTACATTAGATTCACTAGTAGCATTGAGAAAAACATCACGGGGTGGTGCGCATTGTATGGGTGTGTGTTACATTAGATTCACTAGTAGCAGTGAGAAAAACATCACGGGGTTGTGCGCATTGTATGGGGGTGTGTTACATTACATTCACTTGTAGCAGTGAGAAAAACATCACGGGGTGGTGCGCATTGTATGGGTGTGTGTTACATTACATTCACTAGTAGCAGTGAGAAAAACATCACGGGGTGGTGCGCATTGTATGGGTGTGTGTTACATTAGATTCACTAGTAGCAGTGAGAAAAACATCACGGGGTGGTGCGCATTGTATGGGTGTGTGTTACATTAGATTCACTAGTAGCAGTGAGAAAAACATCACGGGGTGGTGCACATTGTATGGGGGTGTGTTACATTACATTCACTTGTAGCAGTGAGAAAAACATCACGGGGTGGTGCGCATTGTATGGGTGTGTGTTACATTACATTCACTAGTAGCAGTGAGAAAAACATCACGGGGTGGTGCGCATTGTATGGATGTGTGTTACATTACATTCACTAGTAGCAGTGAGAAAAACATCACGGGGTGGTGCGCATTGTATGGGTGTGTGTTACATTAGATTCACTAGTAGCAGTGAGAAAAACATCACGGGGTGGTGCGCATTGTATGGGTGTGTGTTACATTAGATTCACTAGTAGCATTGAGAAAAACATCACGGGGTGGTGCGCATTGTATGGGTGTGTGTTACATTAGATTCACTAGTAGCAGTGAGAAAAACATCACGGGGTGGTGCGCATTGTATGGGGGTGTGTTACATTACATTCACTTGTAGCAGTGAGAAAAACATCACGGGGTGGTGCGCATTGTATGGGTGTGTGTTACATTACATTCACTAGTAGCAGTGAGAAAAACATCACGGGGTGGTGCGCATTGTATGGGTGTGTGTTACATTAGATTCACTAGTAGCAGTGAGAAAAACATCACGGGGTGGTGCGCATTGTATGGGTGTGTGTTACATTAGATTCACTAGTAGCAGTGAGAAAAACATCACGGGGTGGTGCGCATTGTATGGGTGTGTGTTACATTAGATTCACTAGTAGCAGTGAGAAAAACATCACGGGGTGGTGCGCATTGTATGGGGGTGTGTTACATTACATTCACTTGTAGCAGTGAGAAAAACATCACGGGGTGGTGCGCATTGTATGGGTGTGTGTTACATTACATTCACTAGTAGCAGTGAGAAAAACATCACGGGGTGGTGCGCATTGTATGGGTGTGTGTTACATTAGATTCACTAGTAGCAGTGAGAAAAACATCACGGGGTGGTGCGCATTGTATGGGTGTGTGTTACATTAGATTCACTAGTAGCAGTGAGAAAAACATCACGGGGTGGTGCACATTGTATGGGGGTGTGTTACATTACATTCACTTGTAGCAGTAAGAAAAACATCACGGGGTGGTGCGCATTGTATGGGTGTGTGTTACATTACATTCACTAGTAGCAGTGAGAAAAACATCACGGGGTGGTGCGCATTGTATGGGTGTGTGTTACATTAGATTCACTAGTAGGAGTGAGAAAAACATCACGGGGTGGTGCGCCTTGTATGGGTGTGTGTTACATTACATTCACTAGTAGCAGTGAGAAAAACATCACGGGGTGGTGCGCATTGTATGGGTGTGTGTTACATTACATTCACTAGTAGCAGTGAGAAAAACATCACGGGGTGGTGCGCATTTTATGGGTGTGTGTTACATTACATTCACTAGTAGCAGTGAGAAAAACATCACGGGGTGGTGCGCATTGTATGGGTGTGTGTTACATTACATTCACTAGTAGCAGTGAGAAAAACATCACGGGGTGGTGCGCATTTTATGGGTGTGTGTTACATTAGATTCACTAGTAGCAGTGAGAAAAACATCACGGGGTGGTGCGCATTGTATGGGCGTGTGTTACATTAGATTCACTAGTAGCAGTGAGAAAAACATCACGGGGTGGTGCGCATTGTATGGGTGTGTGTTACATTACATTCACTAGTAGCAGTGAGAAAAACATCACGGGGTGGTGCGCATTTTATGGGTGGGTGTTACATTACATTCACTAGTAGCAGTGAGAAAAACATCACGGGGTGGTGCGCATTGTATGGGTGTGTGTTACATTAGATTCACTAGTAGCAGTGAGAAAAACATCACGGGGTGCTGCGCATTGCATGGGTGTGTGTCACATTAGATTCACTACTAGGAGTGAGAAAAACATCACGGGGTGGTGCGCATTGTATGGGTGTGTGTTACATTAGATTCACTAGTAGCAGTGAGAAAAACATCACGGGGTGGTGCGTATTGTATGGGTGTGTGTTACATTAGATTCACTAGTAGGAGTGAGAAAAACATCACGGTGTGGTGCGCATTGTATGGGTGTGTGTTACATTACATTCACTAGTAGCAGTGAGAAAAACATCACGGGGTGGTGCGCATTGTATGGGTGTGTGTTACATTACAATCACTAGTAGCAGTGAGAAAAACATCACGGGGTGGTGCGCATTGTATGGGTGTGTGTCACATTAGATTCACTAGTAGGAGTGAGAAAAACATCACGGGGTGGTGCGCATTGTATGGGTGTGTGTCTCATTAGATTCCCTAGTAGGAGTGAGAAAAACATAACGGGGTGGTGCGCATTGTATGGGTGTGTGTTACATTACATTCACTAGTAGCAGTGAGAAAAACATCACGGGGTGGTGCGCATTGTATGGGTGTGTGTTACATTACAATCACTAGTAGCAGTGAGAAAAACATCACGGGGTGGTGCGCATTGTATGGGTGTGTGTTACATTACATTCACTAGTAGCAGTGAGAAAAACATCACGGGGTGGTGCGCATTGTATGGGTGTGTGTCACATTAGATTCACTAGTAGGAGTGAGAAAAACATCACGGGGTGGTGCGCATTGTATGGGTGTGTGTCACATTAGATTCACTAGTAGGAGTGAGAAAAACATCACGGGGTGGTGCGCATTTTATGGGTGTGTGTCACATTAGATTCACTAGTAGGAGTGAGAAAAACATCACGGGGTGGTGCGCATTGTATGTGTGTGTGTTTCATTAGATTCCCTAGTAGGAGTGAGAAAAACATAACGGGGTGGTGCGCATTGTATGGGTGTGTACTACATTACATTCACTAGTAGCAGGGAGAAAAACATCACGGGGTGGTGCGCATTGTATGGGTGTGTGTTACATTACAATCACTAGTAGCAGTGAGAAAAACATCACGGGGAGGTGCGCATTGTATGGGTGTGTGTTACATTACATTCACTAGTAGCAGTGAGAAAAACATCACGGGGTGGTGCGCATTGTATGGGTGTGTGTTACATTAGATTCACTAGTAGCAGTGAGAAAAACATCACGGGGTGGTGCGCATTGTATGGGTGTGTGTTACATTAGATTCACTAGTAGCAGTGAGAAAAACATCACGGGGTGGTGCGCATTGTTTGGGTGTGTGTTACATTAGATTCACTAGTAGCAGTGAGAAAAACATCACGGGGTGGTGCGCATTGTATGGGTGTGTGTTACATTAGATTCACTAGTAGCATTGAGAAAAACATCACGGGGTGGTGCGCATTGTATGGGTGTGTGTTACATTAGATTCACTAGTAGCAGTGAGAAAAACATCACGGGGTGGTGCGCATTGTATGGGTGTGTGTTACATTAGATTCACTAGTAGGAGTGAGAAAAACATCACGGGGTGGTGCGCATTGTATGGGTGTGTGTTACATTAGATTCACTAGTAGCAGTGAGAAAAACATCACGGGGTGGTGCACATTGTATGGGTGTGTGTTACATTACATTCACTAGTAGCAGTGAGAAAAACATCACGGGGTGGTGCGCATTGTATGGGTGTGTGTTACATTACATTCACTAGTAGCAGTGAGAAAAACATCACGGGGTGGTGCGCATTGTATGGGTGTGTGTTACATTAGATTCACTAGTAGCAGTGAGAAAAACATCACGGGGTGGTGCGCATTGTACGGGTGTGTGTTACATTAGATTCACTAGTAGCAGTGAGAAAAACATCACAGGGTGCTGCGCATTGCATGGGTGTGTGTCACATTAGATTCACTACTAGGAGTGAGAAAAACATCACGGGGTGGTGCGCATTGTATGGGTGTGTGTCACATTAGATTCACTAGTAGGAGTGAGAAAAACATCACGGGGTGGTGCGCATTGTATGGGTGTGTGTCACATTAGATTCACTAGTAGGAGTGAGAAAAACATCACGGGGTGGTGCGCATTGTATGTGTGTGTGTTTCATTAGATTCCCTAGTAGGAGTGAGAAAAACATAACGGGGTGGTGCGCATTGTATGGGTGTGTACTACATTACATTCACTACTAGCAGGGAGAAAAACATCACGGGGTGGTGCGCATTGTATGGGTGTGTGTTACATTACAATCACTAGTAGCAGTGAGAAAAACATCACGGGGAGGTGCGCATTGTATGGGTGTGTGTTACATTACATTCACTAGTAGCAGTGAGAAAAACATCACGGGGTGGTGCGCATTGTATGGGTGTCTGTTACATTAGATTCACTAGTAGCAGTGAGAAAAACATCACGGGGTGGTGCGCATTGTTTGGGTGTGTGTTACATTAGATTCACTAGTAGCAGTGAGAAAAACATCACGGGGTGGTGCGCATTGCATGGGTGTGTGTTACATTAGATTCACTAGTAGCATTGAGAAAAACATCACGGGGTGGTGCGCATTGTATGGGTGTGTGTTACATTAGATTCACTAGTAGCAGTGAGAAAAACATCACGGGGTGGTGCGCATTGTATGGGTGTGTGTTACATTAGATTCACTAGTAGGAGTGAGAAAAACATCACGGGGTGGTGCGCATTGTATGGGTGTGTGTTACATTAGATTCACTAGTAGCAGTGAGAAAAACATCACGGGGTGGTGCGCATTGTATGGGTGTGTGTTGCATTACATTCACTAGTAGCAGTGAGAAAAACATCACGGGGTGGTGCGCATTGTATGGGTGTGTGTTACATTAGATTCACTAGTAGCAGTGAGAAAAACATCACGGGGTGGTGCGCATTGTATGGGTATGTGTTACATTAGATTCACTAGTAGCAGTGAGAAAAACATCACGGGGTGGTGCGCATTGTATGGGTGTGTGTTACATTACATTCACTAGTAGCAGTGAGAAAAACATCACGGGGTGCTGCGCATTGCATGGGTGTGTGTCACATTAGATTCACTACTAGGAGTGAGAAAAACATCACGGGGTGGTGCGCATTGTATGGGTGTGTGTCACATTAGATTCACTAGTAGGAGTGAGAAAAACATCACGGGGTGGTGCGCATTGTATGGGTGTGTGTTACATTACATTCACTAGTAGCAGTGAGAAAAACATCACGGGGTGGTGCGCATTGTATGGGTGTGTGTTACATTCCATTCACTAGTAGCAGTGAGAAAAACATCACGGGGTGGTGCGCATTGTATGGGTGTGTGTTACATTACATTCACTAGTAGGAGTGAGAAAAACATCACGGGGTGGTGCGCCTTGTATGGGTGTGTGTTACATTACATTCACTAGTAGGAGTGAGAAAAACATCACGGGGTGGTGCGCCTTGTATGGCCGTGTGTTACATTAGATTCACTAGTACGAGTGAGAAAAACATCACGGGGTGGTGCGTCTTGTATGGGCGTGTGTTACATTACATTCACTAGTAGCAGTGAGAAAAACATCACGGGGTGGTGCGCATTGTATGGGTGTGTGTTACATTAGATTCACTAGTAGGAGTGAGAAAAACATCACGGGGCGGTGCGCATTGTATGTGTGTGTGTTACATTACATTCACTAGTAGGAGTGAGAAAAACATCACGGGGTGGTGCGCATTGTATGGGTGTGTGTCACATTAGATTCCCTAGTAGGAGTGAGAAAAACATCACGGGGTGGTGCGCATTGTATGGGTGTGTGTTACATTACATTCACTAGTAGCAGTGAGAAAAACATCACGGGGTGGTGCGCATTGTATGGGTGTGTGTTACATTACAATCACTAGTAGCAGTGAGAAAAACATCACGGGGTGGTGCGCCTTGTATGGCCGTGTGTTACATTAGATTCACTAGTACGAGTGAGAAAAACATCACGGGGTGGTGCGTCTTGTATGGGCGTGTGTTACATTACATTCACTAGTAGCAGTGAGAAAAACATCACGGGGTGGTGCGCATTGTATGGGTGTGTGTTACATTACATTCACTAGTAGCAGTGAGAAAAACATCACGGGGTGGTGCGCATTGTATGGGTGTGTGTCACATTAGATTCACTAGTAGGAGTGAGAAAAACATCACGGGGTGGTGCGCATTGTATGGGTGTGTGTCACATTAGATTCACTAGTAGGAGTGAGAAAAACATCACGGGGTGGTGCGCATTTTATGGGTGTGTGTCACATTAGATTCACTAGTAGGAGTGAGAAAAACATCACGGGGTGGTGCGCATTGTATGTGTGTGTGTTTCATTAGATTCCCTAGTAGGAGTGAGAAAAACATAACGGGGTGGTGCGCATTGTATGGGTGTGTACTACATTACATTCACTAGTAGCAGGGAGAAAAACATCACGGGGTGGTGCGCATTGTATGGGTGTGTGTTACATTACAATCACTAGTAGCAGTGAGAAAAACATCACGGGGAGGTGCGCATTGTATGGGTGTGTGTTACATTACATTCACTAGTAGCAGTGAGAAAAACATCACGGGGTGGTGCGCATTGTATGGGTGTGTGTTACATTAGATTCACTAGTAGCAGTGAGAAAAACATCACGGGGTGGTGCGCATTGTATGGGTGTGTGTTACATTAGATTCACTAGTAGCAGTGAGAAAAACATCACGGGGTGGTGCGCATTGTTTGGGTGTGTGTTACATTAGATTCACTAGTAGCAGTGAGAAAAACATCACGGGGTGGTGCGCATTGTATGGGTGTGTGTTACATTAGATTCACTAGTAGCATTGAGAAAAACATCACGGGGTGGTGCGCATTGTATGGGTGTGTGTTACATTAGATTCACTAGTAGCAGTGAGAAAAACATCACGGGGTGGTGCGCATTGTATGGGTGTGTGTTACATTAGATTCACTAGTAGGAGTGAGAAAAACATCACGGGGTGGTGCGCATTGTATGGGTGTGTGTTACATTAGATTCACTAGTAGCAGTGAGAAAAACATCACGGGGTGGTGCACATTGTATGGGTGTGTGTTACATTACATTCACTAGTAGCAGTGAGAAAAACATCACGGGGTGGTGCGCATTGTATGGGTGTGTGTTACATTACATTCACTAGTAGCAGTGAGAAAAACATCACGGGGTGGTGCGCATTGTATGGGTGTGTGTTACATTAGATTCACTAGTAGCAGTGAGAAAAACATCACGGGGTGGTGCGCATTGTACGGGTGTGTGTTACATTAGATTCACTAGTAGCAGTGAGAAAAACATCACAGGGTGCTGCGCATTGCATGGGTGTGTGTCACATTAGATTCACTACTAGGAGTGAGAAAAACATCACGGGGTGGTGCGCATTGTATGGGTGTGTGTCACATTAGATTCACTAGTAGGAGTGAGAAAAACATCACGGGGTGGTGCGCATTGTATGGGTGTGTGTTACATTACATTCACTAGTAGCAGTGAGAAAAACATCACGGGGTGGTGCGCATTGTATGGGTGTGTGTTACATTACATTCACTAGTAGCAGTGAGAAAAACATCACGGGGTGGTGCGCATTGTATGGGTGTGTGTCACATTAGATTCACTAGTAGGAGTGAGAAAAACATCACGGGGTGGTGCGCATTGTATGGGTGTGTGTCACATTAGATTCACTAGTAGGAGTGAGAAAAACATCACGGGGTGGTGCGCATTTTATGGGTGTGTGTCACATTAGATTCACTAGTAGGAGTGAGAAAAACATCACGGGGTGGTGCGCATTGTATGTGTGTGTGTTTCATTAGATTCCCTAGTAGGAGTGAGAAAAACATAACGGGGTGGTGCGCATTGTATGGGTGTGTACTACATTACATTCACTAGTAGCAGGGAGAAAAACATCACGGGGTGGTGCGCATTGTATGGGTGTGTGTTACATTACAATCACTAGTAGCAGTGAGAAAAACATCACGGGGAGGTGCGCATTGTATGGGTGTGTGTTACATTACATTCACTAGTAGCAGTGAGAAAAACATCACGGGGTGGTGCGCATTGTATGGGTGTGTGTTACATTAGATTCACTAGTAGCAGTGAGAAAAACATCACGGGGTGGTGCGCATTGTATGGGTGTGTGTTACATTAGATTCACTAGTAGCAGTGAGAAAAACATCACGGGGTGGTGCGCATTGTTTGGGTGTGTGTTACATTAGATTCACTAGTAGCAGTGAGAAAAACATCACGGGGTGGTGCGCATTGTATGGGTGTGTGTTACATTAGATTCACTAGTAGCATTGAGAAAAACATCACGGGGTGGTGCGCATTGTATGGGTGTGTGTTACATTAGATTCACTAGTAGCAGTGAGAAAAACATCACGGGGTGGTGCGCATTGTATGGGTGTGTGTTACATTAGATTCACTAGTAGGAGTGAGAAAAACATCACGGGGTGGTGCGCATTGTATGGGTGTGTGTTACATTAGATTCACTAGTAGCAGTGAGAAAAACATCACGGGGTGGTGCACATTGTATGGGTGTGTGTTACATTACATTCACTAGTAGCAGTGAGAAAAACATCACGGGGTGGTGCGCATTGTATGGGTGTGTGTTACATTACATTCACTAGTAGCAGTGAGAAAAACATCACGGGGTGGTGCGCATTGTATGGGTGTGTGTTACATTAGATTCACTAGTAGCAGTGAGAAAAACATCACGGGGTGGTGCGCATTGTACGGGTGTGTGTTACATTAGATTCACTAGTAGCAGTGAGAAAAACATCACAGGGTGCTGCGCATTGCATGGGTGTGTGTCACATTAGATTCACTACTAGGAGTGAGAAAAACATCACGGGGTGGTGCGCATTGTATGGGTGTGTGTCACATTAGATTCACTAGTAGGAGTGAGAAAAACATCACGGGGTGGTGCGCATTGTATGGGTGTGTGTTACATTACATTCACTAGTAGCAGTGAGAAAAACATCACGGGGTGGTGCGCATTGTATGGGTGTGTGTTACATTACATTCACTAGTAGCAGTGAGAAAAACATCACGGGGTGGTGCGCATTGTATGGGTGTGTGTCACATTAGATTCACTAGTAGCAGTGAGAAAAACATCACGGGGTGGTGCGCATTGTATGGGTGTGTGTCACATTAGATTCACTAGTAGGAGTGAGAAAAACATCACGGGGTGGTGAGCATTGTATGTGTGTGTGTTTCATTAGATTCCCTAGTAGGAGTGAGAAAAACATAACGGGGTGGCGCGCATTGTATGGGTGTGTACTACATTACATTCACTAGTAGCAGGGAGAAAAACATCACGGGGTGGTGCGCATTGTATGGGTGTGTGTTACATTACAATCACTAGTAGCAGTGAGAAAAACATCACGGGGAGGTGCGCATTGTATGGGTGTGTGTTACATTACATTCACTAGTAGCAGTGAGAAAAACATCACGGGGTGGTGCGCATTGTATGGGTGTGTGTTACATTAGATTCACTAGTAGGAGTGAGAAAAACATCACGGGGTGGTGCGCATTGTATGGGTGTGTGTTACATTAGAATCACTAGTAGCAGTGAGAAAAACATCACGGGGTGGTGCGCATTGTTTGGGTGTGTGTTACATTAGATTCACTAGTAGCAGTGAGAAAAACATCACGGGGTGGTGCGCATTGTATGGGTGTTTGTTACATTAGATTCACTACTAGCATTGAGAAAAACATCACGGGGTGGTGCGCATTGTATGGGTGTGTGTTACATTAGATTCACTAGTAGCAGTGAGAAAAACATCACGGGGTGGTGCGCATTGTATGGGTGTGTGTTACATTAGATTCACTAGTAGGAGTGAGAAAAACATCACGGGGTGGTGCGCATTGTATGGGTGTGTGTTACATTAGATTCACTAGTAGCAGTGAGAAAAACATCACGGGGTGGTGCGCATTGTATGGGTGTGTGTTACATTACATTCACTAGTAGCAGTGAGAAAAACATCACGGGGTGGTGCGCATTGTATGGGTGTGTGTTACATTACATTCACTAGTAGCAGTGAGAAAAACATCACGGGGTGGTGCGCATTGTATGGGTATGTGTTACATTAGATTCACTAGTAGCAGTGAGAAAAACATCACGAGGTGGTGCGCATTGTATGGGTGTGTGTTACATTAGATTCACTAGTAGCAGTGAGAAAAACATCACGGGGTGCTGCGCATTGCATGGGTGTGTGTCAAATTAGATTCACTACTAGGAGTGAGAAAAACATCACGGGGTGGTGCGCATTGTATGGGTGTGTGTCACATTAGATTCACTAGTAGGAGTGAGAAAAACATCACGGCGTGGTGCGCATTGTATGGGTGTGTGTTACATTACATTCACTAGTAGCAGTGAGAAAAACATCACGGGGTGGTGCGCATTGTATGGGTGTGTGTTACATTACATTCACTAGTAGCAGTGAGAAAAACATCACGGGGTGGTGCCCATTGTATGGGTGTGTGTTACATTACATTCACTAGTAGGAGTGAGAAAAACATCACGGGGTGGTGCGCCTTGTATGGGTGTGTGTTACATTACATTCACTAGTAGGAGTGAGAAAAACATCACGGGGTGGTGCGCCTTGTATGGGCGTGTGTTACATTAGATTCACTAGTAGGAGTGAGAAAAACATCACGGGGTGGTGCGCCTTGTATGGGCGTGTGTTACATTACATTCACTAGTAGCAGTGAGAAAAACATCACGGGGTGGTGCGCATTGTATGGGTGTGTGTTACATTAGATTCACTAGTAGGAGTGAGAAAAACATCACGGGGTGGTGCGCATTGTATGGGTGTGTGTTACATTAGATTCACTAGTAGGAGTGAGAAAAACATCACGGGGTGGTGCGCATTGTATGGGTGTGTGTTACATTACATTCACTAGTAGCAGTGAGAAAAACATCACGGGGTGGTGCGCATTGTATGGGTGTGTGTTACATTACATTCACTAGTAGCAGTGAGAAAAATATCACGGGGTGGTGCGCATTGTATGGGTGTGTGTCACATTAGATTCACTAGTAGGAGTGAGAAAAACATCACGGGGCGGTGCGCATTGTATGTGTGTGTGTTACATTACATTCACTAGTAGGAGTGAGAAAAACATCACGGGGTGGTGCGCATTGTATGGGTGTGTGTCACATTAGATTCCCTAGTAGGAGTGAGAAAAACATCACGGGGTGGTGCGCATTGTATGGGTGTGTGTTACATTACATTCACTAGTAGCAGTGAGAAAAACATCACGGGGTGGTGCGCATTGTATGGGTGTGTGTTACATTACAATCACTAGTAGCAGTGAGAAAAACATCACGGGGTGGTGCGCATTGTATGGGTGTGTGTTACATTAGATTCACTAGTAGCAGTGAGAAAAACATCACGGGGTGGTGCGCATTGTATGGTTGTGTGTCACATTAGATTCACTAGTAGGAGTGAGAAAAACATCACGGGGTGGTGCGCATTGTATGGGTGTGTGTCACATTAGATTCACTAGTAGGAGTGAGAAAAACATCACGGGGTGGTGCGCATTGTATGGGTGTGTGTCACATTAGATTCACTAGTAGGAGTGAGAAAAACATCACGGGGTGGTGCGCATTGTATGTGTGTGTGTTTCATTAGATTCCCTAGTAGGAGTGAGAAAAACATAACGGGGTGGTGCGCATTGTATGGGTGTGTACTACATTACATTCACTACTAGCAGGGAGAAAAACATCACGGGGTGGTGCGCATTGTATGGGTGTGTGTTACATTACAATCACTAGTAGCAGTGAGAAAAACATCACGGGGAGGTGCGCATTGTATGGGTGTGTGTTACATTACATTCACTAGTAGCAGTGAGAAAAACATCACGGGGTGGTGCGCATTGTATGGGTGTCTGTTACATTAGATTCACTAGTAGCAGTGAGAAAAACATCACGGGGTGGTGCGCATTGTTTGGGTGTGTGTTACATTAGATTCACTAGTAGCAGTGAGAAAAACATCACGGGGTGGTGCGCATTGCATGGGTGTGTGTTACATTAGATTCACTAGTAGCATTGAGAAAAACATCACGGGGTGGTGCGCATTGTATGGGTGTGTGTTACATTAGATTCACTAGTAGCAGTGAGAAAAACATCACGGGGTGGTGCGCATTGTATGGGTGTGTGTTACATTAGATTCACTAGTAGGAGTGAGAAAAACGTCACGGGGTGGTGCGCATTGTATGGGTGTGTGTTACATTAGATTCACTAGTAGCAGTGAGAAAAACGTCACGGGGTGGTGCGCATTGTATGGGTGTGTGTTGCATTACATTCACTAGTAGCAGTGAGAAAAACATCACGGGGTGGTGCGCATTGTATGGGTGTGTGTTACATTAGATTCACTAGTAGCAGTGAGAAAAACATCACGGGGTGGTGCGCATTGTATGGGTATGTGTTACATTAGATTCACTAGTAGCAGTGAGAAAAACATCACGGGGTGGTGCGCATTGTATGGGTGTGTGTTACATTACATTCACTAGTAGCAGTGAGAAAAACATCACGGGGTGCTGCGCATTGCATGGGTGTGTGTCACATTAGATTCACTACTAGGAGTGAGAAAAACATCACGGGGTGGTGCGCATTGTATGGGTGTGTGTCACATTAGATTCACTAGTAGGAGTGAGAAAAACATCACGGGGTGGTGCGCATTGTATGGGTGTGTGTTACATTACATTCACTAGTAGCAGTGAGAAAAACATCACGGGGTGGTGCGCATTGTATGGGTGTGTGTTACATTCCATTCACTAGTAGCAGTGAGAAAAACATCACGGGGTGGTGCGCATTGTATGGGTGTGTGTTACATTACATTCACTAGTAGGAGTGAGAAAAACATCACGGGGTGGTGCGCCTTGTATGGGTGTGTGTTACATTACATTCACTAGTAGGAGTGAGAAAAACATCACGGGGTGGTGCGCCTTGTATGGCCGTGTGTTACATTAGATTCACTAGTACGAGTGAGAAAAACATCACGGGGTGGTGCGTCTTGTATGGGCGTGTGTTACATTACATTCACTAGTAGCAGTGAGAAAAACATCACGGGGTGGTGCGCATTGTATGGGTGTGTGTTACATTAGATTCACTAGTAGGAGTGAGAAAAACATCACGGGGCGGTGCGCATTGTATGTGTGTGTGTGACATTACATTCACTAGTAGGAGTGAGAAAAACATCACGGGGTGGTGCGCATTGTATGGGTGTGTGTCACATTAGATTCCCTAGTAGGAGTGAGAAAAACATCACGGGGTGGTGCGCATTGTATGGGTGTGTGTTACATTACATTCACTAGTAGCAGTGAGAAAAACATCACGGGGTGGTGCGCATTGTATGGGTGTGTGTTACATTACAATCACTAGTAGCAGTGAGAAAAACATCACGGGGTGGTGCGCATTGTATGGGTGTGTGTTACATTAGATTCACTAGTAGCAGTGAGAAAAACATCACTGGGTGGTGCGCATTGTATGGTTGTGTGTCACATTAGATTCACTAGTAGGAGTGAGAAAAACATCACGGGGTGGTGCGCATTGTATGGGTGTGTGTCACATTAGATTCACTAGTAGGAGTGAGAAAAACATCACGGGGTGGTGCGCATTGTATGGGTGTGTGTCACATTAGATTCACTAGTAGGAGTGAGAAAAACATCACGGGGTGGTGCGCATTGTATGTGTGTGTGTTTCATTAGATTCCCTAGTAGGAGTGAGAAAAACATAACGGGGTGGTGCGCATTGTATGGGTGTGTACTACATTACATTCACTACTAGCAGGGAGAAAAACATCACGGGGTGGTGCGCATTGTATGGGTGTGTGTTACATTACAATCACTAGTAGCAGTGAGAAAAACATCACGGGGAGGTGCGCATTGTATGGGTGTGTGTTACATTACATTCACTAGTAGCAGTGAGAAAAACATCACGGGGTGGTGCGCATTGTATGGGTGTGTGTTACATTAGATTCACTAGTAGCAGTGAGAAAAACATCACGGGGTGGTGCGCATTGTTTGGGTGTGTGTTACATTAGATTCACTAGTAGCAGTGAGAAAAACATCACGGGGTGGTGCGCATTGCATGGGTGTGTGTTACATTAGATTCACTAGTAGCATTGAGAAAAACATCACGGGGTGGTGCGCATTGTATGGGTGTGTGTTACATTAGATTCACTAGTAGCAGTGAGAAAAACATCACGGGGTGGTGCGCATTGTATGGGTGTGTGTTACATTAGATTCACTAGTAGGAGTGAGAAAAACATCACGGGGTGGTGCGCATTGTATGGGTGTGTGTTACATTAGATTCACTAGTAGCAGTGAGAAAAACATCACGGGGTGGTGCGCATTGTATGGGTGTGTGTTACATTACATTCACTAGTAGCAGTGAGAAAAACATCACGGGGTGGTGCGCATTGTATGGGTGTGTGTTACATTACATTCACTAGTAGCAGTGAGAAAAACATCACGGGGTGGTGCGCATTGTATGGGTATGTGTTACATTAGATTCACTAGTAGCAGTGAGAAAAACATCACGGGGTGGTGCGCATTGTATGGGTGTGTGTTACATTACATTCACTAGTAGCAGTGAGAAAAACATCACGGGGTGCTGCGCATTGCATGGGTGTGTGTCACATTAGATTCACTACTAGGAGTGAGAAAATCATCACGGGGTGGTGCGCATTGTATGGGTGTGTGTCACATTAGATTCACTAGTAGGAGTGAGAAAAACATCACGGGGTGGTGCGCATTGTATGGGTGTGTGTTACATTACATTCACTAGTAGCAGTGAGAAAAACATCACGGGGTGGTGCGCATTGTATGGGTGTGTGTTACATTCCATTCACTAGTAGCAGTGAGAAAAACATCACGGGGTGGTGCGCATTGTATGGGTGTGTGTTACATTACATTCACTAGTAGGAGTGAGAAAAACATCACGGGGTGGTGCGCCTTGTATGGGTGTGTGTTACATTACATTCACTAGTAGGAGTGAGAAAAACATCACGGGGTGGTGCGCCTTGTATGGCCGTGTGTTACATTAGATTCACTAGTACGAGTGAGAAAAACATCACGGGGTGGTGCGTCTTGTATGGGCGTGTGTTACATTACATTCACTAGTAGCAGTGAGAAAAACATCACGGGGTGGTGCGCATTGTATGGGTGTGTGTAACATTACATTCACAAGTAGGAGTGAGAAAAACATCACGGGGTGGTGCGCATTGTATGGGTGTGTGTTACATTACATTCACTAGTAGCAGTGAGAAAAACATCACGGGGTGGTGCGCATTGTACGGGTGTGTGTTACATTACATTCACTAGTAGCAGTGAGAAAAATATCACGGGGTGGTGCGCATTGTATGGGTGTGTGTCACATTAGATTCACTAGTAGGAGTGAGAAAAACATCACGGGGTGGTGCACATTTTATGTGTGTGTGTTACATTACATTCACTAGTAGGAGTGAGAAAAACATCACGGGGTTGTGCGCATTGTATGGGTGTGTGTCACATTAGACTCACTAGTAGGAGTGAGAAAAACATCACGGGGTGGTGCGCATTGTATGTGTGTGTGTCTCATTAGATTCCCTAGTAGGAGTGAGAAAAACATCACTAGGTGGTGCGCATTGTATGGGTGTGTGTTACATTACATTTACTAGTAGCAGTGAGAAAAACATCACGGGGTGGTGCGCATTGTATGGGTGTGTGTTACATTACAATCACTAGTAGCAGTGAGAAAAACATCACGGGGTGGTGCGCATTGTATGGGTGTGTGTTACATTACATTCACTAGTAGCAGTGAGAAAAACATCACGGGGTGGTGCCCATTGTATGGGTGTGTGTTACATTACATTCACTAGTAGGAGTGAGAAAAACGTCACGGGGTGGTGCGCCTTGTATGGGTGTGTGTTACATTAGGTTCACTAGTAGGAGTGAGAAAAACATCACGGGGTGGTGCGCCTTGTATGGGTGTGTGTTACATTAGGTTCACTAGTAGGAGTGAGAAAAACATCACGGGGTGGTGCGCATTGTATGGGTGTGTGTTACATTAGATTCACTAGTAGGAGTGAGAAAAACATCACGGGCTGGTGCGCATTGTATGGGTGTGTGTTACATTACATTCACTAGTAGGAGTGAGAAAAACATCACGGGGTGGTGCGCATTGTATGGGTGTGTGTTACATTAGATTCACTAGTAGGAGTGAGAAAAACATCACGGGGTGGTGCTCATTGTATGGGTGTGTGTTACATTACATTCACTAGTAGCAGTGAGAAAAACATCACGGGGTGGTGCGCATTGTATGGGTGTGTGTTACATTAGATTCACTAGTAGCAGTGAGAAAAACATCACGGGGTGGTGCGCATTGTTTGGGTGTGTGTTACATTAGATTCACTAGTAGCAGTGAGAAAAACATCACGGGGTGGTGCGCATTGTATGGGTGTGTGTTACATTAGATTCACTAGTAGCATTGAGAAAAACATCACGGGGTGGTGCGCATTGTATGGGTGTGTGTTACATTAGATTCACTAGTAGCAGTGAGAAAAACATCACGGGGTGGTGCGCATTGTATGGGTGTGTGTTACATTACATTCACTAGTAGCAGTGAGAAAAACATCACGGGGTGGTGCGCATTGTATGGGTGTGTGTTACATTACATTCACTAGTAGCAGTGAGAAAAACATCACAGGGTGGTGCGCATTGTATGGGTGTGTGTTACATTAGATTCACTAGTAGCAGTGAGAAAAACATCACGGGGTGGTGCGCATTGTTTGGGTGTGTGTTACATTAGATTCACTAGTAGCAGTGAGAAAAACATCACGGGGTGGTGCGCATTGTATGGGGGTGTGTTACATTACATTCACTAGTAGCAGTGAGAAAAACATCACGGGGTGGTGCGCATTGTATGGGTGTGTGTTACATTACATTCACTAGTAGCAGTGAGAAAAACATCACGGGGTGGTGCGCATTGTATTGGTGAGTGTTACATTAGATTCACTAGTAGCAGTGAGAAAAACATCACGGGGTGGTGCGCATTGTATGGGGGTGTGTTACATTACATTCACTAGTAGCAGTGAGAAAAACATCACGGGGTGGTGCGCATTGTATGGGTGTGTGTTACATTACATTCACTAGTAGCAGTGAGAAAAACATCACGGGGTGGTGCGCATTGTATGGGTGTGTGTTACATTAGATTCACTAGTAGGAGTGAGAAAAACATCACGGGGTGGTGCGCATTGTATGGGTGTGTGTTACATTAGATTCACTAGTAGCAGTGAGAAAAACATCACGAGGTCGTGCGCATTGTATGGGTGTGTGTTACATTAGATTCACTAGTAGCAGTGAGAAAAACATCACGGGGTGGTGCGCATTGTATGGGTGTGTGTCACATTAGATTCACTAGTAGGAGTGAGAAAAACATCACGGTGTGGTGCGCATTGTATGGGTGTGTGTCACATTAGATTCACTAGTAGGAGTGAGAAAAACATCACGGGGTGGTTCGCATTGTATGGGTGTGTGTCACATTAGATTCACTAGTAGGAGTGAGAAAAACATCACGGGGTGGTGCGCATTGTATGTGTGTGTGTTTCATTAGATTCCCTAGTAGGAGTGAGAAAAACATAACGGGGTGGTGCGCATTGTATGGGTGTGTGCTACATTACATTCACGACTAGCAGGGAGAAAAACATCACGGGGTGGTGCGCATTGTATGGGTGTGTGTTACATTACAATCACTAGTAGCAGTGAGAAAAACATCACGGGGTGGTGCGCATTGTATGGGTGTGTGTTACATTACATTCACTAGTAGCAGTGAGAAAAACATCACGGGGTGGTGCGCATTGTATGGGTGTGTGTTACATTACATTCACTAGTAGCAGTGAGAAAAACATCACGGGGAGGTGCGCATTGTATGGGTGTGTGTTACATTACATTCACTAGTAGCAGTGAGAAAAACATCACGGGGTGGTGCGCATTGTATGGGTGTGTGTTACATTAGATTCACTAGTAGGAGTGAGAAAAACATCACGGGGTGGTGCGCATTGTATGGGTGTGTGTTACATTAGATTCACTAGTAGCAGTGAGAAAAACATCACGGGGTGGTGCGCATTGTATGGGTGTGTGTTACATTACATTCACTAGTAGCAGTGAGAAAAACATCACGGGGTGGTGCGCATTGTATGTGTGTGTGTTACATTAGATTCACTAGTAGCAGTGAGAAAAACATCACGGGGTGGTGCGCATTGTATGGGTGTGTGTCACATTACATTCACTAGTAGGAGTGAGAAAAACATCACGGGGTGGTGCGCATTGTATGGGTGTGTGTCACATTAGATTCACTAGTAGGAGTGAGAAAAACATCACGGGGTGGTGCGCATTGTATGTGTGTGTGTCTCATTAGATTCCCTAGTAGGAGTGAGAAAAACATCACGGGGTGGTTCGCATTGTATGGGTGTGTGTTACATTAGATTCACTAGTAGCAGTGAGAAAAACATCACGGGGTGGTGCGCATTGTATGGGTGTGTGTTACATTAGATTCACTAGTAGGAGTGAGAAAAACATCACGGGGTGGTGCGCATTGTATGGGTGTGTGTTACATTAGATTCACTAGTAGGAGTGAGAAAAACATCACGGGGTGGTTCGCATTGTATGGGTGTGTGTTACATTAGATTCACTAGTAGGAGTGAGAAAAACATCACGGGGTGGTGCGCATTGTATGGGTGTGTGTTACATTAGATTCACTAGTAGCAGTGAGAAAAACATCACGGGGTGGTGCGCATTGTATGGGTGTGTGTTACATTAGATTCACTAGTAGCAGTGAGAAAAACATCACGGGGTGGTGCGCATTGTATGGGTGTGTGTTACATTAGATTCACTAGTAGGAGTGAGAAAAACATCACGGGGTGGTTCGCATTGTATGGGTGTGTGTTACATTAGATTCACTAGTAGGAGTGAGAAAAACATCACGGGGTGGTGCGCATTGTATGGGTGTGGGTTACATTAGATTCACTAGTAGCAGTGAGAAAAACATCACGGGGTGGTGCGCATTGTATGGGTGTGTGTTACATTAGATTCACTAGTAGCAGTGAGAAAAACATCACGGGGTGGTGCGCATTGTATGGGTGTGTGTTACATTAGATTCACTAGTAGGAGTGAGAAAAACATCACGGGGTGGTGCGCATTGTATGGGTGTGTGTTACATTAGATTCACTAGTAGCAGTGAGAAAAACATCACGGGGTGGTGCGCATTGTATGGGTGTGTGTTACATTAGATTCACTAGTAGCAGTGAGAAAAACATCACGGTGTGGTGCGCATTGTATGGGTGTGTGTTACATTAGATTCACTAGTAGCAGTGAGAAAAACATCACGGGGTGGTGCACATTGTATGGCTGTGTGTTACATTTGATTCACTAGTAGGAGTGAGCAAAACATCACTGGGTGGTGCGCATTGTATGGGTGTGTGTTACATTAGATTCACTAGTAGGAGTGAGAAAAACATCACGGGGTGGTGCGCATTGTATGGGTGTGTGTCACATTAGATTCACTAGTAGGAGTGAGAAAAACATCACGGGGTGGTGCACATTGTATGTGTGTGTGTCTCATTAGATTCCCTAGTAGGAGTGAGAAAAACATCACGGGGTGGTGCGCATTGTATGGGTGTGTGTCACATTACATTCACTAGTAGCAGTGAGAAAAACATCACGGGGTGGTGCGCATTGTATGGGTGTGTGTCACATTAGATTCACTAGTAGGAGTGAGAAAAACATCACGGGGTGGTGCGCATTGTATGGGTGTGTGTCACATTAGATTCACTAGTAGGAGTGAGAAAAACATCACGGGGTGGTGCGCATTGTATGTGTGTGTGTCTCATTAGATTCCCTAGTAGGAGTGAGAAAAACATCACGGGGTGGTGCGCATTGTATGGGTGTGTGTTACATTAGATTCACTAGTAGCAGTGAGAAAAACATCACGGGGTGGTGCGCATTGTATGGGTGTGTGTTACATTAGATTCACTAGTAGCATTGAGAAAAACATCACGGGGTGGTGCGCATTGTATGGGTGTGTGTTACATTAGATTCACTAGTAGCAGTGAGAAAAACATCACGGGGTTGTGCGCATTGTATGGGGGTGTGTTACATTACATTCACTTGTAGCAGTGAGAAAAACATCACGGGGTGGTGCGCATTGTATGGGTGTGTGTTACATTACATTCACTAGTAGCAGTGAGAAAAACATCACGGGGTGGTGCGCATTGTATGGGTGTGTGTTACATTAGATTCACTAGTAGCAGTGAGAAAAACATCACGGGGTGGTGCGCATTGTATGGGTGTGTGTTACATTAGATTCACTAGTAGCAGTGAGAAAAACATCACGGGGTGGTGCACATTGTATGGGGGTGTGTTACATTACATTCACTTGTAGCAGTGAGAAAAACATCACGGGGTGGTGCGCATTGTATGGGTGTGTGTTACATTACATTCACTAGTAGCAGTGAGAAAAACATCACGGGGTGGTGCGCATTGTATGGATGTGTGTTACATTACATTCACTAGTAGCAGTGAGAAAAACATCACGGGGTGGTGCGCATTGTATGGGTGTGTGTTACATTAGATTCACTAGTAGCAGTGAGAAAAACATCACGGGGTGGTGCGCATTGTATGGGTGTGTGTTACATTAGATTCACTAGTAGCATTGAGAAAAACATCACGGGGTGGTGCGCATTGTATGGGTGTGTGTTACATTAGATTCACTAGTAGCAGTGAGAAAAACATCACGGGGTGGTGCGCATTGTATGGGGGTGTGTTACATTACATTCACTTGTAGCAGTGAGAAAAACATCACGGGGTGGTGCGCATTGTATGGGTGTGTGTTACATTACATTCACTAGTAGCAGTGAGAAAAACATCACGGGGTGGTGCGCATTGTATGGGTGTGTGTTACATTAGATTCACTAGTAGCAGTGAGAAAAACATCACGGGGTGGTGCGCATTGTATGGGTGTGTGTTACATTAGATTCACTAGTAGCAGTGAGAAAAACATCACGGGGTGGTGCGCATTGTATGGGTGTGTGTTACATTAGATTCACTAGTAGCAGTGAGAAAAACATCACGGGGTGGTGCGCATTGTATGGGGGTGTGTTACATTACATTCACTTGTAGCAGTGAGAAAAACATCACGGGGTGGTGCGCATTGTATGGGTGTGTGTTACATTACATTCACTAGTAGCAGTGAGAAAAACATCACGGGGTGGTGCGCATTGTATGGGTGTGTGTTACATTAGATTCACTAGTAGCAGTGAGAAAAACATCACGGGGTGGTGCGCATTGTATGGGTGTGTGTTACATTAGATTCACTAGTAGCAGTGAGAAAAACATCACGGGGTGGTGCACATTGTATGGGGGTGTGTTACATTACATTCACTTGTAGCAGTAAGAAAAACATCACGGGGTGGTGCGCATTGTATGGGTGTGTGTTACATTACATTCACTAGTAGCAGTGAGAAAAACATCACGGGGTGGTGCGCATTGTATGGGTGTGTGTTACATTAGATTCACTAGTAGCAGTGAGAAAAACATCACGGGGTGGTGCGCATTGTATGGGTGTGTGTTACATTAGATTCACTAGTAGCAGTGAGAAAAACATCACGGGGTGGTGCGCATTGTATGGGTGTGTGTTACATTAGATTCACTAGTAGCAGTGAGAAAAACATCACGGGGTGGTGCGCATTGTATGGGTGTGTGTTACATTAGATTCACTAGTAGCAGTGAGAAAAACATCACGGGGTGGTGCGCATTGTATGGGTGTGTGTTACATTAGATTCACTAGTAGTGGTGAGAAAAACATCACGGGGTGGTGCGCATTGTATGGGTGTGTGTCACATTAGATTCACTAGTAGGAGTGAGAAAAATATCACGGGGTGGTGCGCATTGTATGGGTGTGTGTCACATTAGATTCACTAGTAGGAGTGAGAAAAACATCACGGGGTGGTGCGCATTGTATGGGCGTGTGTCACATTAGATTCACTAGTAGGAGTGAGAAAAACATCACGGGGTGGTGCGCATTGTATGTGTGTGTGTTTCATTAGATTCCCTAGTAGGAGTGAGAAAAACATAACGGGGTGGTGCGCATTGTATGGGTGTGTGCTACATTACATTCACTAGTAGCAGGGAGAAAAACATCACGGGGTTGTGCGCATTGTATGGGTGTGTGTTACATTACAATCACTAGTAGCAGTGAGAAAAACATCACGGGGTGGTGCGCATTGTATGGGTGTGTGTTACATTACATTCACTAGTAGCAGTGAGAAAAACATCACGGGGAGGTGCGCATTGTATGGGTGTGTGTTACATTACATTCACTAGTAGCAGTGAGAAAAACATCACGGGGTGGTGCGCATTGTATGGGTGTGTGTTACATTACATTCACTAGTAGGAGTGAGAAAAACATCACGGGGTGGTGCGCCTTGTATGGGTGTGTGTTACATTACGTTCACTAGTAGGAGTGAGAAAAACATCACGGGGTGGTGCGCCTTGTATGGGCGTGTGTTACATTAGGTTCACTAGTAGGAGTGAGAAAAACATCACGGGGTGGTGCGCCTTGTATGGGTGTGTGTTACATTAGGTTCACTAGTAGGAGTGAGAAAAACATCACGGGGTGGTGCGCATTGAATGGGTGTGTGTTACATTAGATTCACTAGTAGGAGTGAGAAAAACATCACGGGGTGGTGCGCATTGTATGGGTGTGTGTTACATTAGATTCACTAGTAGGAGTGAGAAAAACATCACGGGGTGGTTCGCATTGTATGGGTGTGTGTTACATTAGATTCACTAGTAGGAGTGAGAAAAACATCACGGGGTGGTGCGCATTGTATGGGTGTGTGTTACATTAGATTCACTAGTAGCAGTGAGAAAAACATCACGGGGTGGTGCGCATTGTATGGGTGTGTGTTACATTAGATTCACTAGTAGCAGTGAGAAAAACATCACGGGGTGGTGCGCATTGTATGGGTGTGTGTTACATTAGATTCACTAGTAGGAGTGAGAAAAACATCACGGGGTGGTTCGCATTGTATGGGTGTGTGTTACATTAGATTCACTAGTAGGAGTGAGAAAAACATCACGGGGTGGTGCGCATTGTATGGGTGTGTGTTACATTAGATTCACTAGTAGGAGTGAGAAAAACATCACGGGGTGGTGCGCATTGTATGGGTGTGTGTTACATTAGATTCACTAGTAGGAGTGAGAAAAACATCACGGGGTGGTTCGCATTGTATGGGTGTGTGTTACATTAGATTCACTAGTAGGAGTGAGAAAAACATCACGGGGTGGTGCGCATTGTATGGGTGTGTGTTACATTAGATTCACTAGTAGCAGTGAGAAAAACATCACGGGGTGGTGCGCATTGTATGGGTGTGTGTTACATTAGATTCACTAGTAGCAGTGAGAAAAACATCACGGGGTGGTGCGCATTGTATGGGTGTGTGTTACATTAGATTCACTAGTAGTAGTGAGAAAAACATCACGGGGTGGTGCGCATTGTATGGGTGTGTGTCACATTAGATTCACTAGTAGGAGTGAGAAAAATATCACGGGGTGGTGCGCATTGTATGGGTGTGTGTCACATTAGATTCACTAGTAGGAGTGAGAAAAACATCACGGGGTGGTGCGCATTGTATGGGTGTGTGTCACATTAGATTCACTAGTAGGAGTGAGAAAAACATCACGGGGTGGTGCGCATTGTATGTGTGTGTGTTTCATTAGATTCCCTAGTAGGAGTGAGAAAAACATAACGGGGTGGTGCGCATTGTATGGGTGTGTGCTACATTACATTCACTAGTAGCAGGGAGAAAAACATCACGGGGTTGTGCGCATTGTATGGGTGTGTGTTACATTACAATCACTAGTAGCAGTGAGAAAAACATCACGGGGTGGTGCGCATTGTATGGGTGTGTGTTACATTACATTCACTAGTAGCAGTGAGAAAAACATCACGGGGAGGTGCGCATTGTATGGGTGTGTGTTACATTACATTCACTAGTAGCAGTGAGAAAAACATCACGGGGTGGTGCGCATTGTATGTGTGTGTGTTACATTACATTCACTAGTAGGAGTGAGAAAAACATCACGGGGTGGTGCGCCTTGTATGGGTGTGTGTTACATTACATTCACTAGTAGGAGTGAGAAAAACATCACGGGGTGGTGCGCCTTGTATGGGCGTGTGTTACATTAGGTTCACTAGTAGGAGTGAGAAAAACATCACGGGGTGGTGCGCCTTGTATGGGTGTGTGTTACATTAGGTTCACTAGTAGGAGTGAGAAAAACATCACGGGGTGGTGCGCATTGAATGGGTGTGTGTTACATTAGATTCACTAGTAGGAGTGAGAAAAACATCACGGGGTGGTGCGCATTGTATGGGTGTGTGTTACATTAGATTCACTAGTAGGAGTGAGAAAAACATCACGGGGTGGTTCGCATTGTATGGGTGTGTGTTACATTAGATTCACTAGTAGGAGTGAGAAAAACATCACGGGGTGGTGCGCATTGTATGGGTGTGTGTTACATTAGATTCACTAGTAGCAGTGAGAAAAACATCACGGGGTGGTGCGCATTGTATGGGTGTGTGTTACATTAGATTCACTAGTAGCAGTGAGAAAAACATCACGGGGTGGTGCGCATTGTATGGGTGTGTGTTACATTAGATTCACTAGTAGGAGTGAGAAAAACATCACGGGGTGGTTCGCATTGTATGGGTGTGTGTTACATTAGATTCACTAGTAGGAGTGAGAAAAACATCACGGGGTGGTGCGCATTGTATGGGTGTGTGTTACATTAGATTCACTAGTAGGAGTGAGAAAAACATCACGGGGTGGTGCGCATTGTATGGGTGTGTGTTACATTAGATTCACTAGTAGGAGTGAGAAAAACATCACGGGGTGGTTCGCATTGTATGGGTGTGTGTTACATTAGATTCACTAGTAGGAGTGAGAAAAACATCACGGGGTGGTGCGCATTGTATGGGTGTGTGTTAAATTAGATTCACTAGTAGCAGTGAGAAAAACATCACGGGGTGGTGCGCATTGTATGGGTGTGTGTTACATTAGATTCACTAGTAGCAGTGAGAAAAACATCACGGGGTGGTGCGCATTGTATGGGTGTGTGTTACATTAGATTCACTAGTAGGAGTGAGAAAAACATCACGGGGTGGTTCGCATTGTATGGGTGTGTGTTACATTAGATTCACTAGTAGGAGTGAGAAAAACATCACGGGGTGGTGCGCATTGTATGGGTGTGTGTTACATTAGATTCACTAGTAGCAGTGAGAAAAACATCACGGGGTGGTGCGCATTGTATGGGTGTGTGTTACATTAGATTCACTAGTAGCAGTGAGAAAAACATCACGGGGTGGTGCGCATTGTATGGGTGTGTGTTACATTAGATTCACTAGTAGCAGTGAGAAAAACATCACGGGGTGGTGCGCATTGTATGGGTGTGTGTTACATTAGATTCACTAGTAGGAGTGAGAAAAACATCACGGGGTGGTGCGCATTGTATGGGTGTGTGTTACATTAGATTCACTAGTAGCAGTGAGAAAAACATCACGGGGTGGTGCGCATTGTATGGGTGTGTGGTACATTACATTCACTAGTAGCAGTGAGAAAAACATCACGGGGTGGTGCGCATTGTATGGATGTGTGTTACATTACATTCACTAGTAGCAGTGAGAAAAACATCACGGGGTGGTGCGCATTGTATGGGTGTGTGTTACATTAGATTCACTAGTAGCAGTGAGAAAAACATCACGGGGTGGTGCGCATTGTATGGATGTGTTTTACATTACATTCACTAGTAGCAGTGAGAAAAACATCACGGGGTGGTGCGCATTGTATGGGTGTGTGTTACATTAGATTCACTAGTAGCAGTGAGAAAAACATCACGGGGTGGTGCGCATTGTATGGGTGTGTGTTACATTAGATTCACTAGTAGCAGTGAGAAAAACATCACGGGGTGGTGCGCATTGTATGGGTGTGTGTTACATTAGATTCACTAGTAGCAGTGAGAAAAACATCACGGGGTGGTGCGCATTGTATGGGTGTGTGTTACATTAGATTCACTAGTAGCAGTGAGAAAAACATCACGGTGTGGTGCGCATTGTATGGGTGTGTGTTACATTAGATTCACTAGTAGCAGTGAGAAAAACATCACGGGGTGGTGCACATTGTATGGCTGTGTGTTACATTTGATTCACTAGTAGGAGTGAGCAAAACATCACTGGGTGGTGCGCATTGTATGGGTGTGTGTTACATTAGATTCACTAGTAGGAGTGAGAAAAACATCACGGGGTGGTGCGCATTGTATGGGTGTGTGTCACATTAGATTCACTAGTAGGAGTGAGAAAAACATCACGGGGTGGTGCACATTGTATGTGTGTGTGTCTCATTAGATTCCCTAGTAGGAGTGAGAAAAACATCACGGGGTGGTGCGCATTGTATGGGTGTGTGTCACATTACATTCACTAGTAGCAGTGAGAAAAACATCACGGGGTGGTGCGCATTGTATGGGTGTGTGTCACATTAGATTCACTAGTAGGAGTGAGAAAAACATCACGGGGTGGTGCGCATTGTATGTGTGTGTGTCTCATTAGATTCCCTAGTAGGAGTGAGAAAAACATAACGGGGTGGTGCGCATTGTATGGGTGTGTGCTACATTACATTCACTAGTAGCAGGGAGAAAAACATCACGGGGTGGTGCGCATTGTATGTGTGTGTGTTACATTACAATCACTAGTAGCAGTGAGAAAAACATCACGGGGTGGTGCCCATTGTATGGGTGTGTGTTACATTACATTCACTAGTAGCAGTGAGAAAAACATCACGGGGAGGTGCGCATTGTATGGGTGTGTGTTACATTACATTCACTAGTAGCAGTGAGAAAAACATCACGGGGTGGTGCGCCTTGTATGGGTGTGTGTTACATTACATTCACTAGTAGGAGTGAGAAAAACATCACGGGGTGGTGCGCCTTGTATGGGTGTGTGTTACATTACATTCACTAGTAGGAGTGAGAAAAACATCACGGGGTGGTGCGCCTTGCATGGGCGTGTGTTACGTTAGATTCACTAGTAGGAGTGAGAAAAACATCACGGGGTGGTGCGCCTTGTATGGGTGTGTGTTACATTAGGTTCACTAGTAGGAGTGAGAAAAACATCACGGGGTGGTGCGCATTGAATGGGTGTGTGTTACATTAGATTCACTAGTAGGAGTGAGAAAAACATCACGGGGTGGTGCGCATTGTATGGGTGTGTGTTACATTAGATTCACTAGTAGGAGTGAGAAAAACATCACGGGGTGGTTCGCATTGTATGGGTGTGTGTTACATTAGATTCACTAGTAGGAGTGAGAAAAACATCACGGGGTGGTGCGCATTGTATGGGTGTGTGTTACATTAGATTCACTAGTAGCAGTGAGAAAAACATCACGGGGTGGTGCGCATTGTATGGGTGTGTGTTACATTAGATTCACTAGTAGCAGTGAGAAAAACATCACGGGGTGGTGCGCATTGTATGGGTGTGTGTTACATTAGATTCACTAGTAGGAGTGAGAAAAACATCACGGGGTGGTTCGCATTGTATGGGTGTGTGTTACATTAGATACACTAGTAGGAGTGAGAAAAACATCACGGGGTGGTGCGCATTGTATGGGTGTGTGTTACATTAGATTCACTAGTAGGAGTGAGAAAAACATCACGGGGTGGTGCGCATTGTATGGGTGTGTGTTACATTAGATTCACTAGTAGGAGTGAGAAAAACATCACGGGGTGGTTCGCATTGTATGGGTGTGTGTTACATTAGATTCACTAGTAGGAGTGAGAAAAACATCACGGGGTGGTGCGCATTGTATGGGTGTGTGTTACATTAGATTCACTAGTAGCAGTGAGAAAAACATCACGGGGTGGTGCGCATTGTATGGGTGTGTGTTACATTAGATTCACTAGTAGCAGTGAGAAAAACATCACGGGGTGGTGCGCATTGTATGGGTGTGTGTTACATTAGATTCACTAGTAGGAGTGAGAAAAACATCACGGGGTGGTGCGCATTGTATGGGTGTGTGTTACATTAGATTCACTAGTAGGAGTGAGAAAAACATCACGGGGTGGTGCGCATTGTATGGGTGTGTGTTACATTAGATTCACTAGTAGCAGTGAGAAAAACATCACGGGGTGGTGCGCATTGTATGGGTGTGTGTTACATTAGATTCACTAGTAGCAGTGAGAAAAACATCACGGGGTGGTGCGCATTGTATGGGTGTGTGTTACATTAGATTCACTAGTAGCAGTGAGAAAAACATCACGGGGTGGTGCGCATTGTATGGGTGTGTGTTACATTAGATTCACTAGTAGGAGTGAGAAAAACATCACGGGGTGGTGCGCATTGTATGGGTGTGTGTTACATTAGATTCACTAGTAGCAGTGAGAAAAACATCACGGGGTGGTGCGCATTGTATGGGTGTGTGTTACATTACATTCACTAGTAGCAGTGAGAAAAACATCACGGGGTGGTGCGCATTGTATGGGTGTGTGTCACATTAGATTCACTAGTAGCAGTGAGAAAAACATCACGGGGTGGTGCGCATTGTATGGGTGTGTGTTACATTACATTCACTAGTAGCAGTGAGAAAAACATCACGGGGTGGTGCGCATTGTATGGATGTGTGTTACATTACATTCACTAGTAGCAGTGAGAAAAACATCACGGGGTGGTGCGCATTGTATGGGTGTGTGTTACATTAGATTCACTAGTAGCAGTGAGAAAAACATCACGGGGTGGTGCGCATTGTATGGGTGTGTGTTACATTAGATTCACTAGTAGCAGTGAGAAAAACATCACGGGGTGGTGCGCATTGTATGGGTGTGTGTTACATTAGATTCACTAGTAGGAGTGAGAAAAACATCACGGGGTGGTGCGCATTGTATGGGTGTGTGTTACATTAGATTCACTAGTAGCAGTGAGAAAAACATCACGGGGTGGTGCGCATTGTATGGGTGTGTGTTACATTACATTCACTAGTAGCAGTGAGAAAAACATCACGGGGTGGTGCGCATTGTATGGGTGTGTGTCACATTAGATTCACTAGTAGCAGTGAGAAAAACATCACGGGGTGGTGCGCATTGTATGGGTGTGTGTTACATTACATTCACTAGTAGCAGTGAGAAAAACATCACGGGGTGGTGCGCATTGTATGGATGTGTGTTACATTACATTCACTAGTAGCAGTGAGAAAAACATCACGGGGTGGTGCGCATTGTATGGGTGTGTGTTACATTAGATTCACTAGTAGCAGTGAGAAAAACATCACGGGGTGGTGCGCATTGTATGGATGTGTTTTATATTACATTCACTAGTAGCAGTGAGAAAAACATCACGGGGTGGTGCGCATTGTATGGGTGTGTGTTACATTAGATTCACTAGTAGGAGTGAGAAAAACATCACGGGGTGGTGCGCATTGTATGGGTGTGTGTTACATTAGATTCACTAGTAGGAGTGAGAAAAACATCACGGGGTGGTTCGCATTGTATGGGTGTGTGTTACATTAGATTCACTAGTAGGAGTGAGAAAAACATCACGGGGTGGTGCGCATTGTATGGGTGTGTGTTACATTAGATTCACTAGTAGGAGTGAGAAAAACATCACGGGGTGGTGCGCATTGTATGGGTGTGTGTCACATTAGATTCACTAGTAGGAGTGAGAAAAACATCACGGGGTGGTGCACATTGTATGTGTGTGTGTCTCATTAGATTCCCTAGTAGGAGTGAGAAAAACATCACGGGGTGGTGCGCATTGTATGGGTGTGTGTCACATTACATTCACTAGTAGCAGTGAGAAAAACATCACGGGGTGGTGCGCATTGTATGGGTGTGTGTCACATTACATTCACAAGGAGCAGTGAGAAAAACATCACGGGGTGGTGCGCATGGTATGGGTGTGTGTCACATTAGATTCACTAGTAGCAGTGAGAAAAACATCACCGGGTGGTGCGCATTGTATGGGTGTGAGTCACATTACATTCACTAGTAGCAGTGAGAAAAACATCACGAGGTGGTGCGCATTGTATGGGTGTGTGTTACATTACATTCACTAGTAGCAGTGAGAAAAACATCACGGGGTGGTGCGCATTGTATGGGTGTGTGTTACATTACATTCACTAGTAGCAGTGAGAAAAACATCACGGGGTGGTGCGCATTGTATGGGTGTGTGTTACATTAGATTCACTAGTAGGAGTGAGAAAAACATCACGGGGTGGTGCGCCTTGTATGGGTGTGTGTTACATTACATTCACTAGTAGGAGTGAGAAAAACATCATGGGTTGGTGCGCCTTGTATGGGTGTGTGTTACATTACATTCACTAGTAGGAGAGAGAAAAACATCACGGGGTGGTGCGCCTTGTATGGGTGTGTGTTACATTACATTCACCAGTAGGAGTGAGAAAAACATCACAGGGTGGTGAGCCTTGTATGGGTGTGTGTTACATTACATTCACCAGTAGGAGTGAGAAAAACATCACGGGGTGGTGCGCATTGTATGGGTGTGTGTTACATTACATTCACCAGTAGGAGTGAGAAAAACATCACGGGGTGGTGCGCATTGTATGGGTGTGTGTTACATTACATTCACTAGTAGGAGTGAGAAAAACATAACGGGGTGGTGCGCCTTGTATGGGTGTGTGTTACATTAGATTCACTAGTAGGAGTGAGAAAAACATCACGGGGTGGTGCGCATTTTATGGGTGTGTGTTACATTACATTCACTAGTAGGAGTAAGAAAATCATCACGGGGTGGTGCGCATTGTATGGGTGTGTGTTACATTAGATTCACTAGTAGGAGTGAGAAAAACATCACGGGTGGTGCGCATTGTATGGGTGTGTGTTACATTACATTCTCTAGTAGGAGTGAGAAAAACATCACGGGGTGGTGCGCATTGTATGGGTGTGTGTTACATTAGATTCACTAGTAGGAGTGAGAAAAACATCACGGGGTGGTGCGCATTGTATGGGTGTGTGTTACATTACATTCACTAGTAGGAGTGAGAAAAACATCACGGGGTGGTGCGCATTGTATGGGTGTGTGTTACATTAGATGCACTAGTAGGAGTGAGAAAAACATCACGGGGTGGTGCGCATTGTATGGGTGTGTGTTACATTACATTCACTAGTAGCAGTGAGAAAAACATCACGGGGTGGTGCGCATTGTATGCGTGTGTGTTATATTACATTCACTAGTAGCAGTGAGAAAAACATCACGGGGTGGTGCGCATTGTATGGGTGTGTGTTACATTACATTCACTAGTAGCAGTGAGAAAAACATCACGGGGTGGTGCGCATTGTATGGGTGTGTGTTACATTACATTCACTAGTAGCAGTGAGAAAAACATCACGGGGTGGTGCGCATTGTATGGGCGTGTGTTACATTACATTCCCTAGTAGCAGTGAGAAAAACATCACGGGGTCGTGCGCCTTTTATGGGCGTGTGTTACATTACATTCACTAGTAGCAGTGAGAAAAACATCACGGGGTGGTGCGCATTGTATGGGCGTGTGTTACATTAGATTCACTAGTAGCAGTGAGAAAAACATCACGGGGTGGTGCGCATTGTATGGGTGTGTGTTACATTAGATTCACTAGTAGCAGTGAGAAAAACATCACGGGGTGGTGCGCATTGTATGGGTGTGTGTTACATTAGATTCACTAGTAGCAGTGAGAAAAACATCACGGGGTGGTGCGCATTGTATGGGTGTGTGTTACATTAGATTCACTAGTAGTAGTGAGAAAAACATCACGGGGTGGTGCGCATTGTATGGCTGTGTGTTACATTTGATTCACTAGTAGGAGTGAGAAAAACATCACGGGGTGGTGCGCATTGTATGGGTGTGTGTTACATTAGATTCACTAGTAGGAGTGAGAAAAACATCACGGGGTGGTGCTCATTGTATGGGTGTGTGTCACATTAGATTCACTAGTAGGAGTGAGAAAAACATCACTGGGTGGTGCACATTGTATGTGTGTGTGTCTCATTAGATTCCCTAGTAGGAGTGAGAAAAACATCACGGGGTGGTGCGCATTGTATGGGTGTGTGTCACATTACATTCACTAGTAGCAGTGAGAAAAACATCACGGGGTGGTGCGCATTGTATGGGTGTGTGTCACATTACATTCACTAGTAGCAGTGAGAAAAACATCACGGGGTGGTGCGCATTGTATGGGTGTGTGTTACATTAGATTCACTAGTAGCAGTGAGAAAAACATCACGGGGTGGTGCGCATTGTATGGGTGTGTGTCACATTAGATTCACTAGTAGGAGTGAGAAAAACATCACGGGGTGGTGCGCATTGTATGGGTGTGTGTCACATTAGATTCACTAGTAGGAGTGAGAAAAACATCACGGGGTGGTGCGCATTGTATGGGTGTGTGTCACATTAGATTCACTAGTAGGAGTGAGAAAAACATCACGGGGTGGTGCACATTGTATGTGTGTGTGTCTCATTAGATTCCCTAGTAGGAGTGAGAAAAACATCACGGGGTGGTGCGCATTGTATGGGTGTGTGTCACATTACATTCACTAGTAGCAGTGAGAAAAACATCACGGGGTGGTGCGCATTGTATGGGTGTGTGTCACATTTGATTCACTAGTAGGAGTGAGAAAAACATCACGGGGTGGTGCGCATTGTATGTGTGTGTGTCTCATTAGATTCCCTAGTAGGAGTGAGAAAAACATAACGGGGTGGTGCGCATTGTATGGGTGTGTGCTACATTACATTCACTAGTAGCAGGGAGAAAAACATCACAGGGTGGTGCGCATTGTATGTGTGTGTGTTACATTACAATCACTAGTAGCAGTGAGAAAAACATCACGGGGTGGTGCCCATTGTATGGGTGTGTGTTACATTACATTCACTAGTAGCAGTGAGAAAAACATCACGGGGAGGTGCGCATTGTATGGGTGTGTGTTACATTACATTCACTAGTAGCAGTGAGAAAAACATCACGGGGTGGTGCGCCTTGTATGGGTGTGTGTTACATTACATTCACTAGTAGGAGTGAGAAAAACATCACGGGGTGGTGCGCCTTGTATGGGTGTGTGTTACATTACATTCACTAGTAGGAGTGAGAAAAACATCACGGGGTGGTGCGCCTTGCATGGGCGTGTGTTACATTAGATTCACTAGTAGGAGTGAGAAAAACATCACGGGGTGGTGCGCCTTGTATGGGTGTGTGTTACATTAGGTTCACTAGTAGGAGTGAGAAAAACATCACGGGGTGGTGCGCATTGAATGGGTGTGTGTTACATTAGATTCACTAGTAGGAGTGAGAAAAACATCACGGGGTGGTGCGCATTGTATGGGTGTGTGTTACATTAGATTCACTAGTAGGAGTGAGAAAAACATCACGGGGTGGTTCGCATTGTATGGGTGTGTGTTACATTAGATTCACTAGTAGGAGTGAGAAAAACATCACGGGGTGGTGCGCATTGTATGGGTGTGTGTTACATTAGATTCACTAGTAGCAGTGAGAAAAACATCACGGGGTGGTGCGCATTGTATGGGTGTGTGTTACATTAGATTCACTAGTAGCAGTGAGAAAAACATCACGGGGTGGTGCGCATTGTATGGGTGTGTGTTACATTAGATTCACTAGTAGGAGTGAGAAAAACATCACGGGGTGGTTCGCATTGTATGGGTGTGTGTTACATTAGATACACTAGTAGGAGTGAGAAAAACATCACGGGGTGGTGCGCATTGTATGGGTGTGTGTTACATTAGATTCACTAGTAGGAGTGAGAAAAACATCACGGGGTGGTGCGCATTGTATGGGTGTGTGTTACATTAGATTCACTAGTAGGAGTGAGAAAAACATCACGGGGTGGTTCGCATTGTATGGGTGTGTGTTACATTAGATTCACTAGTAGGAGTGAGAAAAACATCACGGGGTGGTGCGCATTGTATGGGTGTGTGTTACATTAGATTCACTAGTAGCAGTGAGAAAAACATCACGGGGTGGTGCGCATTGTATGGGTGTGTGTTACATTAGATTCACTAGTAGCAGTGAGAAAAACATCACGGGGTGGTGCGCATTGTATGGGTGTGTGTTACATTAGATTCACTAGTAGGAGTGAGAAAAACATCACGGGGTGGTTCGCATTGTATGGGTGTGTGTTACATTAGATTCACTAGTAGGAGTGAGAAAAACATCACGGGGTGGTGCGCATTGTATGGGTGTGTGTTACATTAGATTCACTAGTAGCAGTGAGAAAAACATCACGGGGTGGTGCGCATTGTATGGGTGTGTGTTACATTAGATTCACTAGTAGCAGTGAGAAAAACATCACGGGGTGGTGCGCATTGTATGGGTGTGTGTTACATTAGATTCACTAGTAGCAGTGAGAAAAACATCACGGGGTGGTGCGCATTGTATGGGTGTGTGTTACATTAGATTCACTAGTAGGAGTGAGAAAAACATCACGGGGTGGTGCGCATTGTATGGGTGTGTGTTACATTAGATTCACTAGTAGCAGTGAGAAAAACATCACGGGGTGGTGCGCATTGTATGGGTGTGTGTTACATTACATTCACTAGTAGCAGTGAGAAAAACATCACGGGGTGGTGCGCATTGTATGGGTGTGTGTCACATTAGATTCACTAGTAGCAGTGAGAAAAACATCACGGGGTGGTGCGCATTGTATGGGTGTGTGTTACATTACATTCACTAGTAGCAGTGAGAAAAACATCACGGGGTGGTGCGCATTGTATGGATGTGTGTTACATTACATTCACTAGTAGCAGTGAGAAAAACATCACGGGGTGGTGCGCATTGTATGGGTGTGTGTTACATTAGATTCACTAGTAGCAGTGAGAAAAACATCACGGGGTGGTGCGCATTGTATGGATGTGTTTTATATTACATTCACTAGTAGCAGTGAGAAAAACATCACGGGGTGGTGCGCATTGTATGGGTGTGTGTTACATTAGATTCACTAGTAGGAGTGAGAAAAACATCACGGGGTGGTGCGCATTGTATGGGTGTGTGTTACATTAGATTCACTAGTAGGAGTGAGAAAAACATCACGGGGTGGTTCGCATTGTATGGGTGTGTGTTACATTAGATTCACTAGTAGGAGTGAGAAAAACATCACGGGGTGGTGCGCATTGTATGGGTGTGTGTTACATTAGATTCACTAGTAGGAGTGAGAAAAACATCACGGGGTGGTGCGCATTGTATGGGTGTGTGTCACATTAGATTCACTAGTAGGAGTGAGAAAAACATCACGGGGTGGTGCACATTGTATGTGTGTGTGTCTCATTAGATTCCCTAGTAGGAGTGAGAAAAACATCACGGGGTGGTGCGCATTGTATGGGTGTGTGTCACATTACATTCACTAGTAGCAGTGAGAAAAACATCACGGGGTGGTGCGCATTGTATGGGTGTGTGTCACATTACATTCACAAGGAGCAGTGAGAAAAACATCACGGGGTGGTGCGCATGGTATGGGTGTGTGTCACATTAGATTCACTAGTAGCAGTGAGAAAAACATCACCGGGTGGTGCGCATTGTATGGGTGTGTGTCACATTACATTCACTAGTAGCAGTGAGAAAAACATCACGAGGTGGTGCGCATTGTATGGGTGTGTGTTACATTACATTCACTAGTAGCAGTGAGAAAAACATCACGGGGTGGTGCGCATTGTATGGGTGTGTGTTACATTACATTCACTAGTAGCAGTGAGAAAAACATCACGGGGTGGTGCGCATTGTATGGGTGTGTGTTACATTAGATTCACTAGTAGGAGTGAGAAAAACATCACGGGGTGGTGCGCCTTGTATGGGTGTGTGTTACATTACATTCACTAGTAGGAGTGAGAAAAACATCATGGGGTGGTGCGCCTTGTATGGGTGTGTGTTACATTACATTCACTAGTAGGAGAGAGAAAAACATCACGGGGTGGTGAGCCTTGTATGGGTGTGTGTTACATTACATTCACCAGTAGGAGTGAGAAAAACATCACAGGGTGGTGAGCCTTGTATGGGTGTGTGTTACATTACATTCACCAGTAGGAGTGAGAAAAACATCACGGGGTGGTGCGCATTGTATGGGTGTGTGTTACATTACATTCACCAGTAGGAGTGAGAAAAACATCACGGGGTGGTGCGCATTGTATGGGTGTGTGTTACATTACATTCACTAGTAGGAGTGAGAAAAACATAACGGGGTGGTGCGCCTTGTATGGGTGTGTGTTACATTAGATTCACTAGTAGGAGTGAGAAAAACATCACGGGGTGGTGCGCATTTTATGGGTGTGTGTTACATTACATTCACTAGTAGGAGTAAGAAAATCATCACGGGGTGGTGCGCATTGTATGGGTGTGTGTTATATTAGATTCACTAGTAGGAGTGAGAAAAACATCACGGGTGGTGCGCATTGTATGGGTGTGTGTTACATTACATTCTCTAGTAGGAGTGAGAAAAACATCACGGGGTGGTGCGCATTGTATGGGTGTGTGTTACATTACATTCCCTAGTAGCAGTGAGAAAAACATCACGGGGTCGTGCGCCTTTTATGGGCGTGTGTTACATTACATTCACTAGTAGCAGTGAGAAAAACATCACGGGGTGGTGCGCATTGTATGGGCGTGTGTTACATTAGATTCACTAGTAGCAGTGAGAAAAACATCACGGGGTGGTGCGCATTGTATGGGTGTGTGTTACATTAGATTCACTAGTAGCAGTGAGAAAAACATCACGGGGTGGTGCGCATTGTATGGGTGTGTGTTACATTAGATTCACTAGTAGCAGTGAGAAAAACATCACGGGGTGGTGCGCATTGTATGGGTGTGTGTTACATTAGATTCACTAGTAGCAGTGAGAAAAACATCACGGGGTGGTGCGCATTGTATGGCTGTGTGTTACATTTGATTCACTAGTAGGAGTGAGAAAAACATCACGGGGTGGTGCGCATTGTATGGGTGTGTGTTACATTAGATTCACTAGTAGGAGTGAGAAAAACATCACGGGGTGGTGCTCATTGTATGGGTGTGTGTCACATTAGATTCACTAGTAGGAGTGAGAAAAACATCACTGGGTGGTGCACATTGTATGTGTGTGTGTCTCATTAGATTCCCTAGTAGGAGTGAGAAAAACATCACGGGGTGGTGCGCATTGTATGGGTGTGTGTCACATTACATTCACTAGTAGCAGTGAGAAAAACATCACGGGGTGGTGCGCATTGTATGGGTGTGTGTCACATTACATTCACTAGTAGCAGTGAGAAAAACATCACGGGGTGGTGCGCATTGTATGGGTGTGTGTTACATTAGATTCACTAGTAGCAGTGAGAAAAACATCACGGGGTGGTGCGCATTGTATGGGTGTGTGTCACATTAGATTCACTAGTAGGAGTGAGAAAAACATCACGGGGTGGTGCGCATTGTATGGGTGTGTGTCACATTAGATTCACTAGTAGGAGTGAGAAAAACATCACGGGGTGGTGCGCATTGTATGGGTGTGTGTCACATTAGATTCACTAGTAGGAGTGAGAAAAACATCACGGGGTGGTGCGCATTGTATGTGTGTGTGTTTCATTAGATTCCCTAGTAGGAGTGAGAAAAACATAACGGGGTGGTACGCATTGTATGGGTGTGTGCTACATTACATTCACTAGTAGCAGGGAGAAAAACATCACGGGGTGGTGCGCATTGTATGGGTGTGTGTTACATTACAATCACTAGTATCAGTGAGAAAAACATCACGGGGTGGTGCGCATTGTATGGGTGTGTGTTACATTACATTCACTTGTAGCAGTGAGAAAAACATCACGGGGAGGTGCGCATTGTATGGGTGTGTGTTACATTACATTCACTAGTAGCAGTGAGAAAAACATCACGGGGTGGTGCGCATTGTATGGGTGTATGTTACATTACATTCACTAGTAGGATTGAGAAAAACATCACGGGGTGGTGCGCCTTGTATGGGTGTGTGTTACATTACATTCACTAGTAGGAGTGAGAAAAACATCACGGGGTGGTGCGCCTTGTATGGGCGTGTGTTACATTAGATTCACTAGTAGGAGTGAGAAAAACATCACGGGGTGGTGCGCCTTGTATGGGTGTGTGTTACATTAGGTTCACTAGTAGGAGTGAGAAAAACATCACGGGGTGGTGCGCATTGAATGGGTGTGTGTTACATTAGATTCACTAGTAGGAGTGAGAAAAACATCACGGGGTGGTGCGCATTGTATGGGTGTGTGTTACATTAGATTCACTAGTAGGAGTGAGAAAAACATCACGGGGTGGTTCGCATTGTATGGGTGTGTGTTACATTAGCTTCACTAGTAGGAGTGAGAAAAACATCACGGGGTGGTGCGCATTGTATGGGTGTGTGTTACATTAGATTCACTAGTAGCAGTGAGAAAAACATCACGGGGTGGTGCGCATTGTATGGGTGTGTGTTACATTAGATTCACTAGTAGCAGTGAGAAAAACATCACGGGGTGGTGCGCATTGTTTGGGTGTGTGTTACATTAGATTCACTAGTAGCAGTGAGAAAAACATCACGGGGTGGTGCGCATTGTATGGGTGTGTGTTACATTAGATTCACTAGTAGCAGTGAGAAAAACATCACGGGGTGGTGCGCATTGTATGGGTGTGTGTTACATTAGATTCACTAGTAGCAGTGAGAAAAACATCACGGGGTGGTGCGCATTGTATGGGTGTGTGTTACATTAGATTCACTAGTAGGAGTGAGAAAAACATCACGGGGTGGTGCGCATTGTATGGGTGTGTGTTACATTAGATTCACTAGTAGCAGTGAGAAAAACATCACGGGGTGGTGCGCATTGTATGGGTGTGTGTTACATTAGATTCACTAGTAGCAGTGAGAAAAACATCACGGGGTGGTGCGCATTGTATGGGTGTGTGTTACATTACATTCACTAGTAGCAGTGAGAAAAACATCACGGGGTGGTGCGCATTGTATGGGTGTCTGTTACATTAGATTCACTAGTAGCAGTGAGAAAAACATCACGGGGTGGTGCGCATTGTATGGGTGTGTGTTACATTAGATTCACTAGTAGCAGTGAGAAAAACATCACGGGGTGGTGCGCATTGTATGGGTGTGTGTTACATTAGATTCACTAGTAGCAGTGAGAAAAACATCACGGGGTGGTGCGCATTGTATGGGTGTGTGTTACATTAGATTCACTAGTAGCAGTGAGAAAAACATCACGGGGTGGTGCGCATTGTATGGGTGTGTGTTACATTACATTCACTAGTAGCAGTGAGAAAAACATCACACTGTGGTGCGCATTGTATGGGTGTGTGTTACATTACATTCACTAGTAGCAGTGAGAAAAACATCACGGGGTGGTGCGCATTGTATGGGTGTGTGTTACATTAGATTCACTAGTAGCAGTGAGAAAAACATCACGGGGTGGTGCGCATTGTATGGGTGTGTGTTACATTACATTCACTAGTAGCAGTGAGAAAAACATCACGGGGTGGTGCGCATTGTATGGCTGTGTGTTACATTTGATTCACTAGTAGGAGTGAGAAAAACATCATGGGGTGGTGCGCATTGTATGGGTGTGTGTTACATTAGATTCACTAGTAGGAGTGAGAAAAACATCACGGGGTGGTGCGCATTGTATGGGTGTGTGTCACATTACATTCACTAGTAGGAGTGAGAAAAACATCACGGGGTGGTGCACATTGTATGTGTGTGTGTCTCATTAGATTCCCTGGTAGGAGTGAGAAAAACATCACGGGGTGGTGCGCATTGTATGGGTGTGTGTCACATTACATTCACTAGTAGCAGTGAGAAAAACATCACGGGGTGGTGCGCATTGTATGGGTGTGTGTCACATTACATTCACAAGTAGCAGTGAGAAAAACATCACGGGGTGGTGCGCATTGTATGGGTGTGTGTCACATTAGATTCACTAGTAGCAGTGAGAAAAACATCACGGGGTGGTGGGCATTGTATGGGTGTGTGTCACATTACATTCACTAGTAGCAGTGAGAAAAACATCACGGGGTGGTGCGCATTGTATGGGTGTGTGTTACATTACATTCACTAGTAGCAGTGAGAAAAACATCACGGGGTGGTGCGCATTGTATGGGTGTGTGTTACATTACATTCACTAGTAGCAGTGAGAAAAACATCACGGGGTGGTGCGCATTGTATTGGTGTGTGTTACATTAGATTCACTAGTAGGAGTGAGAAAAACATCACGGGGTGGTGCGCCTTGTATGGGTGTGTGTTACATTACATTCACTAGTAGGAGTGAGAAAAACATCACGGGGTGGTGCGCCTTGTATGGGTGTGTGTTACATTACATTCACTAGTAGGAGAGAGAAAAACATCACGGGGTGGTGCGCCTTGTATGGGTGTGTGTTACATTACATTCACCAGTAGGAGTGAGAAAAACATCACAGGGTGGTGAGCCTTGTATGGGTGTGTGTTACATTACATTCACCAGTAGGAGTGAGAAAAACATCACGGGGTGGTGCGCATTGTATGGGTGTGTGTTACATTACATTCACCAGTAGGAGTGAGAAAAACATCACGGGGTGGTGCGCCTTGTATGGGTGTGTGTTACATTACATTCACTAGTAGGAGAGAGAAAAACATCACGGGGTGGTGCGCCTTGTATGGGTGTGTGTTACATTAGATTCACTAGTAGGAGTGAGAAAAACATCACGGTGTGGTGCGCATTGTATGGGTGTGTGTTACATTACATTCACTAGTAGGAGTGAGAAAATCATCACGGGGTGGTGCGCATTGTATGGGTGTGTGTTACATTACATTCACTAGTAGGAGTGAGAAAAACATCACGGGTGGTGCGCATTGTATGGGTGTGTGTTACATTACATTCTCTAGTAGGAGTGAGAAAAACATCACGGGGTGGTGCGCATTGTATGGGTGTGTGTTACATTAGATTTACTAGTAGCAGTGAGAAAAACATCACGGGGTGGTGCGCATTGTATGGGTGTGTGTTACATTAGATTCACTAGTAGCAGTGAGAAAAACATCACGGGGTGGTGCGCATTGTATGGGTGTGTGTTACATTAGATTCACTAGTAGCAGTGAGAAAAACATCACGGGGTGGTGCGCATTGTATGGCTGTGTGTTACATTTGATTCACTAGTAGGAGTGAGAAAAACATCACTGGGTGGTGCGCATTGTATGGGTGTGTGTTACATTAGATTCACTAGTAGGAATGAGAAAAACATCACGGGGTGGTGCGCATTGTATGGGTGTGTGTCACATTAGATTCACTAGTAGGAGTGAGAAAAACATCACGGGGTGGTGCACATTGTATGTGTGTGTGTCTCATTAGATTCCCTAGTAGGAGTGAGAAAAACATCACGGGGTGGTGCGCATTGTATGGGTGTGTGTCACATTACATTCACTAGTAGCAGTGAGAAAAACATCACGGGGTGGTGCGCATTGTATGGGTGTGTGTCACATTACATTCACAAGGAGCAGTGAGAAAAACATCACGGGGTGGTGCGCATTGTATGGGTGTGTGTCACATTAGATTCACTAGTAGCAGTGAGAAAAACATCACGGGGTGGTGCGCATTGTATGGGTGTGTGTCACATTACATTCACTAGTAGCAGTGAGAAAAACATCACGGGGTGGTGCGCATTGTATGGGTGTGTGTTACATTACATTCACTAGTAGCAGTGAGAAAAACATCACGGGGTGGTGCGCATTGTATGGGTGTGTGTTACATTACATTCACTAGTAGCAGTGAGAAAAACATCACGGGGTGGTGCGCATTGTATGGGTGTGTGTTACATTAGATTCACTAGTAGGAGTGAGAAAAACATCACGGGGTGGTGCGCCTTGTATGGGTGTGTGTTACATTACATTCACTAGTAGGAGTGAGAAAAACATCACGGGGTGGTGCGCCTTGTATGGGTGTGTGTTACATTACATTCACTAGTAGGAGAGAGAAAAACATCACGGGGTGGTGCGCCTTGTATGGGTGTGTGTTACATTACATTCACTAGTAGGAGTGAGAAAAACATCACAGGGTGGTGAGCCTTGTATGGGTGTGTGTTACATTACATTCACCAGTAGGAGTGAGAAAAACATCACGGGGTGGTGCGCATTGTATGGGTGTGTGTTACATTACATTCACCAGTAGGAGTGAGAAAAACATCACGGGGTGGTGCGCATTGTATGGGTGTGTGTTACATTACATTCACTAGTAGGAGTGAGAAAAACATAACGTGGTGGTGCGCCTTGTATGGGTGTGTGTTACATTAGATTCACTAGTAGGAGTGAGAAAAACATCACGGGGTGGTGCGCATTGTATGGGTGTGTGTTACATTACATTCACTAGTAGGAGTGAGAAAATCATCACGGGGTGGTGCGCATTGTATGGGTGTGTGTTATATTAGATTCACTAGTAGGAGTGAGAAAAACATCACGGGGTGGTGCGCATTGTATGGGTGTGTGTCACATTAGATTCACTAGTAGGAGTGAGAAAAACATCACGGGGTGGTGCACATTGTATGTGTGTGTGTCTCATTAGATTCCCTAGTAGGAGTGAGAAAAACATCACGGGGTGGTGCGCATTGTATGGGTGTGTGTCACATTACATTCACTAGTAGCAGTGAGAAAAACATCACGGGGTGGTGCGCATTATGGGTGTGTGTCACATTACATTCACAAGTAGCAGTGAGAAAAACATCACGGGGTGGTGCGCATTGTATGGGTGTGTGTTACATTACATTCACCAGTAGGAGTGAGAAAAACATCACAGGGTGGTGAGCCTTGTATGGGTGTGTGTTACATTACATTCACCAGTAGGAGTGAGAAAAACATCACGGGGTGGTGCGCATTGTATGGGTGTGTGTTACATTACATTCACCAGTAGCAGTGAGAAAAACATCACGGGGTGGTGCGCATTGTATGGGTGTGTGTTACATTAGATTCACTAGTAGCAGTGAGAAAAACATCACGGGGTGGTGCGCATTGTATGGGTGTGTGTTACATTAGATTCACTAGTAGCAGTGAGAAAAACATCACGGGGTGGTGCGCATTGTATGGCTGTGTGTTACATTTGATTCACTAGTAGGAGTGAGAAAAACATCACGGGGTGGTGCGCATTGTATGGGTGTGTGTTACATTAGATTCACTAGTAGGAGTGAGAAAAACATCACGGGGTGGTGCTCATTGTATGGGTGTGTGTCACATTAGATTCACTAGTAGGAGTGAGAAAAACATCACTGGGTGGTGCACATTGTATGTGTGTGTGTCTCATTAGATTCCCTAGTAGGAGTGAGAAAAACATCACGGGGTGGTGCGCATTGTATGGGTGTGTGTCACATTACATTCACTAGTAGCAGTGAGAAAAACATCACGGGGTGGTGCGCATTGTATGGGTGTGTGTCACATTACATTCACTAGTAGCAGTGAGAAAAACATCACGGGGTGGTGCGCATTGTATGGGTGTGTGTTACATTAGATTCACTAGTAGCAGTGAGAAAAACATCACGGGGTGGTGCGCATTGTATGGGTGTGTGTCACATTAGATTCACTAGTAGGAGTGAGAAAAACATCACGGGGTGGTGCGCATTGTATGGGTGTGTGTCACATTAGATTCACTAGTAGGAGTGAGAAAAACATCACGGGGTGGTGCGCATTGTATGGGTGTGTGTCACATTAGATTCACTAGTAGGAGTGAGAAAAACATCACGGGGTGGTGCGCATTGTATGTGTGTGTGTTTCATTAGATTCCCTAGTAGGAGTGAGAAAAACATAACGGGGTGGTACGCATTGTATGGGTGTGTGCTACATTACATTCACTAGTAGCAGGGAGAAAAACATCACGGGGTGGTGCGCATTGTATGGGTGTGTGTTACATTACAATCACTAGTATCAGTGAGAAAAACATCACGGGGTGGTGCGCATTGTATGGGTGTGTGTTACATTACATTCACTTGTAGCAGTGAGAAAAACATCACGGGGAGGTGCGCATTGTATGGGTGTGTGTTACATTACATTCACTAGTAGCAGTGAGAAAAACATCACGGGGTGGTGCGCATTGTATGGGTGTATGTTACATTACATTCACTAGTAGGATTGAGAAAAACATCACGGGGTGGTGCGCCTTGTATGGGTGTGTGTTACATTACATTCACTAGTAGGAGTGAGAAAAACATCACGGGGTGGTGCGCCTTGTATGGGCGTGTGTTACATTAGATTCACTAGTAGGAGTGAGAAAAACATCACGGGGTGGTGCGCCTTGTATGGGTGTGTGTTACATTAGGTTCACTAGTAGGAGTGAGAAAAACATCACGGGGTGGTGCGCATTGAATGGGTGTGTGTTACATTAGATTCACTAGTAGGAGTGAGAAAAACATCACGGGGTGGTGCGCATTGTATGGGTGTGTGTTACATTAGATTCACTAGTAGGAGTGAGAAAAACATCACGGGGTGGTTCGCATTGTATGGGTGTGTGTTACATTAGCTTCACTAGTAGGAGTGAGAAAAACATCACGGGGTGGTGCGCATTGTATGGGTGTGTGTTACATTAGATTCACTAGTAGCAGTGAGAAAAACATCACGGGGTGGTGCGCATTGTATGGGTGTGTGTTACATTAGATTCACTAGTAGCAGTGAGAAAAACATCACGGGGTGGTGCGCATTGTTTGGGTGTGTGTTACATTAGATTCACTAGTAGCAGTGAGAAAAACATCACGGGGTGGTGCGCATTGTATGGGTGTGTGTTACATTAGATTCACTAGTAGCAGTGAGAAAAACATCACGGGGTGGTGCGCATTGTATGGGTGTGTGTTACATTAGATTCACTAGTAGCAGTGAGAAAAACATCACGGGGTGGTGCGCATTGTATGGGTGTGTGTTACATTAGATTCACTAGTAGGAGTGAGAAAAACATCACGGGGTGGTGCGCATTGTATGGGTGTGTGTTACATTAGATTCACTAGTAGCAGTGAGAAAAACATCACGGGGTGGTGCGCATTGTATGGGTGTGTGTTACATTAGATTCACTAGTAGCAGTGAGAAAAACATCACGGGGTGGTGCGCATTGTATGGGTGTGTGTTACATTACATTCACTAGTAGCAGTGAGAAAAACATCACGGGGTGGTGCGCATTGTATGGGTGTCTGTTACATTAGATTCACTAGTAGCAGTGAGAAAAACATCACGGGGTGGTGCGCATTGTATGGGTGTGTGTTACATTAGATTCACTAGTAGCAGTGAGAAAAACATCACGGGGTGGTGCGCATTGTATGGGTGTGTGTTACATTAGATTCACTCGTAGCAGTGAGAAAAACATCACGGGGTGGTGCGCATTGTATGGGTGTGTGTTACATTAGATTCACTAGTAGCAGTGAGAAAAACATCACGGGGTGGTGCGCATTGTATGGGTGTGTGTTACATTACATTCACTAGTAGCAGTGAGAAAAACATCACACTGTGGTGCGCATTGTATGGGTGTGTGTTACATTACATTCACTAGTAGCAGTGAGAAAAACATCACGGGGTGGTGCGCATTGTATGGGTGTGTGTTACATTAGATTCACTAGTAGCAGTGAGAAAAACATCACGGGGTGGTGCGCATTGTATGGGTGTGTGTTACATTAAATTCACTAGTAGCAGTGAGAAAAACATCACGGGGTGGTGCGCATTGTATGGCTGTGTGTTACATTTGATTCACTAGTAGGAGTGAGAAAAACATCACGGGGTGGTGCGCATTGTATGGGTGTGTGTTACATTAGATTCACTAGTAGGAGTGAGAAAAACATCACGGGGTGGTGCGCATTGTATGGGTGTGTGTCACATTACATTCACTAGTAGGAGTGAGAAAAACATCACGGGGTGGTGCACATTGTATGTGTGTGTGTCTCATTAGATTCCCTGGTAGGAGTGAGAAAAACATCACGGGGTGGTGCGCATTGTATGGGTGTGTGTCACATTACATTCACTAGTAGCAGTGAGAAAAACATCACGGGGTGGTGCGCATTGTATGGGTGTGTGTCACATTACATTCACAAGTAGCAGTGAGAAAAACATCACGGGGTGGTGCGCATTGTATGGGTGTGTGTCACATTAGATTCACTAGTAGCAGTGAGAAAAACATCACGGGGTGGTGGGCATTGTATGGGTGTGTGTCACATTACATTCACTAGTAGCAGTGAGAAAAACATCACGGGGTGGTGCGCATTGTATGGGTGTGTGTTACATTACATTCACTAGTAGCAGTGAGAAAAACATCACGGGGTGGTGCGCATTGTATGGGTGTGTGTTATATTAGATACACTAGTAGGAGTGAGAAAAACATCACGGGGTGGTGTGCATTGTATGGGTGTGTGTTACATTAGATTCACTAGTAGGAGTGAGAAAAACATCACGGGGTGGTGCGCATTGTATGGGTGTGTGTTACATTACATTCTCTAATAGGAGTGAGAAAAACATCACGGGGTGGTGCGCATTGTATGGGTGTGTGTTACATTAGCTTCACTAGTAGGAGTGAGAAAAACATCACGGGGTGGTGCGCATTGTATGGGTGTGTGTTACATTAGATGCACTAGTTGGAGTGAGAAAAACATCACGGGGTGGTGCGCATTGTATGGGCGTGTGTTACATTACATTCACTAGTAGCAGTGAGAAAAACATCACGGGGTGGTCCGCATTGTATGGGTGTGTGTTACATTACATTCACTAGTAGCAGTGAGAAAAACATCACGGGGTGGTGCGCATTGTATGGGTGTGTGTTACATTACATTCACTAGTAGCAGTGAGAAAAACATCACGGGGTGGTGCGCATTGTATGGGTGTGTGTTACATTACATTCACTAGTAGCAGTGAGAAAAACATCACGGGGTGGTGCGCATTGTATGTGTGTGTGTTACATTACATTCACTAGTAGGAGTGAGAAAAACATCACGGGGTGGTGGGCATTGTATGGGTGTGTGTCACATTAGATTCACTAGTAGGAGTGAGAAAAACATCACGGGGTGGTGCGCATTGTATGGGTGTGTGTCACATTAGATTCACTAGTAGGAGTGAGAAAAACATCACGGGGTGGTGTGCATTGTATGGGTGTGTGTTACATTAGATTCACTAGTAGGAGTGAGAAAAACATCACGGGGTGGTGCGCATTGTATGGGTGTGTGTTACATTACATTCACTAGTAGCAGTGAGAAAAACATCACGGGGTGGTGCGCCTTGTATGGGCGTGTGTTACATTAGATTCAGTAGTAGCAGTGAGAAAAACATTACGGGGTGGTGCGCCTTGTATGGGCGTGTGTTACATTAGATTCACTAGTAGCAGTGAGAAAAACATGACGGTGTGGTGCGCCTTGTATGGGCGTGTGTTACATTAGATTCACTAGTAGGAGTGAGAAAAACATCACGGGGTGGTGCGCCTTGTATGGGTGTGTGTTACATTACATTCACTAGTAGCAGTGAGAAAAACATCACGGGGTGGTGCGCATTGTATGGGTGTGTGTTACATTACATTCACTAGTAGCAGGGAGAAAAACATCACGGGGTGGTGCGCATTGTATGTGTGTGTGTTACATTACATTCACTAGTAGGAGTGAGAAAAACATCACGGGGTGGTGGGCATTGTATGGGTGTGTGTCACATTAGATTCACTAGTAGGAGTGAGAAAAACATCACGGGGTGGTGCGCATTGTATGGGTGTGTGTCACATTAGATTCACTAGTAGGAGTGAGAAAAACATCACGGGGTGGTGTGCATTGTATGGGTGTGTGTTACATTAGATTCACTAGTAGGAGTGAGAAAAACATCACGGGGTGGTGCGCATTGTATGGGTGTGTGTTACATTACATTCACTAGTAGCAGTGAGAAAAACATCACGGGGTGGTGCGCCTTGTATGGGCGTGTGTTACATTAGATTCAGTAGTAGCAGTGAGAAAAACATTACGGGGTGGTGCGCCTTGTATGGGCGTGTGTTACATTAGATTCACTAGTAGCAGTGAGAAAAACATGACGGTGTGGTGCGCCTTGTATGGGCGTGTGTTACATTAGATTCACTAGTAGGAGTGAGAAAAACATCACGGGGTGGTGCGCCTTGTATGGGTGTGTGTTACATTACATTCACTAGTAGGAGTGAGAAAAACATCACGGGGTGGTGCGCCTTGTATGGGTGTGTGTTACATTACATTCACTAGTAGGAGTGGGAAAAACATCACGGGGTGGTGCGCCTTGTATGGGTGTGTGTTACATTACATTCACAAGTAGGAGTGAGAAAAACATCACGGGGTGGTGCGCCTTGTATGGGTGTGTGTTACATTAGATTCACCAGTAGGAGTGAGAAAAACATCACGGGGTGGTGCGCTTGTATGGGTGTGTGTTACATTAGATGCACTAGTAGGAGTGAGAAAAACATCACGGGGTGGTGCGCATTGTATGGGTGTGTGTTATATTAGATTCACTAGTAGGAGTGAGAAAAACATCACGGGGTGGTGCGCATTGTATGGGTGTGTGTTACATTAGATTCACTAGTAGGAGTGAGAAAAACATCACGGGGTGGTGCGCATTGTATGGGTGTGTGTTACATTAGATTCACTAGTAGGAGTGAGAAAAACATCACGGGGTGGTGCGCATTGTATGGGTGTGTGTTACATTAGATTCACTAGTAGCAGTGAGAAAAACATCACGGGGTGGTGCGCATTGTATGGGTGTGTGTTACATTACATTCACTAGTAGCAGTGAGAAAAACATCACGGTGTGGTGCGCATTGTATGGGTGTGTGTTACATTAGATTCACTAGTAGCAGTGAGAAAAACATCACGGGGTTGTGCGCATTGTATGGGTGTGTGTTACATTAGATTCACTAGTAGGAGGGAGAAAAACATCACGGGGTGGTGCGCATTGTATGGGTGTGTGTTACATTAGATTCACTAGTAGCAGTGAGAAAAACATCACGGGGTGGTGCGCATTGTATGGGTGTGTGTTACATTAGATTCACTGGTAGGAGTGAGAAAAACATCACGGGGTGGTGCGCATTGTATGTGTGTGTGTTACATTAGATTTACTAGTAGGAGTGAGAAAAACATCACGGGGTGGTGCGCATTGTATGGGTGTGTGTCACATTAGATTCACTAGTAGGAGTGAGAAAAACATCACGGGGTGGTGCGCATTGTATGGGTGTGTGTTACATTAGATTCACTAGTAGCAGTGAGAAAAACATCACGGGGTGGTGCGCATTGTATGGGTGTGTGTTACATTACATTCACTAGTAGCAGTGAGAAAAACATCACGGGGTGGTGCGCATTGTATGGGTGTGTGTTACATTACATTCACTAGTAGCAGTGAGAAAAACATCACGGGGTGGTGCGCATTGTATGGGTGTGTGTTACATTAGATTCACTAGTAGCAGTGAGAAAAACATCACGGGGTGGTGCGCATTGTATGGGTGTGTGTTACATTAGATTCACTAGTAGCAGTGAGAAAAACATCACGGGGTGGTGCGCATTGTATGGGTGTGTGTTACATTACATTCACTAGTAGCAGTGAGAAAAACATCACGGGGTGGTGCGCATTGTATGGCTGTGTGTTACATTACATTCACTAGTAGCAGTGAGAAAAACATCACGGGGAGGTGCGCATTGTATGGGTGTGTGTTACATTATATTCACTAGTAGCAGTGAGAAAAACATCACGGGGTGGTGCGCATTGTATGGGTGTGTGTTACATTACATTCACTAGTAGGAGTGAGAAAAACATCACGGGGTGGTGCGCCTTGTATGGGTGTGTGTTACATTACATTCACTAGTAGGAGTGAGAAAAACATCACGGGTGGTGCGCCTTGTATGGGCGTGTGTTACATTAGATTCACTAGTAGGAGTGAGAAAAACATCACGGGGTGGTGCGCCTTGTATGGGTGTGTGTTACAATAGATTCACTAGTAGGAGTGAGAAAAACATCACGGGGTGGTTCGCATTGTATGGGTGTGTGTTACATTAGATTCACTAGTAGGAGTGAGAAAAACATCACGGGTGGTGCGCATTGAATGGGTGTGTGTTACATTAGATTCACTAGTAGGAGTGAGAAAAACATCACGGGGTGGTGCGCATTGTATGGGTGTGTGTTACATTAGATTCACTAGTAGGAGTGAGAAAAACATCACGGGGTGGTGCGCATTGTATGGGTGTGTGTTACATTAGATTCACTAGTAGCAGTGAGAAAAACATCACGGGGTGGTGCGCATTGTATGGGTGTGTGTTACATTAGATTCACTAGTAGCAGTGAGAAAAACATCACGGGGTGGTGCGCATTGTTTGGGTGTGTGTTACATTAGATTCACTAGTAGCAGTGAGAAAAACATCACGGGGTGGTGCGCATTGTATGGGTGTGTGTTACATTAGATTCACTAGTAGCAGTGAGAAAAACATCACGGGGTGGTGCGCATTGTATGGGTGTGTGTTACATTAGATTCACTAGTAGCAGTGAGAAAAACATCACGGGGTGGTGCGCATTGTATGGGTGTGTGTTACATTACATTCACTAGTAGCAGTGAGAAAAACATCACGGGGTGGTGCGCATTGTATGGGTGTGTGTTACATTACATTCACTAGTAGCAGTGAGAAAAACATCACGGGGTGGTGCGCCTTGTATGGGCGTGTGTTACATTAGATTCAGTAGTAGCAGTGAGAAAAACATTACGGGGTGGTGCGCCTTGTATGGGCGTGTGTTACATTAGATTCACTAGTAGCAGTGAGAAAAACATGACGGTGTGGTGCGCCTTGTATGGGTGTGTGTTACATTAGATTCACTAGTAGCAATGAGAAAAACATCACGGGGTGGTGCGCATTGTATGGCTGTGTGTTACATTTGATTCACTAGTAGGAGTGAGAAAAACATCACGGGGTGGTGCGCATTGTATGGGTGTGTGTTACATTAGATTCACTAGTAGGAGTGAGAAAAACATCACGGGGTGGTGCGCATTGTATGGGTGTGTGTCACATTAGATTCACTAGTAGGAGTGAGAAAAACATCAAGGGGTGGTGCAGATTGTATGTGTGTGTGTCTCATTAGATTCCCTAGTAGGAGTGAGAAAAACATCACGGGGTGGTGCGCATTGTATGGGTGTGTGTCACATTACATTCACTAGTAGCAGTTAGAAAAACATCACGGGGTGGTGCGCATTGTATGGGTGTGTGTCACATTACATTCACTAGTAGCAGTGAGAAAAACATCACGGGGTGGTGTGCATTGTATGGGTGTGTGTCACATTACATTCACTAGTAGCAGTGAGAAAAACATCACGGGGTGGTGCGCATTGTATGGGTGTGTGTTACATTACATTCACTAGTAGCAGTGAGAAAAACATCACGGGGTGGTGCGCATTGTATGGGTGTGTGTTACATTACATTCACTAGTAGCAGTGAGAAAAACATCACGGGGTGGTGCGCATTGTATGGGTGTGTGTTACATTAGATTCACTAGTAGGAGTGAGAAAAACATCACGGGGTGGTGCGCCTTGTATGGGTGTGTGTTACATTACATTCACTAGTAGGAGTGAGAAAAACATCACGGGGTGGTGCGCCTTGTATGGGTGTGTGTTACATTACATTCACTAGTAGGAGAGAGAAAAACATCACGGGGTGGTGCGCCTTGTATGGGTGTGTGTTACATTACATTCACCAGTAGGAGTGAGAAAAACATCACGGGGTGGTGAGCCTTGTATGGGTGTGTGTTACATTACATTCACCAGTAAGAGTGAGAAAACCATCACGGGGTGGTGCGCATTGTATGGGTGTGTGTTACATTACATTCACCAGTAGGAGTGAGAAAAACATCACGGGGTGGTGCGCATTGTATGGGTGTGTGTTACATTACATTCACTAGTAGGAGTGAGAAAAACATAACGGGGTGGTGCGCCTTGTATGGGTGTGTGTTACATTAGATTCACTAGTAGGAGTGAGAAAAACATCACGGGGTGGTGCGCATTGTATGGGTGTGTGTTACATTACATTCACTAGTAGGAGTGAGAAAATCATCACGGGGTGGTGCGCATTGTATGGGTGTGTGTTATATTAGATACACTAGTAGGAGTGAGAAAAACATCACGGGGTGGTGTGCATTTTATGGGTGTGTGTTACATTAGATTCACTAGTAGGAGTGAGAAAAACATCACGGGGTGGTGCGCATTGTATGGGTGTGTGTTACATTACATTCTCTAATAGGAGTGAGAAAAACATCACGGGGTGGTGCGCATTGTATGGGTGTGTGTTACATTAGATTCACTAGTAGGAGTGAGAAAAACATCACGGGGTGGTGCGCATTGTATGGGTGTGTGTTACATTAGATGCACTAGTTGGAGTGAGAAAAACATCACGGGGTGGTGCGCATTGTATGGGCGTGTGTTACATTACATTCACTAGTAGCAGTGAGAAAAACATCACGGGGTGGTGCGCATTGTATGGGTGTGTGTTACATTACATTCACTAGTAGCAGTGAGAAAAACATCACGGGGTGGTGCGCATTGTATGGGTGTGTGTTACATTACATTCACTAGTAGCAGTGAGAAAAACATCACGGGGTGGTGCGCATTGTATGTGTGTGTGTTACATTACATTCACTAGTAGGAGTGAGAAAAACATCACGGGGTGGTGGGCATTGTATGGGTGTGTGTCACATTAGATTCACTAGTAGGAGTGAGAAAAACATCACGGGGTGGTGCGCATTGTATGGGTGTGTGTCACATTAGATTCACTAGTAGGAGTCAGAAAAACATCACGGGGTGGTGTGCATTGTATGGGTGTGTGTTACATTAGATTCACTAGTAGGAGTGAGAAAAACATCACGGGGTGGTGCGCATTGTATGGGTGTGTGTTACATTACATTCACTAGTAGCAGTGAGAAAAACATCACGGGGTGGTGCGCCTTGTATGGGCGTGTGTTACATTAGATTCAGTAGTAGCAGTGAGAAAAACATTACGGGGTGGTGCGCCTTGTATGGGCGTGTGTTACATTAGATTCACTAGTAGCAGTGAGAAAAACATGACGGTGTGGTGCGCCTTGTATGGGCCTGTGTTACATTAGATTCACTAGTAGGAGTGAGAAAAACATCACGGGGTGGTGCGCCTTGTATGGGTGTGTGTTACATTACATTCACTAGTAGCAGTGAGAAAAACATCACGGGGTGGTGCGCATTGTATGGGTGTGTGTTACATTACATTCACTAGTAGCAGTGAGAAAAACATCACGGGGTGGTGCGCATTGTATGGGTGTGTGTTACATTACATTCACTAGTAGCAGTGAGAAAAACATCACGGGGTGGTGCGCATTGTATGTGTGTGTGTTACATTACATTCACTAGTAGGAGTGAGAAAAACATCACGGGGTGGTGGGCATTGTATGGGTGTGTGTCACATTAGATTCACTAGTAGGAGTGAGAAAAACATCACGGGGTGGTGCGCATTGTATGGGTGTGTGTCACATTAGATTCACTAGTAGGAGTGAGAAAAACATCACGGGGTGGTGTGCATTGTATGGGTGTGTGTTACATTAGATTCACTAGTAGGAGTGAGAAAAACATCACGGGGTGGTGCGCATTGTATGGGTGTGTGTTACATTACATTCACTAGTAGCAGTGAGAAAAACATCACGGGGTGGTGCGCCTTGTATGGGCGTGTGTTACATTAGATTCAGTAGTAGCAGTGAGAAAAACATTACGGGGTGGTGCGCCTTGTATGGGCGTGTGTTACATTAGATTCACTAGTAGCAGTGAGAAAAACATGACGGTGTGGTGCGCCTTGTATGGGCGTGTGTTACATTAGATTCACTAGTAGGAGTGAGAAAAACATCACGGGGTAGTGCGCCTTGTATGGGTGTGTGTTACATTACATTCACTAGTAGGAGTGAGAAAAACATCACGGGGTGGTGCGCCTTGTATGGGTGTGTGTTACATTACATTCACTAGTAGGAGTGGGAAAAACATCACGGGGTGGTGCGCCTTGTATGGGTGTGTGTTACATTACATTCACAAGTAGGAGTGAGAAAAACATCACGGGGTGGTGCGCCTTGTATGGGTGTGTGTTACATTAGATTCACCAGTAGGAGTGAGAAAAACATCACGGGGTGGTGCGCTTGTATGGGTGTGTGTTACATTAGATGCACTAGTAGGAGTGAGAAAAACATCACGGGGTGGTGCGCATTGTATGGGTGTGTGTTACATTAGATTCACTAGTAGGAGTGAGAAAAACATCACGGGGTGGTGCGCATTGTATGGGTGTGTGTTACATTAGATTCACTAGTAGGAGTGAGAAAAACATCACGGGGTGGTGCGCATTGTATGGGTGTGTGTTACATTAGATTCACTAGTAGGAGTGAGAAAAACATCACGGGGTGGTGCGCATTGTATGGGTGTGTGTTACATTAGATTCACTAGTAGCAGTGAGAAAAACATCACGGGGTGGTGCGCATTGTATGGGTGTGTGTTACATTACATTCACTAGTAGCAGTGAGAAAAACATCACGGTGTGGTGCGCATTGTATGGGTGTGTGTTACATTAGATTCACTAGTAGCAGTGAGAAAAACATCACGGGGTTGTGCGCATTGTATGGGTGTGTGTTACATTAGATTCACTAGTAGGAGGGAGAAAAACATCACGGGGTGGTGCGCATTGTATGGGTGTGTGTTACATTAGATTCACTAGTAGCAGTGAGAAAAACATCACGGGGTGGTGCGCATTGTATGGGTGTGTGTTACATTAGATTCACTAGTAGGAGTGAGAAAAACATCACGGGGTGGTGCGCATTGTATGTGTGTGTGTTACATTAGATTCACTAGTAGGAGTGAGAAAAACATCACGGGGTGGTGCGCATTGTATGGGTGTGTGTCACATTAGATTCACTAGTAGGAGTGAGAAAAACATCACGGGGTGGTGCGCATTGTATGGGTGTGTGTTACATTAGATTCACTAGTAGCAGTGAGAAAAACATCACGGGGTGGTGCGCATTGTATGGGTGTGTGTTACATTACATTCACTAGTAGCAGTGAGAAAAACATCACGGGGTGGTGCGCATTGTATGGGTGTGTGTTACATTACATTCACTAGTAGCAGTGAGAAAAACATCACGGGGTGGTGCGCATTGTATGGGTGTGTGTTACATTACATTCACTAGTAGCAGTGAGAAAAACATCACGGGGTGGTGCGCATTGTATGGGTGTGTGTTACATTACATTCACTAGTAGCAGTGAGAAAAACATCACGGGGTGGTGCGCATTGTATGGGTGTGTGTTACATTACATTCACTAGTAGCAGTGAGAAAAACATCACGGGGTGGTGCGCATTGTATGGGTGTGTGTTACATTACATTCACTAGTAGCAGTGAGAAAAACATCACGGGGAGGTGCGCATTGTATGGGTGTGTGTTACATTATATTCACTAGTAGCAGTGAGAAAAACATCACGGGGTGGTGCGCATTGTATGGGTGTGTGTTACATTACATTCACTAGTAGGAGTGAGAAAAACATCACGGGGTGGTGCGCCTTGTATGGGTGTGTGTTACATTACATTCACTAGTAGGAGTGAGAAAAACATCACGGGGTGGTGCGCCTTGTATGGGCGTGTGTTACATTAGATTCACTAGTAGGAGTGAGAAAAACATCACGGGGTGGTGCGCCTTGTATGGGTGTGTGTTACAATAGATTCACTAGTAGGAGTGAGAAAAACATCACGGGGTGGTTCGCATTGTATGGGTGTGTGTTACATTAGATTCACTAGTAGGAGTGAGAAAAACATCACGGGGTGGTGCGCATTGTATGGGTGTGTGTTACATTACATTCACTAGTAGCAGTGAGAAAAACATCACGGGGTGGTGCGCATTGTATGGGTGTGTGTTACATTAGATTCACTAGTAGCAGTGAGAAAAACATCACGGGGTGGTGCGCATTGTATGGCTGTGTGTTACATTTGATTCACTAGTAGGAGTGAGAAAAACATCACGGGGTGGTGCGCATTGTATGGGTGTGTGTCACATTAGATTCACTAGTAGGAGTGAGAAAAACATCACGGGGTGGTGCGCATTGTATGGGTGTGTGTCACATTAGATTCACTAGTAGGAGTGAGAAAAACATCAAGGGGTGGTGCACATTGTATGTGTGTGTGTCTCATTAGATTCCCTAGTAGGAGTGAGAAAAACATCACGGGGTGGTGCGCATTGTATGGGTGTGTGTCACATTACATTCACTAGTAGCAGTGAGAAAAACATCACGGGGTGGTGCGCATTGTATGGGTGTGTGTCACATTACATTCACTAGTAGCAGTGAGAAAAACATCACGGGGTGGTGCGCATTGTATGGGTGTGTGTCACATTACATTCACTAGTAGCAGTGAGAAAAACATCACGGGGTGGTGCGCATTGTATGGGTGTGTGTCACATTACATTCACTAGTAGCAGTGAGAAAAACATCACGGGGTGGTGCGCATTGTATGGGTGTGTGTCACATTACATTCACTAGTAGCAGTGAGAAAAACATAACGGGGTGGTGCGCATTGTATGGGTGTGTGTTACATTAGATTCACTGGTAGGAGTGAGAAAAACATCACGGGGTGGTGCGCCTTGTATGGGTGTGTGTTACATTACATTCACTAGTAGGAGTGAGAAAAACATCACGGGGTGGTGCGCCTTGTATGGGTGTGTGTTACATTACATTCACTAGTAGGAGAGAGAAAAACATCACGGGGTGGTGCGCCTTGTATGGGTGTGTGTTACATTACATTCACCAGTAGGAGTGAGAAAAACATCACGGGGTGGTGAGCCTTGTATGGGTGTGTGTTACATTACATTCACCAGTAAGAGTGAGAAAACCATCACGGGGTGGTGCGCATTGTATGGGTGTGTGTTACATTACATTCACCAGTAGGAGTGAGAAAAACATCACGGGGTGGTGCGCATTGTATGGGTGTGTGTTACATTACATTCACTAGTAGGAGTGAGAAAAACATAACGGGGTGGTGCGCCTTGTATGGGTGTGTGTTACATTAGATTCACTAGTAGGAGTGAGAAAAACATCACGGGGTGGTGCGCATTGTATGGGTGTGTGTTACATTACATTCACTAGTAGGAGTGAGAAAAACATCACGGGGTGGTGCGCATTGTATGGGTGTGTGTTACATTAGATGCACTAGTTGGAGTGAGAAAAACATCACGGGGTGGTGCGCATTGTATGGGCGTGTGTTACATTACATTCACTAGTAGCAGTGAGAAAAACATCACGGGGTGGTGCGCATTGTATGGGTGTGTGTTACATTACATTCACTAGTAGCAGTGAGAAAAACATCACGGGGTGGTGCGCATTGTATGGGTGTGTGTTACATTACATTCACTAGTAGCAGTGAGAAAAACATCACGGGGTGGTGCGCATTGTATGGGTGTGTGTTACATTACATTCACTAGTAGCAGTGAGAAAAACATCACGGGGTGGTGCGCATTGTATGGGTGTGTGTTACATTAGATTCACTAGTAGGAGTGAGAAAAACATCACGGGGTGGTGCGCATTGTATGGGTGTGTGTTACATTAGATTCACTAGTAGCAGTGAGAAAAACATCACGGGGTGGTGCGCATTGTATGGGTGTGTGTTACATTACATTCACTAGTAGCAGTGAGAAAAACATCACGGGGTGGTGCGCATTGTATGGGTGTGTGTTACATTACATTCACTAGTAGCAGTGAGAAAAACATCACGGGGTGGTGCGCATTGTATGGGTGTGTGTTACATTAGATTCACTAGTAGCAGTGAGAAAAACACGGGCTGGTGCGCATTGTATGGGTGTGTGTTACATTAGATTCACTAGTAGCAGTGAGAAAAACATCACGGGGTGGTGCGCATTGTATGGGTGTGTGTTACATTAGATTCACTAGTAGCAGTGAGAAAAACATCACGGGGTGGTGCGCCTTGTATGGGTGTGTGTTACATTACATTCACTAGTAGGAGAGAGAAAAACATCACGGGGTGGTGCGCCTTGTATGGGTGTGTGTTACATTACATTCACCAGTAGGAGTGAGAAAAACATCACGGGGTGGTGAGCCTTGTATGGGTGTGTGTTACATTACATTCACCAGTAAGAGTGAGAAAACCATCACGGGGTGGTGCGCATTGTATGGGTGTGTGTTACATTACATTCACCAGTAGGAGTGAGAAAAACATCACGGTGTGGTGCGCATTGTATGGGTGTGTGTTACATTACATTCACTAGTAGGAGTGAGAAAAACATAACGGGGTGGTGCGCCTTGTATGGGTGTGTGTTACATTAGATTCACTAGTAGGAGTGAGAAAAACATCACGGGGTGGTGCGCATTGTATGGGTGTGTGTTACATTACATTCACTAGTAGGAGTGAGAAAATCATCACGGGGTGGTGCGCATTGTATGGGTGTGTGTTATATTAGATACACTAGTAGGAGTGAGAAAAACATCACGGGGTGGTGTGCATTGTATGGGTGTGTGTTACATTAGATTCACTAGTAGGAGTGAGAAAAACATCACGGGGTGGTGCGCATTGTATGGGTGTGTGTTACATTAAATTCTCTAATAGGAGTGAGAAAAACATCACGGGGTGGTGCGCATTGTATGGGTGTGTGTTACATTAGATTCACTAGTAGGAGTGAGAAAAACATCACGGGGTGGTGCGCATTGTATGGGTGTGTGTTACATTAGATGCACTAGTTGGAGTGAGAAAAACATCACGGGGTGGTGCGCATTGTATGGGCGTGTGTTACATTACATTCACTAGTAGCAGTGAGAAAAACATCACGGGGTGGTGCGCATTGTATGGGTGTGTGTTACATTACATTCACTAGTAGCAGTGAGAAAAACATCACGGGGTGGTGCGCATTGTATGGGTGTGTGTTACATTACATTCACTAGTAGCAGTGAGAAAAACATCACGGGGTGGTGCGCATTGTATGTGTGTGTGTTACATTACATTCACTAGTAGGAGTGAGAAAAACATCACGGGGTGGTGGGCATTGTATGGGTGTGTGTCACATTAGATTCACTAGTAGGAGTGAGAAAAACATCACGGGGTGGTGCGCATTGTATGGGTGTGTGTCACATTAGATTCACTAGTAGGAGTCAGAAAAACATCACGGGGTGGTGTGCATTGTATGGGTGTGTGTTACATTAGATTCACTAGTAGGAGTGAGAAAAACATCACGGGGTGGTGCGCATTGTATGGGTGTGTGTTACATTACATTCACTAGTAGCAGTGAGAAAAACATCACGGGGTGGTGCGCCTTGTATGGGCGTGTGTTACATTAGATTCAGTAGTAGCAGTGAGAAAAACATTACGGGGTGGTGCGCCTTGTATGGGCGTGTGTTACATTAGATTCACTAGTAGCAGTGAGAAAAACATGACGGTGTGGTGCGCCTTGTATGGGCGTGTGTTACATTAGATTCACTAGTAGGAGTGAGAAAAACATCACGGGGTGGTGCGCCTTGTATGGGTGTGTGTTACATTACATTCACTAGTAGCAGTGAGAAAAACATCACGGGGTGGTGCGCATTGTATGGGTGTGTGTTACATTACATTCACTAGTAGCAGTGAGAAAAACATCACGGGGTGGTGCGCATTGTATGGGTGTGTGTTACATTACATTCAATAGTAGCAGTGAGAAAAACATCACGGGGTGGTGCGCATTGTATGTGTGTGTGTTACATTACATTCACTAGTAGGAGTGAGAAAAACATCACGGGGTGGTGGGCATTGTATGGGTGTGTGTCACATTAGATTCACTAGTAGGAGTGAGAAAAACATCACGGGGTGGTGCGCATTGTATGGGTGTGTGTCACATTAGATTCACTAGTAGGAGTGAGAAAAACATCACGGGGTGGTGTGCATTGTATGGGTGTGTGTTACATTAGATTCACTAGTAGGAGTGAGAAAAACATCACGGGGTGGTGCGCATTGTATGGGTGTGTGTTACATTACATTCACTAGTAGCAGTGAGAAAAACATCACGGGGTGGTGCGCCTTGTATGGGCATGTGTTACATTAGATTCAGTAGTAGCAGTGAGAAAAACATTACGGGGTGGTGCGCCTTGTATGGGCGTGTGTTACATTAGATTCACTAGTAGCAGTGAGAAAAACATGACGGTGTGGTGCGCCTTGTATGGGCGTGTGTTACATTAGATTCACTAGTAGGAGTGAGAAAAACATCACGGGGTAGTGCGCCTTGTATGGGTGTGTGTTACATTACATTCACTAGTAGGAGTGAGAAAAACATCACGGGGTGGTGCGCCTTGTATGGGTGTGTGTTACATTACATTCACTAGTAGGAGTGGGAGAAACATCACGGGGTGGTGCGCCTTTTATGGGTGTGTGTTACATTACATTCACAAGTAGGAGTGAGAAAAACATCACGGGGTGGTGCGCCTTGTATGGGTGTGTGTTACATTAGATTCACCAGTAGGAGTGAGAAAAACATCACGGGGTGGTGCGCTTGTATGGGTGTGTGTTACATTAGATGCACTAGTAGGAGTGAGAAAAACATCACGGGGTGGTGCGCATTGTATGGGTGTGTGTTACATTAGATTCACTAGTAGGAGTGAGAAAAACATCACGGGGTGGTGCGCATTGTATGGGTGTGTGTTACATTAGATTCACTAGTAGGAGTGAGAAAAACATCACGGGGTGGTGCGCATTGTATGGGTGTGTGTTACATTAGATTCACTAGTAGGAGTGAGAAAAACATCACGGGGTGGTGCGCATTGTATGGGTGTGTGTTACATTAGATTCACTAGTAGCAGTGAGAAAAACATCACGGGGTGGTGCGCATTGTATGGGTGTGTGTTACATTACATTCACTAGTAGCAGTGAGAAAAACATCACGGTGTGGTGCGCATTGTATGGGTGTGTGTTACATTAGATTCACTAGTAGCAGTGAGAAAAACATCACGGGGTTGTGCGCATTGTATGGGTGTGTGTTACATTAGATTCACTAGTAGGAGGGAGAAAAACATCACGGGGTGGTGCGCATTGTATGGGTGTGTGTTACATTAGATTCACTAGTAGCAGTGAGAAAAACATCACGGGGTGGTGCGCATTGTATGGGTGTGTGTTACATTAGATTCACTAGTAGGAGTGAGAAAAACATCACGGGGTGGTGCGCATTGTATGTGTGTGTGTTACATTAGATTCACTAGTAGGAGTGAGAAAAACATCACGGGGTGGTGCGCATTGTATGGGTGTGTGTCACATTAGATTCACTAGTAGGAGTGAGAAAAACATCACGGGGTGGTGCGCATTGTATGGGTGTGTGTTACATTAGATTCACTAGTAGCAGTGAGAAAAACATCACGGGGTGGTGCGCATTGTATGGGTGTGTGTTACATTACATTCACTAGTAGCAGTGAGAAAAACATCAAGGGGTGGTGCGCATTGTATGGGTGTGTGTTACATTACATTCACTAGTAGCAGTGAGAAAAACATCACGGGGTGGTGCGCATTGTATGGGTGTGTGTTACATTAGATTCACTAGTAGCAGTGAGAAAAACATCACGGGGTGGTGCGCATTGTATGGGTGTGTGTTACATTACATTCACTAGTAGCAGTGAGAAAAACATCACGGGGTGGTGCGCATTGTATGGGTGTGTGTTACATTACATTCACTAGTAGCAGTGAGAAAAACATCACGGGGTGGTGCGCATTGTATGGGTGTGTGTTACATTACATTCACTAGTAGCAGTGAGAAAAACATCACGGGGAGGTGCGCATTGTATGGGTGTGTGTTACATTATATTCACTAGTAGCAGTGAGAAAAACATCACGGGGTGGTGCGCATTGTATGGGTGTGTGTTACATTACATTCACTAGTAGGAGTGAGAAAAACATCACGGGGTGGTGCGCCTTGTATGGGTGTGTGTTACATTACATTCACTAGTAGGAGTGAGAAAAACATCACGGGGTGGTGCGCCTTGTATGGGCGTGTGTTACATTAGATTCACTAGTAGGAGTGAGAAAAACATCACGGGGTGGTGCGCCTTGTATGGGTGTGTGTTACAATAGATTCACTAGTAGGAGTGAGAAAAACATCACGGGGTGGTTCGCATTGTATGGGTGTGTGTTACATTAGATTCACTAGTAGGAGTGAGAAAAACATCACGGGGTGGTGCGCATTGTATGGGTGTGTGTTACATTACATTCACTAGTAGCAGTGAGAAAAACATCACGGGGTGGTGCGCATTGTATGGGTGTGTGTTACATTAGATTCACTAGTAGCAGTGAGAAAAACATCACGGGGTGGTGCGCATTGTATGGGTGTGTGTTACATTAGATTCACTAGTAGCAGTGAGAAAAACATCACGGGGTGGTGCGCATTGTATGGCTGTGTGTTACATTTGATTCACTAGTAGGAGTGAGAAAAACATCACGGGGTGGTGCGCATTGTATGGGTGTGTGTTACATTAGATTCACTAGTAGGAGTGAGAAAAACATCACGGGGTGGTGCGCATTGTATGGGTGTGTGTCACATTAGATTCACTAGTAGGAGTGAGAAAAACATCAAGGGGTGGTGCACATTGTATGTGTGTGTGTCTCATTAGATTCCCTAGTAGGAGTGAGAAAAACATCACGGGGTGGTGCGCATTGTATGGGTGTGTGTCACATTACATTCACTAGTAGCAGTGAGAAAAACATCACGGGGTGGTGCGCATTGTATGGGTGTGTGTCACATTACATTCACTAGTAGCAGTGAGAAAAACATCACGGGGTGGTGCGCATTGTATGGGTGTGTGTCACATTACATTCACTAGTAGCAGTGAGAAAAACATCACGGGGTGGTGCGCATTGTATGGGTGTGTGTCACATTACATTCACTAGTAGCAGTGAGAAAAACATCACGGGGTGGTGCGCATTGTATGGGTGTGTGTCACATTACATTCACTAGTAGCAGTGAGAAAAACATAACGGGGTGGTGCGCATTGTATGGGTGTGTGTTACATTAGATTCACTGGTAGGAGTGAGAAAAACATCACGGGGTGGTGCGCCTTGTATGGGTGTGTGTTACATTACATTCACTAGTAGGAGTGAGAAAAACATCACGGGGTGGTGCGCCTTGTATGGGTGTGTGTTACATTACATTCACTAGTAGGAGAGAGAAAAACATCACGGGGTGGTGCGCCTTGTATGGGTGTGTGTTACATTACATTCACCAGTAGGAGTGAGAAAAACATCACGGGGTGGTGAGCCTTGTATGGGTGTGTGTTACATTACATTCACCAGTAAGAGTGAGAAAACGATCACGGGGTGGTGCGCATTGTATGGGTGTGTGTTACATTACATTCACCAGTAGGAGTGAGAAAAACATCACAGGGTGGTGCGCATTGTATGGGTGTGTGTTACATTACATTCACTAGTAGGAGTGAGAAAAACATAACGGGGTGGTGCGCCTTGTATGGGTGTGTGTTACATTAGATTCACTAGTAGGAGTGAGAAAAACATCACGGGGTGGTGCGCATTGTATGGGTGTGTGTTACATTACATTAACTAGTAGGAGTGAGAAAAACATCACGGGGTGGTGCGCATTGTATGGGTGTGTGTTACATTAGATGCACTAGTTGGAGTGAGAAAAACATCACGGGGTGGTGCGCATTGTATGGGCGTGTGTTACATTACATTCACTAGTAGCAGTGAGAAAAACATCACGGGGTGGTGCGCATTGTATGGGTGTGTGTTACATTACATTCACTAGTAGCAGTGAGAAAAACATCACGGGGTGGTGCGCATTGTATGGGTGTGTGTTACATTACATTCACTAGTAGCAGTGAGAAAAACATCACGGGGTGGTGCGCATTGTATGGGTGTCTGTTACATTACATTCACTAGTAGCAGTGAGAAAAACATCACGGGGTGGTGCGCATTGTATGGGTGTGTGTTACATTAGATTCACTAGTAGGAGTGAGAAAAACATCACGGGGTGGTGCGCATTGTATGGGTGTGTGTTACATTAGATTCACTAGTAGGAGTGAGAAAAACATCACGGGGTGGTGCGCATTGTATGGGTGTGTGTTACATTAGATTCACTAGTAGCAGTGAGAAAAACATCACGGGGTGGTGCGCATTGTATGGGTGTGTGTTACATTACATTCACTAGTAGCAGTGAGAAAAACATCACGAGGTGGTGCGCATTGTATGGGTGTGTGTTACATTACATTCACTAGTAGCAGTGAGAAAAACATCACGGGGTGGTGCGCATTGTATGGGTGTGTGTTACATTAGATTCACTAGTAGCAGTGAGAAAAACATCACGGGCTGGTGCGCATTGTATGGGTGTGTGTTACATTAGATTCACTAGTAGCAGTGAGAAAAACATCACGGGGTGGTGCGCATTGTATGGGTGTGTGTTACATTAGATTCACTAGTAGCAGTGAGAAAAACATCACGGGGTGGTGCGCATTGTATGGGTGTGTGTTACATTACATTCACTAGTAGCAGTGAGAAAAACATCACGGGGAGGTGCGCATTGTATGGGTGTGTGTTACATTAGATTCACTAGTAGGAGTGAGAAAAACATCACGGGGTGGTGCGCATTGTATGGGTGTGTGTTACATTAGATTCACTAGTAGCAGTGAGAAAAACATCACGGGGTGGTGCGCATTGTATGGGTGTGTGTTACATTACATTCACTAGTAGCAGTGAGAAAAACATCACGGGGTGGTGCGCATTGTATGGGTGTGTGTTACATTACATTCACTAGTAGCAGTGAGAAAAACATCACGGGGTGGTGCGCATTGTATGGGTGTGTGTTACATTACATTCACTAGTAGGAGTGAGAAAAACATCACGGGGTGGTGCGCCTTGTATGGGTGTGTGTTACATTACATTCACTAGTAGGAGTGAGAAAAACATCACGGGGTGGTGCGCCTTGTATGGGCGTGTGTTACATTAGATTCACTAGTAGGAGTGAGAAAAACATCACGGGGTGGTGCGCCTTGTATGGGCGTGTGTTACATTAGATTCACTAGTAGGAGTGAGAAAAACATCACGGGGTGGTTCGCATTGTATGGGTGTGTGTTACATTAGATTCACTAGTAGGAGTGAGAAAAACATCACGGGGTGGTGCGCATTGTATGGGTGTGTGTTACATTAGATTCACTAGTAGCAGTGAGAAAAACATCACGGGGTGGTGCGCATTGTTTGGGTGTGTGTTACATTAGATTCACTAGTAGCAGTGAGAAAAACATCACGGGGTGGTGCGCATTGTGTGGGTGTGTGTTACATTAGATTCACTAGTAGCAGTGAGAAAAACATCACGGGGTGGTGCGCATTGTATGGGTGTGTGTTACATTAGATTCACTAGTAGCAGTGAGAAAAACATCACGGGGTGGTGCGCATTGTATGGGTGTGTGTTACATTAGATTCACTAGTAGCAGTGAGAAAAACATCACGGGGTGGTGCGCATTGTATGGGCGTGTGTTACATTACATTCACTAGTAGCAGTGAGAAAAACATCACGGGATGGTGCGCATTGTATGGGTGTGTGTTACATTAGATTCACTAGTAGCAGTGAGAAAAACATCACGGGGTGGTGCGCATTGTATGGGTGTGTGTTACATTAGATTCACTAGTAGCAGTGAGAAAAACATCACGGGGTGGTGCGCATTGTATGGGTGTGTGTTACATTAGATTCACTAGTAGCAGTGAGAAAAACATCACGGGGTGGTGCGCATTGTATGGGTGTGTGTTACATTACATTCACTAGTAGCAGTGAGAAAAACATCACAGTGTGGTGCGCATGGTATGGGTGTGTGTTACATTACATTCACTAATAGCAGTGAGAAAAACATCACGGTGTGGTGCGCATTGTATGGGTGTGTGTTACATTAGATTCACTAGTAACAGTGAGAAAAACATCACGGGGTGGTGCGCATTGTATGGGTGTGTGTTACATTAGATTCACTAGTAGCAGTGAGAAAAACATCACGGGGTGGTGCGCATTGTATGGGTGTGTGTTACATTACATTCACTAGTAGCAGTGAGAAAAACATCACGGGGTGGTGCGCATTGTATGGGTGTGTGTTACATTACATTCACTAGTAGGAGTGAGAAAAACATCACGGGGTGGTGCGCATTGTATGGGTGTGTGTTACATTACATTCACTAGTAGGAGTGAGAAAAACATCACGGGGTGGTGCGCCTTGTATGGGTGTGTGTTACATTACATTCACTAGTAGGAGTGAGAAAAACATCACGGGGTGGTGCGCCTTGTATGGGCGTGTGTTACATTAGATTCACTAGTAGGAGTGAGAAAAACATCACGGGGTGGTGCGCCTTGTATGGGTGTGTGTTACATTAGATTCACTAGTAGGAGTGAGAAAAACATCACGGGGTGGTTCGCATTGTATGGGTGTGTGTTACATTAGATTCACTAGTAGGAGTGAGAAAAACATCATGGGTGGTGCGCATTGAATGGGTGTGTGTTACATTAGATTCACTAGTAGGAGTGAGAAAAACATCAAGGGGTGGTTCGCATTGTATGGGTGTGTGTTACATTAGATTCACTAGTAGGAGTGAGAAAAACATCACGGGGTGGTGCGCATTGTATGGGTGTGTGTTACATTAGATTCACTAGTAGCAGTGAGAAAAACATCACGGGGTGGTGCGCATTGTATGGGTGTGTGTTACATTAGATTCACTAGTAGCAGTGAGAAAAACATCACGGGTTGGTGCGCATTGTTTGGGTGTGTGTTACATTAGATTCACTAGTAGCAGTGAGAAAAACATCACGGGGTGGTGCGCATTGTATGGGTGTGTGATACATTAGATTCACTAGTAGCAGTGAGAAAAACATCACGGGGTGGTGCGCATTGTATGGGTGTGTGTTACATTAGATTCACTAGTAGCAGTGAGAAAAACATCACGGGGTGGTGCGCATTGTATGGGTGTGTGTTACATTACATTCACTAGTAGCAGTGAGAAAAACATCACGGGGTGGTGCGCATTGTATGGGTGTGTGTTACATTAGATTCACTAGTAGCAGTGAGAAAAACATCACGGGGTGGTGCGCATTGTATGGGTGTGTGTTACATTAGATTCACTAGTAGCAGTGAGAAAAACATCACGGGGTGGTGCGCATTGTATGGGTGTGTGTTACATTACATTCACTAGTAGCAGTGAGAAAAACATCACGGGGTGGTGCGCATTGTATGGGTGTGTGTTACATTACATTCACTAGTAGCAGTGAGAAAAACATCACAGTGTGGTGCGCATTGTATGGGTGTGTGTTACATTACATTCACTAGTAGCAGTGAGAAAAACATCACGGGGTGGTGCGCATTGTATGGGTGTGTGTTACATTAGATTCACTAGTAGCAGTGAGAAAAACATCACGGGGTGGTGCGCATTGTATGGGTGTGTGTTACATTAGATTCACTAGTAGCAGTGAGAAAAACATCACGGGGTGGTGCGCATTGTATGGCTGTGTGTTACATTTGATTCACTAGTAGGAGTGAGAAAAACATCACGGGGTGGTGCGCATTGTATGGGTGTGTGTTACATTAGATTCACTAGTAGGAGTGAGAAAAACATCACGGGGTGGTGCGCATTGTATGGGTGTGTGTCACATTAGATTCACTAGTAGGAGTGAGAAAAACATCACGGGGTGGTGCACATTGTATGTGTGTGTGTCTCATTAGATTCCCTAGTAGGAGTGAGAAAAACATCACGGGGTGGTGCGCATTGTATGGGTGTGTGTCACATTACATTCACTAGTAGCAGTGAGAAAAACATCACGGGGTGGTGCGCATTGTATGGGTGTGTGTCACATTACATTCACTAGTAGCAGTGAGAAAAACATCACGGGGTGGTGCGCATTGTACGGGTGTGTGTCACATTACATTCACTAGTAGGAGTGAGAAAAACATCACGGGGTGGTTCGCATTGTATGGGTGTGTGTTACATTAGATTCACTAGTAGGAGGGAGAAAAACATCACGGGGTGGTGCGCATTGTATGGGTGTGTGTTACATTAGATTCACTAGTAGCAGTGAGAAAAACATCACGGGGTGGTGCGCATTGTATGGGTGTGTGTTACATTAGAATCACTAGTAGGAGTGAGAAAAACATCACGGGGTGGTGCGCATTGTATGTGTGTGTGTTACATTAGATTTACTAGTAGGAGTGAGAAAAACATCACGGGGTGGTGCGCATTGTATGGGTGTGTCACATTAGATTCACTAGTAGGAGTGAGAAAAACATCACGGGGTGGTGCGCATTGTATGGGTGTGTGTTACATTACATTCTCTAGTAGGAGTGAGAAAAACATCACGGGGTGGTGCGCATTGTATGGGTGTGTGTTACATTAGATTCACTAGTAGGAGTGAGGAAAACATCAAGGGGTGGTGCGCATTGTATGGGTGTGTGTTACATTAGATGCACTAGTAGGAGTGAGAAAAACATCACGGGGTGGTGCGCATTGTATGGGTGTGTGTTACATTAGATTCACTAGTAGGAGTGAGAAAAACATCACGGGGTGGTGCGCCTTGTATGGGTGTGTGTTACATTACATTCACTAGTAGGAGTGAGAAAAACATCACGGGGTGGTGCGCCTTGTATGGGTGTGTGTTACATTACATTCACTAGTAGGAGTGGGAAAAACATCACGGGGTGGTGCGCCTTGGATGGGTGTGTGTTACGTTACATTCACAAGTAGGAGTGAGAAAAACATCACGGGGTGGTGCGCCTTGTATGGGTGTGTGTTACATTAGATTCACCAGTAGGAGTGAGAAAAACATCACGGGGTGGTGCGCTTGTATGGGTGTGTGTTACATTAGATTCACTAGTAGGAGTGAGAAAAACATCACGGGGTGGTGCGCATTGTATGGGTGTGTGTTACATTAGATTCACTAGTAGGAGTGAGAAAAACATCACGGGGTGGTGCGCATTGTATGGGTGTATGTTACATTAGATTCACTAGTAGGAGTGAGAAAAACATCACGGGGTGGTGTGCGTTGTATGGGTGTGTGTTACATTAGATTCACTAGTAGGAGTGAGAAAAACATCACGGGGTGGTGCGCATTGTATGGGTGTGTGTTACATTAGATTCACTAGTAGCAGTGAGAAAAACATCACGGGGTGGTGCGCATTGTATGGGTGTGTGTTACATTACATTCACTAGTAGCAGTGAGAAAAACATCACGGTGTGGTGCGCATTGTATGGGTGTGTGTTACATTAGATTCACTAGTAGCAGTGAGAAAAACATCACGGGGTGGTGCGCATTGTATGTGTGTGCGTTACATTAGATTCACTAGTAGGAGGGAGAAAAACATCACGGGGTGGTGCGCATTGTATGGGTGTGTGTTACATTAGATTCACTAGTAGCAGTGAGAAAAACATCACGGGGTGGTGCGCATTGTATGGGTGTGTGTTACATTAGATTCACTAGTAGGAGTGAGAAAAACATCACGGGGTGGTGCGCATTGTATGTGTGTGTGTTACATTAGATTTACTAGTAGGAGTGAGAAAAACATCACGGGGTGGTGCACATTGTATGGGTGTGTGTCACATTAGATTCACTAGTAGGAGTGAGAAAAACATCACGGGGTGGTGCGCATTGTATGGGTGTGTGTCACATTAGATTCACTAGTAGGAGTGAGAAAAACATCACGGGGTGGTGCGCATTGTATGGGTGTGTGTTACATTAGATTCACTAGTAGGAGTGAGAAAAACATCACGGGGTGGTGCGCATTGTATGGGTATGTGTTACATTAGATTCACTACTAGCAGTGAGAAAAACATCACGGGGTGGTGCGCATTGTATGGGTGTGTGTCACATTAGATTCACTAGTAGGAGTGAGAAAAACATCACGGGGTGGTGCGCATTGTATGGGTGTGTGTCACATTAGATTCACTAGTAGGAGTGAGAAAAACATCACGGGGTGGTGCGCATTGTATGGGTGTGTGTCACATTAGATTCCCTAGTAGGAGTGAGAAAAACATCACGGGGTGGTGCGCATTGTATGTGTGTGTGTCTCATTAGATTCCCTAGTAGGAGTGAGAAAAACGTCACGGGGTGGTGCGCATTGTATGGGTGAATGTTACATTACATTCACTAGTAGCAGTGAGTAAAACATCACGGGGTGGTGCGCATTGTATGGGTGTGTTGTACATTACAATCACTAGTAGCAGTGACAAAAACATCACGGGGTGGTGCGCATTGTATGGGTGTGTGTTACATTACATTCACTAGTAGCAGTGAGAAAAACATCACGGGGTGGTGCGCATTGTATGGGTGTGTGTTACATTACATTCACTAGTAGGAGTGAGAAAAACATCACGGGGTGGTGCGCATTGTATGGGTGTGTGTTACATTACATTCACTAGTAGGAGTGAGAAAAACATCACGGGGTGGTGCGCCTTGTATGGGTGTGTGTTACATTAGATTCACTAGTAGGAGTGAGAAAAACATCACGGGGTGGTGCGCCTTGTATGGGTGTGTGTTACATTAGGTTCACTAGTAGGAGTGAGAAAAACATCACGGGGTGGTGCGCATTGTATGGGTGTGTGTTACATTAGATTCACTAGTAGGAGTGAGAAAAACATCACGGGGTGGTGCGCATTGTATGGGCGTGTGTTACATTAGATTCACTAGTAGGAGTGAGAAAAACATCACGGGGTGGTGCGCATTGTATGGTTGTGTGTTACATTAGATTCACTAGTAGGAGTGAGAAAAACATCACGGGGTGGTGCGCATTGTATGGGTGTGTGTTACAGTAGATTCACTAGTAGCAGTGAGAAAAACATCACGGGGTGGTGCGCATTGTATGGGTGTGTGTTACATTAGATTCACTAGTAGCAGTGAGAAAAACATCACGGGGTGGTGCGCATTGTTTGGGTCTGTGTTACATTAGATTCACTAGTAGCAGTGAGAAAAACATCACGGGGTGGTGTGCATTGTATGGGTGTGTGTTACATTAGATTCACTAGTAGCATTGAGAAAAACATCACGGGGTGGTGCGCATTGTATGGGTGTGTGTTACATTACATTCACTAGTAGCAGTGAGAAAAACATCACGGGGTGGTGCGCATTGAAATGGTGTGTGTTACATTAGATTCACTAGTAGGAGTGAGAAAAACATCACGGGGTGGTGCACATTGTATGGGTGTGTGTTACATTAGATTCACTAGTAGCAGTGAGAAAAACATCACGGGGTGGTGCGCATTGTATGGGTGTGTGTTACATTACATTCACTAGTAGCAGTGAGAAAAACATCACGGGGTGGTGCGCATTGAAATGGTGTGTGTTACATTAGATTCACTAGTAGGAGTGAGAAAAACATCACGGGGTCGTGCACATTGTATGGGTGTGTGTTACATTAGATTCACTAGTAGCAGTGAGAAAAACATCACGGGGTGCTGCGCATTGCATGGGTGTGTGTCACATTAGATTCACTAGTAGGAGTGAGAAAAAATCACGGGGTGGTGCGCATTGTATGGGTGTGTGTCACATTAGATTCACTAGTAGGAGTGAGAAAAACATCACGGGGTGGTGCGCATTGTATGGGTGTGTGTCTCATTAGATTCCCTAGTAGGAGTGAGAAAAACATCACGGGGTGGTGCGCATTGTATGGGTGTGTGTTACATTACATTCACTAGTAGCAGTGAGAAAAACATCACGGGGTGGTGCGCATTGTATGGGTGTGTGTTACATTACATTCACTAGTAGCAGTGAGAAAAACATCACGGGGTGGTGCGCATTGTATGGGTGTGTGTTACATTACATTCACTAGTAGGAGTGAGAAAAACATCACGGGGTGGTGCGCCTTGTATGGGTGTGTGTTACATTGCATTCACTAGTAGGAGTGAGAAAAACATCACGGGGTAGTGCGCCTTGTATGGGCGTGTGTTACATTAGATTCACTAGTAGGAGTGAGAAAAACATCACGGGGTGGTGCGCATTGTATGTGTGTGTGTTACATTACATTCACTAGTAGGAGTGAGAAAAACATCACGGGGTGGTGCGCATAGTATGGGTGTGTGTCACATTAGATTCACTAGTAGGAGTGAGAAAAACATCACGGGGTGGTGCGCATTGTATGTGTGTGTGTCTCATTAGATTCCCTAGTAGGAGTGAGAAAAACATTACGGGGTGGTGCGCATTGTATGGGTGTGTGTTACATTACATTCACTAGTAGCAGTGAGAAAAACATCACGGGGTGGTGCGCATTGTATGGGTGTGTGTTACATTACAATCACTAGTAGCAGTGAGAAAAACATCACGGGGTGGTGCGCATTGTATGGGTGTGTGTTACATTACATTCACTAGTAGCAGTGAGAAAAACATCACGGGGTGGTGCGCATTGTATGGGTGTGTGTTACATTACATTCACTAGTAGCAGTGAGAAAAACATCACGGGGTGGTGCGGATTGTATGGGTGTGTGTTACATTACATTCACTAGTAGGAGTGAGAAAAACATCACGGGGTGGTGCGCATTGTATGGGTGTGTGTTACATTACATTCACTAGTAGGAGTGAGAAAAACATCACGGGGTGGTGCGCCTTGTATGGGTGTGTGTTACATTAGATTCACTAGGAGGAGTGAGAAAAACATCACGGGGTGGTGCGCCTTGTATGGGTGTGTGTTACATTAGGTTCACTAGTACGAGTGAGAAAAACATCACGGGGTGGTGCGCATTGTATGGGTGTGTGTTACATTAGATTCACTAGTAGGAGTGAGAAAAACATCACGGGGTGGTGCGCATTGTATGGGTGTGTGTTACATTAGATTCACTAGTAGGAGTGAGAAAAACATCACGGGGTGGTGCGCATTGTATGGGTGTGTGTTACATTAGATTCACTAGTAGGAGTGAGAAAAACATCACGGGGTGGTGCGCATTGTATGGGTGTGTGTTACAGTAGATTCACTAGTAGCAGTGAGAAAAACATCACGGGGTGGTGCGCATTGTATGGGTGTGTGTTACATTAGATTCACTAGTAGCAGTGAGAAAAACATCACGGGGTGGTGCGCATTGTTTGGGTCTGTGTTACATTAGATTCACTAGTAGCAGTGAGAAAAACATCACGGGGTGGTGTGCATTGTATGGGTGTGTGTTACATTAGATTCACTAGTAGCATTGAGAAAAACATCACGGGGTGGTGCGCATTGTATGGGTGTGTGTTACATTAGATTCACTAGTAGCAGTGAGAAAAACATCACGGGGTGGTGCGCATTGAAATGGTGTGTGTTACATTAGATTCACTAGTAGGAGTGAGAAAAACATCACGGGGTGGTGCACATTGTATGGGTGTGTGTTACATTAGATTCACTAGTAGCAGTGAGAAAAACATCACGGGGTGGTGCGCATTGTATGGGTGTGTGTTACATTACATTCACTAGTAGCAGTGAGAAAAACATCACGGGGTGGTGCGCATTGAAATGGTGTGTGTTACATTAGATTCACTAGTAGGAGTGAGAAAAACATCACGGGGTGGTGCACATTGTATGGGTGTGTGTTACATTAGATTCACTAGTAGCAGTGAGAAAAACATCACGGGGTGCTGCGCATTGCATGGGTGTGTGTCACATTAGATTCACTAGTAGGAGTGAGAAAAACATCACGGGGTGGTGCGCATTGTATGGGTGTGTGTCACATTAGATTCACTAGTAGGAGTGAGAAAAACATCACGGGGTGGTGCGCATTGTATGGGTGTGTGTCTCATTAGATTCCCTAGTAGGAGTGAGAAAAACATCACGGGGTGGTGCGCATTGTATGGGTGTGTGTTACATTACATTCACTAGTAGCAGTGAGAAAAACATCACGGGGTGGTGCGCATTGTATGGGTGTGTGTTACATTACATTCACTAGTAGCAGTGAGAAAAACATCACGGGGTGGTGCGCATTGTATGGGTGTGTGTTACATTACATTCACTAGTAGGAGTGAGAAAAACATCACGGGGTGGTGCGCCTTGTATGGGTGTGTGTTACATTGCATTCACTAGTAGGAGTGAGAAAAACATCACGGGGTAGTGCGCCTTGTATGGGCGTGTGTTACATTAGATTCACTAGTAGGAGTGAGAAAAACATCACGGGGTGGTGCGCATTGTATGTGTGTGTGTTACATTACATTCACTAGTAGGAGTGAGAAAAACATCACGGGGTGGTGCGCATAGTATGGGTGTGTGTCACATTAGATTCACTAGTAGGAGTGAGAAAAACATCACGGTGTGGTGCGCATTGTATGTGTGTGTGTCTCATTAGATTCCCTAGTAGGAGTGAGAAAAACATTACGGGGTGGTGCGCATTGTATGGGTGTGTGTTACATTACATTCACTAGTAGCAGTGAGAAAAACATCACGGGGTGGTGCGCATTGTATGGGTGTGTGTTACATTACATTCACTAGTAGCAGTGAGAAAAACATCACGGGGTGGTGCGCATTGTATGGGTGTGTGTTACATTACATTCACTAGTAGGAGTGAGAAAAACATCACGGGGTGGTGCGCCTTCTATGGGTGTGTGTTACATTACGTTCACTAGTAGGAGTGAGAAAAACATCACGGGGTGGTGCGCATTGTATGGGTGTGTGTCACATTAGATTCACTAGTAGGAGTGAGAAAAACATCAAGGGGTGGTGCAGATTGTATGTGTGTGTGTCTCATTAGATTCCCTAGTAGGAGTGAGAAAAACATCACGGGGTGGTGCGCATTGTATGGGTGTGTGTCACATTACATTCACTAGTAGCAGTTAGAAAAACATCACGGGGTGGTGCGCATTGTATGGGTGTGTGTCACATTACATTCACTAGTAGCAGTGAGAAAAACATCACGGGGTGGTGTGCATTGTATGGGTGTGTGTCACATTACATTCACTAGTAGCAGTGAGAAAAACATCACGGGGTGGTGCGCATTGTATGGGTGTGTGTTACATTACATTCACTAGTAGCAGTGAGAAAAACATCACGGGGTGGTGCGCATTGTATGGGTGTGTGTTACATTACATTCACTAGTAGCAGTGAGAAAAACATCACGGGGTGGTGCGCATTGTATGGGTGTGTGTTACATTAGATTCACTAGTAGGAGTGAGAAAAACATCACGGGGTGGTGCGCCTTGTATGGGTGTGTGTTACATTACATTCACTAGTAGGAGTGAGAAAAACATCACGGGGTGGTGCGCCTTGTATGGGTGTGTGTTACATTACATTCACTAGTAGGAGAGAGAAAAACATCACGGGGTGGTGCGCCTTGTATGGGTGTGTGTTACATTACATTCACCAGTAAGAGTGAGAAAAACATCACGGGGTGGTGAGCCTTGTATGGGTGTGTGTTACATTACATTCACCAGTAAGAGTGAGAAAACCATCACGGGGTGGTGCGCATTGTATGGGTGTGTGTTACATTACATTCACCAGTAGGAGTGAGAAAAACATCACGGGGTGGTGCGCATTGTATGGGTGTGTGTTACATTAGATTCACTAGTAGCAGTGAGAAAAACATCACGGGGTGGTGCGCATTGTTTGGGTGTGTGTTACATTAGATTCACTAGTAGCAGTGAGAAAAATATCACGGGGTGGTGCGCCTTGTATGGGTGTGTGTTACATTAGGTTCACTAGTAGGAGTGAGAAAAACATCACGGGGTGGTGCGCCTTGTATGGGTGTGTGTTACATTAGGTTCACTAGTAGGAGTGAGAAAAACATCACGGGGTGGTGCACATTGTATGGGTGTGTGTTACATTAGATTCACTAGTAGGAGTGAGAAAAACATCACGGGGTGGTGCGCATTGTATGGGTGTGTGTTACATTAGATTCACTAGTAGGAGTGAGAAAAACATCACGGGGTCGTGCGCATTGTATGGGTGTGTGTTACATTAGATTCACTAGTAGGAGTGAGAAAAACATCACGGGGTGGTGCGCATTGTATGGGTGTGTGTTACATTAGATTCACTAGTAGCAGTGAGAAAAACATCACGGGGTGGTGCGCATTGTTTGGGTGTGTGTTACATTAGATTCACTAGTAGCAGTGAGAAAAACATCACGGGGTGGTGCGCATTGTATGGGTGTGTGTTACATTAGATTCACTAGTAGCATTGAGAAAAACATCACGGGGTGGTGCGCATTGTATGGGTGTGTGTTACATTACATTCACTAGTAGGAGTGAGAAAAACGTCACGGGGTGGTGCGCATTGTATGGCTGTGTGTTACATTTGATTCACTAGTAGGAGTGAGAAAAACATCACGGGGTGGTGCGCATTGTATGGGTGTGTGTTACATTAGATTCACTAGTAGGAGTGAGAAAAACATCACGGGGTGGTGCGCATTGTATGGGTGTGTGTCACATTAGATTCACTAGTAGGAGTGAGAAAAACATCAAGGGGTGGTGCACATTGTATGTGTGTGTGTCTCATTAGATTCCCTAGTAGGAGTGAGAAAAACATCACGGGGTGGTGCGCATTGTATGGGTGTGTGTCACATTACATTCACTAGTAGCAGTGAGAAAAACATCACGGGGTGGTGCGCATTGTATGGGTGTGTGTCACATTACATTCACTAGTAGCAGTGAGAAAAACATCACGGGGTGGTGCGCATTGTATGGGTGTGTGTCACATTACATTCACTAGTAGCAGTGAGAAAAACATCACGGGGTGGTGCGCATTGTATGGGTGTGTGTCACATTACATTCACTAGTAGCAGTGAGAAAAACATCACGGGGTGGTGCACATTGTATGGGTGTGTGTTACATTACATTCACTAGTAGCAGTGAGAAAAACATCACGGGGTGGTGCGCATTGTATGGGTGTGTGTTACATTACATTCACTGGTAGCAGTGAGAAAAACATAACGGGGTGGTGCGCATTGTATGGGTGTGTGTTACATTAGATTCACTGGTAGGAGTGAGAAAAACATCACGGGGTGGTGCGCCTTGTATGGGTGTGTGTTACATTACATTCACTAGTAGGAGTGAGAAAAACATCACGGGGTGGTGCGCCTTGTATGGGTGTGTGTTACATTACATTCACTAGTAGGAGAGAGAAAAACATCACGGGGTGGTGCGCCTTGTATGGGTGTGTGTTACATTACATTCACCAGTAGGAGTGAGAAAAACATCACGGGGTGGTGAGCCTTGTATGGGTGTGTGTTACATTACATTCACCAGTAAGAGTGAGAAAACCATCACGGGGTGGTGCGCATTGTATGGGTGTGTGTTACATTACATTCACCAGTAGGAGTGAGAAAAACATCACGGGGTGGTGCGCATTGTATGGGTGTGTGTTACATTACATTCACTAGTAGGAGTGAGAAAAACATAACGGGGTGGTGCGCCTTGTATGGGTGTGTGTTACATTAGATTCACTAGTAGGAGTGAGAAAAACATCACGGGGTGGTGCGCATTGTATGGGTGTGTGTTACATTACATTCACTAGTAGGAGTGAGAAAATCATCACGGGGTGGTGCGCATTGTATGGGTGTGTGTTATATTAGATACACTAGTAGGAGTGAGAAAAACATCACGGGGTGGTGTGCATTGTATGGGTGTGTGTTACATTAGATTCACTAGTAGGAGTGAGAAAAACATCACGGGGTGGTGCGCATTGTATGGGTTTGTGTTACATTACATTCTCTAAAAGGAGTGAGAAAAACATCACGGGGTGGTGCGCATTGTATGGGTGTGTGTTACATTAGATTCACTAGTAGGAGTGAGAAAAACATCACGGGGTGGTGCGCATTGTATGGGTGTGTGTTACATTAGATGCACTAGTTGGAGTGAGAAAAACATCACGGGGTGGTGCGCATTGTATGGGCGTGTGTTACATTACATTCACTAGTAGCAGTGAGAAAAACATCACGGGGTGGTGCGCATTGTATGGGCGTGTGTTACATTACATTCACTAGTAGCAGTGAGAAAAACATCACGGGGTGGTGCGCATTGTATGGGTGTGTGTTACATTACATTCACTAGTAGCAGTGAGAAAAACATCACGGGGTGGTGCGCATTGTATGGGTGTGTGTTACATTACATTCACTAGTAGCAGTGAGAAAAACATCACGGGGTGGTGCGCATTGTATGGGTGTGTGTTACATTAGATTCACTAGTAGGAGTGAGAAAAACATCACGGGGTGGTGCGCATTGTATGGGTGTGTGTTACATTAGATTCACTAGTAGGAGTGAGAAAAACATCACGGGGTGGTGCGCATTGTATGGGTGTGTGTTACATTACATTCACTAGTAGGAGTGAGAAAAACATCACGGGGTGGTGCGCAGTGTATGGGTGTGTTTTACATTACATTCACTAGTAGGAGTGAGAAAAACATCATGCGGTGGTGCGCATGTATGGGTGTGTGTTACATTACATTCACTACTAGGAGTGAGAAAAACATCACGCGGCGGTGTGAATCGGCGGGTCTGAAATAGGATAGGCAGTGAGTGGCAATGTAGGATGGAGAAAAGCACCGCAGGGTGGTCAGCTTGGGGAAGTCAGGGAACATGCACTGGCAATGTAGGATAGGTTTCTGAAAAACATCACGGGGTGGTGCGCATTGTATGGGTGTGTGTTACATTACATTCACTAGTAGGAGTGAGAAAAACATCACGGTGTGGTGCGCACTGTATGGGTGTTTGTTACATTACATTCACTAGTAGGAGTGAGAAAAACATCACGGGGTGGTGCGCATTGTATGGGTGTGTGTTACATTACATTCACTAGTAGGAGTGAGAAAAACATCACGGGGTGGTGCGCATTGTACGGGTGTGTGTTACATTAAATTCACTAGTAGGAGTGAGAAAAACATCACGGGGTGGTGCGCATTGTATGGGTGTGTGTTACATTACATTCACTAGTAGGAGTGAGAAAAACATCACGGGGTGGTGCGCATTGTATGGGTGTGTGTTACATTAGATTCACTAGTAGGAGTGAGAAAAACATCACGGGCTGGTGCGCATTGTATGGGTGTGTGTTACATTACATTCACTAGTAGGAGTGAGAAAAACATCACGGGGTGGTGCGCATTGTATGGGTGTGTGTTACATTAGATTCACTAGTAGGAGTGAGAAAAACATCACGGGGTGGTGCGCATTGTATGGGTGTGTGTTACATTACATTCACTTGTAGGAGTGAGAAAAACATCACGTGGTGGTGCGCATTGTATGGGTGTGTGTTACATTACATTCACTAGTAGGAGTGAGAAAAACATCACGGGGTGGTGCGCATTGTATGGGTGGGTGTTACATTACATTCACTAGTAGGAGTGAGAAAAACATCACGGGGTGGTGCGCATTGTATGGGTGTGTGTTACATTAGATTCACTAGTAGGAGTGAGAAAAACGTCACGGGGTGGTGTGAATCGGAGGGTCTGAATTAGGATAGGCAGTGAATGGCAATGTAGGATGGAGAAAAGCACCGCGGGGTGGTCAGCATGGGGAGGTCAGGGAACATGCAGTGGCAATGTAGGATAGGTTTCTGAAAAACATCACGGGGTGGTGCGCATTGTATGGGTGTGTGTTACATTACATTCACTAGTTGCAGTAAAAAACATCACGGGGTGGTGCGCATTGTATGGGTGTGTGTTACATTACATTCACTAGTAGGAGTGAGAAAAACATCACGAGGTGGTGTGCATTGTATGGGTGTGTGTTACATAACATTCACTAGTAGGAGTGAGAAAAACATCACGGGGTGGTGCGCATTGTATGGGTGTGTGTTACATTACATTCACTAGTAGGAGTGAGAAAAACATCACGATGTGGTGCGCATTGTATGGGTGTGTGTTACATTACATTCCCTAGTAGTGGTGAGAAAAACATCGCGGGGTGGTGCGCATTGTATGGGTGTGTGTTACATTACATTCACTAGTGGGAGTGGGAAAAACATCACGGGGTGGTGCGCATTGTATGGGTGTGTGTTACATTAGATTCACTAGTAATAGTGAGAAAAACATCACGGGGTGGTGCGCATTGTATGGGTGTGTTTTACATTACATTCACTAGTAGGAGTGAGAAAAACATCACGGGGTGGTGCGCATTGTATGGGTGTGTGGTACATTACATTCCCTAGTAGGAGTGAGAAAAACAGCACGGGGTGGTGCGCATTGTATGGGTGTGTGTTATATTACATTCCCTAGTAGTGGTTAGAAAAACAGCGCGGGGTGGTGCACATTGTATGGGTGTGTGTTACATTACATTCACTAGTAGGAGTGAGAAAAACATCACGGGGTGGTGCGCATTGTATGGGTGTGTGTTACATTACATTCACTAGTAGGAGTGAGAAAAACATCACGGGGTGGTGCGCATTGTATGGGTGTGTGTTACATTACATTCACTAGTAGGAGTGAGAAAAACATCACGGGGTGGTGCGCATTGTATGGGTGTGTGTTACATTACATTAACTAGTAGGAGTGAGAAAAACATCACGGGGTGGTGCGCATTGTATGGGTGTGTGTTACATTACATTCACTAGTAGGAGTGAGAAAAACATCACGGGGTGGTGCGCATTATATGGGTGTGTGTTACATTACATTCACTAGTAGGAGTGAGAAAAACATCACGGGGTGTTGTGCATTGTATGGCTGTGTGTTACATTACATTCACTAGTAGGAGTGAGAAAAACATCACGGGGTGGTGCGCATTGTATGGGTGTGTGTTACATTACATTCACTAGTAGGAGTGAGAAAAACATCATGCGGTGGTGCGCATTGTATGGGTGTGTGTTACATTACATTCACTACTAGGAGTGACAAAAACATCATGCGGTGGTGTGAATCGGCGGGTCTGAATTAGGATAGGCAGTGAGTGGCAATGTAGGATGGAGAAAAGCACCGTGGGGTGGTCAGCTTGGGGAGGTCAGGGAACATGCACTGGCAATGTAGGATAGGTTTCTGAAAAACATCACGGGGTGGTGCGCATTGTATGGGTGTGTGTTACATTAGATTCACTAGTAGGAGTGAGAAAAACATCACGGGGTGGTGCGCACTGTATGGGTGTGTGTTACATTACATTCACTAGTAGGAGTGAGAAAAACATCACGGGGTGGTGCGCATTGTATGGGTGTGTGTTACATTACATTCACTAGTAGGAGTGAGAAAAACATCACGGGGTGGTGCGCATTGTACGGGTGTGTGTTACATTACATTCACTAGTAGGAGTGAGAAAAATATAACGCGGTGGTGCGCGTTGTATGGGTGTGTGTTACATTACACTCACTAGTAGGAGTGAGAAAAACATCACGGGGTGGTGCGCATTGTACGGGTGTGTGTTACATTACATTCACTAGTAGGAGTGAGAAAAACATCACGGGGTGGTGCTCATTGTATGGGTGTGTGTTACATTACATTAACTAGTAGGAGTGAGAAAAACATCACGGGATGGTGCGCATTGTATGGGTGTGTGTTACATTAGATTCACTAGTAGGAGTGAGAAAAACATCACGGGGTGGTGCGCATTGTATGGGTGTGTGTTACATTACCTTCACTAGTAGGAGTGAGAAAAACATCACGGGGTGGTGCGCATTGTATGGGTGTGTGTTACATTAGATTCACTAGTAGGAGTGAGAAAAATATCACGGGCTGGTGCGCATTGTATGGGTGTGTGTTACATTAGATTCACTAGTAGGAGTGAGAAAAACATCACGGGGTGGTGCGCATTGTATGGGTGTGTGTTACATTACCTTCACTAGTAGGAGTGAGAAAAACATCACGGGGTGGTGCGCATTGTATGGGTGTGTGTTACATTAGATTCACTAGTAGGAGTGAGAAAAATATCACGGGGTGGTGCGCATTGTATGGGTGTGTGTTACATTAGATTCACTACTAGCAGTGAGAAAAACATCACGGGGTGGTGCGCATTGTATGGGTGTGTGTTACATTAGATTCACTAGTAGGAGTGAGAAAAACATCATGGGTTGGTGCGCTTAGTATGGGTGTGTGTTACATTAGATTCACTAGTAGGAGTGAGAAAAACATCACGGGGTGGTGTGAATCGGAGGGTCTGAATTAGGATAGGCAGTGAGTGGCAATGTAGGATGGAGAAAAGCACCGCGGGGTGGTCAGCATGGGGAGGTCAGGGAACATGCAGTGGCAATGTAGGATAGGTTTCTGAAAAACATCACGGAGTGGTGGGCATTGTATGGGTATGTGTTACATTACATTCACTAGTAGGAGTGAGAAAAACATCACGGGGTGGTGCGCATTGTATGGGTGTGTGTTACATTACATTCACTAGTAGCAGTGAGAAAAACATCACGGGGTGGTGCGCATTGTATGGGTGTGTGTTGCATTACATTCACTAGTAGGAGTGAGAAAAACATCAAGGGGTGGTGCGCATTGTATGGGTGTGTGTTACATTACATTCACTAGTAGGAGTGAGAAAAACATCACGGGGTGGTGCGCATTGTATGGGTGTGTGTTACATTACATTCACTAGTAGGAGTGAGAAAACCATCACGGGGTGGTGCGCATTGTATGGGTGTGTGTTACATTACATTCACTAGTAGGAGTGAGAAAAACATCACGGGGTGGTGCGCATTGTATGGGTGTGTGTTACATTACATTCACTAGTAGCAGTGAGAAAAACATCACGGGGTGGTGCGCATTGTATGGGTGTGTGTTACATTACATTCACTAGTAGCAGTGAGAAAAACATCACGGGCTGGTGCGCATTGTATGGGTGTGTGTTACATTAGATTCACTAGTAGCAGTGAGAAAAACATCACGGGGTGGTGCGCATTGTATGGGTGTGTGTTACATTAGATTCACTAGTAGCAGTGAGAAAAACATCACGGGGTGGTGCGCATTGTATGGGTGTGTGTTACATTACATTCACTAGTAGCAGTGAGAAAAACATCACGGGGAGGTGCGCATTGTATGGGTGTGTGTTACATTACATTCACTAGTAGCAGTGAGAAAAACATCACGGGGTGGTGCGCATTGTATGGGTGTGTGTTACATTACATTCACTAGTAGGAGTGAGAAAAACATCACGGGGTGGTGCGCCTTGTATGGGTGTGTGTTACATTACATTCACTAGTAGGAGTGAGAAAAACATCACGGGGTGGTGCGCCTTGTATGGGCGTGTGTTACATTAGATTCACTAGTAGGAGTGAGAAAAACATCACGGGGTGGTGCGCCTTGTATGGGCGTGTGTTACATTAGATTCACTAGTAGGAGTGAGAAAAACATCACGGGGTGGTTCGCATTGTATGGGTGTGTGTTACATTAGATTCACTAGTAGGAGTGAGAAAAACATCACGGGGTGGTGCGCATTGTATGGGTGTGTGTTACATTAGATTCACTAGTAGCATTGAGAAAAACATCACGGGGTGGTGCGCATTGTTTGGGTGTGTGTTACATTAGATTCACTAGTAGCAGTGAGAAAAACATCACGGGGTGGTGCGCATTGTTTGGGTGTGTGTTACATTAGATTCACTAGTAGCAGTGAGAAAAACATCACGGGGTGGTGCGCATTTTATGGGTGTGTGTTACATTAGATTCACTAGTAGCAGTGAGAAAAACATCACGGGGTGGTGCGCATTGTATGGGTGTGTGTTACATTAGATTCACTAGTAGCAGTGAGAAAAACATCACGGGGTGGTGCGCATTGTATGGGCGTGTGTTACATTACATTCACTAGTAGCAGTGAGAAAAACATCACGGGGTGGTGCGCATTGTATGGGTGTGTGTTACATTACGATCACTAGTAGCAGTGAGAAAAACATCACGGGGTGGTGCGCATTGTATGGGTGTGTGTTACATTACATTCACTAGTAGCAGTGAGAAAAACATCACGGGGTGGTGCGCATTGTATGGGTGTGTGTTACATTACATTCACTAGTAGGAGTGAGAAAAACATCACGGGGTGGTGCGCCTTCTATGGGTGTGTGTTACATTACGTTCACTAGTAGGAGTGAGAAAAACATCACGGGGTGGTGCGCATTGTATGGGTGTGTGTCACATTAGATTCACTAGTAGGAGTGAGAAAAACATCAAGGGGTGGTGCAGATTGTATGTGTGTGTGTCTCATTAGATTCCCTAGTAGGAGTGAGAAAAACATCACGGGGTGGTGCGCATTGTATGGGTGTGTGTCACATTACATTCACTAGTAGCAGTTAGAAAAACATCACGGGGTGGTGCGCATTGTATGGGTGTGTGTCACATTACATTCACTAGTAGCAGTGAGAAAAACATCACGGGGTGGTGTGCATTGTATGGGTGTGTGTCACATTACATTCACTAGTAGCAGTGAGAAAAACATCACGGGGTGGTGCGCATTGTATGGGTGTGTGTTACATTACATTCACTAGTAGCAGTGAGAAAAACATCACGGGGTGGTGCGCATTGTATGGGTGTGTGTTACATTACATTCACTAGTAGCAGTGAGAAAAACATCACGGGGTGGTGCGCATTGTATGGGTGTGTGTTACATTAGATTCACTAGTAGGAGTGAGAAAAACATCACGGGGTGGTGCGCCTTGTATGGGTGTGTGTTACATTACATTCACTAGTAGGAGTGAGAAAAACATCACGGGGTGGTGCGCCTTGTATGGGTGTGTGTTACATTACATTCACTAGTAGGAGAGAGAAAAACATCACGGGGTGGTGCGCCTTGTATGGGTGTGTGTTACATTACATTCACCAGTAGGAGTGAGAAAAACATCACGGGGTGGTGAGCCTTGTATGGGTGTGTGTTACATTACATTCACCAGTAAGAGTGAGAAAACCATCACGGGGTGGTGCGCATTGTATGGGTGTGTGTTACATTACATTCACTAGTAGCAGTGAGAAAAACATCACGGGGTGGTGCGCATTGTATGGGTGTGTGTTACATTACGATCACTAGTAGCAGTGAGAAAAACATCACGGGGTGGTGCGCATTGTTTGGGTGTGTGTTACATTAGATTCACTAGTAGCAGTGAGAAAAATATCACGGGGTGGTGCGCCTTGTATGGGTGTGTGTTACATTAGGTTCACTAGTAGGAGTGAGAAAAACATCACGGGGTGGTGCGCCTTGTATGGGTGTGTGTTACATTAGGTTCACTAGTAGGAGTGAGAAAAACATCACGGGGTGGTGCACATTGTATGGGTGTGTGTTACATTAGATTCACTAGTAGGAGTGAGAAAAACATCACGGGGTGGTGCGCATTGTATGGGTGTGTGTTACATTAGATTCACTAGTAGGAGTGAGAAAAACATCACGGGGTGGTGCGCATTGTATGGGTGTGTGTTACATTAGATTCACTAGTAGGAGTGAGAAAAACATCACGGGGTGGTGCGCATTGTATGGGTGTGTGTTACATTAGATTCACTAGTAGCAGTGAGAAAAACATCACGGGGTGGTGCGCATTGTTTGGGTGTGTGTTACATTAGATTCACTAGTAGCAGGGAGAAAAACATCACGGGGTGGTGCGCATTGTATGGGTGTGTGTTACATTAGATTCACTAGTAGCATTGAGAAAAACATCACGGGGTGGTGCGCATTGTATGGGTGTGTGTTACATTACATTCACTAGTAGGAGTGAGAAAAACATCACGGGGTGGTGCGCATTGTATGGCTGTGTGTTACATTTGATTCACTAGTAGGAGTGAGAAAAACATCACGGGGTGGTGCGCATTGTATGGGTGTGTGTTACATTAGATTCACTAGTAGGAGTGAGAAAAACATCACGGGGTGGTGCGCATTGTATGGGTGTGTGTCACATTAGATTCACTAGTAGGAGTGAGAAAAACATCAAGGGGTGGTGCACATTGTATGTGTGTGTGTCTCATTAGATTCCCTAGTAGGAGTGAGAAAAACATCACGGGGTGGTGCGCATTGTATGGGTGTGTGTCACATTACATTCACTAGTAGCAGTGAGAAAAACATCACGGGGTGGTGCGCATTGTATGGGTGTGTGTCACATTACATTCACTAGTAGCAGTGAGAAAAACATCACGGGGTGGTGCGCATTGTATGGGTGTGTGTCACATTACATTCACTAGTAGCAGTGAGAAAAACATCACGGGGTGGTGCGCATTGTATGGGTGTGTGTCACATTACATTCACTAGTAGCAGTGAGAAAAACATCACGGGGTGGTGCGCATTGTATGGGTGTGTGTTACATTACATTCACTAGTAGCAGTGAGAAAAACATCACGGGGTGGTGCGCATTGTATGGGTGTGTGTTACATTACATTCACTGGTAGCAGTGAGAAAAACATAACGGGGTGGTGCGCATTGTATGGGTGTGTGTTACATTAGATTCACTGGTAGGAGTGAGAAAAACATCACGGGGTGGTGCGCCTTGTATGGGTGTGTGTTACATTACATTCACTAGTAGGAGTGAGAAAAACATCACGGGGTGGTGCGCCTTGTATGGGTGTGTGTTACATTACATTCACTAGTAGGAGAGAGAAAAACATCACGGGGTGGTGCGCCTTGTATGGGTGTGTGTTACATTACATTCACCAGTAGGAGTGAGAAAAACATCACGGGGTGGTGAGCCTTGTATGGGTGTGTGTTACATTACATTCACCAGTAAGAGTGAGAAAACCATCACGGGGTGGTGCGCATTGTATGGGTGTGTGTTACATTACATTCACCAGTAGGAGTGAGAAAAACATCACGGGGTGGTGCGCATTGTATGGGTGTGTGTTACATTACATTCACTAGTAGGAGTGAGAAAAACATAACGGGGTGGTGTGCCTTGTATGGGTGTGTGTTACATTAGATTCACTAGTAGGAGTGAGAAAAACATCACGGGGTGGTGCGCATTGTATGGGTGTGTGTTACATTACATTCACTAGTAGGAGTGAGAAAATCATCACGGGGTGGTGCGCATTGTATGGGTGTGTGTTATATTAGATACACTAGTAGGAGTGAGAAAAACATCACGGGGTGGTGTGCATTGTATGGGTGTGTGTTACATTAGATTCACTAGTAGGAGTGAGAAAAACATCACGGGGTGGTGCGCATTGTATGGGTGTGTGTTACATTACATTCTCTAAAAGGAGTGAGAAAAACATCACGGGGTGGTGCGCATTGTATGGGTGTGTGTTACATTAGATTCACTAGTAGGAGTGAGAAAAACATCACGGGGTGGTGCGCATTGTATGGGTGTGTGTTACATTAGATGCACTAGTTGGAGTGAGAAAAACATCACGGGGTGGTGCGCATTGTATGGGCGTGTGTTACATTACATTCACTAGTAGCAGTGAGAAAAACATCACGGGGTGGTGCGCATTGTATGGGTGTGTGTTACATTACATTCACTAGTAGCAGTGAGAAAAACATCACGGGGTGGTGCGCATTGTATGGGTGTGTGTTACATTACATTCACTAGTAGCAGTGAGAAAAACATCACGGGGTGGTGCGCATTGTATGGGTGTGTGTTACATTAGATTCACTAGTAGGAGTGAGAAAAACATCACGGGGTGGTGCGCATTGTATGGGTGTGTGTTACATTAGATTCACTAGTAGGAGTGAGAAAAACATCACGGGGTGGTGCGCATTGTATGGGTGTGTGTTACATTAGATTCACTAGTAGCAGTGAGAAAAACATCACGGGGTGGTGCGCATTGTATGGGTGTGTGTTACATTACATTCACTAGTAGCAGTGAGAAAAACATCACGGGGTGGTGCGCATTGTATGGGTGTGTGTTACATTACATTCACTAGTAGCAGTGAGAAAAACATCACGGGGTGGTGCGCATTGTATGGGTGTGTGTTACATTACATTCACTAGTAGCAGTGAGAAAAACATCACGGGCTGGTGCGCATTGTATGGGTGTGTGTTACATTAGATTCACTAGTAGCAGTGAGAAAAACATCACGGGGTGGTGCGCATTGTATGGGTGTGTGTTACATTAGATTCACTAGTAGCAGTGAGAAAAACATCACGGGGTGGTGCGCATTGTATGGGTGTGTGTTACATTACATTCACTAGTAGCAGTGAGAAAAACATCACGGGGAGGTGCGCATTGTATGGGTGTGTGTTACATTACATTCACTAGTAGCAGTGAGAAAAACATCACGGGGTGGTGCGCATTGTATGGGTGTGTGTTACATTACATTCACTAGTAGGAGTGAGAAAAACATCACGGGGTGGTGCGCCTTGTATGGGTGTGTGTTACATTACATTCACTAGTAGGAGTGAGAAAAACATCACGGGGTGGTGCGCCTTGTATGGGCGTGTGTTACATTAGATTCACTAGTAGGAGTGAGAAAAACATCACGGGGTGGTGCGCCTTGTATGGGCGTGTGTTACATTAGATTCACTAGTAGGAGTGAGAAAAACATCACGGGGTGGTTCGCATTGTATGGGTGTGTGTTACATTAGATTCACTAGTAGGAGTGAGAAAAACATCACGGGGTGGTGCGCATTGTATGGGTGTGTGTTACATTAGATTCACTAGTAGCATTGAGAAAAACATCACGGGGTGGTGCGCATTGTTTGGGTGTGTGTTACATTAGATTCACTAGTAGCAGTGAGAAAAACATCACGGGGTGGTGCGCATTGTTTGGGTGTGTGTTACATTAGATTCACTAGTAGCAGTGAGAAAAACATCACGGGGTGGTGCGCATTTTATGGGTGTGTGTTACATTAGATTCACTAGTAGCAGTGAGAAAAACATCACGGGGTGGTGCGCATTGTATGGGTGTGTGTTACATTAGATTCACTAGTAGCAGTGAGAAAAACATCACGGGGTGGTGCGCATTGTATGGGCGTGTGTTACATTACATTCACTAGTAGCAGTGAGAAAAACATCACGGGGTGGTGCGCATTGTATGGGTGTGTGTTACATTAGATTCACTAGTAGCAGTGAGAAAAACATCACGGGGTGGTGCGCATTGTATGGGTGTGTGTTACATTAGATTCACTAGTAGCAGTGAGAAAAACATCACGGGGTGGTGCGCATTGTATGGGTGTGTGTTACATTAGATTCACTAGTAGCAGTGAGAAAAACATCACGGGGTGGTGCGCATTGTATGGGTGTGTGTTACGTTACATTCACTAGTAGCAGTGAGAAAAACATCACAGTGTGGTGGGCATGGTATGGGTGTGTGTTACATTACATTCACTAGTAGCAGTGAGAAAAACATCACGGGGTGGTGCGCATTGTATGGGTGTGTGTTACATTAGATTCACTAGTAGCAGTGAGAAAAACATCACGGGGTGGTGCGCATTGTATGGGTGTGTGTTACATTACATTCACTAGTAGCAGAGAGAAAAACATCACGGGGTGGTGCGCATTGTATGGGTGTGTGTTACATTACATTCACTAGTAGCAGTGAGAAAAACATCACGGGGTGGTGCGCATTTTATGGGTGTGTGTTACATTACATTCACTAGTAGGAGTGAGAAAAACATCACGGGGTGGTGCGCATTGTATGGGTGTGTGTTACATTACATTCACTAGTAGGAGTGAGAAAAACATCACGGGGTGGTGCGCCTTGTATGGGTGTGTGTTACATTACATTCACTAGTAGGAGTGAGAAAAACATCACGGGGTGGTGCTCCTTGTATGGGCGTGTGTTACATTAGATTCACTAGTAGGAGTGAGAAAAACATCACGGGGTGGTGCGCCTTGTATGGGTGTGTGTTACATTAGATTCACTAGTAGGAGTGAGAAAAACATCACGGGGTGGTTCGCATTGTATGGGTGTGTGTTACATTAGATTCACTAGTAGGAGTGAGAAAAACATCACCGGTGGTGCGCATTGAATGGGTGTGTGTTACATTAGATTCACTAGTAGGAGTGAGAAAAACATCACGGGGTGGTTCGCATTGTATGGGTGTGTGTTACATTAGATTCACTAGTAGGAGTGAGAAAAACATCACGGGGTGGTGCGCATTGTATGGGTGTGTGTTACATTAGATTCACTAGTAGCAGTGAGAAAAACATCACGGGGTGGTGCGCATTGTATGGGTGTGTGTTACATTAGATTCACTAGTAGCAGTGAGAAAAACATCACGGGTTGGTGCGCATTGTTTGGGTGTGTGTTACATTAGATTCACTAGTAGCAGTGAGAAAAACATCACGGGGTGGTGCGCATTGTATGGGTGTGTGTTACATTAGATTCACTAGTAGCAGTGAGAAAAACATCACGGGGTGGTGCGCATTGTATGGGTGTGTGTTACATTAGATTCACTAGTAGCAGTGAGAAAAACATCACGGGGTGGTGCGCATTGTATGGGTGTGTGTTACATTAGATTCACTAGTAGCAGTGAGAAAAACATCACGGGGTGGTGCGCATTGTATGGGTGTGTGTTACATTACATTCACTAGTAGCAGTGAGAAAAACATCACGGGGTGGTGCGCATTGTATGGGTGTGTGTTACATTAGATTCACTAGTAGCAGTGAGAAAAACATCACGGGGTGGTGCGCATTGTATGGGTGTGTGTTACATTAGATTCACTAGTAGCAGTGAGAAAAACATCACGGGGTGGTGCGCATTGTATGGGTGTGTGTTACATTAGATTCACTAGTAGCAGTGAGAAAAACATCACGGGGTGGTGCGCATTGTATGGGTGTGTGTTACATTACATTCACTAGTAGCAGTGAGAAAAACATCACAGTGTGGTGCGCATTGTATGGGTGTGTGTTACATTACATTCACTAGTAGCAGTGAGAAAAACATCACGGGGTGGTGCGCATTGTATGGGTGTGTGTTACATTAGATTCACTAGTAGCAGTGAGAAAAACATCACGGGGTGGTGCGCATTGTATGGGTGTGTGTTACATTAGATTCACTAGTAGCAGTGAGAAAAACATCACGGGGTGGTGCGCATTGTATGGCTGTGTGTTACATTTGATTCACTAGTAGGAGTGAGAAAAACAACACGGGGTGGTGCGCATTGTATGGGTGTGTGTTACATTAGATTCACTAGTAGGAGTGAGAAAAACATCACGGGGTGGTGCGCATTGTATGGGTGTGTGTCACATTAGATTCACTAGTAGGAGTGAGAAAAACATCACGGGGTGGTGCACATTGTATGTGTGTGTGTCTCATTAGATTCCCTAGTAGGAGTGAGAAAAACATCACGGGGTGGTGCGCATTGTATGGGTGTGTGTCACATTACATTCACTAGTAGCAGTGAGAAAAACATCACGGGGTGGTGCGCATTGTATGGGTGTGTGTCACATTACATTCACTAGTAGCAGTGAGAAAAACATCACGGGGTGGTGCGCATTGTATGGGTGTGTGTCACATTACATTCACTACTAGGAGTGAGAAAAACATCACGGGGTGGTTCGCATTGTATGGGTGTGTGTTACATTAGATTCACTAGTAGGAGGGAGAAAAACATCACGGGGTGGTGCGCATTGTATGGGTGTGTGTTACATTAGATTCACTAGTAGCAGTGAGAAAAACATCACGGGGTGGTGCGCATTGTATGGGTGTGTGTTACATTAGAATCACTAGTAGGAGTGAGAAAAACATCACGGGGTGGTGCGCATTGTATGTGTGTGTGTTACATTAGATTTACTAGTAGGAGTGAGAAAAACATCACGGGGTGGTGCGCATTGTATGGGTGTGTGTCACATTAGATTCACTAGTAGGAGTGAGAAAAACATCACGGGGTGGTGCGCATTGTATGGGTGTGTGTTACATTACATTCTCTAGTAGGAGTGAGAAAAACATCACGGGGTGGTGCGCATTGTATGGTTGTGTGTTACATTAGATTCACTAGTAGGAGTGAGAAAAACATCACGGGGTGGTGCGCATTGTATGGGTGTGTGTTACATTACATTCACTAGTAGGAGTGGGAAAAACATCACGGGGTGGTGCGCCTTGGATGGGTGTGTGTTACATTACATTCACAAGTAGGAGTGAGAAAAACATCACGGGGTGGTGCGCCTTGTATGGGTGTGTGTTACATTAGATTCACCAGTAGGAGTGAGAAAAACATGACGGGGTGGTGCGCTTGTATGGGTGTGTGTTACATTAGATTCACTAGTAGGAGTGAGAAAAACATCACGGGGTGGTGCGCATTGTATGTGTGTGTGTTACATTAGATTTACTAGTAGGAGTGAGAAAAACATCACGGCGTGGTGCGCATTGTATGGGTGTGTGTCACATTAGATTCACTAGTAGGAGTGAGAAAAACATCACGGGGTGGTGCGCATTGTATGGGTGTGTGTTACATTAGATTCACTAGTAGGAGTGAGAAAAACATCACGGGGTGGTGCGCATTGTATGGGTGTGTGTTACATTAGTTTCACTAGTAGGAGTGAGAAAAACATCACGGGGTGGTGCGCATTGTATGGGTGTGTGTTACATTAGATTCACTACTAGCAGTGAGAAAAACATCACGGGGTGGTGCGCATTGTATGGGTGTGTGTCACATTAGATTCACTAGTAGGAGTGAGAAAAACATCACGGGGTGGTGCGCATTGTATGGGTGTGTGTCACATTAGATTCACTAGTAGGAGTGAGAAAAACATCACGGGGTGGTGCGCATTGTATGGGTGTGTGTCACATTAGATTCCCTAGTAGGAGTGAGAAAAACATCACGGGGTGGTGCGCATTGTATGTGTGTGTGTCTCATTAGATTCCCTAGTAGGAGTGAGAAAAACGTCACGGGGTGGTGCGCATTGTATGGGTGAATGTTACATTACATTCACTAGTAGCAGTGAGTAAAACATCACGGGGTGGTGCGCATTGTATGGGTGTGTTGTACATTACAATCACTAGTAGCAGTGACAAAAACATCACGGGGTGGTGCGCATTGTATGGGTGTGTGTTACATTACATTCACTAGTAGCAGTGAGAAAAACATCACGGGGTGGTGCGCATTGTATGGGTGTGTGTTACATTACATTCACTAGTAGGAGTGAGAAAAACATCACGGGGTGGTGCGCATTGTATGGGTGTGTGTTACATTACATTCACTAGTAGGAGTGAGAAAAACATCACGGGGTGGTGCGCCTTGTATGGGTGTGTGTTACATTAGGTTCACTAGTAGGAGTGAGAAAAACATCACGGGGTGGTGCGCCTTGTATGGGTGTGTGTTACATTAGGTTCACTAGTAGGAGTGAGAAAAACATCACGGGGTGGTGCGCATTGTATGGGTGTGTGTTACATTAGGTTCACTAGTAGGAGTGAGAAAAACATCACGGGGTGGTGCGCATTGTATGGGTGTGTGTTACAGTAGATTCACTAGTAGGAGTGAGAAAAACATCACGGGGTGGTGCGCCTTGTATGGGCGTGTGTTACATTAGATTCACTAGTAGGAGTGAGAAAAACATCACGGGGTGGTTCGCATTGTATGGGTGTGTGTTACATTAGATTCACTAGTAGGAGTGAGAAAAACATCACGGGGTGGTGCGCATTGTATGGGTGTGTTACATTAGATTCACTAGTAGCAGTGAGAAAAACATCACGGTGTGGTGCGCATTGTATGGGTGTGTGTTACATTAGATTCACTAGTAGCAGTGAGAAAAACATCACGGGTTGGTGCGCATTGTTTGGGTGTGTGTTACATTAGATTCACTAGTAGCAGTGAGAAAAACATCACGGGGTGGTGCGCATTGTATGGGTGTGTGTTACATTAGATTCACTAGTAGCAGTGAGAAAAACATCACGGGGTGGTGCGCATTTTATGGGTGTGTGTTACATTAGATTCACTAGTAGCAGTGAGAAAAACATCACGGGGTGGTGCGCATTGTATGGGTGTGTGTTACATTAGATTCACTAGTAGCAGTGAGAAAAACATCACGGGGTGGTGCGCATTGTATGGGTGTGTGTTACATTAGATTCACTAGTAGGAGTGAGAAAAACATCACAGTGTGGTGCGCATTGTATGGGTGTGTGTTACATTACATTCACTAGTAGCAGTGAGAAAATCATCACGGGGTGGTGCGCATTGTTTGGGTGTGTGTTACATTAGATTCACTAGTAGCAGTGAGAAAAACATCACGGGGTGGTGCGCATTGTATGGGTGTGTGTTACATTAGATTCACTAGTAGCAGTGAGAAAAACATCACGGGGTGGTGCGCATTGTATGGCTGTGTGTTACATTTGATTCACTAGTAGCAGTGAGAAAAACATCACGGGGTGGTGCGCATTGTATGGGTGTGTGTTACATTAGATTCACTAGTAGGAGTGAGAAAAACATCACGGGGTGGTGCGCATTGTATGGGTGTGTGTCACATTAGATTCACTAGTAGGAGTGAGAAAAACATCACGGGGTGGTGCACATTGTATGTGTGTGTGTCTCATTAGATTCCCTAGTAGGAGTGAGAAAAACATCACGGGGTGGTGCGCATTGTATGGGTGTGTGTCACATTACATTCACTAGTAGCAGTGAGAAAAACATCACGGGGTGGTGCGCATTGTATGGGTGTGTGTCACATTACATTCACTAGTAGCAGTGAGAAAAACATCACGGTGTGGTGCGCATTGTATGGGTGTGTGTCACATTACATTCACTAGTAGGAGTGAGAAAAACATCACGGGGTGGTTCGCATTGTATGGGTGTGTGTTACATTAGATTCACTAGTAGGAGGGAGAAAAACATCACGGGGTGGTGCGCATTGTATTGGTGTGTGTTACATTAGATTCACTAGTAGCAGTGAGAAAAACATCACGGGGTGGTGCGCATTGTATGGGTGTGTGTTACATTAGAATCACTAGTAGGAGTGAGAAAAACATCACGGGGTGGTGCGCATTGTATGTGTGTGTGTTACATTAGATTTACTAGTAGGAGTGAGAAAAACATCATGGGGTGGTGCGCATTGTATGGGTGTGTGTCACATTAGATTCACTAGTAGGAGTGAGAAAAACATCACGGGGTGGTGCGCATTGTATGGGTGTGTGTTACATTACATTCTCTAGTAGGAGTGAGAAAAACATCACGGGGTGGTGCGCATTGTATGGGTGTGTGTTACATTAGATTCACTAGTAGGAGTGAGAAAAACATCACGGGGTGGTGCGCATTGTATGGGTGTGTGTTACATTACATTCACTAGTAGGAGTGAGAAAAACATCACGGCGTGGTGCGCATTGTATGGGTGTGTGTTACATTAGATGCACTAGTAGGAGTGAGAAAAACATCACAGGGTGGTGCGCATTGTATGGGTGTGTGTTACATTACATTCACTAGTAGCAGTGAGAAAAACATCACGGGGTGGTGCGCATTGTATGGGTGTGTGTTACATTACATTCACTAGTAGCAGTGAGAAAAACATCACGGGGTGGTGCGCCTTGTATGGGTGTGTGTTACATTACATTCACTAGTAGGAGTGAGAAAAACATCACGGGGTGGTGCGCCTTGTATGGGTGTGTGTTACATTACATTCACTAGTAGGAGTGGGAAAAACATCACGGGGTGGTGCGCATTGTATGGGTGTGTGTTACATTACATTCACTAGTAGCAGTGAGAAAAACATCACGGGCTGGTGCGCATTGTATGGGTGTGTGTTACATTAGATTCACTAGTAGCAGTGAGAAAAACATCACGGGGTGGTGCGCATTGTATGGGTGTGTGTACATTAGATTCACTAGTAGCAGTGAGAAAAACATCACGGGGTGGTGCGCATTGTATGGGTGTGTGTTACATTACATTCACTATTAGCAGTGAGAAAAACATCACGGGGAGGTGCGCATTGTATGGGTGTGTGTTACATTACATTCACTAGTAGCAGTGAGAAAAACATCACGGGGTGGTGCGCATTGTATGGGTGTGTGTTACAGTACATTCACTAGTAGGAGTGAGAAAAACATCACGGGGTGGTGCGCCTTGTATGGGTGTGTGTTACATTACATTCACTAGTAGGAGTGAGAAAAACATCACGGGGTGGTGCGCCTTGTATGGGCGTGTGTTACATTAGATTCACTAGTAGGAGTGAGAAAAACATCACGGGGTGGTGCGCCTTGTATGGGCGTGTGTTACATTAGATTCACTAGTAGGAGTGAGAAAAACATCACGGGGTGGTTCGCATTGTATGGGTGTGTGTTACATTAGATTCACTAGTAGGAGTGAGAAAAACATCACGGGGTGGTGCGCATTGTATGGGTGTGTGTTACATTAGATTCACTAGTAGCAGTGAGAAAAACATCACGGGGTGGTGCGCATTGTTTGGGTGTGTGTTACATTAGATTCACTAGTAGCAGTGAGAAAAACATCACGGGGTGGTGCGCATTGTTTGGGTGTGTGTTACATTAGATTCACTAGTAGCAGTGAGAAAAACATCACGGGGTGGTGCGCATTTTATGGGTGTGTGTTACATTAGATTCACTAGTAGCAGTGAGAAAAACATCACGGGGTGGTGCGCATTGTATGGGTGTGTGTTACATTAGATTCACTAGTAGCAGTGAGAAAAACATCACGGGGTGGTGCGCATTGTATGGGCGTGTGTTACATTACATTCACTAGTAGCAGTGAGAAAAAAATCACGGGGTGGTGCGCATTGTATGGGTGTGTGTTACATTAGATTCACTAGTAGCAGTGAGAAAAACATCACGGGGTGGTGCGCATTGTATGGGTGTGTGTTACATTAGATTCACTAGTAGCAGTGAGAAAAACATCACGGGGTGGTGCGCATTGTATGGGTGTGTGTTACATTAGATTCACTAGTAGCAGTGAGAAAAACATCACGGGGTGGTGCGCATTGTATGGGTGTGTGTTACATTACATTCACTAGTAGCAGTGAGAAAAACATCACAGTGTGGTGCGCATGGTATGGGTGTGTGTTACATTACATTCACTAGTAGCAGTGAGAAAAACATCACGGGGTGGTGCGCATTGTATGGGTGTGTGTTACATTAGATTCACTAGTAGCAGTGAGAAAAACATCACGGGGTGGTGCGCATTGTATGGGTGTGTGTTACATTACATTCACTAGTAGCAGTGAGAAAAACATCACGGGGTGGTGCGCATTGTATGGGTGTGTGTTACATTACATTCACTAGTAGCAGTGAGAAAAACATCACGGGGTGGTGCGCATTGTATGGGTGTGTGTTACATTACATTCACTAGTAGGAGTGAGAAAAACATCACGGGGTGGTGCGCATTGTATGGGTGTGTGTTACATTACATTCACTAGTAGGAGTGAGAAAAACATCACGGGGTGGTGCGCCTTGTATGGGTGTGTGTTACATTACATTCACTAGTAGGAGTGAGAAAAACATCACGGGGTGGTGCGCCTTGTATGGGCGTGTGTTACATTAGATTCACTAGTAGGAGTGAGAAAAACATCACGGGGTGGTGCGCCTTGTATGGGTGTGTGTTACATTAGATTCACTAGTAGGAGTGAGAAAAACATCACGGGGTGGTTCGCATTGTATGGGTGTGTGTTACATTAGATTCACTAGTAGGAGTGAGAAAAACATCACGGGTGGTGCGCATTGAATGGGTGTGTGTTACATTAGATTCACTAGTAGGAGTGAGAAAAACATCACGGGGTGGTTCGCATTGTATGGGTGTGTGTTACATTAGATTCACTAGTAGGAGTGAGAAAAACATCACGGGGTGGTGCGCATTGTATGGGTGTGTGTTACATTAGATTCACTAGTAGCAGTGAGAAAAACATCACGGGGTGGTGCGCATTGTATGGGTGTGTGTTACATTAGATTCACTAGTAGCAGTGAGAAAAACATCACGGGTTGGTGCGCATTGTTTGGGTGTGTGTTACATTAGATTCACTAGTAGCAGTGAGAAAAACATCACGGGGTGGTGCGCATTGTATGGGTGTGTGTTACATTAGATTCACTAGTAGCAGTGAGAAAAACATCACGGGGTGGTGCGCATTGTATGGGTGTGTGTTACATTAGATTCACTAGTAGCAGTGAGAAAAACATCACGGGGTGGTGCGCATTGTATGGGTGTGTGTTACATTACATTCACTAGTCGCAGTGAGAAAACATCACGGGGTGGTGCGCATTGTATGGGTGTGTGTTACATTAGATTCACTAGTAGCAGTGAGAAAAACATCACGGGGTGGTGCGCATTGTATGGGTGTGTGTTACATTAGATTCACTAGTAGCAGTGAGAAAAACATCACGGGGTGGTGCGCATTGTATGGGTGTGTGTTACATTAGATTCACTAGTAGCAGTGAGAAAAACATCACGGGGTGGTGCGCATTGTATGGGTGTGTGTTACATTACATTCACTAGTAGCAGTGAGAAAAACATCACAGTGTGGTGCGCATTGTATGGGTGTGTGTTACATTACATTCACTAGTAGCAGTGAGAAAAACATCACGGGGTGGTGCGCATTGTATGGGTGTGTGTTACATTAGATTCACTAGTAGCAGTGAGAAAAACATCACGGGGTGGTGCGCATTGTATGGGTGTGTGTTACATTAGATTCACTAGTAGCAGTGAGAAAAACATCACGGGGTGGTGCGCATTGTATGGCTGTGTGTTACATTTGATTCACTAGTAGGAGTGAGAAAAACAACACGGGGTGGTGCGCATTGTATGGGTGTGTGTTACATTAGATTCACTAGTAGGAGTGAGAAAAACATCACGGGGTGGTGCGCATTGTATGGGTGTGTGTCACATTAGATTCACTAGTAGGAGTGAGAAAAACATCACGGGGTGGTGCACATTGTATGTGTGTGTGTCTCATTAGATTCCCTAGTAGGAGTGAGAAAAACATCACGGGGTGGTGCGCATTGTATGGGTGTGTGTCACATTACATTCACTAGTAGCAGTGAGAAAAACATCACGGGGTGGTGCGCATTGTATGGGTGTGTGTCACATTACATTCACTAGTAGCAGTGAGAAAAACATCACGGGGTGGTGCGCATTGTATGGGTGTGTGTCACATTACATTCACTAGTAGGAGTGAGAAAAACATCACGGGGTGGTTCGCATTGTATGGGTGTGTGTTACATTAGATTCACTAGTAGGAGGGAGAAAAACATCACGGGGTGGTGCGCATTGTATGGGTGTGTGTTACATTAGATTCACTAGTAGCAGTGAGAAAAACATCACGGGGTGGTGCGCATTGTATGGGTGTGTGTTACATTAGAATCACTAGTAGGAGTGAGAAAAACATCACGGGGTGGTGCGCATTGTATGTGTGTGTGTTACATTAGATTTACTAGTAGGAGTGAGAAAAACATCACGGGGTGGTGCGCATTGTATGGGTGTGTGTCACATTAGATTCACTAGTAGGAGTGAGAAAAACATCACGGGGTGGTGCGCATTGTATGGGTGTGTGTTACATTACATTCTCTAGTAGGAGTGAGAAAAACATCACGGGGTGGTGCGCATTGTATGGTTGTGTGTTACATTAGATTCACTAGTAGGAGTGAGAAAAACATCACGGGGTGGTGCGCATTGTATGGGTGTGTGTTACATTACATTCACTAGTAGGAGTGGGAAAAACATCACGGGGTGGTGCGCCTTGGATGGGTGTGTGTTACATTACATTCACAAGTAGGAGTGAGAAAAACATCACGGGGTGGTGCGCCTTGTATGGGTGTGTGTTACATTAGATTCACCAGTAGGAGTGAGAAAAACATCACGGGGTGGTGCGCTTGTATGGGTGTTTGTTACATTAGATTCACTAGTAGGAGTGAGAAAAACATCACGGGGTGGTGCGCATTGTATGGGTGTGTGTTACATTAGATTCACTAGTAGGAGTGAGAAAAACATCACGGGGTGGTGCACATTGTATGGGTGTGTGTTACATTAGATTCACTAGTAGGAGTGAGAAAAACATCACGGGGTGGTGCGCGTTGTATGGGTGTGTGTTACATTAGATTCACTAGTAGGAGTGAGAAAAACATCACGGGGTGGTGCGCATTGTATGGGTGTGTGTTACATTAGATTCACTAGTAGCAGTGAGAAAAACATCACGGGGTGGTGCGCATTGTATGGGTGTGTGTTACATTAGATTCACTAGTAGCAGTGAGAAAAACATCACGGGTTGGTGCGCATTGTTTGGGTGTGTGTTACATTAGATTCACTAGTAGCAGTGAGAAAAACATCACGGGGTGGTGCGCATTGTATGGGTGTGTGTTACATTAGATTCACTAGTAGCAGTGAGAAAAACATCACGGGGTGGTGCGCATTGTATGGGTGTGTGTTACATTAGATTCACTAGTAGCAGTGAGAAAAACATCACGGGGTGGTGCGCATTGTATGGGTGTGTGTTACATTACATTCACTAGTCGCAGTGAGAAAACATCACGGGGTGGTGCGCATTGTATGGGTGTGTGTTACATTAGATTCACTAGTAGCAGTGAGAAAAACATCACGGGGTGGTGCGCATTGTATGGGTGTGTGTTACATTAGATTCACTAGTAGCAGTGAGAAAAACATCACGGGGTGGTGCGCATTGTATGGGTGTGTGTTACATTAGATTCACTCGTAGCAGTGAGAAAAACATCACGGGGTGGTGCGCATTGTATGGGTGTGTGTTACATTACATTCACTAGTAGCAGTGAGAAAAACATCACAGTGTGGTGCGCATTGTATGGGTGTGTGTTACATTACATTCACTAGTAGCAGTGAGAAAAACATCACGGGGTGGTGCGCATTGTATGGGTGTGTGTTACATTAGATTCACTAGTAGCAGTGAGAAAAACATCACGGGGTGGTGCGCATTGTATGGGTGTGTGTTACATTAGATTCACTAGTAGCAGTGAGAAAAACATCACGGGGTGGTGCGCATTGTATGGCTGTGTGTTACATTTGATTCACTAGTAGGAGTGAGAAAAACAACACGGGGTGGTGCGCATTGTATGGGTGTGTGTTACATTAGATTCACTAGTAGGAGTGAGAAAAACATCACGGGGTGGTGCGCATTGTATGGGTGTGTGTCACATTAGATTCACTAGTAGGAGTGAGAAAAACATCACGGGGTGGTGCACATTGTATGTGTGTGTGTCTCATTAGATTCCCTAGTAGGAGTGAGAAAAACATCACGGGGTGGTGCGCATTGTATGGGTGTGTGTCACATTACATTCACTAGTAGCAGTGAGAAAAACATCACGGGGTGGTGCGCATTGTATGGGTGTGTGTCACATTACATTCACTAGTAGCAGTGAGAAAAACATCACGGGGTGGTGCGCATTGTATGGGTGTGTGTCACATTACATTCACTAGTAGGAGTGAGAAAAACATCACGGGGTGGTTCGCATTGTATGGGTGTGTGTTACATTAGATTCACTAGTAGGAGGGAGAAAAACATCACGGGGTGGTGCGCATTGTATGGGTGTGTGTTACATTAGATTCACTAGTAGCATTGAGAAAAACATCACGGGGTGGTGCGCATTGTATGGGTGTGTGTTACATTAGAATCACTAGTAGGAGTGAGAAAAACATCACGGGGTGGTGCGCATTGTATGTGTGTGTGTTACATTAGATTTACTAGTAGGAGTGAGAAAAACATCACGGGGTGGTGCGCATTGTATGGGTGTGTGTCACATTAGATTCACTAGTAGGAGTGAGAAAAACATCACGGGGTGGTGCGCATTGTATGGGTGTGTGTTACATTACATTCTCTAGTAGGAGTGAGAAAAACATCACGGGGTGGTGCGCATTGTATGGTTGTGTGTTACATTAGATTCACTAGTAGGAGTGAGAAAAACATCACGGGGTGGTGCGCATTGTATGGGTGTGTGTTACATTACATTCACTAGTAGGAGTGGGAAAAACATCACGGGGTGGTGCGCCTTGGATGGGTGTGTGTTACATTACATTCACAAGTAGGAGTGAGAAAAACATCACGGGGTGGTGCGCCTTGTATGGGTGTGTGTTACATTAGATTCACCAGTAGGAGTGAGAAAAACATCACGGGGTGGTGCGCTTGTATGGGTGTTTGTTACATTAGATTCACTAGTAGGAGTGAGAAAAACATCACGGGGTGGTGCGCATTGTATGGGTGTGTGTTACATTAGATTCACTAGTAGGAGTGAGAAAAACATCACGGGGTGGTGCGCATTGTATGGGTGTGTGTTACATTAGATTCACTAGTAGGAGTGAGAAAAACATCACGGGGTGGTGCGCGTTGTATGGGTGTGTGTTACATTAGATTCACTAGTAGGAGTGAGAAAAACATCACGGGGTGGTGCGCATTGTATGGGTGTGTGTTACATTAGATTCACTAGTAGCAGTGAGAAAAACATCACGGGGTGGTGCGCATTGTATGGGTGTGTGTTACATTACATTCACTAGTAGCAGTGAGAAAAACATCACGGTGTGGTGCGCATTGTATGGGTGTGTGTTACATTAGATTCACTAGTAGCAGTGAGAAAAACATCACGGGGTGGTGCGCATTGTATGTGTGTGTGTTACATTAGATTCACTAGTAGGAGGGAGAAAAACACCACGGGGTGGTGCGCATTGTATGGGTGTGTGTTACATTAGATTCACTAGTAGCAGTGAGAAAAACATCACGGGGTGGTGCGCATTGTATGGGTGTGTGTTACATTAGATTCACTAGTAGGAGTGAGAAAAACATCACGGGGTGGTGCGCATTGTATGTGTGTGTGTTACATTAGATTTACTAGTAGGAGTGAGAAAAACATCACGGCGTGGTGCGCATTGTATGGGTGTGTGTCACATTAGATTCACTAGTAGGAGTGAGAAAAACATCACGGGGTGGTGCGCATTGTATGGGTGTGTGTTACATTAGATTCACTAGTAGGAGTGAGAAAAACATCACGGGGTGGTGCGCATTGTATGGGTGTGTGTTACATTAGATTCACTAGTAGGAGTGAGAAAAACATCACGGGGTTGTGCGCATTGTATGGGTGTGTGTTACATTAGATTCACTACTAGCAGTGAGAAAAACATCACGGGGTGGTGCGCATTGTATGGGTGTGTGTCATATTAGATTCACTAGTAGGAGTGAGAAAAACATCACGGGGTGGTGCGCATTGTATGGGTGTGTGTCACATTAGATTCACTAGTAGGAGTGAGAAAAACATCACGGGGTGGTGCGCATTGTATGGGTGTGTGTCACATTAGATTCCCTAGTAGGAGTGAGAAAAACATCACGGGGTGGTGCGCATTGTATGTGTGTGTGTCTCATTAGATTCCCTAGTAGGAGTGAGAAAAACGTCACGGGGTGGTGCGCATTGTATGGGTGAATGTTACATTACATTCACTAGTAGCAGTGAGTAAAACATCACGGGGTGGTGCGCATTGTATGGGTGTGTTGTACATTACAATCACTAGTAGCAGTGACAAAAACATCACGGGGTGGTGCGCATTGTATGGGTGTGTGTTACATTACATTCACTAGTAGCAGTGAGAAAAACATCACGGGGTGGTGCGCATTGTATGGGTGTGTGTTACATTACATTCACTAGTAGGAGTGAGAAAAACATCACGGGGTGGTGCGCATTGTATGGGTGTGTGTTACATTACATTCACTAGTAGGAGTGAGAAAAACATCACGGGGTGGTGCGCCTTGTATGGGTGTGTGTTACATTAGGTTCACTAGTAGGAGTGAGAAAAACATCACGGGGTGGTGCGCCTTGTATGGGTGTGTGTTACATTAGGTTCACTAGTAGGAGTGAGAAAAACATCACGGGGTGGTGCGCATTGTATGGGTGTGTGTTACATTAGGTTCACTAGTAGGAGTGAGAAAAACATCACGGGGTGGTGCGCATTGTATGGGTGTGTGTTACAGTAGATTCACTAGTAGGAGTGAGAAAAACATCACGGGGTGGTGCGCCTTGTATGGGCGTGTGTTACATTAGATTCACTAGTAGGAGTGAGAAAAACATCACGGGGTGGTGCGCCTTGTATGGGTGTGTGTTACATTAGATTCACTAGTAGGAGTGAGAAAAACATCACGGGGTGGTTCGCATTGTATGGGTGTGTGTTACATTAGATTCACTAGTAGGAGTGAGAAAAACATCACGGGTGGTGCGCATTGAATGGGTGTGTGTTACATTAGATTCACTAGTAGGAGTGAGAAAAACATCACGGGGTGGTTCGCATTGAATGGGTGTGTGTTACATTAGATTCACTAGTAGGAGTGAGAAAAACATCACGGGGTGGTGCGCATTGTATGGGTGTGTGTTACATTAGATTCACTAGTAGCAGTGAGAAAAACATCACGGGGTGGTGCGCATTGTATGGGTGTGTGTTACATTAGATTCACTAGTAGCAGTGAGAAAAACATCACGGGTTGGTGCGCATTGTTTGGGTGTGTGTTACATTAGATTCACTAGTAGCAGTGAGAAAAACATCACGGGGTGGTGCGCATTGTATGGGTGTGTGTTACATTAGATTCACTAGTAGCAGTGAGAAAAACATCACGGGGTGGTGCGCATTGTATGGGTGTGTGTTACATTAGATTCACTAGTAGCAGTGAGAAAAACATCACGGGGTGGTGCGCATTGTATGGGTGTGTGTTACATTACATTCACTAGTAGCAGTGAGAAAAACATCACGGGGTGGTGCGCATTGTATGGGTGTGTGTTACATTAGATTCACTAGTAGCAGTGAGAAAAACATCACGGGGTGGTGCGCATTGTATGGGTGTGTGTTACATTAGATTCACTAGTAGCAGTGAGAAAAACATCACGGGGTGGTGCGCATTGTATGGGTGTGTGTTACATTAGATTCACTAGTAGGAGTGAGAAAAACATCACAGTGTGGTGCGCATTGTATGGGTGTGTGTTACATTACATTCACTAGTAGCAGTGAGAAAATCATCACGGGGTGGTGCGCATTGTTTGGGTGTGTGTTACATTAGATTCACTAGTAGCAGTGAGAAAAACATCACGGGGTGGTGCGCATTGTATGGGTGTGTGTTACATTAGATTCACTAGTAGCAGTGAGAAAAACATCACGGGGTGGTGCGCATTGTATGGCTGTGTGTTACATTTGATTCACTAGTAGCAGTGAGAAAAACATCACGGGGTGGTGCGCATTGTATGGGTGTGTGTTACATTAGATTCACTAGTAGGAGTGAGAAAAACATCACGGGGTGGTGCGCATTGTATGGGTGTGTGTCACATTAGATTCACTAGTAGGAGTGAGAAAAACATCACGGGGTGGTGCACATTGTATGTGTGTGTGTCTCATTAGATTCCCTAGTAGGAGTGAGAAAAACATCACGGGGTGGTGCGCATTGTATCGGTGTGTGTCACATTACATTCACTAGTAGCAGTGAGAAAAACATCACGGGGTGGTGCGCATTGTATGGGTGTGTGTCACATTACATTCACTAGTAAGAGTGAGAAAAACATCACGGGGTGGTGCGCATTGTATGGGTGTGTGTTACATTACATTCACTAGTAGGAGTGGGAAAAACATCACGGGGTGGTGCGCCTTGGATGGGTGTGTGTTACATTACATTCACAAGTAGGAGTGAGAAAAACATCACGGGGTGGTGCGCCTTGTATGGGTGTGTGTTACATTAGATTCACCAGTAGGAGTGAGAAAAACATCACGGGGTGGTGCGCTTGTATGGGTGTGTGTTACATTAGATTCACTAGTAGGAGTGAGAAAAACATCACGGGGTGGTGCGCATTGTATGGGTGTGTGTTACATTAGATTCACTAGTAGGAGTGAGAAAAACATCACGGGGTGGTGCGCATTGTATGGGTGTGTGTTACATTAGATTCACTAGTAGGAGTGAGAAAAACATCACGGGGTGGTGCGCGTTGTATGGGTGTGTGTTACATTAGATTCACTAGTAGGAGTGAGAAAAACATCACGGGGTGGTGCGCATTGTATGGGTGTGTGTTACATTAGATTCACTAGTAGGAGTGAGAAAAACATCACGGGGTGGTGCGCGTTGTATGGGTGTGTGTTACATTAGATTCACTAGTAGGAGTGAGAAAAACATCACGGGGTGGTGCGCATTGTATGGGTGTGTGTTACATTAGATTCACTAGTAGCAGTGAGAAAAACATCACGGGGTGGTGCGCATTGTATGGGTGTGTGTTACATTACATTCACTAGTAGCAGTGAGAAAAACATCACGGTGTGGTGCGCATTGTATGGGTGTGTGTTACATTAGATTCACTAGTAGCAGTGAGAAAAACATCACGGGGTGGTGCGCATTGTATGTGTGTGTGTTACATTAGATTTACTAGTAGGAGTGAGAAAAACATCACGGCGTGGTGCGCATTGTATGGGTGTGTGTCACATTAGATTCACTAGTAGGAGTGAGAAAAACATCACGGGGTGGTGCGCATTGTATGGGTGTGTGTTACATTAGATTCACTAGTAGGAGTGAGAAAAACATCACGGGGTGGTGCGCATTGTATGGGTGTGTGTTACATTAGATTCACTAGTAGGAGTGAGAAAAACATCACGGGGTGGTGCGCATTGTATGGGTGTGTGTTACATTAGATTCACTACTAGCAGTGAGAAAAACATCACGGGGTGGTGCGCATTGTATGGGTGTGTGTCACATTAGATTCACTAGTAGGAGTGAGAAAAACATCACGGGGTGGTGCGCATTGTATGGGTGTGTGTCACATTAGATTCACTAGTAGGAGTGAGAAAAACATCACGGGGTGGTGCGCATTGTATGGGTGTGTGTCACATTAGATTCCCTAGTAGGAGTGAGAAAAACATCACGGGGTGGTGCGCATTGTATGTGTGTGTGTCTCATTAGATTCCCTAGTAGGAGTGAGAAAAACGTCACGGGGTGGTGCGCATTGTATGGGTGAATGTTACATTACATTCACTAGTAGCAGTGAGTAAAACATCACGGGGTGGTGCGCATTGTATGGGTGTGTTGTACATTACAATCACTAGTAGCAGTGACAAAAACATCACGGGGTGGTGCGCATTGTATGGGTGTGTGTTACATTACATTCACTAGTAGCAGTGAGAAAAACATCACGGGGTGGTGCGCATTGTATGGGTGTGTGTTACATTACATTCACTAGTAGGAGTGAGAAAAACATCACGGGGTGGTGCGCATTGTATGGGTGTGTGTTACATTACATTCACTAGTAGGAGTGAGAAAAACATCACGGGGTGGTGCGCCTTGTATGGGTGTGTGTTACATTAGGTTCACTAGTAGGAGTGAGAAAAACATCACGGGGTGGTGCGCCTTGTATGGGTGTGTGTTACATTAGGTTCACTAGTAGGAGTGAGAAAAACATCACGGGGTGGTGCGCATTGTATGGGTGTGTGTTACATTAGGTTCACTAGTAGGAGTGAGAAAAACATCACGGGGTGGTGCGCATTGTATGGGTGTGTGTTACAGTAGATTCACTAGTAGGAGTGAGAAAAACATCACGGGGTGGTGCGCCTTGTATGGGCGTGTGTTACATTAGATTCACTAGTAGGAGTGAGAAAAACATCACGGGGTGGTGCGCATTGTATGGGTGTGTGTTACATTAGATTCACTAGTAGGAGTGAGAAAAACATCACGGGTGGTGCGCATTGAATGGGTGTGTGTTACATTAGATTCACTAGTAGCAGTGAGAAAAACATCACGGGGTGGTGCGCATTGTATGGGTGTGTGTTACATTAGATTCACTAGTAGCAGTGAGAAAAACATCACGGGGTGGTGCGCATTGTATGGGTGTGTGTTACATTACATTCACTAGTAGCAGTGAGAAAAACATCACGGTGTGGTGCGCATTGTATGGGTGTGTGTTACATTAGATTCACTAGTAGCAGTGAGAAAAACATCACGGGGTGGTGCGCATTGTATGTGTGTGTGTTACATTAGATTCACTAGTAGGAGGGAGAAAAACACCACGGGGTGGTGCGCATTGTATGGGTGTGTGTTACATTAGATTCACTAGTAGCAGTGAGAAAAACATCACGGGGTGGTGCGCATTGTATGGGTGTGTGTTACATTAGATTCACTAGTAGGAGTGAGAAAAACATCACGGGGTGGTGCGCATTGTATGTGTGTGTGTTACATTAGATTTACTAGTAGGAGTGAGAAAAACATCACGGCGTGGTGCGCATTGTATGGGTGTGTGTCACATTAGATTCACTAGTAGGAGTGAGAAAAACATCACGGGGTGGTGCGCATTGTATGGGTGTGTGTTACATTAGATTCACTAGTAGGAGTGAGAAAAACATCACGGGGTGGTGCGCATTGTATGGGTGTGTGTTACATTAGATTCACTAGTAGGAGTGAGAAAAACATCACGGGGTTGTGCGCATTGTATGGGTGTGTGTTACATTAGATTCACTACTAGCAGTGAGAAAAACATCACGGGGTGGTGCGCATTGTATGGGTGTGTGTCATATTAGATTCACTAGTAGGAGTGAGAAAAACATCACGGGGTGGTGCGCATTGTATGGGTGTGTGTCACATTAGATTCACTAGTAGGAGTGAGAAAAACATCACGGGGTGGTGCGCATTGTATGGGTGTGTGTCACATTAGATTCCCTAGTAGGAGTGAGAAAAACATCACGGGGTGGTGCGCATTGTATGTGTGTGTGTCTCATTAGATTCCCTAGTAGGAGTGAGAAAAACGTCACGGGGTGGTGCGCATTGTATGGGTGAATGTTACATTACATTCACTAGTAGCAGTGAGTAAAACATCACGGGGTGGTGCGCATTGTATGGGTGTGTTGTACATTACAATCACTAGTAGCAGTGACAAAAACATCACGGGGTGGTGCGCATTGTATGGGTGTGTGTTACATTACATTCACTAGTAGGAGTGAGAAAAACATCACGGGGTGGTGCGCCTTGTATGGGTGTGTGTTACATTAGGTTCACTAGTAGGAGTGAGAAAAACATCACGGGGTGGTGCGCCTTGTATGGGTGTGTGTTACATTAGGTTCACTAGTAGGAGTGAGAAAAACATCACGGGGTGGTGCGCATTGTATGGGTGTGTGTTACATTAGGTTCACTAGTAGGAGTGAGAAAAACATCACGGGGTGGTGCGCATTGTATGGGTGTGTGTTACAGTAGATTCACTAGTAGGAGTGAGAAAAACATCACGGGGTGGTGCGCCTTGTATGGGCGTGTGTTACATTAGATTCACTAGTAGGAGTGAGAAAAACATCACGGGGTGGTGCGCCTTGTATGGGTGTGTGTTACATTAGATTCACTAGTAGGAGTGAGAAAAACATCACGGGGTGGTTCGCATTGTATGGGTGTGTGTTACATTAGATTCACTAGTAGGAGTGAGAAAAACATCACGGGTGGTGCGCATTGAATGGGTGTGTGTTACATTAGATTCACTAGTAGGAGTGAGAAAAACATCACGGGGTGGTTCGCATTGAATGGGTGTGTGTTACATTAGATTCACTAGTAGGAGTGAGAAAAACATCACGGGGTGGTGCGCATTGTATGGGTGTGTGTTACATTAGATTCACTAGTAGCAGTGAGAAAAACATCACGGGGTGGTGCGCATTGTATGGGTGTGTGTTACATTAGATTCACTAGTAGCAGTGAGAAAAACATCACGGGTTGGTGCGCATTGTTTGGGTGTGTGTTACATTAGATTCACTAGTAGCAGTGAGAAAAACATCACGGGGTGGTGCGCATTGTATGGGTGTGTGTTACATTAGATTCACTAGTAGCAGTGAGAAAAACATCACGGGGTGGTGCGCATTGTATGGGTGTGTGTTACATTAGATTCACTAGTAGCAGTGAGAAAAACATCACGGGGTGGTGCGCATTGTATGGGTGTGTGTTACATTACATTCACTAGTAGCAGTGAGAAAAACATCACGGGGTGGTGCGCATTGTATGGGTGTGTGTTACATTAGATTCACTAGTAGCAGTGAGAAAAACATCACGGGGTGGTGCGCATTGTATGGGTGTGTGTTACATTAGATTCACTAGTAGCAGTGAGAAAAACATCACGGGGTGGTGCGCATTGTATGGGTGTGTGTTACATTAGATTCACTAGTAGGAGTGAGAAAAACATCACAGTGTGGTGCGCATTGTATGGGTGTGTGTTACATTACATTCACTAGTAGCAGTGAGAAAATCATCACGGGGTGGTGCGCATTGTTTGGGTGTGTGTTACATTAGATTCACTAGTAGCAGTGAGAAAAACATCACGGGGTGGTGCGCATTGTATGGGTGTGTGTTACATTAGATTCACTAGTAGCAGTGAGAAAAACATCACGGGGTGGTGCGCATTGTATGGCTGTGTGTTACATTTGATTCACTAGTAGCAGTGAGAAAAACATCACGGGGTGGTGCGCATTGTATGGGTGTGTGTTACATTAGATTCACTAGTAGGAGTGAGAAAAACATCACGGGGTGGTGCGCATTGTATGGGTGTGTGTCACATTAGATTCACTAGTAGGAGTGAGAAAAACATCACGGGGTGGTGCACATTGTATGTGTGTGTGTCTCATTAGATTCCCTAGTAGGAGTGAGAAAAACATCACGGGGTGGTGCGCATTGTATCGGTGTGTGTCACATTACATTCACTAGTAGCAGTGAGAAAAACATCACGGGGTGGTGCGCATTGTATGGGTGTGTGTCACATTACATTCACTAGTAAGAGTGAGAAAAACATCACGGGGTGGTGCGCATTGTATGGGTGTGTGTTACATTACATTCACTAGTAGGAGTGGGAAAAACATCACGGGGTGGTGCGCCTTGGATGGGTGTGTGTTACATTACATTCACAAGTAGGAGTGAGAAAAACATCACGGGGTGGTGCGCCTTGTATGGGTGTGTGTTACATTAGATTCACCAGTAGGAGTGAGAAAAACATCACGGGGTGGTGCGCTTGTATGGGTGTGTGTTACATTAGATTCACTAGTAGGAGTGAGAAAAACATCACGGGGTGGTGCGCATTGTATGGGTGTGTGTTACATTAGATTCACTAGTAGGAGTGAGAAAAACATCACGGGGTGGTGCGCATTGTATGGGTGTGTGTTACATTAGATTCACTAGTAGGAGTGAGAAAAACATCACGGGGTGGTGCGCGTTGTATGGGTGTGTGTTACATTAGATTCACTAGTAGGAGTGAGAAAAACATCACGGGGTGGTGCGCATTGTATGGGTGTGTGTTACATTAGATTCACTAGTAGGAGTGAGAAAAACATCACGGGGTGGTGCGCGTTGTATGGGTGTGTGTTACATTAGATTCACTAGTAGGAGTGAGAAAAACATCACGGGGTGGTGCGCATTGTATGGGTGTGTGTTACATTAGATTCACTAGTAGCAGTGAGAAAAACATCACGGGGTGGTGCGCATTGTATGGGTGTGTGTTACATTACATTCACTAGTAGCAGTGAGAAAAACATCACGGTGTGGTGCGCATTGTATGGGTGTGTGTTACATTAGATTCACTAGTAGCAGTGAGAAAAACATCACGGGGTGGTGCGCATTGTATGTGTGTGTGTTACATTAGATTTACTAGTAGGAGTGAGAAAAACATCACGGCGTGGTGCGCATTGTATGGGTGTGTGTCACATTAGATTCACTAGTAGGAGTGAGAAAAACATCACGGGGTGGTGCGCATTGTATGGGTGTGTGTTACATTAGATTCACTAGTAGGAGTGAGAAAAACATCACGGGGTGGTGCGCATTGTATGGGTGTGTGTTACATTAGATTCACTAGTAGGAGTGAGAAAAACATCACGGGGTGGTGCGCATTGTATGGGTGTGTGTTACATTAGATTCACTACTAGCAGTGAGAAAAACATCACGGGGTGGTGCGCATTGTATGGGTGTGTGTCACATTAGATTCACTAGTAGGAGTGAGAAAAACATCACGGGGTGGTGCGCATTGTATGGGTGTGTGTCACATTAGATTCACTAGTAGGAGTGAGAAAAACATCACGGGGTGGTGCGCATTGTATGGGTGTGTGTCACATTAGATTCCCTAGTAGGAGTGAGAAAAACATCACGGGGTGGTGCGCATTGTATGTGTGTGTGTCTCATTAGATTCCCTAGTAGGAGTGAGAAAAACGTCACGGGGTGGTGCGCATTGTATGGGTGAATGTTACATTACATTCACTAGTAGCAGTGAGTAAAACATCACGGGGTGGTGCGCATTGTATGGGTGTGTTGTACATTACAATCACTAGTAGCAGTGACAAAAACATCACGGGGTGGTGCGCATTGTATGGGTGTGTGTTACATTACATTCACTAGTAGCAGTGAGAAAAACATCACGGGGTGGTGCGCATTGTATGGGTGTGTGTTACATTACATTCACTAGTAGGAGTGAGAAAAACATCACGGGGTGGTGCGCATTGTATGGGTGTGTGTTACATTACATTCACTAGTAGGAGTGAGAAAAACATCACGGGGTGGTGCGCCTTGTATGGGTGTGTGTTACATTAGGTTCACTAGTAGGAGTGAGAAAAACATCACGGGGTGGTGCGCCTTGTATGGGTGTGTGTTACATTAGGTTCACTAGTAGGAGTGAGAAAAACATCACGGGGTGGTGCGCATTGTATGGGTGTGTGTTACATTAGGTTCACTAGTAGGAGTGAGAAAAACATCACGGGGTGGTGCGCATTGTATGGGTGTGTGTTACAGTAGATTCACTAGTAGGAGTGAGAAAAACATCACGGGGTGGTGCGCCTTGTATGGGCGTGTGTTACATTAGATTCACTAGTAGGAGTGAGAAAAACATCACGGGGTGGTGCGCATTGTATGGGTGTGTGTTACATTAGATTCACTAGTAGGAGTGAGAAAAACATCACGGGTGGTGCGCATTGAATGGGTGTGTGTTACATTAGATTCACTAGTAGCAGTGAGAAAAACATCACGGGGTGGTGCGCATTGTATGGGTGTGTGTTACATTAGATTCACTAGTAGCAGTGAGAAAAACATCACAGTGTGGTGCGCATTGTATGGGTGTGTGTTACATTACATTCACTAGTAGCAGTGAGAAAATCATCACGGGGTGGTGCGCATTGTTTGGGTATGTGTTACATTAGATTCACTAGTAGCAGTGAGAAAAACATCACGGGGTGGTGCGCATTGTATGGGTGTGTGTTACATTAGATTCACTAGTAGCAGTGAGAAAAACATCACGGGGTGGTGCACATTGTATGGCTGTGTGTTACATTTGATTCACTAGTAGCAGTGAGAAAAACATCACGGGGTGGTGCGCATTGTATGGGTGTGTGTTACATTAGATTCACTAGTAGGAGTGAGAAAAACATCACGGGGTGGTGCGCATTGTATGGGTGTGTGTCACATTAGATTCACTAGTAGGAGTGAGAAAAACATCACGGGGTGGTGCACATTGTATGTGTGTGTGTCTCATTAGATTCCCTAGTAGGAGTGAGAAAAACATCACGGGGTGGTGCGCATTGTATCGGTGTGTGTCACATTACATTCACTAGTAGCAGTGAGAAAAACATCACGGTGTGGTGCGCATTGTATGGGTGTGTGTCACATTACATTCACTAGTAGGAGTGAGAAAAACATCACGGGGTGGTGCGCATTGTATGGGTGTGTGTTACATTACATTCACTAGTAGGAGTGGGAAAAACATCACGGGGTGGTGCGCCTTGGATGGGTGTGTGTTACATTACATTCACAAGTAGGAGTGAGAAAAACATCACGGGGTGGTGCGCCTTGTATGGGTGTGTGTTACATTAGATTCACCAGTAGGAGTGAGAAAAACATCACGGGGTGGTGCGCTTGTATGGGTGTGTGTTACATTAGATTCACTAGTAGGAGTGAGAAAAACATCACGGGGTGGTGCGCATTGTATGGGTGTGTGTTACATTAGATTCACTAGTAGGAGTGAGAAAAACATCACGGGGTGGTGCGCATTGTATGGGTGTGTGTTACATTAGATTCACTAGTAGGAGTGAGAAAAACATCACGGGGTGGTGCGCGTTGTATGGGTGTGTGTTACATTAGATTCACTAGTAGGAGTGAGAAAAACATCACGGGGTGGTGCGCATTGTATGGGTGTGTGTTACATTAGATTCACTAGTAGCAGTGAGAAAAACATCAAGGGGTGGTGCGCATTGTATGGGTGTGTGTTACATTACATTCACTAGTAGCAGTGAGAAAAACATCACGGTGTGGTGCGCATTGTATGGGTGTGTGTTACATTAGATTCACTAGTAGCAGTGAGAAAAACATCACGGGGTGGTGCGCATTGTATGTGTGTGTGTTACATTAGATTCACTAGTAGGAGGGAGAAAAACATCACGGGGTGGTGCGCATTGTATGGGTGTGTGTTACATTAGATTCACTAGTAGCAGTGAGAAAAACATCACGGGGTGGTGCGCATTGTATGGGTGTGTGTTACATTAGATTCACTAGTAGGAGTGAGAAAAACATCACGGGGTGGTGCGCATTGTATGTGTGTGTGTTACATTAGATTTACTAGTAGGAGTGAGAAAAAGATCACGGCGTGGTGCGCATTGTATGGGTGTGTGTCACATTAGATTCACTAGTAGGAGTGAGAAAAACATCACGGGGTGGTGCGCATTGTATGGGTGTGTGTTACATTAGATTCACTAGTAGGAGTGAGAAAAACATCACGGGGTGGTGCGCATTGTATGGGTGTGTGTTACATTAGATTCACTAGTAGGAGTGAGAAAAACATCACGGGGTGGTGCGCATTGTATGGGTGTGTGTTACATTAGATTCACTACTAGCAGTGAGAAAAACATCACGGGGTGGTGCGCATTGTATGGGTGTGTGTCACATTAGATTCACTAGTAGGAGTGAGAAAAACATCACGGGTGGTGCGCATTGTATGGGTGTGTGTCACATTAGATTCACTAGTAGGAGTGAGAAAAACATCACGGGGTGGTGCGCATTGTATGGGTGTGTGTCACATTAGATTCCCTAGTAGGAGTGAGAAAAACATCACGGGGTGGTGCGCATTGTATGTGTGTGTGTCTCATTAGATTCCCTAGTAGGAGTGAGAAAAACGTCACGGGGTGGTGCGCATTGTATGGGTGAATGTTACATTACATTCACTAGTAGCAGTGAGTAAAACATCACGGGGTGGTGCGCATTGTATGGGTGTGTTGTACATTACAATCACTAGTAGCAGTGACAAAAACATCACGGGGTGGTGCGCATTGTATGGGTGTGTGTTACATTACATTCACTAGTAGCAGTGAGAAAAACATCACGGGGTTGTGCGCATTGTATGGGTGTGTGTTACATTACATTCACTAGTAGGAGTGAGAAAAACATCACGGGGTGGTGCACATTGTATGGGTGTGTGTTACATTACATTCACTAGTAGGAGTGAGAAAAACATCACGGGGTGGTGCGCCTTGTATGGGTGTGTGTTACATTAGGTTCACTAGTAGGAGTGAGAAAAACATCACGGGGTGGTGCGCCTTGTATGGGTGTGTGTTACATTAGGTTCACTAGTAGGAGTGAGAAAAACATCACGGGGTGGTGCGCATTGTATGGGTGTGTGTTACATTAGGTTCACTAGTAGGAGTGAGAAAAACATCACAGGGTGGTGCGCATTGTATGGGTGTGTGTTACAGTAGATTCACTAGTAGGAGTGAGAAAAACATCACGGGGTGGTGCGCCTTGTATGGGCGTGTGTTACATTAGATTCACTAGTAGGAGTGAGAAAAACATCACGGGGTGGTGCGCCTTGTATGGGTGTGTGTTACATTAGATTCACTAGTAGGAGTGAGAAAAACATCACGGGGTGGTTCGCATTGTATGGGTGTGTGTTACATTAGATTCACTAGTAGGAGTGAGAAAAACATCACGGGTGGTGCGCATTGAATGGGTGTGTGTTACATTAGATTCACTAGTAGGAGTGAGAAAAACATCACGGGGTGGTTCGCATTGTATGGGTGTGTGTTACATTAGATTCACTAGTAGGAGTGAGAAAAACATCACGGGGTGGTACGCATTGTATGGGTGTGTGTTACATTAGATTCACTAGTAGCAGTGAGAAAAACATCACGGGGTGGTGCGCATTGTATGGGTGTGTGTTACATTAGATTCACTAGTAGCAGTGAGAAAAACATCACGGGTTGGTGCGCATTGTTTGGGTGTGTGTTACATTAGATTCACTAGTAGCAGTGAGAAAAACATCACGGGGTGGTGCGCATTGTATGGGGGTGTGTTACATTAGATTCACTAGTAGCATTGAGAAAATCATCACGGGGTGGTGCGCATTGTATGGGTGTGTGTTACATTAGATTCACTAGTAGCAGTGAGAAAAACATCACGGGGTGGTGCGCATTGTATGGGTGTGTGTTACATTACATTCACTAGTAGCAGTGAGAAAAACATCACGGGGTGGTGCGCATTGTATGGGTGTGTGTTACATTAGATTCACTAGTAGCAGTGAGAAAAACATCACGGGGTGGTGCGCATTGTATGGGTGTGTGTTACATTAGATTCACTAGTAGCAGTGAGAAAAACATCACGGGGTGGTGCGCATTGTATGGGTGTGTGTTACATTAGATTCACTAGTAGCAGTGAGAAAAACATCACGGGGTGGTGCGCATTGTATGGGTGTGTGTTACATTAGATTCACTAGTAGGAGTGAGAAAAACATCACAGTGTGGTGCGCATTGTATGGGTGTGTGTTACATTACATTCACTAGTAGCAGTGAGAAAATCATCACGGGGTGGTGCGCATTGTTTGGGTGTGTGTTACATTAGATTCACTAGTAGCAGTGAGAAAAACATCACGGGGTGGTGCGCATTGTATGGGTGTGTGTTACATTAGATTCACTAGTAGCAGTGAGAAAAACATCACGGGGTGGTGCGCATTGTATGGCTGTGTGTTACATTTGATTCACTAGTAGCAGTGAGAAAAACATCACGGGGTGGTGCGCATTGTATGGGTGTGTGTTACATTAGATTCACTAGTAGGAGTGAGAAAAACATCACGGGGTGGTGCGCATTGTATGGGTGTGTGTCACATTAGATTCACTAGTAGGAGTGAGAAAAACATCACGGGGTGGTGCACATTGTATGTGTGTGTGTTTTCATTAGATTCCCTAGTAGGAGTGAGAAAAACATCACGGGGTGGTGCGCATTGTATGGGTGTGTGTCACATTACATTCACTAGTAGCAGTGAGAAAAACATCACGGGGTGGTGCGCATTGTATGGGTGTGTGTCACATTACATTCACTAGTAGCAGTGAGAAAAACATCACGGTGTGGTGCGCATTGTATGGGTGTGTGTCACATTACATTCACTAGTAGGAGTGAGAAAAACATCACGGGGTGGTTCGCATTGTATGGGTGTGTGTTACATTAGATTCACTAGTAGGAGGGAGAAAAACATCACGGGGTGGAGCGCATTGTATGGGTGTGTGTTACATTAGATTCACTAGTAGCAGTGAGAAAAACATCACGGGGTGGTGCGCATTGTATGGGTGTGTGTTACATTAGAATCACTAGTAGGAGTGAGAAAAACATCACGGGGTGGTGCGCATTGTATGTGTGTGTGTTACATTAGATTTACTAGTAGGAGTGAGAAAAACATCACGGGGTGGTGCGCATTGTATGGGTGTGTGTCACATTAGATTCACTAGTAGGAGTGAGAAAAACATCACGGGGTGGTGCGCATTGTATGGGTGTGTGTTACATTACATTCTCTAGTAGGAGTGAGAAAAACATCACGGGGTGGTGCGCATTGTATGGGTGTGTGTTACATTAGATTCACTAGTAGGAGTGAGAAAAACATCACGGGGTGGTGCGCATTGTATGGGTGTGTGTTACATTACATTCACTAGTAGGAGTGAGAAAAACATCACGGCGTGGTGCGCATTGTATGGGTGTGTGTTACATTAGATGCACTAGTAGGTGTGAGAAAAACATCACAGGGTGGTGCGCATTGTATGGGTGTGTGTTACATTACATTCACTAGTAGCAGTGAGAAAAACATCACGGGGTGGTGCGCATTGTATGGGTGTGTGTTACATTACATTCACTAGTAGCAGTGAGAAAAACATCACGGGGTGGTGCGCCTTGTATGGGTGTGTGTTACATTACATTCACTAGTAGGAGTGAGAAAAACATCACGGGGTGGTGCGCCTTGTATGGGTGTGTGTTACATTACATTCACTAGTAGGAGTGGGAAAAACATCACGGGGTGGTGCGCCTTGGATGGGTGTGTGTTACATTACATTCACAAGTAGGAGTGAGAAAAACATCACGGGGTGGTGCGCCTTGTATGGGTGTGTGTTACATTAGATTCACCGGTAGGAGTGAGAAAAACATCACGGGGTGGTGCGCTTGTATGGGTGTGTGTTACATTAGATTCACTAGTAGGAGTGAGAAAAACATCACGGGGTGGTGCGCATTGTATGGGTGTGTGTTACATTAGATTCACTAGTAGGAGTGAGAAAAACATCACGGGGTGGTGGGCATTGTATGGGTGTGTGTTACATTAGATTCACTAGTAGGAGTGAGAAAAACATCACGGGGTGGTGCGCGTTGTATGGGTGTGTGTTACATTAGATTCACTAGTAGCAGTGAGAAAAACATCACGGGGTGGTGCGCATTGTATGGGTGTGTGTTACATTAGATTCACTAGTAGCAGTGAGAAAAACATCACGGGGTGGTGCGCATTGTATGGGTGTGTGTTACATTACATTCACTAGTAGCAGTGAGAAAAACATCACGGTGTGGTGCACATTGTATGGGTGTGTGTTACATTAGATTCACTAGTAGCAGTGAGAAAAACATCACGGGGTGGTGCGCATTGTATGTGTGTGTGTTACATTAGATTCACTAGTAGGAGGGAGAAAAACATCACGGGGTGGTGCGCATTGTATGGGTGTGTGTTACATTAGATTCACTAGTAGCAGTGAGAAAAACATCACGGGGTGGTGCGCATTGTATGGGTGTGTGTTACATTAGATTCACTAGTAGGAGTGAGAAAAACATCACGGGGTGGTGCGCATTGTATGTGTGTGTGTTACATTAGATTTACTAGTAGGAGTGAGAAAAACATCACGGGGTGGTGCGCATTGTATGGGTGTGTGTCACATTAGATTCACTAGTAGGAGTGAGAAAAACATCACGGGGTGGTGCGCATTGTATGGGTGTGTGTTACATTAGATTCACTAGTAGGAGTGAGAAAAACATCACGGGGTGGTGCGCATTGTATGGGTGTGTGTTACATTAGATTCACTAGTAGGAGTGAGAAAAACATCACGGGGTGGTGCGCATTGTATGGGTGTGTGTCACATTAGATTCCCTAGTAGGAGTGAGAAAAACATCACGGGGTGGTGCGCATTGTATGGGTGTGTGTTACATTAGATTCACTAGTAGCAGTGAGAAAAACATCACGGGGTGGTGCGCATTGTATGGGTGTGTGTCACATTAGATTCACTAGTAGGAGTGAGAAAAACATCACGGGGTGGTGCGCATTGTATGGGTGTGTGTCACATTACATTCACTAGTAGCAGTGAGAAAAACATCACGGGGTGGTGCGCATTGTATGGGTGTGTGTCACATTATATTCACTAGTAGCAGTGAGAAAAACATCACGGTGTGGTGCGCATTGTATGGGTGTGTGTCACATTACATTCACTAGTAGGAGTGAGAAAAACATCACGGGGTGGTTCGCATTGTATGGGTGTGTGTTACATTAGATTCACTAGTAGGAGGGAGAAAAACATCACGGGGTGGTGCGCATTGTATGGGTGTGTGTTACATTAGATTCACTAGTAGCAGTAAGAAAAACATCACGGGGTGGTGCGCATTGTATGGGTGTGTGTTACATTAGAATCACTAGTAGGAGTGAGAAAAACATCACGGGGTGGTGCGCATTGTATGTGTGTGTGTTACATTAGATTTACTAGTAGGAGTGAGAAAAACATCACGGGGTGGTGCGCATTGTATGGGTGTGTGTCACATTAGATTCACTAGTAGGAGTGAGAAAAACATCACGGGGTGGTGCGCATTGTATGGGTGTGTGTTACATTACATTCTCTAGTAGGAGTGAGAAAAACATCACGGGGTGGTGCGCATTGTATGGGTGTGTGTTACATTAGATTCACTAGTAGGAGTGAGAAAAACATCACGGGGTGGTGCGCATTGTATGGGTGTGTGTTACATTACATTCACTAGTAGGAGTGAGAAAAACATCACGGCGTGGTGCGCATTGTATGGGTGTGTGTTACATTAGATGCACTAGTAGGAGTGAGAAAAACATCACGGGGTGGTGCGCATTGTATGGGTGTGTGTTACATTACATTCACTAGTAGCAGTGAGAAAAACATCACGGGGTGGTGCGCATTGTATGGGTGTGTGTTACATTACATTCACTAGTAGCAGTGAGAAAAACATCACGGGGTGGTGCGCCTTGTATGGGTGTGTGTTACATTACATTCACTAGTAGGAGTGAGAAAAACATCACGGGGTGGTGCGCCTTGTATGGGTGTGTGTTACATTACATTCACTAGTAGGAGTGGGAAAAACATCACGGGGTGGTGCGCTTGGATGGGTGTGTGTTACATTACATTCACAAGTAGGAGTGAGAAAAACATCACGGGGTGGTGCGCCTTGTATGGGTGTGTGTTACATTAGATTCACCAGTAGGAGTGAGAAAAACATCACGGGGTGGTGCGCTTGTATGGGTGTGTGTTACATTAGATTCACTAGTAGGAGTGAGAAAAACATCACGGGGTGGTGCGCATTGTATGGGTGTGTGTTACATTAGATTCACTAGTAGGAGTGAGAAAAACATCACGGGGTGGTGCGCATTGTATGGGTGTGTGTTACATTAGATTCACTAGTAGGAGTGAGAAAAACATCACGGGGTGGTGCGCGTTGTATGGGTGTGTGTTACATTAGATTCACTAGTAGGAGTGAGAAAAACATCACGGGGTGGTGCGCATTGTATGGGTGTGTGTTACATTAGATTCACTAGTAGCAGTGAGAAAAACATCACGGGGTGGTGCGCATTGTATGGGTGTGTGTTACATTACATTCACTAGTAGCAGTGAGAAAAACATCACGGTGTGGTGCACATTGTATGGGTGTGTGTTACATTAGATTCACTAGTAGCAGTGAGAAAAACATCACGGGGTGGTGCGCATTGTATGTGTGTGTGTTACATTAGATTCACTAGTAGGAGGGAGAAAAACATCACGGGGTGGTGCGCATTGTATGGGTGTGTGTTACATTAGATTCACTAGTAGCAGTGAGAAAAACATCACGGGGTGGTGCGCATTGTATGGGTGTGTGTTACATTAGATTCACTAGTAGGAGTGAGAAAAACATCACGGGGTGGTGCGCATTGTATGTGTGTGTGTTACATTAGATTTACTAGTAGGAGTGAGAAAAACATCACGGGGTGGTGCGCATTGTATGGGTGTGTGTCACATTAGATTCACTAGTAGGAGTGAGAAAAACATCACGGGGTGGTGCGCATTGTATGGGTGTGTGTTACATTAGATTCACTAGTAGGAGTGAGAAAAACATCACGGGGTGGTGCGCATTGTATGGGTGTGTGTTACATTAGATTCACTAGTAGGAGTGAGAAAAACATCACGGGGTGGTGCGCATTGTATGGGTGTGTGTTACATTAGATTCACTACTAGCAGTGAGAAAAACATCACGGGGTGGTGCGCATTGTATGGGTGTGTGTCACATTAGATTCACTAGTAGGAGTGAGAAAAACATCACGGGGTGGTGCGCATTGTATGGGTGTGTGTCACATTAGATTCACTAGTAGGAGTGAGAAAAACATCACGGGGTGGTGCGCATTGTATGGGTGTGTGTCACATTAGATTCCCTAGTAGGAGTGAGAAAAACATCACGGGGTGGTGCGCATTGTATGGGTGTGTGTTACAGTAGATTCACTAGTAGCAGTGAGAAAAACATCACGGGGTGGTGCGCATTGTATGGGTGTGTGTTACATTAGATTCACTAGTAGCAGTGAGAAAAACATCACGGGGTGGTGCGCATTGTTTGGGTCTGTGTTACATTAGATTCACTAGTAGCAGTGAGAAAAACATCACGGGGTGGTGTGTATTGTATGGGTGTGTGTTACATTAGATTCACTAGTAGCATTGAGAAAAACATCACGGGGTGGTGCGCATTGTATGGGTGTGTGTTACATTAGATTCACTAGTAGCAGTGAGAAAAACATCACGGGGTGGTGCGCATTGAAATGGTGTGTGTTACATTAGATTCACTAGTAGGAGTGAGAAAAACATCACGGGGTGGTGCACATTGTATGGGTGTGTGTTACATTAGATTCACTAGTAGCAGTGAGAAAAACATCACGGGGTGGTGCGCATTGTATGGGTGTGTGTTACATTACATTCACTAGTAGCAGTGAGAAAAACATCACGGGGTGGTGCGCATTGTATGGGTGTGTGTTACATTACATTCACTAGTAGCAGTGAGAAAAACATCACGGGGTGGTGCGCATTGTATGGGTATGTGTTACATTAGATTCACTAGTAGCAGTGAGAAAAACATCACGGGGTGGTGCGCATTGTATGGGTGTGTGTTACATTAGATTCACTAGTAGCAGTGAGAAAAACATCACGGGGTGCTGCGCATTGCATGGGTGTGTGTCACATTAGATTCACTAGTAGGAGTGAGAAAAACATCACGGGGTGGTGCGCATTGTATGTGTGTGTGTTACATTAGATTTACTAGTAGGAGTGAGAAAAACATCACGGCGTGGTGCGCATTGTATGGGTGTGTGTCACATTAGATTCACTAGTAGGAGTGAGAAAAACATCACGGGGTGGTGCGCATTGTATGGGTGTGTGTTACATTAGATTCACTAGTAGGAGTGAGAAAAACATCACGGGGTGGTGCGCATTGTATGGGTGTGTGTTACATTAGTTTCACTAGTAGGAGTGAGAAAAACATCACGGGGTGGTGCGCATTGTATGGGTGTGTGTCACATTAGATTCACTAGTAGGAGTGAGAAAAACATCACGGGGTGGTGCACATTGTATGTGTGTGTGTTTTCATTAGATTCCCTAGTAGGAGTGAGAAAAACATCACGGGGTGGTGCGCATTGTATGGGTGTGTGTCACATTACATTCACTAGTAGCAGTGAGAAAAACATCACGGGGTGGTGCGCATTGTATGGGTGTGTGTCACATTACATTCACTAGTAGCAGTGAGAAAAACATCACGGTGTGGTGCGCATTGTATGGGTGTGTGTCACATTACATTCACTAGTAGGAGTGAGAAAAACATCACGGGGTGGTTCGCATTGTATGGGTGTGTGTTACATTAGATTCACTAGTAGGAGGGAGAAAAACATCACGGGGTGGAGCGCATTGTATGGGTGTGTGTTACATTAGATTCACTAGTAGCAGTGAGAAAAACATCACGGGGTGGTGCGCATTGTATGGGTGTGTGTTACATTAGAATCACTAGTAGGAGTGAGAAAAACATCACGGGGTGGTGCGCATTGTATGTGTGTGTGTTACATTAGATTTACTAGTAGGAGTGAGAAAAACATCACGGGGTGGTGCGCATTGTATGGGTGTGTGTCACATTAGATTCACTAGTAGGAGTGAGAAAAACATCACGGGGTGGTGCGCATTGTATGGGTGTGTGTTACATTACATTCTCTAGTAGGAGTGAGAAAAACATCACGGGGTGGTGCGCATTGTATGGGTGTGTGTTACATTAGATTCACTAGTAGGAGTGAGAAAAACATCACGGGGTGGTGCGCATTGTATGGGTGTGTGTTACATTACATTCACTAGTAGGAGTGAGAAAAACATCACGGCGTGGTGCGCATTGTATGGGTGTGTGTTACATTAGATGCACTAGTAGGTGTGAGAAAAACATCACAGGGTGGTGCGCATTGTATGGGTGTGTGTTACATTACATTCACTAGTAGCAGTGAGAAAAACATCACGGGGTGGTGCGCATTGTATGGGTGTGTGTTACATTACATTCACTAGTAGCAGTGAGAAAAACATCACGGGGTGGTGCGCCTTGTATGGGTGTGTGTTACATTACATTCACTAGTAGGAGTGAGAAAAACATCACGGGGTGGTGCGCCTTGTATGGGTGTGTGTTACATTACATTCACTAGTAGGAGTGGGAAAAACATCACGGGGTGGTGCGCCTTGGATGGGTGTGTGTTACATTACATTCACAAGTAGGAGTGAGAAAAACATCACGGGGTGGTGCGCCTTGTATGGGTGTGTGTTACATTAGATTCACCGGTAGGAGTGAGAAAAACATCACGGGGTGGTGCGCTTGTATGGGTGTGTGTTACATTAGATTCACTAGTAGGAGTGAGAAAAACATCACGGGGTGGTGCGCATTGTATGGGTGTGTGTTACATTAGATTCACTAGTAGGAGTGAGAAAAACATCACGGGGTGGTGCGCATTGTATGGGTGTGTGTTACATTAGATTCACTAGTAGGAGTGAGAAAAACATCACGGGGTGGTGCGCGTTGTATGGGTGTGTGTTACATTAGATTCACTAGTAGCAGTGAGAAAAACATCACGGGGTGGTGCGCATTGTATGGGTGTGTGTTACATTAGATTCACTAGTAGCAGTGAGAAAAACATCACGGGGTGGTGCGCATTGTATGGGTGTGTGTTACATTACATTCACTAGTAGCAGTGAGAAAAACATCACGGTGTGGTGCACATTGTATGGGTGTGTGTTACATTAGATTCACTAGTAGCAGTGAGAAAAACATCACGGGGTGGTGCGCATTGTATGTGTGTGTGTTACATTAGATTCACTAGTAGGAGGGAGAAAAACATCACGGGGTGGTGCGCATTGTATGGGTGTGTGTTACATTAGATTCACTAGTAGCAGTGAGAAAAACATCACGGGGTGGTGCGCATTGTATGGGTGTGTGTTACATTAGATTCACTAGTAGGAGTGAGAAAAACATCACGGGGTGGTGCGCATTGTATGTGTGTGTGTTACATTAGATTTACTAGTAGGAGTGAGAAAAACATCACGGGGTGGTGCGCATTGTATGGGTGTGTGTCACATTAGATTCACTAGTAGGAGTGAGAAAAACATCACGGGGTGGTGCGCATTGTATGGGTGTGTGTTACATTAGATTCACTAGTAGGAGTGAGAAAAACATCACGGGGTGGTGCGCATTGTATGGGTGTGTGTTACATTAGATTCACTAGTAGGAGTGAGAAAAACATCACGGGGTGGTGCGCATTGTATGGGTGTGTGTCACATTAGATTCCCTAGTAGGAGTGAGAAAAACATCACGGGGTGGTGCGCATTGTATGGGTGTGTGTTACATTAGATTCACTAGTAGCAGTGAGAAAAACATCACGGGGTGGTGCGCATTGTATGGGTGTGTGTCACATTAGATTCACTAGTAGGAGTGAGAAAAACATCACGGGGTGGTGCGCATTGTATGGGTGTGTGTCACATTACATTCACTAGTAGCAGTGAGAAAAACATCACGGGGTGGTGCGCATTGTATGGGTGTGTGTCACATTATATTCACTAGTAGCAGTGAGAAAAACATCACGGTGTGGTGCGCATTGTATGGGTGTGTGTCACATTACATTCACTAGTAGGAGTGAGAAAAACATCACGGGGTGGTTCGCATTGTATGGGTGTGTGTTACATTAGATTCACTAGTAGGAGGGAGAAAAACATCACGGGGTGGTGCGCATTGTATGGGTGTGTGTTACATTAGATTCACTAGTAGCAGTAAGAAAAACATCACGGGGTGGTGCGCATTGTATGGGTGTGTGTTACATTAGAATCACTAGTAGGAGTGAGAAAAACATCACGGGGTGGTGCGCATTGTATGTGTGTGTGTTACATTAGATTTACTAGTAGGAGTGAGAAAAACATCACGGGGTGGTGCGCATTGTATGGGTGTGTGTCACATTAGATTCACTAGTAGGAGTGAGAAAAACATCACGGGGTGGTGCGCATTGTATGGGTGTGTGTTACATTACATTCTCTAGTAGGAGTGAGAAAAACATCACGGGGTGGTGCGCATTGTATGGGTGTGTGTTACATTAGATTCACTAGTAGGAGTGAGAAAAACATCACGGGGTGGTGCGCATTGTATGGGTGTGTGTTACATTACATTCACTAGTAGGAGTGAGAAAAACATCACGGCGTGGTGCGCATTGTATGGGTGTGTGTTACATTAGATGCACTAGTAGGAGTGAGAAAAACATCACGGGGTGGTGCGCATTGTATGGGTGTGTGTTACATTACATTCACTAGTAGCAGTGAGAAAAACATCACGGGGTGGTGCGCATTGTATGGGTGTGTGTTACATTACATTCACTAGTAGCAGTGAGAAAAACATCACGGGGTGGTGCGCCTTGTATGGGTGTGTGTTACATTACATTCACTAGTAGGAGTGAGAAAAACATCACGGGGTGGTGCGCCTTGTATGGGTGTGTGTTACATTACATTCACTAGTAGGAGTGGGAAAAACATCACGGGGTGGTGCGCTTGGATGGGTGTGTGTTACATTACATTCACAAGTAGGAGTGAGAAAAACATCACGGGGTGGTGCGCCTTGTATGGGTGTGTGTTACATTAGATTCACCAGTAGGAGTGAGAAAAACATCACGGGGTGGTGCGCTTGTATGGGTGTGTGTTACATTAGATTCACTAGTAGGAGTGAGAAAAACATCACGGGGTGGTGCGCATTGTATGGGTGTGTGTTACATTAGATTCACTAGTAGGAGTGAGAAAAACATCACGGGGTGGTGCGCATTGTATGGGTGTGTGTTACATTAGATTCACTAGTAGGAGTGAGAAAAACATCACGGGGTGGTGCGCGTTGTATGGGTGTGTGTTACATTAGATTCACTAGTAGGAGTGAGAAAAACATCACGGGGTGGTGCGCATTGTATGGGTGTGTGTTACATTAGATTCACTAGTAGCAGTGAGAAAAACATCACGGGGTGGTGCGCATTGTATGGGTGTGTGTTACATTACATTCACTAGTAGCAGTGAGAAAAACATCACGGTGTGGTGCACATTGTATGGGTGTGTGTTACATTAGATTCACTAGTAGCAGTGAGAAAAACATCACGGGGTGGTGCGCATTGTATGTGTGTGTGTTACATTAGATTCACTAGTAGGAGGGAGAAAAACATCACGGGGTGGTGCGCATTGTATGGGTGTGTGTTACATTAGATTCACTAGTAGCAGTGAGAAAAACATCACGGGGTGGTGCGCATTGTATGGGTGTGTGTTACATTAGATTCACTAGTAGGAGTGAGAAAAACATCACGGGGTGGTGCGCATTGTATGTGTGTGTGTTACATTAGATTTACTAGTAGGAGTGAGAAAAACATCACGGGGTGGTGCGCATTGTATGGGTGTGTGTCACATTAGATTCACTAGTAGGAGTGAGAAAAACATCACGGGGTGGTGCGCATTGTATGGGTGTGTGTTACATTAGATTCACTAGTAGGAGTGAGAAAAACATCACGGGGTGGTGCGCATTGTATGGGTGTGTGTTACATTAGATTCACTAGTAGGAGTGAGAAAAACATCACGGGGTGGTGCGCATTGTATGGGTGTGTGTTACATTAGATTCACTACTAGCAGTGAGAAAAACATCACGGGGTGGTGCGCATTGTATGGGTGTGTGTCACATTAGATTCACTAGTAGGAGTGAGAAAAACATCACGGGGTGGTGCGCATTGTATGGGTGTGTGTCACATTAGATTCACTAGTAGGAGTGAGAAAAACATCACGGGGTGGTGCGCATTGTATGGGTGTGTGTCACATTAGATTCCCTAGTAGGAGTGAGAAAAACATCACGGGGTGGTGCGCATTGTATGGGTGTGTGTTACAGTAGATTCACTAGTAGCAGTGAGAAAAACATCACGGGGTGGTGCGCATTGTATGGGTGTGTGTTACATTAGATTCACTAGTAGCAGTGAGAAAAACATCACGGGGTGGTGCGCATTGTTTGGGTCTGTGTTACATTAGATTCACTAGTAGCAGTGAGAAAAACATCACGGGGTGGTGTGTATTGTATGGGTGTGTGTTACATTAGATTCACTAGTAGCATTGAGAAAAACATCACGGGGTGGTGCGCATTGTATGGGTGTGTGTTACATTAGATTCACTAGTAGCAGTGAGAAAAACATCACGGGGTGGTGCGCATTGAAATGGTGTGTGTTACATTAGATTCACTAGTAGGAGTGAGAAAAACATCACGGGGTGGTGCACATTGTATGGGTGTGTGTTACATTAGATTCACTAGTAGCAGTGAGAAAAACATCACGGGGTGGTGCGCATTGTATGGGTGTGTGTTACATTACATTCACTAGTAGCAGTGAGAAAAACATCACGGGGTGGTGCGCATTGTATGGGTGTGTGTTACATTACATTCACTAGTAGCAGTGAGAAAAACATCACGGGGTGGTGCGCATTGTATGGGTATGTGTTACATTAGATTCACTAGTAGCAGTGAGAAAAACATCACGGGGTGGTGCGCATTGTATGGGTGTGTGTTACATTAGATTCACTAGTAGCAGTGAGAAAAACATCACGGGGTGCTGCGCATTGCATGGGTGTGTGTCACATTAGATTCACTAGTAGGAGTGAGAAAAACATCACGGGGTGGTGCGCATTGTATGGGTGTGTGTCACATTAGATTCACTAGTAGGAGTGAGAAAAACATCACGGGGTGGTGCGCATTGTATGGGTGTGTGTCTCATTAGATTCCCTAGTAGGAGTGAGAAAAACATCACGGGGTGGTGCGCATTGTATGGGTGTGTGTTACATTACATTCACTAGTAGCAGTGAGAAAAACATCACGGGGTGGTGCGCATTGTATGGGTGTGTGTTACATTACATTCACTAGTAGCAGTGAGAAAAACATCACGGGGTGGTGCGCATTGTATGGGTGTGTGTTACATTACATTCACTAGTAGGAGTGAGAAAAACATCACGGGGTGGTGCGCCTTGTATGGGTGTGTGTTACATTGCATTCACTAGTAGGAGTGAGAAAAACATCACGGGGTGGTGCGCCTTGTATGGGCGTGTGTTACATTAGATTCACTAGTAGGAGTGAGAAAAACATCACGGGGTGGTGCGCATTGTATGTGTGTGTGTTACATTACATTCACTAGTAGGAGTGAGAAAAACATCACGGGGTGGTGCGCATAGTATGGGTGTGTGTCACATTAGATTCACTAGTAGGAGTGAGAAAAACATCACGGGGTGGTGCGCATTGTATGTGTGTGTGTCTCATTAGATTCCCTAGTAGGAGTGAGAAAAACATTACGGGGTGGTGCGCATTGTATGGGTGTGTGTTACATTACATTCACTAGTAGCAGTGAGAAAAACATCACGGGGTGGTGCGCATTGTATGGGTGTGTGTTACATTACAATCACTAGTAGCAGTGAGAAAAACATCACGGGGTGGTGCGCATTGTATGGGTGTGTGTTACATTACATTCACTAGTAGCAGTGAGAAAAACATCACGGGGTGGTGCGCATTGTATGGGTGTGTGTTACATTACATTCACTAGTAGGAGTGAGAAAAACATCACGGGGTGGTGCGCCTTCTATGGGTGTGTGTTACATTACATTCACTAGTAGGAGTGAGAAAAACATCACGGTGTGGTGCGCCTTGTATGGGTGTGTGTTACATTAGGTTCACTAGTAGGAGTGAGAAAAACATCACGGGGTGGTGCGCCTTGTATGGGTGTGTGTTACATTAGGTTCACTAGTAGGAGTGAGAAAAACATCACGGGGTGGTGCACATTGTATGGGTGTGTGTTACATTAGATTCACTAGTAGGAGTGAGAAAAACATCACGGGGTGGTGCGCATTGTATGGGTGTGTGTTACATTAGATTCACTAGTAGCAGTGAGAAAAACATCACGGGGTGGTGCGCATTGTATGGGTGTGTGTTACATTAGATTCACTAGTAGCAGTGAGAAAAACATCACGGGGTGGTGCGCATTGTTTGGGTGTGTGTTACATTAGATTCACTAGTAGCAGTGAGAAAAACATCACGGGGTGGTGCGCATTGTATGGGTGTGTGTTACATTAGATTCACTAGTAGCATTGAGAAAAACATCACGGGGTGGTGCGCATTGTATGGGTGTGTGTTACATTAGATTCACTAGTAGCAGTGAGAAAAACATCACGGGGTGGTGCGCATTGTATTGGTGTGTGTTACATTAGATTCACTAGTAGGAGTGAGAAAAACATCACGGGGTGGTGCGCATTGTATGGGTGTGTGTTACATTAGATTCACTAGTAGCAGTGAGAAAAACATCACGGGGTGGTGCGCATTGTATGGGTGTGTGTTACATTACATTCACTAGTAGCAGTGAGAAAAACATCACGGGGTGGTGCGCATTGTATGGGTGTGTGTTACATTACATTCACTAGTAGCATTGAGAAAAACATCACGGGGTGGTGCGCATTGTATGGGTGTGTGTTACATTAGATTCACTAGTAGCAGTGAGAAAAACATCACGGGGTGGTGCGCATTGTATGGGTGTGTGTTACATTAGATTCACTAGTAGCAGTGAGAAAAACATCACGGGGTGGTGCGCATTGTATGGGTGTGTGTTACATTAGATTCACTAGTAGCAGTGAGAAAAACATCACGGGGTGGTGCGCATTGCATGGGTGTGTGTCACATTAGATTCACTAGTAGGAGTGAGAAAAACATCACGGGGTGGTGCGCATTGTATGGGTGTGTGTCACATTAGATTCATTAGTAGGAGTGAGAAAAACATCACGGGGTGGTGCGCATTGTATGGGTGTGTGTCTCATTAGATTCCCTAGTAGGAGTGAGAAAAACATCACGGGGTGGTGCGCATTGTATGGGTGTGTGTCACATTAGATTCACTAGTAGGAGTGAGAAAAACATCACGGGGTGGTGCGCATTGTATGGGTGTGTGTCACATTAGATTCACTAGTAGGAGTGAGAAAAACATCACGGGGTGGTGCGCATTGTATGGGTGTGTGTTACATTACATTCACCAGTAGGAGTGAGAAAAACATCACGGGGTGGTGCGCCTTGTATGGGTGTGTGTTACATTAGATTCACCAGTAGGAGTGAGAAAAACATCACGGGGTGGTGCACTTGTATGGGTGTGTGTTACATTAGATTCACTAGTAGGAGTGAGAAAAACATCACGGGGTGGTGCGCATTGTATGGGTGTGTGTTACATTAGATTCACTAGTAGGAGTGAGAAAAACATCACGGGGTGGTGCGCATTGTATGGGTGTGTGTTACATTAGATTCACTAGTAGGAGTGAGAAAAACATCACGGGGTGGTGCGCATTGTATGGGTGTGTGTTACATTAGATTCACTAGTAGGAGTGAGAAAAACATCACGGGGTGGTGCGCATTGTATGGGTGTGTGTTACATTAGATTCACTAGTAGCAGTGAGAAAAACATCACGGGGTGGTGCGCATTGTATGGGTGTGTGTTACATTACATTCACTAGTAGCAGTGAGAAAAACATCACGGGGTGGTGCGCATTGTATGGGTGTGTGTTACATTAGATTCACTAGTAGCAGTGAGAAAAACATCACGGGGTGGTGCGCATTGTATGGGTGTGTGTTACATTAGATTCACTAGTAGGAGGGAGAAAAACATCACGGGGTGGTGCGCATTGTATGGGTGTGTGTTACATTAGATTCACTAGTAGCAGTGAGAAAAACATCACGGGGTGGTGCGCATTGTATGGGTGTGTGTTACATTAGATTCACTAGTAGGAGTGATAAAAACATCTCGGGGTGGTGCGCATTGTATGTGTGTGTGTTACATTAGATTTACTAGTAGGAGTGAGAAAAACATCACGGGGTGGTGCGCATTGTATGGGTGTGTGTCACATTAGATTCACTAGTAGGAGTGAGAAAAACATCACGGGGTGGTGCGCATTGTATGGGTGTGTGTTACATTACATTCACTAGTAGGAGTGAGAAAAACATCACGGGGTGGTGCGCCTTGTATGGGTGTGTGTTACATTACATTCACTAGTAGGAGTGAGAAAAACATCACGTGGTGGTGCGGCTTGTATTGGTGTGTGTTACATTAGATTCACTAGTAGCAGTGAGAAAAACATCACGGGGTGGTGCGCATTCTATGGGTGTGTGTTACATTACATTCACTAGCAGGAGTGAGAAAAATATCACGGGGTGGTGCGCATTGTATGGGTGTGTGTTACATTAGATTCACTAGTAGCAGTGAGAAAAACATCACGGGGTGGTGCGCATTGTATGGGTGTGCGTTACATTACATTCACTAGTAGCAGTGAGAAAAACATCACGGGGTGGTGCGCCTTGTATGGGTGTGTGTTACATTAGATTCACTAGTAGGAGTGAGAAAAACATCACGGGGTGGTGCGCCTTGTATGGGTGTGTGTTACATTAGATTCACTAGTAGGAGTGAGAAAAACATCACGGGGTGGTGCGCATTGTATGGGTGTGTGTCACATTAGATTCACTAGTAGCAGTGAGAAAAACATCACGGGGTGGTGCGCATTGTATGGGTGTGCGTTACATTACATTCACTAGTAGCAGTGAGAAAAACATCACGGGGTGGTGCGCATTCTATGGGTGTGTGTTACATTACATTCACTAGCAGGAGTGAGAAAAATATCACGGGGTGGTGCGCATTGTATGGGTGTGTGTTACATTACATTCACTAGTAGCATTGAGAAAAACATCACGGTGTGGTGCGCATTGTATGGGTGTGTGTTACATTAGATTCACTAGTAGCAGTGAGAAAAACATCACGGGGTGGTGCGCATTGTATGGGTGTGTGTTACATTAGATTCACTAGTAGCAGTGAGAAAAACATCACGGGGTGGTGCGCATTGTATGGGTGTGTGTTACATTAGATTCACTAGTAGCAGTGAGAAAAACATCACGGGGTGGTGCGCATTGCATGGGTGTGTGTCACATTAGATTCACTAGTAGGAGTGAGAAAAACATCACGGGGTGGTGCGCATTGTATGGGTGTGTGTCACATTAGATTCATTAGTAGGAGTGAGAAAAACATCACGGGGTGGTGCGCATTGTATGGGTGTGTGTCTCATTAGATTCCCTAGTAGGAGTGAGAAAAACATCACGGGGTGGTGCGCATTGTATGGGTGTGTGTCACATTAGATTCACTAGTAGGAGTGAGAAAAACATCACGGGGTGGTGCGCATTGTATGGGTGTGTGTCACATTAGATTCACTAGTAGGAGTGAGAAAAACATCACGGGGTGGTGCGCATTGTATGGGTGTGTGTTACATTACATTCACCAGTAGGAGTGAGAAAAACATCACGGGGTGGTGCGCCTTGTATGGGTGTGTGTTACATTAGATTCACCAGTAGGAGTGAGAAAAACATCACGGGGTGGTGCACTTGTATGGGTGTGTGTTACATTAGATTCACTAGTAGGAGTGAGAAAAACATCACGGGGTGGTGCGCATTGTATGGGTGTGTGTTACATTAGATTCACTAGTAGGAGTGAGAAAAACATCACGTGGTGGTGCGCATTGTATGGGTGTGTGTTACATTAGATTCACTAGTAGGAGTGAGAAAAACATCACGGGGTGGTGCGCATTGTATGGGTGTGTGTTACATTAGATTCACTAGTAGGAGTGAGAAAAACATCACGGGGTGGTGCGCATTGTATGGGTGTGTGTTACATTAGATTCACTAGTAGCAGTGAGAAAAACATCACGGGGTGGTGCGCATTGTATGGGTGTGTGTTACATTACATTCACTAGTAGCAGTGAGAAAAACATCACGGGGTGGTGCGCATTGTATGGGTGTGTGTTACATTAGATTCACTAGTAGCAGTGAGAAAAACATCACGGGGTGGTGCGCATTGTATGGGTGTGTGTTACATTAGATTCACTAGTAGGAGGGAGAAAAACATCACGGGGTGGTGCGCATTGTATGGGTGTGTGTTACATTTGATTCACTAGTAGCAGTGAGAAAAACATCACGGGGTGGTGCGCATTGTATGGGTGTGTGTTACATTAGATTCACTAGTAGGAGTGATAAAAACATCTCGGGGTGGTGCGCATTGTATGTGTGTGTGTTACATTAGATTTACTAGTAGGAGTGAGAAAAACATCACGGGGTGGTGCGCATTGTATGGGTGTGTGTCACATTAGATTCACTAGTAGGAGTGAGAAAAACATCACGGGGTGGTGCGCATTGTATGGGTGTGTGTTACATTACATTCACTAGTAGGAGTGAGAAAAACATCACGGGGTGGTGCGCCTTGTATGGGTGTGTGTTACATTACATTCACTAGTAGGAGTGAGAAAAACATCACGTGGTGGTGCGGCTTGTATTGGTGTGTGTTACATTAGATTCACTAGTAGCAGTGAGAAAAACATCACGGGGTGGTGCGCATTCTATGGGTGTGTGTTACATTACATTCACTAGCAGGAGTGAGAAAAATATCACGGGGTGGTGCGCATTGTATGGGTGTGTGTTACATTAGATTCACTAGTAGCAGTGAGAAAAACATCACGGGGTGGTGCGCATTGTATGGGTGTGCGTTACATTACATTCACTAGTAGCAGTGAGAAAAACATCACGGGGTGGTGCGCCTTGTATGGGTGTGTGTTACATTAGATTCACTAGTAGGAGTGAGAAAAACATCACGGGGTGGTGCGCCTTGTATGGGTGTGTGTTACATTAGATTCACTAGTAGGAGTGAGAAAAACATCACGGGGTGGTGCGCATTGTATGGGTGTGTGTCACATTAGATTCACTAGTAGCAGTGAGAAAAACATCACGGGGTGGTGCGCATTGTATGGGTGTGCGTTACATTACATTCACTAGTAGCAGTGAGAAAAACATCACGGGGTGGTGCGCATTCTATGGGTGTGTGTTACATTACATTCACTAGCAGGAGTGAGAAAAATATCACGGGGTGGTGCGCATTGTATGGGTGTGTGTTACATTAGATTCACTACTAGCAGTGAGAAAAATATCACGGGGTGGTGCGCATTGTATGGGTGTGTGTTACATTACATTCACTAGTAGCAGTGGGAAAAACATCACGGGGTGGTGCGCATTGTATGGGTGTGTGTTACATTACATTCACTAGTAGGAGTGAGAAAAACATCACGGGGTGGTGCGCCTTGTATGGGTGTGTGTTACATTACATTCACTAGTAGGAGTGAGAAAAACATCACGGGGTGGTGCGCCTTGTATGGGTGTGTGTTACATTAGATTCACTAGTAGGAGTGAGAAAAACATCACGGGGTGGTGCGCCTTGTATGGGTGTGTGTTACATTAGATTCACTAGTAGGAGTGAGAAAAACATCACGGGGTGGTGCGCATTGTATGGGTGTGTGTTACATTAGATTCACTAGTAGGAGTGAGAAAAATATCACGGGGTGGTGCGCATTGTATGGGTGTGTGTTACATTAGATTCACTAGTAGCAGTGAGAAAAACATCACGGGGTGGTGCGCATTGTATGGGTGTGTGTTACATTAGATTCACTAGTAGCAGTGAGAAAAACATCACGGGGTGGTGCGCATTGTTTGGGTGTGTGTTACATTAGATTCACTAGTAGCAGTGAGAAAAACATCACGGGGTGGTGCGCATAGTATGGGTGTGTGTTACATTAGATTCACTACTAGCAGTGAGAAAAACATCACGGGGTGGTGCGCATTGTATGGGTGTGTGTTACATTAGATTCACTAGTAGGAGTGAGAAAAACATCACGGGGTGGTGCGCATTGTATGGGTGTGTGTTACATTAGATTCACTAGTAGGAGTGAGAAAAACATCACGGGGTGGTGCGCATTGTATGGGTGTGTGTTACATTAGATTCACTAGTTGGAGTGAGAAAAACATCACGGAGTGGTGCGGATTGTATGGGTGTGTGTTACATTAGATTCACTAGTAGCAGTGAGAAAAACATCACGGGGTGGTGCGCATTGTATGGGTGTGTGTTACATTAGATTCACTAGTGGCAGTGAGAAAAACATCACGGGGTGGTGCGCACTGTATGGGTGTGTGTTACATTAGATTCACTAGTAGGAGTGAGAAAAACATCACGGGGTGGTGCGCATTGTATGGGTGTGTGTTACATTACATTCACTAGTAGCAGTGAGAAAAACATCACGGGGTGGTGCGCATTGTATGGGTGTGTGTTACATTAGATTCACTAGTAGCAGTGAGAAAAACATCACGGGGTGGTGCGCATTGTATGGGTGTGTGTTACATTAGATTCACTAGTAGCAGTGAGAAAAACATCACGGGGTGGTGCGCATTGTATGGGTGTGTGTTACATTAGATTCACTAGTAGCAGTGAGAAAAACATCAAGGGGTGGTGCGCATTGTATGGGTGTGTGTTACATTAGATTCACTAGTAGCAGTGAGAAAAACATCACGGGTTGGTGCGCATTGTATGGGTGTGTGTTACATTACATTCACTAGTAGCAGTGAGAAAAAAATCACGGGGTGGTTCGCATTGTATGGGTGTGTGTTACATTACATTCACTAGTAGGAGTGGGAAAAACATCACGGGGTGGTGCGCCTTGTATGGGTGTGTGTTACATTACATTCACTAGTAGGAGTGGGAAAAACATCACGGGGTGGTGCGCCTTGTATGGGTGTGTGTTACATTACATTAACAAGTAGGAGTGAGAAAAACATCACGGGGTGGTGCGCCTTGTATGGGTGTGTGTTACATTACATTCACCAGTAGGAGTGAGAAAAACATCACGGGGTGGTGCGCCTTGTATGGGTGTGTGTTACATTACATTCACCAGTAGGAGTGAGAAAAACATCACGGGGTGGTGCGCCTTGTATGGGTGTGTGTTACATTAGATTCACCACTAGGAGTGAGAAAAACATCACGGGGTGGTGCGCTTGTATGGGTGTGTGTTACATTAGATTCACCAGTAGGAGTGAGAAAAACATCACGGGGTGGTGCGCATTGTATGGGTGTGTGTTACATTAGATTCACTAGTAGGAGTGAGAAAAACATCACGGGGTGGTGCGCATTGTATGGGTGTGTGTTACATTAGATTCACTAGTAGGAGTGAGAAAAACATCACGGGGTGGTGCGCATTGTATGGGTGTGTGTTACATTAGATTCACTAGTAGGAGGGAGAAAAACATCACGGGGTGGTGCGCATTCTATGGGTGTGTGTTACATTAGATTCACTAGTAGCAGTGAGAAAAACATCACGGGGTGGTGCGCATTGTATGGGTGTGTGTTACATTAGATTCACTACTAGCAGTGAGAAAAACATCACGGGGTGGTGCGCATTGTATGGGTGTGTGTTACATTAGATTCACTAGTAGGAGTGAGAAAAACATCACGGGGTGGTGCGCATTGTATGGGTGTGTGTTACATTAGATTCACTAGTAGGAGTGAGAAAAACATCACGGGGTGGTGCGCATTGGATGGGTGTGTGTTACATTACATTCACTAGTAGGAGTGAGAAAAACATCACGGGGTGGTGCGCATTGTATGGGTGTGTGTTACATTAGATTCACTAGTAGCAGTGAGAAAAACATCACGGGGTGGTGCGCATTGTATGGGTGTGTGTTACATTAGATTCACTAGTAGCAGTGAGAAAAACATCACGGGGTGGTGCGCACTGTATGGGTGTGTGTTACATTAGATTCACTAGTAGGAGTGAGAAAAACATCACGGGATGGTGCGCATTGTATGGGTGTGTGTTACATTAGATTCACTAGTAGCACTGAGAAAAACATCACGGGGTGGTGCGCATTGTATGGGTGTGTGTTACATTAGATTCACTAGTAGGAGTGAGAAAAACATCACGGGGTGGTGCGCATTGTATGGGTGTGTGTTACATTAGATTCACTAGTAGCAGTGAGAAAAACATCACGGGGTGGTGCGCATTGTATGGGTGTGTGTTACATTAGATTCACTAGTAGCAGTGAGAAAAACATCACGGGGTGGTGCGCATTGTATGGGTGTGTGTTACATTAGATTCACTAGTAGCAGTGAGAAAAACATCACGGGGTGGTGCGCATTCTATGGGTGTGTGTTACATTAGATTCACTAGTAGCAGTGAGAAAAACATCAAGGGGTGGTGCGCATTGTATGGGTGTGTGTTACATTACATTCACTAGTAGGAGTGAGAAAAACATCACGGGGTGGTGCGCATTGTATGGGTGTGTGTTACATTACATTCACTAGTAGGAGTGAGAAAAACATCACGGGGTGGTGCGCCTTGTATGGGTGTGTGTTACATTACATTCACTAGTAGGAGTGGGAAAAACATCACGGGGTGGTGCGCCTTGTATGGGTGTGTGTTACATTACATTCACAAGTAGGAGTGAGAAAAACATCACGGGGTGGTGCGCCTTGTATGGGTGTGTGTTACATTACATTCACCAGTAGGAGTGAGAAAAACATCACGGGGTGGTGCGCCTTGTATGGGTGTGTGTTACATTACATTCACCAGTAGGAGTGAGAAAAACATCACGGGGTGGTGCGCCTTGTATGGGTGTGTGTTACATTAGATTCACCACTAGGAGTGAGAAAAACATCACGGGGTGGTGCGCTTGTATGGGTGTGTGTTACATTAGATTCACCAGTAGGAGTGAGAAAAACATCACGGGGTGGTGCGCATTGTATGGGTGTGTGTTACATTAGATTCACTAGTAGGAGTGAGAAAAACATCACGGGGTGGTGCGCATTGTATGGGTGTGTGTTACATTAGATTCACTAGTTGGAGTGAGAAAAACATCACGGAGTGGTGCGGATTGTATGGGTGTGTGTTACATTAGATTCACTAGTAGCAGTGAGAAAAACATCACGGGGTGGTGCGCATTGTATGGGTGTGTGTTACATTAGATTCACTAGTGGCAGTGAGAAAAACATCACGGGGTGGTGCGCACTGTATGGGTGTGTGTTACATTAGATTCACTAGTAGGAGTGAGAAAAACATCACGGGGTGGTGCGCATTGTATGGGTGTGTGTTACATTACATTCACTAGTAGCAGTGAGAAAAACATCACGGGGTGGTGCGCATTGTATGGGTGTGTGTTACATTAGATTCACTAGTAGCAGTGAGAAAAACATCACGGGGTGGTGCGCATTGTATGGGTGTGTGTTACATTAGATTCACTAGTAGCAGTGAGAAAAACATCACGGGGTGGTGCGCATTGTATGGGTGTGTGTTACATTAGATTCACTAGTAGCAGTGAGAAAAACATCAAGGGGTGGTGCGCATTGTATGGGTGTGTGTTACATTAGATTCACTAGTAGCAGTGAGAAAAACATCACGGGTTGGTGCGCATTGTATGGGTGTGTGTTACATTACATTCACTAGTAGCAGTGAGAAAAAAATCACGGGGTGGTTCGCATTGTATGGGTGTGTGTTACATTACATTCACTAGTAGGAGTGGGAAAAACATCACGGGGTGGTGCGCCTTGTATGGGTGTGTGTTACATTACATTCACTAGTAGGAGTGGGAAAAACATCACGGGGTGGTGCGCCTTGTATGGGTGTGTGTTACATTACATTAACAAGTAGGAGTGAGAAAAACATCACGGGGTGGTGCGCCTTGTATGGGTGTGTGTTACATTACATTCATCAGTAGGAGTGAGAAAAACATCACGGGGTGGTGCGCCTTGTATGGGTGTGTGTTACATTAGATTCACCACTAGGAGTGAGAAAAACATCACGGGGTGGTGCGCTTGTATGGGTGTGTGTTACATTAGATTCACCAGTAGGAGTGAGAAAAACATCACGGGGTGGTGCGCATTGTATGGGTGTGTGTTACATTAGATTCACTAGTAGGAGTGAGAAAAACATCACGGGGTGGTGCGCATTGTATGGGTGTGTGTTACATTAGATTCACTAGTAGGAGTGAGAAAAACATCACGGGGTGGTGCGCATTGTATGGGTGTGTGTTACATTAGATTCACTAGTAGCAGTGAGAAAAACATCACGGGGTGGTGCGCATTGTATGGGTGTGTGTTACATTAGATTCACTAGTAGCAGTGAGAAAAACATCACGGGGTGGTGCGCATTGTATGGGTGTGTGTTACATTAGATTCACTAGTAGCAGTGAGAAAAACATCACGGGGTGGTGCGCATTCTATGGGTGTGTGTTACATTAGATTCACTAGTAGCAGTGAGAAAAACATCAAGGGGTGGTGCGCATTGTATGGGTGTGTGTTACATTACATTCACTAGTAGGAGTGAGAAAAACATCACGGGGTGGTGCGCATTGTATGGGTGTGTGTTACATTACATTCACTAGTAGGAGTGAGAAAAACATCACGGGGTGGTGCGCCTTGTATGGGTGTGTGTTACATTACATTCACTAGTAGGAGTGGGAAAAACATCACGGGGTGGTGCGCCTTATATGGGTGTGTGTTACATTACATTCACAAGTAGGAGTGAGAAAAACATCACGGGGTGGTGCGCCTTGTATGGGTGTGTGTTACATTACATTCACCAGTAGGAGTGAGAAAAACATCACGGGGTGGTGCGCCTTGTATGGGTGTGTGTTACATTACATTCACCAGTAGGAGTGAGAAAAACATCACGGGGTGGTGCGCCTTGTATGGGTGTGTGTTACATTAGATTCACCACTAGGAGTGAGAAAAACATCACGGGGTGGTGCGCATTGTATGGGTGTGTGTTACATTAGATTCACTAGTAGGAGTGAGAAAAACATCACGGGGTGGTGCGCATTGTATGGGTGTGTGTTACATTAGATTCACTAGTAGGAGTGAGAAAAACATCACGGGGTGGTGCGCATTGTATGGGTGTGTGTTACATTAGATTCACTAGTAGCAGTGAGAAAAACATCACGGGGTGGTGCGCATTGTATGGGTGTGTGTTACATTAGATTCACTAGTAGCAGTGAGAAAAACATCACGGGGTGGTGCGCATTGTATGGGTGTGTGTTACATTAGATTCACTAGTAGCAGTGAGAAAAACATCACGGGGTGGTGCGCATTCTATGGGTGTGTGTTACATTAGATTCACTAGTAGCAGTGAGAAAAACATCAAGGGGTGGTGCGCATTGTATGGGTGTGTGTTACATTACATTCACTAGTAGGAGTGAGAAAAACATCACGGGGTGGTGCGCATTGTATGGGTGTGTGTTACATTACATTCACTAGTAGGAGTGAGAAAAACATCACGGGGTGGTGCGCCTTGTATGGGTGTGTGTTACATTACATTCACTAGTAGGAGTGGGAAAAACATCACGGGGTGGTGCGCCTTGTATGGGTGTGTGTTACATTACATTCACAAGTAGGAGTGAGAAAAACATCACGGGGTGGTGCGCCTTGTATGGGTGTGTGTTACATTACATTCACCAGTAGGAGTGAGAAAAACATCACGGGGTGGTGCGCCTTGTATGGGTGTGTGTTACATTACATTCACCAGTAGGAGTGAGAAAAACATCACGGGGTGGTGCGCCTTGTATGGGTGTGTGTTACATTAGATTCACCACTAGGAGTGAGAAAAACATCACGGGGTGGTGCGCTTGTATGGGTGTGTGTTACATTAGATTCACCAGTAGGAGTGAGAAAAACATCACGGGGTGGTGCGCATTGTATGGGTGTGTGTTACATTAGATTCACTAGTAGGAGTGAGAAAAACATCACGGGGTGGTGCGCATTGTATGGGTGTGTGTTACATTAGATTCACTAGTAGGAGTGAGAAAAACATCACGGGGTGGTGCGCATTGTATGGGTGTGTGTTACATTAGATTCACTAGTAGGAGTGAGAAAAACATCACGGGGTGGTGCGCATTGTATGGGTGTGTGTTACATTAGATTCACTAGTAGCAGTGAGAAAAACATCACGGGGTGGAGCGCTTTGTATGGGTGTGTGTTACATTAGATTCACTAATAGCAGTGAGAAAAACATCACGGGGTGGTGCGCATTGTATGGGTGTGTGTTACATTAGATTCACTAGTAGCAGTGAGAAAAACATCACGGGGTGGTGCGCATTGTATGGGTGTGTGTTACATTAGATTCACTAGTAGGAGGGAGAAAAACATCACGGGGTGGTGCGCATTGTATGGGTGTGTGTTACATTAGATTCACTAGTAGCAGTGAGAAAAACATCACGGGGTGGTGCGCATTGTATGGGTGTGTGTTACATTAGATTCACTAGTAGGAGTGAGAAAAACATCACGGGGTGGTGCGCATTGTATGTGTGTGTGTTACATTAGATTTACTAGTAGGAGTGAGAAAAACATCACGGGGTGGTGCGCATTGTATGGGTGTGTGTCACATTAGATTCACTAGTAGGAGTGAGAAAAACATCATGGGGTGGTGCGCATTGTATGTGTGTGTGTCTCATTAGATTCCCTAGTAGGAGTGAGAAAAACATCACGGGGTGGTGCGCATTGTATGGGTGTGTGTTACATTACATTCACTAGTAGCAGTGAGAAAAACATCACGGGGTGGTGTGCATTCTATGGGTGTGTGTTACATTACATTCACTAGCAGGAGTGAGAAAAATATCACGGGGTGGTGCGCATTGTATGGGTGTGTGTTACATTAGATTCACTACTAGCAGTGAGAAAAATATCACGGGGTGGTGCGCATTGTATGGGTGTGTGTTACATTACATTCACTAGTAGCAGTGGGAAAAACATCACGGGGTGGTGCGCATTGTATGGGTGTGTGTTACATTACATTCACTAGTAGGAGTGAGAAAAACATCACGGGGTGGTGCGCGTTGTATGGGTGTGTGTTACATTACATTCACTAGTAGGAGTGAGAAAAACATCACGGGGTGGTGCGCATTGTATGGGTGTGTGTTACATTAGATTCACTAGTAGGAGTGAGAAAAACATCACGGGGTGGTGCGCCTTGTATGGGTGTGTGTTACATTAGATTCACTAGTAGCAGTGAGAAAAACATCAAGGGGTGGTGCGCATTGTATGGGTGTGTGTTACATTACATTCACTAGTAGGAGTGAGAAAAACATCACGGGGTGGTGCGCATTGTATGGGTGTGGGTTACATTAGATTCACTAGTAGGAGTGAGAAAAACATCACGGGGTGGTGCGCATTGGATGGGTGTGTGTTACATTACATTCACTAGTAGGAGTGAGAAAAACATCACGGGGTGGTGCGCATTGTATGGGTGTGTGTTACATTAGATTCACTAGTAGCAGTGAGAAAAACATCACGGGGTGGTGCGCATTGTATGGGTGTGTGTTACATTAGATTCACTAGTAGCAGTGAGAAAAACATCACGGGGTGGTGCGCACTGTATGGGTGTGTGTTACATTAGATTCACTAGTAGGAGTGAGAAAAACATCACGGGATGGTGCGCATTGTATGGGTGTGTGTTACATTAGATTCACTAGTAGCAGTGAGAAAAACATCACGGGGTGGTGCGCATTGTATGGGTGTGTGTTACATTAGATTCACTAGTAGGAGTGAGAAAAACATCACGGGGTGGTGCGCATTGTATGGGTGTGTGTTACATTAGATTCACTAGTAGCAGTGAGAAAAACATCACGGGGTGGTGCGCATTGTATGGGTGTGTGTTACATTAGATTCACTAGTAGCAGTGAGAAAAACATCACGGGGTGGTGCGCATTGTATGGGTGTGTGTTACATTAGATTCACTAGTAGCAGTGAGAAAAACATCACGGGGTGGTGCGCATTGTATGGGTGTGTGTTACATTAGATTCACTAGTAGCAGTGAGAAAAACATCAAGGGGTGGTGCGCATTGTATGGGTGTGTGTTACATTACATTCACTAGTAGGAGTGAGAAAAACATCACGGGGTGGTGCGCATTGTATGGGTGTGTGTTACATTACATTCACTAGTAGGAGTGAGAAAAACATCACGGGGTGGTGCGCCTTGTATGGGTGTGTGTTACATTACATTCACTAGTAGGAGTGGGAAAAACATCACGGGGTGGTGCGCCTTGTATGGGTGTGTGTTACATTACATTCACAAGTAGGAGTGAGAAAAACATCACGGGGTGGTGCGCCTTGTATGGGTGTGTGTTACATTACATTCACCAGTAGGAGTGAGAAAAACATCACGGGGTGGTGCGCCTTGTATGGGTGTGTGTTACATTACATTCACCAGTAGGAGTGAGAAAAACATCACGGGGTGGTGCGCCTTGTATGGGTGTGTGTTACATTAGATTCACCACTAGGAGTGAGAAAAAAATCACGGGGTGGTGTGCTTGTATGGGTGTGTGTTACATTAGATTCACCAGTAGGAGTGAGAAAAACATCACGGGGTGGTGCGCATTGTATGGGTGTGTGTTACATTAGATTCACTAGTAGGAGTGAGAAAAACATCACGGGGTGGTGCGCATTGTATGGGTGTGTGTTACATTAGATTCACTAGTAGGAGTGAGAAAAACATCACGGGGTGGTGCGCATTGTATGGGTGTGTGTTACATTAGATTCACTAGTAGGAGTGAGAAAAACATCACGGGGTGGTGCGCATTGTATGGGTGTGTGTTACATTAGATTCACTAGTAGCAGTGAGAAAAACATCACGGGGTGGAGCGCTTTGTATGGGTGTGTGTTACATTAGATTCACTAATAGCAGTGAGAAAAACATCACGGGGTGGTGCGCATTGTATGGGTGTGTGTTACATTAGATTCACTAGTAGCAGTGAGAAAAACATCACGGGGTGGTGCGCATTGTATGGGTGTGTGTTACATTAGATTCACTAGTAGGAGGGAGAAAAACATCACGGGGTGGTGCGCATTGTATGGGTGTGTGTTACATTAGATTCACTAGTAGCAGTGAGAAAAACATCACGGGGTGGTGCGCATTGTATGGGTGTGTGTTACATTAGATTCACTAGTAGGAGTGAGAAAAACATCACGGGGTGGTGCGCATTGTATGTGTGTGTGTTACATTAGATTTACTAGTAGGAGTGAGAAAAACATCACGGGGTGGTGCGCATTGTATGGGTGTGTGTCACATTAGATTCACTAGTAGGAGTGAGAAAAACATCACGGGGTGGTGCGCATTGTATGTGTGTGTGTCTCATTAGATTCCCTAGTAGGAGTGAGAAAAACATCACAGGCAGGTGCGCATTGTATGGGTGTGTGTCACATTACATTCACTAGTAGCAGTGAGAAAAACATCACGGGGTGGTGTGCATTCTATGGGTGTGTGTTACATTACATTCACTAGCAGGAGTGAGAAAAATATCACGGGGTGGTGCGCATTGTATGGGTGTGTGTTACATTAGATTCACTACTAGCAGTGAGAAAAATATCACGGGGTGGTGCGCATTGTATGGGTGTGTGTTACATTACATTCACTAGTAGCAGTGGGAAAAACATCACGGGGTGGTGCGCATTGTATGGGTGTGTGTTACATTACATTCACTAGTAGGAGTGAGAAAAACATCACGGGGTGGTGCGCGTTGTATGGGTGTGTGTTACATTACATTCACTAGTAGGAGTGAGAAAAACATCACGGGGTGGTGCGCATTGTATGGGTGAGTGTTACATTAGATTCACTAGTAGGAGTGAGAAAAACATCACGGGGTGGTGCGCCTTGTATGGGTGTGTGTTACATTAGATTCACTAGTAGCAGTGAGAAAAACATCACGGGGTGGTGCGCATTGTATGGGTGTGTGTTACATTAGATTCACTAGTACGAGTGAGAAAAATATCACGGGGTGGTGCGCATTGTATGGGTGTGTGTTACATTAGATTCACTAGTAGCAGTGAGAAAAACATCACGGGGTGGTGCGCATTGTATTGGTGTGTGTTACATTAGATTCACTAGTAGCAGTGAGAAAAACATCACGGGGTGGTGCGCATTGTTTGGGTGTGTGTTACATTAGATTCACTAGTAGCAGTGAGAAAAACATCACGGGGTGGTGCGCATTGTATGGGTGTGTGTTACATTAGATTCACTACTAGCAGTGAGAAAAACATCACGGGGTGGTGCGCATTGTATGGGTGTGTGTTACATTAGATTCACTAGTAGGAGTGAGAAAAACATCACGGGGTGGTGCGCATTGTATGGGTGTGTGTTACATTAGATTCACTAGTAGCAGTGAGAAAAACATCACGGGGTGGTGCGCATTGTATGGGTGTGTGTTACATTAGATTCACTAGTAGCAGTGAGAAAAACATCACGGGGTGGTGCGCACTGTATGGGTGTGTGTTACATTAGATTCACTAGTAGGAGTGAGAAAAACATCACGGGGTGGTGCGCACTGTATGGGTGTGTGTTACATTAGATTCACTAGTAGCAGTGAGAAAAACATCACGGGGTGGTGCGCATTGTATGGGTGTGTGTTACATTAGATTCACTAGTAGGAGTGAGAAAAACATCACGGGGTGGTGCGCATTGTATGGGTGTGTGTTACATTAGATTCACTAGTAGCAGTGAGAAAAACATCACGGGGTGGTGCGCATTGTATGGGTGTGTGTTACATTAGATTCACTAGTAGCAGTGAGAAAAACATCACGGGGTGGTGCGCATTGTATGGGTGTGTGTTACATTAGATTCACTAGTAGCAGTGAGAAAAACATCACGGGGTCGTGCGCATTGTATGGGTGTGTGTTACATTACATTCACTAGTAGCAGTGAGAAAAAAATCACGGGGTGGTTCGCATTGTATGGGTGTGTTTTACATTACATTCACTAGTAGCAGTGAGAAAAACATCACGGGGTGGTGCGCATTGTATGGGTGTGTGTTACATTACATTCACTAGTAGCAGTGAGAAAAACATCACGGGGTGGTGCGCATTGTATGGGTGTGTGTTACATTAGATTCACTAGTAGCAGTGAGAAAAACATCACGGGGTGGTGCGCATTGTATGGGTGTGTGTCACATTAGATTCACTAGTACGAGTGAGAAAAACATCACGGGGTGGTGCGCATTGTATGGGTGGGTGTTACATTAGATTCACTAGTAGCAGTGAGAAAAACATCACGGGGTGGTGCGCATTGTATGGGTGTGTGTTACATTAGATTCACTAGTAGCAGTGAGAAAAACATCACGGGGTGGTGCGCATTGTTTGGGTGTGTGTTACATTACATTCACTAGTAGCAGTGAGAAAAACATCACGGGGTGGTGCGCATTGCATGGGTGTGTGTTACATTAGATTCACTAGTAGCAGTGAGAAAAACATCACGGGGTGGTGCGCATTGTATGGGTGTGTGTTACATTAGATTCACTAGTAGCAGTGAGAAAAACATCACGGGGTGGTGCGCATTGTATGGGTGTGTGTTACATTAGATTCACTAGTAGGAGTGAGAAAAACATCACGGGGTGGTGCGCATTGTATGGGTGTGTGTTACATTAGATTCACTAGTAGCAGTGAGAAAAACATCACGGGGTGGTGCGCATTGTATGGGTGTGTGTTACATTACATTCACTAGTAGCAGTGAGAAAAACATCACAGGGGTGGTGCGCATTGTATGGGTGTGTGTTACATTAGATTCACTAGTAGGAGTGAGAAAAACATCACGGGGTGGTGCGCATTGTATGGGTGTGTGTTACATTAGATTCACTAGTAGCAGTGAGAAAAACATCACGGGGTGGTGCGCATTGTATGGGTGTGTGTTACATTACATTCACTAGTAGCAGTGAGAAAAACATCACGGGGTGGTGCGCATTGTATGGGTGTGTGTTACATTACATTCACTAGTAGCAGTGAGAAAAACATCACAGGGGTGGTGCGCATTGTATGGGTGTGTGTTACATTAGATTCACTAGTAGCAGTGAGAAAAACATCACGGGGTGGTGCGCATTGTATGGGTGTGTGTTACATTAGATTCACTAGTTGGAGGGAGAAAAACATCACGGGGTGGTGCGCATTGTATGGGTGTGTGTTACATTACATTCACTAGTAGCAGTGAGAAAAACATCACAGGGGTGTTGCGCATTGTATGGGTGTGTGTTACATTAGATTCACTAGTAGGAGTGAGAAAAACATCACGGGGTGGTGCGCATTGTATGGGTGTGTGTTACATTAGATTCACTAGTAGCAGTGAGAAAAACATCACGGGGTGGTGCGCATTGTATGGGTGTGTGTTACATTACATTCACTAGTAGCAGTGAGAAAAACATCACGGGGTGGTGCGCATTGTATGGGTGTGTGTTACATTACATTCACTAGTAGCAGTGAGAAAAACATCACAGGGGTGGTGCGCATTGTATGGGTGTGTGTTACATTAGATTCACTAGTAGCAGTGAGAAAAACATCACGGGGTGGTGCGCATTGTATGGGTGTGTGTTACATTAGATTCACTAGTAGCAGTGAGAAAAACATCACGGGGTGGTGCGCATTCTATGGGTGTGTGTTACATTACATTCACTAGCAGGAGTGAGAAAAATATCACGGGGTGGTGCGCATTGTATGGGTGTGTGTTACATTAGATTCACTACTAGCAGTGAGAAAAATATCACGGGGTGGTGCGCATTGTATGGGTGTGTGTTACATTACATTCACTAGTAGCAGTGGGAAAAACATCACGGGGTGGTGCGCATTGTATGGGTGTGTGTTACATTACATTCACTAGTAGGAGTGAGAAAAACATCACGGGGTGGTGCGCCTTGTATGGGTGTGTGTTACATTACATTCACTAGTAGGAGTGAGAAAAACATCACGGGGTGGTGCGCATTGTATGGGTGTGTGTTACATTAGATTCACTAGTAGCAGTGAGAAAAACATCACGGGGTGGTGCGCATTGTATGGGTGTGTGTCACATTAGATTCACTAGTACGAGTGAGAAAAACATCACGGGGTGGTGCGCATTGTATGGGTGGGTGTTACATTAGATTCACTAGTAGCAGTGAGAAAAACATCACGGGGTGGTGCGCATTGTATGGGTGTGTGTTACATTACATTCACTAGTAGCAGTGAGAAAAACATCACGGGGTGGTGCGCATTGTTTGGGTGTGTGTTACATTAGATTCACTAGTAGCAGTGAGAAAAACATCACGGGGTGGTGCGCATTGTATGGGTGTGTGTTACATTAGATTCACTAGTAGCAGTGAGAAAAACATCACGGGGTGGTGCGCATTGTATGGGTGTGTGTTACATTAGATTCACTAGTAGCAGTGAGAAAAACATCACGGGGTGGTGCGCATTGTATGGGTGTGTGTTACATTAGATTCACTAGTAGGAGTGAGAAAAACATCACGGGGTGGTGCGCATTGTATGGGTGTGTGTTACATTAGATTCACTAGTAGCAGTGAGAAAAACATCACGGGGTGGTGCGCATTGTATGGGTGTGTGTTACATTACATTCACTAGTAGCAGTGAGAAAAACATCACAGGGGTGGTGCGCATTGTATGGGTGTGTGTTACATTAGATTCACTAGTAGGAGTGAGAAAAACATCACGGGGTGGTGCGCATTGTATGGGTGTGTATTACATTAGATTCACTAGTAGCACTGAGAAAAACATCACGGGGTGGTGCGCATTGTATGGGTGTGTGTTACATTAGATTCACAAGTAGCAGTGAGAAAAACATCACGGGGTGGTGCGCACTGTATGGGTGTGTGTTACATTAGATTCACTAGTAGGAGTGAGAAAAACATCACGGGGTGGTGCGCATTGTATGGGTGTGTGTTACATTAGATTCACTAGTAGCAGTGAGAAAAACATCACGTGGTGGTGCGCATTGTATGGGTGTGTGTTACATTAGATTCACTAGTAGGAGTGAGAAAAACATCACGGGGTGGTGCGCATTGTATGGGTGTGTGTTACATTAGATTCACTAGTAGCAGTGAGAAAAACATCACGGGGTGGTGCGCATTGTATGGGTGTGTGTTACATTAGATTCACTAGTAGCAGTGAGAAAAACATCACGGGGTGGTGCGCATTGTATGGGTGTGTGTTACATTAGATTCACTAGTAGCAGTGAGAAAAACATCACGGGGTGGTGCGCATTGTATGGGTGTGTGTTACATTAGATTCACTAGTAGCAGTGAGAAAAACATCACGGGGTCGTGCGCATTGTATGGGTGTGTGTTACATTACATTCACTAGTAGCAGTGAGAAAAAAATCACGGGGTGGTTCGCATTGTATGGGTGTGTGTTACATTACATTCACTAGTAGCAGTGAGAAAAACATCACGGGGTGGTGCGCATTGTATGGGTGTGTGTTATATTACATTCACTAGTAGCAGTGAGAAAAACATCACGGGGTGGTGCGCATTGTATGGGTGTGTGTTACATTAGATTCACTAGTAGCAGTGAGAAAAACATCACGGGGTGGTGCGCATTGTATGGGTGTGTGTCACATTAGATTCACTAGTACGAGTGAGAAAAACATCACGGGGTGGTGCGCATTGTATGGGTGGGTGTTACATTAGATTCACTAGTAGCAGTGAGAAAAACATCACGGGGTGGTGCGCATTGTATGGGTGTGTGTTACATTAGATTCACTAGTAGCAGTGAGAAAAACATCACGGGGTTGGTGCGCATTGTTTGGGTGTGTGTTACATTAGATTCACTAGTAGCAGTGAGAAAAACATCACGGGGTGGTGCGCATTGTATGGGTGTGTGTTACATTAGATTCACTAGTAGCAGTGAGAAAAACATCACGGGGTGGTGCGCATTGTATGGGTGTGTGTTACATTAGATTCACTAGTAGCAGTGAGAAAAACATCACGGGGTGGTGCGCATTGTATGGGTGTGTGTTACATTAGATTCACTAGTAGGAGTGAGAAAAACATCACGGGGTGGTGCGCATTGTATGGGTGTGTGTTACATTAGATTCACTAGTAGCAGTGAGAAAAACATCACGGGGTGGTGCGCATTGTATGGGTGTGTGTTACATTAGATTCACTAGTAGCAGTGAGAAAAACATCACGGGGTGGTGCGCACTGTATGGGTGTGTGTTACATTAGATTCTCTAGTAGGAGTGAGAAAAACATCACGGGGTGGTGCGCACTGTATGGGTGTGTGTTACATTAGATTCACTAGTAGCAGTGAGAAAAACATCACGGGGTGGTGCGCATTGTATGGGTGTGTGTTACATTAGATTATCTAGTAGGAGTGAGAAAAACATCACGGGGTGGTGCGCATTGTATGGGTGTGTGTTACATTAGATTCACTAGTAGCAGTGAGAAAAACATCACGGGGTGGTGCGCATTGTATGGGTGTGTGTTACATTAGATTCACTAGTAGCAGTGAGAAAAACATCACGGGGTGGTGCGCATTGTATGGGTGTGTGTTACATTAGATTCACTAGTAGCAGTGAGAAAAACATCACGGGGTCGTGCGCATTGTATGGGTGTGTGTTACATTACATTCACTAGTAGCAGTGAGAAAAAAATCACGGGGTGGTTCGCATTGTATGGGTGTGTTTTACATTACATTCACTAGTAGCAGTGAGAAAAACATCACGGGGTGGTGCGCATTGTATGGGTGTGTGTTACATTACATTCACTAGTAGCAGTGAGAAAAACATCACGGGGTGGTGCGCATTGTATGGGTGTGTGTTACATTAGATTCACTAGTAGCAGTGAGAAAAACATCACGGGGTGGTGCGCATTGTATGGGTGTGTGTCACATTAGATTCACTAGTACGAGTGAGAAAAACATCACGGGGTGGTGCGCATTGTATGGGTGGGTGTTACATTAGATTCACTAGTAGCAGTGAGAAAAACATCACGGGGTGGTGCGCATTGTATGGGTGTGTGTTACATTAGATTCACTAGTAGCAGTGAGAAAAACATCACGGGGTGGTGCGCATTGTTTGGGTGTGTGTTACATTAGATTCACTAGTAGCAGTGAGAAAAACATCACGGGGTGGTGCGCATTGTATGGGTGTGTGTTACATTAGATTCACTAGTAGCAGTGAGAAAAACATCACGGGGTGGTGCGCATTGTATGGGTGTGTGTTACATTAGATTCACTAGTAGCAGTGAGAAAAACATCACGGGGTGGTGCGCATTGTATGGGTGTGTGTTACATTAGATTCACTAGTAGGAGTGAGAAAAACATCACGGGGTGGTGCGCATTGTATGGGTGTGTGTTACATTAGATTCACTAGTAGCAGTGAGAAAAACATCACGGGGTGGTGCGCATTGTATGGGTGTGTGTTACATTACATTCACTAGTAGCAGTGAGAAAAACATCACAGGGGTGGTGCGAATTGTATGGGTGTGTGTTACATTAGATTCACTAGTAGGAGTGAGAAAAACATCACGGGGTGGTGCGCATTGTATGGGTGTGTGTTACATTAGATTCACTAGTAGCAGTGAGAAAAACATCACGGGGTGGTGCGCATTGTATGGGTGTGTGTTACATTACATTCACTAGTAGCAGTGAGAAAAACATCACGGGGTGGTGCGCATTGTATGGGTGTGTGTTACATTACATTCACTAGTAGCAGTGAGAAAAACATCACGGGGTGGTGCGCATTGTATGGGTGTGTGTTACATTAGATTCACTAGTAGCAGTGAGAAAAACATCACGGGGTGGTGCGCATTGTATGGGTGTGTGTTACATTAGATTCACTAGTAGGAGGGAGAAAAACATCACGGGGTGGTGCGCATTGTATGGGTGTGTGTTACATTACATTCACTAGTAGCAGTGAGAAAAACATCACAGGGGTGGTGCGCATTGTATGGGTGTGTGTCACATTAGATTCACTAGTAGGAGTGAGAAAAACATCACGGGGTGGTGCGCATTGTATGGGTGTGTGTTACATTAGATTCACTAGTAGCAGTGAGAAAAACATCACGGGGTGGTGCGCATTGTATGGGTGTGTGTTACATTACATTCACTAGTAGCAGTGAGAAAAATATCACGGGGTGGTGCGCATTGTATGGGTGTGTGTTACATTACATTCACTAGTAGCAGTGGGAAAAACATCACGGGGTGGTGCGCATTGTATGGGTGTGTGTTACATTACATTCACTAGTAGGAGTGAGAAAAACATCACGGGGTGGTGCGCCTTGTATGGGTGTGTGTTACATTACATTCACTAGTAGGAGTGAGAAAAACATCACGGGGTGGTGCGCATTATATGGGTGTGTGTTACATTAGATTCACTAGTAGCAGTGCGAAAAACATCACGGGGTGGTGCGCATTGTATGGGTGTGTGTCACATTAGATTCACTAGTACGAGTGAGAAAAACATCACGGGGTGGTGCGCATTGTATGGGTGGGTGTTACATTAGATTCACTAGTAGCAGTGAGAAAAACATCACGGGGTGGTGCGCATTGTATGGGTGTGTGTTACATTAGATTCACTAGTAGCAGTGAGAAAAACGTCACGGGGTGGTGCGCATTGTTTGGGTGTGTGTTACATTAGATTCACTAGTAGCAGTGAGAAAAACATCACGGGGTGGTGCGCATTGTATGGGTGTGTGTTACATTAGATTCACTAGTAGCAGTGAGAAAAACATCACGGGGTGGTGCGCATTGTATGGGTGTGTGTTACATTAGATTCACTAGTAGCAGTGAGAAAAACATCACGGGGTGGTGCGCATTGTATGGGTGTGTGTTACATTAGATTCACTAGTAGGAGTGAGAAAAACATCACGGGGTGGTGCGCATTGTATGGGTGTGTGTTACATTACATTCACTAGTAGCAGTGAGAAAAACATCACGGGGTGGTGCGCATTGTATGGGTGTGTGTCACATTAGATTCACTAGTAGGAGTGAGAAAAACATCACGGGGTGGTGCGCATTGTATGGGTGTGTGTTACATTACATTCACTAGTAGCAGTGAGAAAAACATCACAGGGGTGGTGCGCATTGTATGGGTGTGTGTTACATTAGATTCACTAGTAGGAGTGAGAAAAACATCACGGGGTGGTGCGCATTGTATGGGTGTGTGTTACATTAGATTCACTAGTAGCAGTGAGAAAAACATCACGGGGTGGTGCGCATTGTATGGGTGTGTGTTACATTAGATTCACTAGTAGCAGTGAGAAAAACATCACGGGGTGGTGCGCACTGTATGGGTGTGTGTTACATTAGATTCACTAGTAGGAGTGAGAAAAACATCACGGGGTGGTGCGCATTGTATGGGTGTGTGTTACATTAGATTCACTAGTAGCAGTGAGAAAAACATCACGTGGTGGTGCGCATTGTATGGGTGTGTGTTACATTAGATTCACTAGTAGGAGTGAGAAAAACATCACGGGGTGGTGCACATTGTATGGGTGTGTGTTACATTAGATTCACTAGTAGCAGTGAGAAAAACATCACGGGGTGGTGCGCATTGTATGGGTGTGTGTTACATTAGATTCACTAGTAGCAGTGAGAAAAACATCACGGGGTGGTGCGCATTGTATGGGTGTGTGTTACATTAGATTCACTAGTAGCAGTGAGAAAAACATCACTGGGTCGTGCGCATTGTATGGGTGTGTGTTACATTACATTCACTAGTAGCAGTGAGAAAAAAATCACGGGGTGGTTCGCATTGTATGGGTGTGTGTTACATTACATTCACTAGTAGCAGTGAGAAAAACATCACGGGGTGGTGCGCATTGTATGGGTGTGTGTTACATTACATTCACTAGTAGCAGTGAGAAAAACATCACGGGGTGGTGCGCATTGTATGGGTGTGTGTTACATTAGATTCACTAGTAGCAGTGAGAAAAACATCACGGGGTGGTGCGCATTGTATGGGTGTGTGTTACATTAGATTCACTACTAGCAGTGAGAAAAATATCACGGGGTGGTGCGCATTGTATGGGTGTGTGTTACATTACATTCACTAGTAGCAGTGGGAAAAACATCACGGGGTGGTGCGCATTGTATGGGTGTGTGTTACATTACATTCACTAGTAGGAGTGAGAAAAACATCACGGGGTGGTGCGCCTTGTATGGGTGTGTGTTACATTACATTCACTAGTAGGAGTGAGAAAAACATCACGGGGTGGTGCGCATTATATGGGTGTGTGTTACATTAGATTCACTAGTAGCAGTGCGAAAAACATCACGGGGTGGTGCGCATTGTATGGGTGTGTGTCACATTAGATTCACTAGTACGAGTGAGAAAAACATCACGGGGTGGTGCGCATTGTATGGGTGGGTGTTACATTAGATTCACTAGTAGCAGTGAGAAAAACATCACGGGGTGGTGCGCATTGTATGGGTGTGTGTTACATTAGATTCACTAGTAGCAGTGAGAAAAACGTCACGGGGTGGTGCGCATTGTTTGGGTGTGTGTTACATTAGATTCACTAGTAGCAGTGAGAAAAACATCACGGGGTGGTGCGCATTGTATGGGTGTGTGTTACATTAGATTCACTAGTAGCAGTGAGAAAAACATCACGGGGTGGTGCGCATTGTATGGGTGTGTGTTACATTAGATTCACTAGTAGCAGTGAGAAAAACATCACGGGGTGGTGCGCATTGTATGGGTGTGTGTTACATTAGATTCACTAGTAGGAGTGAGAAAAACATCACGGGGTGGTGCGCATTGTATGGGTGTGTGTTACATTAGATTCACTAGTAGCAGTGAGAAAAACATCACGGGGTGGTGCGCATTGTATGGGTGTGTGTTACATTACATTCACTAGTAGCAGTGAGAAAAACATCACAGGGGTGGTGCGCATTGTATGGGTGTGTGTTACATTAGATTCATTAGTAGGAGTGAGAAAAACATCACGGGGTGGTGCGCATTGTATGGGTGTGTGTTACATTAGATTCACTAGTAGCAGTGAGAAAAACATCACGGGGTGGTGCGCATTGTATGGGTGTGTGTTACATTAGATTCACTAGTAGCAGTGAGAAAAACATCACGGGGTGGTGCGCACTGTATGGGTGTGTGTTACATTAGATTCACTAGTAGGAGTGAGAAAAACATCACGGGGTGGTGCGCATTGTATGGGTGTGTGTTACATTAGATTCACTAGTAGCAGTGAGAAAAACATCACGTGGTGGTGCGCATTGTATGGGTGTGTGTTACATTAGATTCACTAGTAGGAGTGAGAAAAACATCACGGGGTGGTGCACATTGTATGGGTGTGTGTTACATTAGATTCACTAGTAGCAGTGAGAAAAACATCACGGGGTGGTGCGCATTGTATGGGTGTGTGTTACATTAGATTCACTAGTAGCAGTGAGAAAAACATCACGGGGTGGTGCGCATTGTATGGGTGTGTGTTACATTAGATTCACTAGTAGCAGTGAGAAAAACATCACTGGGTCGTGCGCATTGTATGGGTGTGTGTTACATTACATTCACTAGTAGCAGTGAGAAAAAAATCACGGGGTGGTTCGCATTGTATGGGTGTGTGTTACATTACATTCACTAGTAGCAGTGAGAAAAACATCACGGGGTGGTGCGCATTGTATGGGTGTGTGTTACATTACATTCACTAGTAGCAGTGAGAAAAACATCACGGGGTGGTGCGCATTGTATGGGTGTGTGTTACATTAGATTCACTAGTAGCAGTGAGAAAAACATCACGGGGTGGTGCGCATTGTATGGGTGTGTGTTACATTAGATTCACTAGTAGGAGTGAGAAAAACATCACGGGGTGGTGCGCATTGTATGGGTGTGTGTTACATTAGATTCACTAGTAGCAGTGAGAAAAACATCACGGGGTGCTGCGCATTGTATGGGTGTGTGTCACATTACATTCACTAGTAGCAGTGAGAAAAGCATCACGGGGTGGTGCGCATTGTATGGGTGTGTGTTACATTACATTCACTAGTAGCAGTGAGAAAAACATCACGGGGTGGTGCGCATTGTATGGGTGTGTGTTACATTACATTCACTAGTAGCAGTGAGAAAAACATCACAGGGGTGGTGCGCATTGTATGGGTGTGTGTTACATTAGATTCACTAGTAGCAGTGAGAAAAACATCACGGGGTGGTGCGCATTGTATGGGTGTGTGTTACATTAGATTCACTAGTAGGAGGGAGAAAAACATCACGGGGTGGTGCGCATTGTATGGGTGTGTGTTACATTAGATTCACTAGTAGGAGTGAGAAAAACAGCACGGGGTGGTGCGCATTGTATGGGTGTGTGTTACATTAGATTCACTAGTAGCAGTGAGAAAAACATCACGGGGTGGTGCGCATTGTATGGGTGTGTGTTACATTACATTCACTAGTAGCAGTGAGAAAAACATCACGGGGTGGTGCGCATTGTATGGGTGTGTGTTACATTACATTCACTAGTAGCAGTGAGAAAAACATCACAGGGGTGGTGCGCATTGTATGGGTGTGTGTTACATTAGATTCACTAGTAGCAGTGAGAAAAACATCACGGGGTGGTGCGCATTGTATGGGTGTGTGTTACATTAGATTCACTAGTAGGAGGGAGAAAAACATCACGGGGTGGTGCGCATTGTATGGGTGTGTGTTACATTAGATTCACTAGTAGGAGTGAGAAAAACATCACGGGGTGGTGCGCATTGTATGGGTGTGTGTTACATTAGATTCACTAGTAGGAGTGAGAAAAACATCACGGGGTGGTGCGCATTGTATTAGTGTGTGTTACATTAGATTCACTAGTAGGAGTGAGAAAAACATCACGGGGTGGTGCGCATTGTATGGGTGTGTGTTACATTAGATTCACTAGTAGCAGTGAGAAAAACATCACGGGGTGGTGCGCATTGTATGGGTGTGTGTTACATTAGATTCACTAGTAGGAGTGAGAAAAACATCACGGGGTGGTGCGCATTGTATGGGTGTGTGTTACATTAGATTCACTAGTAGCAGTGAGAAAAACATCACGGGGTGGTGCGCATTGTATGGGTGTGTGTTACATTAGATTAACTAGTAGGAGGGAGAAAAACATCACGGGGTGGTGCGCATTGTATGGGTGTGTGTTACATTAGATTCACTAGTAGCAGTGAGAAAAACATCACGGGGTGGTGGGCATTGTATGGGTGTGTGTCACATTAGATTCACTAGTAGGAGTGAGAAAAACATCACGGGGTGGTGCGCATTGTATGGGTGTGTGTCACATTAGATTCACTAGTAGCAGTGAGAAAAACATCACGGGGTGGTGCGCATTCTATGGGTGTGTGTTACATTACATTCACTAGTAGCAGTGAGAAAAACATCACGGGGTGGTGCGCATTGTATGGGTGTGTGTTACATTACATTCACTAGTAGCAGTGAGAAAAACATCACAGGGGTGGTGTGCATTGTATGGGTGTGTGTTACATTAGATTTACTAGTAGCAGTGAGAAAAACATCACGGGGTGGTGCGCAGTGTATGGGTGTGTGTTACATTAGATTCACTAGTAGGAGGGAGAAAAACATCACAGGGTGGTGCGCATTGTATGGGTGTGTGTTACATTAGATTCACTAGTAGGAGTGAGAAAAACATCACGGGGTGGTGCGCATTGTATGGGTGTGTGTTACATTAGATTCACTAGTAGGAGTGAGAAAAACATCACGGGGTGGTGCGCATTGTATTAGTGTGTGTTACATTAGATTCACTAGTAGGAGTGAGAAAAACATCACGGGGTGGTGCGCATTGTATGGGTGTGTGTTACATTAGATTCACTAGTAGCAGTGAGAAAAACATCACGGGGTGGTGCGCATTGTATGGGTGTGTGTTACATTAGATTCACTAGTAGGAGTGAGAAAAACATCACGGGGTGGTGCGCATTGTATGGGTGTGTGTTACATTAGATTCACTAGTAGCAGTGAGAAAAACATCACGGGGTGGTGGGCATTGTATGGGTGTGTGTTACATTAGATTAACTAGTAGGAGGGAGAAAAACATCACGGGGTGGTGCGCATTGTATGGGTGTGTGTTACATTAGATTCACTAGTAGCAGTGAGAAAAACATCACGGGGTGGTGGGCATTGTATAGGTGTGTGTCACATTAGATTCAATAGTAGGAGTGAGAAAAACATCACGGGGTGGTGCCCATTGTATGTTTGTGTGTCTCATTAGATTCCCTAGTAGGAGTGAGAAAAACGTCACGGGGTGGTGCGCATTGTATGGGTGTGTGTTACATTACATTCTCTAGTAGCAGTGAGTAAAACATCACGGGGTGGTGCGCATTGTATGGGTGTTTTGTACATTACAATCACTAGTAGCAGTGACAAAAACATCACGGGGTGGTGCGCATTGTATGGGTGTGTGTTACATTACATTCACTAGTAGCAGTGAGAAAAACATCACGGGGTGATGCGCATTGTATGGGTGTGTGTTACATTACATTCACTAGTAGGAGTGAGAAAAACATCACGGGGTGGTGCGCCTTGTATGGGTGTGTGTTACATTACATTCACTAGTAGGAGTGAGAAAAACATCACGGGGTGGTGCGCCTTGTATGGGTGTGTGTTACATTAGGTTCACTAGTAGGAGTGAGAAAAACATCACGGGGTGGTGCGCCTTGTATGGGTGTGTGTTACATTAGGTTCACTAGTAGGAGTGAGAAAAACATCACGGGGTGGTGCGCATTGTATGGGTGTGTGTTACATTAGATTCACTAGTAGGAGTGAGAAAAACATCACGGGGTGGTGCGCATTGTATGGGTGTGTGTTACATTAGATTCACTAGTAGGAGTGAGAAAAACATCACGGGGTGGTGCGCATTGTATGGGTGTGTGTTACAGTAGATTCACTAGTTGCAGTGAGAAAAACATCACGGGGTGGTGCACATTGTATGTGTGTGTGTCTCATTAGATTCCCTAGTAGGTGTGAGAAAAACATCACGGGGTGGTGCGCATTGTATGGGTGTGTGTCACATTACATTCACTAGTAGCAGTGAGAAAAACATCACGGGGTGGTGCGCATTGTATGGGTGTGTGTCACATTACATTCACTAGTAGCAGTTAGAAAAACTTCACGGGGTGGTGCGCATTGTATGGGTGTGTGTCACATTAGATTCACTAGTAGCAGTGATAAAAACATCACGGGGTGGTGCGCATTGTATGGGTGTGTGTTACATTACATTCACTAGTAGCAGTGAGAAAAACATCACGGGGTGGTGCGCATTGTATGGGTGTGTGTTACGTTACATTCACTAGTAGCAGTGAGAAAACCATCACGGGGTGGTGCGCATTGTATGGGTGTGTGTTACATTAGATTCACTAGTAGCAGTGAGAAAAACATCACGTGGTGGTGCGCATTGTATGGGTGTGTGTTACATTAGATTCACTAGTAGGAGTGAGAAAAACATCACGGGGTGGTGCGCATTGTATGGGTGTGTGTTACATTAGATTCACTAGTAGCAGTGAGAAAAACATCACGGGGTGGTGCGCATTGTATGGGTGTGTGTTACATTAGATTCACTAGTAGCAGTGAGAAAAACATCACGGGGTGGTGCGCATTGTATGGGTGTGTGTTACATTAGATTCACTAGTAGCAGTGAGAAAAACATCACGGGGTCGTGCGCATTGTATGGGTGTGTGTTACATTACATTCACTAGTAGCAGTGAGAAAAAAATCACGGGGTGGTTCGCATTGTATGGGTGTGTGTTACATTACATTCACTAGTAGCAGTGAGAAAAACATCACGGGGTGGTGCGCATTGTATGGGTGTGTGTTACATTAGATTCACTAGTAGCAGTGAGAAAAACATCACGGGGTGGTGCGCATTGTATGGGTGTGTGTTACATTAGATTCACTAGTAGGAGTGAGAAAAACATCACGGGGTGGTGCGCATTGTATGGGTGTGTGTTACATTAGATTCACTAGTAGCAGTGAGAAAAACATCACGGGGTGGTGCGCATTGTATGGGTGTGTGTCACATTACATTCACTAGTAGCAGTGAGAAAAACATCACGGGGTGGTGCGCATTGTATGGGTGTGTGTTACATTACATTCACTAGTAGCAGTGAGAAAAACATCACGGGGTGGTGTGCATTGTATGGGTGTGTGTTACATTACATTCACTAGTAGCAGTGAGAAAAACATCACAGGGGTGGTGCGCATTGTATGGGTGTGTGTTACATTAGATTCACTAGTAGCAGTGAGAAAAACATCACGGGGTGGTGCGCATTGTATGGGTGTGTGTTACATTAGATTCACTAGTAGGAGGGAGAAAAACATCACGGGGTGGTGCGCATTGTATGGGTGTGTGTTACATTAGATTCACTAGTAGGAGTGAGAAAAACATCACGGGGTGGTGCGCATTGTATGGGTGTGTGTTACATTAGATTCACTAGTAGCAGTGAGAAAAACATCACGGGGTGGTGCGCATTGTATGGGTGTGTGTTACATTACATTCACTAGTAGCAGTGAGAAAAACATCACGGGGTGGTGCGCATTGTATGGGTGTGTGTTACATTACATTCACTAGTAGCAGTGAGAAAAACATCACAGGGGTGGTGCGCATTGTATGGGTGTGTGTTACATTAGATTCACTAGTAGCAGTGAGAAAAACATCACGGGGTGGTGCGCATTGTATGGGTGTGTGTTACATTAGATTCACTAGTAGGAGGGAGAAAAACATCACAGGGTGGTGCGCATTGTATGGGTGTGTGTTACATTAGATTCACTAGTAGGAGTGAGAAAAACATCACGGGGTGGTGCGCATTGTATGGGTGTGTGTTACATTAGATTCACTAGTAGGAGTGAGAAAAACATCACGGGGTGGTGCGCATTGTATTAGTGTGTGTTACATTAGATTCACTAGTAGGAGTGAGAAAAACATCACGGGGTGGTGCGCATTGTATGGGTGTGTGTTACATTAGATTCACTAGTAGCAGTGAGAAAAACATCACGGGGTGGTGCGCATTGTATGGGTGTGTGTTACATTAGATTCACTAGTAGGAGTGAGAAAAACATCACGGGGTGGTGCGCATTGTATGGGTGTGTGTTACATTAGATTCACTAGTAGCAGTGAGAAAAACATCACGGGGTGGTGCGCATTGTATGGGTGTGTGTTACATTAGATTAACTAGTAGGAGGGAGAAAAACATCACGGGGTGGTGCGCATTGTATGGGTGTGTGTTACATTAGATTCACTAGTAGCAGTGAGAAAAACATCACGGGGTGGTGGGCATTGTATGGGTGTGTGTCACATTAGATTCACTAGTAGGAGTGAGAAAAACATCACGGGGTGGTGCGCATTGTATGGGTGTGTGTCACATTAGATTCACTAGTAGGAGTGAGAAAAACATCACGGGGTGGTGCGCATTGTATGGGTGTGTGTCACATTAGATTCCCTAGTAGGAGTGAGAAAAACATCACGGGGTGGTGCCCATTGTATGTTTGTGTGTCTCATTAGATTCCCTAGTAGGAGTGAGAAAAAAATCACGGGGTGGTGCGCATTGTATGGGTGTGTGTTACATTACATTCTCTAGTAGCAGTGAGTAAAACATCACGGGGTGGTGCGCATTGTATGGGTGTTTTGTACATTACAATCACTAGTAGCAGTGACAAAAACATCACGGGGTGGTGCGCATTGTATGGGTGTGTGTTACATTACATTCACTAGTAGCAGTGAGAAAAACATCACGGGGTGATGCGCATTGTATGGGTGTGTGTTACATTACATTCACTAGTAGGAGTGAGAAAAACATCACGGGGTGGTGCGCCTTGTATGGGTGTGTGTTACATTACATTCACTAGTAGGAGTGAGAAAAACATCACGGGGTGGTGCGCCTTGTATGGGTGTGTGTTACATTAGGTTCACTAGTAGGAGTGAGAAAAACATCACGGGGTGGTGCGCCTTGTATGGGTGTGTGTTACATTAGGTTCACTAGTAGGAGTGAGAAAAACATCACGGGGTGGTGCGCATTGTATGGGTGTGTGTTACATTAGATTCACTAGTAGGAGTGAGAAAAACATCACGGGGTGGTGCGCATTGTATGGGTGTGTGTTACATTAGATTCACTAGTAGGAGTGAGAAAAACATCACGGGGTGGTGCGCATTGTATGGGTGTGTGTTACAGTAGATTCACTAGTTGCAGTGAGAAAAACATCACGGGGTGGTGCACATTGTATGTGTGTGTGTCTCATTAGATTCCCTAGTAGGTGTGAGAAAAACATCACGGGGTGGTGCGCATTGTATGGGTGTGTGTCACATTACATTCACTAGTAGCAGTGAGAAAAACATCACGGGGTGGTGCGCATTGTATGGGTGTGTGTCACATTACATTCACTAGTAGCAGTTAGAAAAACTTCACGGGGTGGTGCGCATTGTATGGGTGTGTGTCACATTAGATTCACTAGTAGCAGTGATAAAAACATCACGGGGTGGTGCGCATTGTATGGGTGTGTGTTACATTACATTCACTAGTAGCAGTGAGAAAAACATCACGGGGTGGTGCGCATTGTATGGGTGTGTGTTACGTTACATTCACTAGTAGCAGTGAGAAAACCATCACGGGGTGGTGCGCATTGTATGGGTGTGTGTTACATTACATTCACTAGTAGCAGTGAGAAAAACATCACGGGGTGGTGCGCATTGTATTGGTGTGTGTTACATTAGATTCACTAGTAGGAGTGAGAAAAACATCACGGGGTGGTGCGCCTTGTATGGGTGTGTGTTACATTACATTCACCAGTAGGAGTGAGAAAAACATCACAGAGTGGTGAGCCTTGTATGGGTGTGTGTTACATTACATTCACCAGTAGGAGTGAGAAAAACATCACGGGGTTGTGCGCATTGTATGGGTGTGTGTTACATTACATTCACTAATAGGAGTGAGAAAAACATCACGGGGTGGTGCGCATTGTATGGGTGTGTGTTACATTACATTCACTAGTAGGAGTGAGAAAAACATAACGGGGTGGTGCGCCTTGTATGGGTGTGTGTTACATTAGATTCACTAGTAGGAGTGAGAAAAACATCACGGGGTGGTGCGCATTGTATGGGTGTGTGTTACATTACATTCACTAGTAGGAGTGAGAAAATCATCACGGGGTGGTGCGCATTGTATGGGTGTGTGTTATATTAGATACACTAGTAGGAGTGAGAAAAACATCACGGGGTGGTGTGCATTGTATGGGTGTGTGTTACATTAGATTCACTAGTAGGAGTGAGAAAATCATCACGGGGTGGTGCGCATTGTATGGGTGTGTGTTACATTACATTCTCTAGTAGGAGTGAGAAAAACATCACGGGGTGGTGCGCATTGTATGGGTGTGTGTTACATTAGATTCACTAGTAGGAGTGAGAAAAACATCACGGGGTGGTGCGCATTGTATGGGTGTGTGTTACATTACATTCACTAGTAGGAGTGAGAAAAACATCACGGGGTGGTGCGCATTGTATGGGTGTGTGTTACATTAGATGCACTAGTAGGAGTGAGAAAAACATCACGGGGTGGTGCGCATTGTATGGGTGTGTGTTACATTACATTCACTAGTAGCAGTGAGAAAAACATCACGGGGTGGTGCGCATTGTATGGGTGTGTGTTACATTACATTCACTAGTAGCAGTGAGAAAAACATCACGGGGTGGTGCGCATTGTATGGGTGTGTGTTACATTACATTCACTAGTAGGAGTGAGAAAAACATCACGGGGTGGTCCGCATTGTATGGGTGTGTGTTAAATTACATTCACTAGTAGCAGTGAGAAAAACATCACGGGGTGGTGCGCATTGTATGGGCGTGTGTTACATTACATTCACTAGTAGCAGTGAGAAAAACATCACGGGGTGGTGCGCCTTGTATGGGCGTGTGTTACATTACATTCACTAGTAGCAGTGAGAAAAACAACACGGGGTGGTGCGCCTTGTATGGGCGTGTGTTACATTAGATTCAGTAGTAGCAGTGAGAAAAACATCACGGGGTGGTGCGCCTTGTATGGGCGTGTGTTACATTAGATTCACTAGAATCAGTGAGAAAAACATGACGGGGTGGTGCGCCTTGTATGGGCGTGTGTTACATTAGATTCACTAGTAGGAGTGAGAAAAACATCACGGGGTGGTGCGCCTTGTATGGGTGTGTGTTACATTACATTCACTAGTAGGAGTGAGAAAAACATCACGGGGTGGTGCGCCTTGTATGGGTGTGTGTTACATTACATTCACTAGTAGGAGTGGGAAAAACATCACGGGGTGGTGCGCCTTTTATGGGTGTGTGTTACATTACATTCACAAGTAGGAGTGAGAAAAACATCACGGGGTGGTGCGCCTTGTATGGGTGTGTGTTACATTACATTCACCAGTAGGAGTGAGAAAAACATCACGGGGTGGTGCGCCTTGTATGGGTGTGTGTTACATTACATTCTCTAGTAGCAGTGAGAAAAACATCACGGGGTGGTGGGCATTGTATGGGTGTGTGTCACATTAGATTCACTAGTAGGAGTGAGAAAAACATCACGGGGTGGTGCGCATTGTATGGGTGTGTGTCACATTAGATTCACTAGTAGGAGTGAGAAAAACATCACGGGGTGGTGCGCATTGTATGGGTGTGTGTCACATTAGATTCCCTAGTAGGAGTGAGAAAAACATCACGGGGTGGTGCCCATTGTATGTTTGTGTGTCTCATTAGATTCCCTAGTAGGAGTGAGAAAAACGTCACGGGGTGGTGCGCATTGTATGGGTGTGTGTTACATTACATTCTCTAGTAGCAGTGAGTAAAACATCACGGGGTGGTGCGCATTGTATGGGTGTTTTGTACATTACAATCACTAGTAGCAGTGACAAAAACATCACGGGGTGGTGCGCATTGTATGGGTGTGTGTTACATTACATTCACTAGTAGCAGTGAGAAAAACATCACGGGGTGATGCGCATTGTATGGGTGTGTGTTACATTACATTCACTAGTAGGAGTGAGAAAAACATCACGGGGTGGTGCGCCTTGTATGGGTGTGTGTTACATTACATTCACTAGTAGGAGTGAGAAAAACATCACGGGGTGGTGCGCCTTGTATGGGTGTGTGTTACATTAGGTTCACTAGTAGGAGTGAGAAAAACATCACGGGGTGGTGCGCCTTGTATGGGTGTGTGTTACATTAGGTTCACTAGTAGGAGTGAGAAAAACATCACGGGGTGGTGCGCATTGTATGGGTGTGTGTTACATTAGATTCACTAGTAGGAGTGAGAAAAACATCACGGGGTGGTGCGCATTGTATGGGTGTGTGTTACATTAGATTCACTAGTAGGAGTGAGAAAAACATCACGGGGTGGTGCGCATTGTATGGGTGTGTGTTACAGTAGATTCACTAATAGCAGTGAGAAAAACATCACGGGGTGGTGCACATTGTATGTGTGTGTGTCTCATTAGATTCCCTAGTAGGTGTGAGAAAAACATCACGGGGTGGTGCGCATTGTATGGGTGTGTGTCACATTACATTCACTAGTAGCAGTGAGAAAAACATCACGGGGTGGTGCGCATTGTATGGGTGTGTGTTACGTTACATTCACTAGTAGCAGTGAGAAAACCATCACGGGGTGGTGCGCATTGTATGGGTGTGTGTTACATTACATTCACTAGTAGCAGTGAGAAAAACATCACGGGGTGGTGCGCATTGTATGGGTGTGTGTTACATTAGATTCACTAGTAGGAGTGAGAAAAACATCACGGGGAAGTGCGCCTTGTATGGGTGTGTGTTACATTACATTCACCAGTAGGAGTGAGAAAAACATCACAGAGTGGTGAGCCTTGTATGGGTGTGTGTTACATTACATTCACCAGTAGGAGTGAGAAAAACATCACGGGGTGGTGCGCATTGTATGGGTGTGTGTTACATTACATTCACTAATAGGAGTGAGAAAAACATCACGGGGTGGTGCGCATTGTATGGGTGTGTGTTACATTAGATTCACTAGTAGGAGTGAGAAAATCATCACGGGGTGGTGCGCATTGTATGGGTGTGTGTTACATTACATTCTCTAGTAGGAGTGAGAAAAACATCACGGGGTGGTGCGCATTGTATGGGTGTGTGTTACATTAGATTCACTAGTAGGAGTGAGAAAAACATCACGGGGTGGTGCGCATTGTATGGGTGTGTGTTACATTACATTCACTAGTAGGAGTGAGAAAAACATCATGGGGTGGTGCGCATTGTATGGGTGTGTGTTACATTAGATGCACTAGTAGGAGTGAGAAAAACATCACGGGGTGGTGCGCATTGTATGGGTGTGTGTTACATTACATTCACTAGTAGCAGTGAGAAAAACATCACGGGGTGGTGCGCATTGTATGGGTGTGTGTTACATTACATTCACTAGTAGCAGTGAGAAAAACATCACGGGGTGGTGCGCATTGTATGGGTGTGTGTTACATTACATTCACTAGTAGGAGTGAGAAAAACATCACGGGGTGGTCCGAATTGTATGGGTGTGTGTTAAATTACATTCACTAGTAGCAGTGAGAAAAACATCACGGGGTGGTGCGCATTGTATGGGCGTGTGTTACATTACATTCACTAGTAGCAGTGAGAAAAACATCACGGGGTGGTGCGCCTTGTATGGGCGTGTGTTACATTACATTCACTAGTAGCAGTGAGAAAAACAACACGGGGTGGTGTGCCTTGTATGGGCGTGTGTTACATTAGATTCAGTAGTAGCAGTGAGAAAAACATCACGGGGTGGTGCGCCTTGTATGGGCGTGTGTTACATTAGATTCACTAGAATCAGTGAGAAAAACATGAAGGGGTGGTGCGCCTTGTATGGGCGTGTGTTACATTAGATTCACTAGTAGGAGTGAGAAAAACATCACGGGGTGGTGCGCCTTGTATGGGTGTGTGTTACATTACATTCACTAGTAGGAGTGAGAAAAACATCACGGGGTGGTGCGCCTTGTATGGGTGTGTGTTACATTACATTCACTAGTAGGAGTGGGAAAAACATCACGGGGTGGTGCGCCTTGTATGGGTGTGTGTTACATTACATTCACAAGTAGGAGTGAGAAAAACATCACGGGGTGGTGCGCCTTGTATGGGTGTGTGTTACATTACATTCACCAGTAGGAGTGAGAAAAACATCACGGGGTGGTGCGCCTTGTATGGGTGTGTGTTACATTACATTCACCAGTAGGAGTGAGAAAAACATCACGGGGTGGTGCGCCTTGTATGGGTGTGTGTTACATTAGATTCACCAGTAGGAGTGAGAAAAACATCATGGGGTGGTGCGCTTGTATGGGTGTGTGTTACATTAGATTCACTAGTAGGAGTGAGAAAAACATCACGGGGTGGTGCGCATTGTATGGGTGTGTGTTACATTAGATTCACTAGTAGGAGTGAGAAAAACATCACGGGGTGGTGCGCATTGTATGGGTGTGTGTTACATTAGATTCACTAGTAGGAGTGAGAAAAACATCACGGGGTGGTGTGCATTGTATGGGTGTGTGTTACATTAGATTCACTAGTAGGAGTGAGAAAAACATCACGGGGTGGTGCGCATTGTATGGGTGTGTGTTACATTAGATTCACTAGTAGCAGTGAGAAAAACATCACGGGGTGGTGCGCATTGTATGGGTGTGTGTTACATTAGATTCACTAGTAGCAGTGAGAAAAACATCACGGGGTGGTGCGCATTGTATGGGTGTGTGTTACATTAGATTCACTAGTAGCAGTGAGAAAAACATCACGGGGTGGTGCGCATTGTATGGGTGTGTGTTACATTAGATTCACTAGTAGGAGGGAGAAAAACATCACGGGGTGGTGCGCATTGTATGGGTGTGTGTTACATTAGATTCACTAGTAGCAGTGAGAAAAACATCACGGGGTGGTGCGCATTGTATGGGTGTGTGGTACATTAGATTCACTAGTAGGAGTGAGAAAAACATCACGGGGTGGTGCGCATTGTATGTGTGTGTGTTACATTAGATTTACTAGTAGGAGTGAGAAAAACATCACGGGGTGGTGCGCATTGTATGGGTGTGTGTCACATTAGATTCACTAGTAGGAGTGAGAAAAACATCACGTGGTGGTGCGCATTGTATGTGTGTGTGTCTCATTAGATTCCCTAGTAGGAGTGAGAAAAACATCACGGGGTGGTGCGCATTGTATGGGTGTGTGTTACATTACATTCACTAGTAGGAGTGAGAGAAACATCACGGGGTGGTGCGCATTGTATGGGTGTGTGTTACATTACATTCACTAGTAGCAGTGGGAAAAACATCACGGGGTGGTGCGCATTGTATGGGTGTGTGTTACATTACATTCACTAGTAGGAGTGAGAAAAACATCACGGGGTGGTGCGCCTTGTATGGGTGTGTGTTACATTTCATTCACTAGTAGGAGTGAGAAAAACATCACGGGGTGGTGCGCCTTGTATGGGTGTGTGTTACATTAGATTCACTAGTAGGAGTGAGAAAAACATCACGGGGTGGTGCGCACTGTATGGGTGTGTGTTACATTAGATTCACTAGTAGGAGTGAGAAAAACATCACGGGGTGGTGCGCACTGTATGGGTGTGTGTTACATTAGATTCACTAGTAGGAGTGAGAAAAACATCACGGGGTGGTGCGCATTGTATGGGTGTGTATTACATTAGATTCACTAGTAGCAGTGAGAAAAACATCACGGGGTGGTGGGCATTGTATGGGTGTGTGTCACATTAGATTCACTAGTAGGAGTGAGAAAAACATCACGGGGTGGTGCGCATTGTATGGGTGTGTGTCACATTAGATTCACTAGTAGGAGTGAGAAAAACATCACGGGGTGGTGCGCATTGTATGGGTGTGTGTCACATTAGATTCCCTATTCGGAGTGAGAAAAACATCACGGGGTGGTGCCCATTGTATGTTTGTGTGTCTCATTAGATTCCCTAGTAGGAGTGAGAAAAACGTCACGGGTTGGTGCGCATTGTATGGGTGTGTGTTACATTACATTCACTAGTAGCATTGAGTAAAACATCACGTGGTGGTGCGCATTGTATGGGTGTGTTGTACATTACAATCACTAGTAGCAGTGACAAAAACATCACGGGGTGGTGCGCATTGTATGGGTGTGTGTTACATTACATTCACTAGTAGCAGTGAGAAAAACATCACGGGGTGATGCGCATTGTATGGGTGTGTGTTACATTACATTCACTAGTAGGAGTGAGAAAAACATCACGGGGTGGTGCGCCTTGTATGGGTGTGTGTTACATTAGGTTCACTAGTAGGAGTGAGAAAAACATCACGGGGTGGTGCGCCTTGTATGGGTGTGTGTTACATTAGGTTCACTAGTAGGAGTGAGAAAAACATCACGGGGTGGTGCGCATTGTATGGGTGTGTGTTACATTAGATTCACTAGTAGGAGTGAGAGAAACATCACGGGGTGGTGCGCATTGTATGGGTGTGTGTTACATTAGATTCACTAGTAGGAGTGAGAAAAACATCACGGGGTGGTGCGCATTGTATGGGTGTGTGTTACAGTAGATTCACTAGTAGCAGTGAGAAAAACATCACGGGGTGGTGCGCATTGTATGGGTGTGTGTCACATTAGACTCACTAGTAGCAGTGAGAAAAACATCACGGGGTGGTGCGCATTGTATGGGTGTGTGTCACATTAGATTCACTAGTAGCATTGAGAAAAACATCACGGGGTGGTGCGCATTGTATGGGTGTGTGTTACATTAGGTGCACTAGTAGCAGTGAGAAAAACATCACGGGGTGGTGCGCATTGTATGGGTGTGTGTTACATTAGATTCACTAGTAGCAGTGAGAAAAACATCACGGGGTGGTGCGCATTGTATGGGTGTGTGTTACATTAGATTCACTAGTAGCAGTGAGAAAAACATCACGGGGTGGTGCGCATTGTATGGGTGTGTGTTACATTAGATTCACTAGTAGCAGTGAGAAAAACATCATGGGGTGGTGCGCATTGTATGGGTGTGTGTTACATTACATTCACTAGTAGCAGTGAGAAAAACATCACGGGGTGGTGCGCATTGTATGGGTGTGTGTTACATTACATTCACTAGTAGCAGTGAGAAAAACATCACGGGGTGGTGCGCCTTGTATGGGCCTGTGTTACATTAGATTCACTAGTAGGAGTGAGAAAAACATCACGGGGTGGTGCGCCTTGTATGGGCGTGTGTTACATTAGGTTCACTAGTAGGAGTGAGAAAAACATCACGGGGTGGTGCGCATTGTATGGGTGTGTGTTACGTTACATTCACTAGTAGCAGTGAGAAAACCATCACGGGGTGGTGCGCATTGTATGGGTGTGTGTTACATTACATTCACTAGTAGCAGTGAGAAAAACATCACGGGGTGGTGCGCATTGTATGGGTGTGTGTTACATTAGATTCACTAGTAGGAGTGAGAAAAACATCACGGGGAAGTGCGCCTTGTATGGGTGTGTGTTACATTACATTCACCAGTAGGAGTGAGAAAAACATCACAGAGTGGTGAGCCTTGTATGGGTGTGTGTTACATTACATTCACCAGTAGGAGTGAGAAAAACATCACGGGGTGGTGCGCATTGTATGGGTGTGTGTTACATTACATTCACTAATAGGAGTGAGAAAAACATCACGGGGTGGTGCGCATTGTATGGGTGTGTGTTACATTAGATTCACTAGTAGGAGTGAGAAAATCATCACGGGGTGGTGCGCATTGTATGGGTGTGTGTTACATTACATTCTCTAGTAGGAGTGAGAAAAACATCACGGGGTGGTGCGCATTGTATGGGTGTGTGTTACATTAGATTCACTAGTAGGAGTGAGAAAAACATCACGGGGTGGTGCGCATTGTATGGGTGTGTGTTACATTACATTCACTAGTAGGAGTGAGAAAAACATCACGGGGTGGTGCGCATTGTATGGGTGTGTGTTACATTAGATGCACTAGTAGGAGTGAGAAAAACATCACGGGGTGGTGCGCATTGTATGGGTGTGTGTTACATTACATTCACTAGTAGCAGTGAGAAAAACATCACGGGGTGGTGCGCATTGTATGGGTGTGTGTTACATTACATTCACTAGTAGCAGTGAGAAAAACATCACGGGGTGGTGCGCATTGTATGGGTGTGTGTTACATTACATTCACTAGTAGGAGTGAGAAAAACATCACGGGGTGGTCCGCATTGTATGGGTGTGTGTTAAATTACATTCACTAGTAGCAGTGAGAAAAACATCACGGGGTGGTGCGCATTGTATGGGCGTGTGTTACATTACATTCACTAGTAGCAGTGAGAAAAACATCACGGGGTGGTGCGCCTTGTATGGGCGTGTGTTACATTACATTCACTAGTAGCAGTGAGAAAAACAACACGGGGTGGTGTGCCTTGTATGGGCGTGTGTTACATTAGATTCAGTAGTAGCAGTGAGAAAAACATCACGGGGTGGTGCGCCTTGTATGGGCGTGTGTTACATTAGATTCACTAGAATCAGTGAGAAAAACATGACGGGGTGGTGCGCCTTGTATGGGCGTGTGTTACATTAGATTCACTAGTAGGAGTGAGAAAAACATCACGGGGTGGTGCGCCTTGTATGGGTGTGTGTTACATTACATTCACTAGTAGGAGTGGGAAAAACATCACGGGGTGGTGCGCCTTGTATGGGTGTGTGTTACATTACATTCACTAGTAGGAGTGGGAAAAACATCACGGGGTGGTGCGCCTTGTATGGGTGTGTGTTACATTACATTCACAAGTAGGAGTGAGAAAAACATCACGGGGTGGTGCGCCTTGTATGGGTGTGTGTTACATTACATTCACCAGTAGGAGTGAGAAAAACATCACGGGGTGGTGCGCCTTGTATGGGTGTGTGTTACATTACATTCACCAGTAGGAGTGAGAAAAACATCACGGGGTGGTGCGCCTTGTATGGGTGTGTGTTACATTAGATTCACCAGTAGGAGTGAGAAAAACATCATGGGGTGGTGCGCTTGTATGGGTGTGTGTTACATTAGATTCACTAGTAGGAGTGAGAAAAACATCACGGGGTGGTGCGCATTGTATGGGTGTGTGTTACATTAGATTCACTAGTAGGAGTGAGAAAAACATCACGGGGTGGTGCGCATTGTATGGGTGTGTGTTACATTAGATTCACTAGTAGGAGTGAGAAAAACATCACGGGGTGGTGTGCATTGTATGGGTGTGTGTTACATTAGATTCACTAGTAGGAGTGAGAAAAACATCACGGGGTGGTGCGCATTGTATGGGTGTGTGTTACATTAGATTCACTAGTAGCAGTGAGAAAAACATCACGGGGTGGTGCGCATTGTATGGGTGTGTGTTACATTAGATTCACTAGTAGCAGTGAGAAAAACATCACGGGGTGGTGCGCATTGTATGGGTGTGTGTTACATTAGATTCACTAGTAGCAGTGAGAAAAACATCACGGGGTGGTGCGCATTGTATGGGTGTGTGTTACATTAGATTCACTAGTAGGAGGGAGAAAAACATCACGGGGTGGTGCGCATTGTATGGGTGTGTGTTACATTAGATTCACTAGTAGCAGTGAGAAAAACATCACGGGGTGGTGCGCATTGTATGGGTGTGTGTTACATTAGATTCACTAGTAAGAGTGAGAAAAACATCACGGGGTGGTGCGCATTGTATGTGTGTGTGTTACATTAGATTTACTAGTAGGAGTGAGAAAAACATCACGGGGTGGTGCGCATTGTATGGGTGTGTGTCACATTAGATTCACTAGTAGGAGTGAGAAAAACATCACGCGGTGGTGCGCATTGTATGTGTGTGTGTCTCATTAGATTCCCTAGTAGGAGTGAGAAAAACATCACGGGGTGGTGCGCATTGTATGGGTGTGTGTTACATTACATTCACTAGTAGGAGTGAGAGAAACATCACGGGGTGGTGCGCATTGTATGGGTGTGTGTTACATTACATTCACTAGTAGCAGTGGGAAAAACATCACGGGGTGGTGCGCATTGTATGGGTGTGTGTTACATTACATTCACTAGTAGGAGTGAGAAAAACATCACGGGGTGGTGCGCCTTGTATGGGTGTGTGTTACATTTCATTCACTAGTAGGAGTGAGAAAAACATCACGGGGTGGTGCGCCTTGTATGGGTGTGTGTTACATTAGATTCACTAGTAGGAGTGAGAAAAACATCACGGGGTGGTGCGCACTGTATGGGTGTGTGTTACATTAGATTCACTAGTAGGAGTGAGAAAAACATCACGGGGTGGTGCGCACTGTATGGGTGTGTGTTACATTAGATTCACTAGTAGGAGTGAGAAAAACATCACGGGGTGGTGCGCATTGTATGGGTGTGTATTACATTAGATTCACTAGTAGCAGTGAGAAAAACATCACGGGGTGGTGGGCATTGTATGGGTGTGTGTCACATTAGATTCACTAGTAGGAGTGAGAAAAACATCACGGGGTGGTGCGCATTGTATGGGTGTGTGTCACATTAGATTCACTAGTAGGAGTGAGAAAAACATCACGGGGTGGTGCGCATTGTATGGGTGTGTGTCACATTAGATTCCCTATTCGGAGTGAGAAAAACATCACGGGGTGGTGCCCAATGTATGTTTGTGTGTCTCATTAGATTCCCTAGTAGGAGTGAGAAAAACGTCACGGGTTGGTGCGCATTGTATGGGTGTGTGTTACATTACATTCACTAGTAGCATTGAGTAAAACATCACGTGGTGGTGCGCATTGTATGGGTGTGTTGTACATTACAATCACTAGTAGCAGTGACAAAAACATCACGGGGTGGTGCGCATTGTATGGGTGTGTGTTACATTACATTCACTAGTAGCAGTGAGAAAAACATCACGGGGTGATGCGCATTGTATGGGTGTGTGTTACATTACATTCACTAGTAGGAGTGAGAAAAACATCACGGGGTGGTGCGCCTTGTATGGGTGTGTGTTACATTAGGTTCACTAGTAGGAGTGAGAAAAACATCACGGGGTGGTGCGCCTTGTATGGGTGTGTGTTACATTAGGTTCACTAGTAGGAGTGAGAAAAACATCACGGGGTGGTGCGCATTGTATGGGTGTGTGTTACATTAGATTCACTAGTAGGAGTGAGAGAAACATCACGGGGTGGTGCGCATTGTATGGGTGTGTGTTACATTAGATTCACTAGTAGGAGTGAGAAAAACATCACGGGGTGGTGCGCATTGTATGGGTGTGTGTTACAGTAGATTCACTAGTAGCAGTGAGAAAAACATCACGGGGTGGTGCGCATTGTATGGGTGTGTGTCACATTAGACTCACTAGTAGCAGTGAGAAAAACATCACGGGGTGGTGCGCATTGTATGGGTGTGTGTCACATTAGATTCACTAGTAGCATTGAGAAAAACATCACGGGGTGGTGCGCATTGTATGGGTGTGTGTTACATTAGGTGCACTAGTAGCAGTGAGAAAAACATCACGGGGTGGTGCGCATTGTATGGGTGTGTGTTACATTAGATTCACTAGTAGCAGTGAGAAAAACATCACGGGGTGGTGCGCATTGTATGGGTGTGTGTTACATTAGATTCACTAGTAGCAGTGAGAAAAACATCACGGGGTGGTGCGCATTGTATGGGTGTGTGTTACATTAGATTCACTAGTAGCAGTGAGAAAAACATCATGGGGTGGTGCGCATTGTATGGGTGTGTGTTACATTACATTCACTAGTAGCAGTGAGAAAAACATCACGGGGTGGTGCGCATTGTATGGGTGTGTGTTACATTACATTCACTAGTAGCAGTGAGAAAAACATCACGGGGTGGTGCGCCTTGTATGGGCCTGTGTTACATTAGATTCACTAGTAGGAGTGAGAAAAACATCACGGGGTGGTGCGCCTTGTATGGGCGTGTGTTACATTAGGTTCACTAGTAGGAGTGAGAAAAACATCACGGGGTGGTGCGCATTGTATGGGTGTGTGTTACATTAGATTCACTAGTAGGAGTGAGAAAAACATCACGGGGTGGTGCGCATTGTATGGGTGTGTGTTACATCAGATTCACTAGTAGGAGTGAGAAAAACATCACGGGGTAGTGCACATTGTATGGGTGTGTGTTACATTACATTCACTAGTAGGAGTGAGAAAAACATCACGGGGTGGTGCGCATTGTATGGGTGTGTGTTACATTACATTCACTAGTAGCAGTGAGAAAAACATCACGGGGTGGTGCGCATTGTATGGGTGTGTGTTACATTAGATTCACTAGTAGCAGTGAGAAAAACATCATGGGGTGGTGCGCATTGTATGGGTGTGTGTTACATTACATTCACTAGTAGCAGTGAGAAAAACATCACGGGGTGGTGCGCATTGTATGGGTGTGTGTTACATTACATTCACTAGTAGCAGTGAGAAAAACATCACGGGGTGGTGCGCCTTGTATGGGCCTGTGTTACATTAGATTCACTAGTAGGAGTGAGAAAAACATCACGGGGTGGTGCGCCTTGTATGGGCGTGTGTTACATTAGGTTCACTAGTAGGAGTGAGAAAAACATCACGGGGTGGTGCGCATTGTATGGGTGTGTGTTACATTAGATTCACTAGTAGGAGTGAGAAAAACATCACGGGGTGGTGCGCATTGTATGGGTGTGTGTTACATCAGATTCACTAGTAGGAGTGAGAAAAACATCACGGGGTAGTGCACATTGTATGGGTGTGTGTTACATTACATTCACTAGTAGGAGTGAGAAAAACATCACGGGGTGGTGCGCATTGTATGGGTGTGTGTTACATTACATTCACTAGTAGCAGTGAGAAAAACATCACGGGGTGGTGCGCATTGTATGGGTGTGTGTCACATTAGATTCCCTAGTAGGTGTGAGAAAAACATCACGGGGTGGTGCGCATTGTATGGGTGTGTGTCACATTACATTCACTAGTAGCAGTGAGAAAAACATCACGGGGTGGTGCGCATTGTATGGGTGTGTGTTACGTTACATTCACTAGTAGCAGTGAGAAAACCATCACGGGGTGGTGCGCATTGTATGGGTGTGTGTTACATTACATTCACTAGTAGCAGTGAGAAAAACATCACGGGGTGGTGCGCATTGTATGGGTGTGTGTTACATTAGATTCACTAGTAGGAGTGAGAAAAACATCACGGGGAAGTGCGCCTTGTATGGGTGTGTGTTACATTACATTCACCAGTAGGAGTGAGAAAAACATCACAGAGTGGTGAGCCTTGTATGGGTGTGTGTTACATTACATTCACCAGTAGGAGTGAGAAAAACATCACGGGGTGGTGCGCATTGTATGGGTGTGTGTTACATTACATTCACTAATAGGAGTGAGAAAAACATCACGGGGTGGTGCGCATTGTATGGGTGTGTGTTACATTAGATTCACTAGTAGGAGTGAGAAAATCATCACGGGGTGGTGCGCATTGTATGGGTGTGTGTTACATTACATTCTCTAGTAGGAGTGAGAAAAACATCACGGGGTGGTGCGCATTGTATGGGTGTGTGTTACATTAGATTCACTAGTAGGAGTGAGAAAAACATCACGGGGTGGTGCGCATTGTATGGGTGTGTGTTACATTACATTCACTAGTAGGAGTGAGAAAAACATCACGGGGTGGTGCGCATTGTATGGGTGTGTGTTACATTAGATGCACTAGTAGGAGTGAGAAAAACATCACGGGGTGGTGCGCATTGTATGGGTGTGTGTTACATTACATTCACTAGTAGCAGTGAGAAAAACATCACGGGGTGGTGCGCATTGTATGGGTGTGTGTTACATTACATTCACTAGTAGCAGTGAGAAAAACATCACGGGGTGGTGCGCATTGTATGGGTGTGTGTTACATTACATTCACTAGTAGGAGTGAGAAAAACATCACGGGGTGGTCCGCATTGTATGGGTGTGTGTTAAATTACATTCACTAGTAGCAGTGAGAAAAACATCACGGGGTGGTGCGCATTGTATGGGCGTGTGTTACATTACATTCACTAGTAGCAGTGAGAAAAACATCACGGGGTGGTGCGCCTTGTATGGGCGTGTGTTACATTACATTCACTAGTAGCAGTGAGAAAAACAACACGGGGTGGTGTGCCTTGTATGGGCGTGTGTTACATTAGATTCAGTAGTAGCAGTGAGAAAAACATCACGGGGTGGTGCGCCTTGTATGGGCGTGTGTTACATTAGATTCACTAGAATCAGTGAGAAAAACATGACGGGGTGGTGCGCCTTGTATGGGCGTGTGTTACATTAGATTCACTAGTAGGAGTGAGAAAAACATCACGGGGTGGTGCGCCTTGTATGGGTGTGTGTTACATTACATTCACTAGTAGGAGTGGGAAAAACATCACGGGGTGGTGCGCCTTGTATGGGTGTGTGTTACATTACATTCACTAGTAGGAGTGGGAAAAACATCACGGGGTGGTGCGCCTTGTATGGGTGTGTGTTACATTACATTCACAAGTAGGAGTGAGAAAAACATCACGGGGTGGTGCGCCTTGTATGGGTGTGTGTTACATTACATTCACCAGTAGGAGTGAGAAAAACATCACGGGGTGGTGCGCCTTGTATGGGTGTGTGTTACATTACATTCACCAGTAGGAGTGAGAAAAACATCACGGGGTGGTGCGCCTTGTATGGGTGTGTGTTACATTAGATTCACCAGTAGGAGTGAGAAAAACATCATGGGGTGGTGCGCTTGTATGGGTGTGTGTTACATTAGATTCACTAGTAGGAGTGAGAAAAACATCACGGGGTGGTGCGCATTGTATGGGTGTGTGTTACATTAGATTCACTAGTAGGAGTGAGAAAAACATCACGGGGTGGTGCGCATTGTATGGGTGTGTGTTACATTAGATTCACTAGTAGGAGTGAGAAAAACATCACGGGGTGGTGTGCATTGTATGGGTGTGTGTTACATTAGATTCACTAGTAGGAGTGAGAAAAACATCACGGGGTGGTGCGCATTGTATGGGTGTGTGTTACATTAGATTCACTAGTAGCAGTGAGAAAAACATCACGGGGTGGTGCGCATTGTATGGGTGTGTGTTACATTAGATTCACTAGTAGCAGTGAGAAAAACATCACGGGGTGGTGCGCATTGTATGGGTGTGTGTTACATTAGATTCACTAGTAGCAGTGAGAAAAACATCACGGGGTGGTGCGCATTGTATGGGTGTGTGTTACATTAGATTCACTAGTAGGAGGGAGAAAAACATCACGGGGTGGTGCGCATTGTGTGGGTGTGTGTTACATTAGATTCACTAGTAGCAGTGAGAAAAACATCACGGGGTGGTGCGCATTGTATGGGTGTGTGTTACATTAGATTCACTAGTAAGAGTGAGAAAAACATCACGGGGTGGTGCGCATTGTATGTGTGTGTGTTACATTAGATTTACTAGTAGGAGTGAGAAAAACATCACGGGGTGGTGCGCATTGTATGGGTGTGTGTCACATTAGATTCACTAGTAGGAGTGAGAAAAACATCACGCGGTGGTGCGCATTGTATGTGTGTGTGTCTCATTAGATTCCCTAGTAGGAGTGAGAAAAACATTACGGGGTGGTGCGCATTGTATGGGTGTGTGTTACATTACATTCACTAGTAGGAGTGAGAGAAACATCACGGGGTGGTGCGCATTGTATGGGTGTGTGTTACATTACATTCACTAGTAGCAGTGGGAAAAACATCACGGGGTGGTGCGCATTGTATGGGTGTGTGTTACATTACATTCACTAGTAGGAGTGAGAAAAACATCACGGGGTGGTGCGCCTTGTATGGGTGTGTGTTACATTTCATTCACTAGTAGGAGTGAGAAAAACATCACGGGGTGGTGCGCCTTGTATGGGTGTGTGTTACATTAGATTCACTAGTAGGAGTGAGAAAAACATCACGGGGTGGTGCGCACTGTATGGGTGTGTGTTACATTAGATTCACTAGTAGGAGTGAGAAAAACATCACGGGGTGGTGCGCACTGTATGGGTGTGTGTTACATTAGATTCACTAGTAGGAGTGAGAAAAACATCACGGGGTGGTGCGCATTGTATGGGTGTGTATTACATTAGATTCACTAGTAGCAGTGAGAAAAACATCACGGGGTGGTGGGCATTGTATGGGTGTGTGTCACATTAGATTCACTAGTAGGAGTGAGAAAAACATCACGGGGTGGTGCGCATTGTATGGGTGTGTGTTACATTAGATTCACTAGTAGGAGTGAGAAAAACATCACGGGGTGGTGCGCATTGTATGGGTGTGTGTCACATTAGATTCCCTATTCGGAGTGAGAAAAACATCACGGGGTGGTGCCCATTGTATGTTTGTGTGTCTCATTAGATTCCCTAGTAGGAGTGAGAAAAACGTCACGGGTTGGTGCGCATTGTATGGGTGTGTGTTACATTACATTCACTAGTAGCATTGAGTAAAACATCACGTGGTGGTGCGCATTGTATGGGTGTGTTGTACATTACAATCACTAGTAGCAGTGACAAAAACATCACGGGGTGGTGCGCATTGTATGGGTGTGTGTTACATTACATTCACTAGTAGCAGTGAGAAAAACATCACGGGGTGATGCGCATTGTATGGGTGTGTGTTACATTACATTCACTAGTAGGAGTGAGAAAAACATCACGGGGTGGTGCGCCTTGTATGGGTGTGTGTTACATTAGGTTCACTAGTAGGAGTGAGAAAAACATCACGGGGTGGTGCGCTTGTATGGGTGTGTGTTACATTAGGTTCACTAGTAGGAGTGAGAAAAACATCACGGGGTGGTGCGCATTGTATGGGTGTGTGTTACATTAGATTCACTAGTAGGAGTGAGAGAAACATCACGGGGTGGTGCGCATTGTATGGGTGTGTGTTACATTAGATTCACTAGTAGGAGTGAGAAAAACATCACGGGGTGGTGCGCATTGTATGGGTGTGTGTTACAGTAGATTCACTAGTAGCAGTGAGAAAAACATCACGGGGTGGTGCGCATTGTATGGGTGTGTGTCACATTAGACTCACTAGTAGCAGTGAGAAAAACATCACCGGGTGGTGCGCATTGTATGGGTGTGTGTCACATTAGATTCACTAGTAGCATTGAGAAAAACATCACGGGGTGGTGCGCATTGTATGGGTGTGTGTTACATTAGGTGCACTAGTAGCAGTGAGAAAAACATCACGGGGTGGTGCGCATTGTATGGGTGTGTGTTACATTAGATTCACTAGTAGCAGTGAGAAAAACATCACGGGGTGGTGCGCATTGTATGGGTGTGTGTTACATTAGATTCACTAGTAGCAGTGAGAAAAACATCACGGGGTGGTGCGCATTGTATGGGTGTGTGTTACATTAGATTCACTAGTAGCAGTGAGAAAAACATCATGGGGTGGTGCGCATTGTATGGGTGTGTGTTACATTACATTCACTAGTAGCAGTGAGAAAAACATCACGGGGTGGTGCGCATTGTATGGGTGTGTGTTACATTACATTCACTAGTAGCAGTGAGAAAAACATCACGGGGTGGTGCGCCTTGTATGGGCCTGTGTTACATTAGATTCACTAGTAGGAGTGAGAAAAACATCACGGGGTGGTGCGCCTTGTATGGGCGTGTGTTACATTAGGTTCACTAGTAGGAGTGAGAAAAACATCACGGGGTGGTGCGCATTGTATGGGTGTGTGTTACATTAGATTCACTAGTAGGAGTGAGAAAAACATCACGGGGTGGTGCGCATTGTATGGGTGTGTGTTACATCAGATTCACTAGTAGGAGTGAGAAAAACATCACGGGGTGGTGCACATTGTATGGGTGTGTGTTACATTACATTCACTAGTAGGAGTGAGAAAAACATCACGGGGTGGTGCGCATTGTATGGGTGTGTGTTACATTACATTCACTAGTAGCAGTGAGAAAAACATCACGGGGTGGTGCGCATTGTATGGGTGTGTGTCACATTAGATTCACTAGTAGGAGTGAGAAAAACATCACGGGGTGGTGCGCATTGTATGTGTGTGTTTCACATTACATTCACTAGTAGGAGTGAGAAAAACATCACGGGGTGGTGCGCATTGTATGTGTGTGTGTTACATTACATTCACTAGTAGGAGTGAGAAAAACATCACGGGGTGGTGCGCATTGTATGGGTGTGTGTCACATTAGATTCACTAGTAGGAGTGAGAAAAACATCACGGGGTGGTGCGCATTGTATGTGTGTGTGTCTCATTAGATTCCCTAGTAGGAGTGAGAAAAACATCACGGGGTGGTGCGCATTGTATGGGTGTGTGTTACATTACATTCACTAGTAGCAGTGAGAAAAACATCACGGGGTGGTGCGCATTGTATGGGTGTGTGTTACATTTGATTCACTAGTAGGAGTGAGAAAAACATCACGGGGTGGTGCGCATTGTATCGGTGTGTGTTACATTACATTCACTAGTAGCAGTGAGAAAAACATCACGGGGTGGTGCGCATTGTATGGGTGTGTGTTACATTACATTCACTAGTAGCAGTGAGAAAAACATCACGGGGTGGTGCGCCTTGTATGGGTGTGTGTTACATTACGTTCACTAGTAGGAGAGAGAAAAACATCACGGGGTGGTGCGCCTTGTATGGGTGTGTGTTACATTAGGTTCACTAGTAGGAGTGAGAAAAACATCACGGGGTGGTGCGCATTGTATGGGTGTGTGTTACATTAGATTCACTAGTAGGAGTGAGAAAAACATCACGGGGTGGTGCGCATTGTATGGGTGTGTGTTACATTAGATTCACTAGTAGGAGTGAGAAAAACATCACGGGGTGGTGCGCATTGTATGGGTGTGTGTTACATTAGATTCACTAGTAGGAGTGAGAAAAACATCACGGGGTGGTGCGCATTGTATGGGTGTGTGTTACATTAGATTCACTAGTAGGAGTGAGAAAAACATCACGGGGTGGTGCGCATTGTATGGGTGTGTGTTACATTAGATTCACTAGTAGCAGTGAGAAAAACATCACGGGGTGGTGCGCATTGTATGGGTGTGTGTTACATTAGATTCACTAGTAGCAGTGAGAAAAACATCACGGGGTGGTGCGCATTGTATGGGTGTGTGTTACATTAGATTCACTAGTAGGAGGGAGAAAAACATCACGGGGTGGTGCGCATTGTATGGGTGTGTGTCACATTACATTCACTAGTAGCAGTGAGAAAAACATCACGGGGTGGTGCGCATTGTATGGGTGTGTGTTACATTACATTCACTAGCAGGAGTGAGAAAAACATCACGGGGTGGTGCGCATTGTATGGGTGTGTGTTACATTACATTCACTAGCAGCAGTGGGAAAAACATCACGGGGTGGTGCGCATTGTATGGGTGTGTGTTACATTACATTCACTAGTAGGAGTGAGAAAAACATCACGGGGTGGTGCGCCTTGTATGGGTGTGTGTTACATTACATTCACTAGTAGGAGTGAGAAAAACATCACGGGGTGGTGCGCCTTGTATGGGTGTGTGTTAGATTACATTCACTAGTAGGAGTGAGAAAAACATCACGGGGTGGTGCGCCTTGTATGGGTGTGTGTTACATTAGATTCACTGTTAGGAGTGAAAAAAACATCACGGGGTGGTGCGCCTTGTATGGGTGTGTGTTACATTAGATTCACTAGTAGGAGTGAGAAAAACATCACGGGGTGGTGCGCACTGTATGGGTGTGTGTTACATTAGATTCACTAGTAGGAGTGAGAAAAACATCACGGGGTGGTGCGCACTGTATGGGTGTGTGTTACATTAGATTCACTAGTAGGAGTGAGAAAAACATCACGGGGTGGTGCGCACTGTATGGGTGTGTGTTACATTAGATTCACTAGTAGGAGTGAGAAAAACATCACGGGGTGGTGCGCATTGTATGGGTGTGTGTCACATTAGATTCACTAGTAGCAGTGAGAAAAACATCACGGGGTGGTGCGCATTGTATGGGTGTGTGTCACATTAGATTCACTAGTAGGAGTGAGAAAAACATCACGTGGTGGTGCGCATTGTATGGGTGTGTGTCACATTAGATTCACTAGTAGGAGTGAGAAAAACATCACGGGGTGGTGCGCATTGTATGGGTGTGTGTCACATTAGATTCCCTAGTACGAGTGAGAAAAACGTCACGGGGTGGTGCGCATTGTATGTGTGTGTGTCTCATTAGATTCCCTAGTAGGAGTGAGAAAAACGTCACGGGGTGGTGCGCATTGTATGGGTGTGTGTTACATTACATTCACTAGTAGCAGTGAGTAAAACATCACGGGGTGGTGCGCATTGTATGGGTGTGTTGTACATTACAATCACTAGTAGCAGTGACAAAAACATCACGGGGTGGTGCGCATTGTATGGGTGTGTGTTACATTACATTCACTAGTAGCAGTGAGAAAAACATCACGGGGTGGTGCGCATTGTATGGGTGTGTGTTACATTACATTCACTAGTAGGAGTGAGAAAAACATCACGGGGTGGTGCGCCTTGTATGGGTGTGTGTTACATTACATTCACTAGTAGGAGTGAGAAAAACATCACGGGGTGGTGCGCCTTATATGGGTGTGTGTTACATTAGATTCACTAGTAGGAGTGAGAAAAACATCACGGGGTGTTGCGCCTTGTATGGGTGTGTGCTACATTAGGTTCACTAGTAGGAGTGAGAAAAACATCACGGGGTGGTGCGCATTGTATGGGTGTGTGTTACATTAGATTCACTAGTAGGAGTGAGAAAAACATCACGGGGTGGTGCGCATTGTATGGGTGTGTGTTACATTAGATTCACTAGTAGGAGTGAGAAAAACATCACGGGGTGGTGCGCATTGTATGGGTGTGTGTTACATTAGATTCACTAGTAGGAGTGAGAAAAACATCACGGGGTGGTGCGCATTGTATCGGTGTGTGTTACATTACATTCACTAGTAGCAGTGAGAAAAACATCACGGGGTGGTGCGCATTGTATGGGTGTGTGTTACATTAGATTCACTAGTAGGAGTGAGAAAAACATCACGGGGGGGTGCGCATTGTTTGGGTGTGTGTTACATTAGATTCACTAGTAGCAGTGAGAAAAACATCACGGGGTGGTGCGCATTGTATGGGTGTGTGTTACATTAGATTCACTAGTAGGAGTGAGAAAAACATCACGGGGTGGTGCGCATTGTATGGGTGTGTGTTACATTAGATTCACTAGTAGCAGTGAGAAAAACATCACGGGGTGGTGCGCATTGTATGGGTGTGTGTTACATTAGATTCACTAGTAGGAGGGAGAAAAACATCACGGGGTGGTGCGCATTGTATGGGTGTGTGTTACATTAGATTCACTAGTAGGAGTGAGAAAATCATCACGGGGTGGTGCGCATTGTATGGGTGTGTGTTACATTACATTCTCTAGTAGGAGTGAGAAAAACATCACGGGGTGGTGCGCATTGTATGGGTGTGTGTTACATTACATTCACTAGTAGGAGTGAGAAAAACATCACGGGGTGGTGCGCATTGTATGGGTGTGTGTTACATTAGATGCACTAGTAGGAGTGAGAAAAACATCACGGGGTGGTGCGCATTGTATGGGTGTGTGTTACATTACATTCACTAGTAGCAGTGAGAAAAACATCACGGGGTGGTGCGCATTGTATGGGTGTGTGTTACATTACATTCACTAGTAGCAGTGAGAAAAACATCACGGGGTGGTGCGCATTGTATGGGTGTGTGTTACATTACATTCACTAGTAGGACTGAGAAAAACATCACGGGGTGGTCCGCATTGTATGGGTGTGTGTTAAATTACATTCACTAGTAGCAGTGAGAAAAACATCACGGGGTGGTGCGCATTGTATGGGCGTGTGTTACATTACATTCACTAGTAGCAGTGAGAAAAACATCACGGTGTGGTGCGCCTTGTATGGGCGTGTGTTACATTACATTCACTAGTAGCAGTGAGAAAAACAACACGGGGTGGTGTGCCTTGTATGGGCGTGTGTTACATTAGATTCAGTAGTAGCAGTGAGAAAAACATCACGGGGTGGTGCGCCTTGTATGGGCGTGTGTTACATTAGATTCACTAGAATCAGTGAGAAAAACATGACGGGGTGGTGCGCCTTGTATGGGCGTGTGTTACATTAGATTCACTAGTAGGAGTGAGAAAAACATCACGGGGTGGTGCGCCTTGTATGGGTGTGTGTTACATTACATTCACTAGTAGGAGTGAGAAAAACATCAGGGGGTGGTGCGCCTTGTATGGGTGTGTGTTACATTACATTCACTAGTAGGAGTGGGAAAAACATCACGGGGTGGTGCGCCTTGTATGGGTGTGTGTTAGATTACATTCACAAGTAGGAGTGAGAAAAACATCACGGGGTGGTGCGCCTTGTATGGGTGTGTGTTACATTACATTCACCAGTAGGAGTGAGAAAAACATCACGGGGTGGTGCGCCTTGTATGGGTGTGTGTTACATTACATTCACCAGTAGGAGTGAGAAAAACATCACGGGGTGGTGCGCCTTGTATGGGTGTGTGTTACATTAGATTCACCAGTAGGAGTGAGAAAAACATCATGGGGTGGTGCGCTTGTATGGGTGTGTGTTACATTAGATTCACTAGTAGGAGTGAGAAAAACATCACGGGGTGGTGCGCATTGTATGGGTGTGTGTTACATTAGATTCACTAGTAGGAGTGAGAAAAACATCACGGGGTGGTGCGCATTGTATGGGTGTGTGTTACATTAGATTCACTAGTAGGAGTGAGAAAAACATCACGGGGTGGTGCGCATTGTATGGGTGTGTGTTACATTAGATTCACTAGTAGGAGTGAGAAAAACATCACGGGGTGGTGCGCATTGTATGGGTGTGTGTTACATTAGATTCACTAGTAGCAGTGAGAAAAACATCACGGGGTGGTGCGCATTGTATGGGTGTGTGTTACATTAGATTCACTAGTAGCAGTGAGAAAAACATCACGGGGTGGTGCGCATTGTATGGGTGTGTGTTACATTAGATTCACTAGTAGCAGTGAGAAAAACATCACGGGGTGGTGCGCATTGTATGGGTGTGTGTTACATTAGATTCACTAGTAGGAGGGAGAAAAACATCACGGGGTGGTGCGCATTGTATGGGTGTGTGTTACATTAGATTCACTAGTAGCAGTGAGAAAAACATCACGGGGTGGTGCGCATTGTATGGGTGTGTGTTACATTAGATTCACTAGTAGGAGTGAGAAAAACATCACGGGGTGGTGCGCATTGTATGGGTGTGTGTTACATTAGATTCACTAGTAGCAGTGAGAAAAACATCACGGGGTGGTGCGCATTGTATGGGTGTGTGTTACATTAGATTCACTAGTAGGAGTGAGAAAAACATCACGGGGTGGTGCGCATTGTATGGGTGTGTGTTACAGTAGATTCACTAGTAGCAGTGAGAAAAACATCACGGGGTGGTGCGCATTGTATGGGTGTGTGTTACATTAGATTCACAAGTAGGAGTGAGAAAAACATCACGGGGGGGTGCGCATTGTTTGGGTGTGTGTTACATTAGATTCACTAGTAGCAGTGAGAAAAACATCACGGGGTGGTGCGCATTGTATGGGTGTGTGTTACATTAGATTCACTAGTAGGAGTGAGAAAAACATCACGGGGTGGTGCGCATTGTATGGGTGTGTGTTACATTAGATTCACTAGTAGCAGTGAGAAAAACATCACGGGGTGGTGCGCATTGTATGGGTGTGTGTTACATTAGATTCACTACTAGGAGGGAGAAAAACATCACGGGGTGGTGCGCATTGTATGGGTGTGTGTTACATTAGATTCACTAGTAGGAGTGAGAAAATCATCACGGGGTGGTGCGCATTGTATGGGTGTGTGTTACATTACATTCTCTAGTAGGAGTGAGAAAAACATCACGGGGTGGTGCGCATTGTATGGGTGTGTGTTACATTACATTCACTAGTAGGAGTGAGAAAAACATCACGGGGTGGTGCGCATTGTATGGGTGTGTGTTACATTAGATGCACTAGTAGGAGTGAGAAAAACATCACGGGGTGGTGCGCATTGTATGGGTGTGTGTTACATTACATTCACTAGTAGCAGTGAGAAAAACATCACGGGGTGGTGCGCATTGTATGGGTGTGTGTTACATTACATTCACTAGTAGCAGTGAGAAAAACATCACGGGGTGGTTTGCATTGTATGGGTGTGTGTTACATTACATTCACTAGTAGGAGTGAGAAAAACATCACGGGGTGGTCCGCATTGTATGGGTGTGTGTTAAATTACATTCACTAGTAGCAGTGAGAAAAACATCACGGGGTGGTGCGCATTGTATGGGCGTGTGTTACATTACATTCACTAGTAGCAGTGAGAAAAACATCACGGTGTGGTGCGCCTTGTATGGGCGTGTGTTACATTACATTCACTAGTAGCAGTGAGAAAAACAACACGGGGTGGTGTGCCTTGTATGGGCGTGTGTTACATTAGATTCAGTAGTAGCAGTGAGAAAAACATCACGGGGTGGTGCGCCTTGTATGGGCGTGTGTTACATTAGATTCACTAGAATCAGTGAGAAAAACATGACGGGGTGGTGCGCCTTGTATGGGCGTGTGTTACATTAGATTCACTAGTAGGAGTGAGAAAAACATCACGGGGTGGTGCGCCTTGTATGGGTGTGTGTTACATTACATTCACTAGTAGGAGTGAGAAAAACATCAGGGGGTGGTGCGCCTTGTATGGGTGTGTGTTACATTACATTCACTAGTAGGAGTGGGAAAAACATCACGGGGTGGTGCGCCTTGTATGGGTGTGTGTTAGATTACATTCACAAGTAGGAGTGAGAAAAACATCACGGGGTGGTGCGCCTTGTATGGGTGTGTGTTACATTACATTCACCAGTAGGAGTGAGAAAAACATCACGGGGTGGTGCGCCTTGTATGGGTGTGTGTTACATTACATTCACCAGTAGGAGTGAGAAAAACATCACGGGGTGGTGCGCCTTGTATGGGTGTGTGTTACATTAGATTCACCAGTAGGAGTGAGAAAAACATCATGGGGTGGTGCGCTTGTATGGGTGTGTGTTACATTAGATTCACTAGTAGGAGTGAGAAAAACATCACGGGGTGGTGCGCATTGTATGGGTGTGTGTTACATTAGATTCACTAGTAGGAGTGAGAAAAACATCACGGGGTGGTGCGCATTGTATGGGTGTGTGTTACATTAGATTCACTAGTAGGAGTGAGAAAAACATCACGGGGTGGTGCGCATTGTATGGGTGTGTGTTACATTAGATTCACTAGTAGGAGTGAGAAAAACATCACGGGGTGGTGCGCATTGTATGGGTGTGTGTTACATTAGATTCACTAGTAGCAGTGAGAAAAACATCACGGGGTGGTGCGCATTGTATGGGTGTGTGTTACATTAGATTCACTAGTAGCAGTGAGAAAAACATCACGGGGTGGTGCGCATTGTATGGGTGTGTGTTACATTAGATTCACTAGTAGCAGTGAGAAAAACATCACGGGGTGGTGCGCATTGTATGGGTGTGTGTTACATTAGATTCACTAGTAGGAGGGAGAAAAACATCACGGGGTGGTGCGCATTGTATGGGTGTGTGTTACATTAGATTCACTAGTAGCAGTGAGAAAAACATCACGGGGTGGTGCGCATTGTATGGGTGTGTGTTACATTAGATTCACTAGTAGGAGTGAGAAAAACATCACGGGGTGGTGCGCATTGTATGTGTGTGTGTTACATTAGATTTACTAGTAGGAGTGAGAAAAACATCACGGGGTGGTGCGAATTGTATGGGTGTGTGTCACATTAGATTCACTAGTAGGAGTGAGAAAAACATCACGCGGTGGTGCGCATTGTATGTGTGTGTGTCTCATTAGATTCCCTAGTAGGAGTGAGAAAAACATCACGGGGTGGTGCGCATTGTATGGGTGTGTGTTACATTACATTCACTAGTAGGAGTGAGAGAAACATCACGGGGTGGTGCGCATTGTATGGGTGTGTGTTACATTACATTCACTAGTAGCAGTGGGAAAAACATCACGGGGTGGTGCGCATTGTATGGGTGTGTGTTACATTACATTCACTAGTAGGAGTGAGAAAAACATCACGGGGTGGTGCGCCTTGTATGGGTGTGTGTTACATTTCATTCACTAGTAGGAGTGAGAAAAACATCACGGGGTGGTGCGCCTTGTATGGGTGTGTGTTACATTAGATTCACTAGTAGGAGTGAGAAAAACATCACGGGGTGGTGCGCACTGTATGGGTGTGTGTTACATTAGATTCACTAGTAGGAGTGAGAAAAACATCACGGGGTGGTGCGCATTGTATGGGTGTGTGTTACATTAGATTCACTAGTAGCAGTGAGAAAAACATCACGGGGTGGTGCGCATTGTATGGGTGTGTGTTACATTAGATTCACTAGTAGCAGTGAGAAAAACATCACGGGGTGGTGCGCATTGTATGGGTGTGTGTTACATTAGATTCACTAGTAGCAGTGAGAAAAACATCACGGGGTGGTGCGCATTGTATGGGTGTGTGTTACATTAGATTCACTAGTAGGAGGGAGAAAAACATCACGGGGTGGTGCGCATTGTATGGGTGTGTGTTACATTAGATTCACTAGTAGCAGTGAGAAAAACATCACGGGGTGGTGCGCATTGTATGGGTGTGTGTTACATTAGATTCACTAGTAGGAGTGAGAAAAACATCACGGGGTGGTGCGCATTGTATGTGTGTGTGTTACATTAGATTTACTAGTAGGAGTGAGAAAAACATCACGGGGTGGTGCGCATTGTATGGGTGTGTGTCACATTAGATTCACTAGTAGGAGTGAGAAAAACATCACGCGGTGGTGCGCATTGTATGTGTGTGTGTCTCATTAGATTCCCTAGTAGGAGTGAGAAAAACATCACGGGGTGGTGCGCATTGTATGGGTGTGTGTTACATTACATTCACTAGTAGGAGTGAGAGAAACATCATGGGGTGGTGCGCATTGTATGGGTGTGTGTTACATTACATTCACTAGTAGCAGTGGGAAAAACATCACGGGGTGGTGCGCATTGTATGGGTGTGTGTTACATTACATTCACTAGTAGGAGTGAGAAAAACATCACGGGGTGGTGCGCCTTGTATGGGTGTGTGTTACATTTCATTCACTAGTAGGAGTGAGAAAAACATCACGGGGTGGTGCGCCTTGTATGGGTGTGTGTTACATTAGATTCACTAGTAGGAGTGAGAAAAACATCACGGGGTGGTGCGCACTGTATGGGTGTGTGTTACATTAGATTCACTAGTAGGAGTGAGAAAAACATCACGGGGTGGTGCGCATTGTATGGGTGTGTGTTACATTAGATTCACTAGTAGCAGTGAGAAAAACATCACGGGGTGGTGCGCATTGTATGGGTGTGTGTTACATTAGATTCACTAGTAGCAGTGAGAAAAACATCACGGGGTGGTGCGCATTGTATGGGTGTGTGTTACATTAGATTCACTAGTAGCAGTGAGAAAAACATCACGGGGTGGTGCGCATTGTATGGGTGTGTGTTACATTAGATTCACTAGTAGGAGGGAGAAAAACATCACGGGGTGGTGCGCATTGTATGGGTGTGTGTTACATTAGATTCACTAGTAGCAGTGAGAAAAACATCACGGGGTGGTGCGCATTGTATGGGTGTGTGTTACATTAGATTCACTAGTAGGAGTGAGAAAAACATCACGGGGTGGTGCGCATTGTATGTGTGTGTGTTACATTAGATTTACTAGTAGGAGTGAGAAAAACATCACGGGGTGGTGCGCATTGTATGGGTGTGTGTCACATTAGATTCACTAGTAGGAGTGAGAAAAACATCACGCGGTGGTGCGCATTGTATGTGTGTGTGTCTCATTAGATTCCCTAGTAGGAGTGAGAAAAACATCACGGGGTGGTGCGCATTGTATGGGTGTGTGTTACATTACATTCACTAGTAGGAGTGAGAGAAACATCACGGGGTGGTGCGCATTGTATGGGTGTGTGTTACATTACATTCACTAGTAGCAGTGGGAAAAACATCACGGGGTGGTGCGCATTGTATGGGTGTGTGTTACATTACATTCACTAGTAGGAGTGAGAAAAACATCACGGGGTGGTGCGCCTTGTATGGGTGTGTGTTACATTTCATTCACTAGTAGGAGTGAGAAAAACATCACGGGGTGGTGCGCCTTGTATGGGTGTGTGTTACATTAGATTCACTAGTAGGAGTGAGAAAAACATCACGGGGTGGTGCGCACTGTATGGGTGTGTGTTACATTAGATTCACTAGTAGGAGTGAGAAAAACATCACGGGGTGGTGCGCATTGTATGGGTGTGTATTACATTAGATTCACTAGTAGCAGTGAGAAAAACATCACGGGGTGGTGGGCATTGTATGGGTGTGTGTCACATTAGATTCACTAGTAGGAGTGAGAAAAACATCACGGGGTGGTGCGCATTGTATGGGTGTGTGTCACATTAGATTCACTAGTAGGAGTGAGAAAAACATCACGGGGTGGTGCGCATTGTATGGGTGTGTGTCACATTAGATTCCCTATTCGGAGTGAGAAAAACATCACGGGGTGGTGCCCATTGTATGTTTGTGTGTCTCATTAGATTCCCTAGTAGGAGTGAGAAAAACGTCACGGGTTGGTGCGCATTGTATGGGTGTGTGTTACATTACATTCACTAGTAGCAGTGAGTAAAACATCACGTGGTGGTGCGCATTGTATGGGTGTGTTGTACATTACAATCACTAGTAGCAGTGACAAAAACATCACGGGGTGGTGCGCCTTGTATGGGTGTGTGTTACATTAGGTTCACTAGTAGGAGTGAGAAAAACATCACGGGGTGGTGCGCATTGTATGGGTGTGTGTTACATTAGATTCACTAGTAGGAGTGAGAGAAACATCACGGGGTGGTGCGCATTGTATGGGTGTGTGTTACATTAGATTCAATAGTAGGAGTGAGAAAAACATCACGGGGTGGTGCGCATTGTATGGGTGTGTGTTACAGTAGATTCACTAGTAGCAGTGAGAAAAACATCACGGGGTGGTGCGCATTGTATGGGTGTGTGTCACATTAGACTCACTAGTAGCAGTGAGAAAAACATCACGGGGTGGTGCGCATTGTATGGGTGTGTGTCACATTACATTCACTAGTAGCATTGAGAAAAACATCACGGGGTGGTGCGCATTGTATGGGTGTGTGTTACATTAGGTGCACTAGTAGCAGTGAGAAAAACATCACGGGGTGGTGCGCATTGTATGGGTGTGTGTTACATTAGATTCACTAGTAGCAGTGAGAAAAACATCACGGGGTGGTGCGCATTGTATGGGTGTGTGTTACATTAGATTCACTAGTAGCAGTGAGAAAAACATCACGGGGTGGTGCGCATTGTATGGGTGTGTGTTACATTAGATTCACTAGTAGCAGTGAGAAAAACATCACGGGGTGGTGCGCATTGTATGGGTGTGTGTTACATTACATTCACTAGTAGCAGTGAGAAAAACATCACGGGGTGGTGCGCATTGTATGGGTGTGTGTTACATTACATTCACTAGTAGCAGTGAGAAAAACATCACGGGGTGGTGCGCCTTGTATGGGCCTGTGTTACATTAGATTCACTAGTAGGAGTGAGAAAAACATCACGGGGTGGTGCGCCTTGTATGGGCGTGTGTTACATTAGGTTCACTAGTAGGAGTGAGAAAAACATCACGGGGTGGTGCGCATTGTATGGGTGTGTGTTACATTAGATTCACTAGTAGGAGTGAGAAAAACATCACGGGGTGGTACGCATTGTATGGGTGTGTGTTACATCAGATTCACTAGTAGGAGTGAGAAAAACATCACGGGGTGGTGCACATTGTATGGGTGTGTGTTACATTACATTCACTAGTAGGAGTGAGAAAAACATCACGGGGTGGTGCGCATTGTATGGGTGTGTGTTACATTACATTCACTAGTAGCAGTGAGAAAAACATCACGGGGTGGTCCGCATTGTATGGGTGTCTGTTACATTACATTCACTAGTAGCAGTGAGAAAAACATCACGGGGTGGTGCGCATTGTATGGGCGTGTGTTACATTACATTCACTAGTAGCAGTGAGAAAAACATCACGGGGTGGTGCGCCTTGTATGGGCGTGTGTTACATTACATTCACTAGTAGCAGTGAGAAAAACAACACGGGGTGGTGTGCCTTGTATGGGCGTGTGTTACATTAGATTCAGTAGTAGCAGTGAGAAAAACATCACGGGGTGGTGCGCCTTGTATGGGCGTGTGTTACATTAGATTCACTAGAATCAGTGAGAAAAACATGACGGGGTGGTGCGCCTTGTATGGGCGTGTGTTACATTAGATTCACTAGTAGGAGTGAGAAAAACATCACGGGGTGGTGCGCCTTGTATGGGTGTGTGTTACATTACATTCACTAGTAGGAGTGAGAAAAACATCACGGGGTGGTGCGCCTTGTATGGGTGTGTGTTACATTACATTCACTAGTAGGAGTGGGAAAAACATCACGGGGTGGTGCGCCTTGTATGGGTGTGTGTTACATTACATTCACAAGTAGGAGTGAGAAAAACATCACGGGGTGGTGCGCCTTGTATGGGTGTGTGTTACATTACATTCACCAGTAGGAGTGAGAAAAACATCACGGGGTGGTGCGCCTTGTATGGGTGTGTGTTACATTACATTCACCAGTAGGAGTGAGAAAAACATCACGGGGTGGTGCGCCTTGTATGGGTGTGTGTTACATTAGATTCACCAGTAGGAGTGAGAAAAACATCATGGGGTGGTGCGCTTGTATGGGTGTGTGTTACATTAGATTCACTAGTAGGAGTGAGAAAAACATCACGGGGTGGTGCGCATTGTATGGGTGTGTGTTACATTAGATTCACTAGTAGGAGTGAGAAAAACATCACGGGGTGGTGCGCATTGTATGGGTGTGTGTTACATTAGATTCACTAGTAGGAGTGAGAAAAACATCACGGGGTGGTGCGCATTGTATGGGTGTGTGTTACATTAGATTCACTAGTAGGAGTGAGAAAAACATCACGGGGTGGTGCGCATTGTATGGGTGTGTGTTACATTAGATTCACTAGTAGCAGTGAGAAAAACATCACGGGGTGGTGCGCATTGTATGGGTGTGTGTTACATTAGATTCACTAGTAGCAGTGAGAAAAACATCACGGGGTGGTGCGCATTGTATGGGTGTGTGTTACATTAGATTCACTAGTAGCAGTGAGAAAAACATCACGGGGTGGTGCGCATTGTATGGGTGTGTGTTACATTAGATTCACTAGTAGGAGGGAGAAAAACATCACGGGGTGGTGCGCATTGTATGGGTGTGTGTTACATTAGATTCACTAGTAGCAGTGAGAAAAACATCACGGGGTGGTGCGCATTGTATGGGTGTGTGTTACATTAGATTCACTAGTAGGAGTGAGAAAAACATCACGGGGTGGTGCGCAATGTATGTGTGTGTGTTACATTAGATTTACTAGTAGGAGTGAGAAAAACATCACGGGGTGGTGCGCATAGTATGGGTGTGTGTCACATTAGATTCACTAGTAGGAGTGAGAAAAACATCACGCGGTGGTGCGCATTGTATGTGTGTGTGTCTCATTAGATTCCCTAGTAGGAGTGAGAAAAACATCACGGGGTGGTGCGCATTGTATGGGTGTGTGTTACATTACATTCACTAGTAGGAGTGAGAGAAACATCACGGGGTGGTGCGCATTGTATGGGTGTGTGTTACATTACATTCACTAGTAGCAGTGGGAAAAACATCACGGGGTGGTGCGCATTGTATGGGTGTGTGTTACATTACATTCACTAGTAGGAGTGAGAAAAACATCACGGGGTGGTGCGCCTTGTATGGGTGTGTGTTACATTTCATTCACTAGTAGGAGTGAGAAAAACATCACGGGGTGGTGCGCCTTGTATGGGTGTGTGTTACATTAGATTCACTAGTAGGAGTGAGAAAAACATCACGGGGTGGTGCGCACTGTATGGGTGTGTGTTACATTAGATTCACTAGTAGGAGTGAGAAAAACATCACGGGGTGGTGCGCACTGTATGGGTGTGTGTTACATTAGATTCACTAGTAGGAGTGAGAAAAACATCACGGGGTGGTGCGCATTGTATGGGTGTGTATTACATTAGATTCACTAGTAGCAGTGAGAAAAACATCACGGGGTGGTGGGCATTGTATGGGTGTGTGTCACATTAGATTCACTAGTAGGAGTGAGAAAAACATCACGGGGTGGTGCGCATTGTATGGGTGTGTGTCACATTAGATTCACTAGTAGGAGTGAGAAAAACATCACGGGGTGGTGCGCATTGTATGGGTGTGTGTCACATTAGATTCCCTATTCGGAGTGAGAAAAACATCACGGGGTGGTGCCCATTGTATGTTTGTGTGTCTCATTAGATTCCCTAGTAGGAGTGAGAAAAACGTCACGGGTTGGTGCGCATTGTATGGGTGTGTGTTACATTACATTCACTAGTAGCAGTGAGTAAAACATCACGTGGTGGTGCGCATTGTATGGGTGTGTTGTACATTACAATCACTAGTAGCAGTGACAAAAACATCACGGGGTGGTGCGCATTGTATGGGTGTGTGTTACATTACATTCACTAGTAGCAGTGAGAAAAACATCACGGGGTGATGCGCATTGTATGGGTGTGTGTTACATTACATTCACTAGTAGGAGTGAGAAAAACATCACGGGGTGGTGCGCCTTGTATGGGTGTGTGTTACATTACATTCACTAGTAGGAGTGAGAAAAACATCACGGGGTGGTGCGCCTTGTATGGGTGTGTGTTACATTAGGTTCACTAGTAGGAGTGAGAAAAACATCACGGGGTGGTGCGCCTTGTATGGGTGTGTGTTACATTAGGTTCACTAGTAGGAGTGAGAAAAACATCACGGGGTGGTGCGCATTGTATGGGTGTGTGTTACATTAGATTCACTAGTAGGAGTGAGAGAAACATCACGGGGTGGTGCGCATTGTATGGGTGTGTGTTACATTAGATTCACTAGTAGGAGTGAGAAAAACATCACGGGGTGGTGCGCATTGTATGGGTGTGTGTTACAGTAGATTCACTAGTAGCAGTGAGAAAAACATCACGGGGTGGTGCGCATTGTATGGGTGTGTGTCACATTAGACTCACTAGTAGCAGTGAGAAAAACATCACGGGGTGGTGCGCATTGTATGGGTGTGTGTCACATTAGATTCACTAGTAGCATTGAGAAAAACATCACGGGGTGGTGCGCATTGTATGGGTGTGTGTTACATTAGGTGCACTAGTAGCAGTGAGAAAAACATCACGGGGTGGTGCGCATTGTATGGGTGTGTGTTACATTAGATTCACTAGTAGCAGTGAGAAAAACATCACGGGGTGGTGCGCATTGTATGGGTGTGTGTTACATTAGATTCACTAGTAGCAGTGAGAAAAACATCACGGGGTGGTGCGCATTGTATGGGTGTGTGTTACATTAGATTCACTAGTAGCAGTGAGAAAAACATCACGGGGTGGTGCGCATTGTATGGGTGTGTGTTACATTACATTCACTAGTAGCAGTGAGAAAAACATCACGGGGTGGTGCGCATTGTATGGGTGTGTGTTACATTACATTCACTAGTAGCAGTGAGAAAAACATCACGGGGTGGTGCGCCTTGTATGGGCCTGTGTTACATTAGATTCACTAGTAGGAGTGAGAAAAACATCACGGGGTGGTGCGCCTTGTATGGGCGTGTGTTACATTAGGTTCACTAGTAGGAGTGAGAAAAACATCACGGGGTGGTGCGCCTTGTATGGGCGTGTGTTACATTAGGTTCACTAGTAGGAGTGAGAAAAACATCACGGGGTGGTGCGCATTGTATGGGTGTGTGTTACATTAGATTCACTAGTAGGAGTGAGAAAAACATCACGGGGTGGTGCGCATTGTATGGGTGTGTGTTACATCAGATTCACTAGTAGGAGTGAGAAAAACATCACGGGGTGGTGCACATTGTATGGGTGTGTGTTACATTACATTCACTAGTAGGAGTGAGAAAAACATCACGGGGTGGTGCGCATTGTATGGGTGTGTGTTACATTACATTCACTAGTAGCAGTGAGAAAAACATCACGGGGTGGTGCGCATTGTATGGGTGTGTGTCACATTAGATTCACTAGTAGGAGTGAGAAAAACATCACGGGGTGGTGCGCATTGTATGTGTGTGTTTCACATTACATTCACTAGTAGGAGTGAGAAAAACATCACGGGGTGGTGCGCATTGTATGTGTGTGTGTTACATTACATTCACTAGTAGGAGTGAGAAAAACATCACGGGGTGGTGCGCATTGTATGGGTGTGTGTCACATTAGATTCACTAGTAGGAGTGAGAAAAACATCACGGGGTGGTGCGCATTGTATGTGTGTGTGTCTCATTAGATTCCCTAGTAGGAGTGAGAAAAACATCACGGGGTGGTGCGCATTGTATGGGTGTGTGTTACATTACATTCACTAGTAGCAGTGAGAAAAACATCACGGGGTGGTGCGCATTGTATGGGTGTGTGTTACATTTGATTCACTAGTAGGAGTGAGAAAAACATCACGGGGTGGTGCGCATTGTATCGGTGTGTGTTACATTACATTCACTAGTAGCAGTGAGAAAAACATCACGGGGTGGTGCGCATTGTATGGGTGTGTGTTACATTACATTCACTAGTAGCAGTGAGAAAAACATCACGGGGTGGTGCGCCTTGTATGGGTGTGTGTTACATTACGTTCACTAGTAGGAGAGAGAAAAACATCACGGGGTGGTGCGCCTTGTATGGGTGTGTGTTACATTAGGTTCACTAGTAGGAGTGAGAAAAACATCACGGGGTGGTGCGCATTGTATGGGTGTGTGTTACATTAGATTCACTAGTAGGAGTGAGAAAAACATCACGGGGTGGTGCGCATTGTATGGGTGTGTGTTACATTAGATTCACTAGTAAGAGTGAGAAAAACATCACGGGGTGGTGCGCATTGTATGGGTGTGTGTTACATTAGATTCACTAGTAGGAGTGAGAAAAACATCACGGGGTGGTGCGCATTGTATGGGTGTGTGTTACATTAGATTTACTAGTAGGAGTGAGAAAAACATCACGGGGTGGTGCGCATTGTATGGGTGTGTGTTACATTAGATTCACTAGTAGCAGTGAGAAAAACATCACGGGGTGGTGCGCATTGTATGGGTGTGTGTTACATTAGATTCACTAGTAGCAGTGAGAAAAACATCACGGGGTGGTGCGCATTGTATGGGTGTGTGTTACATTAGATTCACTAGTAGGAGGGAGAAAAACATCACGGGGTGGTGCGCATTGTATGGGTGTGTGTCACATTACATTCACTAGTAGCAGTGACAAAAACATCACGGGGTGGTGCGCATTGTATGGGTGTGTGTTACATTACATTCACTAGCAGGAGTGAGAAAAACATCACGGGGTGGTGCGCATTGTATGGGTGTGTGTTACATTACATTCACTAGCAGCAGTGGGAAAAACATCACGGGGTGGTGCGCATTGTATGGGTGTGTGTTACATTACATTCACTAGTAGGAGTGAGAAAAACATCACGGGGTGGTGCGCCTTGTATGGGTGTGTGTTACATTACATTCACTAGTAGGAGTGAGAAAAACATCACGGGGTGGTGCGCCTTGTATGGGTGTGTGTTAGATTACATTCACTAGTAGGAGTGAGAAAAACATCACGGGGTGGTGCGCCTTGTATGGGTGTGTGTTACATTAGATTCACTGTTAGGAGTGAGAAAAACATCACGGGGTGGTGCGCCTTGTATGGGTGTGTGTTACATTAGATTCACTAGTAGGAGTGAGAAAAACATCACGGGGTGGTGCGCACTGTATGGGTGTGTGTTACATTAGATTCACTAGTAGGAGTGAGAAAAACATCACGGGGTGGTGCGCACTGTATGGGTGTGTGTTACATTAGATTCACTAGTAGGAGTGAGAAAAACATCACGGGGTGGTGCGCACTGTATGGGTGTGTGTTACATTAGATTCACTAGTAGGAGTGAGAAAAACATCACGGGGTGGTGCGCATTGTATGGGTGTGTGTTACATTAGATTCACTAGTAGCAGTGAGAAAAACATCACGGGGTGGTGCGCATTGTATGGGTGTGTGTCACATTAGATTCACTAGTAGGAGTGAGAAAAACATCACGTGGTGGTGCGCATTGTATGGGTGTGTGTCACATTAGATTCACTAGTAGGAGTGAGAAAAACATCACGGGGTGGTGCGCATTGTATGGGTGTGTGTCACATTAGATTCCCTAGTAGGAGTGAGAAAAACGTCACGGGGTGGTGCGCATTGTATGTGTGTGTGTCTCATTAGATTCCCTAGTAGGAGTGAGAAAAACGTCACGGGGTGGTGCGCATTGTATGGGTGTGTGTTACATTACATTCACTAGTAGCAGTGAGTAAAACATCACGGGGTGGTGCGCATTGTATGGGTGTGTTGTACATTACAATCACTACTAGCAGTGACAAAAACATCACGGGGTGGTGCGCATTGTATGGGTGTGTGTTACATTACATTCACTAGTAGCAGTGAGAAAAACATCACGGGGTGGTGCGCATTGTATGGGTGTGTGTTACATTACATTCACTAGTAGGAGTGAGAAAAACATCACGGGGTGGTGCGCCTTGTATGGGTGTGTGTTACATTACATTCACTAGTAGGAGTGAGAAAAACATCACGGGGTGGTGCGCCTTATATGGGTGTGTGTTACATTAGATTCACTAGTAGGAGTGAGAAAAACATCACGGGGTGTTGCGCCTTGTATGGGTGTGTGCTACATTAGGTTCACTAGTAGGAGTGAGAAAAACATCACGGGGTGGTGCGCATTGTATGGGTGTGTGTTACATTAGATTCACTAGTAGGAGTGAGAAAAACATCACGGGGTGGTGCGCATTGTATGGGTGTGTGTTACATTAGATTCACTAGTAGGAGTGAGAAAAACATCACGGGGTGGTGCGCATTGTATGGGTGTGTGTTACATTAGATTCACTAGTAGGAGTGAGAAAAACATCACGGGGTGGTGCGCATTGTATGGGTGTGTGTTACAGTAGATTCACTAGTAGCAGTGAGAAAAACATCACGGGGTGGTGCGCATTGTATGGGTGTGTGTTACATTAGATTCACTAGTAGCAGTGAGAAAAACATCACGGGGTGGTGCGCATTGTATGGGTGTGTGTTACATTAGATTCACTAGTAGCAGTGAGAAAAACATCACGGGGTGGTGCGCATTGTATGGGTGTGTGTTACATTAGATTCACTAGTAGGAGGGAGAAAAACATCACGGGGTGGTGCGCATTGTATGGGTGTGTGTCACATTACATTCACTAGTAGCAGTGACAAAAACATCACGGGGTGGTGCGCATTGTATGGGTGTGTGTTACATTACATTCACTAGCAGGAGTGAGAAAAACATCACGGGGTGGTGCGCATTGTATGGGTGTGTGTTACATTACATTCACTAGCAGCAGTGGGAAAAACATCACGGGGTGGTGCGCATTGTATGGGTGTGTGTTACATTACATTCACTAGTAGGAGTGAGAAAAACATCACGGGGTGGTGCGCCTTGTATGGGTGTGTGTTACATTACATTCACTAGTAGGAGTGAGAAAAACATCACGGGGTGGTGCGCCTTGTATGGGTGTGTGTTAGATTACATTCACTAGTAGGAGTGAGAAAAACATCACGGGGTGGTGCGCCTTGTATGGGTGTGTGTTACATTAGATTCACTGTTAGGAGTGAGAAAAACATCACGGGGTGGTGCGCCTTGTATGGGTGTGTGTTACATTAGATTCACTAGTAGGAGTGAGAAAAACATCACGGGGTGGTGCGCACTGTATGGGTGTGTGTTACATTAGATTCACTAGTAGGAGTGAGAAAAACATCACGGGGTGGTGCGCACTGTATGGGTGTGTGTTACATTAGATTCACTAGTAGGAGTGAGAAAAACATCACGGGGTGGTGCGCACTGTATGGGTGTGTGTTACATTAGATTCACTAGTAGGAGTGAGAAAAACATCACGGGGTGGTGCGCATTGTATGGGTGTGTGTTACATTAGATTCACTAGTAGCAGTGAGAAAAACATCACGGGGTGGTGCGCATTGTATGGGTGTGTGTCACATTAGATTCACTAGTAGGAGTGAGAAAAACATCACGTGGTGGTGCGCATTGTATGGGTGTGTGTCACATTAGATTCACTAGTAGGAGTGAGAAAAACATCACGGGGTGGTGCGCATTGTATGGGTGTGTGTCACATTAGATTCCCTAGTAGGAGTGAGAAAAACGTCACGGGGTGGTGCGCATTGTATGTGTGTGTGTCTCATTAGATTCCCTAGTAGGAGTGAGAAAAACGTCACGGGGTGGTGCGCATTGTATAGGTGTGTGTTACATTACATTCACTAGTAGCAGTGAGTAAAACATCACGGGGTGGTGCGCATTGTATGGGTGTGTTGTACATTACAATCACTACTAGCAGTGACAAAAACATCACGGGGTGGTGCGCATTGTATGGGTGTGTGTTACATTACATTCACTAGTAGCAGTGAGAAAAACATCACGGGGTGGTGCGCATTGTATGGGTGTGTGTTACATTACATTCACTAGTAGGAGTGAGAAAAACATCACGGGGTGGTGCGCCTTGTATGGGTGTGTGTTACATTACATTCACTAGTAGGAGTGAGAAAAACATCACGGGGTGGTGCGCCTTATATGGGTGTGTGTTACATTAGATTCACTAGTAGGAGTGAGAAAAACATCACGGGGTGTTGCGCCTTGTATGGGTGTGTGCTACATTAGGTTCACTAGTAGGAGTGAGAAAAACATCACGGGGTGGTGCGCATTGTATGGGTGTGTGTTACATTAGATTCACTAGTAGGAGTGAGAAAAACATCACGGGGTGGTGCGCATTGTATGGGTGTGTGTTACATTAGATTCACTAGTAGGAGTGAGAAAAACATCACGGGGTGGTGCGCATTGTATGGGTGTGTGTTACATTAGATTCACTAGTAGGAGTGAGAAAAACATCACGGGGTGGTGCGCATTGTATGGGTGTGTGTTACAGTAGATTCACTAGTAGCAGTGAGAAAAACATCACGGGGTGGTGCGCATTGTATGGGTGTGTGTTACATTAGATTCACTAGTAGGAGTGAGAAAAATATCACGGGGGGGTGCGCATTGTTTGGGTGTGTGTTACATTAGATTCACTAGTAGCAGTGAGAAAAACATCACGGGGTGGTGCGCATTGTATGGGTGTGTGTTACATTAGATTCACTAGTAGGAGTGAGAAAAACATCACGGGGTGGTGCGCATTGTATGGGTGTGTGTTACATTAGATTCACTAGTAGCAGTGAGAAAAACATCACGGGGTGGTGCGCATTGTATGGGTGTGTGTTACATTAGATTCACTAGTAGGAGTGAGAAAAACATCACGGGGTGGTGCGCATTGTATGGGTGTGTGTTACATTAGATTCACTAGTAGCAGTGAGAAAAACATCACGGGGTGGTGCGCATTGTATGGGTGTGTGTTACATTACATTCACTAGTAGCAGTGAGAAAATCATCACGGGGTGGTGCGCATTGTATGGGTGTGTGTTACATTACATTCACTAGTAGCAGTGAGAAAAACATCACGGGGTGGTGCGCATTGTATGGGTATGTGTTACATTAGATTCACTAGTAGCAGTGAGAAAAACATCACGGGGTGGTGCGCATTGTATGGGTGTGTGTTACATTAGATTCACTAGTAGGAGGGAGAAAAACATCACGGGGTGGTGCGCATTGTATGGGTGTGTGTTACATTAGATTCACTAGTAGCAGTGAGAAAAACATCACGGGGTGGTGCGCATTGCATGGGTGTGTGTTACATTAGATTCACTAGTAGCAGTGAGAAAAACATCACGGGGTGGTGCGCATTGAATGGGTGTGTGTTACATTAGATTCACTAGTAGGAGTGAGTAAAACATCACGGGGTGGTGCGCATTGTATGGGTGTGTGTTACATTAGATTCACTAGTAGGAGTGAGAAAAACATCACGGGGTGGTGCGCATTGTATGGGTGTGTGTCACATTAGATTCACTAGTAGGAGTGAGAAAAACATCACGGCGTGGTGCGCATTGTATGGGTGTGTGTCTCATTAGATTCCCTAGTAGGAGTGAGAAAAACATCACGGGGTGGTGCGCATTGTATGGGTGTGTGTCACATTACATTCACTAGTAGCAGTGAGAAAAACATCACGGGGTGGTGCGCATTGTATGGGTGTGTGTTACATTACATTCACTAGCAGGAGTGAGAAAAACATCACGGGGTGGTGCCCATTGTATGGGTGTGTGTTACATTACATTCACTAGCAGCAGTGGGAAAAACATCACGGGGTGGTGCGCATTGTATGGGTGTGTGTTACATTACATTCACTAGTAGGAGTGAGAAAAACATCACGGGGTGGTGCACCTTGTATGGGTATGTGTTACATTACATTCACTAGTAGGAGTGAGAAAAACATCACGGGGTGGTGCGCCTTGTATGGGTGTGTGTTACATTACATTCACTAGTAGGAGTGAGAAAAACATCACGGGGTGGTGCGCCTTGTATGGGTGTGTGTTACATTAGATTCACTGTTAGGAGTGAAAAAAAAATCACGGGGTGGTGCGCCTTGTATGGGTGTGTGTTACATTAGATTCAGTAGTAGGAGTGAGAAAAACATCACGGGGTGGTGCGCACTGTATGGGTGTGTGTTACATTAGATTCACTAGTAGGAGTGAGAAAAACATCACGGGGTGGTGCGCACTGTATGGGTGTGTGTTACATTAGATTCACTAGTAGGAGTGAGAAAAACATCACGGAGTGGTGCGCATTGTATGGGTGTGTGTTACATTAGATTCACTAGTAGGAGTGAGAAAAACATCACGGGGTGGTGCGCATTGTATGGGTGTGTGTTACATTAGATTCACTAGTAGCAGTGAGAAAAACATCACGGGGTGGTGCGCATTGTATGGGTGTGTGTCACATTAGATTCACTAGTAGGAGTGAGAAAAACATCACGGGGTGGTGCGCATTGTATGGGTGTGTGTCACATTAGATTCCCTAGTAGGAGTGAGAAAAACGTCACGGGGTGGTGCGCATTGTATGTGTGTGTGTCTCATTAGATTCCCTAGTAGGAGTGAGAAAAACGTCACGGGGTGGTGCGCATTGTATGGGTGTGTGTTACATTACATTCACTAGTAGCAGTGAGTAAAACATCACGGGGTGGTGCGCATTGTATGGGTGTGTTGTACATTACAATCACTAGCAGCAGTGACAAAAACATCACGGGGTGGTGCGCATTGTATGGGTGTGTGTTACATTACATTCACTAGTAGCAGTGAGAAAAACATCACGGGGTGGTGCGCCTTGTATGGGTGTGTGTTACATTACATTCACTAGTAGGAGTGAGAAAAACATCACGGGGTGGTGCGCCTTGTATGGGTGTGTGTTACATTACATTCACTAGTAGGAGTGAGAAAAACATCACGGGGTGGTGCGCCTTGTATGGGTGTGTGTTACATTAGATTCACTAGTAGGAGTGAGAAAAACATCACGGGGTGGTGCGCCTTGTATGGGTGTGTGTTACATTAGGTTCACTAGTAGGAGTGAGAAAAACATCACGGGGTGGTGCGCATTGTATGGGTGTGTGTTACATTAGATTCACTAGTAGGAGTGAGAAAAACATCACGGGGTGGTGCGCATTGTATGGGTGTGTGTTACATTAGATTCACTAGTAGGAGTGAGAAAAACATCACGGGGTGGTGCGCATTGTATGGGTGTGTGTTACATTAGATTCACTAGTAGGAGTGAGAAAAACATCACGGGGTGGTGCGCATTGTATGGGTGTGTGTCACATTAGATTCACTAGTAGGAGTGAGAAAAACATCACGGGGTGGTGCGCATTGTATGGGTGTGTGTCTCATTAGATTCCCTAGTAGGAGTGAGAAAAACATCACGGGGTGGTGCGCATTGTATGGGTGTGTGTTACATTACATTCACTAGTAGCAGTGAGAAAAACATCACGGGGTGGTGCGCATTGTATGGGTGTGTGTTACATTACATTCACTAGTAGCAGTGAGAAAAACATCACGGGGTGGTGTGCATTGTATGGGTGTGTGTTACATTACATTCACTAGTAGGAGTGAGAAAAACATCACGGGGTGGTGCGCCTTGTATGGGTGTGTGTTACATTACATTCACTAGTAGGAGTGAGAAAAACATCACGGGGTGGTGCGCCTTGTATGGGCGTGTGTTACATTAGATTCACTAGTAGGAGTGAGAAAATCATCACGGGGTGGTGCGCCTTGTATGGCCGTGTGTACATTAGGTTCACTAGTAGGAGTGAGAAAAACATCACGGGGTGGTGCGCATTGTATGGGTGTGTGTTACATTAGATTCACTAGTAGGAGTGAGAAAAACATCACGGGGTGGTGCGCATTGTATGGGTGTGTGTTACATTAGATTCACTAGTAGGAGTGAGAAAAACATCACGGGGTGGTGCGCATTGTATGGGTGTGTGTTACATTACATTCACTAGTAGCAGTGAGAAAAACATCACGGGGTGGTGCGCATTGTATGGGTGTGTGTTACATTACATTCACTAGTAGCAGTGAGAAAAACATCACGGGGTGGTGGGCCTTGTATGGGTGTGTGTCACATTAGATTCACTAGTAGGAGTGAGAAAAACATCACGGGGTGGTGCGCATTGTATGTGTGTGTGTTACATTACATTCACTAGTAGGAGTGAGAAAAACATCACGGGGTGGTGCGCATTGTATGGGTGTGTGTCACATTAGATTCACTAGTAGGAGTGAGAAAAACATCACGGGGTGGTGCGCATTGTATGTGTGTGTGTCTCATTAGATTCCCTAGTAGGAGTGAGAAAAACATCACGGGGTGGTGCGCATTGTATGGGTGTGTGTTACATTACATTCACTAGTAGCAGTGAGAAAAACATCACGGGGTGGTGCGCATTGTATGGGTGTGTGTTACATTACAATCACTAGTAGCAGTGAGAAAAACATCACGGGGTGGTGCGCATTGTATGGGTGTGTGTTACATTACATTCACTAGTAGCAGTGAGAAAAACATCACGGGGTGGTGCGCATTGTATGGGTGTGTGTTACATTACATTCACTAGTAGGAGTGAGAAAAACATCACGGGGTGGTGCGCCTTGTATGGGTGTGTGTTACATTACGTTCACTAGTCGGAGTGAGAAAAACATCACGGGGTGGTGCGCCTTGTATGGGTGTGTGTTACATTAGGTTCACTAGTAGGAGTGAGAAAAACATCACGGGGTCGTGCGCCTTGTATGGGTGTGTGTTACATTAGGTTCACTAGTAGGAGTGAGAAAAACATCACGGGGTGGTGCGCATTGTATGGGTGTGTGTAACATTAGATTCACTAGTAGGAGTGAGAAAAACATCACGGGGTGGTGCGCATTGTATGGGTGTGTGTTACATTAGATTCACTAGTAGGAGTGAGAAAAACATCACGGGGTGGTGCGCATTGTATGGGTGTGTGTTACATTAGATTCACTAGTAGGAGTGAGAAAAACATCACGGGGTGGTGCGCATTGTATGGGTGTGTGTTACATTAGATTCACTAGTAGCAGTGAGAAAAACATCACGGGGTGGTGCGCATTGTATGGGTGGGTGTTACATTAGATTCACTAGTAGCAGTGAGAAAAACATCACGGGGTGGTGCGCATTGTTTGGGTGTGTGTTACATTAGATTCACTAGTAGGAGTGAGAAAAACATCACGGGGTGGTGCGCATTGTATGGGTGTGTGTTACATTAGATTCACTAGTAGGAGTGAGAAAAACATCACGGGGTGGTGCGCATTGTATGGGTGTGTGTTACATTAGATTCACTAGTAGCAGTGAGAAAAACATCACGGGGTGGTGCGCATTGTATGGGTGTGTGTTACATTAGATTCACTAGTAGGAGTGAGAAAAACATCACGGGGTGGTGCGCATTGTATGGGTGTGTGTTACATTAGATTCACTAGTAGCAATGAGAAAAACATCACGGGGTGGTGCGCATTGTATGGGTGTGTGTTACATTACATTCACTAGTAGCAGTGAGAAAAACATCACGGGGTGGTGCGCATTGTATGGGTGTGTGTTACATTAGATTCACTAGTAGCAGTGAGAAAAACATCACGGGGTGGTGCGCATTGTATGGGTGTGTGTTACATTAGATTCACTAGTAGCAGTGAGAAAAACATCACGGGGTGGTGCGCATTGTATGGGTGTGTGTTACATTAGATTCACTAGTAGCAGTGAGAAAAACATCACGGGGTGGTGCGCATTGTATGGGTGTGTGTTACATTAGATTCACTAGTAGCAGTGAGAAAAACATCACGGGGTGGTGCGCATTGTATGGGTGTGTGTTACATTAGATTCACTAGTAGCAGTGAGAAAAACATCACGGGGTGGTGCGCATTGTATGGGTGTGTGTCACATTAGATTCACTAGCAGCAGTGAGAAAAACATCACGGGGTGGTGCGCATTGAATGGGTGTGTGTCACATTAGATTCACTAGTAGGAGTGAGAAAAACATCACGGGGTGGTGCGCATTGTATGGGTGTGTGTCACATTAGATTCACTAGTAGGAGTGAGAAAAACATCACGGGGTGGTGCGCATTGTATGTGTGTGTGTCTCATTAGATTCCCTAGTAGGAGTGAGAAAAACATAACGGGGTGGTGCGCATTGTATGGGTGTGTGCTACATTACATTCACTAGTAGCAGGGAGAAAAACATCACGGGGTGGTGCGCATTGTATGGGTGTGTGTTACATTACAATCACTAGTAGCAGTGAGAAAAACATCACGGGGTGGTGCGCATTGTATGGGTGTGTGTTACATTACATTCACTAGTAGCAGTGAGAAAAACATCACGGGGAGGTGCGCATTGTATGGGTGTGTGTTACATTACATTCACTAGTAGCAGTGAGAAAAACATCACGGGGTGGTGCGCATTGTATGGGTGTGTGTTACATTACATTCACTAGTAGGAGTGAGAAAAACATCACGGGGTGGTGCGCCTTGTATGGGCGTGTGTTACATTAGGTTCACTAGTAGGAGTGAGAAAAACATCACGGGGTGGTGCGCCTTGTATGGGCGTGTGTTACATTAGGTTCACTAGTAGGAGTGAGAAAAACATCACGGGGTGGTGCGCCTTGAATGGGTGTGTGTTACATTAGATTCACTAGTAGGAGTGAGAAAAACATCACGGGGTGGTGCGCATTGAATGGGTGTGTGTTACATTAGATTCACTAGTAGGAGTGAGAAAAACATCACGGGGTGGTTCGCATTGTATGGGTGTGTGTTACATTAGATTCACTAGTAGGAGTGAGAAAAACATCACGGGGTGGTGCGCATTGTTTGGGTGTGTGTTACATTAGATTCACTAGTAGCAGTGAGAAAAACATCACGGGGTGGTGCGCATTGTATGGGTGTGTGCTACATTAGATTCACTAGTAGCAGTGAGAAAAACATCACGGGGTGGTGCGCATTGTATGGGTGTGTGTTACATTAGATTCACTAGTAGCAGTGAGAAAAACATCACGGGGTGGTGCGCATTGTATGGGTGTGTGTTACATTAGATTCACTAGTAGGAGTGAGAAAAACATCACGGGGTGGTGCGCATTGTATGGGTGTGTGTTACATTAGATTCACTAGTAGCAGTGAGAAAAACATCACGGGGTGGTGCGCATTGTATGGGTGTGTGTTACATTAGATTCACTAGTAGCAGTGAGAAAAACATCACGGGGTGGTGCGCATTGTATGGGTGTGTGTTACATTAGATTCACTAGTAGGAGTGAGAAAAACATCACGGGGTGGTGCGCATTGTATGGGTGTGTGTTACATTAGATTCACTAGTAGCAGTGAGAAAAACATCACGGGGTGGTGCGCATTGTATGGGTGTGTGTTACATTAGATTCACTAGTAGCAGTGAGAAAAACATCACGGGGTGGTGCGCATTGTATGGGTGTGTGTTACATTACATTCACTAGTAGCAGTGAGAAAAACATCACGGGGTGGTGCGCATTGTATGGGTGTGTGTTACATTAGATTCACTAGTAGCAGTGAGAAAAACATCACAGTGTGGTGCACATTGTATGGGTGTGTGTTACATTACATTCACTAGTAGCAGTGAGAAAAACATCACGGGGTGGTGCACATTGTATGGGTGTGTGTTACATTAGATTCACTAGTAGCAGTGAGAAAAACATCACGGGGTGGTGCGCATTGTATGGCTGTGTGTTACATTAGATTCACTAGTAGCAGTGAGAAAAACATCACGGGGTGGTGCGCATTGTATGGGTGTGTGTTACATTAGATTCACTAGTAGCAGTGAGAAAAACATCACGGGGTGGTGCGCATTGTATGGCTGTGTGTTACATTTGATTCACTAGTACGAGTGAGAAAAACATCACGGGGTGGTGCGCATTGTATGGGTGTGTGTTACATTAGATTCACTAGTAGGAGTGAGAAAAACATCACGGGGTGGTGCGCATTGTATGGGTGTGTGTCACATTAGATTCACTAGTAGGAGTGAGAAAAACATCACGGGGTGGTGCGCATTGTATGTGTGTGTGTCTCATTAGATTCCCTAGTAGGAGTGAGAAAAACATCACGGGGTGGTGCGCATTGTATGGGTGTGTGTCACATTACATTCACTAGTAGCAGTGAGAAAAACATCACGGGGTAGTGCGCATTGTATGGGTGTGTGTCACATTACATTCACTAGTAGCAGTGAGAAAAACATCACGGGGTGATGCGCATTGTATGGGTGTGTGTCACATTACATTCACTAGTAGCAGTGAGAAAAACATCACGGGGTGGTGCGCATTGTATGGGTGTGTGTTACATTACATTCACTAGTAGCAGTGAGAAAAACATCACGGGGAGGTGCGCATTGTATGGGTGTGTGTTACATTACATTCACTAGTAGCAGTGAGAAAAACATCACGGGGTGGTGCGCATTGTATGGGTGTGTGTTACATTACATTCACTAGTAGGAGTGAGAAAAACATCACGGGGTGGTGCGCCTTGTATGGGCGTGTGTTACATTAGGTTCACTAGTAGGAGTGAGAAAAACATCACGGGGTGGTGCGCCTTGTATGGGCGTGTGTTACATTAGGTTCACTAGTAGGAGTGAGAAAAACATCACGGGGTGGTGCGCCTTGAATGGGTGTGTGTTACATTAGATTCACTAGTAGGAGTGAGAAAAACATCACGGGGTGGTGCGCATTGAATGGGTGTGTGTTACATTAGATTCACTAGTAGGAGTGAGAAAAACATCACGGGGTGGTTCGCATTGTATGGGTGTGTGTTACATTAGATTCACTAGTAGGAGTGAGAAAAACATCACGGGGTGGTGCGAATTGTTTGGGTGTGTGTTACATTAGATTCACTAGTAGCAGTGAGAAAAACATCACGGGGTGGTGCGCATTGTATGGGTGTGTGCTACATTAGATTCACTAGTAGCAGTGAGAAAAACATCACGGGGTGGTGCGCATTGTATGGGTGTGTGTTACATTAGATTCACTAGTAGCAGTGAGAAAAACATCACGGGGTGGTGCGCATTGTATGGGTGTGTGTTACATTAGATTCACTAGTAGGAGTGAGAAAAACATCACGGGGTGGTGCGCATTGTATGGGTGTGTGTTACATTAGATTCACTAGTAGCAGTGAGAAAAACATCACGGGGTGGTGCGCATTGTATGGGTGTGTGTTACATTAGATTCACTAGTAGCAGTGAGAAAAACATCACGGGGTGGTGCGCATTGTATGGGTGTGTGTTACATTACATTCACTAGTAGCAGTGAGAAAAACATCACGGGGTGGTGCGCATTGTATGGGTGTGTGTTACATTAGATTCACTAGTAGCAGTGAGAAAAACATCACGGGGTGGTGCGCATTGTATGGGTGTGTGTTACATTAGATTCACTAGTAGCAGTGAGAAAAACATCACGGGGTGGTGCGCATTGTATGGGTGTGTGTTACATTACATTCACTAGTAGCAGTGAGAAAAACATCACGGGGTGGTGCGCATTGTATGGGTGTGTGTTACATTAGATTCACTAGTAGCAGTGAGAAAAACATCACAGTGTGGTGCACATTGTATGGGTGTGTGTTACATTACATTCACTAGTAGCAGTGAGAAAAACATCACGGGGTGGTGCACATTGTATGGGTGTGTGTTACATTAGATTCACTAGTAGCAGTGAGAAAAACATCACGGGGTGGTGCGCATTGTATGGCTGTGTGTTACATTAGATTCACTAGTAGCAGTGAGAAAAACATCACGGGGTGGTGCGCATTGTATGGGTGTGTGTTACATTAGATTCACTAGTAGCAGTGAGAAAAACATCACGGGGTGGTGCGCATTGTATGGCTGTGTGTTACATTTGATTCACTAGTACGAGTGAGAAAAACATCACGGGGTGGTGCGCATTGTATGGCTGTGTGTTACATTAGATTCACTAGTAGCAGTGAGAAAAACATCACGGGGTGGTGCGCATTGTATGGCTGTGTGTTACATTAGATTCACTAGTAGCAGTGAGAAAAACATCACGGGGTGGTGCGCATTGTATGGGTGTGTGTTACATTAGATTCACTAGTAGCAGTGAGAAAAACATCACGGGGTGGTGCGCATTGTATGGCTGTGTGTTACATTTGATTCACTAGTACGAGTGAGAAAAACATCACGGGGTGGTGCGCATTGTATGGGTGTGTGTTACATTAGATTCACTAGTAGGAGTGAGAAAAACATCACGGGGTGGTGCGCATTGTATGGGTGTGTGTCACATTAGATTCACTAGTAGGAGTGAGAAAAACATCACGGGGTGGTGCGCATTGTATGTGTGTGTGTCTCATTAGATTCCCTAGTAGGAGTGAGAAAAACATCACGGGGTGGTGCGCATTGTATGGGTGTGTGTCACATTACATTCACTAGTAGCAGTGAGAAAAACATCACGGGGTAGTGCGCATTGTATGGGTGTGTGTCACATTACATTCACTAGTAGCAGTGAGAAAAACATCACGGGGTGATGCGCATTGTATGGGTGTGTGTCACATTACATTCACTAGTAGCAGTGAGAAAAACATCACGGGGTGGTGCGCATTGCATGGGTGTGTGTTACATTAGATTCACTAGTAGGAGTGAGAAAAACATCACGGGGTGGTGCGCATTGTATGGGTGTGTGTTACATTACATTCACTAGTAGGAGTGAGAAAAACATCACGGGGTGGTGCGCCTTGTATGGGTGTGTGTTACATTACATTCACTAGTAGGAGAGAGAAAAACATCACGGGGTGGTGCGCCTTGTATGGGTGTGTGTTACATTACATTCACCAGAAGGAGTGAGAAAAATATCACAGGGTGGTGAGCCTTGTATGGGTGTGTGTTACATTACATTCACCAGTAGGAGTGAGAAAAACATCACGGGGTGGTGCGCATTGTATGGGTGTGTGTTACATTACATTCACCAGTAGGAGTGAGAAAAACATCACGGGGTGGTGCGCCTTGTATGGGTGTGTGTTACATTACATTCACTAGTAGGAGTGAGAAAAACATAACGGGGTGGTGCGCCTTGTATGGGTGTGTGTTACATTAGATTCACTAGTAGGAGTGAGAAAAACATCACGGGGTGGTGCGCATTGTATGGGTGTGTGTTACATTACATTCACTAGTAGGAGTGAGAAAATCATCACGGGGTGGTGCGCATTGTATGGGTGTGTGTTATATTAGATTCACTAGTAGCAGTGAGAAAAACATCACGGGGTGGTGCGCATTGTATGGGTGTGTGTTACATTAGATTCACTAGTAGCAGTGAGAAAAACATCACGGGGTGGTGCGCATTGTATGGCTGTGTGTTACATTTGATTCACTAGTAGGAGTGAGAAAAACATCACGGGGTGGTGCGCATTGTATGGGTGTGTGTTACATTACATTCACTAGTAGGAGTGAGAAAAACATAACGGGGTGGTGCGCCTTGTATGGGTGTGTGTTACATTAGATTCACTAGTAGGAGTGAGAAAAACATCACGGGGTGGTGCGCATTGTATGGGTGTGTGTTACATTACATTCACTAGTAGGAGTGAGAAAATCATCACGGGGTGGTGCGCATTGTATGGGTGTGTGTTATATTAGATACACTAGTAGGAGTGAGAAAAACATCACGGGGTGGTGCGCATTGTATGGGTGTGTGTTACATTAGATTCACTAGTAGGAGTGAGAAAAACATCACGGGGTGTTGCGCATTGTATGGGTGTGTGTTACATTACATTCTCTAGTAGGAGTGAGAAAAACATCACGGGGTGGTGCGCATTGTATGGGTGTGTGTTACATTAGATTCACTAGTAGGAGTGAGAAAAACATCACGGGGAGGTGCGTATTGTATGGGTGTGTGTTACATTACATTCACTAGTAGGAGTGAGAAAAACATCACGGGGTGGTGCGCATTGTATGGGTGTGTGTTACATTAGATGCATTAGTAGGAGTGAGAAAAACATCACGTTGTGGTGCGCATTGTATCGGTGTGTGTTACATTACATTCACTAGTAGCAGTGAGAAAAACATCACGGGGTGGTGCGCATTGTATGGGTGTGTGTTACATTAGATTCACTAGTAGCAGTGAGAAAAACATCACGGGGTGGTGCGCATTGTATGGGTGTGTGTTACATTACATTCACTAGTAGCAGTGAGAAAAACATCACGGGGTGGTGTGCATTGTATGGGTGTGTGTTACATTAGATACACTAGTAGCAGTGAGAAAAACATCACGGGGTGGTGCGCATTGTATGGGTGTGTGTTACATTAGATTCACTAGTAGCAGTGAGAAAAACATCACGGGGTGGTGCGCATTGTATGGCTGTGTGTTACATTTGATTCACTAGTAGGAGTGAGAAAAACATCACGGGGTGGTGCGCATTGTATGGGTGTGTGTCACATTAGATTCACTAGTAGGAGTGAGAAAAACATCACGGGGTGGTGCGCATTGTATGGGTGTGTGTCACATTAGATTCACTAGTAGGAGTGAGAAAAACATCACGGGGTGGTGCACATTGTATGTGTGTGTGTCTCATTAGATTCCCTAGTAGGAGTGAGAAAAACATCACGTGGTGGTGCGCATTGTATGGGTGTGTGTCACATTACATTCACTAGTAGCAGTGAGAAAAACATCACGGGGTGGTGCGCATTGTATGGGTGTGTGTTACATTAGATTCACTAGTAGCAGTGAGAAAAACATCACGGGGTGGTGCGCATTGTATGGGTGTGTGTCACATTAGATTCACTAGTAGGAGTGAGAAAAACATCACGGGTTTTTGCGCATTTTATGGGTGTATGTCACATTAGATTCACTAGTAGGAGTGAGAAAAACATCACGGGGTGGTGCGCATTGTATGGGTGTGTGTCACATTAGATTCACTAGTAGGAGTGAGAAAAACATCACGGGGTGGTGCGCATTGTATGTGTGTGTGTTTCATTAGATTCCCTAGTAGGAGTGAGAAAAACATAACGGGGTGGTGCGCATTGTATCGGTGTGTACTACATTACATTCACTAGTAGCAGGGAGAAAAACATCACGGGGTGGTGCGCATTGTATGGGTGTGTGTTACATTACAATCACTAGTAGCAGTGAGAAAAACATCACGGGGAGGTGCGCATTGTATGGGTGTGTGTTACATTACATTCACTAGTAGCAGTGAGAAAAACATCACGGGGTGGTGCGCATTGTATGGGTGTGTGTTACATTAGATTCACTAGTAGGAGTGAGAAAAACATCACGGGGTGGTGCACATTGTATGGGTGTGTGTTACATTAGATTCACTAGTAGCAGTGAGAAAAACATCACGGGGTGGTGCGCATTGTTTGGGTGTGTGTTACATTAGATTCACTAGTAGCAGTGAGAAAAACATCACGGGGTGGTGCGCATTGTATGGGGGTGTGTTACATTAGATTCACTAGTAGCATTGAGAAAAACATCACGGGGTGGTGCGCATTGTATGGGTGTGTGTTACATTAGATTCACTAGTAGCAGTGAGAAAAACATCACGGGGTGGTGCGCATTGTATGGGTGTGTGTTACATTAGATTCACTAGTAGGAGTGAGAAAAACATCACGGGGTGGTGCGCATTGTATGGGTGTGTGTTACATTAGATTCACTAGTAGCAGTGAGAAAAACATCACGGGGTGGTGCGCATTGTATGGGTGTGTGTTACATTACATTCACTAGTAGCAGTGAGAAAAACATCACGGGGTGGTGCGCATTGTATGGGTGTGTGTTACATTACATTCACTAGTAGCAGTGAGAAAAACATCACGGGGTGGTGCGCATTGTATGGGTATGTGTTACATTAGATTCACTAGTAGCAGTGAGAAAAACATCACGGGGTGGTGCGCATTGTATGGGTGTGTGTTACATTAGATTCACTAGTAGCAGTGAGAAAAACATCACGGGGTGCTGCGCATTGCATGGGTGTGTGTCACATTAGATTCACTACTAGGAGTGAGAAAAACATCACGGGGTGGTGCGCATTGTATGGGTGTGTGTCACATTAGATTCACTAGTAGCAGTGAGAAAAACATCACGGGGTGGTGCGCATTGTATGGGTGTGTGTTACATTACATTCACTAGTAGCAGTGAGAAAAACATCACGGGGTGGTGCGCATTGTATGGGTGTGTGTTACATTACATTCACTAGTAGCAGTGAGAAAAACATCACGGGGTGGTGCGCATTGTATGGGTGTGTGTTACATTACATTCACTAGTAGGAGTGAGAAAAACATCACGGGGTGGTGCGCCTTGTATGGGTGTGTGTTACATTACATTCACTAGTAGGAGTGAGAAAAACATCACGGGGTGGTGCGCCTTGTATGGGCGTGTGTTACATTAGATTCACTAGTAGGAGTGAGAAAAACATCACGGGGTGGTGCGCCTTGTATGGGCGTGTGTTACATTACATTCACTAGTAGCAGTGAGAAAAACATCACGGGGTGGTGTGCATTGTATGGGTGTGTGTTACATTAGATTCACTAGTAGGAGTGAGAAAAACATCACGGGGTGGTGCGCATTGTATGGGTGTGTGTTACATTAGATTCACTAGTAGGAGTGAGAAAAACATCACGGGGTGGTGCGCATTGTATGGGTGTGTGTTACATTACATTCACTAGTAGCAGTGAGAAAAACATCACGGGGTGGTGCGCATTGTATGGGTGTGTGTTACATTACATTCACTAGTAGCAGTGAGAAAAATATCACGGGGTGGTGCGCATTGTATGGGTGTGTGTCACATTAGATTCACTAGTAGGAGTGAGAAAAACATCACGGGGTGGTGCGCATTGTATGTGTGTGTGTTACATTACATTCACTAGTAGGAGTGAGAAAAACATCACGGGGTGGTGCGCATTGTATGGGTGTGTGTCACATTAGATTCACTAGTAGGAGTGAGAAAAACATCACGGGGTGGTGTGCATTGTATGGGTGTGTGTTACATTAGATACACTAGTAGCAGTGAGAAAAACATCACGGGGTGGTGCGCATTGTATGGGTGTGTGTTACATTAGATTCACTAGTATCAGTGAGAAAAACATCACGGGGTGGTGCGCATTGTATGGCTGTGTGTTACATTTGATTCACTAGTAGGAGTGAGAAAAAAATCACGGGGTGGTGCGCATTGTATGGGTGTGTGTTACATTAGATTCACTAGTAGGAGTGAGAAAAACATCACGGGGTGGTGCGCATTGTATGGGTGTGTGTCACATTAGATTCACTAGTAGGAGTGAGAAAAACATCACGGGGTGGTGCACATTGTATGTGTGTGTGTCTCATTAGATTCCCTAGTAGGAGTGAGAAAAACATCACGTGGTGGTGCGCATTGTATGGGTGTGTGTCACATTACATTCACTAGTAGCAGTGAGAAAAACATCACGGGGTGATGCGCATTGTATGGGTGTGTGTCACATTACATTCACTAGTAGCAGTGAGAAAAACATCACGGGGTGGTGCGCATTGTATGGGTGTGTGTTACATTAGATTCACTAGTAGCAGTGAGAAAAACATCACGGGGTGGTGCGCATTGTATGGGTGTGTGTCACATTATATTCACTAGTAGGAGTGAGAAAAACATCACGGGGTGGTGCGCATTGTATGGGTGTGTGTCACATTAGATTCACTAGTAGGAGTGAGAAAAACATCACGGGGTGGTGCGCATTGTATGGGTGTGTGTCACATTAGATTCACTAGTAGGAGTGAGAAAAACATCACGGGGTGGTGCGCATTGTATGTGTGTGTGTTTCATTAGATACCCTAGTAGGAGTGAGAAAAACATAACGGGGTGGTGCGCATTGTATGGGTGTGTACTACATTACATTCACTAGTAGCAGGGAGAAAAACATCACGGGGTGGTGCGCATTGTATGGGTGTGTGTTACATTACAATCACTAGTAGCAGTGAGAAAAACATCACGGGGAGGTGCGCATTGTATGGGTGTGTGTTACATTACATTCACTAGTAGCAGTGAGAAAAACATCACGGGGTGGTGCGCATTGTATGGGTGTGTGTTACATTAGATTCACTAGTAGGAGTGAGAAAAACATCACGGGGTGGTGCACATTGTATGGGTGTGTGTTACATTAGATTCACTAGTAGCAGTGAGAAAAACATCACGGGGTGGTGCGCATTGTTTGGGTGTGTGTTACATTAGATTCACTAGTAGCAGTGAGAAAAACATCACGGGGTGGTGCGCATTGTATGGGTGTGTGTTACATTAGATTCACTAGTAGCATTGAGAAAAACATCACGGGGTGGTGCGCATTGTATGGGTGTGTGTTACATTAGATTCACTAGTAGCAGTGAGAAAAACATCACGGGGTGGTGCGCATTGTATGGGTGTGTGTTACATTAGATTCACTAGTAGGAGTGAGAAAAACATCACGGGGTGGTGCGCATTGTATGGGTGTGTGTTACATTAGATTCACTAGTAGCAGTGAGAAAAACATCACGGGGTGGTGCGCATTGTATGGGTGTGTGTTACATTACATTCACTAGTAGCAGTGAGAAAAACATCACGGGGTGGTGCGCATTGTATGGGTGTGTGTTACATTACATTCACTAGTAGCAGTGAGAAAAACATCACGGGGTGGTGCGCATTGTATGGGTGTGTGTTACATTAGATTCACTAGTAGCAGTGAGAAAAACATCACGGGGTGCTGCGCATTGCATGGGTGTGTGTCACATTAGATTCACTACTAGGAGTGAGAAAAACATCACGGGGTGGTGCGCATTGTATGGGTGTGTGTCACATTAGATTCACTAGTAGGAGTGAGAAAAACATCACGGGGTGGTGCGCATTGTATGGGTGTGTGTTACATTACATTCACTAGTAGCAGTGAGAAAAACATCACGGGGTGGTGCGCATTGTATGGGTGTGTGTTACATTACATTCACTAGTAGCAGTGAGAAAAACATCACGGGGTTGTGCGCATTGTATGGGTGTGTGTTACATTACATTCACTAGTAGGAGTGAGAAAAACATCACGGGGTGGTGCGCCTTGTATGGGTGTGTGTTACATTACATTCACTAGTAGGAGTGAGAAAAACATCACGGGGTGGTGTGCCTTGTATGGGCGTGTGTTACATTAGATTCACTAGTAGGAGTGAGAAAAACATCACGGGGTGGTGCGCCTTGTATGGGCGTGTGTTACATTACATTCACTAGTAGCAGTGAGAAAAACATCACGGGGTGGTGCGCATTGTATGGGCGTGTGTTACATTAGATTCACTAGTAGGAGTGAGAAAAACATCACGGGGTGGTGCGCATTGTATGGGTGTGTGTTACATTAGATTCACTAGTAGGAGTGAGAAAAACATCACGAGGTGGTGCGCATTGTATGGGTGTGTGTTACATTACATTCACTAGTAGCAGTGAGAAAAACATCACGGGGTGGTGCGCATTGTATGGGTGTGTGTTACATTACATTCACTAGTAGCAGTGAGAAAAATATCACGGGGTGGTGCGCATTGTATGGGTGTGTGTCACATTAGATTCACTAGTAGGAGTGAGAAAAACATCACGGGGTGGTGCGCATTGTATGTGTGTGTGTTACATTACATTCACTAGTAGGAGTGAGAAAAACATCACGGGATGGTGCGCATTGTATGGGTGTGTGTCACATTAGATTCACTAGTAGGAGTTAGAAAAACATCACGGGGTGGTGCGCATTGTATGTGTGTGTGTCTCATTAGATTCCCTAGTAGGAGTGAGAAAAACATAACGGGGTGGTGCGCATTGTATGGGTGTGTGTTACATTACATTCACTAGTAGCAGTGAGAAAAACATCACGGGGTGGTGCGCATTGTATGGGTGTGTGTTACATTACAATCACTAGTAGCAGTGAGAAAAACATCACGGGGTGGTGCGCATTGTATGGGTGTGTGTTACATTACATTCACTAGTAGCAGTGAGAAAAACATCACGGCGTGGTGCGCATTGTATGGGTGTGTGTCACATTAGATTCACTAGTAGGAGTGAGAAAAACATCACGGGGTGGTGCGCATTGTATGGGTGTGTGTCACATTAGATTCACTAGTAGGAGTGAGAAAAACATCACGGGGTGGTGCGCATTGTATGGGTGTGTACTACATTACATTCACTAGTAGCAGGGAGAAAAACATCACGGGGTGGTGCGCATTGTATGGGTGTGTGTTACATTACAATCACTAGTAGCAGTGAGAAAAACATCACGGGGTGTTGCGCATTGTATAGGTGTGTGTTACATTAGATTCACTAGTAGGAGTGAGAAAAACATCACGGGGTGGTGCACATTGTATGGGTGTGTGTTACATTAGATTCACTAGTAGCAGTGAGAAAAACATCACGGGGTGGTGCGCATTGTTTGGGTGTGTGTTACATTAGATTCACTAGTAGCAGTGAGAAAAACATCACGGGGTGGTGCGCATTGTATGGGTGTGTGTTACATTAGATTCACTAGTAGCATTGAGAAAAACATCACGGGGTGGTGCGCATTGTATGGGTGTGTGTTACATTAGATTCACTAGTAGCAGTGAGAAAAACATCACGGGGTGGTGTGCATTGTATGGGTGTGTGTTACATTAGATTCACTAGTAGGAGTGAGAAAAACATCACGGGGTGGTGCGCATTGTATGGGTGTGTGTTACATTAGATTCACTAGTAGCAGTGAGAAAAACATCACGGGGTGGTGCGCATTGTATGGGTGTGTGTTACATTACATTCACTAGTAGCAGTGAGAAAAACATCACGGTGTGGTGCGCATTGTATGGGTGTGTGTTACATTACATTCACTAGTAGCAGTGAGAAAAACATCACGGGGTGGTGCGCATTGTATGGGTATGTGTTACATTAGATTCACTAGTAGCAGTGAGAAAAACATCACGGGGTGATGCGCATTGTATGGGTGTGTGTTACATTAGATTCACTAGTAGCAGTGAGAAAAACAGCACGGGGTGCTGCGCATTGCATGGGTGTGTGTCACATTAGATTCACTACTAGGAGTGAGAAAAACATCACGGGGTGGTGAGCATTGTATGGGTGTGTGTCACATTAGATTCACTAGTAGGAGTGAGAAAAACATCACGGGGTGGTGCGCATTGTATGGGTGTGTGTTACATTACATTCACTAGTAGCAGTGAGAAAAACATCACGGGGTGGTGCGCATTGTATGGGTGTGTGTTACATTACATTCACTAGTAGCAGTGAGAAAAACATCACGGGGTGGTGCGCATTGTATGGGTGTGTGTTACATTACATTCACTAGTAGGAGTGAGAAAAACATCACGGGGTGGTGCGCCTTGTATGGGTGTGTGTTACATTACATTCACTAGTAGGAGTGAGAAAAACATCACGGGGTGGTGCGCCTTGTATGGGCGTGTGTTACATTAGATTCACTAGTAGGAGTGAGAAAAACATCATGGGGTGGTGCGCCTTGTATGGGCGTGTGTTACATTACATTCACTAGTAGCAGTGAGAAAAACATCACGGGGTGGTGCGCATTGTATGGGTGTGTGTTACATTACATTCACTAGTAGCAGTGAGAAAAACATCACGGGGTGGTGCGCATTGTATGGGTGTGTGTTACATTAGATTCACTAGTAGGAGTGAGAAAAACATCACGGGGTGGTGCGCATTGTATGGGTGTGTGTTACATTACATTCACTAGTAGCAGTGAGAAAAACATCACGGGGTGGTGCGCATTGTATGGGTGTGTGTTACATTACATTCACTAGTAGCAGTGAGAAAAATATCACGGGGTGGTGCGCATTGTATGGGTGTGTGTCACATTAGATTCACTAGTAGGAGTGAGAAAAACATCACGGGGTGGTGCGCATTGTATGTGTGTGTGTTACATTACATTCACTAGTAGGAGTGAGAAAAACATCACGGGGTGGTGCGCATTGTATGGGTGTGTGTCACATTAGATTCACTAGTAGGAGTGAGAAAAACATCACGGGGTGGTGCGCATTGTATGGGTGTGTGTCACATTAGATTCACTAGTAGGAGTGAGAAAAACATCACGGGGTGGTGCGCATTGTATGGGTGTGTGTGTTACATTACATTCACTAGTAGCAGTGAGAAAAACATCACGGGGTGGTGCGCATTGTATGGGTGTGTGTAACATTAGATTCACTAGTAGCATTGAGAAAAACATCACGGGGTGGTGCGCATTGTATGGGTGTGTGTTATATTAGATTCACTAGTAGCAGTGAGAAAAACATCACGGGGTGGTGCGCATTGTATGGGTGTGTGTTACATTAGATTCACTAGTAGGAGTGAGAAAAACATCACGGGGTGGTGCGCATTGTATGGGTGTGTGTTACATTAGATTCACTAGTAGCAGTGAGAAAAACATCACGGGGTGGTGCGCATTGTATGGGTGTGTGTTACATTACATTCACTAGTAGCAGTGAGAAAAACATCACGGGGTGGTGCGCATTGTATGGGTGTGTGTTACATTACATTCACTAGTAGCAGTGAGAAAAACATCACGGGGTGGTGCGCATTGTATGGGTATGTGTTACATTAGATTCACTAGTAGCAGTGAGAAAAACATCATGGGGTGGTGCGCATTGTATGGGTGTGTGTTACATTAGATTCACTAGTAGCAGTGAGAAAAACATCACGGGGTGCTGCGCATTGCATGCGTGTGTGTCACATTAGATTCACTACTAGGAGTGAGAAAAACATCACGGGGTGGTGGGCATTGTATGGGTGTGTGTCACATTAGATTCACTAGTAGGAGTGAGAAAAACATCACGGGGTGGTGCGCATTGTATGGGTGTGTGTTACATTACATTCACTAGTAGCAGTGAGAAAAACATCACGGGGTGGTGCGCATTGTATGGGTGTGTGTAACATTAGATTCACTAGTAGGAGTGAGAAAAACATCACGGGGTGGTGCGCATTGTATGGGTGTGTGTCACATTAGATTCACTAGTAGGAGTGAGAAAAACATCACGGGGTGGTGCGCATTGTATGGGTGTGTGTCACATTAGATTCACTAGTAGGAGTGAGAAAAACATCACGGGGTGGTGCGCATTGTATGGGTGTGTGTTACATTACATTCACTAGTAGCAGTGAGAAAAACATCACGGGGTGGTGCGCATTGTATGGGTGTGTGTTACATTAGATTCACTAGTAGCATTGAGAAAAACATCACGGGGTGGTGCGCATTGTATGGGTGTGTGTTACATTAGATTCACTAGTTGCAGTGAGAAAAACATCACGGGGTGGTGCGCATTGTATGGGTGTGTGTTACATTACATTCACTAGTAGCAGTGAGAAAAACATCACGGGGTGGTGCGCATTGTATGGGTATGTGTTACATTAGATTCACTAGTAGCAGTGAGAAAAACATCACGGGGTGGTGCGCATTGTATGGGTGTGTGTTACATTAGATTCACTAGTAGCATTGAGAAAAACATCACGGGGTGGTGCGCATTGTATGGGTGTGTGTTACATTACATTCACTAGTAGCAGTGAGAAAAACATCACGGGGTGGTGCGCATTGTATGGGGGTGTGTTACATTAGATTCACTAGTAGCAGTGAGAAAAACATCACGGGGTGGTGCGCATTGTATGGGTATGTGTTACATTAGATTCACTAGTAGCAGTGAGAAAAACATCACGGGGTGGTGCGCATTGTATGGGTGTGTGTTACATTAGATTCACTAGTAGCAGTGAGAAAAACATCACGTGGTGCTGCGCATTGCATGGGTGTGTGTCACATTAGATTCACTACTAGGAGTGAGAAAAACAACACGGGGTGGTGCGCATTGTATGGGTGTGTGTCACATTAGATTCACTAGTAGGAGTGAGAAAAACATCACGGGGTGGTGCGCATTGTATGGGTGTGTGTTACATTACATTCACTAGTAGCAGTGAGAAAAACATCACGGGGTGGTGCGCATTGTATGGGTGTGTGTTACATTACATTCACTAGTAGCAGTGAGAAAAACATCACGGGGTGGTGCGCATTGTATGGGTGTGTGTTACATTACATTCACTAGTAGGAGTGAGAAAAACATCACGCTGTGGTGCGCCTTGTATGGGTGTGTGTTACATTACATTCACTAGTAGGAGTGAGAAAAACATCACGGGGTGGTGCGCCTTGTATGGGCGTGTGTTACATTAGATTCACTAGTAGGAGTGAGAAAAACGTCACGGGGTGGTGCGCCTTGTATGGGCGTGTGTTACATTACATTCACTAGTAGCAGTGAGAAAAACATCACGGGGTGGGGCGCATTGTATGGGTGTGTGTTACATTAGATTCACTAGTAGGAGTGAGAAAAACATCACGGGGTGGTGCGCATTGTATGGGTGTGTGTTACATTAGATTCACTAGTAGGAGTGAGAAAAACATCACGGGGTGGTGCGCATTGTATGGGTGTGTGTTACATTACATTCACTAGTAGCAGTGAGAAAAACATCACGGGGTGGTGCGCATTGTATGGGTGTGTGTTACATTACATTCACTAGTAGCAGTGAGAAAAACATCACGGGGTGGTGCGCATTGTATGGGTGTGTGTTACATTACATTCACTAGTAGCAGTGAGAAAAACATCACGGGGTGGTGCGCATTGTATGGGTGTGTGTTACATTACATTCACTAGTAGGAGTGAGAAAAACATCACGGGGTGGTGCGCCTTGTATGGGTGTGTGTTACATTACATTCACTAGTAGGAGTGAGAAAAACATCACGGGGTGGTGCGCCTTGTATGGGCGTGTGTTACATTAGATTCACTAGTAGGAGTGAGAAAAACATCATGGGGTGGTGCGCCTTGTATGGGCGTGTGTTACATTACATTCACTAGTAGCAGTGAGAAAAACATCACGGGGTGGTGCGCATTGTATGGGTGTGTGTTACATTACATTCACTAGTAGCAGTGAGAAAAACATCACGGGGTGGTGCGCATTGTATGGGTGTGTGTTACATTAGATTCACTAGTAGGAGTGAGAAAAACATCACGGGGTGGTGCGCATTGTATGGGTGTGTGTTACATTACATTCACTAGTAGCAGTGAGAAAAACATCACGGGGTGGTGCGCATTGTATGGGTGTGTGTTACATTACATTCACTAGTAGCAGTGAGAAAAATATCACGGGGTGGTGCGCATTGTATGGGTGTGTGTCACATTAGATTCACTAGTAGGAGTGAGAAAAACATCACGGGGTGGTGCGCATTGTATGTGTGTGTGTTACATTACATTCACTAGTAGGAGTGAGAAAAACATCACGGGGTGGTGCGCATTGTATGGGTGTGTGTCACATTAGATTCACTAGTAGGAGTGAGAAAAACATCACGGGGTGGTGCGCATTGTATGGGTGTGTGTCACATTAGATTCACTAGTAGGAGTGAGAAAAACATCACGGGGTGGTGCGCATTGTATGGGTGTGTGTGTTACATTACATTCACTAGTAGCAGTGAGAAAAACATCACGGGGTGGTGCGCATTGTATGGGTGTGTGTAACATTAGATTCACTAGTAGCATTGAGAAAAACATCACGGGGTGGTGCGCATTGTATGGGTGTGTGTTACATTAGATTCACTAGTAGCAGTGAGAAAAACATCACGGGGTGGTGCGCATTGTATGGGTGTGTGTTACATTAGATTCACTAGTAGGAGTGAGAAAAACATCACGGGGTGGTGCGCATTGTATGGGTGTGTGTTACATTAGATTCACTAGTAGCAGTGAGAAAAACATCACGGGGTGGTGCGCATTGTATGGGTGTGTGTTACATTACATTCACTAGTAGCAGTGAGAAAAACATCACGGGGTGGTGCGCATTGTATGGGTGTGTGTTACATTACATTCACTAGTAGCAGTGAGAAAAACATCACGGGGTGGTGCGCATTGTATGGGTATGTGTTACATTAGATTCACTAGTAGCAGTGAGAAAAACATCATGGGGTGGTGCGCATTGTATGGGTGTGTGTTACATTAGATTCACTAGTAGCAGTGAGAAAAACATCACGGGGTGCTGCGCATTGCATGGGTGTGTGTCACATTAGATTCACTACTAGGAGTGAGAAAAACATCACGGGGTGGTGGGCATTGTATGGGTGTGTGTCACATTAGATTCACTAGTAGGAGTGAGAAAAACATCACGGGGTGGTGCGCATTGTATGGGTGTGTGTTACATTACATTCACTAGTAGCAGTGAGAAAAACATCACGGGGTGGTGCGCATTGTATGGGTGTGTGTCACATTAGATTCACTAGTAGGAGTGAGAAAAACATCACGGGGTGGTGCGCATTGTATGGGTGTGTGTCACATTAGATTCACTAGTAGGAGTGAGAAAAACATCACGGGGTGGTGCGCATTGTATGGGTGTGTGTCACATTAGATTCACTAGTAGGAGTGAGAAAAACATCACGGGGTGGTGCGCATTGTATGGGTGTGTGTTACATTACATTCACTAGTAGCAGTGAGAAAAACATCACGGGGTGGTGCGCATTGTATGGGTGTGTGTTACATTAGATTCACTAGTAGCATTGAGAAAAACATCACGGGGTGGTGCGCATTGTATGGGTGTGTGTTACATTAGATTCACTAGTAGCAGTGAGAAAAACATCACGGGGTGGTGCGCATTGTATGGGTGTGTGTTACATTACATTCACTAGTAGCAGTGAGAAAAACATCACGGGGTGGTGCGCATTGTATGGGTATGTGTTACATTAGATTCACTAGTAGCAGTGAGAAAAACATCACGGGGTGGTGCGCATTGTATGGGTGTGTGTTACATTAGATTCACTAGTAGCATTGAGAAAAACATCACGGGGTGGTGCGCATTGTATGGGTGTGTGTTACATTACATTCACTAGTAGCAGTGAGAAAAACATCACGGGGTGGTGCGCATTGTATGGGGGTGTGATACATTAGATTCACTAGTAGCAGTGAGAAAAACATCACGGGGTGGTGCGCATTGTATGGGTATGTGTTACATTAGATTCACTAGTAGCAGTGAGAAAAACATCACGGGGTGGTGCGCATTGTATGGGTGTGTGTTACATTAGATTCACTAGTAGCAGTGAGAAAAACATCACGTGGTGCTGCGCATTGCATGGGTGTGTGTCACATTAGATTCACTACTAGGAGTGAGAAAAACATCACGGGGTGGTGCGCATTGTATGGGTGTGTGTTACATTACATTCACTAGTAGCAGTGAGAAAAACATCACGGGGTGGTGCGCATTGTATGGGTGTGTGTTACATTACATTCACTAGTAGGAGTGAGAAAAACATCACGCTGTGGTGCGCCTTGTATGGGTGTGTGTTACATTACATTCACTAGTAGGAGTGAGAAAAACATCACGGGGTGGTGCGCCTTGTATGGGCGTGTGTTACATTAGATTCACTAGTAGGAGTGAGAAAAACATCACGGGGTGGTGCGCCTTGTATGGGCGTGTGTTACATTACATTCACTAGTAGCAGTGAGAAAAACATCACGGGGTGGGGCGCATTGTATGGGTGTGTGTTACATTAGATTCACTAGTAGGAGTGAGAAAAACATCACGGGGTGGTGCGCATTGTATGGGTGTGTGTTACATTAGATTCACTAGTAGGAGTGAGAAAAACATCACGGGGTGGTGCGCATTGTATGGGTGTGTGTTACATTACATTCACTAGTAGCAGTGAGAAAAACATCACGGGGTGGTGCGCATTGTATGGGTGTGTGTTACATTACATTCACTAGTAGCAGTGAGAAAAATATCACGGGGTGGTGCGCATTGTATGGGTGTGTGTCACATTAGATTCACTAGTAGGAGTGAGAAAAACATCACAGGGTGGTGCGCATTGTATGTGTGTGTGTTACATTACATTCACTAGTAGGAGTGAGAAAAACATCACGGGGTGGTGCGCATTGTATTGGTGTGTGTCACATTAGATTCACTAGTAGGAGTGAGAAAAACATCACGGGGTGGTGCGCATTGTATGTGTGTGTGTCTCATTAGATTCCCTAGTAGGAGTGAGAAAAACATAACGGGGTGGTGCGCATTGTATGGGTGTGTGTTACATTACATTCACTAGTAGCAGTGAGAAAAACATCACGGGGTGGTGCGCATTGTATGGGTGTGTGTTACATTACAATCACTAGTAGCAGTGAGAAAAACATCACGGGGTGGTGCGCATTGTATGGGTGTGTGTTACATTACATTCACTAGTAGCAGTGAGAAAAACATCACGGGGTGGTGCGCATTGTATGGGTGTGTGTCACATTAGATTCACTAGTAGGAGTGAGAAAAACATCACGGGGTGGTGCGCATTGTATGTGTGTGTGTTACATTACATTCACTAGTAGGAGTGAGAAAAACATCACGGGGTGGTGCGCATTGTATGGGTGTGTGTCACATTAGATTCACGAGTAGGAGTGAGAAAAACATCACGGGGTGGTGCGCATTGTATGGGTGTGTGTCTCATTAGATTCCCTAGTAGGAGTGAGAAAAACATAACGGGGTGGTGCGCATTGTATGGGTGTGTGTTACATTACATTCACTAGTAGCAGTGAGAAAAACATCACGGGGTGGTGCGCATTGTATGGGTGTGTGTTACATTACAATCACTAGTAGCAGTGAGAAAAACATCACGGGGTGGTGAGCATTGTATGGGGGTGTGTTACATTACATTCACTAGTAGCAGTGAGAAAAACATCACGGGGTGGTGCGCATTGTATGGGTGTGTGTCACATTAGATTCACTAGTAGGAGTGAGAAAAACATCACGGGGTGGTGCGCATTGTATGGGTGTGTGTCACATTAGATTCACTAGTAGGAGTGAGAAAAACATCACGTGGTGCTGCGCATTGCATGGGTGTGTGTCACATTAGATTCACTACTAGGAGTGAGAAAAACATCACGGGGTGGTGCGCATTGTATGGGTGTGTGTCACATTAGATTCACTAGTAGGAGTGAGAAAAACATCACGGGGTGGTGCGCATTGTATGGGTGTGTGTTACATTACATTCACTAGTAGCAGTGAGAAAAACATCACGGGGTGGTGCGCATTGTATGGGTGTGTGTTACATTACATTCACTAGTAGCAGTGAGAAAAACATCACGGGGTGGTGCGCATTGTATGGGTGTGTGTTACATTACATTCACTAGTAGGAGTGAGAAAAACATCACGCTGTGGTGCGCCTTGTATGGGTGTGTGTTACATTACATTCACTAGTAGGAGTGAGAAAAACATCACGGGGTGGTGCGCCTTGTATGGGCGTGTGTTACATTAGATTCACTAGTAGGAGTGAGAAAAACATCACGGGGTGGTGCGCCTTGTATGGGCGTGTGTTACATTACATTCACTAGTAGCAGTGAGAAAAACATCACGGGGTGGGGCGCATTGTATGGGTGTGTGTTACATTAGATTCACTAGTAGGAGTGAGAAAAACATCACGGGGTGGTGCGCATTGTATGGGTGTGTGTTACATTAGATTCACTAGTAGGAGTGAGAAAAACATCACGGGGTGGTGCGCATTGTATGGGTGTGTGTTACATTACATTCACTAGTAGCAGTGAGAAAAACATCACGGGGTGGTGCGCATTGTATGGGTGTGTGTTACATTACATTCACTAGTAGCAGTGAGAAAAACATCACGGGGTGGTGCGCATTGTATGGGTGTGTGTTACATTACATTCACTAGTAGCAGTGAGAAAAACATCACGGGGTGGTGCGCATTGTATGGGTGTGTGTTACATTACATTCACTAGTAGGAGTGAGAAAAACATCACGGGGTGGTGCGCCTTGTATGGGTGTGTGTTACATTACATTCACTAGTAGGAGTGAGAAAAACATCACGGGGTGGTGCGCCTTGTATGGGCGTGTGTTACATTAGATTCACTAGTAGGAGTGAGAAAAACATCATGGGGTGGTGCACCTTGTATGGGCGTGTGTTACATTACATTCACTAGTAGCAGTGAGAAAAACATCACGGGGTGGTGCGCATTGTATGGGTGTGTGTTACATTACATTCACTAGTAGCAGTGAGAAAAACATCACGGGGTGGTGCGCATTGTATGGGTGTGTGTTACATTAGATTCACTAGTAGGAGTGAGAAAAACATCACGGGGTGGTGCGCATTGTATGGGTGTGTGTTACATTACATTCACTAGTAGCAGTGAGAAAAACATCACGGGGTGGTGCGCATTGTATGGGTGTGTGTTACATTACATTCACTAGTAGCAGTGAGAAAAATATCACGGGGTGGTGCGCATTGTATGGGTGTGTGTCACATTAGATTCACTAGTAGGAGTGAGAAAAACATCACGGGGTGGTGCGCATTGTATATGTGTGTGTTACATTACATTCACTAGTAGGAGTGAGAAAAACATCACGGGGTGGTGCGCATTGTATGGGTGTGTGTCACATTAGATTCACTAGTAGGAGTGAGAAAAACATCACGGGGTGGTGCGCATTGTATGGGTGTGTGTCACATTAGATTCACTAGTAGGAGTGAGAAAAACATCACGGGGTGGTGCGCATTGTATGGGTGTGTGTGTTACATTACATTCACTAGTAGCAGTGAGAAAAACATCACGGGGTGGTGCGCATTGTATGGGTGTGTGTAACATTAGATTCACTAGTAGCATTGAGAAAAACATCACGGGGTGGTGCGCATTGTATGGGTGTGTGTTACATTAGATTCACTAGTAGCAGTGAGAAAAACATCACGGGGTGGTGCGCATTGTATGGGTGTGTGTTACATTAGATTCACTAGTAGGAGTGAGAAAAACATCACGGGGTGGTGCGCATTGTATGGGTGTGTGTTACATTAGATTCACTAGTAGCAGTGAGAAAAACATCACGGGGTGGTGCGCATTGTATGGGTGTGTGTTACATTACATTCACTAGTAGCAGTGAGAAAAACATCACGGGGTGGTGCGCATTGTATGGGTGTGTGTTACATTACATTCACTAGTAGCAGTGAGAAAAACATCACGGGGTGGTGCGCATTGTATGGGTATGTGTTACATTAGATTCACTAGTAGCAGTGAGAAAAACATCATGGGGTGGTGCGCATTGTATGGGTGTGTGTTACATTAGATTCACTAGTAGCAGTGAGAAAAACATCACGGGGTGCTGCGCATTGCATGGGTGTGTGTCACATTAGATTCACTACTAGGAGTGAGAAAAACATCACGGGGTGGTGGGCATTGTATGGGTGTGTGTCACATTAGATTCACTAGTAGGAGTGAGAAAAACATCACGGGGTGGTGCGCATTGTATGGGTGTGTGTTACATTACATTCACTAGTAGCAGTGAGAAAAACATCACGGGGTGGTGCGCATTGTATGGGTGTGTGTCACATTAGATTCACTAGTAGGAGTGAGAAAAACATCACGGGGTGGTGCGCATTGTATGGGTGTGTGTCACATTAGATTCACTAGTAGGAGTGAGAAAAACATCACGGGGTGGTGCGCATTGTATGGGTGTGTGTCACATTAGATTCACTAGTAGGAGTGAGAAAAACATCACGGGGTGGTGCGCATTGTATGGGTGTGTGTTACATTACATTCACTAGTAGCAGTGAGAAAAACATCACGGGGTGGTGCGCATTGTATGGGTGTGTGTTACATTAGATTCACTAGTAGCATTGAGAAAAACATCACGGGGTGGTGCGCATTGTATGGGTGTGTGTTACATTAGATTCACTAGTAGCAGTGAGAAAAACATCACGGGGTGGTGCGCATTGTATGGGTGTGTGTTACATTACATTCACTAGTAGCAGTGAGAAAAACATCACGGGGTGGTGCGCATTGTATGGGTATGTGTTACATTAGATTCACTAGTAGCAGTGAGAAAAACATCACGGGGTGGTGCGCATTGTATGGGTGTGTGTTACATTAGATTCACTAGTAGCATTGAGAAAAACATCACGGGGTGGTGCGCATTGTATGGGTGTGTGTTACATTACATTCACTAGTAGCAGTGAGAAAAACATCACGGGGTGGTGCGCATTGTATGGGGGTGTGTTACATTAGATTCACTAGTAGCAGTGAGAAAAACATCACGGGGTGGTGCGCATTGTATGGGTATGTGTTACATTAGATTCACTAGTAGCAGTGAGAAAAACATCACGGGGTGGTGCGCATTGTATGGGTGTGTGTTACATTAGATTCACTAGTAGCAGTGAGAAAAACATCACGTGGTGCTGCGCATTGCATGGGTGTGTGTCACATTAGATTCACTACTAGGAGTGAGAAAAACATCACGGGGTGGTGCGCATTGTATGGGTGTGTGTCACATTAGATTCACTAGTAGGAGTGAGAAAAACATCACGGGGTGGTGCGCATTGTATGGGTGTGTGTTACATTACATTCACTAGTAGCAGTGAGAAAAATATCACGGGGTGGTGCGCATTGTATGGGTGTGTGTTACATTACATTCACTAGTAGCAGTGAGAAAAACATCACGGGGTGGTGCGCATTGTATGGGTGTGTGTCACATTAGATTCACTAGTAGGAGTGAGAAAAACATCACGGGGTGGTGCGCATTGTATGGGTGTGTGTCACATTAGATTCACTAGTAGGAGTGAGAAAAACATCACGTGGTGCTGCGCATTGCATGGGTGTGTGTCACATTAGATTCACTACTAGGAGTGAGAAAAACATCACGGGGTGGTGCGCATTGTATGGGTGTGTGTCACATTAGATTCACTAGTAGGAGTGAGAAAAACATCACGGGGTGGTGCGCATTGTATGGGTGTGTGTTACATTACATTCACTAGTAGCAGTGAGAAAAACATCACGGGGTGGTGCGCATTGTATGGGTGTGTGTTACATTACATTCACTAGTAGCAGTGAGAAAAACATCACGGGGTGGTGCGCATTGTATGGGTGTGTGTTACATTACATTCACTAGTAGGAGTGAGAAAAACATCACGCTGTGGTGCGCCTTGTATGGGTGTGTGTTACATTACATTCACTAGTAGGAGTGAGAAAAACATCACGGGGTGGTGCGCCTTGTATGGGCGTGTGTTACATTAGATTCACTAGTAGGAGTGAGAAAAACATCACGGGGTGGTGCGCCTTGTATGGGCGTGTGTTACATTACATTCACTAGTAGCAGTGAGAAAAACATCACGGGGTGGGGCGCATTGTATGGGTGTGTGTTACATTAGATTCACTAGTAGGAGTGAGAAAAACATCACGGGGTGGTGCGCATTGTATGGGTGTGTGTTACATTAGATTCACTAGTAGGAGTGAGAAAAACATCACGGGGTGGTGCGCATTGTATGGGTGTGTGTTACATTACATTCACTAGTAGCAGTGAGAAAAACATCACGGGGTGGTGCGCATTGTATGGGTGTGTGTTACATTACATTCACTAGTAGCAGTGAGAAAAACATCACGGGGTGGTGCGCATTGTATGGGTGTGTGTTACATTACATTCACTAGTAGCAGTGAGAAAAACATCACGGGGTGGTGCGCATTGTATGGGTGTGTGTTACATTACATTCACTAGTAGGAGTGAGAAAAACATCACGGGGTGGTGCGCCTTGTATGGGTGTGTGTTACATTACATTCACTAGTAGGAGTGAGAAAAACATCACGGGGTGGTGCGCCTTGTATGGGCGTGTGTTACATTAGATTCACTAGTAGGAGTGAGAAAAACATCATGGGGTGGTGCACCTTGTATGGGCGTGTGTTACATTACATTCACTAGTAGCAGTGAGAAAAACATCACGGGGTGGTGCGCATTGTATGGGTGTGTGTTACATTACATTCACTAGTAGCAGTGAGAAAAACATCACGGGGTGGTGCGCATTGTATGGGTGTGTGTCACATTAGATTCACTAGTAGGAGTGAGAAAAACATCACGGGGTGGTGCGCATTGTATGTGTGTGTGTTACATTACATTCACTAGTAGGAGTGAGAAAAACATCACGGGGTGGTGCGCATTGTATGGGTGTGTGTCACATTAGATTCACGAGTAGGAGTGAGAAAAACATCACGGGGTGGTGCGCATTGTATGGGTGTGTGTCTCATTAGATTCCCTAGTAGGAGTGAGAAAAACATAACGGGGTGGTGCGCATTGTATGGGTGTGTGTTACATTACATTCACTAGTAGCAGTGAGAAAAACATCACGGGGTGGTGCGCATTGTATGGGTGTGTGTTACATTACAATCACTAGTAGCAGTGAGAAAAACATCACGGGGTGCTGAGCATTGTATGGGGGTGTGTTACATTACATTCACTAGTAGCAGTGAGAAAAACATCACGGGGTGGTGCGCATTGTATGGGTGTGTGTCACATTAGATTCACTAGTAGGAGTGAGAAAAACATCACGGGGTGGTGCGCATTGTATGGGTGTGTGTCACATTAGATTCACTAGTAGGAGTGAGAAAAACATCACGTGGTGCTGCGCATTGCATGGGTGTGTGTCACATTAGATTCACTACTAGGAGTGAGAAAAACATCACGGGGTGGTGCGCATTGTATGGGTGTGTGTCACATTAGATTCACTAGTAGGAGTGAGAAAAACATCACGGGGTGGTGCGCATTGTATGGGTGTGTGTTACATTACATTCACTAGTAGCAGTGAGAAAAACATCACGGGGTGGTGCGCATTGTATGGGTGTGTGTTACATTACATTCACTAGTAGCAGTGAGAAAAACATCACGGGGTGGTGCGCATTGTATGGGTGTGTGTTACATTACATTCACTAGTAGGAGTGAGAAAAACATCACGCTGTGGTGCGCCTTGTATGGGTGTGTGTTACATTACATTCACTAGTAGGAGTGAGAAAAACATCACGGGGTGGTGCGCCTTGTATGGGCGTGTGTTACATTAGATTCACTAGTAGGAGTGAGAAAAACATCATGGGGTGGTGCACCTTGTATGGGCGTGTGTTACATTACATTCACTAGTAGCAGTGAGAAAAACATCACGGGGTGGTGCGCATTGTATGGGTGTGTGTTACATTACATTCACTAGTAGCAGTGAGAAAAACATCACGGGGTGGTGCGCATTGTATGGGTGTGTGTTACATTAGATTCACTAGTAGGAGTGAGAAAAACATCACGGGGTGGTGCGCATTGTATGGGTGTGTGTTACATTACATTCACTAGTAGCAGTGAGAAAAACATCACGGGGTGGTGCGCATTGTATGGGTGTGTGTTACATTACATTCACTAGTAGCAGTGAGAAAAATATCACGGGGTGGTGCGCATTGTATGGGTGTGTGTCACATTAGATTCACTAGTAGGAGTGAGAAAAACATCACGGGGTGGTGCGCATTGTATGTGTGTGTGTTACATTACATTCACTAGTAGGAGTGAGAAAAACATCACGGGGTGGTGCGCATTGTATGGGTGTGTGTCACATTAGATTCACTAGTAGGAGTGAGAAAAACATCACGGGGTGGTGCGCATTGTATGGGTGTGTGTCACATTAGATTCACTAGTAGGAGTGAGAAAAACATCACGGGGTGGTGCGCATTGTATGGGTGTGTGTGTTACATTACATTCACTAGTAGCAGTGAGAAAAACATCACGGGGTGGTGCGCATTGTATGGGTGTGTGTAACATTAGATTCACTAGTAGCATTGAGAAAAACATCACGGGGTGGTGCGCATTGTATGGGTGTGTGTTACATTAGATTCACTAGTAGCATTGAGAAAAACATCACGGGGTGGTGCGCATTGTATGGGTGTGTGTTACATTAGATTCACTAGTAGGAGTGAGAAAAACATCACGGGGTGGTGCGCATTGTATGGGTGTGTGTTACATTAGATTCACTAGTAGCAGTGAGAAAAACATCACGGGGTGGTGCGCATTGTATGGGTGTGTGTTACATTACATTCACTAGTAGCAGTGAGAAAAACATCACGGGGTGGTGCGCATTGTATGGGTGTGTGTTACATTACATTCACTAGTAGCAGTGAGAAAAACATCACGGGGTGGTGCGCATTGTATGGGTATGTGTTACATTAGATTCACTAGTAGCAGTGAGAAAAACATCATGGGGTGGTGCGCATTGTATGGGTGTGTGTTACATTAGATTCACTAGTAGCAGTGAGAAAAACATCACGGGGTGCTGCGCATTGCATGGGTGTGTGTCACATTAGATTCACTACTAGGAGTGAGAAAAACATCACGGGGTGGTGGGCATTGTATGGGTGTGTGTCACATTAGATTCACTAGTAGGAGTGAGAAAAACATCACGGGGTGGTGCGCATTGTATGGGTGTGTGTTACATTACATTCACTAGTAGCAGTGAGAAAAACATCACGGGGTGGTGCGCATTGTATGGGTGTGTGTCACATTAGATTCACTAGTAGGAGTGAGAAAAACATCACGGGGTGGTGCGCATTGTATGGGTGTGTGTCACATTAGATTCACTAGTAGGAGTGAGAAAAACATCACGGGGTGGTGCGCATTGTATGGGTGTGTGTCACATTAGATTCACTAGTAGGAGTGAGAAAAACATCACGGGGTGGTGCGCATTGTATGGGTGTGTGTTACATTACATTCACTAGTAGCAGTGAGAAAAACATCACGGGGTGGTGCGCATTGTATGGGTGTGTGTTACATTAGATTCACTAGTAGCATTGAGAAAAACATCACGGGGTGGTGCGCATTGTATGGGTGTGTGTTACATTAGATTCACTAGTAGCAGTGAGAAAAACATCACGGGGTGGTGCGCATTGTATGGGTGTGTGTTACATTACATTCACTAGTAGCAGTGAGAAAAACATCACGGGGTGGTGCGCATTGTATGGGTGTGTGTTACATTACATTCACTAGTAGCAGTGAGAAAAACATCACGGGGTGGTGCGCATTGTATGGGTGTGTGTTACATTACATTCACTAGTAGGAGTGAGAAAAACATCACGGGGTGGTGCGCATTGTATGGGTGTGTGTTACATTACATTCACTAGTAGCAGTGAGAAAAATATCACGGGGTGGTGCGCATTGTATGGGTGTGTGTTACATTACATTCACTAGTAGCAGTGAGAAAAACATCACGGGGTGGTGCGCATTGTATGGGTGTGTGTTACATTACATTCACTAGTAGGAGTGAGAAAAACATCACGCTGTGGTGCGCCTTGTATGGGTGTGTGTTACATTACATTCACTAGTAGGAGTGAGAAAAACATCACGGGGTGGTGCGCCTTGTATGGGCGTGTGTTACATTAGATTCACTAGTAGGAGTGAGAAAAACATCACGGGGTGGTGCGCCTTGTATGGGCGTGTGTTACATTACATTCACTAGTAGCAGTGAGAAAAACATCACGGGGTGGGGCGCATTGTATGGGTGTGTGTTACATTAGATTCACTAGTAGGAGTGAGAAAAACATCACGGGGTGGTGCGCATTGTATGGGTGTGTGTTACATTAGATTCACTAGTAGGAGTGAGAAAAACATCACGGGGTGGTGCGCATTGTATGGGTGTGTGTTACATTACATTCACTAGTAGCAGTGAGAAAAACATCACGGGGTGGTGCGCATTGTATGGGTGTGTGTTACATTACATTCACTAGTAGCAGTGAGAAAAATATCACGGGGTGGTGCGCATTGTATGGGTGTGTGTCACATTAGATTCACTAGTAGGAGTGAGAAAAACATCACGGGGTGGTGCGCATTGTATGTGTGTGTGTTACATTACATTCACTAGTAGGAGTGAGAAAAACATCACGGGGTGGTGCGCATTGTATTGGTGTGTGTCACATTAGATTCACTAGTAGGAGTGAGAAAAACATCACGGGGTGGTGCGCATTGTATGTGTGTGTGTCTCATTAGATTCCCTAGTAGGAGTGAGAAAAACATAACGGGGTGGTGCGCATTGTATGGGTGTGTGTTACATTACATTCACTAGTAGCAGTGAGAAAAACATCACGGGGTGGTGCGCATTGTATGGGTGTGTGTTACATTACAATCACTAGTAGCAGTGAGAAAAACATCACGGGGTGGTGCGCATTGTATGGGTGTGTGTTACATTACATTCACTAGTAGCAGTGAGAAAAACATCACGGGGTGGTGCGCATTGTATGGGTGTGTGTCACATTAGATTCACTAGTAGGAGTGAGAAAAACATCACGGGGTGGTGCGCATTGTATGTGTGTGTGTTACATTACATTCACTAGTAGGAGTGAGAAAAACATCACGGGGTGGTGCGCATTGTATGGGTGTGTGTCACATTAGATTCACGAGTAGGAGTGAGAAAAACATCACGGGGTGGTGCGCATTGTATGGGTGTGTGTCTCATTAGATTCCCTAGTAGGAGTGAGAAAAACATAACGGGGTGGTGCGCATTGTATGGGTGTGTGTTACATTACATTCACTAGTAGCAGTGAGAAAAACATCACGGGGTGGTGTGCATTGTATGGGTGTGTGTTACATTACATTCACTAGTAGCAGTGAGAAAAACATCACGGGGTGGTGCGCATTGTATGGGTGTGTGTTACATTAGATTCACTAGTAGGAGTGAGAAAAACATCACGGGGTGGTGCGCATTGTATGGGTGTGTTTTACATTAGATTCACTAGTAGCAGTGAGAAAAACATCACGGGGTGGTGCGCATTGTTTGGGTGTGTGTTACATTAGATTCACTAGTAGCAGTGAGAAAAACATCACGGGGTGGTGCGCATTGTATCGGTGTGTGTTACATTACATTCACTAGTAGCAGTGAGAAAAACATCACGGGGTGGTGCGCATTGTATGGGTGTGTGTTACATTACATTCACTAGTAGCAGTGAGAAAAACATCACGGGGTGGTGCGCATTGTATGGGTGTGTGTCACATTAGATTCACTAGTAGGAGTGAGAAAAACATCACGGGGTGGTGCGCATTGTATGGGTGTGTGTCACATTAGATTCACTAGTAGGAGTGAGAAAAACATCACGGGGTGGTGAGCATTGTATGTGTGTGTGTTTCATTAGATTGCCTAGTAGGAGTGAGAAAAACATAACGGGGTGGCGCGCATTGTATGGGTGTGTACTACATTACATTCACTAGTAGCAGGGAGAAAAACATCACGGGGTGGTGCGCATTGTATGGGTGTGTGTTACATTACAATCACTAGTAGCAGTGAGAAAAACATCACGGGGAGGTGCGCATTGTATGGGTGTGTGTTACATTACATTCACTAGTAGCAGTGAGAAAAACATCACGGGGTGGTGCGCATTGTATGGGTGTGTGTTACATTAGATTCACTAGTAGGAGTGAGAAAAACATCACGGGGTGGTGCGCATTGTATGGGTGTGTGTTACATTAGATTCACTAGTAGCAGTGAGAAAAACATCACGGGGTGGTGCGCATTGTTTGGGTGTGTGTTACATTAGATTCACTAGTAGCAGTGAGAAAAACATCACGGGGTGGTGCGTCTTGTATGGGTGTGTGTTACATTAGATTCACTAGTAGCATTGAGAAAAACATCACGGGGTGGTGCGCATTGTATGGGTGTGTGTTACATTAGATTCACTAGTAGCAGTGAGAAAAACATCACGGGGTGGTGCGCATTGTATGGGTGTGTGTTACATTAGATTCACTAGTAGGAGTGAGAAAAACATCACGGGGTGGTGCGCATTGTATGGGTGTGTGTTACATTAGATTCACTAGTAGCAGTGAGAAAAACATCACGGGATGGTGCGCATTTTATGGGTGTGTGTTACATTACATTCACTAGTAGCAGTGAGAAAAACATCACGGGGTGGTGCGCATTGTATGGGTGTGTGTTACATTACATTCACTAGTAGCAGTGAGAAAAACATCACGGGGTGGTGCGCATTGTATGGGTATGTGTTACATTAGATTCACTAGTAGCAGTGAGAAAAACATCACGGGGTGGTGCGCATTGTATGGGTGTGTGTTACATTAGATTCACTAGTAGCAGTGAGAAAAACATCACGGGGTGCTGCGCATTGCATGGGTGTGTGTCAAATTAGATTCACTACTAGGAGTGAGAAAAACATCACGGGGTGGTGCGCATTGTATGGGTGTGTGTCACATTAGATTCACTAGTAGGAGTGAGAAAAACATCACGGGGTGGTGCGCATTGTATGGGTGTGTGTTACATTACATTCACTAGTAGCAGTGAGAAAAACATCACGGGGTGGTGCGCATTGTATGGGTGTGTGTTACATTACATTCACTAGTAGCAGTGAGAAAAACATCACGGGGTGGTGCGCATTGTATGGGTGTGTGTTACATTACATTCACTAGTAGGAGTGAGAAAAACATCACGGGGTGGTGCGCCTTGTATGGGTGTGTGTTACATTACATTCACTAGTAGGAGTGAGAAAAACATCACGGGGTGGTGCGCCTTGTATGGGCGTGTGTTACATTAGATTCACTAGTAGGAGTGAGAAAAACATCACGGGGTGGTGCGCCTTGTATGGGCGTGTGTTACATTACATTCACTAGTAGCAGTGAGAAAAACATCACGGGGTGGTGCGCATTGTATGGGTGTGTGTTACATTAGATTCACTAGTAGGAGTGAGAAAAACATCACGGGGTGGTGCGCATTGTATGGGTGTGTGTTACATTAGATTCACTAGTAGGAGTGAGAAAAACATCACGGGGTGGTGCGCATTGTATGGGTGTGTGTTACATTACATTCACTAGTAGCAGTGAGAAAAACATCACGGGGTGGTGCGCATTGTATGGGTGTGTGTTACATTACATTCACTAGTAGCAGTGAGAAAAATATCACGGGGTGGTGCGCATTGTATGGGTGTGTGTCACATTAGATTCACTAGTAGGAGTGAGAAAAACATCACGGGGTGGTGCGCATTGTATGTGTGTGTGTTACATTACATTCACTAGTAGGAGTGAGAAAAACATCACGGGGTGGTGGGCATTGTATGGGTGTGTGTCACATTAGATTCACTAGTAGGAGTGAGAAAAACATCACGGGGTGGTGCGCATTGTATGTGTGTGTGTCTCATTAGATTCCCTAGTAGGAGTGAGAAAAACATCACGGGGTGGTGCGCATTGTATGGGTGTGTGTTACATTACATTCACTAGTAGCAGTGAGAAAAACATCACGGGGTGGTGCGCATTGTATGGGTGTGTGTTACATTACAATCACTAGTAGCAGTGAGAAAAACATCACGGGGTGGTGCGCATTGTATGGGTGTGTGTTACATTACATTCACTAGTAGCAGTGAGAAAAACATCACGGGGTGGTGCGCATTGTATGGGTGTGTGTCACATTAGATTCACTAGTAGGAGTGAGAAAAACATCACGGGGTGGTGCGCATGGTATGTGTGTGTGTTACATTACATTCACTAGTAGGAGTGAGAAAAACATCACGGGGTGGTGCGCATTGTATGGGTGTGTGTCACATTAGATTCACGAGTAGGAGTGAGAAAAACATCACGGGGTGGTGCGCATTGTATGGGTGTGTGTCTCATTAGATTCCCTAGTAGGAGTGAGAAAAACATAACGGGGTGGTGCGCATTGTATGGGTGTGTGTTACATTACATTCACTAGTAGCAGTGAGAAAAACATCACGGGGTGGTGCGCATTGTATGGGTGTGTGTTACATTACAATCACTAGTAGCAGTGAGAAAAACATCACGGGGTGGTGCGCATTGTATGGGTGTGTGTTACATTACATTCACTAGTAGCAGTGAGAAAAACATCACGGGGTGGTGCGCATTGTATGGGTGTGTGTCACATTAGATTCACTAGTAGGAGTGAGAAAAACATCACGGGGTGGTGCGCATTGTATGGGTGTGTGTCACATTAGATTCACTAGTAGGAGTGAGAAAAACATCACGGGGTGGTGCGCATTGTATGGGTGTGTGTCACATTAGATTCACTAGTAGGAGTGAGAAAAACATCACGGGGTGGTGCGCATTGTATGTGTGTGTGTTTCATTAGATTCCCTAGTAGGAGTGAGAAAAACATAACGGGGTGGTGCGCATTGTATGGGTGTGTACTACATTACATTCACTAGTAGCAGGGAGAAAAACATCACGGGGTGGTGCGCATTGTATGGGTGTGTGTTACATTACAATCACTAGTAGCAGTGAGAAAAACATCACGGGGAGGTGCGCATTGTATGGGTGTGTGTTACATTACATTCACTAGTAGCAGTGAGAAAAACATCACGGGGTGGTGCGCATTGTATGGGTGTGTGTTACATTAGATTCACTAGTAGGAGTGAGAAAAACATCACGGGGTGGTGCGCATTGTATGGGTGTGTTTTACATTAGATTCACTAGTAGCAGTGAGAAAAACATCACGGGGTGGTGCGCATTGTTTGGGTGTGTGTTACATTAGATTCACTAGTAGCAGTGAGAAAAACATCACGGGGTGGTGCGCATTGTATGGGTGTGTGTTACATTACATTCACTAGTAGCAGTGAGAAAAACATCACGGGGTGGTGCGCATTGTATGGGTGTGTGTTACATTACATTCACTAGTAGCAGTGAGAAAAACATCACGGGGTGGTGCGCATTGTATGGGTGTGTGTCACATTAGATTCACTAGTAGGAGTGAGAAAAACATCACGGGGTGGTGCACATTGTATGGGTGTGTGTCACATTAGATTCACTAGTAGGAGTGAGAAAAACATCACGGGGTGGTGAGCATTGTATGTGTGTGTGTTTCATTAGATTGCCTAGTAGGAGTGAGAAAAACATAACGGGGTGGCGCGCATTGTATGGGTGTGTACTACATTACATTCACTAGTAGCAGGGAGAAAAACATCACGGGGTGGTGCGCATTGTATGGGTGTGTGTTACATTACAATCACTAGTAGCAGTGAGAAAAACATCACGGGGAGGTGCGCATTGTATGGGTGTGTGTTACATTACATTCACTAGTAGCAGTGAGAAAAACATCACGGGGTGGTGCGCATTGTATGGGTGTGTGTTACATTAGATTCACTAGTAGGAGTGAGAAAAACATCACGGGGTGGTGCGCATTGTATGGGTGTGTGTTACATTAGATTCACTAGTAGCAGTGAGAAAAACATCACGGGGTGGTGCGCATTGTTTGGGTGTGTGTTACATTAGATTCACTAGTAGCAGTGAGAAAAACATCACGGGGTGGTGCGCCTTGTATGGGTGTGTTTTACATTAGATTCACTAGTAGCATTGAGAAAAACATCACGGGGTGGTGCGCATTGTATGGGTGTGTGTTACATTAGATTCACTAGTAGCAGTGAGAAAAACATCACGGGGTGGTGCGCATTGTATGGGTGTGTGTTACATTAGATTCACTAGTAGGAGTGAGAAAAACATCACGGGGTGGTGCGCATTGTATGGGTGTGTGTTACATTAGATTCACTAGTAGCAGTGAGAAAAACATCACGGGGTGGTGCGCATTGTATGGGTGTGTGTTACATTACATTCACTAGTAGCAGTGAGAAAAACATCACGGGGTGGTGCGCATTGTATGGGTGTGTGTTACATTACATTCACTAGTAGCAGTGAGAAAAACATCACGGGGTGGTGCGCATTGTATGGGTATGTGTTACATTAGATTCACTAGTAGCAGTGAGAAAAACATCACGGGGTGGTGCGCATTGTATGGGTGTGTGTTACATTAGATTCACTAGTAGCAGTGAGAAAAACATCACGGGGTGCTGCGCATTGCATGGGTGTGTGTCAAATTAGATTCACTACTAGGAGTGAGAAAAACATCACGGGGTGGTGCGCATTGTATGGGTGTGTGTCACATTAGATTCACTAGTAGGAGTGAGAAAAACATCACGGGGTGGTGCGCATTGTATGGGTGTGTGTTACATTACATGCACTAGTAGCAGTGAGAAAAACATCACGGGGTGGTGCGCATTGTATGGGTGTGTGTTACATTACATTCACTAGTAGCAGTGAGAAAAACATCACGGGGTGGTGCGCATTGTATGGGTGTTTGTTACATTACATTCACTAGTAGGAGTGAGAAAAACATCACGGGGTGGTGCGCCTTGTATGGGTGTGTGTTACATTACATTCACTAGTAGGAGTGAGAAAAACATCACGGGGTGGTGCGCCTTGTATGGGCGTGTGTTACATTAGATTCACTAGTAGGAGTGAGAAAAACATCACGGGGTGGTGCGCCTTGTATGGGCGTGTGTTACATTACATTCACTAGTAGCAGTGAGAAAAACATCACGGGGTGGTGCGCATTGTATGGGTGTGTGTTACATTAGATTCACTAGTAGGAGTGAGAAAAACATCACGGGGTGGTGCGCATTGTATGGGTGTGTGTTACATTAGATTCACTAGTAGGAGTGAGAAAAACATCACGGGGTGGTGCGCATTGTATGGGTGTGTGTTACATTACATTCACTAGTAGCAGTGAGAAAAACATCACGGGGTGGTGTGCATTGTATGGGTGTGTGTTACATTACATTCACTAGTAGCAGTGAGAAAAATATCACGGGGTGGTGCGTATTGTATGGGTGTGTGTCACATTAGATTCACTAGTAGGAGTGAGAAAAACATCACGGGGTGGTGCGCATTGTATGGGTGTGTGTTACATTAGATTCACTAGTAGCAGTGAGAAAAACATCACGGGGTGGTGCGCATTGTATGGGTGTGTGTTACATTACATTCACTAGTAGCAGTGAGAAAAACATCACGGGGTGGTGCGCATTGTATGGGTGTGTGTTACATTACATTCACTAGTAGCAGTGAGAAAAACATCACGGGGTGGTGCGCATTGTATGGGTATGTGTTACATTAGATTCACTAGTAGCAGTGAGAAAAACATCACGGGGTGGTGCGCATTGTATGGGTGTGTGTTACATTAGATTCACTAGTAGCAGTGAGAAAAACATCACGGGGTGCTGCGCATTGCATGGGTGTGTGTCAAATTAGATTCACTACTAGGAGTGAGAAAAACATCACGGGGTGGTGCGCATTGTATGGGTGTGTGTCACATTAGATTCACTAGTAGGAGTGAGAAAAACATCACGGGGTGGTGCGCATTGTATGGGTGTGTGTTACATTACATTCACTAGTAGCAGTGAGAAAAACATCACGGGGTGGTGCGCATTGTATGGGTGTGTGTTACATTACATTCACTAGTAGCAGTGAGAAAAACATCACGGGGTGGTGCGCATTGTATGGGTGTGTGTTACATTACATTCACTAGTAGGAGTGAGAAAAACATCACGGGGTGGTGCGCCTTGTATGGGTGTGTGTTACATTACATTCACTAGTAGGAGTGAGAAAAACATCACGGGGTGGTGCGCCTTGTATGGGCGTGTGTTACATTAGATTCACTAGTAGGAGTGAGAAAAACATCACGGGGTGGTGCGCCTTGTATGGGCGTGTGTTACATTACATTCACTAGTAGCAGTGAGAAAAACATCACGGGGTGGTGCGCATTGTATGGGTGTGTGTTACATTAGATTCACTAGTAGGAGTGAGAAAAACATCACGGGGTGGTGCACATTGTATGGGTGTGTGTTACATTAGATTCACTAGTAGGAGTGAGAAAAACATCACGGGGTGGTGCGCATTGTATGGGTGTGTGTTACATTACATTCACTAGTAGCAGTGAGAAAAACATCACGGGGTGGTGCGCATTGTATGGGTGTGTGTTACATTACATTCACTAGTAGCAGTGAGAAAAATATCACGGGGTGGTGCGCATTGTATGGGTGTGTGTCACATTAGATTCACTAGTAGGAGTGAGAAAAACATCACGGGGTGGTGCGCATTGTATGTGTGTGTGTTACATTACATTCACTAGTAGGAGTGAGAAAAACATCACGGGGTGGTGGGCATTGTATGGGTGTGTGTCACATTAGATTCACTAGTAGGAGTGAGAAAAACATCACGGGGTGGTGCGCATTGTATGTGTGTGTGTCTCATTAGATTCCCTAGTAGGAGTGAGAAAAACATCACGGGGTGGTGCGCATTGTATGGGTGTGTGTTACATTACATTCACTAGTAGCAGTGAGAAAAACATCACGGGGTGGTGCGCATTGTATGGGTGTGTGTTACATTACAATCACTAGTAGCAGTGAGAAAAACATCACGGGGTGGTGCGCATTGTATGGGTGTGTGTTACATTACATTCACTAGTAGCAGTGAGAAAAACATCACGGGGTGGTGCGCATTGTATGGGTGTGTGTCACATTAGATTCACTAGTAGGAGTGAGAAAAACATCACGGGGTGGTGCGCATTGTATGGGTGTGTGTCACATTAGATTCACTAGTAGGAGTGAGAAAAACATCACGGGGTGGTGCGCATTGTATGTGTGTGTGTTTCATTAGATTCCCTAGTAGGAGTGAGAAAAACATCACGGGGTGGTGCGCATTGTATGGGTGTGTACTACATTACATTCACTAGTAGCAGGGAGAAAAACATCACGGGGTGGTGCGCATTGTATGGGTGTGTGTTACATTACAATCACTAGTAGCAGTGAGAAAAACATCACGGGGAGGTGCGCATTGTATGGGTGTGTGTTACATTACATTCACTAGTAGCAGTGAGAAAAACATCACGGGGTGGTGCGCATTGTATGGGTGTGTGTTACATTAGATTCACTAGTAGGAGTGAGAAAAACATCACGGGGTGGTGCGCATTGTATGGGTGTGTGTTACATTAGATTCACTAGTAGCAGTGAGAAAAACATCACGGGGTGGTGCGCATTGTTTGGGTGTGTGTTACATTAGATTCACTAGTAGCAGTGAGAAAAACATCACGGGGTGGTGCGCATTGTATGGGTGTGTGTTACATTAGATTCACTAGTAGCATTGAGAAAAACATCACGGGGTGGTGCGCATTGTATGGGTGTGTGTTACATTAGATTCACTAGTAGCAGTGAGAAAAACATCACGGGGTGGTGCGCATTGTATAGGTGTGTGTTACATTAGATTCACTAGTAGGAGTGAGAAAAACATCACGGGGTGGTGCGCATTGTATGGGTGTGTGTTACATTAGATTCACTAGTAGCAGTGAGAAAAACATCACGGGGTGCTGCGCATTGCATGGGTGTGTGTCAAATTAGATTCACTACTAGGAGTGAGAAAAACATCACGGGGTGGTGCACATCGTATGGGTGTGTGTTACATTAGATTCACTAGTAGGAGTGAGAAAAACATCACGGGGTGGTGCGCATTGTATGGGTGTGTGTCACATTAGATTCACTAGTAGGAGTGAGAAAAACATCACGGGGTGGTGCGCATTGTATGGGTGTGTGTTACATTACATTCACTAGTAGCAGTGAGAAAAACATCACGGGGTGGTGCGCATTGTATGGGTGTGTGTTACATTACATTCACTAGTAGCAGTGAGAAAAACATCACGGGGTGGTGCGCATTGTATGGGTGTGTGTTACATTACATTCACTAGTAGGAGTGAGAAAAACATCACGGGGTGGTGCGCATTGTATGGGTGTGTGTTACATTAGATTCACTAGTAGGAGTGAGAAAAACATCACGGGGTGGTGCGCATTGTATGAGTGTGTATTACATTACATTCACTAGTAGCAGTGAGAAAAACATCACGGGGTGGTGCGCATTGTATGGGTGTGTGTTACATTACATTCACTAGTAGCAGTGAGAAAAATATCACGGGGTGGTGCGCATTGTATGGGTGTGTGTCACATTAGATTCACTAGTAGGAGTGAGAAAAACATCACGGGGTGGTGCGCATTGTATGTGTGTGTGTTACATTACATTCACTAGTAGGAGTGAGAAAAACATCACGGGGTGGTGGGCATTGTATGGGTGTGTGTCACATTAGATTCACTAGTAGGAGTGAGAAAAACATCACGGGGTGGTGCGCATTGTATGTGTGTGTGTCTCATTAGATTCCCTAGTAGGAGTGAGAAAAACATCACGGGGTGGTGCGCATTGTATTGGTGTGTGTTACATTACATTCACTAGTAGCAGTGAGAAAAACATCACGGGGTGGTGCGCATTGTATGGGTGTGTGTTACATTACAATCACAAGTAGCAGTGAGAAAAACATCACGGGGTGGTGCGCATTGTATGGGTGTGTGTTACATTAGATTCACTAGTAGCAGTGAGAAAAACATCACGGGGTGGTGCGCATTGTATGGTTGTGTGTCACATTAGATTCACTAGTAGGAGTGAGAAAAACATCACGGGGTGGTGCGCATTGTATGGGTGTGTGTCACATTAGATTCACTAGTAGGAGTGAGAAAAACATCACAGGGTGGTGCGCATTGTATGGGTGTGTGTCACATTAGATTCACTAGTAGGAGTGAGAAAATCATCACGGGGTGGTGCGCATTGTATGTGTGTGTGTTTCATTAGATTCCCTAGTAGGAGTGAGAAAAACATCACGGGGTGGTGCGCATTGTATGGGTGTGTACTACATTACATTCACTAGTAGCAGGGAGAAAAACATCACGGGGTGGTGCGCATTGTATGGGTATGTGTTACATTACAATCACTAGTAGCAGTGAGAAAAACATCACGGGGAGGTGCGCATTGTATGGGTGTGTGTTACATTACATTCACTAGTAGCAGTGAGAAAAACATCACGGGGTGGTGCGCATTGTATGGGTGTGTGTTACATTAGATTCACTAGTAGGAGTGAGAAAAACATCACGGGGTGGTGCGCATTGTATGGGTGTGTGTTACATTAGATTCACTAGTAGCAGTGAGAAAAACATCACGGGGTGGTGCGCATTGTTTGGGTGTGTGTTACATTAGATTCACTAGTAGCAGTGAGAAAAACATCACGGGGTGGTGCGCATTGTATGGGTGTGTGTTACATTAGATTCACTAGTAGCATTGAGAAAAACATCACGGGGTGGTGCGCATTGTATGGGTGTGTGTTACATTAGATTCACTAGTAGCAGTGAGAAAAACATCACGGGGTGGTGCGCATTGTATAGGTGTGTGTTACATTAGATTCACTAGTAGGAGTGAGAAAAACATCACGGGGTGGTGCGCATTGTATGGGTGTGTGTTACATTAGATTCACTAGTAGCAGTGAGAAAAACATCACGGGGTGGTGCGCATTGTATGGGTGTGTGTTACATTACATTCACTAGTAGCAGTGAGAAAAACATCACGGGGTGGTGCGCATTGTATGGGTGTGTGTTACATTACATTCACTAGTAGCAGTGAGAAAAACATCACGGGGTGGTGCGCATTGTATGGGTATGTGTTACATTAGATTCACTAGTAGCAGTGAGAAAAACATCACGGGGTGGTGCGCATTGTATGGGTGTGTGTTACATTAGATTCACTAGTAGCAGTGAGAAAAACATCACGGGGTGCTGCGCATTGCATGGGTGTGTGTCACATTAGATTCACTACTAGGAGTGAGAAAAACATCACGTTTGGTGCGCATTGTATGGGTGTGTGTCACATTAGATTCACTAGTAGGAGTGAGAAAAACATCACGGGGTGGTGCGCATTGTATGGGTGTGTGTTACATTACATTCACTAGTAGCAGTGAGCAAAACATCACGGGGTGGTGCGCATTGTATGGGTGTGTGTTACATTACATTCACTAGTAGCAGTGAGAAAAACATCACGGGGTGGTGCGCATTGTATGGGTGTGTGTTACATTACATTCACTAGTAGGAGTGAGAAAAACATCACGGGGTGGTGCGCCTTGTATGGGTGTGTGTTACATTACATTCACTAGTAGGAGTGAGAAAAACATCACGGGGTGGTGCGCCTTGTATGGGCGTGTGTTACATTAGATTCACTAGTAGGAGTGAGAAAAACATCACGGGGTGGTGCGCATTGTATGGGCGTGTGTTACATTACATTCACTAGTAGCAGTGAGAAAAACATCACGGGGTGGTGCGCATTGTATGGGTGTGTGTTACATTAGATTCACTAGTAGGAGTGAGAAAAACATCACGGGGTGGTGCGCATTCTATGGGTGTGTGTTACATTACATTCACTAGTAGCAGTGAGAAAAACATCACGGGGTGGTGCGCATTGTATGGGTGTGTGTTACATTACATTCACTAGTAGCAGTGAGAAAAATATCACGGGGTGGTGCGCATTGTATGGGTGTGTGTCACATTAGATTCACTAGTAGGAGTGAGAAAAACATCACGGGGTGGTGCACATTTTATGTGTGTGTGTTACATTACATTCACTAGTAGGAGTGAGAAAAACATCACGGGGTGGTGCGCATTGTATGGGTGTGTGTCACATTAGACTCACTAGTAGGAGTGAGAAAAACATCACGGGGTGGTGCGCATTGTATGGGTGTGTGTTACATTAGGTTCACTAGTAGGAGTGAGAAAAACATCACGGGGTGGTGCGCCTTGTATGGGTGTGTGTTACATTAGGTTCACTAGTAGGAGTGAGAAAAACATCACGGGGTGGTGCGCATTGTATGGGTGTGTGTCACATTAGACTCACTAGTAGGAGTGAGAAAAACATCACGGGGTGGTGCGCATTGTATGGGTGTGTGTTACATTACATTCACTAGTAGCAGTGAGAAAAACATCACGGGGTGGTGCGCATTGTATGGGTATGTGTTACATTAGATTCACTAGTAGCAGTGAGAAAAACATCACGGGGTGGTGCGCATTGTATGGGTGTGTGTTACATTAGATTCACTAGTAGCAGTGAGAAAAACATCACGGGGTGCTGCGCATTGCATGGGTGTGTGTCAAATTAGATTCACTACTAGGAGTGAGAAAAACATCACGGGGTGGTGCGCATTGTATGGGTGTGTGTCACATTAGATTCACTAGTAGGAGTGAGAAAAACATCACGGGGTGGTGCGCATTGTATGGGTGTGTGTTACATTACATTCACTAGTAGCAGTGAGAAAAACATCACGGGGTGGTGCGCATTGTATGGGTGTGTGTTACATTACATTCACTAGTAGCAGTGAGAAAAACATCACGGGGTGGTGCGCATTGTATGGGTGTGTGTTACATTACATTCACTAGTAGGAGTGAGAAAAACATCACGGGGTGGTGCGCCTTGTATGGGTGTGTGTTACATTACATTCACTAGTAGGAGTGAGAAAAACATCACGGGGTGGTGCGCCTTGTATGGGCGTGTGTTACATTAGATTCACTAGTAGGAGTGAGAAAAACATCACGGGGTGGTGCGCCTTGTATGGGCGTGTGTTACATTACATTCACTAGTAGCAGTGAGAAAAACATCACGGGGTGGTGCGCATTGTATGGGTGTGTGTTACATTAGATTCACTAGTAGGAGTGAGAAAAACATCACGGGGTGGTGCGCATTGTATGGGTGTGTGTTACATTAGATTCACTAGTAGGAGTGAGAAAAACATCACGGGGTGGTGCGCATTGTATGGGTGTGTGTTACATTACATTCACTAGTAGCAGTGAGAAAAACATCACGGGGTGGTGCGCATTGTATGGGTGTGTGTTACATTACATTCACTAGTAGCAGTGAGAAAAATATCACGGGGTGGTGCGCATTGTATGGGTGTGTGTCACATTAGATTCACTAGTAGGAGTGAGAAAAACATCACGGGGTGGTGCGCATTGTATGTGTGTGTGTTACATTACATTCACTAGTAGGAGTGAGAAAAACATCACGGGGTGGTGGGCATTGTATGGGTGTGTGTCACATTAGATTCACTAGTAGGAGTGAGAAAAACATCACGGGGTGGTGCGCATTGTATGTGTGTGTGTCTCATTAGATTCCCTAGTAGGAGTGAGAAAAACATCACGGGGTGGTGCGCATTGTATGGGTGTGTGTTACATTACATTCACTAGTAGCAGTGAGAAAAACATCACGGGGTGGTGCGCATTGTATGGGTGTGTGTTACATTACAATCACTAGTAGCAGTGAGAAAAACATCACGGGGTGGTGCGCATTGTATGGGTGTGTGTTACATTAGATTCACTAGTAGCAGTGAGAAAAACATCACGGGGTGGTGCGCATTGTATGGTTGTGTGTCACATTAGATTCACTAGTAGGAGTGAGAAAAACATCACGGGGTGGTGCGCATTGTATGGGTGTGTGTCACATTAGATTCACTAGTAGGAGTGAGAAAAACATCACGGGGTGGTGCGCATTGTATGGGTGTGTGTCACATTAGATTCACTAGTAGGAGTGAGAAAAACATCACGGGGTGGTGCGCATTGTATGTGTGTGTGTTTCATTAGATTCCCTAGTAGGAGTGAGAAAAACATCACGGGGTGGTGCGCATTGTATGGGTGTGTACTACATTACATTCACTCGTAGCAGGGAGAAAAACATCACGGGGTGGTGCGCATTGTATGGGTGTGTGTTACATTACAATCACTAGTAGCAGTGAGAAAAACATCACGGGGAGGTGCGCATTGTATGGGTGTGTGTTACATTACATTCACTAGTAGCAGTGAGAAAAACATCACGGGGTGGTGCGCATTGTATGGGTGTGTGTTACATTAGATTCACTAGTAGGAGTGAGAAAAACATCACGGGGTGGTGCGCATTGTATGGGTGTGTGTTACATTAGATTCACTAGTAGCAGTGAGAAAAACATCACGGGGTGGTGCGCATTGTTTGGGTGTGTGTTACATTAGATTCACTAGTAGCAGTGAGAAAAACATCACGGGGTGGTGCGCATTGTATGGGTGTGTGTTACATTAGATTCACTAGTAGCATTGAGAAAAACATCACGGGGTGGTGCGCATTGTATGGGTGTGTGTTACATTAGATTCACTAGTAGCAGTGAGAAAAACATCACGGGGTGGTGCGCATTGTATAGGTGTGTGTTACATTAGATTCACTAGTAGGAGTGAGAAAAACATCACGGGGTGGTGCGCATTGTATGGGTGTGTGTTACATTAGATTCACTAGTAGCAGTGAGAAAAACATCACGGGGTGCTGCGCATTGCATGGGTGTGTGTCAAATTAGATTCACTACTAGGAGTGAGAAAAACATCACGGGGTGGTGCGCATTGTATGGGTGTGTGTCACATTAGATTCACTAGTAGGAGTGAGAAAAACATCACGGGGTGGTGCGCATTGTATGGGTGTGTGTTACATTACATTCACTAGTAGCAGTGAGAAAAACATCACGGGGTGGTGCGCATTGTATGGGTGTGTGTTACATTACATTCACTAGTAGCAGTGAGAAAAACATCACGGGGTGGTGCGCATTGTATGGGTGTGTGTTACATTACATTCACTAGTAGCAGTGAGAAAAACATCACGGGGTGGTGCGCATTGTATGGGTGTGTGTTACATTACATTCACTAGTAGGAGTGAGAAAAACATCACGGGGTGGTGCGCCTTGTATGGGCGTGTGTTACATTAGATTCACTAGTAGGAGTGAGAAAAACATCACGGGGTGGTGCGCCTTGTATGGGCGTGTGTTACATTACATTCACTAGTAGCAGTGAGAAAAACATCACGGGGTGGTGCGCATTGTATGGGTGTGTGTTACATTAGATTCACTAGTAGGAGTGAGAAAAACATCACGGGGTGGTGCGCATTGTATGGGTGTGTGTTACATTAGATTCACTAGTAGGAGTGAGAAAAACATCACGGGGTGGTGCGCATTGTATGAGTGTGTATTACATTACATTCACTAGTAGCAGTGAGAAAAACATCACGGGGTGGTGCGCATTGTATGGGTGTGTGTTACATTACATTCACTAGTAGCAGTGAGAAAAATATCACGGGGTGGTGCGCATTGTATGGGTGTGTGTCACATTAGATTCACTAGTAGGAGTGAGAAAAACATCACGGGGTGGTGCGCATTGTATGTGTGTGTGTTACATTACATTCACTAGTAGGAGTGAGAAAAACATCACGGGGTGGTGGGCATTGTATGGGTGTGTGTCACATTAGATTCACTAGTAGGAGTGAGAAAAACATCACGGGGTGGTGCGCATTGTATGTGTGTGTGTCTCATTAGATTCCCTAGTAGGAGTGAGAAAAACATCACGGGGTGGTGCGCATTGTATTGGTGTGTGTTACATTACATTCACTAGTAGCAGTGAGAAAAACATCACGGGGTGGTGCGCATTGTATGGGTGTGTGTTACATTACAATCACAAGTAGCAGTGAGAAAAACATCACGGGGTGGTGCGCATTGTATGGGTGTGTGTTACATTAGATTCACTAGTAGCAGTGAGAAAAACATCACGGGGTGGTGCGCATTGTATGGTTGTGTGTCACATTAGATTCACTAGTAGGAGTGAGAAAAACATCACGGGGTGGTGCGCATTGTATGGGTGTGTGTCACATTAGATTCACTAGTAGGAGTGAGAAAAACATCACAGGGTGGTGCGCATTGTATGGGTGTGTGTCACATTAGATTCACTAGTAGGAGTGAGAAAAACATCACGGGGTGGTGCGCATTGTATGTGTGTGTGTTTCATTAGATTCCCTAGTAGGAGTGAGAAAAACATCACGGGGTGGTGCGCATTGTATGGGTGTGTACTACATTACATTCACTAGTAGCAGGGAGAAAAACATCACGGGGTGGTGCGCATTGTATGGGTGTGTGTTACATTACAATCACTAGTAGCAGTGAGAAAAACATCACGGGGAGGTGCGCATTGTATGGGTGTGTGTTACATTACATTCACTAGTAGCAGTGAGAAAAACATCACGGGGTGGTGCGCATTGTATGGGTGTGTGTTACATTAGATTCACTAGTAGGAGTGAGAAAAACATCACGGGGTGGTGCGCATTGTATGGGTGTGTGTTACATTAGATTCACTAGTAGCAGTGAGAAAAACATCACGGGGTGGTGCGCATTGTTTGGGTGTGTGTTACATTAGATTCACTAGTAGCAGTGAGAAAAACATCACGGGGTGGTGCGCATTGTATGGGTGTGTGTTACATTAGATTCACTAGTAGCATTGAGAAAAACATCACGGGGTGGTGCGCATTGTATGGGTGTGTGTTACATTAGATTCACTAGTAGCAGTGAGAAAAACATCACGGGGTGGTGCGCATTGTATAGGTGTGTGTTACATTAGATTCACTAGTAGGAGTGAGAAAAACATCACGGGGTGGTGCGCATTGTATGGGTGTGTGTTACATTAGATTCACTAGTAGCAGTGAGAAAAACATCACGGGGTGGTGCGCATTGTATGGGTGTGTGTTACATTACATTCACTAGTAGCAGTGAGAAAAACATCACGGGGTGGTGCGCATTGTATGGGTGTGTGTTACATTACATTCACTAGTAGCAGTGAGAAAAACATCACGGGGTGGTGCGCATTGTATGGGTATGTGTTACATTAGATTCACTAGTAGCAGTGAGAAAAACATCACGGGATGGTGCGCATTGTATGGGTGTGTGTTACATTAGATTCACTAGTAGCAGTGAGAAAAACATCACGGGGTGCTGCGCATTGCATGGGTGTGTGTCACATTAGATTCACTACTAGGAGTGAGAAAAACATCACGGGGTGGTGCGCATTGTATGGGTGTGTGTCACATTAGATTCACTAGTAGGAGTGAGAAAAACATCACGGGGTGGTGCGCATTGTATGGGTGTGTGTTACATTACATTCACTAGTAGCAGTGAGCAAAACATCACGGGGTGGTGCGCATTGTATGGGTGTGTGTTACATTACATTCACTAGTAGCAGTGAGAAAAACATCACGGGGTGGTGCGCATTGTATGGGTGTGTGTTACATTACATTCACTAGTAGGAGTGAGAAAAACATCACGGGGTGGTGCGCCTTGTATGGGTGTGTGTTACATTAGATTCACTAGTAGGAGTGAGAAAAACATCACGGGGTGGTGCGCATTGTATGGGCGTGTGTTACATTACATTCACTAGTAGCAGTGAGAAAAACATCACGGGGTGGTGCGCATTGTATGGGTGTGTGTTACATTAGATTCACTAGTAGGAGTGAGAAAAACATCACGGGGTGGTGCGCATTCTATGGGTGTGTGTTACATTACATTCACTAGTAGCAGTGAGAAAAACATCACGGGGTGGTGCGCATTGTATGTGTGTGTGTTTCATTAGATTCCCTAGTAGGAGTGAGAAAAACATCACGGGGTGGTGCGCATTGTATGGGTGTGTACTACATTACATTCACTCGTAGCAGGGAGAAAAACATCACGGGGTGGTGCGCATTGTATGGGTGTGTGTTACATTACAATCACTAGTAGCAGTGAGAAAAACATCACGGGGAGGTGCGCATTGTATGGGTGTGTGTTACATTACATTCACTAGTAGCAGTGAGAAAAACATCACGGGGTGGTGCGCATTGTATGGGTGTGTGTTACATTAGATTCACTAGTAGGAGTGAGAAAAACATCACGGGGTGGTGCGCATTGTATGGGTGTGTGTTACATTAGATTCACTAGTAGCAGTGAGAAAAACATCACGGGGTGGTGCGCATTGTTTGGGTGTGTGTTACATTAGATTCACTAGTAGCAGTGAGAAAAACATCACGGGGTGGTGCGCATTGTATGGGTGTGTGTTACATTAGATTCACTAGTAGCATTGAGAAAAACATCACGGGGTGGTGCGCATTGTATGGGTGTGTGTTACATTAGATTCACTAGTAGCAGTGAGAAAAACATCACGGGGTGGTGCGCATTGTATAGGTGTGTGTTACATTAGATTCACTAGTAGGAGTGAGAAAAACATCACGGGGTGGTGTGCATTGTATGGGTGTGTGTTACATTAGATTCACTAGTAGCAGTGAGAAAAACATCACGGGGTGCTGCGCATTGCATGGGTGTGTGTCAAATTAGATTCACTACTAGGAGTGAGAAAAACATCACGGGGTGGTGCGCATTGTATGGGTGTGTGTCACATTAGATTCACTAGTAGGAGTGAGAAAAACATCACGGGGTGGTGCGCATTGTATGGGTGTGTGTTACATTACATTCACTAGTAGCAGTGAGAAAAACATCACGGGGTGGTGCGCATTGTATGGGTGTGTGTTACATTACATTCAGTAGTAGCAGTGAGAAAAACATCACGGGGTGGTGCGCATTGTATGGGTGTGTGTTACATTACATTCACTAGTAGCAGTGAGAAAAACATCACGGGGTGGTGCGCATTGTATGGGTGTGTGTTACATTACATTCACTAGTAGGAGTGAGAAAAACATCACGGGGTGGTGCGCCTTGTATGGGCGTGTGTTACATTAGATTCACTAGTAGGAGTGAGAAAAACATCACGGGGTGGTGCGCCTTGTATGGGCGTGTGTTACATTACATTCACTAGTAGCAGTGAGAAAAACATCACGGGGTGGTGCGCATTGTATGGGTGTGTGTTACATTAGATTCACTAGTAGGAGTGAGAAAAACATCACGGGGTGGTGCGCATTGTATGGGTGTGTGTTACATTAGATTCACTAGTAGGAGTGAGAAAAACATCACGGGGTGGTGCGCATTGTATGAGTGTGTATTACATTACATTCACTAGTAGCAGTGAGAAAAACATCACGGGGTGGTGCGCATTGTATGGGTGTGTGTTACATTACATTCACTAGTAGCAGTGAGAAAAATATCACGGGGTGGTGCGCATTGTATGGGTGTGTGTCACATTAGATTCACTAGTAGGAGTGAGAAAAACATCACGGGGTGGTGCGCATTGTATGTGTGTGTGTTACATTACATTCACTAGTAGGAGTGAGAAAAACATCACGGGGTGGTGGGCATTGTATGGGTGTGTGTCACATTAGATTCACTAGTAGGAGTGAGAAAAACATCACGGGGTGGTGCGCATTGTATGTGTGTGTGTCTCATTAGATTCCCTAGTAGGAGTGAGAAAAACATCACGGGGTGGTGCGCATTGTATTGGTGTGTGTTACATTACATTCACTAGTAGCAGTGAGAAAAACATCACGGGGTGGTGCGCATTGTATGGGTGTGTGTTACATTACAATCACAAGTAGCAGTGAGAAAAACATCACGGGGTGGTGCGCATTGTATGGGTGTGTGTTACATTAGATTCACTAGTAGCAGTGAGAAAAACATCACGGGGTGGTGCGCATTGTATGGTTGTGTGTCACATTAGATTCACTAGTAGGAGTGAGAAAAACATCACGGGGTGGTGCGCATTGTATGGGTGTGTGTCACATTAGATTCACTAGTAGGAGTGAGAAAAACATCACAGGGTGGTGCGCATTGTATGGGTGTGTGTCACATTAGATTCACTAGTAGGAGTGAGAAAAACATCACGGGGTGGTGCGCATTGTATGTGTGTGTGTTTCATTAGATTCCCTAGTAGGAGTGAGAAAAACATCACGGGGTGGTGCGCATTGTATGGGTGTGTACTACATTACATTCACTAGTAGCAGGGAGAAAAACATCACGGGGTGGTGCGCATTGTATGGGTGTGTGTTACATTACAATCACTAGTAGCAGTGAGAAAAACATCACGGGGAGGTGCGCATTGTATGGGTGTGTGTTACATTACATTCACTAGTAGCAGTGAGAAAAACATCACGGGGTGGTGCGCATTGTATGGGTGTGTGTTACATTAGATTCACTAGTAGGAGTGAGAAAAACATCACGGGGTGGTGCGCATTGTATGGGTGTGTGTTACATTAGATTCACTAGTAGCAGTGAGAAAAACATCACGGGGTGGTGCGCATTGTTTGGGTGTGTGTTACATTAGATTCACTAGTAGCAGTGAGAAAAACATCACGGGGTGGTGCGCATTGTATGGGTGTGTGTTACATTAGATTCACTAGTAGCATTGAGAAAAACATCACGGGGTGGTGCGCATTGTATGGGTGTGTGTTACATTAGATTCACTAGTAGCAGTGAGAAAAACATCACGGGGTGGTGCGCATTGTATAGGTGTGTGTTACATTAGATTCACTAGTAGGAGTGAGAAAAACATCACGGGGTGGTGCGCATTGTATGGGTGTGTGTTACATTAGATTCACTAGTAGCAGTGAGAAAAACATCACGGGGTGGTGCGCATTGTATGGGTGTGTGTTACATTACATTCACTAGTAGCAGTGAGAAAAACATCACGGGGTGGTGCGCATTGTATGGGTGTGTGTTACATTACATTCACTAGTAGCAGTGAGAAAAACATCACGGGGTGGTGCGCATTGTATGGGTATGTGTTACATTAGATTCACTAGTAGCAGTGAGAAAAACATCACGGGATGGTGCGCATTGTATGGGTGTGTGTTACATTAGATTCACTAGTAGCAGTGAGAAAAACATCACGGGGTGCTGCGCATTGCATGGGTGTGTGTCACATTAGATTCACTACTAGGAGTGAGAAAAACATCACGGGGTGGTGCGCATTGTATGGGTGTGTGTCACATTAGATTCACTAGTAGGAGTGAGAAAAACATCACGGGGTGGTGCGCATTGTATGGGTGTGTGTTACATTACATTCACTAGTAGCAGTGAGCAAAACATCACGGGGTGGTGCGCATTGTATGGGTGTGTGTTACATTACATTCACTAGTAGCAGTGAGAAAAACATCACGGGGTGGTGCGCATTGTATGGGTGTGTGTTACATTACATTCACTAGTAGGAGTGAGAAAAACATCACGGGGTGGTGCGCCTTGTATGGGTGTGTGTTACATTAGATTCACTAGTAGGAGTGAGAAAAACATCACGGGGTGGTGCGCATTGTATGGGCGTGTGTTACATTACATTCACTAGTAGCAGTGAGAAAAACATCACGGGGTGGTGCGCATTGTATGGGTGTGTGTTACATTAGATTCACTAGTAGGAGTGAGAAAAACATCACGGGGTGGTGCGCATTCTATGGGTGTGTGTTACATTACATTCACTAGTAGCAGTGAGAAAAACATCACGGGGTGGTGCGCATTGTATGTGTGTGTTACATTACATTCACTAGTAGCAGTGAGAAAAATATCACGGGGTGGTGCGCATTGTATGGGTGTGTGTCACATTAGATTCACTAGTAGGAGTGAGAAAAACATCACGGGGTGGTGCACATTTTATGTGTGTGTGTTACATTACATTCACTAGTAGGAGTGAGAAAAACATCACGGGGTGGTGCGCATTGTATGGGTGTGTGTCACATTAGACTCACTAGTAGGAGTGAGAAAAACATCACGGGGTGGTGCGCATTGTATGGGTGTGTGTTACATTAGGTTCACTAGTAGGAGTGAGAAAAACATCACGGGGTGGTGCGCCTTGTATGGGTGTGTGTTACATTAGGTTCACTAGTAGGAGTGAGAAAAACATCACGGGGTGGTGCGCATTGTATGGGTGTGTGTTACATTAGATTCACTAGTAGGAGTGAGAAAAACAGCACGGGCTGGTGCGCATTGTATGGGTGTGTGTTACATTACATTCACTAGTAGGAGTGAGAAAAACATCACGGGGTGGTGCGCATTGTATGGGTGTGTGTTACATTAGATTCACTAGTAGGAGTGAGAAAAACATCACGGGGTTGGGCGCATTGTATGGGTGTGTGTTACATTAGATTCACTAGTAGCAGTGAGAAAAACATCACGGGGTGGTGCGCATTGTATGGGTGTGTGTTACATTAGATTCACTAGTAGCAGTGAGAAAAACATCACGGGGTGGTGCGCATTGTTTGGGTGTGTGTTACATTAGATTCACTAGTAGCAGTGAGAAAAACATCACGGGGTGGTGCGCATTGTATGGGTGTGTGTTACATTAGATTCACTAGTAGCATTGAGAAAAACATCACGGGGTGGTGCGCATTGTATGGGTGTGTGTTACATTAGATTCACTAGTAGCAGTGAGAAAAACATCACGGGGTGGTGCGCATTGTATGGGTGTGTGTTACATTAGATTCACTAGTAGCAGTGAGAAAAACATCACGGGGTGGTGCGCATTGTATGGGTGTGTGTTACATTACATTCACTAGTAGCAGTGAGAAAAACATCACGGGGTGGTGCGCATTGTATGGGTGTGTGTTACATTAGATTCACTAGTAGCAGTGAGAAAAACATCACGGGGTGGTGCGCATTGTATGGGTGTGTGTTACATTAGATTCACTAGTAGCAGTGAGAAAAACATCACGGGGTGGTGCGCATTGTATGGGTGTGTGTTACATTAGATTCACTAGTAGCAGTGAGAAAAACATCACGGGGTGGTGCGCATTGTTTGGGTGTGTGTTACATTAGATTCACTAGTAGCAGTGAGAAAAACATCACGGGGTGGTGCGCATTGTATGGGTGTGTGTTACATTAGATTCACTAGTAGCAGTGAGAAAAACATCACGGGGTGCTGCGCATTGCATGGGTGTGTGTCACATTAGATTCACTACTAGGAGTGAGAAAAACATCACGGGGTGGTGCGCATTGTATGGGTGTGTGTCACATTGGATTCACTAGTAGGAGTGAGAAAAACATCACGGGGTGGTGCGCATTGTATGGGTGTGTGTTACATTACATTCACTAGTAGCAGTGAGAAAAACATCACGGGGTGGTGCGCATTGTATGGGTGTGTGTTACATTACATTCACTAGTAGCAGTGAGAAAAACATCACGGGGTGGTGCGCATTGTATGGGTGTGTGTTACATTACATTCACTAGTAGGAGTGAGAAAAACATCACGGGGTGGTGCGCCTTGTATGGGTGTGTGTTACATTACATTCACTAGTAGGAGTGAGAAAAACATCACGGGGTGGTGCGCCTTGTATGGGCGTGTGTTACATTAGATTCACTAGTAGGAGTGAGAAAAACATCACGGGGTGGTGCGCCTTGTATGGGCGTGTGTTACATTACATTCACTAGTAGCAGTGAGAAAAACATCACGGGGTGGTGCGCATTGTATGGGTGTGTGTTACATTAGATTCACTAGTAGGAGTGAGAAAAACATCACGGGGTGGTGCGCATTCTATGGGTGTGTGTTACATTACATTCACTAGTAGCAGTGAGAAAAACATCACGGGGTGGTGCGCATTGTATGGGTGTGTGTTACATTACATTCACTAGTAGCAGTGAGAAAAATATCACGGGGTGGTGCGCATTGTATGGGTGTGTGTCACATTAGATTCACTAGTAGGAGTGAGAAAAACATCACGGGGTGGTGCACATTTTATGTGTGTGTGTTACATTACATTCACTAGTAGGAGTGAGAAAAACATCACGGGGTGGTGCGCATTGTATGGGTGTGTGTCACATTAGACTCACTAGTAGGAGTGAGAAAAACATCACGGGGTGGTGCGCATTGTATGGGTGTGTGTTACATTAGGTTCACTAGAAGGAGTGAGAAAAACATCACGGGGTGGTGCGCCTTGTATGGGTGTGTGTTACATTAGGTTCACTAGTAGGAGTGAGAAAAACATCACGGGGTGGTGCGCATTGTATGGGTGTGTGTTACATTAGATTCACTAGTAGGAGTGAGAAAAACAGCACGGGCTGGTGCGCATTGTATGGGTGTGTGTTACATTACATTCACTAGTAGGAGTGAGAAAAACATCACGGGGTGGTGCGCATTGTATGGGTGTGTGTTACATTAGATTCACTAGTAGGAGTGAGAAAAACATCACGGGGTGGTGCGCATTGTATGGGTGTGTGTTACATTAGATTCACTAGTAGCAGTGAGAAAAACATCACGGGGTGGTGCGCATTGTATGGGTGTGTGTTACATTAGATTCACTAGTAGCAGTGAGAAAAACATCACGGGGTGGTGCGCACTGTTTGGGTGTGTGTTACATTAGATTCACTAGTAGCAGTGAGAAAAACATCACGGGGTGGTGCGCATTGTATGGGTGTGTGTTACATTAGATTCACTAGTAGCATTGAGAAAAACATCACGGGGTGGTGCGCATTGTATGGGTGTGTGTTACATTAGATTCACTAGTAGCAGTGAGAAAAACATCACGGGGTGGTGCGCATTGTATGGGTGTGTGTTACATTAGATTCACTAGTAGCAGTGAGAAAAACATCACGGGGTGGTGCGCATTGTATGGGTGTGTGTTACATTACATTCACTAGTAGCAGTGAGAAAAACATCACGGGGTGGTGCGCATTGTATGGGTGTGTGTTACATTAGATTCACTAGTAGCAGTGAGAAAAACATCACGGGGTGGTGCGCATTGTATGGGTGTGTGTTACATTACATTCACTAGTAGCAGTGAGAAAAACATCACGGGGTGGTGCGCATTGTATGGGTGTGTGTTACATTAGATTCACTAGTAGCAGTGAGAAAAACATCACGGGGTGGTGCGCATTGTTTGGGTGTGTGTTACATTAGATTCACTAGTAGCAGTGAGAAAAACATCACGGGGTGGTGCGCATTGTATGGGTGTGTGTTACATTAGATTCACTAGTAGCAGTGAGAAAAACATCACGGGGTGGTGCGCATTGTATGGGGGTGTGTTACATTACATTCACTAGTAGCAGTGAGAAAAACATCACGGGGTGGTGCGCATTGTATGGGTGTGTGTCACATTAGATTCACTAGTAGGAGTGAGAAAAACATCACGGGGTGGTGCGCATTGTATGTGTGTGTGTTTCATTAGATTCCCTAGTAGGAGTGAGAAAAACATAACGGGGTGGTGCGCATTGTATGGGTGTGTGCTACATTACATTCACGACTAGCAGGGAGAAAAACATCACGGGGTGGTGCGCATTGTATGGGTGTGTGTTACATTACAATCACTAGTAGCAGTGAGAAAAACATCACGGGGTGGTGCGCATTGTATGGGTGTGTGTTACATTACATTCACTAGTAGCAGTGAGAAAAACATCACGGGTTGGTGCGCATTGTATGGGTGTGTGTTACATTACATTCACTAGTAGCAGTGAGAAAAACATCACGGGGAGGTGCGCATTGTATGGGTGTGTGTTACATTACATTCACTAGTAGCAGTGAGAAAAACATCACGGGGTGGTGCGCATTGTATGGGTGTGTGTTACATTACATTCACTAGTAGGAGTGAGAAAAACATCATGGGGTGGTGCGCCTTGTATGGGTGTGTGTTACATTAGGTTCACTAGTAGGAGTGAGAAAAACATCACGGGGTGGTGCGCATTGAATGGGTTTGTGTTACATTGGATTCACTAGTAGGAGTGAGAAAAACATCACGGGGTGGTGCGCATTGAATGGGTTTGTGTTACATTGGATTCACTAGTAGGAGTGAGAAAAACATCACGGGGTGGTGCGCATTGTATGGGTGTGTGTTACATTAGATTCACTAGTAGCATTGAGAAAAACATCACGGGGTGGTGCGCATTGTATGGGTGTGTGTTACATTAGATTCACTAGTAGCAGTGAGAAAAACATCACGGGGTGGTGCGCATTGTATGGGTGTGTGTTACATTAGATTCACTAGTAGCAGTGAGAAAAACATCACGGGGTGGTGCGCATTGTATGGGTGTGTGTTACATTACATTCACTAGTAGCAGTGAGAAAAACATCACGGGGTGGTGCGCATTGTATGGGTGTGTGTTACATTAGATTCACTAGTAGCAGTGAGAAAAACATCACGGGGTGGTGCGCATTGTATGGGTGTGTGTTACATTAGATTCACTAGTAGCAGGGAGAAAAACATCACGGGGTGGTGCGCATTGTATGGGTGTGTGTTACATTAGATTCACTAGTAGCAGTGAGAAAAACATCACGGGGTGGTGCGCATTGTTTGGGTGTGTGTTACATTAGATTCACTAGTAGCAGTGAGAAAAACATCACGGGGTGGTGCGCATTGTATGGGGGTGTGTTACATTACATTCACTAGTAGCAGTGAGAAAAACATCAAGGGGTGGTGCGCATTGTATGGGTGTGTGTTACATTACATTCACTAGTAGCAGTGAGAAAAACATCACGGGGTGGTGCGCATTGTATGGGTGAGTGTTACATTAGATTCACTAGTAGCAGTGAGAAAAACATCACGGGGTGGTGCGCATTGTATGGGGGTGTGTTACATTACATTCACTAGTAGCAGTGAGAAAAACATCACGGGGTGGTGCGCATTGTATGGGTGTGTGTTACATTACATTCACTAGTAGCAGTGAGAAAAACATCACGGGGTGGTGCGCATTGTATGGGTGTGTGTTACATTACATTCACTAGTAGGAGTGAGAAAAACATCACGGGGTGGTGCGCCTTGTATGGGTGTGTGTTACATTAGGTTCACTAGTAGGAGTGAGAAAAACATCACGGGGTGGTGCGCATTGAATGGGTTTGTGTTACATTGGATTCACTAGTAGGAGTGAGAAAAACATCACGGGGTGGTGCGCATTGAATGGGTTTGTGTTACATTGGATTCACTAGTAGGAGTGAGAAAAACATCACGGGGTGGTGCGCATTGTATGAGTGTGTGTTACATTAGATTCACTAGTAGCATTGAGAAAAACATCACGGGGTGGTGCGCATTGTATGGGTGTGTGTTACATTAGATTCACTAGTAGCAGTGAGAAAAACATCACGGGGTGGTGCGCATTGTATGGGTGTGTGTTACATTAGATTCACTAGTAGCAGTGAGAAAAACATCACGGGGTGGTGCGCATTGTATGGGTGTGTGTTACATTACATTCACTAGTAGCAGTGAGAAAAACATCACGGGGTGGTGCGCATTGTATGGGTGTGTGTTACATTAGATTCACTAGTAGCAGTGAGAAAAACATCACGGGGTGGTGCGCATTGTATGGGTGTGTGTTACATTAGATTCACTAGTAGCAGTGAGAAAAACATCACGGGGTGGTGCGCATTGTATGGGGGTGTGTTACATTAGATTCACTAGTAGCAGGGAGAAAAACATCACGGGGTGGTGCGCATTGTATGGGTGTGTGTTACATTAGATTCACTAGTAGCAGTGAGAAAAACATCACGGGGTGGTGCGCATTGTTTGGGTGTGTGTTACATTAGATTCACTAGTAGCAGTGAGAAAAACATCACGGGGTGGTGCGCATTGTATGGGGGTGTGTTACATTACATTCACTAGTAGCAGTGAGAAAAACATCAAGGGGTGGTGCGCATTGTATGGGTGTGTGTTACATTACATTCACTAGTAGCAGTGAGAAAAACATCACGGGGTGGTGCGCATTGTATGGGTGAGTGTTACATTAGATTCACAAGTAGCAGTGAGAAAAACATCACGGGGTGGTGCGCATTGTATGGGGGTGTGTTACATTACATTCACTAGTAGCAGTGAGAAAAACATCACGGGGTGGTGCGCATTGTATGGGTGTGTGTTACATTACATTCACTAGTAGCAGTGAGAAAAACATCACGGGGTGGTGCGCATTGTATGGGTGTGTGTTACATTACATTCACTAGTAGGAGTGAGAAAAACATCACGGGGTGGTGCGCCTTGTATGGGTGTGTGTTACATTAGGTTCACTAGTAGGAGTGAGAAAAACATCACGGGGTGGTGCGCATTGAATGGGTTTGTGTTACATTGGATTCACTAGTAGGAGTGAGAAAAACATCACGTGGTGGTGCGCATTGAATGGGTTTGTGTTACATTGGATTCACTAGTAGGAGTGAGAAAAACATCACGGGGTGGTGCGCATTGTATGAGTGTGTGTTACATTAGATTCACTAGTAGCATTGAGAAAAACATCACGGGGTGGTGCGCATTGTATGGGTGTGTGTTACATTAGATTCACTAGTAGCAGTGAGAAAAACATCACGGGGTGGTGCGCATTGTATGGGTGTGTGTTACATTAGATTCACTAGTAGCAGTGAGAAAAACATCACGGGGTGGTGCGCATTGTATGGGTGTGTGTTACATTACATTCACTAGTAGCAGTGAGAAAAACATCACGGGGTGGTGCGCATTGTATGGGTGTGTGTTACATTAGATTCACTAGTAGCAGTGAGAAAAACATCACGGGGTGGTGCGCATTGTATGGGTGTGTGTTACATTAGATTCACTAGTAGCAGTGAGAAAAACATCACGGGGTGGTGCGCATTGTATGGGGGTGTGTTACATTACATTCACTAGTAGCAGTGAGAAAAACATCACGGGGTGGTGCGCATTGTATGGGTGTGTGTTACATTACATTCACTAGTAGCAGTGAGAAAAACATCACGGGGTGGTGCGCATTGTATGGGTGAGTGTTACATTAGATTCACTAGTAGCAGTGAGAAAAACATCACGGGGTGGTGCGCATTGTATGGGGGTGTGTTACATTACATTCACTAGTAGCAGTGAGAAAAACATCACGGGGTGGTGCGCATTGTATGGGTGTGTGTTACATTACATTCACTAGTAGCAGTGAGAAAAACATCACGGGGTGGTGCGCATTGTATGGGTGTGTGTTACATTACATTCACTAGTAGGAGTGAGAAAAACATCACGGGGTGGTGCGCCTTGTATGGGTGTGTGTTACATTAGGTTCACTAGTAGGAGTGAGAAAAACATCACGGGGTGGTGCGCATTGAATGGGTTTGTGTTACATTGGATTCACTAGTAGGAGTGAGAAAAACATCACGGGGTGGTGCGCATTGAATGGGTTTGTGTTACATTGGATTCACTAGTAGGAGTGAGAAAAACATCACGGGGTGGTGCGCATTGTATGGGTGTGTGTTACATTAGATTCACTAGTAGCATTCAGAAAAACATCACGGGGTGGTGCGCATTGTATGGGTGTGTGTTACATTAGATTCACTAGTAGCAGTGAGAAAAACATCACGGGGTGGTGCGCATTGTATGGGTGTGTGTTACATTAGATTCACTAGTAGCAGTGAGAAAAACATCACGGGGTGGTGCGCATTGTATGGGTGTGTGTTACATTACATTCACTAGTAGCAGTGAGAAAAACATCACGGGGTGGTGCGCATTGTATGGGTGTGTGTTACATTACATTCACTAGTAGCAGTGAGAAAAATATCACGGGGTGGTGCGCATTGTATGGGTGTGTGTCACATTAGATTCACTAGTAGGAGTGAGAAAAACATCACGGGGTGGTGCGCATTGTATGTGTGTGTGTTACATTACATTCACTAGTAGGAGTGAGAAAAACATCACGGGGTGGTGGGCATTGTATGGGTGTGTGTCACATTAGATTCACTAGTAGGAGTGAGAAAAACATCACGGGGTGGTGCGCATTGTATGTGTGTGTGTCTCATTAGATTCCCTAGTAGGAGTGAGAAAAACATCACGGGGTGGTGCGCATTGTATGGGTGTGTGTTACATTAGATTCACTAGTAGCAGTGAGAAAAACATCACGGGGTGGTGCGCATTGTATGGGGGTGTGTTACATTACATTCACTAGTAGCAGTGAGAAAAACATCACGGGGTGGTGCGCATTTTATGGGTGTGTGTTACATTACATTCACTAGTAGCAGTGAGAAAAACATCACGGGGTGCTGCGCATTGTATGGGTGAGTGTTACATTAGATTCACTAGTAGCAGTGAGAAAAACATCACGGGGTGGTGCGCATTGTATGGGTGTGTGTTACATTACATTCACTAGTAGCAGTGAGAAAAACATCACGGGGTGGTGCGCATTGTATGGGTGTGTGTTACATTACATTCACTAGTAGCAGTGCGAAAAACATCACGGGGTGGTGCGCATTGTATGGGTGTGTGTTACATTACATTCACTAGTAGCAGTGAGAAAAACATCACGGGGTGGTGCGCATTGTATGGGTGTGTGTTACATTAGATTCACTAGTAGCAGTGAGAAAAACATCACGGGGTGGTGCGCATTGTATGGGTGTGTGTTACATTAGATTCACTAGTAGCAGTGAGAAAAACATCACGGGGTGGTGCGCATTGTATGGGTGTGTGTTACATTAGATTCACTAGTAGCAGTGAGAAAAACATCACGGGGTGGTGCGCATTGTATGGGTGTGTGTCACATTAGATTCACTAGTAGGAGTGAGAAAAACATCACGTTGTGGTGCGCATTGTATGGGTGTGTGTCACATTAGATTCACTAGTAGGAGTGAGAAAAACATCACGGGGTGGTTCGCATTGTATGGGTGTGTGTCACATTAGATTCACTAGTAGGAGTGAGAAAAACATCACGGGGTGGTGCGCATTGTATGTGTGTGTCTTTCATTAGATTCCCTAGTAGGAGTGAGAAAAACATAACGGGGTGGTGCGCATTGTATGGGTGTGTGCTACATTACATTCACGACTAGCAGGGAGAAAAACATCACGGGGTGGTGCGCATTGTATGGGTGTGTGTTACATTACAATCACTAGTAGCAGTGAGAAAAACATCACGGGGTGGTGCGCATTGTATGGGTGTGTGTTACATTACATTCACTAGTAGCAGTGAGAAAAACATCACGGGGTGGTGCGCATTGTATGGGTGTGTGTTACATTACATTCACTAGTAGCAGTGAGAAAAACATCACGGGGAGGTGCGCATTGTATGGGTGTGTGTTACATTACATTCACTAGTAGCAGTGAGAAAAACATCACGGGGTGGTGCGCATTGTATGGGTGTGTGTTACATTACATTCACTAGTAGGAGTGAGAAAAACATCACGGGGTGGTGCGCCTTGTATGGGTGTGTGTTACATGAGGTTCACCAGTAGGAGAGAGAAAAACATCACGGGGTGGTGCGCATTGAATGGGTTTGTGTTACATTGGATTCACTAGTAGGAGTGAGAAAAACATCACGGGGTGGTGCGCATTGTATGGGTGTGTGTTACATTAGATTCACTAGTAGGAGTGAGAAAAACATCACGGGGTGGTGCGCATTGTATGGGTGTGTGTTACATTAGATTCACTAGTAGCAGTGAGAAAAACATCACGGGGTGGTGCGCATTGTTTGGGTGTGTGTTACATTAGATTCACTAGTAGCAGTGAGAAAAACATCACGGGGTGGTGCGCATTGTATGGGTGTGTGTTACATTAGATTCACTAGTAGCAGTGAGAAAAACATCACGGGGTGGTGCGCATTGTATGGGTGTGTGTTACATTAGATTCACTAGTAGCAGTGAGAAAAACATCACGGGGTGGTGCGCATTGTATGAGTGTGTGTTACATTAGATTCACTAGTAGGAGTGAGAAAAACATCACGGGGTGTTGCGCATTGTATGGGTGTGTGTTACATTAGATTCACTAGTAGCAGTGAGAAAAACATCACGGGGTGGTGCGCATTGTATGGGTGTGTGTTACATTACATTCACTAGTAGCAGTGAGAAAAACATCACGGGGTGGTGCGCATTGTATGGGTGTGTGTTACATTAGATTCACTAGTAGCAGTGAGAAAAACATCACGGGGTGGTGCGCATTGTATGGGTGTGTGTCACATTACATTCACTAGTAGGAGTGAGAAAAACATCACGGGGTGGTGCGCATTGTATGGGTGTGTGTCACATTAGATTCACTAGTAGGAGTGAGAAAAACATCACGGGGTGGTGCGCATTGTATGTGTGTGTGTCTCATTAGATTCCCTAGTAGGAGTGAGAAAAACATCACGGGGTGGTGCGCATTGTATGGGTGTGTGTTACATTACATTCACTAGTAGCAGTGAGAAAAACATCACGGGGTGGTGCGCATTGTATGGGTGTGTGTTACATTACAATCACTAGTAGCAGTGAGAAAAACGTCACGGGGTGGTGCGCCTTGTATGGGTGTGTGTTACATTAGGTTCACTAGTAGGAGTGAGAAAAACATCACGTGGTGGTGCGCCTTGTATGGGTGTGTGTTACATTAGGTTCACTAGTAGGAGTGAGAAAAACATCACGGGGTGGTGCGCATTGTATGGGTGTGTGTTACATTAGATTCAATAGTAGGAGTGAGAAAAACAGCACGGGCTGGTGCGCATTGTATGGGTGTGTGTTACATTACATTCACTAGTAGGAGTGAGAAAAACATCACGGGGTGGTGCGCATTGTATGGGTGTGTGTTACATTAGATTCACTAGTAGCAGTGAGAAAAACATCACGGGGTGGTGCGCATTGTATGGGTGTGTGTTACATTAGATTCACTAGTAGCAGTGAGAAAAACATCACGGGGTGGTGCGCATTGTATGGGTGTGTGTTACATTAGATTCACTAGTAGCAGTCAGAAAAACATCACGGGGTGGTGCGCATTGTTTGGGTGTGTGTTACATTAGATTCACTAGTAGCAGTGAGAAAAACATCACGGGGTGGTGCGCATTGTATGGGTGTGTGTTACATTAGATTCACTAGTAGCATTGAGAAAAACATCACGGGGTGGTGCGCATTGTATGGGTGTGTGTTACATTAGATTCACTAGTAGCAGTGAGAAAAACATCACGGGGTGGTGCGCATTGTATGGGTGTGTGTTACATTAGATTCACTAGTAGCAGTGAGAAAAACATCACGGGGTGGTGCGCATTGTATGGGTGTGTGTTACATTACATTCACTAGTAGCAGTGAGAAAAACATCACGGGGTGGTGCGCATTGTATGGGTGTGTGTTACATTAGATTCACTAGTAGCAGTGAGAAAAACATCACGGGGTGGTGCGCATTGTATGGGTGTGTGTTACATTAGATTCACTAGTAGCAGTGAGAAAAACATCACGGGGTGGTGCGCATTGTATGGGTGTGTGTTACATTAGATTCACTAGTAGCAGTGAGAAAAACATCACGGGGTGGTGCGCATTGTTTGGGTGTGTGTTACATTAGATTCACTGGTAGCAGTGAGAAAAACATCACGGGGTGGTGCGCATTGTATGGGTGTGTGTTACATTAGATTCACTAGTAGCAGTGAGAAAAACATCACGGGGTGGTGCGCATTGTATGGGGGTGTGTTACATTACATTCACTAGTAGCAGTGAGAAAAACATCACGGGGTGGTGCGCATTGTATGGGTGTGTGTTACATTACATTCACTAGTAGCAGTGAGAAAAACATCACGGGGTGGTGCGCATTGTATGGGTGTGTTACATTAGATTCACTAGTAGCAGTGAGAAAAACATCACGGGGTGGTGCGCATTGTATGGGGGTGTGTTACATTACATTCACTAGTAGCAGTGAGAAAAACATCACGGGGTGGTGCGCATTGTATGGGTGTGTGTTACATTACATTCACTAGTAGCAGTGAGAAAAACATCACGGGGTGGTGCGCATTGTATGGGTGTGTGTTACATTAGATTCACTAGTAGCAGTGAGAAAAACATCACGGGGTGGTGCGCATTGTATGGGTGTGTGTTACATTAGATTCACTAGTAGCAGTGAGAAAAACATCACGGGGTGGTGCGCAATGTATGGGTGTGTGTTACATTAGATTCACTAGTAGCAGTGAGAAAAACATCACGGGGTGGTGCGCATTGTATGGGTGTGTGTTACATTAGATTCACTAGTAGCAGTGAGAAAAACATCACGGGGTGGTGCGCATTGTATGGGTGTGTGTTACATTACATTCACTAGTAGCAGTGAGAAAAACATCACGGGGTGGTGCGCATTGTATGGGTGTGTGTTACATTAGATTCACTAGTAGCAGTGAGAAAAACATCACGGGGTGGTGCGCATTGTATGGGTGTGTGTTACATTAGATTCACTAGTAGGAGTGAGAAAAACATCACGGGGTGGTGCACATTGTATGGGTGTGTGTTACATTAGATTCACTAGTAGCAGTGAGAAAAACATCACGGGGTGGTGCGCATTGTATGGGTGTGTGTTACATTACGTTCACTAGTAGCAGTGAGAAAAACATCACGGGGTGGTGCGCATTGTATGGGTGTGTGTTACATTAGATTCACTAGTAGCAGTGAGAAAAACATCACGGGGTGGTGCGCATTGTATGGGTGTGTGTCACATTACATTCACTAGTAGGAGTGAGAAAAACATCACGGGGTGGTGCGCATTGTATGGGTGTGTGTCACATTAGATTCACTAGTAGGAGTGAGAAAAACATCACGGGGTGGTGCGCATTGTATGTGTGTGTGTCTCATTAGATTCCCTAGTAGGTGTGAGAAAAACATCATGGGGTGGTGCGCATTGTATGGGTGTGTGTTACATTACATTCACTAGTAGCAGTGAGAAAAACATCACGGGGTGGTGCGCATTGTATGGGTGTGTGTTACATTACAATCACTAGTAGCAGTGAGAAAAACATCACGGGGTGGTGCGCATTGTATGGGTGTGTGTTACATTAGATTCACTAGTAGCAGTGAGAAAAACATCACGGGGTGGTGCGCATTGTATGGGTGTGTGTTACATTACGTTCACTAGTAGGAGTGAGAAAAACATCACGGGGTGGTGCGCCTTGTATGGGTGTGTGTTACATTAGGTTCACTAGTAGGAGTGAGAAAAACATCACGGGGTGGTGCGCCTTGTATGGGTGTGTGTTACATTAGGTTCACTAGTAGGAGTGAGAAAAACATCACGGGGTGGTGCGCATTGTATGGGTGTGTGTTACATTAGATTCACTAGTATGAGTGAGAAAAACATCTCGTGGTGGTGCGCATTGTATGGGTGTGTGTTACATTAGATACACTAGTAGGAGTGAGAAAAACATCACGGGGTGGTGCGCATTGTATGGGTGTGTGTTACATTAGATTCACTAGTAGCAGTGAGAAAAACATCATGGGGTGGTGCGCATTGTATGGGTGTGTGTTACATTAGATTCACTAGTAGCATTGAGAAAAACATCACGGGGTGGTGCGCATTGTTTGGGTGTGTGTTACATTAGATTCACTAGTAGCAGTGAGAAAAACATCACGGGGTGGTGCGCATTGTATGGGTGTGTGTTACATTACATTCACTAGTAGCAGTGAGAAAAACATCACGGGGTGGTGCGCATTGTATGGGTGTGTGTTACATTACATTCACTAGTAGCAGTGAGAAAAACATCACGGGGTGGTGCGCATTGTATGGGTGTGTGTTACATTACATTCACTAGTAGCAGTGAGAAAAACATCACGGGGTGGTGCGCATTGTATGGGTGTGTGTTACATTAGATTCACTAGTAGCAGTGAGAAAAACATCACGGGGTGGTGCGCATTGTATGGGTGTGTGTTACATTAGATTCACTAGTAGCAGTGAGAAAAACATCACGGGGTGGTGCGCATTGTTTGGGTGTGTGTTACATTAGATTCACTAGTAGCAGTGAGAAAAACATCACGGGGTGGTGCGCATTGTATGGGTGTGTGTTACATTAGATTCACTAGTAGCATTGAGAAAAACATCACGGGGTGGTGCGCATTGTATGGGTGTGTGTTACATTAGATTCACTAGTAGCAGTGAGAAAAACATCACGGGGTGGTGCGCATTGTATGGGGGTGTGTTACATTACATTCACTTGTAGCAGTGAGAAAAACATCACGGGGTGGTGCGCATTGTATGGGTGTGTGTTATATTACATTCACTAGTAGCAGTGAGAAAAACATCACGGCGTGGTGCGCATTGTATGGGTGTGTGTTACATTAGATTCACTAGTAGCAGTGAGAAAAACATCACGGGGTGGTGCGCATTGTATGGGTGTGTGTTACATTAGATTCACTAGTAGCAGTGAGAAAAACATCACGGGGTGGTGCGCATTGTATGGGTGTGTGTTACATTAGATTCACTAGTAGCAGTGAGAAAAACATCACGGGGTGGTGCGCATTGTATGGGTGTGTGTTACATTACATTCACTAGTAGCAGTGAGAAAAACATCACGGGGTGGTGCGCATTGTATGGGTGTGTGTTACATTAGATTCACTAGTAGCAGTGAGAAAAACATCACGGGGTGGTGCGCATTGTATGGGTGTGTGTTACATTAGATTCACTAGTAGGAGTGAGAAAAACATCACGGGGTGGTGCGCATTGTATGGGTGTGTGTTACATTAGATTCACTAGTAGCAGTGAGAAAAACATCACGGGGTGGTGCGCATTGTATGGGTGTGTGTTACATTACGTTCACTAGTAGCAGTGAGAAAAACATCACGGGGTGGTGCGCATTGTATGGGTGTGTGTTACATTACGTTCACTAGTAGCAGTGAGAAAAACATCACGGGGTGGTGCGCATTGTATGGGTGTGTGTCACATTACATTCACTAGTAGGAGTGAGAAAAACATCACGGGGTGGTGCGCATTGTATGGGTGTGTGTCACATTAGATTCACTAGTAGGAGTGAGAAAAACATCACGGGGTGGTGCGCATTGTATGTGTGTGTGTCTCATTAGATTCCCTAGTAGGTGTGAGAAAAACATCACGGGGTGGTGCGCATTGTATGGGTGTGTGTTACATTACATTCACTAGTAGCAGTGAGAAAAACATCACGGGGTGGTGCGCATTGTATGGGTGTGTGTTACATTACAATCACTAGTAGCAGTGAGAAAAACATCACGGGGTGGTGCGCATTGTATGGGTGTGTGTTACATTAGATTCACTAGTAGCAGTGAGAAAAACATCACGGGGTGGTGCGCATTGTATGGGTGTGTGTTACATTACATTCACTAGTAGGAGTGAGAAAAACATCACGGGGTGGTGCGCCTTGTATGGGTGTGTGTTACATTAGGTTCACTAGTAGGAGTGAGAAAAACATCACGGGGTGGTGCGCCTTGTATGGGTGTGTGTTACATTAGGTTCACTAGTAGGAGTGAGAAAAACATCACGGGGTGGTGCGCATTGTATGGGTGTGTGTTACATTAGATTCACTAGTAGGAGTGAGAAAAACATCTCGTGGTGGTGCGCATTGTATGGGTGTGTGTTACATTAGATACACTAGTAGGAGTGAGAAAAACATCACGGGGTGGTGCGCATTGTATGGGTGTGTGTTACATTAGATTCACTAGTAGCAGTGAGAAAAACATCATGGGGTGGTGCGCATTGTATGGGTGTGTGTTACATTAGATTCACTAGTAGCATTGAGAAAAACATCACGGGGTGGTGCGCATTGTTTGGGTGTGTGTTACATTAGATTCACTAGTAGCAGTGAGAAAAACATCACGGGGTGGTGCGCATTGTATGGGTGTGTGTTACATTACATTCACTAGTAGCAGTGAGAAAAACATCACGGGGTGGTGCGCATTGTATGGGTGTGTGTTACATTACATTCACTAGTAGCAGTGAGAAAAACATCACGGGGTGGTGCGCATTGTATGGGTGTGTGTTACATTACATTCACTAGTAGCAGTGAGAAAAACATCACGGGGTGGTGCGCATTGTATGGGTGTGTGTTACATTAGATTCACTAGTAGCAGTGAGAAAAACATCACGGGGTGGTGCGCATTGTATGGGTGTGTGTTACATTAGATTCACTAGTAGCAGTGAGAAAAACATCACGGGGTGGTGCGCATTGTTTGGGTGTGTGTTACATTAGATTCACTAGTAGCAGTGAGAAAAACATCACGGGGTGGTGCGCATTGTATGGGTGTGTGTTACATTAGATTCACTAGTAGCATTGAGAAAAACATCACGGGGTGGTGCGCATTGTATGGGTGTGTGTTACATTAGATTCACTAGTAGCAGTGAGAAAAACATCACGGGGTGGTGCGCATTGTATGGGGGTGTGTTACATTACATTCACTTGTAGCAGTGAGAAAAACATCACGGGGTGGTGCGCATTGTATGGGTGTGTGTTATATTACATTCACTAGTAGCAGTGAGAAAAACATCACGGCGTGGTGCGCATTGTATGGGTGTGTGTTACATTAGATTCACTAGTAGCAGTGAGAAAAACATCACGGGGTGGTGCGCATTGTATGGGTGTGTGTTACATTAGATTCACTAGTAGCAGTGAGAAAAACATCACGGGGTGGTGCGCATTGTATGGGTGTGTGTTACATTAGATTCACTAGTAGCAGTGAGAAAAACATCACGGGGTGGTGCGCATTGTATGGGTGTGTGTTACATTAGATTCACTAGTAGCAGTGAGAAAAACATCACGGGGTGGTGCGCATTGTATGGGTGTGTGTTACATTAGATTCACTAGTAGCAGTGAGAAAAACATCACGGGGTGGTGCGCATTGTATGGGTGTGTGTCACATTAGATTCACTAGTAGGAGTGAGAAAAACATCACGGGGTGGTGCGCATTGTATGGGTGTGTGTCACATTAGATTCACTAGTAGGAGTGAGAAAAACATCACGGGGTGGTGCGCATTGTATGGGTGTGTGTCACATTAGATTCACTAGTAGGAGTGAGAAAAACATCACGGGGTGGTGCGCATTGTATGTGTGTGTGTTTCATTAGATTCCCTAGTAGGAGTGAGAAAAACATAACGGGGTGGTGCGCATTGTATGGGTGTGTGCTACATTACATTCACTAGTAGCAGGGAGAAAAACATCACGGGGTGGTGCGCATTGTATGGGTGTGTGTTACATTACAATCACTAGTAGCAGTGAGAAAAACATCACGGGGTGGTGCGCATTGTATGGGTGTGTGTTACATTACATTCACTAGTAGCAGTGAGAAAAACATCACGGGGAGGTGCGCATTGTATGGGTGTGTGTTACATTACATTCACTAGTAGCATTGAGAAAAACATCACGGGGTGGTGCGCATTGTATGGGTGTGTGTTACATTACATTCACTAGTAGGAGTGAGAAAAACATCACGGGGTGGTGCGCCTTGTATGGGTGTGTGTTACATTACATTCACTAGTAGGAGTGAGAAAAACATCACGGGGTGGTCCGCCTTGTATGGGCGTGTGTTACATTAGATTCACTAGTAGGAGTGAGAAAAACATCACGGGGTGGTGCGCCTTGTATGGGTGTGTGTTACATTAGGTTCACTAGTAGGAGTGAGAAAAACATCACGGGGTGGTGCGCATTGAATGGGTGTGTGTTACATTAGATTCACTAGTAGGAGTGAGAAAAACATCACGGGGTGGTGCGCATTGTATGGGTGTGTGTTACATTAGATTCACTAGTAGGAGTGAGAAAAACATCACGGGGTGGTTCGCATTGTATGGGTGTGTGTTACATTAGATTCACTAGTAGGAGTGAGAAAAACATCACGGGGTGGTGCGCATTGTATGGGTGTGTGTTACATTAGATTCACTAGTAGCAGTGAGAAAAACATCACGGGGTGGTGCGCATTGTATGGGTGTGTGTTACATTAGATTCACTAGTAGCAGTGAGAAAAACATCACGGGGTGGTGCGCATTGTTTGGGTGTGTGTTACATTAGATTCACTAGTAGCAGTGAGAAAAACATCACGGGGTGGTGCGCATTGTATGGGTGTGTGTTACATTAGATTCACTAGTAGCAGTGAGAAAAACATCACGGGGTGGTGCGCATTGTATGGGTGTGTGTTACATTAGATTCACTAGTAGCAGTGAGAAAAACATCACGGGGTGGTGCGCATTGTATGGGTGTGTGTTACATTAGATTCACTAGTAGGAGTGAGAAAAACATCACGGGGTGGTGCACATTGTATGTGTGTGTGTCTCATTAGATTCCCTAGTAGGAGTGAGAAAAACATCACGGGGTGGTGCGCATTGTATGGGTGTGTGTCACATTACATTCACTAGTAGCAGTGAGAAAAACATCACGGGGTGGTGCGCATTGTATGGGTGTGTGTCACATTACATTCACAAGGAGCAGTGAGAAAAACATCACGGGGTGGTGCGCATTGTATGGGTGTGTGTCACATTAGATTCACTAGTAGCAGTGAGAAAAACATCACGGGGTGGTGCGCATTGTATGGGTGTGTGTCACATTACATTCACTAGTAGCAGTGAGAAAAACATCACGAGGTGGTGCGCATTGTATGGGTGTGTGTCACATTACATTCACTAGTAGCAGTGAGAAAAACATCACGGGGTGGTGCGCATTGTATGGGTGTGTGTTACATTACATTCACTAGTAGCAGTGAGAAAAACATCACGGGGTGGTGCGCATTGTATGGGTGTGTGTTACATTAGATTCACTAGTAGGAGTGAGAAAAACATCACGGGGTGGTGCGCCTTGTATGGGTGTGTGTTACATTACATTCACTAGTAGGAGTGAGAAAAACATCACGGGGTGGTGCGCCTTGTATGGGTGTGTGTTACATTACATTCACCAGTAGGAGAGAGAAAAACATCACGGGGTGGTGCGCCTTGTATGGGTGTGTGTTACATTACATTCACCAGTAGGAGTGAGAAAAACATCACAGGGTGGTGAGCCTTGTATGGGTGTGTGTTACATTACATTCACCAGTAGGAGTGAGAAAAACATCACGGGGTGGTGCGCATTGTATGGGTGTGTGTTACATTACATTCACCAGTAGGAGTGAGAAAAACATCACGGGGTGGTGCGCATTGTATGGGTGTGTGTTACATTACATTCACCAGTAGGAGTGAGAAAAACATAACGGGGTGGTGCGCCTTGTATGGGTGTGTGTTACATTAGATTCACTAGTAGGAGTGAGAAAAACATCACGGGGTGGTGCGCATTGTATGGGTGTGTGTTACATTACATTCACTAGTAGGAGTGAGAAAATCATCACGGGGTGGTGCGCATTGTATGGGTGTGTGTTATATTAGATTCACTAGTAGGAGTGAGAAAAACATCACGGGTGGTGCGCATTGTATGGGTGTGTGTTACATTACATTCACTAGTAGCAGTGAGAAAAACATCACGGGGTGGTGCGCATTGTATGGGTGTGTGTTACATTAGATTCACTAGTAGGAGTGAGAAAAACATCACGGGGTGGTGCGCATTGTATGGGTGTGTGTTACATTACATTCACTAGTAGCAGTGAGAAAAACATCACGGGGTGGTGCGCATTGTATGGGTGTGTGTTACATTAGATGCACTAGTAGGAGTGAGAAAAACATCACGGGGTGGTGCGCATTGTATGGGTGTGTGTTACATTACATTCACTAGTAGCAGTGAGAAAAACATCACGGGGTGGTGCGCATTGTATGGGTGTGTGTTACATTACATTCACTAGTAGCAGTGAGAAAAACATCACGGGGTGGTGCGCATTGTATGGGTGTGTGTTACATTACATTCACTAGTAGCAGTGAGAAAAACATCACGGGGTGGTGCGCATTGTATGGGTGTGTGTTACATTACATTCACTAGTAGCAGTGAGAAAAACATCACGGGGTGGTGCGCATTGTATGGGTGTGTGTTACATTACATTCACTAGTAGCAGTGAGAAAAACATCACGGGGTGGTGCGCATTGTATGGGCGTGTGTTACATTACATTCACTAGTAGCAGTGAGAAAAACATCACGGGGTGGTGCGCCTTTTATGGGCGTGTGTTACATTACATTCACTAGTAGCAGTGAGAAAAACATCACGGGGTGGTGCGCATTGTATGGGCGTGTGTTACATTAGATTCACTAGTAGCAGTGAGAAAAACATCACGGGGTGGTGCGCATTGTATGGGTGTGTGTTACATTAGATTCACTAGTAGCAGTGAGAAAAACATCACGGGGTGGTGCGCATTGTATGGGTGTGTGTTACATTAGATTCACTAGTAGCAGTGAGAAAAACATCACGGGGTGGTGCGCATTGTATGGCTGTGTGTTACATTAGATTCACTAGTAGCAGTGAGAAAAACATCACGGGGTGGTGCGCATTGTATGGCTGTGTGTTACATTTGATTCACTAGTAGGAGTGAGAAAAACATCACGGGGTGGTGCGCATTGTATGGGTGTGTGTTACATTAGATTCACTAGTAGGAGTGAGAAAAACATCACGGGGTGGTGCGCATTGTATGGGTGTGTGTCACATTAGATTCACTAGTAGGAGTGAGAAAAACATCACTGGGTGGTGCGCATTGTATGTGTGTGTGTCTCATTAGATTCCCTAGTAGGAGTGAGAAACACATCACGGGGTGGTGCGCATTGTATGGGTGTGTGTCACATTACATTCACTAGTAGCAGTGAGAAAAACATCACGGGGTGGTGCGCATTGTATGGGTGTGTGTCACATTACATTCACTAGTAGCAGTGAGAAAAACATCACGGGGTGGTGCGCATTGTATGGGTGTGTGTTACATTAGATTCACTAGTAGCAGTGAGAAAAACATCACGGGGTGGTGCGCATTGTATGGGTGTGTGTCACATTAGATTCACTAGTAGGAGTGAGAAAAACATCACGGGGTGGTGCGCATTGTATGGGTGTGTGTCACATTAGATTCACTAGTAGGAGTGAGAAAAACATCACGGGGTGGTGCGCATTGTATGGGTGTGTGTCACATTAGATTCACTAGTAGGAGTGAGAAAAACATCACGGGGTGGTGCGCATTGTATGTGTGTGTGTTTCATTAGATTCCCTAGTAGGAGTGAGAAAAACATAACGGGGTGGTGCGCATTGTATGGGTGTGTGCTACATTACATTCACTAGTAGCAGGGAGAAAAACATCACGGGGTGGTGCGCATTGTATGGGTGTGTGTTACATTACAATCACTAGTATCAGTGAGAAAAACATCACGGGGTGGTGCGCATTGTATGGGTGTGTGTTACATTACATTCACTTGTAGCAGTGAGAAAAACATCACGGGGAGGTGCGCATTGTATGGTTGTGTGTTACATTACATTCTCTAGTAGCAGTGAGAAAAACATCACGGGGTGGTGCGCATTGTATGGGTGTATGTTACATTACATTCACTAGTAGGATTGAGAAAAACATCACGGGGTGGTGCGCCTTGTATGGGTGTGTGTTACATTACATTCACTAGTAGGAGTGAGAAAAACATCACGGGGTGGTGCGCCTTGTATGGGCGTGTGTTACATTAGATTCACTAGTAGGAGTGAGAAAAACATCACGGGGTGGTGCGCCTTGTATGGGCGTGTGTTACATTAGGTTCACTAGTAGGAGTGAGAAAAACATCACGGGGTGGTGTGCATTGAATGGGTGTGTGTTACATTAGATTCACTAGTAGGAGTGAGAAAAACATCACGGGGTGGTGCGCATTGTATGGGTGTGTGTTACATTAGATTCACTAGTAGGAGTGAGAAAAACATCACGGGGTGGTTCGCATTGTATGGGTGTGTGTTACATTAGCTTCACTAGTAGGAGTGAGAAAAACATCACGGGGTGGTGCGCATTGTATGGGTGTGTGTTACATTAGATTCACTAGTAGCAGTGAGAAAAACATCACGGGGTGGTGCGCATTGTATGGGTGTGTGTTACATTAGATTCACTAGTAGCAGTGAGAAAAACATCACGGGGTGGTGCGCATTGTTTGGGTGTGTGTTACATTAGATTCACTAGTAGCAGTGAGAAAAACATCACGGGGTGGTGCGCATTGTATGGGTGTGTGTTACATTAGATTCACTAGTAGCAGTGAGAAAAACATCACGGGGTGGTGCGCATTGTATGGGTGTGTGTTACATTAGATTCACTAGTAGCAGTGAGAAAAACATCACGGGGTGGTGCGCATTGTATGGGTGTGTGTTACATTAGATTCACTAGTAGGAGTGAGAAAAACATCACGGGGTGGTGCGCATTGTATGGGTGTGTGTTACATTAGATTCACTAGTAGCAGTGAGAAAAACATCACGGGGTGGTGCGCATTGTATGGGTGTGTGTTACATTAGATTCACTAGTAGCAGTGAGAAAAACATCACGGGGTGGTGCGCATTGTATGGGTGTGTGTTACATTACATTCAATAGTAGCAGTGAGAAAAACATCACGGGGTGGTGCGCATTGTATGGGTGTGTGTTACATTAGATTCACTAGTAGCAGTGAGAAAAACATCACGGGGTGGTGCGCATTGTATGGGTGTGTGTTACATTAGATTCACTAGTAGCAGTGAGAAAAACATCACGGGGTGGTGCGCATTGTATGGGTGTGTGTTACATTAGATTCACTAGTAGCAGTGAGAAAAACATCACGGGGTGGTGCGCATTGTATGGGTGTGTGTTACATTAGATTCACTAGTAGCAGTGAGAAAAACATCACGGGGTGGTGCGCATTGTATGGGTGTGTGTTACATTACATTCACTAGTAGCAGTGAGAAAAACATCACACTGTGGTGCGCATTGTATGGGTGTGTGTTACATTACATTCACTAGTAGCAGTGAGAAAAACATCACGGGGTGGTGCGCATTGTATGGGTGTGTGTTACATTAGATTCACTAGTAGCAGTGAGAAAAACATCACGGGGTGGTGCGCATTGTATGGGTGTGTGTTACATTACATTCACTAGTAGCAGTGAGAAAAACATCACGGGGTGGTGCGCATTGTATGGCTGTGTGTTACATTTGATTCACTAGTAGGAGTGAGAAAAACATCACGGGGTGGTGCGCATTGTATGGGTGTGTGTTACATTAGATTCACTAGTAGGAGTGAGAAAAACATCACGGGGTGGTGCGCATTGTATGGGTGTGTGTCACATTAGATTCACTAGTAGGAGTGAGAAAAACATCACGGGGTGGTGCACATTGTATGTGTGTGTGTCTCATTAGATTCCCTGGTAGGAGTGAGAAAAACATCACGGGGTGGTGCGCATTGTATGGGTGTGTGTCACATTACATTCACTAGTAGCAGTGAGAAAAACATCACGGGGTGGTGCGCATTGTATGGGTGTGTGTCACATTACATTCACAAGTAGCAGTGAGAAAAACATCGCGGGGTGGTGCGCATTGTATGGGTGTGTGTCACATTAGATTCACTAGTAGCAGTGAGAAAAACATCACGGGGTGGTGGGCATTGTATGGGTGTGTGTCACATTACATTCACTAGTAGCAGTGAGAAAAACATCACGGGGTGGTGCGCATTGTATGGGTGTGTGTTACATTACATTCACTAGTAGCAGTGAGAAAAACATCACGGGGTGGTGCGCATTGTATGGGTGTGTGTTACATTACATTCACTAGTAGCAGTGAGAAAAACATCACGGGGTGGTGCGCATTGTATGGGTGTGTGTTACATTAGATTCACTAGTAGGAGTGAGAAAAACATCACGGGGTGGTGCGCCTTGTATGGGTGTGTGTTACATTACATTCACTAGTAGGAGTGAGAAAAACATCACGGGGTGGTGCGCCTTGTATGGGTGTGTGTTACATTACATTCACTAGTAGGAGAGAGAAAAACATCACAGGGTGGTGAGCCTTGTATGGGTGTGTGTTACATTACATTCACCAGTAGGAGTGAGAAAAACATCACGGGGTGGTGCGCATTGTATGGGTGTGTGTTACATTACATTCACCAGTAGGAGTGAGAAAAACATCACGGGGTGGTGCGCATTGTATGGGTGTGTGTTACATTACATTCACTAGTAGGAGTGAGAAAAACATAACGGGGTGGTGCGCCTTGTATGGGTGTGTGTTACATTAGATTCACTAGTAGGAGTGAGAAAAACATCACGGTGTGGTGCGCATTGTATGGGTGTGTGTTACATTACATTCACTAGTAGGAGTGAGAAAATCATCACGGGGTGGTGCGCATTGTATGGGTGTGTGTTACATTACATTCACTAGTAGGAGTGAGAAAAACATCACGGGTGGTGCGCATTGTATGGGTGTGTGTTACATTACATTCTCTAGTAGGAGTGAGAAAAACATCACGGGGTGGTGCGCATTGTATGGGTGTGTGTTACATTAGATTCACTAGTAGCAGTGAGAAAAACATCACGGGGTGGTGCGCATTGTATGGGTGTGTGTTACATTAGATTCACTAGTAGCAGTGAGAAAAACATCACGGGGTGGTGCGCATTGTATGGGTGTGTGTTACATTAGATTCACTAGTAGCAGTGAGAAAAACATCACGGGGTGGTGCGCATTGTATGGCTGTGTGTTACATTTGATTCACTAGTAGGAGTGAGAAAAACATCACTGGGTGGTGCGCATTGTATGGGTGTGTGTTACATTAGATTCACTAGTAGGAGTGAGAAAAACATCACGGGGTGGTGCGCATTGTATGGGTGTGTGTCACATTAGATTCACTAGTAGGAGTGAGAAAAACATCACGGGGTGGTGCACATTGTATGTGTGTGTGTCTCATTAGATTCCCTAGTAGGAGTGAGAAAAACATCACGGGGAGGTGCGCATTGTATGGGTGTGTGTCACATTACATTCACTAGTAGCAGTGAGAAAAACATCACGGGGTGGTGCGCATTGTATGGGTGTGTGTCACATTACATTCACAAGGAGCAGTGAGAAAAACATCACGGGGTGGTGCGCATTGTATGGGTGTGTGTCACATTAGATTCACTAGTAGCAGTGAGAAAAACATCACGGGGTGGTGCGCATTGTATGGGTGTGTGTCACATTACATTCACTAGTAGCAGTGAGAAAAACATCACGGGGTGGTGCGCATTGTATGGGTGTGTGTCACATTACATTCACTAGTAGCAGTGAGAAAAACATCACGGGGTGGTGCGCATTGTATGGGTGTGTGTCACATTACATTCACTAGTAGCAGTGAGAAAAACATCACGGGGTGGTGCGCATTGTATGGGTGTGTGTTACATTAGATTCACTAGTAGCAGTGAGAAAAACATCACGGGGTGGTGCGCCTTGTATGGGTGTGTGTTACATTACATTCACTAGTAGGAGAGAGAAAAACATCACGGGGTGGTGCGCCTTGTATGGGTGTGTGTTACATTACATTCACCAGTAGGAGTGAGAAAAACATCACAGGGTGGTGAGCCTTGTATGGGTGTGTGTTACATTACATTCACCAGTAGGAGTGAGAAAAACATCACGGGGTGGTGCGCATTGTATGGGTGTGTGTTACATTACATTCACCAGTAGGAGAGAGAAAAACATCACGGGGTGGTGCGCCTTGTATGGGTGTGTGTTACATTACATTCACCAGTAGGAGTGAGAAAAACATCACGGGGTGGTGCGCATTATATGGGTGTGTGTTACATTACATTCACCAGTAGGAGTGAGAAAAACATCACGGGGTGGTGCGCATTGTATGGGTGTGTGTTACATTACATTCACCAGTAGGAGTGAGAAAAACATCACGGGGTGGTGCGCATTGTATGGGTGTGTGTTACATTACATTCACCAGTAGGAGTGAGAAAATCATCACGGGGTGGTGCGCATTGTATGGGTGTGTGTTACATTACATTCTCTAGTAGGAGTGAGAAAAACATCACGGGGTGGTGCGCATTGTATGGGTGTGTGTTACATTAGATTCTCTAGTAGGAGTGAGAAAAACATCACGGGGTGGTGCGCATTGTATGGGTGTGTGTTACATTAGATTCACTAGTAGCAGTGAGAAAAACATCACGGGGTGGTGCGCATTGTATGGCTGTGTGTTACATTTGATTCACTAGTAGGAGTGAGAAAAACATCACTGGGTGGTGCGCATTGTATGGGTGTGTGTTACATTAGATTCACTAGTAGGAGTGAGAAAAACATCACGGGGTGGTGCGCATTGTATGGGTGTGTGTCACATTAGATTCACTAGTAGGAGTGAGAAAAACATCACGGGGTGGTGCACATTGTATGTGTGTGTGTCTCATTAGATTCCCTAGTAGGAGTGAGAAAAACATCACGGGGTGGTGCGCATTGTATGTGTGTGTGTCACATTACATTCACTAGTAGCAGTGAGAAAAACATCACGGGGTGGTGCGCATTGTATGGGTGTGTGTTACATTACAATCACTAGTAGCAGTGAGAAAAACATCACGGGGTGGTGCGCATTGTATGGGTGTGTGTTACATTAGATTCACTAGTAGCAGTGAGAAAAACATCACGGGGTGGTGCGCATTGTATGGGTGTGTGTTACATTACATTCACTAGTAGGAGTGAGAAAAACATCACGGGGTGGTGCGCCTTGTATGGGTGTGTGTTACATTAGGTTCACTAGTAGGAGTGAGAAAAACATCACGGGGTGGTGCGCCTTGTATGGGTGTGTGTTACATTAGGTTCACTAGTAGGAGTGAGAAAAACATCACGGGGTGGTGCGCATTGTATGGGTGTGTGTTACATTAGATTCACTAGTAGGAGTGAGAAAAACATCTCGTGGTGGTGCGCATTGTATGGGTGTGTGTTACATTAGATACACTAGTAGGAGTGAGAAAAACATCACGGGGTGGTGCGCATTGTATGGGTGTGTGTTACATTAGATTCACTAGTAGCAGTGAGAAAAACATCATGGGGTGGTGCGCATTGTATGGGTGTGTGTTACATTAGATTCACTAGTAGCATTGAGAAAAACATCACGGGGTGGTGCGCATTGTTTGGGTGTGTGTTACATTAGATTCACTAGTAGCAGTGAGAAAAACATCACGGGGTGGTGCGCATTGTATGGGTGTGTGTTACATTACATTCACTAGTAGCAGTGAGAAAAACATCACGGGGTGGTGCGCATTGTATGGGTGTGTGTTACATTACATTCACTAGTAGCAGTGAGAAAAACATCACGGGGTGGTGCGCATTGTATGGGTGTGTGTTACATTACATTCACTAGTAGCAGTGAGAAAAACATCACGGGGTGGTGCGCATTGTATGGGTGTGTGTTACATTAGATTCACTAGTAGCAGTGAGAAAAACATCACGGGGTGGTGCGCATTGTATGGGTGTGTGTTACATTAGATTCACTAGTAGAAGTGAGAAAAACATCACGGGGTGGTGCGCATTGTTTGGGTGTGTGTTACATTAGATTCACTAGTAGCAGTGAGAAAAACATCACGGGGTGGTGCGCATTGTATGGGTGTGTGTTACATTAGATTCACTAGTAGCATTGAGAAAAACATCACGGGGTGGTGCGCATTGTATGGGTGTGTGTTACATTAGATTCACTAGTAGCAGTGAGAAAAACATCACGGGGTGGTGCGCATTGTATGGGGGTGTGTTACATTACATTCACTTGTAGCAGTGAGAAAAACATCACGGGGTGGTGCGCATTGTATGGGTGTGTGTTATATTACATTCACTAGTAGCAGTGAGAAAAACATCACGGCGTGGTGCGCATTGTATGGGTGTGTGTTACATTAGATTCACTAGTAGCAGTGAGAAAAACATCACGGGGTGGTGCGCATTGTATGGGTGTGTGTTACATTAGATTCACTAGTAGCAGTGAGAAAAACATCACGGGGTGGTGCGCATTGTATGGGTGTGTGTTACATTAGATTCACTAGTAGCAGTGAGAAAAACATCACGGGGTGGTGCGCATTGTATGGGTGTGTGTTACATTAGATTCACTAGTAGCAGTGAGAAAAACATCACGGGGTGGTGCGCATTGTATGGGTGTGTGTTACATTAGATTCACTAGTAGCAGTGAGAAAAACATCACGGGGTGGTGCGCATTGTATGGGTGTGTGTCACATTAGATTCACTAGTAGGAGTGAGAAAAACATCACGGGGTGGTGCGCATTGTATGGGTGTGTGTCACATTAGATTCACTAGTAGGAGTGAGAAAAACATCACGGGGTGGTGCGCATTGTATGGGTGTGTGTCACATTAGATTCACTAGTAGGAGTGAGAAAAACATCACGGGGTGGTGCGCATTGTATGTGTGTGTGTTTCATTAGATTCCCTAGTAGGAGTGAGAAAAACATAACGGGGTGGTGCGCATTGTATGGGTGTGTGCTACATTACATTCACTAGTAGCAGGGAGAAAAACATCACGGGGTGGTGCGCATTGTATGGGTGTGTGTTACATTACAATCACTAGTAGCAGTGAGAAAAACATCACGGGGTGGTGCGCATTGTATGGGTGTGTGTTACATTACATTCACTAGTAGCAGTGAGAAAAACATCACGGGGAGGTGCGCATTGTATGGGTGTGTGTTACATTACATTCACTAGTAGCATTGAGAAAAACATCACGGGGTGGTGCGCATTGTATGGGTGTGTGTTACATTACATTCACTAGTAGGAGTGAGAAAAACATCACGGGGTGGTGCGCCTTGTATGGGTGTGTGTTACATTACATTCACTAGTAGGAGTGAGAAAAACATCACGGGGTGGTCCGCCTTGTATGGGCGTGTGTTACATTAGATTCACTAGTAGGAGTGAGAAAAACATCACGGGGTGGTGCGCCTTGTATGGGTGTGTGTTACATTAGGTTCACTAGTAGGAGTGAGAAAAACATCACGGGGTGGTGCGCATTGAATGGGTGTGTGTTACATTAGATTCACTAGTAGGAGTGAGAAAAACATCACGGGGTGGTGCGCATTGTATGGGTGTGTGTTACATTAGATTCACTAGTAGGAGTGAGAAAAACATCACGGGGTGGTTCGCATTGTATGGGTGTGTGTTACATTAGATTCACTAGTAGGAGTGAGAAAAACATCACGGGGTGGTGCGCATTGTATGGGTGTGTGTTACATTAGATTCACTAGTAGCAGTGAGAAAAACATCACGGGGTGGTGCGCATTGTATGGGTGTGTGTTACATTAGATTCACTAGTAGCAGTGAGAAAAACATCACGGGGTGGTGCGCATTGTTTGGGTGTGTGTTACATTAGATTCACTAGTAGCAGTGAGAAAAACATCACGGGGTGGTGCGCATTGTATGGGTGTGTGTTACATTAGATTCACTAGTAGCAGTGAGAAAAACATCACGGGGTGGTGCGCATTGTATGGGTGTGTGTTACATTAGATTCACTAGTAGCAGTGAGAAAAACATCACGGGGTGGTGCGCATTGTATGGGTGTGTGTTACATTAGATTCACTAGTAGGAGTGAGAAAAACATCACGGGGTGGTGCACATTGTATGTGTGTGTGTCTCATTAGATTCCCTAGTAGGAGTGAGAAAAACATCACGGGGTGGTGCGCATTGTATGGGTGTGTGTCACATTACATTCACTAGTAGCAGTGAGAAAAACATCACGGGGTGGTGCGCATTGTATGGGTGTGTGTCACATTACATTCACAAGGAGCAGTGAGAAAAACATCACGGGGTGGTGCGCATTGTATGGGTGTGTGTCACATTAGATTCACTAGTAGCAGTGAGAAAAACATCACGGGGTGGTGCGCATTGTATGGGTGTGTGTCACATTACATTCACTAGTAGCAGTGAGAAAAACATCACGAGGTGGTGCGCATTGTATGGGTGTGTGTCACATTACATTCACTAGTAGCAGTGAGAAAAACATCACGGGGTGGTGCGCATTGTATGGGTGTGTGTTACATTACATTCACTAGTAGCAGTGAGAAAAACATCACGGGGTGGTGCGCATTGTATGGGTGTGTGTTACATTAGATTCACTAGTAGGAGTGAGAAAAACATCACGGGGTGGTGCGCCTTGTATGGGTGTGTGTTACATTACATTCACTAGTAGGAGTGAGAAAAACATCACGGGGTGGTGCGCCTTGTATGGGTGTGTGTTACATTACATTCACCAGTAGGAGAGAGAAAAACATCACGGGGTGGTGCGCCTTGTATGGGTGTGTGTTACATTACATTCACCAGTAGGAGTGAGAAAAACATCACAGGGTGGTGAGCCTTGTATGGGTGTGTGTTACATTACATTCACCAGTAGGAGTGAGAAAAACATCACGGGGTGGTGCGCATTGTATGGGTGTGTGTTACATTACATTCACCAGTAGGAGTGAGAAAAACATCACGGGGTGGTGCGCATTGTATGGGTGTGTGTTACATTACATTCACCAGTAGGAGTGAGAAAAACATAACGGGGTGGTGCGCCTTGTATGGGTGTGTGTTACATTAGATTCACTAGTAGGAGTGAGAAAAACATCACGGGGTGGTGCGCATTGTATGGGTGTGTGTTACATTACATTCACTAGTAGGAGTGAGAAAATCATCACGGGGTGGTGCGCATTGTATGGGTGTGTGTTATATTAGATTCACTAGTAGGAGTGAGAAAAACATCACGGGTGGTGCGCATTGTATGGGTGTGTGTTACATTACATTCACTAGTAGCAGTGAGAAAAACATCACGGGGTGGTGCGCATTGTATGGGTGTGTGTTACATTAGATTCACTAGTAGGAGTGAGAAAAACATCACGGGGTGGTGCGCATTGTATGGGTGTGTGTTACATTACATTCACTAGTAGCAGTGAGAAAAACATCACGGGGTGGTGCGCATTGTATGGGTGTGTGTTACATTAGATGCACTAGTAGGAGTGAGAAAAACATCACGGGGTGGTGCGCATTGTATGGGTGTGTGTTACATTACATTCACTAGTAGCAGTGAGAAAAACATCACGGGGTGGTGCGCATTGTATGGGTGTGTGTTACATTACATTCACTAGTAGCAGTGAGAAAAACATCACGGGGTGGTGCGCATTGTATGGGTGTGTGTTACATTACATTCACTAGTAGCAGTGAGAAAAACATCACGGGGTGGTGCGCATTGTATGGGTGTGTGTTACATTACATTCACTAGTAGCAGTGAGAAAAACATCACGGGGTGGTGCGCATTGTATGGGTGTGTGTTACATTACATTCACTAGTAGCAGTGAGAAAAACATCACGGGGTGGTGCGCATTGTATGGGCGTGTGTTACATTACATTCACTAGTAGCAGTGAGAAAAACATCACGGGGTGGTGCGCCTTTTATGGGCGTGTGTTACATTACATTCACTAGTAGCAGTGAGAAAAACATCACGGGGTGGTGCGCATTGTATGGGCGTGTGTTACATTAGATTCACTAGTAGCAGTGAGAAAAACATCACGGGGTGGTGCGCATTGTATGGGTGTGTGTTACATTAGATTCACTAGTAGCAGTGAGAAAAACATCACGGGGTGGTGCGCATTGTATGGGTGTGTGTTACATTAGATTCACTAGTAGCAGTGAGAAAAACATCACGGGGTGGTGCGCATTGTATGGCTGTGTGTTACATTAGATTCACTAGTAGCAGTGAGAAAAACATCACGGGGTGGTGCGCATTGTATGGCTGTGTGTTACATTTGATTCACTAGTAGGAGTGAGAAAAACATCACGGGGTGGTGCGCATTGTATGGGTGTGTGTTACATTAGATTCACTAGTAGGAGTGAGAAAAACATCACGGGGTGGTGCGCATTGTATGGGTGTGTGTCACATTAGATTCACTAGTAGGAGTGAGAAAAACATCACGGGGTGGTGCGCATTGTATGGGTGTGTGTTACATTAGATTCACTAGTAGCAGTGAGAAAAACATCACGGGGTGGTGCGCATTGTATGGGTGTGTGTTACATTAGATTCACTAGTAGCAGTGAGAAAAACATCACGGGGTGGTGCGCATTGTATGGGTGTGTGTTACATTAGATTCACTAGTAGCAGTGAGAAAAACATCACGGGGTGGTGCGCATTGTATGGGTGTGTGTTACATTAGATTCACTAGTAGCAGTGAGAAAAACATCACGGGGTGGTGCGCATTGTATGGGTGTGTGTCACATTAGATTCACTAGTAGGAGTGAGAAAAACATCACGGGGTGGTGCGCATTGTATGGGTGTGTGTCACATTAGATTCACTAGTAGGAGTGAGAAAAACATCACGGGGTGGTGCGCATTGTATGGGTGTGTGTCACATTAGATTCACTAGTAGGAGTGAGAAAAACATCACGGGGTGGTGCGCATTGTATGTGTGTGTGTTTCATTAGATTCCCTAGTAGGAGTGAGAAAAACATAACGGGGTGGTGCGCATTGTATGGGTGTGTGCTACATTACATTCACTAGTAGCAGGGAGAAAAACATCACGGGGTGGTGCGCATTGTATGGGTGTGTGTTACATTACAATCACTAGTAGCAGTGAGAAAAACATCACGGGGTGGTGCGCATTGTATGGGTGTGTGTTACATTACATTCACTAGTAGCAGTGAGAAAAACATCACGGGGAGGTGCGCATTGTATGGGTGTGTGTTACATTACATTCACTAGTAGCATTGAGAAAAACATCACGGGGTGGTGCGCATTGTATGGGTGTGTGTTACATTACATTCACTAGTAGGAGTGAGAAAAACATCACGGGGTGGTGCGCCTTGTATGGGTGTGTGTTACATTACATTCACTAGTAGGAGTGAGAAAAACATCACGGGGTGGTCCGCCTTGTATGGGCGTGTGTTACATTAGATTCACTAGTAGGAGTGAGAAAAACATCACGGGGTGGTGCGCCTTGTATGGGTGTGTGTTACATTAGGTTCACTAGTAGGAGTGAGAAAAACATCACGGGGTGGTGCGCATTGAATGGGTGTGTGTTACATTAGATTCACTAGTAGGAGTGAGAAAAACATCACGGGGTGGTGCGCATTGTATGGGTGTGTGTTACATTAGATTCACTAGTAGGAGTGAGAAAAAAATCACGGGGTGGTTCGCATTGTATGGGTGTGTGTTACATTAGATTCACTAGTAGGAGTGAGAAAAACATCACGGGGTGGTGCGCATTGTATGGGTGTGTGTTACATTAGATTCACTAGTAGCAGTGAGAAAAACATCACGGGGTGGTGCGCATTGTATGGGTGTGTGTTACATTAGATTCACTAGTAGCAGTGAGAAAAACATCACGGGGTGGTGCGCATTGTTTGGGTGTGTGTTACATTAGATTCACTAGTAGCAGTGAGAAAAACATCACGGGGTGGTGCGCATTGTATGGGTGTGTGTTACATTAGATTCACTAGTAGCAGTGAGAAAAACATCACGGGGTGGTGCGCATTGTATGGGTGTGTGTTACATTAGATTCACTAGTAGCAGTGAGAAAAACATCACGGGGTGGTGCGCATTGTATGGGTGTGTGTTACATTAGATTCACTAGTAGGAGTGAGAAAAACATCACGGGGTGGTGCACATTGTATGTGTGTGTGTCTCATTAGATTCCCTAGTAGGAGTGAGAAAAACATCACGGGGTGGTGCGCATTGTATGGGTGTGTGTCACATTACATTCACTAGTAGCAGTGAGAAAAACATCACGGGGTGGTGCGCATTGTATGGGTGTGTGTCACATTACATTCACAAGGAGCAGTGAGAAAAACATCACGGGGTGGTGCGCATTGTATGGGTGTGTGTCACATTAGATTCACTAGTAGCAGTGAGAAAAACATCACGGGGTGGTGCGCATTGTATGGGTGTGTGTCACATTACATTCACTAGTAGCAGTGAGAAAAACATCACGAGGTGGTGCGCATTGTATGGGTGTGTGTCACATTACATTCACTAGTAGCAGTGAGAAAAACATCACGGGGTGGTGCGCATTGTATGGGTGTGTGTTACATTACATTCACTAGTAGCAGTGAGAAAAACATCACGGGGTGGTGCGCATTGTATGGGTGTGTGTTACATTAGATTCACTAGTAGGAGTGAGAAAAACATCACGGGGTGGTGCGCCTTGTATGGGTGTGTGTTACATTACATTCACTAGTAGGAGTGAGAAAAACATCACGGGGTGGTGCGCCTTGTATGGGTGTGTGTTACATTACATTCACCAGTAGGAGAGAGAAAAACATCACGGGGTGGTGCGCCTTGTATGGGTGTGTGTTACATTACATTCACCAGTAGGAGTGAGAAAAACATCACAGGGTGGTGAGCCTTGTATGGGTGTGTGTTACATTACATTCACCAGTAGGAGTGAGAAAAACATCACGGGGTGGTGCGCATTGTATGGGTGTGTGTTACATTACATTCACCAGTAGGAGTGAGAAAAACATCACGGGGTGGTGCGCATTGTATGGGTGTGTGTTACATTACATTCACCAGTAGGAGTGAGAAAAACATAACGGGGTGGTGCGCCTTGTATGGGTGTGTGTTACATTAGATTCACTAGTAGGAGTGAGAAAAACATCACGGGGTGGTGCGCATTGTATGGGTGTGTGTTACATTACATTCACTAGTAGGAGTGAGAAAATCATCACGGGGTGGTGCGCATTGTATGGGTGTGTGTTATATTAGATTCACTAGTAGGAGTGAGAAAAACATCACGGGTGGTGCGCATTGTATGGGTGTGTGTTACATTACATTCACTAGTAGCAGTGAGAAAAACATCACGGGGTGGTGCGCATTGTATGGGTGTGTGTTACATTAGATTCACTAGTAGGAGTGAGAAAAACATCACGGGGTGGTGCGCATTGTATGGGTGTGTGTTACATTACATTCACTAGTAGCAGTGAGAAAAACATCACGGGGTGGTGCGCATTGTATGGGTGTGTGTTACATTAGATGCACTAGTAGGAGTGAGAAAAACATCACGGGGTGGTGCGCATTGTATGGGTGTGTGTTACATTACATTCACTAGTAGCAGTGAGAAAAACATCACGGGGTGGTGCGCATTGTATGGGTGTGTGTTACATTACATTCACTAGTAGCAGTGAGAAAAACATCACGGGGTGGTGCGCATTGTATGGGTGTGTGTTACATTACATTCACTAGTAGCAGTGAGAAAAACATCACGGGGTGGTGCGCATTGTATGGGTGTGTGTTACATTACATTCACTAGTAGCAGTGAGAAAAACATCACGGGGTGGTGCGCATTGTATGGGTGTGTGTTACATTACATTCACTAGTAGCAGTGAGAAAAACATCACGGGGTGGTGCGCATTGTATGGGCGTGTGTTACATTACATTCACTAGTAGCAGTGAGAAAAACATCACGGGGTGGTGCGCCTTTTATGGGCGTGTGTTACATTACATTCACTAGTAGCAGTGAGAAAAACATCACGGGGTGGTGCGCATTGTATGGGCGTGTGTTACATTAGATTCACTAGTAGCAGTGAGAAAAACATCACGGGGTGGTGCGCATTGTATGGGTGTGTGTTACATTAGATTCACTAGTAGCAGTGAGAAAAACATCACGGGGTGGTGCGCATTGTATGGGTGTGTGTTACATTAGATTCACTAGTAGCAGTGAGAAAAACATCACGGGGTGGTGCGCATTGTATGGCTGTGTGTTACATTAGATTCACTAGTAGCAGTGAGAAAAACATCACGGGGTGGTGCGCATTGTATGGCTGTGTGTTACATTTGATTCACTAGTAGGAGTGAGAAAAACATCACGGGGTGGTGCGCATTGTATGGGTGTGTGTTACATTAGATTCACTAGTAGGAGTGAGAAAAACATCACGGGGTGGTGCGCATTGTATGGGTGTGTGTCACATTAGATTCACTAGTAGGAGTGAGAAAAACATCACTGGGTGGTGCGCATTGTATGTGTGTGTGTCTCATTAGATTCCCTAGTAGGAGTGAGAAACACATCACGGGGTGGTGCGCATTGTATGGGTGTGTGTCACATTACATTCACTAGTAGCAGTGAGAAAAACATCACGGGGTGGTGCGCATTGTATGGGTGTGTGTCACATTACATTCACTAGTAGCAGTGAGAAAAACATCACGGGGTGGTGCGCATTGTATGGGTGTGTGTTACATTAGATTCACTAGTAGCAGTGAGAAAAACATCACGGGGTGGTGCGCATTGTATGGGTGTGTGTCACATTAGATTCACTAGTAGGAGTGAGAAAAACATCACGGGGTGGTGCGCATTGTATGGGTGTGTGTCACATTAGATTCACTAGTAGGAGTGAGAAAAACATCACGGGGTGGTGCGCATTGTATGGGTGTGTGTCACATTAGATTCACTAGTAGGAGTGAGAAAAACATCACGGGGTGGTGCGCATTGTATGTGTGTGTGTTTCATTAGATTCCCTAGTAGGAGTGAGAAAAACATAACGGGGTGGTGCGCATTGTATGGGTGTGTGCTACATTACATTCACTAGTAGCAGGGAGAAAAACATCACGGGGTGGTGCGCATTGTATGGGTGTGTGTTACATTACAATCACTAGTATCAGTGAGAAAAACATCACGGGGTGGTGCGCATTGTATGGGTGTGTGTTACATTACATTCACTTGTAGCAGTGAGAAAAACATCACGGGGAGGTGCGCATTGTATGGTTGTGTGTTACATTACATTCTCTAGTAGCAGTGAGAAAAACATCACGGGGTGGTGCGCATTGTATGGGTGTATGTTACATTACATTCACTAGTAGGATTGAGAAAAACATCACGGGGTGGTGCGCCTTGTATGGGTGTGTGTTACATTACATTCACTAGTAGGAGTGAGAAAAACATCACGGGGTGGTGCGCCTTGTATGGGCGTGTGTTACATTAGATTCACTAGTAGGAGTGAGAAAAACATCACGGGGTGGTGCGCCTTGTATGGGCGTGTGTTACATTAGGTTCACTAGTAGGAGTGAGAAAAACATCACGGGGTGGTGTGCATTGAATGGGTGTGTGTTACATTAGATTCACTAGTAGGAGTGAGAAAAACATCACGGGGTGGTGCGCATTGTATGGGTGTGTGTTACATTAGATTCACTAGTAGGAGTGAGAAAAACATCACGGGGTGGTTCGCATTGTATGGGTGTGTGTTACATTAGCTTCACTAGTAGGAGTGAGAAAAACATCACGGGGTGGTGCGCATTGTATGGGTGTGTGTTACATTAGATTCACTAGTAGCAGTGAGAAAAACATCACGGGGTGGTGCGCATTGTATGGGTGTGTGTTACATTAGATTCACTAGTAGCAGTGAGAAAAACATCACGGGGTGGTGCGCATTGTTTGGGTGTGTGTTACATTAGATTCACTAGTAGCAGTGAGAAAAACATCACGGGGTGGTGCGCATTGTATGGGTGTGTGTTACATTAGATTCACTAGTAGCAGTGAGAAAAACATCACGGGGTGGTGCGCATTGTATGGGTGTGTGTTACATTAGATTCACTAGTAGCAGTGAGAAAAACATCACGGGGTGGTGCGCATTGTATGGGTGTGTGTTACATTAGATTCACTAGTAGGAGTGAGAAAAACATCACGGGGTGGTGCGCATTGTATGGGTGTGTGTTACATTAGATTCACTAGTAGCAGTGAGAAAAACATCACGGGGTGGTGCGCATTGTATGGGTGTGTGTTACATTAGATTCACTAGTAGCAGTGAGAAAAACATCACGGGGTGGTGCGCATTGTATGGGTGTGTGTTACATTACATTCAATAGTAGCAGTGAGAAAAACATCACGGGGTGGTGCGCATTGTATGGGTGTGTGTTACATTAGATTCACTAGTAGCAGTGAGAAAAACATCACGGGGTGGTGCGCATTGTATGGGTGTGTGTTACATTAGATTCACTAGTAGCAGTGAGAAAAACATCACGGGGTGGTGCGCATTGTATGGGTGTGTGTTACATTAGATTCACTAGTAGCAGTGAGAAAAACATCACGGGGTGGTGCGCATTGTATGGGTGTGTGTTACATTAGATTCACTAGTAGCAGTGAGAAAAACATCACGGGGTGGTGCGCATTGTATGGGTGTGTGTTACATTACATTCACTAGTAGCAGTGAGAAAAACATCACACTGTGGTGCGCATTGTATGGGTGTGTGTTACATTACATTCACTAGTAGCAGTGAGAAAAACATCACGGGGTGGTGCGCATTGTATGGGTGTGTGTTACATTAGATTCACTAGTAGCAGTGAGAAAAACATCACGGGGTGGTGCGCATTGTATGGGTGTGTGTTACATTACATTCACTAGTAGCAGTGAGAAAAACATCACGGGGTGGTGCGCATTGTATGGCTGTGTGTTACATTTGATTCACTAGTAGGAGTGAGAAAAACATCACGGGGTGGTGCGCATTGTATGGGTGTGTGTTACATTAGATTCACTAGTAGGAGTGAGAAAAACATCACGGGGTGGTGCGCATTGTATGGGTGTGTGTCACATTAGATTCACTAGTAGGAGTGAGAAAAACATCACGGGGTGGTGCACATTGTATGTGTGTGTGTCTCATTAGATTCCCTGGTAGGAGTGAGAAAAACATCACGGGGTGGTGCGCATTGTATGGGTGTGTGTCACATTACATTCACTAGTAGCAGTGAGAAAAACATCACGGGGTGGTGCGCATTGTATGGGTGTGTGTTACATTACATTCACTAGTAGGAGTGAGAAAATCATCACGGGGTGGTGCGCATTGTATGGGTGTGTGTTACATTACATTCACTAGTAGGAGTGAGAAAAACATCACGGGTGGTGCGCATTGTATGGGTGTGTGTTACATTACATTCTCTAGTAGGAGTGAGAAAAACATCACGGGGTGGTGCGCATTGTATGGGTGTGTGTTACATTAGATTCACTAGTAGCAGTGAGAAAAACATCACGGGGTGGTGCGCATTGTATGGGTGTGTGTTACATTAGATTCACTAGTAGCAGTGAGAAAAACATCACGGGGTGGTGCGCATTGTATGGGTGTGTGTTACATTAGATTCACTAGTAGCAGTGAGAAAAACATCACGGGGTGGTGCGCATTGTATGGCTGTGTGTTACATTTGATTCACTAGTAGGAGTGAGAAAAACATCACTGGGTGGTGCGCATTGTATGGGTGTGTGTTACATTAGATTCACTAGTAGGAGTGAGAAAAACATCACGGGGTGGTGCGCATTGTATGGGTGTGTGTCACATTAGATTCACTAGTAGGAGTGAGAAAAACATCACGGGGTGGTGCACATTGTATGTGTGTGTGTCTCATTAGATTCCCTAGTAGGAGTGAGAAAAACATCACGGGGAGGTGCGCATTGTATGGGTGTGTGTCACATTACATTCACTAGTAGCAGTGAGAAAAACATCACGGGGTGGTGCGCATTGTATGGGTGTGTGTCACATTACATTCACAAGGAGCAGTGAGAAAAACATCACGGGGTGGTGCGCATTGTATGGGTGTGTGTCACATTAGATTCACTAGTAGCAGTGAGAAAAACATCACGGGGTGGTGCGCATTGTATGGGTGTGTGTCACATTACATTCACTAGTAGCAGTGAGAAAAACATCACGGGGTGGTGCGCATTGTATGGGTGTGTGTCACATTACATTCACTAGTAGCAGTGAGAAAAACATCACGGGGTGGTGCGCATTGTATGGGTGTGTGTCACATTACATTCACTAGTAGCAGTGAGAAAAACATCACGGGGTGGTGCGCATTGTATGGGTGTGTGTTACATTAGATTCACTAGTAGCAGTGAGAAAAACATCACGGGGTGGTGCGCCTTGTATGGGTGTGTGTTACATTACATTCACTAGTAGGAGAGAGAAAAACATCACGGGGTGGTGCGCCTTGTATGGGTGTGTGTTACATTACATTCACCAGTAGGAGTGAGAAAAACATCACAGGGTGGTGAGCCTTGTATGGGTGTGTGTTACATTACATTCACCAGTAGGAGTGAGAAAAACATCACGGGGTGGTGCGCATTGTATGGGTGTGTGTTACATTACATTCACCAGTAGGAGAGAGAAAAACATCACGGGGTGGTGCGCCTTGTATGGGTGTGTGTTACATTACATTCACCAGTAGGAGTGAGAAAAACATCACGGGGTGGTGCGCATTATATGGGTGTGTGTTACATTACATTCACCAGTAGGAGTGAGAAAAACATCACGGGGTGGTGCGCATTGTATGGGTGTGTGTTACATTACATTCACCAGTAGGAGTGAGAAAAACATCACGGGGTGGTGCGCATTGTATGGGTGTGTGTTACATTACATTCACCAGTAGGAGTGAGAAAATCATCACGGGGTGGTGCGCATTGTATGGGTGTGTGTTACATTACATTCTCTAGTAGGAGTGAGAAAAACATCACGGGGTGGTGCGCATTGTATGGGTGTGTGTTACATTAGATTCTCTAGTAGGAGTGAGAAAAACATCACGGGGTGGTGCGCATTGTATGGGTGTGTGTTACATTAGATTCACTAGTAGCAGTGAGAAAAACATCACGGGGTGGTGCGCATTGTATGGCTGTGTGTTACATTTGATTCACTAGTAGGAGTGAGAAAAACATCACTGGGTGGTGCGCATTGTATGGGTGTGTGTTACATTAGATTCACTAGTAGGAGTGAGAAAAACATCACGGGGTGGTGCGCATTGTATGGGTGTGTGTCACATTAGATTCACTAGTAGGAGTGAGAAAAACATCACGGGGTGGTGCACATTGTATGTGTGTGTGTCTCATTAGATTCCCTAGTAGGAGTGAGAAAAACATCACGGGGTGGTGCGCATTGTATGTGTGTGTGTCACATTACATTCACTAGTAGCAGTGAGAAAAACATCACGGGGTGGTGCGCATTGTATGGGTGTGTGTTACATTACAATCACTAGTAGCAGTGAGAAAAACATCACGGGGTGGTGCGCATTGTATGGGTGTGTGTTACATTAGATTCACTAGTAGCAGTGAGAAAAACATCACGGGGTGGTGCGCATTGTATGGGTGTGTGTTACATTACATTCACTAGTAGGAGTGAGAAAAACATCACGGGGTGGTGCGCCTTGTATGGGTGTGTGTTACATTAGGTTCACTAGTAGGAGTGAGAAAAACATCACGGGGTGGTGCGCCTTGTATGGGTGTGTGTTACATTAGGTTCACTAGTAGGAGTGAGAAAAACATCACGGGGTGGTGCGCATTGTATGGGTGTGTGTTACATTAGATTCACTAGTAGGAGTGAGAAAAACATCTCGTGGTGGTGCGCATTGTATGGGTGTGTGTTACATTAGATACACTAGTAGGAGTGAGAAAAACATCACGGGGTGGTGCGCATTGTATGGGTGTGTGTTACATTAGATTCACTAGTAGCAGTGAGAAAAACATCATGGGGTGGTGCGCATTGTATGGGTGTGTGTTACATTAGATTCACTAGTAGCATTGAGAAAAACATCACGGGGTGGTGCGCATTGTTTGGGTGTGTGTTACATTAGATTCACTAGTAGCAGTGAGAAAAACATCACGGGGTGGTGCGCATTGTATGGGTGTGTGTTACATTACATTCACTAGTAGCAGTGAGAAAAACATCACGGGGTGGTGCGCATTGTATGGGTGTGTGTTACATTACATTCACTAGTAGCAGTGAGAAAAACATCACGGGGTGGTGCGCATTGTATGGGTGTGTGTTACATTACATTCACTAGTAGCAGTGAGAAAAACATCACGGGGTGGTGCGCATTGTATGGGTGTGTGTTACATTAGATTCACTAGTAGCAGTGAGAAAAACATCACGGGGTGGTGCGCATTGTATGGGTGTGTGTTACATTAGATTCACTAGTAGAAGTGAGAAAAACATCACGGGGTGGTGCGCATTGTTTGGGTGTGTGTTACATTAGATTCACTAGTAGCAGTGAGAAAAACATCACGGGGTGGTGCGCATTGTATGGGTGTGTGTTACATTAGATTCACTAGTAGCATTGAGAAAAACATCACGGGGTGGTGCGCATTGTATGGGTGTGTGTTACATTAGATTCACTAGTAGCAGTGAGAAAAACATCACGGGGTGGTGCGCATTGTATGGGGGTGTGTTACATTACATTCACTTGTAGCAGTGAGAAAAACATCACGGGGTGGTGCGCATTGTATGGGTGTGTGTTATATTACATTCACTAGTAGCAGTGAGAAAAACATCACGGCGTGGTGCGCATTGTATGGGTGTGTGTTACATTAGATTCACTAGTAGCAGTGAGAAAAACATCACGGGGTGGTGCGCATTGTATGGGTGTGTGTTACATTAGATTCACTAGTAGCAGTGAGAAAAACATCACGGGGTGGTGCGCATTGTATGGGTGTGTGTTACATTAGATTCACTAGTAGCAGTGAGAAAAACATCACGGGGTGGTGCGCATTGTATGGGTGTGTGTTACATTAGATTCACTAGTAGCAGTGAGAAAAACATCACGGGGTGGTGCGCATTGTATGGGTGTGTGTTACATTAGATTCACTAGTAGCAGTGAGAAAAACATCACGGGGTGGTGCGCATTGTATGGGTGTGTGTCACATTAGATTCACTAGTAGGAGTGAGAAAAACATCACGGGGTGGTGCGCATTGTATGGGTGTGTGTCACATTAGATTCACTAGTAGGAGTGAGAAAAACATCACGGGGTGGTGCGCATTGTATGGGTGTGTGTCACATTAGATTCACTAGTAGGAGTGAGAAAAACATCACGGGGTGGTGCGCATTGTATGTGTGTGTGTTTCATTAGATTCCCTAGTAGGAGTGAGAAAAACATAACGGGGTGGTGCGCATTGTATGGGTGTGTGCTACATTACATTCACTAGTAGCAGGGAGAAAAACATCACGGGGTGGTGCGCATTGTATGGGTGTGTGTTACATTACAATCACTAGTAGCAGTGAGAAAAACATCACGGGGTGGTGCGCATTGTATGGGTGTGTGTTACATTACATTCACTAGTAGCAGTGAGAAAAACATCACGGGGAGGTGCGCATTGTATGGGTGTGTGTTACATTACATTCACTAGTAGCATTGAGAAAAACATCACGGGGTGGTGCGCATTGTATGGGTGTGTGTTACATTACATTCACTAGTAGGAGTGAGAAAAACATCACGGGGTGGTGCGCCTTGTATGGGTGTGTGTTACATTACATTCACTAGTAGGAGTGAGAAAAACATCACGGGGTGGTCCGCCTTGTATGGGCGTGTGTTACATTAGATTCACTAGTAGGAGTGAGAAAAACATCACGGGGTGGTGCGCCTTGTATGGGTGTGTGTTACATTAGGTTCACTAGTAGGAGTGAGAAAAACATCACGGGGTGGTGCGCATTGAATGGGTGTGTGTTACATTAGATTCACTAGTAGGAGTGAGAAAAACATCACGGGGTGGTGCGCATTGTATGGGTGTGTGTTACATTAGATTCACTAGTAGGAGTGAGAAAAACATCACGGGGTGGTTCGCATTGTATGGGTGTGTGTTACATTAGATTCACTAGTAGGAGTGAGAAAAACATCACGGGGTGGTGCGCATTGTATGGGTGTGTGTTACATTAGATTCACTAGTAGCAGTGAGAAAAACATCACGGGGTGGTGCGCATTGTATGGGTGTGTGTTACATTAGATTCACTAGTAGCAGTGAGAAAAACATCACGGGGTGGTGCGCATTGTTTGGGTGTGTGTTACATTAGATTCACTAGTAGCAGTGAGAAAAACATCACGGGGTGGTGCGCATTGTATGGGTGTGTGTTACATTAGATTCACTAGTAGCAGTGAGAAAAACATCACGGGGTGGTGCGCATTGTATGGGTGTGTGTTACATTAGATTCACTAGTAGCAGTGAGAAAAACATCACGGGGTGGTGCGCATTGTATGGGTGTGTGTTACATTAGATTCACTAGTAGGAGTGAGAAAAACATCACGGGGTGGTGCACATTGTATGTGTGTGTGTCTCATTAGATTCCCTAGTAGGAGTGAGAAAAACATCACGGGGTGGTGCGCATTGTATGGGTGTGTGTCACATTACATTCACTAGTAGCAGTGAGAAAAACATCACGGGGTGGTGCGCATTGTATGGGTGTGTGTCACATTACATTCACAAGGAGCAGTGAGAAAAACATCACGGGGTGGTGCGCATTGTATGGGTGTGTGTCACATTAGATTCACTAGTAGCAGTGAGAAAAACATCACGGGGTGGTGCGCATTGTATGGGTGTGTGTCACATTACATTCACTAGTAGCAGTGAGAAAAACATCACGAGGTGGTGCGCATTGTATGGGTGTGTGTCACATTACATTCACTAGTAGCAGTGAGAAAAACATCACGGGGTGGTGCGCATTGTATGGGTGTGTGTTACATTACATTCACTAGTAGCAGTGAGAAAAACATCACGGGGTGGTGCGCATTGTATGGGTGTGTGTTACATTAGATTCACTAGTAGGAGTGAGAAAAACATCACGGGGTGGTGCGCCTTGTATGGGTGTGTGTTACATTACATTCACTAGTAGGAGTGAGAAAAACATCACGGGGTGGTGCGCCTTGTATGGGTGTGTGTTACATTACATTCACCAGTAGGAGAGAGAAAAACATCACGGGGTGGTGCGCCTTGTATGGGTGTGTGTTACATTACATTCACCAGTAGGAGTGAGAAAAACATCACAGGGTGGTGAGCCTTGTATGGGTGTGTGTTACATTACATTCACCAGTAGGAGTGAGAAAAACATCACGGGGTGGTGCGCATTGTATGGGTGTGTGTTACATTACATTCACCAGTAGGAGTGAGAAAAACATCACGGGGTGGTGCGCATTGTATGGGTGTGTGTTACATTACATTCACCAGTAGGAGTGAGAAAAACATAACGGGGTGGTGCGCCTTGTATGGGTGTGTGTTACATTAGATTCACTAGTAGGAGTGAGAAAAACATCACGGGGTGGTGCGCATTGTATGGGTGTGTGTTACATTACATTCACTAGTAGGAGTGAGAAAATCATCACGGGGTGGTGCGCATTGTATGGGTGTGTGTTATATTAGATTCACTAGTAGGAGTGAGAAAAACATCACGGGTGGTGCGCATTGTATGGGTGTGTGTTACATTACATTCACTAGTAGCAGTGAGAAAAACATCACGGGGTGGTGCGCATTGTATGGGTGTGTGTTACATTAGATTCACTAGTAGGAGTGAGAAAAACATCACGGGGTGGTGCGCATTGTATGGGTGTGTGTTACATTACATTCACTAGTAGCAGTGAGAAAAACATCACGGGGTGGTGCGCATTGTATGGGTGTGTGTTACATTAGATGCACTAGTAGGAGTGAGAAAAACATCACGGGGTGGTGCGCATTGTATGGGTGTGTGTTACATTACATTCACTAGTAGCAGTGAGAAAAACATCACGGGGTGGTGCGCATTGTATGGGTGTGTGTTACATTACATTCACTAGTAGCAGTGAGAAAAACATCACGGGGTGGTGCGCATTGTATGGGTGTGTGTTACATTACATTCACTAGTAGCAGTGAGAAAAACATCACGGGGTGGTGCGCATTGTATGGGTGTGTGTTACATTACATTCACTAGTAGCAGTGAGAAAAACATCACGGGGTGGTGCGCATTGTATGGGTGTGTGTTACATTACATTCACTAGTAGCAGTGAGAAAAACATCACGGGGTGGTGCGCATTGTATGGGCGTGTGTTACATTACATTCACTAGTAGCAGTGAGAAAAACATCACGGGGTGGTGCGCCTTTTATGGGCGTGTGTTACATTACATTCACTAGTAGCAGTGAGAAAAACATCACGGGGTGGTGCGCATTGTATGGGCGTGTGTTACATTAGATTCACTAGTAGCAGTGAGAAAAACATCACGGGGTGGTGCGCATTGTATGGGTGTGTGTTACATTAGATTCACTAGTAGCAGTGAGAAAAACATCACGGGGTGGTGCGCATTGTATGGGTGTGTGTTACATTAGATTCACTAGTAGCAGTGAGAAAAACATCACGGGGTGGTGCGCATTGTATGGCTGTGTGTTACATTAGATTCACTAGTAGCAGTGAGAAAAACATCACGGGGTGGTGCGCATTGTATGGCTGTGTGTTACATTTGATTCACTAGTAGGAGTGAGAAAAACATCACGGGGTGGTGCGCATTGTATGGGTGTGTGTTACATTAGATTCACTAGTAGGAGTGAGAAAAACATCACGGGGTGGTGCGCATTGTATGGGTGTGTGTCACATTAGATTCACTAGTAGGAGTGAGAAAAACATCACGGGGTGGTGCGCATTGTATGGGTGTGTGTTACATTAGATTCACTAGTAGCAGTGAGAAAAACATCACGGGGTGGTGCGCATTGTATGGGTGTGTGTTACATTAGATTCACTAGTAGCAGTGAGAAAAACATCACGGGGTGGTGCGCATTGTATGGGTGTGTGTTACATTAGATTCACTAGTAGCAGTGAGAAAAACATCACGGGGTGGTGCGCATTGTATGGGTGTGTGTTACATTAGATTCACTAGTAGCAGTGAGAAAAACATCACGGGGTGGTGCGCATTGTATGGGTGTGTGTCACATTAGATTCACTAGTAGGAGTGAGAAAAACATCACGGGGTGGTGCGCATTGTATGGGTGTGTGTCACATTAGATTCACTAGTAGGAGTGAGAAAAACATCACGGGGTGGTGCGCATTGTATGGGTGTGTGTCACATTAGATTCACTAGTAGGAGTGAGAAAAACATCACGGGGTGGTGCGCATTGTATGTGTGTGTGTTTCATTAGATTCCCTAGTAGGAGTGAGAAAAACATAACGGGGTGGTGCGCATTGTATGGGTGTGTGCTACATTACATTCACTAGTAGCAGGGAGAAAAACATCACGGGGTGGTGCGCATTGTATGGGTGTGTGTTACATTACAATCACTAGTAGCAGTGAGAAAAACATCACGGGGTGGTGCGCATTGTATGGGTGTGTGTTACATTACATTCACTAGTAGCAGTGAGAAAAACATCACGGGGAGGTGCGCATTGTATGGGTGTGTGTTACATTACATTCACTAGTAGCATTGAGAAAAACATCACGGGGTGGTGCGCATTGTATGGGTGTGTGTTACATTACATTCACTAGTAGGAGTGAGAAAAACATCACGGGGTGGTGCGCCTTGTATGGGTGTGTGTTACATTACATTCACTAGTAGGAGTGAGAAAAACATCACGGGGTGGTCCGCCTTGTATGGGCGTGTGTTACATTAGATTCACTAGTAGGAGTGAGAAAAACATCACGGGGTGGTGCGCCTTGTATGGGTGTGTGTTACATTAGGTTCACTAGTAGGAGTGAGAAAAACATCACGGGGTGGTGCGCATTGAATGGGTGTGTGTTACATTAGATTCACTAGTAGGAGTGAGAAAAACATCACGGGGTGGTGCGCATTGTATGGGTGTGTGTTACATTAGATTCACTAGTAGGAGTGAGAAAAAAATCACGGGGTGGTTCGCATTGTATGGGTGTGTGTTACATTAGATTCACTAGTAGGAGTGAGAAAAACATCACGGGGTGGTGCGCATTGTATGGGTGTGTGTTACATTAGATTCACTAGTAGCAGTGAGAAAAACATCACGGGGTGGTGCGCATTGTATGGGTGTGTGTTACATTAGATTCACTAGTAGCAGTGAGAAAAACATCACGGGGTGGTGCGCATTGTTTGGGTGTGTGTTACATTAGATTCACTAGTAGCAGTGAGAAAAACATCACGGGGTGGTGCGCATTGTATGGGTGTGTGTTACATTAGATTCACTAGTAGCAGTGAGAAAAACATCACGGGGTGGTGCGCATTGTATGGGTGTGTGTTACATTAGATTCACTAGTAGCAGTGAGAAAAACATCACGGGGTGGTGCGCATTGTATGGGTGTGTGTTACATTAGATTCACTAGTAGGAGTGAGAAAAACATCACGGGGTGGTGCACATTGTATGTGTGTGTGTCTCATTAGATTCCCTAGTAGGAGTGAGAAAAACATCACGGGGTGGTGCGCATTGTATGGGTGTGTGTCACATTACATTCACTAGTAGCAGTGAGAAAAACATCACGGGGTGGTGCGCATTGTATGGGTGTGTGTCACATTACATTCACAAGGAGCAGTGAGAAAAACATCACGGGGTGGTGCGCATTGTATGGGTGTGTGTCACATTAGATTCACTAGTAGCAGTGAGAAAAACATCACGGGGTGGTGCGCATTGTATGGGTGTGTGTCACATTACATTCACTAGTAGCAGTGAGAAAAACATCACGAGGTGGTGCGCATTGTATGGGTGTGTGTCACATTACATTCACTAGTAGCAGTGAGAAAAACATCACGGGGTGGTGCGCATTGTATGGGTGTGTGTTACATTACATTCACTAGTAGCAGTGAGAAAAACATCACGGGGTGGTGCGCATTGTATGGGTGTGTGTTACATTAGATTCACTAGTAGGAGTGAGAAAAACATCACGGGGTGGTGCGCCTTGTATGGGTGTGTGTTACATTACATTCACTAGTAGGAGTGAGAAAAACATCACGGGGTGGTGCGCCTTGTATGGGTGTGTGTTACATTACATTCACCAGTAGGAGAGAGAAAAACATCACGGGGTGGTGCGCCTTGTATGGGTGTGTGTTACATTACATTCACCAGTAGGAGTGAGAAAAACATCACAGGGTGGTGAGCCTTGTATGGGTGTGTGTTACATTACATTCACCAGTAGGAGTGAGAAAAACATCACGGGGTGGTGCGCATTGTATGGGTGTGTGTTACATTACATTCACCAGTAGGAGTGAGAAAAACATCACGGGGTGGTGCGCATTGTATGGGTGTGTGTTACATTACATTCACCAGTAGGAGTGAGAAAAACATAACGGGGTGGTGCGCCTTGTATGGGTGTGTGTTACATTAGATTCACTAGTAGGAGTGAGAAAAACATCACGGGGTGGTGCGCATTGTATGGGTGTGTGTTACATTACATTCACTAGTAGGAGTGAGAAAATCATCACGGGGTGGTGCGCATTGTATGGGTGTGTGTTATATTAGATTCACTAGTAGGAGTGAGAAAAACATCACGGGTGGTGCGCATTGTATGGGTGTGTGTTACATTACATTCACTAGTAGCAGTGAGAAAAACATCACGGGGTGGTGCGCATTGTATGGGTGTGTGTTACATTAGATTCACTAGTAGGAGTGAGAAAAACATCACGGGGTGGTGCGCATTGTATGGGTGTGTGTTACATTACATTCACTAGTAGCAGTGAGAAAAACATCACGGGGTGGTGCGCATTGTATGGGTGTGTGTTACATTAGATGCACTAGTAGGAGTGAGAAAAACATCACGGGGTGGTGCGCATTGTATGGGTGTGTGTTACATTACATTCACTAGTAGCAGTGAGAAAAACATCACGGGGTGGTGCGCATTGTATGGGTGTGTGTTACATTACATTCACTAGTAGCAGTGAGAAAAACATCACGGGGTGGTGCGCATTGTATGGGTGTGTGTTACATTACATTCACTAGTAGCAGTGAGAAAAACATCACGGGGTGGTGCGCATTGTATGGGTGTGTGTTACATTACATTCACTAGTAGCAGTGAGAAAAACATCACGGGGTGGTGCGCATTGTATGGGTGTGTGTTACATTACATTCACTAGTAGCAGTGAGAAAAACATCACGGGGTGGTGCGCATTGTATGGGCGTGTGTTACATTACATTCACTAGTAGCAGTGAGAAAAACATCACGGGGTGGTGCGCCTTTTATGGGCGTGTGTTACATTACATTCACTAGTAGCAGTGAGAAAAACATCACGGGGTGGTGCGCATTGTATGGGCGTGTGTTACATTAGATTCACTAGTAGCAGTGAGAAAAACATCACGGGGTGGTGCGCATTGTATGGGTGTGTGTTACATTAGATTCACTAGTAGCAGTGAGAAAAACATCACGGGGTGGTGCGCATTGTATGGGTGTGTGTTACATTAGATTCACTAGTAGCAGTGAGAAAAACATCACGGGGTGGTGCGCATTGTATGGCTGTGTGTTACATTAGATTCACTAGTAGCAGTGAGAAAAACATCACGGGGTGGTGCGCATTGTATGGCTGTGTGTTACATTTGATTCACTAGTAGGAGTGAGAAAAACATCACGGGGTGGTGCGCATTGTATGGGTGTGTGTTACATTAGATTCACTAGTAGGAGTGAGAAAAACATCACGGGGTGGTGCGCATTGTATGGGTGTGTGTCACATTAGATTCACTAGTAGGAGTGAGAAAAACATCACTGGGTGGTGCGCATTGTATGTGTGTGTGTCTCATTAGATTCCCTAGTAGGAGTGAGAAACACATCACGGGGTGGTGCGCATTGTATGGGTGTGTGTCACATTACATTCACTAGTAGCAGTGAGAAAAACATCACGGGGTGGTGCGCATTGTATGGGTGTGTGTCACATTACATTCACTAGTAGCAGTGAGAAAAACATCACGGGGTGGTGCGCATTGTATGGGTGTGTGTTACATTAGATTCACTAGTAGCAGTGAGAAAAACATCACGGGGTGGTGCGCATTGTATGGGTGTGTGTCACATTAGATTCACTAGTAGGAGTGAGAAAAACATCACGGGGTGGTGCGCATTGTATGGGTGTGTGTCACATTAGATTCACTAGTAGGAGTGAGAAAAACATCACGGGGTGGTGCGCATTGTATGGGTGTGTGTCACATTAGATTCACTAGTAGGAGTGAGAAAAACATCACGGGGTGGTGCGCATTGTATGTGTGTGTGTTTCATTAGATTCCCTAGTAGGAGTGAGAAAAACATAACGGGGTGGTGCGCATTGTATGGGTGTGTGCTACATTACATTCACTAGTAGCAGGGAGAAAAACATCACGGGGTGGTGCGCATTGTATGGGTGTGTGTTACATTACAATCACTAGTATCAGTGAGAAAAACATCACGGGGTGGTGCGCATTGTATGGGTGTGTGTTACATTACATTCACTTGTAGCAGTGAGAAAAACATCACGGGGAGGTGCGCATTGTATGGTTGTGTGTTACATTACATTCTCTAGTAGCAGTGAGAAAAACATCACGGGGTGGTGCGCATTGTATGGGTGTATGTTACATTACATTCACTAGTAGGATTGAGAAAAACATCACGGGGTGGTGCGCCTTGTATGGGTGTGTGTTACATTACATTCACTAGTAGGAGTGAGAAAAACATCACGGGGTGGTGCGCCTTGTATGGGCGTGTGTTACATTAGATTCACTAGTAGGAGTGAGAAAAACATCACGGGGTGGTGCGCCTTGTATGGGCGTGTGTTACATTAGGTTCACTAGTAGGAGTGAGAAAAACATCACGGGGTGGTGTGCATTGAATGGGTGTGTGTTACATTAGATTCACTAGTAGGAGTGAGAAAAACATCACGGGGTGGTGCGCATTGTATGGGTGTGTGTTACATTAGATTCACTAGTAGGAGTGAGAAAAACATCACGGGGTGGTTCGCATTGTATGGGTGTGTGTTACATTAGCTTCACTAGTAGGAGTGAGAAAAACATCACGGGGTGGTGCGCATTGTATGGGTGTGTGTTACATTAGATTCACTAGTAGCAGTGAGAAAAACATCACGGGGTGGTGCGCATTGTATGGGTGTGTGTTACATTAGATTCACTAGTAGCAGTGAGAAAAACATCACGGGGTGGTGCGCATTGTTTGGGTGTGTGTTACATTAGATTCACTAGTAGCAGTGAGAAAAACATCACGGGGTGGTGCGCATTGTATGGGTGTGTGTTACATTAGATTCACTAGTAGCAGTGAGAAAAACATCACGGGGTGGTGCGCATTGTATGGGTGTGTGTTACATTAGATTCACTAGTAGCAGTGAGAAAAACATCACGGGGTGGTGCGCATTGTATGGGTGTGTGTTACATTAGATTCACTAGTAGGAGTGAGAAAAACATCACGGGGTGGTGCGCATTGTATGGGTGTGTGTTACATTAGATTCACTAGTAGCAGTGAGAAAAACATCACGGGGTGGTGCGCATTGTATGGGTGTGTGTTACATTAGATTCACTAGTAGCAGTGAGAAAAACATCACGGGGTGGTGCGCATTGTATGGGTGTGTGTTACATTACATTCAATAGTAGCAGTGAGAAAAACATCACGGGGTGGTGCGCATTGTATGGGTGTGTGTTACATTAGATTCACTAGTAGCAGTGAGAAAAACATCACGGGGTGGTGCGCATTGTATGGGTGTGTGTTACATTAGATTCACTAGTAGCAGTGAGAAAAACATCACGGGGTGGTGCGCATTGTATGGGTGTGTGTTACATTAGATTCACTAGTAGCAGTGAGAAAAACATCACGGGGTGGTGCGCATTGTATGGGTGTGTGTTACATTAGATTCACTAGTAGCAGTGAGAAAAACATCACGGGGTGGTGCGCATTGTATGGGTGTGTGTTACATTACATTCACTAGTAGCAGTGAGAAAAACATCACACTGTGGTGCGCATTGTATGGGTGTGTGTTACATTACATTCACTAGTAGCAGTGAGAAAAACATCACGGGGTGGTGCGCATTGTATGGGTGTGTGTTACATTAGATTCACTAGTAGCAGTGAGAAAAACATCACGGGGTGGTGCGCATTGTATGGGTGTGTGTTACATTACATTCACTAGTAGCAGTGAGAAAAACATCACGGGGTGGTGCGCATTGTATGGCTGTGTGTTACATTTGATTCACTAGTAGGAGTGAGAAAAACATCACGGGGTGGTGCGCATTGTATGGGTGTGTGTTACATTAGATTCACTAGTAGGAGTGAGAAAAACATCACGGGGTGGTGCGCATTGTATGGGTGTGTGTCACATTAGATTCACTAGTAGGAGTGAGAAAAACATCACGGGGTGGTGCACATTGTATGTGTGTGTGTCTCATTAGATTCCCTGGTAGGAGTGAGAAAAACATCACGGGGTGGTGCGCATTGTATGGGTGTGTGTCACATTACATTCACTAGTAGCAGTGAGAAAAACATCACGGGGTGGTGCGCATTGTATGGGTGTGTGTCACATTACATTCACAAGTAGCAGTGAGAAAAACATCGCGGGGTGGTGCGCATTGTATGGGTGTGTGTCACATTAGATTCACTAGTAGCAGTGAGAAAAACATCACGGGGTGGTGGGCATTGTATGGGTGTGTGTCACATTACATTCACTAGTAGCAGTGAGAAAAACATCACGGGGTGGTGCGCATTGTATGGGTGTGTGTTACATTACATTCACTAGTAGCAGTGAGAAAAACATCACGGGGTGGTGCGCATTGTATGGGTGTGTGTTACATTACATTCACTAGTAGCAGTGAGAAAAACATCACGGGGTGGTGCGCATTGTATGGGTGTGTGTTACATTAGATTCACTAGTAGGAGTGAGAAAAACATCACGGGGTGGTGCGCCTTGTATGGGTGTGTGTTACATTACATTCACTAGTAGGAGTGAGAAAAACATCACGGGGTGGTGCGCCTTGTATGGGTGTGTGTTACATTACATTCACTAGTAGGAGAGAGAAAAACATCACAGGGTGGTGAGCCTTGTATGGGTGTGTGTTACATTACATTCACCAGTAGGAGTGAGAAAAACATCACGGGGTGGTGCGCATTGTATGTGTGTGTGTTACATTACATTCACCAGTAGGAGTGAGAAAAACATCACGGGGTGGTGCGCATTGTATGGGTGTGTGTTACATTACATTCACTAGTAGGAGTGAGAAAAACATAACGGGGTGGTGCGCCTTGTATGGGTGTGTGTTACATTAGATTCACTAGTAGGAGTGAGAAAAACATCACGGTGTGGTGCGCATTGTATGGGTGTGTGTTACATTACATTCACTAGTAGGAGTGAGAAAATCATCACGGGGTGGTGCGCATTGTATGGGTGTGTGTTACATTACATTCACTAGTAGGAGTGAGAAAAACATCACGGGTGGTGCGCATTGTATGGGTGTGTGTTACATTACATTCTCTAGTAGGAGTGAGAAAAACATCACGGGGTGGTGCGCATTGTATGGGTGTGTGTTACATTAGATTCACTAGTAGGAGTGAGAAAAACATCACGGGGTGGTGCGCATTGTATGGGTGTGTGTTACATTAGATTCACTAGTAGCAGTGAGAAAAACATCACGGGGTGGTGCGCATTGTATGGGTGTGTGTTACATTAGATTCACTAGTAGCAGTGAGAAAAACATCACGGGGTGGTGCGCATTGTATGGCTGTGTGTTACATTTGATTCACTAGTAGGAGTGAGAAAAACATCACTGGGTGGTGCGCATTGTATGGGTGTGTGTTACATTAGATTCACTAGTAGGAGTGAGAAAAACATCACGGGGTGGTGCGCATTGTATGGGTGTGTGTCACATTAGATTCACTAGTAGGAGTGAGAAAAACATCACGGGGTGGTGCACATTGTATGTGTGTGTGTCTCATTAGATTCCCTAGTAGGAGTGAGAAAAACATCACGGGGTGGTGCGCATTGTATGGGTGTGTGTCACATTACATTCACTAGTAGCAGTGAGAAAAACATCACGGGGTGGTGCGCATTGTATGGGTGTGTGTCACATTACATTCACAAGGAGCAGTGAGAAAAACATCACGGGGTGGTGCGCATTGTATGGGTGTGTGTCACATTAGATTCACTAGTAGCAGTGAGAAAAACATCACGGGGTGGTGCGCATTGTATGGGTGTGTGTCACATTACATTCACTAGTAGCAGTGAGAAAAACATCACGGGGTGGTGCGCATTGTATGGGTGTGTGTCACATTACATTCACTAGTAGCAGTGAGAAAAACATCACGGGGTGGTGCGCATTGTATGGGTGTGTGTCACATTACATTCACTAGTAGCAGTGAGAAAAACATCACGGGGTGGTGCGCATTGTATGGGTGTGTGTTACATTAGATTCACTAGTAGCAGTGAGAAAAACATCACGGGGTGGTGCGCCTTGTATGGGTGTGTGTTACATTACATTCACTAGTAGGAGAGAGAAAAACATCACGGGGTGGTGCGCCTTGTATGGGTGTGTGTTACATTACATTCACCAGTAGGAGTGAGAAAAACATCACAGGGTGGTGAGCCTTGTATGGGTGTGTGTTACATTACATTCACCAGTAGGAGTGAGAAAAACATCACGGGGTGGTGCGCATTGTATGGGTGTGTGTTACATTACATTCACCAGTAGGAGAGAGAAAAACATCACGGGGTGGTGCGCCTTGTATGGGTGTGTGTTACATTACATTCACCAGTAGGAGTGAGAAAAACATCACGGGGTGGTGCGCATTATATGGGTGTGTGTTACATTACATTCACCAGTAGGAGTGAGAAAAACATCACGGGGTGGTGCGCATTGTATGGGTGTGTGTTACATTACATTCACCAGTAGGAGTGAGAAAAACATCACGGGGTGGTGCGCATTGTATGGGTGTGTGTTACATTACATTCACCAGTAGGAGTGAGAAAAACATCACGGGGTGGTGCGCATTGTATGGGTGTGTGTTACATTACATTCTCTAGTAGGAGTGAGAAAAACATCACGGGGTGGTGCGCATTGTATGGGTGTGTGTTACATTAGATTCACTAGTAGCAGTGAGAAAAACATCACGGGGTGGTGCGCATTGTATGGGTGTGTGTTACATTAGATTCACTAGTAGCAGTGAGAAAAACATCACGGGGTGGTGCGCATTGTATGGGTGTGTGTTACATTAGATTCACTAGTAGCAGTGAGAAAAACATCACGGGGTGGTGCGCATTGTATGGCTGTGTGTTACATTTGATTCACTAGTAGGAGTGAGAAAAACATCACTGGGTGGTGCGCATTGTATGGGTGTGTGTTACATTAGATTCACTAGTAGGAGTGAGAAAAACATCACGGGGTGGTGCGCATTGTATGGGTGTGTGTCACATTAGATTCACTAGTAGGAGTGAGAAAAACATCACGGGGTGGTGCACATTGTATGTGTGTGTGTCTCATTAGATTCCCTAGTAGGAGTGAGAAAAACATCACGGGGTGGTGCGCATTGTATGGGTGTGTGTCACATTACATTCACTAGTAGCAGTGAGAAAAACATCACGGGGTGGTGCGCATTGTATGGGTGTGTGTCACATTACATTCACAAGGAGCAGTGAGAAAAACATCACGGGGTGGTGCGCATTGTATGGGTGTGTGTCACATTAGATTCACTAGTAGCAGTGAGAAAAACATCACGGGGTGGTGCGCATTGTATGGGTGTGTGTCACATTACATTCACTAGTAGCAGTGAGAAAAACATCACGGGGTGGTGCGCATTGTATGGGTGTGTGTCACATTACATTCACTAGTAGCAGTGAGAAAAACATCACGGGGTGGTGCGCATTGTATGGGTGTGTGTCACATTACATTCACTAGTAGCAGTGAGAAAAACATCACGGGGTGGTGCGCATTGTATGGGTGTGTGTTACATTAGATTCACTAGTAGCAGTGAGAAAAACATCACGGGGTGGTGCGCCTTGTATGGGTGTGTGTTACATTACATTCACTAGTAGGAGAGAGAAAAACATCACGGGGTGGTGCGCCTTGTATGGGTGTGTGTTACATTACATTCACCAGTAGGAGTGAGAAAAACATCACAGGGTGGTGAGCCTTGTATGGGTGTGTGTTACATTACATTCACCAGTAGGAGTGAGAAAAACATCACGGGGTGGTGCGCATTGTATGGGTGTGTGTTACATTACATTCACCAGTAGGAGAGAGAAAAACATCACGGGGTGGTGCGCCTTGTATGGGTGTGTGTTACATTACATTCACCAGTAGGAGTGAGAAAAACATCACGGGGTGGTGCGCATTATATGGGTGTGTGTTACATTACATTCACCAGTAGGAGTGAGAAAAACATCACGGGGTGGTGCGCATTGTATGGGTGTGTGTTACATTACATTCACCAGTAGGAGTGAGAAAAACATCACGGGGTGGTGCGCATTGTATGGGTGTGTGTTACATTACATTCACCAGTAGGAGTGAGAAAATCATCACGGGGTGGTGCGCATTGTATGGGTGTGTGTTACATTACATTCTCTAGTAGGAGTGAGAAAAACATCACGGGGTGGTGCGCATTGTATGGGTGTGTGTTACATTAGATTCTCTAGTAGGAGTGAGAAAAACATCACGGGGTGGTGCGCATTGTATGGGTGTGTGTTACATTAGATTCACTAGTAGCAGTGAGAAAAACATCACGGGGTGGTGCACATTGTATGGCTGTGTGTTACATTTGATTCACTAGTAGGAGTGAGAAAAACATCACTGGGTGGTGCGCATTGTATGGGTGTGTGTTACATTAGATTCACTAGTAGGAGTGAGAAAAACATCACGGGGTGGTGCGCATTGTATGGGTGTGTGTCACATTAGATTCACTAGTAGGAGTGAGAAAAACATCACGGGGTGGTGCACATTGTATGTGTGTGTGTCTCATTAGATTCCCTAGTAGGAGTGAGAAAAACATCACGGGGTGGTGCGCATTGTATGTGTGTGTGTCACATTACATTCACTAGTAGCAGTGAGAAAAACATCACGGGGTGGTGCGCATTGTATGGGTGTGTGTCACATTACATTCACTAGTAGCAGTGAGAAAAACATCACGGGGTGGTGCGCATTGTATGGGTGTGTGTCACATTAGATTCACAAGGAGCAGTGAGAAAAACATCACGGGGTGGTGCGCATTGTATGGGTGTGTGTCACATTAGATTCACTAGTAGCAGTGAGAAAAACATCACGGGGTGGTGCGCATTGTATGGGTGTGTGTCACATTACATTCACTAGTAGCAGTGAGAAAAACATCACGCGGTGGTGCGCATTGTATGGGTGTGTGTTACATTACATTCACTAGTAGCAGTGAGAAAAACATCACGGGGTGGTGCGCCTTGTATGGGTGTGTGTTACATTAGATTCACTAGTAGCAGTGAGAAAAACATCACGGGGTGGTGCGCCTTGTATGGGTGTGTGTTACATTACATTCACTAGTAGGAGTGAGAAAAACATCACGGGGTGGTGCGCCTTGTATGGGTGTGTGTTACATTACATTCACTAGTAGGAGAGAGAAAAACATCACGGGGTGGTGCGCCTTGTATGGGTGTGTGTTACATTACATTCACCAGTAGGAGTGAGAAAAACATCACGGGGTGGTGAGCCTTGTATGGGTGTGTGTTACATTACATTCACCAGTAGGAGTGAGAAAAACATCACGGGGTGGTGCGCATTGTATGGGTGTGTGTTACATTACATTCACCAGTAGGAGTGAGAAAAACATCACGGGGTGGTGCGCATTGTATGGGTGTGTGTTACATTACATTCACTAGTAGCAGTGAGAAAAACATAACGTGGTGGTGCGCCTTGTATGGGTGTGTGTTACATTAGATTCACTAGTAGGAGTGAGAAAAACATCACGGGGTGGTGCGCATTGTATGGGTGTGTGTTATATTAGATTCACTAGTAGGAGTGAGAAAAACATCACGGGGTGGTGCGCATTGTATGGGTGTGTGTCACATTAGATTCACTAGTAGGAGTGAGAAAAACATCACGGGGTGGTGCACATTGTATGTGTGTGTGTCTCATTAGATTCCCTAGTAGGAGTGAGAAAAACATCACGGGGTGGTGCGCATTGTATGGGTGTGTGTCACATTACATTCACTAGTAGCAGTGAGAAAAACATCACGGGGTGGTGCGCATTGTATGGGTGTGTGTCACATTACATTCACAAGTAGCAGTGAGAAAAACATCACGGGGTGGTGCGCATTGTATGGGTGTGTGTCACATTAGATTCACTAGTAGCAGTGAGAAAAACATCACGGGGTGGTGCGCATTGTATGGGTGTGTGTCACATTACATTCACTAGTAGCAGTGAGAAAAACATCAAGGGGTGGTGCGCATTGTATGGGTGTGTGTTACATTACATTCACTAGTAGCAGTGAGAAAAACATCACGGGGTGGTGCGCATTGTATGGGTGTGTGTTACATTACATTCACTAGTAGCAGTGAGAAAAACATCACGGGGTGGTGCGCATTGTATGGGTGTGTGTTACATTAGATTCACTAGTAGGAGTGAGAAAAACATCACGGGGTGGTGCGCCTTGTATGGGTGTGTGTTACATTACATTCACTAGTAGGAGTGAGAAAAACATCACGGGGTGGTGCGCCTTGTATGGGTGTGTGTTACATTACATTCACTAGTAGGAGAGAGAAAAACATCACGGGGTGGTGCGCCTTGTATGGGTGTGTGTTACATTACATTCACCAGTAGGAGTGAGAAAAACATCACAGGGTGGTGAGCCTTGTATGGGTGTGTGTTACATTACATTCACCAGTAGGAGTGAGAAAAACATCACGGGGTGGTGCGCATTGTATGGGTGTGTGTTACATTACATTCACCAGTAGGAGTGAGAAAAACATCACGGGGTGGTGCGCATTGTATGGGTGTGTGTTACATTACATTCACTAGTAGGAGTGAGAAAAACATAACGGGGTGGTGCGCCTTGTATGGGTGTGTGTTACATTAGATTCACTAGTAGGAGTGAGAAAAACATCACGGTGTGGTGCGCATTGTATGGGTGTGTGTTACATTAGATTCACTAGTAGCAGTGAGAAAAACATCACGGGGTGGTGCGCCTTGTATGGGCGTGTGTTACATTACATTCACTAGTAGCAGTGAGAAAAACATCACGGGGTGGTGCGCATTGTATGGGCGTCTGTTACATTAGATTCACTAGTAGCAGTGAGAAAAACATCACGGGGTGGTGCCCATTGTATGGGCGTGTGTTACATTATATTCACTAGTAGCAGTGAGAAAAACATCACGGGGTGGTGCGCATTGTATGGGTGTGTGTTACATTAGATTCACTAGTAGCAGTGAGAAAAACATCACTGGGTGGTGCGCATTGTATGGGTGTGTGTCACATTAGATTCCCTAGTAGGAGTGAGAAAAACATCACGGGGTGGTGCACATTGTATGTGTGTGTGTCTCATTAGATTCCCTAGTAGGAGTGAGAAAAACATCACGGGGTGGTGCGCATTGTATGGGTGTGTGTCACATTACATTCACTAGTAGCAATGAGAAAAACATCACGGGGTGGTGCGCATTGTATGGGTGTGTGTCACATTACATTCACTAGTAGCAGTGAGAAAAACATCACGGGGTGGTGCGCATTGTATGGGTGTGTGTCACATTAGATTCACTAGTAGCAGTGATAAAAACATCACCGGGTGGTGCGCATTGTATGGGTGTGTGTCACATTACATTCACTAGTAACAGTGAGAAAAATATCACGGGGTGGTGCGCATTGTATGGGTGTGTGTTACATTACATTCACTAGTAGCAGTGAGAAAAACATCACGGGGTGGTGCGCATTGTATGGGTGTGTGTTACATTACATTCACTAGTAGCAGTGAGAAAAACACCACGGGGTGGTGCGCATTGTATGGGTGTGTGTTACATTAGATTCACTAGTAGGAGTGAGAAAAACATCACGGGGTGGTGCGCCTTGTATGGGTGTGTGTTACATTACATTCACTAGTAGGAGTGAGAAAAACATCACGGGGTGGTGCGCCTTGTATGGGTGTGTGTTACATTACATTCACTAGTAGGAGAGAGAAAAACATCACGGGGTGGTGCGCCTTGTATAGGTGTGTGTTACATTACATTCACCAGTAGGAGTGAGAAAAACATCACAGGGTGGTGAGCCTTGTATGTGTGTGTTACATTACATTCACCAGTAGGAGTGAGAAAAACATCACGGGGTGGTGCGCATTGTATGGGCGTGTGTTACATTACATTCACCAGTAGGAGTGAGAAAAACATCACGGGGTGGTGCGCATTGTATGGGTGTGTGTTACATTACATTCACTAGTAGGAGTGAGAAAAACATAACGGGGTGGTGCGCCTTGTATGGGTGTGTGTTACATTAGATTCACTAGTAGGAGTGAGAAAAACATCACGGGGTGGTGCGCATTGTATGGGTGTGTGTTACATTACATTCACTAGTAGGAGTGAGAAAATCATCACGGGGTGGTGCGCATTGTATGGGTGTGTTTTACATTAGATACACTAGTAGGAGAGAGAAAAACATCACGGGGTGGTGCGCATTGTATGGGTGTGTGTTACATTAGATTCACTAGTAGGAGTGAGAAAAACATCACGGGGTGGTGCGCATTGTATGGGTGTGTGTTACATTACATTCACTAGTAGCAGTGAGAAAAACATCACGGGGTGGTGCGCATTGTATGGGTGTGTGTTACATTACATTCACTAGTAGCAGTGAGAAAAACATCACGGGGTGGTGCGCATTGTATGGGTGTGTGTTACATTACATTCACTAGTAGCAGTGAGAAAAACATCACGGGGTGGTGCGCATTGTATGGGTGTGTGTTACATTAGATTCACTAGTAGCAGTGAGAAAAACATCACGGGGTGGTGCGCATTGTATGGGTGTGTGTTACATTACATTCACTAGTAGCAGTGAGAAAAACATCACGGGGTGGTGCGCATTGTATGGGTGTGTGTTACATTAGATTCACTAGTAGCAGTGAGAAAAACATCACGGGGTGGTGCGCATTGTATGGGTGTGTGTTACATTAGATTCACTAGTAGCAGTGAGAAAAACATCACGGGGTGGTGCGCATTGTATGGCTGTGTGTTACATTAGATTCACTAGTAGGAGTGAGAAAAACATCACGGGGTGGTGCACATTGTATGTGTGTGTGTCTCATTAGATTCCCTAGTAGGAGTGAGAAAAACATCACGGGGTGGTGCGCATAGTATGGGTGTGTGTCACATTACATTCACTAGTAGCAGTGAGAAAAACATCACGGGGTGGTGCGCATTGTATGGGTGTGTGTCACATTACATTCACTAGTAGCAGTGAGAAAAACATCACGGGGTGGTGCGCATTGTATGGGTGTGTGTCACATTAGATTCACTAGTAGCAGTGAGAAAAACATCACGGGGTGGTGCGCATTGTATGGGTGTGTGTCACATTACATTCACCAGTAGCAGTGAGAAAAACATCACGGGGTGGTGCGCATTGTATGGGTGTGTGTTACATTACATTCACTAGTAGCAGTGAGAAAAACATCACGGGGGTGGTGCGCATTGTATGGGTGTGTGTTACATTACATTCACTAGTAGCAGTGAGAAAAACATCACGGGGTGGTGCGCATTGTATGGGTGTGTGTTACATTACATTCACTAGTAGGAGTGAGAAAAACATCACGGGGTGGTGCGCCTTGTATGGGTGTGTGTTACATTACATTCACTAGTAGGAGTGAGAAAAACATCACGGGGTGGTGCGCCTTGTATGGGTGTGTGTTACATTACATTCACTAGTAGGAGAGAGAAAAACATCACGGGGTGGTGCGCATTGTATGGGTGTGTGTTACATTAGATTCACTAGTAGGAGTGAGAAAAACATCACGGGGTGGTGCGCATTGTATGGGTGTGTGTTACATTAGATTCACTAGTAGCAGTGAGAAAAACATCACGGGGTGGTGCGCATTGTATGGGTGTGTGTTACATTACATTCACTAGTAGCAGTGAGAAAAACATCACGGGGTGGTGCGCATTGTATGGGTGTGTGTTACATTACATTCACTAGTAGCAGTGAGAAAAACATCACGGGGTGGTGCGCATTGTATGGGTGTGTGTTACATTAGATTCACTAGTAGCAGTGAGAAAAACATCACGGGGTGGTGCGCATTGTATGGGTGTGTGTTACATTAGATTCACTAGTAGCAGTGAGAAAAACATCACGGGGTGGTGCGCATTGTATGGGTGTGTGTTACATTAGATTCAGTAGTAGCAGTGAGAAAAACATCACGGGGTGGTGCGCATTGTATGGGTGTGTGTTACATTAGATTCACTAGTAGCAGTGAGAAAAACATCACGGGGTGGTGCTCATTGTATGGGTGTGTGTTACATTACATTCACTAGTAGCAGTGAGAAAAACATCACAGTGTGGTGCACATTGTATGGGTGTGTGTTACATTAGATTCACTAGTAGGAGTGAGAAAAACATCACGGGGTGGTGCGCCTTGTATGGGTGTGTGTTACATTACATTCACTAGTAGGAGTGAGAAAAACATCACGGGGTGGTGCGCCTTGTATGGGTGTGTGTTACATTACATTCACTAGTAGCAGTGAGAAAAACATCACGGGGTGGTGCGCATTGTATGGGTGTGTGTTACATTAGATTCACTAGTAGCAGTGAGAAAAACATCACGGGGTGGTGCGCATTGTATGGGTGGGTGTTACATTAGATTCACTAGTAGCAGTGAGAAAAACATCACGGGGTGGTGCGCATTGTATGGCTGTGTGTTACATTAGATTCACTAGTAGGAGTGAGAAAAACATCACGGGGTGGTGCACATTGTATGTGTGTGTGTCTCATTAGATTCCCTAGTAGGAGTGAGAAAAACATCACGGGGTGGTGCGCATTGTATGGGTGTGTGTCACATTACATTCACTAGTAGCAGTGAGAAAAACATCACGGGGTGGTGCGCATTGTATGGGTGTGTGTCACATTACATTCACTAGTAGCAGTGAGAAAAACATCACGGGGTGGTGCGCATTGTATGGGTGTGTGTCACATTAGATTCACTAGTAGCAGTGAGAAAAACATCACGGGGTGGTGCGCATTGTATGGGTGTGTGTCACATTAGATTCCCTAGTAGGAGTGAGAAAAACATCACGGGGTGGTGCACATTGTATGTGTGTGTGTCTCATTAGATTCCCTAGTAGGAGTGAGAAAAACATCACGGGGTGGTGCGCATTGTATGGGTGTGTGTCACATTACATTCACTAGTAGCAATGAGAAAAACATCACGGGGTGGTGCGCATTGTATGGGTGTGTGTCACATTACATTCACTAGTAGCAGTGAGAAAAACATCACGGGGTGGTGCGCATTGTATGGGTGTGTGTCACATTAGATTCACTAGTAGCAGTGATAAAAACATCACCGGGTGGTGCGCATTGTATGGGTGTGTGTCACATTACATTCACTAGTAGCAGTGAGAAAAACATCACGGGGTGGTGCGCATTGTATGGGTGTGTGTCACATTACATTCACTAGTAGCAGTGAGAAAAACATCACGGGGTGGTGCGCATTGTATGGGTGTGTGTTACATTACATTCACTAGTAGCAGTGAGAAAAACACCACGGGGTGGTGCGCATTGTATGGGTGTGTGTTACATTAGATTCACTAGTAGGAGTGAGAAAAACATCACGGGGTGGTGCGCCTTGTATGGGTGTGTGTTACATTACATTCACTAGTAGGAGTGAGAAAAACATCACGGGGTGGTGCGCCTTGTATGGGTGTGTGTTACATTACATTCACTAGTAGGAGAGAGAAAAACATCACGGGGTGGTGCGCCTTGTATAGGTGTGTGTTACATTACATTCACCAGTAGGAGTGAGAAAAACATCACAGGGTGGTGAGCCTTGTATGTGTGTGTTACATTACATTCACCAGTAGGAGTGAGAAAAACATCACGGGGTGGTGCGCATTGTATGGGCGTGTGTTACATTACATTCACCAGTTGGAGTGAGAAAAACATCACGGGGTGGTGCGCATTGTATGGGTGTGTGTTACATTACATTCACTAGTAGGAGTGAGAAAAACATAACGGGGTGGTGCGCCTTGTATGGGTGTGTGTTACATTAGATTCACTAGTAGGAGTGAGAAAAACATCACGGGGTGGTGCGCATTGTATGGGTGTGTGTTACATTACATTCACTAGTAGGAGTGAGAAAATCATCACGGGGTGGTGCGCATTGTATGGGTGTGTTTTACATTAGATACACTAGTAGGAGAGAGAAAAACATCACGGGGTGGTGCGCATTGTATGGGTGTGTGTTACATTAGATTCACTAGTAGGAGTGAGAAAAACATCACGGGGTGGTGCGCATTGTATGGGTGTGTGTTACATTACATTCACTAGTAGCAGTGAGAAAAACATCACGGGGTGGTGCGCATTGTATGGGTGTGTGTTACATTACATTCGCTAGTAGCAGTGAGAAAAACATCACGGGGTGGTGCGCATTGTATGGGTGTGTGTTACATTACATTCACTAGTAGCAGTGAGAAAAACATCACGGGGTGGTGCGCATTGTATGGGTGTGTGTTACATTAGATTCACTAGTAGCAGTGAGAAAAACATCACGGGGTGGTGCGCATTGTATGGGTGTGTGTTACATTACATTCACTAGTAGCAGTGAGAAAAACATCACGGGGTGGTGCGCATTGTATGGGTGTGTGTTACATTAGATTCACTAGTAGCAGTGAGAAAAACATCACGGGGTGGTGCGCATTGTATGGGTGTGTGTTACATTAGATTCACTAGTAGCAGTGAGAAAAACATCACGGGGTGGTGCGCATTGTATGGCTGTGTGTTACATTAGATTCACTAGTAGGAGTGAGAAAAACATCACGGGGTGGTGCACATTGTATGTGTGTGTGTCTCATTAGATTCCCTAGTAGGAGTGAGAAAAACATCACGGGGTGGTGCGCATTGTATGGGTGTGTGTCACATTACATTCACTAGTAGCAGTGAGAAAAACATCACGGGGTGGTGCGCATTGTATGGGTGTGTTTCACATTACATTCACTAGTAGCAGTGAGAAAAACATCACGGGGTGGTGCGCATTGTATGGGTCTGTGTCACATTAGATTCACTAGTAGCAGTGAGAAAAACATCACGGGGTGGTGCGCATTGTATGGGTGTGTGTTACATTACATTCACCAGTAGCAGTGAGAAAAACATCACGGGGTGGTGCGCATTGTATGGGTGTGTGTTACATTACATTCACTAGTAGCAGTGAGAAAAACATCACGGGGGTGGTGCGCATTGTATGGGTGTGTGTTACATTACATTCACTAGTAGCAGTGAGAAAAACATCACGGGGTGGTGCGCATTGTATGGGTGTGTGTTACATTACATTCACTAGTAGGAGTGAGAAAAACATCACGGGGTGGTGCGCCTTGTATGGGTGTGTGTTACATTACATTCACTAGTAGGAGTGAGAAAAACATCACGGGGTGGTGCGCCTTGTATGGGTGTGTGTTACATTACATTCACTAGTAGGAGAGAGAAAAACATCACGGGGTGGTGCGCATTGTATGGGTGTGTGTTACATTAGATTCACTAGTAGGAGTGAGAAAAACATCACGGGGTGGTGCGCATTGTATGGGTGTGTGTTACATTAGATTCACTAGTAGCAGTGAGAAAAACATCACGGGGTGGTGCGCATTGTATGGGTGTGTGTTACATTACATTCACTAGTAGCAGTGAGAAAAACATCACGGGGTGGTGCGCATTGTATGGGTGTGTGTTACATTACATTCACTAGTAGCAGTGAGAAAAACATCACGGGGTGGTGCGCATTGTATGGGTGTGTGTTACATTAGATTCACTAGTAGCAGTGAGAAAAACATCACGGGGTGGTGCGCATTGTATGGGTGTGTGTTACATTAGATTCACTAGTAGCAGTAAGAAAAACATCACGGGGTGGTGCGCATTGTATGGGTGTGTGTTACATTAGATTCAGTAGTAGCAGTGAGAAAAACATCACGGGGTGGTGCGCATTGTATGGGTGTGTGTTTCATTAGATTCACTAGTAGCAGTGAGAAAAACATCACGGGGTGGTGCTCATTGTATGGGTGTGTGTTACATTACATTCACTAGTAGCAGTGAGAAAAACATCACAGTGTGGTGCACATTGTATGGGTGTGTGTTACATTAGATTCACTAGTAGGAGTGAGAAAAACATCACGGGGTGGTGCGCCTTGTATGGGTGTGTGTTACATTACATTCACTAGTAGGAGTGAGAAAAACATCACGGGGTGGTGCGCCTTGTATGGGTGTGTGTTACATTACATTCACTAGTAGGAGAGAGAAAAACATCACGGGGTGGTGCGCCTTGTATAGGTGTGTGTTACATTACATTCACCAGTAGGAGTGAGAAAAACATCACAGGGTGGTGAGCCTTGTATGTGTGTGTTACATTACATTCACCAGTAGGAGAGAGAAAAACATCACGGGGTGGTGCGCATTGTATGGGCGTGTGTTACATTACATTCACCAGTAGGAGTGAGAAAAACATCACGGGGTGGTGCGCATTGTATGGGTGTGTGTTACATTACATTCACTAGTAGGAGTGAGAAAAACATAACGGGGTGGTGCGCCTTGTATGGGTGTGTGTTACATTAGATTCACTAGTAGGAGTGAGAAAAACATCACGGGGTGGTGCGCATTGTATGGGTGTGTGTTACATTAGATTCACTAGTAGGAGTGAGAAAAACATCACGGGGTGGTGCGCATTGTATGGGTGTGTGTTACATTACATTCACTAGTAGCAGTGAGAAAAACATCACGGGGTGGTGCGCATTGTATGGGTGTGTGTTACATTACATTCACTAGTAGCAGTGAGAAAAACATCACGGGGTGGTGCGCATTGTATGGGTGTGTGTTACATTACATTCACTAGTAGCAGTGAGAAAAACATCACGGGGTGGTGCGCATTGTATGGGCGTGTGTTACATTACATTCACTAGTAGCAGTGAGAAAAACATCACGGTGTGGTGCACCTTGTATGGGCGTGTGTTATATTACATTCACTAGTAGCAGTGAGAAAAACATCACGGGGTGGTGCGCATTGTATGGGCGTCTGTTACATTAGATTCACTAGTAGCAGTGAGAAAAACATCACGGGGTGGTGCGCATTGTATGGGCGTGTGTTACATTATATTCACTAGTAGCAGTGAGAAAAACGTCACGGGGTGGTGCGCATTGTATGGGTGTGTGTTACATTAGATTCACTAGTAGCAGTGAGAAAAACATCACGGGGTGGTGCGCATTGTATGGGTGTGTGTTACATTACATTCACTAGTAGCAGTGAGAAAAACATCACGGGGTGGTGCGCATTGTATGGGTGTGTGTTACATTAGATTCACTAGTAGCAGTGAGAAAAACATCACGGGGTGGTGCGCATTGTATGGGTGTGTGTTACATTAGATTCACTAGTAGCAGTGAGAAAAACATCACGGGGTGGTGCGCATTGTATGGCTGTGTGTTACATTAGATTCACTAGTAGGAGTGAGAAAAACATCACGGGGTGGTGCACATTGTATGTGTGTGTGTCTCATTAGATTCCCTAGTAGGAGTGAGAAAAACATCACGGGGTGGTGCGCATTGTATGGGTGTGTGTCACATTACATTCACTAGTAGCAGTGAGAAAAACATCACGGGGTGGTGCGCATTGTATGGGTGTGTGTCACATTACATTCACTAGTAGCAGTGAGAAAAATATCACGGGGTGGTGCGCATTGTATGGGTGTGTGTCACATTAGATTCACTAGTAGCAGTGAGAAAAACATCACGGGGTGGTGCGCATTGTATGGGTGTGTGTTACATTACATTCACCAGTAGCAGTGAGAAAAACATCACGGGGTGGTGCGCATTGTATGGGTGTGTGTTACATTACATTCACTAGTAGCAGTGAGAAAAACATCACGGGGGTGGTGCGCATTGTATGGGTGTGTGTTACATTACATTCACTAGTAGCAGTGAGAAAAACATCACGGGGTGGTGCGCATTGTATGGGTGTGTGTTACATTACATTCACTAGTAGGAGTGAGAAAAACATCACGGGGTGGTGCGCCTTGTATGGGTGTGTGTTACATTACATTCACTAGTAGGAGTGAGAAAAACATCACGGGGTGGTGCGCCTTGTATGGGTGTGTGTTACATTACATTCACTAGTAGCAGTGAGAAAATCATCACGGGGTGGTGCGCATTGTATGGGTGTGTTTTACATTAGATACACTAGTAGGAGAGAGAAAAACATCACGGGGTGGTGTGCATTGTATGGGTGTGTGTTACATTAGATTCACTAGTAGGAGTGAGAAAAACATCACGGGGTGGTGCGCATTGTATGGGTGTGTGTTACATTACGTTCTCTAGTAGGAGTGAGAAAAACATCACGGGCTGGTGCGCATTGTATGGGTGTGTGTTACATTAGATTCACTAGTAGGAGTGAGAAAAACATCACGGGGTGGTGCGCATTGTATGGGTGTGTGTTACATTACATTCACTAGTAGGAGTGAGAAAAACATCACGGGGTGGTGCGCATTGTATGGGTGTGTGTTACATTAGATGCACTAGTAGGAGTGAGAAAAACATCACGGGGTGGTGCGCATTGTATGGGTGTGTGTTACATTACATTCACTAGTAGCAGTGAGAAAAACATCACGGGGTGGTGCGCATTGTATGGGTGTGTGTTACATTACATTCACTAGTAGCAGTGAGAAAAACATCACGGGGTGGTGCGCATTGTATGGGTGTGTGTTACATTACATTCACTAGTAGCAGTGAGAAAAACATCACGGGGTGGTGCGCATTGTATGGGCGTGTGTTACATTACATTCACTAGTAGGAGTGAGAAAAACATCACGGGGTGGTGCGCATTGTATGGGCGTGTGTTACATTACATTCACTAGTAGCAGTGAGAAAAACATCACGGGGTGGTGCGCATTGTATGGGTGTGTGTTACATTAGATTCACTAGTAGCAGTGAGAAAAACATCACGGGGTGGTGCGCATTGTATGGGTGTGTGTTACATTAGATTCACTAGTAGCAGTGAGAAAAACATCACGGGGTGGCGCGCATTGTATGTGTGTGTGTCTCATTAGATTCCCTAGTAGGAGTGAGAAAAACATCACGGGGTGGTGCGCATTGTATGGGTGTGTGTCACATTACATTCACTAGTAGCAGTGAGAAAAACATCACGGGGTGGTGCGCATTGTATGGGCGTCTGTTACATTAGATTCACTAGTAGCAGTGAGAAAAACATCACGGGGTGGTGCGCATTGTATGGGCGTGTGTTACATTATATTCACTAGTAGCAGTGAGAAAAACGTCACGGGGTGGTGCGCATTGTATGGGTGTGTGTTACATTAGATTCACTAGTAGCAGTGAGAAAAACATCACGGGGTGGTGCGCATTGTATGGGTGTGTGTTACATTACATTCACTAGTAGCAGTGAGAAAAACATCACGGGGTGGTGCGCATTGTATGGGTGTGTGTTACATTAGATTCACTAGTAGCAGTGAGAAAAACATCACGGGGTGGTGCGCATTGTATGGGTGTGTGTTACATTAGATTCACTAGTAGCAGTGAGAAAAACATCACGGGGTGGTGCGCATTGTATGGCTGTGTGTTACATTAGATTCACTAGTAGGAGTGAGAAAAACATCACGGGGTGGTGCACATTGTATGTGTGTGTGTCTCATTAGATTCCCTAGTAGGAGTGAGAAAAACATCACGGGGTGGTGCGCATTGTATGGGTGTGTGTCACATTACATTCACTAGTAGCAGTGAGAAAAACATCACGGGGTGGTGCGCATTGTATGGGTGTGTGTCACATTAGATTCACTAGTAGCAGTGAGAAAAACATCACGGGGTGGTGCGCATTGTATGGGTGTGTGTTACATTACATTCACCAGTAGCAGTGAGAAAAACATCACGGGGTGGTGCGCATTGTATGGGTGTGTGTTACATTACATTCACTAGTAGCAGTGAGAAAAACATCACGGGGGTGGTGCGCATTGTATGGGTGTGTGTTACATTACATTCACTAGTAGCAGTGAGAAAAACATCACGGGGTGGTGCGCATTGTATGGGTGTGTGTTACATTACATTCACTAGTAGGAGTGAGAAAAACATCACGGGGTGGTGCGCCTTGTATGGGTGTGTGTTACATTACATTCACTAGTAGGAGTGAGAAAAACATCACGGGGTGGTGCGCCTTGTATGGGTGTGTGTTACATTACATTCACTAGTAGCAGTGAGAAAATCATCACGGGGTGGTGCGCATTGTATGGGTGTGTTTTACATTAGATACACTAGTAGGAGAGAGAAAAACATCACGGGGTGGTGTGCATTGTATGGGTGTGTGTTACATTAGATTCACTAGTAGGAGTGAGAAAAACATCACGGGGTGGTGCGCATTGTATGGGTGTGTGTTACATTACGTTCTCTAGTAGGAGTGAGAAAAACATCACGGGCTGGTGCGCATTGTATGGGTGTGTGTTACATTAGATTCACTAGTAGGAGTGAGAAAAACATCACGGGGTGGTGCGCATTGTATGGGTGTGTGTTACATTACATTCACTAGTAGGAGTGAGAAAAACATCACGGGGTGGTGCGCATTGTATGGGTGTGTGTTACATTAGATGCACTAGTAGGAGTGAGAAAAACATCACGGGGTGGTGCGCATTGTATGGGTGTGTGTTACATTACATTCACTAGTAGCAGTGAGAAAAACATCACGGGGTGGTGCGCATTGTATGGGTGTGTGTTACATTACATTCACTAGTAGCAGTGAGAAAAACATCACGGGGTGGTGCGCATTGTATGGGTGTGTGTTACATTACATTCACTAGTAGCAGTGAGAAAAACATCACGGGGTGGTGCGCATTGTATGGGCGTGTGTTACATTACATTCACTAGTAGGAGTGAGAAAAACATCACGGGGTGGTGCGCATTGTATGGGCGTGTGTTACATTACATTCACTAGTAGCAGTGAGAAAAACATCACGGGGTGGTGCGCATTGTATGGGCGTGTGTTACATTAGATTCACTAGTAGCAGTGAGAAAAACATCACGGGGTGGTGCGCATTGTATGGGTGTGTGTTACATTAGATTCACTAGTAGCAGTGAGAAAAACATCACGGGGTGGTGCGCATTGTATGTGTGTGTGTCTCATTAGATTCCCTAGTAGGAGTGAGAAAAACATCACGGGGTGGTGCGCATTGTATGGGTGTGTGTCACATTACATTCACTAGTAGCAGTGAGAAAAACATCACGGGGTGGTGCGCATTGTATGGGTGTGTGTCACATTACATTCACTAGTAGCAGTGAGAAAAACATCACGGGGTGGTGCGCATTGTATGGGTGTGTGTCACATTAGATTCACTAGTAGCAGTGAGAAAAACATCACGGGGTGGTGCGCATTGTATGGGTGTGTGTTACATTACATTCACTAGTAGCAGTGAGAAAAACATCACGGGGTGGTGCGCATTGTATGGGTGTGTGTTACATTACATTCACTAGTAGCAGTGAGAAAAACATCACGGGGTGGTGCGCATTGTATGGGTGGGTGTTACATTACATTCACTAGTAGCAGTGAGAAAAACATCACGGGGTGGTGCGCATTGTATGGGTGTGTGTTACATTAGATTCACTAGTAGGAGTGAGAAAAACATCACGGGGTGGTGCGCCTTGTATGGGTGTGTGTTACATTACATTCACTAGTAGGAGTGAGAAAAACATCACGGGGTGGTGCGCCTTGTATGGGTGTGTGTTACATTACATTCACTAGTAGGAGAGAGAAAAACATCACGGGGTGGTGCGCCTTGTATGGGTGTGTGTTACATTACATTCACCAGTAGGAGTGAGAAAAACATCACGGGGTGGTGAGCCTTGTATGGGTGTGTGTTACATTACATTCACCAGTAGGAGTGAGAAAAACATCACGGGGTGGTGCGCATTGTATGGGTGTGTGTTACATTACATTCACTAGTAGGAGTGAGAAAAACATCACGGGGTGGTGCGCATTGTATGGGTGTGTGTTACATTACATTCACTAGTAGGAGTGAGAAAAACATAACGGGGTGGTGCGCCTTGTATGGGTGTGTGTTACATTAGATTCACTAGTAGGAGTGAGAAAAACATCACGGGGTGGTGCGCATTGTATGGGTGTGTGTTACATTACATTCACTAGTAGGAGTGAGAAAATCATCACGGGGTGGTGCGCATTGTATGGGTGTGTGTTATATTAGATACACTAGTAGGAGTGAGAAAAACATCACGGGGTGGTGTGCATTGTATGGGTGTGTGTTACATTAGATTCACTAGTAGGAGTGAGAAAAACATCACGGGGTGGTGCGCATTGTATGGGTGTGTGTTACATTAGATTCACTAGTAGGAGTGAGAAAAACATCACGGGGTGCTGCGCCTTGTATGGGTGTGTGTTACATTCCATTCTCTAGTAGGAGTGAGAAAAGCATCACGGGGTGGTGCGCATTGTATGGGTGTGTGTTACATTAGATTCACTAGTAGGAGTGAGAAAAACATCACGGGGTGGTGCGCATTGTATGGGTGTGTGTTACATTACATTCACTAGTAGGAGTGAGAAAAACATCACGGGGTGGTGCGCATTGTATGGGTGTGTGTTACATTAGATGCACTAGTAGGAGTGAGAAAAACATCACGGGGTGGTGCGCATTGTATGGGTGTGTGTTACATTACATTCACTAGTAGCAGTGAGAAAAACATCACGGGGTGGTGCGCATTGTATGGGTGTGTGTTACATTAGATTCACTAGTAGCAGTGAGAAAAACATCACGGGGTGGTGCGCATTGTATGGGTGTGTGTTACATTAGATTCACTAGTAGCAGTGAGAAAAACATCACGGGGTGGTGCGCATTGTATGGCTGTGTGTTACATTAGATTCACTAGTAGGAGTGAGAAAAACATCACGGGGTGGTGCACATTGTATGTGTGTGTGTCTCATTAGATTCCCTAGTAGGAGTGAGAAAAACATCACGGGGTGGTGCGCATTGTATGGGTGTGTGTCACATTACATTCACTAGTAGCAGTGAGAAAAACATCACGGGGTGGTGCGCATTGTATGGGTGTGTGTCACATTAGATTCACCAGTAGCAGTGAGAAAAACATCACGGGGTGGTGCGCATTGTATGGGTGTGTGTTACATTACATTCACCAGTAGCAGTGAGAAAAACATCACGGGGTGGTGCGCATTGTATGGGTGTGTGTTACATTACATTCACTAGTAGCAGTGAGAAAAACATCACGGGGGTGGTGCGCATTGTATGGGTGTGTGTTACATTACATTCACTAGTAGCAGTGAGAAAAACATCACGGGGTGGTGCGCATTGTATGGGTGTGTGTTACATTACATTCACTAGTAGGAGTGAGAAAAACATCACGGGGTGGTGCGCCTTGTATGGGTGTGTGTTACATTACATTCACTAGTAGGAGTGAGAAAAACATCACGGGGTGGTGCGCCTTGTATGGGTGTGTGTTACATTACATTCACTAGTAGCAGTGAGAAAATCATCACGGGGTGGTGCGCATTGTATGGGTGTGTTTTACATTAGATACACTAGTAGGAGAGAGAAAAACATCACGGGGTGGTGTGCATTGTATGGGTGTGTGTTACATTAGATTCACTAGTAGGAGTGAGAAAAACATCACGGGGTGGTGCGCATTGTATGGGTGTGTGTTACATTACGTTCTCTAGTAGGAGTGAGAAAAACATCACGGGCTGGTGCGCATTGTATGGGTGTGTGTTACATTAGATTCACTAGTAGGAGTGAGAAAAACATCACGGGGTGGTGCGCATTGTATGGGTGTGTGTTACATTACATTCACTAGTAGGAGTGAGAAAAACATCACGGGGTGGTGCGCATTGTATGGGTGTGTGTTACATTAGATGCACTAGTAGGAGTGAGAAAAACATCACGGGGTGGTGCGCATTGTATGGGTGTGTGTTACATTACATTCACTAGTAGCAGTGAGAAAAACATCACGGGGTGGTGCGCATTGTATGGGTGTGTGTTACATTACATTCACTAGTAGCAGTGAGAAAAACATCACGGGGTGGTGCGCATTGTATGGGTGTGTGTTACATTACATTCACTAGTAGCAGTGAGAAAAACATCACGGGGTGGTGCGCATTGTATGGGCGTGTGTTACATTACATTCACTAGTAGGAGTGAGAAAAACATCACGGGGTGGTGCGCATTGTATGGGCGTGTGTTACATTACATTCACTAGTAGCAGTGAGAAAAACATCACGGGGTGGTGCGCATTGTATGGGCGTGTGTTACATTAGATTCACTAGTAGCAGTGAGAAAAACATCACGGGGTGGTGCGCATTGTATGGGTGTGTGTTACATTAGATTCACTAGTAGCAGTGAGAAAAACATCACGGGGTGGTGCGCATTGTATGTGTGTGTGTCTCATTAGATTCCCTAGTAGGAGTGAGAAAAACATCACGGGGTGGTGCGCATTGTATGGGTGTGTGTCACATTACATTCACTAGTAGCAGTGAGAAAAACATCACGGGGTGGTGCGCATTGTATGGGTGTGTGTCACATTACATTCACTAGTAGCAGTGAGAAAAACATCACGGGGTGGTGCGCATTGTATGGGTGTGTGTCACATTAGATTCACTAGTAGCAGTGAGAAAAACATCACGGGGTGGTGCGCATTGTATGGGTGTGTGTTACATTACATTCACTAGTAGCAGTGAGAAAAACATCACGGGGTGGTGCGCATTGTATGGGTGTGTGTTACATTACATTCACTAGTAGCAGTGAGAAAAACATCACGGGGTGGTGCGCATTGTATGGGTGTGTGTTACATTACATTCACTAGTAGCAGTGAGAAAAACATCACGGGGTGGTGCGCATTGTATGGGTGTGTGTTACATTAGATTCACTAGTAGGAGTGAGAAAAACATCACGGGGTGGTGCGCCTTGTATGGGTGTGTGTTACATTACATTCACTAGTAGGAGTGAGAAAAACATCACGGGGTGGTGCGCCTTGTATGGGTGTGTGTTACATTACATTCACTAGTAGGAGAGAGAAAAACATCACGGGGTGGTGCGCCTTGTATGGGTGTGTGTTACATTACATTCACCAGTAGGAGTGAGAAAAACATCACGGGGTGGTGAGCCTTGTATGGGTGTGTGTTACATTACATTCACCAGTAGGAGTGAGAAAAACATCACGGGGTGGTGCGCATTGTATGGGTGTGTGTTACATTACATTCACTAGTAGGAGTGAGAAAAACATCACGGGGTGGTGCGCATTGTATGGGTGTGTGTTACATTACATTCACTAGTAGGAGTGAGAAAAACATAACGGGGTGGTGCGCCTTGTATGGGTGTGTGTTACATTAGATTCACTAGTAGGAGTGAGAAAAACATCACGGGGTGGTGCGCATTGTATGGGTGTGTGTTACATTACATTCACTAGTAGGAGTGAGAAAATCATCACGGGGTGGTGCGCATTGTATGGGTGTGTGTTATATTAGATACACTAGTAGGAGTGAGAAAAACATCACGGGGTGGTGTGCATTGTATGGGTGTGTGTTACATTAGATTCACTAGTAGGAGTGAGAAAAACATCACGGGGTGGTGCGCATTGTATGGGTGTGTGTTACATTAGATTCACTAGTAGGAGTGAGAAAAACATCACGGGGTGCTGCGCCTTGTATGGGTGTGTGTTACATTCCATTCTCTAGTAGGAGTGAGAAAAGCATCACGGGGTGGTGCGCATTGTATGGGTGTGTGTTACATTAGATTCACTAGTAGGAGTGAGAAAAACATCACGGGGTGGTGCGCATTGTATGGGTGTGTGTTACATTACATTCACTAGTAGGAGTGAGAAAAACATCACGGGGTGGTGCGCATTGTATGGGTGTGTGTTACATTAGATGCACTAGTAGGAGTGAGAAAAACATCACGGGGTGGTGCGCATTGTATGGGTGTGTGTTACATTACATTCACTAGTAGCAGTGAGAAAAACATCACGGGGTGGTGCGCATTGTATGGGTGTGTGTTACATTACATTCACTAGTAGCAGTGAGAAAAACATCACGGGGTGGTGCGCATTGTATGGGCGTGTGTTACATTAGATTCACTAGTAGCAGTGAGAAAAACATGACGGGGTGGTGCGCCTTTTATGGGCGTGTGTTACATTAGATTCACTAGTAGGAGTGAGAAAAACATCACGGGGTGGTGCGCCTTGTATGGGTGTGTGTTACATTACATTCACTAGTAGGAGTGAGAAAAACATCACGGGGTGGTGCGCATTGTATGGGTGTGTGTTACATTACATTCACTAGTAGGAGTGAGAAAAACATCACGGGGTGGTGTGCATTGTATGGGTGTGTGTTACATTACATTCACTAGTAGGAGTGAGAAAAACATCACGGGGTGGTGCGCATTGTATGGGCGTGTGTTACATTAGATTCACTAGTAGCAGTGAGAAAAACATGACGGGGTGGTGCGCCGTTTATGGGCGTGTGTTACATTAGATTCACTAGTAGGAGTGAGAAAAACATCACGGGGTGGTGCGCCTTGTATGGGTGTGTGTTACATTACATTCACTAGTAGCAGTGAGAAAAACATCACGGGGTGGTGCGCATTGTATGGGTGTGTGTTACATTACATTCACTAGTAGCAGTGAGAAAAACATCACGGGGTGGTGCGCATTGTATGGGTGTGTGTTACATTACATTCACTAGTAGCAGTGAGAAAAACATCACGGGGTGGTGCGCATTGTATGGGTGTGTGTTACATTAGATTCACTAGTAGGAGTGAGAAAAACATCACGGGGTGGTGCGCCTTGTATGGGTGTGTGTTACATTACATTCACTAGTAGGAGTGAGAAAAACATCACGGGGTGGTGCGCCTTGTATGGGTGTGTGTTACATTACATTCACTAGTAGGAGAGAGAAAAACATCACGGGGTGGTGCGCCTTGTATGGGTGTGTGTTACATTACATTCACCAGTAGGAGTGAGAAAAACATCACAGGGTGGTGAGCCTTGTATGGGTGTGTGTTACATTACATTCACCAGTAGGAGTGAGAAAAACATCACGGGGTGGTGCGAATTGTATGGGTGTGTGTTACATTACATTCACTAGTAGGAGTGAGAAAAACATCACGGGGTGGTGCGCATTGTATGGGTGTGTGTTACATTACATTCACTAGTAGGAGTGAGAAAAACATAACGGGGTGGTGCGCCTTGTATGGGTGTGTGTTACATTAGATTCACTAGTAGGAGTGAGAAAAACATCACGGGGTGGTGCGCATTGTATGGGTGTGTGTTACATTACATTCACTAGTAGGAGTGAGAAAATCATCACGGGGTGGTGCGCATTGTATGGGTGTGTGTTATATTAGATACACTAGTAGGAGTGAGAAAAACATCACGGGGTGGTGTGCATTGTATGGGTGTGTGTTACATTAGATTCACTAGTAGGAGTGAGAAAAACATCACGGGGTGGTGCGCATTGTATGGGTGTGTGTTACATTAGATTCACTAGTAGGAGTGAGAAAAACATCACGGGGTGGTGCGCATTGTATGGGTGTGTGTTACATTCCATTCTCTAGTAGGAGTGAGAAAAGCATCACGGGGTGGTGCGCATTGTATGGGTGTGTGTTACATTAGATTCACTAGTAGGAGTGAGAAAAACATCACGGGGTGGTGCGCATTGTATGGGTGTGTGTTACATTACATTCACTAGTAGGAGTGAGAAAAACATCACGGGGTGGTGCGCAATGTATGGGTGTGTGTTACATTAGATGCACTAGTAGGAGTGAGAAAAACATCACGGGGTGGTGCGCATTGTATGGGTGTGTGTTACATTACATTCACTAGTAGCAGTGAGAAAAACATCACGGGGTGGTGCGCATTGTATGGGTGTGTGTTACATTACATTCACTAGTAGCAGTGAGAAAAACATCACGGGGTGTTGCGCATTGTATGGGTGTGTGTTACATTACATTCACTAGTAGCAGTGAGAAAAACATCACGGGGTGGTGCGCATTGTATGGGCGTTTTTTACATTACATTCACTAGTAGCAGTGAGAAAAACATCACGGGGTGGTGCGCATTGTATGGGCGTGTGTTACATTACATTCACTAGTAGCAGTGAGAAAAACATGACGGGGTGGTGCGCCTTTTATGGGCGTGTGTTACATTAGATTCACTAGTAGGAGTGAGAAAAACATCACGGGGTGGTGCGCCTTGTATGGGTGTGTGTTACATTACATTCACTAGTAGGAGTGAGAAAAACATCACAGGGTGGTGCGCATTGTATGGGTGTGTGTTACATTACATTCACTAGTAGGAGTGAGAAAAACATCACGGGGTGGTGTGCATTGTATGGGTGTGTGTTACATTACATTCACTAGTAGGAGTGAGAAAAACATCACGGGGTGGTGTGAATTGGAGGGTCTGAATTAGGATAGGCAGTGAGTGGCAATGTAGGATGGAGAAAAGCACCGCGGGGTGGTCAGCATGGGGAGGTCAGGCAACTTGCAGTGGCAATGTAGGATAGGTTTCTGAAAAACATCACGGGGTGGTGCACATTGTATGGGTGTGTGTTACATTACATACACTAGTAGCAGTGAGAAAAACATCACGGGGTGGTGCGCATTGTATGGGTGTGTGTTACATTACATTCACTAGTAGGAGTGAGAAAAACATCACGGGGTGGTGTGCATTGTATGGGTGTGTGTTACATTACATTCGCTAGTAGGAGTGAGAAAAACATCACGGGGTGGTGTGAATCGGAGGGTCTGAATTAGGATAGGCAGTGAGTGGCAATGTAGGATGGAGAAAAGCACCGCGGGGTGGTCATCATGGGGATTTCAGGGAACTTGCAGTGGCAATGTAGGATAGGTTTCTGAAAAACATCACGGGGTGGTGCACATTGTATGGGTGTGTGTTACATTACATTCACTAGTAGGAGTGAGAAAAACATCACGGTGTAGTGCGCATTGTATGGGTGTGTGTTACATTACATACACTAGTAGCAGTGAGAAAAACATCACGGGGTGGTGCGCATTGTATGGGTGTGTGTTACATTACATTCACTAGTAGGAGTGAGAAAAACATCACGGGGTGGTGCGTATTGTATGGGTGTGTGTTACATTACATACACTAGTAGGAGTGAGAAAAACATTACGGGGTGGTGCGCATTGTATGGGTGTGTGTTACATTACATTCACTAGTAGGAGTGAGAAAAACATCACGGGGTGGTGCGCATTGTATGGGTATGTGTTACATTAGATTCACTAGTAGGAGTGAGAAAAACATCAGGGGGTGGTGCGCATTGTATGGGTGTGTGTTACATTACATTCACTAGTAGGAGTGAGAAAAACATCACGGTGTGGTGCGCATTGTATGGGTGTGTGTTTCATTACATACACTAGTAGGAGTGATAAAAACATCACGGGTTGGTGCGCATTGTATGGGTGTGTGTTACATTACATTCACTAGTAGGAGTGAGAAAAACATCACGGGGTGGTGCGCATTGTATGGGTGTGTGTTACATTACATTCACTAGTAGGAGTGAGAAAAACATCACGGGGTGGTGCGCATTGTATGGGTGTGTGTTACATTACATTAACTAGTAGGAGTGAGAAAAACATCACGGGGTGGTGCGCATTGTATGGGTGTGTGTTACATTACATTCACTAGTAGGAGTGAGAAAAACATCACGGGGTGGTGCGCATTATATGGGTGTGTGTTACATTACATTCACTAGTAGGAGTGAGAAAAACATCACGGGGTGTTGTGCATTGTATGGCTGTGTGTTACATTACATTCACTAGTAGGAGTGAGAAAAACATCACGGGGTGGTGCGCATTGTATGGGTGTGTGTTACATTACATTCACTAGTAGGAGTGAGAAAAACATCATGCGGTGGTGCGCATTGTATGGGTGTGTGTTACATTACATTCACTACTAGGAGTGACAAAAACATCATGCGGTGGTGTGAATCGGCGGGTCTGAATTAGGATAGGCAGTGAGTGGCAATGTAGGATGGAGAAAAGCACCGTGGGGTGGTCAGCTTGGGGAGGTCAGGGAACATGCACTGGCAATGTAGGATAGGTTTCTGAAAAACATCACGGGGTGGTGCGCATTGTATGGGTGTGTGTTACATTAGATTCACTAGTAGGAGTGAGAAAAACATCACGGGGTGGTGCGCACTGTATGGGTGTGTGTTACATTACATTCACTAGTAGGAGTGAGAAAAACATCACGGGGTGGTGCGCATTGTATGGGTGTGTGTTACATTACATTCACTAGTAGGAGTGAGAAAAACATCACGGGGTGGTGCGCATTGTACGGGTGTGTGTTACATTACATTCACTAGTAGGAGTGAGAAAAATATAACGCGGTGGTGCGCGTTGTATGGGTGTGTGTTACATTACACTCACTAGTAGGAGTGAGCAAAACATCACGGGGTGGTGCGCATTGTACGGGTGTGTGTTACATTACATTCACTAGTAGGAGTGAGAAAAACATCACGGGGTGGTGCTCATTGTATGGGTGTGTGTTACATTACATTAACTAGTAGGAGTGAGAAAAACATCACGGGGTGGTGCGCATTGTATGGGTGTGTGTTACATTAGATTCACTAGTAGGAGTGAGAAAAACATCACGGGGTGGTGCGCATTGTATGGGTGTGTGTTACATTACCTTCACTAGTAGGAGTGAGAAAAACATCACGGGGTGGTGCGCATTGTATGGGTGTGTGTTACATTAGATTCACTAGTAGGAGTGAGAAAAATATCACGGGCTGGTGCGCATTGTATGGGTGTGTGTTACATTAGATTCACTAGTAGGAGTGAGAAAAACATCACGGGGTGGTGCGCATTGTATGGGTGTGTGTTACATTACCTTCACTAGTAGGAGTGAGAAAAACATCATGGGGTGGTGCGCATTGTATGGGTGTGTGTTACATTAGATTCACTAGTAGGAGTGAGAAAAATATCACGGGGTGGTGCGCATTGTATGGGTGTGTGTTACATTAGATTCACTAGTAGGAGTGAGAAAAACATCACGGGGTGGTGCGCATTGTATGGGTGTGTGTTACATTAGATTCACTAGTAGGAGTGAGAAAAACATCATGGGTTGGTGCGCTTAGTATGGGTGTGTGTTACATTAGATTCACTAGTAGGAGTGAGAAAAACATCACGGGGTGGTGTGAATCGGAGGGTCTGAATTAGGATAGGCAGTGAGTGGCAATGTAGGATGGAGAAAAGCACCGCGGGGTGGTCAGCATGGGGAGGTCAGGGAACATGCAGTGGCAATGTAGGATAGGTTTCTGAAAAACATCACGGAGTGGTGGGCATTGTATGGGTATGTGTTATATTACATTCACTAGTAGGAGTGAGAAAAACATCACGGGGTGGTGCGCATTGTATGGGTGTGTGTTACATTACATTCACTAGTAGCAGTGAGAAAAACATCACGGGGTGGTGCGCATTGTATGGGTGTGTGTTGCATTACATTCACTAGTAGGAGTGAGAAAAACATCAAGGGGTGGTGCGCATTGTATGGGTGTGTGTTACATTACATTCACTAGTAGGAGTGAGAAAAACATCACGGGGTGGTGCGCATTGTATGGGTGTGTGTTACATTACATTCACTAGTAGGAGTGAGAAAACCATCACGGGGTGGTGCGCATTGTATGGGTGTGTGTTACATTACATTCACTAGTAGGAGTGAGAAAAACATCACGGGGTGGTGCGCATTGTATGGGTGTGTGTTACATTACATTCCCTAGTAGGAGTGAGAAAAACATCACGGGGTGGTGCGCATTGTATGGGTGTGTGTTACATTACATTCCCTAGTAGGAGTGAGAAAAACATCACGGGGTGGTGCGCATTGTTTGGGTGTGTGTTACATTACATTCCCTAGTAGTGGTGAGAAAAACATCGCGGGGTGGTGCGCATTGTATGGGTGTGTGTTACATTACATTCACTAGTAGGAGTGAGAAAAACATCACGGGGTGGTGCGCATTGCATGGGTGTGTGTTACATTACATTCACTAGTAGGAGTGAGAAAAACATCACGGGGTGGTGCGCATTGTATGGGTGTGTGTTACATTACATTCACTACTAGGAGTGAGAAAAACATCACGCGGTGGTGTGAATCGGCGGGTCTGAATTAGGATAGGCAGTGAGTGGCAATGTAGGATGGAGAAAAGCACCGTGGGGTGGTCAGCATGGGGAGGTCAGGGAACATGCACTGGCAATGTAGGATAGGTTTGTGAAAAACATCACGGGGTGGTGCGCATTGTATGTGTGTGTGTTACATTAGATTTACTAGTAGGAGTGAGAAAAACATCACGGGGTGGTGCGCATTGTACGGGTGTGTGTTACATTACATTCACTAGTAGGAGTGAGAAAAACATCACGGGGTGGTGCGCATTGTATGGGTGTGTGTTACATTACATTCACTAGTAGGAGTGAGAAAAACATCACGGGGTGGTGCGCATTGTACGGGTGTGTGTTACATTACATTCACTAGTAGGAGTGAGAAAAACATCACGGGGTGGTGCGCATTGTGCGGGTGTGTGTTACATTACATTCACTAGTAGGAGTGAGAAAAACATCACGGGGTGGTGCTCATTGTATGGGTGTGTGTTACATTAGATTCACTAGTAGGAGTGAGAAAAACATCACGGGGTGCTGCGCATTGTATGGGTGTGTGTTACATTACATTCACTAGTAGGAGTGAGAAAAACATCACAGAGTTGGTGCGCATTGTATGGGTGTGTGTTACATTACATTCACTAGTAGGAGTGAGAAAAACATCACGGGGTGGTGCGCAGTGTATGGGTGTGTTTTACATTACATTCACTAGTAGGAGTGAGAAAAACATCATGCGGTGGTGCGCATGTATGGGTGTGTGTTACATTACATTCACTACTAGGAGTGAGAAAAACATCACGCGGCGGTGTGAATCGGCGGGTCTGAAATAGGATAGGCAGTGAGTGGCAATGTAGGATGGAGAAAAGCACCGCAGGGTGGTCAGCTTGGGGAAGTCAGGGAACATGCACTGGCAATGTAGGATAGGTTTCTGAAAAATATCACGGGGTGGTGCGCATTGTATGGGTGTGTGTTACATTACATTCACTAGTAGGAGTGAGAAAAACATCACGGTGTGGTGCGCACTGTATGGGTGTTTGTTACATTACATTCACTAGTAGGAGTGAGAAAAACATCACGGGGTGGTGCGCATTGTATGGGTGTGTGTTACATTACATTCACTAGTAGGAGTGAGAAAAACATCACGGGGTGGTGCGCATTGTACGGGTGTGTGTTACATTAAATTCACTAGTAGGAGTGAGAAAAACATCACGGGGTGGTGCGCATTGTATGGGTGTGTGTTACATTACATTCACTAGTAGGAGTGAGAAAAACATCACGGGGTGGTGCGCATTGTATGGGTGTGTGTTACATTAGATTCACTAGTAGGAGTGAGAAAAACATCACGGGGTGGTGCGCATTGTATGGGTGTGTGTTACATTACATTCACTAGTAGGAGTGAGAAAAACATCACGGGGTGGTGCGCATTGTATGGGTGTGTGTTACATTAGATTCACTAGTAGGAGTGAGAAAAACATCACGGGGTGGTGCGCATTGTATGGGTGTGTGTTACATTACATTCACTTGTAGGAGTGAGAAAAACATCACGTGGTGGTGCGCATTGTATGGGTGTGTGTTACATTACATTCACTAGTAGGAGTGAGAAAAACATCACGGGGTGGTGCGCATTGTATGGGTGGGTGTTACATTACATTCACTAGTAGGAGTGAGAAAAACATCACGGGGTGGTGCGCATTGTATGGGTGTGTGTTACATTAGATTCACTAGTAGGAGTGAGAAAAACGTCACGGGGTGGTGTGAATCGGAGGGTCTGAATTAGGATAGGCAGTGAATGGCAATGTAGGATGGAGAAAAGCACCGCGGGGTGGTCAGCATGGGGAGGTCAGGGAACATGCAGTGGCAATGTAGGATAGGTTTCTGAAAAACATCACGGGGTGGTGCGCATTGTATGGGTGTGTGTTACATTACATTCACTAGTTGCAGTAAAAAACATCACGGGGTGGTGCGCATTGTATGGGTGTGTGTTACATTACATTCACTAGTAGGAGTGAGAAAAACATCACGAGGTGGTGTGCATTGTATGGGTGTGTGTTACATAACATTCACTAGTAGGAGTGAGAAAAACATCACGGGGTGGTGCGCATTGTATGGGTGTGTGTTACATTACATTCACTAGTAGGAGTGAGAAAAACATCACGATGTGGTGCGCATTGTATAGGTGTGTGTTACATTACATTCCCTAGTAGTGGTGAGAAAAACATCGCGGGGTGGTGCGCATTGTATGGGTGTGTGTTACATTACATTCACTAGTGGGAGTGGGAAAAACATCACGGGGTGGTGCGCATTGTATGGGTGTGTGTTACATTAGATTCACTAGTAATAGTGAGAAAAACATCACGGGGTGGTGCGCATTGTATGGGTGTGTTTTACATTACATTCACTAGTAGGAGTGAGAAAAACATCACGGGGTGGTGCGCATTGTATGGGTGTGTGGTACATTACATTCCCTAGTAGGAGTGAGAAAAACAGCACGGGGTGGTGCGCATTGTATGGGTGTGTGTTATATTACATTCCCTAGTAGTGGTTAGAAAAACAGCGCGGGGTGGTGCACATTGTATGGGTGTGTGTTACATTCCATTCACTAGTAGGAGTGAGAAAAACATCACGGGGTGGTGCGCATTGTATGGGTGTGTGTTACATTACATTCACTAGTAGGAGTGAGAAAAACATCACGGGGTGGTGCGCAGTGTATGGGTGTGTTTTACATTACATTCACTAGTAGGAGTGAGAAAAACATCATGCGGTGGTGCGCATGTATGGGTGTGTGTTACATTACATTCACTACTAGGAGTGAGAAAAACATCACGCGGCGGTGTGAATCGGCGGGTCTGAAATAGGATAGGCAGTGAGTGGCAATGTAGGATGGAGAAAAGCACCGCAGGGTGGTCAGCTTGGGGAAGTCAGGGAACATGCACTGGCAATGTAGGATAGGTTTCTGAAAAACATCACGGGGTGGTGCGCATTGTATGGGTGTGTGTTACATTACATTCACTAGTAGGAGTGAGAAAAACATCACGGTGTGGTGCGCACTGTATGGGTGTTTGTTACATTACATTCACTAGTAGGAGTGAGAAAAACATCACGGGGTGGTGCGCATTGTATGGGTGTGTGTTACATTACATTCACTAGTAGGAGTGAGAAAAACATCACGGGGTGGTGCGCATTGTACGGGTGTGTGTTACATTAAATTCACTAGTAGGAGTGAGAAAAACATCACGGGGTGGTGCGCATTGTATGGGTGTGTGTTACATTACATTCACTAGTAGGAGTGAGAAAAACATCACGGGGTGGTGCGCATTGTATGGGTGTGTGTTACATTAGATTCACTAGTAGGAGTGAGAAAAACATCACGGGCTGGTGCGCATTGTATGGGTGTGTGTTACATTACATTCACTAGTAGGAGTGAGAAAAACATCACGGGGTGGTGCGCATTGTATGGGTGTGTGTTACATTAGATTCACTAGTAGGAGTGAGAAAAACATCACGGGGTGGTGCGCATTGTATGGGTGTGTGTTACATTACATTCACTTGTAGGAGTGAGAAAAACATCACGTGGTGGTGCGCATTGTATGGGTGTGTGTTACATTACATTCACTAGTAGGAGTGAGAAAAACATCACGGGGTGGTGCGCATTGTATGGGTGGGTGTTACATTACATTCACTAGTAGGAGTGAGAAAAACATCACGGGGTGGTGCGCATTGTATGGGTGTGTGTTACATTAGATTCACTAGTAGGAGTGAGAAAAACGTCACGGGGTGGTGTGAATCGGAGGGTCTGAATTAGGATAGGCAGTGAATGGCAATGTAGGATGGAGAAAAGCACCGCGGGGTGGTCAGCATGGGGAGGTCAGGGAACATGCAGTGGCAATGTAGGATAGGTTTCTGAAAAACATCACGGGGTGGTGCGCATTGTATGGGTGTGTGTTACATTACATTCACTAGTTGCAGTAAAAAACATCACGGGGTGGTGCGCATTGTATGGGTGTGTGTTACATTACATTCACTAGTAGGAGTGAGAAAAACATCACGAGGTGGTGTGCATTGTATGGGTGTGTGTTACATAACATTCACTAGTAGGAGTGAGAAAAACATCACGGGGTGGTGCGCATTGTATGGGTGTGTGTTACATTACATTCACTAGTAGGAGTGAGAAAAACATCACGATGTGGTGCGCATTGTATGGGTGTGTGTTACATTACATTCCCTAGTAGTGGTGAGAAAAACATCGCGGGGTGGTGCGCATTGTATGGGTGTGTGTTACATTACATTCACTAGTGGGAGTGGGAAAAACATCACGGGGTGGTGCGCATTGTATGGGTGTGTGTTACATTAGATTCACTAGTAATAGTGAGAAAAACATCACGGGGTGGTGCGCATTGTATGGGTGTGTTTTACATTACATTCACTAGTAGGAGTGAGAAAAACATCACGGGGTGGTGCGCATTGTATGGGTGTGTGGTACATTACATTCCCTAGTAGGAGTGAGAAAAACAGCACGGGGTGGTGCGCATTGTATGGGTGTGTGTTATATTACATTCCCTAGTAGTGGTTAGAAAAACAGCGCGGGGTGGTGCACATTGTATGGGTGTGTGTTACATTACATTCACTAGTAGGAGTGAGAAAAACATCACGGGGTGGTGCGCATTGTATGGGTGTGTGTTACATTACATTCACTAGTAGGAGTGAGAAAAACATCACGGGGTGGTGCGCATTGTATGGGTGTGTGTTACATTACATTCACTAGTAGGAGTGAGAAAAACATCACGGGGTGGTGCGCATTGTATGGGTGTGTGTTACATTACATTAACTAGTAGGAGTGAGAAAAACATCACGGGGTGGTGCGCATTGTATGGGTGTGTGTTACATTACATTCACTAGTAGGAGTGAGAAAAACATCACGGGGTGGTGCGCATTATATGGGTGTGTGTTACATTACATTCACTAGTAGGAGTGAGAAAAACATCACGGGGTGTTGTGCATTGTATGGCTGTGTGTTACATTACATTCACTAGTAGGAGTGAGAAAAACATCACGGGGTGGTGCGCATTGTATGGGTGTGTGTTACATTACATTCACTAGTAGGAGTGAGAAAAACATCATGCGGTGGTGCGCATTGTATGGGTGTGTGTTACATTACATTCACTACTAGGAGTGACAAAAACATCATGCGGTGGTGTGAATCGGCGGGTCTGAATTAGGATAGGCAGTGAGTGGCAATGTAGGATGGAGAAAAGCACCGTGGGGTGGTCAGCTTGGGGAGGTCAGGGAACATGCACTGGCAATGTAGGATAGGTTTCTGAAAAACATCACGGGGTGGTGCGCATTGTATGGGTGTGTGTTACATTAGATTCACTAGTAGGAGTGAGAAAAACATCACGGGGTGGTGCGCACTGTATGGGTGTGTGTTACATTACATTCACTAGTAGGAGTGAGAAAAACATCACGGGGTGGTGCGCATTGTATGGGTGTGTGTTACATTACATTCACTAGTAGGAGTGAGAAAAACATCACGGGGTGGTGCGCATTGTACGGGTGTGTGTTACATTACATTCACTAGTAGGAGTGAGAAAAATATAACGCGGTGGTGCGCGTTGTATGGGTGTGTGTTACATTACACTCACTAGTAGGAGTGAGAAAAACATCACGGGGTGGTGCGCATTGTACGGGTGTGTGTTACATTACATTCACTAGTAGGAGTGAGAAAAACATCACGGGGTGGTGCTCATTGTATGGGTGTGTGTTACATTACATTAACTAGTAGGAGTGAGAAAAACATCACGGGATGGTGCGCATTGTATGGGTGTGTGTTACATTAGATTCACTAGTAGGAGTGAGAAAAACATCACGGGGTGGTGCGCATTGTATGGGTGTGTGTTACATTACCTTCACTAGTAGGAGTGAGAAAAACATCACGGGGTGGTGCGCATTGTATGGGTGTGTGTTACATTAGATTCACTAGTAGGAGTGAGAAAAATATCACGGGCTGGTGCGCATTGTATGGGTGTGTGTTACATTAGATTCACTAGTAGGAGTGAGAAAAACATCACGGGGTGGTGCGCATTGTATGGGTGTGTGTTACATTACCTTCACTAGTAGGAGTGAGAAAAACATCACGGGGTGGTGCGCATTGTATGGGTGTGTGTTACATTAGATTCACTAGTAGGAGTGAGAAAAATATCACGGGGTGGTGCGCATTGTATGGGTGTGTGTTACATTAGATTCACTACTAGCAGTGAGAAAAACATCACGGGGTGGTGCGCATTGTATGGGTGTGTGTTACATTAGATTCACTAGTAGGAGTGAGAAAAACATCATGGGTTGGTGCGCTTAGTATGGGTGTGTGTTACATTAGATTCACTAGTAGGAGTGAGAAAAACATCACGGGGTGGTGTGAATCGGAGGGTCTGAATTAGGATAGGCAGTGAGTGGCAATGTAGGATGGAGAAAAGCACCGCGGGGTGGTCAGCATGGGGAGGTCAGGGAACATGCAGTGGCAATGTAGGATAGGTTTCTGAAAAACATCACGGAGTGGTGGGCATTGTATGGGTATGTGTTACATTACATTCACTAGTAGGAGTGAGAAAAACATCACGGGGTGGTGCGCATTGTATGGGTGTGTGTTACATTACATTCACTAGTAGCAGTGAGAAAAACATCACGGGGTGGTGCGCATTGTATGGGTGTGTGTTGCATTACATTCACTAGTAGGAGTGAGAAAAACATCAAGGGGTGGTGCGCATTGTATGGGTGTGTGTTACATTACATTCACTAGTAGGAGTGAGAAAAACATCACGGGGTGGTGCGCATTGTATGGGTGTGTGTTACATTACATTCACTAGTAGGAGTGAGAAAACCATCACGGGGTGGTGCGCATTGTATGGGTGTGTGTTACATTACATTCACTAGTAGGAGTGAGAAAAACATCACGGGGTGGTGCGCATTGTATGGGTGTGTGTTACATTACATTCCCTAGTAGGAGTGAGAAAAACATCACGGGGTGGTGCGCATTGTATGGGTGTGTGTTACATTACATTCCCTAGTAGGAGTGAGAAAAACATCACGGGGTGGTGCGCATTGTTTGGGTGTGTGTTACATTACATTCCCTAGTAGTGGTGAGAAAAACATCGCGGGGTGGTGCGCATTGTATGGGTGTGTGTTACATTACATTCACTAGTAGGAGTGAGAAAAACATCACGGGGTGGTGCGCATTGTATGGGTGTGTGTTACATTACATTCACTAGTTGGAGTGAGAAAAACATCACGGGGTGGTGCGCATTGTATGGGTGTGTGTTACATTACATTCACTACTAGGAGTGAGAAAAACATCACGCGGTGGTGTGAATCGGCGGGTCTGAATTAGGATAGGCAGTGAGTGGCAATGTAGGATGGAGAAAAGCACCGTGGGGTGGTCAGCATGGGGAGGTCAGGGAACATGCACTGGCAATGTAGGATAGGTTTCTGAAAAACATCACGGGGTGGTGCGCATTGTATGTGTGTGTGTTACATTAGATTTACTAGTAGGAGTGAGAAAAACATCACGGGGTGGTGCGCATTGTACGGGTGTGTTACATTACATTCACTAGTAGGAGTGAGAAAAACATCACGGGGTGGTGCGCATTGTATGGGTGTGTGTTACATTACATTCACTAGTAGGAGTGAGAAAAACATCACGGGGTGGTGCGCATTGTACGGGTGTGTGTTACATTACATTCACTAGTAGGAGTGAGAAAAACATCACGGGGTGGTGCGCATTGTGCGGGTGTGTGTTACATTACATTCACTAGTAGGAGTGAGAAAAACATCACGGGGTGGTGCTCATTGTATGGGTGTGTGTTACATTAGATTCACTAGTAGGAGTGAGAAAAACATCACGGGGTGCTGCGCATTGTATGGGTGTGTGTTACATTACATTCACTAGTAGGAGTGAGAAAAACATCACAGAGTTGGTGCGCATTGTATGGGTGTGTGTTACATTACATTCACTAGTAGGAGTGAGAAAAACATCACGGGGTGGTGCGCAGTGTATGGGTGTGTTTTACATTACATTCACTAGTAGGAGTGAGAAAAACATCATGCGGTGGTGCGCATGTATGGGTGTGTGTTACATTACATTCACTACTAGGAGTGAGAAAAACATCACGCGGCGGTGTGAATCGGCGGGTCTGAAATAGGATAGGCAGTGAGTGGCAATGTAGGATGGAGAAAAGCACCGCAGGGTGGTCAGCTTGGGGAAGTCAGGGAACATGCACTGGCAATGTAGGATAGGTTTCTGAAAAACATCACGGGGTGGTGCGCATTGTATGGGTGTGTGTTACATTACATTCACTAGTAGGAGTGAGAAAAACATCACGGTGTGGTGCGCACTGTATGGGTGTTTGTTACATTACATTCACTAGTAGGAGTGAGAAAAACATCACGTGGTGGTGCGCATTGTATGGGTGTGTGTTACATTACATTCACTAGTAGGAGTGAGAAAAACATCACGGGGTGGTGCGCATTGTACGGGTGTGTGTTACATTAAATTCACTAGTAGGAGTGAGAAAAACATCACGGGGTGGTGCGCATTGTATGGGTGTGTGTTACATTACATTCACTAGTAGGAGTGAGAAAAACATCACGGGGTGGTGCGCATTGTATGGGTGTGTGTTACATTAGATTCACTAGTAGGAGTGAGAAAAACATCACGGGGTGGTGCGCATTGTATGGGTGTGTGTTACATTACATTCACTAGTAGGAGTGAGAAAAACATCACGGGGTGGTGCGCATTGTATGGGTGTGTGTTACATTAGATTCACTAGTAGGAGTGAGAAAAACATCACGGGGTGGTGCGCATTGTATGGGTGTGTGTTACATTACATTCACTTGTAGGAGTGAGAAAAACATCACGTGGTGGTGCGCATTGTATGGGTGTGTGTTAAATTACATTCACTAGTAGGAGTGAGAAAAACATCACGGGGTGGTGCGCATTGTATGGGTGGGTGTTACATTACATTCACTAGTAGGAGTGAGAAAAACATCACGGGGTGGTGCGCATTGTATGGGTGTGTGTTACATTAGATTCACTAGTAGGAGTGAGAAAAACGTCACGGGGTGGTGTGAATCGGAGGGTCTGAATTAGGATAGGCAGTGAATGGCAATGTAGGATGGAGAAAAGCACCGCGGGGTGGTCAGCATGGGGAGGTCAGGGAACATGCAGTGGCAATGTAGGATAGGTTTCTGAAAAACATCACGGGGTGGTGCGCATTGTATGGGTGTGTGTTACATTACATTCACTAGTTGCAGTAAAAAACATCACGGGGTGGTGCGCATTGTATGGGTGTGTGTTACATTACATTCACTAGTAGGAGTGAGAAAAACATCACGAGGTGGTGTGCATTGTATGGGTGTGTGTTACATAACATTCACTAGAAGGAGTGAGAAAAACATCACGGGGTGGTGCGCATTGTATGGGTGTGTGTTACATTACATTCACTAGTAGGAGTGAGAAAAACATCACGATGTGGTGCGCATTGTATGGGTGTGTGTTACATTACATTCCCTAATAGTGGTGAGAAAAACATCGCGGGGTGGTGCGCATTGTATGGGTGTGTGTTACATTACATTCACTAGTGGGAGTGGGAAAAACATCACGGGGTGGTGCGCATTGTATGGGTGTGTGTTACATTAGATTCACTAGTAATAGTGAGAAAAACATCACGGGGTGGTGCGCATTGTATGGGTGTGTTTTACATTACATTCACTAGTAGGAGTGAGAAAAACATCACGTGGTGGTGCGCATTGTATGGGTGTGTGGTACATTACATTCGCTAGTAGGAGTGAGAAAAACAGCACGGGGTGGTGCGCATTGTATGGGTGTGTGTTATATTACATTCCCTAGTAGTGGTTAGAAAAACAGCGCGGGGTGGTGCACATTGTATGGGTGTGTGTTACATTACATTCACTAGTAGGAGTGAGAAAAACATCACGGGGTGGTGCGCATTGTATGGGTGTGTGTTACATTACATTCACTAGTAGGAGTGAGAAAAACATCACGGGGTGTTGTGCATTGTATGGCTGTGTGTTACATTACATTCACTAGTAGGAGTGAGAAAAACATCACGGGGTGGTGCGCATTGTATGGGTGTGTGTTACATTACATTCACTAGTAGGAGTGAGAAAAACATCATGCGGTGGTGCGCATTGTATGGGTGTGTGTTACATTACATTCACTACTAGGAGTGACAAAAACATCATGCGGTGGTGTGAATCGGCGGGTCTGAATTAGGATAGGCAGTGAGTGGCAATGTAGGATGGAGAAAAGCACCGTGGGGTGGTCAGCTTGGGGAGGTCAGGGAACATGCACTGGCAATGTAGGATAGGTTTCTGAAAAACATCACGGGGTGGTGCGCATTGTATGGGTGTGTGTTACATTAGATTCACTAGTAGGAGTGAGAAAAACATCACGGGGTGGTGCGCACTGTATGGGTGTGTGTTACATTACATTCACTAGTAGGAGTGAGAAAAACATCACGGGGTGGTGCGCATTGTATGGGTGTGTGTTACATTACATTCACTAGTAGGAGTGAGAAAAACATCACGGGGTGGTGCGCATTGTACGGGTGTGTGTTACATTACATTCACTAGTAGGAGTGAGAAAAATATAACGCGGTGGTGCGCATTGTATGGGTGTGTGTTACATTACACTCACTAGTAGGAGTGAGAAAAACATCACGGGGTGGTGCGCATTGTACGGGTCTGTGTTACATTACATTCACTAGTAGGAGTGAGAAAAACATCACGGGGTGGTGCTCATTGTATGGGTGTGTGTTACATTACATTAACTAGTAGGAGTGAGAAAAACATCACGGGGTGGTGCGCATTGTATGGGTGTGTGTTACATTAGATTCACTAGTAGGAGTGAGAAAAACATCACGGGGTGGTGCGCATTGTATGGGTGTGTGTTACATTACCTTCACTAGTAGGAGTGAGAAAAACATCACGGGGTGGTGCGCATTGTATGGGTGTGTGTTACATTAGATTCACTAGTAGGAGTGAGAAAAATATCACGGGGTGGTGCGCATTGTATGGGTGTGTGTTACATTAGATTCACTAGTAGGAGTGAGAAAAACATCACGGGGTGGTGCGCATTGTATGGGTGTGTCTTACATTACCTTCACTAGTAGGAGTGACAAAAACATCACGGGGTGGTGCGCATTGTATGGGTGTGTGTTACATTAGATTCACTAGTAGGAGTGAGAAAAATATCACGGGGTGGTGCGCATTGTATGGGTGTGTGTTACATTAGATTCACTACTAGCAGTGAGAAAAACATCACGGGGTGGTGCGCATTGTATGGGTGTGTGTTACATTAGATTCACTAGTAGGAGTGAGAAAAACAGCATGGGTTGGTGCGCTTAGTATGGGTGTGTGTTACATTAGATTCACTAGTAGGAGTGAGAAAAACATCACGGGGTGGTGTGAATCGGAGGGTCTGAATTAGGATAGGCAGTGAGTGGCAATGTAGGATTGAGAAAAGCACCGCGGGGTGGTCAGCATGGGGAGGTCAGGGAACATGCAGTGGCAATGTAGGATAGGTTTCTGAAAAACATCACGGAGTGGTGGGCATTGTATGGGTATATGTTACATTACATTCACTAGTAGGAGTGAGAAAAACATCACGGGGTGGTGCGCATTGTATGGGTGTGTGTTACATTACATTCACTAGTAGCAGTGAGAAAAACATCACGGGGTGGTGCGCATTGTACGGGTGTGTGTTACATTACATTCACTAGTAGGAGTGAGAAAAATATAACGCGGTGGTGCGCATTGTATGGGTGTGTGTTACATTACACTCACTAGTAGGAGTGAGAAAAACATCACGGGGTGGTGCGCATTGTATGGGTGTGTGTTACATTACATTCACTAGTTGCAGTAAAAAACATCACGGGGTGGTGCGCATTGTATGGGTGTGTGTTACATTACATTCACTAGTAGGAGTGAGAAAAACATCACGAGGTGGTGTGCATTGTATGGGTGTGTGTTACATAACATTCACTAGAAGGAGTGAGAAAAACATCACGGGGTGGTGCGCATTGTATGGGTGTGTGTTACATTACATTCACTAGTAGGAGTGAGAAAAACATCACGATGTGGTGCGCATTGTATGGGTGTGTGTTACATTACATTCCCTAGTAGTGGTGAGAAAAACATCGCGGGGTGGTGCGCATTGTATGGGTGTGTGTTACATTACATTCACTAGTGGGAGTGGGAAAAACATCACGGGGTGGTGCGCATTGTATGGGTGTGTGTTACATTAGATTCACTAGTAATAGTGAGAAAAACATCACGGGGTGGTGCGCATTGTATGGGTGTGTTTTACATTACATTCACTAGTAGGAGTGAGAAAAACATCACGTGGTGGTGCGCATTGTATGGGTGTGTGGTACATTACATTCCCTAGTAGGAGTGAGAAAAACAGCACGGGGTGGTGCGCATTGTATGGGTGTGTGTTATATTACATTCCCTAGTAGTGGTTAGAAAAACAGCGCGGGGTGGTGCACATTGTATGGGTGTGTGTTACATTACATTCACTAGTAGGAGTGAGAAAAACATCACGGGGTGGTGCGCATTGTATGGGTGTGTGTTACATTACATTCACTAGTAGGAGTGAGAAAAACATCACGGGGTGGTGCGCATTGTATGGGTGTGTGTTACATTACATTCACTAGTAGGAGTGAGAAAAACATCACGGGGTGGTGCGCATTGTATGGGTGTGTGTTACATTACATTAACTAGTAGGAGTGAGAAAAACATCACGGAGTGGTGCGCATTGTATGGGTGTGTGTTACATTACATTCACTAGTAGGAGTGAGAAAAACATCACGGGGTGGTGCGCATTATATGGGTGTGTGTTACATTACATTCACTAGTAGGAGTGAGAAAAACATCACGGGGTGTTGTGCATTGTATGGCTGTGTGTTACATTACATTCACTAGTAGGAGTGAGAAAAACATCACGGGGTGGTGCGCATTGTATGGGTGTGTGTTACATTACATTCACTAGTAGGAGTGAGAAAAACATCATGCGGTGGTGCGCATTGTATGGGTGTGTGTTACATTACATTCACTACTAGGAGTGACAAAAACATCATGCGGTGGTGTGAATCGGCGGGTCTGAATTAGGATAGGCAGTGAGTCGCAATGTAGGATGGAGAAAAGCACCGTGGGGTGGTCAGCTTGGGGAGGTCAGGGAACATGCACTGGCAATGTAGGATAGGTTTCTGAAAAACATCACGGGGTGGTGCGCATTGTATGGGTGTGTGTTACATTAGATTCACTAGTAGGAGTGAGAAAAACATCACGGGGTGGTGCGCACTGTATGGGTGTGTGTTACATTACATTCACTAGTAGGAGTGAGAAAAACATCACGGGGTGGTGCGCATTGTATGGGTGTGTGTTACATTACATTCACTAGTAGGAGTGAGAAAAACATCACGGGGTGGTGCGCATTGTACGGGTGTGTGTTACATTACATTCACTAGTAGGAGTGAGAAAAATATAACGCGGTGGTGCGCATTGTATGGGTGTGTGTTACATTACACTCACTAGTAGGAGTGAGAAAAACATCACGGGGTGGTGCGCATTGTACGGGTCTGTGTTACATTACATTCACTAGTAGGAGTGAGAAAAACATCACGGGGTGGTGCTCATTGTATGGGTGTGTGTTACATTACATTAACTAGTAGGAGTGAGAAAAACATCACGGGGTGGTGCGCATTGTATGGGTGTGTGTTACATTAGATTCACTAGTAGGAGTGAGAAAAACATCACGGGGTGGTGCGCATTGTATGGGTGTGTGTTACATTACCTTCACTAGTAGGAGTGAGAAAAACATCACGGGGTGGTGCGCATTGTATGGGTGTGTGTTACATTAGATTCACTAGTAGGAGTGAGAAAAATATCACGGGCTGGTGCGCATTGTATGGGTGTGTGTTACATTAGATTCACTAGTAGGAGTGAGAAAAACATCACGGGGTGGTGCGCATTGTATGGGTGTGTCTTACATTACCTTCACTAGTAGGAGTGAGAAAAACATCACGGGGTGGTGCGCATTGTATGGGTGTGTGTTACATTAGATTCACTAGTAGGAGTGAGAAAAATATCACGGGGTGGTGCGCATTGTATGGGTGTGTGTTACATTAGATTCACTACTAGCAGTGAGAAAAACATCACGGGGTGGTGCGCATTGTATGGGTGTGTGTTACATTAGATTCACTAGTAGGAGTGAGAAAAACATCATGGGTTGGTGCGCTTAGTATGGGTGTGTGTTACATTAGATTCACTAGTAGGAGTGAGAAAAACATCACGGGGTGGTGTGAATCGGAGGGTCTGAATTAGGATAGGCAGTGAGTGGCAATGTAGGATTGAGAAAAGCACCGCGGGCTGGTCAGCATGGGGAGGTCAGGGAACATGCAGTGGCAATGTAGGATAGGTTTCTGAAAAACATCACGGAGTGGTGGGCATTGTATGGGTATGTGTTACATTACATTCACTAGTAGGAGTGAGAAAAACATCACGGGGTGGTGCGCATTGTATGGGTGTGTGTTACATTACATTCACTAGTAGCAGTGAGAAAAACATCACGGGGTGGTGCGCATTGTATGGGTGTGTGTTGCATTACATTCACTAGTAGGAGTGAGAAAAACATCAAGGGGTGGTGCGCATTGTATGGGTGTGTGTTACATTACATTCACTAGTAGGAGTGAGAAAAACATCACGGGGTGGTGCGCATTGTATGGGTGTGTGTTACATTACATTCACTAGTAGGAGTGAGAAAACCATCACGGGGTGGTGCGCATTGTATGGGTGTGTGTTACATTACATTCACTAGTAGGAGTGAGAAAAACATCACGGGGTGGTGCGCATTGTATGGGTGTGTGTTACATTACATTCCCTAGTAGGAGTGAGAAAAACATCACGGGGTGGTGCGCATTGTATGGGTGTGTGTTACATTACATTCCCTAGTAGGAGTGAGAAAAACATCACGGGGTGGTGCGCATTGTTTGGGTGTGTGTTACATTACATTCCCTAGTAGTGGTGAGAAAAACATCGCGGGGTGGTGCGCATTGTATGGGTGTGTGTTACATTACATTCACTAGTAGGAGTGAGAAAAACATCACGGGGTGGTGCGCATTGTATGGGTGTGTGTTACATTACATTCACTAGTAGGAGTGAGAAAAACATCACGGGGTGGTGCGCATTGTATGGGTGTGTGTTACATTACATTCACTAGTAGGAGTGAGAAAAACATCACGCGGTGGTGTGAATCGGCGGGTCTGAATTAGGATAGGCAGTGAGTGGCAATGTAGGATGGAGAAAAGCACCGTGGGGTGGTCAGCATGGGGAGGTCAGGGAACATGCACTGGCAATGTAGGATAGGTTTCTGAAAAACATCACGGGGTGGTGCGCATTGTATGTGTGTGTGTTACATTAGATTTACTAGTAGGAGTGAGAAAAACATCACGGGGTGGTGCGCATTGTACGGGTGTGTGTTACATTACATTCACTAGTAGGAGTGAGAAAAACATCACGGGGTGGTGCGCATTGTATGGGTGTGTGTTACATTACATTCACTAGTAGGAGTGAGAAAAACATCACGGGGTGGTGCGCATTGTACGGGTGTGTGTTACATTACATTCACTAGTAGGAGTGAGAAAAACATCACGGGGTGGTGCGCATTGTGCGGGTGTGTGTTACATTACATTCACTAGTAGGAGTGAGAAAAACATCACGGGGTGGTGCTCATTGTATGGGTGTGTGTTACATTAGATTCACTAGTAGGAGTGAGAAAAACATCACGGGGTGCTGCGCATTGTATGGGTGTGTGTTACATTACATTCACTAGTAGGAGTGAGAAAAACATCACAGAGTTGGTGCGCATTGTATGGGTGTGTGTTACATTACATTCACTAGTAGGAGTGAGAAAAACATCACGGGGTGGTGCGCAGTGTATGGGTGTGTGTTACATTACATTCACTAGTAGGAGTGAGAAAAACATCATGCGGTGGTGCGCATGTATGGGTGTGTGTTACATTACATTCACTACTAGGAGTGAGAAAAACATCACGCGGCGGTGTGAATCGGCGGGTCTGAAATAGGATAGGCAGTGAGTGGCAATGTAGGATGGAGAAAAGCACCGCAGGGTGGTCAGCTTGGGGAAGTCAGGGAACATGCACTGGCAATGTAGGATAGGTTTCTGAAAAACCTCACGGGGTGGTGCGCATTGTATGGGTGTGTGTTACATTACATTCACTAGTAGGAGTGAGAAAAACATCACGGTGTGGTGCGCACTGTATGGGTGTTTGTTACATTACATTCACTAGTAGGAGTGAGAAAAACATCAAGGGGTGGTGCGCATTGTATGGGTGTGTGTTACATTACATTCACTAGTAGGAGTGAGAAAAACATCACGGGGTGGTGCGCATTGTACGGGTGTGTGTTACATTAAATTCACTAGTAGGAGTGAGAAAAACATCACGGGGTGGTGCGCATTGTATGGGTGTGTGTTACATTACATTCACTAGTAGGAGTGAGAAAAACATCACGGGGTGGTGCGCATTGTATGGGTGTGTGTTACATTAGATTCACTAGTAGGAGTGAGAAAAACATCACGGGGTGGTGCGCATTGTATGGGTGTGTGTTACATTACATTCACTAGTAGGAGTGAGAAAAACATCACGGGGTGGTGCGCATTGTATGGGTGTGTGTTACATTAGATTCACTAGTAGGAGTGAGAAAAACATCACGGGGTGGTGCGCATTGTATGGGTGTGTGTTACATTACATTCACTTGTAGGAGTGAGAAAAACATCACGTGGTGGTGCGCATTGTATGGGTGTGTGTTACATTACATTCACTAGTAGGAGTGAGAAAAACATCACGGGGTGGTGCGCATTGTATGGGTGGGTGTTACATTACATTCACTAGTAGGAGTGAGAAAAACATCACGGGGTGGTGCGCATTGTATGGGTGTGTGTTACATTAGATTCACTAGTAGGAGTGAGAAAAACGTCACGGGGTGGTGTGAATCGGAGGGTCTGAATTAGGATAGGCAGTGAATGGCAATGTAGGATGGAGAAAAGCACCGCGGGGTGGTCAGCATGGGGAGGTCAGGGAACATGCAGTGGCAATGTAGGATAGGTTTGTGAAAAACATCACGGGGTGGTGCGCATTGTATGGGTGTGTGTTACATTACATTCACTAGTTGCAGTAAAAAACATCACGGGTTGGTGCGCATTGTATGGGTGTGTGTTACATTACATTCACTAGTAGGAGTGAGAAAAACATCACGAGGTGGTGTGCATTGTATGGGTGTGTGTTACATAACATTCACTAGTAGGAGTGAGAAAAACATCACGGTGTGGTGCTCATTGTATGGGTGTGTGTTACATTACATTCACTAGTTGCAGTAAAAAACATCACGGGGTGGTGCGCATTGTATGGGTGTGTGTTACATTACATTCACTAGTAGGAGTGAGAAAAACATCACGGGGTGGTGCGCATTGTATGGGTGTGTGTTACATTACATTCACTAGTAGGAGTGAGAAAAACATCACGGGGTGGTGCGCATTGTATGGGTGTGTGTTACATTACATTCACTAGTAGGAGTGAGAAAAACATCACGGGGTGGTGCTCATTGTATGGGTGTGTGTTACGTTACATTCACTAGTTGCAGTAAAAAACATCACGGGGTGGTGCGCATTGTATGTGTGTGTGTTACATTACATTCACTAGTAGGAGCGAGAAAAACATCACGGGGTGGTGCGCACTGTATGGGTGTGTGTTACATTACATTCACTAGTAGGAGTGAGATAAACATCGCGGGGTGGTGCGCATTGTATGGGTGTGTGTTACATTACATTCACTAGTAGGAGTGAGAAAAACATCACGGGGTGGTGCGCATTGTATGGGTGTGTGTTACATTACATTCACTAGTAGGAGTGAGAAAAACATCACGGGGTGGTGCGCATTGTATGGGTGTGTGTTACATTACATTCACTAGTAGGAGTGAGAAAAACATCACAGGGTGGTGCGCATTGTATGGGTGTGTGTTACATTACATTAACTAGTAGGAGTGAGAAAAACATCACGGGGTGGTGCGCATTGTATGGGTGTGTGTTACATTACATTCACTAGTAGGAGTGAGAAAAACATCACGGGGTGTTGTGCATTGTATGGCTGTGTGTTACATTACATTCACTAGTAGGAGTGAGAAAAACATCACGGGGTGGTGCGCATTGTATGGGTGTGTGTTACATTACATTCACTAGTAGGAGTGAGAAAAACATCACGGGGTGGTGCGCATTGTATGGGTGTGTGTTACATTACATTCACTAGTAGGAGTGAGAAAATCATCACGGGGTGGTGCTCATTGTATGGGTGTGTGTTACATTAGATTCACTAGTAGGAGTGAGAAAAACATCACGGGGTGGTGCGCATTGTATGGGTGTGTGTTACATTAGATTCACTAGTAGGAGTGAGAAAAACATCACGGGGTGGTGCGCATTGTATGTGTGTGTTACATTACATTCACTAGTAGGAGGGAGAAAAACATCACGGGGTGGTACGCATTGTATGGGTGTGTGTTACATTAGATTCACTAGTAGGAGTGAGAAAAACATCCTGGGGTGGTGCGCATTGTATGGGTGTGTGTTACATTACATTCCCTAGTAGGAGTGAGAAAAACATCACGGGGTGGTGCGCATTGTTTGGGTGTGTGTTACATTACATTCCCTAGTAGTGGTGAGAAAAACATCGCGGGGTGGTGCGCATTGTATGGGTGTGTGTTACATTACATTCACTAGTAGGAGTGAGAAAAACATCACGGGGTGGTGCGCATTGTATGGGTGTGTGTTACATTACATTCACTAGTAGGAGTGAGAAAAACATCACGGGGTGGTGCGCATTGTATGGGTGTGTGTTACATTACATTCACTAGTAGGAGTGAGAAAAACATCACGCGGTGGTGTGAATCGGCGGGTCTGAATTAGGATAGGCAGTGAGTGGCAATGTAGGATGGAGAAAAGCACCGTGGGGTGGTCAGCATGGGGAGGTCAGGGAACATGCACTGGCAATGTAGGATAGGTTTCTGAAAAACATCACGGGGTGGTGCGCATTGTATGTGTGTGTGTTACATTAGATTTACTAGTAGGAGTGAGAAAAACATCACGGGGTGGTGCGCATTGTACGGGTGTGTGTTACATTACATTCACTAGTAGGAGTGAGAAAAACATCACGGGGTGGTGCGCATTGTATGGGTGTGTGTTACATTACATTCACTAGTAGGAGTGAGAAAAACATCACGGGGTGGTGCGCATTGTGCGGGTGTGTGTTACATTACATTCACTAGTAGGAGTGAGAAAAACATCACGGGGTGGTGCTCATTGTATGGGTGTGTGTTACATTAGATTCACTAGTAGGAGTGAGAAAAACATCACGGGGTGCTGCGCATTGTATGGGTGTGTGTTACATTACATTCACTAGTAGGAGTGAGAAAAACATCACAGAGTTGGTGCGCATTGTATGGGTGTGTGTTACATTACATTCACTAGTAGGAGTGAGAAAAACATCACGGGGTGGTGCGCAGTGTATGGGTGTGTTTTACATTACATTCACTAGTAGGAGTGAGAAAAACATCATGCGGTGGTGCGCATGTATGGGTGTGTGTTACATTACATTCACTACTAGGAGTGAGAAAAACATCACGCGGCGGTGTGAATCGGCGGGTCTGAAATAGGATAGGCAGTGAGTGGCAATGTAGGATGGAGAAAAGCACCGCAGGGTGGTCAGCTTGGGGAAGTCAGAGAACATGCACTGGCAATGTAGGATAGGTTTCTGAAAAACATCACGGGGTGGTGCGCATTGTATGGGTGTGTGTTACATTACATTCACTAGTAGGAGTGAGAAAAACATCACGGTGTGGTGCGCACTGTATGGGTGTTTGTTACATTACATTCACTAGTAGGAGTGAGAAAAACATCACGGGGTGGTGCGCATTGTACGGGTGTGTGTTACATTACATTCACTAGTAGGAGTGAGAAAAACATCACGGGGTGGTGCGCATTGTACGGGTGTGTGTTACATTAAATTCACTAGTAGGAGTGAGAAAAACATCACGGGGTGGTGCGCATTGTATGGGTGTGTGTTACATTACATTCACTAGTAGGAGTGAGAAAAACATCACGGGGTGGTGCGCATTGTATGGGTGTGTGTTACATTAGATTCACTAGTAGGAGTGAGAAAAACATCACGGGGTGGTGCGCATTGTATGGGTGTGTGTTACATTACATTCACTAGTAGGAGTGAGAAAAACATCACGGGGTGGTGCGCATTGTATGGGTGTGTGTTACATTAGATTCACTAGTAGGAGTGAGAAAAACATCACGGGGTGGTGCGCATTGTATGGGTGTGTGTTACATTACATTCACTTGTAGGAGTGAGAAAAACATCACGTGGTGGTGCGCATTGTATGGGTGTGTGTTACATTACATTCACTAGTAGGAGTGAGAAAAACATCACGGGGTGGTGCGCATTGTATGGGTGGGTGTTACATTACATTCACTAGTAGGAGTGAGAAAAACATCACGGGGTGGTGCGCATTGTATGGGTGTGTGTTACATTAGATTCACTAGTAGGAGTGAGAAAAACGTCACGGGGTGGTGTGAATCGGAGGGTCTGAATTAGGATAGGCAGTGAATGGCAATGTAGGATGGAGAAAAGCACCGCGGGGTGGTCAGCATGGGGAGGTCAGGGAATATGCAGTGGCAATGTAGGATAGGTTTCTGAAAAACATCACGGGGTGGTGCGCATTGTATGGGTGTGTGTTACATTACATTCACTAGTTGCAGTAAAAAACATCACGGGGTGGTGCGCATTGTATGGGTGTGTGTTACATTACATTCACTAGTAGGAGTGAGAAAAACATCACGAGGTGGTGTGCATTGTATGGGTGTGTGTTACATAACATTCACTAGTAGGAGTGAGAAAAACATCACGGTGTGGTGCTCATTGTATGGGTGTGTGTTACATTACATTCACTAGTTGCAGTAAAAAACATCACGGGGTGGTGCGCATTGTATGGGTGTGTGTTACATTACATTCACTAGTAGGAGTGAGAAAAACATCACGGGGTGGTGCGCATTGTATGGGTGTGTGTTACATTACATTCACTAGTAGGAGTGAGAAAAACATCACGGGGTGGTGCGCATTGTATGGGTGTGTGTTACATTACATTCACTAGTAGGAGTGAGAAAAACATCACGGGGTGGTGCTCATTGTATGGGTGTGTGTTACGTTACATTCACTAGTTGCAGTAAAAAACATCACGGGGTGCTGCGCATTGTATGTGTGTGTGTTACATTACATTCACTAGTAGGCGCGAGAAAAACATCACAGGGTGGTGCGCACTGTATGGGTGTGTGTTACATTACATTCACTAGTAGGAGTGAGATAAACATCGCGGGGTGGTGCGCATTGTATGGGTGTGTGTTACATTACATTCACTAGTAGGAGTGAGAAAAACATCACGGGGTGGTGCGCATTGTATGGGTGTGTGTTACATTACATTCACTAGTAGGAGTGAGAAAAACATCACGGGGTGGTGCGCATTGTATGGGTGTGTGTTACATTACATTCACTAGTAGGAGTGAGAAAAACATCACAGGGTGGTGCGCATTGTATGGGTGTGTGTTACATTACATTAACTAGTAGGAGTGAGAAAAACATCACGGGGTGGTGCGCATTGTATGGGTGTGTGTTACATTACATTCACTAGTAGGAGTGAGAAAAACATCACGGGGTGTTGTGCATTGTATGGCTGTGTGTTACATTACATTCACTAGTAGGAGTGAGAAAAACATCACGGGGTGGTGCGCATTGTATGGGTGTGTGTTACATTACATTCACTATTAGGAGTGAGAAAAACATCACGGGGTGGTGCGCATTGTATGGGTGTGTGTTACATTACATTCACTAGTAGGAGTGAGAAAATCATCACGGGGTGGTGCTCATTGTATGGGTGTGTGTTACATTAGATTCACTAGTAGGAGTGAGAAAAACATCACGGGGTGGTGCGCATTGTATGGGTGTGTGTTACATTAGATTCACTAGTAGGAGTGAGAAAAACATCACGGGGTGGTGCGCATTGTATGTGTGTGTTACATTACATTCACTAGTAGGAGTGAGAAAAACATCACGGGGTGGTACGCATTGTATGGGTGTGTGTTACATTAGATTCACTAGTAGGAGTGAGAAAAACATCACGGGGTGCTGCGCATTGTATGGGTGTGTGTTACATTACATTCACTAGTAGGAGTGAGAATAACATCACGGGGTGGTGCGCATTGTATGGGTATGTGTTACATTACATTAACTAGTAGGAGTGAGAAAAACATAACGGGGTGGTGCGCATTGTATGGGTGTGTTACATTACATTCACTAGTAGGAGTGAGAAAAACATCACGGGGTGGTGCGCATTGTATGGGTGTGTGTTACATTACATTCACTAGTAGGAGTGAGAAAAACATCACGGGGTGTTGTGCATTGTATGGCTGTGTGTTACATTACATTCACTAGTAGGAGTGAGAAAAACATCACGGGGTGGTGCGCATTGTATGGGTGTGTGTTACATTACATTCACTAGTAGGAGTGACAAAAACATCACAGGGTTGGTGTGCATTGTATGGGTGTGTGTTACATTACATTCACTAGTAGGAGTGAGAAAAACATCACGGGGTGGTGCGCATTGTATGGGTGTGTGTTACATTACATTCACTAGTAGGAGTGAGAAAAACATCATGCGGTGGTGCGCATTGTATGGGTGTGTGTTACATTACATTCACTACTAGAAATGAAAAAACATCACGCGGTGGTGTGAATCGGCGGGTCTGAATTAGGATAGGCAGTGAGTGGCAATGTAGGATGGAGAAAAGCACCGCGGGGTGGTCAGCTTGGGGAGGTCAGGGAACATGCACTGGCAATGTAGGATAGGTTTCTGAAAAACATCACGGGGTGGTGCGCATTGTATGTGTGTGTGTCTCATTAGATTCCCTAGTAGGAGTGAGAAAAATATCACGGGGTGGTGCGCATTGTATGGGTGTGTGTTACATTACAATCACTAGTAGCAGTGAGAAAAACATCACGGGGTGGTGCGCATTGTATGGGTGTGTGTTACATTACATTCACTAGTAGCAGTGAGAAAAACATCACGGGGTGGTGCGCATTGTATGGGTGTGTGTTACATTACATTCACTAGTAGGCGTGAGAAAAACATCACGGGGTGGTGCGCCTTGTATGGGTGTGTGTTACATTACATTCACTAGTAGGAGTGAGAAAAACATCACGGGGTGGTGCGCCTTGTATGGGTGTGTGTTACATTAGGTTCACTAGTAGGAGTGAGAAAAACATCACGGGGTGGTGCGCCTTGTATGGGTGTGTGTTACATTAGATTCACTAGTAGGAGTGAGAAAAACATCACGGGGTGGTGCGCACTGTATGGGTGTTTGTTACATTACATTCACTAGTAGGAGTGAGAAAAACATCACGGGGTGGTGCGCATTGTATGGGTGTGTGTTACATTACATTCACTAGTAGGAGTGAGAAAAACATCACGGTTTGGTGCGCACTGTGTGGGTGTTTGTTACATTACATTCACTAGTAGGAGTGAGAAAAACATCACGGGGTGGTGCGCATTGTACGGGTGTGTGTTACATTAAATTCACTAGTAGGAGTGAGAAAAACATCACGGGGTGGTGCGCATTGTATGGGTGTGTGTTACATTAGATTCACTAGAAGGAGTGAGAAAAACATCACGGGGTGGTGCGCATTGTATGGGTGTGTGTTACATTACATTCACTTGTAGGAGTGAGAAAAACATCACGTGGTGGTGCGCATTGTATGGGTGTGTGTTACATTACATTCACTAGTAGGAGTGAGAAAAACATCACGGGGTGGTGCGCATTGTATGGGTGGGTGTTACATTAGATTCACTAGTAGGAGTGAGAAAAACATCACGGGGTGGTGTGAATCGGAGGGTCTGAATTAGGATAGGCAGTGAATGGCAATGTAGGATGGAGAAAAGCACCGCGGGGTGGTCAGCATGGGGAGGTCAGGGAACATGAAGTGGCAATGTAGGATAGGTTTCTGAAAAACATCACGGGGTGGTGCGTATTGTATGGGTGTGTGTTACAATATATTCACTAATAGGAGTGAGAAAAACATCACGGGGTGGTGCGCATTGTATGGGTGTGTGTTACATTACATTCACTAGTTGCAGTAAAAAACATCACGGGGTGGTGCGCATTGTATGGGTGTGTGTTACATTACATTCACTAGTAGGAGTGAGAAAAACATCACGAGGTGGTGTGCATTGTATGGGTGTGTGTTACATTACATTCACTAGTAGGAGTGAGAAAAACATCACGGGGTGGTGCTCATTGTATGGGTGTGTGTTACATTACATTCACTAGTTGCAGTAAAAAACATCACGGGGTGGTGCGCATTTTATGGGTGTGTGTTACATTACATTCACTAGTAGGAGTGAGAAAAACATCACGGGGTGGTGCGCATTGTATGGGTGTGTGTTACATTACATTCACTAGTAGGAGTGAGAAAAACATCACGGGGTGGTGCGCATTGTATGGGTGTGTGTTACATTACATTCACTAGTAGGAGTGAGAAAAACATCACGGGGTGGTGCTCATTGTATGGGTGTGTGTTACATTACATTCACTAGTTGCAGTAAAAAACATCACGGGGTGGTGCGCATTGTATGGGTGTGTGTTACATTAGATTCACTAGTAGCATTGAGAAAAACATCACGGGGTGGTGCGCACTGTATGGGTGTGTGTTACATTACATTCACTAGTAGGAGTGAGAAAAACATCACGGGGTGGTGCGCATTGTATGGGTGTGTGTTACATTACATTCACTAGTAGGAGTGAGAAAAACATCACGGGGTGGTGCGCATTGTATGGGTGTGTGTTACATTACATTCACTAGTAGGAGTGAGCAAAACATCACGGGGTGCTGCGCATTGTATGGGTGTGTGTTACATTACATTCACTAGTAGGAGTGAGATAAACATCACGAGGTGGTGCGCATTGTATGGGTGTGTGTTACATTACATTCACTAGTAGGAGTGAGAAAAACATCACGGGGTGGTGCGCATTGTATGGGTGTGTGTTACATTACATTCACTAGTAGGAGTGAGAAAAACATCACGGGGTGGTGCTCATTGTATGGGTGTGTGTTACATTACATTCACTAGTAGGAGTGAGAAAAACATCACGGGGTGGTGCGCATTGTATGGGTGTGTGTTACATTAGATTCACTAGCAGGAGTGAGAAAAACATCACGGGGTGGTGCGCATTGTATGGGTGTGTGTTACATTACATTCACTAGTAGGAGTGAGAAAAACATCACGATGTGGTTCGCATTGTATGGGTGTGTGTTACATTACATTCCCTAGTAGTGGTGAGAAAAACATCGCGGGGTGGTGCGCATTGTATGGGTGTGTGTGACATTACATTCACTAGTAGGAGTGGGAAAAATATCACGGGGTGGTGCGCATTGTATGGGTGTGTGTTACATTAGATTCACTAGTAATAGTGAGAAAAACATCACGGGGTGGTGCGCATTGTATGGGTGTGTTTTACATTACATTCACTAGTAGGAGTGAGAAAAACATCACGGGGTGGTGCGCATTGTATGGGTGTGTGTTACATTACATTCCCTAGTAGGAGTGAGAAAAACAGCACGGGGTGGTGCGCATTGTATGGGTTTGTGTTACATTACATTCCCTAGTAGTGGTTAGAAAAACAGCGCGGGGTGGTGCGCATTGTATGGGTGTGTGTTACATTACATTCACTAGTAGGAGTGAGAAAAACATCACGGGGTGGTGCGCATTGTATGGGTGTGTGTTACATTACATTCACCAGTAGGAGTGAGAAAAACATCACGGGGTGGTGCGCATTGTATGGGTGTGTGTTACATTACATTCACTAGTAGGAGTGAGAATAACATCACGGGGTGGTGCGCATTGTATGGGTATGTGTTACATTACATTAACTAGTAGGAGTGAGAAAAACATAACGGGGTGGTGCGCATTGTATGGGTGTGTTACATTACATTCACTAGTAGGAGTGAGAAAAACATCACGGGGTGGTGCGCATTGTATGGGTGTGTGTTACATTACATTCACTAGTAGGAGTGAGAAAAACATCACGGGGTGTTGTGCATTGTATGGCTGTGTGTTACATTACATTCACTAGTAGGAGTGAGAAAAACATCACGGGGTGGTGCGCATTGTATGGGTGTGTGTTACATTACATTCACTAGTAGGAGTGACAAAAACATCACAGGGTTGGTGCGCATTGTATGGGTGTGTGTTACATTACATTCACTAGTAGGAGTGAGAAAAACATCACGGGGTGGTGCGCATTGTATGGGTGTGTGTTACATTACATTCACTAGTAGGAGTGAGAAAAACATCATGCGGTGGTGCGCATTGTATGGGTGTGTGTTACATTACATTCACTACTAGAAATGAAAAAACATCACGCGGTGGTGTGAATCGGCGGGTCTGAATTAGGATAGGCAGTGAGTGGCAATGTAGGATGGAGAAAAGCACCGCGGGGTGGTCAGCTTGGGGAGGTCAGGGAACATGCACTGGCAATGTAGGATAGGTTTCTGAAAAACATCACGAGGTGGTGCGCATTGTATGTGTGTGTGTCTCATTAGATTCCCTAGTAGGAGTGAGAAAAACATCACGGGGTGGTGCGCATTGTATGGGTGTGTGTTACATTACAATCACTAGTAGCAGTGAGAAAAACATCACGGGGTGGTGCGCATTGTATGGGTGTGTGTTACATTACATTCACTAGTAGCAGTGAGAAAAACATCACGGGGTGGTGCGCATTGTATGGGTGTGTGTTACATTACATTCACTAGTAGGCGTGAGAAAAACATCACGGGGTGGTGCGCCTTGTATGGGTGTGTGTTACATTACATTCACTAGTAGGAGTGAGAAAAACATCACGGGGTGGTGCGCCTTGTATGGGTGTGTGTTACATTAGGTTCACTAGTAGGAGTGAGAAAAACATCACGGGGTGGTGCGCCTTGTATGGGTGTGTGTTACATTAGATTCACTAGTAGGAGTGAGAAAAACATCACGGGGTGGTGCGCATTGTATGGGTGTGTGTTACATTAGATTCACTAGTAGGAGTGAGAAAAACATCACGGGGTGGTGCGCATTGTATGGGTGTGTGTTACATTAGATTCACTAGTAGGAGTGAGAAACACATCACGGGGTGGTGCGCATTGTATGGGTGTGTGTTACATTAGATTCACTAGTAGGAGTGAGAAAAACATCACGGGGTGGTGCGCATTGTATGGGTGTGCGTTACATGAGATTCACTAGTAGCAGTGAGAAAAACATCACGGGGTGGTGCGCATTGTATGGGTGTGTGTTACATTAGATTCACTAGTAGCAGTGAGAAAAACATCACGGGGTGGTGCGCATTGTATGGGTGTGTGTTACATTACATTCACTAGTAGCAGTGAGAAAAACATCACGGGGTGGTGCGCATTGTATGGGTGTGTGTTACATTAGATTCACTAGTAGGAGGGAGAAAAACATCACGGGGTGGTGCGCATTGTATGGGTGTGTGTTACATTAGATTCACTAGTAGGAGTGAGAAAAACATCACGGGGTGGTGCGCATTGTATGGGTGTGTGTTACATTAGATTCACTAGTAGGAGTGAGAAAAACATCACGGGGTGGTGCGCATTGTATGTGTGTGTGTTACATTAGATTTACTAGTAGGAGTGAGAAAAACATCACGGGGTGGTGCGCATTGTATGGGTGTGTGTCACATTAGATTCACTAGTAGGAGTGAGAAAAACATCACGGGGTGGTGCGCATTGTATGTGTGTGTGTCTCATTAGATTCCCTAGTAGGAGTGAGAAAAACATCACGGGGTGGTGCGCATTGTATGGGTGTGTGTTACATTACATTCACTAGTAGCAGTGAGAAAAACATCACGGGGTGGTGCGCATTGTATGGGTGTGTGTTACATTACATTCACTAGCAGGAGTGAGAAAAACATCACGGGGTGGTGCGCATTGTATGGGTGTGTGTTACATTACATTCACTAGTAGCAGTGGGAAAAACATCACGGGGTGGTGCGCATTGTATGGGTGTGTGTTACATTACATTCACTAGTAGGAGTGAGAAAAACATCACGGGGTTGTGCGCCTTGTATGGGTGTGTGTTACATTACATTCACTAGTAGGAGTGACAAAAACATCACGGGGTGGTGCGCCTGTATGGGTGTGTGTTACAGTAGATTTACTAGTAGGAGTGAGAAAAACATCACGGGGTGGTGCGCCTTGTATGGGTGTGTGTTACATTAGATTCACTAGTAGGAGTGAGAAAAACATCACGGGGTGGTGCGCACTGCATGGGTGTGTGTTACATTAGATTCACTAGTAGGAGTGAGAAAAACATCACGGGGTGGTGCGCACTGTATGGGTGTGTGTTACATTAGATTCACTAGTAGGAGTGAGAAAAACATCACGGGGTGGTGCGCATTGTATGGGTGTGTGTTACATTAGATTCACTAGTAGGAGTGAGAAAAACATCACGGGGTGGTGCGCATTGTATGGGTGTGTGTTACATTAGATTCACTACTAGCAGTGAGAAAAACACCACGGGGTGGTGCGCATTGTATGGGTGTGTGTCACATTAGATTCACTAGTAGGAGTGAGAAAAACATCACGGGGTGGTGCGCATTGTATGGGTGTGTGTCACATTAGATACACTAGTAGGAGTGAGAAAAACATCACGGGGTGGTGCGCATTGTATGGGTGTGTGTCACATTAGATTCCCTAGTAGGAGTGAGAAAAACATCACGGGGTGGTGCGCATTGTATGTGTGTGTGTCTCATTAGATTCCCTAGTAGGAGTGAGAAAAACATCACGGGGTGGTGCGCATTGTATGGGTGTGTGTTACATTACATTCACTAGTAGCAGTGAGTAAAACATCACGGGGTGGTGCGCATTGTATGGGTGTGTTGTACATTACAATCACTAGTAGCAGTGACAAAAACATCACGGGGTGGTGCGCATTGTATGGGTGTGTGTTACATTACATTCACTAGTAGCAGTGAGAAAAACATCACGGGGTGGTGCGCATTGTATGGGTGGGTGTTACATTAGATTCACTAGTAGGAGTGAGAAAAACATCACGGGGTGGTGTGAATCGGAGGGTCTGAATTAGGATAGGCAGTGAATGGCAATGTAGGATGGAGAAAAGCACCGCAGGGTGGTCAGCATGGGGAGGTCAGGGAACATGAAGTGGCAATGTAGGATAGCTTTCTGAAAAACATCACGGGGTGGTGCGTATTGTATGGGTGTGTGTTACAATACATTCACTAGTAGGAGTGAGAAAAACATCACGGGGTGGTGCGCATTGTATGGGTGTGTGTTACATTACATTCACTAGTTGCAGTAAAAAACATCACGGGGTGGTGCGCATTGTATGGGTGTGTGTTACATTACATTCACTAGTAGGAGTGAGAAAAACATCACGAGGTGGTGTGCATTGTATGGGTGTGTGTTACATTACATTCACTAGTAGGAGTGAGAAAAGCATCACGGGGTGGTGCTCATTGTATGGGTGTGTGTTACATTACATTCACTAGTTGCAGTAAAAAACATCACGGGGTGGTGCGCATTTTATGGGTGTGTGTTACATTACATTCACTAGTAGGAGTGAGAAAAACATCACGGGGTGGTGCGCATTGTATGGGTGTGTGTTACATTACATTCACTAGTAGGAGTGAGAAAAACATCACGGGGTGGTGCGCATTGTATGGGTGTGTGTTACATTACATTCACTAGTAGGAGTGAGAAAAACATCACGGGGTGGTGCTCATTGTATGGGTGTGTGTTACATTACATTCACTAGTTGCAGTAAAAAACATCACGGGGTGGTGCGCATTGTATGGGTGTGTGTTACATTAGATTCACTAGTAGCATTGAGAAAAACATCACGGGGTGGTGCGCACTGTATGGGTGTGTGTTACATTACATTCACTAGTAGGAGTGAGAAAAACATCACGGGGTGGTGCGCATTGTATGGGTGTGTGTTACATTACATTCACTAGTAGGAGTGAGAAAAACATCACGGGGTGGTGCGCATTGTATGGGTGTGTGTTACATTACATTCACTAGTAGGAGTGAGCAAAACATCACGGGGTGCTGCGCATTGTATAGGTGTGTGTTACATTACATTCACTAGTAGGAGTGAGATAAACATCACGAGGTGGTGCGCATTGTATGGGTGTGTGTTACATTACATTCACTAGTAGGAGTGAGAAAAACATCACGGGGTGGTGCGCATTGTATGGGTGTGTGTTACATTACATTCACTAGTAGGAGTGAGAAAAACATCACGGGGTGGTGCTCATTGTATGGGTGTGTGTTACATTACATTCACTAGTAGGAGTGAGAAAAACATCACGGGGTGGTGCGCATTGTATGTGTGTGTGTTACATTAGATTCACTAGCAGGAGTGAGAAAAACATCACGGGGTGGTGCGCATTGTATGGGTGTGTGTTACATTACATTCACTAGTAGGAGTGAGAAAAACATCACGATGTGGTTCGCATTGTATGGGTGTGTGTTACATTACATTCCCTAGTAGTGGTGAGAAAAACATCGCGGGGTGGTGCGCATTGTATGGGTGTGTGTGACATTACATTCACTAGTAGGAGTGGGAAAAATATCACGGGGTGGTGCGCATTGTATGGGTGTGTGTTACATTAGATTCACTAGTAATAGTGAGAAAAACATCACGGGGTGGTGCGCATTGTATGGGTGTGTTTTACATTACATTCACTAGTAGGAGTGAGAAAAACATCACGGGGTGGTGCGCATTGTATGGGTGTGTGTTACATTACATTCCCTAGTAGGAGTGAGAAAAACAGCACGGGGTGGTGCGCATTGTATGGGTTTGTGTTACATTACATTCCCTAGTAGTGGTTAGAAAAACAGCGCGGGGTGGTGCGCATTGTATGGGTGTGTGTTACATTACATTCACTAGTAGGAGTGAGAAAAACATCACGGGGTGGTGCGCATTGTATGGGTGTGTGTTACATTACATTCACCAGTAGGAGTGAGAAAAACATCACGGGGTGGTGCGCATTGTATGGGTGTGTGTTACATTACATTCACTAGTAGGAGTGAGAATAACATCACGGGGTGGTGCGCATTGTATGGGTATGTGTTACATTACATTAACTAGTAGGAGTGAGAAAAACATAACGGGGTGGTGCGCATTGTATGGGTGTGTTACATTACATTCACTAGTAGGAGTGAGAAAAACATCACGGGGTGGTGCGCATTGTATGGGTGTGTGTTACATTACATTCACTAGTAGGAGTGAGAAAAACATCACGGGGTGTTGTGCATTGTATGGCTGTGTGTTACATTACATTCACTAGTAGGAGTGAGAAAAACATCACGGGGTGGTGCGCATTGTATGGGTGTGTGTTACATTACATTCACTAGTAGGAGTGACAAAAACATCACAGGGTTGGTGCGCATTGTATGGGTGTGTGTTACATTACATTCACTAGTAGGAGTGAGAAAAACATCACGGGGTGGTGCGCATTGTATGGGTGTGTGTTACATTACATTCACTAGTAGGAGGGAGAAAAATATCATGCGGTGGTGCGCATTGTATGGGTGTGTGTTACATTACATTCACTACTAGAAATGAAAAAACATCACGCGGTGGTGTGAATCGGCGGGTCTGAATTAGGATAGGCAGTGAGTGGCAATGTAGGATGGAGAAAAGCACCGCGGGGTGGTCAGCTTGGGGAGGTCAGGGAACATGCACTGGCAATGTAGGATAGGTTTCTGAAAAACATCACGGGGTGGTGCGCATTGTATGTGTGTGTGTCTCATTAGATTCCCTAGTAGGAGTGAGAAAAACATCACGGGGTGGTGCGCATTGTATGGGTGTGTGTTACATTACAATCACTAGTAGCAGTGAGAAAAACATCACGGGGTGGTGCGCATTGTATGGGTGTGTGTTACATTACAATCACTAGTAGCAGTGAGAAAAACATCACGGGGTGGTGCGCATTGTATGGGTGTGTGTTACATTACATTCACTAGTAGGAGTGAGAAAAACATCACGGGGTGGTGCGCCTTGTATGGGTGTGTGTTACATTAGGTTCACTAGTAGGAGTGAGAAAAACATCACGGGGTGGTGCGCCTTGTATGGGTGTGTGTTACATTAGGTTCACTAGTAGGAGTGAGAAAAACATCACGGGGTGGTGCGCATTGTATGGGTGTGTGTTACATTAGATTCACTAGTAGGAGTGAGAAAAACATCACGGGGTGGTGCGCATTGTATGGGTGTGTGTTACATTAGATTCACTAGTAGGAGTGAGAAAAACATCACGGGGTGGTGCGCATTGTATGGGTGTGTGTTACATTAGATTCACTAGTAGGAGTGAGAAAAACATCACGGGGTGGTGCGCATTGTATGGGTGTGTGTTACATTAGATTCACTAGTAGCAGTGAGAAAAACATCACGGGGTGGTGCGCATTGTATGGGTGTGTGTTACATTAGATTCACTAGTAGCAGTGAGAAAAACATCACGGGGTGGTGCGCATTGTATGGGTGTGTGTTACATTACATTCACTAGTAGCAGTGAGAAAAACATCACGGGGTGGTGCGCATTGTATGGGTGTGTGTTACATTAGATTCACTAGTAGGAGGGAGAAAAACATCACGGGGTGGTGCGCATTGTATGGGTGTGTGTTACATTAGATTCACTAGTAGGAGTGAGAAAAACATCACGGGGTGGTGCGCATTGTATGTGTGTGTGTTACATTAGATTCACTAGTAGGAGTGAGAAAAACATCACGGGGTGGTGCGCATTGTATGTGTGAGTGTTACATTAGATTTACTAGTAGGAGTGAGAAAAACATCACGGGGTGGTGTGCATTGTATGGGTGTGTGTTACATTAGATTCACTAGTAGCAGTGAGTAAAACATCACGGGGTGGTGCGCATTGTATGGGTGTGTTGTACGTTACAATCACTAGTAGCAGTGACAAAAACATCACGGGGTGGTGCGCATTGTATGGGTGTGTGTTACATTACATTCACTAGTAGCAGTGAGAAAAACATCACGGGGTGGTGCGCATTGTATGGGTGTGTGTTACATTACATTCACTAGTAGGAGTGAGAAAAACATCACGGGGTGGTGCGCATTGTATGGGTGTGTGTTACATTACATTCACTAGTAGGAGTGAGAAAAACATCACGGGGTGGTGCGCCTTGTATGGGTGTGTGTTACATTAGATTCACTAGTAGGAGTGAGAAAAACATCACGGGGTGGTGCGCCTTGTATGGGTGTGTGTTACATTAGGTTCACTAGTAGGAGTGAGAAAAACATCACGGGGTGGTGTGCATTGTATGGGTGTGTGTTACATTAGATTCACTAGTAGGAGTGAGAAAAACATCACGGGGTGGTGCGCATTGTATGGGTGTGTGTTACATTAGATTCACTAGTAGGAGTGAGAAAAACATCACGGGGTGGTGCGCATTGTATGGGTGTGTGTTACAGTAGATTCACTAGTAGCAGTGAGAAAAACATCACGGGGTGGTGCGCATTGTATGGGTGTGTTGTACATTACAATCACTAGTAGCAGTGACAAAAACATCACGGGGTGGTGCGCATTGTATGGGTGTGTGTTACATTACATTCACTAGTAGCAGTGAGAAAAACATCACGGGGTGGTGCGCATTGTATGGGTGTGTGTTACATTACATTCACTAGTAGGAGTGAGAAAAACATCACGGGGTGGTGCGCATTGTATGGGTGTGTCTTACATTACATTCACTAGTAGGAGTGAGAAAAACATCACGGGGTGGTGCGCCTTGTATGGGTGTGTGTTACATTAGATTCACTAGTAGGAGTGAGAAAAACATCACGGGGTGGTGCGCCTTGTATGGGTGTGTGTTACATTAGGTTCACTAGTAGGAGTGAGAAAAACATCACGGGGTGGTGTGCATTGTATGGGTGTGTGTTACATTAGATTCACTAGTAGGAGTGAGAAAAACATCACGGGGTGGTGCGCATTGTATGGGTGTGTGTTACATTAGATTCACTAGTAGGAGTGAGAAAAACATCAGGGGTGGTGCGCATTGTATGGGTGTGTGTTACAGTAGATTCACTAGTAGCAGTGAGAAAAACATCACGGGGTGGTGCGCATTGTATGGGTGTGTGTTACATTAGATTCACTAGTAGCAGTGAGAAAAACATCACGGGGTGGTGCGCATTGTTTGGGTCTGTGTTACATTAGATTCACTAGTAGCAGTGAGAAAAACATCACGGGGTGGTGTGCATTGTATGGGTGTGTGTTACATTAGATTCACTAGTAGCATTGAGAAAAACATCACGGGGTGGTGCGCATTGTATGGGTGTGTGTTACATTACATTCACTAGTAGCAGTGAGAAAAACATCACGGGGTGGTGCGCATTGAAATGGTGTGTGTTACATTAGATTCACTAGTAGGAGTGAGAAAAACATCACGGGGTGGTGCGCATTGTATGGGTGTGTGTTACATTAGATTCACTAGTAGGAGTGAGAAAAACATCACGGGGTGGTGCGCATTGTATGGGTTTGTGTTACAGTAGATTCACTAGTAGCAGTGAGAAAAACATCACGGGGTGGTGCGCATTGTATGGGTGTGTGTTACATTAGATTCACTAGTAGCAGTGAGAAAAACATCACGGGGTGGTGCGCATTGTTTGGGTCTGTGTTACATTAGATTCACTAGTAGCAGTGAGAAAAACATCACGGGGTGGTGTGCATTGTATGGGTGTGTGTTACATTAGATTCACTAGTAGCATTGAGAAAAACATCACGGGGTGGTGCGCATTGTATGGGTGTGTGTTACATTAGATTCACTAGTAGCAGTGAGAAAAACATCACGGGGTGGTGCGCATTGAAATGGTGTGTGTTACATTAGATTCACTAGTAGGAGTGAGAAAAACATCACGGGGTGGTGCACATTGTATGGGTGTGTGTTACATTAGATTCACTAGTAGCAGTGAGAAAAACATCACGGGGTGGTGCGCATTGTATGGGTGTGTGTTACATTACATTCACTAGTAGCATTGAGAAAAACATCACGGGGTGGTGCGCATTGTATGGGTGTGTGTTACATTACATTCACTAGTAGCAGTGAGAAAAACATCACGGGGTGGTGCGCATTGTATGGGTATGTGTTACATTAGATTCACTAGTAGCAGTGAGAAAAACATCACGGGGTGGTGCGCATTGTATGGGTGTGTGTTACATTAGATTCACTAGTAGCAGTGAGAAAAACATCACGGGGTGCTGCGCATTGCATGGGTGTGTGTCACATTAGATTCACTAGTAGGAGTGAGAAAAACATCACGGGGTGGTGCGCATTGTATGGGTGTGTGTCACATTAGATTCACTAGTAGGAGTGAGAAAAACATCACGGGGTGGTGCGCATTGTATGGGTGTGTGTCTCATTAGATTCCCTAGTAGGAGTGAGAAAAACATCACGGGGTGGTGCGCACTGTATGGGTGTGTGTTACATTAGATTCACTAGTAGGAGTGAGAAAAACATCACGGGGTGGTGCGCACTGTATGGGTGTGTGTTACATTAGATTCACTAGTAGGAGTGAGAAAAACATCACGGGGTGGTGCACACTGTATGGGTGTGTGTTACATTAGATTCACTAGTAGGAGTGAGAAAAACATCACGGGGTGGTGCGCACTGTATGGGTGTGTGTTACATTAGATTCACTAGTAGGAGTGAGAAAAACATCACGGGGTGGTGCGCATTGTATGGGTGTGTGTTACATTAGATTCACTAGTAGGAGTGAGAAAAACATCACGGGGTGGTGCGCATTGTATGGGTGTGTGTTACATTAGATTCACTACTAGCAGTGAGAAAAACACCACGGGGTGGTGCGCATTGTATGGGTGTGTGTCACATTAGATTCACTAGTAGGAGTGAGAAAAACATCACGGGGTGGTGCGCATTGTATGGGTGTGTGTCACATTAGATTCACTAGTAGGAGTGAGAAAAACATCACGGGGTGGTGCGCATTGTATGGGTGTGTGTCACATTAGATTCCCTAGTAGGAGTGAGAAAAACATCACGGGGTGGTGCGCATTGTATGTGTGTGTGTCTCATTAGATTCCCTAGTAGGAGTGAGAAAAACATCACGGGGTGGTGCGCATTGTATGGGTGTGTGTTACATTACATTCACTAGTAGCAGTGAGTAAAACATCACGGGGTGGTGCGCATTGTATGGGTGTGTTGTACATTACAATCACTAGTAGCAGTGACAAAAACATCACGGGGTGGTGCGCATTGTATGGGTGTGTGTTACATTACATTCACTAGTAGCAGTGAGAAAAACATCACGGGGTGGTGCGCATTGTATGGGTGTGTGTTACATTACATTCACTAGTAGGAGTGAGAAAAACATCACGGGGTGGTGCGCATTGTATGGGTGTGTGTTACATTACATTCACTAGTAGGAGTGAGAAAAACATCACGGGGTGGTGCGCCTTGTATGGGTGTGTGTTACATTAGATTCACTAGTAGGAGTGAGAAAAACATCACGGGGTGGTGCGCCTTGTATTCGTGTGTGTTACATTAGGTTCACTAGTAGGAGTGAGAAAAACATCACGGGGTGGTGTGCATTGTATGGGTGTGTGTTACATTAGATTCACTAGTAGGAGTGAGAAAAACATCACCGGGTGGTGCGCATTGTATGGGTGTGTGTTACATTAGATTCACTAGTAGGAGTGAGAAAAACATCACGGGGTGGTGCGCATTGTATGGGTGTGTGTTACAGTAGATTCACTAGTAGCAGTGAGAAAAACATCACGGGGTGGTGCGCATTGTATGGGTGTGTGTTACATTAGATTCACTAGTAGCAGTGAGAAAAACATCACGGGGTGGTGCGCATTGTTTGGGTCTGTGTTACATTAGATTCACTAGTAGCAGTGAGAAAAACATCACGGGGTGGTGTGCATTGTATGGGTGTGTGTTACATTAGATTCACTAGTAGCATTGAGAAAAACATCACGGGGTGGTGCGCATTGTATGGGTGTGTGTTACATTAGATTCACTAGTAGCAGTGAGAAAAACATCACGGGGTGGTGCGCATTGAAATGGTGTGTGTTACATTAGATTCACTAGTAGGAGTGAGAAAAACATCACGGGGTGGTGCGCATTGTATGGGTGTGTGTTACATTAGATTCACTAGTAGGAGTGAGAAAAACATCACGGGGTGGTGCGCATTGTATGGGTGTGTGTTACAGTAGATTCACTAGTAGCAGTGAGAAAAACATCACGGGGTGGTGCGCATTGTATGGGTGTGTGTTACATTAGATTCACTAGTAGGAGTGAGAAAAACATCACGGGGTGGTGCGCATTGTATGGGTGTGTGTTACATTAGATTCACTAGTAGGAGTGAGAAAAACATCACGGGGTGGTGCGCATTGTATGGGTGTGTGTTACATTAGATTCACTACTAGCAGTGAGAAAAACACCACGGGGTGGTGCGCATTGTATGGGTGTGTGTCACATTAGATTCACTAGTAGGAGTGAGAAAAACATCACGGGGTGGTGCGCATTGTATGGGTGTGTGTCACATTAGATTCACTAGTAGGAGTGAGAAAAACATCACGGGGTGGTGCGCATTGTATGGGTGTGTGTCACATTAGATTCCCTAGTAGGAGTGAGAAAAACATCACGGGGTGGTGCGCATTGTATGTGTGTGTGTCTCATTAGATTCCCTAGTAGGAGTGAGAAAAACATCACGGGGTGGTGCGCATTGTATGGGTGTGTGTTACATTACATTCACTAGTAGCAGTGAGTAAAACATCACGGGGTGGTGCGCATTGTATGGGTGTGTTGTACATTACAATCACTAGTAGCAGTGACAAAAACATCACGGGGTGGTGCGCATTGTATGGGTGTGTGTTACATTACATTCACTAGTAGCAGTGAGAAAAACATCACGGGGTGGTGCGCATTGTATGGGTGTGTGTTACATTACATTCACTAGTAGGAGTGAGAAAAACATCACGGGGTGGTGCGCATTGTATGGGTGTGTGTTACATTACATTCACTAGTAGGAGTGAGAAAAACATCACGGGGTGGTGCGCCTTGTATGGGTGTGTGTTACATTAGATTCACTAGTAGGAGTGAGAAAAACATCACGGGGTGGTGCGCCTTGTATGGGTGTGTGTTACATTAGGTTCACTAGTAGGAGTGAGAAAAACATCACGGGGTGGTGTGCATTGTATGGGTGTGTGTTACATTAGATTCACTAGTAGGAGTGAGAAAAACATCACCGGGTGGTGCGCATTGTATGGGTGTGTGTTACATTAGATTCACTAGTAGGAGTGAGAAAAACATCACGGGGTGGTGCGCATTGTATGGGTGTGTGTTACAGTAGATTCACTAGTAGCAGTGAGAAAAACATCACGGGGTGGTGCGCATTGTATGGGTGTGTGTTACATTAGATTCACTAGTAGCAGTGAGAAAAACATCACGGGGTGGTGCGCATTGTTTGGGTCTGTGTTACATTAGATTCACTAGTAGCAGTGAGAAAAACATCACGGGGTGGTGTGCATTGTATGGGTGTGTGTTACATTAGATTCACTAGTAGCATTGAGAAAAACATCACGGGGTGGTGCGCATTGTATGGGTGTGTGTTACATTAGATTCACTAGTAGCAGTGAGAAAAACATCACGGGGTGGTGCGCATTGAAATGGTGTGTGTTACATTAGATTCACTAGTAGGAGTGAGAAAAACATCACGGGGTGGTGCGCATTGTATGGGTGTGTGTTACATTAGATTCACTAGTAGGAGTGAGAAAAACATCACGGGGTGGTGCGCATTGTATGGGTGTGTGTTACAGTAGATTCACTAGTAGCAGTGAGAAAAACATCACGGGGTGGTGCGCATTGTATGGGTGTGTGTTACATTAGATTCACTAGTAGCAGTGAGAAAAACATCACGGGGTGGTGCGCATTGTTTGGGTCTGTGTTACATTAGATTCACTAGTAGCAGTGAGAAAAACATCACGGGGTGGTGTGCATTGTATGGGTGTGTGTTACATTAGATTCACTAGTAGCATTGAGAAAAACATCACGGGGTGGTGCGCATTGTATGGGTGTGTGTTACATTAGATTCACTAGTAGCAGTGAGAAAAACATCACGGGGTGGTGCGCATTGAAATGGTGTGTGTTACATTAGATTCACTAGTAGGAGTGAGAAAAACATCACGGGGTGGTGCACATTGTATGGGTGTGTGTTACATTAGATTCACTAGTAGCAGTGAGAAAAACATCACGGGGTGGTGCGCATTGTAAGGGTGTGTGTTACATTACATTCACTAGTAGCATTGAGAAAAACATCACGGGGTGGTGCGCATTGTATGGGTGTGTGTTACATTACATTCACTAGTAGCAGTGAGAAAAACATCACGGGGTGGTGCGCATTGTATGGGTATGTGTTACATTAGATTCACTAGTAGCAGTGAGAAAAACATCACGGGGTGGTGCGCATTGTATGGGTGTGTGTTACATTAGATTCACTAGTAGCAGTGAGAAAAACATCACGGGGTGCTGCGCATTGCATGGGTGTGTGTCACATTAGATTCACTAGTAGGAGTGAGAAAAACATCACGGGGTGGTGCGCATTGTATGGGTGTGTGTCACATTAGATTCACTAGTAGGAGTGAGAAAAACATCACGGGGTGGTGCGCATTGTATGGGTGTGTGTCTCATTAGATTCCCTAGTAGGAGTGAGAAAAACATCACGGGGTGGTGCGCATTGTATGGGTGTGTGTTACATTACATTCACTAGTAGCAGTGAGAAAAACATCACGGGGTGGTGCGCATTGTATGGGTGTGTGTTACATTACATTCACTAGTAGCAGTGAGAAAAACATCACGGGGTGGTGCGCATTGTATGGGTGTGTGTTACATTACATTCACTAGTAGGAGTGAGAAAAACATCACGGGGTGGTGCGCCTTGTATGGGTGTGTGTTACATTGCATTCACTAGTAGGAGTGAGAAAAACATCACGGGGTAGTGCGCCTTGTATGGGCGTGTGTTACATTAGATTCACTAGTAGGAGTGAGAAAAACATCACGGGGTGGTGCGCATTGTATGTGTGTGTGTTACATTACATTCACTAGTAGGAGTGAGAAAAACATCACGGGGTGGTGCGCATAGTATGGGTGTGTGTCACATTAGAATCACTAATAGGAGTGAGAAAAACATCACGGGGTGGTGCGCATTGTATGTGTGTGTGTCTCATTAGATTCCCTAGTAGGAGTGAGAAAAACATTACGGGGTGGTGCGCATTGTATGGGTGTGTGTTACATTACATTCACTAGTAGCAGTGAGAAAAACATCACGGGGTGGTGCGCATTGTATGGGTGTGTGTTACATTACAATCACTAGTAGCAGTGAGAAAAACATCACGGGGTGGTGCGCATTGTATGGGTGTGTGTTACATTACATTCACTAGTAGCAGTGAGAAAAACATCACGGGGTGGTGCGCATTGTATGGGTGTGTGTTACATTACATTCACTAGTAGGAGTGAGAAAAACATCACGGGGTGGTGCGCCTTCTATGGGTGTGTGTTACATTACATTCACTAGTAGGAGTGAGAAAAACATCACGGTGTGGTGCGCCTTGTATGGGTGTGTGTTACATTAGGTTCAATAGTAGGAGTGAGAAAAACATCACGGGGTGGTGCGCCTTGTATGGGTGTGTGTTACATTAGGTTCACTAGTAGGAGTGAGAAAAACATCACGGGGTGGTGCACTTTGTATGGGTGTGTGTTACATTAGATTCACTAGTAGGAGTGAGAAAAACATCACGGGGTGGTGCGCATTGTATGGGTGTGTGTTACATTAGATTCACTAGTAGGAGTGAGAAAAACATCACGGGGTGGTGCACATTGTATGGGTGTGTGTTACATTAGATTCACTAGTAGGAGTGAGAAAAACATCACGGGGTGGTGCGCATTGTATGGGTGTGTGTTACATTAGATTCACTAGTAGCAGTGAGAAAAACATCACGGGGTGGTGCGCATTGTATGGGTGTGTGTTACATTAGATTCACTAGTAGCAGTGAGAAAAACATCACGGGGTGGTGCGCATTGTATGGGTGTGTGTTACATTAGATTCACTAGTAGCAGTGAGAAAAACATCACGGGGTGGTGCGCATTGTATGGGTGTGTGTTACATTAGATTCACTAGTAGCAGTGAGAAAAACATCACGGGGTGGTGCGCATTGTTTGGGTGTGTGTTACATTAGATTCACTAGTAGCAGTGAGAAAAACATCACGGGGTGGTGCGCATTGTATGGGTGTGTGTTACATTAGATTCACTAGTAGGAGTGAGAAAAACATCACGGGGTGGTGCGCATTGTATGGGTGTGTGTTACATTAGATTCACTAGTAGCAGTGAGAAAAACATCACGGGTTGGTGCGCATTGTATGGGTGTGTGTTACATTAGATTCACTAGTAGGAGTGAGAAAAACATCACGGGGTGGTGCGCATTGTATGGGTGTGTGTTACATTAGATTCACTAGTAGCAGTGAGAAAAACATCACGGGGTGGTGCGCATTGTATGGGTGTGTGTTACATTACATTCACTAGTAGCAGTGAGAAAAACATCACGGGGTGGTGCGCATTGTATGGGTGTGTGTTACATTACATTCACTAGTAGCAGTGAGAAAAACATCACGGGGTGGTGCGCATTGTATGGGTGTGTGTTACATTAGATTCACTAGTAGCAGTGAGAAAAACATCACGGGGTGGTGCGCATTGTATGGGTGTGTGTTACATTAGATTCACTAGTAGCAGTGAGAAAAACATCACGGGGTGGTGCGCATTGTATAGGTGTGTGTTACATTAGATACACTAGTAGGAGTGAGAAAAACATCACGGGGTGGTGCGCATTGTATGGGTGTGTGTTACATTACATTCACTAGTAGCAGTGAGAAAAACATCACGGGGAGGTGCGCATTGTATGGGTGTGTGTTACATTACATTCACTAGTAGCAGTGAGAAAAACATCACGGGGTGGTCCGCATTGTATGGGTGTGTGTTACATTACATTCACTAGTAGGAGTGAGAAAAACATCACGGGGTGGTGCGCATTGTATGGGTGTGTGTTACATTAGATTCACTAGTAGCAGTGAGAAAAACATCACGGGGTGGTGCGCATTGTATGGGTGTGTGTTACATTAGATTCACTAGTAGGAGTGAGAAAAACATCACGGGTGGTGCGCATTGAATGGGTGTGTGTTACCATAGATTCACTAGTAGGAGTGAGAAAAACATCACGGGGTGGTGCGCATTGTATGGGTGTGTGTTACATTAGATTCACTAGTAGCAGTGAGAAAAACATCACGGGGTGGTGCGCATTGTATGGGTGTGTGTTACATTAGATTCACTAGTAGCAGTGAGAAAAACATCACGGGGTGGTGCGCATTGTTTGGGTGTGTGTTACATTAGATTCACTAGTAGCAGTGAGAAAAACATCACGGGGTGGTGCGCATTGTATGGGTGTGTGTTACATTAGATTCACTAGTAGCAGTGAGAAAAACATCACGGGGTGGTGCGCATTGTATGGGTGTGTGTTACATTAGATTCACTAGTAGCAGTGAGAAAAACATCACGGGGTGGTGCGCATTGTATGGGTGTGTGTTACATTACATTCACTAGTAGCAGTGAGAAAAACATCACGGGGTGGTGCGCATTGTATGGGTGTGTGTTACATTAGATTCACTAGTAGCAGTGAGAAAAACATCACGGGGTGGTGCGCATTGTATGGGTGTGTGTTACATTACATTCACTAGTAGCAGTGAGAAAAACATCACAGTGTGGTGCGCATTGTATGGGTGTGTGTTACATTACATTCACTAGTAGCAGTGAGAAAAACATCACGGGGTGGTGCGCATTGTATGGGTGTGTGTTACATTAGATTCACTAGTAGCAGTGAGAAAAACATCACGGGGTGGTGCGCATTGTTTGGGTGTGTGTTACATTAGATTCACTAGTAGCAGTGAGAAAAACATCACGGGGTGGTGCGCATTGTATGGGTGTGTGTTACATTAGATTCACTAGTAGCAGTGAGAAAAACATCACGGGGTGGTGCGCATTGTATGGGTGTGTGTTACATTAGATTCACTAGTAGCAGTGAGAAAAACATCACGGGGTGGTGCGCATTGTATGGGTGTGTGTTACATTAGATTCACTAGTAGCAGTGAGAAAAACATCACGGGGTGGTGCGCATTGTATGGGTGTGTGTTACATTAGATTCACTAGTAGCAGTGAGAAAAACATCACGGGGTGGTGCGCATTGTATGGGTGTGTGTTACATTACATTCACTAGTAGCAGTGAGAAAAACATCACAGTGTGGTGCGCATTGTATGGGTGTGTGTTACATTACATTCACTAGTAGCAGTGAGAAAAACATCACGGGGTGGTGCGCATTGTATGGGTGTGTGTTACATTAGATTCACTAGTAGCAGTGAGAAAAACATCACGGGGTGGTGCGCATTGTATGGGTGTGTGTCACATTAGATTCACTAGTAGGAGTGAGAAAAACATCACGGGGTGGTGCGCATTGTATGTGTGTGTGTCTCATTAGATTCCCTAGTAGGAGTGAGAAAAACATCACGGGATGGTGCGCATTGTATGGGTGTGTGTTACATTACATTCACTAGTAGCAGTGAGAAAAACATCACGGGGTGGTGCGCATTGTATGGGTGTGTGTTACATTACATTCACTAGCAGGAGTGAGAAAAACATCACGGGGTGGTGCGCATTGTATGGGTGTGTGTTACATTACATTCACTAGTAGCAGTGGGAAAAACATCACGGGGTGGTGCGCATTGTATGGGTGTGTGTTACATTACATTCACTAGTAGCAGTGAGAAAAACATCACGGGGTGGTGCGCCTTGTATGGGTGTGTGTTACATTACATTCACTAGTAGGAGTGACAAAAACATCACGGGGTGGTGCGCCTGTATGGGTGTGTGTTACAGTAGATTCACTAGTAGGAGTGAGAAAAACATCACGGGGTGGTGTGCATTGTATGGGTGTGTGTTACATTAGATTCACTAGTAGGAGTGAGAAAAACATCACCGGGTGGTGCGCATTGTATGGGTGTGTGTTACATTAGATTCACTAGTAGGAGTGAGAAAAACATCACGGGGTGGTGCGCATTGTATGGGTGTGTGTTACAGTAGATTCACTAGTAGCAGTGAGAAAAACATCACGGGGTGGTGCGCATTGTATGGGTGTGTGTTACATTAGATTCACTAGTAGCAGTGAGAAAAACATCACGGGGTGGTGCGCATTGTTTGGGTCTGTGTTACATTAGATTCACTAGTAGCAGTGAGAAAAACATCACGGGGTGGTGTGCATTGTATGGGTGTGTGTTACATTAGATTCACTAGTAGCATTGAGAAAAACATCACGGGGTGGTGCGCATTGTATGGGTGTGTGTTACATTAGATTCACTAGTAGCAGTGAGAAAAACATCACGGGGTGGTGCGCATTGAAATGGTGTGTGTTACATTAGATTCACTAGTAGGAGTGAGAAAAACATCACGGGGTGGTGCGCATTGTATGGGTGTGTGTTACATTAGATTCACTAGTAGGAGTGAGAAAAACATCACGGGGTGGTGCGCATTGTATGGGTGTGTGTTACAGTAGATTCACTAGTAGCAGTGAGAAAAACATCACGGGGTGGTGCGCATTGTATGGGTGTGTGTTACATTAGATTCACTAGTAGGAGTGAGAAAAACATCACGGGGTGGTGCGCATTGTATGGGTGTGTGTTACATTAGATTCACTAGTAGGAGTGAGAAAAACATCACGGGGTGGTGCGCATTGTATGGGTGTGTGTTACATTAGATTCACTACTAGCAGTGAGAAAAACACCACGGGGTGGTGCGCATTGTATGGGTGTGTGTCACATTAGATTCACTAGTAGGAGTGAGAAAAACATCACGGGGTGGTGCGCATTGTATGGGTGTGTGTCACATTAGATTCACTAGTAGGAGTGAGAAAAACATCACGGGGTGGTGCGCATTGTATGGGTGTGTGTCACATTAGATTCCCTAGTAGGAGTGAGAAAAACATCACGGGGTGGTGCGCATTGTATGTGTGTGTGTCTCATTAGATTCCCTAGTAGGAGTGAGAAAAACATCACGGGGTGGTGCGCATTGTATGGGTGTGTGTTACATTACATTCACTAGTAGCAGTGAGTAAAACATCACGGGGTGGTGCGCATTGTATGGGTGTGTTGTACATTACAATCACTAGTAGCAGTGACAAAAACATCACGGGGTGGTGCGCATTGTATGGGTGTGTGTTACATTACATTCACTAGTAGCAGTGAGAAAAACATCACGGGGTGGTGCGCATTGTATGGGTGTGTGTTACATTACATTCACTAGTAGGAGTGAGAAAAACATCACGGGGTGGTGCGCATTGTATGGGTGTGTGTTACATTACATTCACTAGTAGGAGTGAGAAAAACATCACGGGGTGGTGCGCCTTGTATGGGTGTGTGTTACATTAGATTCACTAGTAGGAGTGAGAAAAACATCACGGGGTGGTGCGCCTTGTATGGGTGTGTGTTACATTAGGTTCACTAGTAGGAGTGAGAAAAACATCACGGGGTGGTGTGCATTGTATGGGTGTGTGTTACATTAGATTCACTAGTAGGAGTGAGAAAAACATCACCGGGTGGTGCGCATTGTATGGGTGTGTGTTACATTAGATTCACTAGTAGGAGTGAGAAAAACATCACGGGGTGGTGCGCATTGTATGGGTGTGTGTTACAGTAGATTCACTAGTAGCAGTGAGAAAAACATCACGGGGTGGTGCGCATTGTATGGGTGTGTGTTACATTAGATTCACTAGTAGCAGTGAGAAAAACATCACGGGGTGGTGCGCATTGTTTGGGTCTGTGTTACATTAGATTCACTAGTAGCAGTGAGAAAAACATCACGGGGTGGTGTGCATTGTATGGGTGTGTGTTACATTAGATTCACTAGTAGCATTGAGAAAAACATCACGGGGTGGTGCGCATTGTATGGGTGTGTGTTACATTAGATTCACTAGTAGCAGTGAGAAAAACATCACGGGGTGGTGCGCATTGAAATGGTGTGTGTTACATTAGATTCACTAGTAGGAGTGAGAAAAACATCACGGGGTGGTGCGCATTGTATGGGTGTGTGTTACATTAGATTCACTAGTAGGAGTGAGAAAAACATCACGGGGTGGTGCGCATTGTATGGGTGTGTGTTACAGTAGATTCACTAGTAGCAGTGAGAAAAACATCACGGGGTGGTGCGCATTGTATGGGTGTGTGTTACATTAGATTCACTAGTAGCAGTGAGAAAAACATCACGGGGTGGTGCGCATTGTTTGGGTCTGTGTTACATTAGATTCACTAGTAGCAGTGAGAAAAACATCACGGGGTGGTGTGCATTGTATGGGTGTGTGTTACATTAGATTCACTAGTAGCATTGAGAAAAACATCACGGGGTGGTGCGCATTGTATGGGTGTGTGTTACATTAGATTCACTAGTAGCAGTGAGAAAAACATCACGGGGTGGTGCGCATTGAAATGGTGTGTGTTACATTAGATTCACTAGTAGGAGTGAGAAAAACATCACGGGGTGGTGCACATTGTATGGGTGTGTGTTACATTAGATTCACTAGTAGCAGTGAGAAAAACATCACGGGGTGGTGCGCATTGTAAGGGTGTGTGTTACATTACATTCACTAGTAGCATTGAGAAAAACATCACGGGGTGGTGCGCATTGTATGGGTGTGTGTTACATTACATTCACTAGTAGCAGTGAGAAAAACATCACGGGGTGGTGCGCATTGTATGGGTATGTGTTACATTAGATTCACTAGTAGCAGTGAGAAAAACATCACGGGGTGGTGCGCATTGTATGGGTGTGTGTTACATTAGATTCACTAGTAGCAGTGAGAAAAACATCACGGGGTGCTGCGCATTGCATGGGTGTGTGTCACATTAGATTCACTAGTAGGAGTGAGAAAAACATCACGGGGTGGTGCGCATTGTATGGGTGTGTGTCACATTAGATTCACTAGTAGGAGTGAGAAAAACATCACGGGGTGGTGCGCATTGTATGGGTGTGTGTCTCATTAGATTCCCTAGTAGGAGTGAGAAAAACATCACGGGGTGGTGCGCATTGTATGGGTGTGTGTTACATTACATTCACTAGTAGCAGTGAGAAAAACATCACGGGGTGGTGCGCATTGTATGGGTGTGTGTTACATTACATTCACTAGTAGCAGTGAGAAAAACATCACGGGGTGGTGCGCATTGTATGGGTGTGTGTTACATTACATTCACTAGTAGGAGTGAGAAAAACATCACGGGGTGGTGCGCCTTGTATGGGTGTGTGTTACATTGCATTCACTAGTAGGAGTGAGAAAAACATCACGGGGTAGTGCGCCTTGTATGGGCGTGTGTTACATTAGATTCACTAGTAGGAGTGAGAAAAACATCACGGGGTGGTGCGCATTGTATGTGTGTGTGTTACATTACATTCACTAGTAGGAGTGAGAAAAACATCACGGGGTGGTGCGCATAGTATGGGTGTGTGTCACATTAGAATCACTAATAGGAGTGAGAAAAACATCACGGGGTGGTGCGCATTGTATGTGTGTGTGTCTCATTAGATTCCCTAGTAGGAGTGAGAAAAACATTACGGGGTGGTGCGCATTGTATGGGTGTGTGTTACATTACATTCACTAGTAGCAGTGAGAAAAACATCACGGGGTGGTGCGCATTGTATGGGTGTGTGTTACATTACAATCACTAGTAGCAGTGAGAAAAACATCACGGGGTGGTGCGCATTGTATGGGTGTGTGTTACATTACATTCACTAGTAGCAGTGAGAAAAACATCACGGGGTGGTGCGCATTGTATGGGTGTGTGTTACATTACATTCACTAGTAGGAGTGAGAAAAACATCACGGGGTGGTGCGCCTTCTATGGGTGTGTGTTACATTACATTCACTAGTAGGAGTGAGAAAAACATCACGGTGTGGTGCGCCTTGTATGGGTGTGTGTTACATTAGGTTCAATAGTAGGAGTGAGAAAAACATCACGGGGTGGTGCGCCTTGTATGGGTGTGTGTTACATTAGGTTCACTAGTAGGAGTGAGAAAAACATCACGGGGTGGTGCACTTTGTATGGGTGTGTGTTACATTAGATTCACTAGTAGGAGTGAGAAAAACATCACGGGGTGGTGCGCATTGTATGGGTGTGTGTTACATTAGATTCACTAGTAGGAGTGAGAAAAACATCACGGGGTGGTGCACATTGTATGGGTGTGTGTTACATTAGATTCACTAGTAGGAGTGAGAAAAACATCACGGGGTGGTGCGCATTGTATGGGTGTGTGTTACATTAGATTCACTAGTAGCAGTGAGAAAAACATCACGGGGTGGTGCGCATTGTATGGGTGTGTGTTACATTAGATTCACTAGTAGCAGTGAGAAAAACATCACGGGGTGGTGCGCATTGTATGGGTGTGTGTTACATTAGATTCACTAGTAGCAGTGAGAAAAACATCACGGGGTGGTGCGCATTGTATGGGTGTGTGTTACATTAGATTCACTAGTAGCAGTGAGAAAAACATCACGGGGTGGTGCGCATTGTTTGGGTGTGTGTTACATTAGATTCACTAGTAGCAGTGAGAAAAACATCACGGGGTGGTGCGCATTGTATGGGTGTGTGTTACATTAGATTCACTAGTAGGAGTGAGAAAAACATCACGGGGTGGTGCGCATTGTATGGGTGTGTGTTACATTAGATTCACTAGTAGCAGTGAGAAAAACATCACGGGTTGGTGCGCATTGTATGGGTGTGTGTTACATTAGATTCACTAGTAGGAGTGAGAAAAACATCACGGGGTGGTGCGCATTGTATGGGTGTGTGTTACATTAGATTCACTAGTAGCAGTGAGAAAAACATCACGGGGTGGTGCGCATTGTATGGGTGTGTGTTACATTACATTCACTAGTAGCAGTGAGAAAAACATCACGGGGTGGTGCGCATTGTATGGGTGTGTGTTACATTACATTCACTAGTAGCAGTGAGAAAAACATCACGGGGTGGTGCGCATTGTATGGGTGTGTGTTACATTAGATTCACTAGTAGCAGTGAGAAAAACATCACGGGGTGGTGCGCATTGTATGGGTGTGTGTTACATTAGATTCACTAGTAGCAGTGAGAAAAACATCACGGGGTGGTGCGCATTGTATAGGTGTGTGTTACATTAGATACACTAGTAGGAGTGAGAAAAACATCACGGGGTGGTGCGCATTGTATGGGTGTGTGTTACATTACATTCACTAGTAGCAGTGAGAAAAACATCACGGGGAGGTGCGCATTGTATGGGTGTGTGTTACATTACATTCACTAGTAGCAGTGAGAAAAACATCACGGGGTGGTCCGCATTGTATGGGTGTGTGTTACATTACATTCACTAGTAGGAGTGAGAAAAACATCACGGGGTGGTGCGCATTGTATGGGTGTGTGTTACATTAGATTCACTAGTAGCAGTGAGAAAAACATCACGGGGTGGTGCGCATTGTATGGGTGTGTGTTACATTAGATTCACTAGTAGGAGTGAGAAAAACATCACGGGTGGTGCGCATTGAATGGGTGTGTGTTACCATAGATTCACTAGTAGGAGTGAGAAAAACATCACGGGGTGGTGCGCATTGTATGGGTGTGTGTTACATTAGATTCACTAGTAGCAGTGAGAAAAACATCACGGGGTGGTGCGCATTGTATGGGTGTGTGTTACATTAGATTCACTAGTAGCAGTGAGAAAAACATCACGGGGTGGTGCGCATTGTTTGGGTGTGTGTTACATTAGATTCACTAGTAGCAGTGAGAAAAACATCACGGGGTGGTGCGCATTGTATGGGTGTGTGTTACATTAGATTCACTAGTAGCAGTGAGAAAAACATCACGGGGTGGTGCGCATTGTATGGGTGTGTGTTACATTAGATTCACTAGTAGCAGTGAGAAAAACATCACGGGGTGGTGCGCATTGTATGGGTGTGTGTTACATTACATTCACTAGTAGCAGTGAGAAAAACATCACGGGGTGGTGCGCATTGTATGGGTGTGTGTTACATTAGATTCACTAGTAGCAGTGAGAAAAACATCACGGGGTGGTGCGCATTGTATGGGTGTGTGTTACATTACATTCACTAGTAGCAGTGAGAAAAACATCACAGTGTGGTGCGCATTGTATGGGTGTGTGTTACATTACATTCACTAGTAGCAGTGAGAAAAACATCACGGGGTGGTGCGCATTGTATGGGTGTGTGTTACATTAGATTCACTAGTAGCAGTGAGAAAAACATCACGGGGTGGTGCGCATTGTTTGGGTGTGTGTTACATTAGATTCACTAGTAGCAGTGAGAAAAACATCACGGGGTGGTGCGCATTGTATGGGTGTGTGTTACATTAGATTCACTAGTAGCAGTGAGAAAAACATCACGGGGTGGTGCGCATTGTATGGGTGTGTGTTACATTAGATTCACTAGTAGCAGTGAGAAAAACATCACGGGGTGGTGCGCATTGTATGGGTGTGTGTTACATTAGATTCACTAGTAGCAGTGAGAAAAACATCACGGGGTGGTGCGCATTGTATGGGTGTGTGTTACATTAGATTCACTAGTAGCAGTGAGAAAAACATCACGGGGTGGTGCGCATTGTATGGGTGTGTGTTACATTACATTCACTAGTAGCAGTGAGAAAAACATCACAGTGTGGTGCGCATTGTATGGGTGTGTGTTACATTACATTCACTAGTAGCAGTGAGAAAAACATCACGGGGTGGTGCGCATTGTATGGGTGTGTGTTACATTAGATTCACTAGTAGCAGTGAGAAAAACATCACGGGGTGGTGCGCATTGTATGGGTGTGTGTCACATTAGATTCACTAGTAGGAGTGAGAAAAACATCACGGGGTGGTGCGCATTGTATGTGTGTGTGTCTCATTAGATTCCCTAGTAGGAGTGAGAAAAACATCACGGGATGGTGCGCATTGTATGGGTGTGTGTTACATTACATTCACTAGTAGCAGTGAGAAAAACATCACGGGGTGGTGCGCATTGTATGGGTGTGTGTTACATTACATTCACTAGCAGGAGTGAGAAAAACATCACGGGGTGGTGCGCATTGTATGGGTGTGTGTTACATTACATTCACTAGTAGCAGTGGGAAAAACATCACGGGGTGGTGCGCATTGTATGGGTGTGTGTTACATTACATTCACTAGTAGCAGTGAGAAAAACATCACGGGGTGGTGCGCCTTGTATGGGTGTGTGTTACATTACATTCACTAGTAGGAGTGACAAAAACATCACGGGGTGGTGCGCCTGTATGGGTGTGTGTTACAGTAGATTTACTAGTAGGAGTGAGAAAAACATCACGGGGTGGTGCGCCTTGTATGGGTGTGTGTTACATTAGATTCACTAGTAGGAGTGAGAAAAACATCACGGGGTGGTGCGCACTGTATGGGTGTGTGTTACATTAGATTCACTAGTAGGAGTGAGAAAAACATCACGGGGTGGTGCGCACTGTATGGGTGTGTGTTACATTAGATTCACTAGTAGGAGTGAGAAAAACATCACGGGGTGGTGCGCATTGTATGGGTGTGTGTTACATTAGATTCACTAGTAGGAGTGAGAAAAACATCACGGGGTGGTGCGCATTGTATGGGTGTGTGTTACATTAGATTCACTACTAGCAGTGAGAAAAACACCACGGGGTGGTGCGCATTGTATGGGTGTGTGTCACATTAGATTCACTAGTAGGAATGAGAAAAACATCACGGGGTGGTGCGCATTGTATGGGTGTGTGTCACATTAGATTCACTAGTAGGAGTGAGAAAAACATCACGGGGTGGTGCGCATTGTATGGGTGTGTGTCACATTAGATTCCCTAGTAGGAGTGAGAAAAACATCACGGGGTGGTGCGCATTGTATGTGTGTGTGTCTCATTAGATTCCCTAGTAGGAGTGAGAAAAACATCACGGGGTGGTGCGCATTGTATGGGTGTGTGTTACATTACATTCACTAGTAGCAGTGAGTAAAACATCACGGGGTGGTGCGCATTGTATGGGTGTGTTGTACATTACAATCACTACTAGCAGTGACAAAAACATCACGGGGTGGTGCGCATTGTATGGGTGTGTGTTACATTACATTCACTAGTAGCAGTGAGAAAAACATCACGGGGTGGTGCGCATTGTATGGGTGTGTGTTACATTACATTCACTAGTAGGAGTGAGAAAAACATCACGGGGTGGTGCGCATTGTATGGGTGTGTGTTACATTAGATTCACTACTAGCAGTGAGAAAAACACCACGGGGTGGTGCGCATTGTATGGGTGTGTGTCACATTAGATTCACTAGTAGGAGTGAGAAAAACATCACGGGGTGGTGCGCATTGTATGGGTGTGTGTCACATTAGATTCCCTAGTAGGAGTGAGAAAAACATCACGGGGTGGTGCGCATTGTATGTGTGTGTGTCTCATTAGATTCCCTAGTAGGAGTGAGAAAAACATCACGGGGTGGTGCGCATTGTATGGGTGTGTGTTACATTACATTCACTAGTAGCAGTGAGTAAAACATCACGGGGTGGTGCGCATTGTATGGGTGTGTTGTACATTACAATCACTACTAGCAGTGACAAAAACATCACGGGGTGGTGCGCATTGTATGGGTATGTGTTACATTACATTCACTAGTAGCAGTGAGAAAAACATCACGGGGTGGTGCGCATTGTATGGGTGTGTGTTACATTACATTCACTAGTAGGAGTGAGAAAAACATCACGGGGTGGTGCGCATTGTATGGGTGTGTGTTACATTACATTCACTAGTAGGAGTGAGAAAAACATCACGGGGTGGTGCGCCTTGTATGGGTGTGTGTTACATTAGATTCACTAGTAGGAGTGAGAAAAACATCACGGGGTGGTGCGCCTTGTATGGGTGTGTGTTACATTAGGTTCACTAGTAGGAGTGAGAAAAACATCACGGGGTGGTGCGCATTGTATGGGTGTGTGTTACATTAGATTCACTAGTAGGAGTGAGAAAAACATCACGGGGTGGTGTGCATTGTATGGGTGTGTGTTACATTAGATTCACTAGTAGGAGTGAGAAAAACATCACGGGGTGGTGCGCATTGTATGGGTGTGTGTTACATTAGATTCACTAGTAGGAGTGAGAAAAACATCACGGGGTGGTGCGCATTGTATGGGTGTGTGTTACATTAGATTCACTAGTAGCAGTGAGAAAAACATCACGGGGTGGTGCGCATTGTATGGGTGTGTGTTACATTAGATTCACTAGTAGCAGTGAGAAAAACATCACGGCGTGGTGCGCATTGTTTGGGTCTGTGTTACATTAGATTCACTAGTAGCAGTGAGAAAAACATCACGGGGTGGTGTGCATTGTATGGGTGTGTGTTACATTAGATTCACTAGTAGCATTGAGAAAAACATCACGGGGTGGTGCGCATTGTATGGGTGTGTGTTACATTAGATTCACTAGTAGCAGTGAGAAAAACATCACGGGGTGGTGCGCATTGAAATGGTGTGTGTTACATTAGATTCACTAGTAGGAGTGAGAAAAACATCACGGGGTGGTGCACATTGTATGGGTGTGTGTTACATTACATTCACTAGTAGCAGTGAGAAAAACATCACGGGGTGGTGCGCATTGTATGGGCGTGTGTTACATTACATTCACTAGTAGCAGTGAGAAAAACATCACGGGGTGGTGCGCCTTGTATGGGCGTGTGTTACATTACATTCACTAGTAGCAGTGAGAAAAACATCACGGGGTGGTGCGCATTGTATGGGCGTGTGTTACATTAGATTCACTAGTAGCAGTGAGAAAAACATCACGGGGTGGTGCGCATTGTATGGGTGTGTGTTACATTAGATTCACTAGTAGCAGTGAGAAAAACATCACGGGGTGCTGCGCATTGCATGGGTGTGTGTCACATTAGATTCACTAGTAGGAGTGAGAAAAACATCACGGGGTGGTGCGCATTGTATGGGTGTGTGTTACATTAGATTCACTAGTAGGAGTGAGAAAAACATCACGGGTTGGTGCGCCTTGTATGGGTGTGTGTTACATTAGGTTCACTAGTAGGAGTGAGAAAAACATCACGGGGTGGTGCGCATTGTATGGGTGTGTGTTACATTAGATTCACTAGTAGGAGTGAGAAAAACATCACGGGGTGGTGCGCATTGTATGGGTGTGTGTTACATTAGATTCACTAGTAGGAGTGAGAAAAACATCACGGGGTGGTGCGCATTGTATGGGTGTGTGTTACATTAGATTCACTAGTAGGAGTGAGAAAAACATCACGGGGTGGTGCGCATTGTATGGGTGTGTGTTACATTAGATTCACTAGTAGCAGTGAGAAAAACATCACGGGGTGGTGCGCATTGTATGGGTGTGTGTTACATTAGATTCACTAGTAGCAGTGAGAAAAACATCACGGCGTGGTGCGCATTGTTTGGGTCTGTGTTACATTAGATTCACTAGTAGCAGTGAGAAAAACATCACGGGGTGGTGTGCATTGTATGGGTGTGTGTTACATTAGATTCACTAGTAGCATTGAGAAAAACATCACGGGGTGGTGCGCATTGTATGGGTGTGTGTTACATTAGATTCACTAGTAGCAGTGAGAAAAACATCACGGGGTGGTGCGCATTGAAATGGTGTGTGTTACATTAGATTCACTAGTAGGAGTGAGAAAAACATCACGGGGTGGTGCACATTGTATGGGTGTGTGTTACATTACATTCACTAGTAGCAGTGAGAAAAACATCACGGGGTGGTGCGCATTGTATGGGCGTGTGTTACATTACATTCACTAGTAGCAGTGAGAAAAACATCACGGGGTGGTGCGCCTTGTATGGGCGTGTGTTACATTACATTCACTAGTAGCAGTGAGAAAAACATCACGGGGTGGTGCGCATTGTATGGGCGTGTGTTACATTAGATTCACTAGTAGCAGTGAGAAAAACATCACGGGGTGGTGCACATTTAATGGGTGTGTGTTACATTAGATTCACTAGTAGCAGTGAGAAAAACATCACGGGGTGCTGCGCATTGCATGGGTGTGTGTCACATTAGATTCACTAGTCGGAGTGAGAAAAACATCACGGGGTGGTGCGCATTGTATGGGTGTGTGTCACATTAGATTCACTAGTAGGAGTGAGAAAAACATCACGGGGTGGTGCGCATTGTATGGGTGTGTGTCACATTAGATTCACTAGTAGGAGTGAGAAAAACATCACGGGGTGGTGCGCATTGTATGGGTGTGTGTCACATTAGATTCCCTAGTAGGAGTGAGAAAAACATCACGGGGTGGTGCGCATTGTATGTGTGTGTGTCTCATTAGATTCCCTAGTAGGAGTGAGAAAAACATCACGGGGTGGTGCGCATTGTATGGGTGTGTGTTACATTACATTCACTAGTAGCAGTGAGTAAAACATCACGGGGTGGTGCGCATTGTATGGGTGTGTTGTACATTACAATCACTACTAGCAGTGACAAAAACATCACGGGGTGGTGCGCATTGTATGGGTGTGTGTTACATTACATTCACTAGTAGCAGTGAGAAAAACATCACGGGGTGGTGCGCATTGTATGGGTGTGTGTTACATTAGATTCACTAGTAGGAGTGAGAAAAACATCACGGGGTGGTGCGCATTGTATGGGTGTGTGTTACATTAGATTCACTACTAGCAGTGAGAAAAACACCACGGGGTGGTGCGCATTGTATGGGTGTGTGTCACATTAGATTCACTAGTAGGAGTGAGAAAAACATCACGGGGTGGTGCGCATTGTATGGGTGTGTGTCACATTAGATTCACTAGTAGGAGTGAGAAAAACATCACGGGGTGGTGCGCATTGTATGGGTGTGTGTCACATTAGATTCCCTAGTAGGAGTGAGAAAAACATCACGGGGTGGTGCGCATTGTATGTGTGTGTGTCTCATTAGATTCCCTAGTAGGAGTGAGAAAAACATCACGGGGTGGTGCGCATTGTATGGGTGTGTGTTACATTACATTCACTAGTAGCAGTGAGTAAAACATCACGGGGTGGTGCGCATTGTATGGGTGTGTTGTACATTACAATCACTACTAGCAGTGACAAAAACATCACGGGGTGGTGCGCATTGTATGGGTGTGTGTTACATTACATTCACTAGTAGCAGTGAGAAAAACATCACGGGGTGGTGCGCATTGTATGGGTGTGTGTTACATTACATTCACTAGTAGGAGTGAGAAAAACATCACGGGGTGGTGCGCATTGTATGGGTGTGTGTTACATTACATTCACTAGTAGGAGTGAGAAAAACATCACGGGGTGGTGCGCCTTGTATGGGTGTGTGTTACATTAGATTCACTAGTAGGAGTGAGAAAAACATCACGGGGTGGTGCGCCTTGTATGGGTGTGTGTTACATTAGGTTCACTAGTAGGAGTGAGAAAAACATCACGGGGTGGTGCGCATTGTATGGGTGTGTGTTACATTAGATTCACTAGTAGGAGTGAGAAAAACATCACGGGGTGGTGTGCATTGTATGGGTGTGTGTTACATTAGATTCACTAGTAGGAGTGAGAAAAACATCACGGGGTGGTGCGCATTGTATGGGTGTGTGTTACATTAGATTCACTAGTAGGAGTGAGAAAAACATCACGGGGTGGTGCGCATTGTATGGGTGTGTGTTACATTAGATTCACTAGTAGCAGTGAGAAAAACATCACGGGGTGGTGCGCATTGTATGGGTGTGTGTTACATTAGATTCACTAGTAGCAGTGAGAAAAACATCACGGCGTGGTGCGCATTGTTTGGGTCTGTGTTACATTAGATTCACTAGTAGCAGTGAGAAAAACATCACGGGGTGGTGTGCATTGTATGGGTGTGTGTTACATTAGATTCACTAGTAGCATTGAGAAAAACATCACGGGGTGGTGCGCATTGTATGGGTGTGTGTTACATTAGATTCACTAGTAGCAGTGAGAAAAACATCACGGGGTGGTGCGCATTGAAATGGTGTGTGTTACATTAGATTCACTAGTAGGAGTGAGAAAAACATCACGGGGTGGTGCACATTGTATGGGTGTGTGTTACATTAAATTCACTAGTAGCAGTGAGAAAAACATCACGGGGTGGTGCGCATTGTATGGGCGTGTGTTACATTACATTCACTAGTAGCAGTGAGAAAAACATCACGGGGTGGTGCGCCTTGTATGGGCGTGTGTTACATTACATTCACTAGTAGCAGTGAGAAAAACATCACGGGGTGGTGCGCATTGTATGGGCGTGTGTTACATTAGATTCACTAGTAGCAGTGAGAAAAACATCACGGGGTGGTGCGCATTGTATGGGCGTGTGTTACATTAGATTCACTAGTAGCAGTGAGAAAAACATCACGGGGTGCTGCGCATTGCATGGGTGTGTGTCACATTAGATTCACTAGTAGGAGTGAGAAAAACATCACGGGGTGGTGCGCATTGTATGGGTGTGTGTCACATTAGATTCACTAGTAGGAGTGAGAAAAACATCACGGGGTGGTGCGCCTTGTATGGGTGTGTGTTACATTAGGTTCACTAGTAGGAGTGAGAAAAACATCACGGGGTGGTGCGCATTGTATGGGTGTGTGTTACATTAGATTCACTAGTAGGAGTGAGAAAAACATCACGGGGTGGTGCGCATTGTATGGGTGTGTGTTACATTAGATTCACTAGTAGGAGTGAGAAAAACATCACGGGGTGGTGCGCATTGTATGAGTGTGTGTTACATTAGATTCACTAGTAGGAGTGAGAAAAACATCACGGGGTGGTGCGCATTTTATGAGTGTGTGTTACATTAGATTCACTAGTAGGAGTGAGAAAAACATCACGGGGTGGTGCGCATTGTATGGGTGTGTGTTACATTAGATTCACTAGTAGCAGTGAGAAAAACATCACGGGGTGGTGCGCATTGTATGGGTGTGTGTTACATTAGATTCACTAGTAGCAGTGAGAAAAACATCACGGCGTGGTGCGCATTGTTTGGGTCTGTGTTACATTAGATTCACTAGTAGCAGTGAGAAAAACATCACGGGGTGGTGTGCATTGTATGGGTGTGTGTTACATTAGATTCACTAGTAGCATTGAGAAAAACATCACGGGGTGGTGCGCATTGTATGGGTGTGTGTTACATTAGATTCACTAGTAGCAGTGAGAAAAACATCACGGGGTGGTGCGCATTGAAATGGTGTGTGTTACATTAGATTCACTAGTAGGAGTGAGAAAAACATCACGGGGTGGTGCACATTGTATGGGTGTGTGTTACATTACATTCACTAGTAGCAGTGAGAAAAACATCACGGGGTGGTGCGCATTGTATGGGCGTGTGTTACATTACATTCACTAGTAGCAGTGAGAAAAACATCACGGGGTGGTGCGCCTTGTATGGGCGTGTGTTACATTACATTCACTAGTAGCAGTGAGAAAAACATCACGGGGTGGTGCGCATTGTATGGGCGTGTGTTACATTAGATTCACTAGTAGCAGTGAGAAAAACATCACGGGGTGCTGCGCATTGCATGGGTGTGTGTCACATTAGATTCACTAGTAGGAGTGAGAAAAACATCACGGGGTGGTGCGCATTGTATGGGTGTGTGTCACATTAGATTCACTAGTAGGAGTGAGAAAAACATCACGGGGTGGTGCGCATTGTATGGGTGTGTGTCTCATTAGATTCCCTAGTAGGAGTGAGAAAAACATCACGGGGTGGTGCGCATTGTATGGGTGTGTGTTACATTACATTCACTAGTAGCAGTGAGAAAAACATCACGGGGTGGTGCGCATTGTATGGGTGTGTGTTACATTACATTCACTAGTAGCAGTGAGAAAAACATCACGGGGTGGTGCGCATTGTATGGGTGTGTGTTACATTACATTCACTAGTAGGAGTGAGAAAAACATCACGGGGTGGTGCGCCTTGTATGGGTGTGTGTTACATTGCATTCACTAGTAGGAGTGAGAAAAACATCACGGGGTAGTGCGCCTTGTATGGGCGTGTGTTACCTTAGATTCACTAGTAGGAGTGAGAAAAACATCACGGGGTGGTGCGCATTGTATGTGTGTGTGTTACATTACATTCACTAGTAGGAGTGAGAAAAACATCACGGGGTGGTGCGCATAGTATGGGTGTGTGTCACATTAGAATCACTAGTAGGAGTGAGAAAAACATCACGGGGTGGTGCGCATTGTATGTGTGTGTGTCTCATTAGATTCCCTAGTAGGAGTGAGAAAAACATTACGGGGTGGTGCGCATTGTATGGGTGTGTGTTACATTACATTCACTAGTAGCAGTGAGAAAAACATCACGGGGTGGTGCGCATTGTATGGGTGTGTGTTACATTACAATCACTAGTAGCAGTGAGAAAAACATCACGGGGTGGTGCGCATTGTATGGGTGTGTGTTACATTACATTCACTAGTAGCAGTGAGAAAAACATCACGGGGTGGTGCGCATTGTATGGGTGTGTGTTACTTTACATTCACTAGTAGGAGTGAGAAAAACATCACGGGGTGGTGCGCCTTCTATGGGTGTGTGTTACATTACATTCACTAGTAGGAGTGAGAAAAACATCACGGTGTGGTGCGCCTTGTATGGGTGTGTGTTACATTAGGTTCAATAGTAGGAGTGAGAAAAACATCACGGGGTGGTGCGCCTTGTATGGGTGTGTGTTACATTAGGTTCACTAGTAGGAGTGAGAAAAACATCACGGGGTGGTGCACATTGTATGGGTGTGTGTTACATTAGATTCACTAGTAGGAGTGAGAAAAACATCACGGGGTGGTGCGCATTGTATGGGTGTGTGTTACATTAGATTCACTAGTAGGAGTGAGAAAAACATCACGGGGTGGTGTGCATTGTATGGGTGTGTGTTACATTAGATTCACTAGTAGGAGTGAGAAAAACATCACGGGGTGGTGCGCATTGTATGGGTGTGTGTTACATTAGATTCACTAGTAGCAGTGAGAAAAACATCACGGGGTGGTGCGCATTGTATGGGTGTGTGTTACATTAGATTCACTAGTAGCAGTGAGAAAAACATCACGGGGTGGTGCGCATTGTATGGGTGTGTGTTACATTAGATTCACTAGTAGCAGTGAGAAAAACATCACGGGGTGGTGCGCATTGTATGGGTGTGTGTTACATTACATTCACTAGTAGCAGTGAGAAAAACATCACAGTGTGGTGCGCATTGTATGGGTGTGTGTTACATTACATTCACTAGTAGCAGTGAGAAAAACATCACGGGGTGGTGCGCATTGTATGGGTGTGTGTTACATTAGATTCACTAGTAGCAGTGAGAAAAACATCACGGGGTGGTGCGCATTGTATGGGTGTGTGTCACATTAGATTCACTAGTAGGAGTGAGAAAAACATCACGGGGTGGTGCGCATTGTATGTGTGTGTGTCTCATTAGATTCATTAGTAGGAGTGAGAAAAACATCACGGGGTGGTGCGCATTGTATGGGTGTGTGTTACATTACATTCACTAGTAGCAGTGAGAAAAACATCACGGGGTGGTGCGCATTGTATGGGTGTGTGTTACATTACATTCACTAGCAGGAGTGAGAAAAACATCACGGGGTGGTGCGCATTGTATGGGTGTGTGTTACATTACATTCACTAGTAGCAGTGGGAAAAACATCACGGGGTGGTGCGCATTGTATGGGTGTGTGTTACATTACATTCACTAGTAGGAGTGAGAAAAACATCACGGGGTGGTGCGCCTTGTATGGGTGTGTGTTACATTACATTCACTAGTAGGAGTGACAAAAACATCACGGGGTGGTGCGCCTGTATGGGTGTGTGTTACAGTAGATTTACTAGTAGGAGTGAGAAAAACATCACGGGGTGGTGCGCCTTGTATGGGTGTGTGTTACATTAGATTCACTAGTAGGAGTGAGAAAAACATCACGGGGTGGTGCGCACTGTATGGGTGTGTGTTACATTAGATTCACTAGTAGGAGTGAGAAAAACATCACGGGGTGGTGCGCACTGTATGGGTGTGTGTTACATTAGATTCACTAGTAGGAGTGAGAAAAACATCACGGGGTGGTGCGCATTGTATGGGTGTGTGTTACATTAGATTCACTAGTAGGAGTGAGAAAAACATCACGGGGTGGTGCGCATTGTATGGGTGTGTGTTACATTAGATTCACTACTAGCAGTGAGAAAAACACCACGGGGTGGTGCGCATTGTATGGGTGTGTGTCACATTAGATTCACTAGTAGGAGTGAGAAAAACATCACGGGGTGGTGCGCATTGTATGGGTGTGTGTCACATTAGATTCACTAGTAGGAGTGAGAAAAACATCACGGGGTGGTGCGCATTGTATGGGTGTGTGTCACATTAGATTCCATAGTAGGAGTGAGAAAAACATCACGGGGTGGTGCGCATTGTATGTGTGTGTGTCTCATTAGATTCCCTAGTAGGAGTGAGAAAAACATCACGGGGTGGTGCGCATTGTATGGGTGTGTGTTACATTACATTCACTAGTAGCAGTGAGTAAAACATCACGGGGTGGTGCGCATTGTATGGGTGTGTTGTACATTACAATCACTAGTAGCAGTGACAAAAACATCACGGGGTGGTGCGCATTGTATGGGTGTGTGTTACATTACATTCACTAGTAGCAGTGAGAAAAACATCACGGGGTGGTGCGCATTGTATGGGTGTGTGTTACATTACATTCACTAGTAGGAGTGAGAAAAACATCACGGGGTGGTGCGCATTGTATGGGTGTGTGTTACATTACATTCACTAGTAGGAGTGAGAAAAACATCACGGGGTGGTGCGCCTTGTATGGGTGTGTGTTACATTAGATTCACTAGTAGGAGTGAGAAAAACATCACGGGGTGGTGCGCCTTGTATGGGTGTGTGTTACATTAGGTTCACTAGTAGGAGTGAGAAAAACATCACGGGGTGGTGCGCATTGTATGGGTGTGTGTTACATTAGATTCACTAGTAGGAGTGAGAAAAACATCACGGGGTGGTGTGCATTGTATGGGTGTGTGTTACATTAGATTCACTAGTAGGAGTGAGAAAAACATCACGGGGTGGTGCGCATTGTATGGGTGTGTGTTACATTAGATTCACTAGTAGGAGTGAGAAAAACATCACGGGGTGGTGCGCATTGTATGGGTGTGTGTTACATTAGATTCACTAGTAGCAGTGAGAAAAACATCACGGGGTGGTGCGCATTGTATGGGTGTGTGTTACATTAGATTCACTAGTAGCAGTGAGAAAAACATCACGGCGTGGTGCGCATTGTTTGGGTCTGTGTTACATTAGATTCACTAGTAGCAGTGAGAAAAACATCACGGGGTGGTGTGCATTGTATGGGTGTGTGTTACATTAGATTCACTAGTAGCATTGAGAAAAACATCACGGGGTGGTGCGCATTGTATGGGTGTGTGTTACATTAGATTCACTAGTAGCAGTGAGAAAAACATCACGGGGTGGTGCGCATTGAAATGGTGTGTGTTACATTAGATTCACTAGTAGGAGTGAGAAAAACATCACGGGGTGGTGCACATTGTATGGGTGTGTGTTACATTACATTCACTAGTAGCAGTGAGAAAAACATCACGGGGTGGTGCGCATTGTATGGGCGTGTGTTACATTACATTCACTAGTAGCAGTGAGAAAAACATCACGGGGTGGTGCGCCTTGTATGGGCGTGTGTTACATTACATTCACTAGTAGCAGTGAGAAAAACATCACGGGGTGGTGCGCATTGTATGGGCGTGTGTTACATTAGATTCACTAGTAGCAGTGAGAAAAACATCACGGGGTGGTGCGCATTGTATGGGTGTGTGTTACATTAGATTCACTAGTAGCAGTGAGAAAAACATCACGGGGTGCTGCGCATTGCATGGGTGTGTGTCACATTAGATTCACTAGTAGGAGTGAGAAAAACATCACGGGGTGGTGCGCATTGTATGGGTGTGTGTCACATTAGATTCACTAGTAGGAGTGAGAAAAACATCACGGGGTGGTGCGCATTGTATGGGTGTGTGTCTCATTAGATTCCCTAGTAGGAGTGAGAAAAACATCACGGGGTGGTGCGCATTGTATGGGTGTGTGTTACATTACATTCACTAGTAGCAGTGAGAAAAACATCACGGGGTGGTGCGCATTGTATGGGTGTGTGTTACATTACATTCACTAGTAGCAGTGAGAAAAACATCACGGGGTGGTGCGCATTGTATGGGTGTGTGTTACATTACATTCACTAGTAGGAGTGAGAAAAACATCACGGGGTGGTGCGCCTTGTATGGGTGTGTGTTACATTGCATTCACTAGTAGGAGTGAGAAAAACATCACGGGGTAGTGCGCCTTGTATGGGCGTGTGTTACATTAGATTCACTAGTAGGAGTGAGAAAAACATCACGGGGTGGTGCGCATTGTATGTGTGTGTGTTACATTACATTCACTAGTAGGAGTGAGAAAAACATCACGGGGTGGTGCGCATAGTATGGGTGTGTGTCACATTAGAATCACTAGTAGGAGTGAGAAAAACATCACGGGGTGGTGCGCATTGTATGTGTGTGTGTCTCATTAGATTCCCTAGTAGGAGTGAGAAAAACATTACGGGGTGGTGCGCATTGTATGGGTGTGTGTTACATTACATTCACTAGTAGCAGTGAGAAAAACATCACGGGGTGGTGCGCATTGTATGGGTGTGTGTTACATTACAATCACTAGTAGCAGTGAGAAAAACATCACGGGGTGGTGCGCATTGTATGGGTGTGTGTTACATTACATTCACTAGTAGCAGTGAGAAAAACATCACGGGGTGGTGCGCATTGTATGGGTGTGTGTTACATTACATTCACTAGTAGGAGTGAGAAAAACATCACGGGGTGGTGCGCCTTCTATGGGTGTGTGTTACATTACATTCACTAGTAGGAGTGAGAAAAACATCACGGTGTGGTGCGCCTTGTATGGGTGTGTGTTACATTAGGTTCAATAGTAGGAGTGAGAAAAACATCACGGGGTGGTGCGCCTTGTATGGGTGTGTGTTACATTAGGTTCACTAGTAGGAGTGAGAAAAACATCACGGGGTGGTGCACATTGTATGGGTGTGTGTTACATTAGATTCACTAGTAGGAGTGAGAAAAACATCACGGGGTGGTGCGCATTGTATGGGTGTGTGTTACATTAGATTCACTAGTAGGAGTGAGAAAAACATCACGGGGTGGTGTGCATTGTATGGGTGTGTGTTACATTAGATTCACTAGTAGGAGTGAGAAAAACATCACGGGGTGGTGCGCATTGTATGGGTGTGTGTTACATTAGATTCACTAGTAGCAGTGAGAAAAACATCACGGGGTGGTGCGCATTGTATGGGTGTGTGTTACATTAGATTCACTAGTAGCAGTGAGAAAAACATCACGGGGTGGTGCGCATTGTTTGGGTGTGTGTTACATTAGATTCACTAGTAGCAGTGAGAAAAACATCACGGGGTGGTGCGCATTGTATGGGTGTGTGTTACATTAGATTCACTAGTAGCATTGAGAAAAACATCACGGGGTGGTGCGCATTGTATGGGTGTGTGTTACATTAGATTCACTAGTAGCAGTGAGAAAAACATCACGGGTTGGTGCGCATTGTATGGGTGTGTGTTACATTAGATTCACTAGTAGGAGTGAGAAAAACATCACGGGGTGGTGCGCATTGTATGGGTGTGTGTTACATTAGATTCACTAGTAGCAGTGAGAAAAACATCACGGGGTGGTGCGCATTGTATGGGTGTGTGTTACATTACATTCACTAGTAGCAGTGAGAAAAACATCACGGGGTGGTGCGCATTGTATGGGTGTGTGTTACATTACATTCACTAGTAGCAGTGAGAAAAACATCACGGGGTGGTGCGCATTGTATGGGTGTGTGTTACATTAGATTCACTAGTAGCAGTGAGAAAAACATCACGGGGTGGTGCGCATTGTATGGGTGTGTGTTACATTAGATTCACTAGTAGCAGTGAGAAAAACATCACGGGGTGGTGCGCATTGTATAGGTGTGTGTTACATTAGATACACTAGTAGCAGTGAGAAAAACATCACGGGGTGGTGCGCATTGTATGGGTGTGTGTTACATTACATTCACTAGTAGCAGTGAGAAAAACATCACGGGGAGGTGCGCATTGTATGGGTGTGTGTTACATTACATTCACTAGTAGCAGTGAGAAAAACATCACGGGGTGGTGCGCATTGTATGGGTGTGTGTTACATTACATTCACTAGTAGGAGTGAGAAAAACATCACGGGGTGGTGCGCCTTGTATGGGTGTGTGTTACATTACATTCACTAGTAGGAGTGAGAAAAACATCACGGGGTGGTGCGCCTTGTATGGGCGTGTGTTACATTAGATTCACTAGTAGGAGTGAGAAAAACATCACGGGGTGGTGCGCCTTGTATGGGTGTGTGTTACATTAGATTCACTAGTAGGAGTGAGAAAAACATCACGGGGTGGTGCGCATTGTATGGGTGTGTGTTACATTAGATTCACTAGTAGCAGTGAGAAAAACATCACGGGGTGGTGCGCATTGTATGGGTGTGTGTTACATTAGATTCACTAGTAGGAGTGAGAAAAACATCACGGGTGGTGCGCATTGAATGGGTGTGTGTTACCATAGATTCACTAGTAGGAGTGAGAAAAACATCACGGGGTGGTGCGCATTGTATGGGTGTGTGTTACATTAGATTCACTAGTAGCAGTGAGAAAAACATCACGGGGTGGTGCGCATTGTATGGGTGTGTGTTACATTAGATTCACTAGTAGCAGTGAGAAAAACATCACGGGGTGGTGCGCATTGTTTGGGTGTGTGTTACATTAGATTCACTAGTAGCAGTGAGAAAAACATCACGGGGTGGTGCGCATTGTATGGGTGTGTGTTACATTAGATTCACTAGTAGCAGTGAGAAAAACATCACGGGGTGGTGCGCATTGTATGGGTGTGTGTTACATTAGATTCACTAGTAGCAGTGAGAAAAACATCACGGGGTGGTGCGCATTGTATGGGTGTGTGTTACATTAGATTCACTAGTAGCAGTGAGAAAAACATCACGGGGTGGTGCGCATTGTATGGGTGTGTGTTACATTAGATTCACTAGTAGCAGTGAGAAAAACATCACGGGGTGGTGCGCATTGTATGGGTGTGTGTTACATTACATTCACTAGTAGCAGTGAGAAAAACATCACAGTGTGGTGCGCATTGTATGGGTGTGTGTTACATTACATTCACTAGTAGCAGTGAGAAAAACATCACGGGGTGGTGCGCATTGTATGGGTGTGTGTTACATTAGATTCACTAGTAGCAGTGAGAAAAACATCACGGGGTGGTGCGCATTGTATGGGTGTGTGTTACATTAGATTCACTAGTAGCAGTGAGAAAAACATCACGGGGTGGTGCGCATTGTATGGCTGTGTGTTACATTTGATTCACTAGTAGGAGTGAGAAAAACATCACGGGGTGGTGCGCATTGTATGGGTGTGTGTTACATTAGATTCACTAGTAGGAGTGAGAAAAACATCACGGGGTGGTGCGCATTGTATGGGTGTGTGTCACATTAGATTCACTAGTAGGAGTGAGAAAAACATCACGGGGTGGTGCCCATTGTATGGGTGTGTGTCTCATTAGATTCCCTAGTAGGAGTGAGAAAAACATCACGGGGTGGTGCGCATTGTATGGGTGTGTGTCACATTACATTCACTAGTAGCAGTGAGAAAAACATCACGGGGTGGTGCGCATTGTATGGGTGTGTGTCACATTACATTCACTAGTAGCAGTGAGAAAAACATCACGGGATGGTGCGCATTGTATGGGTGTGTGTCACATTACATTCATTAGTAGAAGTGAGAAAAACATCACGGGGTGGTGCGCATTGTATGGGTGTGTGTCACATTACATTCACTAGTAGCAGTGAGAAAAACATCACGGGGTGGTGCGCATTGTATGGGTGTGTGTTACATTACATTCACTAGTAGCAGTGAGAAAAACATCACGGGGTGGTGCGCATTGTATGGGTGTGTGTTACATTACATTCACTAGTAGCAGTGAGAAAAACATCACGGGGTGGTGCGCATTGTATCGGTGTGTGTTACATTAGATTCACTAGTAGGAGTGAGAAAAACATCACGGGGTGGTGCGCCTTGTATGGGTGTGTGTTACATTACATTCACTAGTAGGAGTGAGAAAAACATCACGGGGTGGTGCGCCTTGTATGGGTGTGTGTTACATTACATTCACCAGTAGGAGAGAGAAAAACATCAGGGGGTGGTGCGCCTTGTATGGGTGTGTGTTACATTACATTCACCAGTAGGAGTGAGAAAAACATCACAGGGTGGTGAGCCTTGTATGGGTGTGTGTTACATTACATTCACCAGAAGGAGTGAGAAAAACATCACGGGGTGGTGCGCATTGTATGGGTGTGTGTTACATTACATTAACCAGTAGGAGTGAGAAAAACATCACGGGGTGGTGCGCATTGTATGGGTGTGTGTTACATTACATTCACTAGTAGGAGTGAGAAAAACATAACGGGGTGGTGCGCCTTGTATGGGTGTGTGTTACATTAGATTCACTAGTAGGAGTGAGAAAAACATCACGGGGTGGTGCGCATTGTATGGGTGTGTGTTACATTACATTCACTAGTAGGAGTGAGAAAATCATCACGGGGTGGTGCGCATTTTATGGGTGTGTGTTATATTAGATACACTAGTAGGAGTGAGAAAAACATCACGGGGTGGTGTGCATTGTATGGGTGTGTGTTACATTAGATTCACTAGTAGGAGTGAGAAAAACATCACGGGGTGGTGCGCATTGTATGGGTGTGTGTTACATTACATTCTCTAATAGGAGTGAGAAAAACATCACGGGGTGGTGCGCATTGTATGGGTGTGTGTTACATTAGATTCACTAGTAGGAGTGAGAAAAACATCACGGGGTGGTGCGCATTGTATGGGTGTGTGTTACATTACATTCACTAGTAGGAGTGACAAAAACATCACGGGGTGGTGCGCCTGTATGGGTGTGTGTTACAGTAGATTTACTAGTAGGAGTGAGAAAAACATCACGGGGTGGTGCGCCTTGTATGGGTGTGTGTTACATTAGATTCACTAGTAGGAGTGAGAAAAACATCACGGGGTGGTGCGCACTGTATGGGTGTGTGTTACATTAGATTCACTAGTAGGAGTGAGAAAAACATCACGGGGTGGTGCGCACTGTATGGGTGTGTGTTACATTAGATTCACTAGTAGGAGTGAGAAAAACATCACGGGGTGGTGCGCATTGTATGGGTGTGTGTTACATTAGATTCACTACTAGCAGTGAGAAAAACACCACGGGGTGGTGCGCATTGTATGGGTGTGTGTCACATTAGATTCACTAGTAGGAGTGAGAAAAACATCACGGGGTGGTGCGCATTGTATGGGTGTGTGTCACATTAGATTCACTAGTAGGAGTGAGAAAAACATCACGGGGTGGTGCGCATTGTATGGGTGTGTGTCACATTAGATTCCATAGTAGGAGTGAGAAAAACATCACGGGGTGGTGCGCATTGTATGTGTGTGTGTCTCATTAGATTCCCTAGTAGGAGTGAGAAAAACATCACGGGGTGGTGCGCATTGTATGGGTGTGTGTTACATTACATTCACTAGTAGCAGTGAGTAAAACATCACGGGGTGGTGCGCATTGTATGGGTGTGTTGTACATTACAATCACTAGTAGCAGTGACAAAAACATCACGGGGTGGTGCGCATTGTATGGGTGTGTGTTACATTACATTCACTAGTAGCAGTGAGAAAAACATCACGGGGTGGTGCGCATTGTATGGGTGTGTGTTACATTACATTCACTAGTAGGAGTGAGAAAAACATCACGGGGTGGTGCGCATTGTATGGGTGTGTGTTACATTACATTCACTAGTAGGAGTGAGAAAAACATCACGGGGTGGTGCGCCTTGTATGGGTGTGTGTTACATTAGATTCACTAGTAGGAGTGAGAAAAACATCACGGGGTGGTGCGCCTTGTATGGGTGTGTGTTACATTAGGTTCACTAGTAGGAGTGAGAAAAACATCACGGGGTGGTGCGCATTGTATGGGTGTGTGTTACATTAGATTCACTAGTAGGAGTGAGAAAAACATCACGGGGTGGTGTGCATTGTATGGGTGTGTGTTACATTAGATTCACTAGTAGGAGTGAGAAAAACATCACGGGGTGGTGCGCATTGTATGGGTGTGTGTTACATTAGATTCACTAGTAGGAGTGAGAAAAACATCACGGGGTGGTGCGCATTGTATGGGTGTGTGTTACATTAGATTCACTAGTAGCAGTGAGAAAAACATCACGGGGTGGTGCGCATTGTATGGGTGTGTGTTACATTAGATTCACTAGTAGCAGTGAGAAAAACATCACGGCGTGGTGCGCATTGTTTGGGTCTGTGTTACATTAGATTCACTAGTAGCAGTGAGAAAAACATCACGGGGTGGTGTGCATTGTATGGGTGTGTGTTACATTAGATTCACTAGTAGCATTGAGAAAAACATCACGGGGTGGTGCGCATTGTATGGGTGTGTGTTACATTAGATTCACTAGTAGCAGTGAGAAAAACATCACGGGGTGGTGCGCATTGAAATGGTGTGTGTTACATTAGATTCACTAGTAGGAGTGAGAAAAACATCACGGGGTGGTGCACATTGTATGGGTGTGTGTTACATTACATTCACTAGTAGCAGTGAGAAAAACATCACGGGGTGGTGCGCATTGTATGGGCGTGTGTTACATTACATTCACTAGTAGCAGTGAGAAAAACATCACGGGGTGGTGCGCCTTGTATGGGCGTGTGTTACATTACATTCACTAGTAGCAGTGAGAAAAACATCACGGGGTGGTGCGCATTGTATGGGCGTGTGTTACATTAGATTCACTAGTAGCAGTGAGAAAAACATCACGGGGTGGTGCGCATTGTATGGGTGTGTGTTACATTAGATTCACTAGTAGCAGTGAGAAAAACATCACGGGGTGCTGCGCATTGCATGGGTGTGTGTCACATTAGATTCACTAGTAGGAGTGAGAAAAACATCACGGGGTGGTGCGCATTGTATGGGTGTGTGTCACATTAGATTCACTAGTAGGAGTGAGAAAAACATCACGGGGTGGTGCGCATTGTATGGGTGTGTGTCTCATTAGATTCCCTAGTAGGAGTGAGAAAAACATCACGGGGTGGTGCGCATTGTATGGGTGTGTGTTACATTACATTCACTAGTAGCAGTGAGAAAAACATCACGGGGTGGTGCGCATTGTATGGGTGTGTGTTACATTACATTCACTAGTAGCAGTGAGAAAAACATCACGGGGTGGTGCGCATTGTATGGGTGTGTGTTACATTACATTCACTAGTAGGAGTGAGAAAAACATCACGGGGTGGTGCGCCTTGTATGGGTGTGTGTTACATTGCATTCACTAGTAGGAGTGAGAAAAACATCACGGGGTAGTGCGCCTTGTATGGGCGTGTGTTACATTAGATTCACTAGTAGGAGTGAGAAAAACATCACGGGGTGGTGCGCATTGTATGTGTGTGTGTTACATTACATTCACTAGTAGGAGTGAGAAAAACATCACGGGGTGGTGCGCATAGTATGGGTGTGTGTCACATTAGAATCACTAGTAGGAGTGAGAAAAACATCACGGGGTGGTGCGCATTGTATGTGTGTGTGTCTCATTAGATTCCCTAGTAGGAGTGAGAAAAACATTACGGGGTGGTGCGCATTGTATGGGTGTGTGTTACATTACATTCACTAGTAGCAGTGAGAAAAACATCACGGGGTGGTGCGCATTGTATGGGTGTGTGTTACATTACAATCACTAGTAGCAGTGAGAAAAACATCACGGGGTGGTGCGCATTGTATGGGTGTGTGTTACATTACATTCACTAGTAGCAGTGAGAAAAACATCACGGGGTGGTGCGCATTGTATGGGTGTGTGTTACATTACATTCACTAGTAGGAGTGAGAAAAACATCACGGGGTGGTGCGCCTTCTATGGGTGTGTGTTACATTACATTCACTAGTAGGAGTGAGAAAAACATCACGGTGTGGTGCGCCTTGTATGGGTGTGTGTTACATTAGGTTCAATAGTAGGAGTGAGAAAAACATCACGGGGTGGTGCGCCTTGTATGGGTGTGTGTTACATTAGGTTCACTAGTAGGAGTGAGAAAAACATCACGGGGTGGTGCACATTGTATGGGTGTGTGTTACATTAGATTCACTAGTAGGAGTGAGAAAAACATCACGGGGTGGTGCGCATTGTATGGGTGTGTGTTACATTAGATTCACTAGTAGGAGTGAGAAAAACATCACGGGGTGGTGTGCATTGTATGGGTGTGTGTTACATTAGATTCACTAGTAGGAGAGAGAAAAACATCACGGGGTGGTGCGCATTGTATGGGTGTGTGTTACATTAGATTCACTAGTAGCAGTGAGAAAAACATCACGGGGTGGTGCGCCTTGTATGGGCGTGTGTTACATTACATTCACTAGTAGGAGTGAGAAAAACATCACGGGGTGGTGCGCCTTGTATGGGTGTGTGTTACATTACATTCACTAGTAGGAGTGGGAAAAACATCACGGGGTGGTGCGCCTTGTATGGGTGTGTATTACATTACATTCACAAGTAGGAGTGAGAAAAACATCACGGGGTGGTGCGCCTTGTATGGGTGTGTGTTACATTACATTCACCAGTAGGAGTGAGAAAAACATCACGGGGTGGTGCGCCTTGTATGGGTGTGTGTTACATTAGATTCACCAGTAGGAGTGAGAAAAACATCACGGGGTGGTGCGCTTGTATGTGTGTGTGTTACATTAGATTCACCAGTAGGAGTGAGAAAAACATAACGGGGTGGTGCGCATTGTATGGGTGTGTGTTACATTAGATTCACTAGTAGGAGTGAGAAAAACATCACGGGGTGGTGCGCATTGTATGGGTGTGTGTTACATTAGATTCACTAGTAGGAGTGAGAAAAACATCACGGGGTGGTGCGCATTGTATGGGTGTGTGTTACATTAGATTCACTAGTAGGAGTGAGAAAAACATCACGGGGTGGTGCGCATTGTATGGGTGTGTGTTACATTAGATTCACTAGTAGCAGTGAGAAAAACATCACGGGGTGGTGCGCATTGTATGGGTGTGTGTTACATTAGATTCACTAGTAGCAGTGAGAAAAACATCACGGGGTGGTGCGCATTGTATGGGTGTGTGTTACATTAGATTCACTAGTAGCAGTGAGAAAAACATCACGGGGTGGTGCGCATTGTATGGGTGTGTGTTACATTAGATTCACTAGTAGGAGGGAGAAAAACATCACGGGGTGGTGCGCATTGTATGGGTGTGTGTTACATTAGATTCACTAGTAGCAGTGAGAAAAACATCACGGGGTGGTGCGCATTGTATGGGTGTGTGTTACATTAGATTCACTAGTAGGAGTGAGAAAAACATCACGGGGTGGTGCGCATTGTATGTGTGTGTGTTACATTAGATTTACTAGTAGGAGTGAGAAAAACATCACGGGGTGGTGCGCCTTGTATGGGTGTGTGTTACATTACATTCACTAGTAGGAGTGAGAAAAACATCACGGGGTGGTGCGCATTGTATGGGTGTGTGTTACATTAGATGCACTAGTAGGAGTGAGAAAAACATCACGGGGTGGTGCGCATTGTATGGGTGTGTGTTACATTACATTCACTAGTAGCAGTGAGAAAAACATCACGGGGTGGTGCGCATTGTATGGGTGTGTGTTACATTACATTCACTAGTAGCAGTGAGAAAAACATCACGGGGTGGTGCGCATTGTATGGGTGTGTGTTACATTACATTCACTAGTAGCAGTGAGAAAAACATCACGGGGTGGTGCGCATTGTATGGGTGTGTGTTACATTACATTCACTAGTAGCAGTGAGAAAAACATCACGGGGTGGTGCGCATTGTATGGGTGTGTGTTACATTACATTCACTAGTAGCAGTGAGAAAAACATCACAGGGTGGTGCGCATTGTATGGGCATGTGTTACATTACATTCACTAGTAGCAGTGAGAAAAACATCACGGGGTGGTGCGCCTTGTATGGGCGTGTGTTACATTACATTCACTAGTAGCAGTGAGAAAAACATCACGGGGTGGTGCGCATTGTATGGGTGTGTGTTACATTAGATTCACTAGTAGGAGTGAGAAAAACATCACGGGGTGGTGCGCATTGTATGTGTGTGTGTTACATTAGATTTACTAGTAGGAGTGAGAAAAACATCACGGGGTGGTGCGCCTTGTATGGGTGTGTGTTACATTACATTCACTAGTAGGAGTGAGAAAAACATCACGGGGTGGTGCGCATTGTATGGGTGTGTGTTACATTAGATGCACTAGTAGGAGTGAGAAAAACATCACGGGGTGGTGCGCATTGTATGGGTGTGTGTTACATTACATTCACTAGTAGCAGTGAGAAAAACATCACGGGGTGGTGCGCATTGTATGGGTGTGTGTTACATTACATTCACTAGTAGCAGTGAGAAAAACATCACGGGGTGGTGCGCATTGTATGGGTGTGTGTTACATTACATTCACTAGTAGCAGTGAGAAAAACATCACGGGGTGGTGCGCATTGTATGGGTGTGTGTTACATTACATTCACTAGTAGCAGTGAGAAAAACATCACAGGGTGGTGCGCATTGTATGGGCATGTGTTACATTACATTCACTAGTAGCAGTGAGAAAAACATCACGGGGTGGTGCGCCTTGTATGGGCGTGTGTTACATTACATTCACTAGTAGCAGTGAGAAAAACATCACGGGGTGGTGCGCCTTGTATGGGCGTGTGTTACATTAGATTCAGTAGTAGCAGTGAGAAAAACATTACGGGGTGGTGCGCCTTGTATGGGCGTGTGTTACATTAGATTCACTAGTAGCAGTGAGAAAAACATGACGGTGTGGTGCGCCTTGTATGGGCGTGTGTTACATTAGATTCACTAGTAGGAGTGAGAAAAACATCACGGGGTGGTGCGCATTGTATGGGTGTGTGTTACATTACATTCACTAGTAGCAGTGAGAAAAACATCACGGGGTGGTGCGCATTGTATGGGTGTGTGTTACATTACATTCACTAGTAGCAGTGAGAAAAACATCACGGGGTGGTGCGCATTGTATGGGTGTGTGTTACATTACATTCACTAGTAGCAGTGAGAAAAACATCACGGGGTGGTGCGCATTGTATGGGTGTGTGTTACATTACATTCACTAGTAGCAGTGAGAAAAACATCACGGGGTGGTGCGCATTGTATGGGTGTGTGTTACATTACATTCACTAGTAGCAGTGAGAAAAACATCACAGGGTGGTGCGCATTGTATGGGCATGTGTTACATTACATTCACTAGTAGCAGTGAGAAAAACATCACGGGGTGGTGCGCCTTGTATGGGCGTGTGTTACATTAGATTCACTAGTAGCAGTGAGAAAAACATCACGGGGTGGTGCGCATTGTATGGGTGTGTGTTACATTAGATTCACTAGTAGGAGTGAGAAAAACATCACGGGGTGGTGCGCATTGTATGTGTGTGTGTTACATTAGATTTACTAGTAGGAGTGAGAAAAACATCACGGGGTGGTGTGCCTTGTATGGGTGTGTGTTACATTACATTCACTAGTAGGAGTGAGAAAAACATCACGGGGTGGTGCGCATTGTATGGGTGTGTGTTACATTAGATGCACTAGTAGCAGTGAGAAAAACATCACGGGGTGGTGCGCATTGTATGGGTGTGTGTTACATTACATTCACTAGTAGCAGTGAGAAAAACATCACGGGGTGGTGCGCATTGTATGGGTGTGTGTTACATTACATTCACTAGTAGCAGTGAGAAAAACATCACGGGGTGGTGCGCATTGTATGGGTGTGTGTTACATTACATTCACTAGTAGCAGTGAGAAAAACATCACGGGGTGGTGCGCATTGTATGGGTGTGTGTTACATTACATTCACTAGTAGCAGTGAGAAAAACATCACGGGGTGGTGCGCATTGTATGGGTGTGTGTTACATTACATTCACTAGTAGCAGTGAGAAAAACATCACAGGGTGGTGCGCATTGTATGGGCATGTGTTACATTACATTCACTAGTAGCAGTGAGAAAAACATCACGGGGTGGTGCGCCTTGTATGGGCGTGTGTTACATTACATTCACTAGTAGCAGTGAGAAAAACATCACGGGGTGGTGCGCCTTGTATGGGCGTGTGTTACATTAGATTCAGTAGTAGCAGTGAGAAAAACATTACGGGGTGGTGCGCCTTGTATGGGCGTGTGTTACATTAGATTCACTAGTAGCAGTGAGAAAAACATGACGGTGTGGTGCGCCTTGTATGGGCGTGTGTTACATTAGATTCACTAGTAGGAGTGAGAAAAACATCACGGGGTGGTGCGCCTTGTATGGGTGTGTGTTACATTACATTCACTAGTAGGAGTGAGAAAAACATCACGGGGTGGTGCGCCTTGTATGGGTGTGTGTTACATTAGATGCACTAGTAGGAGTGAGAAAAACATCACGGGGTGGTGCGCATTGTATGGGTGTGTGTTACATTACATTCACTAGTAGGAGTGAGAAAAACATCACGGGGTGGTGCGCCTTGTATGGGTGTGTGTTACATTACATTCACTAGTAGGAGTGAGAAAAACATCACGGGGTGGTGCGCATTGTATGGGTGTGTGTTACATTAGATGCACTAGTAGGAGTGAGAAAAACATCACGGGGTGGTGCGCATTGTATGGGTGTGTGTTACATTACATTCACTAGTAGCAGTGAGAAAAACATCACGGGGTGGTGCGCATTGTATGGGTGTGTGTTACATTACATTCACTAGTAGCAGTGAGAAAAACATCACGGGGTGGTGCGCATTGTATGGGTGTGTGTTACATTACATTCACTAGTAGCAGTGAGAAAAACATCACGGGGTGGTGCGCATTGTATGGGTGTGTGTTACATTACATTCACTAGTAGCAGTGAGAAAAACATCACGGGGTGGTGCGCATTGTATGGGTGTGTGTTACATTACATTCACTAGTAGCAGTGAGAAAAACATCACAGGGTGGTGCGCATTGTATGGGCATGTGTTACATTACATTCACTAGTAGCAGTGAGAAAAACATCACGGGGTGGTGCGCCTTGTATGGGCGTGTGTTACATTACATTCACTAGTAGCAGTGAGAAACACATCACGGGGTGGTGCGCATTGTATGGGTGTGTGTTACATTAGATTCACTAGTAGGAGTGAGAAAAACATCACGGGGTGGTGCGCATTGTATGTGTGTGTGTTACATTAGATTTACTAGTAGGAGTGAGAAAAACATCACGGGGTGGTGCGCCTTGTATGGGTGTGTGTTACATTACATTCACTAGTAGGAGTGAGAAAAACATCACGGGGTGGTGCGCATTGTATGGGTGTGTGTTACATTAGATGCACTAGTAGGAGTGAGAAAAACATCACGGGGTGGTGCGCATTGTATGGGTGTGTGTTACATTACATTCACTAGTAGCAGTGAGAAAAACATCACGGGGTGGTGCGCATTGTATGGGTGTGTGTTACATTACATTCACTAGTAGCAGTGAGAAAAACATCACAGGGTGGTGCGCATTGTATGGGCATGTGTTACATTACATTCACTAGTAGCAGTGAGAAAAACATCACGGGGTGGTGCGCCTTGTATGGGCGTGTGTTACATTGGATTCACTAGTAGCAGTGAGAAAAACATCACGGGGTGGTGCGCATTGTATGGGTGTGTGTTACATTAGATTCACTAGTAGGAGTGAGAAAAACATCACGGGGTGGTGCGCATTGTATGTGTGTGTGTTACATTAGATTTACTAGTAGGAGTGAGAAAAACATCACGGGGTGGTGCGCCTTGTATGGGTGTGTGTTACATTACATTCACTAGTAGGAGTGAGAAAAACATCACGGGGTGGTGCGCATTGTATGGGTGTGTGTTACATTAGATGCACTAGTAGGAGTGAGAAAAACATCACGGGGTGGTGCGCATTGTATGGGTGTGTGTTACATTACATTCACTAGTAGCAGTGAGAAAAACATCACGGGGTGGTGCGCATTGTATGGGTGTGTGTTACATTACATTCACTAGTAGCAGTGAGAAAAACATCACAGGGTGGTGCGCATTGTATGGGCATGTGTTACATTACATTCACTAGTAGCAGTGAGAAAAACATCACGGGGTGGTGCGCCTTGTATGGGCGTGTGTTACATTACATTCACTAGTAGCAGTGAGAAAAACATCACGGGGTGGTGCGCCTTGTATGGGCGTGTGTTACATTAGATTCAGTAGTAGCAGTGAGAAAAACATTACGGGGTGGTGCGCCTTGTATGGGCGTGTGTTACATTAGATTCACTAGTAGCAGTGAGAAAAACATGACGGTGTGGTGCGCCTTGTATGGGCGTGTGTTACATTAGATTCACTAGTAGGAGTGAGAAAAACATCACGGGGTGGTGCGCCTTGTATGGGTGTGTGTTACATTACATTCACTAGTAGGAGTGAGAAAAACATCACGGGGTGGTGCGCCTTGTATGGGTGTGTGTTACATTAGATGCACTAGTAGGAGTGAGAAAAACATCACGGGGTGGTGCGCATTGTATGGGTGTGTGTTACATTACATTCACTAGTAGGAGTGAGAAAAACATCACGGGGTGGTGCGCCTTGTATGGGTGTGTGTTACATTACATTCACTAGTAGGAGTGAGAAAAACATCACGGGGTGGTGCGCATTGTATGGGTGTGTGTTACATTAGATGCACTAGTAGGAGTGAGAAAAACATCACGGGGTGGTGCGCATTGTATGGGTGTGTGTTACGTTACATTCACTAGTAGCAGTGAGAAAAACATCACGGGGTGGTGCGCATTGTATGGGTGTGTGTTACATTACATTCACTAGTAGCAGTGAGAAAAACATCACGGGGTGGTGCGCATTGTATGGGTGTGTGTTACATTACATTCACTAGTAGCAGTGAGAAAAACATCACGGGGTGGTGCGCATTGTATGGGTGTGTGTTACATTACATTCACTAGTAGCAGTGAGAAAAACATCACGGGGTGGTGCGCATTGTATGGGTGTGTGTTACATTACATTCACTAGTAGCAGTGAGAAAAACATCACAGGGTGGTGCGCATTGTATGGGCATGTGTTACATTACATTCACTAGTAGCAGTGAGAAAAACATCACGGGGTGGTGCGCCTTGTATGGGCGTGTGTTACATTACATTCACTAGTAGCAGTGAGAAACACATCACGGGGTGGTGCGCATTGTATGGGTGTGTGTTACATTAGATTCACTAGTAGGAGTGAGAAAAACATCACGGGGTGGTGCGCATTGTATGTGTGTGTGTTACATTAGATTTACTAGTAGGAGTGAGAAAAACATCACGGGGTGGTGCGCCTTGTATGGGTGTGTGTTACATTACATTCACTAGTAGGAGTGAGAAAAACATCACGGGGTGGTGCGCATTGTATGGGTGTGTGTTACATTAGATGCACTAGTAGGAGTGAGAAAAACATCACGGGGTGGTGCGCATTGTATGGGTGTGTGTTACATTACATTCACTATTAGCAGTGAGAAAAACATCACGGGGTGGTGCGCATTGTATGGGTGTGTGTTACATTACATTCACTAGTAGCAGTGAGAAAAACATCACAGGGTGGTGCGCATTGTATGGGCATGTGTTACATTACATTCACTAGTAGCAGTGAGAAAAACATCACGGGGTGGTGCGCCTTGTATGGGCGTGTGTTACATTGGATTCACTAGTAGCAGTGAGAAAAACATCACGGGGTGGTGCGCATTGTATGGGTGTGTGTTACATTAGATTCACTAGTAGGAGTGAGAAAAACATCACGGGGTGGTGCGCATTGTATGTGTGTGTGTTACATTAGATTTACTAGTAGGAGTGAGAAAAACATCACGGGGTGGTGCGCCTTGTATGGGTGTGTGTTACATTACATTCACTAGTAGGAGTGAGAAAAACATCACGGGGTGGTGCGCATTGTATGGGTGTGTGTTACATTAGATGCACTAGTAGGAGTGAGAAAAACATCACGGGGTGGTGCGCATTGTATGGGTGTGTGTTACATTACATTCACTAGTAGCAGTGAGAAAAACATCACGGGGTGGTGCGCATTGTATGGGTGTGTGTTACATTACATTCACTAGTAGGAGTGAGAAAAACATCACGGGGTGGTGCGCCTTGTATGGGCATGTGTTACATTACATTCACTAGTAGCAGTGAGAAAAACATCACGGGGTGGTGCGCCTTGTATGGGCGTGTGTTACATTAGATTCACTAGTAGCAGTGAGAAAAACATCACGGGGTGGTGCGCATTGTATGGGTGTGTGTTACATTAGATTCACTAGTAGGAGTGAGAAAAACATCACGGGGTGGTGCGCATTGTATGTGTGTGTGTTACATTAGATTTACTAGTAGGAGTGAGAAAAACATCACGGGGTGGTGCGCCTTGTATGGGTGTGTGTTACATTACATTCACTAGTAGGAGTGAGAAAAACATCACGGGGTGGTGCGCATTGTATGGGTGTGTGTTACATTAGATGCACTAGTAGGAGTGAGAAAAACATCACGGGGTGGTGCGCATTGTATGGGTGTGTGTTACATTACATTCACTAGTAGCAGTGAGAAAAACATCACGGGGTGGTGCGCATTGTATGGGTGTGTGTTACATTACATTCACTAGTAGCAGTGAGAAAAACATCACGGGGTGGTGCGCATTGTATGGGTGTGTGTTACATTACATTCACTAGTAGCAGTGAGAAAAACATCACGGGGTGGTGCGCATTGTATGGGTGTGTGTTACATTACATTCACTAGTAGCAGTGAGAAAAACATCACGGGGTGGTGCGCATTGTATGGGTGTGTGTTACATTACATTCACTAGTAGCAGTGAGAAAAACATCACAGGGTGGTGCGCATTGTATGGGCATGTGTTACATTACATTCACTAGTAGCAGTGAGAAAAACATCACGGGGTGGTGCGCCTTGTATGGGCGTGTGTTACATTACATTCACTAGTAGCAGTGAGAAAAACATCACGGGGTGGTGCGCATTGTATGGGTGTGTGTTACATTAGATGCACTAGTAGGAGTGAGAAAAACATCACGGGGTGGTGCGCATTGTATGGGTGTGTGTTACATTACATTCACTAGTAGCAGTGAGAAAAACATCACGGGGTGGTGCGCATTGTATGGGTGTGTGTTACATTACATTCACTAGTAGCAGTGAGAAAAACATCACGGGGTGGTGCGCATTGTATGGGTGTGTGTTACATTACATTCACTAGTAGCAGTGAGAAAAACATGACGGTGTGGTGCGCCTTGTATGGGCGTGTGTTACATTAGATTCACTAGTAGGAGTGAGAAAAACATCACGGGGTGGTGCGCCTTGTATGGGTGTGTGTTACATTACATTCACTAGTAGGAGTGAGAAAAACATCACGGGGTGGTGCGCCTTGTATGGGTGTGTGTTACATTACATTCACTAGTAGGAGTGGGAAAAACATCACGGGGTGGTGCGCCTTGTATGGGTGTGTGTTACATTACATTCACAAGTAGGAGTGAGAAAAACATCACGGGGTGGTGCGCCTTGTATGGGTGTGTGTTACATTAGATTCACCAGTAGGAGTGAGAAAAACATCACGGGGTGGTGCGCTTGTATGGGTGTGTGTTACATTAGATGCACTAGTAGGAGTGAGAAAAACATCACGGGGTGGTGCGCATTGTATGGGTGTGTGTTACATTAGATTCACTAGTAGGAGTGAGAAAAACATCACGGGGTGGTGCGCATTGTATGGGTGTGTGTTACATTAGATTCACTAGTAGGAGTGAGAAAAACATCACGGGGTGGTGCGCATTGTATAGGTGTGTGTTACATTAGATTCACTAGTAGGAGTGAGAAAAACATCACGGGGTGGTGCGCATTGTATGGGTTTGTGTTACATTAGATTCACTAGTAGCAGTGAGAAAAACATCACGGTGTGGTGCACATTGTATGGGTGTGTGTTACATTACATTCACTAGTAGCAGTGAGAAAAACATCACGGGGTGGTGCGCATTGTATGGGCGTGTGTTACATTACATTCACTAGTAGCAGTGAGAAAAACATCACGGGGTGGTGCGCCTTGTATGGGCGTGTGTTACATTACATTCACTAGTAGCAGTGAGAAAAACATCACGGGGTGGTGCGCCTTGTATGGGCGTGTGTTACATTAGATTCACTAGTAGGAGGGAGAAAAACATCACGGGGTGGTGCGCATTGTATGGGTGTGTGTTACATTAGATTCACTAGTAGCAGTGAGAAAAACATCACGGGGTGGTGCGCATTGTATGGGTGTGTGTTACATTAGATTCACTAGTAGGAGTGAGAAAAACATCACGGGGTGGTGCGCATTGTATGTGTGTGTGTTACATTAGATTTACTAGTAGGAGTGAGAAAAACATCACGGGGTGGTGCGCATTGTATGGGTGTGTGTCACATTAGATTCACTAGTAGGAGTGGGAAAAACATCACGGGGTGGTGCGCCTTGTATGGGTGTGTGTTACATTACATTCACAAGTAGGAGTGAGAAAAACATCACGCGGTGGTGCGCCTTGTATGGGTGTGTGTTACATTACATTCACCAGTAGGAGTGAGAAAAACATCACGGGGTGGTACGCCTTGTATGGGTGTGTGTTACATTAGATTCACCAGTAGGAGTGAGAAAAACATCACGGGGTGGTGCGCTTGTATGGGTGTGTGTTACATTAGATTCACTAGTAGGAGTGAGAAAAACATCACGGGGTGGTGCGCATTGTATGGGTGTGTGTTACATTAGATTCACTAGTAGGAGTGAGAAAAACATCACGGGGTGGTGCGCATTGTATGGGTGTGTGTTACATTACATTCACTAGTAGCAGTGAGAAAAACATCACGGGGTTGTGCGCATTGTATGGGTGTGTGTTACATTACATTCACTAGTAGCAGTGAGAAAAACATCACGGGGTGGTGCGCATTGTATGGGTGTGTGTTACATTAGATTTTACTAGTAGGAGTGAGAAAAACATCACGGGGTGGTGCGCCTTGTATGGGTGTGTGTTACATTACATTCACTAGTAGGAGTGAGAAAAACATCACGGGGTGGTGCGCCTTGTATGGGTGTGTGTTACATTACATTCACTAGTAGGAGAGAGAAAAACATCACGGGGTTGTGCGCCTTGTATGGGTGTGTGTTACATTAGATTCACTAGTAGCAGTGAGAAAAACATCACGGGGTGGTGCGCATTGTATGGCTGTGTGTTACATTTGATTCACTAGTAGGAGTGAGAAAAACATCACGGGGTGGTGCGCATTGTATGGGTGTGTGTTACATTAGATTCACTAGTAGGAGTGAGAAAAACATCACGGGGTGGTGCGCATTGTATGGGTGTGTGTTACATTACATTCACTAGTAGCAGTGAGAAAAACATCACGGGGTGGTGCGCATTGTATGGGTGTGTGTTACATTACATTCACTAGTAGCAGTGAGAAAAACATCACGGGGTGGTGCGCATTGTATGGGTGTGTGTTACATTACATTCACTAGTAGCAGTGAGAAAAACATCACGGGGTGGTGCGCATTGTATGGGTGTGTGTTACATTAGATTCACTAGTAGCAGTGAGAAAAACATCACGGGGTGGTGCGCATTGTATGGGTGTGTGTTACATTACATTCACTAGTAGGAGTGAGAAAAACATCACGGGGTGGTGCGCATTGTATGGGTGTGTGTTACATTAGATTCACTAGTAGCAGTGAGAAAAACATCACGGGGTGGTGCGCATTGTATGGGTGTGTGTCACATTACATTCACTAGTAGCAGTGAGAAAAACATCACGGGGTGGTGCGCATTGTATGGGTGTGTGTCACATTAGATTCACTAGTAGCAGTGAGAAAAACATCACGGGGTGGTGCGCATTGTATGGGTGTGTGTTACATTACATTCACTAGTAGCAGTGAGAAAAACATCACGGGGTGGTGCGCATTGTATGGGTGTGTGTTACATTACATTCACTAGTAGCAGTGAGAAAAACATCACGGGGTGGTGCGCATTGTATGGGTGTGTGTTACATTAGATTTTACTAGTAGGAGTGAGAAAAACATCACGGGGTGGTGCGCCTTGTATGGGTGTGTGTTACATTACATTCACTAGTAGGAGTGAGAAAAACATCACGGGGTGGTGCGCCTTGTATGGGTGTGTGTTACATTACATTCACTAGTAGGAGAGAGAAAAACATCACGGGGTTGTGCGCCTTGTATGGGTGTGTGTTACATTAGATTCACTAGTAGCAGTGAGAAAAACATCACGGGGTGGTGCGCATTGTATGGCTGTGTGTTACATTTGATTCACTAGTAGGAGTGAGAAAAACATCACGGGGTGGTGCGCATTGTATGGGTGTGTGTTACATTAGATTCACTAGTAGGAGTGAGAAAAACATCACGGGGTGGTGCGCATTGTATGGGTGTGTGTTACATTACATTCACTAGTAGCAGTGAGAAAAACATCACGGGGTGGTGCGCATTGTATGGGTGTGTGTTACATTACATTCACTAGTAGCAGTGAGAAAAACATCACGGGGTGGTGCGCATTGTATGGGTGTGTGTTACATTACATTCACTAGTAGCAGTGAGAAAAACATCACGGGGTGGTGCGCATTGTATGGGTGTGTGTTACATTAGATTCACTAGTAGCAGTGAGAAAAACATCACGGGGTGGTGCGCATTGTATGGGTGTGTGTTACATTAGATTCACTAGTAGCAGTGAGAAAAACATCACGGGGTGGTGCGCATTGTATGGGTGTGTGTTACATTACATTCACTAGTAGCAGTGAGAAAAACATCACGGGGTGGTGCGCATTGTATGGGCGTGTGTTACATTAGATTCACTAGTAGCAGGGAGAAAAACATCACGGGGTGGTACGCATTGTATGGGTGTGTGTCACATTATATTCACTAGTAGCAGTGAGAAAAACATCACGGGGTGGTGCGCATTGTATGGGTGTGTGTCACATTACATTCACTAGTAGCAGTGAGAAAAACATCACGGGGTGGGGCGCATTGTATGGGTGTGTGTCACATTAGATTCACTAATAGCAGTGAGAAAAACATCACGGGGTGGTGCGCATTGTATGGGTGTGTGTTACATTACATTCACTAGTAGCAGTGAGAAAAACATCACGGGGTGGTGCGCATTGTATGGGTGTGTGTTACATTACATTGACTAGTAGCAGTGAGAAAAACATCACGGGGTGGTGCGCATTGTATGGGTGTGTGTTACATTAGATTCACTAGTAGGAGAGAGAAAAACATCACGGGGTTGTGCGCCTTGTATGGGTGTGTGTTACATTAGATTCACTAGTAGCAGTGAGAAAAACATCACGGGGTGGTGCGCATTGTATGGCTGTGTGTTACATTTGATTCACTAGTAGGAGTGAGAAAAACATCACGGGGTGGTGCGCATTGTATGGGTGTGTGTTACATTAGATTCACTAGTAGGAGTGAGAAAAACATCACGGGGTGGTGCGCATTGTATGGGTGTGTGTTACATTAGATTCACTAGTAGCAGTGAGAAAAACATCACGGGGTGGTGCGCATTGTATGGGTGTGTGTTACATTACATTCACTAGTAGGAGTGAGAAAAACATCACGGGGTGGTGCGCATTGTATGGGTGTGTGTTACATTAGATTCACTAGTAGGAGTGAGAAAAACATCACGGGGTGGTGCGCCTTGTATGGGTGTGTGTTACATTACATTCACTAGTAGGAGTGAGAAAAACATCACGGGGTGGTGCGCCTTGTATGGGTGTGTGTTACATTACATTCACTAGTAGGAGAGAGAAAAACATCACGGGGTTGTGCGCCTTGTATGGGTGTGTGTTACATTACATTCACCAGTAGGAGTGAGAAAAACATCACAGGGTGGTGAGCCTTGTATGGGTGTGTGTTACATTACATTCACCAGTAGGAGTGAGAAAAACATCACGGGGTGGTGCGCATTGTATGGGTGTGTGTTACATTACATTCACTAGTAGCAGTGAGAAAAACATCACAGGGTGGTGCGCATTGTATGGGCATGTGTTACATTACATTCACTAGTAGCAGTGAGAAAAACATCACGGGGTGGTGCGCCTTGTATGGGCGTGTGTTACATTACATTCACTAGTAGCAGTGAGAAAAACATCACGGGGTGGTGCGCCTTGTATGGGCGTGTGTTACATTAGATTCAGTAGTAGCAGTGAGAAAAACATTACGGGGTGGTGCGCCTTGTATGGGCGTGTGTTACATTAGATTCACTAGTAGCAGTGAGAAAAACATGACGGTGTGGTGCGCCTTGTATGGGCGTGTGTTACATTAGATTCACTAGTAGGAGTGAGAAAAACATCACGGGGTGGTGCGCCTTGTATGGGTGTGTGTTACATTACATTCACTAGTAGGAGTGAGAAAAACATCACGGGGTGGTGCGCCTTGTATGGGTGTGTGTTACATTAGATGCACTAGTAGGAGTGAGAAAAACATCACGGGGTGGTGCGCATTGTATGGGTGTGTGTTACATTACATTCACTAGTAGGAGTGAGAAAAACATCACGGGGTGGTGCGCCTTGTATGGGTGTGTGTTACATTACATTCACTAGTAGGAGTGAGAAAAACATCACGGGGTGGTGCGCATTGTATGGGTGTGTGTTACATTAGATGCACTAGTAGGAGTGGGAAAAACATCACGGGGTGGTGCGCATTGTATGGGTGTGTGTTACATTACATTCACTAGTAGCAGTGAGAAAAACATCACGGGGTGGTGCGCATTGTATGGGTGTGTGTTACATTACATTCACTAGTAGCAGTGAGAAAAACATCACGGGGTGGTGCGCATTGTATGGGTGTGTGTTACATTACATTCACTAGTAGCAGTGAGAAAAACATCACGGGGTGGTGCGCATTGTATGGGTGTGTGTTACATTACATTCACTAGTAGCAGTGAGAAAAACATCACGGGGTGGTGCGCATTGTATGGGTGTGTGTTACATTACATTCACTAGTAGCAGTGAGAAAAACATCACAGGGTGGTGCGCATTGTATGGGCATGTGTTACATTACATTCACTAGTAGCAGTGAGAAAAACATCACGGGGTGGTGCGCCTTGTATGGGCGTGTGTTACATTACATTCACTAGTAGCAGTGAGAAAAACATCACGGGGTGGTGCGCATTGTATGGGTGTGTGTTACATTAGATTCACTAGTAGGAGTGAGAAAAACATCACGGGGTGGTGCGCATTGTATGTGTGTGTTTTACATTAGATTTACTAGTAGGAGTGAGAAAAACATCACGGGGTGTTGCGCCTTGTATGGGTGTGTGTTACATTACATTCACTAGTAGGAGTGAGAAAAACATCACGGGGTGGTGCGCATTGTATGGGTGTGTGTTACATTAGATGCACTAGTAGGAGTGAGAAAAACATCACGGGGTGGTGCGCATTGTATGGGTGTGTGTTACATTACATTCACTAGTAGCAGTGAGAAAAACATCACGGGGTGGTGCGCATTGTATGGGTGTGTGTTACATTACATTCACTAGTAGCAGTGAGAAAAACATCACGGGGTGGTGCGCATTGTATGGGTGTGTGTTACATTACATTCACTAGTAGCAGTGAGAAAAACATCACGGGGTGGTGCGCATTGTATGGGTGTGTGTTACATTACATTCACTAGTAGCAGTGAGAAAAACATCACGGGGTGGTGCGCATTGTATGGGTGTGTGTTACATTACATTCACTAGTAGCAGTGAGAAAAACATCACAGGGTGGTGCGCATTATATGGGCATGTGTTACATTACATTCACTAGTAGCAGTGAGAAAAACATCACGGGGTGGTGCGCCTTGTATGGGCGTGTGTTACATTACATTCACTAGTAGCAGTGAGAAAAACATCACGGGGTGGTGCGCCTTGTATGGGCGTGTGTTACATTAGATTCAGTAGTAGCAGTGAGAAAAACATTACGGGGTGGTGCGCCTTGTATGGGCGTGTGTTACATTAGATTCACTAGTAGCAGTGAGAAAAACATGACGGTGTGGTGAGCCTTGTATGGGCGTGTGTTACATTAGATTCACTAGTAGGAGTGAGAAAAACATCACGGGGTGGTGCGCATTGTATGGGTGTGTGTTACATTACATTCACTAGTAGCAGTGAGAAAAACATCACGGGGTGGTGCGCATTGTATGGGTGTGTGTTACATTACATTCACTAGTAGCAGTGAGAAAAACATCACGGGGTGGTGCGCATTGTATGGGTGTGTGTTACATTACATTCACTAGTAGCAGTGAGAAAAACATCACGGGGTGGTGCGCATTGTATGGGTGTGTGTTACATTACATTCACTAGTAGCAGTGAGAAAAACATCACGGGGTGGTGCGCATTGTATGGGTGTGTGTTACATTACATTCACTAGTAGCAGTGAGAAAAACATCACGGGGTGGTGCGCATTGTATGGGCATGTGTTACATTACATTCACTAGTAGCAGTGAGAAAAACATCACGGGGTGGTGCGCCTTGTATGGGCGTGTGTTACATTAGATTCACTAGTAGCAGTGAGAAAAACATCACGGGGTGGTGCGCATTGTATGGGTGTGTGTTACATTAGATTCACTAGTAGGAGTGAGAAAAACATCACGGGGTGGTGCGCATTGTATGTGTGTGTGTTACATTAGATTTACTAGTAGGAGTGAGAAAAACATCACGGGGTGGTGCGCCTTGTATGGGTGTGTGTTACATTACATTCACTAGTAGGAGTGAGAAAAACATCACGGGGTGGTGCGCATTGTATGGGTGTGTGTTACATTAGATGCACTAGTAGGAGTGAGAAAAACATCACGGGGTGGTGCGCATTGTATGGGTGTGTGTTACATTACATTCACTAGTAGCAGTGAGAAAAACATCACGGGGTGGTGCGCATTGTATGGGTGTGTGTTACATTACATTCACTAGTAGCAGTGAGAAAAACATCACGGGGTGGTGCGCATTGTATGGGTGTGTGTTACATTACATTCACTAGTAGCAGTGAGAAAAACATGACGGTGTGGTGCGCCTTGTATGGGCGTGTGTTACATTAGATTCACTAGTAGGAGTGAGAAAAACATCACGGGGTGGTGCGCCTTGTATGGGTGTGTGTTACATTACATTCACTAGTAGGAGTGAGAAAAACATCACGGGGTGGTGCGCCTTGTATGGGTGTGTGTTACATTACATTCACTAGTAGGAGTGGGAAAAACATCACGGGGTGGTGCGCCTTGTATGGGTGTGTGTTACATTACATTCACAAGTAGGAGTGAGAAAAACATCACGGGGTGGTGCGCCTTGTATGGGTGTGTGTTACATTAGATTCACCAGTAGGAGTGAGAAAAACATCACGGGGTGGTGCGCTTGTATGGGTGTGTGTTACATTAGATGCACTAGTAGGAGTGAGAAAAACATCACGGGGTGGTGCGCATTGTATGGGTGTGTGTTACATTAGATTCACTAGTAGGAGTGAGAAAAACATCACGGGGTGGTGCGCATTGTATGGGTGTGTGTTACATTAGATTCACTAGTAGGAGTGAGAAAAACATCACGGGGTGGTGCGCATTGTATGGGTGTGTGTTACATTAGATTCACTAGTAGGAGTGAGAAAAACATCACGGGGTGGTGCGCATTGTATGGGTTTGTGTTACATTAGATTCACTAGTAGCAGTGAGAAAAACATCACGGTGTGGTGCACATTGTATGGGTGTGTGTTACATTACATTCACTAGTAGCAGTGAGAAAAACATCACGGTGTGGTGCGCATTGTATGGGTGTGTGTTACATTTGATTCACTAGTAGCAGTGAGAAAAACATCACGGGGTTGTGCGCATTGTATGGGTGTGTGTTACATTAGATTCACTAGTAGGAGGGAGAAAAACATCACGGGGTGGTGCGCATTGTATGGGTGTGTGTTACATTAGATTCACTAGTAGGAGGGAGAAAAACATCACGGGGTGGTGCGCATTGTATGGGTGTGTGTTACATTAGATTCACTAGTAGCAGTGAGAAAAACATCACGGGGTGGTGCGCATTGTATGGGTGTGTGTTACATTAGATTCACTAGTAGGAGTGAGAAAAACATCACGGGGTGGTGCGCATTGTATGTGTGTGTGTTACATTAGATTTACTAGTAGGAGTGAGAAAAACATCACGGGGTGGTGCGCATTGTATGGGTGTGTGTTACATTACATTCACTAGTAGGAGTGAGAAAAACATCACGGGGTGGTGCGCATTGTATGGGTGTGTGTTACATTAGATGCACTAGTAGGAGTGAGAAAAACATCACGGGGTGGTGCGCATTGTATGGGTGTGTGTTACATTACATTCACTAGTAGCAGTGAGAAAAACATCACGGGGTGGTGCGCATTGTATGGGTGTGTGTTACATTACATTCACTAGTAGCAGTGAGAAAAACATCACAGGGTGGTGCGCATTGTATGGGTGTGTGTTACATTACATTCACTAGTAGCAGTGAGAAAAACATCACGGGGTGGTGCGCATTGTATGGGTGTGTGTTACATTACATTCACTAGTAGCAGTGAGAAAAACATCACGGGGTGGTGCGCATTGTATGGGTGTGTGTTACATTACATTCACTAGTAGCAGTGAGAAAAACATCACGGGGTGGTGCGCATTGTATGGGCGTGTGTTACATTACATTCACTAGTAGCAGTGAGAAAAACATCACGGGGTGGTGCGCCTTGTATGGGCGTGTGTTACATTACATTCACTAGTAGCAGTGAGAAAAACATCACGGGGTGGTGCGCCTTGTATGGGCGTGTGTTACATTAGATTCACTAGTAGGAGGGAGAAAAACATCACGGGGTGGTGCGCATTGTATGGGTGTGTGTTACATTAGATTCACTAGTAGCAGTGAGAAAAACATCACGGGGTGGTGCGCATTGTATGGGTGTGTGTTACATTAGATTCACTAGTAGGAGTGAGAAAAACATCACGGGGTGGTGAGCATTGTATGTGTGTGTGTTACATTAGATTTACTAGTAGGAGTGAGAAAAACATCACGGGGTGGTGCGCATTGTATGGGTGTGTGTCACATTAGATTCACTAGTAGGAGTGGGAAAAACATCACGGGGTGGTGCGCCTTGTATGGGTGTGTGTTACATTACATTCACAAGTAGGAGTGAGAAAAACATCACGCGGTGGTGCGCCTTGTATGGGTGTGTGTTACATTACATTCACCAGTAGGAGTGAGAAAAACATCACGGGGTGGTACGCCTTGTATGGGTGTGTGTTACATTAGATTCACCAGTAGGAGTGAGAAAAACATCACGGGGTGGTGCGCTTGTATGGGTGTGTGTTACATTAGATTCACTAGTAGGAGTGAGAAAAACATCACGGGGTGGTGCGCATTGTATGGGTGTGTGTTACATTAGATTCACTAGTAGGAGTGAGAAAAACATCACGGGGTGGTGCGCATTGTATGGGTGTGTGTTACATTACATTCACTAGTAGCAGTGAGAAAAACATCACGGGGTGGTGCGCATTGTATGGGTGTGTGTTACATTACATTCACTAGTAGCAGTGAGAAAAACATCACGGGGTGGTGCGCATTGTATGGGCGTGTGTTACATTAGATTCACTAGTAGGAGTGAGAAAAACATCACGGGGTGGTGCGCATTGTATGGGCGTGTGTTACATTATATTCACTAGTAGCAGTGAGAAAAACATCACGGGGTGGTGCGCATTGTATGGGTGTGTGTCACATTACATTCACTAGTAGCAGTGAGAAAAACATCACGGGGTGGTGCGCATTGTATGGGTGTGTGTCACATTAGATTCACTAGTAGCAGTGAGAAAAACATCACGGGGTGGTGCGCATTGTATGGGTGTGTGTTACATTACATTCACTAGTAGCAGTGAGAAAAACATCACGGGGTGGTGCGCATTGTATGGGTGTGTGTTACATTACATTCACTAGTAGCAGTGAGAAAAACATCACGGGGTGGTGCGCATTGTATGGGTGTGTGTTACATTAGATTTTACTAGTAGGAGTGAGAAAAACATCACGGGGTGGTGCGCCTTGTATGGGTGTGTGTTACATTACATTCACTAGTAGGAGTGAGAAAAACATCACGGGGTGGTGCGCCTTGTATGGGTGTGTGTTACATTACATTCACTAGTAGGAGAGAGAAAAACATCACGGGGTTGTGCGCCTTGTATGGGTGTGTGTTACATTAGATTCACTAGTAGCAGTGAGAAAAACATCACGGGGTGGTGCGCATTGTATGGCTGTGTGTTACATTTGATTCACTAGTAGGAGTGAGAAAAACATCACGGGGTGGTGCGCATTGTATGGGTGTGTGTTACATTAGATTCACTAGTAGGAGTGAGAAAAACATCACGGGGTGGTGCGCATTGTATGGGTGTGTGTTACATTACATTCACTAGTAGCAGTGAGAAAAACATCACGGGGTGGTGCGCATTGTATGGGTGTGTGTTACATTACATTCACTAGTAGCAGTGAGAAAAACATCACGGGGTGGTGCGCATTGTATGGGTGTGTGTTACATTACATTCACTAGTAGCAGTGAGAAAAACATCACGGGGTGGTGCGCATTGTATGGGTGTGTGTTACATTAGATTCACTAGTAGCAGTGAGAAAAACATCACGGGGTGGTGCGCATTGTATGGGTGTGTGTTACATTACATTCACTAGTAGGAGTGAGAAAAACATCACGGGGTGGTGCGCATTGTATGGGTGTGTGTTACATTAGATTCACTAGTAGCAGTGAGAAAAACATCACGGGGTGGTGCGCATTGTATGGGTGTGTGTCACATTACATTCACTAGTAGCAGTGAGAAAAACATCACGGGGTGGTGCGCATTGTATGGGTGTGTGTCACATTAGATTCACTAGTAGCAGTGAGAAAAACATCACGGGGTGGTGCGCATTGTATGGGTGTGTGTTACATTACATTCACTAGTAGCAGTGAGAAAAACATCACGGGGTGGTGCGCATTGTATGGGTGTGTGTTACATTACATTCACTAGTAGCAGTGAGAAAAACATCACGGGGTGGTGCGCATTGTATGGGTGTGTGTTACATTAGATTTTACTAGTAGGAGTGAGAAAAACATCACGGGGTGGTGCGCATTGTATGGGTGTGTGTTACATTACATTCACTAGTAGGAGTGAGAAAAACATCACGGGGTGGTGCGCCTTGTATGGGTGTGTGTTACATTACATTCACTAGTAGGAGAGAGAAAAACATCACGGGGTTGTGCGCCTTGTATGGGTGTGTGTTACATTAGATTCACTAGTAGCAGTGAGAAAAACATCACGGGGTGGTGCGCATTGTATGGCTGTGTGTTACATTTGATTCACTAGTAGGAGTGAGAAAAACATCACGGGGTGGTGCGCATTGTATGGGTGTGTGTTACATTAGATTCACTAGTAGGAGTGAGAAAAACATCACGGGGTGGTGCGCATTGTATGGGTGTGTGTTACATTACATTCACTAGTAGCAGTGAGAAAAACATCACGGGGTGGTGCGCATTGTATGGGTGTGTGTTACATTACATTCACTAGTAGCAGTGAGAAAAACATCACGGGGTGGTGCGCATTGTATGGGTGTGTGTTACATTACATTCACTAGTAGCAGTGAGAAAAACATCACGGGGTGGTGCGCATTGTATGGGTGTGTGTTACATTAGATTCACTAGTAGCAGTGAGAAAAACATCACGGGGTGGTGCGCATTGTATGGGTGTGTGTTACATTAGATTCACTAGTAGCAGTGAGAAAAACATCACGGGGTGGTGCGCATTGTATGGGTGTGTGTTACATTACATTCACTAGTAGCAGTGAGAAAAACATCACGGGGTGGTGCGCATTGTATGGGCGTGTGTTACATTAGATTCACTAGTAGCAGGGAGAAAAACATCACGGGGTGGTACGCATTGTATGGGTGTGTGTCACATTATATTCACTAGTAGCAGTGAGAAAAACATCACGGGGTGGTGCGCATTGTATGGGTGTGTGTCACATTACATTCACTAGTAGCAGTGAGAAAAACATCACGGGGTGGGGCGCATTGTATGGGTGTGTGTCACATTAGATTCACTAATAGCAGTGAGAAAAACATCACGGGGTGGTGCGCATTGTATGGGTGTGTGTTACATTACATTCACTAGTAGCAGTGAGAAAAACATCACGGGGTGGTGCGCATTGTATGGGTGTGTGTTACATTACATTGACTAGTAGCAGTGAGAAAAACATCACGGGGTGGTGCGCATTGTATGGGTGTGTGTTACATTAGATTCACTAGTAGGAGAGAGAAAAACATCACGGGGTTGTGCGCCTTGTATGGGTGTGTGTTACATTAGATTCACTAGTAGCAGTGAGAAAAACATCACGGGGTGGTGCGCATTGTATGGCTGTGTGTTACATTTGATTCACTAGTAGGAGTGAGAAAAACATCACGGGGTGGTGCGCATTGTATGGGTGTGTGTTACATTAGATTCACTAGTAGGAGTGAGAAAAACATCACGGGGTGGTGCGCATTGTATGGGTGTGTGTTACATTAGATTCACTAGTAGCAGTGAGAAAAACATCACGGGGTGGTGCGCATTGTATGGGTGTGTGTTACATTACATTCACTAGTAGGAGTGAGAAAAACATCACGGGGTGGTGCGCATTGTATGGGTGTGTGTTACATTAGATTCACTAGTAGCAGTGAGAAAAACATCACGGGGTGGTGCGCATTGTATGGGTGTGTGTTACATTAGATTCACTAGTAGCAGTGAGAAAAACATCACGGGGTGGTGCGCATTGTATGGGTGTGTGTTACATTAGATTCACTAGTAGCAGTGAGAAAAACATCACGGGGTGGTGCGCATTGTATGGGTGTGTGTTACATTACATTCACTAGTAGCAGTGAGAAAAACATCACGGGGTGGTGCGCATTGTATGGGCGTGTGTTACATTAGATTCACTAGTAGCAGGGAGAAAAACATCACGGGGTGGTACGCATTGTATGGGTGTGTGTCACATTATATTCACTAGTAGCAGTGAGAAAAACATCACGGGGTGGTGCGCATTGTATGGGTGTGTGTCACATTACATTCACTAGTAGCAGTGAGAAAAACATCACGGGGTGGGGCGCATTGTATGGGTGTGTGTCACATTAGATTCACTAATAGCAGTGAGAAAAACATCACGGGGTGGTGCGCATTGTATGGGTGTGTGTTACATTACATTCACTAGTAGCAGTGAGAAAAACATCACGGGGTGGTGCGCATTGTATGGGTGTGTGTTACATTACATTGACTAGTAGCAGTGAGAAAAACATCACGGGGTGGTGCGCATTGTATGGGTGTGTGTTACATTAGATTCACTAGTAGGAGTGAGAAAAACATCACGGGGTGGTGCGCCTTGTATGGGTGTGTGTTACATTACATTCACTAGTAGGAGTGAGAAAAACATCACGGGGTGGTGCGCCTTGTATGGGTGTGTGTTACATTACATTCACTAGTAGGAGAGAGAAAAACATCACGGGGTTGTGCGCCTTGTATGGGTGTTTGTTACATTACATTCACCAGTAGGAGTGAGAAAAACATCACAGGGTGGTGAGCCTTGTATGGGTGTGTGTTACATTACATTCACCAGTAGGAGTGAGAAAAACATCACGGGGTGGTGCGCATTGTATGGGTGTGTGTTACATTACATTCACCAGTAGGAGTGAGAAAAACATCACGGGGTGGTGCGCATTGTATGGGTGTGTGTTACATTACATTCACTAGTAGGAGTGAGAAAAACATAACGGGGTGGTGAGCCTTGTATGGGTGTGTGTTACATTAGATTCACTAGTAGGAGTGAGAAAAACATAACGGGGTGGTGCGCATTGTATGGGTGTGTGTTACATTACGTTCACTAGTAGGAGTGAGAAAATCATCACGGGGTGGTGCGCATTGTATGGGTGTGTGTTATATTAGATACACTAGTAGGAGTGAGAAAAACATCACGGGGTGGTGCGCATTGTATGGGTGTGTGTTACATTACATTCTCTAGTAGGAGTGAGAAAAACATCACGGGGTGGTGCGCATTGTATGGGTGTGTGTTACATTAGATTCACTAGTAGGAGTGAGAAAAACATCACGCGGTGGTGCGCATTGTATGGGTGTGTGTTACATTACATTCACTAGTAGGAGTGAGAAAAACATCACGGGGTGGTGCGCATTGTATGGGTGTGTGTTACATTAGATGCACTACTAGGAGTGAGAAAAACATCACGGGGTGGTGCGCATTGTATGGGTGTGTGTTACATTACATTCACTAGTAGCAGTGAGAAAAACATCACGGGGTGGTGCGCATTGTATGGGTGTGTGTTACATTACATTCACTAGTAGCAGTGAGAAAAACATCACGGGGTGGTGCGCATTGTATGGGTGTGTGTTACATTACATTCACTAGTAGCAGTGAGAAAAACATCACGGGGTGGTGCGCATTGTATGGGCGTGTGTTACATTAGATTCACTATTAGCAGTGAGAAAAACATGACGGGGTGGTGCGCCTTGTATGGGCGTGTGTTACATTAGATTCACTAGTAGGAGTGAGAAAAACATCACGGGGTGGTGCGCCTTGTATGGGCGTGTGTTACATTACATTCACTAGTAGGAGTGAGAAAAACATCACGGGGTGGTGCGCCTTGTATGGGTGTGTGTTACATTACATTCACTAGTAGGAGTGGGAAAAACATCACGGGGTGGTGCGCCTTGTATGGGTGTGTATTACATTACATTCACAAGTAGGAGTGAGAAAAACATCACGGGGTGGTGCGCCTTGTATGGGTGTGTGTTACATTACATTCACCAGTAGGAGTGAGAAAAACATCACGGGGTGGTGCGCCTTGTATGGGTGTGTGTTACATTAGATTCACCAGTAGGAGTGAGAAAAACATCACGGGGTGGTGCGCTTGTATGGGTGTGTGTTACATTAGATTCACCAGTAGGAGTGAGAAAAACATAACGGGGTGGTGCGCATTGTATGGGTGTGTGTTACATTAGATTCACTAGTAGGAGTGAGAAAAACATCACGGGGTGGTGCGCATTGTATGGGTGTGTGTTACATTAGATTCACTAGTAGGAGTGAGAAAAACATCACGGGGTGGTGCGCATTGTATGGGTGTGTGTTACATTAGATTCACTAGTAGGAGTGAGAAAAACATCACGGGGTGGTGCGCATTGTATGGGTGTGTGTTACATTAGATTCACTAGTAGCAGTGAGAAAAACATCACGGGGTGGTGCGCATTGTATGGGTGTGTGTTACATTAGATTCACTAGTAGCAGTGAGAAAAACATCACGGGGTGGTGCGCATTGTATGGGTGTGTGTTACATTAGATTCACTAGTAGCAGTGAGAAAAACATCACGGGGTGGTGCGCATTGTATGGGTGTGTGTTACATTAGATTCACTAGTAGGAGGGAGAAAAACATCACGGGGTGGTGCGCATTGTATGGGTGTGTGTTACATTAGATTCACTAGTAGCAGTGAGAAAAACATCACGGGGTGGTGCGCATTGTATGGGTGTGTGTTACATTAGATTCACTATTAGGAGTGAGAAAAACATCACGGGGTGGTGCGCATTGTATGTGTGTGTGTTACATTAGATTTACTAGTAGGAGTGAGAAAAACATCACGGGGTGGTGCGCCTTGTATGGGTGTGTGTTACATTACATTCACTAGTAGGAGTGAGAAAAACATCACGGGGTGGTGCGCATTGTATGGGTGTGTGTTACATTAGATGCACTAGTAGGAGTGAGAAAAACATCACGGGGTGGTGCGCATTGTATGGGTGTGTGTTACATTACATTCACTAGTAGCAGTGAGAAAAACATCACGGGGTGGTGCGCATTGTATGGGTGTGTGTTGCATTACATTCACTAGTAGCAGTGAGAAAAACATCACGGGGTGGTGCGCATTGTATGGGTGTGTGTTACATTACATTCACTAGTAGCAGTGAGAAAAACATCACGGGGTGGTGCGCATTGTATGGGTGTGTGTTACATTACATTCACTAGTAGCAGTGAGAAAAACATCACGGGGTGGTGCGCATTGTATGGGTGTGTGTTACATTACATTCACTAGTAGCAGTGAGAAAAACATCACGGGGTGGTGCGCATTGTATGGGTGTGTGTTACATTACATTCACTAGTAGCAGTGAGAAAAACATCACAGGGTGGTGCGCATTGTATGGGCATGTGTTACATTACATTCACTAGTAGCAGTGAGAAAAACATCACGGGGTGGTGCGCCTTGTATGGGCGTGTGTTACATTAGATTCACTAGTAGCAGTGAGAAAAACATCACGGGGTGGTGCGCATTGTATGGGTGTGTGTTTTATTAGATTCACTAGTAGGAGTGAGAAAAACATCACGGGGTGGTGCGCATTGTATGTGTGTGTGTTACATTAGATTTACTAGTAGGAGTGAGAAAAACATCACGGGGTGGTGCGCCTTGTATGGGTGTGTGTTACATTACATTCACTAGTAGGAGTGAGAAAAACATCACGGGGTGGTGCGCATTGTATGGGTGTGTGTTACATTAGATGCACTAGTAGGAGTGAGAAAAACATCACGGGGTGGTGCGCATTGTATGGGTGTGTGTTACATTACATTCACTAGTAGCAGTGAGAAAAACATCACGGGGTGGTGCGCATTGTATGGGTGTGTGTTACATTACATTCACTAGTAGCAGTGAGAAAAACATCACGGGGTGGTGCGCATTGTATGGGTGTGTGTTACATTACATTCACTAGTAGCAGTGAGAAAAACATCACGGGGTGGTGCGCATTGTATGGGTGTGTGTTACATTACATTCACTAGTAGCAGTGAGAAAAACATCACAGGGTGGTGCGCATTGTATGGGCATGTGTTACATTACATTCACTAGTAGCAGTGAGAAAAACATCACGGGGTGGTGCGCCTTGTATGGGCGTGTGTTACATTACATTCACTAGTAGCAGTGAGAAAAACATCACGGGGTGGTGCGCCTTGTATGGGCGTGTGTTACATTAGATTCAGTAGTAGCAGTGAGAAAAACATTACGGGGTGGTGCGCCTTGTATGGGCGTGTGTTACATTAGATTCACTAGTAGCAGTGAGAAAAACATGACGGTGTGGTGCGCCTTGTATGGGCGTGTGTTACATTAGATTCACTAGTAGGAGTGAGAAAAACATCACGGGGTGGTGCGCATTGTATGGGTGTGTGTTACATTACATTCACTAGTAGCAGTGAGAAAAACATCACGGGGTGGTGCGCATTGTATGGGTGTGTGTTACATTACATTCACTAGTAGCAGTGAGAAAAACATCACGGGGTGGTGCGCATTGTATGGGTGTGTGTTACATTACATTCACTAGTAGCAGTGAGAAAAACATCACGGGGTGGTGCGCATTGTATGGGTGTGTGTTACATTACATTCACTAGTAGCAGTGAGAAAAACATCACGGGGTGGTGCGCATTGTATGGGTGTGTGTTACATTACATTCACTAGTAGCAGTGAGAAAAACATCACAGGGTGGTGCGCATTGTATGGGCGTGTGTTACATTACATTCACTAGTAGCAGTGAGAAAAACATCACGGGGTGGTGCGCCTTGTATGGGCGTGTGTTACATTAGATTCACTAGTAGCAGTGAGAAAAACATCACGGGGTGGTGCGCATTGTATGGGTGTATGTTACATTAGATTCACTAGTAGGAGTGAGAAAAACATCACGGGGTGGTGCGCATTGTATGTGTGTGTGTTACATTAGATTTACTAGTAGGAGTGAGAAAAACATCACGGGGTGGTGCGCCTTGTATGGGTGTGTGTTACATTACATTCACTAGTAGGAGTGAGAAAAACATCACGGGGTGGTGCGCATTGTATGGGTGTGTGTTACATTAGATGCACTAGTAGGAGTGAGAAAAACATCACGGGGTGGTGCGCATTGTATGGGTGTGTGTTACATTACATTCACTAGTAGCAGTGAGAAAAACATCACGGGGTGGTGCGCATTGTATGGGTGTGTGTTACATTACATTCACTAGTAGCAGTGAGAAAAACATCACGGGGTGGTGCGCATTGTATGGGTGTGTGTTACATTACATTCACTAGTAGCAGTGAGAAAAACATCACGGGGTGGTGCGCATTGTATGGGTGTGTGTTACATTACATTCACTAGTAGCAGTGAGAAAAACATCACGGGGTGGTGCGCATTGTATGGGTGTGTGTTACATTACATTCACTAGTAGCAGTGAGAAAAACATCACAGGGTGGTGCGCATTGTATGGGCATGTGTTACATTACATTCACTAGTAGCAGTGAGAAAAACATCACGGGGTGGTGCGCCTTGTATGGGCGTGTGTTACATTACATTCACTAGTAGCAGTGAGAAAAACATCACGGGGTGGTGCGCCTTGTATGGGCGTGTGTTACATTAGATTCAGTAGTAGCAGTGAGAAAAACATTACGGGCTGGTGCGCCTTGTATGGGCGTGTGTTACATTAGATTCACTAGTAGCAGTGAGAAAAACATGACGGTGTGGTGCGCCTTGTATGGGCGTGTGTTACATTAGATTCACTAGTAGGAGTGAGAAAAACATCACGGGGTGGTGCGCCTTGTATGGGTGTGTGTTACATTACATTCACTAGTAGGAGTGAGAAAAACATCACGGGGTGGTGCGCCTTGTATGGGTGTGTGTTACATTAGATGCACTAGTAGGAGTGAGAAAAACATCACGGGGTGGTGCGCATTGTATGGGTGTGTGTTACATTACATTCACTAGTAGGAGTGAGAAAAACATCACGGGGTGGTGCGCCTTGTATGGGTGTGTGTTACATTACATTCACTAGTAGGAGTGAGAAAAACATCACGGGGTGGTGCGCATTGTATGGGTGTGTGTTACATTAGATGCACTAGTAGGAGTGAGAAAAACATCACGGGGTGGTGCGCATTGTATGGGTGTGTGTTACATTACATTCACTAGTAGCAGTGAGAAAAACATCACGGGGTGGTGCGCATTGTATGGGTGTGTGTTACATTACATTCACTAGTAGCAGTGAGAAAAACATCACGGGGTGGTGCGCATTGTATGGGTGTGTGTTACATTACATTCACTAGTAGCAGTGAGAAAAACATCACGGGGTGGTGCGCATTGTATGGGTGTGTGTTACATTACATTCACTAGTAGCAGTGAGAAAAACATCACGGGGTGGTGCGCATTGTATGGGTGTGTGTTACATTACATTCACTAGTAGCAGTGAGAAAAACATCACAGGGTGGTGCGCATTGTATGGGCATGTGTTACATTACATTCACTAGTAGCAGTGAGAAAAACATCACGGGGTGGTGCGCCTTGTATGGGCGTGTGTTACATTACATTCACTAGTAGCAGTGAGAAAAACATCACGGGGTGGTGCGCATTGTATGGGTGTGTGTTACATTAGATTCACTAGTAGGAGTGAGAAAAACATCACGGGGTGGTGCGCATTGTATGTGTGTGTGTTACATTAGATTTACTAGTAGGAGTGAGAAAAACATCACGGGGTGGTGCGCCTTGTATGGGTGTGTGTTACATTACATTCACTAGTAGGAGTGAGAAAAACATCACGGGGTGGTGCGCATTGTATGGGTGTGTGTTACATTAGATGCACTAGTAGGAGTGAGAAAAACATCACGGGGTGGTGCGCATTGTATGGGTGTGTGTTACATTACATTCACTAGTAGCAGTGAGAAAAACATCACGGGGTGGTGCGCATTGTATGGGTGTGTGTTACATTACATTCACTAGTAGCAGTGAGAAACACATCACGGGGTGGTGCGCCTTGTATGGGCGTGTGTTACATTAGATTCACTAGTAGCAGTGAGAAAAACATCACGGGGTGGTGCGCATTGTATGGGTGTGTGTTACATTAGATTCACTAGTAGGAGTGAGAAAAACATCACGGGGTGGTGCGCATTGTATGTGTGTGTGTTACATTAGATTTACTAGTAGGAGTGAGAAAAACATCACGGGGTGGTGCGCCTTGTATGGGTGTGTGTTACATTACATTCACTAGTAGGAGTGAGAAAAACATCACGGGGTGGTGCGCATTGTATGGGTGTGTGTTACATTAGATGCACTAGTAGGAGTGAGAAAAACATCACGGGGTGGTGCGCATTGTATGGGTGTGTGTTACATTACATTCACTAGTAGCAGTGAGAAAAACATCACGGGGTGGTGCGCATTGTATGGGTGTGTGTTACATTACATTCACTAGTAGCAGTGAGAAAAACATCACAGGGTGGTGCGCATTGTATGGGCATGTGTTACATTACATTCACTAGTAGCAGTGAGAAAAACATCACGGGGTGGTGCGCCTTGTATGGGCGTGTGTTACATTAGATTCACTAGTAGCAGTGAGAAAAACATCACGGGGTGGTGCGCATTGTATGGGTGTGTGTTACATTAGATTCACTAGTAGGAGTGAGAAAAACATCACGGGGTGGTGCGCATTGTATGTGTGTGTGTTACATTAGATTTACTAGTAGGAGTGAGAAAAACATCACGGGGTGGTGCGCCTTGTATGGGTGTGTGTTACATTACATTCACTAGTAGGAGTGAGAAAAACATCACGGGGTGGTGCGCATTGTATGGGTGTGTGTTACATTAGATGCACTAGTAGGAGTGAGAAAAACATCACGGGGTGGTGCGCATTGTATGGGTGTGTGTTACATTACATTCACTAGTAGCAGTGAGAAAAACATCACGGGGTGGTGCGCATTGTATGGGTGTGTGTTACATTACATTCACTAGTAGCAGTGAGAAAAACATCACGGGGTGGTGCGCATTGTATGGGTGTGTGTTACATTACATTCACTAGTAGCAGTGAGAAAAACATCACGGGGTGGTGCGCATTGTATGGGTGTGTGTTACATTACATTCACTAGTAGCAGTGAGAAAAACATCACGGGGTGGTGCGCATTGTATGGGTGTGTGTTACATTACATTCACTAGTAGCAGTGAGAAAAACATCACAGGGTGGTGCGCATTGTATGGGCATGTGTTACATTACATTCACTAGTAGCAGTGAGAAAAACATCACGGGGTGGTGCGCCTTGTATGGGCGTGTGTTACATTACATTCACTAGTAGCAGTGAGAAAAACATCACGGGGTGGTGCGCCTTGTATGGGCGTGTGTTACATTAGATTCAGTAGTAGCAGTGAGAAAAACATTACGGGGTGGTGCGCCTTGTATGGGCGTGTGTTACATTAGATTCACTAGTAGCAGTGAGAAAAACATGACGGTGTGGTGCGCCTTGTATGGGCGTGTGTTACATTAGATTCACTAGTAGGAGTGAGAAAAACATCACGGGGTGGTGCGCCTTGTATGGGTGTGTGTTACATTACATTCACTAGTAGGAGTGAGAAAAACATCACGGGGTGGTGCGCCTTGTATGGGTGTGTGTTACATTAGATGCACTAGTAGGAGTGAGAAAAACATCACGGGGTGGTGCGCATTGTATGGGTGTGTGTTACATTACATTCACTAGTAGGAGTGAGAAAAACATCACGGGGTGGTGCGCCTTGTATGGGTGTGTGTTACATTACATTCACTAGTAGGAGTGAGAAAAACATCACGGGGTGGTGCGCATTGTATGGGTGTGTGTTACATTAGATGCACTAGTAGGAGTGAGAAAAACATCACGGGGTGGTGCGCATTGTATGGGTGTGTGTTACATTACATTCACTAGTAGCAGTGAGAAAAACATCACGGGGTGGTGCGCATTGTATGGGTGTGTGTTACATTACATTCACTAGTAGCAGTGAGAAAAACATCACGGGGTGGTGCGCATTGTATGGGTGTGTGTTACATTACATTCACTAGTAGCAGTGAGAAAAACATCACGGGGTGGTGCGCATTGTATGGGTGTGTGTTACATTACATTCACTAGCAGCAGTGAGAAAAACATCACGGGGTGGTGCGCATTGTATGGGTGTGTGTTACATTACATTCACTAGTAGCAGTGAGAAAAACATCACAGGGTGGTGCGCATTGTATGGGCATGTGTTACATTACATTCACTAGTAGCAGTGAGAAAAACATCACGGGGTGGTGCGCCTTGTATGGGCGTGTGTTACATTACATTCACTAGTAGCAGTGAGAAAAACATCACGGGGTGGTGCGCATTGTATGGGTGTGTGTTACATTAGATTCACTAGTAGGAGTGAGAAAAACAACACGGGGTGGTGCGCATTGTATGTGTGTGTGTTACATTAGATTTACTAGTAGGAGTGAGAAAAACATCACGGGGTGGTGCGCCTTGTATGGGTGTGTGTTACATTACATTCACTAGTAGGAGTGAGAAAAACATCACGGGGTGGTGCGCATTGTATGGGTGTGTGTTACATTAGATGCACTAGTAGGAGTGAGAAAAACATCACGGGGTGGTGCGCATTGTATGGGTGTGTGTTACATTACATTCACTAGTAGCAGTGAGAAAAACATCACGGGGTGGTGCGCATTGTATGGGTGTGTGTTACATTACATTCACTAGTAGCAGTGAGAAAAACATCACGGGGTGGTGCGCATTGTATGGGTGTGTGTTACATTACATTCACTAGTAGCAGTGAGAAAAACATCACGGGGTGGTGCGCATTGTATGGGTGTGTGTTACATTACATTCACTAGTAGCAGTGAGAAAAACATCACGGGGTGGTGCTCATTGTATGGGCGTGTGTTACATTACATTCACTAGTAGCAGTGAGAAAAACATCACAGGGTGGTGCGCATTGTATGGGCATGTGTTACATTACATTCACTAGTAGCAGTGAGAAAAACATCACGGGGTGGTGCGCCTTGTATGGGCGTGTGTTACATTACATTCACTAGTAGCAGTGAGAAAAACATCACGGGGTGGTGCGCCTTGTATGGGCGTGTGTTACATTAGATTCAGTAGTAGCAGTGAGAAAAACATTACGGGGTGGTGCGCCTTGTATGGGCGTGTGTTACATTAGATTCACTAGTAGCAGTGAGAAAATCATGACGGTGTGGTGAGCCTTGTATGGGCGTGTGTTACATTAGATTCACTAGTAGGAGTGAGAAAAACATCACGGGGTGGTGCGCATTGTATGGGTGTGTGTTACATTACATTCACTAGTAGCAGTGAGAAAAACATCACGGGGTGGTGCGCATTGTATGGGTGTGTGTTACATTACATTCACTAGTAGCAGTGAGAAAAACATCACGGGGTGGTGCGCATTGTATGGGTGTGTGTTACATTACATTCACTAGTAGCAGTGAGAAAAACATCACGGGGTGGTGCGCATTGTATGGGTGTGTGTTACATTACATTCACTAGTAGCAGTGAGAAAAACATCACGGGGTGGTGCGCATTGTATGGGTGTGTGTTACATTACATTCACTAGTAGCAGTGAGAAAAACATCACAGGGTGGTGCGCATTGTATGGGCATGTGTTACATTACATTCACTAGTAGCAGTGAGAAAAACATCACGGGGTGGTGCGCCTTGTATGGGCGTGTGTTACATTAGATTCACTAGTAGCAGTGAGAAAAACATCACGGGGTGGTGCGCATTGTATGGGTGTGTGTTACATTAGATTCACTAGTAGGAGTGAGAAAAACATCACGGGGTGGTGCGCATTGTATGTGTGTGTGTTACATTAGATTTACTAGTAGGAGTGAGAAAAACATCACGGGGTGGTGCGCCTTGTATGGGTGTGTGTTACATTACATTCACTAGTAGGAGTGAGAAAAACATCACGGGGTGGTGCGCATTGTATGGGTGTGTGTTACATTAGATGCACTAGTAGGAGTGAGAAAAACATCACGGGGTGGTGCGCATTGTATGGGTGTGTGTTACATTACATTCACTAGTAGCAGTGAGAAAAACATCACGGGGTGGTGCGCATTGTATGGGTGTGTGTTACATTACATTCACTAGTAGCAGTGAGAAAAACATCACGGGGTGGTGCGCATTGTATGGGTGTGTGTTACATTACATTCACTAGTAGCAGTGAGAAAAACATCACGGGGTGGTGCGCATTGTATGGGTGTGTGTTACATTACATTCACTAGTAGCAGTGAGAAAAACATCACGGGGTGGTGCGCATTGTATGGGTGTGTGTTACATTACATTCACTAGTAGCAGTGAGAAAAACATCACAGGGTGGTGCGCATTGTATGGGCATGTGTTACATTACATTCACTAGTAGCAGTGAGAAAAACATCACGGGGTGGTGCGCCTTGTATGGGCGTGTGTTACATTACATTCACTAGTAGCAGTGAGAAAAACATCACGGGGTGGTGCGCCTTGCATGGGCGTGTGTTACATTAGATTCAGTAGTAGCAGTGAGAAAAACATTACGGGGTGGTGCGCCTTGTATGGGCGTGTGTTACATTAGATTCACTAGTAGCAGTGAGAAAAACATGACGGTGTGGTGCGCCTTGTATGGGCGTGTGTTACATTAGATTCACTAGTAGGAGTGAGAAAAACATCACGGGGTGGTGCGCCTTGTATGGGTGTGTGTTACATTACATTCACTAGTAGGAGTGAGAAAAACATCACGGGGTGGTGCGCCTTGTATGGGTGTGTGTTACATTACATTCACTAGTAGGAGTGGGAAAAACATCACGGGGTGGTGCGCCTTGTATGGGTGTGTGTTACATTACATTCACAAGTAGGAGTGAGAAAAACATTACGGGGTGGTGCGCCTTGTATGGGTGTGTGTTACATTAGATTCACCAGTAGGAGTGAGAAAAACATCACGGGGTGGTGCGCTTGTATGGGTGTGTGTTACATTAGATGCACTAGTAGGAGTGAGAAAAACATCACGGGGTGGTGCGCATTGTATGGGTGTGTGTTACATTAGATTCACTAGTAGGAGTGAGAAAAACATCACGGGGTGGTGCGCATTGTATGGGTGTGTGTTACATTAGATTCACTAGTAGGAGTGAGAAAAACATCACGGGGTGGTGCGCATTGTATGGGTGTGTGTTACATTAGATTCACTAGTAGGAGTGAGAAAAACATCACGGGGTGGTGCGCATTGTATGGGTTTGTGTTACATTAGATTCACTAGTAGCAGTGAGAAAAACATCACGGTGTGGTGCACATTGTATGGGTGTGTGTTACATTACATTCACTAGTAGCAGTGAGAAAAACATCACGGTGTGGTGCGCATTGTATGGGTGTGTGTTACATTAGATTCACTAGTAGCAGTGAGAAAAACATCACGGGGTTGTGCGCATTGTATGGGTGTGTGTTACATTAGATTCACTAGTAGGAGGGAGAAAAACATCACGGGGTGGTGCGCATTGTATGGGTGTGTGTTACATTAGATTCACTAGTAGCAGTGAGAAAAACATCACGGGGTGGTGCGCATTGTATGGGTGTGTGTTACATTAGATTCACTAGTAGGAGTGAGAAAAACATCACGGGGTGGTGCGCATTGTATGTGTGTGTGTTACATTAGATTTACTAGTAGGAGTGAGAAAAACATCACGGGGTGGTGCGCATTGTATGGGTGTGTGTCACATTAGATTCACTAGTAGGAGTGAGAAAAACATCACGGGGTGGTGCGCATTGTATGGGTGTGTGTTACATTAGATTCACTAGTAGCAGTGAGAAAAACATCACGGGGTGGTGCGCATTGTATGGGTGTGTGTTACATTAGATTCACTAGTAGCAGTGAGAAAAACATCACGGGGTGGTGCGCATTGTATGGGTGTGTGTTACATTAGATTCACTAGTAGCAGTGAGAAAAACATCACGGGGTGGTGCGCATTGTATGGGTGTGTGTTACATTACATTCACTAGTAGCAGTGAGAAAAACATCACGGGGAGGTGCGCATTGTATGGGTGTTTGTTACATTATATTCACTAGTAGCAGTGAGAAAAACATCACGGGGTGGTGCGCATTGTATGGGTGTGTGTTACATTAGATTCACTAGTAGCAGTGAGAAAAACATCACGGGGTGGTGCGCATTGTATGGGTGTGTGTTACATTACATTGACTAGTAGCAGTGAGAAAAACATCACGGGGTGGTGCGCATTGTATGGGTGTGTGTTACATTACATTGACTAGTAGCAGTGAGAAAAACATCACGGGGTGGTGCGCATTGTATGGGTGTGTGTTACATTAGATTCACTAGTAGCAGTGAAAAAAACATCACGGGGTGGTGCGCATTGTATGGCTGTGTGTTACATTTGATTCACTAGTAGGAGTGAGAAAAACATCACGGGGTGGTGCGCATTGTATGGGTGTGTGTTACATTACATTCACTAGTAGCAGTGAGAAAAACATCACGGGGTGGTGCGCATTGTATGGGTGTGTGTTACATTACATTCACTAGTAGCAGTGAGAAAAACATCACGGGGTGGTGCGCATTGTATGGGTGTGTGTTACATTACATTCACTAGTAGCAGTGAGAAAAACATCACGGGGTGGTGCGCATTGTATGGGTGTGTGTTACATTAGATTCACTAGTAGCAGTGAGAAAAACATCACGGGGTGGTGCGCATTGTATGGGTGTGTGTTACATTAGATTCACTAGTAGGAGTGAGAAAAACATCACGGGGTGGTGCGCATTGTATGGGTGTGTGTTACATTAGATTCACTAGTAGCAGTGAGAAAAACATCACGGGGTGGTGCGCATTGTATGGGTGTGTGTTACATTAGATTCACTAGTAGCAGTGAGAAAAACATCACGGGGTGGTGCGCATTGTATGGGTGTGTGTTACATTACATTCACTAGTAGCAGTGAGAAAAACATCACGGGGTGGTGCGCATTGTATGGGCGTGTGTTACATTAGATTCACTAGTAGCAGGGAGAAAAACATCACGGGGTGGTGCGCATTGTATGGGTGTGTGTTACATTAGATTCACTAGTAGCAGTGAGAAAAACATCACGGGGTGGTGCGCATTGTATGGGTGTGTGTCACATTACATTCACTAGTAGCAGTGAGAAAAACATCACGGGGTGGTGCGCATTGTATGGGTGTGTGTCACATTACATTCACTAGTAGCAGTGAGAAAAACATCACGGGGTGGTGCGCATTGTATGGGTGTGTGTTACATTACATTCACTAGTAGCAGTGAGAAAAACATCACGGGGTGGTGCGCATTGTATGGGTGTGTGTTACATTACATTCACTAGTAGCAGTGAGAAAAACATCACGGGGTGGTGCGCATTGTATGGGTGTGTGTTACATTAGATTCACTAGTAGGAGTGAGAAAAACATCACGGGGTGGTGCGCCTTGTATGGGTGTGTGTTACATTACATTCACTAGTAGGAGTGAGAAAAACATCACGGGGTGGTGCGCCTTGTATGGGTGTGTGTTACATTACATTCACTAGTAGGAGAGAGAAAAACATCACGGGGTTGTGCGCCTTGTATGGGTGTGTGTTACATTACATTCACCAGTAGGAGTGAGAAAAACATCACGGGGTGGTGAGCCTTGTATGGGTGTGTGTTACATTACATTCACCAGTAGGAGTGAGAAAAACATCACGGGGTGGTGCGCATTGTATGGGTGTGTGTTACATTACATTCACTAGTAGGAGTGAGAAAAACATCACGGGGTGGTGCGCATTGTATGGGTGTGTGTTACATTACATTCACTAGTAGGAGTGAGAAAAACATAACGGGGTGGTGCGCCTTGTATGGGTGTGTGTTACATTAGATTCACTAGTAGGAGTGAGAAAAACATCACGGGGTGGTGCGCATTGTATGGGTGTGTGTTACATTACATTCACTAGTAGGAGTGAGAAAATCATCACGGGGTGGTGCGCATTGTATGGGTGTGTGTTATATTAGATTCACTAGTAGGAGTGAGAAAAACATCACGGGGTGGTGTGCATTGTATGGGTGTGTGTTACATTACATTCTCTAGTAGGAGTGAGAAAAACATCACGGGGTGGTGCGCATTGTATGGGTGTGTGTTACATTAGATTCACTAGTAGGAGTGAGAAAAACATCACGGGGTGGTGCGCATTGTATGGGTGTGTGTTACATTACATTCACTAGTAGCAGTGAGAAAAACATCACGGGGTGGTGCGCATTGTATGGGTGTGTGTTACATTACATTCACTAGTAGCAGTGAGAAAAACATCACGGGGTGGTGCGCACTGTATGGGCGTGTGTTACATTACATTCACTAGTAGCAGTGAGAAAAACATCACGGGGTGGTGCGCCTTGTATGGGCGTGTGTTACATTACATTCACTAGTAGCAGTGAGAAAAACATCACGGGGTGGTGCGCATTGTATGGGCGTGTGTTACATTAGATTCACTAGTAGCAGTGAGAAAAACATCACGGGGTGGTGCGCATTGTATGGGTGTGTGTTACATTATATTCACTAGTAGCAGTGAGAAAAACATCACGGGGTGGTGCGCATTGTATGGGTGTGTGTTACATTAGATTCACTAGTAGCAGTGAGAAAAACATCACGGGGTGGTGCGCATTGTATGGGTGTGTGTTACATTACATTGACTAGTAGCAGTGAGAAAAACATCACGGGGTGGTGCGCATTGTATGGGTGTGTGTTACATTAGATTCACTAGTAGCAGTGAGAAAAACATCACGGGGTGGTGCGCATTGTATGGGTGTGTGTTACATTAGATTCACTAGTAGCAGTGAGAAAAACATCACGGGGTGGTGCGCATTGTATGGCTGTGTGTTACATTTGATTCACTAGTAGGAGTGAGAAAAACATCACGGGGTGGTGCGCATTGTATGGGTATGTGTTACATTAGATTCACTAGTAGGAGTGAGAAAAACATCACGGGGTGGTGCGCATTGTATGGGTGTGTGTTACATTACATTCACCAGTAGGAGTGAGAAAAACATCACAGGGTGGTGAGCCTTGTATGGGTGTGTGTTACATTACATTCACCAGTAGGAGTGAGAAAAACATCACGGGGTGGTGCGCATTGTATGGGTGTGTGTTACATTACATTCACCAGTAGGAGTGAGAAAAACATCACGGGGTGGTGCGCATTGTATGGGTGTGTGTTACATTACATTCACTAGTAGGAGTGAGAAAAACATAACGGGGTGGTGCGCCTTGTATGGGCGTGTGTTACATTACATTCACTAGTAGCAGTGAGAAAAACATCACGGGGTGGTGCGCCTTGTATGGGCGTGTGTTACATTACATTCACTAGTAGCAGTGAGAAAAACATCACGGGGTGGTGCGCATTGTATGGGCGTGTGTTACATTAGATTCACTAGTAGCAGTGAGAAAAACATCACGGGGTGGTGCGCATTGTATGGGTGTGTGTTACATTATATTGACTAGTAGCAGTGAGAAAAACATCACGGGGTGGTGCGCATTGTATGGGTGTGTGTTACATTAGATTCACTAGTAGCAGTGAGAAAAACATCACGGGGTGGTGCGCCTTGTATGGGTGTGTGTTACATTACATTCACCAGTAGGAGAGAGAAAAACATCAGGGGGTGGTGCGCCTTGTATGGGTGTGTGTTACATTACATTCACCAGTAGGAGTGAGAAAAACATCACAGGGTGGTGAGCCTTGTATGGGTGTGTGTTACATTACATTCACCAGTAGGAGTGAGAAAAACATCACGGGGTGGTGCGCATTGTATGGGTGTGTGTTACATTACATTCACCAGTAGGAGTGAGAAAAACATCATGGGGTGGTGCGCATTGTATGGGTGTGTGTTACATTACATTCACTAGTAGGAGTGAGAAAAACATAACGGGGTGGTGCGCCTTGTATGGGTGTGTGTTACATTAGATTCACTAGTAGGAGTGAGAAAAACATCACGGGGTGGTGCGCATTGTATGGGTGTGTGTTACATTACATTCACTAATAGGAGTGAGAAAATCATCACGGGGTGGTGCGCATTGTATGGGTGTGTGTTATATTAGATACACTAGTAGGAGTGAGAAAAACATCACGGGGTGGTGTGCATTGTATGGGTGTGTGTTACATTAGATTCACTAGTAGGAGTGAGAAAAACATCACGGGGTGGTGCGCATTGTATGGGTGTGTGTTACATTACATTCTCTAATAGGAGTGAGAAAAACATCACGGGGTGGTGCGCATTGTATGGGTGTGTGTTACATTACATTCACTAGTAGGAGTGAGAAAAACATCACGGGGTGGTGCGCATTGTATGGGTGTGTGTTACATTACATTCACTAGTAGGAGTGAGAAAACATCACGGGGTGGTGCGCATTGTATGGGTGTGTGTTACATTAGATGCACTAGTAGGAGTGAGAAAAACATCACGGGGTGGTGCGCATTGTATGGGTGTGTGTTACATTACATTCACTAGTAGCAGTGAGAAAAACATCACGGGGTGGTGCGCATTGTATGGGTGTGTGTTACATTACATTCACTAGTAGCAGAGAGAAAAACATCACGGGGTGGTGCGCATTGTATGGGTGTGTGTTACATTACATTCACTAGTAGCAGTGAGAAAAACATCACGGGGTGGTGCGCATTGTATGGGCGTGTGTTACATTACATTCACTAGTAGCAGTGAGAAAAACATCACGGGGTGGTGCGCATTGTATGGGCGTGTGTTACATTACATTCACTAGTAGCAGTGAGAAAAACATCACGGGGTGGTGCGCCTTGTATGGGCGTGTGTTACATTACATTCACTAGTAGCAGTGAGAAAAACATCACGGGGTGGTGCGCATTGTATGGGCGTGTGTTACATTAGATTCACTAGTAGCAGTGAGAAAAACATCACGGGGTGGTGCGCATTGTATGGGCGTGTGTTACATTATATTCACTAGTAGCAGTGAGAAAAACATCACGGGGTGGTGCGCATTGTATGGGTGTGTGTTACATTATATTCACTAGTAGCAGTGAGAAAAACATCACGGGGTGGTGCGCATTGTATGGGTGTGTGTTACATTAGATTCACTAGTAGCAGTGAGAAAAACATCACGGGGTGGTGCGCATTGTATGGGTGTGTGTTACATTACATTGACTAGTAGCAGTGAGAAAAACATCACGGGGTGGTGCGCATTGTATGGGTGTGTGTTACATTACATTGACTAGTAGCAGTGAGAAAAACATCACGGGGTGGTGCGCATTGTATGGGTGTGTGTTACATTAGATTCACTAGTAGCAGTGAGAAAAACATCACGGGGTGGTGCGCATTGTATGGCTGTGTGTTACATTTGATTCACTAGTAGGAGTGAGAAAAACATCACGGGGTGGTGCGCATTGTATGGGTGTGTGTTACATTACATTCACTAGTAGCAGTGAGAAAAACATCACGGGGTGGTGCGCATTGTATGGGTGTGTGTTACATTACATTCACTAGTAGCAGTGAGAAAAACATCACGGGGTGGTGCGCATTGTATGGGTGTGTGTTACATTACATTCACTAGTAGCAGTGAGAAAAACATCACGGGGTGGTGCGCATTGTATGGGTGTGTGTTACATTACATTCACTAGTAGCAGTGAGAAAAACATCACGGGGTGGTGCGCCTTGTATGGGCGTGTGTTACATTACATTCACTAGTAGCAGTGAGAAAAACATCACGGGGTGGTGCGCCTTGTATGGGCGTGTGTTACATTACATTCACTAGTAGCAGTGAGAAAAACATCACGGGGTGGTGCGCATTGTATGGGCGTGTGTTACATTAGATTCACTAGTAGCAGTGAGAAAAACATCACGGGGTGGTGCGCATTGTATGGGTGTGTGTTACATTATATTCACTAGTAGCAGTGAGAAAAACATCACGGGGTGGTGCGCATTGTATGGGTGTGTGTTACATTAGATTCACTAGTAGCAGTGAGAAAAACATCACGGGGTGGTCCGCCTTGTATGGGTGTGTGTTACATTACATTCACCAGTAGGAGAGAGAAAAACATCAGGGGGTGGTGCGCCTTGTATGGGTGTGTGTTACATTACATTCACCAGTAGGAGTGAGAAAAACTTCACAGGGTGGTGAGCCTTGTATGGGTGTGTGTTACATTACATTCACCAGTAGGAGTGAGAAAAACATCACGGGGTGGTGCGCATTGTATGGGTGTGTGTTACATTACATTCACCAGTAGGAGTGAGAAAAACATCATGGGGTGGTGCGCATTGTATGGGTGTGTGTTACATTACATTCACTAGTAGGAGTGAGAAAAACATAACGGGGTGGTGCGCCTTGTATGGGTGTGTGTTACATTAGATTCACTAGTAGGAGTGAGAAAAACATCACGGGGTGGTGCGCATTGTATGGGTGTGTGTTACATTACATTCACTAGTAGGAGTGAGAAAATCATCACGGGGTGGTGCGCATTGTATGGGTGTGTGTTATATTAGATACACTAGTAGGAGTGAGAAAAACATCACGGGGTGGTGTGCATTGTATGGGTGTGTGTTACATTAGATTCACTAGTAGGAGTGAGAAAAACATCACGGGGTGGTGCGCATTGTATGGGTGTGTGTTACATTACATTCTCTAATAGGAGTGAGAAAAACATCACGGGGTGGTGCGCATTGTATGGGTGTGTGTTACATTAGATTCACTAGTAGGAGTGAGAAAAACATCACGGGGTGGTGCGCATTGTATGGGTGTGTGTTACATTACATTCACTAGTAGGAGTGAGAAAACATCACGGGGTGGTGCGCATTGTATGGGTGTGTGTTACATTAGATGCACTAGTAGGAGTGAGAAAAACATCACGGGGTGGTGCGCATTGTATGGGTGTGTGTTACATTACATTCACTAGTAGCAGTGAGAAAAACATCACGGGGTGGTGCGCATTGTATGGGTGTGTGTTACATTACATTCACTAGTAGCAGAGAGAAAAACATCACGGGGTGGTGCGCATTGTATGGGTGTGTGTTACATTACATTCACTAGTAGCAGTGAGAAAAACATCACGGGGTGGTGCGCATTGTATGGGCGTGTGTTACATTACATTCACTAGTAGCAGTGAGAAAAACATCACGGGGTGGTGCGCATTGTATGGGCGTGTGTTACATTACATTCACTAGTAGCAGTGAGAAAAACATCACGGAGTGGTGCGCCTTGTATGGGCGTGTGTTACATTACATTCACTAGTAGCAGTGAGAAAAACATCACGGGGTGGTGCGCATTGTATGGGCGTGTGTTACATTAGATTCACTAGTAGCAGTGAGAAAAACATCACGGGGTGGTGCGCATTGTATGGGCGTGTGTTACATTATATTCACTAGTAGCAGTGAGAAAAACATCACGGGGTGGTGCGCATTGTATGGGTGTGTGTTACATTATATTCACTAGTAGCAGTGAGAAAAACATCACGGGGTGGTGCGCATTGTATGGGTGTGTGTTACATTAGATTCACTAGTAGCAGTGAGAAAAACATCACGGGGTGGTGCGCATTGTATGGGTGTGTGTTACATTACATTGACTAGTAGCGGTGAGAAAAACATCACGGGGTGGTGCGCATTGTATGGGTGTGTGTTACATTACATTGACTAGTAGCGGTGAGAAAAACATCACGGGGTGGTGCGCATTGTATGGGTGTGTGTTACATTAGATTCACTAGTAGCAGTGAGAAAAACATCACGGGGTGGTGCGCATTGTATGGCTGTGTGTTACATTTGATTCACTAGTAGGAGTGAGAAAAACATCACGGGGTGGTGCGCATTGTATGGGTGTGTGTTACATTACATTCACTAGTAGCAGTGAGAAAAACATCACGGGGTGGTGCGCATTGTATGGGTGTGTGTTACATTACATTCACTAGTAGCAGTGAGAAAAACATCACGGGGTGGTGCGCATTGTATGGGTGTGTGTTACATTACATTCACTAGTAGCAGTGAGAAAAACATCACGGGGTGGTGCGCATTGTATGGGTGTGTGTTACATTAGATTCACTAGTAGCAGTGAGAAAAACATCACGGGGTGGTGCGCATTGTATGGGTGTGTGTTACATTAGATTCACTAGTAGGAGTGAGAAAAACATCACGGGGTGGTGCGCATTGTATGGGTGTGTGTTACATTAGATTCACTAGTAGCAGTGAGAAAAACATCACGGGGTGGTGCGCATTGTATGGGTGTGTGTTACATTAGATTCACTAGTAGCAGTGAGAAAAACATCACGGGGTGGTGCGCATTGTATGGGTGTGTGTTACATTACATTCACTAGTAGCAGTGAGAAAAACATCACGGGGTGGTGCGCATTGTATGGGCGTGTGTTACATTAGATTCACTAGTAGCAGGGAGAAAAACATCACGGGGTGGTGCGCATTGTATGGGTGTGTGTTACATTATATTCACTAGTAGCAGTGAGAAAAACATCACGGGGTGGTGCGCATTGTATGGGTGTGTGTCACATTACATTCACTAGTAGCAGTGAGAAAAACATCACGGGGTGGTGCGCATTGTATGGGTGTGTGTCACATTACATTCACTAGTAGCAGTGAGAAAAACATCACGGGGTGGTGCGCATTGTATGGGTGTGTGTCACATTACATTCACTAGTAGCAGTGAGAAAAACATCACGGGGTGGTGCGCATTGTATGGGTGTGTGTCACATTACATTCACTAGTAGGAGTGAGAAAATCATCACGGGGTGGTGCGCATTGTATGGGTGTGTGTTATATTAGATACACTAGTAGGAGTGAGAAAAACATCACGGGGTGGTGTGCATTGTATGGGTGTGTGTTACATTAGATTCACTAGTAGGAGTGAGAAAAACATCACGGGGTGGTGCGCATTGTATGGGTGTGTGTTACATTAGATTCACTAGTAGGAGTGAGAAAAACATCACGGGGTGGTGCGCATTGTATGGGTGTGTGTTACATTACATTCTCTAATAGGAGTGAGAAAAACATCACGGGGTGGTGCGCATTGTATGGGTGTGTGTTACATTAGATTCACTAGTAGGAGTGAGAAAAACATCACGGGGTGGTGCGCATTGTATGGGTGTGTGTTACATTACATTCACTAGTAGGAGTGAGAAAACATCACGGGGTGGTGCGCATTGTATGGGTGTGTGTTACATTAGATGCACTAGTAGGAGTGAGAAAAACATCACGGGGTGGTGCGCATTGTATGGGTGTGTGTTACATTACATTCACTAGTAGCAGTGAGAAAAACATCACGGGGTGGTGCGCATTGTATGGGTGTGTGTTACATTACATTCACTAGTAGCAGAGAGAAAAACATCACGGGGTGGTGCGCATTGTATGGGTGTGTGTTACATTACATTCACTAGTAGCAGTGAGAAAAACATCACGGGGTGGTGCGCATTGTATGGGCGTGTGTTACATTACATTCACTAGTAGCAGTGAGAAAAACATCACGGGGTGGTGCGCATTGTATGGGCGTGTGTTACATTACATTCACTAGTAGCAGTGAGAAAAACATCACGGGGTGGTGCGCCTTGTATGGGCGTGTGTTACATTACATTCACTAGTAGCAGTGAGAAAAACATCACGGGGTGGTGCGCATTGTATGGGCGTGTGTTACATTAGATTCACTAGTAGCAGTGAGAAAAACATCACGGGGTGGTGCGCATTGTATGGGCGTGTGTTACATTATATTCACTAGTAGCAGTGAGAAAAACATCACGGGGTGGTGCGCATTGTATGGGTGTGTGTTACATTATATTCACTAGTAGCAGTGAGAAAAACATCACGGGGTGGTGCGCATTGTATGGGTGTGTGTTACATTAGATTCACTAGTAGCAGTGAGAAAAACATCACGGGGTGGTGCGCATTGTATGGGTGTGTGTTACATTACATTGACTAGTAGCGGTGAGAAAAACATCACGGGGTGGTGCGCATTGTATGGGTGTGTGTTACATTACATTGACTAGTAGCGGTGAGAAAAACATCACGGGGTGGTGCGCATTGTATGGGTGTGTGTTACATTAGATTCACTAGTAGCAGTGAGAAAAACATCACGGGGTGGTGCGCATTGTATGGCTGTGTGTTACATTTGATTCACTAGTAGGAGTGAGAAAAACATCACGGGGTGGTGCGCATTGTATGGGTGTGTGTTACATTACATTCACTAGTAGCAGTGAGAAAAACATCACGGGGTGGTGCGCATTGTATGGGTGTGTGTTACATTACATTCACTAGTAGCAGTGAGAAAAACATCACGGGGTGGTGCGCATTGTATGGGTGTGTGTTACATTACATTCACTAGTAGCAGTGAGAAAAACATCACGGGGTGGTGCGCATTGTATGGGTGTGTGTTACATTAGATTCACTAGTAGCAGTGAGAAAAACATCACGGGGTGGTGCGCATTGTATGGGTGTGTGTTACATTAGATTCACTAGTAGGAGTGAGAAAAACATCACGGGGTGGTGCGCATTGTATGGGTGTGTGTTACATTAGATTCACTAGTAGCAGTGAGAAAAACATCACGGGGTGGTGCGCATTGTATGGGTGTGTGTTACATTAGATTCACTAGTAGCAGTGAGAAAAACATCACGGGGTGGTGCGCATTGTATGGGTGTGTGTTACATTACATTCACTAGTAGCAGTGAGAAAAACATCACGGGGTGGTGCGCATTGTATGGGCGTGTGTTACATTAGATTCACTAGTAGCAGGGAGAAAAACATCACGGGGTGGTGCGCATTGTATGGGTGTGTGTTACATTATATTCACTAGTAGCAGTGAGAAAAACATCACGGGGTGGTGCGCATTGTATGGGTGTGTGTCACATTACATTCACTAGTAGCAGTGAGAAAAACATCACGGGGTGGTGCGCATTGTATGGGTGTGTGTCACATTACATTCACTAGTAGCAGTGAGAAAAACATCACGGGGTGGTGCGCATTGTATGGGTGTGTGTCACATTACATTCACTAGTAGCAGTGAGAAAAACATCACGGGGTGGTGCGCATTGTATGGGTGTGTGTCACATTACATTCACTAGTAGCAGTGAGAAAAACATCACGGGGTGGTGTGCATTGTATGGGTGTGTGTTACATTAGATTCACTAGTAGGAGTGAGAAAAACATCACGGGGTGGTGCGCATTGTATGGGTGTGTGTTACATTACATTCTCTAATAGGAGTGAGAAAAACATCACGGGGTGGTGCGCATTGTATGGGTGTGTGTTACATTAGATTCACTAGTAGGAGTGAGAAAAACATCACGGGGTGGTGCGCATTGTATGGGTGTGTGTTACATTACATTCACTAGTAGGAGTGAGAAAACATCACGGGGTGGTGCGCATTGTATGGGTGTGTGTTACATTAGATGCACTAGTAGGAGTGAGAAAAACATCACGGGGTGGTGCGCATTGTATGGGTGTGTGTTACATTACATTCACTAGTAGCAGTGAGAAAAACATCACGGGGTGGTGCGCATTGTATGGGTGTGTGTTACATTACATTCACTAGTAGCAGAGAGAAAAACATCACGGGGTGGTGCGCATTGTATGGGTGTGTGTTACATTACATTCACTAGTAGCAGTGAGAAAAACATCACGGGGTGGTGCGCATTGTATGGGCGTGTGTTACATTACATTCACTAGTAGCAGTGAGAAAAACATCACGGGGTGGTGCGCATTGTATGGGCGTGTGTTACATTACATTCACTAGTAGCAGTGAGAAAAACATCACGGGGTGGTGCGCCTTGTATGGGCGTGTGTTACATTACATTCACTAGTAGCAGTGAGAAAAACATCACGGGGTGGTGCGCATTGTATGGGCGTGTGTTACATTAGATTCACTAGTAGCAGTGAGAAAAACATCACGGGGTGGTGCGCATTGTATGGGCGTGTGTTACATTATATTCACTAGTAGCAGTGAGAAAAACATCACGGGGTGGTGCGCATTGTATGGGTGTGTGTTACATTATATTCACTAGTAGCAGTGAGAAAAACATCACGGGGTGGTGCGCATTGTATGGGTGTGTGTTACATTAGATTCACTAGTAGCAGTGAGAAAAACATCACGGGGTGGTGCGCATTGTATGGGTGTGTGTTACATTACATTGACTAGTAGCAGTGAGAAAAACATCACGGGGTGGTGCGCATTGTATGGGTGTGTGTTACATTACATTGACTAGTAGCAGTGAGAAAAACATCACGGGGTGGTGCGCATTGTATGGGTGTGTGTTACATTAGATTCACTAGTAGCAGTGAGAAAAACATCACGGGGTGGTGCGCATTGTATGGCTGTGTGTTACATTTGATTCACTAGTAGGAGTGAGAAAAACATCACGGGGTGGTGCGCATTGTATGGGTGTGTGTTACATTACATTCACTAGTAGCAGTGAGAAAAACATCACGGGGTGGTGCGCATTGTATGGGTGTGTGTTACATTACATTCACTAGTAGCAGTGAGAAAAACATCACGGGGTGGTGCGCATTGTATGGGTGTGTGTTACATTACATTCACTAGTAGCAGTGAGAAAAACATCACGGGGTGGTGCGCATTGTATGGGTGTGTGTTACATTACATTCACTAGTAGCAGTGAGAAAAACATCACGGGGTGGTGCGCCTTGTATGGGCGTGTGTTACATTACATTCACTAGTAGCAGTGAGAAAAACATCACGGGGTGGTGCGCATTGTATGGGCGTGTGTTACATTAGATTCACTAGTAGCAGTGAGAAAAACATCACGGGGTGGTGCGCATTGTATGGGTGTGTGTTACATTATATTCACTAGTAGCAGTGAGAAAAACATCACGGGGTGGTGCGCATTGTATGGGTGTGTGTTACATTAGATTCACTAGTAGCAGTGAGAAAAACATCACGGGGTGGTCCGCCTTGTATGGGTGTGTGTAACATTACATTCACCAGTAGGAGAGAGAAAAACATCAGGGGGTGGTGCGCCTTGTATGGGTGTGTGTTACATTACATTCACCAGTAGGAGTGAGAAAAACTTCACAGGGTGGTGAGCCTTGTATCGGTGTGTGTTACATTACATTCACCAGTAGGAGTGAGAAAAACATCACGGGGTGGTGCGCATTGTATGGGTGTGTGTTACATTACATTCACCAGTAGGAGTGAGAAAAACATCATGGGGTGGTGCGCATTGTATGGGTGTGTGTTACATTACATTCACTAGTAGGAGTGAGAAAAACATAACGGGGTGGTGCGCCTTGTATGGGTGTGTGTTACATTAGATTCACTAGTAGGAGTGAGAAAAACATCACGGGGTGGTGCGCATTGTATGGGTGTGTGTTACATTACATTCACTAGTAGGAGTGAGAAAATCATCACGGGGTGGTGCGCATTGTATGGGTGTGTGTTATATTAGATACACTAGTAGGAGTGAGAAAAACATCACGGGGTGGTGTGCATTGTATGGGTGTGTGTTACATTAGATTCACTAGTAGGAGTGAGAAAAACATCACGGGGTGGTGCGCATTGTATGGGTGTGTGTTACATTACATTCTCTAATAGGAGTGAGAAAAACATCACGGGGTGGTGCGCATTGTATGGGTGTGTGTTACATTAGATTCACTAGTAGGAGTGAGAAAAACATCACGGGGTGGTGCGCATTGTATGGGTGTGTGTTACATTACATTCACTAGTAGGAGTGAGAAAACATCACGGGGTGGTGCGCATTGTATGGGTGTGTGTTACATTAGATGCACTAGTAGGAGTGAGAAAAACATCACGGGGTGGTGCGCATTGTATGGGTGTGTGTTACATTACATTCACTAGTAGCAGTGAGAAAAACATCACGGGGTGGTGCGCATTGTATGGTTGTGTGTTACATTACATTCACTAGTAGCAGAGAGAAAAACATCACGGGGTGGTGCGCATTGTATGGGTGTGTGTTACATTACATTCACTAGTAGCAGTGAGAAAAACATCACGGGGTGGTGCGCATTGTATGGGCGTGTGTTACATTACATTCACTAGTAGCAGTGAGAAAAACATCACGGGGTGGTGCGCATTGTATGGGCGTGTGTTACATTACATTCACTAGTAGCAGTGAGAAAAACATCACGGGGTGGTGCGCCTTGTATGGGCGTGTGTTACATTACATTCACTAGTAGCAGTGAGAAAAACATCACGGGGTGGTGCGCATTGTATGGGCGTGTGTTACATTAGATTCACTAGTAGCAGTGAGAAAAACATCACGGGGTGGTGCGCATTGTATGGGCGTGTGTTACATTATATTCACTAGTAGCAGTGAGAAAAACATCACGGGGTGGTGCGCATTGTATGGGTGTGTGTTACATTATATTCACTAGTAGCAGTGAGAAAAACATCACGGGGTGGTGCGCATTGTATGGGTGTGTGTTACATTAGATTCACTAGTAGCAGTGAGAAAAACATCACGGGGTGGTGCGCATTGTATGGGTGTGTGTTACATTACATTGACTAGTAGCAGTGAGAAAAACATCACGGGGTGGTGCGCATTGTATGGGTGTGTGTTACATTACATTGACTAGTAGCGGTGAGAAAAACATCACGGGGTGGTGCGCATTGTATGGGTGTGTGTTACATTAGATTCACTAGTAGCAGTGAGAAAAACATCACGGGGTGGTGCGCATTGTATGGCTGTGTGTTACATTTGATTCACTAGTAGGAGTGAGAAAAACATCACGGGGTGGTGCGCATTGTATGGGTGTGTGTTACATTACATTCACTAGTAGCAGTGAGAAAAACATCACGGGGTGGTGCGCATTGTATGGGTGTGTGTTACATTACATTCACTAGTAGCAGTGAGAAAAACATCACGGGGTGGTGCGCATTGTATGGGTGTGTGTTACATTACATTCACTAGTAGCAGTGAGAAAAACATCACGGGGTGGTGCGCATTGTATGGGTGTGTGTTACATTAGATTCACTAGTAGCAGTGAGAAAAACATCACGGGGTGGTGCGCATTGTATGGGTGTGTGTTACATTAGATTCACTAGTAGGAGTGAGAAAAACATCACGCGGTGGTGCGCATTGTATGGGTGTGTGTTACATTAGATTCACTAGTAGCAGTGAGAAAAACATCACGGGGTGGTGCGCATTGTATGGGTGTGTGTTACATTAGATTCACTAGTAGCAGTGAGAAAAACATCACGGGGTGGTGCGCATTGTATGGGTGTGTGTTACAATACATTCACTAGTAGCAGTGAGAAAAACATCACGGGGTGGTGCGCATTGTATGGGCGTGTGTTACATTAGATTCACTAGTAGCAGGGAGAAAAACATCACGGGGTGGTGCGCATTGTATGGGTGTGTGTTACATTATATTCACTAGTAGCAGTGAGAAAAACATCACGGGGTGGTGCGCATTGTATGGGTGTGTGTCACATTACATTCACTAGTAGCAGTGAGAAAAACATCACGGGGTGGTGCGCATTGTATGGGTGTGTATCACATTACATTCACTAGTAGCAGTGAGAAAAACATCACGGGGTGGTGCGCATTGTATGGGTGTGTGTCACATTACATTCACTAGTAGCAGTGAGAAAAACATCACGGGGTGGTGCGCATTGTATGGGTGTGTGTCACATTACATTCACTAGTAGCAGTGAGAAAAACATCACGGGGTGGTGCGCATTGTATGGGTGTGTGTCACATTACATTCACTAGTAGCAGTGAGAAAAACATCACGGGGTGGTGCGCATTGTATGGGTGTGTGTTACATTACATTCACCAGTAGGAGTGAGAAAAACATCATGGGGTGGTGCGCATTGTATGGGTGTGTGTTACATTACATGCACCAGTAGGAGTGAGAAAAACATCACGGGGTGGTGAGCCTTGTATGGGTGTGTGTTACATTACATTCACCAGTAGGAGTGAGAAAAACATCACGGGGTGGTGCGCATTGTATGGGTGTGTGTTACATTACATTCACCAGTAGGAGTGAGAAAAACATCATGGGGTGGTGCGCATTGTATGGGTGTGTGTTACATTACATTCACTAGTAGGAGTGAGAAAAACATAACGGGGTGGTGCACCTTGTATGGGTGTGTGTTACATTAGATTCACTAGTAGGAGTGAGAAAAACATCACGGGGTGGTGCGCATTGTATGGGTGTGTGTTACATTACATTCACTAGTAGGAGTGAGAAAATCATCACGGGGTGGTGCGCATAGTATGGGTGTGTGTTATATTAGATACACTAGTAGGAGTGAGAAAAACATCACGGGGTGGTGTGCATTGTATGGGTGTGTGTTACATTAGATTCACTAGTAGGAGTGAGAAAAACATCACGGGGTGGTGCGCATTGTATGGGTGTGTGTTACATTACATTCTCTAATAGGAGTGAGAAAAACATCACGGGGTGGTGCGCATTGTATGGGTGTGTGTTACATTAGATTCACTAGTAGCAGTGAGAAAAACATCACGGGGTGGTGCGCATTGTATGGGTGTGTGTTACATTAGATTCACTAGTAGGAGTGAGAAAAACATCACGGGGTGGTGCGCATTGTATGGGTGTGTGTTACATTACATTCACTAGTAGCAGTGAGAAAAACATCACGGGGTGGTGCGCATTGTATGGGTGTGTGTTACATTACATTCACTAGTAGCAGTGAGAAAAACATCACGGGGTGGTGCGCATTGTATGGGTGTGTGTTACATTACATTCACTAGTAGCAGTGAGAAAAACATCACGGGGTGGTGCGCATTGTATGGGTGTGTGTTACATTAGATTCACTAGTAGCAGTGAGAAAAACATCACGGGGTGGTGCGCATTGTATGGGTGTGTGTTACATTAGATTCACTAGTAGGAGTGAGAAAAACATCACGGGGTGGTGCGCATTGTATGGGTGTGTGTTACATTAGATTCACTAGTAGCAGTGAGAAAAACATCACGGGGTGGTGCGCATTGTATGGGTGTGTGTTACATTAGATTCACTAGTAGCAGTGAGAAAAACATCACGGGGTGGTGCGCATTGTATGGGTGTGTGTTACATTACATTCACTAGTAGCAGTGAGAAAAACATCACGGGGTGGTGCGCATTGTATGGGCGTGTGTTACATTAGATTCACTAGTAGCAGGGAGAAAAACATCACGGGGTGGTGCGCATTGTATGGGTGTGTGTTACATTATATTCACTAGTAGCAGTGAGAAAAACATCACGGGGTGGTGCGCATTGTATGGGTGTGTGTCACATTACATTCACTAGTAGCAGTGAGAAAAACATCACGGGGTGGTGCGCATTGTATGGGTGTGTGTCACATTACATTCACTAGTAGCAGTGAGAAAAACATCACGGGGTGGTGCGCATTGTATGGGTGTGTGTCACATTACATTCACTAGTAGCAGTGAGAAAAACATCACGGGGTGGTGCGCATTGTATGGGTGTGTGTCACATTACATTCACTAGTAGCAGTGAGAAAAACATCACGGGGTGGTGTGCATTGTATGGGTGTGTGTTACATTAGATTCACTAGTAGGAGTGAGAAAAACATCACGGGGTGGTGCGCATTGTATGGGTGTGTGTTACATTACATTCTCTAATAGGAGTGAGAAAAACATCACGGGGTGGTGCGCATTGTATGGGTGTGTGTTACATTAGATTCACTAGTAGGAGTGAGAAAAACATCACGGGGTGGTGCGCATTGTATGGGTGTGTGTTACATTACATTCACTAGTAGGAGTGAGAAAACATCACGGGGTGGTGCGCATTGTATGGGTGTGTGTTACATTAGATGCACTAGTAGGAGTGAGAAAAACATCACGGGGTGGTGCGCATTGTATGGGTGTGTGTTACATTACATTCACTAGTAGCAGTGAGAAAAACATCACGGGGTGGTGCGCATTGTATGGGTGTGTGTTACATTACATTCACTAGTAGCAGAGAGAAAAACATCACGGGGTGGTGCGCATTGTATGGGTGTGTGTTACATTACATTCACTAGTAGCAGTGAGAAAAACATCACGGGGTGGTGCGCATTGTATGGGCGTGTGTTACATTACATTCACTAGTAGCAGTGAGAAAAACATCACGGGGTGGTGCGCATTGTATGGGCGTGTGTTACATTACATTCACTAGTAGCAGTGAGAAAAACATCACGGGGTGGTGCGCCTTGTATGGGCGTGTGTTACATTACATTCACTAGTAGCAGTGAGAAAAACATCACGGGGTGGTGCGCATTGTATGGGCGTGTGTTACATTAGATTCACTAGTAGCAGTGAGAAAAACATCACGGGGTGGTGTGCATTGTATGGGCGTGTGTTACATTATATTCACTAGTAGCAGTGAGAAAAACATCACGGGGTGGTGCGCATTGTATGGGTGTGTGTTACATTATATTCACTAGTAGCAGTGAGAAAAACATCACGGGGTGGTGCGCATTGTATGGGTGTGTGTTACATTAGATTCACTAGTAGCAGTGAGAAAAACATCACGGGGTGGTGCGCATTGTATGGGTGTGTGTTAAATTACATTGACTAGTAGCAGTGAGAAAAACATCACGGGGTGGTGCGCATTGTATGGGTGTGTGTTACATTACATTGACTAGTAGCAGTGAGAAAAACATCACGGGGTGGTGCGCATTGTATGGGTGTGTGTTACATTAGATTCACTAGTAGCAGTGAGAAAAACATCACGGGGTGGTGCGCATTGTATGGCTGTGTGTTACATTTGATTCACTAGTAGGAGTGAGAAAAACATCACGGGGTGGTGCGCATTGTATGGGTGTGTGTTACATTACATTCACTAGTAGCAGTGAGAAAAACATCACGGGGTGGTGCGCATTGTATGGGTGTGTGTTACATTACATTCACTAGTAGCAGTGAGAAAAACATCACGGGGTGGTGCGCATTGTATGGGTGTGTGTTACATTACATTCACTAGTAGCAGTGAGAAAAACATCACGGGGTGGTGCGCATTGTATGGGTGTGTGTTACATTACATTCACTAGTAGCAGTGAGAAAAACATCACGGGGTGGTGCGCCTTGTATGGGCGTGTGTTACATTACATTCACTAGTAGCAGTGAGAAAAACATCACGGGGTGGTGCGCCTTGTATGGGCGTGTGTTACATTACATTCACTAGTAGCAGTGAGAAAAACATCACGGGGTGGTGCGCATTGTATGGGCGTGTGTTACATTAGATTCACTAGTAGCAGTGAGAAAAACATCACGGGGTGGTGCGCATTGTATGGGTGTGTGTTACATTATATTCACTAGTAGCAGTGAGAAAAACATCACGTGGTGGTGCGCATTGTATGGGTGTGTGTTACATTAGATTCACTAGTAGCAGTGAGAAAAACATCACGGGGTGGTCCGCCTTGTATGGGTGTGTGTTACATTACATTCACCAGTAGGAGAGAGAAAAACATCAGGGGGTGGTGCGCCTTGTATGGGTGTGTGTTACATTACATTCACCAGTAGGAGTGAGAAAAACTTCACAGGGTGGTGAGCCTTGTATCGGTGTGTGTTACATTACATTCACCAGTAGGAGTGAGAAAAACATCACGGGGTGGTGCGCATTGTATGGGTGTGTGTTACATTACATTCACCAGTAGGAGTGAGAAAAACATCATGGGGTGGTGCGCATTGTATGGGTGTGTGTTACATTACATTCACTAGTAGGAGTGAGAAAAACATAACGGGGTGGTGCGCCTTGTATGGGTGTGTGTTACATTAGATTCACTAGTAGGAGTGAGAAAAACATCACGGGGTGGTGCGCATTGTATGGGTGTGTGTTACATTACATTCACTAGTAGGAGTGAGAAAATCATCACGGGGTGGTGCGCATTGTATGGGTGTGTGTTATATTAGATACACTAGTAGGAGTGAGAAAAACATCACGGGGTGGTGTGCATTGTATGGGTGTGTGTTACATTAGATTCACTAGTAGGAGTGAGAAAAACATCACGGGGTGGTGCGCATTGTATGGGTGTGTGTTACATTACATTCTCTAATAGGAGTGAGAAAAACATCACGGGGTGGTGCGCATTGTATGGGTGTGTGTTACATTAGATTCACTAGTAGGAGTGAGAAAAACATCACGGGGTGGTGCGCATTGTATGGGTGTGTGTTACATTACATTCACTAGTAGGAGTGAGAAAACATCACGGGGTGGTGCGCATTGTATGGGTGTGTGTTACATTAGATGCACTAGTAGGAGTGAGAAAAACATCACGGGGTGGTGCGCATTGTATGGGTGTGTGTTACATTACATTCACTAGTAGCAGTGAGAAAAACATCACGGGGTGGTGCGCATTGTATGGTTGTGTGTTACATTACATTCACTAGTAGCAGAGAGAAAAACATCACGGGGTGGTGCGCATTGTATGGGTGTGTGTTACATTACATTCACTAGTAGCAGTGAGAAAAACATCACGGGGTGGTGCGCATTGTATGGGCGTGTGTTACATTACATTCACTAGTAGCAGTGAGAAAAACATCACGGGGTGGTGCGCATTGTATGGGCGTGTGTTACATTACATTCACTAGTAGCAGTGAGAAAAACATCACGGGGTGGTGCGCCTTGTATGGGCGTGTGTTACATTACATTCACTAGTAGCAGTGAGAAAAACATCACGGGGTGGTGCGCATTGTATGGGCGTGTGTTACATTAGATTCACTAGTAGCAGTGAGAAAAACATCACGGGGTGGTGCGCATTGTATGGGCGTGTGTTACATTATATTCACTAGTAGCAGTGAGAAAAACATCACGGGGTGGTGCGCATTGTATGGGTGTGTGTTACATTAGATTCACTAGTAGCAGTGAGAAAAACATCACGGGGTGGTGCGCATTGTATGGGTGTGTGTTACATTAGATTCACTAGTAGCAGTGAGAAAAACATCACGGGGTGGTGCGCATTGTATGGGTGTGTGTTACATTACATTGACTAGTAGCAGTGAGAAAAACATCACGGGGTGGTGCGCATTGTATGGGTGTGTGTTACATTACATTGACTAGTAGCGGTGAGAAAAACATCACGGGGTGGTGCGCATTGTATGGGTGTGTGTTACATTAGATTCACTAGTAGCAGTGAGAAAAACATCACGGGGTGGTGCGCATTGTATGGCTGTGTGTTACATTTGATTCACTAGTAGGAGTGAGAAAAACATCACGGGGTGGTGCGCATTGTATGGGTGTGTGTTACATTACATTCACTAGTAGCAGTGAGAAAAACATCACGGGGTGGTGCGCATTGTATGGGTGTGTGTTACATTACATTCACTAGTAGCAGTGAGAAAAACATCACGGGGTGGTGCGCATTGTATGGGTGTGTGTTACATTACATTCACTAGTAGCAGTGAGAAAAACATCACGGGGTGGTGCGCATTGTATGGGTGTGTGTTACATTAGATTCACTAGTAGCAGTGAGAAAAACATCACGGGGTGGTGCGCATTGTATGGGTGTGTGTTACATTAGATTCACTAGTAGGAGTGAGAAAAACATCACGCGGTGGTGCGCATTGTATGGGTGTGTGTTACATTAGATTCACTAGTAGCAGTGAGAAAAACATCACGGGGTGGTGCGCATTGTATGGGTGTGTGTTACATTAGATTCACTAGTAGCAGTGAGAAAAACATCACGGGGTGGTGCGCATTGTATGGGTGTGTGTTACAATACATTCACTAGTAGCAGTGAGAAAAACATCACGGGGTGGTGCCCATTGTATGGGCGTGTGTTACATTAGATTCACTAGTAGCAGGGAGAAAAACATCACGGGGTGGTGCGCATTGTATGGGCGTGTGTTACATTATATTCACTAGTAGCAGTGAGAAAAACATCACGGGGTGGTGCGCATTGTATGGGTGTGTGTCACATTACATTCACTAGTAGCAGTGAGAAAAACATCACGGGGTGGTGCGCATTGTATGGGTGTGTGTCACATTACATTCACTAGTAGCAGTGAGAAAAACATCACGGGGTGGTGCGCATTGTATGGGTGTGTGTCACATTACATTCACTAGTAGCAGTGAGAAAAACATCACGGGGTGGTGCGCATTGTATGGGTGTGTGTCACATTACATTCACTAGTAGCAGTGAGAAAAACATCACGGGGTGGTGCGCATTGTATGGGTGTGTGTCACATTACATTCACTAGTAGCAGTGAGAAAAACATCACGGGGTGGTGCGCATTGTATGGGTGTGTGTTACATTACATTCACCAGTAGGAGTGAGAAAAACATCATGGGGTGGTGCGCATTGTATGGGTGTGTGTTACATTACATTCACCAGTAGGAGTGAGAAAAACATCACGGGGTGGTGAGCCTTGTATGGGTGTGTGTTACATTACATTCACCAGTAGGAGTGAGAAAAACATCACGGGGTGGTGCGCATTGTATGGGTGTGTGTTACATTACATTCACCAGTAGGAGTGAGAAAAACATCATGGGGTGGTGCGCATTGTATGGGTGTGTGTTACATTACATTCACTAGTAGGAGTGAGAAAAACATAACGGGGTGGTGCGCCTTGTATGGGTGTGTGTTACATTAGATTCACTAGTAGGAGTGAGAAAAACATCACGGGGTGGTGCGCATTGTATGGGTGTGTGTTACATTACATTCACTAGTAGGAGTGAGAAAATCATCACGGGGTGGTGCGCATTGTATGGGTGTGTGTTATATTAGATACACTAGTAGGAGTGAGAAAAACATCACGGGGTGGTGTGCATTGTATGGGTGTGTGTTACATTAGATTCACTAGTAGGAGTGAGAAAAACATCACGGGGTGGTGCGCATTGTATGGGTGTGTGTTACATTACATTCTCTAATAGGAGTGAGAAAAACATCACGGGGTGGTGCGCATTGTATGGGTGTGTGTTACATTAGATTCACTAGTAGGAGTGAGAAAAACATCACGGGGTGGTGCGCATTGTATGGGTGTGTGTTACATTACATTCACTAGTAGGAGTGAGAAAACATCACGGGGTGGTGCGCATTGTATGGGTGTGTGTTACATTAGATGCACTAGTAGGAGTGAGAAAAACATCACGGGGTGGTGCGCATTGTATGGGTGTGTGTTACATTACATTCACTAGTAGCAGTGAGAAAAACATCACGGGGTGGTGCGCATTGTATGGGTGTGTGTTACATTACATTCACTAGTAGCAGAGAGAAAAACATCACGGGGTGGTGCGCATTGTATGGGTGTGTGTTACATTACATTCACTAGTAGCAGTGAGAAAAACATCACGGGGTGGTGCGCATTGTATGGGCGTGTGTTACATTACATTCACTAGTAGCAGTGAGAAAAACATCACGGGGTGGTGCGCATTGTATGGGTGTGTGTTACATTACATTCACTAGTAGCAGTGAGAAAAACATCACGGGGTGGTGCGCCTTGTATGGGCGTGTGTTACATTACATTCACTAGTAGCAGTGAGAAAAACATCACGGGGTGGTGCGCATTGTATGGGCGTGTGTTACATTAGATTCACTAGTAGCAGTGAGAAAAACATCACGGGGTGGTGCGCATTGTATGGGCGTGTGTTACATTATATTCACTAGTAGCAGTGAGAAAAACATCACGGGGTGGTGCGCATTGTATGGGTGTGTGTTACATTAGATTCACTAGTAGCAGTGAGAAAAACATCACGGGGTGGTGCGCATTGTATGGGTGTGTGTTACATAAGATTCACTAGTAGCAGTGAGAAAAACATCACGGGGTGGTGCGCATTGTATGGGTGTGTGTTACATTACATTGACTAGTAGCAGTGAGAAAAACATCACGGGGTGGTGCGCATTGTATGGGTGTGTGTTACATTACATTGACTAGTAGCAGTGAGAAAAACATCACGGGGTGGTGCGCATTGTATGGGTGTGTGTTACATTAGATTCACTAGTAGCAGTGAGAAAAACATCACGGGGTGGTGCGCATTGTATGGCTGTGTGTTACATTTGATTCACTAGTAGGAGTGAGAAAAACATCACGGGGTGGTGCGCATTGTATGGGTGTGTGTTACATTACATTCACTAGTAGCAGTGAGAAAAACATCACGGGGTGGTGCGCATTGTATGGGTGTGTGTTACATTACATTCACTAGTAGCAGTGAGAAAAACATCACGGGGTGGTGCGCATTGTATGGGTGTGTGTTACATTACATTCACTAGTAGCAGTGAGAAAAACATCACGGGGTGGTGCGCATTGTATGGGTGTGTGTTACATTAGATTCACTAGTAGCAGTGAGAAAAACATCACGGGGTGGTGCGCATTGTATGGGTGTGTGTTACATTAGATTCACTAGTAGGAGTGAGAAAAACATCACGGGGTGGTGCGCATTGTATGGGTGTGTGTTACATTAGATTCACTAGTAGCAGTGAGAAAAACATCACGGGGTGGTGCGCATTGTATGGGTGTGTGTTACATTAGATTCACTAGTAGCAGTGAGAAAAACATCACGGGGTGGTGCGCATTGTATGGGTGTGTGTTACATTACATTCACTAGTAGCAGTGAGAAAAACATCACGGGGTGGTGCGCATTGTATGGGCGTGTGTTACATTAGATTCACTAGTAGCAGGGAGAAAAACATCACGGGGTGGTGCGCATTGTATGGGTGTGTGTTACATTATATTCACTAGTAGCAGTGAGAAAAACATCACGGGGTGGTGCGCATTGTATGGGTGTGTGTCACATTACATTCACTAGTAGCAGTGAGAAAAACATCACGGGGTGGTGCGCATTGTATGGGTGTGTGTCACATTACATTCACTAGTAGCAGTGAGAAAAACATCACGGGGTGGTGCGCATTGTATGGGTGTGTGTTACATTACATTCACTAGTAGCAGTGAGAAAAACATCACGGGGTGGTGCGCATTGTATGGGTGTGTGTTACATTACATTCACTAGTAGCAGTGAGAAAAACATCACGGGGTGGTGCGCATTGTATGGGTGTGTGTTACATTAGATTCACTAGTAGGAGTGAGAAAAACATCACGGGGTGGTGAACCTTGTATGGGTGTGTGTTACATTACATTCACTAGTAGGAGTGAGAAAAACATCACGGGGTGGTGCGCCTTGTATGGGTGTGTGTTACATTACATTCACTAGTAGGAGAGAGAAAAACATCACGGGGTTGTGCACCTTGTATGGGTGTGTGTTACATTACATTCACCAGTAGGAGTGAGAAAAACATCACGGGGTGGTGAGCCTTGTATGGGTGTGTGTTACATTACATTCACCAGTAGAAGTGAGAAAAACATCACGGGGTGGTGCGCATTGTATGGGTGTGTGTTACATTACATTCACTAGTAGGAGTGAGAAAAACATCACGGGGTGGTGCGCATTGTATGGGTGTGTGTTACATTACATTCACTAGTAGGAGTGAGAAAAACATAACGGGGTGGTGCGCCTTGTATGGGTGTGTGTTACATTAGATTCACTAGTAGGAGTGAGAAAAACATCACGGGGTGGTGCGCATTGTATGGGTGTGTGTTACATTACATTCTCTAGTAGGAGTGAGAAAAACATCACGGGGTGGTGCGCATTGTATGGGTGTGTGTTACATTAGATTCACTAGTAGGAGTGAGAAAAACATCACGGGGTGGTGCGCATTGTATGGGTGTGTGTTACATTACATTCACTAGTAGCAGTGAGAAAAACATCACGGGGTGGTGCGCATTGTATGGGTGTGTGTTACATTACATTCACTAGTAGCAGTGAGAAAAACATCACGGGGTGGTGCGCATTGTATGGGCGTGTGTTACATTACATTCACTAGTAGCAGTGAGAAAAACATCACGGGGTGGTGCGCCTTGTATGGGCGTGTGTTACATTACATTCACTAGTAGCAGTGAGAAAAACATCACGGGGTGGTGCGCATTGTATGGGCGTGTGTTACATTAGATTCACTAGTAGCAGTGAGAAAAACATCACGGGGTGGTGCGCATTGTATGGGTGTGTGTTACATTAGATTCACTAGTAGCAGTGAGAAAAACATCACGGGGTGGTGCGCCTTGTATGGGCGTGTGTTACATTACATTCACTAGTAGCAGTGAGAAAAACATCACGGGGTGGTGCGCATTGTATGGGCGTGTGTTACATTAGATTCACTAGTAGCAGTGAGAAAAACATCACGGGGTGGTGCGCATTGTATGGGCGTGTGTTACATTATATTCACTAGTAGCAGTGAGAAAAACATCACGGGGTGGTGCGCATTGTATGGGTGTGTGTTACATTAGATTCACTAGTAGCAGTGAGAAAAACATCACGGGGTGGTGCGCATTGTATGGGTGTGTGTTACATAAGATTCACTAGTAGCAGTGAGAAAAACATCACGGGGTGGTGCGCATTGTATGGGTGTGTGTTACATTACATTGACTAGTAGCAGTGAGAAAAACATCACGGGGTGGTGCGCATTGTATGGGTGTGTGTTACATTACATTGACTAGTAGCAGTGAGAAAAACATCACGGGGTGGTGCGCATTGTATGGGTGTGTGTTACATTAGATTCACTAGTAGCAGTGAGAAAAACATCACGGGGTGGTGCGCATTGTATGGCTGTGTGTTACATTTGATTCACTAGTAGGAGTGAGAAAAACATCACGGGGTGGTGCGCATTGTATGGGTGTGTGTTACATTACATTCACTAGTAGCAGTGAGAAAAACATCACGGGGTGGTGCGCATTGTATGGGTGTGTGTTACATTACATTCACTAGTAGCAGTGAGAAAAACATCACGGGGTGGTGCGCATTGTATGGGTGTGTGTTACATTACATTCACTAGTAGCAGTGAGAAAAACATCACGGGGTGGTGCGCATTGTATGGGTGTGTGTTACATTAGATTCACTAGTAGCAGTGAGAAAAACATCACGGGGTGGTGCGCATTGTATGGGTGTGTGTTACATTAGATTCACTAGTAGGAGTGAGAAAAACATCACGGGGTGGTGCGCATTGTATGGGTGTGTGTTACATTAGATTCACTAGTAGCAGTGAGAAAAACATCACGGGGTGGTGCGCATTGTATGGGTGTGTGTTACATTAGATTCACTAGTAGCAGTGAGAAAAACATCACGGGGTGGTGCGCATTGTATGGGTGTGTGTTACATTACATTCACTAGTAGCAGTGAGAAAAACATCACGGGGTGGTGCGCATTGTATGGGCGTGTGTTACATTAGATTCACTAGTAGCAGGGAGAAAAACATCACGGGGTGGTGCGCATTGTATGGGTGTGTGTTACATTATATTCACTAGTAGCAGTGAGAAAAACATCACGGGGTGGTGCGCATTGTATGGGTGTGTGTCACATTACATTCACTAGTAGCAGTGAGAAAAACATCACGGGGTGGTGCGCATTGTATGGGTGTGTGTCACATTACATTCACTAGTAGCAGTGAGAAAAACATCACGGGGTGGTGCGCATTGTATGGGTGTGTGTTACATTACATTCACTAGTAGCAGTGAGAAAAACATCACGGGGTGGTGCGCATTGTATGGGTGTGTGTTACATTACATTCACTAGTAGCAGTGAGAAAAACATCACGGGGTGGTGCGCATTGTATGGGTGTGTGTTACATTAGATTCACTAGTAGGAGTGAGAAAAACATCACGGGGTGGTGAACCTTGTATGGGTGTGTGTTACATTACATTCACTAGTAGGAGTGAGAAAAACATCACGGGGTGGTGCGCCTTGTATGGGTGTGTGTTACATTACATTCACTAGTAGGAGAGAGAAAAACATCACGGGGTTGTGCACCTTGTATGGGTGTGTGTTACATTACATTCACCAGTAGGAGTGAGAAAAACATCACGGGGTGGTGAGCCTTGTATGGGTGTGTGTTACATTACATTCACCAGTAGAAGTGAGAAAAACATCACGGGGTGGTGCGCATTGTATGGGTGTGTGTTACATTACATTCACTAGTAGGAGTCAGAAAAACATCACGGGGTGGTGCGCATTGTATGGGTGTGTGTTACATTACATTCACTAGTAGGAGTGAGAAAAACATAACGGGGTGGTGCGCCTTGTATGGGTGTGTGTTACATTAGATTCACTAGTAGGAGTGAGAAAAACATCACGGGGTGGTGCGCATTGTATGGGTGTGTGTTACATTACATTCACTAGTAGGAGTGAGAAAATCATCACGGGGTGGTGCGCATTGTATGGGTGTGTGTTATATTAGATTCACTAGTAGGAGTGAGAAAAACATCACGGGGTGGTGTGCATTGTATGGGTGTGTGTTACATTACATTCTCTAGTAGGAGTGAGAAAAACATCACGGGGTGGTGCGCATTGTATGGGTGTGTGTTACATTAGATTCACTAGTAGGAGTGAGAAAAACATCACGGGGTGGTGCGCATTGTATGGGTGTGTGTTACATTACATTCACTAGTAGCAGTGAGAAAAACATCACGGGGTGGTGCGCATTGTATGGGTGTGTGTTACATTACATTCACTAGTAGCAGTGAGAAAAACATCACGGGGTGGTGCGCATTGTATGGGCGTGTGTTACATTACATTCACTAGTAGCAGTGAGAAAAACATCACGGGGTGGTGCGCCTTGTATGGGCGTGTGTTACATTACATTCACTAGTAGCAGTGAGAAAAACATCACGGGGTGGTGCGCATTGTATGGGCGTGTGTTACATTAGATTCACTAGTAGCAGTGAGAAAAACATCACGGGGTGGTGCGCATTGTATGGGTGTGTGTTACATTATATTCACTAGTAGCAGTGAGAAAAACATCACGGGGTGGTGCGCATTGTATGGGTGTGTGTTACATTAGATTCACTAGTAGCAGTGAGAAAAACATCACGGGGTGGTGCGCATTGTATGGGTGTGTGTTACATTACATTGACTAGTAGCAGTGAGAAAAACATCACGGGGTGGTGCGCATTGTATGGGTGTGTGTTACATTAGATTCACTAGTAGCAGTGAGAAAAACATCACGGGGTGGTGCGCATTGTATGGGTGTGTGTTACATTAGATTCACTAGTAGCAGTGAGAAAAACATCACGGGGTGGTGCGCATTGTATGGATGTGTGTTACATTTGATTCACTAGTAGGAGTGAGAAAAACATCACGGGGTGGTGCGCATTGTATGGGTGTGTGTTACATTAGATTCACTAGTAGGAGTGAGAAAAACATCACGGGGTGGTGCGCATTGTATGGGTGTGTGTTACATTACATTCACTAGTAGCAGTGAGAAAAACATCACGGGGTGGTGCGCATTGTATGGGTGTGTGTTACATTACATTCACTAGTAGCAGTGAGAAAAACATCACGGGGTGGTGCGCATTGTTTGGGTGTGTGTTACATTACATTCACTAGTAGCAGTGAGAAAAACTTCACGGGGTGGTGCGCATTGTATGGGTGTGTGGTACATTAGATTCACTAGTAGCAGTGAGAAAAACATCACGGGGTGGTGCGCATTGTATGGGTGTGTGTTACATTAGATTCACTAGAAGGAGTGAGAAAAACATCACGGGGTGGTGCGCATTGTATGGGTGTGTGTTACATTAGATTCACTAGTAGCAGTGAGAAAAACATCACGGGGTGGTGCGCATTGTATGGGTGTGTGTTACATTAGATTCACTAGTAGCAGTGAGAAAAACATCACGGGGTGGTGCGCATTGTATGGGTGTGTGTTACATTACATTCACTAGTAGCAGTGAGAAAAACATCACGGGGTGGTGCGCATTGTATGGGCGTGTGTTACATTAGATTCACTAGTAGCAGGGAGAAAAACATCACGGGGTGGTGCGCATTGTATGGCTGTGTGTTACATTATATTCACTAGTAGCAGTGAGAAAAACATCACGGGGTGGTGCGCATTGTATGGGTGTGTGTCACATTACATTCACTAGTAGCAGTGAGAAAAACATCACGGGGTGGTGCGCATTGTATGGGTGTGTGTCACATTAGATTCACTAGTAGCAGTGAGAAAAACATCACGGGGTGGTGCGCATTGTATGGGTGTGTGTTACATTACATTCACTAGTAGCAGTGAGAAAAACATCACGGGGTGGTGCGCATTGTATGGGTGTGTGTTACATTACATTGACTAGTAGCAGTGAGAAAAACATCACGGGGTGGTGCGCATTGTATGGGTGTGTGTTACATTACATTCACTAGTAGGAGTGAGAAAAACATCACGGGGTGGTGCGCCTTGTATGGGTGTGTGTTACATTACATTCACTAGTAGGAGTGAGAAAAACATCACGGGGTGGTGCGCCTTGTATGGGTGTGTGTTACATTACATTCACTAGTAGGAGAGAGAAAAACATCAAGGGGTTGTGCGCCTTGTATGGGTGTGTGTTACATTACATTCACCAGTAGGAGTGAGAAAAACATCACGGGGTGGTGAGCCTTGTATGGGTGTGTGTTACATTACATTCACCAGTAGGAGTGAGAAAAACATCACGGGGTGGTGCGCATTGTATGGGTGTGTGTTACATTACATTCACTAGTAGGAGTGAGAAAAACATCACGGGGTGGTGCGCATTGTATGGGTGTGTGTTACATTACATTCACTAGTAGGAGTGAGAAAAACATAACGGGGTTGTGAGCCTTGTATGGGTGTGTGTTACATTAGATTCACTAGTAGGAGTGAGAAAAACATCACGGGGTGGTGCGCATTGTATGGGTGTGTGTTACATTACGTTCACTAGTAGAAGTGAGAAAATCATCACGGGGTGGTGCGCATTGTATGGGTGTGTGTTATATTAGATACACTAGTAGGAGTGAGAAAAACATCACGGGGTGGTGTGCATTGTATGGGTGTGTGTTACATTACATTCTCTAGTAGGAGTGAGAAAAACATCACGGGGTGGTGCGCATTGTATGGGTGTGTGTTACATTAGATTCACTAGTAGGAGTGAGAAAAACATCACGGGGTGGTGCGCATTGTATGGGTGTGTGTTACATTACATTCACTAGTAGGAGTGAGAAAAACATCACGGGGTGGTGCGCATTGTATGGGTGTGTGTCACATTACATGCACTAGTAGGAGTGAGAAAAACATCACGGGGTGGTGCTCATTGTATGGGTGTGTGTTACATTACATTCACTAGTAGCAGTGAGAAAAACATCACGGGGTGGTGCGCATTGTATGGGTGTGTGTTACATTACATTCACTAGTAGCAGTGAGAAAAACATCACGGGGTGGTGCGCATTGTATGGGTGTGTGTTACATTAGATTCACTAGTAGGAGTGAGAAAAACATCACGGGGTGGTGCGCATTGTATGGGTGTGTGTTACATTACATTCACTAGTAGGAGTGAGAAAAACATCACGGGGTGGTGCGCATTGTATGGGTGTGTGTTACATTACATGCACTAGTAGGAGTGAGAAAAACATCACGGGGTGGTGCTCATTGTATGGGTGTGTGTTACATTACATTCACTAGTAGCAGTGAGAAAAACATCACGGGGTGGTGCGCATTGTATGGGTGTGTGTTACATTACATTCACTAGTAGCAGTGAGAAAAACATCACGGGGTGGTGCGCATTGTATGGGCGTGTGTTACATTAGATTCACTATTAGCAGTGAGAAAAACATGACGGGGTGGTGCGCCTTGTATGGGCGTGTGTTACATTAGATTCACTAGTAGGAGTGAGAAAAACATCACGGGGTGGTGCGCCTTGTATGGGTGTGTGTTACATTACATTCACTAGTAGGAGTGAGAAAAACATCACGGGGTGGTGCGCCTTGTATGGGTGTGTGTTACATTACATTCACTAGTAGGAGTGGGAAAAACATCACGGGGTGGTGCGCCTTGTATGGGTGTGTGTTACATTACATTCACAAGTAGGAGTGAGAAAAACATCACGGGGTGGTGCGCCTTGTATGGGTGTGTGTTACATTACATTCACCAGTAGGAGTGAGAAAAACATCACGGGGTGGTGCGCCTTGTATGGGTGTGTGTTACATTAGATTCACCAGTAGGAGTGAGAAAAACATCACGGGGTGGTGCGCTTGTATGGGTGTGTGTTACATTAGATTCACTAGTAGGAGTGAGAAAAACATCACGGGGTGGTGCGCATTGTATGGGTGTGTGTTACATTAGATTCACTAGTAGGAGTGAGAAAAACATCACGGGGTGGTGCGCATTGTATGGGTGTGTGTTACATTAGATTCACTAGTAGCAGTAAGAAAAACATCACGGGGTGGTGCGCATTGTATGGGTGTGTGTTACATTAGATTCACTAGTAGCAGTGAGAAAAACATCACGGGGTGGTGCGCATTGTATGGGTGTGTGTTACATTAGATTCACTAGTAGCAGTGAGAAAAACATCACGGGGTGGTGCGCATTGTATGGGTGTGTGTTACATTAGATTCACTAGTAGCAGTGAGAAAAACATCACGGGGTGGTGCGCATTGTATGGGTGTGTGTTACATTAGATTCACTAGTAGCAGTGAGAAAAACATCACGGGGTGGTGCGCATTGTATGGGTGTGTGTTACATTAGATTCACTAGTAGGAGGGAGAAAAACATCACGGGGTGGGGCGCATTGTATGGGTGTGTGTTACATTAGATTCACTAGTAGCAGTGAGAAAAACATCACGGGGTGGTGCGCATTGTATGGGTGTGTGTTACATTAGATTCACTAGTAGGAGTGAGAAAAACATCACGGGGTGGTGCGCATTGTATGTGTGTGTGTTACATTAGATTTACTAGTAGGAGTGAGAAAAACATCACGGGGTGGTGCGCATTGTATGGGTGTGTGTTACATTACATTTACTATTAGGAGTGAGAAAAACATCACGGGGTGGTGCGCATTGTATGGGTGTGTGTTACATTAGATGCACTAGTAGGAGTGAGAAAAACATCACGGGGTGGTGCGCATTGTATGGGTGTGTGTTACATTACATTCACTAGTAGCAGTGAGAAAAACATCACGGGGTGGTGCGCATTGTATGGGTGTGTGTTACATTACATTCACTAGTAGCAGTGAGAAAAACATCACGGGGTGGTGCGCATTGTATGGGTGTGTGTTACATTACATTCACTAGTAGCAGTGAGAAAAACATCACGGGGTGGTGCGCATTGTATGGGTGTGTGTTACATTACATTCACTAGTAGCAGTGAGAAAAACATCACGGGGTGGTGCGCATTGTATGGGCGTGTGTTACATTACATTCACTAGTAGCAGTGAGAAAAACATCACGGGGTGGTGCGCCTTGTATGGGCGTGTGTTACATTACATTCACTAGTAGCAGTGAGAAAAACATCACGGGGTGGTGCGCCTTGTATGGGCGTGTGTTACATTAGATTCAGTAGTAGCAGTGAGAAAAACATTACGGGGTGGTGCGCCTTGTATGGGCGTGTGTTACATTAGATTCACTAGTAGCAGTGAGAAAAACATGACGGTGTGGTGCGCCTTGTATGGGCGTGTGTTACATTAGATTCACTAGTAGGAGTGAGAAAAACATCACGGGGTGGTGCGCCTTGTATGGGTGTGTGTTACATTACATTCACTAGTAGGAGTGAGAAAAACATCACGGGGTGGTGCGCCTTGTATGGGTGTGTGTTACATTACATTCACTAGTAGGAGTGGGAAATACATCACGGGGTCGTGCGCCTTGTATGGGTGTGTGTTACATTACATTCACCAGTAGGAGTGAGAAAAACATCACGGGGTGGTGTGCCTTGTATGGGTGTGTGTTACATTAGATTCACCAGTAGGAGTGAGAAAAACATCACGGGGTGGTGCGCTTGTATGGGTGTGTGTTACATTAGATTCACTAGTAGGAGTGAGAAAAACATCACGGGGTGGTGCGCCTTGTATGGGTGTGTGTTACATTAGATTCACCAGTAGGAGTGAGAAAAACATCACGGGGTGGTGCGCTTGTATGGGTGTGTGTTACATTAGATTCACTAGTAGGAGTGAGAAAAACATCACGGGGTGGGGCGCATTGTATGGGTGTGTGTTACATTAGATTCACTAGTAGGAGTGAGAAAAACATCACGGGGTGGTGCGCATTGTATGGGTGTGTGTTACATTAGATTCACTAGTAGCAGTGAGAAAAACATCACGGGGTGGTGCGCATTGTATGGGTGTGTGTTACATTAGATTCACTAGTAGCAGTGAGAAAAACATCACGGGGTGGTGCGCATTGTATGGGTGTGTGTTACATTAGATTCACTAGTAGCAGTGAGAAAAACATCACGGTTTGGTGCGCATTGTATGGGTGTGTGTTACATTAGATTCACTAGTAGGAGGGAGAAAAACATCACGGGGTGGTGCGCATTGTATGGGTGTGTGTTACATTAGATTCACTAGTAGCAGTGAGAAAAACATCACGGGGTGGTGCGCATTGTATGGGTGTGTGTTACATTAGATTCACTAGTAGGAGTGAGAAAAACATCACGGGGTGGTGCGCATTGTATGTGTGTGTGTTACATTAGATTCACTAGTAGGAGTGAGAAAAACATCACGGGGTGGTGCGCATTGTATGGGTGTGTGTTACATTACATTCACTAGTAGGAGTGAGAAAAACATCACGGGGTGGTGCGCATTGTATGGGTGTGTGTTACATTAGATGCACTAGTAGGAGTGAGAAAAACATCACGGGGTGGTGCGCATTGTATGGGTGTGTGTTACATTACATTCACTAGTAGCAGTGAGAAAAACATCACGGGGTGGTGCGCATTGTATGGGTGTGTGTTACATTACATTCACTAGTAGCAGTGAGAAAAACATCACGGGGTGGTGCGCATTGTATGGGTGTGTGTTACATTAGATTCACTAGTAGCAGTGAGAAAAACATCACGGGGTGGTGCGCATTGTTTGGGTGTGTGTTACATTAGATTCACTAGTAGCAGTGAGAAAAACATCACGGGGTGGTGCGCATTGTATGGGTGTGTGTTACATTAGATTCACTAGTAGCAGTGAGAAAAACATGACGGGGTGGTGCGCATTGTATGGGTGTGTGTTACATTACATTCACTAGTAGCAGTGAGAAAAACATCACGGGGTGGTGCGCATTGTATGGGTGTGTGTTACATTACATTCACTAGTAGCAGTGAGAAAAACATCACGGGGTGGTGCGCATTGTATGGGTGTGTGTTACATTAGATTCACTAGTAGCAGTGAGAAAAACATCACGGGGTGGTGCGCATTGTAGGGGTGTGTGTTACATTACATTCACTAGTAGCAGTGAGAAAAACATCACGGGGTGGTGCGCATTGTATGGGTGTGTGTTACATTACATTCACTAGTAGCAGTGAGAAAAACATCACGGGGTGGTGCGCATTGTATGGGCGTGTGTTACATTAGATTCACTATTAGCAGTGAGAAAAACATGACGGGGTGGTGCGCCTTGTATGGGCGTGTGTTACATTAGATTCACTAGTAGGAGTGAGAAAAACATCACGGGGTGGTGCGCATTGTATGGGTGTGTGTTACATTACATTCACTAGTAGGAGTGAGAAAAACATCACGGGGTGGTGCGCATTGTATGGGTGTGTGTTACATTACATTCACTAGTAGGAGTGAGAAAAACATCACGGGGTGGTGCGCATTGTATGGGTGTGTGTTACATTACATTCACTAGTAGGAGTGAGAAAAACATCACGGGGTGGTGCGCATTGTATGGGCGTGTGTTACATTAGATTCACTATTAGCAGTGAGAAAAACATGACGGGGTGGTGCGCCTTGTATGGGCGTGTGTTACATTAGATTCACTAGTAGGAGTGAGAAAAACATCACGGGGTGGTGCGCATTGTATGGGTGTGTGTTACATTAGATTCACTAGTAGGAGTGAGAAAAACATCACGGGGTGGTGCGCATTGTATGGGTGTGTGTTACATTACATTCACTAGTAGGAGTGAGAAAAACATCACGGGGTGGTGCGCATTGTATGGGTGTGTGTTACATTACATTCACTAGTAGGAGTGAGAAAAACATCACGGGGTGGTGCGCCTTGTATGGGTGTGTGTTACATTACATTCACTAGTAGGAGTGGGAAAAACATCACGGGGTGGTGCGCCTTGTATGGGTGTGTGTTACATTACATTCACAAGTAGGAGTGAGAAAAACATCACGGGGTGGTGCGCCTTGTATGGGTGTGTGTTACATTACATTCACCAGTAGGAGTGAGAAAAACATCACGGGGTGGTGCGCCTTGTATGGGTGTGTGTTACATTAGATTCACCAGTAGGAGTGAGAAAAACATCACGGGGTGGTGCGCTTGTATGGGTGTGTGTTACATTAGATTCACTAGTAGGAGTGAGAAAAACATCACGGGGTGGTGCGCATTGTATGGGTGTGTGTTACATTAGATTCACTAGTAGGAGTGAGAAAAACATCACGGGGTGGTGCGCATTGTATGGGTGTGTGTTACATTAGATTCACTAGTAGCAGTGAGAAAAACATCACGGGGTGGTGCGCATTGTATGGGTGTGTGTTACATTAGATTCACTAGTAGCAGTGAGAAAAACATCACGGGGTGGTGCGCATTGTATGGGTGTGTGTTACATTAGATTCACTAGTAGCAGTGAGAAAAACATCACGGGGTGGTGCGCATTGTATGGGTGTGTGTTACATTAGATTCACTAGTAGCAGTGAGAAAAACATCACGGGGTGGTGCGCATTGTATGGGTGTGTGTTACATTAGATTCACTAGTAGCAGTGAGAAAAACATCAAGGGGTGGTGCGCATTGTATGGGTGTGTGTTACATTAGATTCACTAGTAGGAGGGAGAAAAACATCACGGGGTGGGGCGCATTGTATGGGTGTGTGTTACATTACATTTACTAGTAGGAGTGAGAAAAACATCACGGGGTGGTGCGCATTGTATGGGTGTGTGTTACATTACATTTACTAGTAGGAGTGAGAAAAACATCACGGGGTGGTGCGCATTGTATGGGTGTGTGTTACATTAGATGCACTAGTAGGAGTGAGAAAAACATCACGGGGTGGTGCGCATTGTATGGGTGTGTGTTACATTACATTTACTAGTAGGAGTGAGAAAAACATCACGGGGTGGTGCGCATTGTATGGGTGTGTGTTACATTAGATGCACTAGTAGGAGTGAGAAAAACATCACGGGGTGGTGCGCATTGTATGGGTGTGTGTTACATTACATTTACTAGTAGGAGTGAGAAAAACATCACGGGGTGGTGCGCATTGTATGGGTGTGTGTTACATTAGATGCACTAGTAGGAGTGAGAAAAACATCACGGGGTGGTGCGCATTGTATGGGTGTGTGTTACATTACATTCACTAGTAGCAGTGAGAAAAACATCACGGGGTGGTGCGCATTGTATGGGTGTGTGTTACATTACATTCACTAGTAGCAGTGAGAAAAACATCACGGGGTGGTGCGCATTGTATGGGTGTGTGTTACATTACATTCACTAGTAGCAGTGAGAAAAACATCACGGGGTGGTGCGCATTGTATGGGTGTGTGTTACATTACATTCACTAGTAGCAGTGAGAAAAACATCACGGGGTGGTGCGCATTGTATGGGTGTGTGTTACATTACATTCACTAGTAGCAGTGAGAAAAACATCACGGGGTGGTGCGCATTGTATGGGCGTGTGTTACATTACATTCACTAGTAGCAGTGAGAAAAACATCACGGGGTGGTGCGCCTTGTATGGGCGTGTGTTACATTACATTCACTAGTAGCAGTGAGAAAAACATCACGGGGTGGTGCGCCTTGTATGGGCGTGTGTTACATTAGATTCAGTAGTAGCAGTGAGAAAAACATTACGGGGTGGTGCGCCTTGTATGGGCGTGTGTTACATTAGATTCACTAGTAGCAGTGAGAAAAACATGACGGTGTGGTGCGCCTTGTATGGGCGTGTGTTACATTAGATTCACTAGTAGGAGTGAGAAAAACATCACGGGGTGGTGCGCCTTGTATGGGTGTGTGTTACATTACATTCACTAGTAGGAGTGAGAAAAACATCACGGGGTGGTGCGCCTTGTATGGGTGTGTGTTACATTACATTCACCAGTAGGAGTGGGAAAAACATCACGGGGTGGTGCGCCTTGTATGGGTGTGTGTTACATTACATTCACCAGTAGGAGTGAGAAAAACATCACGGGGTGGTGCGCCTTGTATGGGTGTGTGTTACATTAGATTCACTAGTAGGAGTGAGAAAAACATCACGGGGTGGTGCGCTTGTATGGGTGTGTGTTACATTAGATTCACTAGTAGGAGTGAGAAAAACATCACGGGGTGGTGCGCCTTGTATGGGTGTGTGTTACATTAGATTCACCAGTAGGAGTGAGAAAAACATCACGGGGTGGTGCGCTTGTATGGGTGTGTGTTACATTAGATTCACTAGTAGGAGTGAGAAAAACATCACGGGGTGGTGCGCATTGTATGGGTGTGTGTTACATTACATTCACTAGTAGCAGTGAGAAAAACATCACGGGGTGGTGCGCATTGTATGGGTGTGTGTTACATTACATTCACTAGTAGGAGTGAGAAAAACATCACGGGGTGGTGCGCATTGTATGGGTGTGTGTTACATTACATTCACTAGTAGGAGTGAGAAAAACATCACGGGGTGGTGCGCATTGTATGGGGGTGTGTTACATTAGATTCACTAGTAGGAGTGAGAAAAACATCACGGGGTGGTGCGCATTGTATGGGTGTGTGTTACATTAGATTCACTAGTAGCAGTGAGAAAAACATCACGGGGTGGTGCGCATTGTATGGGTGTGTGTTACATTAGATTCACTAGTAGCAGTGAGAAAAACATCACGGGGTGGTGCGCATTGTATGGGTGTGTGTTACATTACATTCACTAGTAGCAGTGAGAAAAACATCACGGGGTGGTGCGCATTGTATGGGTGTGTGTTACATTAGATTCACTAGTAGCAGTGAGAAAAACATCACGGGGTGGTGCGCATTGTATGGGTGTGTGTTACATTAGATTCACTAGTAGCAGTGAGAAAAACATCACGGTTTGGTGCGCATTGTATGGGTGTGTGTTACATTAGATTCACTAGTAGGAGGGAGAAAAACATCACGGGGTGGTGCGCATTGTATGGGTGTGTGTTACATTAGATTCACTAGTAGCAGTGAGAAAAACATCACGGGGTGGTGCGCATTGTATGGGTGTGTGTTACATTAGATTCACTAGTAGGAGTGAGAAAAACATCACGGGGTGGTGCGCATTGTATGTGTGTGTGTTACATTAGATTCACTAGTAGGAGTGAGAAAAACATCACGGGGTGGTGCGCATTGTATGGGTGTGTGTTACATTACATTCACTAGTAGGAGTGAGAAAAACATCACGGGGTGGTGCGCATTGTATGGGTGTGTGTTACATTAGATGCACTAGTAGGAGTGAGAAAAACATCACGGGGTGGTGCGCATTGTATGGGTGTGTGTTACATTACATTCACTAGTAGCAGTGAGAAAAACATCACGGGGTGGTGCGCATTGTATGGGTGTGTGTTACATTACATTCACTAGTAGCAGTGAGAAAAACATCACGGGGTGGTGCGCATTGTATGGGTGTGTGTTACATTAGATTCACTAGTAGCAGTGAGAAAAACATCACGGGGTGGTGCGCATTGTTTGGGTGTGTGTTACATTAGATTCACTAGTAGCAGTGAGAAAAACATCACGGGGTGGTGCGCATTGTATGGGTGTGTGTTACATTAGATTCACTAGTAGCAGTGAGAAAAACATGACGGGGTGGTGCGCATTGTATGGGTGTGTGTTACATTACATTCACTAGTAGCAGTGAGAAAAACATCACGGGGTGGTGCGCATTGTATGGGTGTGTGTTACATTACATTCACTAGTAGCAGTGAGAAAAACATCACGGGGTGGTGCGCATTGTATGGGTGTGTGTTACATTAGATTCACTAGTAGGAGTGAGAAAAACATCACGGGGTGGTGCGCATTGTATGGGTGTGTGTCACATTAGATTCACTAGTAGGAGTGAGAAAAACATCACGGGGTGGTGCGCATTGTATGGGTGTGTGTCTCATTAGATTCCCTAGTAGGAGTGAGAAAAACATCACGGGGTGGTGCGCATTGTATGGGTGTGTGTCACATTACATTCCCTAGTAGCAGTGAGAAAAACATCACGGGGTGGTGCGCATTGTATGGGTGTGTGTCACATTACATTCACTAGTAGCAGTGAGAAAAACATCACGGGGTGGTGCGCATTGTATGGGTGTGTGTTACATTACATTCACTAGTAGCAGTGAGAAAAACATCACGGGGTGGTGCGCATTGTATGGGTGTGTGTTACATTACATTCACTAGTAGCAGTGAGAAAAACATCACGGGGTGGTGCGCATTGTATGGGCGTGTGTTACATTACATTCACTAGTAGCAGTGAGAAAAACATCACGGGGTGGTGCGCCTTGTATGGGCGTGTGTTACATTACATTCACTAGTAGCAGTGAGAAAAACATCACGGGGTGGTGCGCCTTGTATGGGCGTGTGTTACATTAGATTCAGTAGTAGCAGTGAGAAAAACATTACGGGGTGGTGCGCCTTGTATGGGCGTGTGTTACATTAGATTCACTAGTAGCAGTGAGAAAAACATGACGGTGTGGTGCGCCTTGTATGGGCGTGTGTTACATTAGATTCACTAGTAGGAGTGAGAAAAACATCACGGGGTGGTGCGCCTTGTATGGGTGTGTGTTACATTACATTCACTAGTAGGAGTGAGAAAAACATCACGGGGTGGTGCGCCTTGTATGGGTGTGTGTTACATTACATTCACTAGTAGGAGTGGGAAAAACATCACGGGGTGGTGCGCCTTGTATGGGTGTGTGTTACATTACATTCACCAGTAGGAGTGAGAAAAACACCACGGGGTGGTGCGCCTTGTATGGGTGTGTGTTACATTAGATTCACCAGTAGGAGTGAGAAAAACATCACGGGGTGGTGCGCTTGTATGGGTGTGTGTTACATTAGATTCACTAGTAGGAGTGAGAAAAACATCACGGGGTGGTGCGCCTTGTATGGGTGTGTGTTACATTAGATTCACCAGTAGGAGTGAGAAAAACATCACGGGGTGGTGCGCTTGTATGGGTGTGTGTTACATTAGATTCACTAGTAGGAGTGAGAAAAACATCACGGGGTGGTGCGCATTGTATGGGTGTGTGTTACATTAGATTCACTAGTAGGAGTGAGAAAAACATCACGGGGTGGTGCGCATTGTATGGGTGTGTGTTACATTAGATTCACTAGTAGCAGTGAGAAAAACATCACGGGGTGGTGCGCATTGTATGGGTGTGTGTTACATTAGATTCACTAGTAGCAGTGAGAAAAACATCACGGGGTGGTGCGCATTGTATGGGTGTGTGTTACATTAGATTCACTAGTAGCAGTGAGAAAAACATCACGGGGTGGTGCGCATTGTATGGGTGTGTGTTACATTAGATTCACTAGTAGCAGTGAGAAAAACATCACGGGGTGGTGCGCATTGTATGGGTGTGTGTTACATTAGATTCACTAGTAGCAGTGAGAAAAACATCACGGTTTGGTGCGCATTGTATGGGTGTGTGTTACATTAGATTCACTAGTAGGAGGGAGAAAAACATCACGGGGTGGTGCGCATTGTATGGGTGTGTGTTACATTAGATTCACTAGTAGCAGTGAGAAAAACATCACGGGGTGGTGCGCATTGTATGGGTGTGTGTTACATTAGATTCACTAGTAGGAGTGAGAAAAACATCACGGGGTGGTGCGCATTGTATGTGTGTGTGTTACATTAGATTCACTAGTAGGAGTGAGAAAAACATCACGGGGTGGTGCGCATTGTATGGGTGTGTGTTACATTACATTCACTAGTAGGAGTGAGAAAAACATCACGGGGTGGTGCGCATTGTATGGGTGTGTGTTACATTAGATGCACTAGTAGGAGTGAGAAAAACATCACGGGGTGGTGCGCATTGTATGGGTGTGTGTTACATTACATTCACTAGTAGCAGTGAGAAAAACATCACGGGGTGGTGCGCATTGTATGGGTGTGTGTTACATTACATTCACTAGTAGCAGTGAGAAAAACATCACGGGGTGGTGCGCATTGTATGGGTGTGTGTTACATTAGATTCACTAGTAGCAGTGAGAAAAACATCACGGGGTGGTGCGCATTGTTTGGGTGTGTGTTACATTAGATTCACTAGTAGCAGTGAGAAAAACATCACGGGGTGGTGCGCATTGTATGGGTGTGTGTTACATTAGATTCACTAGTAGCAGTGAGAAAAACATGACGGGGTGGTGCGCATTGTATGGGTGTGTGTTACATTACATTCACTAGTAGCAGTGAGAAAAACATCACGGGGTGGTGCGCATTGTATGGGTGTGTGTTACATTACATTCACTAGTAGCAGTGAGAAAAACATCACGGGGTGGTGCGCATTGTATGGGTGTGTGTTACATTAGATTCACTAGTAGCAGTGAGAAAAACATCACGGGGTGGTGCGCATTGTATGGGTGTGTGTTACATTACATTCACTAGTAGCAGTGAGAAAAACATCACGGGGTGGTGCGCATTGTATGGGTGTGTGTTACATTACATTCACTAGTAGCAGTGAGAAAAACATCACAGTGTGGTGCGCATTGTATGGGTGTGTGTTACATTACATTCACTAGTAGCAGTGAGAAAAACATCACGGGGTGGTGCGCATTGTATGGGTGTGTGTTACATTAGATTCACTAGTAGCAGTGAGAAAAACATCACGGGGTGGTGCGCATTGTATGGCTGTGTGTTACATTTGATTCACTAGTAGGAGTGAGAAAAACATCACGGGGTGGTGCGCATTGTATGGGTGTGTGTTACATTAGATTCACTAGTAGGAGTGAGAAAAACATCACGGGGTGGTGCGCATTGTATGGGTGTGTGTCACATTAGATTCACTAGTAGGAGTGAGAAAAATATCACGGGGTGGTGCGCATTGTATGGGTGTGTGTCTCATTAGATTCCCTAGTAGGAGTGAGAAAAACATCACGGGGTGGTGCGCATTGTATGGGTGTGTGTCACATTACATTCCCTAGTAGCAGTGAGAAAAACATCACGGGGTGGTGCGCATTGTATGGGTGTGTGTCACATTACATTCACTAGTAGCAGTGAGAAAAACATCACGGGGTGGTGCGCATTGTATGGGTGTGTGTCACATTACATTCACTAGTAGCAGTGAGAAAAACATCACGGGGTGGTGCGCATTGTATGGGTGTGTGTCACATTACATTCACTAGTAGCAGTGAGAAAAACATCACGGGGTGGTGCGCCTTGTATGGGTGTGTGTTACATTACATTCACTAGTAGCAGTGAGAAAAACATCACGGGGTGGTGCGCATTGTATGGGTGTGTGTTACATTACATTCACTAGTAGCAGTGAGAAAAAAATCACGGGGTGGTGCGCATTGTATCGGTGTGTGTTACATTAGATTCACTAGTAGGAGTGAGAAAAACATCACGGGGTGGTGCGCCTTGTATGGGTGTGTGTTACATTACATTCACTAGTAGGAGTGAGAAAAACATCACGGGGTGATGCGCCTTGTATGGGTGTGTGTTACATTACATTCACCAGTAGGAGAGAGAAAAACATCAGCGGGTGGTGCGCCTTGTATGGGTGTGTGTTACATTACATTCACCAGTAGGAGTGAGAAAAACATCACAGGGTGGTGAGCCTTGTATGGGTGTGTGTTACATTACATTCACCAGTAGGAGTGAGAAAAACATCACGGGGTGGTGCGCATTGTATGGGTGTGTGTTACATTACATTCACCAGTAGGAGTGAGAAAAACATCACGGGGTGGTGCGCATTGTATGGGTGTGTGTTACATTACATTCACTAGTAGCAGTGAGAAAAACATCACAGTGTGGTGCGCATTGTATGGGTGTGTGTTACATTACATTCACTAGTAGCAGTGAGAAAAACATCACGGGGTGGTGCGCATTGTATGGGTGTGTGTTACATTAGATTCACTAGTAGCAGTGAGAAAAACATCACGGGGTGGTGCGCATTGTATGGCTGTGTGTTACATTTGATTCACTAGTAGGCGTGAGAAAAACATCACGGGGTGGTGCGCATTGTATGGGTGTGTGTTACATTAGATTCACTAGTAGGAGTGAGAAAAACATCACGGGGTGGTGCGCATTGTATGGGTGTGTGTCACATTAGATTCACTAGTAGGAGTGAGAAAAACATCACGGGGTGGTGCGCATTGTATGGGTGTGTGTCTCATTAGATTCCCTAGTAGGAGTGAGAAAAACATCACGGGGTGGTGCGCATTGTATGGGTGTGTGTCACATTACATTCCCTAGTAGCAGTGAGAAAAACATCACGGGGTGGTGCGCATTGTATGGGTGTGTGTCACATTACATTCACTAGTAGCAGTGAGAAAAACATCACGGGGTGGTGCGCATTGTATGGGTGTGTGTCACATTACATTCACTAGTAGCAGTGAGAAAAACATCACGGGGTGGTGCGCATTGTATGGGTGTGTGTCACATTACATTCACTAGTAGCAGTGAGAAAAACATCACGGGGTGGTGCGCCTTGTATGGGTGTGTGTTACATTACATTCACTAGTAGCAGTGAGAAAAACATCACGGGGTGGTGCGCATTGTATGGGTGTGTGTTACATTACATTCACTAGTAGCAGTGAGAAAAACATCACGGGGTGGTGCGCATTGTATCGGTGTGTGTTACATTAGATTCACTAGTAGGAGTGAGAAAAACATCACGGGGTGGTGCGCCTTGTATGGGTGTGTGTTACATTACATTCACTAGTAGGAGTGAGAAAAACATCACGGGGTGGTGCGCTTTGTATGGGTGTGTGTTACATTACATTCACCAGTAGGAGAGAGAAAAACATCAGGGGGTGGTGCGCCTTGTATGGGTGTGTGTTACATTACATTCACCAGTAGGAGTGAGAAAAACATCACAGGGTGGTGAGCCTTGTATGGGTGTGTGTTACATTACATTCACCAGTAGGAGTGAGAAAAACATCACGGGGTGGTGCGCATTGTATGGGTGTGTGTTACATTACATTCACCAGTAGGAGTGAGAAAAACATCACGGGGTGGTGCGCATTGTATGGGTGTGTGTTACATTACATTCACTAGTAGGAGTGAGAAAAACATAATGGGGTCGTGCGCTTTGTATGGGTGTGTGTTACATTAGATTCACTAGTAGGAGTGAGAAAAACATCACGGGGTGGTGCGCATTGTATGGGTGTGTGTTACATTACATTCACTAGTAGGAGTGAGAAAATCATCACGGGGTGGTGCGCATTGTATGGGTGTGTGTTATATTAGATACACTAGTAGGAGTGAGAAAAACATCACGGGGTGGTGTGCATTGTATGGGTGTGTGTTACATTAGATTCACTAGTAGGAGTGAGAAAAACATCACGGGGTGGTGCGCATTGTATGGGTGTGTGTTACATTACATTCTCTAATAGGAGTGAGAAAAACATCACGGGGTGGTGCGCATTGTATGGGTGTGTGTTACATTAGATTCACTAGTAGGAGTGAGAAAAACATCACGGGGTGGTGCGCATTGTATGGGTGTGTGTTACATTACATTCACTAGTAGGAGTGAGAAAACATCACGGGGTGGTGCGCATTGTATGGGTGTGTGTTACATTAGATGCACTAGTACGAGTGAGAAAAACATCACGGGGTGGTGCGCATTGTATGGGTGTGTGTTACATTACATTCACTAGTAGCAGTGAGAAAAACATCACGGGGTGGTGCTCATTGTATCGGTGTGTGTTACATTACATTCACTAGTAGCAGAGAGAAAAACATCACGGGGTGGTGCGCATTGTATGGGTGTGTGTTACATTACATTCACTAGTAGCAGTGAGAAAAACATCACGGGGTGGTGCGCATTGTATGGGTGTGTGTTACGTTACATTCACTAGTAGCAGTGAGAAAAACATCACGGGGTGGTGCGCATTGTATGGGCGTGTGTTACGTTACATTCACTAGTAGCAGTGAGAAAAACATCACGGGGTGGTGCGCCTTGTATGGGCGTGTGTTACATTACATTCACTAGTAGCAGTGAGAAAAACATCACGGGGTGGTGCGCATTGTATGGGCGTGTGTTACATTAGATTCACTAGTAGCAGTGAGAAAAACATCACGGGGTGGTGCGCATTGTATGGGTGTGTGTTACATTATATTCACTAGTAGCAGTGAGAAAAACATCACGGGGTGGTGCGCATTGTATGGGTGTGTGTTACATTAGATTCACTAGTAGCAGTGAGAAAAACATCACGGGGTGGTGCGCATTGTATGGGTGTGTGTTACATTACATTGACTAGTAGCAGTGAGAAAAACATCACGGGGTGGTGCGCATTGTATGGGTGTGTGTTACATTAGATTCACTAGTAGCAGTGAGAAAAACATCACGGGGTGGTGCGCATTGTATGGGTGTGTGTTACATTAGATTCACTAGTAGCAGTGAGAAAAACATCACGGGGTGGTGCGCATTGTATGGCTGTGTGTTACATTTGATTCACTAGTAGGAGTGAGAAAAACATCACGGGGTGGTGCGCATTGTATGGGTGTGTGTTACATTACATTCACTAGTAGGAGTGAGAAAAACATCACGGGGTGGTGCGCATTGTATGGGTGTGTGTTACATTACATTCACTAGTAGCAGTGAGAAAAACATCACGGGGTGGTGCGCATTGTATGGGTGTGTGTTACATTACATTCACTAGTAGCAGTGAGAAAAACATCACGGGGTGGTGCGCATTGTATGGGTGTGTGTTACATTACATTCACTAGTAGCAGTGAGAAAAACATCACGGGGTGGTGCGCATTGTATGGGTGTGTGTTACATTAGATTCACTAGTAGCAGTGAGAAAAACATCACGGGGTGGTGCGCATTGTATGGGTGTGTGTTACATTAGATTCACTAGTAGCAGTGAGAAAAACATCACGGGGTGGTGCGCATTGTATGGGTGTGTGTTACATTAGATTCACTAGTAGCAGTGAGAAAAACATCACGGGGTGGTGCGCATTGTATGGGTGTGTGTTACATTAGATTCACTAGTAGCAGTGAGAAAAACATCACGGGGTGGTGCGCATTGTATGGGTGTGTGTTACATTACATTCACTAGTAGCAGTGAGAAAAACATCACGGGGTGGTGCGCATTGTATGGGCGTGTGTTACATTAGATTCACTAGTAGCAGGGAGAAAAACATCACGGGGTGGTGCGCATTGTATGGGTGTGTGTTACATTATATTCACTAGTAGCAGTGAGAAAAACATCATGGGGTGGTGCGCATTGTATGGCTGTGTGTTACATTTGATTCACTAGTAGGAGTGAGAAAAACATCACGGGGTGGTGCGCATTGTATGGGTGTGTGTTACATTAGATTCACTAGTAGCAGTGAGAAAAACATCACGGGGTGGTGCGCATTGTATGGGTGTGTGTCACATTAGATTCACTAGTAGGAGTGAGAAAAACATCACGGGGTGGTGCGCATTGTATGGGTGTGTGTCACATTAGATTCCCTAGTAGCAGTGAGAAAAACATCACGGGGTGGTGCGCATTGTATGGGTGTGTGTCACATTACATTCACTAGTAGCAGTGAGAAAAACATCACGGGGTGGTGCGCATTGTATGGGTGTGTGTCACATTACATTCACTAGTAGCAGTGAGAAAAACATCACGGGGTGGTGCGCATTGTATGGGTGTGTGTCACATTACATTCACTAGTAGCAGTGAGAAAAACATCACGGGGTGGTGCGCCTTGTATGGGTGTGTGTTACATTACATTCACTAGTAGGAGTGGGAAAAACATCACGGGGTGGTGCGCCTTGTATGGGTGTGTGTTACATTACATTCACCAGTAGGAGTGAGAAAAACATCACGGGGTGGTGCGCCTTGTATGGGTGTGTGTTACATTAGATTCACCAGTAGGAGTGAGAAAAACATCACGGGGTGGTGCGCTTGTATGGGTGTGTGTTACATTAGATTCACTAGTAGGAGTGAGAAAAACATCACGGGGTGGTGCGCCTTGTATGGGTGTGTGTTACATTAGATTCACCAGTAGGAGTGAGAAAAACATCACGGGGTGGTGCGCTTGTATGGGTGTGTGTTACATTAGATTCACTAGTAGGAGTGAGAAAAACATCACGGGGTGGTGCGCATTGTATGGGTGTGTGTTACATTAGATTCACTAGTAGGAGTGAGAAAAACATCACGGGGTGGTGCGCATTGTATGGGTGTGTGTTACATTAGATTCACTAGTAGCAGTGAGAAAAACATCACGGGGTGGTGCGCATTGTATGGGTGTGTGTTACATTAGATTCACTAGTAGCAGTGAGAAAAACATCACGGGGTGGTGCGCATTGTATGGGTGTGTGTTACATTAGATTCACTAGTAGCAGTGAGAAAAACATCACGGGGTGGTGCGCATTGTATGGGTGTGTGTTACATTAGATTCACTAGTAGCAGTGAGAAAAACATCACGGGGTGGTGCGCATTGTATGGGTGTGTGTTACATTAGATTCACTAGTAGCAGTGAGAAAAACATCACGGTTTGGTGCGCATTGTATGGGTGTGTGTTACATTAGATTCACTAGTAGGAGGGAGAAAAACATCACGGGGTGGTGCGCATTGTATGGGTGTGTGTTACATTAGATTCACTAGTAGCAGTGAGAAAAACATCACGGGGTGGTGCGCATTGTATGGGTGTGTGTTACATTAGATTCACTAGTAGGAGTGAGAAAAACATCACGGGGTGGTGCGCATTGTATGTGTGTGTGTTACATTAGATTCACTAGTAGGAGTGAGAAAAACATCACGGGGTGGTGCGCATTGTATGGGTGTGTGTTACATTACATTCACTAGTAGGAGTGAGAAAAACATCACGGGGTGGTGCGCATTGTATGGGTGTGTGTTACATTAGATGCACTAGTAGGAGTGAGAAAAACATCACGGGGTGGTGCGCATTGTATGGGTGTGTGTTACATTACATTCACTAGTAGCAGTGAGAAAAACATCACGGGGTGGTGCGCATTGTATGGGTGTGTGTTACATTACATTCACTAGTAGCAGTGAGAAAAACATCACGGGGTGGTGCGCATTGTATGGGTGTGTGTTACATTAGATTCACTAGTAGCAGTGAGAAAAACATCACGGGGTGGTGCGCATTGTTTGGGTGTGTGTTACATTAGATTCACTAGTAGCAGTGAGAAAAACATCACGGGGTGGTGCGCATTGTATGGGTGTGTGTTACATTAGATTCACTAGTAGCAGTGAGAAAAACATGACGGGGTGGTGCGCATTGTATGGGTGTGTGTTACATTACATTCACTAGTAGCAGTGAGAAAAACATCACGGGGTGGTGCGCATTGTATGGGTGTGTGTTACATTACATTCACTAGTAGCAGTGAGAAAAACATCACGGGGTGGTGCGCATTGTATGGGTGTGTGTTACATTAGATTCACTAGTAGCAGTGAGAAAAACATCACGGGGTGGTGCGCATTGTATGGGTGTGTGTTACATTACATTCACTAGTAGCAGTGAGAAAAACATCACGGGGTGGTGCGCATTGTATGGGTGTGTGTTACATTACATTCACTAGTAGCAGTGAGAAAAACATCACAGTGTGGTGCGCATTGTATGGGTGTGTGTTACATTACATTCACTAGTAGCAGTGAGAAAAACATCACGGGGTGGTGCGCATTGTATGGGTGTGTGTTACATTAGATTCACTAGTAGCAGTGAGAAAAACATCACGGGGTGGTGCGCATTGTATGGCTGTGTGTTACATTTGATTCACTAGTAGGAGTGAGAAAAACATCACGGGGTGGTGCGCATTGTATGGGTGTGTGTTACATTAGATTCACTAGTAGGAGTGAGAAAAACATCACGGGGTGGTGCGCATTGTATGGGTGTGTGTCACATTAGATTCACTAGTAGGAGTGAGAAAAACATCACGGGGTGGTGCGCATTGTATGGGTGTGTGTCTCATTAGATTCCCTAGTAGGAGTGAGAAAAACATCACGGGGTGGTGCGCATTGTATGGGTGTGTGTCACATTACATTCCCTAGTAGCAGTGAGAAAAACATCACGGGGTGGTGCGCATTGTATGGGTGTGTGTCACATTACATTCACTAGTAGCAGTGAGAAAAACATCACGGGGTGGTGCGCATTGTATGGGTGTGTGTCACATTACATTCACTAGTAGCAGTGAGAAAAACATCACGGGGTGGTGCGCATTGTATGGGTGTGTGTCACATTACATTCTCTAGTAGCAGTGAGAAAAACATCACGGGGTGGTGCGCCTTGTATGGGTGTGTGTTACATTACATTCACTAGTAGCAGTGAGAAAAACATCACGGGGTGGTGCGCATTGTATGGGTGTGTGTTACATTACATTCACTAGTAGCAGTGAGAAAAAAATCACGGGGTGGTGCGCATTGTATCGGTGTGTGTTACATTAGATTCACTAGTAGGAGTGAGAAAAACATCACGGGGTGGTGCGCCTTGTATGGGTGTGTGTTACATTACATTCACTAGTAGGAGTGAGAAAAACATCACGGGGTGATGCGCCTTGTATGGGTGTGTGTTACATTACATTCACCAGTAGGAGAGAGAAAAACATCAGCGGGTGGTGCGCCTTGTATGGGTGTGTGTTACATTACATTCACCAGTAGGAGTGAGAAAAACATCACAGGGTGGTGAGCCTTGTATGGGTGTGTGTTACATTACATTCACCAGTAGGAGTGAGAAAAACATCACGGGGTGGTGCGCATTGTATGGGTGTATGTTACATTACATTCACCAGTAGGAGTGAGAAAAACATCACGGGGTGGTGCGCATTGTATGGGTGTGTGTTACATTACATTCACTAGTAGCAGTGAGAAAAACATCACAGTGTGGTGCGCATTGTATGGGTGTGTGTTACATTACATTCACTAGTAGCAGTGAGAAAAACATCACGGGGTGGTGCGCATTGTATGGGTGTGTGTTACATTAGATTCACTAGTAGCAGTGAGAAAAACATCACGGGGTGGTGCGCATTGTATGGCTGTGTGTTACATTTGATTCACTAGTAGGCGTGAGAAAAACATCACGGGGTGGTGCGCATTGTATGGGTGTGTGTTACATTAGATTCACTAGTAGGAGTGAGAAAAACATCACGGGGTGGTGCGCATTGTATGGGTGTGTGTCACATTAGATTCACTAGTAGCAGTGAGAAAAACATCACGGGGTGGTGCGCATTGTATGGGTGTGTGTCTCATTAGATTCCCTAGTAGGAGTGAGAAAAACATCACGGGGTGGTGCGCATTGTATGGGTGTGTGTCACATTACATTCCCTAGTAGCAGTGAGAAAAACATCACGGGGTGGTGCGCATTGTATGGGTGTGTGTCACATTACATTCACTAGTAGCAGTGAGAAAAACATCACGGGGTGGTGCGCATTGTATGGGTGTGTGTCACATTACATTCACTAGTAGCAGTGAGAAAAACATCACGGGGTGGTGCGCATTGTATGGGTGTGTGTCACATTACATTCACTAGTAGCAGTGAGAAAAACATCACGGGGTGGTGCGCCTTGTATGGGTGTGTGTTACATTACATTCACTAGTAGCAGTGAGAAAAACATCACGGGGTGGTGCGCATTGTATGGGTGTGTGTTACATTACATTCACTAGTAGCAGTGAGAAAAACATCACGGGGTGGTGCGCATTGTATCGGTGTGTGTTACATTAGATTCACTAGTAGGAGTGAGAAAAACATCACGGGGTGGTGCGCCTTGTATGGGTGTGTGTTACATTACATTCACTAGTAGGAGTGAGAAAAACATCACGGGGTGGTGCGCTTTGTATGGGTGTGTGTTACATTACATTCACCAGTAGGAGAGAGAAAAACATCAGGGGGTGGTGCGCCTTGTATGGGTGTGTGTTACATTACATTCACCAGTAGGAGTGAGAAAAACATCACAGGGTGGTGAGCCTTGTATGGGTGTGTGTTACATTACATTCACCAGTAGGAGTGAGAAAAACATCACGGGGTGGTGCGCATTGTATGGGTGTGTGTTACATTACATTCACCAGTAGGAGTGAGAAAAACATCACGGGGTGGTGCGCATTGTATGGGTGTGTGTTACATTACATTCACTAGTAGGAGTGAGAAAAACATAATGGGGTCGTGCGCCTTGTATGGGTGTGTGTTACATTAGATTCACTAGTAGGAGTGAGAAAAACATCACGGGGTGGTGCGCATTGTATGGGTGTGTGTTACATTACATTCACTAGTAGGAGTGAGAAAATCATCACGGGGTGGTGCGCATTGTATGGGTGTGTGTTATATTAGATACACTAGTAGGAGTGAGAAAAACATCACGGGGTGGTGTGCATTGTATGGGTGTGTGTTACATTAGATTCACTAGTAGGAGTGAGAAAAACATCACGGGGTGGTGCGCATTGTATGGGTGTGTGTTACATTACATTCTCTAATAGGAGTGAGAAAAACATCACGGGGTGGTGCGCATTGTATGGGTGTGTGTTACATTAGATTCACTAGTAGGAGTGAGAAAAACATCACGGGGTGGTGCGCATTGTATGGGTGTGTGTTACATTACATTCACTAGTAGGAGTGAGAAAACATCACGGGGTGGTGCGCATTGTATGGGTGTGTGTTACATTAGATGCACTAGTACGAGTGAGAAAAACATCACGGGGTGGTGCGCATTGTATGGGTGTGTGTTACATTACATTCACTAGTAGCAGTGAGAAAAACATCATGGGGTGGTGCTCATTGTATCGGTGTGTGTTACATTACATTCACTAGTAGCAGAGAGAAAAACATCACGGGGTGGTGCGCATTGTATGGGTGTGTGTTACATTACATTCACTAGTAGCAGTGAGAAAAACATCACGGGGTGGTGCGCATTGTATGGGTGTGTGTTACGTTACATTCACTAGTAGCAGTGAGAAAAACATCACGGGGTGGTGCGCATTGTATGGGCGTGTGTTACGTTACATTCACTAGTAGCAGTGAGAAAAACATCACGGGGTGGTGCGCCTTGTATGGGCGTGTGTTACATTACATTCACTAGTAGCAGTGAGAAAAACATCACGGGGTGGTGCGCATTGTATGGGCGTGTGTTACATTAGATTCACTAGTAGCAGTGAGAAAAACATCACGGGGTGGTGCGCATTGTATGGGTGTGTGTTACATTATATTCACTAGTAGCAGTGAGAAAAACATCACGGGGTGGTGCGCATTGTATGGGTGTGTGTTACATTAGATTCACTAGTAGCAGTGAGAAAAACATCACGGGGTGGTGCGCATTGTATGGGTGTGTGTTACATTACATTGACTAGTAGCAGTGAGAAAAACATCACGGGGTGGTGCGCATTGTATGGGTGTGTGTTACATTAGATTCACTAGTAGCAGTGAGAAAAACATCACGGGGTGGTGCGCATTGTATGGGTGTGTGTTACATTAGATTCACTAGTAGCAGTGAGAAAAACATCACGGGGTGGTGCGCATTGTATGGCTGTGTGTTACATTTGATTCACTAGTAGGAGTGAGAAAAACATCACGGGGTGGTGCGCATTGTATGGGTGTGTGTTACATTACATTCACTAGTAGGAGTGAGAAAAACATCACGGGGTGGTGCGCATTGTATGGGTGTGTGTTACATTACATTCACTAGTAGCAGTGAGAAAAACATCACGGGGTGGTGCGCATTGTATGGGTGTGTGTTACATTACATTCACTAGTAGCAGTGAGAAAAACATCACGGGGTGGTGCGCATTGTATGGGTGTGTGTTACATTACATTCACTAGTAGCAGTGAGAAAAACATCACGGGGTGGTGCGCATTGTATGGGTGTGTGTTACATTAGATTCACTAGTAGCAGTGAGAAAAACATCACGGGGTGGTGCGCATTGTATGGGTGTGTGTTACATTAGATTCACTAGTAGCAGTGAGAAAAACATCACGGGGTGGTGCGCATTGTATGGGTGTGTGTTACATTAGATTCACTAGTAGCAGTGAGAAAAACATCACGGGGTGGTGCGCATTGTATGGGTGTGTGTTACATTAGATTCACTAGTAGCAGTGAGAAAAACATCACGGGGTGGTGCGCATTGTATGGGTGTGTGTTACATTACATTCACTAGTAGCAGTGAGAAAAACATCACGGGGTGGTGCGCATTGTATGGGCGTGTGTTACATTAGATTCACTAGTAGCAGGGAGAAAAACATCACGGGGTGGTGCGCATTGTATGGGTGTGTGTTACATTATATTCACTAGTAGCAGTGAGAAAAACATCATGGGGTGGTGCGCATTGTATGGCTGTGTGTTACATTTGATTCACTAGTAGGAGTGAGAAAAACATCACGGGGTGGTGCGCATTGTATGGGTGTGTGTTACATTAGATTCACTAGTAGCAGTGAGAAAAACATCACGGGGTGGTGCGCATTGTATGGGTGTGTGTCACATTAGATTCACTAGTAGGAGTGAGAAAAACATCACGGGGTGGTGCGCATTGTATGGGTGTGTGTCACATTAGATTCCCTAGTAGCAGTGAGAAAAACATCACGGGGTGGTGCGCATTGTATGGGTGTGTGTCACATTACATTCACTAGTAGCAGTGAGAAAAACATCACGGGGTGGTGCGCATTGTATGGGTGTGTGTCACATTACATTCACTAGTAGCAGTGAGAAATACATCACGGGGTGGTGCGCATTGTATGGGTGTGTGTCACATTACATTCACTAGTAGCAGTGAGAAAAACATCACGGGGTGGTGCGCCTTGTATGGGTGTGTGTTACATTACATTCACTAGTAGCAGTGAGAAAAACATCACGGGGTGGTGCGCATTGTATGGGTGTGTGTTACATTACATTCACTAGTAGCAGTGGGAAAAACATCACGGGGTGGTGCGCATTGTATCGGTGTGTGTTACATTAGATTCACTAGTAGGAGTGAGAAAAACATCACGGGGTGGTGCGCCTTGTATGGGTGTGTGTTACATTACATTCACTAGTAGGAGTGAGAAAAACATCACGGGGTGGTGCGCCTTGTATGGGTGTGTGTTACATTACATTCACCAGTAGGAGAGAGAAAAACATCACAGGGTGGTGAGCCTTGTATGGGTGTGTGTTACATTACATTCACCAGTAGGAGTGAGAAAAACATCACGGGGTGGTGCGCATTGTATGGGTGTGTGTTACATTACATTCACCAGTAGGAGTGAGAAAAACATCACGGGGTGGTGCGCATTGTATGGGTGTGTGTTACATTACATTCACTAGTAGGAGTGAGAAAAACATAATGGGGTCGTGCGCCTTGTATGGGTGTGTGTTACATTAGATTCACTAGTAGGAGTGAGAAAAACATCACGGGGTGGTGCGCATTGTATGGGTGTGTGTTACATTACATTCACTAGTAGGAGTGAGAAAATCATCACGGGGTGGTGCGCATTGTATGGGTGTGTGTTATATTAGATACACTAGTAGGAGTGAGAAAAACATCACGGGGTGGTGTGCATTGTATGGGTGTGTGTTACATTAGATTCACTAGTAGGAGTGAGAAAAACATCACAGGGTGGTGAGCCTTGTATGGGTGTGTGTTACATTACATTCACCAGTAGGAGTGAGAAAAACATCACGGGGTGGTGCGCATTGTATGGGTGTGTGTTACATTACATTCACTAGTAGGAGTGAGAAAACATCACGGGGTGGTGCGCATTGTATGGGTGTGTGTTACATTAGATGCACTAGTACGAGTGAGAAAAACATCACGGGGTGGTGCGCATTGTATGGGTCTGTGTTACATTACATTCACTAGTAGCAGTGAGAAAAACATCACGGGGTGGTGCGCATTGTATGGGTGTGTGTTACATTACATTCACTAGTAGCAGAGAGAAAAACATCACGGGGTGGTGCGCATTGTATGGGTGTGTGTTACATTACATTCACTAGTAGCAGTGAGAAAAACATCACGGGGTGGTGCGCATTGTATGGGTGTGTGTCATATTAGATTCACTAGTAGCAGTGAGAAAAACATCACGGGGTGGTGCGCATTGTATGGGTGTGTGTCACATTACATTCACTAGTAGCAGTGAGAAAAACATCACGGGGTGGTGCGCATTGTATGGGTGTGTGTCACATTACATTCACTAGTAGCAGTGAGAAAAACATCAAGGGGTGGTGCGCATTGTATGGGTGTGTGTCACATTACATTCACTAGTAGCAGTGAGAAAAACATCACGGGGTGGTGCGCATTGTATGGGTGTGTGTTACATTACATTCACTAGTAGCAGTGAGAAAAACATCACGGGGTGGTGGGCATTGTATGGGTGTGTGTCACATTACATTCACTAGTAGCAGTGAGAAAAACATCACGGGGTGGTGCGCATTGTATGGGTGTGTGTTACATTACATTCATTAGTAGCAGTGAGAAAAACATCACGGGGTGGTGCGCATTGTATGGGTGTGTGTAATATTACATTCACTAGTAGCAGTGAGAAAAACATCACGGGGTGGTGCGCATTGTATCGGTGTGTGTTACATGAGATTCACTAGTAGGAGTGAGAAAAACATCACGGGGTGGTGCGCCTTGTATGGGTGTGTGTTACATTACATTCACTAGTAGGAGTGAGAAAAACATCACGGGGTGGTGCGCCTTGTATGGGTGTGTGTTACATTACATTCACTAGTAGCAGTGAGAAAAACATCACGGGGTGGTGCGCATTGTATGGGTGTGTGTTACGTTACATTCACTAGTAGCAGTGAGAAAAACATCACGGGGTGGTGCGCATTGTATGGGCGTGTGTTACGTTACATTCACTAGTAGCAGTGAGAAAAACATCACGGGGTGGTGCGCCTTGTATGGGCGTGTGTTACATTACATTCACTAGTAGCAGTGAGAAAAACATCACGGGGTGGTGCGCATTGTATGGGCGTGTGTTACATTAGATTCACTAGTAGCAGTGAGAAAAACATCACGGGGTGGTGCGCATTGTATGGGTGTGTGTTACATTATATTCACTAGTAGCAGTGAGAAAAACATCACGGGGTGGTGCGCATTGTATGGGTGTGTGTTACATTAGATTCACTAGTAGCAGTGAGAAAAACATCACGGGGTGGTGCGCATTGTATGGGTGTGTGTTACATTACATTGACTAGTAGCAGTGAGAAAAACATCACGGGGTGGTGCGCATTGTATGGGTGTGTGTTACATTAGATTCACTAGTAGCAGTGAGAAAAACATCACGGGGTGGTGCGCATTGTATGGGTGTGTGTTACATTAGATTCACTAGTAGCAGTGAGAAAAACATCACGGGGTGGTGCGCATTGTATGGCTGTGTGTTACATTTGATTCACTAGTAGGAGTGAGAAAAACATCACGGGGTGGTGCGCATTGTATGGGTGTGTGTTACATTACATTCACTAGTAGGAGTGAGAAAAACATCACGGGGTGGTGCGCATTGTATGGGTGTGTGTTACATTACATTCACTAGTAGCAGTGAGAAAAACATCACGGGGTGGTGCGCATTGTATGGGTGTGTGTTACATTACATTCACTAGTAGCAGTGAGAAAAACATCACGGGGTGGTGCGCATTGTATGGGTGTGTGTTACATTACATTCACTAGTAGCAGTGAGAAAAACATCACGGGGTGGTGCGCATTGTATGGGTGTGTGTTACATTAGATTCACTAGTAGCAGTGAGAAAAACATCACGGGGTGGTGCGCATTGTATGGGTGTGTGTTACATTAGATTCACTAGTAGCAGTGAGAAAAACATCACGGGGTGGTGCGCATTGTATGGGTGTGTGTTACATTAGATTCACTAGTAGCAGTGAGAAAAACATCACGGGGTGGTGCGCATTGTATGGGTGTGTGTTACATTAGATTCACTAGTAGCAGTGAGAAAAACATCACGGGGTGGTGCGCATTGTATGGGTGTGTGTTACATTACATTCACTAGTAGCAGTGAGAAAAACATCACGGGGTGGTGCGCATTGTATGGGCGTGTGTTACATTAGATTCACTAGTAGCAGGGAGAAAAACATCACGGGGTGGTGCGCATTGTATGGGTGTGTGTTACATTATATTCACTAGTAGCAGTGAGAAAAACATCATGGGGTGGTGCGCATTGTATGGCTGTGTGTTACATTTGATTCACTAGTAGGAGTGAGAAAAACATCACGGGGTGGTGCGCATTGTATGGGTGTGTGTTACATTAGATTCACTAGTAGCAGTGAGAAAAACATCACGGGGTGGTGCGCATTGTATGGGTGTGTGTCACATTAGATTCACTAGTAGGAGTGAGAAAAACATCACGGGGTGGTGCGCATTGTATGGGTGTGTGTCACATTAGATTCCCTAGTAGCAGTGAGAAAAACATCACGGGGTGGTGCGCATTGTATGGGTGTGTGTCACATTACATTCACTAGTAGCAGTGAGAAAAACATCACGGGGTGGTGCGCATTGTATGGGTGTGTGTCACATTACATTCACTAGTAGCAGTGAGAAAAACATCACGGGGTGGTGCGCATTGTATGGGTGTGTGTCACATTACATTCACTAGTAGCAGTGAGAAAAACATCACGGGGTGGTGCGCCTTGTATGGGTGTGTGTTACATTACATTCACTAGTAGCAGTGAGAAAAACATCACGGGGTGGTGCGCATTGTATGGGTGTGTGTTACATTACATTCACTAGTAGCAGTGGGAAAAACATCACGGGGTGGTGCGCATTGTATCGGTGTGTGTTACATTAGATTCACTAGTAGGAGTGAGAAAAACATCACGGGGTGGTGCGCCTTGTATGGGTGTGTGTTACATTACATTCACTAGTAGGAGTGAGAAAAACATCACGGGGTGGTGCGCCTTGTATGGGTGTGTGTTACATTACATTCACCAGTAGGAGAGAGAAAAACATCACAGGGTGGTGAGCCTTGTATGGGTGTGTGTTACATTACATTCACCAGTAGGAGTGAGAAAAACATCACGGGGTGGTGCGCATTGTATGGGTGTGTGTTACATTACATTCACCAGTAGGAGTGAGAAAAACATCACGGGGTGGTGCGCATTGTATGGGTGTGTGTTACATTACATTCACTAGTAGGAGTGAGAAAAACATAATGGGGTCGTGCGCCTTGTATGGGTGTGTGTTACATTAGATTCACTAGTAGGAGTGAGAAAAACATCACGGGGTGGTGCGCATTGTATGGGTGTGTGTTACATTACATTCACTAGTAGGAGTGAGAAAATCATCACGGGGTGGTGCGCATTGTATGGGTGTGTGTTATATTAGATACACTAGTAGGAGTGAGAAAAACATCACGGGGTGGTGTGCATTGTATGGGTGTGTGTTACATTAGATTCACTAGTAGGAGTGAGAAAAACATCACAGGGTGGTGAGCCTTGTATGGGTGTGTGTTACATTACATTCACCAGTAGGAGTGAGAAAAACATCACGGGGTGGTGCGCATTGTATGGGTGTGTGTTACATTACATTCACTAGTAGGAGTGAGAAAACATCACGGGGTGGTGCGCATTGTATGGGTGTGTGTTACATTAGATGCACTAGTACGAGTGAGAAAAACATCACGGGGTGGTGCGCATTGTATGGGTCTGTGTTACATTACATTCACTAGTAGCAGTGAGAAAAACATCACGGGGTGGTGCGCATTGTATGGGTGTGTGTTACATTACATTCACTAGTAGCAGAGAGAAAAACATCACGGGGTGGTGCGCATTGTATGGGTGTGTGTTACATTACATTCACTAGTAGCAGTGAGAAAAACATCACGGGGTGGTGCGCATTGTATGGGTGTGTGTCATATTAGATTCACTAGTAGCAGTGAGAAAAACATCACGGGGTGGTGCGCATTGTATGGGTGTGTGTCACATTACATTCACTAGTAGCAGTGAGAAAAACATCACGGGGTGGTGCGCATTGTATGGGTGTGTGTCACATTACATTCACTAGTAGCAGTGAGAAAAACATCAAGGGGTGGTGCGCATTGTATGGGTGTGTGTCACATTACATTCACTAGTAGCAGTGAGAAAAACATCACGGGGTGGTGCGCATTGTATGGGTGTGTGTTACATTACATTCACTAGTAGCAGTGAGAAAAACATCACGGGGTGGTGGGCATTGTATGGGTGTGTGTCACATTACATTCACTAGTAGCAGTGAGAAAAACATCACGGGGTGGTGCGCATTGTATGGGTGTGTGTTACATTACATTCATTAGTAGCAGTGAGAAAAACATCACGGGGTGGTGCGCATTGTATGGGTGTGTGTAATATTACATTCACTAGTAGCAGTGAGAAAAACATCACGGGGTGGTGCGCATTGTATCGGTGTGTGTTACATGAGATTCACTAGTAGGAGTGAGAAAAACATCACGGGGTGGTGCGCCTTGTATGGGTGTGTGTTACATTACATTCACTAGTAGGAGTGAGAAAAACATCACGGGGTGGTGCGCCTTGTATGGGTGTGTGTTACATTACATTCACCAGTAGGAGAGAGAAAAACATCAGGGGGTGGTGCGCCTTGTATGGGTGTGTGTTACATTACATTCACCAGTAGGAGTGAGAAAAACATCACAGGGTGGTGAGCCTTGTATGGGTGTGTGTTACATTACATTCACCAGTAGGAGTGAGAAAAACATCACGGGGTGGTGCGCATTGTATGGGTGTGTGTTACATTACATTCACCAGTAGGAGTGAGAAAAACATCACGGGGTGGTGCGCATTGTATGGGTGTGTGTTACATTACATTCACTAGTAGGAGTGAGAAAAACATAACGGGGTGGTGCGCCTTGTATGGGCGTGTGTTACATTACATTCACTAGTAGCAGTGAGAAAAACATCACGGGGTGGTGCGCCTTGTATGGGCGTGTGTTACATTACATTCACTAGTAGCAGTGAGAAAAACATCACGGGGTGGTGCGCATTGTATGGGCGTGTGTTACATTAGATTCACTAGTAGCAGTGAGAAAAACATCACGGGGTGGTGCGCATTGTATGGGTGTGTGTTACATTATATTCACTAGTAGCAGTGAGAAAAACATCACGGGGTGGTGCGCATTGTATGGGTGTGTGTTACATTAGATTCACTAGTAGCAGTGAGAAAAACATCACGGTGTGGTGCGCATTGTATGGGTGTGTGTTACATTACATTGACTAGTAGCAGTGAGAAAAACATCACGGGGTGGTGCGCATTGTATGGGTGTGTGTTACATTAGATTCACTAGTAGCAGTGAGAAAAACATCACGGGGTGGTGCGCATTGTATGGGTGTGTGTTACATTAGATTCACTAGTAGCAGTGAGAAAAACATCACGGGGTGGTGCGCATTGTATGGCTGTGTGTTACATTTGATTCACTAGTAGGAGTGAGAAAAACATCACGGGGTGGTGCGCATTGTATGGGTGTGTGTTACATTAGATTCACTAGTAGGAGTGAGAAAAACATCACGGGGTGGTGCGCATTGTATGGGTGTGTGTTACATTACATTCACTAGTAGCAGTGAGAAAAACATCACGGGGTGGTGCGCATTGTATGGGTGTGTGTTACATTAGATTCACTAGTAGCAGTGAGAAAAACATCACGGGGTGGTGCGCATTGTATGGGTGTGTGTTACATTAGATTCACTAGTAGGAGTGAGAAAAACATCACGGGTGGTGCGCATTGAATGGGTGTGTGTTACCTTAGATTCACTAGTAGGAGTGAGAAAAACATCACGGGGTGGTTCGCATTGTATGGGTGTGTGTTACATTAGATTCACTAGTAGGAGTGAGAAAAACATCACGGGGTGGTGCGCATTGTATGGGTGTGTGTTACATTAGATTCACTAGTAGCAGTGAGAAAAACATCACGGGGTGATGCGCATTGTATGGGTGTGTGTTACATTAGATTCACTAGTAGCAGTGAGAAAAACATCACGGGGTGGTGCGCATTGTTTGGGTGTGTGTTACATTAGATTCACTAGTAGCAGTGAGAAAAACATCACGGGGTGGTGCGCATTGTATGGGTGTGTGTTACATTAGATTCACTAGTAGCAGTGAGAAAAACATCACGGGGTGGTGCGCATTGTATGGGTGTGTGTTACATTAGATTCACTAGTAGCAGTGAGAAAAACATCACGGGGTGGTGCGCATTGTATGGGTGTGTGTTACATTACAATCACTAGTAGCAGTGAGAAAAACATCACGGGGTGGTGCGCATTGTATGGGTGTGTGTTACATTAGATTCACTAGTAGCAGTGAGAAAAACATCACGGGGTGGTGCGCATTGTATGGGTGTGTGTTACATTAGATTCACTAGTAGGAGTGAGAAAAACATCACGGGGTGGTGCGCATTGTATGGGTGTGTGTTACATTAGATTCACTAGTAGCAGTGAGAAAAACATCACGGGGTGGTGCGCATTGTATGGGTGTGTGTTACATTACATTCACTAGTAGCAGTGAGAAAAACATCACAGTGTGGTGCGCATTGTATGGGTGTGTGTTACATTACATTCACTAGTAGCAGTGAGAAAAACATCACGGGGTGGTGCGCATTGTATGGGTGTGTGTTACATTAGATTCACTAGTAGCAGTGAGAAAAACATCACGGGGTGGTGCGCATTGTATGGGTGTGTGTTACATTAGATTCACTAGTAGCAGTGAGAAAAACATCACGGGGTGGTGCGCATTGTATGGCTGTGTGTTACATTTGATTCACTAGTAGGAGTGAGAAAAACATCACGGGGTGGTGCGCATTGTATGGGTGTGTGTTAAATTAGATTCACTAGTAGGATTGAGAAAAACATCACGGGGTGGTGCGCATTGTATGGGTGTGTGTCACATTAGATTCACTAGTAGGAGTGAGAAAAACATCACGGGGTGGTGCACATTGTATGGGTGTGTGTCTCATTAGATTCCCTAGTAGGAGTGAGAAAAACATCACGGGGTGGTGCGCATTGTATGGGTGTGTGTCTCATTAGATTCCCTAGTAGGAGTGAGAAAAACATCACGGGGTGGTGCGCATTGTATGGGTGTGTGTTACATTACATTCACTAGTAGCAGTGAGAAAAACATCACGGGGTGGTGCGCATTGTATGGGTGTGTGTTACATTACATTCACTAGTAGCAGTGAGAAAAACATCACGGGGTGGTGCGCATTGTATGGGTGTGTGTTACATTACATTCACTAGTAGGAGTGAGAAAAACATCACGGGGTGGTGCGCCTTGTATTTGTGTGTGTTACATTGCATTCACTAGTAGGAGTGAGAAAAACATCACGGGGTAGTGCGCCTTGTATGGGCGTGTGTTACATTAGATTCACTAGTAGCAGTGAGAAAAACATCACGGGGTGGTGCGCATTGTATGTGTGTGTGTTACATTACATTCACTAGTAGGAGTGAGAAAAACATCACGGGGTGGTGCGCATAGTATGGGTGTGTGTCACATTAGATTCACTAGTAGGAGTGAGAAAAACATCACGGGGTGGTGCGCATTGTATGTGTGTGTGTCTCATTAGATTCCCTAGTAGGAGTGAGAAAAACATTACGGGGTGGTGCGCATTGTATGGGTGTGTGTCACATTACATTCACTAGTAGCAGTGAGAAAAACATCACGGGGTGGTGCGCATTGTATGGGTGGGTGTTACATTACAATCACTAGTAGCAGTGAGAAAAACATCACGGGGTGGTGCGCATTGTATGGGTGTGTGTTACATTACATTCACTAGTAGCAGTGAGAAAAACATCACGGGGTGGTGCGCATTGTATGGGTGTGTGTTACATTACATTCACTAGTAGGAGTGAGAAAAACATCACGGGGTGGTGCGCCTTCTATGGGTGTGTGTTACATTACGTTCACTAGTAGGAGTGAGAAAAACATCACGGTGTGGTGCGCCTTGTATGGGTGTGTGTTACATTAGGTTCACTAGTAGGAGTGAGAAAAACATCACGGGGTGGTGCGCCTTGTATGGGTGTGTGTTACATTAGGTTCACTAGTAGGAGTGAGAAAAACATCACGGGGTGGTGCACATTGTATGGGTGTGTGTTACATTAGATTCACTAGTAGGAGTGAGAAAAACATCACGGGGTGGTGCGCATTGTATGGGTGTGTGTTACATTAGATTCACTAGTAGCAGTGAGAAAAACATCACGGGGTGGTGCGCATTGTATGGGTGTGTGTCACATTACATTCACTAGTAGCAGTGAGAAAAACATCACGGGGTGGTGCGCATTGTATGGGTGTGTGTCACATTACATTCACTAGTAGCAGTGAGAAAAACATCACGGGGTGGTGCGCATTGTATGGGTGTGTGTCACATTACATTCACTAGTAGCAGTGAGAAAAACATCACGGGGTGGTGCGCATTGTATGGGTGTGTGTTACATTACATTCACTAGTAGCAGTGAGAAAAACATCACGGGGTGGTGCGCATTGTATGGGTGTGTGTTACATTACATTCACTAGTAGCAGTGAGAAAAACATCACGGGGTGGTGCGCATTGTATGGGTGTGTGTCACATTACATTCACTAGTAGCAGTGAGAAAAACATCACGGGGTGGTGGGCATTGTATGGGTGTGTGTCACATTACATTCACTAGTAGCAGTGAGAAAAACATCACGGGGTGGTGCGCATTGTATGGGTGTGTGTCACATTACATTCACTAGTAGCAGTGAGAAAAACATCACGGGGTGGTGCGCATTGTATGGGTGTGTGTCACATTACATTCACTAGTAGCAGTGAGAAAAACATCACGGGGTGGTGGGCATTGTATGGGTGTGTGTCACATTACATTCACTAGTAGCAGTGAGAAAAACATCACGGGGTGGTGCGCATTGTATGGGTGTGTGTTACATTACATTCACTAGTAGCAGTGAGAAAAACATCACGGGGTGGTGCGCATTGTATGGGTGTGTGTTACATTACATTCACTAGTAGCAGTGAGAAAAACATCACGGGGTGGTGCGCATTGTATCGGTGTGTGTTACATTAGATTCACTAGTAGGAGTGAGAAAAATATCACGGGGTGGTGCGCCTTGTATGGGTGTGTGTTACATTACATTCACTAGTAGGAGTGAGAAAAACATCACGGGGTGGTGCGCCTTGTATGGGTGTGTGTTACATTACATTCACCAGTAGGAGAGAGAAAAACATCAGGGGGTGGTGCGCCTTGTATGGGTGTGTGTTACATTACATTCACCAGTAGGAGTGAGAAAAACATCACAGGGTGGTGAGCCTTGTATGGGTGTGTGTTACATTACATTCACCAGTAGGAGTGAGAAAAACATCACGGGGTGGTGCGCATTGTATGGGTGTGTGTTACATTACATTCACCAGTAGGAGTGAGAAAAACATCACGGGGTGGTGCGCATTGTATGGGTGTGTGTTACATTACATTCACTAGTAGGAGTGAGAAAAACATAACGGGGTGGTGCGCCTTGTATGGGCGTGTGTTACATTACATTCACTAGTAGCAGTGAGAAAAACATCACGGGGTGGTGCGCCTTGTATGGGCGTGTGTTACATTACATTCACTAGTAGCAGTGAGAAAAACATCACGGGGTGGTGCGCATTGTATGGGCGTGTGTTACATTAGATTCACTAGTAGCAGTGAGAAAAACATCACGGGGTGGTGCGCATTGTATGGGTGTGTGTTACATTATATTCACTAGTAGCAGTGAGAAAAACATCACGGGGTGGTGCGCATTGTATGGGTGTGTGTTACATTAGATTCACTAGTAGCAGTGAGAAAAACATCACGGGGTGGTGCGCATTGTATGGGTGTGTGTTACATTACATTGACTAGTAGCAGTGAGAAAAACATCACGGGGTGGTGCGCATTGTATGGGTGTGTGTTACATTAGATTCACTAGTAGCAGTGAGAAAAACATCACGGGGTGGTGCGCATTGTATGGGTGTGTGTTACATTAGATTCACTAGTAGCAGTGAGAAAAACATCACGGGGTGGTGCGCATTGTATGGCTGTGTGTTACATTTGATTCACTAGTAGGAGTGAGAAAAATATCACGGGGTGGTGCGCATTGTATGGGTGTGTGTTACATTAGATTCACTAGTAGGAGTGAGAAAAACATCACGGGGTGGTGCGCATTGTATGGGTGTGTGTTACATTACATTCACTAGTAGCAGTGAGAAAAACATCACGGGGTGGTGCGCATTGTATGGGTGTGTGTTACATTAGATTCACTAGTAGCAGTGAGAAAAACATCACGGGGTGGTGCGCATTGTATGGGTGTGTGTTACATTAGATTCACTAGTAGGAGTGAGAAAAACATCACGGGTGGTGCGCATTGAATGGGTGTGTGTTACCTTAGATTCACTAGTAGGAGTGAGAAAAACATCACGGGGTGGTTCGCATTGTATGGGTGTGTGTTACATTAGATTCACTAGTAGGAGTGAGAAAAACATCACGGGGTGGTGCGCATTGTATGGGTGTGTGTTACATTAGATTCACTAGTAGCAGTGAGAAAAACATCACGGGGTGGTGCGCATTGTATGGGTGTGTGTTACATTAGATGCACTAGTAGCAGTGAGAAAAACATCACGGGGTGGTGCGCATTGTTTGGGTGTGTGTTACATTAGATTCACTAGTAGCAGTGAGAAAAACATCACGGGGTGGTGCGCATTGTATGGGTGTGTGTTACATTAGATTCACTAGTAGCAGTGAGAAAAACATCACGGGGTGGTGCGCATTGTATGGGTGTGTGTTACATTAGATTCACTAGTAGCAGTGAGAAAAACATCACGGGGTGGTGCGCATTGTATGGGTGTGTGTTACATTACATTCACTAGTAGCAGTGAGAAAAACATCACGGGGTGGTGCGCATTGTATGGGTGTGTGTTACATTAGATTCACTAGTAGCAGTGAGAAAAACATCACGGGGTGGTGCGCATTGTATGGGTGTGTGTTACATTAGATTCACTAGTAGCAGTGAGAAAAACATCACGGGGTGGTGCGCATTGTATGGGTGTGTGTTACATTAGATTCACTAGTAGCAGTGAGAAAAACATCACGGGGTGGTGCGCATTGTATGGGTGTGTGTTACATTACATTCACTAGTAGCAGTGAGAAAAACATCACAGTGTGGTGCGCATTGTATGGGTGTGTGTTACATTAGATTCACTAGTAGCAGTGAGAAAAACATCACGGGGTGGTGCGCATTGTATGGGTGTGTGTTACATTAGATTCACTAGTAGCAGTGAGAAAAACATCACGGGGTGGTGCGCATTGTATGGGTGTGTGTTACATTAGATTCACTAGTAGCAGTGAGAAAAACATCACGGGGTGGTGCGCATTGTATGGCTGTGTGTTACATTTGATTCACTAGTAGGAGTGAGAAAAACATCACGGGGTGGTGCGCATTGTATGGGTGTGTGTTACATTAGATTCACTAGTAGGAGTGAGAAAAACATCACGGGGTGGTGCGCATTGTATGGGTGTGTGTTACATTAGATTCACTAGTAGCAGTGAGAAAAACATCACGGGGTGGTGCGCATTGTATGGGTGTGTGTTACATTAGATTCACTAGTAGCAGTGAGAAAAACATCACGGGGTGGTGCGCATTGTATGGGTGTGTGTCACATTACATTCCCTAGTAGCAGTGAGAAAAACATCACGGGGTGGTGCGCATTGTATGGGTGTGTGTCACATTACATTCACTAGTAGCAGTGAGAAAAACATCACGGGGTGGTGCGCATTGTATGGGTGTGTGTCACATTACATTCACTAGTAGCAGTGAGAAAAACATCACGGGGTGGTGCGCATTGTATGGGTGTGTGTCACATTACATTCACTAGTAGCAGTGAGAAAAACATCACGGGGTGGTGCGCCTTGTATGGGTGTGTGTTACATTACATTCACTAGTAGCAGTGAGAAAAACATCACGGGGTGGTGCGCATTGTATGGGTGTGTGTTACATTACATTCACTAGTAGCAGTGAGAAAAACATCACGGGGTGGTGCGCATTGTATCGGTGTGTGTTACATTAGATTCACTAGTAGGAGTGAGAAAAACATCACGGGGTGGTGCGCCTTGTATGGGTGTGTGTTACATTACATTCACTAGTAGGAGTGAGAAAAACATCACGGGGTGGTGCGCCTTGTATGGGTGTGTGTTACATTACATTCACCAGTAGGAGAGAGAAAAACATCAGGGGGTGGTGCGCCTTGTATGGGTGTGTGTTACATTACATTCACCAGTAGGAGTGAGAAAAACATCACAGGGTGGTGAGCCTTGTATGGGTGTGTGTTACATTACATTCACCAGTAGGAGTGAGAAAAACATCACGGGGTGGTGCGCATTGTATGGGTGTGTGTTACATTACATTCACCAGTAGGAGTGAGAAAAACATCACGGGGTGGTGCGCATTGTATGGGTGTGTGTTACATTACATTCACTAGTAGGAGTGAGAAAAACATAACGGGGTGGTGCGCCTTGTATGGGTGTGTGTTACATTAGATTCACTAGTAGGAGTGAGAAAAACATCACGGGGTGGTGCGCATTGTATGGGTGTGTGTTACATTACATTCACTAGTAGGAGTGAGAAAATCATCACGGGGTGGTGCGCATTGTATGGGTGTGTGTTATATTAGATACACTAGTAGGAGTGAGAAAAACATCACGGGGTGGTGTGCATTGTATGGGTGTGTGTTACATTAGATTCACTAGTAGGAGTGAGAAAAACATCACGGGGTGGTGCGCATTGTATGGGTGTGTGTTACATTACATTCTCTAATAGGAGTGAGAAAAACATCACGGGGTGGTGCGCATTGTATGGGTGTGTGTTACATTAGATTCACTAGTAGGAGTGAGAAAAACATCACGGGGTGGTGCGCATTGTATGGGTGTGTGTTACATTACATTCACTAGTAGGAGTGAGAAAACATCACGGGGTGGTGCGCATTGTATGGGTGTGTGTTACATTAGATGCACTAGTAGGAGTGAGAAAAACATCACGGGGTGGTGCGCATTGTATGGGTGTGTGTTACATTACATTCACTAGTAGCAGTGAGAAAAACATCGCGGGGTGGTGCGCATTGTATGGGTGTGTGTTACATTACATTCACTAGTAGCAGAGAGAAAAACATCACGGGGTGGTGCGCATTGTATGGGTGTGTGTTACATTACATTCACTAGTAGCAGTGAGAAAAACATCACGGGGTGGTGCGCATTGTATGGGCGTGTGTTACATTACATTCACTAGTAGCAGTGAGAAAAACATCACGGGGTGGTGCGCATTGTATGGGCGTGTGTTACATTACATTCACTAGTAGCAGTGAGAAAAACATCACGGGGTGGTGCGCCTTGTATGGGCGTGTGTTACATTACATTCACTAGTAGCAGTGAGAAAAACATCACGGGGTGGTGCGCATTGTATGGGCGTGTGTTACATTAGATTCACTAGTAGCAGTGAGAAAAACATCACGGGGTGGTGCGCATTGTATGGGCGTGTGTTACATTATATTCACTAGTAGCAGTGAGAAAAACATCACGGGGTGGTGCGCATTGTATGGGTGTGTGTTACATTAGATTCACTAGTAGCAGTGAGAAAAACATCACGGGGTGGTGCGCATTGTATGGGTGTGTGTTACATTACATTGACTAGTAGCAGTGAGAAAAACATCACGGGGTGGTGCGCATTGTATGGGTGTGTGTTACATTACATTGACTAGTAGCAGTGAGAAAAACATCACGGGGTGGTGCGCATTGTATGGGTGTGTGTTACATTAGATTCACTAGTAGCAGTGAGAAAAACATCACGGGGTGGTGCGCATTGTATGGCTGTGTGTTACATTTGATTCACTAGTAGGAGTGAGAAAAACATCACGGGGTGGTGCGCATTGTATGGGTGTGTGTTACATTACATTCACTAGTAGCAGTGAGAAAAACATCACGGGGTGGTGCGCATTGTATGGGTGTGTGTTACATTACATTCACTAGTAGCAGTGAGAAAAACATCACGGGGTGGTGCGCATTGTATGGGTGTGTGTTACATTACATTCACTAGTAGCAGTGAGAAAAACATCACGGGGTGGTGCGCATTGTATGGGTGTGTGTTACATTAGATTCACTAGTAGCAGTGAGAAAAACATCACGGGGTGGTGCGCATTGTATGGGTGTGTGTTACATTAGATTCACTAGTAGGAGTGAGAAAAACATCACGGGGTGGTGCGCATTGTATGGGTGTGTGTTACATTAGATTCACTAGTAGCAGTGAGAAAAACAGCACGGGGTGGTGCGCATTGTATGGGTGTGTGTTACATTAGATTCACTAGTAGCAGTGAGAAAAACATCACGGGGTGGTGCGCATTGTATGGGTGTGTGTTACATTACATTCACTAGTAGCAGTGAGAAAAACATCACGGGGTGGTGCGCATTGTATGGGCGTGTGTTACATTAGATTCACTAGTAGCAGGGAGAAAAACATCACGGGGTGGTGCGCATTGTATGGGTGTGTGTTACATTAGATTCACTAGTAGCAGTGAGAAAAACATCACGGGGTGGTGCGCATTGTATGGGTGTGTGTCACATTACATTCACTAGTAGCAGTGAGAAAAACATCACGGGGTGGTGCGCATTGTATGGGTGTGTGTCACATTACATTCACTAGTAGCAGTGAGAAAAACATCACGTGGTGGTGCGCATTGTATGGGTGTGTGTTACATTACATTCACTAGTAGCAGTGAGAAAAACATCACGGGGTGGTGCGCATTGTATGGGTGTGTGTTACATTACATTCACTAGTAGCAGTGAGAAAAACATCACGGGGTGGTGCGCATTGTATGGGTGTGTGTTACATTAGATTCACTAGTAGGAGTGAGAAAAACATCACGGGGTGGTGCGGCTTGTATGGGTGTGTGTTACATTACATTCACTAGTAGGAGTGAGAAAAACATCACGGGGTGGTGCGCATTGTATGGGCGTGTGTTACATTAGATTCACTAGTAGCAGTGAGAAAAACATCACGGGGTGGTGCGCATTGTATGGGCGTGTGTTACATTATATTCACTAGTAGCAGTGAGAAAAACATCACGGGGTGGTGCGCATTGTATGGGTGTGTGTTACATTATATTCACTAGTAGCAGTGAGAAAAACATCACGGGGTGGTGCGCATTGTATGGGTGTGTGTTACATTAGATTCACTAGTAGCAGTGAGAAAAACATCACGGGGTGGTGCGCATTGTATGGGTGTGTGTTACATTACATTGACTAGTAGCAGTGAGAAAAACATCACGGGGTGGTGCGCATTGTATGGGTGTGTGTTACATTACATTGACTAGTAGCAGTGAGAAAAACATCACGGGGTGGTGCGCATTGTATGGGTGTGTGTTACATTAGATTCACTAGTAGCAGTGAGAAAAACATCACGGGGTGGTGCGCATTGTATGGCTGTGTGTTACATTTGATTCACTAGTAGGAGTGAGAAAAACATCACGGGGAGGTGCGCATTGTATGGGTGTGTGTTACATTACATTCACTAGTAGCAGTGAGAAAAACATCACGGGGTGGTGCGCATTGTATGGGTGTGTGTTACATTACATTCACTAGTAGCAGTGAGAAAAACATCACGGGGTGGTGCGCATTGTATGGGTGTGTGTTACATTACATTCACTAGTAGCAGTGAGAAAAACATCACGGGGTGGTGCGCATTGTATGGGTGTGTGTTACATTACATTCACTAGTAGCAGTGAGAAAAACATCACGGGGTGGTGCGCCTTGTATGGGCGTGTGTTACATTACATTCACTAGTAGCAGTGAGAAAAACATCACGGGGTGGTGCGCCTTGTATGGGCGTGTGTTACATTACATTCACTAGTAGCAGTGAGAAAAACATCACGGGGTGGTGCGCATTGTATGGGCGTGTGTTACATTAGATTCACTAGTAGCAGTGAGAAAAACATCACGGGGTGGTGCGCATTGTATGGGTGTGTGTTACATTATATTCACTAGTAGCAGTGAGAAAAACATCACGGGGTGGTGCGCATTGTATGGGTGTGTGTTACATTAGATTCACTAGTAGCAGTGAGAAAAACATCACGGGGTGGTCCGCCTTGTATGGGTGTGTGTTACATTACATTCACCAGTAGGAGAGAGAAAAACATCAGGGGGTGGTGCGCCTTGTATGGGTGTGTGTTACATTACATTCACCAGTAGGAGTGAGAAAAACTTCACAGGGTGGTGAGCCTTGTATGGGTGTGTGTTACATTACATTCACCAGTAGGAGTGAGAAAAACATCACGGGGTGGTGCGCATTGTATGGGTGTGTGTTACATTACATTCACCAGTAGGAGTGAGAAAAACATCATGGGGTGGTGCGCATTGTATGGGTGTGTGTTACATTACATTCACTAGTAGGAGTGAGAAAAACATAACGGGGTGGTGCGCCTTGTATGGGTGTGTGTTACATTAGATTCACTAGTAGGAGTGAGAAAAACATCACGGGGTGGTGCGCATTGTATGGGTGTGTGTTACATTACATTCACTAGTAGGAGTGAGAAAATCATCACGGGGTGGTGCGCATTGTATGGGTGTGTGTTATATTAGATACACTAGTAGGAGTGAGAAAAACATCACGGGGTGGTGTGCATTGTATGGGTGTGTGTTACATTAGATTCACTAGTAGGAGTGAGAAAAACATCACGGGGTGGTGCGCATTGTATGGGTGTGTGTTACATTACATTCTCTAATAGGAGTGAGAAAAACATCACGGGGTGGTGCGCATTGTATGGGTGTGTGTTACATTAGATTCACTAGTAGGAGTGAGAAAAACATCACGGGGTGGTGCGCATTGTATGGGTGTGTGTTACATTACATTCACTAGTAGGAGTGAGAAAACATCACGGGGTGGTGCGCATTGTATGGGTGTGTGTTACATTAGATGCACTAGTAGGAGTGAGAAAAACATCACGGGGTGGTGCGCATTGTATGGGTGTGTGTTACATTACATTCACTAGTAGCAGTGAGAAAAACATCACGGGGTGGTGCGCATTGTATGGGTGTGTGTTACATTACATTCACTAGTAGCAGAGAGAAAAACATCACGGGGTGGTGCGCATTGTATGGGTGTGTGTTACATTACATTCACTAGTAGCAGTGAGAAAAACATCACGGGGTGGTGCGCATTGTATGGGCGTGTGTTACATTACATTCACTAGTAGCAGTGAGAAAAACATCACGGGGTGGTGCGCATTGTATGGGCGTGTGTTACATTACATTCACTAGTAGCAGTGAGAAAAACATCACGGGGTGGTGCGCCTTGTATGGGCGTGTGTTACATTACATTCACTAGTAGCAGTGAGAAAAACATCACGGGGTGGTGCGCATTGTATGGGCGTGTGTTACATTAGATTCACTAGTAGCAGTGAGAAAAACATCACGGGGTGGTGCGCATTGTATGGGCGTGTGTTACATTAGATTCACTAGTAGCAGTGAGAAAAACATCACGGGGTGGTGCGCCTTGTATGGGCGTGTGTTACATTACATTCACTAGTAGCAGTGAGAAAAACATCACGGGGTGGTGCGCATTGTATGGGTGTGTGTTACATTATATTCACTAGTAGCAGTGAGAAAAACATCACGGGGTGGTGCGCATTGTATGGGTGTGTGTTACATTAGATTCACTAGTAGCAGTGAGAAAAACATCACGGGGTGGTGCGCATTGTATGGGTGTGTGTTACATTACATTGACTAGTAGCAGTGAGAAAAACATCACGGGGTGGTGCGCATTGTATGGGTGTGTGTTACATTACATTTACTAGTAGCGGTGAGAAAAACATCACGGGGTGGTGCGCATTGTATGGGTGTGTGTTACATTAGATTCACTAGTAGCAGTGAGAAAAACATCACGGGGTGGTGCGCATTGTATGGCTGTGTGTTACATTTGATTCACTAGTAGGAGTGAGAAAAACATCACGGGGTGGTGCGCATTGTATGGGTGTGTGTTACATTACATTCACTAGTAGCAGTGAGAAAAACATCACGGGGTGGTGCGCATTGTATGGGTGTGTGTTACATTACATTCACTAGTAGCAGTGAGAAAAACATCACGGGGTGGTGCGCATTGTATGGGTGTGTGTTACATTACATTCACTAGTAGCAGTGAGAAAAACATCACGGGGTGGTGCGCATTGTATGGGTGTGTGTTACATTAGATTCACTAGTAGCAGTGAGAAAAACATCACGGGGTGGTGCGCATTGTATGGGTGTGTGTTACATTAGATTCACTAGTAGGAGTGAGAAAAACATCACGGGGTGGTGCGCATTGTATGGGTGTGTGTTACATTAGATTCACTAGTAGCAGTGAGAAAAACATCACGGGGTGGTGCGCATTGTATGGGTGTGTGTTTCATTACATTCACTAGTAGCAGTGAGAAAAACATCACGGGGTGGTGCGCATTGTATGGGTGTGTGTTACATTACATTCACTAGTAGCAGTGAGAAAAACATCACGGGGTGGTGCGCATTGTATGGGCGTGTGTTACATTAGATTCACTTGTAGCAGGGAGAAAAACATCACGGGGTGGTGCGCATTGTATGGGTGTGTGTTACATTATATTCACTAGTAGCAGTGAGAAAAACATCACGGGGTGGTGCGCATTGTATGGGTGTGTGTCACATTACATTCACTAGTAGCAGTGAGAAAAACATCACGGGGTGGTGCGCATTGTATGGGTGTGTGTCACATTACATTCACTAGTAGCAGTGAGAAAAACATCACGGGGTGGTGCGCATTGTATGGGTGTGTGTCACATTACATTCACTAGTAGCAGTGAGAAAAACATCACGGGGTGGTGCGCATTGTATGGGTGTGTGTCACATTACATTCACTAGTAGCAGTGAGAAAAACATCACGGGGTGGTGTGCATTGTATGGGTGTGTGTTACATTAGATTCACTAGTAGGAGTGAGAAAAACATCACGGGGTGGTGCGCATTGTATGGGTGTGTGTTACATTACATTCTCTAATAGGAGTGAGAAAAACATCACGGGGTGGTGCGCATTGTATGGGTGTGTGTTACATTAGATTCACTAGTAGGAGTGAGAAAAACATCACGGGGTGGTGCGCATTGTATGGGTGTGTGTTACATTACATTCACTAGTAGGAGTGAGAAAACATCACGGGGTGGTGCGCATTGTATGGGTGTGTGTTACATTAGATGCACTAGTAGGAGTGAGAAAAACATCACGGGGTGGTGCGCATTGTATGGGTGTGTGTTACATTACATTCACTAGTAGCAGTGAGAAAAACATCACGGGGTGGTGCGCATTGTATGGGTGTGTGTTACATTACATTCACTAGTAGCAGAGAGAAAAACATCACGGGGTGGTGCGCATTGTATGGGTGTGTGTTACATTACATTCACTAGTAGCAGTGAGAAAAACATCACGGGGTGGTGCGCATTGTATGGGCGTGTGTTACATTACATTCACTAGTAGCAGTGAGAAAAACATCACGGGGTGGTGCGCATTGTATGGGCGTGTGTTACATTACATTCACTAGTAGCAGTGAGAAAAACATCACGGGGTGGTGCGCCTTGTATGGGCGTGTGTTACATTACATTCACTAGTAGCAGTGAGAAAAACATCACGGGGTGGTGCGCATTGTATGGGCGTGTGTTACATTAGATTCACTAGTAGCAGTGAGAAAAACATCACGGGGTGGTGCGCATTGTATGGGCGTGTGTTACATTATATTCACTAGTAGCAGTGAGAAAAACATCACGGGGTGGTGCGCATTGTATGGGTGTGTGTTACATTATATTCACTAGTAGCAGTGAGAAAAACATCACGGGGTGGTGCGCATTGTATGGGTGTGTGTTACATTAGATTCACTAGTAGCAGTGAGAAAAACATCACGGGGTGGTGCGCATTGTATGGGTGTGTGTTACATTACATTCACTAGTAGGAGTGAGAAAAACATAACGGGGTGGTGCGCCTTGTATGGGTGTGTGTTACATTAGATTCACTAGTAGGAGTGAGAAAAACATCACGGGGTGGTGCGCATTGTATGGGTGTGTGTTACATTACATTCACTAGTAGGAGTGAGAAAATCATCACGGGGTGGTGCGCATTGTATGGGTGTGTGTTATATTAGATTCACTAGTAGGAGTGAGAAAAACATCACGGGGTGGTGTGCATTGTATGGGTGTGTGTTACATTACATTCTCTAGTAGGAGTGAGAAAAACATCACGGGGTGGTGCGCATTGTATGGGTGTGTGTTACATTAGATTCACTAGTAGGAGTGAGAAAAACATCACGGGGTGGTGCGCATTGTATGGGTGTGTGTTACATTACATTCACTAGTAGCAGTGAGAAAAACATCACGGGGTGGTGCGCATTGTATGGGTGTGTGTTACATTACATTCACTAGTAGCAGTGAGAAAAACATCACGGGGTGGTGCGCATTGTATGGGCGTGTGTTACATTACATTCACTAGTAGCAGTGAGAAAAACATCACGGGGTGGTGCGCCTTGTATGGGCGTGTGTTACATTACATTCACTAGTAGCAGTGAGAAAAACATCACGGGGTGGTGCGCATTGTATGGGCGTGTGTTACATTAGATTCACTAGTAGCAGTGAGAAAAACATCACGGGGTGGTGCGCATTGTATGGGTGTGTGTTACATTATATTCACTAGTAGCAGTGAGAAAAACATCACGGGGTGGTGCGCATTGTATGGGTGTGTGTTACATTAGATTCACTAGTAGCAGTGAGAAAAACATCACGGGGTGGTGCGCATTGTATGGGTGTGTGTTACATTACATTGACTAGTAGCAGTGAGAAAAACATCACGGGGTGGTGCGCATTGTATGGGTGTGTGTTACATTAGATTCACTAGTAGCAGTGAGAAAAACATCACGGGGTGGTGCGCATTGTATGGGTGTGTGTTACATTAGATTCACTAGTAGCAGTGAGAAAAACATCACGGGGTGGTGCGCATTGTATGGCTGTGTGTTACATTTGATTCACTAGTAGGAGTGAGAAAAACATCACGGGGTGGTGCGCATTGTATGGGTATGTGTTACATTAGATTCACTAGTAGGAGTGAGAAAAACATCACGGGGTGGTGCGCATTGTATGGGTGTGTGTTACATTACATTCACCAGTAGGAGTGAGAAAAACATCACAGGGTGGTGAGCCTTGTATGGGTGTGTGTTACATTACATTCACCAGTAGGAGTGAGAAAAACATCACGGGGTGGTGCGCATTGTATGGGTGTGTGTTACATTACATTCACCAGTAGGAGTGAGAAAAACATCACGGGGTGGTGCGCATTGTATGGGTGTGTGTTACATTACATTCACTAGTAGGAGTGAGAAAAACATAACGGGGTGGTGCGCCTTGTATGGGCGTGTGTTACATTACATTCACTAGTAGCAGTGAGAAAAACATCACGGGGTGGTGCGCCTTGTATGGGCGTGTGTTACATTACATTCACTAGTAGCAGTGAGAAAAACATCACGGGGTGGTGCGCATTGTATGGGCGTGTGTTACATTAGATTCACTAGTAGCAGTGAGAAAAACATCACGGGGTGGTGCGCATTGTATGGGTGTGTGTTACATTATATTGACTAGTAGCAGTGAGAAAAACATCACGGGGTGGTGCGCATTGTATGGGTGTGTGTTACATTAGATTCACTAGTAGCAGTGAGAAAAACATCACGGGGTGGTGCGCCTTGTATGGGTGTGTGTTACATTACATTCACCAGTAGGAGAGAGAAAAACATCAGGGGGTGGTGCGCCTTGTATGGGTGTGTGTTACATTACATTCACCAGTAGGAGTGAGAAAAACATCACAGGGTGGTGAGCCTTGTATGGGTGTGTGTTACATTACATTCACCAGTAGGAGTGAGAAAAACATCACGGGGTGGTGCGCATTGTATGGGTGTGTGTTACATTACATTCACCAGTAGGAGTGAGAAAAACATCATGGGGTGGTGCGCATTGTATGGGTGTGTGTTACATTACATTCACTAGTAGGAGTGAGAAAAACATAACGGGGTGGTGCGCCTTGTATGGGTGTGTGTTACATTAGATTCACTAGTAGGAGTGAGAAAAACATCACGGGGTGGTGCGCATTGTATGGGTGTGTGTTACATTACATTCACTAGTAGGAGTGAGAAAATCATCACGGGGTGGTGCGCATTGTATGGGTGTGTGTTACATTAGATGCACTAGTAGGAGTGAGAAAAACATCACGGGGTGGTGCGCATTGTATGGGTGTGTGTTACATTAGATTCACTAGTAGCAGTGAGAAAAACATCACGGGGTGGTGCGCATTGTATGGGCGTGTGTTACATTACATTCACTAGTAGCAGTGAGAAAAACATCACGGGGTGGTGCGCATTGTATGGGCGTGTGTTACATTACATTCACTAGTAGCAGTGAGAAAAACATCACGGGGTGGTGCGCCTTGTATGGGCGTGTGTTACATTACATTCACTAGTAGCAGTGAGAAAAACATCACGGGGTGGTGCGCATTGTATGGGCGTGTGTTACATTAGATTCACTAGTAGCAGTGAGAAAAACATCACGGGGTGGTGCGCATTGTATGGGCGTGTGTTACATTATATTCACTAGTAGCAGTGAGAAAAACATCACGGGGTGGTGCGCATTGTATGGGTGTGTGTTACATTATATTCACTAGTAGCAGTGAGAAAAACATCACGGGGTGGTGCGCATTGTATGGGTGTGTGTTACATTAGATTCACTAGTAGCAGTGAGAAAAACATCACGGGGTGGTGCGCATTGTATGGGTGTGTGTTACATTACATTCACTAGTAGGAGTGAGAAAAACATAACGGGGTGGTGCGCCTTGTATGGGTGTGTGTTACATTAGATTCACTAGTAGGAGTGAGAAAAACATCACGGGGTGGTGCGCATTGTATGGGTGTGTGTTACATTACATTCACTAGTAGGAGTGAGAAAATCATCACGGGGTGGTGCGCATTGTATGGGTGTGTGTTATATTAGATTCACTAGTAGGAGTGAGAAAAACATCACGGGGTGGTGTGCATTGTATGGGTGTGTGTTACATTACATTCTCTAGTAGGAGTGAGAAAAACATCACGGGGTGGTGCGCATTGTATGGGTGTGTGTTACATTAGATTCACTAGTAGGAGTGAGAAAAACATCACGGGGTGGTGCGCATTGTATGGGTGTGTGTTACATTACATTCACTAGTAGCAGTGAGAAAAACATCACGGGGTGGTGCGCATTGTATGGGTGTGTGTTACATTACATTCACTAGTAGCAGTGAGAAAAACATCACGGGGTGGTGCGCATTGTATGGGCGTGTGTTACATTACATTCACTAGTAGCAGTGAGAAAAACATCACGGGGTGGTGCGCCTTGTATGGGCGTGTGTTACATTACATTCACTAGTAGCAGTGAGAAAAACATCACGGGGTGGTGCGCATTGTATGGGCGTGTGTTACATTAGATTCACTAGTAGCAGTGAGAAAAACATCACGGGGTGGTGCGCATTGTATGGGTGTGTGTTACATTATATTCACTAGTAGCAGTGAGAAAAACATCACGGGGTGGTGCGCATTGTATGGGTGTGTGTTACATTAGATTCACTAGTAGCAGTGAGAAAAACATCACGGGGTGGTGCGCATTGTATGGGTGTGTGTTACATTACATTGACTAGTAGCAGTGAGAAAAACATCACGGGGTGGTGCGCATTGTATGGGTGTGTGTTACATTAGATTCACTAGTAGCAGTGAGAAAAACATCACGGGGTGGTGCGCATTGTATGGGTGTGTGTTACATTAGATTCACTAGTAGCAGTGAGAAAAACATCACGGGGTGGTGCGCATTGTATGGCTGTGTGTTACATTTGATTCACTAGTAGGAGTGAGAAAAACATCACGGGGTGGTGCGCATTGTATGGGTATGTGTTACATTAGATTCACTAGTAGGAGTGAGAAAAACATCACGGGGTGGTGCGCATTGTATGGGTGTGTGTTACGTTACATTCACCAGTAGGAGTGAGAAAAACATCACAGGGTGGTGAGCCTTGTATGGGTGTGTGTTACATTACATTCACCAGTAGGAGTGAGAAAAACATCACGGGGTGGTGCGCATTGTATGGGTGTGTGTTACATTACATTCACCAGTAGGAGTGAGAAAAACATCACGGGGTGGTGCGCATTGTATGGGTGTGTGTTACATTACATTCACTAGTAGGAGTGAGAAAAACATAACGGGGTGGTGCGCCTTGTATGGGCGTGTGTTACATTACATTCACTAGTAGCAGTGAGAAAAACATCACGGGGTGGTGCGCCTTGTATGGGCGTGTGTTACATTACATTCACTAGTAGCAGTGAGAAAAAAATCACGGGGTGGTGCGCATTGTATGGGCGTGTGTTACATTAGATTCACTAGTAGCAGTGAGAAAAACATCACGGGGTGGTGCGCATTGTATGGGTGTGTGTTACATTATATTGACTAGTAGCAGTGAGAAAAACATCACGGGGTGGTGCGCATTGTATGGGTGTGTGTTACATTAGATTCACTAGTAGCAGTGAGAAAAACATCACGGGGTGGTGCGCCTTGTATGGGTGTGTGTTACATTACATTCACCAGTAGGAGAGAGAAAAACATCAGGGGGTGGTGCGCCTTGTATGGGTGTGTGTTACATTACATTCACCAGTAGGAGTGAGAAAAACATCACAGGGTGGTGAGCCTTGTATGGGTGTGTGTTACATTACATTCACCAGTAGGAGTGAGAAAAACATCACGGGGTGGTGCGCATTGTATGGGTGTGTGTTACATTACATTCACCAGTAGGAGTGAGAAAAACATCATGGGGTGGTGCGCATTGTATGGGTGTGTGTTACATTACATTCACTAGTAGGAGTGAGAAAAACATAACGGGGTGGTGCGCCTTGTATGGGTGTGTGTTACATTAGATTCACTAGTAGGAGTGAGAAAAACATCACGGGGTGGTGCGCATTGTATGGGTGTGTGTTACATTACATTCACTAGTAGGAGTGAGAAAATCATCACGGGGTGGTGCGCATTGTATGGGTGTGTGTTATATTAGATACACTAGTAGGAGTGAGAAAAACATCACGGGGTGGTGTGCATTGTATGGGTGTGTGTTACATTAGATTCACTAGTAGGAGTGAGAAAAACATCACGGGGTGGTGCGCATTGTATGGGTGTGTGTTACATTACATTCTCTAATAGGAGTGAGAAAAACATCACGGGGTGGTGCGCATTGTATGGGTGTGTGTTACATTAGATTCACTAGTAGGAGTGAGAAAAACATCACGGGGTGGTGCGCATTGTATGGGTGTGTGTTACATTACATTCACTAGTAGGAGTGAGAAAAACATAACGGGGTGGTGCGCCTTGTATGGGTGTGTGTTACATTAGATTCACTAGTAGGAGTGAGAAAAACATCACGGGGTGGTGCGCATTGTATGGGTGTGTGTTACATTACATTCACTAGTAGGAGTGAGAAAATCATCACGGGGTGGTGCGCATTGTATGGGTGTGTGTTACATTAGATGCGCTAGTAGGAGTGAGAAAAACATCACGGGGTGGTGCGCATTGTATGGGTGTGTGTTACATTAGATTCACTAGTAGCAGTGAGAAAAACATCACGGGGTGGTGCGCATTGTATGGGCGTGTGTTACATTACATTCACTAGTAGCAGTGAGAAAAACATCACGGGGTGGTGCGCATTGTATGGGCGTGTGTTACATTACATTCACTAGTAGCAGTGAGAAAAACATCACGGGGTGGTGCGCCTTGTATGGGCGTGTGTTACATTACATTCACTAGTAGCAGTGAGAAAAACATCACGGGGTGGTGCGCATTGTATGGGCGTGTGTTACATTAGATTCACTAGTAGCAGTGAGAAAAACATCACGGGGTGGTGCGCATTGTATGGGCGTGTGTTACATTATATTCACTAGTAGCAGTGAGAAAAACATCACGGGGTGGTGCGCATTGTATGGGTGTGTGTTACATTATATTCACTAGTAGCAGTGAGAAAAACATCACGGGGTGGTGCGCATTGTATGGGTGTGTGTTACATTAGATTCACTAGTAGCAGTGAGAAAAACATCACGGGGTGGTGCGCATTGTATGGGTGTGTGTTACATTACATTCACTAGTAGGAGTGAGAAAAACATAACGGGGTGGTGCGCATTGTATGGGTGTGTGTTATATTAGATTCACTAGTAGGAGTGAGAAAAACATCACGGGGTGGTGTGCATTGTATGGGTGTGTGTTACATTACATTCTCTAGTAGGAGTGAGAAAAACATCACGGGGTGGTGCGCATTGTATGGGTGTGTGTTACATTAGATTCACTAGTAGGAGTGAGAAAAACATCACGGGGTGGTGCGCATTGTATGGGTGTGTGTTACATTACATTCACTAGTAGCAGTGAGAAAAACATCACGGGGTGGTGCGCATTGTATGGGTGTGTGTTACATTACATTCACTAGTAGCAGTGAGAAAAACATCACGGGGTGGTGCGCATTGTATGGGCGTGTGTTACATTACATTCACTAGTAGCAGTGAGAAAAACATCACGGGGTGGTGCGCCTTGTATGGGCGTGTGTTACATTACATTCACTAGTAGCAGTGAGAAAAACATCACGGGGTGGTGCGCATTGTATGGGCGTGTGTTACATTAGATTCACTAGTAGCAGTGAGAAAAACATCACGGGGTGGTGCGCATTGTATGGGTGTGTGTTACATTATATTCACTAGTAGCAGTGAGAAAAACATCACGGGGTGGTGCGCATTGTATGGGTGTGTGTTACATTAGATTCACTAGTAGCAGTGAGAAAAACATCACGGGGTGGTGCGCATTGTATGGGTGTGTGTTACATTACATTGACTAGTAGCAGTGAGAAAAACATCACGGGGTGGTGCGCATTGTATGGGTGTGTGTTACATTAGATTCACTAGTAGCAGTGAGAAAAACATCACGGGGTGGTGCGCATTGTATGGGTGTGTGTTACATTAGATTCACTAGTAGCAGTGAGAAAAACATCACGGGGTGGTGCGCATTGTATGGCTGTGTGTTACATTTGATTCACTAGTAGGAGTGAGAAAAACATCACGGGGTGGTGCGCATTGTATGGGTATGTGTTACATTAGATTCACTAGTAGGAGTGAGAAAAACATCACGGGGTGGTGCGCATTGTATGGGTGTGTGTTACATTACATTCACCAGTAGGAGTGAGAAAAACATCACAGGGTGGTGAGCCTTGTATGGGTGTGTGTTACATTACATTCACCAGTAGGAGTGAGAAAAACATCACGGGGTGGTGCGCATTGTATGGGTGTGTGTTACATTACATTCACCAGTAGGAGTGAGAAAAACATCACGGGGTGGTGCGCATTGTATGGGTGTGTGTTACATTACATTCACTAGTAGGAGTGAGAAAAACATAACGGGGTGGTGCGCCTTGTATGGGCGTGTGTTACATTACATTCACTAGTAGCAGTGAGAAAAACATCACGGGGTGGTGCGCCTTGTATGGGCGTGTGTTACATTACATTCACTAGTAGCAGTGAGAAAAAAATCACGGGGTGGTGCGCATTGTATGGGCGTGTGTTACATTAGATTCACTAGTAGCAGTGAGAAAAACATCACGGGGTGGTGCGCATTGTATGGGTGTGTGTTACATTATATTGACTAGTAGCAGTGAGAAAAACATCACGGGGTGGTGCGCATTGTATGGGTGTGTGTTACATTAGATTCACTAGTAGCAGTGAGAAAAACATCACGGGGTGGTGCGCCTTGTATGGGTGTGTGTTACATTACATTCACCAGTAGGAGAGAGAAAAACATCAGGGGGTGGTGCGCCTTGTATGGGTGTGTGTTACATTACATTCACCAGTAGGAGTGAGAAAAACATCACAGGGTGGTGAGCCTTGTATGGGTGTGTGTTACATTACATTCACCAGTAGGAGTGAGAAAAACATCACGGGGTGGTGCGCATTGTATGGGTGTGTGTTACATTACATTCACCAGTAGGAGTGAGAAAAACATCATGGGGTGGTGCGCATTGTATGGGTGTGTGTTACATTACATTCACTAGTAGGAGTGAGAAAAACATAACGGGGTGGTGCGACTTGTATGGGTGTGTGTTACATTAGATTCACTAGTAGGAGTGAGAAAAACATCACGGGGTGGTGCGCATTGTATGGGTGTGTGTTACATTACATTCACTAGTAGGAGTGAGAAAATCATCACGGGGTGGTGCGCATTGTATGGGTGTGTGTTATATTAGATACACTAGTAGGAGTGAGAAAAACATCACGGGGTGGTGTGCATTGTATGGGTGTGTGTTACATTAGATTCACTAGTAGGAGTGAGAAAAACATCACGGGGTGGTGCGCATTGTATGGGTGTGTGTTACATTACATTCTCTAATAGGAGTGAGAAAAACATCACGGGGTGGTGCGCATTGTATGGGTGTGTGTTACATTAGATTCACTAGTAGGAGTGAGAAAAACATCACGGGGTGGTGCGCATTGTATGGGTGTGTGTTACATTACATTCACTAGTAGGAGTGAGAAAACATCACGGGGTGGTGCGCATTGTATGGGTGTGTGTTACATTAGATGCACTAGTAGGAGTGAGAAAAACATCACGGGGTGGTGCGCATTGTATGGGTGTGTGTTACATTACATTCACTAGTAGCAGTGAGAAAAACATCACGGGGTGGTGCGCATTGTATGGGTGTGTGTTACATTACATTCACTAGTAGCAGAGAGAAAAACATCACGGGGTGGTGCGCATTGTATGGGTGTGTGTTACATTACATTCACTAGTAGCAGTGAGAAAAACATCACGGGGTGGTGCGCATTGTATGGGCGTGTGTTACATTACATTCACTAGTAGCAGTGAGAAAAACATCACGGGGTGGTGCGCATTGTATGGGCGTGTGTTACATTACATTCACTAGTAGCAGTGAGAAAAACATCACGGGGTGGTGCGCCTTGTATGGGCGTGTGTTACATTACATTCACTAGTAGCAGTGAGAAAAACATCACGGGGTGGTGCGCATTGTATGGGCGTGTGTTACATTAGATTCACTAGTAGCAGTGAGAAAAACATCACGGGGTGGTGCGCATTGTATGGGCGTGTGTTACATTATATTCACTAGTAGCAGTGAGAAAAACATCACGGGGTGGTGCGCATTGTATGGGTGTGTGTTACATTATATTCACTAGTAGCAGTGAGAAAAACATCACGGGGTGGTGCGCATTGTATGGGTGTGTGTTACATTAGATTCACTAGTAGCAGTGAGAAAAACATCACGGGGTGGTGCGCATTGTATGGGTGTGTGTTACATTACATTGACTAGTAGCAGTGAGAAAAACATCACGGGGTGGTGCGCATTGTATGGGTGTGTGTTACATTACATTGACTAGTAGCAGTGAGAAAAACATCACGGGGTGGTGCGCATTGTATGGGTGTGTGTTACATTAGATTCACTAGTAGCAGTGAGAAAAACATCACGGGGTGGTGCGCATTGTATGGCTGTGTGTTACATTTGATTCACTAGTAGGAGTGAGAAAAACATCACGGGGTGGTGCGCATTGTATGGGTGTGTGTTACATTACATTCACTAGTAGCAGTGAGAAAAACATCACGGGGTGGTGCGCATTGTATGGGTGTGTGTTACATTACATTCACTAGTAGCAGTGAGAAAAACATCACGGGGTGGTGCGCATTGTATGGGTGTGTGTTACATTACATTCACTAGTAGCAGTGAGAAAAACATCACGGGGTGGTGCGCATTGTATGGGTGTGTGTTACATTACATTCACTAGTAGCAGTGAGAAAAACATCACGGGGTGGTGCGCCTTGTATGGGCGTGTGTTACATTACATTCACTAGTAGCAGTGAGAAAAACATCACGGGGTGGTGCGCCTTGTATGGGCGTGTGTTACATTACATTCACTAGTAGCAGTGAGAAAAACATCACGGGGTGGTGCGCATTGTATGGGCGTGTGTTACATTAGATTCACTAGTAGCAGTGAGAAAAACATCACGGGGTGGTGCGCATTGTATGGGTGTGTGTTACATTATATTCACTAGTAGCAGTGAGAAAAACATCACGGGGTGGTGCGCATTGTATGGGTGTGTGTTACATTAGATTCACTAGTAGCAGTGAGAAAAACATCACGGGGTGGTCCGCCTTGTATGGGTGTGTGTTACATTACATTCACCAGTAGGAGAGAGAAAAACATCAGGGGGTGGTGCGCCTTGTATGGGTGTGTGTTACATTACATTCACCAGTAGGAGTGAGAAAAACTTCACAGGGTGGTGAGCCTTGTATGGGTGTGTGTTACATTACATTCACCAGTAGGAGTGAGAAAAACATCACGGGGTGGTGCGCATTGTATGGGTGTGTGTTACATTACATTCACCAGTAGGAGTGAGAAAAACATCATGGGGTGGTGCGCATTGTATGGGTGTGTGTTACATTACATTCACTAGTAGGAGTGAGAAAAACATAACGGGGTGGTGCGCCTTGTATGGGTGTGTGTTACATTAGATTCACTAGTAGGAGTGAGAAAAACATCACTGGGTGGTGCGCATTGTATGGGTGTGTGTTACATTACATTCACTAGTAGGAGTGAGAAAATCATCACGGGGTGGTGCGCATTGTATGGGTGTGTGTTATATTAGATACACTAGTAGGAGTGAGAAAAACATCACGGGGTGGTGTGCATTGTATGGGTGTGTGTTACATTAGATTCACTAGTAGGAGTGAGAAAAACATCACGGGGTGGTGCGCATTGTATGGGTGTGTGTTACATTACATTCTCTAATAGGAGTGAGAAAAACATCACGGGGTGGTGCGCATTGTATGGGTGTGTGTTACATTAGATTCACTAGTAGGAGTGAGAAAAACATCACGGGGTGGTGCGCATTGTATGGGTGTGTGTTACATTACATTCACTAGTAGGAGTGAGAAAACATCACGGGTTGGTGCGCATTGTATGGGTGTGTGTTACATTAGATGCACTAGTAGGAGTGAGAAAAACATCACGGGGTGGTGCGCATTGTATGGGTGTGTGTTACATTACATTCACTAGTAGCAGTGAGAAAAACATCACGGGGTGGTGCGCATTGTATGGGTGTGTGTTACATTACATTCACTAGTAGCAGAGAGAAAAACATCACGGGGTGGTGCGCATTGTATGGGTGTGTGTTACATTACATTCACTAGTAGCAGTGAGAAAAACATCACGGGGTGGTGCGCATTGTATGGGCGTGTGTTACATTACATTCACTAGTAGCAGTGAGAAAAACATCACGGGGTGGTGCGCATTGTATGGGCGTGTGTTACATTACATTCACTAGTAGCAGTGAGAAAAACATCACGGGGTGGTGCGCCTTGTATGGGCGTGTGTTACATTACATTCACTAGTAGCAGTGAGAAAAACATCACGGGGTGGTGCGCATTGTATGGGCGTGTGTTACATTAGATTCACTAGTAGCAGTGAGAAAAACATCACGGGGTGGTGCGCATTGTATGGGCGTGTGTTACATTATATTCACTAGTAGCAGTGAGAAAAACATCACGGGGTGGTGCGCATTGTATGGGTGTGTGTTACATTATATTCACTAGTAGCAGTGAGAAAAACATCACGGGGTGGTGCGCATTGTATGGGTGTGTGTTACATTAGATTCACTAGTAGCAGTGAGAAAAACATCACGGGGTGGTGCGCATTGTATGGGTGTGTGTTACATTACATTGACTAGTAGCAGTGAGAAAAACATCACGGGGTGGTGCGCATTGTATGGGTGTGTGTTACATTACATTGACTAGTAGCGGTGAGAAAAACATCACGGGGTGGTGCGCATTGTATGGGTGTGTGTTACATTAGATTCACTAGTAGCAGAGAGAAAAACATCACGGGGTGGTGCGCATTGTATGGCTGTGTGTTACATTTGATTCACTAGTAGGAGTGAGAAAAACATCACGGGGTGGTGCGCATTGTATGGGTGTGTGTTACATTACATTCACTAGTAGCAGTGAGAAAAACATCACGGGGTGGTGCGCATTGTATGGGTGTGTGTTACATTACATTCACTAGTAGCAGTGAGAAAAACATCACGGGGTGGTGCGCATTGTATGGGTGTGTGTTACATTACATTCACTAGTAGCAGTGAGAAAAACATCACGGGGTGGTGCGCATTGTATCGGTGTGTGTTACATTAGATTCACTAGTAGCAGTGAGAAAAACATCACGGGGTGGTGCGCATTGTATGGGTGTGTGTTACATTAGATTCACTAGTAGGAGTGAGAAAAACATCACGGGGTGGTGCGCATTGTATGGGTGTGTGTTACATTAGATTCACTAGTAGCAGTGAGAAAAACATCACGGGGTGGTGCGCATTGTATGGGTGTGTGTTACATTACATTCACTAGTAGCAGTGAGAAAAACATCACGGGGTGGTGCGCATTGTATGGGTGTGTGTTACATTACATTCACTAGTAGCAGTGAGAAAAACATCACGGGGTGGTGCGCATTGTATGGGCGTGTGTTACATTAGATTCACTAGTAGCAGGGAGAAAAACATCACGGGGTGGTGCGCATTGTATGGGTGTGTGTTACATTATATTCACTAGTAGCAGTGAGAAAAACATCACGGGGTGGTGCGCATTGTATGGGTGTGTGTCACATTACATTCACTAGTAGCAGTGAGAAAAACATCACGGGGTGGTGCGCATTGTATGGGTGTGTGTCACATTACATTCACTAGTAGCAGTGAGAAAAACATCACGGGGTGGTGCGCATTGTATGGGTGTGTGTCACATTACATTCACTAGTAGCAGTGAGAAAAACATCACGTGGTGGTGCGCATTGTATGGGTGTGTGTCACATTACATTCACTAGTAGCAGTGAGAAAAACATCACGGGGTGGTGTGCATTGTATGGGTGTGTGTTACATTAGATTCACTAGTAGGAGTGAGGAAAACATCACGGGGTGGTGCGCATTGTATGGGTGTGTGTTACATTACATTCTCTAATAGGAGTGAGAAAAACATCACGGGGTGGTGCGCATTGTATGGGTGTGTGTTACATTAGATTCACTAGTAGGAGTGAGAAAAACATCACGGGGTGGTGCGCATTGTATGGGTGTGTGTTACATTACATTCACTAGTAGGAGTGAGAAAACATCACGGGGTGGTGCGCATTGTATGGGTGTGTGTTACATTACATTCACTAGTAGCAGTGAGAAAAACATCACGGGGTGGTGCGCATTGTATGGGTGTGTGTTACATTACATTCACTAGTAGCAGAGAGAAAAACATCACGGGGTGGTGCGCATTGTATGGGTGTGTGTTACATTACATTCACTAGTAGCAGTGAGAAAAACATCACGGGGTGGTGCGCATTGTATGGGCGTGTGTTACATTACATTCACTAGTAGCAGTGAGAAAAACATCACGGGGTGGTGCGCATTGTATGGGCGTGTGTTACATTACATTCACTAGTAGCAGTGAGAAAAACATCACGGGGTGGTGCGCCTTGTATGGGCGTGTGTTACATTACATTCACTAGTAGCAGTGAGAAAAACATCACGGGGTGGTGCGCATTGTATGGGTGTGTGTTACATTAGATTCACTAGTAGCAGTGAGAAAAACATCACGGGGTGGTGCGCATTGTATGGGCGTGTGTTACATTATATTCACTAGTAGCAGTGAGAAAAACATCACGGGGTGGTGCGCATTGTATGGGTGTGTGTTACATTATATTCACTAGTAGCAGTGAGAAAAACATCACGGGGTGGTGCGCATTGTATGGGTGTGTGTTACATTAGATTCACTAGTAGCAGTGAGAAAAACATCACGGGGTGGTGCGCATTGTATGGGTGTGTGTTACATTACATTGACTAGTAGCAGTGAGAAAAACATCACGGGGTGGTGCGCATTGTATGGGTGTGTGTTACATTACATTGACTAGTAGCAGTGAGAAAAACATCACGGGGTGGTGCGCATTGTATGGGTGTGTGTTACATTAGATTCACTAGTAGCAGTGAGAAAAACATCACGGGGTGGTGCGCATTGTATGGCTGTGTGTTACATTTGATTCACTAGTAGGAGTGAGAAAAACATCACGGGGTGGTGCGCATTGTATGGGTGTGTGTTACATTACATTCACTAGTAGCAGTGAGAAAAACATCACGGGGTGGTGCGCATTGTATGGGTGTGTGTTACATTACATTCACTAGTAGCAGTGAGAAAAACATCACGGGGTGGTGCGCATTGTATGGGTGTGTGTTACATTACATTCACTAGTAGCAGTGAGAAAAACATCACGGGGTGGTGCGCATTGTATGGGTGTGTGTTACATTACATTCACTAGTAGCAGTGAGAAAAACATCACGGGGTGGTGCGCCTTGTATGGGCGTGTGTTACATTACATTCACTAGTAGCAGTGAGAAAAACATCACGGGGTGGTGCGCCTTGTATGGGCGTGTGTTACATTACATTCACTAGTAGCAGTGAGAAAAACATCACGGGGTGGTGCGCATTGTATGGGCGTGTGTTACATTAGATTCACTAGTAGCAGTGAGAAAAACATCACGGGGTGGTGCGCATTGTATGGGTGTGTGTTACATTATATTCACTAGTAGCAGTGAGAAAAACATCACGGGGTGGTGCGCATTGTATGGGTGTGTGTTACATTAGATTCACTAGTAGCAGTGAGAAAAACATCACGGGGTGGTCCGCCTTGTATGGGTGTGTGTTACATTACATTCACCAGTAGGAGAGAGAAAAACAACAGGGGGTGGTGCGCCTTGTATGGGTGTGTGTTACATTACATTCACCAGTAGGAGTGAGAAAAACTTCACAGGGTGGTGAGCCTTGTATGGGTGTGTGTTACATTACATTCACCAGTAGGAGTGAGAAAAACATCACGGTGTGGTGCGCATTGTATGGGTGTGTGTTACATTACATTCACCAGTAGGAGTGAGAAAAACATCATGGGGTGGTGCGCATTGTATGGGTGTGTGTTACATTACATTCACTAGTAGGAGTGAGAAAAACATAACGGGGTGGTGCGCCTTGTATGGGTGTGTGTTACATTAGATTCACTAGTAGGAGTGAGAAAAACATCACGGGGTGGTGCGCATTGTATGGGTGTGTGTTACATTACATTCACTAGTAGGAGTGAGAAAATCATCACGGGGTGGTGCGCATTGTATGGGTGTGTGTTATATTAGATACACTAGTAGGAGTGAGAAAAACATCACGGGGTGGTGTGCATTGTATGGGTGTGTGTTACATTAGATTCACTAGTAGGAGTGAGAAAAATATCACGGGGTGGTGCGCATTGTATGGGTGTGTGTTACATTACATTCTCTAATAGGAGTGAGAAAAACATCACGGGGTGGTGCGCATTGTATGGGTGTGTGTTACATTAGATTCACTAGTAGGAGTGAGAAAAACATCACGGGGTGGTGCGCATTGTATGGGTGTGTGTTACATTACATTCACTAGTAGGAGTGAGAAAACATCACGGGGTGGTGCGCATTGTATGGGTGTGTGTTACATTAGATGCACTAGTAGGAGTGAGAAAAACATCACGGGGTGGTGCGCATTGTATGGGTGTGTGTTACATTACATTCACTAGTAGCAGTGAGAAAAACATCACGGGGTGGTGCGCATTGTATGGGTGTGTGTTACATTACATTCACTAGTAGCAGAGAGAAAAACATCACGGGGTGGTGCGCATTGTATGGGTGTGTGTTACATTACATTCACTAGTAGCAGTGAGAAAAACATCACGGGGTGGTGCGCATTGTATGGGCGTGTGTTACATTACATTCACTAGTAGCAGTGAGAAAAACATCACGGGGTGGTGCGCATTGTATGGGCGTGTGTTACATTACATTCACTAGTAGCAGTGAGAAAAACATCACGGGGTGGTGCGCCTTGTATGGGCGTGTGTTACATTACATTCACTAGTAGCAGTGAGAAAAACATCACGGGGTGGTGCGCATTGTATGGGCGTGTGTTACATTAGATTCACTAGTAGCAGTGAGAAAAACATCACGGGGTGGTGCGCATTGTATGGGCGTGTGTTACATTATATTCACTAGTAGCAGTGAGAAAAACATCACGGGGTGGTGCGCATTGTATGGGTGTGTGTTACATTATATTCACTAGTAGCAGTGAGAAAAACATCACGGGGTGGTGCGCATTGTATGGGTGTGTGTTACATTAGATTCACTAGTAGCAGTGAGAAAAACATCACGGGGTGGTGCGCATTGTATGGGTGTGTGTTACATTACATTGACTAGTAGCAGTGAGAAAAACATCACGGGGTGGTGCGCATTGTATGGGTGTGTGTTACATTACATTGACTAGTAGCGGTGAGAAAAACATCACGGGGTGGTGCGCATTGTATGGGTGTGTGTTACATTAGATTCACTAGTAGCAGTGAGAAAAACATCACGGGGTGGTGCGCATTGTATGGCTGTGTGTTACATTTGATTCACTAGTAGGAGTGAGAAAAACATCACGGGGTGGTGCGCATTGTATGGGTGTGTGTTACATTACATTCACTAGTAGCAGTGAGAAAAACATCACGGGGTGGTGCGCATTGTATGGGTGTGTGTTACATTACATTCACTAGTAGCAGTGAGAAAAACATCACGGGGTGGTGCGCATTGTATGGGTGTGTGTTACATTACATTCACTAGTAGCAGTGAGAAAAACATCACGGGGTGGTGCGCATTGTATGGGTGTGTGTTACATTAGATTCACTAGTAGCAGTGAGAAAAACATCACGGGGTGGTGCGCATTGTATGGGTGTGTGTTACATTAGATTCACTAGTAGGAGTGAGAAAAACATCACGCGGTGGTGCGCATTGTATGGGTGTGTGTTACATTAGATTCACTAGTAGCAGTGAGAAAAACATCACGGGGTGGTGCGCATTGTATGGGTGTGTGTTACATTAGATTCACTAGTAGCAGTGAGAAAAACATCACGGGGTGGTGCGCATTGTATGGGCGTGTGTTACATTAGATTCACTAGTAGCAGGGAGAAAAACATCACGGGGTGGTGCGCATTGTATGGGTGTGTGTTACATTATATTCACTAGTAGCAGTGAGAAAAACATCACGGGGTGGTGCGCATTGTATGGGTGTGTGTCACATTACATTCACTAGTAGCAGTGAGAAAAACATCACGGGGTGGTGCGCATTGTATGGGTGTGTGTCACATTACATTCACTAGTAGCAGTGAGAAAAACATCACGGGGTGGTGCGCATTGTATGGGTGTGTGTCACATTACATTCACTAGTAGCAGTGAGAAAAACATCACGGGGTGGTGCGCATTGTATGGGTGTGTGTCACATTACATTCACTAGTAGCAGTGAGAAAAACATCACGGGGTGGTGCGCATTGTATGGGTGTGTGTCACATTACATTCACTAGTAGCAGTGAGAAAAACATCACGGGGTGGTGCGCATTGTATGGGTGTGTGTTACATTACATTCACCAGTAGGAGTGAGAAAAACATCATGGGGTGGTGCGCATTGTATGGGTGTGTGTTACATTACATTCACCAGTAGGAGTGAGAAAAACATCACGGGGTGGTGAGCCTTGTATGGGTGTGTGTTACATTACATTCACCAGTAGGAGTGAGAAAAACATCACGGGGTGGTGCGCATTGTATGGGTGTGTGTTACATTACATTCACCAGTAGGAGTGAGAAAAACATCATGGGGTGGTGCGCATTGTATGGGTGTGTGTTACATTACATTCACTAGTAGGAGTGAGAAAAACATAACGGGGTGGTGCGCCTTGTATGGGTGTGTGTTACATTAGATTCACTAGTAGGAGTGAGAAAAACATCACGGGGTGGTGCGCATTGTATGGGTGTGTGTTACATTACATTCACTAGTAGGAGTGAGAAAATCATCACGGGGTGGTGCGCATTGTATGGGTGTGTGTTATATTAGATACACTAGTAGGAGTGAGAAAAACATCACGGGGTGGTGTGCATTGTATGGGTGTGTGTTACATTAGATTCACTAGTAGGAGTGAGAAAAACATCACGGGGTGGTGCGCATTGTATGGGTGTGTGTTACATTACATTCTCTAATAGGAGTGAGAAAAACATCACGGGGTGGTGCGCATTGTATGGGTGTGTGTTACATTAGATTCACTAGTAGGAGTGAGAAAAACATCACGGGGTGGTGCGCATTGTATGGGTGTGTGTTACATTACATTCACTAGTAGGAGTGAGAAAACATCACGGGGTGGTGCGCATTGTATGGGTGTGTGTTACATTAGATGCACTAGTAGGAGTGAGAAAAACATCACGGGGTGGTGCGCATTGTATGGGTGTGTGTTACATTACATTCACTAGTAGCAGTGAGAAAAACATCACGGGGTGGTGCGCATTGTATGGGTGTGTGTTACATTACATTCACTAGTAGCAGAGAGAAAAACATCACGGGGTGGTGCGCATTGTATGGGTGTGTGTTACATTACATTCACTAGTAGCAGTGAGAAAAACATCACGGGGTGGTGCGCATTGTATGGGCGTGTGTTACATTACATTCACTAGTAGCAGTGAGAAAAACATCACGGGGTGGTGCGCATTGTATGGGCGTGTGTTACATTACATTCACTAGTAGCAGTGAGAAAAACATCACGGGGTGGTGCGCCTTGTATGGGCGTGTGTTACATTACATTCACTAGTAGCAGTGAGAAAAACATCACGGGGTGGTGCGCATTGTATGGGTGTGTGTTACATTAGATTCACTAGTAGCAGTGAGAAAAACATCACGGGGTGGTGCGCATTGTATGGGCGTGTGTTACATTATATTCACTAGTAGCAGTGAGAAAAACATCACGGGGTGGTGCGCATTGTATGGGTGTGTGTTACATTATATTCACTAGTAGCAGTGAGAAAAACATCACGGGGTGGTGCGCATTGTATGGGTGTGTGTTACATTAGATTCACTAGTAGCAGTGAGAAAAACATCACGGGGTGGTGCGCATTGTATGGGTGTGTGTTACATTACATTGACTAGTAGCAGTGAGAAAAACATCACGGGGTGGTGCGCATTGTATGGGTGTGTGTTACATTACATTGACTAGTAGCAGTGAGAAAAACATCACGGGGTGGTGCGCATTGTATGGGTGTGTGTTACATTAGATTCACTAGTAGCAGTGAGAAAAACATCACGGGGTGGTGCGCATTGTATGGCTGTGTGTTACATTTGATTCACTAGTAGGAGTGAGAAAAACATCACGGGGTGGTGCGCATTGTATGGGTGTGTGTTACATTACATTCACTAGTAGCAGTGAGAAAAACATCACGGGGTGGTGCGCATTGTATGGGTGTGTGTTACATTACATTCACTAGTAGCAGTGAGAAAAACATCACGGGGTGGTGCGCATTGTATGGGTGTGTGTTACATTACATTCACTAGTAGCAGTGAGAAAAACATCACGGGGTGGTGCGCATTGTATGGGTGTGTGTTACATTACATTCACTAGTAGCAGTGAGAAAAACATCACGGGGTGGTGCGCCTTGTATGGGCGTGTGTTACATTACATTCACTAGTAGCAGTGAGAAAAACATCACGGGGTGGTGCGCCTTGTATGGGCGTGTGTTACATTACATTCACTAGTAGCAGTGAGAAAAACATCACGGGGTGGTGCGCATTGTATGGGCGTGTGTTACATTAGATTCACTAGTAGCAGTGAGAAAAACATCACGGGGTGGTGCGCATTGTATGGGTGTGTGTTACATTATATTCACTAGTAGCAGTGAGAAAAACATCACGGGGTGGTGCGCATTGTATGGGTGTGTGTTACATTAGATTCACTAGTAGCAGTGAGAAAAACATCACGGGGTGGTCCGCCTTGTATGGGTGTGTGTTACATTACATTCACCAGTAGGAGAGAGAAAAACAACAGGGGGTGGTGCGCCTTGTATGGGTGTGTGTTACATTACATTCACCAGTAGGAGTGAGAAAAACTTCACAGGGTGGTGAGCCTTGTATGGGTGTGTGTTACATTACATTCACCAGTAGGAGTGAGAAAAACATCACGGTGTGGTGCGCATTGTATGGGTGTGTGTTACATTACATTCACCAGTAGGAGTGAGAAAAACATCATGGGGTGGTGCGCATTGTATGGGTGTGTGTTACATTACATTCACTAGTAGGAGTGAGAAAAACATAACGGGGTGGTGCGCCTTGTATGGGTGTGTGTTACATTAGATTCACTAGTAGGAGTGAGAAAAACATCACGGGGTGGTGCGCATTGTATGGGTGTGTGTTACATTACATTCACTAGTAGGAGTGAGAAAATCATCACGGGGTGGTGCGCATTGTATGGGTGTGTGTTATATTAGATACACTAGTAGGAGTGAGAAAAACATCACGGGGTGGTGTGCATTGTATGGGTGTGTGTTACATTAGATTCACTAGTAGGAGTGAGAAAAATATCACGGGGTGGTGCGCATTGTATGGGTGTGTGTTACATTACATTCTCTAATAGGAGTGAGAAAAACATCACGGGGTGGTGCGCATTGTATGGGTGTGTGTTACATTAGATTCACTAGTAGGAGTGAGAAAAACATCACGGGGTGGTGCGCATTGTATGGGTGTGTGTTACATTACATTCACTAGTAGGAGTGAGAAAACATCACGGGGTGGTGCGCATTGTATGGGTGTGTGTTACATTAGATGCACTAGTAGGAGTGAGAAAAACATCACGGGGTGGTGCGCATTGTATGGGTGTGTGTTACATTACATTCACTAGTAGCAGTGAGAAAAACATCACGGGGTGGTGCGCATTGTATGGGTGTGTGTTACATTACATTCACTAGTAGCAGAGAGAAAAACATCACGGGGTGGTGCGCATTGTATGGGTGTGTGTTACATTACATTCACTAGTAGCAGTGAGAAAAACATCACGGGGTGGTGCGCATTGTATGGGCGTGTGTTACATTACATTCACTAGTAGCAGTGAGAAAAACATCACGGGGTGGTGCGCATTGTATGGGCGTGTGTTACATTACATTCACTAGTAGCAGTGAGAAAAACATCACGGGGTGGTGCGCCTTGTATGGGCGTGTGTTACATTACATTCACTAGTAGCAGTGAGAAAAACATCACGGGGTGGTGCGCATTGTATGGGCGTGTGTTACATTAGATTCACTAGTAGCAGTGAGAAAAACATCACGGGGTGGTGCGCATTGTATGGGCGTGTGTTACATTATATTCACTAGTAGCAGTGAGAAAAACATCACGGGGTGGTGCGCATTGTATGGGTGTGTGTTACATTATATTCACTAGTAGCAGTGAGAAAAACATCACGGGGTGGTGCGCATTGTATGGGTGTGTGTTACATTAGATTCACTAGTAGCAGTGAGAAAAACATCACGGGGTGGTGCGCATTGTATGGGTGTGTGTTACATTACATTGACTAGTAGCAGTGAGAAAAACATCACGGGGTGGTGCGCATTGTATGGGTGTGTGTTACATTACATTGACTAGTAGCGGTGAGAAAAACATCACGGGGTGGTGCGCATTGTATGGGTGTGTGTTACATTAGATTCACTAGTAGCAGTGAGAAAAACATCACGGGGTGGTGCGCATTGTATGGCTGTGTGTTACATTTGATTCACTAGTAGGAGTGAGAAAAACATCACGGGGTGGTGCGCATTGTATGGGTGTGTGTTACATTACATTCACTAGTAGCAGTGAGAAAAACATCACGGGGTGGTGCGCATTGTATGGGTGTGTGTTACATTACATTCACTAGTAGCAGTGAGAAAAACATCACGGGGTGGTGCGCATTGTATGGGTGTGTGTTACATTACATTCACTAGTAGCAGTGAGAAAAACATCACGGGGTGGTGCGCATTGTATGGGTGTGTGTTACATTAGATTCACTAGTAGCAGTGAGAAAAACATCACGGGGTGGTGCGCATTGTATGGGTGTGTGTTACATTAGATTCACTAGTAGGAGTGAGAAAAACATCACGCGGTGGTGCGCATTGTATGGGTGTGTGTTACATTAGATTCACTAGTAGCAGTGAGAAAAACATCACGGGGTGGTGCGCATTGTATGGGTGTGTGTTACATTAGATTCACTAGTAGCAGTGAGAAAAACATCACGGGGTGGTGCGCATTGTATGGGCGTGTGTTACATTAGATTCACTAGTAGCAGGGAGAAAAACATCACGGGGTGGTGCGCATTGTATGGGTGTGTGTTACATTATATTCACTAGTAGCAGTGAGAAAAACATCACGGGGTGGTGCGCATTGTATGGGTGTGTGTCACATTACATTCACTAGTAGCAGTGAGAAAAACATCACGGGGTGGTGCGCATTGTATGGGTGTGTGTCACATTACATTCACTAGTAGCAGTGAGAAAAACATCACGGGGTGGTGCGCATTGTATGGGTGTGTGTCACATTACATTCACTAGTAGCAGTGAGAAAAACATCACGGGGTGGTGCGCATTGTATGGGTGTGTGTCACATTACATTCACTAGTAGCAGTGAGAAAAACATCACGGGGTGGTGCGCATTGTATGGGTGTGTGTCACATTACATTCACTAGTAGCAGTGAGAAAAACATCACGGGGTGGTGCGCATTGTATGGGTGTGTGTTACATTACATTCACCAGTAGGAGTGAGAAAAACATCATGGGGTGGTGCGCATTGTATGGGTGTGTGTTACATTACATTCACCAGTAGGAGTGAGAAAAACATCACGGGGTGGTGAGCCTTGTATGGGTGTGTGTTACATTACATTCACCAGTAGGAGTGAGAAAAACATCACGGGGTGGTGCGCATTGTATGGGTGTGTGTTACATTACATTCACCAGTAGGAGTGAGAAAAACATCATGGGGTGGTGCGCATTGTATGGGTGTGTGTTACATTACATTCACTAGTAGGAGTGAGAAAAACATAACGGGGTGGTGCGCCTTGTATGGGTGTGTGTTACATTAGATTCACTAGTAGGAGTGAGAAAAACATCACGGGGTGGTGCGCATTGTATGGGTGTGTGTTACATTACATTCACTAGTAGGAGTGAGAAAATCATCACGGGGTGGTGCGCATTGTATGGGTGTGTGTTATATTAGATACACTAGTAGGAGTGAGAAAAACATCACGGGGTGGTGTGCATTGTATGGGTGTGTGTTACATTAGATTCACTAGTAGGAGTGAGAAAAACATCACGGGGTGGTGCGCATTGTATGGGTGTGTGTTACATTACATTCTCTAATAGGAGTGAGAAAAACATCACGGGGTGGTGCGCATTGTATGGGTGTGTGTTACATTAGATTCACTAGTAGGAGTGAGAAAAACATCACGGGGTGGTGCGCATTGTATGGGTGTGTGTTACATTACATTCACTAGTAGGAGTGAGAAAACATCACGGGGTGGTGCGCATTGTATGGGTGTGTGTTACATTAGATGCACTAGTAGGAGTGAGAAAAACATCACGGGGTGGTGCGCATTGTATGGGTGTGTGTTACATTACATTCACTAGTAGCAGTGAGAAAAACATCACGGGGTGGTGCGCATTGTATGGGTGTGTGTTACATTACATTCACTAGTAGCAGAGAGAAAAACATCACGGGGTGGTGCGCATTGTATGGGTGTGTGTTACATTACATTCACTAGTAGCAGTGAGAAAAACATCACGGGGTGGTGCGCATTGTATGGGCGTGTGTTACATTACATTCACTAGTAGCAGTGAGAAAAACATCACGGGGTGGTGCGCATTGTATGGGCGTGTGTTACATTACATTCACTAGTAGCAGTGAGAAAAACATCACGGGGTGGTGCGCCTTGTATGGGCGTGTGTTACATTACATTCACTAGTAGCAGTGAGAAAAACATCACGGGGTGGTGCGCATTGTATGGGCGTGTGTTACATTAGATTCACTAGTAGCAGTGAGAAAAACATCACGGGGTGGTGCGCATTGTATGGGTGTGTGTTACATTAGATTCACTAGTAGCAGTGAGAAAAACATCACGGGGTGGTGCGCATTGTATGGGTGTGTGTTACATTAGATTCACTAGTAGCAGTGAGAAAAACATCACGGGGTGGTGCGCATTGTATGGGTGTGTGTTACATTACATTGACTAGTAGCAGTGAGAAAAACATCACGGGGTGGTGCGCATTGTATGGGTGTGTGTTACATTACATTGACTAGTAGCAGTGAGAAAAACATCACGGGGTGGTGCGCATTGTATGGGTGTGTGTTACATTAGATTCACTAGTAGCAGTGAGAAAAACATCACGGGGTGGTGCGCATTGTATGGCTGTGTGTTACATTTGATTCACTAGTAGGAGTGAGAAAAACATCACGGGGTGGTGCGCATTGTATGGGTGTGTGTTACATTACATTCACTAGTAGCAGTGAGAAAAACATCACGGGGTGGTGCGCATTGTATGGGTGTGTGTTACATTACATTCACTAGTAGCAGTGAGAAAAACATCACGGGGTGGTGCGCATTGTATGGGTGTGTGTTACATTACATTCACTAGTAGCAGTGAGAAAAACATCACGGGGTGGTGCGCATTGTATGGGTGTGTGTTACATTAGATTCACTAGTAGCAGTGAGAAAAACATCACGGGGTGGTGCGCATTGTATGGGTGTGTGTTACATTAGATTCACTAGTAGGAGTGAGAAAAACATCACGGGGTGGTGCGCATTGTATGGGTGTGTGTTACATTAGATTCACTAGTAGCAGTGAGAAAAACATCACGGGGTGGTGCGCATTGTATGGGTGTGTGTTACATTAGATTCACTAGTAGCAGTGAGAAAAACATCACGGGGTGGTGCGCATTGTATGGGTGTGTGTTACATTACATTCACTAGTAGCAGTGAGAAAAACATCACGGGGTGGTGCGCATTGTATGGGCGTGTGTTACATTAGATTCACTAGTAGCAGGGAGAAAAACATCACGGGGTGGTGCGCATTGTATGGGTGTGTGTTACATTATATTCACTAGTAGCAGTGAGAAAAACATCACGGGGTGGTGCGCATTGTATGGGTGTGTGTCACATTACATTCACTAGTAGCAGTGAGAAAAACATCACGGGGTGGTGCGCATTGTATGGGTGTGTGTCACATTACATTCACTAGTAGCAGTGAGAAAAACATCACGGGGTGGTGCGCATTGTATGGGTGTGTGTTACATTAGATTCACTAGTAGCAGTGAGAAAAACATCACGGGGTGGTGCGCATTGTATGGGTGTGTGTTACATTAGATTCACTAGTAGCAGTGAGAAAAACATCACGGGGTGGTGCGCATTGTATGGGCGTGTGTTACATTAGATTCACTAGTAGCAGGGAGAAAAACATCACGGGGTGGTGCGCATTGTATGGGTGTGTGTTACATTATATTCACTAGTAGCAGTGAGAAAAACATCACGGGGTGGTGCGCATTGTATGGGTGTGTGTCACATTACATTCACTAGTAGCAGTGAGAAAAACATCACGGGGTGGTGCGCATTGTATGGGTGTGTGTCACATTACATTCACTAGTAGCAGTGAGAAAAACATCACGGGGTGGTGCGCATTGTATGGGTGTGTGTCACATTACATTCACTAGTAGCAGTGAGAAAAACATCACGGGGTGGTGCGCATTGTATGGGTGTGTGTCACATTACATTCACTAGTAGCAGTGAGAAAAACATCACGGGGTGGTGCGCATTGTATGGGTGTGTGTCACATTACATTCACTAGTAGCAGTGAGAAAAACATCACGGGGTGGTGCGCATTGTATGGGTGTGTGTTACATTACATTCACCAGTAGGAGTGAGAAAAACATCATGGGGTGGTGCGCATTGTATGGGTGTGTGTTACATTACATTCACCAGTAGGAGTGAGAAAAACATCACGGGGTGGTGAGCCTTGTATGGGTGTGTGTTACATTACATTCACCAGTAGGAGTGAGAAAAACATCACGGGGTGGTGCGCATTGTATGGGTGTGTGTTACATTACATTCACCAGTAGGAGTGAGAAAAACATCATGGGGTGGTGCGCATTGTATGGGTGTGTGTTACATTACATTCACTAGTAGGAGTGAGAAAAACATAACGGGGTGGTGCGCCTTGTATGGGTGTGTGTTACATTAGATTCACTAGTAGGAGTGAGAAAAACATCACGGGGTGGTGCGCATTGTATGGGTGTGTGTTACATTACATTCACTAGTAGGAGTGAGAAAATCATCACGGGGTGGTGCGCATTGTATGGGTGTGTGTTATATTAGATACACTAGTAGGAGTGAGAAAAACATCACGGGGTGGTGTGCATTGTATGGGTGTGTGTTACATTAGATTCACTAGTAGGAGTGAGAAAAACATCACGGGGTGGTGCGCATTGTATGGGTGTGTGTTACATTACATTCTCTAATAGGAGTGAGAAAAACATCACGGGGTGGTGCGCATTGTATGGGTGTGTGTTACATTAGATTCACTAGTAGGAGTGAGAAAAACATCACGGGGTGGTGCGCATTGTATGGGTGTGTGTTACATTACATTCACTAGTAGGAGTGAGAAAACATCACGGGGTGGTGCGCATTGTATGGGTGTGTGTTACATTAGATGCACTAGTAGGAGTGAGAAAAACATCACGGGGTGGTGCGCATTGTATGGGTGTGTGTTACATTACATTCACTAGTAGCAGTGAGAAAAACATCACGGGGTGGTGCGCATTGTATGGGTGTGTGTTACATTACATTCACTAGTAGCAGAGAGAAAAACATCACGGGGTGGTGCGCATTGTATGGGTGTGTGTTACATTACATTCACTAGTAGCAGTGAGAAAAACATCACGGGGTGGTGCGCATTGTATGGGCGTGTGTTACATTACATTCACTAGTAGCAGTGAGAAAAACATCACGGGGTGGTGCGCATTGTATGGGCGTGTGTTACATTACATTCACTAGTAGCAGTGAGAAAAACATCACGGGGTGGTGCGCCTTGTATGGGCGTGTGTTACATTACATTCACTAGTAGCAGTGAGAAAAACATCACGGGGTGGTGCGCATTGTATGGGCGTGTGTTACATTAGATTCACTAGTAGCAGTGAGAAAAACATCACGGGGTGGTGCGCATTGTATGGGTGTGTGTTACATTAGATTCACTAGTAGCAGTGAGAAAAACATCACGGGGTGGTGCGCATTGTATGGGTGTGTGTTACATTAGATTCACTAGTAGCAGTGAGAAAAACATCACGGGGTGGTGCGCATTGTATGGGTGTGTGTTACATTACATTGACTAGTAGCAGTGAGAAAAACATCACGGGGTGGTGCGCATTGTATGGGTGTGTGTTACATTACATTGACTAGTAGCAGTTGGAAAAACATCACGGGGTGGTGCGCATTGTATGGGTGTGTGTTACATTAGATTCACTAGTAGCAGTGAGAAAAACATCACGGGGTGGTGCGCATTGTATGGCTGTGTGTTACATTTGATTCACTAGTAGGAGTGAGAAAAACATCACGGGGTGGTGCGCATTGTATGGGTGTGTGTTACATTACATTCACTAGTAGCAGTGAGAAAAACATCACGGGGTGGTGCGCATTGTATGGGTGTGTGTTACATTACATTCACTAGTAGCAGTGAGAAAAACATCACGGGGTGGTGCGCATTGTATGGGTGTGTGTTACATTACATTCACTAGTAGCAGTGAGAAAAACATCACGGGGTGGTGCGCATTGTATGGGTGTGTGTTACATTAGATTCACTAGTAGCAGTGAGAAAAACATCACGGGGTGGTGCGCATTGTATGGGTGTGTGTTACATTAGATTCACTAGTAGGAGTGAGAAAAACATCACGGGGTGGTGCGCATTGTATGGGTGTGTGTTACATTAGATTCACTAGTAGCAGTGAGAAAAACATCACGGGGTGGTGCGCATTGTATGGGTGTGTGTTACATTAGATTCACTAGTAGCAGTGAGAAAAACATCACGGGGTGGTGCGCATTGTATGGGTGTGTGTTACATTACATTCACTAGTAGCAGTGAGAAAAACATCACGGGGTGGTGCGCATTGTATGGGCGTGTGTTACATTAGATTCACTAGTAGCAGGGAGAAAAACATCACGGGGTGGTGCGCATTGTATGGGTGTGTGTTACATTATATTCACTAGTAGGAGTGAGAAAAACATCACGGGGTGGTGCGCATTGTATGGGTGTGTGTCACATTACATTCACTAGTAGCAGTGAGAAAAACATCACGGGGTGGTGCGCATTGTATGGGTGTGTGTCACATTACATTCACTAGTAGCAGTGAGAAAAACATCACGGGGTGGTGCGCATTGTATGGGTGTGTGTTACATTACATTCACTAGTAGCAGTGAGAAAAACATCACGGGGTGGTGCGCATTGTATGGGTGTGTGTTACATTACATTCACTAGTAGCAGTGAGAAAAACATCACGGGGTGGTGCGCATTGTATGGGTGTGTGTTACATTAGATTCACTAGTAGGAGTGAGAAAAACATCACGGGGTGGTGAACCTTGTATGGGTGTGTGTTACATTACATTCACTAGTAGGAGTGAGAAAAACATCACGGGGTGGTGCGCCTTGTATGGGTGTGTGTTACATTACATTCACTAGTAGGAGAGAGAAAAACATCACGGGGTTGTGCGCCTTGTATGGGTGTGTGTTACATTACATTCACCAGTAGGAGTGAGAAAAACATCACGGGGTGGTGAGCCTTGTATGGGTGTGTGTTACATTACATTCACCAGTAGAAGTGAGAAAAACATCACGGGGTGGTGCGCATTGTATGGGTGTGTGTTACATTACATTCACTAGTAGGAGTGAGAAAAACATCACGGGGTGGTGCGCATTGTATGGGTGTGTGTTACATTACATTCACTAGTAGGAGTGAGAAAAACATAACGGGGTGGTGCGCCTTGTATGGGTGTGTGTTACATTAGATTCACTAGTAGGAGTGAGAAAAACATCACGGGGTGGTGCGCATTGTATGGGTGTGTGTTACATTACATTCACTAGTAGGAGTGAGAAAATCATCACGGGGTGGTGCGCATTGTATGGGTGTGTGTTATATTAGATTCACTAGTAGGAGTGAGAAAAACATCACGGGGTGGTGTGCATTGTATGGGTGTGTGTTACATTACATTCTCTAGTAGGAGTGAGAAAAACATCACGGGGTGGTGCGCATTGTATGGGTGTGTGTTACATTAGATTCACTAGTAGGAGTGAGAAAAACATCACGGGGTGGTGCGCATTGTATGGGTGTGTGTTACATTACATTCACTAGTAGCAGTGAGAAAAACATCACGGGGTGGTGCGCATTGTATGGGTGTGTGTTACATTACATTCACTAGTAGCAGTGAGAAAAACATCACGGGGTGGTGCGCATTGTATGGGCGTGTGTTACATTACATTCACTAGTAGCAGTGAGAAAAACATCACGGGGTGGTGCGCCTTGTATGGGCGTGTGTTACATTACATTCACTAGTAGCAGTGAGAAAAACATCACGGGGTGGTGCGCATTGTATGGGCGTGTGTTACATTAGATTCACTAGTAGCAGTGAGAAAAACATCACGGGGTGGTGCGCATTGTATGGGTGTGTGTTACATTATATTCACTAGTAGCAGTGAGAAAAACATCACGGGGTGGTGCGCATTGTATGGGTGTGTGTTACATTAGATTCACTAGTAGCAGTGAGAAAAACATCACGGGGTGGTGCGCATTGTATGGGTGTGTGTTACATTACATTGACTAGTAGCAGTGAGAAAAACATCACGGGGTGGTGCGCATTGTATGGGTGTGTGTTACATTAGATTCACTAGTAGCAGTGAGAAAAACATCACGGGGTGGTGCGCATTGTATGGGTGTGTGTTACATTAGATTCACTAGTAGCAGTGAGAAAAACATCACGGGGTGGTGCGCATTGTATGGATGTGTGTTACATTTGATTCACTAGTAGGAGTGAGAAAAACATCACGGGGTGGTGCGCATTGTATGGGTGTGTGTTACATTAGATTCACTAGTAGGAGTGAGAAAAACATCACGGGGTGGTGCGCATTGTATGGGTGTGTGTTACATTACATTCACTAGTAGCAGTGAGAAAAACATCACGGGGTGGTGCGCATTGTATGGGTGTGTGTTACATTACATTCACTAGTAGCAGTGAGAAAAACATCACGGGGTGGTGCGCATTGTTTGGGTGTGTGTTACATTACATTCACTAGTAGCAGTGAGAAAAACATCACGGGGTGGTGCGCATTGTATGGGTGTGTGGTACATTAGATTCACTAGTAGCAGTGAGAAAAACATCACGGGGTGGTGCGCATTGTATGGGTGTGTGTTACATTAGATTCACTAGTAGGAGTGAGAAAAACATCACGGGGTGGTGCGCATTGTATGGGTGTGTGTTACATTAGATTCACTAGTAGCAGTGAGAAAAACATCACGGGGTGGTGCGCATTGTATGGGTGTGTGTTACATTAGATTCACTAGTAGCAGTGAGAAAAACATCACGGGGTGGTGCGCATTGTATGGGTGTGTGTTACATTACATTCACTAGTAGCAGTGAGAAAATCATCACGGGGTGGTGCGCATTGTATGGGCGTGTGTTACATTAGATTCACTAGTAGCAGGGAGAAAAACATCACGGGGTGGTGCGCATTGTATGGCTGTGTGTTACATTATATTCACTAGTAGCAGTGAGAAAAACATCACGGGGTGGTGCGCATTGTATGGGTGTGTGTCACATTACATTCACTAGTAGCAGTGAGAAAAACATCACGGGGTGGTGCGCATTGTATGGGTGTGTGTCACATTAGATTCACTAGTAGCAGTGAGAAAAACATCACGGGGTGGTGCGCATTGTATGGGTGTGTGTTACATTACATTCACTAGTAGCAGTGAGAAAAACATCACGGGGTGGTGCGCATTGTATGGGTGTGTGTTACATTACATTGACTAGTAGCAGTGAGAAAAACATCACGGGGTGGTGCGCATTGTATGGGTGTGTGTTACATTACATTCACTAGTAGGAGTGAGAAAAACATCACGGGGTGGTGCGCCTTGTATGGGTGTGTGTTACATTACATTCACTAGTAGGAGTGAGAAAAACATCACGGGGTGGTGCGCCTTGTATGGGTGTGTGTTACATTACATTCACTAGTAGGAGAGAGAAAAACATCACGGGGTTGTGCGCCTTGTATGGGTGTGTGTTACATTACATTCACCAGTAGGAGTGAGAAAAACATCACGGGGTGGTGAGCCTTGTATGGGTGTGTGTTACATTACATTCACCAGTAGGAGTGAGAAAAACATCACGGGGTGGTGCGCATTGTATGGGTGTGTGTTACATTACATTCACTAGTAGGAGTGAGAAAAACATCACGGGGTGGTGCGCATTGTATGGGTGTGTGTTACATTACATTCACTAGTAGGAGTGAGAAAAACATAACGGGGTGGTGAGCCTTGTATGGGTGTGTGTTACATTAGATTCACTAGTAGGAGTGAGAAAAACATCACGGGGTGGTGCGCATTGTATGGGTGTGTGTTACATTACGTTCACTAGTAGAAGTGAGAAAATCATCACGGGGTGGTGCGCATTGTATGGGTGTGTGTTATATTAGATACACTAGTAGGAGTGAGAAAAACATCACGGGGTGGTGTGCATTGTATGGGTGTGTGTTACATTACAATCTCTAGTAGGAGTGAGAAAAACATCACGGGGTGGTGCGCATTGTATGGGTGTGTGTTACATTAGATTCACTAGTAGGAGTGAGAAAAACATCACGGGGTGGTGCGCATTGTATGGGTGTGTGTTACATTACATTCACTAGTAGGAGTGAGAAAAACATCACGGGGTGGTGCGCATTGTATGGGTGTGTGTTACATTACATGCACTAGTAGGAGTGAGAAAAACATCACGGGGTGGTGCTCATTGTATGGGTGTGTGTTACATTACATTCACTAGTAGCAGTGAGAAAAACATCACGGGGTGGTGCGCATTGTATGGGTGTGTGTTACATTACATTCACTAGTAGCAGTGAGAAAAACATCACGGGGTGGTGCGCATTGTATGGGTGTGTGTTACATTAGATTCACTAGTAGGAGTGAGAAAAACATCACGGGGTGGTGCGCATTGTATGGGTGTGTGTTACATTACATTCACTAGTAGGAGTGAGAAAAACATCACGGGGTGGTGCGCATTGTATGGGTGTGTGTTACATTACATGCACTAGTAGGAGTGAGAAAAACATCACGGGGTGGTGCTCATTGTATGGGTGTGTGTTACATTACATTCACTAGTAGCAGTGAGAAAAACATCACGGGGTGGTGCGCATTGTATGGGTGTGTGTTACATTACATTCACTAGTAGCAGTGAGAAAAACATCACGGGGTGGTGCGCATTGTATGGGCGTGTGTTACATTAGATTCACTATTAGCAGTGAGAAAAACATGACGGGGTGGTGCGCCTTGTATGGGCGTGTGTTACATTAGATTCACTAGTAGGAGTGAGAAAAACATCACGGGGTGGTGCGCCTTGTATGGGTGTGTGTTACATTACATTCACTAGTAGCAGTGAGAAAAACATCACGGGGTGGTGCGCCTTGTATGGGTGTGTGTTACATTACATTCACTAGTAGGAGTGGGAAAAACATCACGGGGTGGTGCGCCTTGTATGGGTGTGTGTTACATTACATTCACAAGTAGGAGTGAGAAAAACATCACGGGGTGGTGCGCCTTGTATGGGTGTGTGTTACATTACATTCACCAGTAGGAGTGAGAAAAACATCACGGGGTGGTGCGCCTTGTATGGGTGTGTGTTACATTAGATTCACCAGTAGGAGTGAGAAAAACATCACGGGGTGGTGCGCTTGTATGGGTGTGTGTTACATTAGATTCACTAGTAGGAGTGAGAAAAACATCACGGGGTGGTGCGCATTGTATGGGTGTGTGTTACATTAGATTCACTAGTAGGAGTGAGAAAAACATCACGGGGTGGTGCGCATTGTATGGGTGTGTGTTACATTAGATTCACTAGTAGCAGTAAGAAAAACATCACGGGGTGGTGCGCATTGTATGGGTGTGTGTTACATTAGATTCACTAGTAGCAGTGAGAAAAACATCACGGGGTGGTGCGCATTGTATGGGTGTGTGTTACATTAGATTCACTAGTAGCAGTGAGAAAAACATCACGGGGTGGTGCGCATTGTATGGGTGTGTGTTACATTAGATTCACTAGTAGCAGTGAGAAAAACATCACGGGGTGGTGCGCATTGTATGGGTGTGTGTTACATTAGATTCACTAGTAGCAGTGAGAAAAACATCACGGGGTGGTGCGCATTGTATGGGTGTGTGTTACATTAGATTCACTAGTAGGAGGGAGAAAAACATCACGGGGTGGGGCGCATTGTATGGGTGTGTGTTACATTAGATTCACTAGTAGCAGTGAGAAAAACATCACGGTGTGGTGCGCATTGTATGGGTGTGTGTTACATTAGATTCACTAGTAGGAGTGAGAAAAACATCACGGGGTGGTGCGCATTGTATGTGTGTGTGTTACATTAGATTTACTAGTAGGAGTGAGAAAAACATCACGGGGTGGTGCGCATTGTATGGGTGTGTGTTACATTACATTTACTAGTAGGAGTGAGAAAAACATCACGGGGTGGTGCGCATTGTATGGGTGTGTGTTACATTAGATGCACTAGTAGGAGTGAGAAAAACATCACGGGGTGGTGCGCATTGTATGGGTGTGTGTTACATTACATTCACTAGTAGCAGTGAGAAAAACATCACGGGGTGGTGCGCATTGTATGGGTGTGTGTTACATTACATTCACTAGTAGCAGTGAGAAAAACATCACGGGGTGGTGCGCATTGTATGGGTGTGTGTTACATTACATTCACTAGTAGCAGTGAGAAAAACATCACGGGGTGGTGCGCATTGTATGGGTGTGTGTTACATTACATTCACTAGTAGCAGTGAGAAAAACATCACGGGGTGGTGCGCATTGTATGGGCGTGTGTTACATTACATTCACTAGTAGCAGTGAGAAAAACATCACGGGGTGGTGCGCCTTGTATGGGCGTGTGTTACATTACATTCACTAGTAGCAGTGAGAAAAACATCACGGGGTGGTGCGCCTTGTATGGGCGTGTGTTACATTAGATTCAGTAGTAGCAGTGAGAAAAACATTACGGGGTGGTGCGCCTTGTATGGGCGTGTGTTACATTAGATTCACTAGTAGCAGTGAGAAAAACATGACGGTGTGGTGCGCCTTGTATGGGCGTGTGTTACATTAGATTCACTAGTAGGAATGAGAAAAACATCACGTGGTGGTGCGCCTTGTGTGGGTGTGTGTTACATTACATTCACTAGTAGGAGTGAGAAAAACATCACGGGGTGGTGCGCCTTGTATGGGTGTGTGTTACATTACATTCACTAGTAGGAGTGGGAAAAACATCACGGGGTGGTGCGCCTTGTATGGGTGTGTGTTACATTACATTCACCAGTAGGAGTGAGAAAAACATCACGGGGTGGTGTGCCTTGTATGGGTGTGTGTTACATTAGATTCACCAGTAGGAGTGAGAAAAACATCACGGGGTGGTGCGCTTGTATGGGTGTGTGTTACATTAGATTCACTAGTAGGAGTGAGAAAAACATCACGGGGTGGTGCGCCTTGTATGGGTGTGTGTTACATTAGATTCACCAGTAGGAGTGAGAAAAACATCACGGGGTGGTGCGCTTGTATGGGTGTGTGTTACATTAGATTCACTAGTAGGAGTGAGAAAAACATCACGGGGTAGTGCGCATTGTATGGGTGTGTGTTACATTAGATTCACTAGTAGGAGTGAGAAAAACATCACGGGGTGGTGCGCATTGTATGGGTGTGTGTTACATTAGATTCACTAGTAGCAGTGAGAAAAACATCACGGGGTGGTGCGCATTGTATGGGTGTGTGTTACATTAGATTCACTAGTAGCAGTGAGAAAAACATCACGGGGTGGTGCGCATTGTATGGGTGTGTGTTACATTAGATTCACTAGTAGCAGTGAGAAAAACATCACGGTTTGGTGCGCATTGTATGGGTGTGTGTTACATTAGATTCACTAGTAGGAGGGAGAAAAACATCACGGGGTGGTGCGCATTGTATGGGTGTGTGTTACATTACATTCACTAGTAGCAGTGAGAAAAACATCACGGGGTGGTGCGCATTGTATGGGTGTGTGTTACATTACATTCACTAGTAGCAGTGAGAAAAACATCACGGGGTGGTGCGCATTGTATGGGCGTGTGTTACATTAGATTCACTATTAGCAGTGAGAAAAACATGACGGGGTGGTGCGCCTTGTATGGGCGTGTGTTACATTAGATTCACTAGTAGGAGTGAGAAAAACATCACGGGGTGGTGCGCATTGTATGGGTGTGTGTTACATTACATTCACTAGTAGGAGTGAGAAAAACATCACGGGGTGGTGCGCATTGTATGGGTGTGTGTTACATTACATTCACTAGTAGGAGTGAGAAAAACATCACGGGGTGGTGCGCATTGTATGGGTGTGTGTTACATTACATTCACTAGTAGGAGTGAGAAAAACATCACGGGGTGGTGCGCATTGTATGGGCGTGTGTTACATTAGATTCACTATTAGCAGTGAGAAAAACATGACGGGGTGGTGCGCCTTGTATGGGCGTGTGTTACATTAGATTCACTAGTAGGAGTGAGAAAAACATCACGGGGTGGTGCGCATTGTATGGGTGTGTGTTACATTAGATTCACTAGTAGGAGTGAGAAAAACATCACGGGCTGGTGCGCATTGTATGGGTGTGTGTTACATTACATTCACTAGTAGGAGTGAGAAAAACATCACGGGGTGGTGCGCATTGTATGGGTGTGTGTTACATTACATTCACTAGTAGGAGTGAGAAAAACATCACGGGGTGGTGCGCCTTGTATGGGTGTGTGTTACATTACATTCACTAGTAGCAGTGAGAAAAACATCACGGGGTGGTGCGCATTGTATGGGTGTGTGTTACATTAGATTCACTAGTAGCAGTGAGAAAAACATCACGGGGTGGTGCGCATTGTATGGGTGTGTGTTACATTAGATTCACTAGTAGCAGTGAGAAAAATATCACGGGGTGGTGCGCATTGTATGGGTGTGTGTTACATTAGATTCACTAGTAGGAGGGAGAAAAACATCACGGGGTGGTGCGCATTGTATGGGTGTGTGTTACATTAGATTCACTAGTAGCAGTGAGAAAAACATCACGGGGTGGTGCGCATTGTATGGGTGTGTGTTACATTAGATTCACTAGTAGGAGTGAGAAAAACATCACGGGGTGGTGCGCATTGTATGTGTGTGTGTTACATTAGATTTACTAGTAGGAGTGAGAAAAACATCACGGGGTGGTGCGCATTGTATGGGTGTGTGTTACATTACATTCACTAGTAGGAGTGAGAAAAACATCACGGGGTGGTGCGCATTGTATGGGTGTGTGTTACATTAGATGCACTAGTAGGAGTGAGAAAAACGTCACGGGGTGGTGCGCATTGTATGGGTGTGTGTTACATTACATTCACTAGTAGCAGTGAGAAAAACATCACGGGGTGGTGCGCATTGTATGGGTGTGTGTTACATTACATTCACTAGTAGCAGTGAGAAAAACATCACGGGGTGGTGCGCATTGTATGGGTGTGTGTTACATTAGATTCACTAGTAGCAGTGAGAAAAACATCACGGGGTGGTGCGCATTGTTTGGGTGTGTGTTACATTAGATTCACTAGTAGCAGTGAGAAAAACATCACGGGGTGGTGCGCATTGTATGGGTGTGTGTTACATTAGATTCACTATTAGCATTGAGAAAAACATCACGGGGTGGTGCGCATTGTATGGGTGTGTGTTACATTAGATTCACTAGTAGCAGTGAGAAAAACATCACGGGGTGGTGCGCATTGTATGGCTGTGTGTTACATTTGATTCACTAGTAGGAGTGAGAAAAACATCACGGGGTGGTGCGCATTGTATGGGTGTGTGTTACATTACATTCACTAGTAGCAGTGAGAAAAACATCACGGGGTGGTGCGCATTGTATGGGTGTGTGTTACATTACATTCACTAGTAGCAGTGAGAAAAACATCACGGGGTGGTGCGCATTGTATGGGTGTGTGTTACATTACATTCACTAGTAGCAGTGAGAAAAACATCACGGGGTGGTGCGCATTGTATGGGTGTGTGTTACATTAGATTCACTAGTAGCAGTGAGAAAAACATCACGGGGTGGTGCGCATTGTATGGGTGTGTGTTACATTAGATTCACTAGTAGGAGTGAGAAAAACATCACGGGGTGGTGCGCATTGTATGGGTGTGTGTTACATTAGATTCACTAGTAGCAGTGAGAAAAACATCACGGGGTGGTGCGCATTGTATGGGTGTGTGTTACATTAGATTCACTAGTAGCAGTGAGAAAAACATCACGGGGTGGTGCGCATTGTATGGGTGTGTGTTACATTACATTCACTAGTAGCAGTGAGAAAAACATCACGGGGTGGTGCGCATTGTATGGGCGTGTGTTACATTAGATTCACTAGTAGCAGGGAGAAAAACATCACGGGGTGGTGCGCATTGTATGGGTGTGTGTTACATTATATTCACTAGTAGGAGTGAGAAAAACATCACGGGGTGGTGCGCATTGTATGGGTGTGTGTCACATTACATTCACTAGTAGCAGTGAGAAAAACATCACGGGGTGGTGCGCATTGTATGGGTGTGTGTCACATTACATTCACTAGTAGCAGTGAGAAAAACATCACGGGGTGGTGCGCATTGTATGGGTGTGTGTTACATTACATTCACTAGTAGCAGTGAGAAAAACATCACGGGGTGGTGCGCATTGTATGGGTGTGTGTTACATTACATTCACCAGTAGGAGTGAGAAAAACATCACGGGGTGGTGCGCCTTGTATGGGTGTGTGTTACATTAGATTCACCAGTAGGAGTGAGAAAAACATCACGGGGTGGTGCGCTTGTATGGGTGTGTGTTACATTAGATTCACTAGTAGGAGTGAGAAAAACATCACGGGGTGGTGCGCATTGTATGGGTGTGTGTTACATTAGATTCACTAGTAGGAGTGAGAAAAACATCACGGGGTGGTGCGCATTGTATGGGTGTGTGTTACATTAGATTCACTAGTAGCAGTAAGAAAAACATCACGGGGTGGTGCGCATTGTATGGGTGTGTGTTACATTAGATTCACTAGTAGCAGTGAGAAAAACATCACGGGGTGGTGCGCATTGTATGGGTGTGTGTTACATTAGATTCACTAGTAGCAGTGAGAAAAACATCACGGGGTGGTGCGCATTGTATGGGTGTGTGTTACATTAGATTCACTAGTAGCAGTGAGAAAAACATCACGGGGTGGTGCGCATTGTATGGGTGTGTGTTACATTAGATTCACTAGTAGCAGTGAGAAAAACATCACGGGGTGGTGCGCATTGTATGGGTGTGTGTTACATTAGATTCACTAGTAGGAGGGAGAAAAACATCACGGGGTGGGGCGCATTGTATGGGTGTGTGTTACATTAGATTCACTAGTAGCAGTGAGAAAAACATCACGGTGTGGTGCGCATTGTATGGGTGTGTGTTACATTAGATTCACTAGTAGGAGTGAGAAAAACATCACGGGGTGGTGCGCATTGTATGTGTGTGTGTTACATTAGATTTACTAGTAGGAGTGAGAAAAACATCACGGGGTGGTGCGCATTGTATGGGTGTGTGTTACATTACATTCACTAGTAGCAGTGAGAAAAACATCACGGGGTGGTGCGCATTGTATGGGTGTGTGTTACATTACATTCACTAGTAGCAGTGAGAAAAACATCACGGGGTGGTGCGCATTGTATGGGTGTGTGTTACATTACATTCACTAGTAGCAGTGAGAAAAACATCACGGGGTGGTGCGCATTGTATGGGCGTGTGTTACATTACATTCACTAGTAGCAGTGAGAAAAACATCACGGGGTGGTGCGCCTTGTATGGGCGTGTGTTACATTACATTCACTAGTAGCAGTGAGAAAAACATCACGGGGTGGTGCGCCTTGTATGGGCGTGTGTTACATTAGATTCAGTAGTAGCAGTGAGAAAAACATTACGGGGTGGTGCGCCTTGTATGGGCGTGTGTTACATTAGATTCACTAGTAGCAGTGAGAAAAACATGACGGTGTGGTGCGCCTTGTATGGGCGTGTGTTACATTAGATTCACTAGTAGGAGTGAGAAAAACATCACGTGGTGGTGCGCCTTGTATGGGTGTGTGTTACATTACATTCACTAGTAGGAGTGAGAAAAACATCACGGGGTGGTGCGCCTTGTATGGGTGTGTGTTACATTACATTCACTAGTAGGAGTGGGAAAAACATCACGGGGTGGTGCGCCTTGTATGGGTGTGTGTTACATTACATTCACCAGTAGGAGTGAGAAAAACATCACGGGGTGGTGTGCCTTGTATGGGTGTGTGTTACATTAGATTCACCAGTAGGAGTGAGAAAAACATCACGGGGTGGTGCGCTTGTATGGGTGTGTGTTACATTAGATTCACTAGTAGGAGTGAGAAAAACATCACGGGGTGGTGCGCCTTGTATGGGTGTGTGTTACATTAGATTCACCAGTAGGAGTGAGAAAAACATCACGGGGTGGTGCGCTTGTATGGGTGTGTGTTACATTAGATTCACTAGTAGGAGTGAGAAAAACATCACGGGGTAGTGCGCATTGTATGGGTGTGTGTTACATTAGATTCACTAGTAGGAGTGAGAAAAACATCACGGGGTGGTGCGCATTGTATGGGTGTGTGTTACATTAGATTCACTAGTAGCAGTGAGAAAAACATCACGGGGTGGTGCGCATTGTATGGGTGTGTGTTACATTAGATTCACTAGTAGGAGTGAGAAAAACATCACGGGGTGGTGCGCATTGTATGGGTGTGTGTTACATTAGATTCACTAGTAGCAGTGAGAAAAACATCACGGGGTGGTGCGCATTGTATGGGTGTGTGTTACATTAGATTCACTAGTAGGAGGGAGAAAAACATCACGGGGTGGTGCGCATTGTATGGGTGTGTGTTACATTACATTCACTAGTAGCAGTGAGAAAAACATCACGGGGTGGTGCGCATTGTATGGGTGTGTGTTACATTACATTCACTAGTAGCAGTGAGAAAAACATCACGGGGTGGTGCTCATTGTATGGGCGTGTGTTACATTAGATTCACTATTAGCAGTGAGAAAAACATGACGGGGTGGTGCGCCTTGTATGGGCGTGTGTTACATTAGATTCACTAGTAGGAGTGAGAAAAACATCACGGGGTGGTGCGCATTGTATGGGTGTGTGTTACATTACATTCACTAGTAGGAGTGAGAAAAACATCACGGGGTGGTGCGCATTGTATGGGTGTGTGTTACATTACATTCACTAGTAGGAGTGAGAAAAACATCACGGGGTGGTGCGCATTGTATGGGTGTGTGTTACATTACATTCACTAGTAGGAGTGAGAAAAACATCACGGGGTGGTGCGCATTGTATGGGCGTGTGTTACATTAGATTCACTATTAGCAGTGAGAAAAACATGACGGGGTGGTGCGCCTTGTATGGGCGTGTGTTACATTAGATTCACTAGTAGGAGTGAGAAAAACATCACGGGGTGGTGCGCATTGTATGGGTGTGTGTTACATTAGATTCACTAGTAGGAGTGAGAAAAACATCACGGGCTGGTGCGCATTGTATGGGTGTGTGTTACATTACATTCACTAGTAGGAGTGAGAAAAACATCACGGGGTGGTGCGCATTGTATGGGTGTGTGTTACATTACATTCACTAGTAGGAGTGAGAAAAACATCACGGGGTGGTGCGCCTTGTATGGGTGTGTGTTACATTACATTCACTAGTAGCAGTGAGAAAAACATCACGGGGTGGTGCGCATTGTATGGGTGTGTGTTACATTAGATTCACTAGTAGCAGTGAGAAAAACATCACGGGGTGGTGCGCATTGTATGGGTGTGTGTTACATTAGATTCACTAGTAGCAGTGAGAAAAATATCACGGGGTGGTGCGCATTGTATGGGTGTGTGTTACATTAGATTCACTAGTAGGAGGGAGAAAAACATCACGGGGTGGTGCGCATTGTATGGGTGTGTGTTACATTAGATTCACTAGTAGCAGTGAGAAAAACATCACGGGGTGGTGCGCATTGTATGGGTGTGTGTTACATTAGATTCACTAGTAGGAGTGAGAAAAACATCACGGGGTGGTGCGCATTGTATGTGTGTGTGTTACATTAGATTTACTAGTAGGAGTGAGAAAAACATCACGGGGTGGTGCGCATTGTATGGGTGTGTGTTACATTACATTCACTAGTAGGAGTGAGAAAAACATCACGGGGTGGTGCGCATTGTATGGGTGTGTGTTACATTAGATGCACTAGTAGGAGTGAGAAAAACGTCACGGGGTGGTGCGCATTGTATGGGTGTGTGTTACATTACATTCACTAGTAGCAGTGAGAAAAACATCACGGGGTGGTGCGCATTGTATGGGTGTGTGTTACATTACATTCACTAGTAGCAGTGAGAAAAACATCACGGGGTGGTGCGCATTGTATGGGTGTGTGTTACATTAGATTCACTAGTAGCAGTGAGAAAAACATCACGGGGTGGTGCGCATTGTTTGGGTGTGTGTTACATTAGATTCACTAGTAGCAGTGAGAAAAACATCACGGGGTGGTGCGCATTGTATGGGTGTGTGTTACATTAGATTCACTATTAGCATTGAGAAAAACATCACGGGGTGGTGCGCATTGTATGGGTGTGTGTTACATTAGATTCACTAGTAGCAGTGAGAAAAACATCACGGGGTGGTGCGCATTGTATGGCTGTGTGTTACATTTGATTCACTAGTAGGAGTGAGAAAAACATCACGGGGTGGTGCGCATTGTATGGGTGTGTGTTACATTACATTCACTAGTAGCAGTGAGAAAAACATCACGGGGTGGTGCGCATTGTATGGGTGTGTGTTACATTACATTCACTAGTAGCAGTGAGAAAAACATCACGGGGTGGTGCGCATTGTATGGGTGTGTGTTACATTACATTCACTAGTAGCAGTGAGAAAAACATCACGGGGTGGTGCGCATTGTATGGGTGTGTGTTACATTAGATTCACTAGTAGCAGTGAGAAAAACATCACGGGGTGGTGCGCATTGTATGGGTGTGTGTTACATTAGATTCACTAGTAGGAGTGAGAAAAACATCACGGGGTGGTGCGCATTGTATGGGTGTGTGTTACATTAGATTCACTAGTAGCAGTGAGAAAAACATCACGGGGTGGTGCGCATTGTATGGGTGTGTGTTACATTAGATTCACTAGTAGCAGTGAGAAAAACATCACGGGGTGGTGCGCATTGTATGGGTGTGTGTTACATTACATTCACTAGTAGCAGTGAGAAAAACATCACGGGGTGGTGCGCATTGTATGGGCGTGTGTTACATTAGATTCACTAGTAGCAGGGAGAAAAACATCACGGGGTGGTGCGCATTGTATGGGTGTGTGTTACATTATATTCACTAGTAGGAGTGAGAAAAACATCACGGGGTGGTGCGCATTGTATGGGTGTGTGTCACATTACATTCACTAGTAGCAGTGAGAAAAACATCACGGGGTGGTGCGCATTGTATGGGTGTGTGTCACATTACATTCACTAGTAGCAGTGAGAAAAACATCACGGGGTGGTGCGCATTGTATGGGTGTGTGTTACATTACATTCACTAGTAGCAGTGAGAAAAACATCACGGGGTGGTGCGCATTGTATGGGTGTGTGTTACATTACATTCACCAGTAGGAGTGAGAAAAACATCACGGGGTGGTGCGCCTTGTATGGGTGTGTGTTACATTAGATTCACCAGTAGGAGTGAGAAAAACATCACGGGGTGGTGCGCTTGTATGGGTGTGTGTTACATTAGATTCACTAGTAGGAGTGAGAAAAACATCACGGGGTGGTGCGCATTGTATGGGTGTGTGTTACATTAGATTCACTAGTAGGAGTGAGAAAAACATCACGGGGTGGTGCGCATTGTATGGGTGTGTGTTACATTAGATTCACTAGTAGCAGTAAGAAAAACATCACGGGGTGGTGCGCATTGTATGGGTGTGTGTTACATTAGATTCACTAGTAGCAGTGAGAAAAACATCACGGGGTGGTGCGCATTGTATGGGTGTGTGTTACATTAGATTCACTAGTAGCAGTGAGAAAAACATCACGGGGTGGTGCGCATTGTATGGGTGTGTGTTACATTAGATTCACTAGTAGCAGTGAGAAAAACATCACGGGGTGGTGCGCATTGTATGGGTGTGTGTTACATTAGATTCACTAGTAGCAGTGAGAAAAACATCACGGGGTGGTGCGCATTGTATGGGTGTGTGTTACATTAGATTCACTAGTAGGAGGGAGAAAAACATCACGGGGTGGGGCGCATTGTATGGGTGTGTGTTACATTAGATTCACTAGTAGCAGTGAGAAAAACATCACGGTGTGGTGCGCATTGTATGGGTGTGTGTTACATTAGATTCACTAGTAGGAGTGAGAAAAACATCACGGGGTGGTGCGCATTGTATGTGTGTGTGTTACATTAGATTTACTAGTAGGAGTGAGAAAAACATCACGGGGTGGTGCGCATTGTATGGGTGTGTGTTACATTACATTTACTAGTAGGAGTGAGAAAAACATCACGGGGTGGTGCGCATTGTATGGGTGTGTGTTACATTAGATGCACTAGTAGGAGTGAGAAAAACATCACGGGGTGGTGCGCATTGTATGGGTGTGTGTTACATTACATTCACTAGTAGCAGTGAGAAAAACATCACGGGGTGGTGCGCATTGTATGGGTGTGTGTTACATTACATTCACTAGTAGCAGTGAGAAAAACATCACGGGGTGGTGCGCATTGTATGGGTGTGTGTTACATTACATTCACTAGTAGCAGTGAGAAAAACATCACGGGGTGGTGCGCATTGTATGGGTGTGTGTTACATTACATTCACTAGTAGCAGTGAGAAAAACATCACGGGGTGGTGCGCATTGTATGGGCGTGTGTTACATTACATTCACTAGTAGCAGTGAGAAAAACATCACGGGGTGGTGCGCCTTGTATGGGCGTGTGTTACATTACATTCACTAGTAGCAGTGAGAAAAACATCACGGGGTGGTGCGCCTTGTATGGGCGTGTGTTACATTAGATTCAGTAGTAGCAGTGAGAAAAACATTACGGGGTGGTGCGCCTTGTATGGGCGTGTGTTACATTAGATTCACTAGTAGCAGTGAGAAAAACATGACGGTGTGGTGCGCCTTGTATGGGTGTGTGTTACATTACATTCACTAGTAGGAGTGAGAAAAACATCACGGGGTGGTGCGCCTTGTATGGGTGTGTGTTACATTACATTCACTAGTAGGAGTGGGAAAAACATCACGGGGTGGTGCGCCTTGTATGGGTGTGTGTTACATTACATTCACCAGTAGGAGTGAGAAAAACATCACGGGGTGGTGTGCCTTGTATGGGTGTGTGTTACATTAGATTCACCAGTAGGAGTGAGAAAAACATCACGGGGTGGTGCGCTTGTATGGGTGTGTGTTACATTAGATTCACTAGTAGGAGTGAGAAAAACATCACGGGGTGGTGCGCCTTGTATGGGTGTGTGTTACATTAGATTCACCAGTAGGAGTGAGAAAAACATCACGGGGTGGTGCGCTTGTATGGGTGTGTGTTACATTAGATTCACTAGTAGGAGTGAGAAAAACATCACGGGGTGGTGCGCATTGTATGGGTGTGTGTTACATTAGATTCACTAGTAGGAGTGAGAAAAACATCACGGGGTGGTGCGCATTGTATGGGTGTGTGTTACATTAGATTCACTAGTAGCAGTGAGAAAAACATCACGGGGTGGTGCGCATTGTATGGGTGTGTGTTACATTAGATTCACTAGTAGCAGTGAGAAAAACATCACGGGGTGGTGCGCATTGTATGGGTGTGTGTTACATTAGATTCACTAGTAGCAGTGAGAAAAACATCACGGTTTGGTGCGCATTGTATGGGTGTGTGTTACATTAGATTCACTAGTAGGAGGGAGAAAAACATCACGGGGTGGTGCGCATTGTATGGGTGTGTGTTACATTACATTCACTAGTAGCAGTGAGAAAAACATCACGGGGTGGTGCGCATTGTATGGGTGTGTGTTACATTACATTCACTAGTAGCAGTGAGAAAAACATCACGGGGTGGTGCGCATTGTATGGGCGTGTGTTACATTAGATTCACTATTAGCAGTGAGAAAAACATGACGGGGTGGTGCGCCTTGTATGGGCGTGTGTTACATTAGATTCACTAGTAGGAGTGAGAAAAACATCACGGGGTGGTGCGCATTGTATGGGTGTGTGTTACATTACATTCACTAGTAGGAGTGAGAAAAACATCACGGGGTGGTGCGCATTGTATGGGTGTGTGTTACATTACATTCACTAGTAGGAGTGAGAAAAACATCACGGGGTGGTGCGCATTGTATGGGTGTGTGTTACATTACATTCACTAGTAGGAGTGAGAAAAACATCACGGGGTGGTGCGCATTGTATGGGCGTGTGTTACATTAGATTCACTATTAGCAGTGAGAAAAACATGACGGGGTGGTGCGCCTTGTATGGGCGTGTGTTACATTAGATTCACTAGTAGGAGTGAGAAAAACATCACGGGGTGGTGCGCATTGTATGGGTGTGTGTTACATTAGATTCACTAGTAGGAGTGAGAAAAACATCACGGGGTGGTGCGCATTGTATGGGTGTGTGTTACATTACATTCACTAGTAGGAGTGAGAAAAACATCACGGGGTGGTGCGCATTGTATGGGTGTGTGTTACATTACATTCACTAGTAGGAGTGAGAAAAACATCACGGGGTGGTGCGCCTTGTATGGGTGTGTGTTACATTACATTCACTAGTAGCAGTGAGAAAAACATCACGGGGTGGTGCGCATTGTATGGGTGTGTGTTACATTAGATTCACTAGTAGCAGTGAGAAAAACATCACGGGGTGGTGCGCATTGTATGGGTGTGTGTTACATTAGATTCACTAGTAGCAGTGAGAAAAACATCACGGGGTGGTGCGCATTGTATGGGTGTGTGTTACATTAGATTCACTAGTAGGAGGGAGAAAAACATCACGGGGTGGTGCGCATTGTATGGGTGTGTGTTACATTAGATTCACTAGTAGCAGTGAGAAAAACATCACGGGGTGGTGCGCATTGTATGGGTGTGTGTTACATTAGATTCACTAGTAGGAGTGAGAAAAACATCACGGGGTGGTGCGCATTGTATGTGTGTGTGTTACATTAGATTTACTAGTAGGAGTGAGAAAAACATCACGGGGTGGTGCGCATTGTATGGGTGTGTGTTACATTACATTCACTAGTAGGAGTGAGAAAAACATCACGGGGTGGTGCGCATTGTATGGGTGTGTGTTACATTAGATGCACTAGTAGGAGTGAGAAAAACGTCACGGGGTGGTGCGCATTGTATGGGTGTGTGTTACATTACATTCACTAGTAGCAGTGAGAAAAACATCACGGGGTGGTGCGCATTGTATGGGTGTGTGTTACATTACATTCACTAGTAGCAGTGAGAAAAACATCACGGGGTGGTGCGCATTGTATGGGTGTGTGTTACATTAGATTCACTAGTAGCAGTGAGAAAAACATCACGGGGTGGTGCGCATTGTTTGGGTGTGTGTTACATTAGATTCACTAGTAGCAGTGAGAAAAACATCACGGGGTGGTGCGCATTGTATGGGTGTGTGTTACATTAGATTCACTATTAGCATTGAGAAAAACATCACGGGGTGGTGCGCATTGTATGGGTGTGTGTTACATTAGATTCACTAGTAGCAGTGAGAAAAACATCACGGGGTGGTGCGCATTGTATGGGTGTTTGTTACATTACATTCACTAGTAGCAGTGAGAAAAACATCACGGGGTGGTGCGCATTGTATGGGTGTGTGTTACATTAGATTCACTAGTAGCAGTGAGAAAAACATCACGGGGTGGTGCGCATTGTATGGGTGTGTGTTACATTAGATTCACTAGTAGCAGTGAGAAAAACATCACGGGGTGGTGCGCATTGTATGGGTGTGTGTTACATTACATTCACTAGTAGCAGTGAGAAAAACATCACGGGGTGGTGCGCATTGTATGGGTGTGTGTTACATTACATTCACTAGTAGCAGTGAGAAAAACATCACAGTGTGGTGCGCATTGTATGGGTGTGTGTTACATTACATTCACTAGTAGCAGTGAGAAAAACATCACGGGGTGGTGCGCATTGTATGGGTGTGTGTTACATTAGATTCACTAGTAGCAGTGAGAAAAACATCACGGGGTGGTGCGCATTGTATGGGCGTGTGTTACATTAGATTCACTATTAGCAGTGAGAAAAACATGACGGGGTGGTGCGCCTTGTATGGGCGTGTGTTACATTAGATTCACTAGTAGGAGTGAGAAAAACATCACGGGGTGGTGCGCATTGTATGGGTGTGTGTTACATTACATTCACTAGTAGGAGTGAGAAAAACATCACGGGGTGGTGCGCATTGTATGGGTGTGTGTTACATTACATTCACTAGTAGGAGTGAGAAAAACATCACGGGGTGGTGCGCATTGTATGGGTGTGTGTTACATTACATTCACTAGTAGGAGTGAGAAAAACATCACGGGGTGGTGCGCATTGTATGGGCGTGTGTTACATTAGATTCACTATTAGCAGTGAGAAAAACATGACGGGGTGGTGCGCCTTGTATGGGCGTGTGTTACATTAGATTCACTAGTAGGAGTGAGAAAAACATCACGGGGTGGTGCGCATTGTATGGGTGTGTGTTACATTAGATTCACTAGTAGGAGTGAGAAAAACATCACGGGGTGGTGCGCATTGTATGGGTGTGTGTTACATTACATTCACTAGTAGGAGTGAGAAAAACATCACGGGGTGGTGCGCATTGTATGGGTGTGTGTTACATTACATTCACTAGTAGGAGTGAGAAAAACATCACGGGGTGGTGCGCCTTGTATGGGTGTGTGTTACATTACATTCACTAGTAGGAGTGGGAAAAACATCACGGGGTGGTGCGCCTTGTATGGGTGTGTGTTACATTACATTCACCAGTAGGAGAGAGAAAAACATCACGGGGTTGTGCGCCTTGTATGGGTGTGTGTTACATTACATTCACCAGTAGGAGTGAGAAAAACATCACAGGGTGGTGAGCCTTGTATGGGTGTGTGTTACATTACATTCACCAGTAGGAGTGAGAAAAACATCACGGGGTGGTGCGCATTGTATGGGTGTGTGTTACATTACATTCACTAGTAGGAGTGAGAAAAACATCACGGGGTGGTGCGCATTGTATGGGTGTGTGTTACATTACATTCACTAGTAGCAGTGAGAAAAACATCACGGGGTGGTGCGCATTGTATGGGTGTGTGTTACATTACATTCACTAGTAGCAGTGAGAAAAACATCACGGGGTGGTGCGCTTGTATGGGTGTGTGTTACATTAGATTCACTAGTAGGAGTGAGAAAAACATCACGGGGTGGTGCGCATTGTATGGGTGTGTGTTACATTAGATTCACTAGTAGGAGTGAGAAAAACATCACGGGGTGGTGCGCATTGTATGGGTGTGTGTTACATTAGATTCACTAGTAGGAGTGAGAAAAACATCACGGGGTGGTGCGCATTGTATGGGTGTGTGTTACATTAGATTCACTAGTAGCTGTGAGAAAAACATCACGGGGTGGTGCGCATTGTATGGGTGTGTGTTACATTAGATTCACTAGTAGCAGTGAGAAAAACATCACGGGGTGGTGCGCATTGTATGGGTGTGTGTTACATTAGATTCACTAGTAGCAGTGAGAAAAACATCACGGGGTGGTGCGCATTGTATGGGTGTGTGTTACATTAGATTCACTAGTAGCAGTGAGAAAAACATCACGGGGTGGTGCGCATTGTATGGGTGTGTGTTACATTAGATTCACTAGTAGGAGGGAGAAAAACATCACGGGGTGGTGCGCATTGTATGGGTGTGTGTTACATTAGATTCACTAGTAGCAGTGAGAAAAACATCACGGGGTGGTGCGCATTGTATGGGTGTGTGTTACATTAGATTCACTAGTAGGAGTGAGAAAAACATCACGGGGTGGTGCGCATTGTATGTGTGTGTGTTACATTAGATTTACTAGTAGGAGTGAGAAAAACATCACGGGGTGGTGCGCATTGTATGGGTGTGTGTTACATTACATTCACTAGTAGGAGTGAGAAAAACATCACGGGGTGGTGCGCATTGTATGGGTGTGTGTTACATTAGATGCACTAGTAGGAGTGAGAAAAACGTCACGGGGTGGTGCGCATTGTATGGGTGTGTGTTACATTACATTCACTAGTAGCAGTGAGAAAAACATCACGGGGTGGTGCGCATTGTATGGGTGTGTGTTACATTACATTCACTAGTAGCAGTGAGAAAAACATCACGGGGTGGTGCGCATTGTATGGGTGTGTGTTACATTAGATTCACTAGTAGCAGTGAGTAAAACATCACGGGGTGGTGCGCATTGTTTGGGTGTGTGTTACATTAGATTCACTAGTAGCAGTGAGAAAAACATCACGGGGTGGTGCGCATTGTATGGGTGTGTGTTACATTAGATTCACTATTAGCAGTGAGAAAAACATCACGGGGTGGTGCGCATTGTATGGGTGTGTGTCACATTACATTCACTAGTAGGAGTGAGAAAAACATCACGGGGTGGTGCGCCTTGTATGGGTGTGTGTTACATTACATTCACTAGTAGGAGTGGGAAAAACATCACGGGGTGGTGCGCCTTGTATGGGTGTGTGTTACATTACATTCACAAGTAGGAGTGAGAAAAACATCACGGGGTGGTGCGCCTTGTATGGGTGTGTGTTACATTACATTCACCAGTAGGAGTGAGAAAAACATCACGGGGTGGTGCGCCTTGTATGGGTGTGTGTTACATTAGATTCACCAGTAGGAGTGAGAAAAACATCACGGGGTGGTGCGCTTGTATGGGTGTGTGTTACATTAGATTCACTAGTAGGAGTGAGAAAAACATCACGGGGTGGTGCGCATTGTATGGGTGTGTGTTACATTAGATTCACTAGTAGGAGTGAGAAAAACATCACGGGGTGGTGCGCATTGTATGGGTGTGTGTTACATTAGATTCACTAGTAGGAGTGAGAAAAACATCTCGGGGTGGTGCGCATTGTATGGGTGTGTGTTACATTAGATTCACTAGTAGCAGTGAGAAAAACATCACGGGGTGGTGCGCATTGTATGGGTGTGTGTTACATTAGATTCACTAGTAGCAGTGAGAAAAACATCACGGGGTGGTGCGCATTGTATGGCTGTGTGTTACATTAGATTCACTAGTAGCAGTGAGAAAAACATCACGGGGTGGTGCGCATTGTATGGGTGTGTGTTACATTAGATTCACTAGTAGGAGGGAGAAAAACATCACGGGGTGGTGCGCATTGTATGGGTGTGTGTTATATTAGATTCACTAGTAGCAGTGAGAAAAACATCACGGGGTGGTGCGCATTGTATGGGTGTGTGTTACATTAGATTCACTAGTAGGAGTGAGAAAAACATCACGGGGTGGTGCGCATTGTATGTGTGTGTGTTACATTAGATTTACTAGTAGGAGTGAGAAAAACATCACGGGGTGGTGCGCATTGTATGGGTGTGTGTTACATTACATTTACTAGTAGGAGTGAGAAAAACATCACGGGGTGGTGCGCATTGTATGGGTGTGTGTTACATTAGATGCACTAGTAGGAGTGAGAAAAACATCACGGGGTGGTGCGCATTGTATGGGTGTGTGTTACATTACATTCACTAGTAGCAGTGAGAAAAACATCACGGGGTGGTGCGCATTGTATGGGTGTGTGTTACATTAGATTCACTAGTAGCAGTGAGAAAAACATCACGGGGTGGTGCGCATTGTATGGCTGTGTGTTACATTTGATTCACTAGTAGGAGTGAGAAAAACATCACGGGGTGGTGCGCATTGTATGGGTGTGTGTTACATTAGATTCACTAGTAGGAGTGAGAAAAACATCACGGGGTGGTGCGCATTGTATGGGTGTGTGTTACATTACATTCACTAGTAGCAGTGAGAAAAACATCACGGGGTGGTGCGCATTGTATGGGTGTGTGTTACATTACATTCACTAGTAGCAGTGAGAAAAACATCACGGGGTGGTGCGCATTGTATGGGTGTGTGTTACATTACATTCACTAGTAGCAGTGAGAAAAACATCACGGGGTGGTGCGCATTGTATGGGTGTGTGTTACATTAGATTCACTAGTAGCAGTGAGAAAAACATCACGGGGTGGTGCGCATTGTATGGGTGTGTGTTACATTAGATTCACTAGTAGGAGTGAGAAAAACATCACGGGGTGGTGCGCATTGTATGGGTGTGTGTTACATTAGATTCACTAGTAGCAGTGAGAAAAACATCACGGGGTGGTGCGCATTGTATGGGTGTGTGTTACATTAGATTCACTAGTAGCAGTGAGAAAAACATCACGGGGTGGTGCGCATTGTATGGGCGTGTGTTACATTACATTCACTAGTAGCAGTGAGAAAAACATCACGGGGTGGTGCGCATTGTATGCGCGTGTGTTACATTAGATTCACTAGTAGCAGGGAGAAAAACATCACGGGGTGGTGCGCATTGTATGGGTGTGTGTTACATTATATTCACTAGTAGCAGTGAGAAAAACATCACGGGGTGGTGCGCATTGTATGGGTGTGTGTCACATTACATTCACTAGTAGCAGTGAGAAAAACATCACGGGGTGGTGCGCATTGTATGGGTGTGTGTCACATTAGATTCACTAGTAGCAGTGAGAAAAACATCACGGGGTGGTGCGCATTGTATGGGTGTGTGTTACATTACATTCACTAGTAGCAGTGAGAAAAACATCACGGGGTGGTGCGCATTGTATGGGTGTGTGTTACATTACATTCACTAGTAGCAGTGACAAAAACATCACGGGGTGGTGCGCATTGTATGGGTGTGTGTTACATTAGATTCACTAGTAGGAGTGAGAAAAACATCACGGGGTGGTGCGCCTTGTATGGGTGTGTGTTACATTACATTCACCAGTAGGAGTGAGAAAAACATCACAGGGTGGTGAGCCTTGTATGGGTGTGTGTTACATTACATTCACCAGTAGGAGTGAGAAAAACATCACGGGGTGGTGCGCATTGTATGGGTGTGTGTTACATTACATTCACTAGTAGGAGTGAGAAAAACATAACGGGGTGGTGCGCCTTGTATGGGTGTGTGTTACATTAGATTCACTAGTAGGAGTGAGAAAAACATCACGGGGTGGTGCGCATTGTATGGGTGTGTGTTACATTACATTCACTAGTAGGAGTGAGAAAATCATCACGGGGTGGTGCGCATTGTATGGGTGTGTGTTATATTAGATACACTAGTAGGAGTGAGAAAAACATCACGGGGTGGTGTGCATTGTATGGGTGTGTGTTACATTAGATTCACTAGTAGGAGTGAGAAAAACATCACGGGGTGGTGCGCATTGTATGGGTGTGTGTTACATTACATTCTCTAGTAGGAGTGAGAAAAACATCACGGGGTGGTGCGCATTGTATGGGTGTGTGTTACATTAGATTCACTAGTAGGAGTGAGAAAAACATCACGGGGTGGTGCGCATTGTATGGGTGTGTGTTACATTACATTCACTAGTAGCAGTGAGAAAAACATCACGGGGTGGTGCGCATTGTATGGGTGTGTGTTACATTACATTCACTAGTAGCAGTGAGAAAAACATCACGGGGTGGTGCGCATTGTATGGGCGTGTGTTACATTACATTCACTAGTAGCAGTGAGAAAAACATCACGGGGTGGTGCGCCTTGTATGGGCGTGTGTTACATTACATTCACTAGTAGCACTGAGAAAAACATCACGGGGTGGTGCGCATTGTATGGGCGTGTGTTACATTAGATTCACTAGTAGCAGTGAGAAAAACATCACGGGGTGGTGCGCATTGTATGGGTGTGTGTTACATTATATTCACTAGTAGCAGTGAGAAAAACATCACGGGGTGGTGCGCATTGTATGGGTGTGTGTTACATTAGATTCACTAGTAGCAGTGAGAAAAACATCACGGGGTGGTGCGCATTGTATGGGTGTGTGTTACATTAGATTCACTAGTAGCAGTGAGAAAAACATCACGGGGTGGTGCGCATTGTATGGGTGTGTGTTACATTAGATTCACTAGTAGCAGTGAGAAAAACATCACGGGGTGGTGCGCATTTTATGGGTGTGTGTTACATTAGATTCACTAGTAGCAGTGAGAAAAACATCACGGGGTGGTGCGCATTGTATGGCTGTGTGTTACATTTGATTCACTAGTAGGAGTGAGAAAAACATCACGGGGTGGTGCGCATTGTATGGGTGTGTGTTACATTAGATTCACTAGTAGGAGTGAGAAAAACATCACGGGGTGGTGCGCATTGTATGGGTGTGTGTTACATTACATTCACTAGTAGCAGTGAGAAAAACATCACGGGGTGGTGCGCATTGTATGGGTGTGTGTTACATTACATTCACTAGTAGCAGTGAGAAAAACATCACGGGTGGTGCGCATTGTATGGGTGTGTGTTACATTACATTCACTAGTAGCAGTGAGAAAAACATCACGGGGTGGTGCGCATTGTATGGGTGTGTGGTACATTAGATTCACTAGTAGCAGTGAGAAAAACATCACGGGGTGGTGCGCATTGTATGGGTGTGTGTTACATTAGATTCACTAGTAGGAGTGAGAAAAACATCACGGGGTGGTGCGCATTGTATGGGTGTGTGTTACATTAGATTCACTAGTAGCAGTGAGAAAAACATCACGGGGTGGTGCGCATTGTATGGGTGTGTGTTACATTAGATTCACTAGTAGCAGTGAAAAAAACATCACGGGGTGGTGCGCATTGTATGGGTGTGTGTTACATTACATTCACTAGTAGCAGTGAGAAAAACATCACGGGGTGGTGCGCATTGTATGGGTGTGTGTTACATTACATTCACTAGTAGCAGTGAGAAAAACATCACGGGGTGGTGCGCATTGTATGGGCGTGTGTTACATTAGATTCACTATTAGCAGTGAGAAAAACATGACGGGGTGGTGCGCCTTGTATGGGCGTGTGTTACATTACATTCACTAGTAGGAGTGAGAAAAACATCACGGGGTGGTGCGCCTTGTATGGCTGTGTGTTACATTACATTCACTAGTAGGAGTGAGAAAAACATCACGGGGTGGTGCGCCTTGTATGGGTGTGTGTTACATTACATTCACTAGTAGGAGTGGGAAAAACATCACGGGGTGGTGCGCCTTGTATGGGTGTGTGTTACATTACATTCACAAGTAGGAGTGAGAAAAACATCACGGGGTGGTGCGCCTTGTATGGGTGTGTGTTACATTACATTCACCAGTAGGAGTGAGAAAAACATCACGGGGTGGTGCGCCTTGTATGGGTGTGTGTTACATTAGATTCACCAGTAGGAGTGAGAAAAACATCACGGGGTGGTGCGCTTGTATGGGTGTGTGTTACATTAGATTCACCAGTAGGAGTGAGAAAAACATCACGGGGTGGTGCGCATTGTATGGGTGTGTGTTACATTAGATTCACTAGTAGGAGTGAGAAAAACATCACGGGGTGGTGCGCATTGTATGGGTGTGTGTTACATTAGATTCACTAGTAGGAGTGAGAAAAACATCACGGGGTGGTGCGCATTGTATGGGTGTGTGTTACATTACATTCACTAGTAGGAGTGAGAAGAACATCACGGGGTGGTGCGCATTGTATGGGTGTGTGTTACATTAGATTCACTAGTAGCAGTGAGAAGAACATCACGGGGTGGTGCGCATTGTATGGGCGTGTGTTACATTAGATTCACTAGTAGCAGTGAGAAAAACATCACGGGGTGGTGCGCATTGTATGGGCGTGTGTTACATTATATTCACTAGTAGCAGTGAGAAAAACATCACGGGGTGGTGCGCATTGTATGGGCGTGTGTTACATTATATTCACTAGTAGCAGTGAGAAAAACATCACGGGGTGGTGCGCATTGTATGGGTGTGTGTTACATTAGATTCACTAGTAGCAGTGAGAAAAACATCACGGGGTGGTGCGCATTGTATGGGTGTGTGTTACATTACATTGACTAGTAGCAGTGAGAAAAACATCACGGGGTGGTGCGCATTGTATGGGTGTGTGTTACATTAGATTCACTAGTAGCAGTGAGAAAAACATCACGGGGTGGTGCGCATTGTATGGGTGTGTGTTACATTAGATTCACTAGTAGGAGTGAGAAAAACATCACGGGGTGGTGCGCATTGTATGGCTGTGTGTTACATTTGATTCACTAGTAGGAGTGAGAAAAACATCACGGGGTGGTGCGCATTGTATGGGTGTGTGTTACATTACATTCACTAGTAGGAGTGAGAAAAACATCACGGGGTGGTGCGCATTGTATGGGTGTGTGTTACATTACATTCACTAGTAGCAGTGAGAAAAACATCACGGGGTGGTGCGCATTGTATGGGTGTGTGTTACATTACATTCACTAGTAGCAGTGAGAAAAACATCACGGGGTGGTGCGCATTGTATGGGTGTGTGTTACATTACATTCACTAGTAGCAGTGAGAAAAACATCACGGGGTGGTGCGCATTGTATGGGTGTGTGGTACATTAGATTCACTAGTAGCAGTGAGAAAAACATCACGGGGTGGTGCGCATTGTATGGGTGTGTGTTACATTAGATTCACTAGTAGGAGTGAGAAAAACATCACGGGGTGGTGCGCATTGTATGGGTGTGTGTTACATTAGATTCACTAGTAGCAGTGAGAAAAACATCAAGGGGTGGTGCGCATTGTATGGGTGTGTGTTACATTAGATTCACTAGTAGCAGTGAGAAAAACATCACGGGGTGGTGCGCATTGTATGGGTGTGTGTTACATTACATTCACTAGTAGCAGGGAGAAAAACATCACGGGGTGGTGCGCATTGTATGGGCGTGTGTTACATTAGATTCACTAGTAGCAGTGAGAAAAACATCACGGGGTGGTGCGCATTGTATGGGCGTGTGTTACATTATATTCACTAGTAGCAGTGAGAAAAACATCACGGGGTGGTGCGCATTGTATGGGTGTGTGTCACATTACATTCACTAGTAGCAGTGAGAAAAACATCACGGGGTGGTGCGCATTGTATGGGTGTGTGTCACATTAGATTCACTAGTAGCAGTGAGAAAAACATCACGGGGTGGTGCGCATTGTATGGGTGTGTGTTACATTACATTCACTAGTAGCAGTGAGAAAAACATCACGGGGTGGTGCGCATTGTATGGGTGTGTGTTACATTACATTGACTAGTAGCAGTGAGAAAAACATCACGGGGTGGTGCGCCTTGTATGGGTGTGTGTTACATTAGATTCACTAGTAGGAGTGAGAAACACATCACGGGGTGGTGCGCCTTGTATGGGTGTGTGTTACATTACATTCACTAGTAGGAGTGAGAAACACATCACGGGGTTGTGCGCCTTGTATGGGTGTGTGTTACATTACATTCACCAGTAGGAGTGAGAAAAACATCAGGGGTGGTGAGCCTTGTATGGGTGTGTGTTACATTACATTCACCAGTAGGAGTGAGAAAAACATCACGGGGTGGTGCGCATTGTATGGGTGTGTGTTACATTACATTCACCAGTAGGAGTGAGAAAAACATCACGGGGTGGTGCGCATTGTATGGGTGTGTGTTACATTAGATTCACTAGTAGGAGTGAGAAAAACATCACGGGGTGGTGCGCATTGTATGGGTGTGTGTTACATTAGATTCACTAGTAGCAGTGAGAAAAACATCACGGGGTGGTGCGCATTGTATGGCTGTGTGTTACATTTGATTCACTAGTAGGAGTGAGAAAAACATCACGGGGTGGTGCGCATTGTATGGGTGTGTGTTACATTAGATTCACTAGTAGGAGTGAGAAAAACATCACGGGGTGGTGCGCATTGTATGGGTGTGTGTTACATTAGATTCACTAGTAGCAGTGAGAAAAACATCACGGGGTGGTGCGCATTGTATGGGTGTGTGTTACATTACATTCACTAGTAGCAGTGAGAAAAACATCACGGGGTGGTGCGCATTGTATGGGTGTGTGTTACATTACATTCACTAGTAGCAGTGAGAAAAACATCACGGGGTGGTGCGCATTGTATGGGTGTGTGGTACATTAGATTCACTAGTAGCAGTGAGAAAAACATCACGGGGTGGTGCGCATTGTATGGGTGTGTGTTACATTAGATTCACTAGTAGCAGTGAGAAAAACATCACGGGGTGGTGCGCATTGTATGGGTGTGTGTTACATTAGATTCACTAGTAGCAGTGAGAAAAACATCACGGGGTGGTGCGCATTGTATGGGTGTGTGTTACATTAGATTCACTAGTAGCAGTGAGAAAAACATCACGGGGTGGTGCGCATTGTATGGGTGTGTGTTACATTACATTCACTAGTAGCAGTGAGAAAAACATCACGGGGTGGTGCGCATTGTATGGGTGTGTGTTACATTACATTCACTAGTAGCAGTGAGAAAAACATCACGGGGTGGTGCGCATTGTATGGGCGTGTGTTACATTAGATTCACTAGTAGCAGTGAGAAAAACATGACGGGGTGGTGCGCCTTGTATGGGCGTGTGTTACATTACATTCACTAGTAGGAGTGAGAAAAACATCACGGGGTGGTGCGCCTTGTATGGGCGTGTGTTACATTACATTCACTAGTAGGAGTGAGAAAAACATCACGGGGTGGTGCGCCTTGTATGGGTGTGTGTTACATTACATTCACTAGTAGGAGTGGGAAAAACATCACGGGGTGGTGCGCCTTGTATGGGTGTGTGTTACATTACATTCACAAGTAGGAGTGAGAAAAACATCACGGGGTGGTGCGCCTTGTATGGGTGTGTGTTACATTACATTCACAAGTAGGAGTGAGAAAAACATCACGGGGTGGTGCGCCTTGTATGGGTGTGTGTTACATTACATTCACCAGTAGGAGTGAGAAAAACATCACGGGGTGGTGCGCCTTGTATGGGTGTGTGTTACATTAGATTCACCAGTAGGAGTGAGAAAAACATCACGGGGTGGTGCGCTTGTATGGGTGTGTGTTACATTAGATTCACTAGTAGGAGTGAGAAAAACATCACGGGGTGGTGCGCATTGTATGGGTGTGTGTTACATTAGATTCACTAGTAGGAGTGAGAAAAACATCACGGGGTGGTGCGCATTGTATGGGTGTGTGTTACATTACATTCACTAGTAGGAGTGAGAAGAACATCACGGGGTGGTGCGCATTGTATGGGCGTGTGTTACATTAGATTCACCAGTAGCAGTGAGAAAAACATCACGGGGTGGTGCGCATTGTATGGGCGTGTGTTACATTAGATTCACCAGTAGCAGTGAGAAAAACATCACGGGGTGGTGCGCATTGTATGGGTGTGTGTTACATTATATTCACTAGTAGCAGTGAGAAAAACATCACGGGGTGGTGCGCATTGTATGGGTGTGTTTTACATTAGATTCACTAGTAGCAGTGAGAAAAACATCACGGGGTGGTGCGCATTGTATGGGTGTGTGTTACATTAGATTCACTAGTAGCAGTGAGAAAAACATCACGGGGTGGTGCGCATTGTATGGGTGTGTGTTACATTAGATTGACTAGTAGCAGTGAGAAAAACATCACGGGGTGGTGCGCATTGTATGGGTGTGTGTTACATTAGATTGACTAGTAGCAGTGAGAAAAACATCACGGGGTGGTGCGCATTGTATGGGTGTGTGTTACATTAGATTCACTAGTAGCAGTGAGAAAAACATCACGGGGTGGTGCGCATTGTATGGCTGTGTGTTACATTAGATACACTAGTAGGAGTGAGAAAAACATCACGGGGTGGTGCGCATTGTATGGCTGTGTGTTACATTAGATTCACTAGTAGGAGTGAGAAAAACATCACGGGGTGGTGCGCATTGTATGGGTGTGTGTTACATTAGATTCACTAGTAGCAGTGAGAAAAACATCACGGGGTGGTGCGCATTGTATGGGTGTGTGTTACATTACATTCACTAGTAGCAGTGAGAAAAACATCACGGGGTGGTGCGCATTGTATGGGTGTGTGTTACATTACATTCACTAGTAGCAGTGAGAAAAACATCACGGGGTGGTGCGCATTGTATGGGTGTGTGGTACATTAGATTCACTAGTAGCAGTGAGAAAAACATCACGGGGTGGTGCGCATTGTATGGGTGTGTGGTACATTAGATTCACTAGTAGGAGTGAGAAAAACATCACGGGGTGGTGCGCATTGTATGGGTGTGTGTTACATTAGATTCACTAGTAGCAGTGAGAAAAACATCACGGGGTGGTGCGCATTGTATGGGTGTGTGTTACATTAGATTCACTAGTAGCAGTGAGAAAAACATCACGGGGTGGTGCGCATTGTATGGGTGTGTGTTACATTACATTCACTAGTAGCAGTGAGAAAAACATCACGGGGTGGTGTGCATTGTATGGGCGTGTGTTACATTAGATTCACTAGTAGCAGGGAGAAAAACATCACGGGGTGGTGCGCATTGTATGGGCGTGTGTTACATTAGATTCACTAGTAGCAGGGAGAAAAACATCACGGGGTGGTGCGCATTGTATGGGTGTGTGTCACATTACATTCACTAGTAGCAGTGAGAAAAACATCACGGGGTGGTGCGCATTGTATGGGTGTGTGTCACATTAGATTCACTAGTAGCAGTGAGAAAAACATCACGGGGTGGTGCGCATTGTATGGGTGTGTGTCACATTACATTCACTAGTAGCAGTGAGAAAAACATCACGGGGTGGTGCGCATTGTATGGGTGTGTGTTACATTACATTGACTAGTAGCAGTGAGAAAAACATCACGGGGTGGTGCGCATTGTATGGGTGTGTGTTACATTACATTGACTAGTAGCAGTGAGAAAAACATCACGGGGTGGTGCGCACTGTATGGGTGTGTGTTACATTAGATTCACTAGTAGGAGTGAGAAAAACATCACGGGGTGGTGCGCCTTGTATGGGTGTGTGTCACATTACATTCACTAGTAGCAGTGAGAAAAACATCACGGGGTGGTGCGCATTGTATGGGTGTGTGTCACATTAGATTCACTAGTAGCAGTGAGAAAAACATCACGGGGTGGTGCGCATTGTATGGGTGTGTGTCACATTACATTCACTAGTAGCAGTGAGAAAAACATCACGGGGTGGTGCGCATTGTATGGGTGTGTGTTACATTACATTGACTAGTAGCAGTGAGAAAAACATCACGGGGTGGTGCGCATTGTATGGGTGTGTGTTACATTAGATTCACTAGTAGGAGTGAGAAAAACATCACGGGGTGGTGCGCCTTGTATGGGTGTGTGTTACATTACATTCACTAGTAGGAGTGAGAAACACATCACGGGGTGGTGCGCCTTGTATGGGTGTGTGTTACATTACATTCACTAGTAGGAGAGAGAAAAACATCACGGGGTGGTGCGCCTTGTATGGGTGTGTGTTACATTACATTCACCAGTAGGAGTGAGAAAAACATCACGGGGTGGTGAGCCTTGTATGGGTGTGTGTTACATTACATTCACCAGTAGGAGTGAGAAAAACATCACGGGGTGGTGCGCCTTGTATGGGTGTGTGTTACATTACATTCACCAGTAGGAGTGAGAAAAACATCACGGGGTGGTGCGCATTGTATGGGTGTGTGTTACATTACATTCACTAGTAGGAGTGAGAAAAACATAACGGGGTGGTGAGCCTTGTATGGGTGTGTGTTACATTAGATTCACTAGTAGGAGTGAGAAAAACATCACGGGGTGGTGCGCATTGTATGGGTGTGTGTTACATTACGTTCACTAGTAGGAGTGAGAAAATCATCACGGGGTGGTGCGCATTGTATGGGTGTGTGTTATATTAGATACACTAGTAGGAGTGAGAAAAACATCACGGGGTGGTGTGCATTGTATGGGTGTGTGTTACATTACATTCTCTAGTAGGAGTGAGAAAAACATCACGGGGTGGTGCGCATTGTATGGGTGTGTGTTACATTAGATGCACTAGTAGGAGTGAGAAAAACATCACAGGGTGGTGCTCATTGTATGGGTGTGTGTTACATTACATTCACTAGTAGCAGTGAGAAAAACATCACGGGGTGGTGCGCATTGTATGGGTGTGTGTTACATTACATTCACTAGTAGCAGTGAGAAAAACATCACGGGGTGGTGCGCATTGTATGGGCGTGTGTTACATTAGATTCACTATTAGCAGTGAGAAAAACATGACGAGGTGGTGCGCCTTGTATGGGCGTGTGTTACATTAGATTCACTAGTAGGAGTGAGAAAAACATCACGGGGTGGTGCGCCTTGTATGGGTGTGTGTTACATTACATTCACTAGTAGGAGTGAGAAAAACATCACGGGGTGGTGCGCCTTGTATGGGTGTGTGTTACATTACATTCACTAGTAGGAGTGGGAAAAACATCACGGGGTGGTGCGCCTTGTATGGGTGTGTGTTACATTACATTCACAAGTAGGAGTGAGAAAAACATCACGGGGTGGTGCGCCTTGTATGGGTGTGTGTTACATTACATTCACCAGTAGGAGTGAGAAAAACATCACGGGGTGGTGCGCATTGTATGGGTGTGTGTTACATTAGATTCACCAGTAGGAGTGAGAAAAACATCACGGGGTGGTGCGCTTGTATGGGTGTGTGTTACATTAGATTCACTAGTAGGAGTGAGAAAAACAGCACGGGGTGGTGCGCATTGTATGGGTGTGTGTTACATTAGATTCACTAGTAGCAGTGAGAAAAACATCACGGGGTGGTGCGCATTGTATGGGTGTGTGTTACATTACATTCACTAGTAGGAGTGAGAAAAACATCACGGGGTGGTGCGCATTGTATGGGTGTGTGTTACATTAGATTCACTAGTAGCAGTGAGAAAAACATCACGGGGTGGTGCGCATTGTATGGGTGTGTGTTACATTAGATTCACTAGTAGGAGTGAGAAAAACATCACGGGGTGGTGCGCATTGTATGGGTGTGTGTTACATTAGATTCACTAGTAGGAGTGAGAAAAACATCACGGGGTGGTGCGCATTGTATGGGTGTGTGTTACATTACATTCACTATTAGCAGTGAGAAGAACATCACGGGGTGGTGCGCATTGTATAGGCGTGTGTTACATTAGATTCACTAGTAGCAGTGAGAAAAACATCACGGGGTGGTGCGCATTGTATGGGTGTGTGTTACATTATATTCACTAGTAGCAGTGAGAAAAACATCACGGGGTGGTGCGCATTGTATGGGTGTGTGTTACATTAGATTCACTAGTAGCAGTGAGAAAAACATCACGGGGTGGTGCGCATTGTATGGGTGTGTGTTACATTACATTGACTAGTAGCAGTGAGAAAAACATCACGGGGTGGTGCGCATTGTATGGGTGTGTGTTACATTAGATTCACTAGTAGCAGTGAGAAAAACATCACGGGGTGGTGCGCATTGTATGGGTGTGTGTTACATTAGATTCACTAGTAGCAGTGAGAAAAACATCACGGGGTGGTGCGCATTTTATGGCTGTGTGTTACATTTGATTCACTAGTAGGAGTGAGAAAAACATCAAGGGGTGGTGCGCATTGTATGGGTGTGTGTTACATTAGATTCACTAGTAGGAGTGAGAAAAACATCACGGGGTGGTGCGCATTGTATGGGTGTGTGTTACATTACATTCACTAGTAGCAGTGAGAAAAACATCACGGGGTGGTGCGCATTGTATGGGTGTGTGTTACATTACATTCACTAGTAGCAGTGAGAAAAACATCACGGGGTGGTGCGCATTGTATGGGTGTGTGTTACATTACATTCACTAGTAGCAGTGAGAAAAACATCACGGGGTGGTCCGCATTGTATGGGTGTGTGGTACATTAGATTCACTAGTAGCAGTGAGAAAAACATCACGGGGTGGTGCGCATTGTATGGGTGTGTGTTACATTAGATTCACTAGTAGGAGTGAGAAAAACATCACGGGGTGGTGTGCATTGTATGGGTGTGTGTTACATTAGATTCACTAGTAGCAGTGAGAAAAACATCACGGGGTGGTGCGCATTGTATGGGTGTGTGTTACATTAGATTCACTAGTAGCAGTGAGAAAAACATCACGGGGTGGTGCGCATTGTATGGGTGTGTGTTACATTACATTCACTAGTAGCAGGGAGAAAAACATCACGGGGTGGTGCGCATTGTATGGGTGTGTGTTACATTATATTCACTAGTAGCAGTGAGAAAAACATCACGGGGTGGTGCGCATTGTATGGGTGTGTGTCACATTACATTCACTAGTAGCAGTGAGAAAAACATCACGGGGTGGTGCGCATTGTATGGGTGTGTGTCACATTAGATTCACTAGTAGCAGTGAGAAAAACATCACGGGGTGGTGCGCATTGTATGGGTGTGTGTTACATTACATTCACTAGTAGCCGTGAGAAAAACATCACGGGGTGGTGCGCATTGTATGGGTGTGTGTTACATTACATTGACTAGTAGCAGTGAGAAAAACATCACGGGGTGGTGCGCATTGTATGGGTGTGTGTTACATTAGATTCACTAGTAGGAGTGAGAAAAACATCACGGGGTGGTGCGCCTTGTATGGGTGTGTGTTACATTACATTCACTAGTAGGAGTGAGAAAAACATCACGGGGTGGTGCGCCTTGTATGGGTGTGTGTTACATTACATTCACTAGTAGAAGAGAGAAAAACATCACGGGGTTGTGCGCCTTGTATGGGTGTGTGTTACATTACATTCACCAGTAGGAGTGAGAAAAACATCACGGGGTGGTGAGCCTTGTATGGGTGTGTGTTACATTACATTCACCAGTAGGAGTGAGAAAAACATCACGGGGTGGTGCGCATTGTATGGGTGTGTGTTACATTACATTCACTAGTAGGAGTGAGAAAAACATCACGGGGTGGTGCGCATTGTATGGGTGTGTGTTACATTACATTCACTAGTAGGAGTGAGAAAAACATAACGGGGTGGTGAGCCTTGTATGGGTGTGTGTTACATTAGATTCACTAGTAGGAGTGAGAAAAACATCACGGGGTGGTGCGCATTGTATGGGTGTGTGTTACATTACGTTCACTAGTAGGAGTGAGAAAATCATCACGGGGTGGTGCGCATTGTATGGGTGTGTGTTATATTAGATACACTAGTAGGAGTGAGAAAAACATCACGGGGTGGTGTGCATTGTATGGGTGTGTGTTACATTACATTCTCTAGTAGGAGTGAGAAAAACATCACGGGGTGGTGCGCCTTGTATGGGTGTGTGTTACATTAGATTCACTAGTAGGAGTGAGAAAATCATCACGGGGTGGTGCGCATTGTATGGGTGTGTGTTACATTAGATTCACTAGTAGGAGTGAGAAAAACATCACGGGGTGGTGCGCATTGTATGGGTGTGTGTTACATTACATTCACTAGTAGGAGTGAGAAAAACATCACGGGGTGGTGCGCATTGTATGGGTGTGTGTTACATTAGATGCACTAGTAGGAGTGAGAAAAACATCACGGGGTGGTGCTCATTGTATGGGTGTGTGTTACATTACATTCACTAGTAGCAGTGAGAAAAACATCACGGGGTGGTGCGCATTGTATGGGTGTGTGTTACATTACATTCACTAGTAGCAGTGAGAAAAACATCACGGGGTGGTGCGCATTGTATGGGCGTGTGTTACATTAGATTCACTATTAGCAGTGAGAAAAACATGACGAGGTGGTGCGCCTTGTATGGGCGTGTGTTACATTAGATTCACTAGTAGGAGTGAGAAAAACATCACGGGGTGGTGCGCCTTGTATGGGTGTGTGTTACATTACATTCACTAGTAGGAGTGAGAAAAACATCACGGGGTGGTGCGCCTTGTATGGGTGTGTGTTACATTACATTCACTAGTAGGAGTGGGAAAAACATCACGAGGTGGTGCGCCTTGTATGGGTGTGTGTTACATTACATTCACAAGTAGGAGTGAGAAAAACATCACGGGGTGGTGCGCCTTGTATGGGTGTGTGTTACATTACATTCACCAGTAGGAGTGAGAAAAACATCACGGGGTGGTGCGCCTTGTATGGGTGTGTGTTACCTTAGATTCACCAGTAGGAGTGAGAAAAACATCACGGGGTGGTGCGCTTGTATGGGTGTGTGTTACATTAGATTCACTAGTAGGAGTGAGAAAAACATCACGGGGTGGTGCGCATTGTATGGGTGTGTGTTACATTAGATTCACTAGTAGGAGTGAGAAAAACATCACGGGGTGGTGCGCATTGTATGGGTGTGTGTTACATTAGATTCACTAGTAGGAGTGAGAAAAACATCACGGGGTGGTGCGATTGTATGGGTGTGTGTTACATTAGATTCACTAGTAGCAGTGAGAAAAACATCACGGGGTGGTGCGCATTGTATGGGTGTGTGTTACATTAGATTCACTAGTAGCAGTGAGAAAAACATCACGGGGTGGTGTGCATTGTATGGGTGTGTGTTACATTAGATTCACTAGTAGCAGTGAGAAAAACATCACGGGGTGGTGCGCATTGTATGGGTGTGTGTTACATTAGATTCACTAGTAGCAGTGAGAAAAACATCACGGGGTGGTGCGCATTGTATGGGTGTGTGTTACATTAGATTCACTAGTAGGAGGGAGAAAAACATCACGGGGTGGTGCGCATTGTATGGGTGTGTGTTACATTAGATTCACTAGTAGCAGTGAGAAAAACATCACGGGGTGGTGCGCATTGTATGGGTGTGTGTTACATTAGATTCACTAGTAGGAGTGAGAAAAACATCACGGGGTGGTGCGCATTGTATGTGTGTGTGTTACATTAGATTTACTAGTAGGAGTGAGAAAAACATCACGGGGTGGTGCGCATTGTATGGGTGTGTGTTACATTACATTTACTAGTAGGAGTGAGAAAAACATCACGGGGTGGTGCGCATTGTATGGGTGTGTGTTACATTAGATGCACTAGTAGGAGTGAGAAAAACATCACGGGGTGGTGCGCATTGTATGGGTGTGTGTTACATTACATTCACTAGTAGGAGTGAGAAAAACATCACGGGGTGGTGCGCATTGTATGGGTGTGTGTTACATTAGATTCACTAGTAGCAGTGAGAAAAACATCACGGGGTGGTGCGCATTGTATGGGTGTGTGTTACATTACATTCACTAGTAGGAGTGGGAAAAACATCACGGGGTGGTGCGCCTTGTATGGGTGTGTGTTACATTACATTCACTAGTAGGAGTGGGAAAAACATCACGGGGTGGTGCGCCTTGTATGGGTGTGTGTTACATTACATTCACTAGTAGGAGTGGGAAAAACATCACGGGGTGGTGCGCCTTGTATGGGTGTGTGTTACATTACATTCACAAGTAGGAGTGAGAAAAACATCACGGGGTGGTGCGCCTTGTATGGGTGTGTGTTACATTACATTCACTAGTAGGAGTGAGAAAATCATCACAGGGTGGTGCGCATTGTATGGGTGTGTGTTATATTAGATACACTAGTAGGAGTGAGAAAAACATCACGGGGTGGTGTGCATTGTATGGGTGTGTGTTACATTAGATTCACTAGTAGGAGTGAGAAAAACATCACGGGGTGGTGCGCATTGTATGGGTGTGTGTTACATTACATTCTCTAGTAGGAGTGAGAAAAACATCACGGGGTGGTGCGCATTGTATGGGTGTGTGTTACATTAGATTCACTAGTAGGAGTGAGAAAAACATCACGGGGTGGTGCGCATTGTATGGGTGTGTGTTACATTACATTCACTAGTAGCAGTGAGAAAAACATCACGGGGTGGTGCGCATTGTATGGGTGTGTGTTACATTACATTCACTAGTAGCAGTGAGAAAAACATCACGGGGTGGTGCGCATTGTATGGGTGTGTGTTACATTACATTCACTAGTAGCAGTGAGAAAAACATCACGGGGTGGTGCGCATTGTATGGGTGTGTGTTACATTACATTCACTAGTAGCAGTGAGAAAAACATCACGGGGTTGTGCGCATTGTATGGGTGTGTGGTACATTAGATTCACTAGTAGCAGTGAGAAAAACATCACGGGGTGGTGCGCATTGTATGGGTGTGTGTTACATTAGATTCACTAGTAGGAGTGAGAAAAACATCACGGGGTGGTGCGCATTGTATGGGTGTGTGTTACATTAGATTCACTAGTAGCAGTGAGAAAAACATCACGGGGTGGTGCGCATTGTATGGGTGTGTGTTACATTACATTCACTAGTAGCAGTGAGAAAAACATCACGGGGTGGTGCGCATTGTATGGGTGTGTGTTACATTACATTCACTAGTAGCAGTGAGAAAAACATCACGGGGTGGTGCGCATTGTATGGGCGTGTGTTACATTAGATTCACTATTAGCAGTGAGAAAAACATGACGGGGTGGTGCGCCTTGTATGGGCGTGTGTTACATTACATTCACTAGTAGGAGTGAGAAAAACATCACAGGGTGGTGCGCCTTGTATGGGTGTGTGTTACATTACATTCACTAGTAGGAGTGGGAAAAACATCACGGGGTGGTGCGCCTTGTATGGGTGTGTGTTACATTACATTCACTAGTAGGAGTGGGAAAAACATCACGGGGTGGTGCGCCTTGTATGGGTGTGTGTTACATTACATTCACAAGTAGGAGTGAGAAAAACATCACGGGGTGGTGCGCCTTGTATGGGTGTGTGTTACATTACATTCACTAGTAGGAGTGAGAAAATCATCACGGGGTGGTGCGCATTGTATGGGTGTGTGTTATATTAGATACACTAGTAGGAGTGAGAAAAACATCACGGGGTGGTGTGCATTGTATGGGTGTGTGTTACATTAGATTCACTAGTAGGAGTGAGAAAAACATCACGGGGTGGTGCGCATTGTATGGGTGTGTGTTACATTACATTCTCTAGTAGGAGTGAGAAAAACATCACGGGGTGGTGCGCATTGTATGGGTGTGTGTTACATTAGATTCACTAGTAGGAGTGAGAAAAACATCACGGGGTGGTGCGCATTGTATGGGTGTGTGTTACATTACATTCACTAGTAGCAGTGAGAAAAACATCACGGGGTGGTGCGCATTGTATGGGTGTGTGTTACATTACATTCACTAGTAGCAGTGAGAAAAACATCACGGGGTGGTGCGCATTGTATGGGCGTGTGTTACATTACATTCACTAGTAGCAGTGAGAAAAACATCACGGGGTGGTGCGCCTTGTATGGGCGTGTGTTACATTACATTCACTAGTAGCAGTGAGAAAAACATCACGGGGTGGTGCGCATTGTATGGGCGTGTGTTACATTACATTCACTAGTAGCAGTGAGAAAAACATCACGGGGTGGTGCGCATTGTATGGGTGTGTGTTACATTATATTCACTAGTAGCAGTGAGAAAAACATCACGGGGTGGTGCGCATTGTATGGGTGTGTGTTACATTAGATTCACTAGTAGCAGGGAGAAAAACATCACGGGGTGGTGCGCATTGTATGGGTGTGTGTTACATTACATTGACTAGTAGCAGTGAGAAAAACATCACGGGGTGGTGCGCATTGTATGGGTGTGTGTTACATTAGATTCACTAGTAGCAGTGAGAAAAACATCACGGGGTGGTGCGCATTTTATGGGTGTGTGTTACATTAGATTCACTAGTAGCAGTGAGAAAAACATCACGGGGTGGTGCGCATTGTATGGCTGTGTGTTACATTTGATTCACTAGTAGGAGTGAGAAAAACATCACGGGGTGGTGCGCATTGTATGGGTGTGTGTTACATTAGATTCACTAGTAGGAGTGAGAAAAACATCACGGGGTGGTGCGCATTGTATGGGTGTGTGTTACATTACATTCACTAGTAGCAGTGAGAAAAACATCACGGGGTGGTGCGCATTGTATGGGTGTGTGTTACATTACATTCACTAGTAGCAGTGAGAAAAACATCACGGGGTGGTGCGCATTGTATGGGTGTGTGTTACATTACATTCACTAGTAGCAGTGAGAAAAACATCACGGGGTTGTGCGCATTGTATGGGTGTGTGGTACATTAGATTCACTAGTAGCAGTGAGAAAAACATCACGGGGTGGTGCGCATTGTATGGGTGTGTGTTACATTAGATTCACTAGTAGGAGTGAGAAAAACATCACGGGGTGGTGCGCATTGTATGGGTGTGTGTTACATTAGATTCACTAGTAGCAGTGAGAAAAACATCACGGGGTGGTGCGCATTGTATGGGTGTGTGTTACATTACATTCACTAGTAGCAGTGAGAAAAACATCACGGGGTGGTGCGCATTGTATGGGTGTGTGTTACATTACATTCACTAGTAGCAGTGAGAAAAACATCACGGGGTGGTGCGCATTGTATGGGCGTGTGTTACATTAGATTCACTATTAGCAGTGAGAAAAACATGACGGGGTGGTGCGCCTTGTATGGGCGTGTGTTACATTACATTCACTAGTAGGAGTGAGAAAAACATCACGGGGTGGTGCGCCTTGTATGGGTGTGTGTTACATTACATTCACTAGTAGGAGTGGGAAAAACATCACGGGGTGGTGCGCCTTGTATGGGTGTGTGTTACATTACATTCACTAGTAGGAGTGGGAAAAACATCACGGGGTGGTGCGCCTTGTATGGGTGTGTGTTACATTACATTCACAAGTAGGAGTGAGAAAAACATCACGGGGTGGTGCGCCTTGTATGGGTGTGTGTTACATTACATTCACTAGTAGGAGTGAGAAAATCATCACGGGGTGGTGCGCATTGTATGGGTGTGTGTTATATTAGATACACTAGTAGGAGTGAGAAAAACATCACGGGGTGGTGTGCATTGTATGGGTGTGTGTTACATTAGATTCACTAGTAGGAGTGAGAAAAACATCACGGGGTGGTGCGCATTGTATGGGTGTGTGTTACATTACATTCTCTAGTAGGAGTGAGAAAAACATCACGGGGTGGTGCGCATTGTATGGGTGTGTGTTACATTAGATTCACTAGTAGGAGTGAGAAAAACATCACGGGGTGGTGCGCATTGTATGGGTGTGTGTTACATTACATTCACTAGTAGCAGTGAGAAAAACATCACGGGGTGGTGCGCATTGTATGGGTGTGTGTTACATTACATTCACTAGTAGCAGTGAGAAAAACATCACGGGGTGGTGCGCATTGTATGGGCGTGTGTTACATTACATTCACTAGTAGCAGTGAGAAAAACATCACGGGGTGGTGCGCCTTGTATGGGCGTGTGTTACATTACATTCACTAGTAGCAGTGAGAAAAACATCACGGGGTGGTGCGCATTGTATGGGCGTGTGTTACATTACATTCACTAGTAGCAGTGAGAAAAACATCACGGGGTGGTGCGCATTGTATGGGTGTGTGTTACATTATATTCACTAGTAGCAGTGAGAAAAACATCACGGGGTGGTGCGCATTGTATGGGTGTGTGTTACATTAGATTCACTAGTAGCAGGGAGAAAAACATCACGGGGTGGTGCGCATTGTATGGGTGTGTGTTACATTACATTGACTAGTAGCAGTGAGAAAAACATCACGGGGTGGTGCGCATTGTATGGGTGTGTGTTACATTAGATTCACTAGTAGCAGTGAGAAAAACATCACGGGGTGGTGCGCATTTTATGGGTGTGTGTTACATTAGATTCACTAGTAGCAGTGAGAAAAACATCACGGGGTGGTGAGCATTGTATGGCTGTGTGTTACATTTGATTCACTAGTAGGAGTGAGAAAAACATCACGGGGTGGTGCGCATTGTATGGGTGTGTGTTACATTAGATTCACTAGTAGGAGTGAGAAAAACATCACGGGGTGGTGCGCATTGTATGGGTGTGTGTTACATTACATTCACTAGTAGCAGTGAGAAAAACATCACGGGGTGGTGCGCATTGTATGGGTGTGTGTTACATTACATTCACTAGTAGCAGTGAGAAAAACATCACGGGGTGGTGCGCATTGTATGGGTGTGTGTTACATTACATTCACTAGTAGCAGTGAGAAAAACATCACGGGGTTGTGCGCATTGTATGGGTGTGTGGTACATTAGATTCACTAGTAGCAGTGAGAAAAACATCACGGGGTGGTGCGCATTGTATGGGTGTGTGTTACATTAGATTCACTAGTAGGAGTGAGAAAAACATCACGGGGTGGTGCGCATTGTATGGGTGTGTGTTACATTAGATTCACTAGTAGCAGTGAGAAAAACATCACGGGGTGGTGCGCATTGTATGGGTGTGTGTTACATTACATTCACTAGTAGCAGTGAGAAAAACATCACGGGGTGGTGCGCATTGTATGGGTGTGTGTTACATTACATTCACTAGTAGCAGTGAGAAAAACATCACGGGGTGGTGCGCATTGTATGGGCGTGTGTTACATTAGATTCACTATTAGCAGTGAGAAAAACATGACGGGGTGGTGCGCCTTGTATGGGCGTGTGTTACATTACATTCACTAGTAGGAGTGAGAAAAACATCACGGGGTGGTGCGCCTTGTATGGGTGTGTGTTACATTACATTCACTAGTAGGAGTGAGAAAAACATCACGGGGTGGTGCGCCTTGTATGGGTGTGTGTTACATTACATTCACTAGTAGGAGTGGGAAAAATATCACGGGGTGGTGCGCCTTGTATGGGTGTGTGTTACATTACATTCACAAGTAGGAGTGAGAAAAACATCACGGGGTGGTGCGCCTTGTATGGGTGTGTGTTACATTACATTCACCAGTAGGAGTGAGAAAAACATCACGGGGTGGTGCGCCTTGTATGGGTGTGTGTTACATTAGATTCACCAGTAGGAGTGAGAAAAACATCACGGGGTGGTGCGCTTGTATGGGTGTGTGTTACAATAGATTCACTAGTAGGAGTGAGAAAAACATCACGGGGTGGTGCGCATTGTATGGGTGTGTGTTACATTAGATTCACTAGTAGGAGTGAGAAAAACATCACGGGGTGGTGCGCATTGTATGGGTGTGTGTTACATTAGATTCACTAGTAGGAGTGAGAAAAACATCACGGGGTGGTGCGCATTGTATGGGTGTGTGTTACATTAGATTCACTAGTAGCAGTGAGAAAAACATCACGGGGTGGTGCGCATTGTATGGGTGTGTGTTACATTAGATTCACTAGTAGGAGTGAGAAAAACATCACGGGTGGTGCGCATTGAATGGGTGTGTGTTACATTAGATTCACTAGTAGGAGTGAGAAAAACATCACGGGGTGGTGCGCCTTGTATGGGTGTGTGTTACAATAGATTCACTAGTAGGAGTGAGAAAAACATCACGGGGTGGTTCGCATTGTATGGGTGTGTGTTACATTAGATTCACTAGTAGGAGTGAGAAAAACATCACGGGTGGTGCGCATTGAATGGGTGTGTGTTACATTAGATTCACTAGTAGGAGTGAGAAAAACATCACGGGGTGGTGCGCATTGTATGGGTGTGTGTTACATTAGATTCACTAGTAGGAGTGAGAAAAACATCACGGGGTGGTGCGCATTGTATGGGTGTGTGTTATATTAGATTCACTAGTAGCAGTGAGAAAAACATCACGGGGTGGTGCGCATTGTATGGGTGTGTGTTACATTAGATTCACTAGTAGCAGTGAGAAAAACATCACGGGGTGGTGCGCATTGTATGGGTGTGTGTTACATTAGATTCACTAGTAGCAGTGAGAAAAACATCACGGGGTGGTGCGCATTGTATGGGTGTGTGTTACATTAGATTCACTAGTAGCAGTGAGAAAAGCATCACGGGGTGGTGCGCATTGTATGGGTGTGTGTTACATTAGATTCACTAGTAGCAGTGAGAAAACATCACGGGGTGGTGTGCATTGTATGGGTGTGTGTTCCATTAGATTCACTAGTAGCAGTGAGAAAAACATCACGGGGTGGTGCGCATTGCATGGCTGTGTGTTACATTTGATTCACTAGTAGGAGTGAGAAAAACATCACGGGGTGGTGCGCATTGTATGGGTGTGTGTTACATTAGATTCACTAGAAGGAGTGAGAAAAACATCACGGGGTGGTGCGCATTGTATGGGTGTGTGTCACATTAGATTCACTAGTAGGAGTGAGAAAAACATCAAGGGGTGGTGCACATTGTATGTGTGTGTGTCTCATTAGATTCCCTAGTAGGAGTGAGAAAAACATCACGGGGTGGTGCGCATTGTATGGGTGTGTGTCACATTACATTCACTAGTAGCAGTGAGAAAAACATCACGGGGTGGTGCGCATTGTATGGGTGTGTGTCACATTACATTCACTAGTAGCAGTGAGAAAAATATCACGGGGTGGTGCGCATTGTATGGGTGTGTGTCACATTACATTCACTAGTAGCAGTGAGAAAAACATCACGGGGTGGTGCGCATTGTATGGGTGTGTGTCACATTACATTCACTAGTAGCAGTGAGAAAAACATCACGGGGTGGTGCGCATTGTATGGGTGTGTGTCACATTATATTCACTAGTAGCAGTGAGAAAAACATCACGGGGTGGTGCGCATTGTATGGGTGTGTGTTACATTACATTCACTAGTAGCAGTGAGAAAAACATCACGGGGTGGTGCGCATTGTATGGGTGTGTGTTACATTAGATTCACTAGTAGGAGTGAGAAAAACATCACGGGGTGGTGCGCATTGTATGGGTGTGTGTTACATTACATTCACTAGTAGGAGTGAGAAAAACATCACAGGTGGTGCGCATTGAATGGGTGTGTGTTACATTAGATTCACTAGTAGGAGTGAGAAAAACATCACGGGGTGGTGCGCCTTGTATGGGTGTGTGTTACAATAGATTCACTAGTAGGAGTGAGAAAAACATCACGGGGTGGTTCGCATTGTATGGGTGTGTGTTACATTAGATTCACTAGTAGGAGTGAGAAAAACATCACGGGTGGTGCGCATTGAATGGGTGTGTGTTACATTAGATTCACTAGTAGGAGTGAGAAAAACATCACGGGGTGGTGCGCCTTGTATGGGTGTGTGTTACAATAGATTCACTAGTAGGAGTGAGAAAAACATCACGGGGTGGTTCGCATTGTATGGGTGTGTGTTACATTAGATTCACTAGTAGGAGTGAGAAAAACATCACGGGTGGTGCGCATTGAATGGGTGTGTGTCACATTAGATTCACTAGTAGGAGTGAGAAAATCATCACGGGGTGGTGCGCATTGTATGGGTGTGTGTTACATTAGATTCACTAGTAGGAGTGAGAAAAACATCACGGGGTGGTGCGCATTGTATGGGTGTGTGTTATATTAGATTCACTAGTAGCAGTGAGAAAAACATCACGGGGTGGTGCGCATTGTATGGGTGTGTGTTACATTAGATTCACTAGTAGCAGTGAGAAAAACATCACGGGGTGGTGCGCATTGTATGGGTGTGTGTTACATTAGATTCACTAGTAGCAGTGAGAAAAACATCACGGGGTGGTGCGCATTGTATGGGTGTGTGTTACATTAGATTCACTAGTAGCAGTGAGAAAAGCATCACGGGGTGGTGCGCATTCTATGGGTGTGTGTTACATTAGATTCACTAGTAGCAGTGAGAAAACATCACGGGGTGGTGTGCATTGTATGGGTGTGTGTTCCATTAGATTCACTAGTAGCAGTGAGAAAAACATCACGGGGTGGTGCGCATTGTATGGCTGTGTGTTACATTTGATTCACTAGTAGGAGTGAGAAAAACATCACGGGGTGGTGCGCATTGTATGGGTGTGTGTTACATTAGATTCACTAGAAGGAGTGAGAAAAACATCACGGGGTGGTGCGCATTGTATGGGTGTGTGTCACATTAGATTCACTAGTAGGAGTGAGAAAAACATCAAGGGGTGGTGCACATTGTATGTGTGTGTGTCTCATTAGATTCCCTAGTAGGAGTGAGAAAAACATCACGGGGTGGTGCGCATTGTATGGGTGTGTGTCACATTACATTCACTAGTAGCAGTGAGAAAAACATCACGGGGTGGTGCGCATTGTATGGGTGTGTGTCACATTACATTCACTAGTAGCAGTGAGAAAAATATCACGGGGTGGTGCGCATTGTATGGGTGTGTGTCACATTACATTCACTAGTAGCAGTGAGAAAAACATCACGGGGTGGTACGCATTGTATGGGTGTGTGTCACATTACATTCACTAGTAGCAGTGAGAAAAACATCACGGGGTGGTGCGCATTGTATGGGTGTGTGTCACATTATATTCACTAGTAGCAGTGAGAAAAACATCACGGGGTGGTGCGCATTGTATGGGTGTGTGTTACATTACATTCACTAGTAGCAGTGAGAAAAACATCACGGGGTGGTGCGCATTGTATGGGTGTGTGTTACATTAGATTCACTAGTAGGAGTGAGAAAAACATCACGGGGTGGTGCGGCTTGTATGGGTGTGTGTTACATTACATTCACTAGTAGGAGTGAGAAAAACATCACGGGGTGGTGCGCCTTGTATGGGTGTGTGTTACATTACATTCACTAGTAGGAGAGAGAAAAACATCACGGGGTGGTGCGCCTTGTATGGGTGTGTGTTACATTACATTCACCAGTAGGAGTGAGAAAAACATCACGGGGTGGTGAGCCTTGTATGGGTGTGTGTTACATTACATTCACCAGTAAGAGTGAGAAATCCATCACGGGGTGGTGCGCATTGTATTGGTGTGTGTTACATTACATTCACCAGTAGGAGTTAGAAAAACATCAAGGGGTGGTGCGCATTGTATGGGTGTGTGTTACATTACATTCACTAGTAGGAGTGAGAAAAACATAACGGGGTGGTGCGCCTTGTATGGGTGTGTGTTACATTAGATTCACTAGTAGGAGTGAGAAAAACATCACGGGGTGGTGCGCATTGTATGGGTGTGTGTTACATTACATTCACTAGTAGGAGTGAGAAAATCATCACGGGGTGGTGCGCATTGTTTGGGTGTGTGTTATATTAGATACACTAGTAGGAGTGAGAAAAACATCACGGGGTGGTGTGCATTGTATGGGTGTGTGTTACATTAGATTCACTAGTAGGAGTGAGAAAAACATCACGGGGTGGTGCGCATTGTATGGGTGTGTGTTACATTACATTCTCTAATAGGAGTGAGAAAAACATCACGGGGTGGTGCGCATTGTATGGGTGTGTGTTACATTAGATTCACTAGTAGGAGTGAGAAAAACATCACGGGGTGGTGCGCATTGTATGGGTGTGTGTTACATTACATTCACTAGTAGGAGTGAGAAAAACATCACGGGGTGGTGCGCATTGTATGGGTGTGTGTTACATTAGATGCACTAGTTGGAGTGAGAAAAACATCACGGGGTGGTGCGCATTGTATGGGCGTGTGTTACATTACATTCACTAGTAGCAGTGAGAAAAACATCACGGGGTGGTGCGCATTATATGGGTGTGTGTCACATTAGATTCACTAGTAGGAGTGAGAAAAACATCACGGGGTGGTGCGCATTGTATGGGTGTGTGTTACATTACATTCACTAGTAGCAGTGAGAAAAACATCACGGGGTGGTGCGCATTGTATGTATGTGTGTTACATTACATTCACTAGTAGGAGTGAGAAAAACATCACGGGGTGGTGGGCATTGTATGGGTGTGTGTCACATTAGATTCACTAGTAGGAGTGAGAAAAACATCACGGGGTGGTGCGCATTGTATGGGTGTGTGTCACATTAGATTTACTAGTAGGAGTGAGAAAAACATCACGGGGTGGTGCGCATTGTATGGGTGTGTGTTACATTAGATTCACTAGTAGGAGTGAGAAAAACATCACGGGGTGGTGCGCCTTGTATGGGTGTGTGTTACATTACATTCACTAGTAGGAGTGAGAAAAACATCATGGGGTGGTGCGCCTTGTATGGGTGTGTGTTACATTACATTCACTAGTAGGAGAGAGAAAAACATCACGGGGTTGTGCGCCTTGTATGGGTGTGTGTTACATTACATTCACCAGTAGGAGTGAGAAAAACATCACAGGGTGGTGAGCCTTGAATGGGTGTGTGTTACATTACATTCACCAGTAGGAGTGAGAAAAACATCACGGGGTGGTGCGCATTGTATGGGTGTGTGTTACATTACATTCACTAGTAGGAGTGAGAAAAACATCACGGGGTGGTGCGCATTGTATGGGTGTGTGTTACATTACATTCACTAGTAGGAGTGAGAAAAACATAACGGGTGGTGCGCCTTGTATGGGTGTGTGTTACATTACATTCACTAGTAGGAGTGAGAAAAACATCACGGGGTGGTGCGCATTGTATGGGTGTGTGTTACATTACATTCACTAGTAGGAGTGAGAAAATCATCACGGGGTGGTGCGCATTGTATGGGTGTGTGTTATATTAGATGCACTAGTAGGAGTGAGAAAAACATCACGGGGTGGTGCGCATTGTATGGGTGTGTGTTACATTACATTCACTAGTAGCAGTGAGAAAAACATCACGGGGTGGTGCGCATTGTATGGGAGTGTATTACATTACATTCACTAGTAGCAGTGAGAAAAACATCACGGGGTGGTGCGCATTGTATGGGTGTGTGTTACATTACATTCACTAGTAGCAGTGAGAAAAACATCACGGGGTGGTGCGCATTGTATGGGCGTGTGTTACATTAGATTCACTATTAGCAGTGAGAAAAACATGACGGGGTGGTGCGCCTTGTATGGGCGTGTGTTACATTAGATTCACTAGTAGGAGTGAGAAAAACATCACGGGGTGGTGCGCCTTGTATGGGTGTGTGTTACATTACATTCACTAGTAGGAGTGAGAAAAACATCACGGGGTGGTGCGCCTTGTATGGGTGTGTGTTACATTACATTCACTAGTAGGAGTGGGAAAAACATCACGGGGTGGTGCGCCTTGTATGGGTGTGTGTTACATTACATTCACAAGTAGGAGTGAGAAAAACATCACGGGGTGGTGCGCCTTGTATGGGAGTGTGTTACATTACATTCACCAGTAGGAGTGAGAAAAACATCACGGGGTGGTGCGCCTTGTATGGGTGTGTGTTACATTAGATTCACCAGTAGGAGTGAGAAAAACATCACGGGGTGGTGCGCTTGTATGGGTGTGTGTTACATTAGATTCACTAGTAGGAGTGAGAAAAACATCACGGGGTGGTGCGCATTGTATGGGTGTGTGTTACATTACATTCACTAGTAGGAGTGAGAAAAACATCACGGGGTGGTGCGCATTGTATGGTTGTGTGTTACATTAGATGCACTAGTTGGAGTGAGAAAAACATCACGGGGTGGTGCGCATTGTATGGGTGTGTGTTACATTACATTCACTAGTAGCAGTGAGAAAAACATCACGGGGTGGTGCACATTGTATGGGTGTGTGTTACATTACATTCACTAGTAGCAGTGAGAAAAACATCACGGGGTGGTGCGCATTGTATGGCTGTGTGTTACATTTGATTCACTAGTAGGAGTGAGAAAAATATCACGGGGTGGTGCGCATTGTATGGGTGTGTGTTACATTAGATTCAGTAGTAGGAGTGAGAAAAACATCACGGGGTGGTGCGCATTGTATGGGTGTGTGTTACATTACATTCACTACTAGCAGTGAGAAAAACATCACGGGGTGGTGCGCATTGTATGGGTGTGTGTTACATTACATTCACTAGTAGCAGTGAGAAAAACATCACGGGGTGGTGCGCATTGTATGGGTGTGTGTTACATTACATTCACTAGTAGCAGTGAGAAAAACATCACGGGGTGGTGCGCATTGTATGGGTGTGTGTTACATTAGATTCACTAGTAGCAGTGAGAAAAACATCACGGGGTGGTGCGCATTGTATGGGTGTGTGTTACATTACATTCACTAGTAGCAGTGAGAAAAACATCACGGGGTGGTGCGCATTGTATGGGTGTGTGTTACATTAGATTCACTAGTAGCAGTGAGAAAAACATCACGGGGTGGTGCGCATTGTATGGGTGTGTGTTACATTAGATTCACTAGTAGCAGTGAGAAAAACATCACGGGGTGGTGCGCATTGTATGGGTGTGTGTTACATTAGATTCACTAGTAGCAGTGAGAAAAACATCACGGGGTGGTGCGCATTGTATGGGTGTGTGTTACATTACATTCACTAGTAGCAGTGAGAAAAACATCACGGGGAGGTGCGCATTGTATGGGTGTGTGTTACATTATATTCACTAGTAGCAGTGAGAAAAACATCACGGGGTGGTGCGCATTGTATGGGTGTGTGTTACATTACATTCACTAGTAGGAGTGAGAAAAACATCACGGGGTGGTGAGCCTTGTATGGGTGTGTGTTACATTACATTCACCAGTAAGAGTGAGAAATCCATCACGGGGTGGTGCGCATTGTATGGGTGTGTGTTACATTACATTCACCAGTAGGAGTGAGAAAAACATCAAGGGGTGGTGCGCATTGTATGGGTGTGTGTTACATTACATTCACTAGTAGGAGTGAGAAAAACATAACGGGGTGGTGCGCCTTGTATGGGTGTGTGTTACATTAGATTCACTAGTAGGAGTGAGAAAAACATCACGGGGTGGTGCGCATTGTATGGGTGTGTGTTACATTACATTCTCTAATAGGAGTGAGAAAAACATCACGGGGTGGTGCGCATTGTATGGGTGTGTGTTACATTAGATTCACTAGTAGGAGTGAGAAAAACATCACGGGGTGGTGCGCATTGTATGGGTGTGTGTTACATTACATTCACTAGTAGGAGTGAGAAAAACATCACGGGGTGGTGCGCATTGTATGGGTGTGTGTTACATTAGATGCACTAGTTGGAGTGAGAAAAACATCACGGGGTGGTGCGCATTGTATGGGCGTGTGTTACATTACATTCAGTAGTAGCAGTGAGAAAAACATCACGGGGTGGTGCGCATTATATGGGTGTGTGTCACATTAGATTCACTAGTAGGAGTGAGAAAAACATCACGGGGTGGTGCGCATTGTATGGGTGTGTGTTACATTACATTCACTAGTAGCAGTGAGAAAAACATCACGGGGTGGTGCGCATTGTATGTGTGTGTGTTACATTACATTCACTAGTAGGAGTGAGAAAAACATCACGGGGTGGTGGGCATTGTATGGGTGTGTGTCACATTAGATTCACTAGTAGGAGTGAGAAAAACATCACGGGGTGGTGCGCATTGTATGGGTGTGTGTCACATTAGATTCACTAGTAGGAGTGAGAAAAACATCACGGGGTGGTGCGCATTGTATGGGTGTGTGTTACATTAGATTCACTAGTAGGAGTGAGAAAAACATCACGGGGTGGTGCGCCTTGTATGGGTGTGTGTTACATTACATTCACTAGTAGGAGTGAGAAAAACATCACGGGGTGGTGCGCCTTGTATGGGTGTGTGTTACATTACATTCACTAGTAGGAGAGAGAAAAACATCACGGGGTTGTGCGCCTTGTATGGGTGTGTGTTACATTACATTCACCAGTAGGAGTGAGAAAAACATCACAGGGTGGTGAGCCTTGTATGGGTGTGTGTTACATTACATTCACCAGTAGGAGTGAGAAAAACATCACGGGGTGGTGCGCATTGTATGGGTGTGTGTTACATTACATTCACTAGTAGGAGTGAGAAAAACATCACGGGGTGGTGCGCATTGTATGGGTGTGTGTTACATTACATTCACTAGTAGGAGTGAGAAAAACATAACGGGTGGTGCGCCTTGTATGGGTGTGTGTTACATTACATTCACTAGTAGGAGTGAGAAAAACATCACGGGGTGGTGCGCATTGTATGGGTGTGTGTTACATTACATTCACTAGTAGGAGTGAGAAAATCATCACGGGGTGGTGCGCATTGTATGGGTGTGTGTTATATTAGATACACTAGTAGGAGTGAGAAAAACATCACGGGGTGGTGTGCATTGTATGGGTGTGTGTTACATTAGATTCACTAGTAGGAGTGAGAAAAACATCACGGGGTGGTGCGCATTGTATGGGTGTGTGTTACATTACATTCTCTAGTAGGAGTGAGAAAAACATCACGGGGTGGTGCGCATTGTATGGGTGTGTGTTACATTAGATGCACTAGTAGGAGTGAGAAAAACATCACGGGGTGGTGCGCATTGTATGGGTGTGTGTTACATTAGATTCACTAGTAGGAGTGAGAAAAACATCACGGGGTGGTGCGCATTGTATGGGTGTGTGTTACATTACATTCACTAGTAGCAGTGAGAAAAACATCACGGGGTGGTGCGCATTGTATGGGCGTGTGTTACATTAGATTCACTATTAGCAGTGAGAAAAACATGACGGGGTGGTGCGCCTTGTATGGGCGTGTGTTACATTAGATTCACTAGTAGGAGTGAGAAAAACATCACGGGGTGGTGCGCCTTGTATGGGTGTGTGTTACATTACATTCACTAGTAGGAGTGAGAAAAACATCACGGGGTGGTGCGCCTTGTATGGGTGTGTGTTACATTACATTCACTAGTAGGAGTGGGAAAAACATCACGGGGTGGTGCGCCTTGTATGGGTGTGTGTTACATTACATTCACAAGTAGGAGTGAGAAAAACATCACGGGGTGGTGCGCCTTGTATGGGAGTGTGTTACATTACATTCACCAGTAGGAGTGAGAAAAACATCACGGGGTCGTGCGCCTTGTATGGGTGTGTGTTACATTAGATTCACCAGTAGGAGTGAGAAAAACATCACGGGGTGGTGCGCTTGTATGGGTGTGTGTTACATTAGATTCACTAGTAGGAGTGAGAAAAACATCACGGGGTGGTGCGCATTGTATGGGTGTGTGTTACATTACATTCACTAGTAGGAGTGAGAAAAACATCACGGGGTGGTGCGCATTGTATGGTTGTGTGTTACATTAGATGCACTAGTTGGAGTGAGAAAAACATCACGGGGTGGTGCGCATTGTATGGGTGTGTGTTACATTACATTCACTAGTAGCAGTGAGAAAAACATCACGGGGTGGTGCACATTGTATGGGTGTGTGTTACATTACATTCACTAGTAGCAGTGAGAAAAACATCACGGGGTGGTGCGCATTGTATGGGTGTGTGTTACATTAGATTCACTAGTAGCAGTGAGAAAAACATCACTGGGTGGTGCGCATTGTATGGCTGTGTGTTACATTTGATTCACTAGTAGGAGTGAGAAAAATATCACGGGGTGGTGCGCATTGTATGGGTGTGTGTTACATTAGATTCACTAGTAGGAGTGAGAAAAACATCACGGGGTGGTGCGCATTGTATGGGTGTGTGTTACATTACATTCACTAGTAGCAGTGAGAAAAACATCACGGGGTGGTGCGCATTGTATGGGTGTGTGTTACATTACATTCACTAGTAGCAGTGAGAAAAACATCACGGGGTGGTGCGCATTGTATGGGTGTGTGTTACATTACATTCACTAGTAGCAGTGAGAAAAACATCACGGGGTGGTGCGCATTGTATGGGTGTGTGTTACATTAGATTCACTAGTAGCAGTGAGAAAAACATCACGGGGTGGTGCGCATTGTATGGGTGTGTGTTACATTAAATTCACTAGTAGCAGTGAGAAAAACATCACGGGGTGGTGCGCATTGTATGGGTGTGTGTTACATTACATTCACTAGTAGCAGTGAGAAAAACATCACGGGGTGGTGCGCATTGTATGGGTGTGTGTTACATTAGATTCACTAGTAGCAGTGAGAAAAACATCACGGGGTGGTGCGCATTGTATGGGTGTGTGTTACATTAGATTCACTAGTAGCAGTGAGAAAAACATCACGGGGTGGTGCGCATTGTATGGGTGTGTGTTACATTAGATTCACTAGTAGCATTGAGAAAAACATCACGGGGTGGTGCGCATTGTATGGGTGTGTGTTACATTACATTCACTAGTAGCAGTGAGAAAAACATCACGGGGAGGTGCGCATTGTATGGGTGTGTGTTACATTATATTCACTAGTAGCAGTGAGAAAAACATCACGGGGTGGTGCGCATTGTATGGGTGTGTGTTACATTTCATTCACTAGTAGGAGTGAGAAAAACATCACGGGGTGGTGCGCCTTGTATGGGTGTGTGTTACATTACATTCACTAGTAGGAGTGAGAGAAACATCACGGGGTGGTGCGCCTTGTATGGGCGTGTGTTACATTAGATTCACTAGTAGGAGTGAGAAAAACATCACGGGGTGGTGCGCCTTGTATGGGTGTGTGTTACAATAGATTCACTAGTAGGAGTGAGAAAAACATCACGGGGTGGTTCGCATTGTATGGGTGTGTGTTACATTAGATTCACTAGTAGGAGTGAGAAAAACATCACGGGTGGTGCGCATTGAATGGGTGTGTGTTACATTAGATTCACTAGTAGGAGTGAGAAAAACATCACGGGGTGGTGCGCATTTTATGGGTGTGTGTTACATTAGATTCACTAGTAGGAGTGAGAAAAACATCACGGGGTGGTGCGCATTGTATGGGTGTGTGTTACATTAGATTCACTAGTAGCAGTGAGAAAAACATCACGCGGTGGTGTGCATTGTATGGGTGTGTGTTACATTAGATTCACTAGTAGCAGTGAGAAAAACATCACGGGGTGGTGCGCATTGTTTGGGTGTGTGTTACATTAGATTCACTAGTAGCAGTGAGAAAAACATCACGGGGTGGTGCGCATTGTATGGGTGTGTGTTACATTAGATTCACTAGTAGCAGTGAGAAAAACATCACGGGGTGGTGCGCATTGTATGGGTGTGTGTTACATTAGATTCACTAGTAGCAGTGAGAAAAACATCACGGGGTGGTGCGCATTGTATGGGTGTGTGTTACATTACATTCACTAGTAGCAGTGAGAAAAACATCACGGGGTGGTGCGCATTGTATGGGTGTGTGTTACATTAGATTCACTAGTAGCAGTGAGAAAAACATCACGGGGTGGTGCGCATTGTATGGGTGTGTGTTCCATTAGATTCACTAGTAGCAGTGAGAAAAACATCACGGGGTGGTGCGCATTGTATGGGTGTGTGTTACATTAGATTCACTAGTAGCAGTGAGAAAAACATCACGGGGTGGTGCGCATTGTATGGGTGTGTGTTACATTACATTCACTAGTAGAAGTGAGAAAAACATCACAGTGTGTTGCGCATTGTATGGGTGTGTGTTACATTACATTCACTAGTAGCAGTGAGAAAAACATCACGGGGTGGTGCGCATTGTATGGGTGTGTGTTACATTAGATTCACTAGTAGCAGTGAGAAAAACATCACGGGGTGGTGCGCATTGTATGGGTGTGTGTTCCATTAGATTCACTAGTAGCAGTGAGAAAAACATCACGGGGTGGTGCGCATTGCATGGCTGTGTGTTACATTTGATTCACTAGTAGGAGTGAGGAAAACATCACGGGGTGGTGCGCATTGTATGGGTGTGTGTTACATTAGATTCACTAGTAGGAGTGAGAAAAACATCACGGGGTGGTGCGCATTGTATGGGTGTGTGTCACATTAGATTCACTAGTAGGAGTGAGAAAAACATCAAGGGGTGGTGCGCATTGTATGTGTGTGTGTCTCATTAGATTCCCTAGTAGGAGTGAGAAAAACATCACGGGGTGGTGCGCATTGTATGGGTGTGTGTCACATTACATTCACTAGTAGCAGTGAGAAAAACATCACGGGGTGGTGCGCATTGTATGGGTGTGTGTCACATTACATTCACTAGTAGCAGTGAGAAAAACATCACGGGGTGGTGCGCATTGTATGGGTGTGTGTCACATTACATTCACTAGTAGCAGTGAGAAAAACATCACGGGGTGGTGCGCATTGTATGGGTGTGTGTCACATTACATTCACTAGTAGCAGTGAGAAAAACATCACGGGGTGGTGCGCATTGTATGGGTGTGTGTCACATTACATTCACTAGTAGCAGTGAGAAAAACATCACGGGGTGGTGCGCATTGTATGGGTGTGTGTCACATTACATTCACTAGTAGCAGTGAGAAAAACATCACGGGGTGGTGCGCATTGTATGGGTGTGTGTTACATTACATTCACTAGTAGCAGTGAGAAAAACATCACGGGGTGGTGCGCATTGTATGGGTGTGTGTTACATTAGATTCACTAGTAGCAGTGAGAAAAACATCACGGGGTGGTGCGCATTGTATGGGTGTGTGTTACATTAGATTCACTAGTAGCAGTGAGAAAAACATCACGGGGTGGTGCGCATTGTATGGGTGTGTGTTACATTAGATTCACTAGTAGCAGTGAGAAAAACATCACGGGGTGGTGCGCATTGTATGGGTGTGTGTTACATTACATTCACTAGTAGCAGTGAGAAAAACATCACGGGGAGGTGCGCATTGTATGGGTGTGTGTTACATTATATTCACTTGTAGCAGTGAGAAAAACATCACAGGGTGGTGCGCATTGTATGGGTGTGTGTTACATTACATTCACTAGTAGGAGTGAGAAAAACATCACGGGGTGGTGAGCCTTGTATGGGTGTGTGTTACATTACATTCACCAGTAAGAGTGAGAAATCCATCACGGGGTGGTGCGCATTGTATGGGTGTGTGTTACATTACATTCACCAGTAGGAGTGAGAAAAACATCAAGGGGTGGTGCGCATTGTATGGGTGTGTGTTACATTACATTCACTAGTAGGAGTGAGAAAAACATAACGGGGTGGTGCGCCTTGTATGGGTGTGTGTTACATTAGATTCACTAGTAGGAGTGAGAAAAACATCACGGGGTGGTGCGCATCGTATGGGTGTGTGTTACATTACATTCACTAGTAGGAGTGAGAAAATCATCACGGGGTGGTGCGCATTGTTTGGGTGTGTGTTATATTAGATACACTAGTAGGAGTGAGAAAAACATCACGGGGTGGTGTGCATTGTATGGGTGTGTGTTACATTAGATTCACTAGTAGGAGTGAGAAAAACATCACGGGGTGGTGCGCATTGTATGGGTGTGTGTTACATTACATTCTCTAATAGGAGTGAGAAAAACATCACGGGGTGGTGCGCATTGTATGGGTGTGTGTTACATTAGATTCACTAGTAGGAGTGAGAAAAACATCACGGGGTGGTGCGCATTGTATGGGTGTGTGTTACATTACATTCACTAGTAGGAGTGAGAAAAACATCACGGGGTGGTGCGCATTGTATGGGTGTGTGTTACATTAGATGCACTAGTTGGAGTGAGAAAAACATCACGGGGTGGTGCGCATTGTATGGGCGTGTGTTACATTACATTCACTAGTAGCAGTGAGAAAAACATCACGGGGTGGTGCGCATTATATGGGTGTGTGTCACATTAGATTCACTAGTAGGAGTGAGAAAAACATCACGGGGTGGTGCGCATTGTATGGGTGTGTGTTACATTACATTCACTAGTAGCAGTGAGAAAAACATCACGGGGTGGTGCGCATTGTATGTGTGTGTGTTACATTACATTCACTAGTAGGAGTGAGAAAAACATCACGGGGTGGTGGGCATTGTATGGGTGTGTGTCACATTAGATTCACTAGTAGGAGTGAGAAAAACATCACGGGGTGGTGCGCATTGTATGGGTGTGTGTCACATTAGATTCACTAGTAGGAGTGAGAAAAACATCACGGGGTGGTGCGCATTGTATGGGTGTGTGTTACATTAGATTCACTAGTAGGAGTGAGAAAAACATCACGGGGTGGTGCGCCTTGTATGGGTGTGTGTTACATTACATTCACTAGTAGGAGTGAGAAAAACATCATGGGGTGGTGCGCCTTGTATGGGTGTGTGTTACATTACATTCACTAGTAGGAGAGAGAAAAACATCACGGGGTTGTGCGCCTTGTATGGGTGTGTGTTACATTACATTCACCAGTAGGAGTGAGAAAAACATCACAGGGTGGTGAGCCTTGTATGGGTGTGTGTTACATTACATTCACCAGTAGGAGTGAGAAAAACATCACGGGGTGGTGCGCATTGTATGGGTGTGTGTTACATTACATTCACTAGTAGGAGTGAGAAAAACATCACGGGGTGGTGCGCATTGTATGGGTGTGTGTTACATTACATTCACTAGTAGGAGTGAGAAAAACATAACGGGTGGTGCGCCTTGTATGGGTGTGTGTTACATTACATTCACTAGTAGGAGTGAGAAAAACATCACGGGGTGGTGCGCATTGTATGGGTGTGTGTTACATTACATTCACTAGTAGGAGTGAGAAAATCATCACGGGGTGGTGCGCATTGTATGGGTGTGTGTTACATTAGATGCACTAGTAGGAGTGAGAAAAACATCACGGGGTGGTGCGCATTGTATAGGTGTGTGTTACATTACATTCACTAGTAGGAGTGAGAAAAACATCACGGGGTGGTGCGCATTGTATGGGTGTGTGTTACATTAGATGCACTAGTAGGAGTGAGAAAAACATCACGGGGTGGTGCGCATTGTATGGGTGTGTGTTACATTACATTCACTAGTAGCAGTGAGAAAAACATCACGGGGTGGTGCGCATTGTATGGGTGTGTATTACATTACATTCACTAGTAGCAGTGAGAAAAACATCACGGGGTGGTGCGCATTGTATGGGTGTGTGTTACATTACATTCACTAGTAGCAGTGAGAAAAACATCACGGGGTGGTGCGCATTGTATGGGCGTGTGTTACATTAGATTCACTATTAGCAGTGAGAAAAACATGATGGGGTGGTGCGCCTTGTATGGGCGTGTGTTACATTAGATTCACTAGTAGGAGTGAGAAAAACATCACGGGGTGGTGCGCCTTGTATGGGTGTGTGTTACATTACATTCACTAGTAGGAGTGAGAAAAACATCACGGGGTGGTGCGCCTTGTATGGGTGTGTGTTACATTACATTCACTAGTAGGAGTGGGAAAAACATCACGGGGTGGTGCGCCTTGTATGGGTGTGTGTTACATTACATTCACAAGTAGGAGTGAGAAAAACATCACGGGGTGGTGCGCCTTGTATGGGAGTGTGTTACATTACATTCACCAGTAGGAGTGAGAAAAACATCACGGGGTGGTGCGCCTTGTATGGGTGTGTGTTACATTAGATTCACCAGTAGGAGTGAGAAAAACATCACGGGGTGGTGCGCTTGTATGGGTGTGTGTTACATTAGATTCACTAGTAGGAGTGAGAAAAACATCACGGGGTGGTGCGCATTGTATGGGTGTGTGTTACATTACATTCACTAGTAGGAGTGAGAAAAACATCACGGGGTGGTGCGCATTGTATGGTTGTGTGTTACATTAGATGCACTAGTTGGAGTGAGAAAAACATCACGGGGTGGTGCGCATTGTATGGGTGTGTGTTACATTACATTCACTAGTAGCAGTGAGAAAAACATCACGGGGTGGTGCACATTGTATGGGTGTGTGTTACATTACATTCACTAGTAGCAGTGAGAAAAACATCACGGGGTGGTGCGCATTGTATGGGTGTGTGTTACATTAGATTCACTAGTAGCAGTGAGAAAAACATCACTGGGTGGTGCGCATTGTATGGCTGTGTGTTACATTTGATTCACTAGTAGGAGTGAGAAAAATATCACGGGGTGGTGCGCATTGTATGGGTGTGTGTTACATTAGATTCACTAGTAGGAGTGAGAAAAACATCACGGGGTGGTGCGCATTGTATGGGTGTGTGTTACATTACATTCACTAGTAGCAGTGAGAAAAACATCACGGGGTGGTGCGCATTGTATGGTTGTGTGTTACATTACATTCACTAGTAGCAGTGAGAAAAACATCACGGGGTGGTGCGCATTGTATGGGTGTGTGTTACATTACATTCACTAGTAGCAGTGAGAAAAACATCACGGGGTGGTGCGCATTGTATGGGTGTGTGTTACATTAGATTCACTAGTAGCAGTGAGAAAAACATCACGGGGTGGTGCGCATTGTATGGGTGTGTGTTACACTACATTCACTAGTAGCAGTGAGAAAAACATCACGGGGTGGTGCGCATTGTATGGGTGTGTGTTACATTACATTCACTAGTAGCAGTGAGAAAAACATCACGGGGTGGTGCGCATTGTATGGGTGTGTGTTACATTAGATTCACTAGTAGCAGTGAGAAAAACATCACGGGGTGGTGCGCATTGTATGGGTGTGTGTTACATTAGATTCACTAGTAGCAGTGAGAAAAACATCACGGGGTGGTGCGCATTGTATGGGTGTGTGTTACATTAGATTCACTAGTAGCAGTGAGAAAAACATCACGGGGTGGTGCGCATTGTATGGGTGTGTGTTACATTACATTCACTAGTAGCAGTGAGAAAAACATCACGGGGAGGTGCGCATTGTATGGGTGTGTGTTACATTATATTCACTAGTAGCAGTGAGAAAAACATCACGGGATGGTGCGCATTGTATGGGTGTGTGTTACATTACATTCACTAGTAGGAGTGAGAAAAACATCACGGGGTGGTGCGCCTTGTATAGGTGTGTGTTACATTACATTCACTAGTAGGAGTGAGAAAAACATCACGGGGTGGTGCGCCTTGTATGGGCGTGTGTTACATTAGATTCACTAGTAGGAGTGAGAAAAACATCACGGGGTGGTGCGCCTTGTATGGGTGTGTGTTACAATAGATTCACTAGTAGGAGTGAGAAAAACATCACGGGGTGGTTCGCATTGTATGGGTGTGTGTTACATTAGATTCACTAGTAGGAGTGAGAAAAACATCACGGGTGGTGCGCATTGAATGGGTGTGTGTTACATTAGATTCACTAGTAGGAGTGAGAAAAACATCACGGGGTGGTGCGCATTGTATGGGTGTGTGTTACATTAGATTCACTAGTAGGAGTGAGAAAAACATCACGGGGTGGTGCGCATTGTATGGGTGTGTGTTACATTAGATTCACTAGTAGCAGTGAGAAAAACATCACGGGGTGGTGCGCATTGTATGGGTGTGTGTTACATTAGATTCACTAGTAGCAGTGAGAAAAACATCACGTGGTGGTGCGCATTGTTTGGGTGTGTGTTACATTAGATTCACTAGTAGCAGTGAGAAAAACATCACGGGGTGGTGCGCATTGTATGGGTGTGTGTTACATTAGATTCACTAGTAGCAGTGAGAAAAACATCACGGGGTGGTGCGCATTGTATGGGTGTGTGTTACATTAGATTCACTAGTAGCAGTGAGAAAAACATCACGGGGTGGTGCGCATTGTATGGGTGTGTGTTACATTACATTCACTAGTAGCAGTGAGAAAAACATCACGGGGTGGTGCGCATTGTATGGGTGTGTGTTACATTAGATTCACTAGTAGCAGTGAGAAAAACATCACGGGGTGGTGCGCATTGTATGGGTGTGTGTTCCATTAGATTCACTAGTAGCAGTGAGAAAAACATCACGGGGTGGTGCGCATTGTATGGGTGTGTGTTACATTAGATTCACTAGTAGCAGTGAGAAAAACATCACGGGGTGGTGCGCATTGTATGGGTGTGTGTTACATTACATTCACTAGTAGAAGTGAGAAAAACATCACAGTGTGTTGCGCATTGTATGGGTGTGTGTTACATTACATTCACTAGTAGCAGTGAGAAAAACATCACGGGGTGGTGCGCATTGTATGGGTGTGTGTTACATTAGATTCACTAGTAGCAGTGAGAAAAACATCACGGGGTGGTGCGCATTGTATGGGTGTGTGTTCCATTAGATTCACTAGTAGCAGTGAGAAAAACATCACGGGGTGGTGCGCATTGTATGCCTGTGTGTTACATTTGATTCACTAGTAGGAGTGAGAAAAACATCACGGGGTGGTGCGCATTGTATGGGTGTGTGTTACATTAGATTCACTAGTAGGAGTGAGAAAAACATCACGGGGTGGTGCGCATTGTATGGGTGTGTGTCACATTAGATTCACTAGTAGGAGTGAGAAAAACATCAAGGGGTGGTGCACATTGTATGTGTGTGTGTCTCATTAGATTGCCTAGTAGGAGTGAGAAAAACATCACGGGGTGGTGCGCATTGTATGGGTGTGTGTCACATTACATTCACTAGTAGCAGTGAGAAAAACATCACGGGGTGGTGCGCATTGTATGGGTGTGTGTCACATTACATTCACTAGTAGCAGTGAGAAAAACATCACGGGGTGGTGCGCATTGTATGGGTGTGTGTCACATTACATTCACTAGTAGCAGTGAGAAAAACATCACGGGGTGGTGCGCATTGTATGGGTGTGTGTCACATTACATTCACTAGTAGCAGTGAGAAAAACATCACGGGGTGGTGCGCATTGTATGGGTGTGTGTCACATTACATTCACTAGTAGCAGTGAGAAAAACATCACGGGGTGGTGCGCATTGTATGGGTGTGTGTCACATTACATTCACTAGTAGCAGTGAGAAAAACATCACGGGGTGGTGCGCATTGTATGGGTGTGTGTTACATTAGATTCACTAGTAGGAGTGAGAAAAACATCACGGGGTGGTGCGCCTTGTATGGGTGTGTGTTACATTACATTCACTAGTAGGAGTGAGAAAAACATCACGGGGTGGTGCGCCTTGTATGGGTGTGTGTTACATTACATTCACTAGTAGGAGAGAGAAAAACATCACGGGGTGGTGCGCCTTGTATGGGTGTGTGTTACATTACATTCACCAGTAGGAGTGAGAAAAACATCACGGGGTGGTGAGCATTGTATGGGTGTGTGTTACATTACATTCACCAGTAAGAGTGAGAAAACCATCACGGGGTGTTGCGCATTGTATGGGTGTGTGTTACATTACATTCACCAGTAGGAGTGAGAAAAACATCACGGGGTGGTGCGCATTGTATGGGTGTGTGTTACATTACATTCACTAGTAGGAGTGAGAAAAACATAACGGGGTGGTGTGCCTTGTATGGGTGTGTGTTACATTAGATTCACTGGTAGGAGTGAGAAAAACATCACGGGGTGGTGCGCATTGTATGGGTGTGTGTTACATTACATTCACTAGTAGGAGTGAGAAAATCATCACGGGGTGGTGCGCATTGTTTGGGTGTGTGTTATATTAGATACACTAGTAGGAGTGAGAAAAACATCACGGGGTGGTGTGCATTGTATGGGTGTGTGTTACATTAGATTCACTAGTAGGAGTGAGAAAAACATCACGGGGTGGTGCGCATTGTATGGGTGTGTGTTACATTACATTCTCTAATAGGAGTGAGAAAAACATCACGGGGTGGTGCGCATTGTATGGGTGTGTGTTACATTAGATTCACTAGTAGGAGTGAGAAAACCATCACGGGGTGGTGCGCATTGTATGGGTGTGTGTTACATTACATTCACTAGTAGGAGTGAGAAAAACATCACGGGGTGGTGCGCATTGTATGGGTGTGTGTTACATTAGATGCACTAGTTGGAGTGAGAAAAACATCACGGGGTGGTGCGCATTGTATGGGCGTGTATTACATTACATTCACTAGTAGCAGTGAGAAAAACATCACGGGGTGGTGCGCATTGTATGGGTGTGTGTCACATTAGATTCACTAGTAGGAGTGAGAAAAACATCACGGGGTGGTGCGCATTGTATGGGTGTGTGTTACATTACATTCACTAGTAGCAGTGAGAAAAACATCACGGGGTGGTGCGCATTGTATGTGTGTGTGTTACATTACATTCACTAGTAGGAGTGAGAAAAACATCACGGGGTGGTGGGCATTGTATGGGTGTGTGTCACATTATATTCACTAGTAGGAGTGAGAAAAACATCACGGGGTGGTGCGCATTGTATGGGTGTGTGTCACATTAGATTCACTAGTAGGAGTGAGAAAAACATCACGGGGTGGTGCGCATTGTATGGGTGTGTGTTACATTAGATTCACTAGTAGGAGTGAGAAAAACATCACGGGGTGGTGCGCCTTTTATGGGTGTGTGTTACATTACATTCACTAGTAGGAGTGAGAAAAACATCACGGGGTGGTGCGCCTTGTATGGGTGTGTGTTACATTACATTCACTAGTAGGAGAGAGAAAAACATCACGGGGTTGTGCGCCTTGTATGGGTGTGTGTTACATTACATTCACCAGTAGGAGTGAGAAAAACATCACAGGGTGGTGAGCCTTGTATGGGTGTGTGTTACATTACATTCACCAGTAGGAGTGAGAAAAACATCACGGTGTGGTGCGCATTGTATGGGTGTGTGTTACATTACATTCACTAGTAGGAGTGAGAAAAACATCACGGGGTGGTGCGCATTGTATGGGTGTGTGTTACATTACATTCACTAGTAGGAGTGAGAAAAACATAACGGGGTGGTGCGCCTTGTATGGGTGTGTGTTACATTAGATTCACTAGTAGGAGTGAGAAAAACATCACGGGGTGGTGCGCATTGTATGGGTGTGTGTTACATTACATTCACTAGTAGGAGTGAGAAAATCATCACGGGGTGGTGCGCATTGTATGGGTGTGTGTTATATTAGATACACTAGTAGGAGTGAGAAAAACATCACGGGGTGGTGTGCATTGTATGGGTGTGTGTTACATTAGATTCACTAGTAGGAGTGAGAAAAACATCACGGGGTGGTGCGCATTGTATGGGTGTGTGTTACATTACATTCTCTAGTAGGAGTGAGAAAAACATCACGGGGTGGTGCGCATTGTATGGGTGTGTGTTACATTAGATTCACTAGTAGGAGTGAGAAAAACATCACGGGGTGGTGCACATTGTATGGGTGTGTGTTACATTACATTCACTAGTAGGAGTGAGAAAAACATCACGGGGTGGTGCGCATTGTATGGGTGTGTGTTACATTAGATGCACTAGTAGGAGTGAGAAAAACATCACGGGGTGGTGCGCATTGTATGGGTGTGTGTTACATTACATTCACTAGTAGCAGTGAGAAAAACATCACGGGGTGGTGCGCATTGTATGGGTGTGTGTTACATTACATTCACTAGTAGCAGTGAGAAAAACATCACGGGGTGGTGCGCATTGTATGGGTGTGTGTTACATTACATTCACTAGTAGCAGTGAGAAAAACATCACGGGGTGGTGCGCATTGTATGGGCGTGTGTTACATTAGATTCACTATTAGCAGTGAGAAAAACATGACGGGGTGGTGCGCCTTGTATGGGCGTGTGTTACATTAGATTCACTAGTAGGAGTGAGAAAAACATCACGGGGTGGTGCGCATTGTATGGGTGTGTGTTACATTACATTCACTAGTAGGAGTGGGAAAAACATCACGGGGTGGTGCGCCTTGTATGGGTGTGTGTTACATTACATTCACAAGTAGGAGTGAGAAAAACATCACGGGGTGGTGCGCCTTGTATGGGAGTGTGTTACATTACATTCACCAGTAGGAGTGAGAAAAACATCACGGGGTGGTGCGCCTTGTATGGGTGTGTGTTACATTAGATTCACCAGTAGGAGTGAGAAAAACATCACGGGGTGGTGCGCTTGTATGGGTGTGTGTTACATTACATTCACTAGTAGCAGTGAGAAAAACATCACGGGGTGGTGCACATTGTATGGGTGTGTGTTACATTACATTCACTAGTAGCAGTGAGAAAAACATCACGGGGTGGTGCGCATTGCATGGGTGTGTGTTACATTACATTCACTAGTAGCAGTGAGAAAAACATCACGGGGTGGTGCGCATTGTATGGGTGTGTGTTACATTACATTCACTAGTAGCAGTGAGAAAAACATCACGGGGTGGTGCGCATTGTATGGGCGTGTGTTACATTACATTCACTAGTAGCAGTGAGAAAAACATCACGGGGTGGTGCGCCTTGTATGGGCGTGTGTTACATTACATTCACTAGTAGCAGTGAGAAAAACATCACGGGGTGGTGCGCATTGTATGGGCGTGTGTTACATTAGATTCACTAGTAGCAGTGAGAAAAACATCACGGGGTGGTGCGCATTGTATGGGTGTGTGTTACATTATATTCACTAGTAGCAGTGAGAAAAACATCACGGGGTGGTGCGCATTGTATGGGTGTGTGTTACATTAGATTCACTAGTAGCAGTGAGAAAAACATCACGGGGTGGTGCGCATTGTATGGGTGTGTGTTACATTACATTCACTAGTAGCAGTGAGAAAAACATCACGGGGTGGTGCGCATTGTATGGGTGTGTGTTACATTACATTCACTAGTAGCAGTGAGAAAAACATCACGGGGTGGTGCGCATTGTATGGGTGTGTGTTACATTAGATTCACTAGTAGCAGTGAGAAAAACATCACGGGGTGGTGCGCATTGTATGGCTGTGTGTTACATTTTATTCACTAGTAGGAGTGAGAAAAATATCACGGGGTGGTGCGCATTGTATGGGTGTGTGTTACATTAGATTCACTAGTAGGAGTGAGAAAAACATCACGGGGTGGTGCGCATTGTATGGGTGTGTGTTACATTACATTCACTAGTAGCAGTGAGAAAAACATCACGGGGTGGTGCGCATTGTATGGGTGTGTGTTACATTACATTCACTAGTAGCAGTGAGAAAAACATCACGGGGTGGTGCGCATTGTATGGGTGTGTGTTACATTAGATTCACTAGTAGCAGTGAGAAAAACATCACGGGGTGGTGCGCATTGTATGGGTGTGTGTTACATTAGATTCACTAGTAGGAGTGAGAAAAACATCACGGGGTGGTGCGCATTGTATGGGTGTGTGTTACATTAGATTCACTAGTAGCAGTGAGAAAAACATCACGGGGTGGTGCGCATTGTATGGGTGTGTGTTACATTAGATTCACTAGTAGCAGTGAGAAAAACATCACGGGGTGGTGCGCATTGTATGGGTGTGTGTTACATTACATTCACTAGTAGCAGTGAGAAAAACATCACGGGGTGGTGCGCATTGTATGGGTGTGTGTTACATTAGATTCACTAGTAGCAGTGAGAAAAACATCACGGGGTGGTGCGCATTGTATGGGTGTGTGTTACATTACATTCACTAGTAGGAGTGAGAAAAACATCACGGGGTGGTGCGCATTGTATGGGTGTGTGTTACATTAGATTCACTAGTAGCAGTGAGAAAAACATCACGGGGTGGTGCGCATTGTATGGGTGTGTGTTACATTAGATTCACTAGTAGCAGTGAGAAAAACATCACGGGGTGGTGCGCATTGTATGGGTGTGTGTTACATTACATTCACTAGTAGCAGTGAGAAAAACATCACGGGGTGGTGCGCATTGTATGGGCGTGTGTTACATTAGATTCACTAGTAGCAGGGAGAAAAACATCACGGGGTGGTGCGCATTGTATGGGCGTGTGTCACATTATATTCACTAGTAGCAGTGAGAAAAACATCACGGGGTGGTGCGCATTGTATGGGTGTGTGTCACATTACATTCACTAGTAGCAGTGAGAAAAACATCACGGGGTGGTGCGCATTGTATGGGTGTGTGTCACATTAGATTCACTAGTAGCAGTGAGAAAAACATCACGGGGTGGTGCGCATTGTATGGGTGTGTGTCACATTACATTCACTAGTAGCAGTGAGAAAAACATCACGAGGTGGTGCGCATTGTATGGGTGTGTGTTACATTACATTCACTAGTAGCAGTGAGAAAAACATCACGGGGTGGTGCGCATTGTATGGGTGTGTGTTACATTACATTCACTAGTAGCAGTGAGAAAAACATCACGGGGTGGTGCGCATTGTATGGGTGTGTGTTACATTAGATTCACTAGTAGGAGTGAGAAAAACATCTCGGGGTGGTGCGCCTTGTATGGGTGTGTGTTACATTACATTCACTAGTAGGAGTGAGAAAAACATCACGGGGTGGTGCGCCTTGTATGGGTGTGTGTTACATTACATTCACTAGTAGGAGAGAGAAAAACATCACGGGGTTGTGCGCCTTGTATGGGTGTGTGTTACATTACATTCACCAGTAGGAGTGAGAAAAACATCCCAGGGTGGTGAGCCTTGTATGGGTGTGTGTTACATTACATTCACCAGTAGGAGTGACAAAAACATCACGGGGTGGTGCGCATTGTATGGGTGTGTGTTACATTACATTCACCAGTAGGAGTGAGAAAAACATCACGGGGTGGTTCGCATTGTATGGGTGTGTGTTACATTACATTCACTAGTAGGAGTGAGAAAAACATAACGGGGTGGTGCGCCTTGTATGGGTGTGTGTTACATTAGATTCACTAGTAGGAGTGAGAAAAACATCACGGGGTGGTGCGCATTGTATGGGTGTGTGTTACATTACATTCACTAGTAGGAGTGAGAAAATCATCACGGGGTGGTGCGCATTGTATGGGTGTGTGTTATATTAGATACACTAGTAGGAGTGAGAAAAACATCACGGGGTGGTGTGCATTGTATGGGTGTGTGTTACATTAGATTCACTAGTAGGAGTGAGAAAAACATCACGGGGTGGTGTGCATTGTATGGGTGTGTGTTACATTACATTCTCTAGTAGGAGTGAGAAAAACATCACGGGGTGGTGCGCATTGTATGGGTGTGTGTTACATTACATTCACTAGTAGGAGTGAGAAAAACATCACGGTGTGGTGCGCATTGTATGGGTGTGTGTTACATTACATTCACTAGTAGGAGTGAGAAAAACATCACGGGGTGGTGCGCATTGTATGGGTGTGTGTTACATTAGATGCACTAGTAGGAGTGAGAAAAACATCACGGGGTGGTGCGCATTGTATGGGTGTGTGTTACATTACATTCACTAGTAGCAGTGAGAAAAACATCACGGGGTGGTGCGCATTGTATGGGTGTGTGTTACATTACATTCACTAGTAGCAGTGAGAAAAACATCACGGGGTGGTGCGCATTGTATGGGTGTGTGTTACATTACATTCACTAGTAGCAGTGAGAAAAACATCACGGGGTGGTGCGCATTGTATGGGCGTGTGTTACATTAGATTCACTATTAGCAGTGAGAAAAACATGACGGGGTGGTGCGCCTTGTATGGGCGTGTGTTACATTAGATTCACTAGTAGGAGTGAGAAAAACATCACGGGGTGGTGCGCATTGTATGGGTGTGTGTTACATTACATTCACTAGTAGGAGTGGGAAAAACATCACGGGGTGGTGCGCCTTGTATGGGTGTGTGTTACATTACATTCACAAGTAGGAGTGAGAAAAACATCACGGGGTGGTGCGCCTTGTATGGGAGTGTGTTACATTACATTCACCAGTAGGAGTGAGAAAAACATCACGGGGTGGTGCGCCTTGTATGGGTGTGTGTTACATTAGATTCACCAGTAGGAGTGAGAAAAACATCACGGGGTGGTGCGCTTGTATGGGTGTGTGTTACATTAGATTCACTAGTAGGAGTGAGAAAAACATCACGGGGTGGTGCGCATTGTATGGGTGTGTGTTACATTACATTCACTAGTAGGAGTGAGAAAAACATCACGGGGTGGTGCGCATTGTATGGTTGTGTGTTACATTAGATGCACTAGTTGGAGTGAGAAAAACATCACGGGGTGGTGCGCATTGTATGGGTGTGTGTTACATTACATTCACTAGTAGCAGTGAGAAAAACATCACGGGGTGGTGCACATTGTATGGGTGTGTGTTACATTACATTCACTAGTAGCAGTGAGAAAAACATCACGGGGTGGTGCGCATTGTATGGGTGTGTGTTACATTACATTCACTAGTAGCAGTGAGAAAAACATCACGGGATGGTGCGCATTGTATGGGTGTGTGTTACATTACATTCACTAGTAGCAGTGAGAAAAACATCAAGGGGTGGTGCGCATTGTATGGGCGTGTGTTACATTACATTCACTAGTAGCAGTGAGAAAAACATCACGGGGTGGTGCGCCTTGTATGGGCGTGTGTTACATTACATTCACTAGTAGCAGTGAGAAAAACATCACGGGGTGGTGCGCATTGTATGGGCGTGTGTTACATTAGATTCACTAGTAGCAGTGAGAAAAACATCACGGGGTGGTGCGCATTGTATGGGCGTGTGTTACATTATATTCACTAGTAGCAGTGAGAAAAACATCACGGGGTGGTGCGCATTGTATGGGTGTGTGTTACATTAGATTCACTAGTAGCAGTGAGAAAAACATCACGGGGTGGTGCGCATTGTATGGGTGTGGGTTACATTAGATTCACTAGTAGCAGTGAGAAAAACATCACGGGGTGGTGCGCATTGTATGGGTGTGTGTTACATTACATTCACTAGTAGCAGTGAGAAAAACATCACGGGGTGGTGCGCATTGTATGGGTGTGTGTTACATTAGATTCACTAGTAGGAGTGAGAAAAACATCACGGGGTGGTGCGCATTGTATGGGTGTGTGTTACATTAGATTCACTAGTAGCAGTGAGAGAAACATCACGGGGTGGTGCGCATTGTATGGGTGTGTGTTACATTAGATTCACTAGTAGCAGTGAGAGAAACATCACGGGGTGGTGCGCATTGTATGGCTGTGTGTTACATTTGATTCACTAGTAGGAGTGAGAAAAACATCACGGGGTGGTGCGCATTGTATGGGTGTGTGTTACATTAGATTCACTAGTAGGAGTGAGAAAAACATCACGGGGTGGTGCGCATTGTATGGGTGTGTGTTACATTACATTCACTAGTAGCAGTGAGAGAAACATCACGGGGTGGTGCGCATTGTATGGGTGTGTGTTACATTACATTCACTAGTAGCAGTGAGAAAAACATCACGGGGTGGTGCGCATTGTATGGGTGTGTGTTACATTACATTCACTAGTAGCAGTGAGAAAAACATCACGGGGTGGTGCGCATTGTATGGGTGTGTGTTACATTAGATTCACTAGTAGCAGTGAGAAAAACATCACGGGGTGGTGCGCATTGTATGGGTGTGTGTTACATTACATTCACTAGTAGCAGTGAGAAAAACATCACAGGGGTGGTGCGCATTGTATGGGTGTGTGTTACATTAGATTCACTAGTAGGAGTGAGAAAAACATCACGGGGTGGTGCGCATTGTATGGGTGTGTGTTACATTAGATTCACTAGTAGCAGTGAGAAAAACATCACGGGGTGGTGCGCATTGTATGGGTGTGTGTTACATTACATTCACTAGTAGCAGTGAGAAAAACATCACGGGGTGGTGCGCATTGTATGGGTGTGTGTTACATTACATTCACTAGTAGCAGTGAGAAAAACATCACAGGGGTGGTGCGCATTGTATGGGTGTGTGTTACATTAGATTCACTAGTAGCAGTGAGAAAAACATCACGGGGTGGTGCGCATTGTATGGGTGTGTGTTACATTAGATTCACTAGTAGGAGGGAGAAAAACATCACGGGGTGGTGCGCATTGTATGGGTGTGTGTTACATTACATTCACTAGTAGCAGTGAGAAAAACATCACGGGGTGGTGCGCATTGTATGGGTGTGTGTTACATTAGATTCACTAGTAGCAGTGAGAAAAACATCACGGGGTGGTGCGCATTGTATGGGTGTGTGTTACATTAGATTCACTAGTAGCAGTGAGAAAAACATCACGGGGTGGTGCGCACTGTATGAGTGTGTGTTACATTAGATTCACTAGTAGGAGTGAGAAAAACATCACGGGGTGGTGCGCATTGTATGGGTGTGTGTTACATTAGATTCACTAGTAGCAGTGAGAAAAACATCACGGGGTGGTGCGCATTGTATGGGTGTTTGTTACATTAGATTCACTAGTAGGAGTGAGAAAAACATCAAGGGGTGGTGCGCATTGTATGGGTGTGTGTTACATTAGATTCACTAGTAGCAGTGAGAAAAACATCACGGGGTGGTGCGCATTGTATGGGTGTGTGTTACATTACATTCCCTAGTAGCAGTGAGAAAAAAATCACGGGGTGGTTCGCATTGTATGGGTGTGTGTTACATTACATTCACTAGTAGGAGTGAGAAAAACATCACGGGGTGGTGCGCCTTGTATGGGTGTGTGTTACATTACATTCACTAGTAGGAGTGGGAAAAACATCACGGGGTGGTGCGCCTTGTATGGGTGTGTGTTACATTACATTCACAAGTAGGAGTGAGAAAAACATCACGGGGTGGTGCGCCTTGTATGGGTGTGTGTTACATTACATTCACCAGTAGGAGTGAGAAAAACATCACGGGGTGGTGCGCCTTGTATGGGTGTGTGTTACATTACATTCACCAGTAGGAGTGAGAAAAACATCACGGGGTGGTGCGCCTTGTATGGGTGTGTGTTACATTAGATTCACCACTAGGAGTGAGAAAAACATCACGGGGTGGTGCGCTTGTATGGGTGTGTGTTACATTAGATTCACCAGTAGGAGTGAGAAAAACATCACGGGGTGGTGCGCATTGTATGGGTGTGTGTTACATTAGATTCACCAGTAGGAGTGAGAAAAACATCACGGGGTGGTGCGCATTGTATGGGTGTGTGTTACATTAGATTCACTAGTAGGAGTGAGAAAAACATCACGGGGTGGTGCGCATTGTATGGGTGTGTGTTACATTAGATTCACTAGTAGGAGTGAGAAAAACATCACGGGGTGGTGCGCATTGTATCGGTGTGTGTTACATTAGATTCACTAGTAGCAGTGAGAAAAACATCACGGGGTGGAGCGCATTGTATGGGTGTGTGTTACATTAGATTCACTAATAGCAGTGAGAAAAAGATCACGGGGTGGTGCGCATTGTATGGGTGTGTGTTACATTAGATTCACTAGTAGCAGTGAGAAAAACATCACGGGGTGGTGCGCATTGTATGGGTGTGTGTTACATTAGATTCACTAGTAGGAGGGAGAAAAACATCACGGGGTGGTGCGCATTGTATGGGTGTGTGTTACATTAGATTCACTAGTAGCAGTGAGAAAAACATCACGGGGTGGTGCGCATTGTATGGGTGTGTGTTACATTAGATTCACTAGTAGGAGTGAGAAAAACATCACGGGGTGGTGCGCATTGTATGTGTGTGTGTTACATTAGATTTACTAGTAGGAGTGAGAAAAACATCACGGGGTGGTGCGCATTGTATGGGTGTGTGTTACATTAGATTCACTAGTAGCAGTGAGAAAAACATCACGGGGTGGTGCGCATTGTATGGGTGTGTGTTACATTAGATTCACTAGTAGCAGTGAGAAAAACATCACGGGGTGGTGCGCATTGTATGGGTGTGTGTTACATTAGATTCACTAGTAGCAGTGAGAAAAACATCACGGGGTGGTGCGCACTGTATGGGTGTGTGTTACATTAGATTCACTAGTAGGAGTGAGAAAAACATCACGGGGTGGTGCGCATTGTATGGGTGTGTGTTACATTAGATTCACTAGTAGCAGTGAGAAAAACATCACGGGGTGGTGCGCATTGTATGGGTGTTTGTTACATTAGATTCACTAGTAGGAGTGATAAAAACATCACGGGGTAGTGCGCATTGTATGGGTGTGTGTTACATTAGATTCACTAGTAGCAGTGAGAAAAACATCACGGGGTGGTGCGCATTGTATGGGTGTGTATTACATTAGATTCACTAGTAGCAGTGAGAAAAACATCACCGGGTGGTGCGCATTGTATGGGTGTGTGTTACATTACATTCACTAGTAGCAGTGAGAAAAAAAACACGGGGTGGTGCGCATTGTATGGGTGTGTGTTACATTAGATTCACTAGTAGCAGTGAGAAAAACATCATGGGGTGGTGCGCATTGTATGGGTGTGTGTTACATTACATTCACTAGTAGCAGTGAGAAAAACATCACGGGGTGGTGCGCATTGTATGGGTGTGTGTTACATTAGATTCACTAATAGCAGTGAGAAAAACATCAAGGGGTGGTGCGCATTGTATGGGTGTGTGTCACATTAGATTCACTAGTACGAGTGAGAAAAACATCACGGGGTGGTGCGCATTGTATGGGTGGGTGTTACATTAGATTCACTAGTAGCAGTGAGAAAAACATCACGTGGTGGTGCGCATTGGATGGGTGTGTGTTACATTAGATTCACTAGTAGCAGTGAGAAAAACATCACGGGGTGGTGCGCATTGTTTGGGTGTGTGTTACATTAGATTCACTAGTAGCAGTGAGAAAAACATCACGGGGTGGTGCGCATTGTATGGGTGTGTGTTACATTAGATTCACTAGTAGCAGTGAGAAAAACATCACGGGGTGGTGCTCATTGTATGGGTGTGTGTTACATTAGATTCACTAGTAGCAGTGAGAAAAACATCACGGGGTGGTGCGCATTGTATGGGTGTGTGTTACATTAGATTCACTAGTAGGAGTGAGAAAAACATCACGGGGTGGTGCGCATTGTATGGGTGTGTGTTACATTAGATTCACTAGTAGCAGTGAGAAAAACATCACGGGGTGGTGCGCATTGTATGGGTGTGTGTTACATTAGATTCACTAGTAGCAGTGAGAAAAACATCACGGGGTGGTGCGCATTGTATGGGTGTGTGTTACATTAGATTCACTAGTAGCCGTGAGAAAAACATCACGGGGTGGTGCGCATTGTATGGGTGTGTGTTACATTAGATTCACTAGTAGGAGTGAGAAAAACATCACGGGGTGGTGCGCATTGTATGGGTGTGTGTTACATTAGATTCACTAGTAGCAGTGAGAAAAACATCACGGGGTGGTGCGCATTGTATGGGTGTGTGTTACATTACATTCACTAGTAGCAGTGAGAAAAACATCACGGGGTGGTGCGCATTGTATGGGTGTGTGTTACATTAGATTCACTAGTAGGAGTGAGAAAAACATCACGGGGTGGTGCGCATTGTATGGGTGTGTGTTACATTAGATTCACTAGTAGCAGTGAGAAAAACATCACGGGGTGGTGCGCATTGTATGGGTGTGTGTTACATTACATTCACTAGTAGCAGTGAGAAAAACATCACGGGGTGGTGCGCATTGTATGGGTGTGTGTTACATTACATTCACTAGTAGGAGTGAGAAAAACATCACGGGGAGGTGCGCATTGTATGGGTGTGTGTTACATTACATTCACTAGTAGGAGTGAGAAAAACATCACGGGGTGGTGCGCATTGTATGGGTGTGTGTTACATTACATTCTCTAGTAGGAGTGAGAAAAACATCACGGGGTGGTGCGCATTGTATGGGTGTGTGTTACATTACATTCACTAGTAGGAGTGAGAAAAACATCACGGGGTGGTGCGCATTGTATGGGTGTGTGTTACATTACATTCACTAGTAGGAGTGAGAAAAACATCACGGGGTGGTGCGCATTGTATGGGTGTGTGTTACATTACATTCACTAGTAGGAGTGAGAAAAACATCACGGGGTGGTGCGCCTTGTATGGGTGTGTGTTACATTAGATTCACTAGTAGGAGTGAGAAAAACATCACGGGGTGGTGCGCCTTGTATGGGTGTGTGTTACATTAGATTCACTAGTAGGAGTGAGAAAAACATCACGGGGTGGTGCGCACTGTATGGGTGTGTGTTACATTAGATTCACTAGTAGGAGTGAGAAAAACATCACGGGTGGTGCGCATTGTATGGGTGTGTGTTACATTAGATTCACTAGTAGCAGTGAGAAAAACATCACGGGGTGGTGCGCATTGTATGGGTGTGTGTTACATTAGATTCACTAGTAGCAGTGAGAAAAACATCACGGGGTGGTGCGCATTGTATGGGTGTGTGTTACATTAGATTCACTAGTAGCAGTGAGAAAAACATCACGGGGTGGTGCGCACTGTATGGGTGTGTGTTACATTAGATTCAATAGTAGGAGTGAGAAAAACATCACGGGGTGGTGCGCACTGTATGGGTGTGTGCTACATTAGATTCACTAGTAGGAGTGAGAAAAACATCACGGGGTGGTGCGCATTGTATGGGTGTGTGCTACATTAGATTCACTAGTAGCAGTGAGAAAAACATCACGGGGTGGTGCGCATTGCATGGGTGTGTGTTACATTAGATTCACTTGTAGCAGTGAGAAAAACATCACGGGGTGGTGCGCATTGCATGGGTGTGTGTTACATTAGATTCACTAGTAGCAGTGAGAAAAACATCACGGGGTGGTGCGCATTGTATGGGTGTGTATTACATTAGATTCACTAGTAGCAGTGAGAAAAACATCACCGAGTGGTGCGCATTGTATGGGTGTGTGTTACATTACATTCACTAGTAGCAGTGAGAAAAAAAACACGGGGTGGTGCGCATTGTATGGGTGTGTGTTACATTAGATTCACTAGTAGCAGTGAGAAAAACATCATGGGGTGGTGCGCATTGTATGGGTGTGTGTTACATTACATTCACTAGTAGCAGTGAGAAAAACATCACGGGGTGGTGCGCATTGTATGGGTGTGTGTTACATTAGATTCACTAATAGCAGTGAGAAAAACATCAAGGGGTGGTGCGCATTGTATGGGTGTGTGTCACATTAGATTCACTAGTACGAGTGAGAAAAACATCACGGGGTGGTGCGCATTGTATGGGTGGGTGTTACATTAGATTCACTAGTAGCAGTGAGAAAAACATCACGCGGTGGTGCGCATTGTATGGGTGTGTGTTACATTAGATTCACTAGTAGCAGTGAGAAAAACATCACGGGGTGGTGCGCATTGTTTGGGTGTGTGTTACATTACATTCACTAGTAGCAGTGAGAAAAACATCACGGGGTGGTGCGCATTGTATGGGTGTGTGTTACATTAGATTCACTAGTAGCAGTGAGAAAAACATCACGGGGTGGTTCGAATTGTATGGGTGTGTGTTACATTAGATTCACTAGTAGCAGTGAGAAAAACATCACGGGGTGGTGCGCATTGTATGGGTGTGTGTTACATTAGATTCACTAGTAGCAGTGAGAAAAACATCACGGGGTGGTGCGCACTGTATGGGTGTGTGTTACATTAGATTCAATAGTAGGAGTGAGAAAAACATCACGGGGTGGTGCGCACTGTATGGGTGTGTGCTACATTAGATTCACTAGTAGGAGTGAGAAAAACATCACGGGGTGGTGCGCATTGTATGGGTGTGTGCTACATTAGATTCACTAGTAGCAGTGAGAAAAACATCACGGGGTGGTGCGCATTGTATGGGTGTGTGTTACATTAGATTCACTTGTAGCAGTGAGAAAAACATCACGGGGTGGTGCGCATTGCATGGGTGTGTGTTACATTAGATTCACTAGTAGCAGTGAGAAAAACATCACGGGGTGGTGCGCATTGTATGGGTGTGTATTACATTAGATTCACTAGTAGCAGTGAGAAAAACATCACCGGGTGGTGCGCATTGTATGGGTGTGTGTTACATTACATTCACTAGTAGCAGTGAGAAAAAAAACACGGGGTGGTGCGCATTGTATGGGTGTGTGTTACATTAGATTCACTAGTAGCAGTGAGAAAAACATCATGGGGTGGTGCGCATTGTATGGGTGTGTGTTACATTACATTCACTAGTAGCAGTGAGAAAAACATCACGGGGTGGTGCGCATTGTATGGGTGTGTGTTACATTAGATTCACTAATAGCAGTGAGAAAAACATCAAGGGGTGGTGCGCATTGTATGGGTGTGTGTCACATTAGATTCACTAGTACGAGTGAGAAAAACATCACGGGGTGGTGCGCATTGTATGGGTGGGTGTTACATTAGATTCACTAGTAGCAGTGAGAAAAACATCACGGGGTGGTGCGCATTGTATGGGTGTGTGTTACATTAGATTCACTAGTAGCAGTGAGAAAAACATCACGGGGTGGTGCGCATTGTATGGGTGTGTGTTACATTAGATTCACTAGTAGGAGTGAGAAAAACATCACGGGGTGGTGCGCATTGTATGGGTGTGTGTTACATTAGATTCACTAGTAGCAGTGAGAAAAACATCACGGGGTGGTGCGCATTGTATGGGTGTGTGTTACATTAGATTCACTAGTAGGAGTGAGAAAAACATCACGGGGTGGTGCGCATTGTATGGGTGTGTGTTACATTAGATTCACTAGTAGCAGTGAGAAAAACATCACGGGGTGGTGCGCATTGTATGGGTGTGTGTTACATTACATTCACTAGTAGCAGTGAGAAAAACATCACGGGGTGGTGCGCATTGTATGGGTGTGTGTTACATTACATTCACTAGTAGGAGTGAGAAAAACATCACGGGGAGGTGCGCATTGTATGGGTGTGTGTTACATTACATTCACTAGTAGGAGTGAGAAAAACATCACGGGGTGGTGCGCATTGTATGGGTGTGTGTTACATTACATTCTCTAGTAGGAGTGAGAAAAACATCACGGGGTGGTGCGCATTGTATGGGTGTGTGTTACATTACATTCACTAGTAGGAGTGAGAAAAACATCACGGGGTGGTGCGCATTGTATGGGTGTGTGTTACATTACATTCACTAGTAGGAGTGAGAAAAACATCACGGAGTGGTGCGCATTGTATGGGTGTGTGTTACATTAGATTCACTAGTAGCAGTGAGAAAAACATCACGGGGTGGTGCGCATTGTATGGGTGTGTGTTACATTACATTCACTAGTAGCAGTGAGAAAAACATCACGGGGTGGTGCGCATTGTATGGGTGTGTGTTACATTACATTCACTAGTAGGAGTGAGAAAAACATCACGGGGTGGTGCGCATTGTATGGGTGTGTGTTACATTACATTCTCTAGTAGGAGTGAGAAAAACATCACGGGGTGGTGCGCATTGTATGGGTGTGTGTTACATTACATTCACTAGTAGGAGTGAGAAAAACATCACGGGGTGGTGCGCATTGTATGGGTGTGTGTTACATTAGATTCACTAGTAGCAGTGAGAAAAACATCACGGGGTGGTGCGCATTGTATGGGTGTGTGTTACATTAGATTCACTAGTAGCAGTGAGAAAAACATCACGGGGTGGTGCGCACTGTATGGGTGTGTGTTACATTAGATTCAATAGTAGGAGTGAGAAAAACATCACGGTGTGGTGCGCACTGTATGGGTGTGTGCTACATTAGATTCACTAGTAGGAGTGAGAAAAACATCACGGGGTGGTGCGCATTGTATGGGTGTGTGCTACATTAGATTCACTAGTAGCAGTGAGAAAAACATCACGGGGTGGTGCGCATTGTATGGGTGTGTGTTACATTAGATTCACTTGTAGCAGTGAGAAAAACATCACGGGGTGGTGCGCATTGCATGGGTGTGTGTTACATTAGATTCACTAGTAGCAGTGAGAAAAACATCACGGGGTGGTGCGCATTGTATGGGTGTGTATTACATTAGATTCACTAGTAGCAGTGAGAAAAACATCACCGGGTGGTACGCATTGTATGGGTGTGTGTTACTTTACATTCACTAGTAGCAGTGAGAAAAAAAACACGGGGTGGTGCGCATTGTATGGGTGTGTGTTACATTAGATTCACTAGTAGCAGTGAGAAAAACATCATGGGGTGGTGCGCATTGTATGGGTGTGTGTTACATTACATTCACTAGTAGCAGTGAGAAAAACATCACGGGGTGGTGCGCATTGTATGGGTGTGTGTTACATTAGATTCACTAATAGCAGTGAGAAAAACATCAAGGGGTGGTGCGCATTGTATGGGTGTGTGTCACATTAGATTCACTAGTACGAGTGAGAAAAACATCACGGGGTGGTGCGCATTGTATGGGTGGGTGTTACATTAGATTCACTAGTAGCAGTGAGAAAAACATCACGCGGTGGTGCGCATTGTATGGGTGTGTGTTACATTAGATTCACTAGTAGCAGTGAGAAAAACATCACGGGGTGGTGCGCATTGTATGGGTGTGTGTTACATTAGATTCACTAGTAGGAGTGAGAAAAACATCACGGGGTGGTGCGCATTGTATGGGTGTGTGTTACATTAGATTCACTAGTAGCAGTGAGAAAAACATCACGGGGTGGTGCGCATTGTATGGGTGTGTGTTACATTAGATTCACTAGTAGGAGTGAGAAAAACATCACGGGGTGGTGCGCATTGTATGGGTGTGTGTTACATTAGATTCACTAGTAGCAGTGAGAAAAACATCACGGGGTGGTGCGCATTGTATGGGTGTGTGTTACATTACATTCACTAGTAGCAGTGAGAAAAACATCACGGGGTGGTGCGCATTGTATGGGTGTGTGTTACATTACATTCACTAGTAGGAGTGAGAAAAACATCACGGGGAGGTGCGCATTGTATGGGTGTGTGTTACATTACATTCACTAGTAGGAGTGAGAAAAACATCACGGGGTGGTGCGCATTGTATGGGTGTGTGTTACATTACATTCTCTAGTAGGAGTGAGAAAAACATCACGGGGTGGTGCGCATTGTATGGGTGTGTGTTACATTACATTCACTAGTAGGAGTGAGAAAAACATCACGGGGTGGTGCGCATTGTATGGGTGTGTGTTACATTACATTCACTAGTAGGAGTGAGAAAAACATCACGGAGTGGTGCGCATTGTATGGGTGTGTGTTACATTAGATTCACTAGTAGCAGTGAGAAAAACATCACGGGGTGGTGCGCATTGTATGGGTGTGTGTTACATTACATTCACTAGTAGCAGTGAGAAAAACATCACGGGGTGGTGCGCATTGTATGGGTGTGTGTTACATTACATTCACTAGTAGGAGTGAGAAAAACATCACGGGGTGGTGCGCATTGTATGGGTGTGTGTTACATTACATTCTCTAGTAGGAGTGAGAAAAACATCACGGGGTGGTGCGCATTGTATGGGTGTGTGTTACATTACATTCACTAGTAGGAGTGAGAAAAACATCACGGGGTGGTGCGCATTGTATGGGTGTGTGTTACATTAGATTCACTAGTAGCAGTGAGAAAAACATCACGGGGTGGTGCGCATTGTATGGGTGTGTGTTACATTAGATTCACTAGTAGCAGTGAGAAAAACATCACGGGGTGGTGCGCACTGTATGGGTGTGTGTTACATTAGATTCAATAGTAGGAGTGAGAAAAACATCACGGTGTGGTGCGCACTGTATGGGTGTGTGCTACATTAGATTCACTAGTAGGAGTGAGAAAAACATCACGGGGTGGTGCGCATTGTATGGGTGTGTGCTACATTAGATTCACTAGTAGCAGTGAGAAAAACATCACGGGGTGGTGCGCATTGTATGGGTGTGTGTTACATTAGATTCACTTGTAGCAGTGAGAAAAACATCACGGGGTGGTGCGCATTGCATGGGTGTGTGTTACATTAGATTCACTAGTAGCAGTGAGAAAAACATCACGGGGTGGTGCGCATTGTATGGGTGTGTGTTACATTAGATTCACTAGTAGCAGTGAGAAAAACATCACTGGGTGGTGCGCATTGTATGGGTGTGTGTTACATTACATTCACTAGTAGCAGTGAGAAAAAAAACACGGGGTGGTGCGCATTGTATGGGTGTGTGTTACATTAGATTCACTAGTAGCAGTGAGAAAAACATCATGGGGTGGTGCGCATTGTATGGGTGTGTGTTACATTACATTCACTAGTAGCAGTGAGAAAAACATCACGGGGTGGTGCGCGTTGTATGGGTGTGTGTTACATTAGATTCACTAATAGCAGTGAGAAAAACATCAAGGGGTGGTGCGCATTGTATGGGTGTGTGTCACATTAGATTCACTAGTACGAGTGAGAAAAACATCACGGGGTGGTGCGCATTGTATGGGTGGGTGTTACATTAGATTCACTAGTAGCAGTGAGAAAAACATCACGCGGTGGTGCGCATTGTATGGGTGTGTGTTACATTAGATTCACTAGTAGCAGTGAGAAAAACATCACGGGGTGGTGCGCATTGTTTGGGTGTGTGTTACATTACATTCACTAGTAGCAGTGAGAAAAACATCACGGGGTGGTGCGCATTGTATGGGTGTGTGTTACATTAGATTCACTAGTAGCAGTGAGAAAAACATCACGGGGTGGTTCGAATTGTATGGGTGTGTGTTACATTAGATTCACTAGTAGCAGTGAGAAAAACATCACGGGGTGGTGCGCATTGTATGGGTGTGTGTTACATTAGATTCACTAGTAGCAGTGAGAAAAACATCACGGGGTGGTGCGCACTGTATGGGTGTGTGTTACATTAGATTCAATAGTAGGAGTGAGAAAAACATCACGGGGTGGTGCGCACTGTATGGGTGTGTGCTACATTAGATTCACTAGTAGGAGTGAGAAAAACATCACGGGGTGGTGCGCATTGTATGGGTGTGTGCTACATTAGATTCACTAGTAGCAGTGAGAAAAACATCACGGGGTGGTGCGCATTGTATGGGTGTGTGTTACATTAGATTCACTTGTAGCAGTGAGAAAAACATCACGGGGTGGTGCGCATTGCATGGGTGTGTGTTACATTAGATTCACTAGTAGCAGTGAGAAAAACATCACGGGGTGGTGCGCATTGTATGGGTGTGTATTACATTAGATTCACTAGTAGCAGTGAGAAAAACATCACCGGGTGGTGCGCATTGTATGGGTGTGTGTTACATTACATTCACTAGTAGCAGTGAGAAAAAAAACACGGGGTGGTGCGCATTGTATGGGTGTGTGTTACATTAGATTCACTAGTAGCAGTGAGAAAAACATCATGGGGTGGTGCGCATTGTATGGGTGTGTGTTACATTACATTCACTAGTAGCAGTGAGAAAAACATCACGGGGTGGTGCGCATTGTATGGGTGTGTGTTACATTAGATTCACTAATAGCAGTGAGAAAAACATCAAGGGGTGGTGCGCATTGTATGGGTGTGTGTCACATTAGATTCACTAGTACGAGTGAGAAAAACATCACGGGGTGGTGCGCATTGTATGGGTGGGTGTTACATTAGATTCACTAGTAGCAGTGAGAAAAACATCACGCGGTGGTGCGCATTGTATGGGTGTGTGTTACATTAGATTCACTAGTAGCAGTGAGAAAAACATCACGGGGTGGTGCGCATTGTATGGGTGTGTGTTACATTAGATTCACTAGTAGGAGTGAGAAAAACATCACGGGGTGGTGCGCATTGTATGGGTGTGTGTTACATTAGATTCACTAGTAGCAGTGAGAAAAACATCACGGGGTGGTGCGCATTGTATGGGTGTGTGTTACATTAGATTCACTAGTAGGAGTGAGAAAAACATCACGGGGTGGTGCGCATTTTATGGGTGTGTGTTACATTAGATTCACTAGTAGGAGTGAGAAAAACATCACGGGGTGGTGCGCATTGTATGGGTGTGTGTTACATTAGATTCACTAGTAGCAGTGAGAAAAACATCACGGGGTGGTGCGCATTGTATGGGTGTGTGTTACATTAGATTCACTAGTAGCAGTGAGAAAAACATCACGGGGTGGTGCGCATTGTATGGGTGTGTGTTACATTAGATTCACTAGTAGCCGTGAGAAAAACATCACGGGGTGGTGCGCATTGTATGGGTGTGTGTTACATTAGATTCACTAGTAGGAGTGAGAAAAACATCACGGGGTGGTGCGCATTGTATGGGTGTGTGTTACATTAGATTCACTAGTAGCAGTGAGAAAAACATCACGGGGTGGTGCGCATTGTTTGGGTGTGTGTTACATTAGATTCACTAGTAGCAGTGAGAAAAACATCACGGGGTGGTGCGCATTGTATGGGTGTGTGTTACATTAGATTCACTAGTAGCAGTGAGAAAAACATCACGGGGTGGTGCTCATTGTATGGGTGTGTGTTACATTAGATTCACTAGTAGCAGTGAGAAAAACATCACGGGGTGGTGCGCATTGTATGGGTGTGTGTTACATTAGATTCACTAGTAGGAGTGAGAAAAACATCACGGGGTGGTGCGCATTGTATGGGTGTGTGTTACATTAGATTCACTAGTAGCAGTGAGAAAAACATCACGGGGTGGTGCGCATTGTATGGGTGTGTGTTACATTAGATTCACTAGTAGCAGTGAGAAAAACATCACGGGGTGGTGCGCATTGTATGGGTGTGTGTTACATTAGATTCACTAGTAGCCGTGAGAAAAACATCACGGGGTGGTGCGCATTGTATGGGTGTGTGTTACATTAGATTCACTAGTAGGAGTGAGAAAAACATCACGGGGTGGTGCGCATTGTATGGGTGTGTGTTACATTAGATTCACTAGTAGCAGTGAGAAAAACATCACGGGGTGGTGCGCATTGTATGGGTGTGTGTTACATTACATTCACTAGTAGCAGTGAGAAAAACATCACGGGGTGGTGCGCATTGTATGGGTGTGTGTTACATTAGATTCACTAGTAGGAGTGAGAAAAACATCACGGGGTGGTGCGCATTGTATGGGTGTGTGTTACATTAGATTCACTAGTAGCAGTGAGAAAAACATCACGGGGTGGTGCGCATTGTATGGGTGTGTGTTACATTAGATTCACTAGTAGCAGTGAGAAAAACATCACGGGGTGGTGCGCATTGTATGGGTGTGTGTTACATTACATTCACTAGTAGGAGTGAGAAAAACATCACGGGGAGGTGCGCATTGTATGGGTGTGTGTTACATTACATTCACTAGTAGGAGTGAGAAAAACATCACGGGGTGGTGCGCATTGTATGGGTGTGTGTTACATTACATTCTCTAGTAGGAGTGAGAAAAACATCACGGGGTGGTGCGCATTGTATGGGTGTGTGTTACATTACATTCTCTAGTAGGAGTGAGAAAAACATCACGGGGTGGTGCGCATTGTATGGGTGTGTGTTACATTACATTCACTAGTAGGAGTGAGAAAAACATCACGGGGTGGTGCGCATTGTATGGCTGTGTGTTACATTATATTCACTAGTAGGAGTGAGAAAAACATCACGGGGTGGTGCGCATTGTATTGGTGTGTGTTACATTACATTCACTAGTAGCAGTGAGAAAAACATCACGGGGTGGTGCGCATTCTATGGGTGTGTGTTACATTACATTCACTAGTAGCAGTGAGAAAAACATCACGGGGTGGTGCGCATTGTATGGCTGTGTGTTACATTACATTCACTAGTAGGAGTGAGAAAAACATCACGGGGTGGTGCGCATTGTATGGGTGTGTGTTACATTACATTCACTAGTAGGAGTGAGAAAAACATCACGGGGTGGTGCTCATTGTACGAGTGTATTACATTACATTCACTACTAGGAGTGAGAAAAACATCAAGGGGCGGTGCGCATTGTATGGGTGTGTGTTACATTACATTCACTAGTAGCAGTGAGAAAAATATCACGGGGTGGTGCGCATTCTATGGGTGTGTGTTACATTACATTCACTAGTAGGAGTGAGAAAAACATCACGGGGTGGTGCGCCTTGTATGGGTGTGTGTTACATTACATTCACCAGTAGGAGTGAGAAAAACATCACGGGGTGTTGCGCCTTGTATGGGTGTGTGTTACATTACATTCACCAGTAGGAGTGAGAAAAACATCACGGGGTGGTGCGCATTGTATGGGTGTGTGTTACATTACATTCACCAGTAGGAGTGAGAAAAACATCACGTGGTGGTGCGCATTGTATGGGTGTGTGTTACATTACATACACCAGTAGGAGTGAGAAAAACATCACGGGGTGGTGCGCATTGTATGGGTGTGTGTTACATTAGATTCACTAATAGGAGTGAGAAAAACATCACTGGGTGGTGCGCATTGTATGGGTGTGTGTTACATTACATTCACTAGTAGGAGTGAGAAAAACATCACGGGGTGGTGCGCATTGTATGGGTGTGTGTTACATTAGATTCACTAGTAGGAGTGAGAAAATCATCACGGGGTGGTGCGCATTGTATGGGTGTGTGTTACATTAGATTCACTAGTAGGAGTGAGAAAAACATCACGGGGTGGTGCGCATTGTATGGGTGTGTGTTACATTAGATTCACTAGTAGGAGTGAGAAAAACATCACGGGGTGGTGCGCATTGTATGGGTGTGTGTTACATTACATTCTCTAGTAGGAGTGAGAAAAACATCACGGGGTGGTGCGCATTGTATGGGTGTGTGTTACATTAGATTCACTAGTAGGAGTGAGAAAAACATCACGGGGTGGTGCGCATTGTATGGGTGTGTGTTACATTACATTCACTACTAGGAGTGAGAAAAACATCACGGGGTGGTGAGCATTGTATCGGTGTGTGTTACATTACATTCACTAGCAGGAGTGAGAAAAACATAACGGGGTGGTGCGCATTGTATGGGTGTGTGTTACATTACATTCACTAGTAACAGAGAGAAAAACATCACGGGGTGGTGCCCATTGTATGGGTGTGTGTTACATTACATTCACTAGTAGCAGTGAGAAAAACATCACGGGGTGGTGCGCATTGTATGGGTGTGTGTTACATTACATTCACTAGTAGCAGTGAGAAAAACATCACGGGGTGGTGCGCATTGTATGGGCGTGTGTTACATTACATTCACTAGTAGCAGTGAGAAAAACATCACGGGGTGGTGCGCCTTGTATGGGCGTGTGCTACATTACATTCACTAGTAGCAGTGAGAAACACATCACGGGGTGGTGCGCCTTGTATGGGCGTGTGTTACATTAGATTCACTAGTAGCAGTGAGAAAAACATCACGGGGTGGTGCGCCTTGTATGGGCGTGTGTTACATTAGATTCACTAGTAGCAGTGAGAAAAACATCACGGGGTGGTGCGCCTTGTATGGGCGTGTGTTACATTAGATTCACTATTAGGAGTGAGAAAAACTTCACAGGGTGGTGCGCCTCGTATGGGCGTGTGTTACATTGCATTCACTAGTAGGAGTGAGAAAAACATCACGGGGTGGTGCGCCTCGTATGGGTGTGTGTTACATTACATTCACTAGTAGGAGTGAGAAAAACATCACGGGGTGGTGCGCCTCGTATGGGTGTGTGTTACATTACATTCACTAGTAGGAGTGAGAAAAACATCACGGGGTGGTGCGCCTTGTATGGGTGTGTGTTACATTAGATTCACCAGTAGGAATGAGAAAAACATCACGGGGTGGTGCGCATTGTATGGGTGTGTGTTACATTAGATTCACTAGTAGGAGTGAGAAAAACATCACGGGGTGGTGCGCATTGTATGGGTGTGTGTTACATTAGATTCACTAGTAGCAGTGAGAAAAACATCACGGGGTGGTGCGCATTGTATGGGTGTGTGTTACATTACATTCACTAGTAGGAGTGAGAAAAACATCACGGGGTGGTGCGCATAGTATGGGTGTGTGTTACATTACATTCACTAGTAGGAGTGAGAAAAACATCACAGGGTGGTGCGCATTGTATGGGTGTGTGTTACATTACATTCACTAGTAGGAGTGAGAAAAACATCACGGGGTGGTGCGCATTGTATGGGTGTGTGTTACATTACATTCTCTAGTAGGAGTGAGAAAAACATCACGGGGTGGTGCGCATTATATGGGTGTGTGTTACATTACATTCACTAGTAGGAGTGAGAAAAACATCACGGGGTGGTGCGCATTGTATGGGTGTGTGTTACATGAGATTCACTAGTAAGAGTGAGAAAAACATCACGGGGTGGTGCGCATTGTATGGGTGTGTGTTACATTAGATTCACTAGTAGCAGTGAGAAAAACATCACGGGGTGGTGCGCATTGTATGGGTGTGTGTTACATTAGATTCACTAGTAGGAGTGAGAAAAACATCACGGGGTGGTGCGCATTGTATTGGTGTGTGTTACATTACATTCACTAGTAGCAGTGAGAAAAACATCACGGGGTGGTGCGCATTCTATGGGTGTGTGTTACATTACATTCACTAGTAGCAGTGAGAAAAACATCACGGGGTGGTGCGCATTGTATGGCTGTGTGTTACATTACATTCACTAGTAGGAGTGAGAAAAACATCACGGGGTGGTGCGCATAGTATGGGTGTGTGTTACATTACATTCACTAGTAGGAGTGAGAAAAACATCACGGGGTGGTGCGCATTGTATGGGTGTGTGTTACATTACATTCACTAGTAGGAGTGAGAAAAACATCACGGGGTGGTGCTCATTGTACGAGTGTATGACATTACATTCACTACTAGGAGTGAGAAAAACATCAAGGGGCGGTGCGCATTGTATGGGTGTGTGTTACATTACATTCACTAGTAGCAGTGAGAAAAATATCACGGGGTGGTGCGCATTCTATGGGTGTGTGTTACATTAGATTCACTAGTAGGAGTGAGAAAAACATCACGGGGTGGTGCGCCTTGTATGGGTGTGTGTTACATTACATTCACTAGTAGGAGTGAGAAAAACATCACGGGGTGGTGCGCCTTGTATGGGTGTGTGTTACATTAGATTCACTAGTAGGAGTGAGAAAAACATCACGGGGTGGTGCGCCTTGTATGGGTGTGTGTTACATTACATTCACCAGTAGGAGTGAGAAAAACATCACGGGGTGTTGCGCCTTGTATGGGTGTGTGTTACATTACATTCACCAGTAGGAGTGAGAAAAACATCACGGGGTGGTGCACATTGTATGGGTGTGTGTTACATTACATTCACCAGTAGGAGTGAGAAAAACATCACGTGGTGGTGCGCATTGTATGGGTGTGTGTTACATTACATACACCAGTAGGAGTGAGAAAAACATCACGGGGTGGTGCGCATTGTATGGGTGTGTGTTACATTAGATTCACTAGTAGGAGTGAGAAAAACATCACGGGGTGGTGCGCATTGTATGGGTGTGTGTTACATTACATTCACTAGTAGGAGTGAGAAAAACATCACGGGGTGGTGCGCATTGTATGGGTGTGTGTTACATTAGATTCACTAGTAGGAGTGAGAAAATCATCACGGGGTGATGCGCATTGTATGGGTGTGTGTTACATTAGATTCACTAGTAGGAGTGAGAAAAACATCACGGGGTGGTGCGCATTGTATGGGTGTGTGTTACATTAGATTCACTAGTAGGAGTGAGAAAAACATCACGGGGTGGTGCGCATTGTATGGGTGTGTGTTACATTACATTCTCTAGTAGGAGTGAGAAAAACATCACGGGGTGGTGCGCATTGTATGGGTGTGTGTTACATTACATTCACTACTAGGAGTGAGAAAAACATCACGGGGTGGTGAGCATTGTATCGGTGTGTGTTACATTACATTCACTAGCAGGAGTGAGAAAAACATAACGGGGTGGTGCGCATTGTATGGGTGTGTGTTACATTACATTCACTAGTAACAGAGAGAAAAACATCACGGGGTGGTGCCCATTGTATGGGTGTGTGTTACATTACATTCACTAGTAGCAGTGAGAAAAACATCACGGGGTGGTGCGCATTGTATGGGTGTGTGTTACATTAGATTCACTAGTAGCAGTGAGAAAAACATCACGGGGTGGTGCGCATTGTATGGGTGTGTGTTACATTACATTCACTAGTAGCAGTGAGAAAAACATCACGGGGTGGTGCGCATTGTATGGGTGTGTGTTACATTACATTCACTAGTAGCAGTGAGAAAAACATCACGGGGTGGTGCGCATTGTATGGGTGTGTGTTACATTAGATTCACTAGTAGCAGTGAGAAAAACATCACGGGGTGGTGCGCATTGTATGGGTGTGTGTTACATTAGATTCACTAGTAGCAGTGAGAAAAACATCACGGGGTGGTGCGCATTGTATGGGTGTGTGTTACATTAGATTCACTAGTAGCAGTGAAAAAAACATCACGGGGTGGTGCGCATTGTATGGGTGTGTGTTACATTACATTCACTAGTAGCAGTGAGAAAAACATCACGGGGTGGTGCGCATTGTATGGGTGTGTGTTACATTAGATTCACTAGTAGCAGTGAGAAAAACATCACGGGGTGGTGCGCATTGTATGGGTGTGTGTTACATTAGATTCACTAGTAGCAGTGAGAAAAACATCACGGGGTGGTGCGCATTGTATGGGTGTGTGTTACATTAGATTCACTAGTAGCAGTGAGAAAAACATCACGGGGTGGTGCGCATTGTATGGGTGTGTGTTACATTACATTCACTAGTAGCAGTGAGAAAAACATCACGGGGTGGTGCGCATTGTATGGGTGTGTGTTGCATTACATTCACTAGTAGCAGTGAGAAAAACATCACGGGGTGGTGCGCATTGTATGGGTGTGTGTTACATTACATTCACTAGTAGCAGTGAGAAAAACATCACGGGGTGGTGCGCATTGTATGGGTGTGTGTTACATTAGATTCACTAGTAGCAGTGAGAAAAACATCACGGGGTGGTGCGCATTGTATGGGTGTGTGTTACATTAGATTCACTAGTAGCAGTGAGAAAAACATCACGGGGTGGTGCGCATTGTATGGGTGTGTGTTACATTAGATTCACTAGTAGCAGTGAGAAAAACATCACGGGGTGGTGTGCATTGTATGGGTGTGTGCTACATTAGATTCACTAGTAGGAGTGAGAAAAACATCACGGGGTGGTGCGCATTGTATGTGTGTGTGTCTCATTAGATTCCCTAGTAGAGGTGAGAAAAACATCACGGGGTGGTGCGCATTGTATGGGTGTGTGTCACATTATATTCACTAGTAGCAGTGAGAAAAACATCACGGGGTGGTGCGCATTTTATGTGTGTGTGTCACATTAGATTCACTAGTAGCAGTGAGAAAAACATCACGGGGTGGTGCCCATTGTATGGGTGTGTGTCACATTAGATTCACTAGTAGCAGTGAGAAAAACATCACGGGGTGGTGCGCATTGTATGGGTGTGTGTTACATTACATTCACTAGTAGCAGTGAGAAAAACATCACGGGGTGGTGCGCATTGTATGGGTGTGTGTTACATTAGATTCACTAGTAGCAGTGAGAAAAACATCACGGGGTGGTGCGCATTGTATGGGTGTGTGTTACATTAGATTCACTAGTAGCAGTGAGAAAAACATCACGGGGTGGTTCGAATTGTATGGGTGTGTGTTACATTAGATTCACTAGTAGCAGTGAGAAAAACATCACGGGGTGGTGCGCATTGTATGGGTGTGTGTTACATTAGATTCACTAGTAGCAGTGAGAAAAACATCACAGGGTGGTGCGGATTGTATGGGTGTGTGTTACATTAGACTCACTAGTAGGAGTGAGAAAAACATCACGGGGAGTTGCGCATTGTATGGGTGTGTGTTACGTTAGATTCACTAGTAGGAGTGAGAAAAACATCATGGGGTGGTGCGCATTGTATGGGTGTGTGTCACATTAGATTCACTAGTAGGAGTGAGAAAAACATCACGGGGTGGTGCGCATTGTATGGGTGTGTGTTACATTACATTCACTAGTAGGAGTGAGAAAAACATCACGGGGTGGTGCGCATTGTATGGGTGTGTGTTACATTAGATTCACTAGTAGCAGTGAGAAAAACATCACGGGGTGGTGCGCATTGTATGGGTGTGTGTTACATTAGATTCACTAGTAGGAGTGAGAAAAACATCACGGGGTGGTGCGCATTGTATGGGTGTGTGTTACATTACATTCACTAGTAGGAGTGAGAAAAACATCACGGGTGGTGCGCATTGTATGGGTGTGTGTTACATTAGATTCACTAGTAGCAGTGAGAAAAACATCACGGGGTGGTGCGCATTGTATGGGTGTGTGTTACATTACATTCACTAGTAGCAGTGAGAAAAACATCACGGGGTGGTGCGCATTGTATGGGTGTGTGTTACATTACATTCACTAGTAGCAGTGAGAAAAACATCACGGGGTGGTGCGCATTGTATGGGTGTGTGTTACATTAGATTCACTAGTAGCAGTGAGAAAAACATCACGGGGTGGTGCGCATTGTATGGGTGTGTGTTACATTACATTCACTAGTAGGAGTGAGAAAAACATCACGGGGTGGTGCGCATTGTATGGGTGTGTGTTACATTACATTCACTAGTAGGAGTGAGAAAAACATCACGGGGTGGTGCGCCTTGTATGGGTGTGTGTTACATTAGATTCACTAGTAGGAGTGAGAAAAACATCACGGGGTGGTGCGCCTTGTATGGGTGTGTGTTACATTAGATTCACTAGTAGGAGTGAGAAAAACATCACGGGGTGGTGCGCACTGTATGGGTGTGTGTTACATTAGATTCACTAGTAGGAGTGAGAAAAACATCACGGGTGGTGCGCATTGTATGGGTGTGTGTTACATTAGATTCACTAGTAGCAGTGAGAAAAACATCACGGGGTGGTGCGCATTGTATGGGTGTGTGTTACATTAGATTCACTAGTAGCAGTGAGAAAAACATCACGGGGTGGTGCGCATTGTATGGGTGTGTGTTACATTAGATTCACTAGTAGCAGTGAGAAAAACATCACGGGGTGGTGTGCATTGTATGGGTGTGTGTTACATTAGATTCACTAGTAGCAGTGAGAAAAACATCATGGGGTGGTGCGCATTGTATGGGTGTGTGTTACATTACATTCAATAGTAGCAGTGAGAAAAACATCACGGGATGGTGCGCATTGTATGGGTGTGTGTTACATTACATTCACTAGTAGCAGTGAGAAAAACATCACGGGGTGGTGCGCATTGTATGGGTGTGTGTTACATTACATTCACTAGTAGCAGTGAGAAAAACATCACGGGGTGGTGCGCATTGTATGGGTGTGGGTTACATTAGATTCACTAGTAGCAGTGAGAAAAACATCACGGGGTGGTGCGCATTGTATGGGTGTGTGTTACATTAGATTCACTAGTAGCAGTGAGAAAAACGTCACGGGGTGGTGCGCATTGTATGGGTGTGTGTTACATTAGATTCACTAGTAGCAGTGAGAAAAACATCACGGGGAGTTGCGCATTGTATGGGTGTGTGTTACATTAGATTCACTAGTAGGAGTGAGAAAAACATCACGGGGTGGTGCGCATTGTATGGGTGTGTGTCACATTATATTCACTAGTAGGAGTGAGAAAAACATGACGGGGTGGTGCGCCTTGTATGGGTGTGTGTTACATTAGATTCACTAGTAGCAGTGAGAAAAACATCACGGGGTGGTGCGCATTGTATGGGTGTGTGTTACATTAGACTCACTAGTAGGAGTGAGAAAAACGTCACGGGGAGTTGCGCATTGTATGGGTGTGTGTTACATTAGATTCACTAGTAGGAGTGAGAAAAACATCACGGGGTGGTGCGCATTGTATGGGTGTGTGTCACATTAGATTCACTAGTAGGAGTGAGAAAAACATCACGGGGTGGTGCGCATTGTATGGGTGTGTGTTACATTAGATTCACTTGTAGCAGTGAGAAAAACATCACGGGGTGGTGCGCATTGTATGGGTGTGTGTTACATTAGATTCACTAGTAGGAGTGAGAAAAACATCACGGGGTGGTGCGCCTTGTATGGGTGTGTGTTACATTAGATTCACTAGTAGGAGTGAGAAAAACATCACGGGGTGGTGCGCCTTGTATGGGTGTGTGTTACATTAGATTCACTAGTAGGAGGGAGAAAAACATCACGGGGTGGTGCGCATTGTATGGGTGTGTGTTACATTAGATTCACTAGTAGCAGTGAGAAAAACATCACGGGGTGGTGCGCATTGTATGGGTGTGTGTTACATTAGATTCACTACTAGGAGTGAGAAAATCATCACGGGGTGGTGCGCATTGTATGGGTGTGTGTTACATTACATTCACTAGTAGCAGTGAGAAAAACATCACGGGGTGGTGCGCATTGTATGGGTGTGTGTTACATTAGATTCACTAGTAGCAGTGAGAAAAACATCACGGGGTGGTGCGCATTGTATGGGTGTGTGTTACATTACATTCACTAGTAGGAGTGAGAAAAACATCACGGGGTGGTGCGCATTGTATGGGTGTGTGTTATATTACATTCACTAGTAGGAGTGAGAAAACATCACGGGGTGGTGCGCCTTGTATGTGTGTGTGTTACATTAGATTCACTGGTAGGAGTGAGAAAAACATCACGGGGTGGTGCGCCTTGTATGGGTGTGTGTTACATTAGATCCACTAGTAGGAGTGAGAAAAACATCACGGGGTGGTGCGCACTGTATGGGTGTGTGTTACATTAGATTCACTAGTAGGAGTGAGAAAAACATCACGGGTGGTGCTCATTGTATGGGTGTGTGTTACATTAGATTCACTGGTAGCAGTGAGAAAAACATCACGGGGTGGTGCGCATTGTATGGGTGTGTGTTACATTAGATTCACTAGTAGCAGTGAGAAAAACATCACGGGGTGGTGCGCATTGTATGGGTGTGTGTTACATTAGATTCACTAGTAGCAGTGAGAAAAACATCACGGGGTGGTGTGCATTGTATGGGTGTGTGTTACATTAGATTCACTAGTAGCAGTGAGAAAAACATCACGGGGTGGTGCGCATTGTATGGGTGTGTGTTACATTAGATTCACTAGTAGCAGTGAGAAAAACATCACGGGGTGGTGCGCATTGTATGGGTGTGTGTTACATTAGATTCACTAGTAGCAGTGAGAAAAACATCACGGGGTAGTGTGCATTGTATGGGTGTGTGTTACATTAGATTCACTAGTAGCAGTGAGAAAAACATCACGGGGTGGTGCGCATTGTATGGGTGTGTGTTACATTACATTCACTAGTAGCAGTGAGAAAAACATCACGGGGTGGTGCGCATTGTATGGGTGTGTGTTACATTACATTCACTAGTAGCAGTGAGAAAAACATCACGGGGTGGTGCGCATTGTATGGGTGTGTGTTACATTACATTCACTAGTAGCAGTGAGAAAAACATCACGGGGTGGTGCGCATTGTATGGGTGTGTGTTACATTACATTCACTAGTAGCAGTGAGAAAAACATCACGGGGTGGTGCGCATTGTATGGGTGTGTGTTACATTACATTCACTAGTAGCAGTGAGAAAAACATCACGGGGTGGTGCGCATTGTATGGGTGTGTGTTACATTAGATTCACTAGTAGCAGTGAGAAAAACATCACGGGGTGGTGCGCATTGTATGGGTGTGTGCTACATTAGATTCACTAGTAGGAGTGAGAAAAACATCACGGGGAGTTGCGCATTGTATGGGTGTGTGTTACATTAGATTCACTAGTAGGAGTGAGAAAAACATCACGGGGTGGTGCGCATTGTATGGGTGTGTGTCACATTAGATTCACTAGTAGGAGTGAGAAAAACATCACGGGGTGGTGCGCATTGTATCGGTGTGTGTCACATTAGATTCACTAGTAGGAGGGAGAAAATCATCACGGGGTGGTGCGCATTGTATGGGTGTGTGTTACATTAGATTCACTAGTAGCAGTGAGAAAAACATCACGGGGTGGTGCGCATTGTATGGGTGTGTGTTACATTAGATTCACTAGTAGGAGTGAGAAATACATCACGGGGTGGTGCGCATTGTATGGGTGTGTGTTACATTACATTCACTAGTAGCAGTGAGAAAAACATCACGGGGTGGTGCGCATTGTATGGGTGTGTGTTACATTACATTCACTAGTAGCAGTGAGAAAAACATCACGGTGTGGTGCGCATTGTATGGGTGTGTGTTACATTACATTCACTAGTAGGAGTGAGAAAAACATCACGGGGTGGTGCGCCTTGTATGGGTGTGTGTTAAATTAGATTCACTAGTAGCAGTGAGAAAAACATCACGGGGTGGTGCGCATTGTATGGGTGTGTGTTACATTAGACTCACTAGTAGGAGTGAGAAAAACATCACGGGGAGTTGCGCATTGTATGGGTGTGTGTTACATTAGACTCACTAGTAGGAGTGAGAAAAGCATCACGGGGTGGTGCGTATTGTATGGGTGTGTGTCACATTAGATTCACTAGTAGGAGTGAGAAAAACATCAGGGGTGGTGCGCATTGTATGGGTGTGTGTCACATTACATTCACTAGTAGCAGTGAGAAAAACATCACGGGGTGGTGTGCATTGTATGGGTGTGTGTTACATTAGATTCACTAGTAGCAGTGAGAAAAACATCACGGGGTGGTGCACATTGTATGGGTGTGTGTTACATTACATTCACTAGTAGGAGTGAGAAAAACATCACGGGGTGGTGCGCCTTTTATGGGTGTGTGTTACATTACATTCACTAGTAGGAGTGAGAAAAACATCACGGGGTGGTGCGCCTTGTATGGGTGTGTGTTACAATAGATTCACTAGTAGGAGTGAGAAAAACATCACGGGGTGGTGCGCCTTGTATGGGTGTGTGTTACAATAGATTCACTAGTAGCAGTGAGAAAAACATCACGGGGTGGTGCGCCTTGTATGGGTGTGTGTTACATTAGATTCACTAGTAGGAGGGAGAAAAACATCACGGGGTGGTGCGCATTGTATGGGTGTGTGTTACATTAGATTCACTAGTAGGAGTGAGAAAATCATCACGGGGTGGTGCGCATTGTATGGGTGTGTGTTACATTAGATTCACTAGTAGCAGTGAGAAAAACATCACGGGGTGGTGCGCATTGTATGGGTCTGTGTTACATTAGATTCACTAGTAGGAGTGAGAAAAACATCACGGGGTGGTGCGCATTGTATGGGTGTGTGTTACATTACATTCACTAGTAGGAGTGAGAAAAACATCACAGGGTGGTGCGCATTGTATGGGTGTGTGTTACATTACATTCACTAGTAGGAGTGAGAAAAACATCACGGGGTGGTGCGCATTGTATGGGTGTGTGTTACATTACATTCACTAGTAGGAGTGAGAAAAACATCACGGGGTGGTGTGCATTGTATGGGTGTGTGCTACATTAGATTCACTAGTAGGAGTGAGAAAAACATCACGGGGAGTTGCGCATTGTATGGGTGTGTGTTACATTAGATTCACTAGTAGGAGTGAGAAAAACATCACGGGGTGGTGCGCATTGTATGGGTGTGTGTCACATTAGATTCACTAGTAGGAGTGTGAAAAACATCACGGGGTGTTGCGCATTGTATGTGTGTGTGTCTCATTAGATTCCCTAGTAGAGGTGAGAAAAACATCACGGGGTGGTGCGCATTGTATGGGTGTGTGTCACATTATATTCACTAGTAGCAGTGAGAAAAACATCACGGGGTGGTGCGCATTTTATGTGTGTGTGTCACATTAGATTCACTAGTAGCAGTGAGAAAAACATCACGGGGTGGTGCCCATTGTATGGGTGTGTGTCACATTAGATTCACTAGTAGCAGTGAGAAAAACATCACGGGGTGGTGCGCATTGTATGGGTGTGTGTTACATTACATTCACTAGTAGCAGTGAGAAAAACATCACGGGGTGGTGCGCATTGTATGGGTGTGTGTTACATTAGATTCACTAGTAGCAGTGAGAAAAACATCACGGGGTGGTGCGCATTGTATGGGTGTGTGTTACATTAGATTCACTAGTAGCAGTGAGAAAAACATCACGGGGTGGTGCGCATTGTATGGGTGTGTGTTACATTAGATTCACTAGTAGCAGTGAGAAAAACATCACGGGGTGGTGCGCATTGTATGGGTGTGTGTTACATTACATTCACTAGTAGCAGTGAGAAAAACATCACGGGGAGGTGCGCATTGTATGGGTGTGTGTTACATTACATTCACTAGTAGCAGTGAGAAAAACATCACGGGGTGGTGCGCATTGTATGGGTGTGTGTTACATTACATTCACTAGTAGCAGTGAGAAAAACATCACGGGGTGGTGCGCATTGTATGGGTGTGTGTTACATTAGAGTCACTAGTAGCAGTGAGAAAAACATCACGGGGTGGTGCGCATTGTATGGGTGTGTGTTACATTAGATTCACTAGTAGCAGTGAGAAAAACGTCACGGGGTGGTGCGCATTGTATGGGTGTGTGTTACATTAGATTCACTAGTAGCAGTGAGAAAAACATCACGGGGAGTTGCGCATTGTATGGGTGTGTGTTACATTAGATTCACTAATAGGTGTGAGAAAAACATCACGGGGTGGTGCGCATTGTATGGGTGTGTGTCACATTACATTCACTAGTAGGAGTGAGAAAAACATCACGGGGTGGTGCGCCTTGTATGGGTGGGTGTTACATTAGATTCACTAGTAGCAGTGAGAAAAACATCACGGGGTGGTGCGCATTGTATGGGTGTGTGTTACATTAGACTCACTAGTAGGAGTGAGAAAAACATCACGGGGAGTTGCGCATTGTATGGGTGTGTGTTACATTAGATTCACTAGTAGGAGTGAGAAAAACATCACGGGGTGGTGCGCATTGTATGGGTGTGTGTCACATTAGATTCACTAGTAGGAGTGAGAAAAACATCACGGGGTGGTGCGCATTGTATGGGTGTGTGTTACATTAGATTCACTAGTAGGAGGGAGAAAAACATCACGGGGTGGTGCGCATTGTATGGGTGTCTGTTACATTAGATTCACTAGTAGGAGGGAGAAAAACATCACGGGGTGGTGCGCCTTGTATGCGTGTGTGTTACATTAGATTCACTAGTAGGAGTGAGAAAAACATCACGGGGTGGTGCGCCTTGTATGGGTGTGTGTTACATTAGATTCACTAGTAGGAGTGAGAAAAACATCACGGGTGGTGCTCATTGTATGGGTGTGTGTTACATTAGATTCACTGGTAGCAGTGAGAAAAACATCACGGGGTGGTGCGCATTGTATGGGTGTGTGTTACATTAGATTCACTAGTAGCAGTGAGAAAAACATCACGGGGTGGTGCGCATTGTATGGGTGTGTGTTACATTAGATTCCCTAGTAGCAGTGAGAAAAACATCACGGGGTGGTGTGCATTGTATGGGTGTGTATTACATTAGATTCACTAGTAGCAGTGAGAAAAACATCACGGGGTGGTGCGCATTGTATGGGTGTGTGTTACATTAGATTCACTAGTAGCAGTGAGAAAAACATCACGGGGTGGTGCGCATTGTATGGGTGTGTGTTACATTAGATTCACTAGTAGCAGTGAGAAAAACATCACGGGGTAGTGTGCATTGTATGGGTGTGTGTTACATTAGATTCACTAGTAGCAGTGAGAAAAACATCACGGGGTGGTGCGCATTGTATGGGTGTGTGTTACATTAGATTCACTAGTAGCAGTGAGAAAAACATCACGGGGTGGTGCGCATTGTATGGGTGTGTGTTACATTAGACTCACTAGTAGGAGTGAGAAAAACATCACGGGGAGTTGCGCATTGTATGGGTGTGTGTTACATTAGACTCACTAGTAGGAGTGAGAAAAGCATCACGGGGTGGTGCGTATTGTATGGGTGTGTGTCACATTAGATTCACTAGTAGGAGTGAGAAAAACATCAGGGGTGGTGCGCATTGTATGGGTGTGTGTCACATTACATTCACTAGTAGCAGTGAGAAAAACATCACGGGGTGGTGCGCATTGTATGGGTGTGTGTTACATTAGATTCACTAGTAGCAGTGAGAAAAACATCACGGGGTGGTGCACATTGTATGGGTGTGTGTTACATTACATTCACTAGTAGGAGTGAGAAAAACATCACGGGGTGGTGCGCCTTTTATGGGTGTGTGTTACATTACATTCACTAGTAGGAGTGAGAAAAACATCACGGGGTGGTGCGCCTTGTATGGGTGTGTGTTACAATAGATTCACTAGTAGGAGTGAGAAAAACATCACGGGGTGGTGCGCCTTGTATGGGTGTGTGTTACAATAGATTCACTAGTAGCAGTGAGAAAAACATCACGGGGTGGTGCGCCTTGTATGGGTGTGTGTTACATTAGATTCACTAGTAGGAGGGAGAAAAACATCACGGGGTGGTGCGCATTGTATGGGTGTGTGTTACATTAGATTCACTAGTAGGAGTGAGAAAATCATCACGGGGTGGTGCGCATTGTATGGGTGTGTGTTACATTAGATTCACTAGTAGCAGTGAGAAAAACATCACGGGGTGGTGCGCATTGTATGGGTCTGTGTTACATTAGATTCACTAGTAGGAGTGAGAAAAACATCACGGGGTGGTGCGCATTGTATGGGTGTGTGTTACATTACATTCACTAGTAGGAGTGAGAAAAACATCACAGGGTGGTGCGCATTGTATGGGTGTGTGTTACATTACATTCACTAGTAGGAGTGAGAAAAACATCACGGGGTGGTGCGCATTGTATGGGTGTGTGTTACATTACATTCACTAGTAGGAGTGAGAAAAACATCACGGGGTGGTGTGCATTGTATGGGTGTGTGCTACATTAGATTCACTAGTAGGAGTGAGAAAAACATCACGGGGAGTTGCGCATTGTATGGGTGTGTGTTACATTAGATTCACTAGTAGGAGTGAGAAAAACATCACAGGGTGGTGCGCATTGTATGGGTGTGTGTCACATTAGATTCACTAGTAGGAGTGTGAAAAACATCACGGGGTGTTGCGCATTGTATGTGTGTGTGTCTCATTAGATTCCCTAGTAGAGGTGAGAAAAACATCACGGGGTGGTGCGCATTGTATGGGTGTGTGTCACATTATATTCACTAGTAGCAGTGAGAAAAACATCACGGGGTGGTGCGCATTTTATGTGTGTGTGTCACATTAGATTCACTAGTAGCAGTGAGAAAAAAATCACGGGGTGGTGCCCATTGTATGGGTGTGTGTCACATTAGATTCACTAGTAGCAGTGAGAAAAACATCACGGGGTGGTGCGCATTGTATGGGTGTGTGTTACATTACATTCACTAGTAGCAGTGAGAAAAACATCACGGGGTGGTGCGCATTGTATGGGTGTGTGTTACATTAGATTCACTAGTAGCAGTGAGAAAAACATCACGGGGTGGTGCGCATTGTATGGGTGTGTGTTACATTAGATTCACTAGTAGCAGTGAGAAAAACATCACGGGGTGGTGCGCATTGTATGGGTGTGTGTTACATTAGATTCACTAGTAGCAGTGAGAAAAACATCACGGGGTGGTGCGCATTGTATGGGTGTGTGTTACATTAGATTCACTAGTAGCAGTGAGAAAAACATCACAGGGTGGTGCGGATTGTATGGGTGTGTGTTACATTAGACTCACTAGTAGGAGTGAGAAAAACATCACGGGGAGTTGCGCATTGTATGGGTGTGTGTTACGTTAGATTCACTAGTAGGAGTTAGAAAAACATCACGGGGTGGTGCGCATTGTATGGGTGTGTGTCACATTAGATTCACTAGTAGGAGTGAGAAAAACATCACGGGGTGGTGCGCATTGTATGGGTGTGTGTTACATTAGATTCACTAGTAGCAGTGAGAAAAACATCACGGGGTGGTGCGCATTGTATGGGTGTGTGTTACATTAGATTCACTAGTAGGGGTGAGAAAAACATGACGGGGTGGTGCGCATTGTATGTGTTACATTACATTCACTAGTAGCAGTGAGAAAAACATCACGGGGTGGTGCGCATTGTATGGGTGTGTGTTACATTAGATTCACTAGTAGCAGTGAGAAAAACATCACGGGGTGGGGCGCATTGTATGGGTGTGTGTTACATTACATTCACTAGTAGGAGTGAGAAAAACATCACGGGGTGGTGCGCCTTGTATGGGTGTGTGTTACATTACATTCACTAGTAGGAGTGAGAAAAACATCACGGGGTGGTGCGCCTTGTATGGGTGTGTGTTACATTAGATTCACTAGTAGGAGTGAGAAAAACATCACGGGGTGGTGCGCCTTGTATGGGTGTGTGTTACATTAGATTCACTAGTAGGAGGGAGAAAAACATCACGGGGTGGTGCGCATTGTATGGGTGTGTGTTACATTAGATTCACTAGTAGCAGTGAGAAAAACATCACGGGGTGGTGCGCATTGTATGGGTGTGTGTTACATTACATTCACTAGTAGGAGTGAGAAAATCATCACGGGGTGGTGCGCATTGTATGGGTGTGTGTTACATTACATTCACTAGTAGCAGTGGGAAAAACATCACGGGGTGGTGCGCATTGTATGGGTGTGTGTTACATTAGATTCACTAGTAGCAGTGAGAAAAACATCACGGGGTGGTGCGCATTGTATGGGTGTGTGTTACATTACATTCAGTAGTAGGAGTGAGAAAAACATCACGGGGTGGTGCGCATTGTATGGGTGTGTGTTACATTACATTCACTAGTAGGAGTGAGAAAAACATCACGGGGTGGTGCGCCTTGTATGGGTGTGTGTTACATTAGATTCACTAGTAGGAGTGAGAAAAACATCACGGGGTGGTGCGCCTTGTATGGGTGTGTGTTACATTAGATTCACTAGTAGGAGTGAGAAAAACATCACGGGGTGGTGCGCACTGTATGGGTGTGTGTTACATTAGATTCACTAGTAGGAGTGAGAAAAACATCACGGGTGGTGCGCACTGTATGGGTGTGTGTTACATTAGATTCACTAGTAGCAGTGAGAAAAACATCACGGGGTGGTGCGCATTGTATGGGTGTGTGTTACATTAGATTCACTAGTAGCAGTGAGAAAAACATCACGGGGTGGTGCGCATTGTATGGGTGTGTGTTACATTAGATTCACTAGTAGCAGTGAGAAAAACATCACGGGGTGGTGCGCATTGTATGGGTGTGTGTTACATTACATTCACTAGTAGCAGTGAGAAAAACATCACGGGGAGGTGCGCATTGTATGGGTGTGTGTTACATTACATTCACTAGTAGCAGTGAGAAAAACATCACGGGGTGGTGCGCATTGTATGGGTGTGTGTTACATTACATTCACTAGTAGCAGTGAGAAAAACATCACGGGGTGGTGCGCATTGTATGGGTGTGTGTTACATTAGATTCACTAGTAGCAGTGAGAAAAACATCACGGGGTGGTGCGCATTGTATGGGTGTGTGTTACATTAGATTCACTAGTAGCAGTGAGAAAAACGTCACGGGGTGGTGCGCATTGTATGGGTGTGTGTTACATTAGATTCACTAGTAGCAGTGAGAAAAACATCACGGGGAGTTGCGCATTGTATGGGTGTGTGTTACATTAGATTCACTAATAGGTGTGAGAAAAACATCACGGGGTGGTGCGCATTGTATGGGTGTGTGTCACATTACATTCACTAGTAGGAGTGAGAAAAACATCACGGGGTGGTGCGCCTTGTATGGGTGGGTGTTACATTAGATTCACTAGTAGCAGTGAGAAAAACATCACGGGGTGGTGCGCATTGTATGGGTGTGTGTTACATTAGACTCACTAGTAGGAGTGAGAAAAACATCACGGGGAGTTGCGCATTGTATGGGTGTGTGTTACATTAGATTCACTAGTAGGAGTGAGAAAAACATCACGGGGTGGTGCGCATTGTATGGGTGTGTGTCACATTAGATTCACTAGTAGGAGGGAGAAAAACATCACGGGGTGGTGCGCCTTGTATGCGTGTGTGTTACATTAGATTCACTAGTAGGAGTGAGAAAAACATCACGGGGTGGTGCGCCTTGTATGGGTGTGTGTTACATTAGATTCACTAGTAGGAGGGAGAAAAACATCACGGGGTGGTGCGCATTGTATGGGTGTGTGTTACATTAGATTCACTAGTAGCAGTGAGAAAACATCACGGGGTGGTGCGCATTGTATGGGTGTGTGTTACATTAGATTCACTAGTAGGAGTGAGAAAATCATCACGGGGTGGTGCGCATTGTATGGGTGTGTGTTACATTACATTCACTAGTAGCAGTGAGAAAAACATCACGGGGTGGTGCGCATTGTATGGGTGTGTGTTACATTAGATTCACTAGTAGCAGTGATAAAAACATCACGGGGTGGTGCGCATTGTATGGGTGTGTGTTACATTACATTTACTAGTAGCAGTGAGAAAAACATCACGGGGTGGTGCGCATTGTATGGGTGTGTGTTACATTAGATTCACTAGTAGCAGTGAGAAAAACATCACGGGGTGGTGCACATTGTATGGGTGTGTGTTACATTAGATTCACTAGTAGGAGTGAGAAAAACATCACGGGGTGGTGCGCATTGTATGGGTGTGTGTTACATTTCATTCACTAGTAGCAGTGAGAAAAACATCACGGGGTGGTGTGCATTGTATGGGTGTGTGTTACATTAGATTCACTAGTAGCACTGAGAAAAACATCACGGGGTGGTGCGCATTGTATGGGTGTGTGTTACATTACATTCACTAGTAGGAGTGAGAAAAACATCACGGGGTGGTGCGCCTTGTATGGGTGTGTGTTACAATAGATTCACTAGTAGCAGTGAGAAAAACATCACGGGGTGGTGCGCCTTGTATGGGTGTGTGTTACATTAGATTCACTAGTAGGAAGGAGAAAAACATCACGGGGTGGTGCGCATTGTATGGGTGTGTGTTACATTAGATTCACTAGTAGCAGTGAGAAAAACATCACGGGGTGGTGTGCATTGTATGGGTGTGTGTTACATTAGATTCACTAGTAGGAGTGAGAAAATCATCACGGGGTGGTGCGCATTGTATGGGTGTGTGTTACATTACATTCACTAGTAGCAGTGAGAAAAACATCACGGGGGCGTGCGCATTGTATGGGACTGTGTTACATTAGATTCACTAGTAGGAGTGAGAAAAACATCACGGGGTGGTGCGCATTGTATGGGTGTGTGTTACATTACATTCACTAGTAGGAGTGAGAAAAACATCACAGGGTGGTGCGCATTGTATGGGTGTGTGTTAGATTACATTCACTAGTAGGAGTGAGAAAAACATCACGGGGTGGTGTGCATTGTATGGGTGTGTGCTACATTAGATTCACTAGTAGGAGTGAGAAAAACATCACGGGGAGTTGCGCATTGTATGGGTGTGTGTTACATTAGATTCACTAGTAGGAGTGAGAAAAACATCACGGTGTGGTGCGCATTGTATGGGTGTGTGTCACATTAGATTCACTAGTAGGAGTGAGAAAAACATCACGCGGTGGTGCGCATTGTATGTGTGTGTGTCTCATTAGATTCCCTAGTAGAGGTGAGAAAAACATCACGGGGTGGTGCGCATTGTATGGGTGTGTGTCACATTATATTCAGTAGTAGCAGTGAGAAAAACATCACGGGGTGGTGTGCATTTTATGTGTGTGTGTCACATTAGATTCACTAGTAGCAGTGAGAAAAACATCACGGGGTGGTGCCAATTGTATGGGTGTGTGTCACATTAGATTCACTAGTAGCAGTGAGAAAAACATCACGGGGTGGTGCGCATTGTATGGGTGTGTGTTACATTACATTCACTAGTAGCAGTGAGAAAAACATCATGGGGTGGTGCGCATTGTATGGGTGTGTGTTACATTAGATTCACTAGTAGCAGTGAGAAAAACATCACGGGGTGGTGCGCATTGTATGGGTGTGTGTTACATTAGATTCACTAGTAGCAGTGAGAAAAACATCACGGGGTGGTGCGCATTGTATGGGTGTGTGTTACATTAGATTCACTAGTAGCAGTGAGAAAAACATCACGGGGTGGTGCGCATTGTATGGGTGTGTGTTACATTAGATTCACTAGTAGCAGTGAGAAAAACATCACAGGGTGGTGCGGATTGTATGGGTGTGTGTTACATTAGACTCACTAGTAGGAGTGAGAAAAACATCACGGGGAGTTGCGCATTGTATGGGTGTGTGTTACGTTAGATTCACTAGTAGGAGTGAGAAAAACATCACGGGGTGGTGCGCATTGTATGGGTGTGCGTCACATAGGATTCACTAGTAGGAGTGAGAGAAACATCACGGGGTGGTGCGCATTGTATGGGTGTGTGTTACATTAGATTCACTAGTAGGAGTGAGAAAAACATCACGGGGTGGTGCGCATTGTATGGGTGTGTGTTACATTAGATTCACTAGTAGCAGTGAGAAAAACATCACGGGGTGGTGCGCATTGTATGGGTGTGTGTTACATTAGATTCACTAGTAGGAGTGAGAAAAACATCACGGGGTGGTGCGCATTGTATGGGTGTGTGTTACATTACATTCACTAGTAGCAGTGAGAAAAACATCACGGGGTGGTGCGCATTGTATGGGTGTGTGTTACATTAGATTCACTAGTAGCAGTGAGAAAACCATCACGGGGTGGGGCGCATTGTATGGGTGTGTGTTACATTACATTCACTAGTAGGAGTGAGAAAAACATCACGGGGTGGTGCGCCTTGTATGGGTGTGTGTTACATTACATTCACTAGTAGGAGTGAGAAAAACATCACGGGATGGTGCGCCTTGTATGGGTGTGTGTTACATTAGATTCACTAGTAGGAGTGAGAAAAACATCACGGGGTGGTGCGCACTGTATGGGTGTGTGTTACATTAGATTCACTAGTAGGAGGGAGAAAAACATCACGGGGTGGTGCGCATTGTATGGGTGTGTGTTACATTAGATTCACTAGTAGCAGTGAGAAAAACATCACGGGGTGGTGCGCATTGTATGGGTGTGTGTTACATTAGATTCACTAGTAGGAGTGAGAAAATCATCACGGGGTGGTGCGCATTGTATGGGTGTGTGTTACATTACATTCACTAGTAGCAGTGAGAAAAACATCACGGGGTGGTGCGCATTGTATGGGTGTGTGTTACATTAGATTCACTAGTAGCAGTGAGAAAAACATCACGGGGTGGTGCGCATTGTATGGGTGTGTGTTACATTACATTCACTAGTAGGAGTGAGAAAAACATCACGGGGTGGTGCGCATTGTATGGGTGTGTGTTACATTAGATTCACTAGTAGGAGTGAGAAAAACATCACGGGGTGGTGCGCCTTGTATGGGTGTGTGTTACATTAGATTCACTAGTAGGAGTGAGAAAAACATCACGGGGTGGTGCGCCTTGTATGGGTGTGTGTTACATTGGATTCACTAGTAGGACTGAGAAAAACATCACGGGGTGGTGCGCACTGTATGGGTGTGTGTTACATTAGATTCACTAGTAGGAGTGAGAAAAACATCACGGGTGGTGCGCACAGTATGGGTGTGTGTTACATTAGATTCACTAGTAGCAGTGAGAAAAACATCACGGGGTGGTGCGCATTGTATGGGTGTGTGTTACATTAGATTCACTAGTAGCAGTGAGAAAAACATCACGGGGTGGTGCGCATTGTATGGGTGTGTGTTACATTAGATTCACTAGTAGCAGTGAGAAAAACATCACGGGGTGGTGTGCATTGTATGGGTGTGTGTTACATTAGATTCACTAGTAGCAGTGAGAAAAACATCACGGGGTGGTGCGCATTGTATGGGTGTGTGTTACATTACATTCACTAGTAGCAGTGAGAAAAACATCACGGGGAGGTGCGCATTGTATGGGTGTGTGTTACATTACATTCACTAGTAGCAGTGAGAAAAACATCACGGGGTGGTGCGCATTGTATGGGTGTGTGTTACATTACATTCACTAGTAGCAGTGAGAAAAACATCACGGGGTGGTGCGCATTGTATGGGTGTGTGTTACATTAGATTCACTAGTAGCAGTGAGAAAAACATCACGGGGTGGTGCGCATTGTATGGGTGTGTGTTACATTAGATTCACTAGTAGCAGTGAGAAAAACGTCACGGGGTGGTGCGCATTGTATGGGTGTGTGTTACATTAGATTCACTAGTAGCAGTGAGAAAAACATCACGGGGAGTTGCGCATTGTATGGGTGTGTGTTACATTAGATTCACTAGTAGGAGTGAGAAAAACATCACGGGGTGGTGCGCATTGTATGGGTGTGTGTCACATTACATTCACTAGTAGGAGTGAGAAAAACATCACGGGGTGGTGCGCCTTGTATGGGTGTGTGTTACATTAGATTCACTAGTAGCAGTGAGAAAAACATCACGGGGTGGTGCGCCTTGTATGGGTGTGTGTTACATTAGATTCACTAGTAGCAGTGAGAAAAACATCACGGGGTGGTGCGCATTGTATGGGTGTGTGTTACATTAGACTCACTAGTAGGAGTGAGAAAAACATCACGGGGAGTTGCGCATTGTATGGGTGTGTGTTACATTAGATTCACTAGTAGGAGTGAGAAAAACATCACGGGGTGGTGCGCATTGTATGGATGTGTGTCACATTAGATTCACTAGTAGGAGTGAGAAAAACATCACGGGGTGGTGCGCATTGTATGGGTGTGTGTTACATTAGATTCACTAGTAGGAGGGAGAAAAACATCACGGGGTGGTGCGCATTGTATGGGTGTGTGTTACATTAGATTCACTAGTAGGAGTGAGAAAAACATCACGGGGTGGTGCGCCTTGTATGGGTGTGTGTTACATTAGATTCACTAGTAGGAGTGAGAAAAACATCACGGGGTGGTGCGCCTTGTATGGGTGTGTGTTACATTAGATTCACTAGTAGGAGGGAGAAAAACATCACGGGGTGGTGCGCATTGTATGGGTGTGTGTTACATTAGATTCACTAGTAGCAGTGAGAAAAACATCACGGGGTGGTGCGCATTGTATGGGTGTGTGTTACATTAGATTCACTAGTAGGAGTGAGAAAATCATCAAGGGGTGGTGCGCATTGTATGGGTGTGTGTTACATTACATTCACTAGTAGCAGTGAGAAAAACATCACGGGGTGGTGCGCATTGTATGGGTGTGTGTTACATTAGATTCACTAGTAGCAGTGAGAAAAACATCACGGGGTGGTGCGCATTGTATGGGTGTGTGTTACATTACATTCACTAGTAGGAGTGAGAAAAACATCACGGGGTGGTGCGCATTGTATGGGTGTGTGTTACATTACATTCACTAGTAGGAGTGAGAAAACATCACGGGGTGGTGCGCCTTGTATGTGTGTGTGTTACATTAGATTCACTGGTAGGAGTGAGAAAAACATCACGGGGTGGTGCGCACTGTATGGGTGTGTGTTACATTAGATTCACTAGTAGGAGTGAGAAAAACATCACGGGTGGTGCTCATTGTATGGGTGTGTGTTACATTAGATTCACTAGTAGCAGTGAGAAAAACATCACGGGGTGGTGCGCATTGTATGGGTGTGTGTTACATTAGATTCACTAGTAGCAGTGAGAAAAACATCACGGGGTGGTGCGCATTGTATGGGTGTGTGTTACATTACATTCACTAGTAGGAGTGAGAAAAACATCACGGGGTGGTGCGCATTGTATGGGTGTGTGTTACATTAGATTCACTAGTAGGAGTGAGAAAAACATCACGGGGTGGTGCGCCTTGTATGGGTGTGTGTTACATTAGATTCACTAGTAGGAGTGAGAAAAACATCACGGGGTGGTGCGCCTTGTATGGGTGTGTGTTACATTAGATTCACTAGTAGGACTGAGAAAAACATCACGGGGTGGTGCGCACTGTATGGGTGTGTGTTACATTAGATTCACTAGTAGGAGTGAGAAAAACATCACGGGTGGTGCGCACAGTATGGGTGTGTGTTACATTAGATTCACTAGTAGCAGTGAGAAAAACATCACGGGGTGGTGCGCATTGTATGGGTGTGTGTTACATTAGATTCACTAGTAGCAGTGAGAAAAACATCACGGGGTGGTGCGCATTGTATGGGTGTGTGTTACATTAGATTCACTAGTAGCAGTGAGAAAAACATCACGGGGTGGTGCGCATTGTATGGGTGTGTGTTACATTAGATTCACTAGTAGCAGTGAGAAAAACATCACGGGGTGGTGCGCATTGTATGGGTGTGTGTTACATTACATTCACTAGTAGCAGTGAGAAAAACATCACGGGGTGGTGCGCATTGTATGGGTGTGTGTTACATTAGATTCACTAGTAGCAGTGAGAAAAACATCACGGGGTGGTGCACATTGTATGGGTGTGTGTTACATTAGATTCACTAGTAGGAGTGAGAAAAACATCACGGGGTGGTGCGCATTGTATGGGTGTGTGTTACATTTCATTCACTAGTAGCAGTGAGAAAAACATCACGGGGTGGTGTGCATTGTATGGGTGTGTGTTACATTAGATTCACTAGTAGCACTGAGAAAAACATCACGGGGTGGTGCGCATTGTATGGGTGTGTGTTACATTACATTCACTAGTAGGAGTGAGAAAAACATCACGGGGTGGTGCGCCTTGTATGGGTGTGTGTTACAATAGATTCACTAGTAGCAGTGAGAAAAACATCACGGGGTGGTGCGCCTTGTATGGGTGTGTGTTACATTAGATTCACTAGTAGGAAGGAGAAAAACATCACGGGGTGGTGCGCATTGTATGGGTGTGTGTTACATTAGATTCACTAGTAGCAGTGAGAAAAACATCACGGGGTGGTGTGCATTGTATGGGTGTGTGTTACATTAGATTCACTAGTAGGAGTGAGAAAATCATCACGGGGTGGTGCGCATTGTATGGGTGTGTGTTACATTACATTCACTAGTAGCAGTGAGAAAAACATCACGGGGGCGTGCGCATTGTATGGGACTGTGTTACATTAGATTCACTAGTAGGAGTGAGAAAAACATCACGGGGTGGTGCGCATTGTATGGGTGTGTGTTACATTACATTCACTAGTAGGAGTGAGAAAAACATCACAGGGTGGTGCGCATTGTATGGGTGTGTGTTAGATTACATTCACTAGTAGGAGTGAGAAAAACATCACGGGGTGGTGTGCATTGTATGGGTGTGTGCTACATTAGATTCACTAGTAGGAGTGAGAAAAACATCACGGGGAGTTGCGCATTGTATGGGTGTGTGTTACATTAGATTCACTAGTAGGAGTGAGAAAAACATCACGGGGTGGTGCGCATTGTATGGGTGTGTGTCACATTAGATTCACTAGTAGAAGTGAGAAAAACATCACGCGGTGGTGCGCATTGTATGTGTGTGTGTCTCATTAGATTCCCTAGTAGAGGTGAGAAAAACATCACGGGGTGGTGCGCATTGTATGGGTGTGTGTCACATTATATTCAGTAGTAGCAGTGAGAAAAACATCACGGGGTGGTGTGCATTTTATGTGTGTGTGTCACATTAGATTCACTAGTAGCAGTGAGAAAAACATCACGGGGTGGTGCCCATTGTATGGGTGTGTGTCACATTAGATTCACTAGTAGCAGTGAGAAAAACATCACGGGGTGGTGCGCATTGTATGGGTGTGTGTTACATTACATTCACTAGTAGCAGTGAGAAAAACATCATGGGGTGGTGCGCATTGTATGGGTGTGTGTTACATTAGATTCACTAGTAGCAGTGAGAAAAACATCACGGGGTGGTGCGCATTGTATGGGTGTGTGTTACATTAGATTCACTAGTAGCAGTGAGAAAAACATCACGGGGTGGTGCGCATTGTATGGGTGTGTGTTACATTAGATTCACTAGTAGCAGTGAGAAAAACATCACGGGGTGGTGCGCATTGTATGGGTGTGTGTTACATTAGATTCACTAGTAGCAGTGAGAAAAACATCACAGGGTGGTGCGGATTGTATGGGTGTGTGTTACATTAGACTCACTAGTAGGAGTGAGAAAAACATCACGGGGAGTTGCGCATTGTATGGGTGTGTGTTACGTTAGATTCACTAGTAGGAGTGAGAAAAACATCACGGGGTGGTGCGCATTGTATGGGTGTGCGTCACATAGGATTCACTAGTAGGAGTGAGAGAAACATCACGGGGTGGTGCGCATTGTATGGGTGTGTGTTACATTAGATTCACTAGTAGGAGTGAGAAAAACATCACGGGGTGGTGCGCATTGTATGGGTGTGTGTTACATTAGATTCACTAGTAGCAGTGAGAAAAACATCACGGGGTGGTGCGCATTGTATGGGTGTGTGTTACATTAGATTCACTAGTAGGAGTGAGAAAAACATCACGGGGTGGTGCGCATTGTATGGGTGTGTGTTACATTACATTCACTAGTAGCAGTGAGAAAAACATCACGGGGTGGTGCGCATTGTATGGGTGTGTGTTACATTAGATTCACTAGTAGCAGTGAGAAAACCATCACGGGGTGGGGCGCATTGTATGGGTGTGTGTTACATTACATTCACTAGTAGGAGTGAGAAAAACATCACGGGGTGGTGCGCCTTGTATGGGTGTGTGTTACATTACATTCACTAGTAGGAGTGAGAAAAACATCACGGGATGGTGCGCCTTGTATGGGTGTGTGTTACATTAGATTCACTAGTAGGAGTGAGAAAAACATCACGGGGTGGTGCGCACTGTATGGGTGTGTGTTACATTAGATTCACTAGTAGGAGGGAGAAAAACATCACGGGGTGGTGCGCATTGTATGGGTGTGTGTTACATTAGATTCACTAGTAGCAGTGAGAAAAACATCACGGGGTGGTGCGCATTGTATGGGTGTGTGTTACATTAGATTCACTAGTAGGAGTGAGAAAATCATCACGGGGTGGTGCGCATTGTATGGGTGTGTGTTACATTACATTCACTAGTAGCAGTGAGAAAAACATCACGGGGTGGTGCGCATTGTATGGGTGTGTGTTACATTAGATTCACTAGTAGCAGTGAGAAAAACATCACGGGGTGGTGCGCATTGTATGGGTGTGTGTTACATTACATTCACTAGTAGGAGTGAGAAAAACATCACGGGGTGGTGCGCATTGTATGGGTGTGTGTTACATTAGATTCACTAGTAGGAGTGAGAAAAACATCACGGGGTGGTGCGCCTTGTATGGGTGTGTGTTACATTAGATTCACTAGTAGGAGTGAGAAAAACATCACGGGGTGGTGCGCCTTGTATGGGTGTGTGTTACATTGGATTCACCAGTAGGACTGAGAAAAACATCACGGGGTGGTGCGCACTGTATGGGTGTGTGTTACATTAGATTCACTAGTAGGAGTGAGAAAAACATCACGGGTGGTGCGCACAGTATGGGTGTGTGTTACATTAGATTCACTAGTAGCAGTGAGAAAAACATCACGGGGTGGTGCGCATTGTATGGGTGTGTGTTACATTAGATTCACTAGTAGCAGTGAGAAAAACATCACGGGGTGGTGCGCATTGTATGGGTGTGTGTTACATTAGATTCACTAGTAGCAGTGAGAAAAACATCACGGGGTGGTGTGCATTGTATGGGTGTGTGTTACATTAGATTCACTAGTAGCAGTGAGAAAAACATCACGGGGTGGTGCGCATTGTATGGGTGTGTGTTACATTACATTCACTAGTAGCAGTGAGAAAAACATCACGGGGAGGTGCGCATTGTATGGGTGTGTGTTACATTACATTCACTAGTAGCAGTGAGAAAAACATCACGGGGTGGTGCGCATTGTATGGGTGTGTGTTACATTACATTCACTAGTAGCAGTGAGAAAAACATCACGGGGTGGTGCGCATTGTATGGGTGTGTGTTACATTAGATTCACTAGTAGCAGTGAGAAAAACATCACGGGGTGGTGCGCATTGTATGGGTGTGTGTTACATTAGATTCACTAGTAGCAGTGAGAAAAACGTCACGGGGTGGTGCGCATTGTATGGGTGTGTGTTACATTAGATTCACTAGTAGCAGTGAGAAAAACATCACGGGGAGTTGCGCATTGTATGGGTGTGTGTTACATTAGATTCACGAGTAGGAGTGAGAAAAACATCACGGGGTGGTGCGCATTGTATGGGTGTGTGTCACATTACATTCACTAGTAGGAGTGAGAAAAACATCACGGGGTGGTGCGCCTTGTATGGGTGTGTGTTACATTAGATTCACTAGTAGCAGTGAGAAAAACATCACGGGGTGGTGCGCCTTGTATGGGTGTGTGTTACATTAGATTCACTAGTAGCAGTGAGAAAAACATCACGGGGTGGTGCGCATTGTATGGGTGTGTGTTACATTAGACTCACTAGTAGGAGTGAGAAAAACATCACGGGGAGTTGCGCATTGTATGGGTGTGTGTTACATTAGATTCACTAGTAGGAGTGAGAAAAACATCACGGGGTGGTGCGCATTGTATGGATGTGTGTCACATTAGATTCACTAGTAGGAGTGAGAAAAACATCACGGGGTGGTGCGCATTGTATGGGTGTGTGTTACATTAGATTCACTAGTAGGAGGGAGAAAAACATCACGGGGTGGTGCGCATTGTATGGGTGTGTGTTACATTAGATTCACTAGTAGGAGTGAGAAAAACATCACGGGGTGGTGCGCCTTGTATGGGTGTGTGTTACATTAGATTCACTAGTAGGAGTGAGAAAAACATCACGGGGTGGTGCGCCTTGTATGGGTGTGTGTTACATTAGATTCACTAGTAGGAGGGAGAAAAACATCACGGGGTGGTGCGCATTGTATGGGTGTGTGTTACATTAGATTCACTAGTAGCAGTGAGAAAAACATCACGGGGTGGTGCGCATTGTATGGGTGTGTGTTACATTAGATTCACTAGTAGGAGTGAGAAAATCATCAAGGGGTGGTGCGCATTGTATGGGTGTGTGTTACATTACATTCACTAGTAGCAGTGAGAAAAACATCACGGGGTGGTGCGCATTGTATGGGTGTGTGTTACATTAGATTCACTAGTAGCAGTGAGAAAAACATCACGGGGTGGTGCGCATTGTATGGGTGTGTGTTACATTACATTCACTAGTAGGAGTGAGAAAAACATCACGGGGTGGTGCGCATTGTATGGGTGTGTGTTACATTACATTCACTAGTAGGAGTGAGAAAACATCACGGGGTGGTGCGCCTTGTATGTGTGTGTGTTACATTAGATTCACTGGTAGGAGTGAGAAAAACATCACGGGGTGGTGCGCACTGTATGGGTGTGTGTTACATTAGATTCACTAGTAGGAGTGAGAAAAACATCACGGGTGGTGCTCATTGTATGGGTGTGTGTTACATTAGATTCACTAGTAGCAGTGAGAAAAACATCACGGGGTGGTGCGCATTGTATGGGTGTGTGTTACATTAGATTCACTAGTAGCAGTGAGAAAAACATCACGGGGTGGTGCGCATTGTATGGGTGTGTGTTACATTACATTCACTAGTAGGAGTGAGAAAAACATCACGGGGTGGTGCGCATTGTATGGGTGTGTGTTACATTAGATTCACTAGTAGGAGTGAGAAAAACATCACGGGGTGGTGCGCCTTGTATGGGTGTGTGTTACATTAGATTCACTAGTAGGAGTGAGAAAAACATCACGGGGTGGTGCGCCTTGTATGGGTGTGTGTTACATTAGATTCACTAGTAGGACTGAGAAAAACATCACGGGGTGGTGCGCACTGTATGGGTGTGTGTTACATTAGATTCACTAGTAGGAGTGAGAAAAACATCACGGGTGGTGCGCACAGTATGGGTGTGTGTTACATTAGATTCACTAGTAGCAGTGAGAAAAACATCACGGGGTGGTGCGCATTGTATGGGTGTGTGTTACATTAGATTCACTAGTAGCAGTGAGAAAAACATCACGGGGTGGTGCGCATTGTATGGGTGTGTGTTACATTAGATTCACTAGTAGCAGTGAGAAAAACATCACGGGGTGGTGCGCATTGTATGGGTGTGTGTTACATTAGATTCACTAGTAGCAGTGAGAAAAACATCACGGGGTGGTGCGCATTGTATGGGTGTGTGTTACATTACATTCACTAGTAGCAGTGAGAAAAACATCACGGGGAGGTGCGCATTGTATGGGTGTGTGTTACATTACATTCACTAGTAGCAGTGAGAAAAACATCACGGGGTGGTGCGCATTGTATGGGTGTGTGTTACATTACATTCACTAGTAGCAGTGAGAAAAACATCACGGGGTGGTGCGCATTGTATGGGTGTGTGTTACATTAGATTCACTAGTAACAGTGAGAAAAACATCACGGGGTGGTGCGCATTGTATGGGTGTGTGTTACATTACATTCACTAGTAGCAGTGAGAAAAACATCACGGGGTGGTGCGCATTGTATTGGTGTGTGTTACATTAGATTCACTAGTAGCAGTGAGAAAAACATCACGGGGTGGTGCGCATTGTATGGGTGTGTGTTACATTACATTCACTAGTAGGAGTGAGAAAAACATCACGGGGTGGTGCGCATTGTATGGGTGTGTGTTACATTACATTCACTAGTAGGAGTGAGAAAACATCACGGGGTGGTGCGCCTTGTATGTGTGTGTGTTACATTAGATTCACTGGTAGGAGTGAGAAAAACATCACGGGGTGGTGCGCACTGTATGGGTGTGTGTTACATTAGATTCACTAGTAGGAGTGAGAAAAACATCACGGGTGGTGCTCATTGTATGGGTGTGTGTTAAATTAGATTCACTAGTAGCAGTGAGAAAAACATCACGGGGTGGTGCGCATTGTATGGGTGTGTGTTACATTAGATTCACTAGTAGCAGTGAGAAAAACATCACGGGGTGGTGCGCATTGTATGGGTGTGTGTTACATTAGATTCACTAGTAGCAGTGAGAAAAACATCACGGGGTGGTGCGCATTTTATGGGTGTGTGTTACATTACATTCACTAGTAGCAGTGAGAAAAACATCACGGGGTGGTGCGCATTGTATGGGTGTGTGTCACATTACATTCACTAGTAGCAGTGAGAAAAACATCACGGGGTGGTGCGCATTGTATGGGTGTGTGTTACATTACATTCACTAGTAGCAGTGAGAAAAACATCACGGGGTGGTGCGCATTGTATGGGTGTGTGTTACATTACATTCACTAGTAGCAGTGAGAAAAACATCACGGGGTGGTGCGCATTGTATGGGTGTGTGTTACATTACATTCACTAGTAGCAGTGAGAAAAACATCACGGGGTGGTGCGCATTGTATGGGTGTGTGTTACATTAGATTCACTAGTAGCAGTGAGAAAAACATCACGGGGTGGTGCGCATTGTATGGGTGTGTGTTACATTAGATTCACTAGTAGCAGTGAGAAAAACATCACGGGGTGGTGCGCATTGTATGGGTGTGTGTTACATTAGATTCACTAGTAGCAGTGAGAAAAACATCACGGGGTGGTGCGCATTGTATGGGTGTGTGTTACATTAGATTCACTAGTAGCAGTGAGAAAAACATCACGGGGTGGTGCGCATTGTATGGGTGTGTGTTACATTAGATTCACTAGTAGCAGTGAGAAAAACATCACGGGGTGGTGCGGATTGTATGGGTGTGTGTTACATTAGACTCACTAGTAGGAGTGAGAAAAACATCACGGGGAGTTGCGCATTGTATGGGTGTGTGTTACGTTAGATTCACTAGTAGGAGTGAGAAAAACATCACGGGGTGGTGCGCATTGTATGGGTGTGCGTCACATAGGATTCACTAGTAGGAGTGAGAGAAACATCACGGGGTGGTGCGCATTGTATGGGTGTGTGTTACATAGGATTCACTAGTAGGAGTGAGAGAAACATCACGGGGTGGTGCGCATTGTATGGGTGTGTGTTACATTAGATTCACTAGTAGCAGTGAGAAAAACATCACGGGGTGGTGCGCATTGTATGGGTGTGTGTTACATTAGATTCACTAGTAGGAGTGAGAAAAACATCACGGGGTGGTGCGCATTGTATGGGTGTGTGTTACATTACATTCACTAGTAGCAGTGAGAAAAACATCACGGGGTGGTGCGCATTGTATGGGTGTGTGTTACATTAGATTCACTAGTAGCAGTGAGAAAACCATCACGGGGTGGGGCGCATTGTATGGGTGTGTGTTACATTACATTCACTAGTAGGAGTGAGAAAAACATCACGGGGTGGTGCGCCTTGTATGGGTGTGTGTTACATTACATTCACTAGTAGGAGTGAGAAAAACATCACGGGGTGGTGCGCCTTGTATGGGTGTGTGTTACATTAGATTCACTAGTAGGAGTGAGAAAAACATCACGGGGTGGTGCGCACTGTATGGGTGTGTGTTACATTAGATTCACTAGTAGGAGGGAGAAAAACATCACGGGGTGGTGCGCATTGTATGGGTGTGTGTTACATTAGATTCACTAGTAGCAGTGAGAAAAATATCACGGGGTGGTGCGCATTGTATGGGTGTGTGTTACATTAGATTCACTAGTAGGAGTGAGAAAATCATCACGGGGTGGTGCGCATTGTATGGGTGTGTGTTACATTACATTCACTAGTAGCAGTGAGAAAAACATCACGGGGTGGTGCGCATTGTATGGGTGTGTGTTACATTAGATTCACTAGTAGCAGTGAGAAAAACATCACGGGGTGGTGCGCATTGTATGGGTGTGTGTTACATTACATTCACTAGTAGGAGTGAGAAAAACATCACGGGGTGGTGCGCATTGTATGGGTGTGTGTTACATTAGATTCACTAGTAGGAGTGAGAAAAACATCACGGGGTGGTGCGCATTGTATGGGTGTGTGTTACATTAGATTCACTAGTAGGAGTGAGAAAAACATCACGGGGTGGTGCGCCTTGTATGGGTGTGTGTTACATTAGATTCACTAGTAGGAGTGAGAAAAACATCACGGGGTGGTGCGCACTGTATGGGTGTGTGTTACATTAGATTCACTAGTAGGACTGAGAAAAACATCACGGGGTGGTGCGCACTGTATGGGTGTGTGTTACATTAGATTCACTAGTAGGAGTGAGAAAAACATCACGGGTGGTGCGCACAGTATGGGTGTGTGTTACATTAGATTCACTAGTAGCAGTGAGAAAAACATCACGGGGTGGTGCGCATTGTATGGGTGTGTGTTACATTAGATTCACTAGTAGCAGTGAGAAAAACATCACGGGGTGGTGCGCATTGTATGGGTGTGTGTTACATTAGATTCACTAGTAGCAGTGAGAAAAACATCACGGGGTGGTGCGCATTGTATGGGTGTGTGTTACATTAGATTCACTAGTAGCAGTGAGAAAAACATCACGGGGTGGTGCGCATTGTATGGGTGTGTGTTACATTACATTCACTAGTAGCATTGAGAAAAACATCACGGGGAGGTGCGCATTGTATGGGTGTGTGTTACATTACATTCACTAGTAGCAGTGAGAAAAACATCACGGGGTGGTGCGCATTGTATGGGTGTGTGTTACATTACATTCACTAGTAGCAGTGAGAAAAACATCACGGGGTGGTGCGCATTGTATGGGTGTGTGTTACATTAGATTCACTAGTAGCAGTGAGAAAAACATCACGGGGTGGTGCGCATTGTATGGGTGTGTGTTACATTAGATTCACTAGTAGCAGTGAGAAAAACATCACGGGGAGTTGCGCATTGTATGGGTGTGTGTCACATTAGATTCACTAGTAGGAGTGAGAAAAACATCACGGGGTGGTGCGCATTGTATGGGTGTGTGTCACATTACATTCACTAGTAGGAGTGAGAAAAACATCACGGGGTGGTGCGCCTTGTATGGGTGTGTGTTACATTAGATTCACTAGTAGCAGTGAGAAAAACATCACGGGGTGGTGCGCATTGTATGGGTGTGTGTTACATTAGACTCACTAGTAGGAGTGAGAAAAACATCACGGGGAGTTGCGCATTGTATGGGTGTGTGTCACATTAGATTCACTAGTAGGAGTGAGAAAAACATCACGGGGTGGTGCGCATTGTATGGATGTGTGTCACATTAGATTCACTAGTAGGAGTGAGAAAAACATCACGGGGTGGTGCGCATTGTATGGGTGTGTGTTACATTAGATTCACTAGTAGGAGGGAGAAAAACATCACGGGGTGGTGCGCATTGTATGGGTGTGTGTTACATTAGATTCACTAGTAGGAGTGAGAAAAACATCACGGGGTGGTGCGCCTTGTATGGGTGTGTGTTACATTAGATTCACTAGTAGGAGTGAGAAAAACATCACGGGGTGGTGAGCCTTGTATGGGTGTGTGTTACATTAGATTCACTAGTAGGAGGGAGAAAAACATCACGGGGTGGTGCGCATTGTATGGGTGTGTGTTACATTAGATTCACTAGTAGCAGTGAGAAAAACATCACGGGGTGGTGCGCATTGTATGGGTGTGTGTTACATTAGATTCACTAGTAGGAGTGAGAAAATCATCAAGGGGTGGTGCGCATTGTATGGGTGTGTGTTACATTACATTCACTAGTAGCAGTGAGAAAAACATCACGGGGTGGTGCGCATTGTATGGGTGTGTGTTACATTAGATTCACTAGTAGCAGTGAGAAAAACATCACGGGGTGGTGCGCATTGTATGGGTGTGTGTTACATTACATTCACTAGTAGGAGTGAGAAAAACATCACGGGGTGGTGCGCCTTGTATGGGTGTGTGTTACATTACATTCACTAGTAGGAGTGAGAAAACATCACGGGGTGGTGCGCCTTGTATGTGTGTGTGTTACATTAGATTCACTGGTAGGAGTGAGAAAAACATCACGTGGTGGTGCGCACTGTATGGGTGTGTGTTACATTAGATTCACTAGTAGGAGTGAGAAAAACATCACGGGTGGTGCTCATTGTATGGGTGTGTGTTACATTAGATTCACTAGTAGCAGTGAGAAAAACATCACGGGGTGGTGCGCATTGTATGGGTGTGTGTTACATTAGATTCACTAGTAGCAGTGAGAAAAACATCACGGGGTGGTGCGCATTGTATGGGTGTGTGTTACATTAGATTCACTAGTAGCAGTGAGAAAAACATCACGGGGTGGTGCGCATTGTATGGGTGTGTGTTACATTACATTCACTAGTAGCAGTGAGAAAAACATCACGGGGTGGTGCGCATTGTATGGGTGTGTGTTACATTACATTCACTAGTAGCAGTGAGAAAAACATCACGGGGTGGTGCGCATTGTATGGGTGTGTGTTACATTACATTCACTAGTAGCAGTGAGAAAAACATCACGGGGTGGTGCGCATTATATGGGTGTGTGTTACATAACATTCACTAGTAGCAGTGAGAAAAACATCACGGGGTGGTGCGCATTGTATGGGTGTGTGTTACATTACATTCACTAGTAGCAGTGAGAAAAACATCACGGGGTGGTGCGCATTGTATGGGTGTGTGTTACATTAGATTCACTAGTAGCAGTGAGAAAAACATCACGGGGTGGTGCGCATTGTATGGGTGTGTGTTACATTAGATTCACTAGTAGCAGTGAGAAAAACATCACGGGGTGGTGCGCATTGTATGGGTGTGTGCTACATTAGATTCACTAGTAGGAGTGAGAAAAACATCACGGGGAGTTGCGCATTGTATGGGTGTGTGTTACATTAGATTCACTAGTAGGAGTGAGAAAAACATCACGGGGTGGTGCGCATTGTATGGGTGTGTGTTACATTACATTCACTAGTAGCAGTGAGAAAAACCTCACGGGGTGGTGCGCATTGTATGGGTGTGTGTTACATTAGATTCACTAGTAGCAGTGAGAAAAACATCACGGGGTGGTGCGCATTGTATGGGTGTGTGTTACATTTCATTCACTAGTAGCAGTGAGAAAAACATCACGGGGTGGTGCGCATTGTATGGGTGTGTGTTACATTAGATTCACTAGTAGCAGTGAGAAAAACATCACGGGGTGGTGCGCATTGTATGGGTGTGTGTTACATTACATTCACTAGTAGGAGTGAGAAAAACATCACGGGGTGGTGCGCCTTGTATGGGTGTGTGTTACATTACATTCACTAGTAGGAGTGAGAAAAACATCACGGGGTGGTGCGCCTTGTATGGGTGTGTGTTACATTAGATTCACTAGTAGGAGTGAGAAAAACATCACGGGGTGGTGCGCCTTGTATGGGTGTGTGTTACATTAGATTCACTAGTAGGAGTGAGAAAAACATCACGGGGTGGTGCGCACTGTATGGGTGTGTGTTACATTAGATTCACTAGTAGGAGTGAGAAAATCATCACGGGGTGGTGCGCATTGTATGGGTGTGTGTTACATTAGATTCACTAGTAGCAGTGAGAAAAACATCACGGGGTGGTGCGCATTGTATGGGTGTGTGTTACATTAGATTCACTAGTAGCAGTGAGAAAAACATCACGGGGTGGTGCGCATTCTATGGGTGTGTGTTACATTACATTCACTAGTAGCAGTGAGAAAAACATCACGGGGTGGTGCGCATTGTATGGGTGTGTGTTACATTAGATTCACTAGTAGCAGTGAGAAAAACATCACGGGGTGGTGCGCATTGTATGGGTGTGTGTTACATTACATTCACTAGTAGCAGTGAGAAAAACATCACGGGGTGGTGCGCATTGTATGGGTGTGTGCTACATTACATTCACTAGTAGCAGTGAGAAAAACATCACGGGGTGGTGCGCATTGTATGGGTGTGTGTTACATTAGATTCACTAGTAGCAGTGAGAAAAACATCACGGGGTGGTGCGCATTGTATGGGTGTGTGTTACATTACATTCACTAGTAGCAGTGAGAAAAACATCACGGGGTGGTGCGCATTGTATGGGTGTGTGCTACATTAGATTCACTAGTAGGAGTGAGAAAAACATCACGGGGAGTTGCGCCTTGTATGGGTGTGTGTTACATTAGATTCACTAGTAGGAGTGAGAAAAACATCACGGGGTGGTGCGCCTTGTATGGGTGTGTGTTACATTAGATTCACTAGTAGGAGTGAGAAAAACATCACGGGGTGGTGCGCACTGTATGGGTGTGTGTTACATTAGATTCACTAGTAGGAGTGAGAAAAACATCACGGGGTGGTGCGCCTTGTATGGGTGTGTGTTACATTAGATTCACTAGTAGGAGTGAGAAAAACATCACGGGGTGGTGCGCCTTGTATGGGTGTGTGTTACATTAGATTCACTAGTAGGAGTGAGAAAAACATCACGGGGTGGTGCGCACTGTATGGGTGTGTGTTACATTAGATTCACTAATAGGTGTGAGAAAAACATCACGGGGTGGTGCGCACTGTATGGGTGTGTGTTACATTAGATTCACTAGTAGGAGTGAGAAAAACATCACGGGGTGGTGCGCATTGTATGGGTGTGTGTTACATTAGATTCACTAGTAGCAGTGAGAAAAACATCACGGGGTGGTGCGCATTGTATGGGTGTGTGTTACATTACATTCATTAGTAGCAGTGAGAAAAACATCACGGGGTGGTGCGCATTGTATGGGTGTGTGTTACATTACATTCACTAGTAGCAGTGAGAAAAACATCACGGGGTGGTGCGCATTGTATGGGTGTGTGTTACATTAGATTCACTAGTAGCAGTGAGAAAAACATCACGGTGTGGTGCGCATTGTATGGGTGTGTGTTACATTAGATTCACTAGTAGGAGTGAGAAAAACATCACGGGGTGGTGCGCATTGTATGGGTGTGTGTTACATTAGATTCACTAGTAGCAGTGAGAAAAACATCACGGGGTGGTGCGCATTGTATGGGTGTGTGCTACATTAGATTCACTAGTAGGAGTGAGAAAAACATCACGGGGAGTTGCGCATTGTATGGGTGTGTGTTACATTAGATTCACTAGTAGGAGTGAGAAAAACATCACGGGGTGGTGCGCATTGTATGGGTGTGTGTCACATTAGATTCACTAGTAGGAGTGAGAAAAACATCACGGGGTGGAGCGCATTGTATGGGTGTGTGTTACATTAGATTCACTAGTAGGAGGGAGAAAATCATCACGGGGTGGTGCGCATTGTATGGGTGTGTGTTACATTAGATTCACTAGTAGCAGTGAGAAAAACATCACGGGGTGGTGCGCATTGTATGGGTGTGTGTTACATTAGATTCACTAGTAGGAGTGAGAAAAACATCACGGGGTGGTGCGCATTGTATGGGTGTGTGTTACATTACATTCACTAGTAGCAGTGAGAAAAACATCACGGGGTGGTGCGCATTGTATGGGTGTGTGTTACATTAGATTCACTAGTAGCAGTGAGAAAAACATCACGGGGTGGTGCGCATTGTATGGGTGTGTGTTACATTACATTCACTAGTAGCAGTGAGAAAAACATCACGGGGTGGTGCGCATTGTATGGGTGTGTGTTACATTACATTCACTAGTAGCAGTGAGAAAAACATCACGGGGTGGTGCGCATTGTATGGGTGTGTGTTACATTACATTCACTAGTAGCAGTGAGAAAAACATCACGGGGTGGTGCGCATTGTATGGGTGTGTGTTACATTAGATTCACTAGTAGCAGTGAGAAAAACATCACGGGGTGGTGCGCATTGTATGGGTGTGTGTTACATTAGATTCACTAGTAGCAGTGAGAAAAACATCACGGGGTGGTGCGCATTGTATGGGTGTGTGCTACATTAGATTCACTAGTAGGAGTGAGAAAAACATCACGGGGAGTTGCGCATTGTATGGGTGTGTGTTACATTAGATTCACTAGTAGGAGTGAGAAAAACATCACGGGGTGGTGCGCATTGTATGGGTGTGTGTTACATTACATTCACTAGTAGCAGTGAGAAAAACATCACGGGGTGGTGCGCATTGTATGGGTGTGTGTTACATTAGATTCACTAGTAGCAGTGAGAAAAACATCACGGGGTGGTGCGCATTGTATGGGTGTGTGTTACATTTCATTCACTAGTAGCAGTGAGAAAAACATCACGGGGTGGTGCGCATTGTATGGGTGTGTGTTACATTAGATTCACTAGTAGCAGTGAGAAAAACATCACGGGGTGGTGCGCATTGTATGGGTGTGTGTTACATTACATTCACTAGTAGGAGTGAGAAAAACATCACGGGGTGGTGCGCCTTGTATGGGTGTGTGTTACATTACATTCACTAGTAGGAGTGAGAAAAACATCACGGGGTGGTGCGCCTTGTATGGGTGTGTGTTACATTAGATTCACTAGTAGGAGTGAGAAAAACATCACGGGGTGGTGCGCCTTGTATGGGTGTGTGTTACATTAGATTCACTAGTAGGAGTGAGAAAAACATCACGGGGTGGTGCGCACTGTATGGGTGTGTGTTACATTAGATTCACTAGTAGGAGTGAGAAAATCATCACGGGGTGGTGCGCATTGTATGGGTGTGTGTTACATTAGATTCACTAGTAGCAGTGAGAAAAACATCACGGGGTGGTGCGCATTGTATGGGTGTGTGTTACATTAGATTCACTAGTAGCAGTGAGAAAAACATCACGGGGTGGTGCGCATTGTATGGGTGTGTGTTACATTAGATTCACTAGTAGCAGTGAGAAAAACATCACGGGGTGGTGTGCATTGTATGGGTGTGTGTTACATTACATTCACTAGTAGCAGTGAGAAAAACATCACGGGGTGGTGCGCATTGTATGGGTGTGTGTTACATTACATTCACTAGTAGCAGTGAGAAAAACATCACGGGGTGGTGCGCATTCTATGGGTGTGTGTTACATTACATTCACTAGTAGCAGTGAGAAAAACATCACGGGGTGGTGCGCATTGTATGGGTGTGTGTTACATTAGATTCACTAGTAGCAGTGAGAAAAACATCACGGGGTGGTGCGCATTGTATGGGTGTGTGTTACATTACATTCACTAGTAGGAGTGAGAAAAACATCACGGGGTGGTGCGCCTTGTATGGGTGTGTGTTACATTACATTCACTAGTAGGAGTGAGAAAAACATCACGGGGTGGTGCGCCTTGTATGGGTGTGTGTTACATTAGATTCACTAGTAGGAGTGAGAAAAACATCACGGGGTGGTGCGCCTTGTATGGGTGTGTGTTACATTAGATTCACTAGTAGGAGTGAGAAAAACATCACGGGGTGGTGCGCACTGTATGGGTGTGTGTTACATTAGATTCACTAGTAGCAGTGAGAAAAACATCACGGGGTGGTGCGCATTGTATGGGTGTGTGTTACATTACATTCACTAGTAGCAGTGAGAAAAACATCACGGGGTGGTGCGCATTCTATGGGTGTGTGTTACATTACATTCACTAGTAGCAGTGAGAAAAACATCACGGGGTGGTGCGCATTGTATGGGTGTGTGTTACATTACATTCACTAGTAGCAGTGAGAAAAACATCACGGGGTGGTGCGCATTGTATGGGTGTGTGTTACATTAGATTCAGTAGTAGCAGTGAGAAAAACATCACGGGGTGGTGCGCATTGTATGGGTGTGTGTTACATTAGATTCACTAGTAGCAGTGAGAAAAACATCACGGGGTGGTGCGCATTGTATGGGGGTGTGTTACATTAGATTCACTAGTAGCAGGGAGAAAAACATCACGTGGTGGTGCGCATTGTATGGGTGTGTGCTACATTAGATTCACTAGTAGGAGTGAGAAAAACATCACGGGGAGTTGCGCATTGTATGGGTGTGTGTCACATTTGATTCACTAGTAGGAGTGAGAAAAACATCACGGGGTGGTGCGCATTGTATGGGTGTGTGTCACATTAGATTCACTAGTAGGAGTGAGAAAAACATCACGGGGTGGTGCGCATTGTATGGGTGTGTGTCACATTAGATTCACTAGTAGGAGTGAGAAAAACATCACGGGGTGGTGCGCCTTGTATGGGTCTCTGTTACATTAGATTCACTAGTAGGAGTGAGAAAAACATCACGGGGTGGTGCGCCTTGTATGGGTGTGTGTTACATTAGATTCACTAGTAGGAGTGAGAAAAACATCACGGGGTGGTGCGCACTGTATGGGTGTGTGTTACATTAGATTCACTAATAGGTGTGAGAAAAACATCACGGGGTGGTGCGCACTGTATGGGTGTGTGTTACATTATATTCACTAGTAGCAGTGAGAAAAACATCACGGGGTGGTGCGCATTTTATGGGTGTGTGTTACATTAGATTCACTAGTAGCAGTGAGAAAAACATCACGGGGTGGTGTGCATTGTATGGGTGTGTGTTACATTAGATTCACTAGTAGCAGTGAGAAAAACATCACGGGGTGGTGCGCATTGTATGGGTGTGTGTTACATTAGATTCACTAGTAGGAGTGAGAAAAACATCACGGGGTGGTGCGCATTGTATGGGTGTGTGTTACATTAGATTCACTAGTAGCAGTGAGAAAAACATCACGGGGTGGTGCGCATTGTATGGGTGTGTGTTACATTACATTCATTAGTAGCAGTGAGAAAAACATCACGGGGTGGTGCGCATTGTATGGGTGTGTGTTACATTACATTCATTAGTAGCAGTGAGAAAAACATCACGGGGTGGTGCGCATTGTATGGGTGTGTGTTACATTAGATTCACTAGTAGCAGTGAGAAAAACATCACGGTGTGGTGCGCATTGTATGGGTGTGTGTTACATTAGATTCACTAGTAGGAGTGAGAAAAACATCACGGGGTGGTGCGCATTGTATGGGTGTGTGTTACATTAGATTCACTAGTAGCAGTGAGAAAAACATCACGGGGTGGTGCGCATTGTATGGGTGTGTGCTACATTAGATTCACTAGTAGGAGTGAGAAAAACATCACGGGGAGTTGCGCATTGTATGGGTGTGTGTTACATTAGATTCACTAGTAGGAGTGAGAAAAACATCACGGGGTGGTGCGCATTGTATGGGTGTGTGTCACATTAGATTCACTAGTAGGAGTGAGAAAAACATCACGGGGTGGAGCGCATTGTATGGGTGTGTGTTACATTAGATTCACTAGTAGGAGGGAGAAAATCATCACGGGGTGGTGCGCATTGTATGGGTGTGTGTTACATTAGATTCACTAGTAGCAGTGAGAAAAACATCACGGGGTGGTGCGCATTGTATGGGTGTGTGTTACATTAGATTCACTAGTAGGAGTGAGAAAAACATCACGGGGTGGTGCGCATTGTATGGGTGTGTGTTACATTACATTCACTAGTAGCAGTGAGAAAAACATCACGGGGTGGTGCGCATTGTATGGGTGTGTGTTACATTAGATTCACTAGTAGCAGTGAGAAAAACATCACGGGGTGGTGCGCATTGTATGGGTGTGTGTTACATTAGATTCACTAGTAGCAGTGAGAAAAACATCACGGGGTGGTGCGCATTGTATGGGTGTGTGTTACATTAGATTCACTAGTAGCAGTGAGAAAAACATCACGGGGTGGTGCGCATTGTATGGGTGTGTGTTACATTAGATTCACTAGTAGCAGTGAGAAAAACATCACGGGGTGGTGCGCATTGTATGGGTGTGTGTTACATTACATTCACTAGTAGCAGTGAGAAAAACATCACGGGGTGGTGCGCATTCTATGGGTGTGTGTTACATTACATTCACTAGTTGCAGTGAGAAAAACATCACGGGGTGGTGCGCATTGTATGGGTGTGTGTTACATTAGATTCACTAGTAGCAGTGAGAAAAACATCACGGGGTGGTGCGCATTGTATGGGTGTGTGTTACATTACATTCACTAGTAGGAGTGAGAAAAACATCACGGGGTGGTGCGCCTTGTATGGGTGTGTGTTACATTACATTCACTAGTAGGAGTGAGAAAAACATCACGGGGTGGTGCGCCTTGTATGGGTGTGTGTTACATTAGATTCACTAGTAGGAGTGAGAAAAACATCACGGGGTGGTGCGCCTTGTATGGGTGTGTGTTACATTAGATTCACTAGTAGGAGTGAGAAAAACATCACGGGGTGGTGCGCACTGTATGGGTGTGTGTTACATTAGATTCACTAGTAGGAGTGAGAAAAACATCACGGGGTGGTGCGCATTGTATGGGTGTGTGTTACATTAGATTCACTAGTAGCAGTGAGAAAAACATCACGGGGTGGTGCGCATTGTATGGGTGTGTGTTACATTAGATTCACTAGTAGCAGTGAGAAAAACATCACGGGGTGGTGCGCATTTTATGGGTGTGTGTTACATTAGATTCACTAGTAGCAGTGAGAAAAACATCACGGGGTGGTGTGCATTGTATGGGTGTGTGTTACATTAGATTCACTAGTAGCAGTGAGAAAAACATCACGGGGTGGTGCGCATTGTATGGGTGTGTGTTACATTACATTCACTAGTAGCAGTGAGAAAAACATCACGGGGTGGTGCGCATTCTATGGGTGTGTGTTACATTACATTCACTAGTAGCAGTGAGAAAAACATCACGGGGTGGTGCGCATTGTATGGGTGTGTGTTACATTACATTCACTAGTAGCAGTGAGAAAAACATCACGGGGTGGTGCGCATTGTATGGGTGTGTGTTACATTAGATTCAGTAGTAGCAGTGAGAAAAACATCACGGGGTGGTGCGCATTGTATGGGTGTGTGTTACATTAGATTCACTAGTAGCAGTGAGAAAAACATCACGGGGTGGTGCGCATTGTATGGGGGTGTGTTACATTAGATTCACTAGTAGCAGTGAGAAAAACATCACGGGGTGGTGCGCATTGTATGGGTGTGTGCTACATTAGATTCACGAGTAGGAGTGAGAAAAACATCACGGGGAGTTGCGCATTGTATGGGTGTGTGTCACATTAGATTCACTAGTAGGAGTGAGAAAAACATCACGGGGTGGTGCGCATTGTATGGGTGTGTGTCACATTAGATTCACTAGTAGGAGTGAGAAAAACATCACGGGGTGGTGCGCATTGTATGGGTGTGTGTCACATTAGATTCACTAGTAGGAGTGAGAAAAACATCACGGGGTGGTGCGCCTTGTATGGGTGTGTGTTACATTAGATTCACTAGTAGGAGTGAGAAAAACATCACGGGGTGGTGCGCCTTGTATGGGTGTGTGTTACATTAGATTCACTAGTAGGAGTGAGAAAAACATCACGGGGTGGTGCGCACTGTATGGGTGTGTGTTACATTAGATTCACTAATAGGTGTGAGAAAAACATCACGGGGTGGTGCGCACTGTATGGGTGTGTGTTACATTATATTCACTAGTAGCAGTGAGAAAAACATCACGGGGTGGTGCGCATTTTATGGGTGTGTGTTACATTAGATTCACTAGTAGCAGTGAGAAAAACATCACGGGGTGGTGCGCATTGTATGGGTGTGTGTTACATTAGATTCACTAGTAGCAGTGAGAAAAACATCACGGAGTGGTGCGCATTGTATGGGTGTGTGTTACATTAGATTCACTAGTAGGAGTGAGAAAAACATCACGGGGTTGTGCGCATTGTATGGGTGTGTGTTACATTAGATTCACTAGTAGCAGTGAGAAAAACATCACGGGGTGGTGCGCATTGTATGGGTGTGTGTTACATTAGATTCACTAGTAGCAGTGAGAAAAACATCACGGGGTGGTGCGCATTGTATGGGTGTGTGTTACATTACATTCACTAGTAGCAGTGAGAAAAACATCACGGGGTGGTGCGCATTGTATGGGTGTGTGTTACATTACATTCACTAGTAGCAGTGAGAAAAACATCACGGGGTGGTGCGCATTGTATGGGTGTGTGTTACATTAGATTCAGTAGTAGGAGTGAGAAAAACATCACGGGGTGGTGCGCATGGTATGGGTGTGTGTTACATTAGATTCACTAGTAGCAGTGAGAAAAACATCACGGGGTGGTGCGCATTGTATGGGGGTGTGTTACATTAGATTCACTAGTAGCAGTGAGAAAAACATCACGGGGTGGTGCGCATTGTATGGGTGTGTGCTACATTAGATTCACTAGTAGGAGTGAGAAAAACATCACGGGGAGTTGCGCATTGTATGGGTGTGTGTCACATTAGATTCACTAGTAGGAGTGAGAAAAACATCACGGGGTGGTGCGCATTGTATGGGTGTGTGTCACATTAGATTCACTAGTAGGAGTGAGAAAAACATCACGGGGTGGTGCGCATTGTATGGGTGTGTGTCACATTAGATTCACTAGTAGGAGTGAGAAAAACATCACGGGGTGGTGCGCCTTGTATGGGTGTGTGTCACATTAGATTCACTAGTAGGAGTGAGAAAAACATCACGGGGTGGTGCGCCTTGTATGGGTGTGTGTTACATTAGATTCACTAGTAGGAATGAGAAAAACATCACGGGGTGGTGCGCACTGTATGGGTGTGTGTTACATTAGATTCACTAATAGGTGTGAGAAAAACATCACGGGGTGGTGCGCACTGTATGGGTGTGTGTTACATTATATTCACTAGTAGCAGTGAGAAAAACATCACGGGGTGGTGCGCATTTTATGGGTGTGTGTTACATTAGATTCACTAGTAGCAGTGAGAAAAACATCACGGGGTGGTGCGCATTGTATGGGTGTGTGTTACATTAGATTCACTAGTAGCAGTGAGAAAAACATCACGGGGTGGTGCGCATTGTATGGGTGTGTGTTACATTAGATTCACTAGTAGGAGTGAGAAAAACATCACGGGGTTGTGCGCATTGTATGGGTGTGTGTTACATTAGATTCACTAGTAGCAGTGAGAAAAACATCACGGGGTGGTGCGCATTGTATGGGTGTGTGTTACATTACATTCATTAGTAGCAGTGAGAAAAACATCACGGGGTGGTGCGCATTGTATGGGTGTGTGTTACATTACATTCACTAGTAGCAGTGAGAAAAACATCACGGTGTGGTGCGCATTGTATGGGTGTGTGTTACATTAGATTCACTAGTAGCAGTGAGAAAAACATCACGGGGTGGTGCGCATTGTATGGGGGTGTGTTACATTAGATTCACTAGTAGCAGGGAGAAAAACATCACGGGGTGGTGCGCATTGTATGGGTGTGTGCTACATTAGATTCACTAGTAGGAGTGAGAAAAACATCACGGGGAGTTGCGCATTGTATGGGTGTGTGTCACATTTGATTCACTAGTAGGAGTGAGAAAAACATCACGGGGTGGTGCGCATTGTATGGGTGTGTGTCACATTAGATTCACTAATAGGAGTGAGAAAAACATCACGGGGTGGTGCGCATTGTATGGGTGTGTGTCACATTAGATTCACTAGTAGGAGTGAGAAAAACATCACGGGGTGGTGCGCCTTGTATGGGTGTGTGTTACATTAGATTCACTAGTAGGAGTGAGAAAAACATCACGGGGTGGTGCGCCTTGTATGGGTGTGTGTTACATTAGATTCACTAGTAGGAGTGAGAAAAACATCACGGGGTGGTGCGCACTGTATGGGTGTGTGTTACATTAGATTCACTAATAGGTGTGAGAAAAACATCACGGGGTGGTGCGCACTGTATGGGTGTGTGTTACATTATATTCACTAGTAGCAGTGAGAAAAACATCACGGGGTGGTGCGCATTTTATGGGTGTGTGTTACATTAGATTCACTAGTAGCAGTGAGAAAAACATCACGGGGTGGTGCGCATTGTATGGGTGTGTGTTACATTAGATTCACTAGTAGCAGTGAGAAAAACCTCACGGGGTGGTGCGCATTGTATGGGTGTGTGTTACATTACATTCACTAGTAGCAGTGAGAAAAACATCACGGGGTGGTGCGCATTGTATGGGTGTGTGTTACATTAGATTCACTAGTAGCAGTGAGAAAAACATCACGGTGTGGTGCGCATTGTATGGGTGTGTGTTACATTAGATTCACTAGTAGCAGTGAGAAAAACATCACGGGGTGGTGCGCATTGTATGGGTGTGTGTTACATTAGATTCACTAGTAGCAGTGAGAAAAACATCACGGGGTGGTGCGCATTGTATGGGTGTGTGCTACATTAGATTCACTAGTAGGAGTGAGAAAAACATCACGGGGAGTTGCGCATTGTATGGGTGTGTGTTACATTAGATTCACTAGTAGGAGTGAGAAAAACATCACGGGGTGGTCGGCATTGTATGGGTGTGTGTCACATTAGATTCACTAGTAGGAGTGAGAAAAACATCACGGGGTGGAGCGCATTGTATGGGTGTGTGTTACATTAGATTCACTAGTAGGAGGGAGAAAATCATCACGGGGTGGTGCGCATTGTATGGGTGTGTGTTACATTAGATTCACTAGTAGCAGTGAGAAAAACATCACGGGGTGGTGCGCATTGTATGGGTGTGTGTTACATTAGATTCACTAGTAGGAGTGAGAAAAACATCACGGGGTGGTGCGCATTGTATGGGTGTGTGTTACATTACATTCACTAGTAGCAGTGAGAAAAACATCACGGGGTGGTGCGCATTGTATGGGTGTGTGTTACATTAGATTCACTAGTAGCAGTGAGAAAAACATCACGGGGTGGTGCGCCTTGTATGGGTGTGTGTTACATTACATTCACTAGTAGGAGTGAGAAAAACATCACGGGGTGGTGCGCCTTGTATGGGTGTGTGTTACATTAGATTCACTAGTAGGAGTGAGAAAAACATCACGGGGTGGTGCGCCTTGTAATGGTGTGTGTTACATTAGATTCACTAGTAGGAGTGAGAAAAACATCACGGAGTGGTGCGCATTGTATGGGTGTGTGTTACATTACTTTCACTAGTAGCAGTGAGAAAAACATCACGGGGTGGTGCGCATTGTATGGGTGTGTGTTACATTACATTCACTAGTAGCAGTGAGAAAAACATCACGGGGTGGTGCGCATTGAATGGGTGTGTGTTACATTACATTCACTAGTAGCAGTGAGAAAAACATCACGGGGTGGTGCGCATTGTATGGGTGTGTGTTACATTAGATTCACTAGTAGGAGTGAGAAAAACATCACGGGGTGGTGCGCATTGTATGGGTGTGTGTTACATTACATTCACTAGTAGGAGAAAAACATCACGGGGTGGTGCGCCTTGTATGGGTGTGTGTTACATTACATTCACTAGTAGGAGTGAGAAAAACATCACGGGGTGGTGCGCCTTGTATGGGTGTGTGTTACATTAGATTCACTAGTAGGAGTGAGAAAAACATCACGGGGTGGTGCGCCTTGTATGGGTGTGTGTTACATTAGATGCACTAGTAGGAGGGAGAAAAACATCACGGGGTGGTGCGCATTGTATGGGTGTGTGTTACATTACATTCACTAGTAGCAGTGAGAAAAACATCACGGGGTGGTGCGCCTTGTATGGGTGTGTGTTACATTAGATTCACTAGTAGGAGTGAGAAAAACATCACGGGGTGGTGCGCACTGTATGGGTGTGTGTTACATTAGATTCACTAGTAGGAGTGAGAAAAACATCACGGGGCGGGGCGCACTGTATGGGTGTGTGTTACATTAGATTCACTAGTAGGAGTGAGAAAAACATCACGGGGTGGTGCGCATTGTATGGGTGTGTGTTACATTAGATTCACTAGTAGCAGTGAGAAAAACATCACGGGGTGGTGCGCATTGTATGGGTGTGTGTTACATTAGATTCACTAGTAGCAGTGAGAAAAACATCACGGGGTGGTGTGCATTGTATGGGTGTGTGTTACATTAGATTCACTATTAGCAGTGAGAAAAACATCACGGGGTGGTGCGCATTGTATGGGTGTGTGTTACATTACATTCACTAGTAGCAGTGAGAAAAACATCACGGGGTGGTGCGCCTTGTATGGGTGTGTTTTACATTAGATTCACTAGTAGGAGTGAGAAAAACATGACGGGGTGGTGCGCCTTGTATGGGTGTGTGTTACATTAGATTCACTAGTAGCAGTGAGAAAAACATCACGGGGTGGTGCGCATTGTATGGGTGTGTGTTACATTAGATTCACTAGTAGCAGTGAGAAAAACATCACGGGGTGGTGCGCATTGTATGGGTGTGTGTTACATTACATTCACTAGTAGCAGTGAGAAAAACATCACTGGGTGGTGCGCATTGTATGGGTGTGTGTTACATTACATTCACTAGTAGCAGTGAGAAAAACATCACGGGGTGGTGCGCCTTGTATGGGTGTGTGTTACATTACATTCACTAGTAGCAGTGAGAAAAACATCACGGGGTGGTGCGCATTGTATGGGTGTGTGTTACATTACATTCACTAGTAGCAGTGAGAAAAACATCACGGGGTGGTGCGCATTGTATGGGTGTGTGTTACATTAGATTCACTAGTAGCAGTGAGAAAAACATCACGGGGTGGTGCGCATTGTATGGGTGTGTGTTACATTAGATTCACTAGTAGGAGTGAGAAAAACATCACGGGGTGGTGCGCATTGTATGGGTGTGTGTTACATTAGATTCACTAGTAGCAGTGAGAAAAACATCACGGGGTGGTGCGCATTGTATGGGTGTGTGCTACATTAGATTCACTAGTAGGAGTGAGAAAAACATCACGGGGTGGTGCGCATTGTATGGGTGTGTGTTACATTAGATTCACTAGTAGCAGTGAGAAAAACATCACGGGGTGGTGCGCATTGTATGGGTGTGTGTTACATTACATTCACTAGTAGCAGTGAGAAAAACATCACGGGGCAGAGGCCCCGTCCTTTGTCTGGAGGAGGAAGGGTCCCGGGTTCCGGGGGCACCTCGGCCCGTACCCAGCAGCGCCTGGCCGTCGGTGAGCGGAGGAGGAGCTGCGCGGACCCGGAGCCGCCTGCAGAGGCCCCGTCCTTTGTCTGGAGGAGGAGGGGTCCCGGGTTCCTGGGGCACCTCGGCCCGTACCCAGCCGCGCCTGGCCTTCGGTGAGCGGAGGAGGAGCTGCGCGGACCCGGAGCCGCCTGCAGAGGCCCCGTCCTTTGTCTGGAGGAGGAGGGGTCCCGGGTTCCTGGGGCACCTCGGCCCGTACCCAGCAGCGCCTGGCCATCGGTGTGCGGAGGAGGAGCTGCGCGGACCCGGAGCCGCCTGCAGAGGCCCCTTCCTTTGTCTGGAGGAGGAGGGGTCCCGGGTTCCTGAGGCACCTCGGCCTGAGCCCAGCCGCGCATAGCCATCTGCGTGCAGAGGAGGAGCGGGGTAGATCCGGAGTGCCCGCAGGAGGCCCTTCCTTTGTCTGGAGGTTTGTGGATATCTCTGCAAGCAGGGAGGGATCACAGGCTCCTGAGGCACTGCGGTCTGTGGTGAGTACCCTAACCCGGCTGCGATCCAAGAGCTGTGGATCTACCAAGGGGCAGGTGGGTGCACAGTGTCCCTGAGGCCCAGCTTGTCTGGAACCGCGGAGTTCTGATCAAGCAGAGAAGGGCCATTGGTTCTGCAGGCCCAATGGCCTGGGGTAGAGGGGTGCCAGAGTCTCAGTAGCTGCAAACATAGAAGGGGATTTTCAACAGATCCTGAGGAGGCTTTCAAATAACACTTGAAACACAGAAATATAGGAAAATGACAAAACGAAAGACCAAATTACAACCTCAAACCTCCAGCCCAACTCAGGAAACCCTAGGAGAAGTGTATTTAGAAGAAAATATATCCCATCCTCCTCATATATTAGACACAATAGCTACTGAAGTTGACAAGCAACTCCAGGAAGCTTTAAAGAAATTCAAACTCGAAATAATTTCTCAGATAAAAGAAGAAATGATAAAAGAAATGAAAGAGATTCTAAATATGTCTAAAGAAAACACAGATAAAAAATTGGAGGAATTAAACAAAAAGATAGAATCCCTAGACGAGCAATATAAGAAACAAACAGAATACATAATGCAGATGCACAGAGATATACAGGAAATAAAAAACTCCACTGAAAGTTGTAAAAACCGCCTTAATGAAAGTGAAGACAGAATTTCAGACCTTGAAGACAGGATTGCAGCAAGTGAACAGGAAAGGAAAGATCTTTTAAAAATAACAAGGAATCAGGAAATAACAATTCAACAACTGCAAGATGATGCAAAGAAGAATAACATAAGAATGATAGGGATTAATGAAAAAGAAGGAGACAACATAAAGGATATCAAGAGGATATTTAGAGAAGCAATAGCTGAAAACTTCCCAAGCATGAGATCAGAAACTGACATCAGGATCAGTGAAGCATATAGAACTCCAAATAGTCATAACCAAAATAAAACTACACCCAGACATATAATAATCACCATCCCAGAAATCCAACACAAGAATAGATTATTAAAAGCTGTCAGAGAGAAAAGACAGATCACTTATAAAGGAAAACCTATCAGAATCACAGCAGACTTCTCAGCACAAACAATAAAGTCAAGAAGAGCATGGAGTGAAGTATTCCAGATCCTAAAGCAAAATGATTTCCAACCTAGACTGATATATCCTGCAACACTATCATTTAAAATAGATGGTGAAATACGAAACTTCCATGACAAAGAACAGCTGAAGAACTTCATGAACACCAAACCAACCCTGCAAAAAATATTGAAAGACAGTTTAGATACACAAAGGAAAAAACCACTAAGCAAAGCAAATAATTAAACAGAACCGAAAGATAAAGATGCAACAGCAGAGAGATAAGAATCCTACAATTAAACAACATTTAACAGTAATAACCATTAATGTAAATGGTCTCAATGCACCAATCAAAAGAAACAGACTAGCAGAATGGATCAAGAAACAAAATCCAACCATATGCTGTTTACAGGAAACCCATCTAACCCAGAAGGATACTCACAGACTGAAAGTCAAAGGATGGAAAACAATTCTTCATGCAGCAGGAATCCAAAAAAAGGCAGGAGTAGCCATTCTGTTTGCAGACAACGTGAACTTTAAACCAACAATGACCATAAAGGACAAAGAAGGTCACTACATACTCGTAAGGGGAAAACTCCAAGAGGAAGAGATAACTATCTTAAATATATACGCACCAAACTCCAGAGCGCCCAGTTATATAAAACAATTATTAACAGAAATGAAAACTCAAATTATCAGTAACACAATTGTAACGGGAGACCTTAATACGCCATTGACACCAAGGGACAGATCGACCAGACAGAAAATGAGTAAAGAAATAACAGAACTGAATCATACCTGTGAACAAATGGGTTTGATAGACATATACAGAATGTTCCACCCAACAACATCAGAATACACATTCTTCTCAGCAGTACATGGATCATTTTCTAAAATAGACCATATATTAGCTCATAAAACATATTTAAACAAGTGCAAAAGAGCTGAAATCATCCCTTGCATGTTATCGGATCACAGCGCTCTGAAATTAGAAATTAATGATAAAAGATACCGCAAAAATCCCACAAACACATGGAAACTGAATAACACACTCTTGAGTAATCAGTGGGTCACAGAAGAAATTAAAGAAGAAATCAAACAATACCTAAAAGAAAATGAAAATGCAGATACAACTTACCGGAATCTGTGGGATACAATGAAAGCCGTTCTGAGAGGAAAATTTATTGCACTGAGTTCCCACATCAGGAAAACAGAACGAATACAAATAAATAACTTGATGCTACACCTCAAACAGCTAGAAAAGGAAGAGCAAGTCAAGCCCAAAGCCAAAAGAAGAGAGGAAATTATAAAAATCAGAGCAGAAATCAATGCAATAGAGACTAAGAAAACAATCCAAAGGATCAACAAATCAAAGAGTTGGTTCTTTGAAAGAATAAATAAAATCGATAAGCCCCTAGCCAACCTTATTAAAAAAAGGGAAGAAAAAGCTCAAATTCATGCAATAAGAAATGAAAAAGGAGAAGTCACTACAGACCCAATAGAAATACAGAAGATCATCAACACCTATTTTGAAAACCTCTACTCTCAAAAGTTTGATAACACAGAAGAAATAGACAGTTTCTTAGAAGCATATGAAGTGCCAAAGCTAGATCAAGAGGATGTAAAACTGTTGAATAACCCAATCTCGGTTACTGAAATTGAAAATGTAATTAAGTCCTTACCCACCAAGAAGAGCCCAGGCCCAGATGGATTCACTGCAGAATTCTACAAGAAATACAAAGAAGACCTAATGCCGACACTCCTCAAACTATTCAATGAAATTGAAAGGGAAGCAATCCTGCCTAAGTCATTCCTGGAAGCAAATATCACTCTAGTACCAAAACCTGAGAAAGACCCAACTAAAAAAGAGAACTATAGACCGATCTCCCTAATGAACACAGATGCAAAAATCCTCAATAAAATATTGGCAAATAGGATCCAGCAAATCATCAAGAAGATTATACACCATGACCAAGTGGGATTCATCCCAGGAATGCAAGGATGGTTCAACATACGCAAATCAATAAATGTAATTCACCATATCAATAAAGCCAAAAATAAGAATCACATGATCATTTCTATAGATGCAGAAAAAGCCTTCGATAAGGTCCAACATTTATTCATGATAAAAACTCTACAGAAAATTGGAATAGATGGTCTTTACCTCAATATAATAAAGGCCATTTATGACAAACCAACAGCCAGCATCATACTAAATGGCCAAAAATTGAAAGCCTTTACTTTAAAATCAGGCACAAGACAAGGATGTCCTTTATCACCACTCCTATTTAATATAGTACTGGAAGTACTAGCCAGAGCAATTAGGCAAGAAAGAGAAATAAAAGGGGTAAAGATAGGAAAAGAAGAAGTTAAGTTGTCATTGTTTGCAGATGACATGATACTCTACATAGAAGACCCCCTAAGCTCCATTGAAAGACTCTTAGATACAATAAATAAATTCAGTAATGTGGCTGGATACAAAATCAATACTCAGAAATCAATAGCATTCCTATACACAAACAACAAAACCACAGAGAGGGAAATAAGGGAAACTGGTCTATTCACATTAGCAAGCAAAAAAATGAAATATTTAGGAATTACTCTTACAAAAGAAGTGAAAGACTTATACAGTGAAAACTATATTACACTGAAAAAGGAAATTGAAGATGATCTCAGAAAATGGAAAGACATCCCTTGCTCATGGATAGGAAGAACAAACATTCTGAAGATGGCCATTCTCCCAAAACTCTTATACAGATTCAATGCAATCCCAATAGAAATACCATCAACATACCTTATAGATCTAGAGAAATCACTCCTAAATTTCATCTGGAACCAGAAGAGACCTAGAATCGCAAAAGCAATTCTAAGCAGCAAAGACAAAGCAGGAGGCATCACAATCCCTGACTTGAAATTATACTACAAAGCAACAGTAGTAAAATCAACATGGTATTGGAATCAAAACAGAGCTGAAGATCAATGGAATAGATTAGAAGATACAACCACAACTACAAACACACTCAACCACCTTATCTTCGATAAAGGAGCCAAGCAGGTTCACTGGAAGAACGACAGTCTCTTTAATAAATGGTGCTGGAAAAACTGGCTCTCCATTTGCCGAAAACTAAAGCTAGACCCATGTCTATCACCATGTACTAAATTAAAATCTAAATGGGTCAAAGATCTGAATATTAAAACAGAAACGCTAAATCTATTGGAAGACAAATTGGGTAGAAACCTTGGAGGCATAGGAGTAGGTAGAGAATTCATGAATAGGACTCAAACTGCACGGGAAATACTTCCCAGAATCAATAACTGGGACCTCTTCTTATTAAAAAGTTTTTGCATGTCAAAAGAAATCTCCAGCATAGTGAAAAGAAAACCCACAAACTGGGAAAAGATTTTAGTGAACTCTCTCTCAGACAAGGGCCTCTTGTCTAAAACATATAAAGAATTAAAAAAACTCAGACCTTCAAAATTCAAAGATCCAATCCAAAAATGGGCATCTGAGATGAATACGCAATTCTCAGATGAAGAAATGCAAATGGCAAATAAATACATGAAAAAATGCTCATCATCATTGGCCATTAGAGAAATGCAAATTAAAACCACACTGAGATACCATCTCACTCCTGAAAGAATGGCCAGGATCAAGAAAACCAACAACAACAAATGCTGGAGAGGCTGTGGGGAAAAAGGAACTCTCCTGCACTGTTGGTGGGAGTGTAGACTGGTACAGCCTTTGTGGAGATCTGTCTGGAGGTTTCTCAAAAAGTTGGGATTGGAAATCCCATTTATTCCAGCTATTCCACTTCTAGGCATATTCCCAGAAGAACTGAAAGCATCATACCACAGGGATATATGTGCACCTATGTTTATAGCAGCACAATTTGTAATCGCCAGATCTTGGAAACAACCCAAGTGTCCATCAACTGAGGAATGGATAAAAAAGTTGTGGTATTTCTATACAATGGAGTATTATTCAGCTATAAAGAAGGATTGCATTGAGATATTTATCAATAAATGGGCGCAGCTTGAGACCATACTCATAAGTGAAATAAATCAATCTCGCATGTATGAATACCGAATAGTTTCCCTAATGTAAGTAATGATTCAAATATATAAAAATATGTGATAATCATGATTCCCCATTATGTGGCCTTGAAGCCTTATAAAATTTTCACTTATTAATTAGAAAGGCTTTACTCTGGGCTTTTTGATATGGAAATATTTGAAGCTATAGTATATGAAGTTTTATCCAAATATTTTAAGGAAAAAGACAGACACTATGGTAACTACTATTCTTTAAAAAAAATTATTTAGCTATTTCTTATGTTTATTTTAATTAAGGGAAAAACTTAAAAAATTAGGATATATAGTAGTAACTCTTTTTGATCTCCTATTAACTTGTTTTGAAGTCCTGTAATACTCCCAAGATCTTGTTTTGACTGATTAGACTCTGTTCCATTCTGTGCGACAGTAGCAAGTTTGAAGGTATAGGCAACTAATTTGAAGGCAATAAGATTCACAAAGATGCCCATTCTGGTTTGACTATTGTCTCCTTTGGAAGTCCTGCAATGTTCACAATGCCTAAGTTTTATTGGTCTTGTTCTCCACTGTTTTGTCCAACTTTATAATATCTAATGAGATAGACAATTCCTTTTAAGGAAACAAGAGACAATGTTGATAACCACTGTTGATGACCTTGTACTCTGTTCTACATCATGTACTATGTCTATCCTTGGTTTGGACTTACAGCTTTGTTTTGCCATATTTGACTTTATTATCTCCCCCCCAAGAGAGTAATGAGAACTGAGGAGTAATAAAATCCAAAATGTGTAAATTTTGTTATAAAAAAGAGAGGGAGGGAAAAAAAAAAAGAGCTCTAACGGATATAACAACAAGTGTGTTTAGGGATGTTAAATAGCTGACTATATTAATGTTTTTGGATCATTGAACACAGCTGTTTGCAGTCTCTCCGTTTGAATGTCTACTTTGTATTCTTTGATACTGTGATTTGAGCAACTATTTCCAAGATGATATTATGTAATCTATTAACAGGTGATTTCTTACTGTTATGTTTATTTTTTTTTGTAGTTCTGTATTATGTGTAACCTTACACTGCTTTGTCTTGTTTTGTGTTTTTCTCTTTTTCCTCTTAAATAAAAAAAAAAAAAAAAAAAAAAAAAAAAAAAAAAAAGAAAAACATCACGGGGTGGTGCGCATTGTATGGGTGTGTGTTACATTACATTCACTAGTAGCAGTGAGAAAAACATCACGGGGTGGTGCGCATTGTATGAGTGTGTGTTACATTACATTCACTAGTAGCAGTGAGAAAAACATCACGGGGTGGTGCGCATTGTATGGGTGTGTGTTACATTACATTCACTAGTAGCAGTGAGAAAAACATCACGGGGTGGTGCGCATTGTATGGGTGTGTGTTACATTACATTCACTAGTAGCCGTGAGAAAAACATCACGGGGTGGTGCGCATTGTATGGGTGTGTGTTACATTAGATTCACTAGTAGCAGTGAGAAAAACATCACGTGGTGGTGCGCATTGTATGGGTGTGTGTTACATTAGATTCACTAGTAGCAGTGAGAAAAACATCACGGGGTGGTGCGCATTGTATGGGTGTGTGTTACATTACATTCATTAGTAGCAGTGAGAAAAACATCACGGGGTGGTGCGCATTGTATGGGTGTGTGTTACATTACATTCACTAGTAGCAGTGAGAAAAACATCACGGGGTGGTGCGCATTGTATGGGTGTGTGTTACATTAGATTCACTAGTAGCAGTGAGAAAAACATCACGGGGTGGTGCGCATTGTATGGGTGTGTGTTACATTACATTCACTAGTAGCAGTGAGAAAAACATCACTGGGTGGTGCGCATTGTATGGGTGTGTGTTACATTACATTCACTAGTAGCAGTGAGAAAAACATCACGGGGTGGTGCGCCTTGTATGGGTGTGTGTTACATTACATTCACTAGTAGCAGTGAGAAAAACATCACGGGGTGGTGCGCATTGTATGGGTGTGTGTTACATTACATTCACTAGTAGCAGTGAGAAAAACATCACGGGGTGGTGCGCATTGTATGGGTGTGTGTTACATTAGATTCACTAGTAGCAGTGAGAAAAACATTACGGGGTGGTGCGCATTGTATGGGTGTGTGTTACATTAGATTCACTAGTAGGAGTGAGAAAAACATCACGGGGTGGTGCGCATTGTATGGGTGTGTGTTACATTAGATTCACTAGTAGCAGTGAGAAAAACATCACGGGGTGGTGCGCATTGTATGGGTGTGTGCTACATTAGATTCACTAGTAGGAGTGAGAAAAACATCACGGGGTGGTGCGCATTGTATGGGTGTGTGTTACATTAGATTCACTAGTAGCAGTGAGAAAAACATCACGGGGTGGTGCGCATTGTATGGGTGTGTGTTACATTACATTCACTAGAAGCAGTGAGAAAAACATCACGGGGTGGTGCGCATTGTATGGGTGTGTGTTACATTACATTCACTAGTAGCAGTGAGAAAAACATCACGGGGTGGTGCGCATTGTATGGGTGTGTGTTACATTACATTCACTAGTAGCAGTGAGAAAAACATCACGGGGTGGTGCGCATTGTATGGGTGTGTGTTACATTACATTCACTAGTAGCAGTGAGAAAAACATCACGGGGTGGTGCGCATTGTATGGGTGTGTGTTACATTACATTCACTAGTAGCAGTGAGAAAAACATCACGGGGTGGTGCGCATTGTATGGGTGTGTGTTACATTAGATTCACTAGTAGCAGTGAGAAAAACATCACGTGGTGGTGCGCATTGTATGGGTGTGTGTTACATTAGATTCACTAGTAGCAGTGAGAAAAACATCACGGGGTGGTGCGCATTGTATGGGTGTGTGTTACAGTAGATTCACTAGTAGCAGTGAGAAAAACATCACGGGGTGGTGCGCATTGTATGGGTGTGTGTTACATTACATTCACTAGTAGCAGTGAGAAAAACATCACGGGGTGGTGCGCATTGTATGGGTGTGTGTTACATTACATTCACTAGTAGCAGTGAGAAAAACATCACGGGGTGGTGCGCATTGTATGGGTGTGTGTTACATTACATTCACTAGTAGCAGTGAGAAAAACATCACGGGGTGGTGCGCATTGTATGGGTGTGTGTTACATTACATTCACTAGTAGCAGTGAGAAAAACATCACGGGGTGGTGCGCATTGTATGGGTGTGTGTTACATTAGATTCACTAGTAGGAGTGAGAAAAACATCACGGGGTGGTGCGCATTGTATGGGTGTGTGTTACATTAGATTCACTAGTAGCAGTGAGAAAAACATCACGGGGTGGTGCGCATTGTATGGGTGTGTGTTACATTAGACTCACTAGTAGGAGTGAGAAAAACATCACGGGGAGTTGCGCATTGTATGGGTGTGTGTTACATTAGATTCACTAGTAGGAGTGAGAAAAACATCACGGGGTGGTGCGCATTGTATGGATGTGTGTCACATTAGATTCACTAGTAGGAGTGAGAAAAACATCACGGGGTGGTGCGCATTGTATGGGTGTGTGTTACATTAGATTCACTAGTAGGAGGGAGAAAAACATCACGGGGTGGTGCGCATTGTATGGGTGTGTGTTACATTAGATTCACTAGTAGGAGTGAGAAAAACATCACGGGGTGGTGCGCCTTGTATGGGTGTGTGTTACATTAGATTCACTAGTAGGAGTGAGAAAAACATCACGGGGTGGTGCGCCTTGTATGGGTGTGTGTTACATTAGATTCACTAGTAGGAGGGAGAAAAACATCACGGGGTGGTGCGCATTGTATGGGTGTGTGTTACATTAGATTCACTAGTAGCAGTGAGAAAAACATCACGGGGTGGTGCGCATTGTATGGGTGTGTGTTACATTACATTCACTAGTAGGAGTGAGAAAATCATCACGGGGTGGTGCGCATTGTATGGGTGTGTGTTACATTACATTCACTAGTAGCAGTGAGAAAAACATCACGGGGTGGTGCGCATTGTATGGGTGTATGTTACATTAGATTCACTAGTAGCAGTGAGAAAAACATCACGGGGTGGTGCGCATTGTATGGGTGTGTGTTACATTACATTCACTAGTAGGAGTGAGAAAAACATCACGGGGTGGTGCGCATTGTATGGGTGTGTGTTACATTACATTCACTAGTAGGAGTGAGAAAACATCACGGGGTGGTGCGCCTTGTATGTGTGTGTGTTACATTAGATTCACTGGTAGGAGTGAGAAAAACATCACGGGGTGGTGCGCACTGTATGGGTGTGTGTTACATTAGATTCACTAGTAGGAGTGAGAAAAACATCACGGGTGGTGCTCATTGTATGGGTGTGTGTTACATTAGATTCACTAGTAGCAGTGAGAAAAACATCACATGGTGGTGCGCATTGTATGGGTGTGTGTTACATTAGATTCACTAGTAGCAGTGAGAAAAACATCACGGGGTGGTGCGCATTGTATGGGTGTGTGTTACATTAGATTCACTAGTAGCAGTGAGAAAAACATCACGGGGTGGTGCGCATTGTATGGGTGTGTGTTACATTAGATTCACTAGTAGCAGTGAGAAAAACATCACGGGGTGGTGCGCATTGTATGGGTGTGTGTTACATTAGATTCACTAGTAGCAGTGAGAAAAACATCACGGGGTGGTGCGCATTGTATGGGTGTGTGTTACATTACATTCACTAGTAGCAGTGAGAAAAACATCACGGGGTGGTGCGCATTGTATGGGTGTGTGTTACATTACATTCACTAGTAGCAGTGAGAAAAACATCACGGGGTGGTGCGCATTGTATGGGTGTGTGTTACATTACATTCACTAGTAGCAGTGAGAAAAACATCACGGGGTGGTGCGCATTGTATGGGTGTGTGTTACATTAGATTCACTAGTAGCAGTGAGAAAAACATCACGGGGTGGTGCGCATTGTATGGGTGTGTGTTACATTAGATTCACTAGTAGCAGTGAGAAAAACATCACGGGGTGGTGCGCATTGTATGGGTGTGTGCTACATTAGATTCACTAGTAGGAGTGAGAAAAACATCACGGGGAGTTGCGCATTGTATGGGTGTGTGTTACATTAGATTCACTAGTAGGAGTGAGAAAAACATCACGGGGTGGTGCTCATTGTATGGGTGTGTGTTACATTACATTCACTAGTAGCAGTGAGAAAAACATCACGGGGTGGTGCGCATTGTATGGGTGTGTGTTACATTAGATTCACTAGTAGCAGTGAGAAAAACATCACGGGGTGGTGCGCATTGTATGGGTGTGTGTTACATTAGATTCACTAGTAGCAGTGAGAAAAACATCACGGGGTGGTGCGCATTGTATGGGTGTGTGTTACATTACATTCACTAGTAGGAGTGAGAAAAACATCACGGGGTGGTGCGCCTTGTATGGGTGTGTGTTACATTACATTCACTAGTAGGAGTGAGAAAAACATCACGGGGTGGTGCGCCTTGTATGGGTGTGTGTTACATTAGATTCACTAGTAGGAGTGAGAAAAACATCACGGGGTGGTGCGCCTTGTATGGGTGTGTGTTACATTAGATTCACTAGTAGGAGTGAGAAAAACATCACGGGGTGGTGCGCACTGTATGGGTGTGTGTTACATTAGATTCACTAGTAGCAGTGAGAAAAACATCACGGGGTGGTGCGCATTGTATGGGTGTGTGTTACATTAGATTCACTAGTAGCAGTGAGAAAAACATCACGGGGTGGTGCGCATTGTATGGGTGTGTGTTACATTAGATTCACTAGTAGCAGTGAGAAAAACATCACGGGGTGGTGTGCATTGTATGGGTGTGTGTTACATTAGATTCACTAGTAGCAGTGAGAAAAACATCACGGGGTGGTGCGCATTGTATGGGTGTGTGTTACATTACATTCACTAGTAGCAGTGAGAAAAACATCACGGGGTGGTGCGCATTCTATGGGTGTGTGTTACATTACATTCACTAATAGCAGTGAGAAAAACATCACGGGGTGGTGCGCATTGTATGGGTGTGTGTTACATTAGATTCACTAGTAGCAGTGAGAAAAACATCACGGGGTGGTGCGCATTGTATGGGTGTGTGTTACATTACATTCACTAGTAGGAGTGAGAAAAACATCACGGGGTGGTGCGCATTGTATGGGTGTGTGTTACATTACATTCACTAGTAGGAGTGAGAAAAACATCACGGGGTGGTGCGCCTTGTATGGGTGTGTGTTACATTAGATTCACTAGTAGGAGTGAGAAAAACATCACGGGGTGGTGCGCCTTGTATGGGTGTGTGTTACATTAGATTCACTAGTAGGAGTGAGAAAAACATCACGGGGTGGTGCGCACTGTATGGGTGTGTGTTACATTAGATTCACTAGTAGGAGTGAGAAAAACATCACGGGGTGGTGCGCACTGTATGGGTGTGTGTTACATTAGATTCACTAGTAGCAGTGAGAAAAACATCACGGGGTGGTGCGCATTGTATGGGTGTGTGTTACATTAGATTCACTAGTAGCAGTGAGAAAAACATCACGGGGTGGTGCGCATTTTATGGGTGTGTGTTACATTAGATTCACTAGTAGCAGTGAGAAAAACATCACGGGGTGGTGCGCATTTTATGGGTGTGTGTTACATTACATTCACTAGTAGCAGTGAGAAAAACATCACGGGGTGGTGCGCATTTTATGGGTGTGTGTTACATTAGATTCACTAGTAGCAGTGAGAAAAACATCACGGGGTGGTGCGCATTCTATGGGTGTGTGTTACATTACATTCACTAGTAGCAGTGAGAAAAACATCACGGGGTGGTGCGCATTGTATGGGTGTGTGTTACATTACATTCACTAGTAGCAGTGAGAAAAACATCACGGGGTGGTGCGCATTGTATGGGTGTGTGTTACATTAGATTCACTAGTAGCAGTGAGAAAAACATCACGGGGTGGTGCGCATTGTATGGGGGTGTGTTACATTAGATTCACTAGTAGCAGTGAGAAAAACATCACGGGGTGGTGCGCATTGTATGGGTGTGTGCTACATTAGATTCACTAGTAGGAGTGAGAAAAACATCACGGGGAGTTGCGCATTGTATGGGTGTGTGTCACATTAGATTCACTAGTAGGAGTGAGAAAAACATCACGGGGTGGTGCGCATTGTATGGGTGTGTGTCACATTAGATTCACTAGTAGGAGTGAGAAAAACATCACGGGGTGGTGCGCATTGTATGGGTGTGTGTCACATTAGATTCACTAGTAGGAGTGAGAAAAACATCACGGGGTGGTGCGCCTTGTATGGGTGTGTGTTACATTAGATTCACTAGTAGGAGTGAGAAAAACATCACGGGGTGGTGCGCCTTGTATGGGTGTGTGTTACATTAGATTCACTAGTAGGAGTGAGAAAAACATCACGGGGTGGTGCGCACTGTATGGGTGTGTGTTACATTAGATTCACTAATAGGTGTGAGAAAAACATCACGGGGTGGTGTGCACTGTATGGGTGTGTGTTACATTATATTCACTAGTAGCAGTGAGAAAAACATCACGGGGTGGTGCGCATTTTATGGGTGTGTGTTACATTAGATTCACTAGTAGCAGTGAGAAAAACATCACGGGGTGGTGCGCATTGTATGGGTGTGTGTTACATTAGATTCACTAGTAGCAGTGAGAAAAACATCACGGGGTGGTGCGTATTGTATGGGTGTGTGTTACATTAGATTCACTAGTAGGAGTGAGAAAAACATCACGGGGTGGTGCGCATTGTATGGGTGTGTGTTACATTAGATTCACTAGTAGCAGTGAGAAAAACATCACGGGGTGGTGCGCATTGTATGGGTGTGTGTTACATTACATTCATTAGTAGCAGTGAGAAAAACATCACGGGGTGGTGCGCATTGTATGGGTGTGTGTTACATTAGATTCAGTAGTAGCAGTGAGAAAAACATCACGGGGTGGTGCGCATTGTATGGGTGTGTGTTACATTAGATTCACTAGTAGCAGTGAGAAAAACATCACGGTGTGGTGCGCATTGTATGGGTGTGTGTTACATTAGATTCACTAGTAGCAGTGAGAAAAACATCACGGGGTGGTGCGCATTGTATGGGTGTGTGTTACATTAGATTCACTAGTAGCAGTGAGAAAAACATCACGGGGTGGTGCGCATTGTATGGGTGTGTGCTACATTAGATTCACTAGTAGGAGTGAGAAAAACATCACGGGGAGTTGCGCATTGTATGGGTGTGTGTTACATTAGATTCACTAGTAGGAGTGAGAAAAACATCACGGGGTGGTGCGCATTGTATGGGGGTGTGTCACATTAGATTCACTAGTAGGAGTGAGAAAAACATCACGGGGTGGAGCGCATTGTATGGGTGTGTGTTACATTAGATTCACTAGTAGGAGGGAGAAAATCATCACGGGGTGGTGCGCATTGTATGGGTGTGTGTTACATTAGATTCACTAGTAGCAGTGAGAAAAACATCACGGGGTGGTGCGCATTGTATGGGTGTGTGTCACATTAGATTCACTAGTAGGAGTGAGAAAAACATCACGGGGTGGTGCGCCTTGTATGGGTGTGTGTTACATTAGATTCACTAGTAGGAGTGAGAAAAACATCACGGGGTGGTGCGCCTTGTATGGGTGTGTGTTACATTAGATTCACTAGTAGGAGTGAGAAAAACATCACGGGGTGGTGCGCACTGTATGGGTGTGTGTTACATTAGATTCACTAATAGGTGTGAGAAAAACATCACGGGGTGGTGCGCACTGTATGGGTGTGTGTTACATTATATTCACTAGTAGCAGTGAGAAAAACATCACGGGGTGGTGCGCATTTTATGGGTGTGTGTTACATTAGATTCACTAGTAGCAGTGAGAAAAACATCACGGGGTGGTGCGCATTGTATGGGTGTGTGTTACATTAGATTCACTAGTAGCAGTGAGAAAAACATCACGGGGTGGTGCGTATTGTATGGGTGTGTGTTACATTAGATTCACTAGTAGGAGTGAGAAAAACATCACGGGGTGGTGCGCATTGTATGGGTGTGTGTTACATTAGATTCACTAGTAGCAGTGAGAAAAACATCACGGGGTGGTGCGCATTGTATGGGTGTGTGTTACATTACATTCATTAGTAGCAGTGAGAAAAACATCACGGGGTGGTGCGCATTGTATGGGTGTGTGTTACATTAGATTCAGTAGTAGCAGTGAGAAAAACATCACGGGGTGGTGCGCATTGTATGGGTGTGTGTTACATTAGATTCACTAGTAGCAGTGAGAAAAACATCACGGTGTGGTGCGCATTGTATGGGTGTGTGTTACATTAGATTCACTAGTAGCAGTGAGAAAAACATCACGGGGTGGTGCGCATTGTATGGGTGTGTGTTACATTAGATTCACTAGTAGCAGTGAGAAAAACATCACGGGGTGGTGCGCATTGTATGGGTGTGTGCTACATTAGATTCACTAGTAGGAGTGAGAAAAACATCACGGGGAGTTGCGCATTGTATGGGTGTGTGTTACATTAGATTCACTAGTAGGAGTGAGAAAAACATCACGGGGTGGTGCGCATTGTATGGGGGTGTGTCACATTAGATTCACTAGTAGGAGTGAGAAAAACATCACGGGGTGGAGCGCATTGTATGGGTGTGTGTTACATTAGATTCACTAGTAGGAGGGAGAAAATCATCACGGGGTGGTGCGCATTGTATGGGTGTGTGTTACATTAGATTCACTAGTAGCAGTGAGAAAAACATCACGGGGTGGTGTGCATTGTATGGGTGTGTGTTACATTAGATTCACTAGTAGGAGTGAGAAAAACATCACGGGGTGGTGCGCATTGTATGGGTGTGTGTTACATTACATTCACTAGTAGCAGTGAGAAAAACATCACGGGGTGGTGCGCATTGTATGGGTGTGTGTTACATTAGATTCACTAGTAGCAGTGAGAAAAACATCACGGGGTGGTGCGCCTTGTATGGGTGTGTGTTACATTACATTCACTAGTAGGAGTGAGAAAAACATCACGGGGTGGTGCGCCTTGTATGGGTGTGTGTTACATTACATTCACTAGTAGGAGTGAGAAAAACATCACGGGGTGGTGCGCCTTGTATGGGTGTGTGTTACATTAGATTCACTAGTAGGAGTGAGAAAAACATCACGGGGTGGTGCGCCTTGTAATGGTGTGTGTTACATTAGATTCACTAGTAGGAGTGAGAAAAACATCACGGAGTGGTGCGCATTGTATGGGTGTGTGTTACATTACTTTCACTAGTAGCAGTGAGAAAAACATCACGGGGTGGTGCGCATTGTATGGGTGTGTGTTACATTACATTCACTAGTAGCAGTGAGAAAAACATCACGGGGTGGTGCGCATTGTATGGGTGTGTGTTACATTACATTCACTAGTAGCAGTGAGAAAAACATCACGGGGTGGTGCGCATTGAATGGGTGTGTGTTACATTACATTCACTAGTAGCAGTGAGAAAAACATCACGGGGTGGTGCGCATTTTATGGGTGTGTGTTACATTAGATTCACTAGTAGGAGTGAGAAAAACATCACGGGGTGGTGCGCATTGTATGGGTGTGTGTTACATTACATTCACTAGTAGGAGAAAAACATCACGGGGTGGTGCGCCTTGTATGGGTGTGTGTTACATTACATTCACTAGTAGGAGTGAGAAAAACATCACGGGGTGGTGCGCCTTGTATGGGTGTGTGTTACATTAGATTCACTAGTAGGAGTGAGAAAAACATCACGGGGTGGTGCGCCTTGTATGGGTGTGTGTTACATTAGATGCACTAGTAGGAGGGAGAAAAACATCACGGGGTGGTGCGCATTGTATGGGTGTGTGTTACATTACATTCACTAATAGCAGTGAGAAAAACATCACGGGGTGGTGCGCCTTGTATGGGTGTGTGTTACATTAGATTCACTAGTAGGAGTGAGAAAAACATCACGGGGTGGTGCGCACTGTATGGGTGTGTGTTACATTAGATTCACTAGTAGGAGTGAGAAAAACATCACGGGGTGGTGCGCATTGTATGGGTGTGTGTTACATTAGATTCACTAGTAGCAGTGAGAAAAACATCACGGGGTGGTGCGCATTGTATGGGTGTGTGTTACATTACATTCATTAGTAGCAGTGAGAAAAACATCACGGGGTGGTGCGCATTGTATGGGTGTGTGTTACATTACATTCACTAGTAGCAGTGAGAAAAACATCACGGGGTGGTGCGCATTGTATGGGTGTGTGTTACATTAGATTCACTAGTAGCAGTGAGAAAAACATCACGGTGTGGTGCGCATTGTATGGGTGTGTGTTACATTAGATTCACTAGTAGCAGTGAGAAAAACATCACGGGGTGGTGCGCATTGTATGGGTGTGTGTTACATTAGATTCACTAGTAGCAGTGAGAAAAACATCACGGGGTGGTGCGCATTGTATGGGTGTGTGCTACATTAGATTCACTAGTAGGAGTGAGAAAAACATCACGGGGAGTTGCGCATTGTATGGGTGTGTGTTACATTAGATTCACTAGTAGGAGTGAGAAAAACATCACGGGGTGGTGCGCATTGTATGGGTGTGTGTCACATTAGATTCACTAGTAGGAGTGAGAAAAACATCACGGGGTGGAGCGCATTGTATGGGTGTGTGTTACATTAGATTCACTAGTAGGAGGGAGAAAATCATCACGGGGTGGTGCGCATTGTATGGGTGTGTGTTACATTAGATTCACTAGTAGCAGTGAGAAAAACATCACGGGGTGGTGCGCATTGTATGGGTGTGTTTTACATTAGATTCACTAGTAGGAGTGAGAAAAACATCACGGGGTGGTGCGCATTGTATGGGTGTGTGTTACATTACATTCACTAGTAGCAGTGAGAAAAACATCACGGGGTGGTGCGCATTGTATGGGTGTGTGTTATATTAGATTCACTAGTAGCAGTGAGAAAAACATCACGGGGTGGTGCGCCTTGTATGGGTGTGTGTTACATTACATTCACTAGTAGGAGTGAGAAAAACATCACGGGGTGGTGCGCCTTGTATGGGTGTGTGTTACATTACATTCACTAGTAGGAGTGAGAAAAACATCACGGGGTGGTGCGCCTTGTATGGGTGTGTGTTACATTAGATTCACTAGTAGGAGTGAGAAAAACATCACGGGGTGGTGCGCCTTGTAATGGTGTGTGTTACATTAGATTCACTAGTAGGAGTGAGAAAAACATCACGGAGTGGTGCGCATTGTATGGGTGTGTGTTACATTACTTTCACTAGTAGCAGTGAGAAAAACATCACGGGGTGGTGCGCATTGTATGGGTGTGTGTTACATTACATTCACTAGTAGCAGTGAGAAAAACATCACGGGGTGGTGCGCATTGTATGGGTGTGTGTTACATTACATTCACTAGTAGCAGTGAGAAAAACATCACGGGGTGGTGCGCATTGAATGGGTGTGTGTTACATTACATTCACTAGTAGCAGTGAGAAAAACATCACGGGGTGGTGCGCATTTTATGGGTGTGTGTTACATTAGATTCACTAGTAGGAGTGAGAAAAACATCACGGGGTGGTGCGCATTGTATGGGTGTGTGTTACATTACATTCACTAGTAGGAGAAAAACATCACGGGGTGGTGCGCCTTGTATGGGTGTGTGTTACATTACATTCACTAGTAGGAGTGAGAAAAACATCACGGGGTGGTGCGCCTTGTATGGGTGTGTGTTACATTAGATTCACTAGTAGGAGTGAGAAAAACATCACGGGGTGGTGCGCCTTGTATGGGTGTGTGTTACATTAGATGCACTAGTAGGAGGGAGAAAAACATCACGGGGTGGTGCGCATTGTATGGGTGTGTGTTACATTACATTCACTAATAGCAGTGAGAAAAACATCACGGGGTGGTGCGCCTTGTATGGGTGTGTGTTACATTAGATTCACTAGTAGGAGTGAGAAAAACATCACGGGGTGGTGCGCACTGTATGGGTGTGTGTTACATTAGATTCACTAGTAGGAGTGAGAAAAACATCACGGGGTGGTGCGCATTGTATGGGTGTGTGTTACATTAGATTCACTAGTAGCAGTGAGAAAAACATCACGGGGTGGTGCGCATTGTATGGGTGTGTGTTACATTACATTCATTAGTAGCAGTGAGAAAAACATCACGGGGTGGTGCGCATTGTATGGGTGTGTGTTACATTACATTCACTAGTAGCAGTGAGAAAAACATCACGGGGTGGTGCGCATTGTATGGGTGTGTGTTACATTAGATTCACTAGTAGCAGTGAGAAAAACATCACGGTGTGGTGCGCATTGTATGGGTGTGTGTTACATTAGATTCACTAGTAGCAGTGAGAAAAACATCACGGGGTGGTGCGCATTGTATGGGTGTGTGTTACATTAGATTCACTAGTAGCAGTGAGAAAAACATCACGGGGTGGTGCGCATTGTATGGGTGTGTGCTACATTAGATTCACTAGTAGGAGTGAGAAAAACATCACGGGGAGTTGCGCATTGTATGGGTGTGTGTTACATTAGATTCACTAGTAGGAGTGAGAAAAACATCACGGGGTGGTGCGCATTGTATGGGTGTGTGTCACATTAGATTCACTAGTAGGAGTGAGAAAAACATCACGGGGTGGAGCGCATTGTATGGGTGTGTGTTACATTAGATTCACTAGTAGGAGGGAGAAAATCATCACGGGGTGGTGCGCATTGTATGGGTGTGTGTTACATTAGATTCACTAGTAGCAGTGAGAAAAACATCACGGGGTGGTGCGCATTGTATGGGTGTGTTTTACATTAGATTCACTAGTAGGAGTGAGAAAAACATCACGGGGTGGTGCGCATTGTATGGGTGTGTGTTACATTACATTCACTAGTAGCAGTGAGAAAAACATCACGGGGTGGTGCGCATTGTATGGGTGTGTGTTACATTAGATTCACTAGTAGCAGTGAGAAAAACATCACGGGGTGGTGCGCCTTGTATGGGTGTGTGTTACATTACATTCACTAGTAGGAGTGAGAAAAACATCACGGGGTGGTGCGCCTTGTATGGGTGTGTGTTACATTACATTCACTAGTAGGAGTGAGAAAAACATCACGGGGTGGTGCGCCTTGTATGGGTGTGTGTTACATTAGATTCACTAGTAGGAGTGAGAAAAACATCACGGGGTGGTGCGCCTTGTAATGGTGTGTGTTACATTAGATTCACTAGTAGGAGTGAGAAAAACATCACGGAGTGGTGCGCATTGTATGGGTGTGTGTTACATTACTTTCACTAGTAGCAGTGAGAAAAACATCACGGGGTGGTGCGCATTGTATGGGTGTGTGTTACATTACATTCACTAGTAGCAGTGAGAAAAACATCACGGGGTGGTGCGCATTGTATGGGTGTGTGTTACATTACATTCACTAGTAGCAGTGAGAAAAACATCACGGGGTGGTGCGCATTGAATGGGTGTGTGTTACATTACATTCACTAGTAGCAGTGAGAAAAACATCACGGGGTGGTGCGCATTTTATGGGTGTGTGTTACATTAGATTCACTAGTAGGAGTGAGAAAAACATCACGGGGTGGTGCGCATTGTATGGGTGTGTGTTACATTACATTCACTAGTAGGAGAAAAACATCACGGGGTGGTGCGCCTTGTATGGGTGTGTGTTACATTACATTCACTAGTAGGAGTGAGAAAAACATCACGGGGTGGTGCGCCTTGTATGGGTGTGTGTTACATTAGATTCACTAGTAGGAGTGAGAAAAACATCACGGGGTGGTGCGCCTTGTATGGGTGTGTGTTACATTAGATGCACTAGTAGGAGGGAGAAAAACATCACGGGGTGGTGCGCATTGTATGGGTGTGTGTTACATTACATTCACTAGTAGCAGTGAGAAAAACATCACGGGGTGGTGCGCCTTGTATGGGTGTGTGTTACATTAGATTCACTAGTAGGAGTGAGAAAAACATCACGGGGTGGTGCGCACTGTATGGGTGTGTGTTACATTAGATTCACTAGTAGGAGTGAGAAAAACATCACGGGGTGGTGCGCATTGTATGGGTGTGTGTTACATTAGATTCACTAGTAGCAGTGAGAAAAACATCACGGGGTGGTGCGCATTGTATGGGTGTGTGTTACATTACATTCATTAGTAGCAGTGAGAAAAACATCACGGGGTGGTGCGCATTGTATGGGTGTGTGTTACATTACATTCACTAGTAGCAGTGAGAAAAACATCACGGGGTGGTGCGCATTGTATGGGTGTGTGTTACATTAGATTCACTAGTAGCAGTGAGAAAAACATCACGGTGTGGTGCGCATTGTATGGGTGTGTGTTACATTAGATTCACTAGTAGCAGTGAGAAAAACATCACGGGGTGGTGCGCCTTGTATGGGTGTGTGTTACATTACATTCACTAGTAGGAGTGAGAAAAACATCACGGGGTGGTGCGCCTTGTATGGGTGTGTGTTACATTACATTCACTAGTAGGAGTGAGAAAAACATCACGGGGTGGTGCGCCTTGTATGGGTGTGTGTTACATTAGATTCACTAGTAGGAGTGAGAAAAACATCACGGGGTGGTGCGCCTTGTAATGGTGTGTGTTACATTAGATTCACTAGTAGGAGTGAGAAAAACATCACGGAGTGGTGCGCATTGTATGGGTGTGTGTTACATTACTTTCACTAGTAGCAGTGAGAAAAACATCACGGGGTGGTGCGCATTGTATGGGTGTGTGTTACATTACATTCACTAGTAGCAGTGAGAAAAACATCACGGGGTGGTGCGCATTGTATGGGTGTGTGTTACATTACATTCACTAGTAGCAGTGAGAAAAACATCACGGGGTGGTGCGCATTGAATGGGTGTGTGTTACATTACATTCACTAGTAGCAGTGAGAAAAACATCACGGAGTGGTGCGCATTTTATGGGTGTGTGTTACATTAGATTCACTAGTAGGAGTGAGAAAAACATCACGGGGTGGTGCGCATTGTATGGGTGTGTGTTACATTACATTCACTAGTAGGAGAAAAACATCACGGGGTGGTGCGCCTTGTATGGGTGTGTGTTACATTACATTCACTAGTAGGAGTGAGAAAAACATCACGGGGTGGTTCGCCTTGTATGGGTGTGTGTTACATTAGATTAACTAGTAGGAGTGAGAAAAACATCACGGGGTGGTGCGCCTTGTATGGGTGTGTGTTACATTAGATGCACTAGTAGGAGGGAGAAAAACATCACGGGGTGGTGCGCATTGTATGGGTGTGTGTTACATTACATTCACTAGTAGCAGTGAGAAAAACATCACGGGGTGGTGCGCCTTGTATGGGTGTGTGTTACATTAGATTCACTAGTAGGAGTGAGAAAAACATCACGGGGTGGTGCGCACTGTATGGGTGTGTGTTACATTAGATTCACTAATAGGTGTGAGAAAAACATCACGGGGTGGTGCGCACTGTATGGGTGTGTGTTACATTAGATTCACTAGTAGCAGTGAGAAAAACATCACGGGGTGGTACGCATTTTATGGGTGTGTGTTACATTAGATTCACTAGTAGCAGTGAGAAAAACATCACGGGGTGGTGCGCATTGTATGGGTGTGTGTTACATTAGATTCACTAGTAGCAGTGAGAAAAACATCACGGGGTGGTGCGCATTGTATGGGTGTGTGTTACATTAGATTCACTAGTAGCAGTGAGAAAAACATCACGGGGTGGTGCGCATTTTATGGGTGTGTGTTACATTAGATTCACTAATAGCAGTGAGAAAAACATCACGGGGTGGTGTGCATTGTATGGGTGTGTGTTACATTAGATTCACTAGTAGCAGTGAGAAAAACATCACGGGGTGGTGCGCATTGTATGGGTGTGTGCTACATTAGATTCACTAGTAGGAGTGAGAAAAACATCACGGGGAGTTGCGCATTGTATGGGTGTGTGTTACATTAGATTCACTAGTAGGAGTGAGAAAAACATCACGGGGTGGTGCGCATTGTATGGGTGTGTGTTACATTACATTCACTAGTAGCAGTGAGAAAAACATCACGGGGTGGTGCGCATTGTATGGGTGTGTGTTACATTAGATTCACTAGTAGCAGTGAGAAAAACATCACGGGGTGGTGCGCCTTGTATGGGTGTGTGTTACATTACATTCACTAGTAGGAGTGAGAAAAACATCACGGGGTGGTGCGCCTTGTATGGGTGTGTGTTACATTACATTCACTAGTAGGAGTGAGAAAAACATCACGGGGTGGTGCGCCTTGTATGGGTGTGTGTTACATTAGATTCACTAGTAGGAGTGAGAAAAACATCACGGGGTGGTGCGCCTTGTAATGGTGTGTGTTACATTAGATTCACTAGTAGGAGTGAGAAAAACATCACGGAGTGGTGCGCATTGTATGGGTGTGTGTTACATTACTTTCACTAGTAGGAGTGAGAAAAACATCACGGGGTGGTGCGCCTTGTATGGGTGTGTGTTACATTAGATTCACTAGTAGGAGTGAGAAAAACATCACGGGGTGGTGCGCCTTGTAATGGTGTGTGTTACATTAGATTCACTAGTAGGAGTGAGAAAAACATCACGGAGTGGTGCGCATTGTATGGGTGTGTGTTACATTACTTTCACTAGTAGCAGTGAGAAAAACATCACGGGGTGGTGCGCATTGTATGGGTGTGTGTTACATTACATTCACTAGTAGCAGTGAGAAAAACATCACGGGGTGGTGCGCATTGTATGGGTGTGTGTTACATTACATTCACTAGTAGCAGTGAGAAAAACATCACGGGGTGGTGCGCATTGAATGGGTGTGTGTTACATTACATTCACTAGTAGCAGTGAGAAAAACATCACGGGGTGGTGCGCATTTTATGGGTGTGTGTTACATTAGATTCACTAGTAGGAGTGAGAAAAACATCACGGGGTGGTGCGCATTGTATGGGTGTGTGTTACATTACATTCACTAGTAGGAGAAAAACATCACGGGGTGGTGCGCCTTGTATGGGTGTGTGTTACATTACATTCACTAGTAGGAGTGAGAAAAACATCACGGGGTGGTGCGCCTTGTATGGGTGTGTGTTACATTAGATGCACTAGTAGGAGGGAGAAAAACATCACGGGGTGGTGCGCATTGTATGGGTGTGTGTTACATTACATTCACTAGTAGCAGTGAGAAAAACATCACGGGGTGGTGCGCCTTGTATGGGTGTGTGTTACATTAGATTCACTAGTAGGAGTGAGAAAAACATCACGGGGTGGTGCGCACTGTATGGGTGTGTGTTACATTAGATTCACTAGTAGGAGTGAGAAAAACATCACGGGGTGGTGCGCATTGTATGGGTGTGTGTTACATTAGATTCACTAGTAGCAGTGAGAAAAACATCACGGGGTGGTGCGCATTGTATGGGTGTGTGTTACATTACATTCATTAGTAGCAGTGAGAAAAACATCACGGGGTGGTGCGCATTGTATGGGTGTGTGTTACATTACATTCACTAGTAGCAGTGAGAAAAACATCACGGGGTGGTGCGCATTGTATGGGTGTGTGTTACATTAGATTCACTAGTAGCAGTGAGAAAAACATCACGGTGTGGTGCGCATTGTATGGGTGTGTGTTACATTAGATTCACTAGTAGCAGTGAGAAAAACATCACGGGGTGGTGCGCCTTGTATGGGTGTGTGTTACATTACATTCACTAGTAGGAGTGAGAAAAACATCACGGGGTGGTGCGCCTTGTATGGGTGTGTGTTACATTACATTCACTAGTAGGAGTGAGAAAAACATCACGGGGTGGTGCGCCTTGTATGGGTGTGTGTTACATTAGATTCACTAGTAGGAGTGAGAAAAACATCACGGGGTGGTGCGCCTTGTAATGGTGTGTGTTACATTAGATTCACTAGTAGGAGTGAGAAAAACATCACGGAGTGGTGCGCATTGTATGGGTGTGTGTTACATTACTTTCACTAGTAGCAGTGAGAAAAACATCACGGGGTGGTGCGCATTGTATGGGTGTGTGTTACATTACATTCACTAGTAGCAGTGAGAAAAACATCACGGGGTGGTGCGCATTGTATGGGTGTGTGTTACATTACATTCACTAGTAGCAGTGAGAAAAACATCACGGGGTGGTGCGCATTGAATGGGTGTGTGTTACATTACATTCACTAGTAGCAGTGAGAAAAACATCACGGAGTGGTGCGCATTTTATGGGTGTGTGTTACATTAGATTCACTAGTAGGAGTGAGAAAAACATCACGGGGTGGTGCGCATTGTATGGGTGTGTGTTACATTACATTCACTAGTAGGAGAAAAACATCACGGGGTGGTGCGCCTTGTATGGGTGTGTGTTACATTACATTCACTAGTAGGAGTGAGAAAAACATCACGGGGTGGTGCGCCTTGTATGGGTGTGTGTTACATTAGATTAACTAGTAGGAGTGAGAAAAACATCACGGGGTGGTGCGCCTTGTATGGGTGTGTGTTACATTAGATGCACTAGTAGGAGGGAGAAAAACATCACGGGGTGGTGCGCATTGTATGGGTGTGTGTTACATTACATTCACTAGTAGCAGTGAGAAAAACATCACGGGGTGGTGCGCCTTGTATGGGTGTGTGTTACATTAGATTCACTAGTAGGAGTGAGAAAAACATCACGGGGTGGTGCGCACTGTATGGGTGTGTGTTACATTAGATTCACTAGTAGGAGTGAGAAAAACATCACGGGGTGGTGCGCCTTGTATGGGTGTGTGTTACATTAGATTCACTAGTAGGAGTGAGAAAAACATCACGGGGTGGTGCGCACTGTATGGGTGTGTGTTACATTAGATTCACTAATAGGTGTGAGAAAAACATCACGGGGTGGTGCGCACTGTATGGGTGTGTGTTACATTAGATTCACTAGTAGCAGTGAGAAAAACATCACGGGGTGGTACGCATTTTATGGGTGTGTGTTACATTAGATTCACTAGTAGCAGTGAGAAAAACATCACGGGGTGGTGCGCATTGTATGGGTGTGTGTTACATTAGATTCACTAGTAGCAGTGAGAAAAACATCACGGGGTGGTGCGCATTGTATGGGTGTGTGTTACATTAGATTCACTAGTAGCAGTGAGAAAAACATCACGGGGTGGTGCGCATTTTATGGGTGTGTGTTACATTAGATTCACTAATAGCAGTGAGAAAAACATCACGGGGTGGTGTGCATTGTATGGGTGTGTGTTACATTAGATTCACTAGTAGCAGTGAGAAAAACATCACGGGGTGGTGCGCATTGTATGGGTGTGTGTTACATTACATTCACTAGTAGCAGTGAGAAAAACATCACGGGGTGGTGCGCATTCTATGGGTGTGTGTTACATTACATTCACTAGTAGCAGTGAGAAAAACATCACGGGGTGGTGCGCATTGTATGGGTGTGTGTTACATTACATTCACTAGTAGCAGTGAGAAAAACATCACGGGGTGGTGCGCATTGTATGGGTGTGTGTTACATTAGATTCAGTAGTAGCAGTGAGAAAAACATCACGGGGTGGTGCGCATTGTATGGGTGTGTGTTACATTAGATTCACTAGTAGCAGTGAGAAAAACATCACGGGGTGGTGCGCATTGTATGGGGGTGTGTTACATTAGATTCACTAGTAGCAGTGAGAAAAACATCACGGGGTGGTGCGCATTGTATGGGTGTGTGCTACATTAGATTCACTAGTAGGAGTGAGAAAAACATCACGGGGAGTTGCGCATTGTATGGGTGTGTGTCACATTAGATTCACTAGTAGGAGTGAGAAAAACATCACGGGGTGGTGCGCATTGTATGGGTGTGTGTCACATTAGATTCACTAGTAGGAGTGAGAAAAACATCACGGGGTGGTGCGCATTGTATGGGTGTGTGTCACATTAGATTCACTAGTAGGAGTGAGAAAAACATCACGGGGTGGTGCGCCTTGTATGGGTGTGTGTTACATTAGATTCACTAGTAGGAGTGAGAAAAACATCACGGGGTGGTGCGCCTTGTATGGGTGTGTGTTACATCAGATTCACTAGTAGGAGTGAGAAAAACATCACGGGGTGGTGCGCACTGTATGGGTGTGTGTTACATTAGATTCACTAATAGGTGTGAGAAAAACATCACGGGGTGGTGCGCACTGTATGGGTGTGTGTTACATTATATTCACTAGTAGCAGTGAGAAAAACATCACGGGGTGGTGCGCATTTTATGGGTGTGTGTTACATTAGATTCACTAGTAGCAGTGAGAAAAACATCACGGGGTGGTGCGCATTGTATGGGTGTGTGTTACATTAGATTCACTAGTAGCAGTGAGAAAAACATCACGGGGTGGTGCGTATTGTATGGGTGTGTGTTACATTAGATTCACTAGTAGGAGTGAGAAAAACATCACGGGGTGGTGCGCATTGTATGGGTGTGTGTTACATTAGATTCACTAGTAGCAGTGAGAAAAACATCACGGGGTGGTGCGCATTGTATGGGTGTGTGTTACATTACATTCATTAGTAGCAGTGAGAAAAACATCACGGGGTGGTGCGCATTGTATGGGAGTGTGTTACATTACATTCACTAGTAGCAGTGAGAAAAACATCACGGGGTGGTGCGCATTCTATGGGTGTGTGTTACATTAGATTCACTAGTAGCAGTGAGAAAAACATCACGGTGTGGTGCGCATTGTATGGGTGTGTGTTACATTAGATTCACTAGTAGCAGTGAGAAAAACATCACGGGGTGGTGCGCATTGTATGGGTGTGTGTTACATTAGATTCACTAGTAGCAGTGAGAAAAACATCACGGGGTGGTGCGCATTGTATGGGTGTGTGCTACATTAGATTCACTAGTAGGAGTGAGAAAAACATCACGGGGAGTTGCGCATTGTATGGGTGTGTGTTACATTAGATTCACTAGTAGGAGGGAGAAAATCATCACGGGGTGGTGCGCATTGTATGGGTGTGTGTCACATTAGATTCACTAGTAGGAGTGAGAAAAACATCACGGGGTGGTGCGCCTTGTATGGGTGTGTGTTACATTAGATTCACTAGTAGGAGTGAGAAAAACATCACGGGGTGGTGCGCCTTGTATGGGTGTGTGTTACATTAGATTCACTAGTAGGAGTGAGAAAAACATCACGGGGTGGTGCGCACTGTATGGGTGTGTGTTACATTAGATTCACTAATAGGTGTGAGAAAAACATCACGGGGTGGTGCGCACTGTATGGGTGTGTGTTACATTATATTCACTAGTAGCAGTGAGAAAAACATCACGGGGTGGTGCGCATTTTATGGGTGTGTGTTACATTAGATTCACTAGTAGCAGTGAGAAAAACATCACGGGGTGGTGCGCATTGTATGGGTGTGTGTTACATTAGATTCACTAGTAGCAGTGAGAAAAACATCACGGGGTGGTGCGTATTGTATGGGTGTGTGTTACATTAGATTCACTAGTAGGAGTGAGAAAAACATCACGGGGTGGTGCGCATTGTATGGGTGTGTGTTACATTAGATTCACTAGTAGCAGTGAGAAAAACATCACGGGGTGGTGCGCATTGTATGGGTGTGTGTTACATTACATTCATTAGTAGCAGTGAGAAAAACATCACGGGGTGGTGCGCATTGTATGGGTGTGTGTTACATTACATTCACTAGTAGCAGTGAGAAAAACATCACGGGGTGGTGCGCATTGTATGGGTGTGTGTTACATTAGATTCACTAGTAGCAGTGAGAAAAACATCACGGTGTGGTGCGCATTGTATGGGTGTGTGTTACATTAGATTCACTAGTAGCAGTGAGAAAAACATCACGGGGTGGTGCGCATTGTATGGGTGTGTGTTACATTAGATTCACTAGTAGCAGTGAGAAAAACATCACGGGGTGGTGCGCATTGTATGGGTGTGTGCTACATTAGATTCACTAGTAGGAGTGAGAAAAACATCACGGGGAGTTGCGCATTGTATGGGTGTGTGTTACATTAGATTCACTAGTAGGAGTGAGAAAAACATCACGGGGTGGTGCGCATTGTATGGGTGTGTGTCACATTAGATTCACTAGTAGGAGTGAGAAAAACATCACGGGGTGGAGCGCATTGTATGGGTGTGTGTTACATTAGATTCACTAGTAGGAGGGAGAAAATCATCACGGGGTGGTGCGCATTGTATGGGTGTGTGTTACATTAGATTCACTAGTAGCAGTGAGAAAAACATCACGGGGTGGTGTGCATTGTATGGGTGTGTGTTACATTAGATTCACTAGTAGGAGTGAGAAAAACATCACGGGGTGGTGCGCATTGTATGGGTGTGTGTTACATTACATTCACTAGTAGCAGTGAGAAAAACATCACGGGGTGGTGCGCATTGTATGGGTGTGTGTTACATTAGATTCACTAGTAGCAGTGAGAAAAACATCACGGGGTGGTGCGCCTTGTATGGGTGTGTGTTACATTACATTCACTAGTAGGAGTGAGAAAAACATCACGGGGTGGTGCGCCTTGTATGGGTGTGTGTTACATTACATTCACTAGTAGGAGTGAGAAAAACATCACGGGGTGGTGCGCCTTGTATGGGTGTGTGTTACATTAGATTCACTAGTAGGAGTGAGAAAAACATCACGGGGTGGTGCGCCTTGTAATGGTGTGTGTTACATTAGATTCACTAGTAGGAGTGAGAAAAACATCACGGAGTGGTGCGCATTGTATGGGTGTGTGTTACATTACTTTCACTAGTAGCAGTGAGAAAAACATCACGGGGTGGTGCGCATTGTATGGGTGTGTGTTACATTACATTCACTAGTAGCAGTGAGAAAAACATCACGGGGTGGTGCGCATTGTATGGGTGTGTGTTACATTACATTCACTAGTAGCAGTGAGAAAAACATCACGGGGTGGTGCGCATTGAATGGGTGTGTGTTACATTACATTCACTAGTAGCAGTGAGAAAAGCATCACGGGGTGGTGCGCATTTTATGGGTGTGTGTTACATTAGATTCACTAGTAGGAGTGAGAAAAACATCACGGGGTGGTGCGCCTTGTATGGGTGTGTGTTACATTACATTCACTAGTAGGAGAAAAACATCACGGGGTGGTGCGCCTTGTATGGGTGTGTGTTACATTACATTCACTAGTAGGAGTGAGAAAAACATCACGGGGTGGTGCGCCTTGTATGGGTGTGTGTTACATTAGATTCACTAGTAGGAGTGAGAAAAACATCACGGGGTGGTGCGCCTTGTATGGGTGTGTGTTACATTAGATGCACTAGTAGGAGGGAGAAAAACATCACGGGGTGGTGCGCATTGTATGGGTGTGTGTTACATTACATTCACTAGTAGCAGTGAGAAAAACATCACGGGGTGGTGCGCCTTGTATGGGTGTGTGTTACATTAGATTCACTAGTAGGAGTGAGAAAAACATCACGGGGTGGTGCGCACTGTATGGGTGTGTGTTACATTAGATTCACTAGTAGGAGTGAGAAAAACATCACGGGGTGGTGCGCATTGTATGGGTGTGTGTTACATTAGATTCACTAGTAGCAGTGAGAAAAACATCACGGGGTGGTGCGCATTGTATGGGTGTGTGTTACATTACATTCATTAGTAGCAGTGAGAAAAACATCACGGGGTGGTGCGCATTGTATGGGTGTGTGTTACATTACATTCACTAGTAGCAGTGAGAAAAACATCACGGGGTGGTGCGCATTGTATGGGTGTGTGTTACATTAGATTCACTAGTAGCAGTGAGAAAAACATCACGGTGTGGTGCGCATTGTATGGGTGTGTGTTACATTAGATTCACTAGTAGCAGTGAGAAAAACATCACGGGGTGGTGCGCATTGTATGGGTGTGTGTTACATTAGATTCACTAGTAGCAGTGAGAAAAACATCACGGGGTGGTGCGCATTGTATGGGTGTGTGCTACATTAGATTCACTAGTAGGAGTGAGAAAAACATCACGGGGAGTTGCGCATTGTATGGGTGTGTGTTACATTAGATTCACTAGTAGGAGTGAGAAAAACATCACGGGGTGGTGCGCATTGTATGGGTGTGTGTCACATTAGATTCACTAGTAGGAGTGAGAAAAACATCACGGGGTGGAGCGCATTGTATGGGTGTGTGTTACATTAGATTCACTAGTAGGAGGGAGAAAATCATCACGGGGTGGTGCGCATTGTATGGGTGTGTGTTACATTAGATTCACTAGTAGCAGTGAGAAAAACATCACGGGGTGGTGCGCATTGTATGGGTGTGTTTTACATTAGATTCACTAGTAGGAGTGAGAAAAACATCACGGGGTGGTGCGCATTGTATGGGTGTGTGTTACATTACATTCACTAGTAGCAGTGAGAAAAACATCACGGGGTGGTGCGCATTGTATGGGTGTGTGTTACATTAGATTCACTAGTAGCAGTGAGAAAAACATCACGGGGTGGTGCGCCTTGTATGGGTGTGTGTTACATTACATTCACTAGTAGGAGTGAGAAAAACATCACGGGGTGGTGCGCCTTGTATGGGTGTGTGTTACATTACATTCACTAGTAGGAGTGAGAAAAACATCACGGGGTGGTGCGCCTTGTATGGGTGTGTGTTACATTAGATTCACTAGTAGGAGTGAGAAAAACATCACGGGGTGGTGCGCCTTTTAATGGTGTGTGTTACATTAGATTCACTAGTAGGAGTGAGAAAAACATCACGGAGTGGTGCGCATTGTATGGGTGTGTGTTACATTACTTTCACTAGTAGCAGTGAGAAAAACATCACGGGGTGGTGCGCATTGTATGGGTGTGTGTTACATTACATTCACTAGTAGCAGTGAGAAAAACATCACGGGGTGGTGCGCATTGTATGGGTGTGTGTTACATTACATTCACTAGTAGCAGTGAGAAAAACATCACGGGGTGGTGCGCATTGAATGGGTGTGTGTTACATTACATTCACTAGTAGCAGTGAGAAAAACATCACGGAGTGGTGCGCATTTTATGGGTGTGTGTTACATTAGATTCACTAGTAGGAGTGAGAAAAACATCACGGGGTGGTGCGCATTGTATGGGTGTGTGTTACATTACATTCACTAGTAGGAGAAAAACATCACGGGGTGGTGCGCCTTGTATGGGTGTGTGTTACATTACATTCACTAGTAGGAGTGAGAAAAACATCACGGGGTGGTGCGCCTTGTATGGGTGTGTGTTACATTAGATTCACTAGTAGGAGTGAGAAAAACATCACGGGGTGGTGCGCCTTGTATGGGTGTGTGTTACATTAGATGCACTAGTAGGAGGGAGAAAAACATCACGGGGTGGTGCGCATTGTATGGGTGTGTGTTACATTACATTCACTAGTAGCAGTGAGAAAAACATCACGGGGTGGTGCGCCTTGTATGGGTGTGTGTTACATTAGTTTCACTAGTAGGAGTGAGAAAAACATCACGGGGTGGTGCGCACTGTATGGGTGTGTGTTACATTAGATTCACTAGTAGGAGTGAGAAAAACATCACGGGGTGGTGCGCCTTGTATGGGTGTGTGTTACATTAGATTCACTAGTAGGAGTGAGAAAAACATCACGGGGTGGTGCGCACTGTATGGGTGTGTGTTACATTAGATTCACTAATAGGTGTGAGAAAAACATCACGGGGTGGTGCGCACTGTATGGGTGTGTGTTACATTAGATTCACTAGTAGCAGTGAGAAAAACATCACGGGGTGGTGCGCATTTTATGGGTGTGTGTTACATTAGATTCACTAGTAGCAGTGAGAAAAACATCACGGGGTGGTGCGCATTGTATGGGTGTGTGTTACATTAGATTCACTAGTAGCAGTGAGAAAAACATCACGGGGTGGTGCGCATTGTATGGGTGTGTGTTACATTAGATTCACTAGTAGCAGTGAGAAAAACATCACGGGGTGGTGCGCATTTTATGGGTGTGTGTTACATTAGATTCACTAATAGCAGTGAGAAAAACATCACGGGGTGGTGTGCATTGTATGGGTGTGTGTTACATTAGATTCACTAGTAGCAGTGAGAAAAACATCACGGGGTGGTGCGCATTGTATGGGTGTGTGTTACATTACATTCACTAGTAGCAGTGAGAAAAACATCACGGGGTGGTGCGCATTCTATGGGTGTGTGTTACATTACATTCACTAGTAGCAGTGAGAAAAACATCACGGGGTGGTGCGCATTGTATGGGTGTGTGTTACATTACATTCACTAGTAGCAGTGAGAAAAACATCACGGGGTGGTGCGCATTGTATGGGTGTGTGTTACATTAGATTCAGTAGTAGTAGTGAGAAAAACATCACGGGGTGGTGCGCATTGTATGGGTGTGTGTTACATTAGATTCACTAGTAGCAGTGAGAAAAACATCACGGGGTGGTGCGCATTGTATGGGGGTGTGTTACATTAGATTCACTAGTAGCAGTGAGAAAAACATCACGGGGTGGTGCGCATTGTATGGGTGTGTGCTACATTAGATTCACTAGTAGGAGTGAGAAAAACATCACGGGGAGTTGCGCATTGTATGGGTGTGTGTCACATTAGATTCACTAGTAGGAGTGAGAAAAACATCACGGGGTGGTGCGCATTGTATGGGTGTGTGTCACATTAGATTCACTAGTAGGAGTGAGAAAAACATCACGGGGTGGTGCGCATTGTATGGGTGTGTGTCACATTAGATTCACTAGTAGGAGTGAGAAAAACATCACGGGGTGGTGCGCCTTGTATGGGTGTGTGTTACATTAGATTCACTAGTAGGAGTGAGAAAAACATCACGGGGTGGTGCGCCTTGTATGGGTGTGTGTTACATTAGATTCACTAGTAGGAGTGAGAAAAACATCACGGGGTGGTGCGCACTGTATGGGTGTGTGTTACATTAGATTCACTAATAGGTGTGAGAAAAACATCACGGGGTGGTGCGCACTGTATGGGTGTGTGTTACATTATATTCACTAGTAGCAGTGAGAAAAACATCACGGGATGGTGCGCATTTTATGGGTGTGTGTTACATTAGATTCACTAGTAGCAGTGAGAAAAACATCACGGGGTGGTGCGCATTGTATGGGTGTGTGTTACATTAGATTCACTAGTAGCAGTGAGAAAAACATCACGGGGTGGTGCGTATTGTATGGGTGTGTGTTACATTAGATTCACTAATAGGAGTGAGAAAAACATCACGGGGTGGTGCGCATTGTATGGGTGTGTGTTACATTAGATTCACTAGTAGCAGTGAGAAAAACATCACGGGGTGGTGCGCATTGTATGGGTGTGTGTTACATTACATTCATTAGTAGCAGTGAGAAAAACATCACGGGGTGGTGCGCATTGTATGGGAGTGTGTTACATTACATTCACTAGTAGCAGTGAGAAAAACATCACGGGGTGGTGCGCATTCTATGGGTGTGTGTTACATTAGATTCACTAGTAGCAGTGAGAAAAACATCACGGTGTGGTGCGCATTGTATGGGTGTGTGTTACATTAGATTCACTAGTAGCAGTGAGAAAAACATCACGGGGTGGTGCGCATTGTATGGGTGTGTGTTACATTAGATTCACTAGTAGCAGTGAGAAAAACATCACGGGGTGGTGCGCATTGTATGGGTGTGTGCTACATTAGATTCACTAGTAGGAGTGAGAAAAACATCACGGGGAGTTGCGCATTGTATGGGTGTGTGTTACATTAGATTCACTAGTAGGAGTGAGAAAAACATCACGGGGTGGTGCGCATTGTATGGGTGTGTGTCACATTAGATTCACTAGTAGGAGTGAGAAAAACATCACGGGGTGGAGCGCATTGTATGGGTGTGTGTTACATTAGATTCACTAGTAGGAGGGAGAAAATCATCACGGGGTGGTGCGCATTGTATGGGTGTGTGTTACATTAGATTCACTAGTAGCAGTGAGAAAAACATCACGGGGTGGTGCGCATTGTATGGGTGTGTGTTACATTAGATTCACTAGTAGGAGTGAGAAAAACATCACGGGGTTGTGCGCATTTTATGGGTGTGTGTTACATTACATTCACTAGTAGCAGTGAGAAAAACATCACGGGGTGGTGCGCATTGTATGGGTGTGTGTTACATTAGATTCACTAGTAGCAGTGAGAAAAACATCACGGGGTGGTGCGCCTTGTATGGGTGTGTGTTACATTACATTCACTAGTAGGAGTGAGAAAAACATCACGGGGTGGTGCGCCTTGTATGGGTGTGTGTTACATTACATTCACTAGTAGGAGTGAGAAAAACATCACGGGGTGGTGCGCCTTGTATGGGTGTGTGTTACATTAGATTCACTAGTAGGAGTGAGAAAAACATCACGGGGTGGTGCGCCTTGTAATGGTGTGTGTTACATTAGATTCACTAGTAGGAGTGAGAAAAACATCACGGAGTGGTGCGCATTGTATGGGTGTGTGTTACATTACTTTCACTAGTAGCAGTGAGAAAAACATCACGGGGTGGTGCGCATTGTATGGGTGTGTGTTACATTACATTCACTAGTAGCAGTGAGAAAAACATCACGGGGTGGTGCGCATTGTATGGGTGTGTGTTACATTACATTCACTAGTAGCAGTGAGAAAAACATCACGGGGTGGTGCGCATTGAATGGGTGTGTGTTACATTACATTCACTAGTAGCAGTGAGAAAAACATCACGGGGTGGTGCGCATTTTATGGGTGTGTGTTACATTAGATTCACTAGTAGGAGTGAGAAAAACATCACGGGGTGGTGCGCATTGTATGGGTGTGTGTTACATTACATTCACTAGTAGGAGAAAAACATCACGGGGTGGTGCGCCTTGTATGGGTGTGTGTTACATTACATTCACTAGTAGGAGTGAGAAAAACATCACGGGGTGGTGCGCCTTGTATGGGTGTGTGTTACATTAGATTCACTAGTAGGAGTGAGAAAAACATCACGGGGTGGTGCGCCTTGTATGGGTGTGTGTTACATTAGATGCACTAGTAGGAGGGAGAAAAACATCACGGGGTGGTGCGCATTGTATGGGTGTGTGTTACATTACATTCACTAGTAGCAGTGAGAAAAACATCACGGGGCGGTGCGCCTTGTATGGGTGTGTGTTACATTAGATTCACTAGTAGGAGTGAGAAAAACATCACGGGGTGGTGCGCACTGTATGGGTGTGTGTTACATTAGATTCACTAGTAGGAGTGAGAAAAACATCACGGGGCGGGGCGCATTGTATGGGTGTGTGTTACATTAGATTCACTAGTAGCAGTGAGAAAAACATCACGGGGTGGTGCGCATTGTATGGGTGTGTGTTACATTAGATTCACTAGTAGCAGTGAGAAAAACATCACGGGGTGGTGCGCATTGTATGGGTGTGTGTTACATTAGATTCACTAGTAGCAGTGAGAAAAACATCACGGGGTGGTGCGCATTGTATGGGTGTGTGTTACATTACATTCACTAGTAGCAGTGAGAAAAACATCACGGGGTGGTGCGCATTGTATGGGTGTGTGTTACATTACATTCACTAGTAGCAGTGAGATAAACATCACGGGGTGGTGTGCATTGTATGGGTGTGTGTTACATTACATTCACTAGTAGCAGTGAGAAAAACATCACGGGGTGGTGCGCATTGTATGGGTGTTTGTTACATTACATTCACTAGTAGCAGTGAGAAAAACATCACGGGGTGGTGCGCATTGTATGGGTGTGTGTTACATTAGATTCACTAGTAGCAGTGAGAAAAACATCACGGGGTGGTGCGCATTGTATGGGTGTGTGCTACATTAGATTCACTAGTAGGAGTGAGAAAAACATCACGGGGTGGTGCGCATTGTATGGGTGTGTGTTACATTAGATTCACTAGTAGCAGTGAGAAAAACATCACGGGGTGGTGCGCATTGTATGGGTGTGTGCTACATTAGATTCACTAGTAGGAGTGAGAAAAACATCACGGGGTGGTGCGCATTGTATGGGTGTGTGTTACATTAGATTCACTAGTAGCAGTGAGAAAAACATCACGGGGTGGTGCGCATTGTATGGGTGTGTGTTACATTAGATTCACTAGTAGCAGTGAGAAAAACATCACGGGGTGGTGTGCATTGTATGGGTGTGTGTTACATTAGATTCACTATTAGCAGTGAGAAAAACATCACGGGGTGGTGCGCATTGTATGGGTGTGTGTTACATTACATTCACTAGTAGCAGTGAGAAAAACATCACGGGGTGGTGCGCCTTGTATGGGTGTGTGTTACATAAGATTCACTAGTAGGAGTGAGAAAAACATGACGGGGTGGTGCGCCTTGTATGGGTGTGTGTTACATTAGATTCACTAGTAGCAGTGAGAAAAACATCACGGGGTGGTGCGCATTGTATGGGTGTGTGTTACATTAGATTCACTAGTAGCAGTGAGAAAAACATCACGGGGTGGTGCGCATTGTATGGGTGTGTGTTACATTACATTCACTAGTAGCAGTGAGAAAAACATCACTGGGTGGTGCGCATTGTATGGGTGTGTGTTACATTACATTCACTAGTAGCAGTGAGAAAAACATCACGGGGTGGTGCGCCTTGTATGGGTGTGTGTTACATTACATTCACTAGTAGCAGTGAGAAAAACATCACGGGGTGGTGCGCATTGTATGGGTGTGTGTTAGATTACATTCACTAGTAGCAGTGAGAAAAACATCACGGGGTGGTGCGCATTGTATGGGTGTGTGTTACATTAGATTCACTAGTAGCAGTGAGAAAAACATTACGGGGTGGTGCGCATTGTATGGGTGTGTGTTACATTAGATTCACTAGTAGGAGTGAGAAAAACATCACGGGGTGGTGCGCATTGTATGGGTGTGTGTTACATTAGATTCACTAGTAGCAGTGAGAAAAACATCACGGGGTGGTGCGCATTGTATGGGTGTGTGCTACATTAGATTCACTAGTAGGAGTGAGAAAAACATCACGGGGTGGTGCGCATTGTATGGGTGTGTGTTACATTAGATTCACTAGTAGCAGTGAGAAAAACATCACGGGGTGGTGCGCATTGTATGGGTGTGTGTTACATTACATTCACTAGTAGCAGTGAGAAAAACATCACGGGGTGGTGCGCATTGTATGGGTGTGTGTTACATTACATTCACTAGTAGCAGTGAGAAAAACATCACGGGGTGGTGCGCATTGTATGAGTGTGTGTTACATTACATTCACTAGTAGCAGTGAGAAAAACATCACGGGGTGGTGCGCATTGTATGGGTGTGTGTTACATTACATTCACTAGTAGCAGTGAGAAAAACATCACGGGGTGGTGCGCATTGTATGGGTGTGTGTTACATTACATTCACTAGTAGCCGTGAGAAAAACATCACGGGGTGGTGCGCATTGTATGGGTGTGTGTTACATTAGATTCACTAGTAGCAGTGAGAAAAACATCACGTGGTGGTGCGCATTGTATGGGTGTGTGTTACATTAGATTCACTAGTAGCAGTGAGAAAAACATCACTGGGTGGTGCGCATTGTATGGGTGTGTGTTACATTAGATTCACTAGTAGCAGTGAGAAAAACATCACGGGGTGGTGCGCATTGTATGGGTGTGTGTTACATTACATTCACTAGTAGCAGTGAGAAAAACATCACGGGGTGGTGCGCATTGTATGGGTGTGTGTTACATTACATTCACTAGTAGCAGTGAGAAAAACATCACGGGGTGGTGCGCATTGTATGGGTGTGTGTTACATTACATTCACTAGTAGCAGTGAGAAAAACATCACGGGGTGGTGCGCATTGTATGGGTGTGTGTTACATTACATTCACTAGTAGCAGTGAGAAAAACATCACGGGGTGGTGCGCATTGTATGGGTGTGTGTTACATTAGATTCACTAGTAGGAGTGAGAAAAACATCACGGGGTGGTGCGCATTGTATGGGTGTGTGTTACATTAGATTCACTAGTAGCAGTGAGAAAAACATCACGGTGTGGTGCGCATTGTATGGGTGTGTGCTACATTAGATTCACTAGTAGGAGTGAGAAAAACATCACGGGGTGGTGCGCATTGTATGGGTGTGTGTTACATTACATTCACTAGTAGGAGTGAGAAAAACATCACGAGGTGGTGCGCATTGTATGGGTGTGTGTTACATTACATTCACTAGTAGGAGAAAAACATCACGGGGTGGTGCGCCTTGTATGGGTGTGTGTTACATTACATTCACTAGTAGGAGTGAGAAAAACATCACGGGGTGGTGCGCCTTGTATGGGTGTGTGTTACATTAGATTCACTAGTAGGAGTGAGAAAAACATCACGGGGTGGTGCGCCTTGTATGGGTGTGTGTTACATTAGATTCACTAGTAGGAGGGAGAAAAACATCACGGGGTGGTGCGCATTGTATGGGTGTGTGTTACATTACATTCACTAGTAGCAGTGAGAAAAACATCACGGGGTGGTGCGCCTTGTATGGGTGTGTGTTACATTAGATTCACTAGTAGGAGTGAGAAAAACATCACGGGGTGGTGCGCACTGTATGGGTGTGTGTTACATTAGATTCACTAGTAGGAGTGAGAAAAACATCATGGGGCGGGGCGCATTGTATGGGTGTGTGTTACATTAGATTCACTAGTAGCAGTGAGAAAAACATCACAGGGTGGTGCGCATTGTATGGGTGTGTGTTACATTAGATTCACTAGTAGCAGTGAGAAAAACATCACGGGGTGGTGCGCATTGTATGGGTGTGTGTTACATTACATTCACTAGTAGCAGTGAGAAAAACATCACGGGGTGGTGCGCATTGTATGGGTGTGTGTTACATTACATTCACTAGTAGCAGTGAGAAAAACATCACGGGGTGGTGCGCATTGTATGGGTGTGTGTTACATTACATTCACTAGTAGCAGTGAGAAAAACATCACGGGGTGGTGCGCATTGTATGGGTGTGTGTTACATTAGATTCACTAGTAGCAGTGAGAAAAACATCACGGGGTGGTGCGCATTGTATGGGTGTGTGTTACATTAGATTCACTAGTAGCAGTGAGAAAAACATCACGGGGTGGTGCGCATTGTATGGGTGTGTGTTACATTAGATTCACTAGTAGCAGTGAGAAAAACATCACGGGGTGGTGCGCATTGTATGGGTGTGTGCTACATTAGATTCACTAGTAGGAGTGAGAAAAACATCACGGGGTGGTGCGCATTGTATGGGTGTGTGTTACATTAGATTCACTAGTAGCAGTGAGAAAAACATCACGGGGTGGTGCGCATTGTATGGGTGTGTGTTACATTAGATTCACTAGTAGCAGTGAGAAAAACATCACGCGGTGGTGTGCATTGTATGGGTGTGTGTTACATTAGATTCACTAGTAGCAGTGAGAAAAACATCACGGGGTGGTGCGCATTGTATGGGTGTGTGTTACATTACATTCACTAGTAGCAGTGAGAAAAACATCACGGGGTGGTGCGCCTTGTATGGGTGTGTGTTACATTAGATTCACTAGTCGGAGTGAGAAAAACATGACGGGGTGGTGCGCCTTGTATGGGTGTGTGTTACATTAGATTCACTAGTAGCAGTGAGAAAAACATCACGGGGTGGTGCGCATTGTATGGGTGTGTGTTACATTAGATTCACTAGTAGCAGTGAGAAAAACATCACGGGGTGGTGCGCATTGTATGGGTGTGTGTTACATTACATTCACTAGTAGCAGTGAGAAAAACATCACGGGGTGGTGCGCATTGTATGGGTGTGTGTTACATTACATTCACTAGTAGCAGTGAGAAAAACATCACGGGGTGGTGCGCATTGTATGGGTGTGTGTTACATTACATTCACTAGTAGCAGTGAGAAAAACATCACGGGGTGGTGCGCATTGTATGGGTGTGTGTTACATTAGATTCACTAGTAGCAGTGAGAAAAACATCACGGGGTGGTGCGCATTGTATGGGTGTGTGTTACATTAGATTCACTAGTAGGAGTGAGAAAAACATCACGGGGTGGTGCGCATTGTATGGGTGTGTGTTACATTAGATTCACTAGTAGCAGTGAGAAAAACATCACGGGGTGGTGCGCATTGTATGGGTGTGTGCTACATTAGATTCACTAGTAGGAGTGAGAAAAACATCACGGGGTGGTGCGCATTGTATGGGTGTGTGTTACATTAGATTCACTAGTAGCAGTGAGAAAAACATCACGGGGTGGTACGCATTGTATGGGTGTGTGTTACATTAGATTCACTAGTAGCAGTGAGAAAAACATCACGGGGTGGTGCGCATTGTATGGGTGTGTGTTACATTAGATTCACTAGTAGCAGTGAGAAAAACATCACGGGGTGGTGCGCATTGTATGGGTGTGTGTTACATTAGATTCACTAGTAGCAGTGAGAAAAACATCACGGGGTGGTGCGCATTGTATGGGTGTGTGTTACATTACATTCACTAGTAGCAGTGAGAAAAACATCACGGGGTGGTGCGCATTGTATGGGTGTGTGTTACATTACATTCACTAGTAGCAGTGAGAAAAACATCACGGGGTGGTGCGCATTGTATGGGTGTGTGTTACATTACATTCACTAGTAGCAGTGAGAAAAACATCACGGGGTGGTGCGCATTGTATGGGTGTGTGTTACATTAGATTCACTAGTAGCAGTGAGAAAAACATCACGGGGTGGTGCGCATTGTATGGGTGTGTGTTACATTAGATTCACTAGTAGGAGTGAGAAAAACATCACGGGGTGGTGCGCATTGAATGGGTGTGTGCTACATTAGATTCACTAGTAGGAGTGAGAAAAACATCACGGGGTGGTGCGCATTGTATGGGTATGTGTTACATTAGATTCACTAGTAGCAGTGAGAAAAACATCACGGGGTGGTGCGCATTGTATGGGTGTGTGTTACATTAGATTCACTAGTAGCAGTGAGAAAAACATCACGGGGTGGTGTGCATTGTATGGGTGTGTGTTACATTAGATTCACTAGTAGCAGTGAGAAAAACATCACGGGGTGGTGCGCATTGTATGGGTGTGTGTTACATTACATTCACTAGTAGCAGTGAGAAAAACATCACGGGGTGGTGCGCCTTGTATGGGTTTGTGTTACATTAGATTCACTAGTACGAGTGAGAAAAATATGACGGGGTGGTGCGCCTTGTATGGGTGTGTGTTACATTAGATTCACTAGTAGGAGTGAGAAAAACATGACGGGGTGGTGCGACTTTTATGGGTGTGTGTTACATTAGATTCACTAGTAGGTGTGAGAAAAACATCACGGGGTGGTGCGCACTGTATGGGTGTGTGTTACATTAGATTCACTAGTAGCAGTGAGAAAAACATCACGGGGTGGTGCGCATTGTATGGGTGCGTGTTACATTAGATTCACTAGTAGCAGTGAGAAAAACATCATGGGGTGGTGCGCATTGTATGGGTGTGTGTTACATTAGATTCACTAGTAGCAGTGAGAAAAACATCACGGGGTGGTGCGCATTGTATGGGTGTGTGTTACATTAGATTCACTAGTAGGAGTGAGAAAAACATCACGGGGTGGTGCGCATTGTATGGGTGTGTGTTACATTACATTCACTAGTAGCAGTGAGAAAAACATCACGGGGTGGTGCGCATTGTATGGGTGTGTGTTACATTAGATTCACTAGTAGCAGTGAGAAAAACATCACGGGGTGGTGCGCCTTGTATGGGTGTGTGTTACATTACATTCACTAGTAGGAGTGAGAAAAACATCACGGGGTGGTGCGCCTTGTATGGGTGTGTGTTACATTACATTCACTAGTAGGAGTGAGAAAAACATCACGGGGTGGTGCGCCTTGTATGGGTGTGTGTTACATTAGATTCACTAGTAGGAGTGAGAAAAACATCACGGGGTGGTGCGCCTTGTATGGGTGTGTGTTACATTAGATTCACTAGTAGGAGGGAGAAAAACATCACGGGGTGGTGCGCATTGTATGGGTGTGTGTTACATTACATTCACTAGTAGCAGTGAGAAAAACATCACGGGGTGGTGCGCCTTGTATGGGTGTGTGTTACATTAGATTCACTAGTAGGAGTGAGAAAAACATGACGGGGTGGTGCGCCTTGTATGGGTGTGTGTTACATTAGATTCACTAGTAGGAGTGAGAAAAACATCACGGGGTGGTGCGCACTGTATGGGTGTGTGTTACATTAGATTCACTAGTAGGAGTGAGAAAAACATCACGGGGCGGGGCGCATTGTATGGGTGTGTGTTACATTAGATTCACTAGTAGCAGTGAGAAAAACATCACGGGGTGGTGCGCATTGTATGGGTGTGTGTTACATTAGATTCACTAGTAGCAGTGAGAAAAACATCACGGGGTGGTGCGCATTGTATGGGTGTGTGTTACATTACATTCACTAGTAGCAGTGAGAAAAACATCACGGGGTGGTGCGCATTGTATGGGTGTGTGTTACATTACATTCACTAGTAGCAGTGAGAAAAACATCACGGGGTGGTGCGCATTGTATGGGTGTGTGTTACATTACATTCACTAGTAGCAGTGAGAAAAACATCACGGGGTGGTGCGCATTGTATGGGTGTGTGTTACATTACATTCACTAGTAGCAGTGAGAAAAACATCACGGGGTGGTGCGCATTGTATGGGTGTGTGTTACATTAGATTCACTAGTAGCAGTGAGAAAAACATCACGGGGTGGTGCGCATTGTATGGGTGTGTGTTACATTAGATTCACTAGTAGCAGTGAGAAAAACATCACGGGGTGGTGCGCATTGTATGGGTGTGTGTTACATTAGATTCACTAGTAGCAGTGAGAAAAACATCACGGGGTGGTGCGCATTGTATGGGTGTGTGCTACATTAGATTCACTAGTAGGAGTGAGAAAAACATCACGGGGTGGTGCGCATTGTATGGGTGTGTGTTACATTAGATTCACTAGTAGCAGTGAGAAAAACATCACGGGGTGGTGCGCATTGTATGGGTGTGTGTTACATTAGATTCACTAGTAGCAGTGAGAAAAACATCACGCGGTGGTGCGCATTGTATGGGTGTGTGTTACATTAGATTCACTAGTAGCAGTGAGAAAAACATCACGGGGTGGTGCGCATTGTATGGGTGTGTGTTACATTACATTCACTAGTAGCAGTGAGAAAAACATCACGGGGTGGTGCGCATTGTATGGGTGTGTGTTACATTACATTCACTAGTAGCAGTGAGAAAAACATCACGGGGTGGTGCGCATTGTATGGGTGTGTGTTACATTAGATTCACTAGTAGCAGTGAGAAAAACATCACGGGGTGGTGCGCCTTGTATGGGTGTGTGTTACATTAGATTCACTAGTAGGAGTGAGAAAAACATCACGGGGTGGTGCGCATTGTATGGGTGTGTGTTACATTAGATTCACTAGTAGCAGTGAGAAAAACATCACGGGGTGGTGCGCATTGTATGGGTGTGTGCTACATTAGATTCACTAGTAGGAGTGAGAAAAACATCACGGGGTGGTGCGCATTGTATGGTTGTGTGTTACATTAGATTCACTAGTAGCAGTGAGAAAAACATCACGGGGTGGTGCGCATTGTATGGGTGTGTGTTACATTAGATTCACTAGTAGCAGTGAGAAAAACATCACGGGGTGGTGCGCATTGTATGGGTGTGTGTTACATTACATTCACTAGTAGCAGTGAGAAAAACATCACGGGGTGGTGCGCATTGTATGGGTGTGTGTTACATTACATTCACTAGTTGCAGTGAGAAAAACATCACGGGGTGGTGCGCATTGTATGGGTGTGTGTTACATTAGATTCACTAGTAGCAGTGAGAAAAACATCACGGGGTGGTGCGCATTGTATGGGTGTGTGTTACATTAGATTCACTAGTAGGAGTGAGAAAAACATCACGGGGTGGTGCGCATTGAATGGGTGTGTGCTACATTAGATTCACTAGTAGGAGTGAGAAAAACATCATGGGGTGGTGCGCATTGTATGGGTGTGTGTTACATTAGATTCACTAGTAGCAGTGAGAAAAACATCACGGGGTGGTGCGCATTGTATGGGTGTGTGTTACATTAGATTCACTAGTAGCAGTGAGAAAAACATCACGGGGTGGTGTGCATTGTATGGGTGTGTGTTACATTAGATTCACTAGTAGCAGTGAGAAAAACATCACGGGGTGGTGCGCATTGTATGGGTGTGTGTTACATTACATTCACTAGTAGCAGTGAGAAAAACATCACGGGGTGGTGCGCCTTGTATGGGTTTGTGTTACATTAGATTCACTAGTAGGAGTGAGAAAAACATGACGGGGTGGTGCGCCTTGTATGGGTGTGTGTTACATTAGATTCACTAGTAGGAGTGAGAAAAACATGACGGGGTGGTGCGACTTGTATGGGTGTGTGTTACATTAGATTCACTAGTAGGTGTGAGAAAAACATCACAGGGTGGTGCGCACTGTATGGGTGTGTGTTACGTTACATTCACTAGTAGCAGTGAGAAAAACATCACGGGGTGGTGCGCCTTGTATGGGTTTGTGTTACATTAGAATCACTAGTAGGAGTGAGAAAAACATGACGGGGTGGTGCGCCTTGTATGGGTGTGTGTTACATTAGATTCACTAGTAGGAGTGAGAAAAACATGACGGGGTGGTTCGACTTGTATGGGTGTGTGTTACATTAGATTCACTAGTAGGTGTGAGAAAAACATCACGGGGTGGTGCGCACTGTATGGGTGTGTGTTACATTAGATTCACTAGTAGCAGTGAGAAAAACATCACGGGGTGGTGCGCATTGTATGGGTGTGTGTTACATTAGATTCACTAGTAGCAGTGAGAAAAACATCACGGGGTGGTGCGCATTGTATGGGTGTGTGTTACATTACATTCACTAGTAGCAGTGAGAAAAACATCACGGGGTGGTGCGCATTGTATGGGTGTGTGTTACATTACATTCACTAGTAGCAGTGAGAAAAACATCACGGGGTGGTGCGCATTGTATGGGTGTGTGTTACATTACATTCACTAGTAGCAGTGAGAAAAACATCACGGGGTGGTGCGCATTGTATGGGTGTGTGTTACATTACATTCACTAGTAGCAGTGAGAAAAACATCACGGGGTGGTGCGCATTGTATGGGTGTGTGTTACATTAGATTCACTAGTAGCAGTGAGAAAAACATCACGGGGTGGTGCGCATTGTATGGGTGTGTGTTACATTAGATTCACTAGTAGGAGTGAGAAAAACATCACGGGGTGGTGCGCATTGTATGGGTGTGTGTTACATTAGATTCACTAGTAGCAGTGAGAAAAACATCACGGGGTGGTGCGCATTGTATGGGTGTGTGCTACATTAGATTCACTAGTAGGAGTGAGAAAAACATCACGGGGTGGTGCGCATTGTATGGGTGTGTGTTACATTAGATTCACTAGTAGCAGTGAGAAAAACATCACGGGGTGGTGCGCATTGTATGGGTGTGTGTTACATTACATTCACTAGTAGCAGTGAGAAAAACATCACGGGGTGGTGTGCATTGTATGGGTGTGTGTTACATTAGATTCACTAGTAGCAGTGAGAAAAACATCACGGGGTGGTGCGCCTTGTATGGGTGTGTGTTACATTACATTCACTAGTAGCAGTGAGAAAAACATCACGGGGTGGTGCGCCTTGTATGGGTGTGTGTTACATTAGATTCGCTAGTAGGAGTGAGAAAAACATGACGGGGTGGTGCGCCTTGTATGGGTGTGTGTTACATTAGATTCGCTAGTAGGAGTGAGAAAAACATCACGGGGTGGTGCGCACTGTATGGGTGTGTGTTACATTAGATTCACTAGTAGCAGTGAGAAAAACATCACGGGGCGGGGCGCATTGTATGGGTGTGTGTTACATTAGATTCACTAGTAGCAGTGAGAAAAACATCACGGGGTGGTGCGCATTGTATGGGTGTGTGTTACATTACATTCACTAGTAGCAGTGAGAAAAACATCACGGGGTGGTGCGCATTGTATAGGTGTGTGTTACATTACATTCACTAGTAGCAGTGAGAAAAACATCACGGGGTGGTGCGCATTGTATGGGTGTGTGTTACATTACATTCACTAGTAGCAGTGAGAAAAACATCACGGGGTGGTGCGCATTGTATGGGTGTGTGTTACATTACATTCACTAGTAGCAGTGAGAAAAACATCACGGGGTGGTGCGCATTGTATGGGTGTGTGTTACATTAGATTCACTAGTAGCAGTGAGAAAAACATCACGGGGTGGTGCGCATTGTATGGGTGTGTGTTACATTAGATTCACTAGTAGCAGTGAGAAAAACATCACGGGGTGGTGCGCATTGTATGGGTGTGTGTTACATTAGATTCACTAGTAGCAGTGAGAAAAACATCACGGGGTGGTGCGCATTGTATGGGTGTGTGTTACATTAGATTCACTAGTAGCAGTGAGAAAAACATCACGGGGTGGTGCGCATTGTATGGGTGTGTGCTACATTAGATTCACTAGTAGGAGTGAGAAAAACATCACGGGGTGGTGCGCATTGTATGGGTGTGTGTTACATTAGATTCACTAGTAGCAGTGAGAAAAACATCACGCGGTGGTGCGCATTGTATGGGTGTGTGTTACATTAGATTCACTAGTAGCAGTGAGAAAAACATCACGCGGTGGTGCGCATTGTATGGGTGTGTGTTACATTACATTCACTAGTAGCAGTGAGAAAAACATCACGGGGTGGTGCGCATTGTATGGGTGTGTGTTACATTACATTCACTAGTAGCAGTGAGAAAAACATCACGGGGTGGTGCGCATTGTATGGGTGTGTGTTACATTACATTCACTAGTAGCAGTGAGAAAAACATCACGGGGTGGTGCGCATTGTATGGGTGTGTGTTACATTAGATTCACTAGTAGCAGTGAGAAAAACATCACGGGGTGGTGCGCCTTGTATGGGTGTGTGTTACATTAGATTCACTAGTAGGAGTGAGAAAAACATCACGGGGTGGTGCGCATTGTATGGGTGTGTGCTACATTAGATTCACTAGTAGCAGTGAGAAAAACATCACGGGGTGGTGCGCATTGTATGGGTGTGTGCTACATTAGATTCACTAGTAGGAGTGAGAAAAACATCACGGGGTGGTGCGCATTGTATGGTTGTGTGTTACATTAGATTCACTAGTAGCAGTGAGAAAAACATCACGGGGTGGTGCGCATTGTATGGGTGTGTGTTACATTAGATTCACTAGTAGCAGTGAGAAAAACATCACGGGGTGGTGCGCATTGTATGGGTGTGTGTTACATTACATTCACTAGTAGCAGTGAGAAAAACATCACGGGGTGGTGCGCATTGTATGGGTGTGTGTTACATTACATTCACTAGTAGCAGTGAGAAAAACATCACGGGGTGGTGCGCATTGTATGGGTGTGTGTTACATTAGATTCACTAGTAGCAGTGAGAAAAACATCACGGGGTGGTGCGCATTGTATGGGTGTGTGTTACATTAGATTCACTAGTAGGAGTGAGAAAAACATCACGGGGTGGTGCGCATTGAATGGGTGTGTGCTACATTAGATTCACTAGTAGGAGTGAGAAAAACATCATGGGGTGGTGCGCATTGTATGGGTGTGTGTTACATTAGATTCACTAGTAGCAGTGAGAAAAACATGACGGGGTGGTGCGCATTGTATGGGTGTGTGTTACATTAGATTCACTAGTAGCAGTGAGAAAAACATCACGGGGTGGTGTGCATTGTATGGGTGTGTGTTACATTACATTCACTAGTAGCAGTGAGAAAAACATCACGGGGTGGTGCGCATTGTATGGGTGTGTGTTACATTACATTCACTAGTAGCAGTGAGAAAAACATCACGGGGTGGTGCGCCTTGTATGGGTTTGTGTTATATTAGATTCACTAGTAGGAGTGAGAAAAACATGACGGGGTGGTGCGCCTTGTATGGGTGTGTGTTACATTAGATTCACTAGTAGGAGTGAGAAAAACATGACGGGGTGGTGCGACTTGTATGGGTGTGTGTTACATTAGATTCACTAGTAGGTGTGAGAAAAACATCACGGGGTGGTGCGCACTGTATGGGTGTGTGTTACATTAGATTCACTAGTAGCAGTGAGAAAAACATCACGGGGTGGTGCGCATTGTATGGGTGTGTGTTACATTAGATTCACTAGTAGGAGTGAGAAAAACATCACGGGGTGGTGCGCATTGTATGGGTGTGTGTTACATTACATTCACTAGTAGCAGTGAGAAAAACATCACGGGGTGGTGCGCATTGTATGGGTGTGTGTTACATTACATTCACTAGTAGCAGTGAGAAAAACATCACGGGGTGGTGCGCATTGTATGGGTGTGTGTTACATTAGATTCACTATTGCAGTGAGAAAAACATCACGGGGTGGTGCGCATTGTATGGGTGTGTGTTACATTAGATTCACTAGTAGCAGTGAGAAAAACATCACGGGGTGGTGCGCATTGTATGGGTGTGTGTTACATTAGATTCACTAGTAGCAGTGAGAAAAACATCACGGGGTGGTGCGCATTGTATGGGTGTGTGTTACATTAGATTCACTAGTAGCAGTGAGAAAAACATCACGGGGTGGTGCGCATTGTATGGGTGTGTGCTACATTAGATTCACTAGTAGGAGTGAGAAAAACATCACGGGGTGGTGCGCATTGTATGGGTGTGTGTTACATTAGATTCACTAGTAGGAGTGAGAAAAACATCACGGGGTGGTGCGCATTGTATGGGTGTGTGTCACCTTAGATTCACTAGTAGGAGTGAGAAAAATATCACGGGGTGGTGCGCATTGTATGGGTGTGTGTTACATTAGATTCACTAGTAGCAGTGAGAAAAACATCACGGGGTGGTGCGCATTGTATGGGTGTGTGTTACATTACATTCACTAGTAGCAGTGAGAAAAACATCACGGGGTGGTGCGCATTGTATGGGTGTGTGTTACATTACATTCACTAGTAGCAGTGAGAAAAACATCACGGGGTGGTGCGCATTGTATGGGTGTGTGTTACATTACATTCACTAGTAGCAGTGAGAAAAACATCACGGGGTGGTGCGCATTGTATGGGTGTGTGTTACATTAGATTCACTACTAGCAGTGAGAAAAACATCACGGGGTGGTGCGCATTGTATGGGTGTGTGTTACATTAGATTCACTAGTAGCAGTGAGAAAAACATCACGGGGTGGTGCGCATTGTATGGGTGTGTGCTACATTAGATTCACTAGTAGGAGTGAGAAAAACATCACGGGGTGGTGCGCATTGTATGGGTGTGTGTTACATTAGATTCACTAGTAGCAGTGAGAAAAACATCACGGGGTGGTGCGCATTGTATGGGTGTGTGTTACATTACATTCACTAGTAGCAGTGAGAAAAACATCACGGGGTGGTGCGCATTGTATGGGTGTGTGTTACATTACATTCACTAGTAGCAGTGAGAAAAACATCACGGGGTGGTGCGCATTGTATGGGTGTGTGTTACATTAGATTCACTAGTAGCAGTGAGAAAAACATCACGGGGTGGTGCGCATTGTATGGGTGTGTGTTACATTAGATTCACTAGTAGGAGTGAGAAAAACATCACGGGGTGGTGCGCATTGTATGGGTGTGTGTTACATTAGATTCACTAGTAGCAGTGAGAAAAACATCACGGTGTGGTGCGCATTGTATGGGTGTGTGCTACATTAGATTCACTAGTAGGAGTGAGAAAAACATCACGGGGTGGTGCGCATTGTATGGGTGTGTGTTACATTAGATTCACTAGTAGCAGTGAGAAAAACATCACGAGGTGGTGCGCATTGTATGGGTGTGTGGTACATTACATTCACTAGTAGGAGAAAAACATCACGGGGTGGTGCGCCTTGTATGGGTGTGTGTTACATTACATTCACTAGTAGGAGTGAGAAAAACATCACGGGGTGGTGCGCCTTGTATGGGTGTGTGTTACATTAGATTCACTAGTAGGAGTGAGAAAAACATCACGGGGTGGTGCGCCTTGTATGGGTGTGTGTTACATTAGATTCACTAGTAGGAGGGAGAAAAACATCACGGGGTGGTGCGCATTGTATGGGTGTGTGTTACATTACATTCACTAGTAGCAGTGAGAAAAACATCACGGGGTGGTGCGCCTTGTATGGGTGTGTGTTACATTAGATTCACTAGTAGGAGTGAGAAAAACATCACGGGGTGGTGCGCACTGTATGGGTGTGTGTTACATTAGATTCACTAGTAGGAGTGAGAAAAACATCACGGGGCGGGGCGCATTGTATGGGTGTGTGTTACATTAGATTCACTAGTAGCAGTGAGAAAAACATCACAGGGTGGTGCGCATTGTATGGGTGTGTGTTACATTAGATTCACTAGTAGCAGTGAGAAAAACATCACGGGGTGGTGCGCATTGTATGGGTGTGTGTTACATTAGATTCACTAGTAGCAGTGAGAAAAACTTCAAGGGGTGGTGCGCATTGTATGGGTGTGTGTTACATTACATTCACTAGTAGCAGTGAGAAAAACATCACGGGGTGGTGCGCATTGTATGGGTGTGTGTTACATTACATTCACTAGTAGCAGTGAGAAAAACATCACGGGGTGGTGCGCATTGTATGGGTGTGTGTTACATTACATTCACTAGTAGCAGTGAGAAAAACATCACGGGGTGGTGCGCATTGTATGGGTGTGTGTTACATTACATTCACTAGTAGCAGTGAGAAAAACATCACGGGGTGGTGCGCATTGTATGGGTGTGTGTTACATTAGATTCACTAGTAGCAGTGAGAAAAACATCACGGGGTGGTGCGTATTGTATGGGTGTGTGTTACATTAGATTCACTAGTAGCAGTGAGAAATACATCACGGGGTGGTGCGCATTGTATGGGTGTGTGTTACATTAGATTCACTAGTAGCAGTGAGAAAAACATCACAGGGTGGTGCGCATTGTATGGGTGTGTGCTACATTAGATTCACTAGTAGGAGTGAGAAAAACATCACGGGGTGGTGCGCATTGTATGGGTGTGTGTTACATTAGATTCACTAGTAGCAGTGAGAAAAACATCACGGGGTGGTGCGCATTGTATGGGTGTGTGTTACATTAGATTCACTAGTAGCAGTGAGAAAAACATCACGGGGTGGTGCGCATTGTATGGGTGTGTGCTACATTAGATTCACTAGTAGGAGTGAGAAAAACATCACGGGGTGGTGCGCATTGTATGGGTGTGTGTTACATTACATTCACTAGTAGGAGTGAGAAAAACATCACGAGGTGGTGCGCATTGTATGGGTGTGTGTTACATTACATTCACTAGTAGGAGAAAAACATCACGGGGTGGTGCGCCTTGTATGGGTGTGTGTTACATTACATTCACTAGTAGGAGTGAGAAAAACATCACGGGGTGGTGCGCCTTGTATGGGTGTGTGTTACATTAGATTCACTAGTAGGAGTGAGAAAAACATCACGGGGTGGTGCGCCTTGTATGGGTGTGTGTTACATTAGATTCACTAGTAGGAGGGAGAAAAACATCACGGGGTGGTGCGCATTGTATGGGTGTGTGTTACATTACATTCACTAGTAGCAGTGAGAAAAACATCACGGGGTGGTGCGCCTTGTATGGGTGTGTGTTACATTAGATTCACTAGTAGGAGTGAGAAAAACATCACGGGGTGGTGCGCACTGTATGGGTGTGTGTTACATTAGATTCACTAGTAGGAGTGAGAAAAACATCACGGGGCGGGGCGCATTGTATGGGTGTGTGTTACATTAGATTCACTAGTAGCAGTGAGAAAAACATCACGGGGTGGTGCGCATTGTATGGGTGTGTGTTACATTAGATTCACTAGTAGCAGTGAGAAAAACATCACGGGGTGGTGCGCATTGTATGGGTGTGTGTTACATTAGATTCACTAGTAGCAGTGAGAAAAACATCACGGGGTGGTGCGCATTGTATGGGTGTGTGTTACATTACATTCACTAGTAGCAGTGAGAAAAACATCACGGGGTGGTGCGCATTGTATGGGTGTGTGTTACATTACATTCACTAGTAGCAGTGAGAAAAACATCACGGGGTGGTGGGCATTGTATGGGTGTGTGTTACATTACATTCACTAGTAGCAGTGAGAAAAACATCACGGGGTGGTGCGCATTGTATGGGTGTGTGTTACATTAGATTCACTAGTAGCAGTGAGAAAAACATCACGGGGTGGTGCGCATTGTATGGGTGTGTGTTACATTAGATTCACTAGTAGCAGTGAGAAAAACATCACGGGGTGGTGCGCATTGTATGGGTGTGTGTTACATTAGATTCACTAGTAGCAGTGAGAAAAACATCACGCGGTGGTGTGCATTGTATGGGTGTGTGTTACATTAGATTCACTAGTAGCAGTGAGAAAAACATCACGGGGTGGTGCGCATTGTATGGGTGTGTGTTACATTAGATTCACTAGTAGGAGTGAGAAAAACATCACGGGGTGGTGCGCATTGTATGGGTGTGTGTTACATTAGATTCACTAGTAGCAGTGAGAAAAACATCACGGGGTGGTGCGCATTGTATGGGTGTGTGCTACATTAGATTCACTAGTAGGAGTGAGAAAAACATCACGGGGTGGTGCGCATTGTATGGGTGTGTGTTACATTAGATTCACTAGTAGCAGTGAGAAAAACATCACGGGGTGGTGCGCATCGTATGGGTGTGTGTTACATTAGATTCACTAGTAGCAGTGAGAAAAACATCACGGGGTGGTGTGCATTGTATGGGTGTGTGTTACATTAGATTCACTAGTAGCAGTGAGAAAAACATCACGGGGTGGTGCGCATTGTATGGGTGTGTGTTACATTAAATTCACTAGTAGCAGTGAGAAAAACATCACGGGGTGGTGCGCATTGTATGGGTGTGTGTTACATTAGATTCACTAGTAACAGTGAGAAAAACATCACGGGGTGGTGCGCATTGTATGGGTGTGTGTTACATTACATTCACTAGTAGCAGTGAGAAAAACATCACGGGGTGGTGCGCATTGTATGGGTGTGTGTTACATTACATTCACTAGTAGCAGTGAGAAAAACATCACGGGGTGGTGCGCATTGTATGGGTGTGTGTTACATTACATTCACTAGTAGCAGTGAGAAAAACATCACGGGGTGGTGCGCATTGTATGGGTGTGTGTTACATTAGATTCACTAGTAGGAGTGAGAAAAACATCACGGGGTGGTGCGCATTGTATGGGTGTGTGTTACATTAGATTCACTAGTAGCAGTGAGAAAAACATCACGGGGTGGTGGGCATTGAATGGGTGTGTGCTACATTAGATTCACTAGTAGGAGTGAGAAAAACATCACGGGGTGGTGCGCATTGTATGGGTGTGTGTTACATTAGATTCACTAGTAGCAGTGAGAAAAACATCACGGGGTGGTGCGCATTGTATGGGTGTGTGTTACATTAGATTCACTAGTAGCAGTGAGAAAAACGTCACGGGGTGGTGTCCATTGTATGGGTGTGTGTTACATTAGATTCACTAGTAGCAGTGAGAAAAACATCACGGGGTGGTGCGCATTGTATGGGTGTGTGTTACATTACATTCACTAGTAGCAGTGAGAAAAACATCACGGGGTGGTGCGCCTTGTATGGGTTTGTGTTACATTAGATTCACTAGTAGGAGTGAGAAAAACATGACGGGGTGGTGCGCCTTGTATGGGCGTGTGTTACATTAGATTCACTAGTAGGAGTGAGAAAAACATGACGGGGTGGTGCGACTTGTATGGGTGTGTGTTACATTAGATTCACTAGTAGGTGTGAGAAAAACATCACGGGGTGGTGCGCACTGTATGGGTGTGTGTTACATTAGATTCACTAGTAGCAGTGAGAAAAACATCACAGGGTGGTGCGCATTGTATGGGTGTGTGTTACATTAGATTCACTAGTAGCAGTGAGAAAAACATCACGGGGTGGTGCGCATTGTATGGGTGTGTGTTACATTAGATTCACTAGTAGGAGTGAGAAAAACATCACGGGGTGGTGCGCATTGTATGGGTGTGTGTTACATTACATTCTCTAGTAGCAGTGAGAAAAACATCACGGGGTGGTGCGCATTGTATGGGTGTGTGTTACATTACATTCACTAGTAGCAGTGAGAAAAACATCACGGGGTGGTGCGCATTGTATGGGTGTGTGTTACATTACATTCACTAGTAGCAGTGAGAAAAACATCACGGGGTGGTGCGCATTGTATGGATGTGTGTTACATTAGATTCACTAGTAGCAGTGAGAAAAACATCACGGGGTGGTGCGCATTGTATGGGTGTGTGTTACATTAGATTCACTAGTAGCAGTGAGAAAAACATCACGGGGTGGTGCGCATTGTATGGGTGTGTGTTACATTAGATTCACTAGTAGCAGTGAGAAAAACATCACGGGGTGGTGCGCATTGTATGGGTGTGTGTTACATTAGATTCACTAGTAGCAGTGAGAAAAACATCACGGGGTGGTGCGCATTGTATGGGTGTGTGTTACATTAGATTCACTAGTAGGAGTGAGAAAAACATCACGGAGAGTTGCGCATTGTATGGGTGTGTGTTACATTAGATTCACTAGTAGGAGTGAGAAAAACATCACGGGGTGGTGCGCATTGTATGGGTGTGTGTCACCTTAGATTCACTAGTAGGAGTGAGAAAAACATCACGGGGTGGTGCGCATTGTATGGGTGTGTGTTACATTAGATTCACTAGTAGCAGTGAGAAAAACATCACGGGGTGGTGCGCATTGTATGGGTGTGTGTTACATTACATTCACTAGTAGCAGTGAGAAAAACATCACGGGGTGGTGCGCATTGTATGGGTGTGTGTTACATTACATTCACTAGTAGCAGTGAGAAAAACATCACGGGGTGGTGCGCATTGTATGGGTGTGTGTTACATTAGATTCACTACTAGCAGTGAGAAAAACATCACGGGGTGGTGCGCATTGTATGGGTGTGTGTTACATTAGATTCACTAGTAGCAGTGAGAAAGACATCACGGGGAGGTGCGCATTGTATGGGTGTGTGTTACATTAGATTCACTAGTAGCAGTGAGAAAGACATCACGGGGTGGTGCGCATTGTATGGGTGTGTGCTACATTAGATTCACTAGTAGGAGTGAGAAAAACATCACGGGGTGGTGCGCATTGTATGGGTGTGTGTTACATTACATTCACTAGTAGCAGTGAGAAAATCATCACGGGGTGGTGCGCATTGTATGGGTGTGTGTTACATTACATTCACTAGTAGCAGTGAGAAAAACATCACGGGGTGGTGCGCATTGTATGGGTGTGTGTTACATTACATTCACTAGTAGCAGTGAGAAAAACATCACGGGGTGGTGCGCATTGTATGGGTGTGTGTTACATTAGATTCACTAGTAGCAGTGAGAAAAACATCACGGGGTGGTGCGCCTTGTATGGGTGTGTGTTACATTAGATTCACTAGTAGGAGTGAGAAAAACATCACGGGGAGTTGCGCATTGTATGGGTGTGTGTTACATTAGATTCACTAGTAGGAGTGAGAAAAACATCACGGGGTGGTGCGCATTGTATGGGTGTGTGTCACATTAGATTCACTAGTAGCAGTGAGAAAAACATCACGGGGTGGTGCGCATTGTATGGGTGTGTGTTATATTACATTCTCTAGTAGGAGTGAGAAAAACATCACGGGGTGGTGCGCATTGTATGGGTGTGTGTCACATTAGATTCACTAGTAGCAGTGAGAAAAACATCACGGGGTGGTGCGCATTGTATGGGTGTGTGTTACATTAGATTCAGTAGTAGCAGTGAGAAAAACATCACGGGGTGGTGCGCATTGTATGGGTGTGTGTTACATTAGATTCAGTAGTAGCAGTGAGAAAAACATCACGGGGTGGTGCGCATTGTATGGGTGTGTGTTACATTACATTCACTAGTAGCAGTGAGAAAAACATCACGGGGAGGTGCGCATTGTATGGGTGTTGTTACATTAGATTCACTAGTAGCAGTGAGAAAAACATCACGGGGTGGTGCGCATTGTATGGGTGTGTGTTACATTAGATTCACTAGTAGCAGTGAGAAAAACATCACGGGGTGGTGCGCATTGTATGGGTGTGTGTTACATTAGATTCACTAGTAGCAGTGAGAAAAACATCACGGGGTGGTGCGCATTGTATGGGTGTGTGTCACATTAGATTCACTAGTAGGAGTGAGAAAAACATCACGGGGTGGTGCGCATTGTATGGGTGTGTGTCACATTAGATTCACTAGTAGCAGTGAGAAAAACATCACGGGGTGGTGCGCATTGTATGGGTGTGTGCTACATTAGATTCACTAGTAGGAGTGAGAAAAACATCACGGGGAGTTGCGCATTGTATGGGTGTGTGTTACATTAGATTCACTAGTAGGAGTGAGAAAAACATCACGGGGTGGTGCGCATTGTATGGGTGTGTGTTACATTAGATTCACTAGTAGCAGTGAGAAAAACATCACGGGGTGGTGCGCATTGTATGGGTGTGTGTTACATTAGATTCACTAGTAGCAGTGAGAAAAACATCACGGGGTGGTGCGCATTGTATGGGTGTGTGCTACATTAGATTCACTAGTAGGAGTGAGAAAAACATCACGGGGAGTTGCGCATTGTATGGGTGTGTGTTACATTAGATTCACTAGTAGGAGTGAGAAAAACATCACGGGGTGGTGCGCATTGTATGGGTGTGTGTCACATTAGATTCACTAGTAGGAGTGAGAAAAACATCACGGGGTGGTGCGCATTGTATGAGTGTGTGTCACATTACATTCACTAGTAGCAGTGAGAAAAACATCACGGGGTGGTGCGCATTGTATGGGTGTGTGTTACATTACATTCACTAGTAGCAGTGAGAAAAACATCACGGGGTGGTGCGCATTGTATGGGTGTGTGTTACATTACATTCACTAGTAGCAGTGAGAAAAACATCACGGGGTGGTGCGCATTGTATGGCTGTGTGTTACATTACATTCACTAGTAGCAGTGAGAAAAACATCACGGGGTGGTGCGCATTGTATGGCTGTGTGTTACATTACATTCACTAGTAGCAGTGAGAAAAACATCACGGGGTGGTGCGCATTGTATGGGTGTGTGTTACATTAGATTCACTAGTAGCAGTGAGAAAAACATCACGGGGTGGTGCGCATTGTATGGGTGTGTGTTACATTAGATTCACTAGTAGCAGTGAGAAAAACATCACGGGGTGGTGCGCATTGTATGGGTGTGTGTTACATTAGATTCACTAGTAGCAGTGAGAAAAACATCACGGGGTGGTGCGCATTGTATGGGTGTGTGCTACATTAGATTCACTAGTAGGAGTGAGAAAAACATCACGGGGTGGTGCGCATTGTATGGGTGTGTGTTACATTACATTCACTAGTAGCAGTGAGAAAAACATCACGGGGTGGTGCGCATTGTATGGGTGTGTGTTACATTAGATTCACTAGTAGCAGTGAGAAAAACATCACGGGGTGTTGCGCAATGTATGGGTGTGTGTTACATTAGATTCACTAGTAGCAGTGAGAAAAACATCACGGGGTGGTGCGCATTGTATGGGTGTGTGTTACATTAGATTCACTAGTAGCAGTGAGAAAAACATCACGGGGTGGTGCGCATTGTATGGGTGTGTGCTACATTAGATTCACTAGTAGGAGTGAGAAAAACATCACGGGGAGTTGCGCATTGTATGGGTGTGTGTTACATTAGATTCACTAGTAGGAGTGAGAAAAACATCACGGGGTGGTGCGCATTGTATGGGTGTGTGTCACATTAGATTCACTAGTAGGAGTGAGAAAAACATCACGGGGTGGTGCGCATTGTATGAGTGTGTGTCACATTACATTCACTAGTAGCAGTGAGAAAAACATCACGGGGTGGTGCGCATTGTATGGGTGTGTGTTACATTACATTCACTAGTAGCAGTGAGAAAAACATCACGGGGTGGTGCGCATTGTATGGGTGTGTGTTACATTACATTCACTAGTAGCAGTGAGAAAAACATCACGGGGTGGTGCGCATTGTATGGGTGTGTGTTACATTACATTCACTAGTAGCAGTGAGAAAAACATCACGGGGTGGTGCGCATTGTATGGGTGTGTGTTACATTAGATTCACTAGTAGCAGTGAGAAAAACATCACGGGGTGGTGCGCATTGTATGGGTGTGTGTTACATTAGATTCACTAGTAGCAGTGAGAAAAACATCACGGGGTGGTGCGCATTGTATGGGTGTGTGTTACATTAGATTCACTAGTAGCAGTGAGAAAAACATCACGGGGTGGTGCGCATTGTATGGGTGTGTGCTACATTAGATTCACTAGTAGGAGTGAGAAAAACATCACGGGGTGGTGCGCATTGTATGGGTGTGTGTTACATTACATTCACTAGTAGCAGTGAGAAAAACATCACGGGGTGGTGCGCATTGTATGGGTGTGTGTTACATTAGATTCACTAGTAGCAGTGAGAAAAACATCACGGGGTGTTGCGCAATGTATGGGTGTGTGTTACATTAGATTCACTAGTAGCAGTGAGAAAAACATCACGGGGTGGTGCGCATTGTATGGGTGTGTGTTACATTAGATTCACTAGTAGCAGTGAGAAAAACATCACGGGGTGGTGCGCATTGTATGGGTGTGTGTTACATTAGATTCACTAGTAGGAGTGAGAAAAACATCACGGGGAGTTGCGCATTGTATGGGTGTGTGTTACATTAGATTCACTAGTAGGAGTGAGAAAAACATCACGGGGTGGTGCGCATTGTATGGGTGTGTGTCACATTAGATTCACTAGTAGCAGTGAGAAAAACATCACGGGGTGGTGCGCATTGTATGGGTGTGTGTCACATTACATTCTCTAGTAGGAGTGAGAAAAACATCACGGGGTGGTGCGCATTGTATGGGTGTGTGTCACATTAGATTCACTAGTAGCAGTGAGAAAAACATCACGGGGTGGTGCGCATTGTATGGGTGTGTGTCATATTAGATTCACTAGTAGGAGTGAGAAATACATCACGGGGTGGTGGGCATTGTATGGGTGTGTGTCACATTAGATTCACTACTAGGAGTGAGAAAAACATCACGGGGTGGTGCGCATTGTATGGGTGTGTGTTACATTACATTCACTAGTAGGAGGGAGAAAATCATCACGGGGTGGTGCGCATTGTATGGGTGTGTGTTACATTAGATTCACTAGTAGCAGTGAGAAAAACATCACGGGGTGGTGCGCATTGTATGGGTGTGTGTTACATTAGATTCACTAGTAGGAGTGAGAAAAACATCACGGGGTGGTGCGCATTGTATGGGTGTGTGTTACATTACATTCACTAGTAGCAGTGAGAAAAACATCACGGGGTGGTGCGCATTGTATGGGTGTGTGTTACATTAGATTCACTAGTAGCAGTGAGAAAAACATCACGGGGTGGTCCGCATTGTATGGGTGTGTGTTACATTACATTCACTAGTAGGAGTGAGAAAAACATCACGGGGTGGTGCGCCTTGTATGGGTGTGTGTTACATTACATTCACTAGTAGGAGTGAGAAAAACATCACGGGGTGGTGCGCCTTGTATGGGTGTGTGTTACATTAGATTCACTAGTAGGAGTGAGAAAAACATCACGGGGTGGTGCGCCTTGTATGGGTGTGTGTTACATTAGATTCACTAGTAGGAGTGAGAAAAACATCACGGGGTGGTGCGCACTGTATGGGTGTGTGTTACATTAGATTCACTAGTAGGAGTGAGAAAAACATCACGGGGTGGTGCGCATTGTATGGGTGTGTGTTACATTAGATTCAGTAGTAGCAGTGAGAAAAACATCACGGGGAGTTGCGCATTGTATGGGTGTGTGTTACATTAGATTCACTAGTAGGAGTGAGAAAAACATCACGGGGTGGTGCGCATTGTATGGGTGTGTGTTACATTAGATTCACTAGTAGCAGTGAGAAAAACATCACGGGGTGGTGCGCATTGTATGGGTGTGTGTTACATTAGATTCAGTAGTAGCAGTGAGAAAAACATCACGGGGAGTTGCGCATTGTATGGGTGTGTGTTACATTAGATTCACTAGTAGGAGTGAGAAAAACATCACGGGGTGGTGCGCATTGTATGGGTGTGTGTTACATTAGATTCACTAGTAGCAGTGAGAAAAACATCACGGGGTGGTGCGCATTGTATGGGTGTGTGTTACATTAGATTCACTAGTAGCAGTGAGAAAAACATCACGGGGTGGTGCGCATTGTATGGGTGTGTGCTACATTAGATTCACTAGTAGGAGTGAGAAAAACATCACGGGGAGTTGCGCATTGTATGGGTGTGTGTTACATTAGATTCACTAGTAGGAGTGAGAAAAACATCACGGGGTGGTGCGCATTGTATGGGTGTGTGTCACATTAGATTCACTAGTAGGAGTGAGAAAAACATCACGGGGTGGTGCGCATTGTATGGGTGTGTGTCACATTACATTCACTAGTAGCAGTGAGAAAAACATCACGGGGTGGTGCGCATTGTATGGGTGTGTGTCACATTACATTCACTAGTAGCAGTGAGAAAAACATCACGGGGTGGTGCGCATTGTATGGGTGTGTGTTACATTACATTCACTAGTAGCAGTGAGAAAAACATCACGGGGTGGTGCGCATTGTATGGGTGTGTGTTACATTACATTCACTAGTAGCAGTGAGAAAAACATCACGGGGTGGTGCGCATTGTATGGGTGTGTGTTACATTAGATTCACTAGTAGCAGTGAGAAAAACATCACGGGGTGGTGCGCATTGTATGGGTGTGTGTTACATTAGATTCACTAGTAGCAGTGAGAAAAACATCACGGGGTGGTGCGCATTGTATGGGTGTGTGTTACATTAGATTCACTAGTAGCAGTGAGAAAAACATCACGGGGTGGTGCGCATTGTATGGGTGTGTGCTACATTAGATTCACTAGTAGGAGTGAGAAAAACATCACGGGGTGGTGCGCATTGTATGGGTGTGTGTTACATTACATTCACTAGTAGCAGTGAGAAAAACATCACGGGGTGGTGCGCATTGTATGGGTGTGTGTTACATTAGATTCACTAGTAGCAGTGAGAAAAACATCACGGGGTGGTGCGCAATGTATGGGTGTGTGTTACATTAGATTCACTAGTAGCAGTGAGAAAAACATCACGGGGTGGTGCGCATTGTATGGGTGTGTGTTACATTAGATTCACTAGTAGCAGTGAGAAAAACATCACGGGGTGGTGCGCATTGTATGGGTGTGTGTTACATTAGATTCACTAGTAGGAGTGAGAAAAACATCACGGGGAGTTGCGCATTGTATGGGTGTGTGTTACATTAGATTCACTAGTAGGAGTGAGAAAAACATCACGGGGTGGTGCGCATTGTATGGGTGTGTGTCACATTAGATTCACTAGTAGCAGTGAGAAAAACATCACGGGGTGGTGCGCATTGTATGGGTGTGTGTCACATTACATTCTCTAGTAGGAGTGAGAAAAACATCACGGGGTGGTGCGCATTGTATAGGTGTGTGTCACATTAGATTCACTAGTAGCAGTGAGAAAAACATCACGGGGTGGTGCGCATTGTATGGGTGTGTGTCACATTAGATTCACTAGTAGGAGTGAGAAATACATCACGGGGTGGTGGGCATTGTATGGGTGTGTGTCACATTAGATTCACTACTAGGAGTGAGAAAAACATCACGGGGTGGTGCGCATTGTATGGGTGTGTGTTACATTAGATTCACTAGTAGCAGTGAGAAAAACATCACGGGGTGGTGCGCATTGTATGGGTGTGTGTTACATTAGATTCACTAGTAGCAGTGAGAAAAACATCACGTGGTGGTGCGCATTGTATGGGTGTGTGTTACATTAGATTCACTAGTAGGAGTGAGAAAAACATCACGGGGTGGTGCGCATTGTATGGATGTGTGTTACATTACATTCACTAGTAGCAGTGAGAAAAACATCACGGGGTGGTGCGCATTGTATGGGTGTTGTTACATTAGATTCACTAGTAGCAGTGAGAAAAACATCACGGGGTGGTGCGCATTGTATGGGTGTGTGTTACATTAGATTCACTAGTAGCAGTGAGAAAAACATCACGGGGTGGTGCGCATTGTATGGGTGTGTGTTACATTAGATTCACTAGTAGCAGTGAGAAAATTATCACGGGGTGGTGCGCATTGTATGGGTGTGTGTCACTTTAGAATCACTAGTAGGAGTGAGAAAAACATCACGGGGTGGTGCGCATTGTATGGGTGTGTGTTACATTAGATTCACTAGTAGCAGTAAGAAAAACATCACGGGGTGGTGCGCATTGTATGGGTGTGTGCTACATTAGATTCACTAGTAGGAGTGAGAAAAACATCACGGGGAGTTGCGCATTGTATGGGTGTGTGTTACATTAGATTCACTAGTAGGAGTGAGAAAAACATCACGGGGTGGTGCGCATTGTATGGGTGTGTGTCACATTAGATTCACTAGTAGGAGTGAGAAAAACATCACGGGGTGGTGCGCATTGTATGGGTGTGTGTTACATTACATTCACTAGTAGGAGGGAGAAAATCATCACGGGGTGGTGCGCATTGTATGGGTGTGTGTTACATTAGATTCACTAGTAGCAGTGAGAAAAACATCACGGGGTGGTGCGCATTGTATGGGTGTGTGTTACATTAGATTCACTAGTAGGAGTGAGAAAAACATCACGGGGTGGTGCGCATTGTATGGGTGTGTGTTACATTACATTCACTAGTAGGAGTGAGAAAAACATCACGGGGTGGTGCGCATTGTATGGGTGTGTGTTACATTAGATTCACTAGTAGCAGTGAGAAAAACATCACGGGGTGGTCCGCATTGTATGGGTGTGTGTTACATTACATTCACTAGTAGGAGTGAGAAAAACATCACGGGGTGGTGCGCCTTGTATGGGTGTGTGTTACATTACATTCACTAGTAGGAGTGAGAAAAACATCACGGGGTGGTGCGCCTTGTATGGGTGTGTGTTACATTAGATTCACTAGTAGGAGTGAGAAAAACATGACGGGGTGGTGCGCCTTGTATGGGTGTGTGTTACATTAGATTCACTAGTAGGAGTGAGAAAAACATCACGGGGTGATGCGCACTGTATGGGTGTGTGTTACATTAGATTCACTAGTAGGAGTGAGAAAAACATCACGGGGTGGTGCGCATTGTATGGGTGTGTGTTACATTACATTCACTAGTAGCAGTGAGAAAAACATCACGGGGTGGTGCCCATTGTATGGGTGTGTGTTACATTACATTCACTAGTAGCAGTGAGAAAAACATCACGGGGTGGTGCGCATTGTATGGGTGTGTGTTACATTACATTCACTAGTAGCAGTGAGAAAAACATCACGGGGTGGTGCGCATTGTATGGGTGTGTGTTACATTAGATTCACTAGTAGGAGTGAGAAAAACATCACGGGGAGTTGCGCATTGTATGGGTGTGTGTTACATTAGATTCACTAGTAGGAGTGAGAAAAACATCACGGGGTGGTGCGCATTGTATGGGTGTGTGTCACATTAGATTCACTAGTAGCAGTGAGAAAAACATCACGGGGTGGTGCGCATTGTATGGGTGTGTGTTATATTACATTCTCTAGTAGGAGTGAGAAAAACATCACGGGGTGGTGCGCATTGTATGGGTGTGTGTCACATTAGATTCACTAGTAGCAGTGAGAAAAACATCACGGGGTGGTGCGCATTGTATGTGTGTGTGTTACATTAGATTCAGTAGTAGCAGTGAGAAAAACATCACGGGGTGGTGCGCATTGTATGGGTGTGTGTTACATTAGATTCAGTAGTAGCAGTGAGAAAAACATCACGGGGTGGTGCGCATTGTATGGGTGTGTGTTACATTACATTCACTAGTAGCAGTGAGAAAAACATCACGGGGTGGTGCGCATTGTATGGGTGTTGTTACATTAGATTCACTAGTAGCAGTGAGAAAAACATCACGGGGTGGTGCGCATTGTATGGGTGTGTGTTACATTAGATTCACTAGTAGCAGTGAGAAAAACATCACGGGGTGGTGCGCATTGTATGGGTGTGTGTTACATTAGATTCACTAGTAGCAGTGAGAAAAACATCACGGGGTGGTGCGCATTGTATGGGTGTGTGTCACATTAGATTCACTAGTAGGAGTGAGAAAAACATCACGGGGTGGTGCGCATTGTATGGGTGTGTGTCACATTAGATTCACTAGTAGCAGTGAGAAAAACATCACGGGGTGGTGCGCATTGTATGGGTGTGTGCTACATTAGATTCACTAGTAGGAGTGAGAAAAACATCACGGGGAGTTGCGCATTGTATGGGTGTGTGTTACATTAGATTCACTAGTAGGAGTGAGAAAAACATCACGGGGTGGTGCGCATTGTATGGGTGTGTGTTACATTAGATTCACTAGTAGCAGTGAGAAAAACATCACGGGGTGGTGCGCATTGTATGGGTGTGTGTTACATTAGATTCACTAGTAGCAGTGAGAAAAACATCACGGGGTGGTGCGCATTGTATGGGTGTGTGCTACATTAGATTCACTAGTAGGAGTGAGAAAAACATCACGGGGAGTTGCGCATTGTATGGGTGTGTGTTACATTAGATTCACTAGTAGGAGTGAGAAAAACATCACGGGGTGGTGCGCATTGTATGGGTGTGTGTCACATTAGATTCACTAGTAGGAGTGAGAAAAACATCACGGGGTGGTGCGCATTGTATGGGTGTGTGTCACATTACATTCACTAGTAGCAGTGAGAAAAACATCACGGGGTGGTGCGCATTGTATGGGTGTGTGTTACATTACATTCACTAGTAGCAGTGAGAAAAACATCACGGGGTGGTGCGCATTGTATGGGTGTGTGTTACATTAGATTCACTAGTAGCAGTGAGAAAAACATCACGGGGTGGTGCGCATTGTATGGGTGTGTGTTACATTACATTCACTAGTAGCAGTGAGAAAAACATCACGGGGTGGTGCGCATTGTATGGGTGTGTGTTACATTAGATTCACTAGTAGCAGTGAGAAAAACATCACGGGGTGGTGCGCATTGTATGGGTGTGTGTTACATTAGATTCACTAGTAGCAGTGAGAAAAACATCACGGGGTGGTGCGCATTGTATGGGTGTGTGTTACATTAGATTCACTAGTAGCAGTGAGAAAAACATCACGGGGTGGTGCGCATTGTATGGGTGTGTGCTACATTAGATTCACTAGTAGGAGTGAGAAAAACATCACGGGGTGGTGCGCATTGTATGGGTGTGTGTTACATTACATTCACTAGTAGCAGTGAGAAAAACATCACGGGGTGGTGCGCATTGTATGGGTGTGTGTTACATTAGATTCACTAGTAGCAGTGAGAAAAACATCACGGGGTGTTGCGCAATGTATGGGTGTGTGTTACATTAGATTCACTAGTAGCAGTGAGAAAAATATCACGGGGTGGTGCGCATTGTATGGGTGTGTGTTACATTGGATTCACTAGTAGCAGTGAGAAAAACATCACGGGGTGGTGCGCATTGTATGGGTGTGTGTTACATTAGATTCACTAGTAGGAGTGAGAAAAACATCACGGGGAGTTGCGCATTGTATGGGTGTGTGTTACATTAGATTCACTAGTAGGAGTGAGAAAAACATCACGGGGTGGTGCGCATTGTATGGGTGTGTGTTACATTAGATTCACTAGTAGCAGTGAGAAAAATATCACGGGGTGGTGCGCATTGTATGGGTGTGTGTCACATTACATTCTCTAGTAGGAGTGAGAAAAACATCACGGGGTGGTGCGCATTGTATGGGTGTGTGTCACATTAGATTCACTAGTAGCAGTGAGAAAAACATCACGGGGTGGTGCGCATTGTATGGGTGTGTGTCACATTAGATTCACTAGTAGGAGTGAGAAAAACATCACGGGGTGGTGGGCATTGTATGGGTGTGTGTCACATTAGATTCACTACTAGGAGTGAGAAAAACATCACGGGGTGGTGCGCATTGTATGGGTGTGTGTTACATTAGATTCACTAGTAGCAGTGAGAAAAACATCACGGGGTGGTGCGCATTGTATGGGTGTGTGTTACATTAGATTCACTAGTAGCAGTGAGAAAAACATCACGTGGTGGTGCGCATTGTATGGGTGTGTGTTACATTCGATTCACTAGTAGGAGTGAGAAAAACATCACGGGGTGGTGCGCATTGTATGGATGTGTGTTACATTACATTCACTAGTAGCAGTGAGAAAAACATCACGGGGTGGTGCGCATTGTATGGGTGTTGTTACATTAGATTCACTAGTAGCAGTGAGAAAAACATCACGGGGTGGTGCGCATTGTATGGGTGTGTGTTACATTAGATTCACTAGTAGCAGTGAGAAAAACATCACGGGGTGGTGCGCATTGTATGGGTGTGTGTTACATTAGATTCACTAGTAGCAGTGAGAAAATTATCACGGGGTGGTGCGCATTGTATGGGTGTGTGTCACTTTAGATTCACTAGTAGGAGTGAGAAAAACATCACGGGGTGGTGCGCATTGTATGGGTGTGTGTTACATTAGATTCACTAGTAGCAGTGAGAAAAACATCACGGGGTGGTGCGCATTGTATGGGTGTGTGCTACATTAGATTCACTAGTAGGAGTGAGAAAAACATCACGGGGAGTTGCGCATTGTATGGGTGTGTGTTACATTAGATTCACTAGTAGGAGTGAGAAAAACATCACGGGGAGTTGCGCATTGTATTTGTGTGTGTCACATTAGATTCACTAGTCGGAGTGAGAAAAACATCACGGGGTGGTGCGCATTGTATGGGTGTGTGTTACATTACATTCACTAGTAGGAGGGAGAAAATCATCACGGGGTGGTGCGCATTGTATGGGTGTGTGTTACATTAGATTCACTAGTAGCAGTGAGAAAAACATCACAGGGTGGTGCGCATTGTATGGGTGTGTGTTACATTAGATTCACTAGTAGGAGTGAGAAAAACATCACGGGGTGGTGCGCATTGTATGGGTGTGTGTTACATTACATTCACTAGTAGCAGTGAGAAAAACATCACGGGGTGGTGCGCATTGTATGTGTGTGTGTTACATTAGATTCACTAGTAGCAGTGAGAAAAACATCACGGGGTGGTCCGCATTGTATGGGTGTGTGTTACATTACATTCACTAGTAGGAGTGAGAAAAACATCACGGGGTGGTGCGCCTTGTATGGGTGTGTGTTACATTACATTCACTAGTAGGAGTGAGAAAAACATCACGGGGTGGTGCGCCTTGTATGGGTGTGTGTTACATTAGATTCACTTTTAGGAGTGAGAAAAACATCACGGGGTGGTGCGCCTTGTATGGGTGTGTGTTACATTAGATTCACTAGTAGGAGTGAGAAAAACATCACGGGGTGGTGCGCACTGTATGGGTGTGTGTTACATTAGATTCACTAGTAGGAGTGAGAAAAACATCACGGGGTGGTGCGCATTGTATGGGTGTGTGTTACATTACATTCACTAGTAGCAGTGAGAAAAACATCACGGGGTGGTGCCCATTGTATGGGTGTGTGTTACATTACATTCACTAGTAGCAGTGAGAAAAACATCACGGGGTGGTGCGCATTGTATGGGTGTGTGTTACATTACATTCACTAGTAGCAGTGAGAAAAACATCACGGGGTGGTGCGCATTGTATGGGTGTGTGTTACATTAGATTCACTAGTAGGAGTGAGAAAAACATCACGGGGTGGTGCGCATTGTATGGGTGTGTGTTACATTACATTCACTAGTAGGAGTGAGAAAAACATCACGAGGTGGTGCGCATTGTATGGGTGTGTGTTACATTACATTCACTAGTAGGAGTGAGAAAAACATCACGGGGTGGTGCGCCTTGTATGGGTGTGTGTTACATTACATTCACTAGTAGGAGTGAGAAAAACATCACGGGGTGGTGCGCCTTGTATGGGTGTGTGTTACATTAGATTCACTAGTAGGAGTGAGAAAAACATCACGGGGTGGTGCGCCTTGTATGGGTGTGTGTTACATTAGATTCACTAGTAGGAGGGAGAAAAACATCACGGGGTGGTGCGCATTGTATGGGTGTGTGTTACATTAGATTCACTAGTAGCAGTGAGAAAAACATCACGGGGTGGTGCGCCTTGTATGGGTGTGTGTTACATTAGATTCACTAGTAGGAGTGAGAAAAACATCACGAGGTGGTGCGCACTGTATGGGTGTGTGTTACATTAGATTCACTAGTAGGAGTGAGAAAAACATCACGGGGTGGTGCGCACTGTATGGGTGTGTGTTACATTAGATTCACTAGTAGCAGTGAGAAAAACATCACGGGGTGGTGCGCATTGTATGGGTGTGTGTTACATTAGATTCACTAGTAGCAGTGAGAAAAACATCACGGGGTGGTGCGCATTGTATGGGTGTGTGTTACATTAGATTCACTAGTAGCAGTGAGAAAAACATCACGGGGTGGTGCGCATTGTATGGGTGTGTGCTACATTAGATTCACTGGTAGGAGTGAGAAAAACATCACGGGGAGTTGCGCATTGTATGGGTGTGTGTTACATTAGATTCACTAGTAGGAGTGAGAAAAACATCACGGGGTGGTGCGCATTGTATGGGTGTGTGTCACATTAGATTCACTAGTAGGAGTGAGAAAAACATCACGGGGTGGTGCGCATTGTATGGGTGTGTGTCACATTACATTCACTAGTAGCAGTGAGAAAAACATCACGGGGTGGTGCGCATTGTATGGGTGTGTGTTACATTACATTCACTAGTAGCAGTGAGAAAAACATCACGGGGTGGTGCGCATTGTATGGGTGTGTGTTACATTACATTCACTAGTAGCAGTGAGAAAAACATCACGGGGTGGTGCGCATTGTATGGGTGTGTGTTACATTACATTCACTAGTAGCAGTGAGAAAAACATCACGGGGTGGTGCGCATTGTATGGGTGTGTGTTACATTAGATTCACTAGTAGCAGTGAGAAAAACATCACGGGGTGGTGCGCATTGTATGGGTGTGTGTTACATTAGATTCACTAGTAGCAGTGAGAAAAACATCACGGGGTGGTGCGCATTGTATGGGTGTGTGTTACATTAGATTCACTAGTAGCAGTGAGAAAAACATCACGGGGTGGTGCGCATTGTATGGGTGTGTGCTACATTAGATTCACTAGTAGGAGTGAGAAAAACATCACGGGGTGGTGCGCATTGTATGGGTGTGTGTTACATTACATTCACTAGTAGCAGTGAGAAAAACATCACGTGGTGGTGCGCATTGTATGGGTGTGTGTTACATTAGATTCACTAGTAGCAGTGAGAAAAACATCACGGGGTGTTGCGCAATGTATGGGTGTGTGTTACATTAGATTCACTAGTAGCAGTGAGAAAAACATCACGGGGTGGTGCGCATTGTATGGGTGTGTGTTACATTAGATTCACTAGTAGCAGTGAGAAAAACATCACGGGGTGGTGCGCATTGTATGGGTGTGTGTTACATTAGATTCACTAGTAGGAGTGAGAAAAACATCACGGGGAGTTGCGCATTGTATGGGTGTGTGTTACATTAGATTCACTAGTAGGAGTGAGAAAAACATCACGGGGTGGTGCGCATTGTATGGGTGTGTGTCACATTAGATTCACTAGTAACAGTGACAAAAACATCACGGGGTGGTGCGCATTGTATGGGTGTGTGTCACATTACATTCTCTAGTAGGAGTGAGAAAAACATCACGGGGTGGTGCGCATTGTATGGGTGTGTGTCACATTAGATTCACTAGTAGCAGTGAGAAAAACATCACGGGGTGGTGCGCATTGTATGGGTGTGTGTCACATTAGATTCACTAGTAGGAGTGAGAAAAACATCACGGGGTGGTGGGCATTGTATGGGTGTGTGTCACATTAGATTCACTACTAGGAGTGAGAAAAACATCACGGGGTGGTGCTCATTGTATGGGTGTGTGTTACATTAGATTCACTAGTAGCAGTGAGAAAAACATCACGGGGTGGTGCGCATTGTATGGGTGTGTGTTACATTAGATTCACTAGTAGCAGTGAGAAAAACATCACGTGGTGGTGCGCATTGTATGGGTGTGTGTTACATTAGATTCACTAGTAGGAGTGAGAAAAACATCACGGGGTGGTGCGCATTGTATGGATGTGTGTTACATTACATTCACTAGTAGCAGTGAGAAAAACATCACGGGGTGGTGCGCATTGTATGGGTGTTGTTACATTAGATTCACTAGTAGCAGTGAGAAAAACATCACGGGGTGGTGCGCATTGTATGGGTGTGTGTTACATTAGATTCACTAGTAGCAGTGAGAAAAACATCACGGGGTGGTGCGCATTGTATGGGTGTGTGTTACATTAGATTCACTAGTAGCAGTGAGAAAAACATCACGGGGTGGTGCGCATTGTATGGGTGTGTGCTACATTAGATTCACTAGTAGGAGTGAGAAAAACATCACGGGGTGGTGCGCATTGTATGGGTGTGTGTTACATTACATTCACTAGTAGCAGTGAGAAAAACATCACGGGGTGGTGCGCATTGTATGGGTGTGTGTTACATTAGATTCACTAGTAGCAGTGAGAAAAACATCACGGGGTGTTGCGCAATGTATGGGTGTGTGTTATATTAGATTCACTAGTAGCAGTGAGAAAAACATCACGGGGTGGTGCGCATTGTATGGGTGTGTGTTACATTAGATTCACTAGTAGCAGTGAGAAAAACATCACGGGGTGGTGCGCATTGTATGGGTGTGTGTTACATTAGATTCACTAGTAGGAGTGAGAAAAACATCACGGGGAGTTGCGCATTGTATGGGTGTGTGTTACATTAGATTCACTAGTAGGAGTGAGAAAAACATCACGGGGTGGTGCGCATTGTATGGGTGTGTGTTACATTAGATTCACTAGTAGCAGTGAGAAAAATATCACGGGGTGGTGCGCATTGTATGGGTGTGTGTCACATTACATTCTCTAGTAGGAGTGAGAAAAACATCACGGGGTGGTGCGCATTGTATGGGTGTGTGTCACATTAGATTCACTAGTAGCAGTGAGAAAAACATCACGGGGTGGTGCGCATTGTATGGGTGTGTGTCACATTAGATTCACTAGTAGGAGTGAGAAAAACATCACGGGGTGGTGGGCATTGTATGGGTGTGTGTCACATTAGATTCACTACTAGGAGTGAGAAAAACATCACGGGGTGGTGCGCATTGTATGGGTGTGTGTTACATTAGATTCACTAGTAGCAGTGAGAAAAACATCACGGGGTGGTGCGCATTGTATGGGTGTGTGTTACATTAGATTCACTAGTAGCAGTCAGAAAAACATCACGTGGTGGTGCGCATTGTATGGGTGTGTGTTACATTCGATTCACTAGTAGGAGTGAGAAAAACATCACGGGGTGGTGCGCATTGTATGGATGTGTGTTACATTACATTCACTAGTAGCAGTGAGAAAAACATCACGGGGTGGTGCGCATTGTATGGGTGTTGTTACATTAGATTCACTAGTAGCAGTGAGAAAAACATCACGGGGTGGTGCGCATTGTATGGGTGTGTGTTACATTAGATTCACTAGTAGCAGTGAGAAAAACATCACGGGGTGGTGCGCATTGTATGGGTGTGTGTTACATTAGATTCACTAGTAGCAGTGAGAAAATTATCACGGGGTGGTGCGCATTGTATGGGTGTGTGTCACTTTAGATTCACTAGTAGGAGTGAGAAAAACATCACGAGGTGGTGCGCATTGTATGGGTGTGTGTTACATTAGATTCACTAGTAGCAGTGAGAAAAACATCACGGGGTGGTGCGCATTGTATGGGTGTGTGCTACATTAGATTCACTAGTAGGAGTGAGAAAAACATCACGGGGAGTTGCGCATTGTATGGGTGTGTGTTACATTAGATTCACTAGTAGGAGTGAGAAAAACATCACGGGGTGGTGCGCATTGTATTTGTGTGTGTCACATTAGATTCACTAGTCGGAGTGAGAAAAACATCACGGGGTGGTGCGCATTGTATGGGTGTGTGTTACATTACATTCACTAGTAGGAGGGAGAAAATCATCACGGGGTGGTGCGCATTGTATGGGTGTGTGTTACATTAGATTCACTAGTAGCAGTGAGAAAAACATCACGGGGTGGTGCGCATTGTATGGGTGTGTGTTACATTAGATTCACTAGTAGGAGTGAGAAAAACATCACGGGGTGGTGCGCATTGTATGGGTGTGTGTTACATTAGATTCACTAGTAGCAGTGAGAAAAACATCACGGGGTGGTCCGCATTGTATGGGTGTGTGTTACATTAGATTCACTAGTAGGAGTGAGAAAAACATCACGGGGTGGTGCGCCTTGTATGGGTGTGTGTTACATTACATTCACTAGTAGGAGTGAGAAAAACATCACGGGGTGGTGCGCCTTGTATGGGTGTGTGTTACATTAGATTCACTAGTAGGAGTGAGAAAAACATCACGGGGTGGTGCGCCTTGTATGGGTGTGTGTTACATTAGATTCACTAGTAGGAGTGAGAAAAACATCACGGGGTGGTGCGCACTGTATGGGTGTGTGTTACATTAGATTCACTAGTAGGAGTGAGAAAAACATCACGGGGTGGTGCGCACTGTATGGGTGTGTGTTACATTACATTCACTAGTAGCAGTGAGAAAAACATCACGGGGTGGTGCCCATTGTATGGGTGTGTGTTACATTACATTCACTAGTAGCAGTGAGAAAAACATCACGGGGTGGTGCGCATTGTATGGGTGTGTGTTACATTACATTCACTAGTAGCAGTGAGAAAAACATCACGGGGTGGTGCGCATTGTATGGGTGTGTGTTACATTAGATTCACTAGTAGGAGTGAGAAAAACATCACGGGGTGGTGCGCATTGTATGGGTGTGTGTTACATTACATTCACTAGTAGGAGTGAGAAAAACATCACGGGGTGGTGCGCATTGTATGGGTGTGTGTTACATTACATTCACTAGTAGGAGTGAGAAAAACATCACGGGGTGGTGCGCCTTGTATGGGTGTGTGTTACATTACATTCACTAGTAGGAGTGAGAAAAACATCACGGGGTGGTGCGCCTTGTATGGGTGTGTGTTACATTAGATTCACTAGTAGGAGTGAGAAAAACATCACGGGGTGGTGCGCCTTGTATGGGTGTGTGTTACATTAGATTCACTAGTAGGAGGGAGAAAAACATCACGGGGTGGTGTGCATTGAATGGGTGTGTGTTACATTAGATTCACTAGTAGCAGTGAGAAAAACATCACGGGGTGGTGCGCCTTGTATGGGTGTGTGTTACATTAGATTCACTAGTAGGAGTGAGAAAAACATCACGAGGTGGTGCGCACTGTATGGGTGTGTGTTACATTAGATTCACTAGTAGGAGTGAGAAAAACATCACGGGGTGGTGCGCACTGTATGGGTGTGTGTTACATTAGATTCACTAGTAGCAGTGAGAAAAACATCACGGGGTGGTGCGCACTGTATGGGTGTGTGTTACATTAGATTCACTAGTAGCAGTGAGAAAAACATCACGGGGTGGTGCGCATTGTATGGGTGTGTGTTACATTAGATTCACTAGTAGCAGTGAGAAAAACATCACGGGGTGGTGCGCATTGTATGGGTGTGTGCTACATTAGATTCACTAGTAGGAGTGAGAAAAACATCACGGGGAGTTGCGCATTGTATGGGTGTGTGTTACATTAGATTCACTAGTAGGAGTGAGAAAAACATCACGGGGTGGTGCGCATTGTATGGGTGTGTGTCACATTAGATTCACTAGTAGGAGTGAGAAAAACATCACGGGGTGGTGCGCATTGTATGGGTGTGTGTCACATTACATTCACTAGTAGCAGTGAGAAAAACATCACGGGGTGGTGCGCATTGTATGGGTGTGTGTCACATTACATTCACTAGTAGCAGTGAGAAAAACATCACGGGGTGGTGCGCATTGTATGGGTGTGTGTCACATTACATTCACTAGTAGCAGTGAGAAAAACATCACGGGGTGGTGCGCATTGTATGGGTGTGTGTTACATTACATTCACTAGTAGCAGTGAGAAAAACATCACGGGGTGGTGCGCATTGTATGGGTGTGTGTTACATTAGATTCACTAGTAGCAGTGAGAAAAACATCACGGGGTGGTGCGCATTGTATGGGTGTGTGTTACATTAGATTCACTAGTAGCAGTGAGAAAAACATCACGGGGTGGTGCGCATTGTATGGGTGTGTGTTACATTAGATTCACTAGTAGCAGTGAGAAAAACATCACGGGGTGGTGCGCATTGTATGGGTGTGTGCTACATTAGATTCACTAGTAGCAGTGAGAAAAACATCACGGGGTGGTGCGCATTGTATGGGTGTGTGTTACATTACATTCACTAGTAGCAGTGAGAAAAACATCACGTGGTGGTGCGCATTGTATGGGTGTGTGTTACATTAGATTCACTAGTAGCAGTGAGAAAAACATCACGGGGTGTTGCGCAATGTATGGGTGTGTGTTACATTAGATTCACTAGTAGCAGTGAGAAAAACATCACGGGGTGGTGCGCATTGTATGGGTGTGTGTTACATTAGATTCAATAGTAGCAGTGAGAAAAACATCACGGGGTGGTGCGCATTGTATGGGTGTGTGTTACATTAGATTCACTAGTAGGAGTGAGAAAAACATCACGGGGAGTTGCGCATTGTATGGGTGTGTGTTACATTAGATTCACTAGTAGGAGTGAGAAAAACATCACGGGGTGGTGCGCATTGTATGGGTGTGTGTCACATTAGATTCACTAGTAGCAGTGAGAAAAACATCACGGGGTGGTGCGCATTGTATGGGTGTGTGTCACATTACATTCTCTAGTAGGAGTGAGAAAAACATCACGGGGTGGTGCGCATTGTATGGGTGTGTGTCACATTAGATTCACTAGTAGCAGTGAGAAAAACATCACGGGGTGGTGCGCATTGTATGGGTGTGTGTCACATTAGATTCACTAGTAGGAGTGAGAAAAACATCACGGGGTGGTGGGCATTGTATGGGTGTGTGTCACATTAGATTCACTACTAGGAGTGAGAAAAACATCACGGGGTGGTGCTCATTGTATGGGTGTGTGTTACATTAGATTCACTAGTAGCAGTGAGAAAAACATCACGGGGTGGTGCGCATTGTATGGGTGTGTGTTACATTAGATTCACTAGTAGCAGTGAGAAAAACATCACGTGGTGGTGCGCATTGTATGGGTGTGTGTTACATTAGATTCACTAGTAGGAGTGAGAAAAACATCACGGGGTGGTGCGCATTGTATGGATGTGTGTTACATTACATTCACTAGTAGCAGTGAGAAAAACATCACGGGGTGGTGCGCATTGTATGGGTGTTGTTACATTAGATTCACTAGTAGCAGTGAGAAAAACATCACGGGGTGGTGCGCATTGTATGGGTGTGTGTTACATTAGATTCACTAGTAGCAGTGAGAAAAACATCACGGGGTGGTGCGCATTGTATGGGTGTGTGTTACATTAGATTCACTAGTAGCAGTGAGAAAATTATCACGGGGTGGTGCGCATTGTATGGGTGTGTGTCACATTAGATTCACTAGTAGGAGTGAGAAAAACATCACGGGGTGGTGCGCATTGTATGGGTGTGTGTTACATTAGATTCACTAGTAGCAGTGAGAAAAACATCACGGGGTGGTGCGCATTGTATGGGTGTGTGCTACATTAGATTCACTAGTAGGAGTGAGAAAAACATCACGGGGAGTTGCGCATTGTATGGGTGTGTGTTACATTAGATTCACTAGTAGGAGTGAGAAAAACATCACGGGGTGGTGCGCATTGTATGGGTGTGTGTCACATTAGATTCACTAGTAGGAGTGAGAAAAACATCACGGGGTGGTGCGCATTGTATGGGTGTGTGTTACATTAGATTCACTAGTAGGAGGGAGAAAATCATCACGGGGTGGTGCGCATTGTATGGGTGTGTGTTACATTAGATTCACTAGTAGCAGTGAGAAAAACATCACGGGGTGGTGCGCATTGTATGGGTGTGTGTTACATTAGATTCACTAGTAGGAGTGAGAAAAACATCACGGGGTGGTGCGCATTGTATGGGTGTGTGTTACATTACATTCACTAGTAGCAGTGAGAAAAACATCACGGGGTTTTGCGCATTGTATGGGTGTGTGTTACATTAGATTCACTAGTATCAGTGAGAAAAACATCACGGGGTGGTCCGCATTGTATGGGTGTGTGTTACATTACATTCACTAGTAGGAGTGAGAAAAACATCACGGGGTGGTGCGCCTTGTATGGGTGTGTGTTACATTACATTCACTAGTAGGAGTGAGAAAAACATCACGGGGTGGTGCGCCTTGTATGGGTGTGTGTTACATTAGATTCACTAGTAGGAGTGAGAAAAACATCACGGGGTGGTGCGCCTTGTATGGGTGTGTGTTACATTAGATTCACTAGTAGGAGTGAGAAAAACATCACGGGGTGGTGCGCACTGTATGGGTGTGTGTTACATTAGATTCACTAGTAGGAGTGAGAAAAACATCACGGGGTGGTGCGCACTGTATGGGTGTGTGTTACATTACATTCACTAGTAGCAGTGAGAAAAACATCACGGGGTGGTGCCCATTGTATGGGTGTGTGTTACATTACATTCACTAGTAGCAGTGAGAAAAACATCACGGGGTGGTGCGCATTGTATGGGTGTGTGTTACATTACATTCACTAGTAGCAGTGAGAAAAACATCACGGGGTGGTGCGCATTGTATGGGTGTGTGTTACATTAGATTCACTAGTAGGAGTGAGAAAAACATCACGGGGTGGTGCGCATTGTATGGGTGTGTGTTACATTACATTCACTAGTAGGAGTGAGAAAAACATCACGAGGTGGTGCGCATTGTATGGGTGTGTGTTACATTACATTCACTAGTAGGAGTGAGAAAAACATCACGGGGTGGTGCGCCTTGTATGGGTGTGTGTTACATTACATTCACTAGTAGGAGTGAGAAAAACATCACGGGGTGGTGCGCCTTGTATGGGTGTGTGTTACATTAGATTCACTAGTAGGAGTGAGAAAAACATCACGGGGTGGTGCGCCTTGTATGGGTGTGTGTTACATTAGATTCACTAGTAGGAGGGAGAAAAACATCACGGGGTGGTGCGCATTGTATGGGTGTGTGTTACATTAGATTCACTAGTAGCAGTGAGAAAAACATCACGGGGTGGTGCGCCTTGTATGGGTGTGTGTTACATTAGATTCACTAGTAGGAGTGAGAAAAACATCACGAGGTGGTGCGCACTGTATGGGTGTGTGTTACATTACATTCACTAGTAGGAGTGAGAAAAACATCACGGGGTGGTGCGCACTGTATGGGTGTGTGTTACATTAGATTCACTAGTAGCAGTGAGAAAAACATCACGGGGTGGTGCGCATTGTATGGGTGTGTGTTACATTAGATTCACTAGTAGCAGTGAGAAAAACATCACGGGGTGGTGCGCATTGTATGGGTGTGTGTTACATTAGATTCACTAGTAGCAGAGAGAAAAACATCACGGGGTGGTGCGCATTGTATGGGTGTGTGTTACATTACATTCACTAGTAGCAGTGAGAAAAACATCACGGGGTGGTGCGCATTGTATGGGTGTGTGTTACATTACATTCACTAGTAGCAGTGAGAAAAACATCACGGGGTGGTGCGCATTGTATGGGTGTGTGTTACATTACATTCACTAGTAGCAGTGAGAAAAACATCACGGGGTGGTGCGCATTTTATGGGTGTGTGTTACATTAGATTCACTAGTAGCAGTGAGAAAAACATCACGGGGTGGTGCGCATTGTATGGGTGTGTGTTACATTACATTCACTAGTAGGAGTGAGAAAAACATCACGGGGTGGTGCGCCTTGTATGGGTGTGTGTTACATTACATTCACTAGTAGGAGTGAGAAAAACATCACGGGGTGGTGCGCCTTGTATGGGTGTGTGTTACATTAGATTCACTAGTAGGAGTGAGAAAAACATCACCGGGTGGTGCCCCTTGTATGGGTGTGTGTTACATTAGATTCACTAGTAGGAGTGAGAAAATTATCACGGGGTGGTGCGCATTGTATGGGTGTGTGTCACATTAGATTCACTAGTAGGAGTGAGAAAAACATCACGGGGTGGTGCGCATTGTATGGGTGTGTGTTACATTAGATTCACTAGTAGCAGTGAGAAAAACATCACGGGGTGGTGCGCATTGTATGGGTGTGTGCTACATTAGATTCACTAGTAGGAGTGAGAAAAACATCACGGGGAGTTGCGCATTGTATGGGTGTGTGTTACATTAGATTCACTAGTAGGAGTGAGAAAAACATCACGGTGTGGTGCGCATTGTATGGGTGTGTGTCACATTAGATTCACTAGTAGGAGTGAGAAAAACATCACGGGGTGGTGCGCATTGTATGGGTGTGTGTTACATTAGATTCACTAGTAGGAGGGAGAAAATCATCACGGGGTGGTGCGCATTGTATGGGTTTGTGTTACATTAGATTCACTAGTAGCAGTGAGAAAAACATCACGGGGTGGTGCGCATTGTATGGGTGTGTGTTACATTAGATTCACTAGTAGGAGTGAGAAAAACATCACGGGGTGGTGCGTATTGTATGGGTGTGTGTTACATTACATTCACTAGTAGCAGTGAGAAAAACATCACGGGGTGGTGCGCATTGTATGGGTGTGTGTTACATTAGATTCACTAGTAGCAGTGAGAAAAACATCACGGGGTGGTCCGCATTGTATGGGTGTGTGTTACATTACATTCACTAGTAGGAGTGAGAAAAACATCACGGGGTGGTGGGCCTTGTATGGGTGTGTGTTACATTACATTCACTAGTAGGAGTGAGAAAAACATCACGGGGTGGTGCGCCTTGTATGGGTGTGTGTTACATTAGATTCACTAGTAGGAGTGAGAAAAACATCACGGGGTGGTGCGCCTTGTATGGGTGTGTGTTACATTAGATTCACTAGTAGGAGTGAGAAAAACATCACGGGGTGGTGCGCACTGTATGGGTGTGTGTTACATTAGATTCACTAGTAGGAGTGAGAAAAACATCACGGGGTGGTGCGCATTGTATGGGTGTGTGTTACATTACATTCACTAGTAGCAGTGAGAAAACCATCACGGGGTGGTGCCCTTTGTATGGGTGTGTGTTACATTACATTCACTAGTAGCAGTGAGAAAAACATCACGGGGTGGTGCGCATTGTATGGGTGTGTGTTACATTACATTCACTAGTAGCAGTGAGAAAAACATCACGGGGTGGTGCGCATTGTATGGGTGTGTGCTACATTAGATTCACTAGTAGGAGTGAGAAAAACATCACGGGGTGGTGCGCATTGTATGGGTGTGTGTTACATTAGATTCACTAGTAGCAGTGAGAAAAACATCACGGGGTGGTGCGCCTTGTATGGGTGTGTGTTACATTAGATTCACTAGTAGGAGTGAGAAAAACATCACGAGGTGGTGCGCACTGTATGGGTGTGTGTTACATTAGATTCACTAGTAGGAGTGAGAAAAACATCACGGGGTGGTGCGCACTGTATGGGTGTGTGTTACATTAGATTCACTAGTAGCAGTGAGAAAAACATCACGGGGTGGTGCGCATTGTATGGGTGTGTGTTACATTAGATTCACTAGTAGCAGTGAGAAAAACATCACGGGGTGGTGCGCATTGTATGGGTGTGTGTTACATTAGATTCACTAGTAGCAGAGAGAAAAACATCACGGGGTGGTGCGCATTGTATGGGTGTGTGTTACATTACATTCACTAGTAGCAGTGAGAAAAACATCACGGGGTGGTGCGCATTGTATGGGTGTGTGTTACATTACATTCACTAGTAGCAGTGAGAAAAACATCACGGGGTGGTGCGCATTGTATGGGTGTGTGTTACATTACATTCACTAGTAGCAGTGAGAAAAACATCACGGGGTGGTGCGCATTGTATGGGTGTGTGTTACATTAGATTCACTAGTAACAGTGAGAAAAACATCACGGGGTGGTGCGCATTGTATGGGTGTGTGTTACATTACATTCACTAGTAGGAGTGAGAAAAACATCACGGGGTGGTGCGCCTTGTATGGGTGTGTGTTACATTACATTCACTAGTAGGAGTGAGAAAAACATCACGGGGTGGTGCGCCTTGTATGGGTGTGTGTTACATTAGATTCACTAGTAGGAGTGAGAAAAACATCACGGGGTGGTGCGCCTTGTATGGGTGTGTGTTACATTAGATTCACTAGTAGGAGTGAGAAAAACATCACGGGGTGGTGCGCACTGTATGGGTGTGTGTTACATTAGATTCACTAGTAGGAGTGAGAAAAACATCACGGGGTGGTGCGCATTGTATGGGTGTGTGTTACATTACATTCACTAGTAGCAGTGAGAAAAACATCACGGGGTGGTGCCCATTGTATGGGTGTGTGTTACATTACATTCACTAGTAGCAGTGAGAAAAACATCACGGGGTGGTGCGCATTGTATGGGTGTGTGTTACATTACATTCACTAGTAGCAGTGAGAAAAACATCACGGGGTGGTGCGCATTGTATGGGTGTGTGTTACATTAGATTCACTAGTAGGAGTGAGAAAAACATCACGGGGTGGTGCGCATTGTATGGGTGTGTGTTACATTACATTCACTAGTAGGAGTGAGAAAAACATCACGAGGTGGTGCGCATTGTATGGGTGTGTGTTACATTACATTCACTAGTAGGAGTGAGAAAAACATCACGAGGTGGTGCGCATTGTATGGGTGTGTGTTACATTACATTCACTAGTAGGAGTGAGAAAAACATCACGGGGTGGTGCGCCTTGTATGGGTGTGTGTTACATTACATTCACTAGTAGGAGTGAGAAAAACATCACGGGGTGGTGCGCGTTGTATGGGTGTGTGTTACATTAGATTCACTAGTAGGAGTGAGAAAAACATCACGGGGTGGTGCGCCTTGTATGGGTGTGTGTTACATTAGATTCACTAGTAGGAGGGAGAAAAACATCACGGGGTGGTGCGCATTGTATGGGTGTGTGTTACATTAGATTCACTAGTAGCAGTGAGAAAAACATCACGGGGTGGTGCGCCTTGTATGGGTGTGTGTTACATTAGATTCACTAGTAGGAGTGAGAAAAACATCACGAGGTGGTGCGCACTGTATGGGTGTGTGTTACATTAGATTCACTAGTAGGAGTGAGAAAAACATCACGGGGTGGTGCGCACTGTATGGGTGTGTGTTACATTAAATTCACTAGTAGGAGTGAGAAAAACATCACGGGGTGGTGCGCACTGTATGGGTGTGTGTTACATTACATTCACTAGTAGCAGTGAGAAAAACATCACGGGGTGGTGCGCATTGTATGGGTGTGTGTTACATTACATTCACTAGTAGCAGTGAGAAAAACATCACGGGGTGGTGCGCATTGTATGGGTGTGTGTTACATTAGATTCACTAGTAGCAGTGAGAAAAACATCACGGGGTGGTGCGCATTGTATGGGTGTGTGTTACATTAGATTCACTAGTAGCAGTGAGAAAAACATCACGGGGTGGTGCGCATTGTATGGGTGTGTGTTACATTAGATTCACTAGTAGCAGTGAGAAAAACATCACGGGGTGGTGCGCATTGTATGGGTGTGTGTTACATTAGATTCACTAGTAGGAGTGAGAAAAACATCACGGGGAGTTGCGCATTGTATGGGTGTGTGTTACATTAGATTCACTAGTAGGAGTGAGAAAAACATCACGGGGTGGTGCGCATTGTATGGGTGTGTGTCACATTAGATTCACTAGTAGCAGTGAGAAAAACATCACGGGGTGGTGCGCATTGTATGGGTGTGTGTCACATTAGATTCACTAGTAGCAGTGAGAAAAACATCACGGGGTGGTGCGCATTGTATGGGTGTGTGTCACATTAGATTCCCTAGTAGCAGTGAGAAAAACATCACGGGGTGGTGCGCATTGTATGGGTGTGTGTTACATTACATTCACTAGCAGCAGTGAGAAAAACATCACGGGGTGGTGCGCATTGTATGGGTGTGTGCTACATTAGATTCACTAGTAGGAGTGAGAAAAACATCACGGGGAGTTGCGCATTGTATGGGTGTGTGTCACATTAGATTCACTAGTAGGAGTGAGAAAAACATCACGGGGTGGTGCGCATTGTATGGGTGTGTGTCACATTAGATTCACTAGTAGGAGTGAGAAAAACATCACGGGGTGGTGCGCATTGTATGGGTGTGTGTCACATTAGATTCACTAGTAGCAGTGAGAAAAACATCACGGGGTGGTGCGCATTGTATGGGTGTGTGTTACATTAGATTCACTAGTAGCAGTGAGAAAAACATCACGGGGTGGTGCGCATTGTATGGGTGTGTGTTACATTAGATTCACTAGTAGGAGTGAGAAAAACATCACGGGGTGGTGCGCATTGTATGGGTGTGTGTTACATTACATTCACTAGTAGCAGTGAGAAAAACATCACGGGGTGGTGCGCCTTGTATGGGTGTGTGTTACATTAGATTCACTAGTAGGAGTGAGAAAAACATCACGGGGTGGTGCGCCTTGTATGGGTGTGTGTTACATTAGATTCACTAGTAGGAGGGAGAAAAACATCACGGGGTGGTGCGCCTTGTATGATTGTGTGTTACATTAGATTCATTAGTAGCAGTGAGAAAAACATCACGGGGTGGTGCGCATTGTATGGGTGTGTGTTACATTAGATTCACTAGTAGGAGTGAGAAAAACATCACGGGGTGGTGCGCATTGTATGGGTGTGTGTTACATTACATTCACTAGTAGGAGGGAGAAAAACATCACGGGGTGGTGCGCATTGTATGGGTGTGTGTTACATTAGATTCACTAGTAGCAGTGAGAAAAACATCACGGGGTGGTGCGCATTGTCTGGGTGTGTGTTACATTACATTCACTAGTAGGAGTGAGAAAAACATCACGGGGTGGTGCGCCTTGTATGGGTGTGTGTTACATTACATTCACTAGTACCAGTGAGAAAAACATCACGGGGTGGTGCGCATTGTATGGGTGTGTGTTACATTAGATTCACTAGTAGCAGTGAGAAAAACATCACGGGGTGGTCCGCATTGTATGGGTGTGTGTTACATTACATTCACTAGTAGGAGTGAGAAAAACATCACGGGGTGGTGCGCCTTGTATGGGTGTGTGTTACATTACATTCACTAGTAGGAGTGAGAAAAACATCACGGGGTGGTGCGCCTTGTATGGGTGTGTGTTACATTACATTCACTAGTAGCAGTGAGAAAAACATCACGGGGTGGTGCGCATTGTATGGGTGTGTGTTACATTACATTCACTAGTAGCAGTGAGAAAAACATCACGGGGTGGTGCGCATTGTATGGGTGTGTGTTACATTACATTCACTAGTAGCAGTGAGAAAAACATCACGGGGTGGTGCGCATTGTATGGGTGTGTGTTACATTACATTCACTAGTAGGAGTGAGAAAAACATCACGGTGTGGTGCTCATTGTACGAGTGTATTAGATTACATTCACTACTAGGAGTGAGAAAAACATCACGGGGCGGTGCGCATTGTATGGGTGTGTGTTACATTACATTCACTAGTAGCAGTGAGAAAAATATCACGGGGTTGTGCACATTCTATGGCTGTGTGTTACATTACATTCACTACTAGGAGTGAGAAAAACATCACGGGGTGGTGCGCCTTGTATGGGTGTGTGTTACATTACATTCACTAGTAGGAGTGAGAAAAACATCCCGGGGTGGTGCGCCTTGTATGGGTGTGTGTTACATTACATTCAGCAGTAGCAGTGAGAAAAACATCACGGGGTGGTGCGCATTGTATGGGTGTGTGTTACATTAGATTCACTAGTAGGAGGGAGAAAAACATCACGGGGTGGTGCGCATTTTATGGGTGTGTGTTACATTAGATTCACTAGTAGCAGTGAGAAAAACATCACGGGGTGGTGCGCATTGTATGGGTGTGTGTTACATTAGATTCACTAGTAGGAGTGAGAAAAACATCACGGGGTGGTGCGCATTGTATGGGTGTGTGTTACATTACATTCTCTAGTAGGAGTGAGAAAAACATCACGGGGTGGTGCGCCTTGTATGGGTGTGTGTTACATTACATTCACCAGTAGGAGTGAGAAAAACATCACGGGGTGGTGCGCATTGTATGGGTGTGTGTTACATTACATTCACCAGTAGGAGTGAGAAAAACATCACGTGGTGGTGCGCCTTGTATGGGTGTGTGTTACATTAGATTCACCAGTAGGAGTGAGAAAAACATCACGGGGTGGTGCGCATTGTATGGGTGTGTGTTACATTACATTCACCAGTAGGAGTGAGAAAAACATCACGGGGTGGTGCGCATTGTATGGGTGTGTGTTACATTACATTCACCAGTAGGAGTGAGAAAAACATCACGGGGTGGTGCGCCTTGTATGGGTGTGTGTTACATTAGATTCACCAGTAGGAGTGAGAAAATCATCACGGGGTGGTGCGCATTGTATGGGTGTGTGTTACATTAGATTCACCAGTAGGAGTGAGAAAAACATCACGGGGTGGTGCGCATTGTATGGGTGTGTGTTACATTAGATTCACTAGTAGGAGTGAGAAAAACATCACGGGGTGGTGCGCATTGTATGGGTGTGTGTTACATTACGTTCACTAGTAGCAGTGAGAAAAACATCACGGGGTGGTGCGCATTGTATGGGTGTGTGTTACATTAGATTCACTAGTAGCAGTGAGAAAAACATCACGGGGTGGTGCGCATTGTATGGGTGTGTGTTACATTAGATTCACTAGTAGCAGTGAGAAAAACATCACGGGGTGGTGCGCATTGTATGGGTGTGTGTTACATTAGATTCACTAGTAGGAGGGAGAAAAACATCACGGGGTGGTGCGCATTGTATGGGTGTGTGTTACATTAGATTCACTAGTAGCAGTGAGAAAAACATCACGGGGTGGTGCGCATTGTATGGGTGTGTGTTACATTAGATTCACTAGTAGGAGTGAGAAAAACATCACGGGGTGGTGCGCATTGTATGTGTGTGTGTTACATTAGATTCACTAGTAGGAGTGAGAAAAACATCACGGGGTGGTGCGCATTGTATGGGTGTGTGTCACATTAGATTCACTAGTAGGAGTGAGAAAAACATCACTGGGTGGTGCCCATTGTATGGGTGTGTGTTACATTACATTCTCTAGTAGGAGTGAGAAAAACATCACGGGGTGGTGCGCATTGTATGGGTGTGTGTTACATTAGATTCACTAGTAGGAGTGAGAAAAACATCACAGGGTGGTGCGCATTGTATGGGTGTGTGTTACATTACATTCACTAGTAGGAGTGAGAAAAACATCACGGGGTGGTGCGCATTGTATGGGTGTGTGTTACATTAGATGCACTAGTAGGAGTGAGAAAAACATCACGGGGTGGTGCGCATTGTATGGGTGTGTGTTACATTACATACACTAGTAGCAGTGAGAAAAACATCACGGGGTGGTGCGCATTGTATGGGTGTGTGTTACATTACATTCACTAGTAGCAGTGAGAAAAACATCACGGGGTGGTGCGCATTGTATGGGTGTGTGTTACATTACATTCACTAGTAGCAGTGAGAAAAACATCACGGGGTGGTGCGCATTGTATGGGTGTGTGTTACATTAGATTCACTAGTAGCAGTGAGGAAAACATCACGGGGTGGTGCGCATTGTATGGGTGTGTGTTACATTACATTCACCAGTAGGAGTGAGAAAAACATAACGGGGTGGTGCGCATTGTATGGGCGTGTGTTACATTACATTCACTAGTAGCAGTGAGAAAAACATCACGGGGTGGTGCGCCTTGTATGGGTGTGTGTTACATTAGATTCACTAGTAGGAGTGAGAAAATCATCACGGGGTGGTGCGCATTGTATGGGTGTGTGTTACATTACATTCACTACTAGGAGTGAGAAAAACATCACGGGGTGGTGCGCATTGTATCGGTGTGTGTTACATTACATTCACTAGTAGCAGTGAGAAAAACATCACGGGGTGGTGCGCATTGTATGGGTGTGTGTTACATTAGATTCACTAGTAGCAGTGAGGAAAACATCACGGGGTGGTGCGCATTGTATGGGTGTGTGTTACATTACATTCACCAGTAGGAGTGAGAAAAACATAACGGGGTGGTGCGCATTGTATGGGCGTGTGTTACATTACATTCACTAGTAGCAGTGAGAAAAACATCACGGGGTGGTGCGCCTTGTATGGGTGTGTGTTACATTAGATTCACTAGTAGGAGTGAGAAAATCATCACGGGGTGGTGCGCATTGTATGGGTGTGTGTTACATTACATTCACTACTAGGAGTGAGAAAAACATCACGGGGTGGTGCGCATTGTATCGGTGTGTGTTACATTACATTCACTAGCAGGAGTGAGAAAAACATCACGGGGTGGTGCGCATTGTATGGGTGTGTGTTACATTACATTCACTAGTAGCAGTGAGAAAAACATCACGGGGTGGTGCCCATTGTATGGGTGTGTGTTACATTACATTCACTAGTAGCAGTGAGAAAAACATCACGGGGTGGTGCGCATTGTATGGGTGTGTGTTACATTACATTCACTAGTAGCAGTGAGAAAAACATCACGGGGTGGTGCGCATTGTATGGGCGTGTGTTACATTACATTCACTAGTAGCAGTGAGAAAAACATCACGGGGTGGTGCGCCTTGTATGGGCGTGTGCTACATTACATTCACTAGTAGCAGTGAGAAAAACATCACGGGGTGGTGCGCCTTGTATGGGCGTGTGTTACATTAGATTCACTAGTAGCAGTGAGAAAAACATCTCGGGGTGGTGCGCCTTGTATGGGCGTGTGTTACATTAGATTCACTAGTATCAGTGAGAAAAACATCACGGGGTGGTGCGCCTTGTATGGGCGTGTGTTACATTAGATTGACTAGTAGGAGTGAGAAAAACATCACGGGGTGGTGCGCCTTGTATGGGCGTGTGTTACATTACATTCACTAGTAGGAGTGAGAAAAACATCACGGGGTGGTGTGCCTCGTATGGGTGTGTGTTACATTACATTCACTAGTAGGAGTGAGAAAAACATCACGGGGTGGTGCGCCTCGTATGGGTGTGTGTTACATTACATTCACTAGTAGGAGTGAGAAAAACATCCCGTGTTGTCCGCCTTGTATTGGTGTGTGTTACATTACATTCACCAGTAGGAGTGAGAAAAACATCACGGGGTGGTGCGCCTTGTATGGGTGTGTGTTACATTACATTCACCAGTAGGAGTGAGAAAAACATCACGGGGTGGTGCGCATTGTATGTGTGTGTGTTACATTAGATTTACTAGTAGGAGTGAGAAAAACATCACGGGGTGGTGGGCATTGTATGGGTGTGTGTCACATTAGATTCACTAGTAGCAGTGAGAAAAACATCACGGGGTGGTGCGCATTGTATGGGTGTGTGTTACATTACATTCACTAGTAGCAGTGAGAAAAACATCACGGGGTGGTGCGCATTGTATGGGCGTGTGTTACATTACATTCACTAGTAGCAGTGAGAAAAACATCACGGGGTGGTGCGCCTTGTATGGGCGTGTGCTACATTACATTCACTAGTAGCAGTGAGAAAAACATCACGGGGTGGTGCGCCTTGTATGGGCGTGTGTTACATTAGATTCACTAGTAGCAGTGAGAAAAACATCTCGGGGTGGTGCGCCTTGTATGGGCGTGTGTTACATTAGATTCACTAGTATCAGTGAGAAAAACATCACGGGGTGGTGCGCCTTGTATGGGCGTGTGTTACATTAGATTGACTAGTAGGAGTGAGAAAAACATCACGGGGTGGTGCGCCTTGTATGGGCGTGTGTTACATTACATTCACTAGTAGGAGTGAGAAAAACATCACGGGGTGGTGTGCCTCGTATGGGTGTGTGTTACATTACATTCACTAGTAGGAGTGAGAAAAACATCACGGGGTGGTGCGCCTCGTATGGGTGTGTGTTACATTACATTCACTAGTAGGAGTGAGAAAAACATCCCGTGTTGTCCGCCTTGTATTGGTGTGTGTTACATTACATTCACCAGTAGGAGTGAGAAAAACATCACGGGGTGGTGCGCCTTGTATGGGTGTGTGTTACATTACATTCACCAGTAGGAGTGAGAAAAACATCACGGGGTGGTGCGCATTGTATGTGTGTGTGTTACATTAGATTTACTAGTAGGAGTGAGAAAAACATCACGGGGTGGTGGGCATTGTATGGGTGTGTGTCACATTAGATTCACTAGTAGCAGTGAGAAAAACATCACGGGGTGGTGCGCATTGTATGGGTGTGTGTTACATTAGATTCACTAGTAGCAGTGAGAAAAACATCACGGGGTGGTGCGCATTGTATGGGTGTGTGTTACATTAGATTCACTAGTAGCAGTTAGAAAAACATCACGGGGTGGTGCGCATTGTATGGGTGTGTGTTACATTAGATTCACTAGTAGGAGGGAGAAAAACATCACGGGGTGGTTCGCATTGTATGGGTGTGTGTTACATTAGATTCACTAGTAGCAGTGAGAAAAACATCACGGGGTGGTGCGCATTGTATGGGTGTGTGTTACATTAGATTCACTAGTAGGAGTGAGAAAAACATCACGGGGTGGTGCGCATTGTATGTGTGTGTGTTACATTAGATTTACTAGTAGGAGTGAGAAAAACATCACGGGGTGGTGCGCATTGTATGGGTGTGTGTCACATTAGATTCACTAGTAGGAGTGAGAAAAACATCACGGGGTGGTGCGCATTGTATGTGTGTGTGTCTCATTAGATTCCCTAGTAGGAGTGAGAAAAACATCACGGGGTGGTGCGCATTGTATGGGTGTGTGTTACATTACATTAACTAGTAGCAGTGAGAAAAACATCACGGGGTGGTGCGCATTGTATGGGTGTGTGTTACATTAGATTCACTAGTAGGAGGGAGAAAAACATCACGGGGTGGTTCGCATTGTATGGGTGTGTGTTACATTAGATTCACTAGTAGCAGTGAGAAAAACATCACGGGGTGGTGCGCATTGTATGGGTGTGTGTTACATTAGATTCACTAGTAGGAGTGAGAAAAACATCACGGGGTGGTGCGCATTGTATGTGTGTGTGTTACATTAGATTTACTAGTAGGAGTGAGAAAAACATCACGGGGTGGTGCGCATTGTATGGGTGTGTGTCACATTAGATTCACTAGTAGGAGTGAGAAAAACATCACGGGGTGGTGCGCATTGTATGTGTGTGTGTCTCATTAGATTCCCTAGTAGGAGTGAGAAAAACATCACGGGGTGGTGCGCATTGTATGGGTGTGTGTTACATTACATTAACTAGTAGCAGTGAGAAAAACATCACGGGGTGGTGCGCATTGTATGGGTGTGTGTTACATTACATTCACTAGTAGCAGTGAGAAAAACATCACGGGGTGGTGCGCATTGTATGGGTGTGTGTTACATTACATTCACTAGTAGCAGTGGGAAAAACATCACGGGGTGGTGCGCATTGTATGGGTGTGTGTTACATTACATTCACTAGTAGGAGTGAGAAAAACATCACGGGGTGGTGCGCCTTGTATGGGTGTGTGTTACATTACATTCACTAGTAGGAGTGAGAAAAACATCACGGGGTGGTGCGCCTTGTATGGGCGTGTGTTACATTAGATTCACTATTAGGAGTGAGAAAAACTTCACAGGGTGGTGCGCCTCGTATGGGCGTGTGTTACATTACATTCACTAGTAGGAGTGAGAAAAACATCACGGGGTGGTGCGCCTCGTATGGGTGTGTGTTACATTACATTCACTAGTAGGAGTGAGAAAAACATCACGGGGTGGTGCGCCTCGTATGGGTGTGTGTTACATTACATTCACTAGTAGGAGTGAGAAAAACATCACGGGGTGGTGCGCCTTGTATGGGTGTGTGTTACATTAGATTCACCAGTAGGAATGAGAAAAACATCACGGGGTGGTGCGCATTGTATGGGTGTGTGTTACATTAGATTCACTAGTAGGAGTGAGAAAAACATCACGGGGTGGTGCGCATTGTATGGGTGTGTGTTACATTAGATTCACTAGTAGGAGTGAGAAAAACATCACGGGGTGGTGCGCCTTGTATGGGTGTGTGTTACATTAGATTCACTAGTAGCAGTGAGAAAAACATCACGGGGTGGTGCGCATTGTATGGGTGTGTGTTACATTAGATTCACTAGTAGCAGTGAGAAAAACATCACGGGGTGGTGCGCATTGTATGGGTGTGTGTTACATTACATTCACTAGTAGGAGTGAGAAAAACATCACGGGGTGGTGTGCATAGTATGGGTGTGTGTTACATTACATTCACTAGTAGGAGTGAGAAAAACATCACGGGGTGGTGCGCATTGTATGGGTGTGTGTTACATTACATTCACTAGTAGGAGTGAGAAAAACATCACGGGGTGGTGCGCATTGTATGGGTGTGTGTTACATTACATTCACTAGTAGGAGTGAGAAAAACATCACGGGGTGGTGCGCATTGTATGGGTGTGTGTTACATGAGATTCACTAGTAAGAGTGAGAAAAACATCACGGGGTGGTGCGCATTGTATGGGTGTGTGTTACATTAGATTCACTAGTAGCAGTGAGAAAAACATCACGGGGTGGTGCGCATTGTATGGGTGTGTGTTACATTAGATTCACTAGTAGGAGTGAGAAAAACATCACGGGGTGGTGCGCATTGTATTGGTGTGTGTTACATTACATTCACTAGTAGCAGTGAGAAAAACATCACGGGGTGGTGCGCACTGTATGGGTGTGTGTTACATTACATTCACTAGTAGGAGTGAGAAAAACATCACGGGGTGGTGCGCATTGTATGGGTGTGTGTTACATTACATTCACTAGTAGGAGTGAGAAAAACATCACGGGGTGGTGCGCATTGTATGGGTGTGTGTTACATTACATTCACTAGTAGGAGTGAGAAAATCATCACGGGGTGGTGCGCATTGTATGGGTGTGTGTTACATTACATTCTCTAGTAGGAGTGAGAAAAACATCACGGGGTGGTGCGCATTGTATGGGTGTGTGTTACATTACATTCACTAGTAGGAGTGAGAAAAACATCACGGGGTGGTGCGCATTGTATGGGTGTGTGTTACATTACATTCACTAGTAGGAGTGAGAAAAACATCACGGGGTGGTGCGCATTGTATGGGTGTGTGTTACATTAGATTCACTAGTAGCAGTGAGAAAAACATCACGGGGTGGTGCGCATTGTATGGGTGTGTGTTACATTACTTTCACTAGTAGCAGTGAGAAAAACATCACGGGGTGGTGCGCATTGTATGGGTGTGTGTTACATTACATTCACTAGTAGGAGTGAGAAAAACATCACGGGGTGGTGCGCATTGTATGGGTGTGTGTTACATTACTTTCACTAGTATCAGTGAGAAAAAAATCACGGGGTGGTGCGCCTTGTATGGGCGTGTGTTACATTAGATTGACTAGTAGGAGTGAGAAAAACATCATGGGGTGGTGCGCCTTGTATGGGCGTGTGTTACATTACATTCACTAGTAGGAGTGAGAAAAACATCACGGGGTGGTGTGCCTCGTATGGGTGTGTGTTACATTACATTCACTAGTAGGAGTGAGAAAAACATCACGGGGTGGTGCGCCTCGTATGGGTGTGTGTTACATTACATTCACTAGTAGGAGTGAGAAAAACATCCCGGGTTGTCCGCCTTGTATTGGTGTGTGTTACATTACATTCACCAGTAGGAGTGAGAAAAACATCACGGGGTGGTGCGCCTTGTATGGGTGTGTGTTACATTACATTCACCAGTAGGAGTGAGAAAAACATCACGGGGTGGTGCGCATTGTATGTGTGTGTGTTACATTAGATTTACTAGTAGGAGTGAGAAAAACATCACGGGGTGGTGGGCATTGTATGGGTGTGTGTCACATTAGATTCACTAGTAGCAGTGAGAAAAACATCACGGGGTGGTGCGCATTGTATGGGTGTGTGTTACATTAGATTCACTAGTAGCAGTGAGAAAAACATCACGGGGTGGTGCGCATTGTATGGGTGTGTGTTACATTAGATTCACTAGTAGCAGTTAGAAAAACATCACGGGGTGGTGCGCATTGTATGGGTGTGTGTTACATTAGATTCACTAGTAGGAGGGAGAAAAACATCACGGGGTGGTTCGCATTGTATGGGTGTGTGTTACATTAGATTCACTAGTAGCAGTGAGAAAAACATCACGGGGTGGTGCGCATTGTATGGGTGTGTGTTACATTAGATTCACTAGTAGGAGTGAGAAAAACATCACGGGGTGGTGCGCATTGTATGTGTGTGTGTTACATTAGATTTACTAGTAGGAGTGAGAAAAACATCACGGGGTGGTGCGCATTGTATGGGTGTGTGTCACATTAGATTCACTAGTAGGAGTGAGAAAAACATCACGGGGTGGTGCGCATTGTATGTGTGTGTGTCTCATTAGATTCCCTAGTAGGAGTGAGAAAAACATCACGGGGTGGTGCGCATTGTATGGGTGTGTGTTACATTACATTAACTAGTAGCAGTGAGAAAAACATCACGGGGTGGTGCGCATTGTATGGGTGTGTGTTACATTACATTCACTAGTAGCAGTGAGAAAAACATCACGGGGTGGTGCGCATTGTATGGGTGTGTGTTACATTACATTCACTAGTAGCAGTGGGAAAAACATCACGGGGTGGTGCGCATTGTATGGGTGTGTGTTACATTACATTCACTAGTAGGAGTGAGAAAAACATCACGGGGTGGTGCGCCTTGTATGGGTGTGTGTTACATTACATTCACTAGTAGGAGTGAGAAAAACATCACGGGGTGGTGCGCCTTGTATGGGCGTGTGTTACATTAGATTCACTATTAGGAGTGAGAAAAACTTCACAGGGTGGTGCGCCTCGTATGGGCGTGTGTTACATTACATTCACTAGTAGGAGTGAGAAAAACATCACGGGGTGGTGCGCCTCGTATGGGTGTGTGTTACATTACATTCACTAGTAGGAGTGAGAAAAACATCACGGGGTGGTGCGCCTCGTATGGGTGTGTGTTACATTACATTCACTAGTAGGAGTGAGAAAAACATCACGGGGTGGTGCGCCTTGTATGGGTGTGTGTTACATTAGATTCACCAGTAGGAATGAGAAAAACATCACGGGGTGGTGCGCATTGTATGGGTGTGTGTTACATTAGATTCACTAGTAGGAGTGAGAAAAACATCACGGGGTGGTGCGCATTGTATGGGTGTGTGTTACATTAGATTCACTAGTAGGAGTGAGAAAAACATCACGGGGTGGTGCGCCTTGTATGGGTGTGTGTTACATTAGATTCACTAGTAGCAGTGAGAAAAACATCACGGGGTGGTGCGCATTGTATGGGTGTGTGTTACATTAGATTCACTAGTAGCAGTGAGAAAAACATCACGGGGTGGTGCGCATTGTATGGGTGTGTGTTACATTACATTCACTAGTAGGAGTGAGAAAAACATCACGGGGTGGTGTGCATAGTATGGGTGTGTGTTACATTACATTCACTAGTAGGAGTGAGAAAAACATCACGGGGTGGTGCGCATTGTATGGGTGTGTGTTACATTACATTCACTAGTAGGAGTGAGAAAAACATCACGGGGTGGTGCGCATTGTATGGGTGTGTGTTACATTACATTCACTAGTAGGAGTGAGAAAAACATCACGGGGTGGTGCGCATTGTATGGGTGTGTGTTACATGAGATTCACTAGTAAGAGTGAGAAAAACATCACGGGGTGGTGCGCATTGTATGGGTGTGTGTTACATTAGATTCACTAGTAGCAGTGAGAAAAACATCACGGGGTGGTGCGCATTGTATGGGTGTGTGTTACATTAGATTCACTAGTAGGAGTGAGAAAAACATCACGGGGTGGTGCGCATTGTATTGGTGTGTGTTACATTACATTCACTAGTAGGAGTGAGAAAAACATCACGGGGTGGTGCGCATTGTATGGGTGTGTGTTACATTACTTTCACTAGTATCAGTGAGAAAAACATCACGGGGTGGTGCGCCTTGTATGGGCGTGTGTTACATTAGATTGACTAGTAGGAGTGAGAAAAACATCACGGGGTGGTGCGCCTTGTATGGGCGTGTGTTACATTACATTCACTAGTAGGAGTGAGAAAAACATCACGGGGTGGTGTGCCTCGTATGGGTGTGTGTTACATTACATTCACTAGTAGGAGTGAGAAAAACATCACGGGGTGGTGCGCATTGTATGTGTGTGTGTCTCATTAGATTCCCTAGTAGGAGTGAGAAAAACATCACGGGGTGGTGCACATTGTATGGGTGTGTGTCACATTACATTCACTAGTAGCAGTGAGAAAAACATCACGGGGTGGTGCGCCTCGTATGGGTGTGTGTTACATTACATTCACTAGTAGGAGTGAGAAAAACATCCCGGGTTGTCCGCCTTGTATTGGTGTGTGTTACATTACATTCACCAGTAGGAGTGAGAAAAACATCACGGGGTGGTGCGCCTTGTATGGGTGTGTGTTACATTACATTCACCAGTAGGAGTGAGAAAAACATCACGGGGTGGTGCGCATTGTATGTGTGTGTGTTACATTAGATTTACTAGTAGGAGTGAGAAAAACATCACGGGGTGGTGGGCATTGTATGGGTGTGTGTCACATTAGATTCACTAGTAGCAGTGAGAAAAACATCACGGGGTGGTGCGCATTGTATGGGTGTGTGTTACATTAGATTCACTAGTAGCAGTGAGAAAAACATCACGGGGTGGTGCGCATTGTATGGGTGTGTGTTACATTAGATTCACTAGTAGCAGTTAGAAAAACATCACGGGGTGGTGCGCATTGTATGGGTGTGTGTTACATTAGATTCACTAGTAGGAGGGAGAAAAACATCACGGGGTGGTTCGCATTGTATGGGTGTGTGTTACATTAGATTCACTAGTAGCAGTGAGAAAAACATCACGGGGTGGTGCGCATTGTATGGGTGTGTGTTACATTAGATTCACTAGTAGGAGTGAGAAAAACATCACGGGGTGGTGCGCATTGTATGTGTGTGTGTTACATTAGATTTACTAGTAGGAGTGAGAAAAACATCACGGGGTGGTGCGCATTGTATGGGTGTGTGTCACATTAGATTCACTAGTAGGAGTGAGAAAAACATCACGGGGTGGTGCGCATTGTATGTGTGTGTGTCTCATTAGATTCCCTAGTAGGAGTGAGAAAAACATCACGGGGTGGTGCGCATTGTATGGGTGTGTGTTACATTACATTAACTAGTAGCAGTGAGAAAAACATCACGGGGTGGTGCGCATTGTATGGGTGTGTGTTACATTACATTCACTAGTAGCAGTGAGAAAAACATCACGGTGTGGTGCGCATTGTATGGGTGTGTGTTACATTACATTCACTAGTAGCAGTGGGAAAAACATCACGGGGTGGTGCGCATTGTATGGGTGTGTGTTACATTACATTCACTAGTAGGAGTGAGAAAAACATCACGGGGTGGTGCGCCTTGTATGGGTGTGTGTTACATTACATTCACTAGTAGGAGTGAGAAAAACATCACGGGGTGGTGCGCCTTGTATGGGCGTGTGTTACATTAGATTCACTATTAGGAGTGAGAAAAACTTCACAGGGTGGTGCGCCTCGTATGGGCGTGTGTTACATTACATTCACTAGTAGGAGTGAGAAAAACATCACGGGGTGGTGCGCCTCGTATGGGTGTGTGTTACATTACATTCACTAGTAGGAGTGAGAAAAACATCACGGGGTGGTGCGCCTCGTATGGGTGTGTGTTACATTACATTCACTAGTAGGAGTGAGAAAAACATCACGGGGTGGTGCGCCTTGTATGGGTGTGTGTTACATTAGATTCACCAGTAGGAATGAGAAAAACATCACGGGGTGGTGCGCATTGTATGGGTGTGTGTTACATTAGATTCACTAGTAGGAGTGAGAAAAACATCACGGGGTGGTGCGCATTGTATGGGTGTGTGTTACATTAGATTCACTAGTAGGAGTGAGAAAAACATCACGGGGTGGTGCGCCTTGTATGGGTGTGTGTTACATTAGATTCACTAGTAGCAGTGAGAAAAACATCACGGGGTGGTGCGCATTGTATGGGTGTGTGTTACATTAGATTCACTAGTAGCAGTGAGAAAAACATCACGGGGTGGTGCGCATTGTATGGGTGTGTGTTACATTACATTCACTAGTAGGAGTGAGAAAAACATCACGGGGTGGTGTGCATAGTATGGGTGTGTGTTACATTACATTCACTAGTAGGAGTGAGAAAAACATCACGGGGTGGTGCGCATTGTATGGGTGTGTGTTACATTACATTCACTAGTAGGAGTGAGAAAAACATCACGGGGTGGTGCGCATTGTATGGGTGTGTGTTACATTACATTCACTAGTAGGAGTGAGAAAAACATCACGGGGTGGTGCGCATTGTATGGGTGTGTGTTACATGAGATTCACTAGTAAGAGTGAGAAAAACATCACGGGGTGGTGCGCATTGTATGGGTGTGTGTTACATTAGATTCACTAGTAGCAGTGAGAAAAACATCACGGGGTGGTGCGCATTGTATGGGTGTGTGTTACATTACATTCACTAGTAGGAGTGAGAAAAACATCACGGGGTGGTGCGCATTGTATTGGTGTGTGTTACATTACATTCACTAGTAGCAGTGAGAAAAACATCACGGGGTGGTGCGCATTGTATGGGTGTGTGTTACATTACATTCACTAGTAGGAGTGAGAAAAACATCACGGGGTGGTGCGCATTGTATGGGTGTGTGTTACATTACATTCACTAGTAGGAGTGAGAAAAACATCACGGGGTGGTGCGCATTGTATGGGTGTGTGTTACATTACATTCACTAGTAGGAGTGAGAAAAACATCACGGGGTGGTGCGCATTGTATGGGTGTGTGTTACATTACATTCTCTAGTAGGAGTGAGAAAAACATCACGGGGTGGTGCGCATTGTATGGGTGTGTGTTACATTACATTCACTAGTAGGAGTGAGAAAAACATCACGGGGTGGTGCGCATTGTATGGGTGTGTGTTACATTACATTCACTAGTAGGAGTGAGAAAAACATCACGGGGTGGTGCGCATTGTATGGGTGTGTATTACATTAGATTCACTAGTAGCAGTGAGAAAAACATCACGGGGTGGTGCGCATTGTATGGGTGTGTGTTACATTACTTTCACTAGTAGCAGTGAGAAAAACATCACGGGGTGGTGCGCATTGTATGGGTGTGTGTTACATTACATTCACTAGTAGGAGTGAGAAAAACATCACGGGGTGGTGCGCATTGTATGGGTGTGTGTTACATTACATTCACTAGTAGGAGTGAGAAAAACATCACGGGGTGGTGCGCATTGTATGGGTGTGTGTTACATTACATTCTCTAGTAGGAGTGAGAAAAACATCACGGGGTGGTGCGCATTGTATGGGTGTGTGTTACATTACATTCACTAGTAGGAGTGAGAAAAACATCACGGGGTGGTGCGCATTGTATGGGTGTGTGTTACATGAGATTCACTAGTAAGAGTGAGAAAAACATCACGGGGTGGTGCGCATTGTATGGGTGTGTGTTACATTAGATTCACTAGTAGCAGTGAGAAAAACATCACGGGGTGGTGCGCATTGTATGGGTGTGTGTTACATTAGATTCACTAGTAGGAGTGAGAAAAACGTCACGGGGTGGTGCGCATTGTATTGGTGTGTGTTACATTACATTCACTAGTAGCAGTGAGAAAAACATCACGGGGTGGTGCGCATTCTATGGGTGTGTGTTACATTACATTCACTAGTAGCAGTGAGAAAAACATCACGGGGTGGTGCGCATTGTATGGCTGTGTGTTACATTACATTCACTAGTAGGAGTGAGAAAAACATCACTGGGTGGTGCGCATAGTATGGGTGTGTGTTACATTACATTCACTAGTAGGAGTGAGAAAAACATCACGGGGTGGTGCGCATTGTATGGGTGTGTGTTACATTACATTCACTAGTAGGAGTGAGAAAAACATCACGGGGTGGTGCTCATTGTACGAGTGTATTACATTACATTCACTACTAGGAGTGAGAAAAACATCAAGGGGCGGTGCGCATTGTATGGGTGTGTGTTACATTACATTCACTAGTAGCAGTGAGAAAAATATCACGGGGTGGTGCGCATTCTATGGGTGTGTGTTACATTAGATTCACTAGTAGGAGTGAGAAAAACATCACGGGGTGGTGCGCCTTGTATGGGTGTGTGTTACATTACATTCACTAGTAGGAGTGAGAAAAACATCACGGGGTGGTGCGCCTTGTATGGGTGTGTGTTACATTAGATTCACTAGTAGGAGTGAGAAAAACATCACGGGGTGGTGCGCCTTGTATGGGTGTGTGTTACATTACATTCACCAGTAGGAGTGAGAAAAACATCACGGGGTGTTGCGCCTTGTATGGGTGTGTGTTACATTACATTCACCAGTAGGAGTGAGAAAAACATCACGGGGTGGTGCACATTGTATGGGTGTGTGTTACATTACATTCACCAGTAGGAGTGAGAAAAACATCACGTGGTGGTGCGCATTGTATGGGTGTGTGTTACACTACATACACCAGTAGGAGTGAGAAAAACATCACGGGGTGGTGCGCATTGTATGGGTGTGTGTTACATTAGATTCACTAGTAGGAGTGAGAAAAACATCACGGCGTGGTGCGCATTGTATGGGTGTGTGTTACATTACATTCACTAGTAGGAGTGAGAAAAACATCACGGGGTGGTGCGCATTGTATGGGTGTGTGTTACATTAGATTCACTAGTAGGAGTGAGAAAATCATCACGGGGTGGTGCGCATTGTATGGGTGTGTGTTACATTAGATTCACTAGTAGGAGTGAGAAAAACATCACGGGGTGGTGCGCATTGTATGGGTGTGTGTTACATTAGATTCACTAGTAGGAGTGAGAAAAACATCACGGGGTGGTGCGCATTGTATGGGTGTGTGTTACATTACATTCTCTAGTAGGAGTGAGAAAAACATCACGGGGTGGTGCGCATTGTATGGGTGTGTGTTACATTACATTCACTACTAGGAGTGAGAAAAACATCACGGGGTGGTGAGCATTGTATCGGTGTGTGTTACATTACATTCACTAGCAGGAGTGAGAAAAACATAACGGGGTGGTGCGCATTGTATGGGTGTGTGTTACATTACATTCACTAGTAACAGAGAGAAAAACATCACGGGGTGGTGCCCATTGTATGGGTGTGTGTTACATTACATTCACTATTAGCAGTGAGAAAAACATCACGGGGTGGTGCGCATTGTATGGGTGTGTGTTACATTACATTCACTAGTAGCAGTGAGAAAAACATCACGGGGTGGTGCGCATTGTATGGGCGTGTGTTACATTACATTCACTAGTAGCAGTGAGAAAAACATCACGGGGTGGTGCGCCTTGTATGGGCGTGTGCTACATTACATTCACTAGTAGCAGTGAGAAACACATCACGGGGTGGTGCGCCTTGTATGGGCGTGTGTTACATTAGATTCACTAGTAGCAGTGAGAAAAACATCACGGGGTGGTGCGCCTTGTATGGGTGTGTGTTACATTAGATTCACCAGTAGGAGTGAGAAAAACATCACGGGGTGGTGCGCCTCGTATGGGTGTGTGTTACATTAGATTCACTAGTAGCAGTGAGAAAAACATCACGGGGTGGTGTGCCTTGTATGGGTGTGTGTTACACTACATTCACTAGTAGGAGTGAGAAAAACATCACGGGATGGTGCGCCTTGTATGGGTGTGTGTTACATTAGATTCACTAGTAGGAGTGAGAAAAACATCACGGGGTGGTGCGCCTTGTATGGGTGTGTGTTACATTAGATTCACTAGTAGCAGTGAGAAAAACATCACGGGGTGGTGCGCATTGTATGGGTGTGTGTTACATTAGATTCACTAGTAGCAGTGAGAAAAACATCACGGGGTGGTACGCATTGTATGGGTGTGTGTTACATTACATTCACTAGTAGGAGTGAGAAAAACATCACGGGGTGGTGCGCATAGTATGGGTGTGTGTTACATTACATTCACTAGTAGGAGTGAGAAAAACATCACGGGGTGGTGCGCATTGTATGGGTGTGTGTTACATTACATTCACTAGTAGGAGTGAGAAAAACATCATGGGGTGGTGCGCATTGTATGGGTGTGTGTTACATTACATTCACTAGTAGGAGTGAGAAAAACATCACGGGGTGGTGCGCATTGTATGGGTGTGTGTTACATGAGATTCACTAGTAAGAGTGAGAAAAACATCACGGGGTGGTGCGCATTGTATGGGTGTGTGTTACATTAGATTCACTAGTAGCAGTGAGAAAAACATCACGGGGTGGTGCGCATTGTATGGGTGTGTGTTACATTAGATTCACTAGTAGGAGTGAGAAAAACATCACGGGGTGGTGCGCATTGTATTGGTGTGTGTTACATTACATTCACTAGTAGCAGTGAGAAAAACATCACGGGGTGGTGTGCATTCTATGGGTGTGTGTTACATTACATTCACTAGTAGCAGTGAGAAAAACATCACGGGGTGGTGCGCATTGTATGGGTGTGTGTTACATTACATTCACTAGTAGGAGTGAGAAAAACATCACGGGGTGGTGCGCATAGTATGGGTGTGTGTTACATTACATTCACTAGTAGGAGTGAGAAAAACATCACGGGGTGGTGCGCATTGTATGGGTGTGTGTTACATTACATTCACTAGTAGGAGTGAGAAAAACATCACGGGTTGGTGCTCATTGTACGAGTGTATTACATTACATTCACTACTAGGAGTGAGAAAAACATCAAGGGGCGGTGCGCATTGTATGGGTGTGTGTTACATTACATTCACTAGTAGCAGTGTGAAAATATCATGGGGTGGTGCGCATTCTATGGGTGTGTGTTACATTACATTCACTAGTAGGAGTGAGAAAAACATCACGGGGTGGTGCGCCTTGTATGGGTGTGTGTTACATTACATTCACTAGTAGCAGTGAGAAAAACATCACGGGGTGGTGCGCCTTGTATGGGCGTGTGCTACATTACATTCACTAGTAGCAGTTAGAAACACATCACGGGGTGGTGCGCCTTGTATGGGCGTGTGTTACATTAGATTCACTAGTAGCAGTGAGAAAAACATCACGGGGTGGTGCGCCTTGTATGGGCGTGTGTTACATTAGATTCACTAGTAGCAGTGAGAAAAACATCACGGCGTGGTGCGCCTTCTATGGGCGTGTGTTACATTAGATTCACTATTAGGAGTGAGAAAAACATCACGGGGTGGTGCGCCTCGTATGGGCGTGTGTTACATTACATTCACTAGTAGGAGTGAGAAAAACATCACGGGGTGGTGCGCCTCGTATGGGTGTGTGTTACATTACATTCACTAGTAGGAGTGAGAAAAACATCACGGGGTGGTGCGCCTCGTATGGGTGTGTGTTACATTACATTCACTAGTAGGAGTGAGAAAAACATCACGGGGTGGTGCGCCTTGTATGGGTGTGTGTTACATTAGATTCACTAGTAGGAGTGAGAAAAACATCACGGGGTGGTGCGCATTGTATGGGTGTGTGTTACATTAGATTCACTAGTAGGAGTGAGAAAAACATCACGGGGTGGTGCGCATTGTATGGGTGTGTGTTACATTAGATTCACTAGTAGGAGGGAGAAAAACATCACGGGGTGGTGCGCATTGTATGGGTGTGTGTTACATTAGATTCACTAGTAGCAGTCTGAAAAACATCACGGGGTGGTGCGCATTGTATGGGTGTGTGTTACATTACATTCACTAGTAGGAGTGAGAAAAATATCACGGGGTCGTGCGCCTTGTATGGGTGTGTGTTACATTACATTCACTAGTAGGAGTGAGAAAAACATCACGGGGTGGTGCGCCTTGTATGGGTGTGTGTTACATTAGATTCACTAGTAGGAGGGAGAAAAACATCACGGGGTGGTGCGCATTGTATGGGTGTGTGTTACATTAGATTCACTAGTAGCAGTGAGAAAAACATCACGGGGTGGTGCGCATTGTATGGGTGTGTGTTACATTAGATTCACTAGTAGGAGTGAGAAAAACATCACGGGGTGGTGCGCATTGTATGGGTGTGTGTTACATTACATTCACTAGTAGCAGTGAGAAAAACATCACGGGGTGGTGCGCATTGTATGGGTGTGTGTTACATTAGATTCACTAGTAGCAGTGAGAAAAACTTCACGGGGCGGTGCGCATTGTATGGGTGTGTGTTACATTACATTCACTAGTAGCAGTGAGAAAAACATCACGGGGTGGTGCGCCTTGTATGGGTGTGTGTTACATTACATTCACTAGTAGGAGTGAGAAAAACATCACGGGGTGGTGCGCCTTGTATGGGTGTGTGTTACATTAGATTCACTAGTAGGAGTGAGAAAAACATCACGGGGTGGTGCGCCTTGTATGGGTGTGTGTTACATTAGATTCACTAGTAGGAGTGAGAAAAACATCCCGGTGTGCTGCGCACTGTATGGGTGTGTGTTACATTAGATTCACTAGTAGGAGTGAGAAAAACATCACGGGGTGGTGCGCACTGTATGGGTGTGTGTTACATTAGATTCACTAGTAGCAGTGAGAAAAACATCACGGGGTGGTGCGCATTGTATGGGTGTGTGTTACATTAGATTCACTAGTAGCAGTGAGAAAAACATCACGGGGTGGTGCGCATTGTATGGGTGTGTGTTACATTAGATTCACTAGTAGCAGTGAGAAAAACATCACGGGGTGGTGCGCATTGTATGGGTGTGTGTTACATTAGATTCACTAGTAGCAGTGAGGAAAACATCACGGGGTGGTGCGCATTGTATGGGTGTGTGTTACATTACATTCACTAGTAGCAGTGAGAAAAACATCACGGGGTGGTGCGCATTGTATGGGTGTGTGTTACATTAGATTCACTAGTAGCAGTGAGAAAAACATCACGGGGTGGTGCGCATTGTATGGGTGTGTGTTACATTAGATTCACTAGTAGCAGTGAGAAAAACATCACGGGGTGGTGCGCATTGTATGGGTGTGTGTTACATTACATTCACTAGTAGCAGTGAGAAAAACATCACAGGGTGGTGCGCAATGTATGGGTGTGTGCTACATTAGATTCACTAGTAGGAGTGAGAAAAACATCACGGGGAGTTGCGCATTGTATGGGTGTGTGTTACATTAGATTCACTAGTAGGAGTGAGAAAAACATCACGGGGTGGTGCGCATTGTATGGGTGTGTGTCACATTAGATTCACTAGTAGGAGTGAGAAAAACATCACGGGGTGGTGCGCATTGTATGTGTGTGTGTCTCATTAGATTCCCTAGTAGAGGTGAGAAAAACATCACGGGGTGGTGCGCATTGTATGGGTGTGTGTCACGTTATATTCACTAGTAGCAGTGAGAAAAACATCACGGGGTGGTGCGCATTTTATGTGTGTGTGTGTCACATTAGATTCACTAGTAGCAGTGAGAAAAACATCACGGGGTGGTCCCCATTGTATGGGTGTGTGTTACATTACATTCACTAGTAGCAGTGAGAAAAATATCGCGGGGTGGTGCGCATTGTATGGGTGTGTGTTACATTAGATTCACTAGTAGCAGTGAGAAAAACATCACGGGGTGGTGCGCATTGTATGGGTGTGTGTTACATTAGATTCACTAGTAGCAGTGAGAAAAACATCACGGGGTGGTGCGCATTGTATGGGTGTGTGTTACATTAGATTCACAAGTAGCAGTGAGAAAAACATCACGGGGTGGTGCGCATTGTATGGGTGTGTGTTACATTAGACTCACTAGTAGCAGTGAGAAAAACATCACGGGGAGTTGCGCATTGTATGGGTGTGTGTTACATTAGATTCACTAGTAGGAGTGAGAAAAACATCACGGGGTGTTGCGCATTGTATGGGTGTGTGTCACATTAGATTCACTAGTAGGAGTGAGAAAAACATCACGGGGTGGTGCGCATTGTATGGGTGTGTGTTACATTAGATTCACTAGTAGGAGGGAGAAAAACATCACGGGGTGGTGCGCATTGTATGGGTGTGTGTTACATTAGATTCACTAGTAGCAGTGAGAAAAACATCACGGGGTGGTGCGCATTGTATGGGTGTGTGTTACATTACATTCACTAGTAGCAGTGAGAAAAATATCACGGGGTGGTGCGCCTTGTATGGGTGTGTGTTACATTACATTCACTAGTAGGAGTGAGAAAAACATCACGGGGTGGTGCGCCTTGTATGGGTGTGTGTTACATTAGATTCACTAGTAGGAGTGAGAAAAACATCACGGGGTGGTGCGCCTTGTATGGGTGTGTGTTACATTAGATTCACTAGTAGGAGGGAGAAAAACATCACGGGGTGGTGCGCATTGTATGGGTGTGTGTTACATTAGATTCAATAGTAGCAGTGAGAAAAACATCACGGTGTTGTGCGCATTGTATGGGTGTGTATTACATTACATTCACTAGTAGCAGTGAGAAAAACATCACGTGGTGGTGCGCCTTGTATGGGTGTGTGTTACATTACATTCACTAGTAGCAGTGAGAAAAACATCACGGGGTGGTGCGCCTTGTATGGGTGTGTGTTACATTACATTCACTAGTAGGAGTGAGAAAAACATCACGGGGTGGTGCGCCTTGTATGGGTGTGTGTTACATTAGATTCACTAGTAGGAGTGAGAAAAACATCACGGGGTGGTGCGCCTTGTATGGGTGTGTGTTACATTAGATTCACTAGTAGGAGTGAGAAAAACATCACGGTGTGCTGCGCACTGTATGGGTGTGTGTTACATTAGATTCACTAGTAGGAGTGAGAAAAACATCACGGGGTGGTGCGCACTGTATGGGTGTGTGTTACATTAGATTCACTAGTAGCAGTGAGAAAAACATCACGGGGTGGTGCGAATTGTATGGGTGTGTGTTACATTACATTCACTAGTAGCAGTGAGAAAAACATCACGGGGTGGTGCGCATTGTATGGGTGTGTGTTACATTAGATTCACTAGTAGCAGTGAGAAAAACATCACGGGGTGGTGCGCATTGTATGGGTGTGTGTTACATTAGATTCACTAGTAGCAGTGAGAAAAACATCACGGGGTGGTGCGCATTGTATGGGTGTGTGTTACATTACATTCACTAGTAGCAGTGAGAAAAACATCACGGGGTGGTGCGCATTGTATGGGTGTGTGTTACATTACATTCACTAGTAGCAGTGAGAAAAACATCACGGGGTGGTGCGCATTGTATGGGTGTGTGTTACATTAGATTCACTAGTAGCAGTGAGAAAAACATCACGGGGTGGTGCGCATTGTATGGGTGTGTGTTACATTACATTCACTAGTAGCAGTGAGAAAAACATCACGGGGTGGTGCGCATTGTATGGGTGTGTGCTACATTAGATTCACTAGTAGGAGTGAGAAAAACATCACGGGGAGTTGCGCATTGTATGGGTGTGTGTTACATTAGTTTCACTAGTAGGAGTGAGAAAAACATCACGGGGTGGTGCGCATTGTATGGGTGTGTGTCACATTAGATTCACTAGTAGGAGTGAGAAAAACATCACGAGGTGGTGCGCATTGTATGTGTGTGTGTCTCATTAGATTCCCTAGTAGAGGTGAGAAAAACATCACGGGGTGGTGCGCATTGTATGGGTGTGTGTCACGTTATATTCACTAGTAGCAGTGAGAAAAACATCACGGGGTGGTGCGCATTTTATGTGTGTGTGTCACATTAGATTCACTAGTAGCAGTGAGAAAAACATCACGGGGTGGTGCCCATTGTATGGGTGTGTGTCACATTAGATTCACTAGTAGCAGTGAGAAAAACATCACGGGGTGGTGCGCATTGTATGGGTGTGTGTTACATTACATTCTCTAGTAGCAGTGAGAAAAACATCACGGGGTGGTGCGCATTGTATGGGTGTGTGTTACATTACATTCACTAGTAGCAGTGAGAAAAATATCACGGTCAGTGCGCATTGTATGGGTGTGTGTTACATTAGATTCACTAGTAGCAGTGAGAAAAACATCACGGGGTGGTGCGCATTGTATGGGTGTGTGTTACATTACATTCACTAGTAGCAGTGAGAAAAATATCACGGTCAGTGCGCATTGTATGGGAGTGTGTTACATTAGATTCACTAGTAGGAGTGAGAAAAACATCACGGGGTGCTGCGCACTGTATGGGTGTGTGTTACATTAGATTCACTAGTAGGAGTGAGAAAAACATCACGGGGTGGTGCGCACTGTATGGGTGTGTGTTACATTAGATTCATTAGTAGCAGTGAGAAAAACATCACGGGGTGGTGCGAATTGTATGGGTGTGTGTTACATTAGATTCACTAGTAGCAGTGAGAAAAACATCACGGGGTGGTGCGCATTGTATGGGTGTGTGTTACATTAGATTCACTAGTAGCAGTGAGAAAAACATCACGGGGTGGTGCGCATTGTATGGGTGTGTGTTACATTAGATTCACTAGTAGCAGTGAGAAAAACATCACGGGGTGGTGCGCATTGTATGGGTGTGTGTTACATTACATTCACTAGTAGCAGTGAGAAAAACATCACGGGGTGGTGCGCATTTTATGGGTGTGTGTTACATTAGATTCACTAGTAGCAGTGAGAAAAACATCACGGGGTGGTGCGCATTGTATGGGTGTGTGCTACATTAGATTCACTAGTAGGAGTGAGAAAAACATCACGGGGAGTTGCGCATTGTATGGGTGTGTGTTACATTAGATTCACTAGTAGGAGTGAGAAAAACATCACGGGGTGGTGCGCATTGTATGGGTGTGTGTCACATTAGATTCACTAGTAGGAGTGAGAAAAACATCACGGGGTGGTGCGCATTGTATGTGTGTGTGTCTCATTAGATTCCCTAGTAGAGGTGAGAAAAACATCACGGGGTGGTGCGCATTGTATGGGTGTGTGTCACATTATATTCACTAGTAGCAGTGAGAAAAACATCACGGGGTGGTGCGCATTTTATGTGTGTGTGTCACATTAGATTCACTAGTAGCAGTGAGAAAAACATCACGGGGTGGTGCCCATTGTATGGGTGTGTGTCACATTAGATTCACTAGTAGCAGTGAGAAAAACATCACGGGGTGGTGCGCATTGCATGGGTGTGTGTTACATTACATTCACTAGTAGCAGTGAGAAAAACATCACGGGGTGGTGCGCATTGTATGGGTGTGTGTTACATTAGATTCACTAGTAGCAGTGAGAAAAACATCACGGGGTGGTGCGCATTGTATGGGTGTGTGTTACATTAGATTCACTAGTAGCAGTGAGAAAAACATCACGGGGTGGTGCGCATTGTATGGGTGTGTGTTACATTAGATTCACAAGTAGCAGTGGAAAAACATCACGGGGTGGTGCGCATTGTATGGGTGTGTGTTACATTAGACTCACTAGTAGCAGTGAGAAAAACATCACGGGGAGTTGCGCATTGTATGGGTGTGTGTTACATTAGATTCACTAGTAGGAGTGAGAAAAACATCACGGGGTGGTGCACATTGTATGGGTGTGTGTCACATTAGATTCACTAGTAGGAGTGAGAAAAACATCACGGGGTGGTGCGCATTGTATGGGTGTGTGTTACATTAGATTCACGATTAGGAGGGAGAAAAACATCACGGGGTGGTGCGCATTGTATGGGTGTGTGTTACATTAGATTCACTAGTAGGAGTGAGAAAAACATCACGGGGTGGTGCGCCTTGTATGGGTGTGTGTTACATTAGATTCACTAGTAGGAGGGAGAAAAACATCACGGGGTGGTGCGCATTGTATGGGTGTGTGTTACATTAGATTCAATAGTAGCAGTGAGAAAAACATCACGGGGTGGTGCGCATTGTATGGGTGTGTGTTACATTAGATTCACTAGTAGGAGTGAGAAAAACATCACGGGGTGGTGCGCATTGTATGGGTGTGTGTTACATTACATTCACTAGTAGGAGTGAGAAAAACATCACGGGGTGGTGCGCATTGTATGGGTGTGTGTTACATTAGATTCACTAGTAGCAGTGAGAAAAACTTCACGGGGTGGTGCGCATTGTATGGGTGTGTGTTACATTACATTCACTAGTAGCAGTGAGAAAAACATCACGGGGTGGTGTGCCTTGTATGGGTGTGTGTTACATTACATTCACTAGTAGGAGTGAGAAAAACATCACGGGGTGGTGCGCCTTGTATGGGTGTGTGTTACATTAGATTCACTAGTAGGAGTGAGAAAAACATCACGGGGTGGTGCGCCTTGTATGGGTGTGTGTTACATTAGATTCACTAGTAGGAGTGAGAAAAACATCACGATGTGCTGCGCACTGTATGGGTGTGTGTTACATTAGATTCACTAGTAGGAGTGAGAAAAACATCACGGGGTGGTGCGCACTGTATGGGTGTGTGTTACATTAGATTCACTAGTAGCAGTGAGAAAAACATCACGGGGTGGTGCGCATTGTATGGGTGTGTGTTACATTAGATTCACTAGTAGCAGTGAGAAAAACATCACGGGGTGGTGCGCATTGTATGGGTGTGTGTTACATTAGATTCACTAGTAGCAGTGAGAAAAGCATCACGGGGAGTTGCGCATTGTATGGGTGTGTGTTACATTAGATTCACTAGTAGGAGTGAGAAAAACATCACGGGGTGGTGCGCATTGTATGGGTGTGTGTTACATTAGATTCACAAGTAGCAGTGGAAAAACATCACGGGGTGGTGCGCATTGTATGGGTGTGTGTTACATTAGACTCACTAGTAGCAGTGAGAAAAACATCACGGGGAGTTGCGCATTGTATGGGTGTGTGTTACATTAGATTCACTAGTAGGAGTGAGAAAAACATCACGGGGTGGTGCACATTGTATGGGTGTGTGTCACATTAGATTCACTAGTAGGAGTGAGAAAAACATCATGGGGTGGTGCGCATTGTATGGGTGTGTGTTACATTAGATTCACTAGTAGGAGGGAGAAAAACATCACGGGGTGGTGCGCATTGTATGGGTGTGTGTTACATTAGATTCACTAGTAGCAGTCTGAAAAACATCACGGGGTGGTGCGCATTGTATGGGTGTGTGTTACATTACATTCACTAGTAGGAGTGAGAAAAATATCACGGGGTCGTGCGCCTTGTATGGGTGTGTGTTACATTACATTCACTAGTAGGCGTGAGAAAAACATCATGGGGTGGTGCGCCTTGTATGGGTGTGTGTTACATTAGATTCACTAGTAGGAGTGAGAAAAACATCACGGGGTGGTGCGCCTTGTATGGGTGTGTGTTACATTAGATTCACTAGTAGGAGGGAGAAAAACATCACGGGGTGGTGCGCATTGTATGGGTGTGTGTTACATTAGATTCACTAGTAGCAGTGAGAAAAACATCACGGGGTGGTGCGCATTGTATGGGTGTGTGTTACATTAGATTCACTAGTAGGAGTGAGAAAAACATCACGGGGTGGTGCGCATTGTATGGGTGTGTGTTACATTACATTCACTAGTAGCAGTGAGAAAAACATCACGGGGTGGTGCGCATTGTATGGGTGTGTGTTACATTAGATTCACTAGTAGCAGTGAGAAAAACTTCACGGGGTGGTGCGCATTGTATGGGTGTGTGTTACATTACATTCACTAGTAGCAGTGAGAAAAACATCACGGGGTGGTGCGCCTTGTATGGGTGTGTGTTACATTACATTCACTAGTAGGAGTGAGAAAAACATCACGGGGTGGTGCGCCTTGTATGGGTGTGTGTTACATTAGATTCACTAGTAGGAGTGAGAAAAACATCACGGGGTGGTGCGCCTTGTATGGGTGTGTGTTACATTAGATTCACTAGTAGGAGTGAGAAAAACATCACGGGGTGGTGCGCACTGTATGGGTGTGTGTTACATTAGATTCACTAGTAGCAGTGAGAAAAACATCACGGGGTGGTGCGCATTGTATGGGTGTGTGTTACATTAGATTCACTAGTAGCAGTGAGAAAAACATCACGGGGTGGTGCGCATTGTATGGGTGTGTGTTACATTAGATTCACTAGTAGCAGTGAGAAAAACATCACGGGGAGTTGCGCATTGTATGGGTGTGTGTTACATTAGATTCACTAGTAGGAGTGAGAAAAACATCACGGGGTGGTGCGCATTGTATGGGTGTGTGTTACATTAGATTCACAAGTAGCAGTGGAAAAACATCACGGGGTGGTGCGCATTGTATGGGTGTGTGTTACATTAGACTCACTAGTAGCAGTGAGAAAAACATCACGGGGAGTTGCGCATTGTATGGGTGTGTGTTACATTAGATTCACTAGTAGGAGTGAGAAAAACATCACGGGGTGGTGCACATTGTATGGGTGTGTGTCACATTAGATTCACTAGTAGGAGTGAGAAAAACATCATGGGGTGGTGCGCATTGTATGGGTGTGTGTTACATTAGATTCACTAGTAGGAGGGAGAAAAACATCACGGGGTGGTGCGCATTGTATGGGTGTGTGTTACATTAGATTCACTAGTAGCAGTCTGAAAAACATCACGGGGTGGTGCGCATTGTATGGGTGTGTGTTACATTACATTCACTAGTAGGAGTGAGAAAAATATCACGGGGTCGTGCGCCTTGTATGGGTGTGTGTTACATTACATTCACTCGTAGGAGTGAGAAAAACATCATGGGGTGGTGCGCCTTGTATGGGTGTGTGTTACATTAGATTCACTAGTAGGAGTGAGAAAAACATCACGGGGTGGTGCGCCTTGTATGGGTGTGTGTTACATTAGATTCACTAGTAGGAGGGAGAAAAACATCACGGGGTGGTGCGCATTGTATGGGTGTGTGTTACATTAGATTCACTAGTAGCAGTGAGAAAAACATCACGGGGTGGTGCGCATTGTATGGGTGTGTGTTACATTAGATTCACTAGTAGGAGTGAGAAAAACATCACGGGGTGGTGCGCATTGTATGGGTGTGTGTTACATTACATTCACTAGTAGCAGTGAGAAAAACATCACGTGGTGGTGCGCATTGTATGGGTGTGTGTTACATTAGATTCACTAGTAGCAGTGAGAAAAACTTCACGGGGTGGTGCGCATTGTATGGGTGTGTGTTACATTACATTCACTAGTAGCAGTGAGAAAAACATCACGGGGTGGTGCGCCTTGTATGGGTGTGTGTTACATTACATTCACTAGTAGGAGTGAGAAAAACATCACGGGGTGGTGCGCCTTGTATGGGTGTGTGTTACATTAGATTCACTAGTAGGAGTGAGAAAAACATCACGGGGTGGTGCGCCTTGTATGGGTGTCTGTTACATTAGATTCACTAGTAGGAGTGAGAAAAACATCCCGGTGTGCTGCGCACTGTATGGGTGTGTGTTACATTAGATTCACTAGTAGGAGTGAGAAAAACATCACGGGGTGGTGCGCACTGTATGGGTGTGTGTTACATTAGATTCACTAGTAGCAGTGAGAAAAACATCACGGGGTGGTGCGCATTGTATGGGTGTGTGTTACATTAGATTCACTAGTAGCAGTGAGAAAAACATCACGGGGTGGTGCGCATTGTATGGGTGTGTGTTACATTAGATTCACTAGTAGCAGTGAGAAAAACATCACGGGGTGGTGCGCATTGTATGGGTGTGTGTTACATTAGATTCACTAGTAGCAGTGAGGAAAACATCACGGGGTGGTGCGCATTGTATGGGTGTGTGTTACATTACATTCACTAGTAGCAGTGAGAAAAACATCACGGGGTGGTGCGCATTGTATGGGTGTGTGTTACATTAGATTCACTAGTAGCAGTGAGAAAAACATCACGGGGTGGTGCGCCTTGTATGGGTGTATGTTACATTAGATTCACTAGTAGCAGTGAGAAAAACATCACGGGGTGGTGCGCATTGTATGGGTGTGTGTTACATTACATTCACTAGTAGCAGTGAGAAAAACATCACGGGGTGGTGCGCATTGTATGGGTGTGTGCTACATTAGATTCACTAGTAGGAGTGAGAAAAACATCACGGGGAGTTGCGCATTGTATGGGTGTGTGTTACATTAGATTCACTAGTAGGAGTGAGAAAAACATCACGGGGTGGTGCGCATTGTATGGGTGTGTGTCACATTAGATTCACTAGTAGGAGTGAGAAAAACATCACGGGGTGGTGCGCATTGTATGGGTGTGTGTCACGTTATATTCACTAGTAGCAGTGAGAAAAACATCACGGGGTGGTGCGCATTTTATGTGTGTGTGTGTCACATTAGATTCACTAGTAGCAGTGAGAAAAACATCACGGGGTGGTGCCCATTGTATGGGTGTGTGTTACATTACATTCACTAGTAGCAGTGAGAAAAATATCACGGGGTGGTGCGCATTGTATGGGTGTGTGTCACGTTATATTCACTAGTAGCAGTGAGAAAAACATCACGGGGTGGTGCGCATTTTATGTGTGTGTGTGTCACATTAGATTCACTAGTAGCAGTGAGAAAAACATCACGGGGTGGTGCCCATTGTATGGGTGTGTGTTACATTACATTCACTAGTAGCAGTGAGAAAAACATCACGGGGTGGTGCGCATTGTATGGGTGTGTGTCACGTTATATTCACTAGTAGCAGTGAGAAAAACATCACGGGGTGGTGCGCATTTTATGTGTGTGTGTGTCACATTAGATTCACTAGTAGCAGTGAGAAAAACATCACGGGGTGGTGCCCATTGTATGGGTGTGTGTTACATTACATTCACTAGTAGCAGTGAGAAAAACATCACGGGGTGGTGCGCATTGTATGGGTGTGTGTCACGTTATATTCACTAGTAGCAGTGAGAAAAACATCACGGGCTGGTGCGCATTTTATGTGTGTGTGTGTCACATTAGATTCACTAGTAGCAGTGAGAAAAACATCACGGGGTGGTGCCCATTGTATGGGTGTGTGTTACATTACATTCACTAGTAGCAGTGAGAAAAACATCACGGGGTGGTGCGCATTGTATGGGTGTGTGTTACATTAGATTCACTAGTAGCAGTGAGAAAAACATCACGGGGTGGTGCGCCTTGTATGGGTGTGTGTTACATTAGATTCACAAGTAGCAGTGAGAAAAACATCACGGGGTGGTGCGCATTGTATGGGTGTGTGTTACATTAGACTCACTAGTAGCAGTGAGAAAAACATCACGGGGAGTTGCGCATTGTATGGGTGTGTGTTACATTAGATTCACTAGTAGGAGTGAGAAAAACATCACGGGGTGGTGCGCATTGTATGGGTGTGTGTCACATTAGATTCACTAGTAGGAGTGAGAAAAACATCACGGGGTGGTGCGCATTGTATGGGTGTGTGTTACATTAGATTCACTAGTAGGAGGGAGAAAAACATCACGGGGTGGTGCGCATTGTATGGGTGTGTGTTACATTAGATTCACTAGTAGCAGTGAGAAAAACATCACGGGGTGGTGCGCATTGTATGGGTGTGTGTTACATTACATTCACTAGTAGCAGTGAGAAAAATATCACGGGGTGGTGCGCCTTGTATGGGTGTGTGTTACATTACATTCACTAGTAGGAGTGAGAAAAACATCACGGGGTGGTGCGCCTTGTATGGGTGTGTGTTACATTAGATTCACTAGTAGGAGTGAGAAAAACATCACGGGGTGGTGCGCCTTGTATGGGTGTGTGTTACATTAGATTCACTAGTAGGAGGGAGAAAAACATCACGGGGTGGTGCGCATTGTATGGGTGTGTGTTACATTAGATTCACTAGTAGCAGTGAGAAAAACATCACGGGGTGGTGCGCATTGTATGGGTGTGTGTTACATTAGATTCACTAGTAGCAGTGAGGAAAACATCACGGGGTGGTGCGCATTGTATGGGTGTGTGTTACATTAGATTCACTAGTAGCAGTGAGGAAAACATCACGGGGTGGTGCGCATTGTATGGGTGTGTGTTACATTACATTCACTAGTAGCAGTGAGAAAAACATCACGGGGTGGTGCGCATTTTATGGGTGTGTGTTACATTACATTCACTAGTAGCAGTGAGAAAAACATCACGGGGTGGTGCGCATTGTATGGGTGTGTGTTACATTAGATTCACTAGTAGCAGTGAGAAAAACATCACGGGGTGGTGCGCATTGTATGGGTGTGTGTTACATTACATTCACTAGTAGCAGTGAGAAAAACATCACGGGGTGGTGCGCATTGTATGGGTGTGTGCTACATTAGATTCACTAGTAGGAGTGAGAAAAACATCACGGGGAGTTGCGCATTGTATGGGTGTGTGTTACATTAGATTCACTAGTAGGAGTGAGAAAAACATCACGGGGTGGTGCGCATTGTATGGGTGTGTGTCACATTAGATTCACTATTAGGAGTGAGAAAAACATCACGGGGTGGTGCGCATTGTATGTGTGTGTGTCTCATTAGATTCCCTAGTAGAGGTGAGAAAAACATCACGGGGTGGTGCGCATTGTATGGGTGTGTGTCACGTTATATTCACTAGTAGCAGTGAGAAAAACATCACGGGGTGGTGCGCATTTTATGTGTGTGTGTCACATTAGATTCACTAGTAGCAGTGAGAAAAACATCACGGGGTGGTGCCCATTGTATGGGTGTGTGTCACATTAGATTTACTAGTAGCAGTGAGAAAAACATCACGGGGTGGTGCGCATTGTATGGGTGTGTGTTACATTACATTCTCTAGTAGCAGTGAGAAAAACATCACGGGGTGGTGCGCATTGTATGGGTGTGTGTTACATTACATTCACTAGTAGCAGTGAGAAAAATATCACGGTCAGTGCGCATTGTATGGGTGTGTGTTACATTAGATTCACTAGTAGCAGTGAGAAAAACATCACGGGGTGGTGCGCATTGTATGGGTGTGTGTTACATTAGATTCACTAGTAGCAGTGAGAAAAACATCACGGGGTGGTGCGCATTGTATGGGTGTGTGTTACATTAGATTCACAAGTAGCAGTGAGAAAAACATGACGGGGTGGTGCGCATTGTATGGGTGTGTGTTACATTAGACTCACTAGTAGCAGTGAGAAAAACATCACAGGGAGTTGCGCATTGTATGGGTTTGTGTTACATTAGATTCACTAGTAGGAGTGAGAAAAACATCACGGGGTGGTGCGCATTGTATGGGTGTGTGTCACATTAGATTCACTAGTAGGAGTGAGAAAAACATCACGGGGTGGTGCGCATTGTATGGGTGTGTGTTACATTAGATTCACTAGTAGGAGGGAGAAAAACATCACGGGGTGGTGCGCATTGTATGGGTGTGTGTTACATTAGATTAACTAGTAGCAGTGAGAAAAACATCACGGGGTGGTGCGCATTGTATGGGTGTGTGTTACATTAGATTCACTAGTAGGAGTGAGAAAAACATCACGGGGTGGTGCGCATTTTATGGGTGTGTGTTACATTACATTCACTAGTAGCAGTGAGAAAAACATCACGGGGTGGTGCGCATTGTATGGGTGTGTGTTACATTAGATTCACTAGTAGCAGTGAGAAAAACATCACGGGGTGGTGCACATTGTATGGGTGTGTGTTACATTACATTCACTAGTAGCAGTGAGAAAAATATCACGGGGTGGTGCGCATTGTATGGGTGTGTGTTACATTAGATTCACAAGTAGCAGTGAGAAAAACATCACGGGGTGGTGCGCATTGTATGGGTGTGTGTTACATTAGATTCACTAGTAGGAGTGAGAAAAACATCACGGGGTGGTGCGCATTGTATGGGTGTGTGTTACATTACATTCACTAGTAGCAGTGAGAAAAACATCACGGGGTGGTGCGCATTGTATGGGTGTGTGTTACATTAGATTCACTAGTAGCAGTGAGAAAAACATCACGGGGTGGTGCGCATTGCATGGGTGTGTGTTACATTACATTCACTAGTAGGAGTGAGAAAAACATCATGGGGTGGTGCGCCTTGCATGGGTGTGTGTTACATTACATTCACTAGTAGGAGTGAGAAAAACATCACGGGGTGGTGCGCATTGTATGGGTGTGTGTTACATTAGATTCACTAGTAGGAGTGAGAAAAACATCACGGGGTGGTGCGCCTTGTATGGGTGTGTGTTACATTAGATTCACTAGTAGGAGGGAGAAAAACATCACGGGGTGGTGCGCACTGTATGGGTGTGTGTTACATTAGATTCACTAGTAGGATTGAGAAAAACATCATGGGGTGGTGCGCATTGTATGGGTGTGTGTTACATTACATTCACTAGTAGCAGTGAGAAAAACATCACGTGGTGGTGCGCATTGTATGGGTGTGTGTTACATTACATTCACTAGTAGCAGTGAGAAAAACATCACGGGGTGGTGCGCATTGTATGGGTGTGTGTTACATTACATTCACTAGTAGCAGTGAGAAAAACATCACGGGGTGGTGCGCATTGTATGGGTGTGTGTTACATTACATTCACTAGTAGGAGTGAGAAAAACATCACGGGGTGGTGCGCCTTGTATGGGTGTGTGTTACATTACATTCACTAGTAGGAGTGAGAAAAACATCACGGGGTGGTGCGCCTTGTATGGGTGTGTGTTACATTAGATTCACTAGTAGGAGTGAGAAAAACATCACGGGGTGGTGCGCATTGTATGGGTGTGTGTTACATTAGATTCACTAGTAGGAGGGAGAAAAACATCACGGGGTGGTGCGCACTGTATGGGTGTGTGTTACATTAGATTCACTAGTAGGAGTGAGAAAAACATCACGGGGTGGTGCGCATTGTATGGGTGTGTGTTACATTACATTCACTAGTAGCAGTGAGAAAAACATCACGGGGTGGTGCGCATTGTATGGGTGTGTGTTACATTACATTCAATAGTAGCAGTGAGAAAAACATCACGGGGTGGTGCGCATTGTATGGGTGTGTGTTACATTAGATTCACTAGTAGCAGTGAGAAAAACATCACGGGGTGGTGCGCATTGTATGGGTGTGTGTTACATTAGATTCACTAGTAGGAGTGAGAAAAACATCACGGGGAGTTGCGCATTGTATGGGTGTGTGTTACATTAGATTCACTAGTAGGAGTGAGAAAAACATCACGGGGTGGTGCGCATTTTATGGGTGTGTGTTACATTACATTCACTAGTAGCAGTGAGAAAAACATCACGGGGTGGTGCGCATTGTATGGGTGTGTGTTACATTAGATTCACTAGTAGCAGTGAGAAAAACATCACGGGGTGGTGCACATTGTATGGGTGTGTGTTACATTACATTCACTAGTAGCAGTGAGAAAAATATCACGGGGTGGTGCGCATTGTATGGGTGTGTGTTACATTAGATTCACAAGTAGCAGTGAGAAAAACATCACGGGGTGGTGCGCATTGTATGGGTGTGTGTTACATTAGATTCACTAGTAGGAGTGAGAAAAACATCACGGGGTGGTGCGCATTGTATGGGTGTGTGTTACATTACATTCACTAGTAGCAGTGAGAAAAACATCACGGGGTGGTGCGCATTGTATGGGTGTGTGTTACATTAGATTCACTAGTAGCAGTGAGAAAAACATCACGGGGTGGTGCGCATTGCATGGGTGTGTGTTACATTACATTCACTAGTAGGAGTGAGAAAAACATCATGGGGTGGTGCGCCTTGCATGGGTGTGTGTTACATTACATTCACTAGTAGGAGTGAGAAAAACATCACGGGGTGGTGCGCATTGTATGGGTGTGTGTTACATTAGATTCACTAGTAGGAGTGAGAAAAACATCACGGGGTGGTGCGCCTTGTATGGGTGTGTGTTACATTAGATTCACTAGTAGGAGGGAGAAAAACATCATGGGGTGGTGCGCACTGTATGGGTGTGTGTTACATTAGATTCACTAGTAGGATTGAGAAAAACATCATGGGGTGGTGCGCATTGTATGGGTGTGTGTTACATTACATTCACTAGTAGCAGTGAGAAAAACATCACGTGGTGGTGCGCATTGTATGGGTGTGTGTTACATTACATTCACTAGTAGCAGTGAGAAAAACATCACGGGGTGGTGCGCATTGTATGGGTGTGTGTTACATTACATTCACTAGTAGCAGTGAGAAAAACATCACGGGGTGGTGCGCATTGTATGGGTGTGTGTTACATTACATTCACTAGTAGGAGTGAGAAAAACATCACGGGGTGGTGCGCCTTGTATGGGTGTGTGTTACATTACATTCACTAGTAGGAGTGAGAAAAACATCACGGGGTGGTGCGCCTTGTATGGGTGTGTGTTACATTAGATTCACTAGTAGGAGTGAGAAAAACATCACGGGGTGGTGCGCATTGTATGGGTGTGTGTTACATTAGATTCACTAGTAGGAGGGAGAAAAACATCACGGGGTGGTGCGCACTGTATGGGTGTGTGTTACATTAGATTCACTAGTAGGAGTGAGAAAAACATCACGGGGTGGTGCGCATTGTATGGGTGTGTGTTACATTACATTCACTAGTAGCAGTGAGAAAAACATCACGGGGTGGTGCGCATTGTATGGGTGTGTGTTACATTACATTCAATAGTAGCAGTGAGAAAAACATCACGGGGTGGTGCGCATTGTATGGGTGTGTGTTACATTAGATTCACTAGTAGCAGTGAGAAAAACATCACGGGGTGGTGCGCATTGTATGGGTGTGTGTTACATTAGATTCACTAGTAGGAGTGAGAAAAACATCACGGGGAGTTGCGCATTGTATGGGTGTGTGTTACATTAGATTCACTAGTAGGAGTGAGAAAAATATCACGGGGTGTTGCGCATTGTATGGGTGTGTGTCACATTAGATTCACTAGTAGGAGTGAGAAAAACATCACGGGGTGGTGCGCATTGTATGGGTGTGTGTCACATTAGATTCACTAGTAGGAGGGAGAAAAACATCACGGGGTGGTGCACATTGTATGGGTGTGTGTTACATTAGATTCACTAGTAGCAGTGAGAAAAACATCACGGGGTGGTGCGCATTGTATGGGTGTGTGTTACATTCGATTCACTAGTAGGAGTGAGAAAAACATCACGGGGTGGTGCGCATTGTATGGGTGTGTGTTACATTAGATTCACTAGTAGCAGTGAGAAAAACATCACGGGGTGGTGCGCATTGTATGGGTGTGTGTTACATTACATTCACTAGTAGCAGTGAGAAAAACATCACGGGGTACTGCGCATTGTATGGGTGTGTGTTACATTAGATTCACTAGTAGCAGTGAGAAAAACATCACGGGGTGGTGCGCATTGTATGGGTGTGTGTTACATTACATTCACTAGTAGGAGTGAGAAAAACATCACGGGGTGGTGCGCCTTGTATGGGTGTGTGTTACATTACATTCACTAGTAGGAGTGAGAAAAACATCACGGAGTGGTGCGCATTGTATGGGTGTGTGTTACATTAGATTCACTAGTAGGAGTGAGAAAAACATCACGGGGTGGTGCGCCTTGTATGGGTGTGTGTTACATTAGATTCACTAGTAGGAGGGAGAAAAACATCACGCGGTGGTGCGCATTGTATGGGTGTGTGTTACATTAGATTCACTAGTAGCAGTGAGAAAAATATCACGGGGTGGTGCGCATTGTATGGGTGTGTGTTACATTAGATTCACTAGTAGGAGTGAAAAAAACATCACGGGGTGGTGCGCATTGTATGTGTGTGTGTTACATTACATTCACTAGTAGCAGTGAGAAAAACATCACGGGGTGGTGCGCATTGTATGGGTGTGTGTTACATTAGATTCACTAGTTGCAGTGAGAAAAACATCAGGGGTGGTGCGCATTGTATGGGTGTGTGTTACATTACATTCACTAGTAGCAGTGAGAAAAATATCACGGGGTGGTGCGCATTGTATGGGTGTGTGTTACATTAGATTCACTAGTAGCAGTGAGAAAAACATCACGGGGTGGTGCGCATTGTATGGGTGTGTGTTACATTAAATTCACTAGTAGCAGTGAGAAAAACATCACGGGGTGGTGCGCATTGTATGGGTGTGTGTTACATTAGATTCACAAGTAGCAGTGAGAAAAACATCACGGGGTGGTGCGCATTGTATGGGTGTGTGTTACATTAGACTCACTAGTAGCAGTGAGAAAAACATCACGGGGAGTTGCGCATTGTATGGGTGTGTGTTACATTAGATTCACTAGTAGGAGTGAGAAATACATCACGGGGTGGTGCGCATTGTATGGGTGTGTGTCACATTAGATTCACTAGTAGGAGTGAGAAAAACATCACGGGGTGGTGCGCCTTGTATGGGTGTGTGTTACATTAGATTCACTAGTAGGAGGGAGAAAAACATCACGGGGTGGTGCGCATTGTATGGGTGTGTGTTACATTAGATTCACTAGTAGCAGTGAGAAAAACATCACGGGGTGGTGCGCCTTGTATGGGTGTGTGTTACATTAGATTCACTAGTAGGAGTGAGAAAAACATCACGGGGTGGTGCGCCTTGTATGGGTGTGTGTTACATTAGATTCACTAGTAGGAGGGAGAAAAACATCACGGGGTGGTGCGCATTGTATGCGTGTGTGTTACATTAGATTCACTAGTAGCAGTGAGAAAAACATCACGGGGTGGTGCGCATTGTATGGGTGTGTGTTACATTAGATTCACTAGTAGGAGTGAGAAAAACATCACGGGGTGGTGCGCATTGTATGGGTGTGTGTTACATTACATTCACTAGTAGCAGTGCGAAAAACATCACGGGGTGGTGCGCATTGTATGGGTGTGTGTTACATTAGATTCACTAGTAGCAGTTAGAAAAACATCACGGGGTGGTGCGCATTGTATGGGTGTGTGTTACATTACATTCACTAGTAGCAGTGAGAAAAACATCACGGGGTGGTGCGCCTTGTATGGGTGTGTGTTACATTACATTCACTAGTAGGAGTGAGAAAAACATCACAGGGTGGTGCGCCTTGTATGGGTGTGTGTTACATTAGATTCACTAGTAGGAGTGAGAAAAACATCACGGGGTGGTGCGCCTTGTATGGGTGTGTGTTACATTAGATTCACTAGTAGGAGTGAGAAAAACATCACGGGGTGCTGCGCACTGTATGGGTGTGTGTTACATTAGATTCACTAGTAGGAGTGAGAAAAACATCACGGTGTGGTGCGCACTGTATGGGTGTGTGTTACATTAGATTCACTAGTAGCAGTGAGAAAAACATCACGGGGTGGTGCGCACTGTATGGGTGTGTGTTACATTAGATTCAGTAGTTGCAGTGAGAAAAACATCACGGGGTGGTGCGCATTGTATGGGTGTGTGTTACATTAGATTCACTAGTAGCAGTGAGAAAAACATCACGGGGTGGTGCGCATTGTATGGGTGTGTGTTACATTAGATTCACTAGTAGCAGTGAGAAAAACATCACGGGGTGGTGCGCATTGTATGGGTGTGTGTTACATTACATTCACTAGTAGCAGTGAGAAAAACATCACGGGGTGGTGCGCATTGTATGGGTGTGTGTTACATTACATTCACTAGTAGCAGTGAGAAAAACATCACGGGGTGGTGCGCATTGTATGGGTGTGTGTTACATTAGATTCACTAGTAGCAGTGAGAAAAACATCACGGGGTGGTGCGCATTGTATGGGTGTGTGTTACATTACATTCACTAGTAGCAGTGAGAAAAACATCACGGGGAGGTGCGCATTGTATGGGTGTGTGTTACATTAGATTCACTAGTAGCAGTGAGAAAAACATCACGGGGTGGTGCGCATTGTATGGGTGTGTGCTACATTAGATTCACTAGTAGGAGTGAGAAAAACATCACGGGGAGTTGCGCATTGTATGGGTGTGTGTCACATTAGATTCACTAGTAGGAGTGAGAAAAACATCACGGGGTGGTGCGCATTGTATGGGTGTGTGTCACATTAGATTCACTAGTAGGAGTGAGAAAAACATCACGGGGTGGTGCGCATTGTATGTGTGTGTGTCTCATTAGATTCCCTAGTAGAGGTGAGAAAAACATCACGGGGTGGTGCGCATTGTATGGGTGTGTGTCACATTAGATTCACCAGTAGGAGTGAGAAAAACATCACGGGGTGGTGCGCCTTGTATGGGTGTGTGTTACAATAGATTCACTAGTAGCAGTGAGAAAAACATCACGGGGTGGTGCGCATTGTATGGGTGTGTGTTACATTACATTCACTAGTAGCAGTGAGAAAAACATCACGGGGAGGTGCGCATTGTATGGGTGTGTGTTACATTAGATTCACTAGTAGCAGTGAGAAAAACATCACGGGGTGGTGCGCATTGTATGGGTGTGTGTCACATTAGATTCACTAGTAGGAGTGAGAAAAACATCACGGGGTGGTGCGCATTGCATGGGTGTGTGTCACATTAGATTCACTAGTAGGAGTGAGAAAAACATCACGGGGTGGTGCGCATTGTATGGGTGTGTGTCACATTAGATTCACTAGTAGGAGTGAGAAAAACATCACGGGGTGGTGCGCATTGTATGTGTGTGTGTCTCATTAGATTCCCTAGTAGGAGTGAGAAAAACATCACGGGGTGGTGCGCATTGTATGGGTGTGTGTTACATTACATTCACTAGTAGCAGTGAGAAAAACATCACGGGGTGGTGCGCATTGTATGGGTGTGTGTTACATTACAATCACTAGTAGCAGTGAGAAAAACATCACGGGGTGGTGCGCATTGTATGGGTGTGTGTTACATTACATTCACTAGTAGCAGTGAGAAAAACATCACGGGGTGGTGCCTATTGTATGGGTGTGTGTCACATTAGGTTCACTAGTAGGAGTGAGAAAAACATCACGGGGTGGTGCGCATTGTATGGGTGTGTGTTACATTAGATTCAGTAGTAGCAGTGAGAAAAAAATCACGGGGTGGTGCGCATTGTTTGGATGTGTGTTACATTAGATTCACTAGTAGCAGTGAGAAAAACATCACGGGGTGGTGCGCATTGTATGGGTGTGTGTTACATTACATTCACTAGTAGGAGTGAGAAAAACATCACGGGGTGGAGCGCATTGTATGGATGTGTGTTACATTACATTCACTAGTAGGAGTGAGAAAAACATCACGGGGTGGTGCGCATTGTATGGGTGTGTGTTACATTACATTCACTAGTAGGAGTGAGAAAAACATCACGGGGTGGTGCGCATTGTATGGGTGTGTGTTACATTAGATTCACTAGTAGGAGTGAGAAAAACATCACGGGGTGGTGCGGATTGTATGGGTGTGTGTTACATTACATTCACTAGTAGGAGTGAGAAAACATCACGGGGTGGTGCGCATTGTATGGGTGTGTGTTACATTACATTCACTAGTAGCAGTGAGAAAAACATCACGGGGTGGTGCCTATTGAATGGGTGTGTGTTACATTAGATTCACTAGTAGGAGTGAGAAAAACATCACAGGGTGGTGCGCATTGTATGTGTGTGTGTCTCATTAGATTCCCTAGTAGGAGTGAGAAAAACATCACGGGGTGGTGCGCATTGTATGGGTGTGTGTTACATTACATTCACTAGTAGCAGTGAGAAAAACATCACGGGGTGGTGCGCATTGTATGGGTGTGTGTTACATTACAATCACTAGTAGCAGTGAGAAAAACATCACGGGGTGGTGCGCATTGCATGGGTGTGTGTCACATTAGATTCACTAGTAGGAGTGAGAAAAACATCACGGGGTGGTGCGCATTGTATGGGTGTGTGTCACATTAGATTCACTAGTAGGAGTGAGAAAAACATCACGGGGTGGTGCGCATTGTATGTGTGTGTGTCTCATTAGATTCCCTAGTAGGAGTGAGAAAAACATCACGGGGTGGTGCGCATTGTATGGGTGTGTGTTACATTACATTCACTAGTAGCAGTGAGAAAAACATCACGGGGTGGTGCGCATTGTATGGGTGTGTGTTACATTACAATCACTAGTAGCAGTGAGAAAAACATCACGGGGTGGTGCGCATTGTATGGGTGTGTGTTACATTACATTCACTAGTAGCAGTGAGAAAAACATCACGGGGTGGTGCCTATTGTATGGGTGTGTGTCACATTAGGTTCACTAGTAGGAGTGAGAAAAACATCACGGGGTGGTGCGCATTGTATGGGTGTGTGTTACATTAGATTCAGTAGTAGCAGTGAGAAAAACATCACGGGGTGGTGCGCATTGTTTGGGTGTGTGTTACATTAGATTCACTAGTAGCAGTGAGAAAAACATCACGGGGTGGTGCGCATTGTATGGGTGTGTGTTACATTACATTCACTAGTAGGAGTGAGAAAAACATCACGGGGTGGAGCGCATTGTATGGGTGTGTGTTACATTACATTCACTAGTAGGAGTGAGAAAAACATCACGGGGTGGTGCGCATTGTATGGGTGTGTGTTACATTACATTCACTAGTAGGAGTGAGAAAAACATCACGGGGTGGTGCGCATTGTATGGGTGTGTGTTACATTAGATTCACTAGTAGGAGTGAGAAAAACATCACGGGGTGGTGCGGATTGTATGGGTGTGTGTTACATTACATTCACTAGTAGGAGTGAGAAAACATCACGGGGTGGTGCGCATTGTATGGGTGTGTGTTACATTACATTCACTAGTAGCAGTGAGAAAAACATCACGGGGTGGTGCCTATTGTATGGGTGTGTGTTACATTAGATTCACTAGTAGGAGTGAGAAAAACATCACGGGGTGGTGCGCATTGTATGTGTGTGTGTCTCATTAGATTCCCTAGTAGGAGTGAGAAAAACATCACGGGGTGGTGCGCATTGTATGGGTGTGTGTTACATTACATTCACTAGTAGCAGTGAGAAAAACATCACGGGGTGGTGCGCATTGTATGGGTGTGTGTTACATTACAATCACTAGTAGCAGTGTGAAAAACATCACGGGGTGGTGCGCATTGTATGGGTGTGTGTTACATTACATTCACTAGTAGCAGTGAGAAAAACATCACGGGGTGGTGCCTATTGTATGGGTGTGTGTCACATTAGGTTCACTAGTAGGAGTGAGAAAAACATCACGGGGTGGTGCGCATTGTATGGGTGTGTGTTACATTAGATTCAGTAGTAGCAGTGAGAAAAACATCACGGGGTGGTGCGCATTGTTTGGGTGTGTGTTACATTAGATTCACTAGTAGCAGTGAGAAAAACATCACGGGGTGGTGCGCATTGTATGGGTGTGTGTTACATTACATTCACTAGTAGGAGTGAGAAAAACATCACGGGGTGGAGCGCATTGTATGGGTGTGTGTTACATTACATTCACTAGTAGGAGTGAGAAAAACATCACGGGGTGGTGGGCATTGTATGGGTGTGTGTTACATTACATTCACTAGTAGCAGTGAGAAAAACATCACGGGGTGGTGCGGATTGTATGGGTGTGTGTTACATTACATTCACTAGTAGGAGTTAGAAAACATCACGGGGTGGTGCGCATTGTATGGGTGTGTGTTACATTACATTCACTAGTAGCAGTGAGAAAAACATCACGGGGTGGTGCCTATTGTATGTGTGTGTGTTACATTAGATTCACTAGTAGGAGTGAGAAAAACATCACGGGGTGGTGCGCATTGTATGGGTGTGTGTTACATTAGATTCACTAGTAGGAGTGAGAAAAACATCACGGGGTGGTGCGCATTGTATGGGTGTGTGTTACATTACATTCACTAGTAGCAGTGAGAAAAACATCACGGGGTGGTGCGCATTGTATGGGTGTGTGTTACATTAGATTCACTAGTAGCAGTGAGAAAAACATCACGGGGTGGTGCGCATTGTATTGTTGTGTGTCACATTAGATTCACTAGTAGGAGTGAGAAAAACATCACGGGGTGGTGCGCATTGTATGGGTGTGTGTCACATTAGATTCACTAGTAGGAGTGAGAAAAACATCACGGGGTGGTGCGCATTGTATGGGTGTGTGTCACATTAGATTCACTAGTAGGAGTGAGAAAAACATCACGGGGTGGTGCGCATTGTATGTGTGTGTGTCTCATTAGATTCCCTAGTAGGAGTGAGAAAAACATCACGGGGTGGTGCGCATTGTATGGGTGTGTGTTACATTACATTCACTAGTAGCAGTGAGAAAAACATCACGGGGTGGTGCGCATTGTATGGGTGTGTGTTACATTACAATCACTAGTAGCAGTGAGAAAAACATCACGGGGTGGTGCGCATTGTATGGGTGTGTGTTACATTACATTCACTAGTAGCAGTGAGAAAAACATCACGGGGTGGTGCCTATTGTATGGGTGTGTGTTACATTACATTCACTAGTAGGAGTGAGAAAAACATCACGGGGTGGTGCGCCTTGTATGGGTGTGTGTTACATTACATTCACTAGTAGGAGTGAGAAAAACATCACGGGGTGGTGCGCCTTGTATGGGTGTGTGTTACATTAGATTCACTAGTAGGAGTGAGAAAAACATCACGGGGTGGTGCGCCTTGTATGGGTGTGTGTTACATTAGGTTCACTAGTAGGAGTGAGAAAAACATCACGGGGTGGTGCGCATTGTATGGGTGTGTGTTACATTAGATTCAGTAGTAGCAGTGAGAAAAACATCACGGGGTGGTGCGCATTGTTTGGGTGTGTGTTACATTAGATTCACTAGTAGCAGTGAGAAAAACATCACGGGGTGGTGCGCATTGTATGGGTGTGTGTTACATTACATTCACTAGTAGGAGTGAGAAAAACATCACGGGGTGGAGCGCATTGTATGGGTGTGTGTTACATTACATTCACTAGTAGGAGTGAGAAAAACATCACTGGGTGGTGCGCATTGTATGGGTGTGTGTTACATTACATTCACTAGTAGGAGTGAGAAAAACATCACGGGGTGGTGTGCATTGTATGGGTGTGTGTTACATTAGATTCACTAGTAGGAGTGAGAAAAACATCACGGGGTGGTGCGGATTGTATGGGTGTGTGTTACATTACATTCACTAGTAGGAGTGAGAAAACATCACGGGGTGGTGCGCATTGTATGGGTGTGTGTTACATTAGATTCACTAGTAGGAGTGAGAAAAACATCACGGGGTGGTGCGCATTGTATGGGTGTGTGTTACATTAGATTCACTAGTAGGAGTGAGAAAAACATCACGGGGTGGTGCGCATTGTATGGGTGTGTGTTACATTACATTCACTAGTAGCAGTGAGAAAAACATCACGGGGTGGTGCGCATTGTATGGGTGTGTGTTACATTAGATTCACTAGTAGCAGTGAGAAAAACATCACGGGGTGGTGCGCATTGTATGGGTGTGTGTTACATTACATTCACTAGTAGCAGTGAGAAAAACATCACGGGGTGGTGCGCCTTGTATGGGTGTGTGTTACATTACATTCACTAGTAGGAGTGAGAAAAACATCACGGGGTGGTGCGCCTTGTATGGGTGTGTGTTACATTAGATTCACTAGTAGGAGTGAGAAAAACATCACGGGGTGGTGCGCATTGTATGGGTGTGTGTTACATTAGATTCACTAGTAGGAGTGAGAAAAACATCACGGGGTGCTGCGCACTGTATGGGTGTGTGTTACATTAGATTCACTAGTAGGAGTGAGAAAAACATCACGGTGTGGTGCGCACTGTATGGGTGTGTGTTACATTAGATTCACTAGTAGCAGTGAGAAAAACATCACGGGGTGGTGCGCACTGTATGGGTGTGTGTTACATTAGATTCACTAGTAGCAGTGAGAAAAACATCACGGGGTGGTGCGCACTGTATGGGTGTGTGTTACATTAGATTCACTAGTAGCAGTGAGAAAAACATCACGGGGTGGTGCGCATTGTATGGGTGTGTGTTACATTAGATTCACTAGTAGCAGTGAGAAAAACATCACGGGGTGGTGCGCATTGTATGGGTGTGTGTTACATTACATTCACTAGTAGCAGTGAGAAAAACATCACGGGGTGGTGCGCATTGTATGGGTGTGTGTTACATTACATTCACTAGTAGCAGTGAGAAAAACATCACGGGGTGGTGCGCATTGTATGGGTGTGTGTTACATTAGATTCAGTAGTAGCAGTGAGAAAAACATCACGGGGTGGTGCGCATTGTATGGGTGTGTGCTACATTAGATTCACTAGTAGGAGTGAGAAAAACATCACGGGGAGTTGCGCATTGTATGGGTGTGTGTCACATTAGATTCACTAGTAGGAGTGAGAAAAACATCACGGGGTGGTGCGCATTGTATGGGTGTGTGTTACATTACATTCACTAGTAGCAGTGAGAAAAACATCACGGGGTGGTGCGCATTGTATGGGTGTGTGTTACATTACATTCACTAGTAGCAGTGAGAAAAACATCACGGGGTGGTGCGCATTGTATGGGTGTGTGTTACATTAGATTCACTAGTAGCAGTGAGAAAAACATCACGGGGTGGTGCGCATTGTATGGGTGTGTGCTACATTAGATTCACTAGTAGGAGTGAGAAAAACATCACGGGGAGTTGCGCATTGTATGGGTGTGTGTCACATTAGATTCACTAGTAGGAGTGAGAAAAACATCACGGGGTGCTGCGCACTGTATGGGTGTGTGTTACATTAGATTCACTAGTAGGAGTGAGAAAAACATCACGGTGTGGTGCGCACTGTATGGGTGTGTGTTACATTAGATTCACTAGTAGCAGTGAGAAAAACATCACGGGGTGGTGCGCACTGTATGGGTGTGTGTTACATTAGATTCACTAGTAGCAGTGAGAAAAACATCACGGGGTGGTGCGCATTGTATGGGTGTGTGTTACATTAGATTCACTAGTAGCAGTGAGAAAAACATCACGGGGTGGTGCGCATTGTATGGGTGTGTGTTACATTAGATTCACTAGTAGCAGTGAGAAAAACATCACGGGGTGGTGCGCATTGTATGGGTGTGTGTTACATTACATTCACTAGTAGCAGTGAGAAAAACATCACGGGGTGGTGCGCATTGTATGGGTGTGTGTTACATTACATTCACTAGTAGCAGTGAGAAAAACATCACGGGGTGGTGCGCATTGTATGGGTGTGTGTTACATTAGATTCACTAGTAGCAGTGAGAAAAACATCACGGGGTGGTGCGCATTGTATGGGTGTGTGCTACATTAGATTCACTAGTAGGAGTGAGAAAAACATCACGGGGAGTTGCGCATTGTATGGGTGTGTGTCACATTAGATTCACTAGTAGGAGTGAGAAAAACATCACGGGGTGGTGCGCATTGTATGGGTGTGTGTCACATTAGATTCACTAGTAGGAGTGAGAAAAACATCACGGGGTGGTGCGCATTGTATGTGTGTGTGTCTCATTAGATTCCCTAGTAGAGGTGAGAAAAACATCACGGGGTGGTGCGCATTGTATGGGTGTGTGTCACATTAGATTCACCAGTAGGAGTGAGAAAAACATCACGGGGTGGTGCGCCTTGTATGGGTGTGTGTTACAATAGATTCACTAGTAGGAGGGAGAAAAACATCACGGGGTGGTGCGCATTGTATGGGTGTGTGTTACATTAGATTCACTAGTAGCAGTGAGAAAAACATCACGGGGTGGTTCGCATTGTATGGGTGTGTGTTACATTAGATTCACTAGTAGCAGTGAGAAAAACATCACGGGGTTGTGCGCATTGTATGGGTGTGTGTCACATTAGATTCACTAGTAGGAGTGAGAAAAACATCACGGGGTGGTGCGCATTGTATGGGTGTGTGTCACATTAGATTCACTAGTAGGAGTGAGAAAAACATCACGGGGTGGTGCGCATTGTATGGGTGTGTGTCACATTAGATTCACTAGTAGGAGTGAGAAAAACATCACGGGGTGGTGCGCATTGTATGTGTGTGTGTCTCATTAGATTCCCTAGTAGGAGTGAGAAAAACATCACGGGGTGGTGCGCATTGTATGGGTGTGTGTTACATTACAATCACTAGTAGCAGTGAGAAAAACATCACGGGGTGGTGCGCATTGTATGGGTGTGTGTTACATTACATTCACTAGTAGCAGTGAGAAAAACATCACGGGGTGGTGCCTATTGTATGGGTGTGTGTTACATTACATTCACTAGTAGGAGTGAGAAAAACATCACGGGGTGGTGCGCATTGTATGGGTGTGTGTTACATTACAATCACTAGTAGCAGTGAGAAAAACATCACGGGGTGGTGCGCATTGTATGGGTGTGTGTTACATTACATTCACTAGTAGCAGTGAGAAAAACATCACGGGGTGGTGCGCATTGTATGGGTGTGTGTTACATTACAATCACTAGTAGCAGTGAGAAAAACATCACGGGGTGGTGCGCATTGTATGGGTGTGTGTTACATTACATTCACTAGTAGCAGTGAGAAAAACATCACGGGGTGGTGCCTATTGTATGGGTGTGTGTTACATTACATTCACTAGTAGGAGTGAGAAAAACATCACGGGGTGGTGCGCCTTGTATGGGTGTGTGTTACATTACATTCACTAGTAGGAGTGAGAAAAACATCACGGGGTGGTGCGCCATGTATGGGTGTGTGTTACATTAGATTCACTAGTAGGAGTGAGAAAAACATCACGGGGTGGTGCGCCTTGTATGGGTGTGTGTTACATTAGGTTCACTAGTAGGAGTGAGAAAAACATCACGGGATGGTGCGCATTGTATGGGTGTGTGTTACATTAGATTCAGTAGTAGCAGTGAGAAAAACATCACGGGGTGGTGCGCATTGTTTGGGTGTGTGTTACATTAGATTCACTAGTAGCAGTGAGAAAATCATCACGGGGTGGTGCGCATTGTATGGGTGTGTGTTACATTACATTCAATAGTAGGAGTGAGAAAAACATCACGGGGTGGAGCGCATTGTATGGGTGTGTGTTACATTACATTCACTAGTAGGAGTGAGAAAAACATCACGGGGTGGTGCGCATTGTATGGGTGTGTGTTACATTACATTCACTAGTAGGAGTGAGAAAAACATCACGGGGTGGTGCGCATTGTATGGGTGTGTGTTACATTAGATTCACTAGTAGGAGTGAGAAAAACATCACGGGGTGGTGCGGATTGTATGGGTGTGTGTTACATTACATTCACTAGTAGCAGTGAGAAAAACATCACGGGGTGGTGCGCATTGTATGGGTGTGTGTTACATTACATTCACTAGTAGCAGTGAGAAAAACATCACGGGGTGGTGCGCATTGTATGGGTGTGTGTTACATTAGATTCACTAGTAGCAGTGAGAAAAACATCACGGGGTGGTGCGCATTGTATGGGTGTGTGTTACATTAGATGCACTAGTAGCAGTGAGAAAAACATCACGGGGTGGTGCGCATTGTATGGGTGTGTGTTACATTACATTCACTAGTAGCAGTGAGAAAAACATCACGGGGTGGTGCGCCTTGTATGGGTGTGTGTTACATTACATTCACTAGTAGGAGTGAGAAAAACATCACGGGGTGGTGCGCATTGTATGGGTGTGTGTTACATTACATTCACTAGTAGCAGTGAGAAAAACATCACGGGGTGGTGCGCCTTGTATGGGTGTGTGTTACATTACATTCACTAGTAGCAGTGAGAAAAACATCACGGGGTGGTGCGCATTGTATGGGTGTGTGTTACATTACATTCACTAGTAGCAGTGAGAAAAACATCACGGGGTGGTGCGCATTGTATGGGTGTGTGTTACATTAGATTCACTAGTAGCAGTGAGAAAAACATCACGGGGTGGTGCGCATTGTATGGGTGTGTGTTACATTAGATGCACTAGTAGCAGTGAGAAAAACATCACGGGGTGATGCGCATTGTATGGGTGTGTGCTACATTAGATTCACTAGTAGGAGTGAGAAAAACATCACGGGGAGTTGCGCATTGTATGGGTGTGTGTCACATTAGATTCACTAGTAGGAGTGAGAAAAACATCACGGGGTGCTGCGCACTGTATGGGTGTGTGTTACATTAGATTCACTAGTAGGAGTGAGAAAAACATCACGGTGTGGTGCGCACTGTATGGGTGTGTGTTACATTAGATTCACTAGTAGCAGTGAGAAAAACATCACGGGGTGGTGCGCACTGTATGGGTGTGTGTTACATTAGATTCACTAGTAGCAGTGAGAAAAACATCACGGGGTGGTGCGCATTGTATGGGTGTGTGTTACATTAGATTCACTAGTAGCAGTGAGAAAAACATCACGGGGTGGTGCGCATTGTATGGGTGTGTGTTACATTAGATTCACTAGTAGCAGTGAGAAAAACATCACGGGGTGGTGCGCATTGTATGGGTGTGTGTTACATTACATTCACTAGTAGCAGTGAGAAAAACATCACGGGGTGGTGCGCATTGTATGGGTGTGTGTTACATTACATTCACTAGTAGCAGTGAGAAAAACATCACGGGGTGGTGCGCATTGTATGGGTGTGTGTTACATTAGATTCACTAGTAGCAGTGAGAAAAACATCACGGGGTGGTGCGCATTGTATGGGTGTGTGCTACATTAGATTCACTAGTAGGAGTGAGAAAAACATCACGGGGAGTTGCGCATTGTATGGGTGTGTGTCACATTAGATTCACTAGTAGGAGTGAGAAAAACATCACTGGGTGGTGCGCATTGTATGGGTGTGTGTCACATTAGATTCACTAGTAGGAGTGAGAAAAACATCACGGGGTGGTGCGCATTGTATGTGTGTGTGTCTCATTAGATTCCCTAGTAGAGGTGAGAAAAACATCACGGGGTGGTGCGCATTGTATGGGTGTGTGTCACATTAGATTCACCAGTAGGAGTGAGAAAAACATCACGGGGTGGTGCGCCTTGTATGGGTGTGTGTTACAATAGATTCACTAGTAGGAGGGAGAAAAACATCACGGGGTGGTGCGCATTGTATGGGTGTGTGTTACATTAGATTCACTAGTAGCAGTGAGAAAAACATCACGGGGTGGTTCGCATTGTATGGGTGTGTGTTACATTAGATTCACTAGTAGCAGTGAGAAAAACATCACGGGGTGGTGCGCATTGTATGGGTGTGTGTCACATTAGATTCACTAGTAGGAGTGAGAAAAACATCACGGGGTGGTGCGCATTGTATGGGTGTGTGTCACATTAGATTCACTAGTAGGAGTGAGAAAAACATCACGGGGTGGTGCGCATTGTATGGGTGTGTGTCACATTAGATTCACTAGTAGGAGTGAGAAAAACATCACGGGGTGGTGCGCATTGTATGTGTGTGTGTCTCATTAGATTCCCTAGTAGGAGTGAGAAAAACATCACGGGGTGGTGCGCATTGTATGGGTGTGTGTTACATTACAATCACTAGTAGCCGTGAGAAAAACATCACGGGGTGGTGCGCATTGTATGGGTGTGTGTTACATTACATTCACTAGTAGCAGTGAGAAAAACATCACGGGGTGGTGCCTATTGTATGGGTGTGTGTTACATTACATTCACTAGTAGGAGTGAGAAAAACATCACGGGGTGGTGCGCATTGTATGGGTGTGTGTTACATTACAATCACTAGTAGCAGTGAGAAAAACATCACGGGGTGGTGCGCATTGTATGGGTGTGTGTTACATTACATTCACTAGTAGCAGTGAGAAAAACATCACGGGGTGGTGCGCATTGTATGGGTGTGTGTTACATTACAATCACTAGTAGCAGTGAGAAAAACATCACGGGGTGGTGCGCATTGTATGGGTGTGTGTTACATTACATTCACTAGTAGCAGTGAGAAAAACATCACGGGGTGGTGCCTATTGTATGGGTGTGTGTTACATTACATTCACTAGTAGGAGTGAGAAAAACATCACGGGGTGGTGCGCCTTGTATGGGTGTGTGTTACATTACATTCACTAGTAGGAGTGAGAAAAACATCACGGGGTGGTGCGCCATGTATGGGTGTGTGTTACATTAGATTCACTAGTAGGAGTGAGAAAAACATCACGGGGTGGTGCGCCTTGTATGGGTGTGTGTTACATTAGGTTCACTAGTAGGAGTGAGAAAAACATCACGGGATGGTGCGCATTGTATGGGTGTGTGTTACATTAGATTCAGTAGTAGCAGTGAGAAAAACATCACGGGGTGGTGCGCATTGTTTGGGTGTGTGTTACATTAGATTCACTAGTAGCAGTGAGAAAATCATCACGGGGTGGTGCGCATTGTATGGGTGTGTGTTACATTACATTCACTAGTAGGAGTGAGAAAAACATCACGGGGTGGAGCGCATTGTATGGGTGTGTGTTACATTACATTCACTAGTAGGAGTGAGAAAAACATCACGGGGTGGTGCGCATTGTATGGGTGTGTGTTACATTACATTCACTAGTAGGAGTGAGAAAAACATCACGGGGTGGTGCGCATTGTATGGGTGTGTGTTACATTAGATTCACTAGTAGGAGTGAGAAAAACATCACGGGGTGGTGCGGATTGTATGGGTGTGTGTTACATTACATTCACTAGTAGCAGTGAGAAAAACATCACGGGGTGGTGCGCATTGTATGGGTGTGTGTTACATTACATTCACTAGTAGCAGTGAGAAAAACATCACGGGGTGGTGCGCATTGTATGGGTGTGTGTTACATTAGATTCACTAGTAGCAGTGAGAAAAACATCACGGGGTGGTGCGCATTGTATGGGTGTGTGTTACATTAGATGCACTAGTAGCAGTGAGAAAAACATCACGGGGTGGTGCGCATTGTATGGGTGTGTGTTACATTACATTCACTAGTAGCAGTGAGAAAAACATCACGGGGTGGTGCGCCTTGTATGGGTGTGTGTTACATTACATTCACTAGTAGGAGTGAGAAAAACATCACGGGGTGGTGCGCATTGTATGGGTGTGTGTTACATTACATTCACTAGTAGCAGTGAGAAAAACATCACGGGGTGGTGCGCCTTGTATGGGTGTGTGTTACATTACATTCACTAGTAGCAGTGAGAAAAACATCACGGGGTGGTGCGCATTGTATGGGTGTGTGTTACATTACATTCACTAGTAGCAGTGAGAAAAACATCACGGGGTGGTGCGCATTGTATGGGTGTGTGTTACATTAGATTCACTAGTAGCAGTGAGAAAAACATCACGGGGTGGTGCGCATTGTATGGGTGTGTGTTACATTAGATGCACTAGTAGCAGTGAGAAAAACATCACGGGGTGGTGCGCCTTGTATGGGTGTGTGTTACATTACATTCACTAGTAGCAGTGAGAAAAACATCACGGGGTGGTGCGCCTTGTATGGGTGTGTGTTACATTAGATTCACTAGTAGGAGTGAGAAAAACATCACGGGGTGGTGCGCCTTGTATGGGTGTGTGTTACATTAGATTCACTAGTAGGAGTGAGAAAAACATCACGGGGTGCTGCGCACTGTATGGGTGTGTGTTACATTAGATTCACTAGTAGGAGTGAGAAAAACATCACGGTGTGGTGCGCACTGTATGGGTGTGTGTTACATTAGATTCACTAGTAGCAGTGAGAAAAACATCACGGGGTGGTGCGCATTGTATGGGTGTGTGTTACATTAGATTCACTAGTAGCAGTGAGAAAAACATCACGGGGTGGTGCGCATTGTATGGGTGTGTGTTACATTACATTCACTAGTAGCAGTGAGAAAAACATCACGGGGTGGTGCGCATTGTATGGGTGTGTGTTACATTACATTCACTAGTAGCAGTGAGAAAAACATCACGGGGTGGTGCGCATTGTATGGGTGTGTGTTACATTAGATTCACTAGTAGCAGTGAGAAAAACATCACGGGGTGGTGCGCATTGTATGGGTGTGTGTTACATTACATTCACTAGTAGCAGTGAGAAAAACATCACGGGGTGGTGCGCATTGTATGGGTGTGTGTTACATTAGATTCACTAGTAGCAGTGAGAAAAACATCACGGGGTGGTGCGCATTGTATGGGTGTGTGCTACATTAGATTCACTAGTAGGAGTGAGAAAAACATCACGGGGAGTTGCGCATTGTATGGGTGTGTGTCACATTAGATTCACTAGTAGGAGTGAGAAAAACATCACGGGGTGGTGCGCATTGTATGGGTGTGTGTCACATTAGATTCACTAGTAGGAGTGAGAAAAACATCACGGGGTGGTGCGCATTGTATGTGTGTGTGTCTCATTAGATTCCCTAGTAGAGGTGAGAAAAACATCACGGGGGGGTGCGCATTGTATGGGTGTGTGTCACATTAGATTCACCAGTAGGAGTGAGAAAAACATCACGGGGTGGTGCGCCTTGTATGGGTGTGTGTTACAATAGATTCACTAGTAGGAGGGAGAAAAACATCACGGGGTGGTGCGCATTGTATGGGTGTGTGTTACATTAGATTCACTAGTAGCAGTGAGAAAAACATCACGGGGTGGTTCGCATTGTATGGGTGTGTGTTACATTAGATTCACTAGTAGCAGTGAGAAAAACATCACGGGGTGGTGCGCATTGTATGGGTGTGTGTCACATTAGATTCACTAGTAGGAGTGAGAAAAACATCACGGGGTGGTGCGCATTGTATGGGTGTGTGTCACATTAGATTCACTAGTAGGAGTGAGAAAAACATCACGGGGTGGTGCGCATTGTATGGGTGTGTGTCACATTAGATTCACTAGTAGGAGTGAGAAAAACATCACGGGGTGGTGCGCATTGTATGTGTGTGTGTCTCATTAGATTCCCTAGTAGGAGTGAGAAAAACATCACGGGGTGGTGCGCATTGTATGGGTGTGTGTTACATTACAATCACTAGTAGCAGTGAGAAAAACATCACGGGGTGGTGCGCATTGTATGGGTGTGTGTTACATTACATTCACTAGTAGCAGTGAGAAAAACATCACGGGGTGGTGCCTATTGTATGGGTGTGTGTTACATTACATTCACTAGTAGGAGTGAGAAAAACATCACGGGGTGGTGCGCATTGTATGGGTGTGTGTTACATTACAATCACTAGTAGCAGTGAGAAAAACATCACGGGGTGGTGCGCATTGTATGGGTGTGTGTTACATTACATTCACTAGTAGCAGTGAGAAAAACATCACGGGGTGGTGCGCATTGTATGGGTGTGTGTTACATTACAATCACTAGTAGCAGTTAGAAAAACATCACGGGGTGGTGCGCATTGTATGGGTGTGTGTTACATTACATTCACTAGTAGCAGTGAGAAAAACATCACGGGGTGGTGCCTATTGTATGGGTGTGTGTTACATTACATTCACTAGTAGGAGTGAGAAAAACATCACGGGGTGGTGCGCCTTGTATGGGTGTGTGTTACATTACATTCACTAGTAGGAGTGAGAAAAACATCACGGGGTGGTGCGCCATGTATGGGTGTGTGTTACATTAGATTCACTAGTAGGAGTGAGAAAAACATCACGGGGTGGTGCGCCTTGTATGGGTGTGTGTTACATTAGATTCACTAGTAGGAGTGAGAAAAACATCACGGGATGGTGCGCATTGTATGGGTGTGTGTTACATTAGATTCAGTAGTAGCAGTGAGAAAAACATCACGGGGTGGTGCGCATTGTTTGGGTGTGTGTTACATTAGATTCACTAGTAGCAGTGAGAAAATCATCACGGGGTGGTGCGCATTGTATGGGTGTGTGTTACATTACATTCACTAGTAGGAGTGAGAAAAACATCACGGGGTGGAGCGCATTGTATGGGTGTGTGTTACATTACATTCACTAGTAGGAGTGAGAAAAACATCACGGGGTGGTGCGCATTGTATGGGTGTGTGTTACATTACATTCACTAGTAGGAGTGAGAAAAACATCACGGGGTGGTGCGCATTGTATGGGTGTGTGTTACATTAGATTCACTAGTAGGAGTGAGAAAAACATCACGGGGTGGTGCGGATTGTATGGGTGTGTGTTACATTAAATTCACTAGTAGCAGTGAGAAAAACATCACGGGGTGGTGCGCATTGTATGGGTGTGTGTTACATTACATTCACTAGTAGCAGTGAGAAAAACATCACGGGGTGGTGCGCATTGTATGGGTGTGTGTTACATTAGATTCACTAGTAGCAGTGAGAAAAACATCACGGGGTGGTGCGCATTGTATGGGTGTGTGTTACATTAGATGCACTAGTAGCAGTGAGAAAAACATCACGGGGTGGTGCGCATTGTATGGGTGTGTGTTACATTACATTCACTAGTAGCAGTGAGAAAAACATCACGGGGTGGTGGGCCTTGTATGGGTGTGTGTTACATTACATTCACTAGTAGGAGTGAGAAAAACATCACGGGGTGGTGCGCATTGTATGGGTGTGTGTTACATTACATTCACTAGTAGCAGTGAGAAAAACATCACGGGGTGGTGCGCCTTGTATGGGTGTGTGTTACATTACATTCACTAGTAGCAGTGAGAAAAACATCACGGGGTGGTGCGCATTGTATGGGTGTGTGTTACATTACATTCACTAGTAGCAGTGAGAAAAACATCACGGGGTGGTGCGCATTGTATGGGTGTGTGTTACATTAGATTCACTAGTAGCAGTGAGAAAAACATCACGGGGTGGTGCGCATTGTATGGGTGTGTGTTACATTAGATGCACTAGTAGCAGTGAGAAAAACATCACGGGGTGGTGCGCATTGTATGGGTGTGTGTTACATTACATTCACTAGTAGCAGTGAGAAAAACATCACGGGGTGGTGCGCCTTGTATGGGTGTGTGTTACATTAGATTCACTAGTATGAGTGAGAAAAACATCACGGGGTGGTGCGCCTTGTATGGGTGTGTGTTACATTAGATTCACTAGTAGGAGTGAGAAAAACATCACGGGGTGCTGCGCACTGTATGGGTGTGTGTTACATTAGATTCACTAGTAGGAGTGAGAAAAACATCACGGTGTGGTGCGCACTGTATGGGTGTGTGTTACATTAGATTCACTAGTAGCAGTGAGAAAAACATCACGGGGTGGTGCGCATTGTATGGGTGTGTGTTACATTACATTCACTAGTAGCAGTGAGAAAAACATCACGGGGTGGTGCGCATTGTATGGGTGTGTGTTACATTAGATTCACTAGTAGCAGTGAGAAAAACATCACGGGGTGGTGCGCATTGTATGGGTGTGTGTTACATTACATTCACTAGTAGCAGTGAGAAAAACATCACGGGGTGGTGCGCATTGTATGGGTGTGTGTTACATTACATTCACTAGTAGCAGTGAGAAAAACATCACGGGGTGGTGCGCATTGTATGGGTGTGTGTTACATTACATTCACTAGTAGCAGTGAGAAAAACATCACGGGGTGGTGCGCATTGTATGGGTGTGTGTTACATTAGATTCACTAGTAGCAGTGAGAAAAACATCAAGGGGTGGTGCGCATTGTATGGGTGTGTGTTACATTACATTCACTAGTAGCAGTGAGAAAAACATCACGGGGTGGTGCGCATTGTATGGGTGTGTGTTACATTAGATTCACTAGTAGCAGTGAGAAAAACATCACGGGGTGGTGCGCATTGTATGGGTGTGTGCTACATTAGATTCACTAGTAGGAGTGAGAAAAACATCACGGGGAGTTGCGCATTGTATGGGTGTGTGTCACATTAGATTCACAAGTAGGAGTGAGAAAAACATCACGGGGTGGTGCGCATTGTATGGGTGTGTGTCACATTAGATTCACTAGTAGGAGTGAGAAAAACATCACGGGGTGGTGCGCATTGTATGGGTGTGTGTCACATTAGATTCACTAGTAGGAGTGAGAAAAACATCACGGGGTGGTGCGCATTGTATGTGTGTGTGTCTCATTAGATTCCCTAGTAGGAGTGAGAAAAACATCACGGGGTGGTGCGCATTGTATGGGTGTGTGTTACATTACATTCACTAGTAGCAGTGAGAAAAACATCACGGGGTGGTGCGCATTGTATGGGTGTGTGTTACATTACAATCACTAGTAGCAGTGAGAAAAACATCACGGGGTGGTGCGCATTGTATGGGTGTGTGTTACATTACATTCACTAGTAGCAGTGAGAAAAACATCACGGGGTGGTGCCTATTGTATGGGTGTGTGTTACATTACATTCACTAGTAGGAGTGAGAAAAACATCACGGGGTGGTGCGCCTTGTATGGGTGTGTGTTACATTACATTCACTAGTAGGAGTGAGAAAAACATCACGGGGTGGTGCGCGATGTATGGGTGTGTGTTACATTAGATTCACTAGTAGGAGTGAGAAAAACATCACGGGGTGGTGCGCCTTGTATGGGTGTGTGTTACATTAGGTTCACTAGTAGGAGTGAGAAAAACATCACGGGATGGTGCGCATTGTATGGGTGTGTGTTACATTAGATTCAGTAGTAGCAGTGAGAAAAACATCACGGGGTGGTGCGCATTGTTTGGGTGTGTGTTACATTAGATTCACTAGTAGCAGTGAGAAAAACATCACGGGGTGGTGCGCATTGTATGGGTGTGTGTTACATTAGATTCACTAGTAGCAGTGAGAAAAACATCACGGGGTGGTGCGCATTGTATGGGTGTGTGTTACATTAGATGCACTAGTAGCAGTGAGAAAAACATCACGGGGTGGTGCGCATTGTATGGGTGTGTGTTACATTACATTCACTAGTAGCAGTGAGAAAAACATCACGGGGTGGTGCGCCTTGTATGGGTGTGTGTTACATTAGATTCACTAGTAGGAGTGAGAAAAACATCACGGGGTGGTGCGCCTTGTATGGGTGTGTGTTACATTAGATTCACTAGTAGGAGTGAGAAAAACATCACGGGGTGCTGCGCACTGTATGGGTGTGTGTTACATTAGATTCACTAGTAGGAGTGAGAAAAACATCACGGTGTGGTGCGCACTGTATGGGTGTGTGTTACATTAGATTCACTAGTAGCAGTGAGAAAAACATCACGGGGTGGTGCGCATTGTATGGGTGTGTGTTACATTAGATTCACTAGTAGCAGTGAGAAAAACATCACGGGGTGGTGCGCATTGTATGGGTGTGTGTTACATTAGATTCACTACTAGCAGTGAGAAAAACATCACGGGGTGGTGCGCATTGTATGGGTGTGTGTTACATTACATTCACTAGTAGCAGTGAGAAAAACATCACGGTGTGGTGCGCATTGTATGGGTGTGTGTTACATTACATTCACTAGTAGCAGTGAGAAAAACATCACGGGGTGGTGCGCATTGTATGGGTGTGTGTTACATTACATTCACTAGTAGCAGTGAGAAAAACATCACGGGGTGGTGCGCATTGTATGGGTGTGTGTTACATTAGATTCACTAGTAGCAGTGAGAAAAACATCAAGGGGTGGTGCGCATTGTATGGGTGTGTGTTACATTACATTCACTAGTAGCAGTGAGAAAAACATCACGGGGTGGTGCGCATTGTATGGGTGTGTGTTACATTAGATTCACTAGTAGCAGTGAGAAAAACATCACGGGGTGGTGCGCATTGTATGGGTGTGTGCTACATTAGATTCACTAGTAGGAGTGAGAAAAACATCACGGGGAGTTGCGCATTGTATGGGTGTGTGTCACATTAGATTCACAAGTAGGAGTGAGAAAAACATCACGGGGTGGTGCGCATTGTATGGGTGTGTGTCACATTAGATTCACTAGTAGGAGTGAGAAAAACATCACGGGGTGGTGCGCATTGTATGTGTGTGTGTCTCATTAGATTCCCTAGTAGAGGTGAGAAAAACATCACGGGGTGGTGCGCATTGTATGGGTGTGTGTCACATTAGATTCACCAGTAGGAGTGAGAAAAACATCACGGGGTGGTGCGCCTTGTATGGGTGTGTGTTACAATAGATTCACTGGTAGGAGGGAGAAAAACATCACGGGGTGGTGCGCATTGTATGGGTGTGTGTTACATTAGATTCACTAGTAGCAGTGAGAAAAACATCACGGGGTGGTGCGCATTGTATGGGTGTGTGTTACATTAGATTCACTAGTAGCAGTGAGAAAAACATCACGGGGTGGTGCGCATTGTATGGGTGTGTGTCACATTAGATTCACTAGTAGGAGTGAGAAAAACATCACGGGGTGGTGCGCATTGTATGGGTGTGTGTCACATTAGATTCACTAGTAGGAGTGAGAAAAACATCACGTGGTGGTGCGCATTGTATGGGTGTGTGTCACATTAGATTCACTAGTAGGAGTGAGAAAAACATCACGGGGTGGTGCGCATTGTATGTGTGTGTGTCTCATTAGATTCCCTAGTAGGAGTGAGAAAAACATCACGGGGTGGTGCGCATTGTATGGGTGTGTGTTACATTACATTCACTAGTAGCAGTGAGAAAAACATCACGGGGTGGTGCGCATTGTATGGGTGTGTGTTACATTACAATCACTAGTAGCAGTGAGAAAAACATCACGGGGTGGTGTGCATTGTATGGGTGTGTGTTACATTACATTCACTAGTAGCAGTGAGAAAAACATCACGGGGTGGTGCCTATTGTATGGGTGTGTGTTACATTACATTCACTAGTAGGAGTGAGAAAAACATCACGGGGTGGTGCGCCTTGTATGGGTGTGTGTTACATTACATTCACTAGTAGGAGTGAGAAAAACATCACGGGGTGGTGCGCCTTGTATGGGTGTGTGTTACATTAGATTCACTAGTAGGAGTGAGAAAAACATCACGGGGTGGTGCGCCTTGTATGGGTGTGTGTTACATTAGGTTCACTAGTAGGAGTGAGAAAAACATCACGGGGTGGTGCGCATTGTATGGGTGTGTGTTACATTAGATTCAGTAGTAGCAGTGAGAAAAACATCACGGGGTGGTGCGCATTGTTTGGGTGTGTGTTACATTAGATTCACTAGTAGCAGTGAGAAAAACATCACGGGGTGGTGCGCATTGTATGGGTGTGTGTTACATTACATTCACTAGTAGGAGTGAGAAAAACATCACGGGGTGGAGCGCATTGTATGGGTGTGTGTTACATTACATTCACTAGTAGGAGTGAGAAAAACATCACGGGGTGGTGCGCATTGTATGGGTGTGTGTTACATTACATTCACTAGTAGGAGTGAGAAAAACATCACGGGGTAGTGCGCATTGTATGGGTGTGTGTTACATTAGATTCACTAGTAGGAGTGAGAAAAACATCACGGGGTGGTGCGGATTGTATGGGTGTGTGTTACATTACATTCACTAGTAGGAGTGAGAAAACATCACGGGGTGGTGCGCATTGTATGGGTGTGTGTTACATTAGATTCACTAGTAGGAGTGAGAAAAACATCACGGGGTGGTGCGCATTGTATGGGTGTGTGTTACATTAGATTCACTAGTAGCAGTGAGAAAAACATCACGGAGTGGTGCGCATTGTATGGGTGTGTGTTACATTACATTCACTAGTAGGAGTGAGAAAAACATCACGGGGTGGTGCGCATTGTATGGGTGTGTGTTACATTACATTCACTAGTAGGAGTGAGAAAAACATCACGGGGTGGTGCGCATTGTATGGGTGTGTGTTACATTAGATTCACTAGTAGCAGTGAGAAAAACATCACGGGGTGGTGCGCATTGTATGGGTGTGTGTTACATTAGATTCACTAGTAGCAGTGAGAAAAACATCACGGGGTGGTGCGCATTGTATGGGTGTGTGTCACATTAGATTCACTAGTAGGAGTGAGAAAAACATCACGGGGTGGTGCGCATTGTATGGGTGTGTGTCACATTAGATTCACTAGTAGGAGTGAGAAAAACATCACGGGGTGGTGCGCATTGTATGGGTGTGTGTCACATTAGATTCACTAGTAGGAGTGAGAAAAACATCACGGGGTGGTGCGCATTGTATGTGTGTGTGTCTCATTAGATTCCCTAGTAGGAGTGAGAAAAACATCACGGGGTGGTGCGCATTGTATGGGTGTGTGTTACATTACATTCACTAGTAGCAGTGAGAAAAACATCACGGGGTGGTGCGCATTGTATGGGTGTGTTGTACATTACAATCACTAGTAGCAGTGAGAAAAACATCACGGGGTGGTGCGCATTGTATGGGTGTGTGTTACATTAGATTCACTAGTAGCAGTGAGAAAAACATCACGGGGTAGTGCGCATTGTATGGGTGTGTGTTACATTACATTCACTAGTAGGAGTGAGAAAAACATCACGGGGTGGTGCGCCTTGTATGGGTGTGTGTTACATTAGATTCACTAGTAGGAGTGAGAAAAACATCACGGGGTGGTGCGCCTTGTATGGGTGTGTGTTACATTAGGTTCACTAGTAGGAGTGAGAAAAACATCACGGGGTCGTGCGCATTGTATGGGTGTGTGTTACATTAGATTCACTAGTAGGAGTGAGAAAAACATCACGGGGTGGTGCGCATTGTATGGGTGTGTGTTACATTAGATTCACTAGTAGGAGTGAGAAAAACATCACGGGGTGGTGCGCATTGTATGGGTGTGTGTTACATTAGATTCACTAGTAGCAGTGAGAAAAACATCACGGGGTGGTGCGCATTGTATGGGTGTGTGTTACATTAGATTCACTAGTAGCAGTGAGAAAAACATCACGGGGTGGTGCGCATTGTATGGGTGTGTGTTACATTAGATTCACTAGTAGCAGTGAGAAAAACATCACGGGGTGGTGCGCATTGTTTGGGTGTGTGTTACATTAGATTCACTAGTAGCAGTGAGAAAAACATCACGGGGTGGTGCGCATTGTATGGGTGTGTGTTACATTAGATTCACTAGTAGGAGTGAGAAAAACATCACGGGGTGGTGCGCATTGTATGGGTGTGTGTCACATTAGATTCACTAGTAGGAGTGAGAAAAACATCACGGAGTGGTGCGCATTGTATGTGTGTGTGTCTCATTAGATTCCCTAGTAGGAGTGAGAAAAACATCACGGGGTGGTGCGCATTGTATGGGTGTGTGTTACATTACATTCACTAGTAGCAGTGAGAAAAACATCACGGGGTGGTGCGCATTGTATGGGTGTGTGTTACATTACATTCACTAGTAGGAGTGAGAAAAACATCACGGGGTGGTGCGCCTTGTATGGGTGTGTGTTACATTACATTCACTAGTAGCAGTGAGAAAAACATCACGGGGTGGTGCGCATTGTATGGGTGTGTGTTACATTAGATTCACTAGTAGCAGTGAGAATAACATCACGGGGTGGTGCGCATTGTATGGGTGTGTGTTACATTAGATTCACTAGTAGCAGTGAGAAAAACATCACGGGGTGGTGCGCATTGTATGGGTGTGTGTTACATTACATTCACTAGTAGCAGTGAGAAAAACATCACGGGGTGGTGCGCATTGTATGGGTGTGTGTTACATTAGATTCACTAGTAGGAGTGAGAAAAACATCACGGGGTGGTGTGCATTGTATGGGTGTGTGTTACATTACATTCACTAGTAGCAGTGAGAAAAACGTCACGGGGTGGTGCGCATTGTATGGGTGTGTGTTACATTAGATTCACTACTAGGAGTGAGAAAAACATCACGGGGTGGTGCGCATTGTATGGGTGTGTGTTACATTACATTCACTAGTAGGAGTGAGAAAAACATCACGGGGTGGTGCGCCTTGTATGGGTGTGTGTTACATTACATTCACTAGTAGGAGTGAGAAAAACATCACGGGGTGGTGCGCCTTGTATTGGTGTGTGTTACATTAGATTCACTAGTAGGAGTGAGAAAAACATCACGGGGTGGTGCGCCTTGTATGGGTGTGTGTTACATTAGATTCACTAGTAGGAGGGAGAAAAACATCACGGGGTGGTGCGCATTGTATGGGTGTGTGTTACATTAGATTCACTAGTAGCAGTGAGAAAAACATCACGGGGTGGTGCGCATTGTATGGGTGTGTGTCACATTAGATTCACTAGTAGGAGTGAGAAAAACATCACGGGGTGGTGCGCATTGTATGGGTGTGTGTCACATTAGATTCACTAGTAGGAGTGAGAAAAACATCACGGGGTGGTGCGCATTGTATGGGTGTGTGTTACATTACATTCAGTAGTAGCAGTGAGAAAAATATCACGGGGTGGTGCGCATTGTATGGGTGTGTGTTACATTAGATTCACTAGTAGCAGTGAGAAAAACATCACGGGGTGGTGCGCAGTGTATGGGTGTGTGTTACATTAGATTCCCTAGTAGCAGTGAGAAAAATATCACGGGGTGGTGCGCATTGTATGGGTGTGTGTTACATTAGATTCACAAGTAGCAGTGAGAAAAACATCACGGGGTGGTGCGCATTGTATGGGTGTGTGTTACATTAGACTCACTAGTAGCAGTGAGAAAAACATCACGGGGAGTTGCGCATTGTATGGGTGTGTGTCACATTAGATTCACTAGTAGGAGTGAGAAAAACATCACGGGGTGGTGCGCATTGTATGGGTGTGTGTCACATTAGATTCACTAGTAGGAGTGAGAAAAACATCACGGGGTGGTGCGCATTGTATGGGTGTGTCTTACATTAGATTCACTAGTAGGAGGGAGAAAAACATCACGGGGTGGTGCGCATTGTATGGGTGTGTGTTACATTACATTCACTAGTAGCAGTGAGAAAAACATCACGGGGTGGTGCGCATTGTATGGGTGTGTGTTACATTAGATTCACTAGTAGGAGTGAGAAAAACATCACGGGGTGGTGCGCATTGTATGGGTGTGTGTTACATTACATTCACTAGTAGCAGTGAGAAAAACATCACGGGGTGGTGCGCATTGTATGGGTGTGTGTTACATTAGATTCACTACTAGGAGTGAGAAAAACATCACGGGGTGGTGCGCCTTGTATGGGTGTGTGTTACATTACATTCACTAGTAGGAGTGAGAAAAACATCACGGGGTGGTGCGCCTTGTATTGGTGTGTGTTACATTAGATTCAGTAGTAGGAGTGAGAAAAACATCACGGGGTGGTGCGCCTTGTATGGGTGTGTGTTACATTAGATTCACTAGTAGGAGGGAGAAAAACATCACGGGGTGGTGCGCATTGTATGGGTGTGTGTTACATTAGATTCACTAGTAGCAGTGAGAAAAACATCACGGGGTGGTGCGCATTGTATGGGTGTGTGTCACATTAGATTCACTAGTAGGAGTGAGAAAAACATCACGGGGTGGTGCGCATTGTATGGGTGTGTGTCACATTAGATTCACTAGTAGCAGTGAGAAAAACATCACGGGGTGGTGCGCATTGTATGGGTGTGTTGTACATTACAATCACTAGTAGCAGTGAGAAAAACATCACGGGGTGGTGCGCATTGTATGGGTGTGTGTTACATTAGATTCACTAGTAGCAGTGAGAAAAACATCACGGGGTGGTGCGCATTGTATGGGTGTGTGTTACATTACATTCACTAGTAGGAGTGAGAAAAACATCACGGGGTGGTGCGCCTTGTATGGGTGTGTGTTACATTACATTCACTAGTAGGAGTGAGAAAAACATCACGGGGTGGTGCGCCTTGTATGGGTGTGTGTTACATTAGATTCACTAGTAGGAGTGAGAAAAACATCACGGGGTGGTGCGCCTTGTATGGGTGTGTGTTACATTAGGTTCACTAGTAGGAGTGAGAAAAACATCACGGGGTGGTGCGCATTGTATGGGTGTGTGTTACATTAGATTCACTAGTAGGAGTGAGAAAAACATCACGGGGTGGTGCGCATTGTATGGGTGTGTGTTACATTAGATTCAGTAGTAGCAGTGAGAAAAACATCACGGGGTGGTGCGCATTGTGTGGGTGTGTGTTACATTAGATTCACTAGTAGCAGTGAGAAAAACATCATGGGGTGGTGCGCATTGTTTGGGTGTGTGTTACATTAGATTCACTAGTAGCAGTGAGAAACACATCACGGGGTGGTGCGCATTGTATGGGTGTGTGTTACATTAGATTCACTAGTAGGAGTGAGAAAAACATCACGGGGTGGTGCGCATTGTATGGGTGTGTGTTACATTAGATTCACTAGTAGGAGTGAGAAAAACATCACGGGGTGGTGTGCATTGTGTGGGTGTGTGTTACATTAGATTCACTAGTACCAGTGAGAAAAACATCATGGGGTGGTGCGCATTGTTTGGGTGTGTGTTACATTAGATTCACTAGTAGCAGTGAGAAACACATCACGGGGTGGTGCGCATTTTATGGGTGTGTGTTACATTAGATTCACTAGTAGCATTGAGAAAAACATCACGGGGTGGTGCGCATTGTATGGGTGTGTGTTACATTAGATTCACTAGTAGCAGTGAGAAAAACATCACGGGGTGGTGCGCATTGTGTGGGTGTGTGTTACATTAGATTCACTAGTAGCAGTGAGAAAAACATCATGGGGTGGTGCGCATTGTTTGGGTGTGTGTTACATTAGATTCACTAGTAGCAGTGAGAAACACATCACGGGGTGGTGCGCATTGTATGGGTGTGTGTTATATTAGATTCACTAGTAGCATTGAGAAAAACATCACGGGGTGGTGCGCATTGTATGGGTGTGTGTTACATTAGATTCACTAGTAGCAGTGAGAAAAACATCACGGGGTGGTGCGCATTGTATGGGTGTGTGTTACATTAGATTCACTAGTAGCAGTGAGAAAAACATCACGGGGTGGTGCGCATTGTATGGGTGTGTGCTACATTAGATTCACTAGTAGGAGTGAGAAAAACATCACGGGGAGTTGCGCATTGTATGGGTGTGTGTCACATTAGATTCACTAGTAGGAGTGAGAAAAACATCACGGGGTGGTGCGCATTGTATGGGTGTGTGTCACATTAGATTCACTAGTAGGAGTGAGAAAAACATCACGGGGTGGTGCGCATTGTATGGGTGTGTGTTACATTACATTCACTAGTAGCAGTGAGAAAAACATCACGGGGTGGTGCGCATTGTATGGGTGTGTGTTACATTACATTCACTAGTAGCAGTGAGAAAAACATCACGGGGTGGTGCCTATTGTATGGGTGTGTGTTACATTACATTCACTAGTAGGAGTGAGAAAAACATCACGGGGTGGTGCGCCTTGTATGGGTGTGTGTTACATTACATTCACTAGTAGGAGTGAGAAAAACATCACGGGGTGGTGCGCCTTGTATGGGTGTGTGTTACATTAGATTCACTAGTAGGAGTGAGAAAAACATCACGGGGTGGTGCGCCTTGTATGGGTGTGTGTTACATTAGGTTCACTAGTAGGAGTGAGAAAAACTTCACGGGATGGTGCGCATTGTATGGGTGTGTGTTACATTAGATTCAGTAGTAGCAGTGAGAAAAACATCACGGGGTGGTGCGCATTGTTTGGGTGTGTGTTACATTAGATTCACTAGTAGCAGTGAGAAAAACATCACGGGGTGGTGCGCATTGTATGGGTGTGTGTTACATTACATTCACTAGAAGGAGTGACAAAAACATCACGGGGTGGAGCGCATTGTATGGGTGTGTGTTACATTACATTCACTAGTAGGAGTGAGAAAAACATCACGGGGTGGTGCGCATTGTATGGGTGTGTGTTACATTACATTCACTAGTAGGAGTGAGAAAAACATCACGGGGTGGTGCGCATTGTATGGGTGTGTGTTACATTAGATTCACAAGTAGGAGTGAGAAAAACATCACGGGGTGGTGCGCATTGTATGGGTGTGTGTTACATTAGATTCACTAGTAGCAGTGAGAAAAACATCACGGGGTGTTGCGCCTTGTATGGGTGTGTGTTACATTACATTCATTAGTAGCAGTGAGAAAAACATCACGGGGTGGTGCGCATTGTATGGGTGTGTGTTACATTACATTCACTAGTAGCAGTGAGAAAAACATCACGGGGTGGTGCGCATTGTATGGGTGTGTGTTACATTAGATTCACTAGTAGCAGTGAGAAAAACATCACGGGGTGGTGCGCATTGTATGGGTGTGTGTTACATTAGATGCACTAGTAGCAGTGAGAAAAACATCACGGGGTGGTGCGCACTGTATGGGTGTGTGTTACATTACATTCACTAGTAGCAGTGAGAAAAACATCACGGGGTGGTGCGCCTTGTATGGGTGTGTGTTACATTAGATTCACTAGTAGGAGTGAGAAAAACATCACGGGGTGGTGCGCCTTGTATGGGTGTGTGTTACATTAGATTCACTAGTAGGAGTGAGAAAAACATCACGGGGTGCTGCGCACTGTATGGGTGTGTGTTACATTAGATTCACTAGTAGGAGTGAGAAAAACATCACGGTGTGGTGCGCACTGTATGGGTGTGTGTTACATTAGATTCACTAGTAGCAGTGAGAAAAACATCACGGGGTGGTGCGCATTGTATGGGTGTGTGTTACATTAGATTCACTAGTAGCAGTGAGAAAAACATCACGGGGTGGTGCGCATTGTATGGGTGTGTGTTACATTAGATTCACTAGTAGCAGTGAGAAAAACATCACGGGGTGGTGCGCATTGTATGGGTGTGTGTTACATTACATTCACTAGTGGCAGTGAGAAAAACATCACGGGGTGGTGCGCATTGTATGGGTGTGTGTTACATTACATTCACTAGTAGCAGTGAGAAAAACATCACAGGGTGGTGCGCGTTGTATGGGTGTGTGTTACATTAGATTCACTAGTAGCAGTGAGAAAAACATCACGGGGTGGTGCGCATTGTATGGGTGTGTGTTACATTAGATTCACTAGTAGGAGTGAGAAAAACATCACGGGGTGGTGCGCATTGTATGGGTGTGTGTTACATTACATTCACTAGTAGCAGTGAGAAAAACATCACGGGGTGGTACGCATTGTATGGGTGTGTGTTACATTAGATTCACTAGTAGCAGTGAGAAAAACATCACGGGGTGGTGCGCATTGTATGGGTGTGTGCTACATTAGATTCACTAGTAGGAGTATGAAAAACATCACGGGGAGTTGCGCATTGTATGGGTGTGTGTCACATTAGATTCACTAGTAGGAGTGAGAAAAACATCACGGGGTGGTGCGCATTGTATGGGTGTGTGTCACATTAGATTCACTAGTAGGAGTGAGAAAAACATCACGGGGTGGTGCGCATTGTATGGGTGTGTGTTACATTACATTCACTAGTAGCAGTGAGAAAAACATCACGGGGTGGTGCGCATTGTATGGGTGTGTGTTACATTACATTCACTAGTAGCAGTGAGAAAAACATCACGGGGTGGTGCGCATTGTATGGGTGTGTTGTACATTACAAACACTAGTAGCAGTGAGAAAAACATCACGGGGTGGTGCGCATTGTATGGGTGTGTGTTACATTAGATTCACTAGTAGCAGTGAGAAAAACATCACGGGGTGGTGCGCATTGTATGGGTGTGTGTTACATTACATTCACTAGTAGGAGTGAGAAAAACATCACGGGGTGGTGCGCCTTGTATGGGTGTGTGTTACATTACATTCACTAGTAGGAGTGAGAAAAACATCACGGGGTGGTGCGCCTTGTATGGGTGTGTGTTACATTAGATTCACTAGTAGGAGTGAGAAAAACATCTCGGGGTGGTGCGCCTTGTATGGGTGTGTGTTACATTAGGTTCACTAGTAGGAGTGAGAAAAACATCACGGGGTGGTGCGCATTGTATGGGTGTGTGTTACATTAGATTCACTAGTAGGAGTGAGAAAAACATCACGGGGTGGTGCGCATTGTATGGGTGTGTGTTACATTAGATTCACTAGTAGCAGTGAGAAAAACATCACGGGGTGGTGCGCATTGTGTGGGTGTGTGTTACATTAGATTCACTAGTAGCAGTGAGAAAAACATCATGGGGTGGTGCGCATTGTTTGGGTGTGTGTTACATTAGATTCACTAGTAGCAGTGAGAAACACATCACGGGGTGGTGCGCATTGTATGGGTGTGTGTTACATTAGATTCACTAGTAGGAGTGAGAAAAACATCACGGGGTGGTGCGCATTGTATGGGTGTGTGTTACATTAGATTCACTAGTAGGAGTGAGAAAAACATCACGGGGTGGTGCGCATTGTATGGGTGTGTGTTACATTAGATTCACTAGTAGCAGTGAGAAAAACATCACGGGGTGGTGCGCATTGTGTGGGTGTGTGTTACATTAGATTCACTAGTAGCAGTGAGAAAAACATCACGGGGTGGTGCGCATTGTGTGGGTGTGTGTTACATTAGATTCACTAGTAGCAGTGAGAAAAACATCACGGGGTGGTGCGCATTGTATGGGTGTGTGTTACATTAGATTCACTAGTAGCAGTGAGAAAAACATCACGGGGTGGTGCGCATTGTATGTGTGTGTGTTACATTACATTCACTAGTAGCAGTGAGAAAAACATCACGGGGTGGTGCGCATTGTATGGGTGTGTGTTACATTACATTCACTAGTAGCAGTGAGAAAAACATCACAGGGTGGTGCGCGTTGTATGGGTGTGTGTTACATTAGATTCACTAGTAGCAGTGAGAAAAACATCACGGGGTGGTGCGCATTGTATGGGTGTGTGTTACATTAGATTCACTAGTAGGAGTGAGAAAAACATCATGGGGTGGTGCACATTGTATGGGTGTGTGTTACATTACATTCACTAGTAGCAGTGAGAAAAACATCACGGGGTGGTACGCATTGTATGGGTGTGTGTTACATTAGATTCACTAGTAGCAGTGAGAAAAACATCACGGGGTGGTGCGCATTGTATGGGTGTGTGCTACATTAGATTCACTAGTAGGAGTGAGAAAAACATCACGGGGAGTTGCGCATTGTATGGGTGTGTGTCACATTAGATTCACTAGTAGGAGTGAGAAAAACATCACGGGGTGGTGCGCATTGTATGGGTGTGTGTCACATTAGATTCACTAGTAGGAGTGAGAAAAACATCACGGGGTGGTGCGCATTGTATGGGTGTGTGTTACATTACATTCACTAGTAGCAGTGAGAAAAACATCACGGGGTGGTGCGCATTGTATGGGTGTGTGTTACATTACAATCACTAGTAGCAGTGAGAAAAACATCACGGGGTGGTGCGCATTGTATGGGTGTGTGTTACATTACATTCACTAGTAGCAGTGAGAAAAACATCACGGGGTGGTGCCTATTGTATGGGTGTGTGTTACATTACATTCACTAGTAGGAGTGAGAAAAACATCACGGGGTGGTGCGCCTTGTATGGGTGTGTGTTACATTACATTCACTAGTAGGAGTGAGAAAAACATCACGGGGTGGTGCGCCTTGTATGGGTGTGTGTTACATTAGATTCACTAGTAGGAGTGAGAAAAACATCACGGGGTGGTGCGCCTTGTATGGGTGTGTGTTACATTAGGTTCACTAGTAGGAGTGAGAAAAACATCACGGGATGGTGCGCATTGTATGGGTGTGTGTTACATTAGATTCAGTAGTAGCAGTGAGAAAAACATCACGGGGTGGTGCGCATTGTTTGGGTGTGTGTTACATTAGATTCACTAGTAGCAGTGAGAAAAACATCACGGGGTGGTGCGCATTGTATGGGTGTGTGTTACATTACATTCACTAGTAGGAGTGACAAAAACATCACGGGGCAGGAGCGCATTGTATGGGTGTGTGTTACATTACATTCACTAGTAGGAGTGAGAAAAACATCACGGGGTGGTGCGCATTGTATGGGTGTGTGTTACATTACATTCACTAGTAGGAGTGAGAAAAACATCACGGGGTGGTGCGCATTGTATGGGTGTGTGTTACATTAGATTCACAAGTAGGAGTGAGAAAAACATCACGGGGTGGTGCGCATTGTATGGGTGTGTGTTACATTAGATTCACTAGTAGCAGTGAGAAAAACATCACGGGGTGGTGCGCCTTGTATGGGTGTGTGTTACATTACATTCATTAGTAGCAGTGAGAAAAACATCACGGGGTGGTGCGCATTGTATGGGTGTGTGTTACATTACATTCACTAGTAGCAGTGAGAAAAACATCACGGGGTGGTGCGCATTGTATGGGTGTGTGTTACATTAGATTCACTAGTAGCAGTGAGAAAAACATCACGGGGTGGTGCGCATTGTATGGGTGTGTGTTACATTAGATGCACTAGTAGCAGTGAGAAAAACATCACGGGGTGGTGCGCATTGTATGGGTGTGTGTTACATTACATTCACTAGTAGCAGTGAGAAAAACATCACGGGGTGGTGCGCCTTGTATGGGTGTGTGTTACATTAGATTCACTAGTAGGAGTGAGAAAAACATCACGGGGTGGTGCGCCTTGTATGGGTGTGTGTTACATTAGATTCACTAGTAGGAGTGAGAAAAACATCACGGGGTGCTGCGCACTGTATGGGTGTGTGTTACATTAGATTCACTAGTAGGAGTGAGAAAAACATCACGGGGTGGTGCGCATTGTATGGGTGTGTGTTACATTAGATTCACTAGTAGCAGTGAGAAAAACATTACGGGGTGGTGCGCATTGTATGGGTGTGTGTTACATTAGATTCACTAGTAGCAGTGAGAAAAACATCACGGGGTGGTGCGCATTGTATGGGTGTGTGTTACATTAGATTCACTAGTAGCAGTGAGAAAAACATCACGGGGTGGTGCGCATTGTATGGGTGTGTGTTACATTACATTCACTAGTAGCAGTGAGAAAAACATCACGGGGTGGTGCGCATTGTATGGGTGTGTGTTACATTACATTCACTAGTAGCAGGGAGAAAAACATCACGGGGTGGTGCGCATTGTATGGGTGTGTGTTACATTAGATTCACTAGTAGCAGTGAGAAAAACATCACGGGGTGGTGCGCATTGTATGGGTGTGTGTTACATTAGATGCACTAGTAGCAGTGAGAAAAACATCACGGGGTGGTGCGCACTGTATGGGTGTGTGTTACATTACATTCACTAGTAGCAGTGAGAAAAACATCACGGGGTGGTGCGCCTTGTATGGGTGTGTGTTACATTAGATTCACTAGTAGGAGTGAGAAAAACATCACGGGGTGGTGCGCCTTGTATGGGTGTGTGTTACATTAGATTCACTAGTAGGAGTGAGAAAAACATCACGGGGTGCTGCGCACTGTATGGGTGTGTGTTACATTAGATTCACTAGTAGGAGTGAGAAAAACATCACGGTGTGGTGCGCACTGTATGGGTGTGTGTTACATTAGATTCACTAGTAGCAGTGAGAAAAACATCACGGGGTGGTGCGCATTGTATGGGTGTGTGTTACATTAGATTCACTAGTAGCAGTGAGAAAAACATCACGGGGTGGTGCGCATTGTATGGGTGTGTGTTACATTACATTCACTAGTAGGAGTGAGAAAAACATCACGGGGTGGTGCGCCTTGTATGGGTGTGTGTTACATTACATTCACTAGTAGGAGTGAGAAAAACATCACGGGGTGGTGCGCCTTGTATGGGTGTGTGTTACATTAGATTCACTAGTAGGAGTGAGAAAAACATCTCGGGGTGGTGCGCCTTGTATGGGTGTGTGTTACATTAGGTTCACTAGTAGGAGTGAGAAAAACATCACGGGGTGGTGCGCATTGTATGGGTGTGTGTTACATTAGATTCACTAGTAGGAGTGAGAAAAACATCACGGGGTGGTGCGCATTGTATGGGTGTGTGTTACATTAGATTCACTAGTAGCAGTGAGAAAAACATCACGGGGTGGTGCGCATTGTGTGGGTGTGTGTTACATTAGATTCACTAGTAGCAGTGAGAAAAACATCATGGGGTGGTGCGCATTGTTTGGGTGTGTGTTACATTAGATTCACTAGTAGCAGTGAGAAACACATCACGGGGTGGTGCGCATTGTATGGGTGTGTGTTACATTAGATTCACTAGTAGGAGTGAGAAAAACATCACGGGGTGGTGCGCATTGTATGGGTGTGTGTTACATTAGATTCACTAGTAGGAGTGAGAAAAACATCACGGGGTGGTGCGCATTGTATGGGTGTGTGTTACATTAGATTCACTAGTAGCAGTGAGAAAAACATCACGGGGTGGTGCGCATTGTGTGGGTGTGTGTTACATTAGATTCACTAGTAGCAGTGAGAAAAACATCACGGGGTGGTGCGCATTGTGTGGGTGTGTGTTACATTAGATTCACTAGTAGCAGTGAGAAAAACATCACGGGGTGGTGCGCATTGTATGGGTGTGTGTTACATTAGATTCACTAGTAGCAGTGAGAAAAACATCACGGGGTGGTGCGCATTGTATGGGTGTGTGTTACATTACATTCACTAGTAGCAGTGAGAAAAACATCACGGGGTGGTGCGCATTGTATGGGTGTGTGTTACATTACATTCACTAGTAGCAGTGAGAAAAACATCACAGGGTGGTGCGCGTCGTATGGGTGTGTGTTACATTAGATTCACTAGTAGCAGTGAGAAAAACATCACGGGGTGGTGCGCATTGTATGGGTGTGTGTTACATTAGATTCACTAGTAGGAGTGAGAAAAACATCATGGGGTGGTGCACATTGTATGGGTGTGTGTTACATTACATTCACTAGTAGCAGTGAGAAAAACATCACGGGGTGGTACGCATTGTATGGGTGTGTGTTACATTAGATTCACTAGTAGCAGTGAGAAAAACATCACGGGGTGGTGCGCATTGTATGGGTGTGTGCTACATTAGATTCACTAGTAGGAGTGAGAAAAACATCACGGGGAGTTGCGCATTGTATGGGTGTGTGTCACATTAGATTCACTAGTAGGAGTGAGAAAAACATCACGGGGTGGTGCGCATTGTATGGGTGTGTGTCACATTAGATTCACTAGTAGGAGTGAGAAAAACATCACGGGGTGGTGCGCATTGTATGGGTGTGTGTTACATTACATTCACTAGTAGCAGTGAGAAAAACATCACGGGGTGGTGCGCATTGTATGGGTGTGTGTTACATTACAATCACTAGTAGCAGTGAGAAAAACATCACGGGGTGGTGCGCATTGTATGGGTGTGTGTTACATTACATTCACTAGTAGCAGTGAGAAAAACATCACGGGGTGGTGCCTATTGTATGGGTGTGTGTTACATTACATTCACTAGTAGGAGTGAGAAAAACATCACGGGGTGGTGCGCCTTGTATGGGTGTGTGTTACATTACATTCACTAGTAGGAGTGAGAAAAACATCACGGGGTGGTGCGCCTTGTATGGGTGTGTGTTACATTAGATTCACTAGTAGGAGTGAGAAAAACATCACGGGGTGGTGCGCCTTGTATGGGTGTGTGTTACATTAGGTTCACTAGTAGGAGTGAGAAAAACATCACGGGATGGTGCGCATTGTATGGGTGTGTGTTACATTAGATTCAGTAGTAGCAGTGAGAAAAACATCACGGGGTGGTGCGCATTGTTTGGGTGTGTGTTACATTAGATTCACTAGTAGCAGTGAGAAAAACATCACGGGGTGGTGCGCATTGTATGGGTGTGTGTTACATTACATTCACTAGTAGGAGTGACAAAAACATCACGGGGCAGGAGCGCATTGTATGGGTGTGTGTTACATTACATTCACTAGTAGGAGTGAGAAAAACATCACGGGGTGGTGCGCATTGTATGGGTGTGTGTTACATTACATTCACTAGTAGGAGTGAGAAAAACATCACGGGGTGGTGCGCATTGTATGGGTGTGTGTTACATTAGATTCACAAGTAGGAGTGAGAAAAACATCACGGGGTGGTGCGCATTGTATGGGTGTGTGTTACATTAGATTCACTAGTAGCAGTGAGAAAAACATCACGGGGTGGTGCGCCTTGTATGGGTGTGTGTTACATTACATTCATTAGTAGCAGTGAGAAAAACATCACGGGGTGGTGCGCATTGTATGGGTGTGTGTTACATTACATTCACTAGTAGCAGTGAGAAAAACATCACGGGGTGGTGCGCATTGTATGGGTGTGTGTTACATTAGATTCACTAGTAGCAGTGAGAAAAACATCACGGGGTGGTGCGCATTGTATGGGTGTGTGTTACATTAGATGCACTAGTAGCAGTGAGAAAAACATCACGGGGTGGTGCGCATTGTATGGGTGTGTGTTACATTACATTCACTAGTAGCAGTGAGAAAAACATCACGGGGTGGTGCGCCTTGTATGGGTGTGTGTTACATTAGATTCACTAGTAGGAGTGAGAAAAACATCACGGGGTGGTGCGCTTGTATGGGTGTGTGTTACATTAGATTCACTAGTAGGAGTGAGAAAAACATCACGGGGTGCTGCGCACTGTATGGGTGTGTGTTACATTAGATTCACTAGTAGGAGTGAGAAAAACATCACGGGGTGGTGCGCATTGTATGGGTGTGTGTTACATTAGATTCACTAGTAGCAGTGAGAAAAACATTACGGGGTGGTGCGCATTGTATGGGTGTGTGTTACATTAGATTCACTAGTAGCAGTGAGAAAAACATCACGGGGTGGTGCGCATTGTATGGGTGTGTGTTACATTAGATTCACTAGTAGCAGTGAGAAAAACATCACGGGGTGGTGCGCATTGTATGGGTGTGTGTTACATTACATTCACTAGTAGCAGTGAGAAAAACATCACGGGGTGGTGCGCATTGTATGGGTGTGTGTTACATTACATTCACTAGTAGCAGGGAGAAAAACATCACGGGGTGGTGCGCATTGTATGGGTGTGTGTTACATTAGATTCACTAGTAGCAGTGAGAAAAACATCACGGGGTGGTGCGCATTGTATGGGTGTGTGTTACATTAGATGCACTAGTAGCAGTGAGAAAAACATCACGGGGTGGTGCGCACTGTATGGGTGTGTGTTACATTACATTCACTAGTAGCAGTGAGAAAAACATCACGGGGTGGTGCGCCTTGTATGGGTGTGTGTTACATTAGATTCACTAGTAGGAGTGAGAAAAACATCACGGGGTGGTGCGCCTTGTATGGGTGTGTGTTACATTAGATTCACTAGTAGGAGTGAGAAAAACATCACGGGGTGCTGCGCACTGTATGGGTGTGTGTTACATTAGATTCACTAGTAGGAGTGAGAAAAACATCACGGTGTGGTGCGCACTGTATGGGTGTGTGTTACATTAGATTCACTAGTAGCAGTGAGAAAAACATCACGGGGTGATGCGCATTGTATGGGTGTGTGTTACATTAGATTCACTAGTAGCAGTGAGAAAAACATCACGGGGTGGTGCGCATTGTATGGGTGTGTGTTACATTAGATTCACTAGTAGCAGTGAGAAAAACATCACGGGGTGGTGCGCATTGTATGGGTGTGTGTTACATTACATTCACTAGTAGCAGTGAGAAAAACATCACGGGGTGGTGCGCATTGTATGGGTGTGTGTTACATTACATTCACTAGTAGCAGTGAGAAAAACATCACAGGGTGGTGCGCGTTGTATGGGTGTGTGTTACATTAGATTCACTAGTAGCAGTGAGAAAAACATCACGGGGTGGTGCGCATTGTATGGGTGTGTGTTACATTAGATTCACTAGTAGGAGTGAGAAAAACATCATGGGGTGGTGCGCATTGTATGGGTGTGTGTTACATTACATTCACTAGTAGCAGTGAGAAAAACATCACGGGGTGGTACGCATTGTATGGGTGTGTGTTACATTAGATTCACTAGTAGCAGTGAGAAAAACATCACGGGGTGGTGCGCATTGTATGGGTGTGTGCTACATTAGATTCACTAGTAGGAGTGAGAAAAACATCACGGGGAGTTGCGCATTGTATGGGTGTGTGTCACATTAGATTCACTAGTAGGAGTGAGAAAAACATCACGGGGTGGTGCGCATTGTATGGGTGTGTGTCACATTAGATTCACTAGTAGGAGTGAGAAAAACATCACGGGGTGGTGCGCATTGTATGGGTGTGTGTTACATTACATTCACTAGTAGCAGTGAGAAAAACATCACGGGGTGGTGCGCATTGTATGGGTGTGTGTTACATTACATTCACTAGTAGCAGTGAGAAAAACATCACGGGGTGGTGCGCATTGTATGGGTGTGTTGTACATTACAATCACTAGTAGCAGTGAGAAAAACATCACGGGGTGGTGCGCATTGTATGGGTGTGTGTTACATTAGATTCACTAGTAGCAGTGAGAAAAACATCACGGGGTGGTGCGCATTGTATGGGTGTGTGTTACATTACATTCACTAGTAGGAGTGAGAAAAACATCACGGGGTGGTGCGCCTTGTATGGGTGTGTGTTACATTACATTCACTAGTAGGAGTGAGAAAAACATCACGGGGTGGTGCGCCTTGTATGGGTGTGTGTTACATTAGATTCACTAGTAGGAGTGAGAAAAACATCACGGGGTGGTGCGCCTTGTATGGGTGTGTGTTACATTAGGTTCACTAGTAGGAGTGAGAAAAACATCACGGGGTGGTGCGCATTGTATGGGTGTGTGTTACATTAGATTCACTAGTAGGAGTGAGAAAAACATCACGGGGTGGTGCGCATTGTATGGGTGTGTGTTACATTAGATTCACTAGTAGCAGTGAGAAAAACATCACGGGGTGGTGCGCATTGTGTGGGTGTGTGTTACATTAGATTCACTAGTAGCAGTGAGAAAAACATCACGGGGTGGTGCGCATTGTTTGGGTGTGTGTTACATTAGATTCACTAGTAGCAGTGAGAAACACATCACGGGGTGGTGCGCATTGTATGGGTGTGTGTTACATTAGATTCACTAGTAGGAGTGAGAAAAACATCACGGGGTGGTGCGCATTGTATGGGTGTGTGTTACATTAGATTCACTAGTAGGAGTGAGAAAAACATCACGGGGTGGTGCGCATTGTATGGGTGTGTGTTACATTAGATTCACTAGTAGCAGTGAGAAAAACATCACGGGGTGGTGCGCATTGTATGGGTGTGTGTTACATTAGATTCACTAGTAGCAGTGAGAAAAACATCACGGGGTGGTGCGCATTGTGTGGGTGTGTGTTACATTAGATTCACTAGTAGCAGTGAGAAAAACATCACGGGGTGGTGCGCATTGTTTGGGTGTGTGTTACATTAGATTCACTAGTAGCAGTGAGAAACACATCACGGGGTGGTGCGCATTGTATGGGTGTGTGTTACATTAGATTCACTAGTAGCATTGAGAAAAACATCACGGGGTGGTGCGCATTGTATGGGTGTGTGTTACATTAGATTCACTAGTAGCAGTGAGAAAAACATCACGGGGTGGTGCGCATTGTATGGGTGTGTGTTACATTAGATTCACTAGTAGCAGTGAGAAAAACATCACGGGGTGGTGCGCATTGTATGGGTGTGTGTTACATTAGATTCACTAGTAGCAGTGAGAAAAACATCACGGGGTGGTGCGCATTGTATGGGTGTGTGTTACATTACATTCACTAGTAGCAGTGAGAAAAACATCACGGGGTGGTGCGCATTGTATGGGTGTGTGTTACATTACATTCACTAGTAGGAGTGAGAAAAACATCACAGGGTGGTGCGCGTTGTATGGGTGTGTGTTACATTAGATTCACTAGTAGCAGTGAGAAAAACATCACGGGGTGGTGCGCATTGTATGGGTGTGTGTTACTTTAGATTCACTAGTAGGAGTGAGAAAAACATCACGGGGTGGTGCGCATTGTATGGGTGTGTGTTACATTACATTCACTAGTAGCAGTGAGAAAAACATCACGGGGTGGTACGCATTGTATGGGTGTGTGTTACATTAGATTCACTAGTAGCAGTGAGAAAAACATCACGGGGTGGTGCGCATTGTATGGGTGTGTGCTACATTAGATTCACTAGTAGGAGTGAGAAAAACATCACGGGGAGTTGCGCATTGTATGGGTGTGTGTCACATTAGATTCACTAGTAGGAGTGAGAAAAACATCACGGGGTGGTGCGCATTGTATGGGTGTGTGTCACATTAGATTCACTAGTAGGAGTGAGAAAAACATCACGGGGTGGTGCGCATTGTATGGGTGTGTGTTACATTACATTCACTAGTAGCAGTGAGAAAAACATCACGGGGTGGTGCGCATTGTATGGGTGTGTGTTACATTACAATCACTAGTAGCAGTGAGAAAAACATCACGGGGTGGTGCGCATTGTATGGGTGTGTGTTACATTACATTCACTAGTAGCAGTGAGAAAAACATCACGGGGTGGTGCCTATTGTATGGGTGTGTGTTACATTACATTCACTAGTAGGAGTGAGAAAAACATCACGGGGTGGTGCGCCTTGTATGGGTGTGTGTTACATTACATTCACTAGTAGGAGTGAGAAAAACATCACGGGGTGTTGCGCCTTGTATGGGTGTGTGTTACATTAGATTCACTAGTAGGAGTGAGAAAAACATCACGGGGTGGTGCGCCTTGTATGGGTGTGTGTTACATTAGGTTCACTAGTAGGAGTGAGAAAAACATCACGGGATGGTGCGCATTGTATGGGTGTGTGTTACATTAGATTCAGTAGTAGCAGTGAGAAAAACATCACGGGGTGGTGCGCATTGTTTGGGTGTGTGTTACATTAGATTCACTAGTAGCAGTGAAAAAAACATCACGGGGTGGTGCGCATTGTATGGGTGTGTGTTACATTACATTCACTAGTAGGAGTGACAAAAACATCACGGGGTGGAGCGCATTGTATGGGTGTGTGTTACATTACATTCACTAGTAGGAGTGAGAAAAACATCACGGGGTGGTGCGCATTGTATGGGTGTGTGTTACATTACATTCACTAGTAGGAGTGAGAAAAACATCACGGGGTGGTGCGCATTGTATGGGTGTGTGTTACATTAGATTCACAAGTAGGAGTGAGAAAAACATCACGGGGTGGTGCGCATTGTATGGGTGTGTGTTACATTAGATTCACTAGTAGCAGTGAGAAAAACATCACGGGGTGGTGCGCCTTGTATGGGTGTGTGTTACATTACATTCATTAGTAGCAGTGAGAAAAACATCACGGGGTGGTGCGCATTGTATGGGTGTGTGTTACATTACATTCACTAGTAGCAGTGAGAAAAACATCACGGGGTGGTGCGCATTGTATGGGTGTGTGTTACATTAGATTCACTAGTAGCAGTGAGAAAAACATCACGGGGTGGTGCGCATTGTATGGGTGTGTGTTACATTAGATGCACTAGTAGCAGTGAGAAAAACATCACGGGGTGGTGCGCATTGTATGGGTGTGTGTTACATTACATTCACTAGTAGCAGTGAGAAAAACATCACGGGGTGGTGCGCCTTGTATGGGTGTGTGTTACATTAGATTCACTAGTAGGAGTGAGAAAAACATCACGGGGTGGTGCGCCTTGTATGGGTGTGTGTTACATTAGATTCACTAGTAGGAGTGAGAAAAACATCACGGGGTGCTGCGCACTGTATGGGTGTGTGTTACATTAGATTCACTAGTAGGAGTGAGAAAAACATCACGGTGTGGTGCGCACTGTATGGGTGTGTGTTACATTAGATTCACTAGTAGCAGTGAGAAAAACATCACGGGGTGGTGCGCATTGTATGGGTGTGTGTTACATTAGATTCACTAGTAGCAGTGAGAAAAACATCACGGGGTGGTGCGCATTGTATGGGTGTGTGTTACATTAGATTCACTAGTAGCAGTGAGAAAAACATCACGGGGTGGTGCGCATTGTATGGGTGTGTGTTACATTAGATTCACTAGTAGCAGTGAGAAAAACATCACGGGGTGGTGCGCATTGTATGGGTGTGTGTTACATTACATTCACTAGTAGCAGTGAGAAAAACATCACGGGGTGGTGCGCATTGTATGGGTGTGTGTTACATTACATTCACTAGTAGCAGGGAGAAAAACATCACGGGGTGGTGCGCATTGTATGGGTGTGTGTTACATTAGATTCACTAGTAGCAGTGAGAAAAACATCAAGGGGTGGTGCGCATTGTATGGGTGTGTGTTACATTACATTCACTAGTAGCAGTGAGAAAAACATCACGGGGTGGTGCGCATTGTATGGGTGTGTGTTACATTAGATTCACTAGTAGCAGTGAGAAAAACATCACGGGGTGGTGCGCATTGTATGGGTGTGTGCTACATTAGATTCAGTAGTAGGAGTGAGAAAAACATCACGGGGAGTTGCGCATTGTATGGGTGTGTGTCACATTAGATTCACAAGTAGGAGTGAGAAAAACATCACGGGGTGGTGCGCATTGTATGGGTGTGTGTCACATTAGATTCACTAGTAGGAGTGAGAAAAACATCACGGGGTGGTGCGCATTGTATGTGTGTGTGTCTCATTAGATTCCCTAGTAGAGGTGAGAAAAACATCACGGGGTGGTGCGCATTGTATGGGTGTGTGTCACATTAGATTCACCAGTAGGAGTGAGAAAAACATCACGGGGTGGTGCGCCTTGTATGGGTGTGTGTTACAATAGATTCACTAGTAGGAGTGAGAAAAACATCACGGGGTGGTGTGCATTGTATGGGTGTGTGTTACATTAGATTCACTAGTAGCAGTGAGAAAAACATCACGGGGTGGTGCGCATTGTATGGGTGTGTGTTACATTAGATTCACTAGTAGCAATGAGAAAAACATCACGGGGTGGTGCGCATTGTATGGGTGTGTGTCACATTAGATTCACTAGTAGGAATGAGAAAAACATCACGGGGTGGTGCGCATTGTATGGGTGTGTGTCACATTAGATTCACTAGTAGGAGTGAGAAAAACATCACGGGGTGGTGCGCATTGTATGGGTGTGTGTCACATTAGATTCACTAGTAGGAGTGAGAAAAACATCACGGGGTGGTGCGCATTGTATGGGTGTGTGTCACATTACATTCACTAGTAGCAGTGAGAAAAACATCACGGGGTGGTGCGCATTGTATGGGTGTGTGTTACATTACATTCACTAGTAGCAGTGAGAAAAACATCACGGGGTGGTGCGCATTGTATGGGTGTGTGTTACATTAGATTCACTAGTAGCAGTGAGAAAAATATCACGGGGTGGTGCGCATTGTATGGGTGTGTGTTACATTAGATGCACTAGTAGCAGTGAGAAAAACATCACGGGGTGGTGCGCATTGTATGGGTGTGTGTTACATTACATTCACTAGTAGCAGTGAGAAAAACATCACGGGGTGGTGCGCCTTGTATGGGTGTGTGTTACATTAGATTCACTAGTAGGAGTGAGAAAAACATCACGGGGTGGTGCGCCTTGTATGGGTGTGTGTTACATTAGATTCACTAGTAGGAGTGAGAAAAACATCACGGGGTGCTGAGCACTGTATGGGTGTGTGTTACATTAGATTCACTAGTAGGAGTGAGAAAAACATCACGGTGTGGTGCGCACTGTATGGGTGTGTGTTACATTAGATTCACTAGTAGCAGTGAGAAAAACATCACGGGGTGGTGCGCATTGTATGGGTGTGTGTTACATTAGATTCACTAGTAGCAGTGAGAAAAACATCACGGGGTGGTGCGCATTGTATGGGTGTGTGTTACATTAGATTCACTAGTAGCAGTGAGAAAAACATCACGGGGTGGTGCGCATTGTATGGGTGTGTGTTACATTAGATTCACTAGTAGCAGTGAGAAAAACATCACGGGGTGGTGCGCATTGTATGGGTGTGTGTTACATTACATTCACTAGTAGCAGTGAGAAAAACATCACGGGGTGGTGCGCATTGTATGGGTGTGTGTTACATTACATTCACTAGTAGCAGGGAGAAAAACATCACGGGGTGGTGCGCATTGTATGGGTGTGTGTTACATTAGATTCACTAGTAGCAGTGAGAAAAACATCAAGGGGTGGTGCGCATTGTATGGGTGTGTGTTACATTACATTCACTAGTAGCAGTGAGAAAAACATCACGGGGTGGTGCGCATTGTATGGGTGTGTGTTACATTAGATTCACTAGTAGCAGTGAGAAAAACATCACGGGGTGGTGCGCATTGTATGGGTGTGTGCTACATTAGATTCAGTAGTAGGAGTGAGAAAAACATCACGGGGAGTTGCGCATTGTATGGGTGTGTGTCACATTAGATTCACAAGTAGGAGTGAGAAAAACATCACGGGGTGGTGCGCATTGTATGGGTGTGTGTCACATTAGATTCACTAGTAGGAGTGAGAAAAACATCACGGGGTGGTGCGCATTGTATGTGTGTGTGTCTCATTAGATTCCCTAGTAGAGGTGAGAAAAACATCACGGGGTGGTGCGCATTGTATGGGTGTGTGTCACATTAGATTCACCAGTAGGAGTGAGAAAAACATCACGGGGTGGTGCGCCTTGTATGGGTGTGTGTTACAATAGATTCACTAGTAGGAGGGAGAAAAACATCACGGGGTGGTGTGCATTGTATGGGTGTGTGTTACATTAGATTCACTAGTAGCAGTGAGAAAAACATCACGGGGTGGTGCGCATTGTATGGGTGTGTGTTACATTAGATTCACTAGTAGCAGTGAGAAAAACATCACGGGGTGGTGCGCATTGTATGGGTGTGTGTCACATTAGATTCACTAGTAGGAATGAGAAAAACATCACGGGGTGGTGCGCATTGTATGGGTGTGTGTCACATTAGATTCACTAGTAGGAGTGAGAAAAACATCACGTGGTGGTGCGCATTGTATGGGTGTGTGTCACATTAGATTCACTAGTAGGAGTGAGAAAAACATCACGGGGTGGTGCGCATTGTATGTGTGTGTGTCTCATTAGATTCCCTAGTAGGAGTGAGAAAAACATCACGGGGTGGTGCGCATTGTATGGGTGTGTGTTACATTACATTCACTAGTAGCAGTGAGAAAAACATCACGGGGTGGTGCGCATTGTATGGGTGTGTGTTACATTACAATCACTAGTAGCAGTGAGAAAAACATCACGGGGTGGTGTGCATTGTATGGGTGTGTGTTACATTACATTCACTAGTAGCAGTGAGAAAAACATCACGGGGTGGTGCCTATTGTATGGGTGTGTGTTACATTACATTCACTAGTAGGAGTGAGAAAAACATCACGGGGTGGTGCGCCTTGTATGGGTGTGTGTTACATTACATTCACTAGTAGGAGTGAGAAAAACATCACGGGGTGGTGCGCCTTGTATGGGTGTGTGTTACATTAGATTCACTAGTAGGAGTGAGAAAAACATCACGGGGTGGTGCGCCTTGTATGGGTGTGTGTTACATTAGGTTCACTAGTAGGAGTGAGAAAAACATCACGGGGTGGTGCGCATTGTATGGGTGTGTGTTACATTAGATTCAGTAGTAGCAGTGAGAAAAACATCACGGGGTGGTGCGCATTGTTTGGGTGTGTGTTACATTAGATTCACTAGTAGCAGTGAGAAAAACATCACGGGGTGGTGCGCATTGTATGGGTGTGTGTTACATTACATTCATTAGTAGGAGTGAGAAAAACATCACGGGGTGGAGCGCATTGTATGGGTGTGTGTTACATTACATTCACTAGTAGGAGTGAGAAAAACATCACGGGGTGGTGCGCATTGTATGGGTGTGTGTTACATTACATTCACTAGTAGGAGTGAGAAAAACATCACGGGGTGGTGCGCATTGTATGGGTGTGTGTTACATTAGATTCACTAGTAGGAGTGAGAAAAACATCACGGGGTGGTGCGGATTGTATGGGTGTGTGTTACATTACATTCACTAGTAGGAGTGAGAAAACATCACGGGGTGGTGCGCATTGTATGGGTGTGTGTTACATTAGATTCACTAGTAGGAGTGAGAAAAACATCACGGGGTGGTGCGGATTGTATGGGTGTGTGTTACATTACATTCACTAGTAGGAGTGAGAAAACATCACGGGGTGGTGCGGAATGTATGGGTGTGTGTTACATTACATTCACTAGTAGCAGTGAGAAAAACATCACGGGGTGGTGCGCATTGTATGGGTGTGTGTTACATTACATTCACTAGTAGGAGTGAGAAAAACATCACAGGGTGGTGCGCGTTGTATGGGTGTGTGTTACATTAGATTCACTAGTAGCAGTGAGAAAAACATCACGGGGTGGTGCGCATTGTATGGGTGTGTGTTACATTAGATTCACTAGTAGGAGTGAGAAAAACATCATGGGGTGGTGCGCATTGTATGGGTGTGTGTTACATTACATTCACTAGTAGCAGTGAGAAAAACATCACGGGGTGGTACGCATTGTATGGGTGTGTGTTACATTAGATTCACTAGTAGCAGTGAGAAAAACATCACGGGGTGGTGCGCATTGTATGGGTGTGTGTTACATTAGATTCACTAGTAGGAGTGAGAAAAACATCACGGGGTGGTGCGGATTGTATGGGTGTGTGTTACATTACATTCACTAGTAGGAGTGAGAAAACATCACGGGGTGGTGCGGATTGTATGGGTGTGTGTTACATTACATTCACTAGTAGCAGTGAGAAAAACATCATGGGGTGGTGCGCATTGTATGGGTGTGTATTACATTACATTCACTAGTAGCAGTGAGAAAAACATCACAGGGTGGTGCGCGTTGTATGGGTGTGTGTTACATTAGATTCACTAGTAGCAGTGAGAAAAACATCACGGGGTGGTGCGCATTGTATGGGTGTGTGTTACATTAGATTCACTAGTAGGAGTGAGAAAAACATCATGGGGTGGTGCGCATTGTATGGGTGTGTGTTACATTACATTCACTAGTAGCAGTGAGAAAAACATCACGGGGTGGTGCGCATTGTATGGGTGTGTGTTACATTAGATTCACTAGTAGCAGTGAGAAAAACATCACGGGGTGGTGCGCATTGTATGGGTGTGTGTTACATTAGATTCACTAGTAGGAGTGAGAAAAACATCACGGGGTGGTGCGGATTGTATGGGTGTGTGTTACATTACATTCACTAGTAGGAGTGAGAAAACATCACGGGGTGGTGCGGATTGTATGGGTGTGTGTTACATTACATTCACTAGTAGCAGTGAGAAAAACATCACGGGGTGGTGCGCATTGTATGGGTGTGTGTTACATTACATTCACTAGTAGCAGTGAGAAAAACATCACAGGGTGGTGCGCGTTGTATGGGTGTGTGTTACATTAGATTCACTAGTAGCAGTGAGAAAAACATCACGGGGTGGTGCGCATTGTATGGGTGTGTGTTACATTAGATTCACTAGTAGGAGTGAGAAAAACATCACGGGGTGGTGCGGATTGTATGGGTGTGTGTTACATTACATTCACTAGTAGGAGTGAGAAAACATCACGGGGTGGTGCGGATTGTATGGGTGTGTGTTACATTACATTCACTAGTAGCAGTGAGAAAAACATCACGGGGTGGTGCGCATTGTATGGGTGTGTGTTACATTACATTCACTAGTAGCAGTGAGAAAAACATCACAGGGTGGTGCGCGTTGTATGGGTGTGTGTTACATTAGATTCACTAGTAGCAGTGAGAAAAACATCACGGGGTGGTGCGCATTGTATGGGTGTGTGTTACATTAGATTCACTAGTAGGAGTGAGAAAAACATCATGGGGTGGTGCGCATTGTATGGGTGTGTGTTACATTACATTCACTAGTAGCAGTGAGAAAAACATCACGGGGTGGTACGCATTGTATGGGTGTGTGTTACATTAGATTCACTAGTAGCAGTGAGAAAAACATCACGGGGTGGTGCGCATTGTATGGGTGTGTGTTACATTAGATTCACTAGTAGGAGTGAGAAAAACATCACGGGGTGGTGCGGATTGTATGGGTGTGTGTTACATTACATTCACTAGTAGGAGTGAGAAAACATCACGGGGTGGTGCGGATTGTATGGGTGTGTGTTACATTACATTCACTAGTAGCAGTGAGAAAAACATCACGGGGTGGTGCGCATTGTATGGGTGTGTGTTACATTACATTCACTAGTAGCAGTGAGAAAAACATCACAGGGTGGTGCGCGTTGTATGGGTGTGTGTTACATTAGATTCACTAGTAGCAGTGAGAAAAACATCACGGGGTGGTGCGCATTGTATGGGTGTGTGTTACATTAGATTCACTAGTAGGAGTGAGAAAAACATCACGGGGTGGTGCGGATTGTATGGGTGTGTGTTACATTACATTCACTAGTAGGAGTGAGAAAACATCACGGGGTGGTGCGGATTGTATGGGTGTGTGTTACATTACATTCACTAGTAGCAGTGAGAAAAACATCACGGGGTGGTGCGCATTGTATGGGTGTGTGTTACATTACATTCACTAGTAGCAGTGAGAAAAACATCACAGGGTGGTGCGCGTTGTATGGGTGTGTGTTACATTAGATTCACTAGTAGCAGTGAGAAAAACATCACGGGGTGGTGCGCATTGTATGGGTGTGTGTTACATTAGATTCACTAGTAGGAGTGAGAAAAACATCACGGGGTGGTGCGGATTGCATGGGTGTGTGTTACATTACATTCACTAGTAGGAGTGAGAAAACATCACGGGGTGGTGCGGATTGTATGGGTGTGTGTTACATTACATTCACTAGTAGCAGTGAGAAAAACATCACGGGGTGGTGCGCATTGTATGGGTGTGTGTTACATTACATTCACTAGTAGCAGTGAGAAAAACATCACAGGGTGGTGCGCGTTGTATGGGTGTGTGTTACATTAGATTCACTAGTAGCAGTGAGAAAAACATCACGGGGTGGTGCGCATTGTATGGGTGTGTGTTACATTAGATTCACTAGTAGGAGTGAGAAAAACATCATGGGGTGGTGCGCATTGTATGGGTGTGTGTTACATTACATTCACTAGTAGCAGTGAGAAAAACATCACGGGGTGGTACGCATTGTATGGGTGTGTGTTACATTAGATTCACTAGTAGCAGTGAGAAAAACATCACGGGGTGGTGCGCATTGTATGGGTGTGTGTTACATTAGATTCACTAGTAGGAGTGAGAAAAACATCACGGGGTGGTGCGGATTGTATGGGTGTGTGTTACATTACATTCACTAGTAGGAGTGAGAAAACATCACGGGGTGGTGCGGATTGTATGGGTGTGTGTTACATTACATTCACTAGTAGCAGTGAGAAAAACATCACGGTGTGGTGCGCATTGTATGGGTGTGTGTTACATTACATTCACTAGTAGCAGTGAGAAAAACATCACAGGGTGGTGCGCGTTGTATGGGTGTGTGTTACATTAGATTCACTAGTAGCAGTGAGAAAAACATCACGGGGTGGTGCGCATTGTATGGGTGTGTGTTACATTAGATTCACTAGTAGGAGTGAGAAAAACATCATGGGGTGGTGCGCATTGTATGGGTGTGTGTTACATTACATTCACTAGTAGCAGTGAGAAAAACATCACGGGGTGGTACGCATTGTATGGGTGTGTGTTACATTAGATTCACTAGTAGCAGTGAGAAAAACATCACGGGGTGGTGCGCATTGTATGGGTGTGTGTTACATTAGATTCACTAGTAGGAGTGAGAAAAACATCACGGGGTGGTGCGGATTGTATGGGTGTGTGTTACATTACATTCACTAGTAGGAGTGAGAAAACATCACGGGGTGGTGCGGATTGTATGGGTGTGTGTTACATTACATTCACTAGTAGCAGTGAGAAAAACATCACGCGGTGGTGCGCATTGTATGGGTGTGTGTTACATTACATTCACTAGTAGCAGTGAGAAAAACATCACAGGGTGGTGCGCGTTGTATGGGTGTGTGTTACATTAGATTCACTAGTAGCAGTGAGAAAAACATCACGGGGTGGTGCGCATTGTATGGGTGTGTGTTACATTAGATTCACTAGTAGGAGTGAGAAAAACATCATGGGGTGGTGCGCATTGTATGGGTGTGTGTTACATTACATTCACTAGTAGCAGTGAGAAAAACATCACGGGGTGGTACGCATTGTATGGGTGTGTGTTACATTAGATTCACTAGTAGCAGTGAGAAAAACATCACGGGGTGGTGCGCATTGTATGGGTGTGTGCTACATTAGATTCACTAGTAGGAGTGAGAAAAACATCACGGGGAGTTGCGCATTGTATGGGTGTGTGTCACATTAGATTCACAAGTAGGAGTGAGAAAAACATCACGGGGTGGTGCGCATTGTATGGGTGTGTGTCACATTAGATTCACTAGTAGGAGTGAGAAAAACATCACGGGGTGGTGCGCATTGTATGTGTGTGTGTCTCATTAGATTCCCTAGTAGAGGTGAGAAAAACATCACGGGGTGGTGCGCATTGTATGGGTGTGTGTCACATTAGATTCACCAGTAGGAGTGAGAAAAACATCACGGGGTGGTGCGCCTTGTATGGGTGTGTGTTACAATAGATTCACTAGTAGGAGGGAGAAAAACATCATGGGGTGGTGTGCATTGTATGGGTGTGTGTTACATTAGATTCACTAGTAGCAGTGAGAAAAACATCACGGGGTGGTGCGCATTGTATGGGTGTGTGTTACATTAGATTCACTAGTAGCAGTGAGAAAAACATCACGGGGTGGTGCGCATTGTATGGGTGTGTGTCACGTTAGATTCACTAGTAGGAATGAGAAAAACATCACGGGGTGGTGCGCATTGTATGGGTGTGTGTCACATTAGATTCACTAGTAGGAGTGAGAAAAACATCACGGGGTGGTGCGCATTGTATGGGTGTGTGTCACATTAGATTCACTAGTAGGAGTGAGAAAAACATCACGGGGTGGTGCGCATTGTATGTGTGTGTGTCTCATTAGATTCCCTAGTAGGAGTGAGAAAAACATCACGGGGTGGTGCGCATTGTATGGGTGTGTGTTACATTACATTCACTAGTAGCAGTGAGAAAAACATCACGGGGTGGTGCGCATTGTATGGGTGTGTGTTACATTACAATCACTAGTAGCAGTGAGAAAAACATCACGGGGTGGTGTGCATTGTATGGGTGTGTGTTACATTACATTCACTAGTAGCAGTGAGAAAAACATCACGGGGTGGTGCCTATTGTATGGGTGTGTGTTACATTACATTCACTAGTAGGAGTGAGAAAAACATCACGGGGTGGTGCGCCTTGTATGGGTGTGTGTTACATTACATTCACTAGTAGGAGTGAGAAAAACATCACGGGGTGGTGCGCCTTGTATGGGTGTGTGTTACATTAGATTCACTAGTAGGAGTGAGAAAAACATCACGGGGTGGTGCGCCTTGTATGGGTGTGTGTTACATTAGGTTCACTAGTAGGAGTGAGAAAAACATCACGGGGTGGTGCGCATTGTATGGGTGTGTGTTACATTAGATTCAGTAGTAGCAGTGAGAAAAACATCACGGGGTGGTGCGCATTGTTTGGGTGTGTGTTACATTAGATTCACTAGTAGCAGTGAGAAAAACATCACGGGGTGGTGCGCATTGTATGGGTGTGTGTTACATTACATTCACTAGTAGGAGTGAGAAAAACATCACGGGGTGGAGCGCATTGTATGGGTGTGTGTTACATTACATTCACTAGTAGGAGTGAGAAAAACATCACGGGGTGGTGCGCATTGTATGGGTGTGTGTTACATTACATTCACTAGTAGGAGTGAGAAAAACATCACGGGGTGGTGCGCATTGTATGGGTGTGTGTTACATTAGATTCACTAGTAGGAGTGAGAAAAACATCACGGGGTGGTGCGGATTGTATGGGTGTGTGTTACATTACATTCACTAGTAGGAGTGAGAAAACATCACGGGGTGGTGCGCATTGTATGGGTGTGTATTACATTAGATTCACTAGTAGGAGTGAGAAAAACATCACGGGGTGGTGCGGATTGTATGGGTGTGTGTTACATTACATTCACTAGTAGGAGTGAGAAAACATCACGGGGTGGTGCGGATTGTATGGGTGTGTGTTACATTACATTCACTAGTAGCAGTGAGAAAAACATCACGGGGTGGTGCGCATTGTATGGGTGTGTGTTACATTACATTCACTAGTAGCAGTGAGAAAAACATCACAGGGTGGTGCGCGTTGTATGGGTGTGTGTTACATTAGATTCACTAGTAGCAGTGAGAAAAACATCACGGGGTGGTGCGCATTGTATGGGTGTGTGTTACATTAGATTCACTAGTAGGAGTGAGAAAAACATCATGGGGTGGTGCGCATTGTATGGGTGTGTGTTACATTACATTCACTAGTAGCAGTGAGAAAAACATCACGGGGTGGTACGCATTGTATGGGTGTGTGTTACATTAGATTCACTAGTAGCAGTGAGAAAAACATCACGGGGTGGTGCGCATTGTATGGGTGTGTGTTACATTAGATTCACTAGTAGGAGTGAGAAAAACATCACGGGGTGGTGCGGATTGTATGGGTGTGTGTTACATTACATTCACTAGTAGGAGTGAGAAAACATCACGGGGTGGTGCGGATTGTATGGGTGTGTGTTACATTACATTCACTAGTAGCAGTGAGAAAAACATCATGGGGTGGTGCGCATTGTATGGGTGTGTGTTACATTACATTCACTAGTAGCAGTGAGAAAAACATCACAGGGTGGTGCGCGTTGTATGGGTGTGTGTTACATTAGATTCACTAGTAGCAGTGAGAAAAACATCACGGGGTGGTGCGCATTGTATGGGTGTGTGTTACATTAGATTCACTAGTAGGAGTGAGAAAAACATCATGGGGTGGTGCGCATTGTATGGGTGTGTGTTACATTACATTCACTAGTAGCAGTGAGAAAAACATCACGGGGTGGTACGCATTGTATGGGTGTGTGTTACATTAGATTCACTAGTAGCAGTGAGAAAAACATCACGGGGTGGTGCGCATTGTATGGGTGTGTGTTACATTAGATTCACTAGTAGGAGTGAGAAAAACATCACGGGGTGGTGCGGATTGTATGGGTGTGTGTTACATTACATTCACTAGTAGGAGTGAGAAAACATCACGGGGTGGTGCGGATTGTATGGGTGTGTGTTACATTACATTCACTAGTAGCAGTGAGAAAAACATCACGGGGTGGTGCGCATTGTATGGGTGTGTGTTACATTACATTCACTAGTAGCAGTGAGAAAAACATCACAGGGTGGTGCGCGTTGTATGGGTGTGTGTTACATTAGATTCACTAGTAGCAGTGAGAAAAACATCACGGGGTGGTGCGCATTGTATGGGTGTGTGTTACATTAGATTCACTAGTAGGAGTGAGAAAAACATCACGGGGTGGTGCGGATTGTATGGGTGTGTGTTACATTACATTCACTAGTAGGAGTGAGAAAACATCACGGGGTGGTGCGGATTGTATGGGTGTGTGTTACATTACATTCACTAGTAGCAGTGAGAAAAACATCACGGGGTTATGCGCATTGTATGGGTGTGTGTTACATTACATTCACTAGTAGAAGTGAGAAAAACATCACAGGGTGGTGCGCGTTGTATGGGTGTGTGTTACATTAGATTCACTAGTAGCAGTGAGAAAAACATCACGGGGCGGTGCGCATTGTATGGGTGTGTGTTACATTAGATTCACTAGTAGGAGTGAGAAAAACATCATGGGGTGGTGCGCATTGTATGGGTGTGTGTTACATTACATTCACTAGTAGCAGTGAGAAAAACATCACGGGGTGGTACGCATTGTATGGGTGTGTGTTACATTAGATTCACTAGTAGCAGTGAGAAAAACATCACGGGGTGGTGCGCATTGTATGGGTGTGTGTTACATTAGATTCACTAGTAGGAGTGAGAAAAACATCACGGGGTGGTGCGGATTGTATGGGTGTGTGTTACATTACATTCACTAGTAGGAGTGAGAAAACATCACGGGGTGGTGCGGATTGTATGGGTGTGTGTTACATTACATTCACTAGTAGCAGTGAGAAAAACATCACGGGGTGGTGCGCATTGTATGGGTGTGTGTTACATTACATTCACTAGTAGCAGTGAGAAAAACATCACAGGGTGGTGCGCGTTGTATGGGTGTGTGTTACATTAGATTCACTAGTAGCAGTGAGAAAAACATCACGGGGTGGTGCGCATTGTATGGGTGTGTGTTACATTAGATTCACTAGTAGGAGTGAGAAAAACATCATGGGGTGGTGCGCATTGTATGGGTGTGTGTTACATTACATTCACTAGTAGCAGTGAGAAAAACATCACGGGGTGGTACGCATTGTATGGGTGTGTGTTACATTAGATTCACTAGTAGCAGTGAGAAAAACATCACGGGGTGGTGCGCATTGTATGGGTGTGTGTTACATTAGATTCACTAGTAGGAGTGAAAAAAACATCACGGGGTGGTGCGGATTGTATGGGTGTGTGTTACATTACATTCACTAGTAGGAGTGAGAAAACATCACGGGGTGGTGCGGATTGTATGGGTGTGTGTTACATTACATTCACTAGTAGCAGTGAGAAAAACATCACGGGGTGGTGCGCATTGTATGGGTGTGTGTTACATTACATTCACTAGTAGCAGTGAGAAAAACATCACGGGGTGGTGCGCATTGTATGGGTGTGTGTTACATTACATTCACTAGTAGCAGTGAGAAAAACATCACAGGGTGGTGCGCGTTGTATGGGTGTGTGTTACATTAGATTCACTAGTAGCAGTGAGAAAAACATCACGGGGTGGTGCGCATTGTATGGGTGTGTGTTACATTAGATTCACTAGTAGGAGTGAGAAAAACATCACGGGGTGGTGCGGATTGTATGGGTGTGTGTTACATTACATTCACTAGTAGGAGTGAGAAAACATCACGGGGTGGTGCGGATTGTATGGGTGTGTGTTACATTACATTCACTAGTAGCAGTGAGAAAAACATCACGGGGTGGTGCGCATTGTATGGGTGTGTGTTACATTACATTCACTAGTAGCAGTGAGAAAAACATCACAGGGTGGTGCGCGTTGTATGGGTGTGTGTTACATTAGATTCACTAGTAGCAGTGAGAAAAACATCACGGGGTGGTGCGCATTGTATGGGTGTGTGTTACATTAGATTCACTAGTAGGAGTGAGAAAAACATCATGGGGTGGTGCGCATTGTATGGGTGTGTGTTACATTACATTCACTAGTAGCAGTGAGAAAAACATCACGGGGTGGTACGCATTGTATGGGTGTGTGTTACATTAGATTCACTAGTAGCAGTGAGAAAAACATCACGGGGTGGTGCGCATTGTATGGGTGTGTGTTACATTAGATTCACTAGTAGGAGTGAGAAAAACATCACGGGGTGGTGCGGATTGTATGGGTGTGTGTTACATTACATTCACTAGTAGGAGTGAGAAAACATCACGGGGTGGTGCGGATTGTATGGGTGTGTGTTACATTACATTCACTAGTAGCAGTGAGAAAAACATCACGGTGTGGTGCGCATTGTATGGGTGTGTGTTACATTACATTCACTAGTAGCAGTGAGAAAAACATCACAGGGTGGTGCGCGTTGTATGGGTGTGTGTTACATTAGATTCACTAGTAGCAGTGAGAAAAACATCACGGGGTGGTGCGCATTGTATGGGTGTGTGTTACATTAGATTCACTAGTAGGAGTGAGAAAAACATCATGGGGTGGTGCGCATTGTATGGGTGTGTGTTACATTACATTCACTAGTAGCAGTGAGAAAAACATCACGGGGTGGTACGCATTGTATGGGTGTGTGTTACATTAGATTCACTAGTAGCAGTGAGAAAAACATCACGGGGTGGTGCGCATTGTATGGGTGTGTGTTACATTAGATTCACTAGTAGGAGTGAGAAAAACATCACGGGGTGGTGCGGATTGTATGGGTGTGTGTTACATTACATTCACTAGTAGGAGTGAGAAAACATCACGGGGTGGTGCGGATTGTATGGGTGTGTGTTACATTACATTCACTAGTAGCAGTGAGAAAAACATCACGCGGTGGTGCGCATTGTATGGGTGTGTGTTACATTACATTCACTAGTAGCAGTGAGAAAAACATCACAGGGTGGTGCGCGTTGTATGGGTGTGTGTTACATTAGATTCACTAGTAGCAGTGAGAAAAACATCACGGGGTGGTGCGCATTGTATGGGTGTGTGTTACATTAGATTCACTAGTAGGAGTGAGAAAAACATCATGGGGTGGTGCGCATTGTATGGGTGTGTGTTACATTACATTCACTAGTAGCAGTGAGAAAAACATCACGGGGTGGTACGCATTGTATGGGTGTGTGTTACATTAGATTCACTAGTAGCAGTGAGAAAAACATCACGGGGTGGTGCGCATTGTATGGGTGTGTGCTACATTAGATTCACTAGTAGGAGTGAGAAAAACATCACGGGGAGTTGCGCATTGTATGGGTGTGTGTCACATTAGATTCACTAGTAGGAGTGAGAAAAACATCACGGGGTGGTGCGCATTGTATGGGTGTGTGTCACATTAGATTCACTAGTAGGAGTGAGAAAAACATCACGGGGTGGTGCGCATTGTATGTGTGTGTGTCTCATTAGATTCCCTAGTAGGAGTGAGAAAAACATCACGGGGTGGTGCGCATTGTATGGGTGTGTGTTACATTACATTCACTAGTAGCAGTGAGAAAAACATCACGGGGTGGTGCGCATTGTATGGGTGTGTGTTACATTACAATCACTAGTAGCAGTGAGAAAAACATCACGGGGTGGTGTGCATTGTATGGGTGTGTGTTACATTGCATTCACTAGTAGCAGTGAGAAAAACATCACGGGGTGGTGCCTATTGTATGGGTGTGTGTTACATTACATTCACTAGTAGGAGTGAGAAAAACATCACGGGGTGGTGCGCCTTGTATGGGTGTGTGTTACATTACATTCACTAGTAGGAGTGAGAAAAACATCACGGGGTGGTGCGCCTTGTATGGGTGTGTGTTACATTAGATTCACTAGTAGGAGTGAGAAAAACATCACGGGGTGGTGCGCCTTGTATGGGTGTGTGTTACATTAGGTTCACTAGTAGGAGTGAGAAAAACATCACGGGGTGGTGCGCATTGTATGGGTGTGTGTTACATTAGATTCAGTAGTAGCAGTGAGAAAAACATCACGGGGTGGTGCGCATTGTTTGGGTGTGTGTTACATTAGATTCACTAGTAGCAGTGAGAAAAACATCACGGGGTGGTGCGCATTGTATGGGTGTGTGTTACATTACATTCACTAGTAGGAGTGAGAAAAACATCACGGGGTGGAGCGCATTGTATGGGTGTGTGTTACATTACATTCACTAGTAGGAGTGAGAAAAACATCACGGGGTGGTGCGCATTGTATGGGTGTGTGTTACATTACATTCACTAGTAGGAGTGAGAAAAACATCACGGGGTGGTGCGCATTGTATGGGTGTGTGTTACATTAGATTCACTAGTAGGAGTGAGAAAAACATCACGGGGTGGTGCGGATTGTATGGGTGTGTGTTACATTAGATTCACTAGTAGGAGTGAGAAAAACATCATGGGGTGGAGCGCATTGTATGGGTGTGTGTTACATTACATTCACTAGTAGGAGTGAGAAAAACATCACGGGGTGGTGCGCATTGTATGGGTGTGTGTTACATTACATTCACTAGTAGCAGTGAGAAAAACATCACAGGGTGGTGCGCGTTGTATGGGTGTGTGTTACATTAGATTCACTAGTAGCAGTGAGAAAAACATCACGGGGTGGTGCGCATTGTATGGGTGTGTGTTACATTAGATTCACTAGTAGGAGTGAGAAAAACATCATGGGGTGGTGCGCATTGTATGGGTGTGTGTTACATTACATTCACTAGTAGCAGTGAGAAAAACATCACGGGGTGGTACGCATTGTATGGGTGTGTGTTACATTAGATTCACTAGTAGCAGTGAGAAAAACATCACGGGGTGGTGCGCATTGTATGGGTGTGTGCTACATTAGATTCACTAGTAGGAGTGAGAAAAACATCACGGGGAGTTGCGCATTGTATGGGTGTGTGTCACATTAGATTCACTAGTAGGAGTGAGAAAAACATCACGGGGTGGTGCGCATTGTATGGGTGTGTGTCACATTAGATTCACTAGTAGGAGTGAGAAAAACATCACGGGGTGGTGCGCATTGTATGTGTGTGTGTCTCATTAGATTCCCTAGTAGGAGTGAGAAAAACATCACGGGGTGGTGCGCATTGTATGGGTGTGTGTTACATTACATTCACTAGTAGCAGTGAGAAAAACATCACGGGGTGGTGCGCATTGTATGGGTGTGTGTTACATTACAATCACTAGTAGCAGTGAGAAAAACATCACGGGGTGGTGTGCATTGTATGGGTGTGTGTTACATTACATTCACTAGTAGCAGTGAGAAAAACATCACGGGGTGGTGCCTATTGTATGGGTGTGTGTTACATTACATTCACTAGTAGGAGTGAGAAAAACATCACGGGGTGGTGCGCCTTGTATGGGTGTGTGTTACATTACATTCACTAGTAGGAGTGAGAAAAACATCACGGGGTGCTGCGCCTTGTATGGGTGTGTGTTACATTAGATTCACTAGTAGGAGTGAGAAAAACATCACGGGGTGGTGCGCCTTGTATGGGTGTGTGTTACATTAGGTTCACTAGTAGGAGTGAGAAAAACATCACGGGGTGGTGCGCATTGTTTGGGTGTGTGTTACATTAGATTCACTAGTAGCAGTGAGAAAAACATCACGGGGTGGTGCGCATTGTATGGGTGTGTGTTACATTACATTCACTAGTAGGAGTGAGAAAAACATCACGGGGTGGAGCGCATTGTATGGGTGTGTGTTACATTACATTCACTAGTAGGAGTGAGAAAAACATCACGGGGTGTTGCGCCTTGTATGGGTGTGTGTTACATTACATTCACTAGTAGGAGTGAGAAAAACATCACGGGGTGGTGCGCCTTGTATGGGTGTGTGTTACATTAGATTCACTAGTAGGAGTGAGAAAAACATCACGGGGTGGTGCGCCTTGTATGGGTGTGTGTTACATTAGATTCAGTAGTAGCAGTGAGAAAAACATCACGGGGTGGTGCGCATTGTTTGGGTGTGTGTTACATTAGATTCACTAGTAGCAGTGAGAAAAACATCACGGGGTGGTGCGCATTGTATGGGTGTGTGTTACATTACATTCACTAGTAGGAGTGAGAAAAACATCACGGGGTGGAGCGCATTGTATGGGTGTGTGTTACATTACATTCACTAGTAGGAGTGAGAAAAACATCACGGGGTGGTGCGCATTGTATGGGTGTGTGTTACATTACATTCACTAGTAGGAGTGAGAAAAACATCACGGGGTGGTGCGCATTGTATGGGTGTGTGTTACATTAGATTCACTAGTAGGAGTGAGAAAAACATCACGGGGTGGTGCGGATTGTATGGGTGTGTGTTACATTACATTCACTAGTAGGAGTGAGAAAACATCACGGGGTGGTGCGCATTGTATGGGTGTGTGTTACATTAGATTCACTAGTAGGAGTGAGAAAAACATCACGGGGAGGTGCGGATTGTATGGGTGTGTGTTACATTACATTCACTAGTAGGAGTGAGAAAACATCACGGGGTGGTGCGGATTGTATGGGTGTGTGTTACATTACATTCACTAGTAGCAGTGAGAAAAACATCACGGGGTGGTGCGCATTGTATGGGTGTGTGTTACATTACATTCACTAGTAGCAGTGAGAAAAGCATCACAGGGTGGTGCGCGTTGTATGGGTGTGTGTTACATTAGATTCACTAGTAGCAGTGAGAAAAACATCACGGGGTGGTACGCATTGTATGGGTGTGTGTTACATTAGATTCACTAGTAGGAGTGAGAAAAACATCATGGGGTGGTGCGCATTGTATGGGTGTGTGTTACATTACATTCACTAGTAGCAGTGAGAAAAACATCACGGGGTGGTACGCATTGTATGGGTGTGTGTTACATTAGATTCACTAGTAGCAGTGAGAAAAACATCACGGGGTGGTGCGCATTGTATGGGTGTGTGTTACATTAGATTCACTAGTAGGAGTGAGAAAAACATCACGGGGTGGTGCGGATTGTATGGGTGTGTGTTACATTACATTCACTAGTAGGAGTGAGAAAACATCACGGGGTGGTGCGGATTGTATGGGTGTGTGTTACATTACATTCACTAGTAGCAGTGAGAAAAACATCACGGGGTGGTGCGCATTGTATGGGTGTGTGTTACATTACATTCACTAGTAGCAGTGAGAAAAACATCACAGGGTGGTGCGCGTTGTATGGGTGTGTGTTACATTAGATTCACTAGTAGCAGTGAGAAAAACATCACGGGGTGGTGCGCATTGTATGGGTGTGTGTTACATTAGATTCACTAGTAGGAGTGAGAAAAACATCATGGGGTGGTGCGCATTGTATGGGTGTGTGTTACATTACATTCACTAGTAGCAGTGAGAAAAACATCACGGGGTGGTACGCATTGTATGGGTGTGTGTTACATTAGATTCACTAGTAGCAGTGAGAAAAACATCACGGGGTGGTGCGCATTGTATGGGTGTGTGTTACATTAGATTCACTAGTAGGAGTGAGAAAAACATCACGTGGTGGTGCGGATTGTATGGGTGTGTGTTACATTACATTCACTAGTAGGAGTGAGAAAACATCACGGGGTGGTGCGGATTGTATGGGTGTGTGTTACATTACATTCACTAGTAGCAGTGAGAAAAACATCACGGGGTGGTGCGCATTGTATGGGTGTGTGTTACATTACATTCACTAGTAGCAGTGAGAAAAACATCACAGGGTGGTGCGCGTTGTATGGCTGTGTGTTACATTAGATTCACTAGTAGCAGTGAGAAAAACATCACGGGGTGGTGCGCATTGTATGGGTGTGTGTTACATTAGATTCACTAGTAGGAGTGAGAAAAACATCACGGGGTGGTGCGCATTGAATGGGTGTGTGTTACATTACATTCACTAGTAGCAGTGAGAAAAACATCACGGGGTGGTACGCATTGTATGGGTGTGTGTTACATTAGATTCACTAGTAGCAGTGAGAAAAACATCACGGGGTGGTGCGCATTGTATGGGTGTGTGTTACATTAGATTCACTAGTAGGAGTGAGAAAAACATCACGGGGTGGTGCGGATTGTATGGGTGTGTGTTACATTACATTCACTAGTAGGAGTGAGAAAACATCACGGGGTGGTGCGGATTGTATGGGTGTGTGTTACATTACATTCACTAGTAGCAGTGAGAAAAACATCACGGGGTGGTGCGCATTGTATGGGTGTGTGTTACATTACATTCACTAGTAGCAGTGAGAAAAACATCACAGGGTGGTGCGCGTTGTATGGGTGTGTGTTACATTAGATTCACTAGTAGCAGTGAGAAAAACATCACGGGGTGGTGCGCATTGTATGGGTGTGTGTTACATTAGATTCACTAGTAGGAGTGAGAAAAACATCATGGGGTGGTGCGCATTGTATGGGTGTGTGTTACATTACATTCACTAGTAGCAGTGAGAAAAACATCACGGGGTGGTACGCATTGTATGGGTGTGTGTTACATTAGATTCACTAGTAGCAGTGAGAAAAACATCACGGGGTGGTGCGCATTGTATGGGTGTGTGCTACATTAGATTCACTAGTAGGAGTGAGAAAAACATCACGGGGAGTTGCGCATTGTATGGGTGTGTGTCACATTAGATTCACTAGTAGGAGTGAGAAAAACATCACGGGGTGGTGCGCATTGTATGGGTGTGTGTCACATTAGATTCACTAGTAGGAGTGAGAAAAACATCACGGGGTGGTGCGCATTGTATGTGTGTGTGTCTCATTAGATTCCCTAGTAGGAGTGAGAAAAACATCACGGGGTGGTGCGCATTGTATGGGTGTGTGTTACATTACATTCACTAGTAGCAGTGAGAAAAACATCACGGGGTGGTGCGCATTGTATGGGTGTGTGTTACATTACAATCACTAGTAGCAGTGAGAAAAACATCACGGGGTGGTGTGCATTGTATGGGTGTGTGTTACATTACATTCACTAGTAGCAGTGAGAAAAACATCACGGGGTGGTGCCTATTGTATTGGTGTGTGTTACATTACATTCACTAGTAGGAGTGAGAAAAACATCACGGGGTGGTGCGCCTTGTATGGGTGTGTGTTACATTACATTCACTAGTAGGAGTGAGAAAAACATCACGGGGTGGTGCGCCTTGTATGGGTGTGTGTTACATTAGATTCACTAGTAGGAGTGAGAAAAACATCACGGGGTGGTGCGCCTTGTATGGGTGTGTGTTACATTAGGTTCACTAGTAGGAGTGAGAAAAACATCACGGGGTGGTGCGCATTGTATGGGTGTGTGTTACATTAGATTCAGTAGTAGCAGTGAGAAAAACATCACGGGGTGGTGCACATTGTTTGGGTGTGTGTTACATTAGATTCACTAGTAGCAGTGAGAAAAACATCACGGGGTGGTGCGCATTGTATGGGTGTGTGTTACATTACATTCACTAGTAGGAGTGAGAAAAACATCACGGGGTGGAGCGCATTGTATGGGTGTGTGTTACATTACATTCACTAGTAGGAGTGAGAAAAACATCACGGGGTGGTGCGCATTGTATGGGTGTGTGTTACATTACATTCACTAGTAGGAGTGAGAAAAACATCACGGGGTGGTGCGCATTGTATGGGTGTGTGTTACATTAGATTCACTAGTAGGAGTGAGAAAAACATCACGGGGTGGTGCGGATTGTATGGGTGTGTGTTACATTAGATTCACTAGTAGGAGTGAGAAAAACATCATGGGGTGGAGCGCATTGTATGGGTGTGTGTTACATTACATTCACTAGTAGGAGTGAGAAAAACATCACGGGGTGGTGCGCATTGTATGGGTGTGTGTTACATTACATTCACTAGTAGCAGTGAGAAAAACATCACAGTGTGGTGCGCGTTGTATGGGTGTGTGTTACATTAGATTCACTAGTAGCAGTGAGAAAAACATCACGGGGTGGTGCGCATTGTATGGGTGTGTGTTACATTAGATTCACTAGTAGGAGTGAGAAAAACATCATGGGGTGGTGCGCATTGTATGGGTGTGTGTTACATTACATTCACTAGTAGCAGTGAGAAAAACATCACGGGGTGGTACGCATTGTATGGGTGTGTGTTACATTAGATTCACTAGTAGCAGTGAGAAAAACATCACGGGGTGGTGCGCATTGTATGGGTGTGTGCTACATTAGATTCACTAGTAGGAGTGAGAAAAACATCACGGGGAGTTGCGCATTGTATGGGTGTGTGTCACATTAGATTCACTAGTAGGAGTGAGAAAAACATCACGGGGTGGTGCGCATTGTATGGGTGTGTGTCACATTAGATTCACTAGTAGGAGTGAGAAAAACATCACGGGGTGGTGCGCATTGTATGTGTGTGTGTCTCATTAGATTCCCTAGTAGGAGTGAGAAAAACATCACGGGGTGGTGCGCATTGTATGGGTGTGTGTTACATTACATTCACTAGTAGCAGTGAGAAAAACATCACGGGGTGGTGCGCATTGTATGGGTGTGTGTTACATTACAATCACTAGTAGCAGTGAGAAAAACATCACGGGGTGGTGTGCATTGTATGGGTGTGTGTTACATTACATTCACTAGTAGCAGTGAGAAAAACATCACGGGGTGGTGCCTATTGTATGGGTGTGTGTTACATTAGATTCACTAGTAGGAGTGAGAAAAACATCACGGGGTGGTGCGCCTTCTATGGGTGTGTGTTACATTACATTCACTAGTAGGAGTGAGAAAAACATCACGGGGTGGTGCGCCTTGTATGGGTGTGTGTTACATTAGATTCACTAGTAGGAGTGAGAAAAACATCACGGGGTGGTGCGCCTTGTATGGGTGTGTGTTACATTAGGTTGACTAGTAGGAGTGAGAAAAACATCACGGGGTGGTGCGCATTGTATGGGTGTGTGTTACATTAGATTCAGTAGTAGCAGTGAGAAAAACATCACGGGGTGGTGCGCATTGTTTGGGTGTGTGTTACATTAGATTCACTAGTAGCAGTGAGAAAAACATCACGGGGTGGTGCGCATTGTATGGGTGTGTGTTACATTACATTCACTAGTAGGAGTGAGAAAAACATCACGGGGTGGAGCGCATTGTATGGGTGTGTGTTACATTACATTCACTAGTAGGAGTGAGAAAAACATCACGGGGTGGTGCGCATTGTATGGGTGTGTGTTACATTACATTCACTAGTAGGAGTGAGAAAAACATCACGGGGTGGTGCGCATTGTATGGGTGTGTGTTACATTAGATTCACTAGTAGGAGTGAGAAAAACATCACGGGGTGGTGCGGATTGTATGGGTGTGTGTTACATTACATTCACTAGTAGGAGTGAGAAAACATCACGGGGTGGTGCGGATTGTATGGGTGTGTGTTACATTACATTCACTAGTAGCAGTGAGAAAAACATCACGGGGTGGTGCGCATTGTATGGGTGTGTGTTACATTACATTCACTAGTAGGAGTGAGAAAAACATCACGGGGTGGTGCGCATTGTATGGGTGTGTGTTACATTAGATTCACTAGTAGGAGTGAGAAAAACATCACGGGGTGGTGCGGATTGTATGGGTGTGTGTTACATTACATTCACTAGTAGGAGTGAGAAAACATCACGGGGTGGTGCGCATTGTATGGGTGTGTGTTACATTAGATTCACTAGTAGGAGTGAGAAAAACATCACGGGGTGGTGCGCATTGTATGGGTGTGTGTTACATTACATTCACTAGTAGGAGTGAGAAAACATCACGGGGTGGTGCGGATTGTATGGGTGTGTGTTACATTACATTCACTAGTAGCAGTGAGAAAAACATCACGGGGTGGTGCGCATTGTATGGGTGTGTGTTACATTACATTCACTAGTAGGAGTGAGAAAAACATCACGGGGTGGAGCGCATTGTATGGGTGTGTGTTACATTACATTCACTAGTAGGAGTGAGAAAAACATCACGGGGTGGTGCGCATTGTATGGGTGTGTGTTACATTACATTCAGTAGTAGGAGTGAGAAAAACATCACGGGGTGGTGCGCATTGTATGGGTGTGTGTTACATTAGATTCACTAGTAGGAGTGAGAAAAACATCACGGGGTGGTGCGGATTGTATGGGTGTGTGTTACATTACATTCACTAGTAGGAGTGAGAAAACATCACGGGGTGGTGCGCATTGTATGGGTGTGTGTTACATTAGATTCACTAGTAGGAGTGAGAAAAACATCACGGGGTGGTGCGGATTGTATGGGTGTGTGTTACATTACATTCACTAGTAGGAGTGAGAAAACATCACGGGGTGGTGCGGATTGTATGGGTGTGTGTTACATTACATTCACTAGTAGCAGTGAGAAAAACATCACGGGGTGGTGCGCATTGTATGGGTGTGTGTTACATTACATTCACTAGTAGCAGTGAGAAAAACATCACAGGGTGGTGCGCGTTGTATGGGTGTGTGTTACATTAGATTCACTAGTAGCAGTGAGAAAAACATCACGGGGTGGTGCGCATTGTATGGGTGTGTGTTACATTAGATTCACTAGTAGGAGTGAGAAAAACATCATGGGGTGGTGCGCATTGTATGGGTGTGTGTTACATTACATTCACTAGTAGCAGTGAGAAAAACATCACGGGGTGGTACGCATTGTATGGGTGTGTGTTACATTAGATTCACTAGTAGCAGTGAGAAAAACATCACGGGGTGGTGCGGATTGTATGGGTGTGTGCTACATTAGATTCACTAGTAGGAGTGAGAAAAACATCACGGGGAGTTGCGCATTGTATGGGTGTGTGTCACATTAGATTCACTAGTAGGAGTGAGAAAAACATCACGGGGTGGTGCGCATTGTATGGGTGTGTGTCACATTAGATTCACTAGTAGGAGTGAGAAAAACATCACGGGGTGGTGCGCATTGTATGTGTGTGTGTCTCATTAGATTCCCTAGTAGGAGTGAGAAAAACATCACGGGGTGGTGCGCATTGTATGGGTGTGTGTTACATTACATTCACTAGTAGCAGTGAGAAAAACATCACGGGGTGGTGCGCATTGTATGGGTGTGTGTTACATTACATTCACTAGTAGCAGTGAGAAAAACATCACGGGGTGGTGCGCATTGTATGGGTGTGTGTTACATTACAATCACTAGTAGCAGTGAGAAAAACATCACGGGGTGGTGCGCATTGTATGGGTGTGTGTTACATTACATTCACTAGTAGCAGTGAGAAAAACATCACGGGGTGGTGCCTATTGTATGGGTGTGTGTTACATTAGATTCACTAGTAGCAGTGAGAAAAACATCACGGGGTGGTGCGCATTGTATGGGTGTGTGTTACATTACATTCACTAGTAGCAGTGAGAAAAACATCACGGGGTGGTGCGCATTGTATGGGTGTGTGTTACATTACATTCACTAGTAGCAGGGAGAAAAACATCACGGGGTGGTGCGCATTGTATGGGTGTGTGTTACATTAGATTCACTAGTAGCAGTGAGAAAAACATCAAGGGGTGGTGCGCATTGTATGGGTGTGTGTTACATTACATTCACTAGTAGCAGTGAGAAAAACATCACGGGGTGGTGCGCATTGTATGGGTGTGTGTTACATTAGATTCACTAGTAGCAGTGAGAAAAACATCACGGGGTGGTGCGCATTGTATGGGTGTGTGCTACATTAGATTCAGTAGTAGGAGTGAGAAAAACATCACGGGGAGTTGCGCATTGTATGGGTGTGTGTCACATTAGATTCACAAGTAGGAGTGAGAAAAACATCACGGGGTGGTGCGCATTGTATGGGTGTGTGTCACATTAGATTCACTAGTAGGAGTGAGAAAAACATCACGGGGTGGTGCGCATTGTATGTGTGTGTGTCTCATTAGATTCCCTAGTAGAGGTGAGAAAAACATCACGGGGTGGTGCGCATTGTATGGGTGTGTGTCACATTAGATTCACCAGTAGGAGTGAGAAAAACATCACGGGGTGGTGCGCCTTGTATGGGTGTGTGTTACAATAGATTCACTAGTAGGAGGGAGAAAAACATCACGGGGTGGTGTGCATTGTATGGGTGTGTGTTACATTAGATTCACTAGTAGCAGTGAGAAAAACATCACGGGGTGGTGCGCATTGTATGGGTGTGTGTTACATTAGATTCACTAGTAGCAGTGAGAAAAACATCACGGGGTGGTGCGCATTGTATGGGTGTGTGTCACATTAGATTCACTAGTAGGAATGAGAAAAACATCACGGGGTGGTGCGCATTGTATGGGTGTGTGTCACATTAGATTCACTAGTAGGAGTGAGAAAAACATCACGGGGTGGTGCGCATTGTATGGGTGTGTGTCACATTAGATTCACTAGTAGGAGTGAGAAAAACATCACGGGGTGGTGCGCATTGTATGTGTGTGTGTCTCATTAGATTCCCTAGTAGGAGTGAGAAAAACATCACGGGGTGGTGCGCATTGTATGGGTGTGTGTTACATTACATTCACTAGTAGCAGTGAGAAAAACATCACGGGGTGGTGCGCATTGTATGGGTGTGTGTTACATTACAATCACTAGTAGCAGTGAGAAAAACATCACGGGGTGGTGTGCATTGTATGGGTGTGTGTTACATTACATTCACTAGTAGCAGTGAGAAAAACATCACGGGGTGGTGCCTATTGTATGGGTGTGTGTTACATTACATTCACTAGTAGGAGTGAGAAAAACATCACGGGGTGGTGCGCCTTGTATGGGTGTGTGTTACATTACATTCACTAGTAGGAGTGAGAAAAACATCACGGGGTGGTGCGCCTTGTATGGGTGTGTGTTACATTAGATTCACTAGTAGGAGTGAGAAAAACATCACGGGGTGGTGCGCCTTGTATGGGTGTGTGTTACATTAGGTTCACTAGTAGTGAGAAAAACATCACGGGGTGGTGCGCATTGTATGGGTGTGTGTTACATTAGATTCAGTAGTAGCAGTGAGAAAAACATCACGGGGTGGTGCGCATTGTTTGGGTGTGTGTTACATTAGATTCACTAGTAGCAGTGAGAAAAACATCACGGGGTGGTGCGCATTGTATGGGTGTGTGTTACATTACATTCACTAGTAGGAGTGAGAAAAACATCACGGGGTGGAGCGCATTGTATGGGTGTGTGTTACATTACATTCACTAGTAGGAGTGAGAAAAACATCACGGGGTGGTGCGCATTGTATGGGTGTGTGTTACATTACATTCACTAGTAGGAGTGAGAAAAACATCACGGGGTGGTGCGCATTGTATGGGTGTGTGTTACATTAGATTCACTAGTAGGAGTGAGAAAAACATCACGGGGTGGTGCGGATTGTATGGGTGTGTGTTACATTACATTCACTAGTAGGAGTGAGAAAACATCACGGGGTGGTGCGCATTGTATGGGTGTGTGTTACATTAGATTCACTAGTAGGAGTGAGAAAAACATCACGGGGTGGTGCGCATTGTATGGGTGTGTGTTACATTAGATTCACTAGTAGCAGTGAGAAAAACATCACGGGGTGGTGCGCATTGTATGGGTGTGTGTTACATTACATTCACTAGTAGCAGTGAGAAAAACATCACGGGGTGGTGCGCATTGTATGGGTGTGTGTTACATTACATTCAGTAGTAGGAGTGAGAAAAACATCACGGGGTGGTGCGCATTGTATGGGTGTGTGTTACATTAGATTCACTAGTAGGAGTGAGAAAAACATCACGGGGTGGTGCGGATTGTATGGGTGTGTGTTACATTACATTCACTAGTAGGAGTGAGAAAACATCACGGGGTGGTGCGCATTGTATGGGTGTGTGTTACATTAGATTCACTAGTAGGAGTGAGAAAAACATCACGGGGTGGTGCGGATTGTATGGGTGTGTGTTACATTACATTCACTAGTAGGAGTGAGAAAACATCACGGGGTGGTGCGGATTGTATGGGTGTGTGTTACATTACATTCACTAGTAGCAGTGAGAAAAACATCACGGGGTGGTGCGCATTGTATGGGTGTGTGTTACATTACATTCACTAGTAGCAGTGAGAAAAACATCACAGGGTGGTGCGCGTTGTATGGGTGTGTGTTACATTAGATTCACTAGTAGCAGTGAGAAAAACATCACGGGGTGGTGCGCATTGTATGGGTGTGTGTTACATTAGATTCACTAGTAGGAGTGAGAAAAACATCATGGGGTGGTGCGCATTGTATGGGTGTGTGTTACATTACATTCACTAGTAGCAGTGAGAAAAACATCACGGGGTGGTACGCATTGTATGGGTGTGTGTTACATTAGATTCACTAGTAGCAGTGAGAAAAACATCACGGGGTGGTGCGGATTGTATGGGTGTGTGCTACATTAGATTCACTAGTAGGAGTGAGAAAAACATCACGGGGAGTTGCGCATTGTATGGGTGTGTGTCACATTAGATTCACTAGTAGGAGTGAGAAAAACTTCACGGGGTGGTGCGCATTGTATGGGTGTGTGTCACATTAGATTCACTAGTAGGAGTGAGAAAAACATCACGGGGTGGTGCGCATTGTATGTGTGTGTGTCTCATTAGATTCCCTAGTAGGAGTGAGAAAAACATCACGGGGTGGTGCGCATTGTATGGGTGTGTGTTACATTACATTCACTAGTAGCAGTGAGAAAAACATCACGGGGTGGTGCGCATTGTATGGGTGTGTGTTACATTACATTCACTAGTAGCAGTGAGAAAAACATCACGGGGTGGTGCGCATTGTATGGGTGTGTGTTACATTACAATCACTAGTAGCAGTGAGAAAAACATCACGGGGTGGTGCGCATTGTATGGGTGTGTGTTACATTACATTCACTAGTAGCAGTGAGAAAAACATCACGGGGTGGTGCCTATTGTATGGGTGTGTGTTACATTAGATTCACTAGTAGCAGTGAGAAAAACATCACGGGGTGGTGCGCATTGTATGGGTGTGTGTTACATTACATTCACTAGTAGCAGTGAGAAAAACATCACGGGGTGGTGCGCATTGTATGGGTGTGTGTTACATTACATTCACTAGTAGCAGGGAGAAAAACATCACGGGGTGGTGCGCATTGTATGGGTGTGTGTTACATTAGATTCACTAGTAGCAGTGAGAAAAACATCAAGGGGTGGTGCGCATTGTATGGGTGTGTGTTACATTACATTCACTAGTAGCAGTGAGAAAAACATCACGGGGTGGTGCGCATTGTATGGGTGTGTGTTACATTAGATTCACTAGTAGCAGTGAGAAAAACATCACGGGGTGGTGCGCATTGTATGGGTGTGTGCTACATTAGATTCAGTAGTAGGAGTGAGAAAAACATCACGGGGAGTTGCGCATTGTATGGGTGTGTGTCACATTAGATTCACAAGTAGGAGTGAGAAAAACATCACGGGGTGGTGCGCATTGTATGGGTGTGTGTCACATTAGATTCACTAGTAGGAGTGAGAAAAACATCACGGGGTGGTGCGCATTGTATGTGTGTGTGTCTCATTAGATTCCCTAGTAGAGGTGAGAAAAACATCACGGGGTGGTGCGCATTGTATGGGTGTGTGTCACATTAGATTCACCAGTAGGAGTGAGAAAAACATCACGGGGTGGTGCGCCTTGTATGGGTGTGTGTTACAATAGATTCACTAGTAGGAGGGAGAAAAACATCACGGGGTGGTGTGCATTGTATGGGTGTGTGTTACATTAGATTCACTAGTAGCAGTGAGAAAAACATCACGGGGTGGTGCGCATTGTATGGGTGTGTGTTACATTAGATTCACTAGTAGCAGTGAGAAAAACATCACGGGGTGGTGCGCATTGTATGGGTGTGTGTCACATTAGATTCACTAGTAGGAATGAGAAAAACATCACGGGGTGGTGCGCATTGTATGGGTGTGTGTCACATTAGATTCACTAGTAGGAGTGAGAAAAACATCACGGGGTGGTGCGCATTGTATGGGTGTGTGTCACATTAGATTCACTAGTAGGAGTGAGAAAAACATCACGGGGTGGTGCGCATTGTATGTGTGTGTGTCTCATTAGATTCCCTAGTAGGAGTGAGAAAAACATCACGGGGTGGTGCGCATTGTATGGGTGTGTGTTACATTACATTCACTAGTAGCAGTGAGAAAAACATCACGGGGTGGTGCGCATTGTATGGGTGTGTGTTACATTACAATCACTAGTAGCAGTGAGAAAAACATCACGGGGTGGTGTGCATTGTATGGGTGTGTGTTACATTACATTCACTAGTAGCAGTGAGAAAAACATCACGGGGTGGTGCCTATTGTATGGGTGTGTGTTACATTACATTCACTAGTAGGAGTGAGAAAAACATCACGGGGTGGTGCGCCTTGTATGGGTGTGTGTTACATTACATTCACTAGTAGGAGTGAGAAAAACATCACGGGGTGGTGCGCCTTGTATGGGTGTGTGTTACATTAGATTCACTAGTAGGAGTGAGAAAAACATCACGGGGTGGTGCGCCTTGTATGGGTGTGTGTTACATTAGGTTCACTAGTAGTGAGAAAAACATCACGGGGTGGTGCGCATTGTATGGGTGTGTGTTACATTAGATTCAGTAGTAGCAGTGAGAAAAACATCACGGGGTGGTGCGCATTGTTTGGGTGTGTGTTACATTAGATTCACTAGTAGCAGTGAGAAAAACATCACGGGGTGGTGCGCATTGTATGGGTGTGTGTTACATTACATTCACTAGTAGGAGTGAGAAAAACATCACGGGGTGGAGCGCATTGTATGGGTGTGTGTTACATTACATTCACTAGTAGGAGTGAGAAAAACATCACGGGGTGGTGCGCATTGTATGGGTGTGTGTTACATTACATTCACTAGTAGGAGTGAGAAAAACATCACGGGGTGGTGCGCATTGTATGGGTGTGTGTTACATTAGATTCACTAGTAGGAGTGAGAAAAACATCACGGGGTGGTGCGGATTGTATGGGTGTGTGTTACATTACATTCACTAGTAGGAGTGAGAAAACATCACGGGGTGGTGCGCATTGTATGGGTGTGTGTTACATTAGATTCACTAGTAGGAGTGAGAAAAACATCACGGGGTGGTGCGCATTGTATGGGTGTGTGTTACATTAGATTCACTAGTAGCAGTGAGAAAAACATCACGGGGTGGTGCGCATTGTATGGGTGTGTGTTACATTACATTCACTAGTAGCAGTGAGAAAAACATCACGGGGTGGTGCGCATTGTATGGGTGTGTGTTACATTACATTCACTAGTAGCAGTGAGAAAAACATCACGGGGTGGTGCGCATTGTATGGGTGTGTGTTACATTAGATTCACTAGTAGCAGTGAGAAAAACATCACGGGGTGGTGCGCATTGTATGGGTGTGTGTTACATTAGATTCACTAGTAGCAGTGAGAAAAACATCACGGGGTGGTGCGCATTGTATGGGTGTGTGTCACATTAGATTCACTAGTAGGAGTGAGAAAAACATCACGGGGTGGTGCGCATTGTATGGGTGTGTGTTACATTAGATTCACTAGTAGCAGTGAGAAAAACATCACGGGGTGGTGCGCATTGTATGGGTGTGTGTTACATTAGATTCACTAGTAGCAGTGAGAAAAACATCACGGGGTGGTGCGCATTGTATGGGTGTGTGTTACATTAGATTCACTAGTAGCAGTGAGAAAAACATCACGGGGTGGTGCGCATTGTATGGGTGTGTGTTACATTAGATTCACTAGTAGCAGTGAGAAAAACATCACGGGGTGGTGCGCATTGTATGGGTGTGTGTTACATTACATTCACTAGTAGCAGTGAGAAAAACATCACGGGGTGGTGCGCATTGTATGGGTGTGTGTTACATTACATTCACTAGTAGCAGTGAGAAAAACATCACGGGGTGGTGCGCATTGTATGGGTGTGTGTTACATTAGATTCACTAGTAGCAGTGAGAAAAACATCAAGGGGTGGTGCGCATTGTATGGGTGTGTGTTACATTACATTCACTAGTAGCAGTGAGAAAAACATCACGGGGTGGTGCGCATTGTATGGGTGTGTGTTACATTAGATTCACTAGTAGCAGTGAGAAAAACATCACGGGGTGGTGCGCATTGTATGGGTGTGTGCTACATTAGATTCACTAGTAGGAGTGAGAAAAACATCACGGGGTGGTGTGCATTGTATGGGTGTGTGTTACATTAGATTCACTAGTAGCAGTGAGAAAAACATCACGGGGTGGTGCGCATTGTATGGGTGTGTGTTACATTAGATTCACTAGTAGCAGTGAGAAAAACATCACGGGGTGGTGCGCATTGTATGGGTGTGTGTTACATTAGATTCACTAGTAGCAGTGAGAAAAACATCACGGGGTGGTGCGCATTGTATGGGTGTGTGTCACATTAGATTCACTAGTAGGAGTGAGAAAAACATCACGGGGTGGTGCGCATTGTATGGGTGTGTGTCACATTAGATTCACTAGTAGGAGGGAGAAAAACATCACGGGGTGGTGCGCATTGTATGGGTGTGTGTCACATTAGATTCACTAGTAGGAGTGAGAAAAACATCACGGGGTGGTGCGCATTGTATGTGTGTGTGTCTCATTAGATTCCCTAGTAGGAGTGAGAAAAACATCACGGGGTGGTGCGCGTTGTATGGGTGTGTGTTACATTACATTCACTAGTAGCAGTGAGAAAAACATCACGGGGTGGTGCGCATTGTATGGGTGTGTTGTACATTACAATCACTAGTAGAAGTGAGAAAAACATCACGGGGTGGTGCGCCTTGTATGGGTGTGTGTTACATTAGATTCACTAGTAGGAGTGAGAAAAACATCACGGGGTGGTGCGCCTTGTATGGGTGTGTGTTACATAAGGTTCACTAGTAGGAGTGAGAAAAACATCACGGGGTGCTGCGCACTGTATGGGTGTGTGTTACATTAGATTCACTAGTAGGAGTGAGAAAAACATCACGGGGTGGTGCGCATTGTATGGGTGTGTGTTACATTAGATTCACTAGTAGGAGTGAGAAAAACATCACGGGGTGGTGCGCATTGTATGGGTGTGTGTTACATTAGATTCACTAGTAGCAGTGAGAAAAACATCACGGGGTGGTGCGCATTGTATGGATGTGTGTTACATTAGATTCACTAGTAGCAGTGAGAAAAACATCACGGGGTGGTGCGCATTGTATGGGTGTGTGTTACATTAGATTCACTAGTAGCAGTGAGAAAAACATCACGGGGTGGTGCGCATTGTTTGGGTGTGTGTTACATTAGATTCACTAGTAGCAGTGAGAAAAACATCACGGGGTGGTGCGCATTGTATGGGTGTGTGTTACATTAGATTCACTAGTAGCAGTGAGAAAAACATCACGGGGTGGTGCGCATTGTATGGGTGTGTGTTACATTACATTCACTAGTAGCAGTGAGAAAAACATCACGGGGTGGTGCGCATTGTATGGGTGTGTGTTACATTAGATTCACTAGTAGCAGTGAGAAAAACATCACGGGGTGGTGCGCATTGTATGGGTGTGTGTTACATTAGATTCACTAGTAGCAGTGAGAAAAACATCACGGGGTGGTGCGCATTGTATGGGTGTGTTTCATTACATTCACTAGTAGCAGTGAGAAAAACATCACGGGGTGGTGCGCATTGTATGGGTGTGTGTTACATTACATTCACTAGTAGCAGTGAGAAAAACATCACGGGGTGGTGCGCATTGAATCGGTGTGTGTTACATTAGATTCACTAGTAGCAGTGAGAAAAACATCACGGGGTGGTGCGCATTGTATGGGTGTGTGTTACATTAGATTCACTAGTAGCAGTGAGAAAAACATCACGGGGTGGTGTGCATTGTATGGGTGTGTGCTACATTAGATTCACTAGTAGGAGTGAGAAAAACATCACGGGGTGGTGCGCATTGTATGGGTGTGTGTTACATTAGATTCACTAGTAGCAGTGAGAAAAACATCACGGGGTGGTGCGCATTGTATGGGTGTGTGTTACATTAGATTCACTAGTAGCAGTGAGAAAAACATCACGGGGTGGTGCGCATTGTATGGGTGTGTGTTACATTACATTCACTAGTAGCAGTGAGAAAAACATCACGGGGTGGTGCGCATTGTATGGGTGTGTTGTACATTACAATCACTAGTAGCAGTGAGAAAAACATCACGGGGTGGTGCGCATTGTATGGGTGTGTGTTACATTAGATTCACTAGTAGCAGTGAGAAAAACATCACGGGGTGGTGCGCATTGTATGGGTGTGTGTTACATTACATTCACTAGTAGCAGTGAGAAAAACATCACGGGGTGGTGCGCATTGTATGGGTGTGTGTTACATTAGATTCACTAGTAGCAGTGAGAAAAACATCACGGGGTGGTGCGCATTGTATGGGTGTGTGTTACATTAGATTCACTAGTAGCAGTGAGAAAAACATCACGGGGTGGTGCGCATTGTATGGGTGTGTGTTACATTAGATTCACTAGTAGCAGTGAGAAAAACATCACGGGGTGGTGCGCATTGTATGGGTGTGTGTTACATTACATTCACTAGTAGCAGTGAGAAAAACATCACGGGGTGGTGCGCATTGTATGGGTGTGTGTTACATTAGATTCACTAGTAGCAGTGAGAAAAACATCACGGGGTGGTGCGCATTGTATGGGTGTGTGTTACATTAGATTCACTAGTAGCAGTGAGAAAAACATCACGGGGTGGTGCGCATTGTATGGGTGTGTGTTACATTAGATTCACTAGTAGCAGTGAGAAAAACATCACGGGGTGGTGCGCATTGTATGGGTGTGTGTTACATTAGATTCACTAGTAGCAGTGAGCAAAACATCACGGGGTGGTGCGCATTGTATGGCTGTGTGTTACATTAGATTCACTAGTAGGAGTGAGAAAAACATCACGGGGTGGTGCGCATTGTATGGGTGTGTGTTACATTAGATTCACTAGTAGGAGTGAGAAAAACATCACGTGGTGGTGCGCATTGTATGGGTGTGTGTTACATTAGATTCACTAGTAGCAGTGAGAAAAACATCACGGGGTGGTGCGCATTGTATGGGTGTGTGTTACATTACATTCCCTAGTAGGAGTGAGAAAAAACATCACGGGGTGGTGCGCATTGTAGGGGTGTGTGTTACATTACATTCACTAGTAGGAGTGAGAAAAACATCACGGGGTGGTGCGCCTTGTATGGGTGTGTGTTACATTACATTCACTAGTAGGAGTGAGAAAAACATCACGGGGTGGTGCAACTTGTATGGGTGTGTGTTACATTAGATTCACTAGTAGGAGTGAGAAAAACATCACGGGGTGGTGCGCCTTGTATGGGCGTGTGTTACATTAGGTTCACTAGTAGGAGTGAGAAAAACATCACGGGGTGGTGCGCATTGTATGGGTGTGTGTTACATTACATTCACTAGTAGCAGTGAGAAAAACATCACGGGGTGGTGCGCATTGTATGGGTGTGTGTTACATTAGATTCACTAGTAGCAGTGAGAAAAACATCACGGGGAGTTGCGCATTGTATGGGTGTGTGTCACATTAGATTCACAAGTAGGAGTGAGAAAAACATCACGGGGTGGTGCGCATTGTATGGGTGTGTGTCACATTAGATTCACTAGTAGGAGTGAGAAAAACATCACGGGGTGGTGCGCATTGTATGTGTGTGTGTCTCATTAGATTCCCTAGTAGAGGTGAGAAAAACATCACGGGGTGGTGCGCATTGTATGGGTGTGTGTCACATTAGATTCACCAGTAGGAGTGAGAAAAACATCACGGGGTGGTGCGCCTTGTATGGGTGTGTGTCACATTAGATTCACCAGTAGGAGTGAGAAAAACATCACGGGGTGGTGCGCATTGTATGGGTGTGTGTCACATTAGATTCACCAGTAGGAGTGAGAAAAACATCACGGGGTGGTGCGCATTGTATGGGTGTGTGTCACATTAGATTCACCAGTAGGAGTGAGAAAAACATCACGGGGTGGTGCGCCTTGTATGGGTGTGTGTTACAATAGATTCACTAGTAGGAGGGAGAAAAACATCACGGGGTGGTGTGCATTGTATGGGTGTGTGTTACATTAGATTCACTAGTAGCAGTGAGAAAAACATCACGGGGTGGTGCGCATTGTATGGGTGTGTGTTACATTAGATTCACTAGTAGCAGTGAGAAAAACATCACGGGGTGGTGCGCATTGTATGGGTGTGTGTTACATTAGATTCACTAGTAGCAGTGAGAAAAACATCACGGGGTGGTGTGCATTGTATGGGTGTGTGTCACATTAGATTCACTAGTAGGAGTGAGAAAAACATCACGGGGTGGTGCGCATTGTATGGGTGTGTGTCACATTAGATTCACTAGTAGGAGGGAGAAAAACATCACGGGGTGGTGCGCATTGTATGGGTGTGTGTCACATTAGATTCACTAGTAGGAGTGAGAAAAACATCACGGGGTGGTGCGCATTGTATGTGTGTGTGTCTCATTAGATTCCCTAGTAGGAGTGAGAAAAACATCACGGGGTGGTGCGCATTGTATGGGTGTGTGTTACATTACATTCACTAGTAGCAGTGAGAAAAACATCACGGGGTGGTGCGCATTGTATGGGTGTGTTGTACATTACAATCACTAGTAGAAGTGAGAAAAACATCACGGGGTGGTGCGCCTTGTATGGGTGTGTGTTACATTAGATTCACTAGTAGGAGTGAGAAAAACATCACGGGGTGGTGCGCCTTGTATGGGTGTGTGTTACATTAGGTTCACTAGTAGGAGTGAGAAAAACATCACGGGGTCGTGCGCATTGTATGGGTGTGTGTTACATTAGATTCACTAGTAGGAGTGAGAAAAACATCACGGGGTGGTGCGCATTGTATGGGTGTGTGTTACATTAGATTCACTAGTAGCAGTGAGAAAAACATCACGGGGTGGTGCGCATTGTATGGGTGTGTGTTACATTAGATTCACTAGTAGCAGTGAGAAAAACATCACGGGGTGGTGCGCATTGTATGGGTGTGTGTTACATTAGATTCACTAGTAGCAGTGAGAAAAACATCACGGGGTGGTGCGCATTGTTTGGGTGTGTGTTACATTAGATTCACTAGTAGCAGTGAGAAAAACATCACGGGGTGGTGCGCATTGTATGGGTGTGTGTTACATTAGATTCACTAGTAGCAGTGAGAAAAACATCACGGGGTGGTGCGCATTGTATGGGTGTGTGTTACATTACATTCACTAGTAGCAGTGAGAAAAACATCACGGGGTGGTGCGCATTGTATGGGTGTGTGTTACATTAGATTCACTAGTAGCAGTGAGAAAAACATCACGGGGTGGTGCGCATTGTATGGGTGTGTGTTACATTAGATTCACTAGTAGCAGTGAGAAAAACATCACGGGGTGGTGCGCATTGTATGGGTGTGTTTCATTACATTCACTAGTAGCAGTGAGAAAAACATCACGGGGTGGTGCGCATTGTATGGGTGTGTGTTACATTACATTCACTAGTAGCAGTGAGAAAAACATCACGGGGTGGTGCGCATTGTATCGGTGTGTGTTACATTAGATTCACTAGTAGCAGTGAGAAAAACATCACGGGGTGGTGCGCATTGTATGGGTGTGTGTTACATTAGATTCACTAGTAGCAGTGAGAAAAACATCACGGGGTGGTGTGCATTGTATGGGTGTGTGCTACATTAGATTCACTAGTAGGAGTGAGAAAAACATCACGGGGTGGTGCGCATTGTATGGGTGTGTGTTACATTAGATTCACTAGTAGCAGTGAGAAAAACATCACGGGGTGGTGCGCATTGTATGGGTGTGTGTTACATTAGATTCACTAGTAGCAGTGAGAAAAACATCACGGGGTCGTGCGCATTGTATGGGTGTGTGTTACATTACATTCACTAGTAGCAGTGAGAAAAACATCACGGGGTGGTGCGCATTGTATGGGTGTGTTGTACATTACAATCACTAGTAGCAGTGAGAAAAACATCACGGGGTGGTGCGCATTGTATGGGTGTGTGTTACATTAGATTCACTAGTAGCAGTGAGAAAAACATCAAGGGTGGTGCGCATTGTATGGGTGTGTGTTACATTAGATTCACTAGTAGCAGTGAGAAAAACATCACGGGGTGGTGCGCATTGTATGGGTGTGTGTTACATTAGATTCACTAGTAGCAGTGAGAAAAACATCACGGGGTGGTGCGCATTGTATGGGTGTGTGTTACATTAGATTCACTAGTAGCAGTGAGAAAAACATCACGGGGTGGTGCGCATTGTATGGGTGTGTGTTACATTAGATTCACTAGTAGCAGTGAGAAAAACATCACGGGGTGGTGCGCATTGTATGGGTGTGTGTTACATTACATTCACTAGTAGCAGTGAGAAAAACATCACGGGGTGGTGCGCATTGTATGGGTGTGTGTTACATTAGATTCACTAGTAGCAGTGAGAAAAACATCACGGGGTGGTGCGCATTGTATGGGTGTGTGTTACATTAGATTCACTAGTAGCAGTGAGAAAAACATCACGGGGTGGTGCGCATTGTATGGGTGTGTGTTACATTAGATTCACTAGTAGCAGTGAGAAAAACATCACGGGGTGGTGCGCATTGTATGGGTGTGTGTTACATTAGATTCACTAGTAGCAGTGAGCAAAACATCACGGGGTGGTGCGCATTGTATGGCTGTGTGTTACATTAGATTCACTAGTAGGAGTGAGAAAAACATCACGGGGTGGTGCGCATTGTATGGGTGTGTGTTACATTAGATTCACTAGTAGGAGTGAGAAAAACATCACGTGGTGGTGCGCATTGTATGGGTGTGTGTTACATTAGATTCACTAGTAGCAGTGAGAAAAACATCACGGGGTGGTGCGCATTGTATGGGTGTGTGTTACATTACATTCCCTAGTAGGAGTGAGAAAAACATCACGGGGTGGTGCGCATTGTAGGGGTGTGTGTTACATTACATTCACTAGTAGGAGTGAGAAAAACATCACGGGGTGGTGCGCCTTGTATGGGTGTGTGTTACATTACATTCACTAGTAGGAGTGAGAAAAACATCACGGGGTGGTGCAACTTGTATGGGCGTGTGTTACATTAGATTCACTAGTAGGAGTGAGAAAAACATCACGGGGTGGTGCGCCTTGTATGGGCGTGTGTTACATTAGGTTCACTAGTAGGAGTGAGAAAAACATCACGGGGTGGTGCGCATTGTATGGGCGTGTGTTACATTAGATTCACTAGTAGGAGTGAGAAAAACATCACGGGGTGGTGCGCATTGTATGGGCGTGTGTTACATTAGATTCACTAGTAGCAGTGAGAAAAACATCACGGGGTGGTGCGCATTGTTTGGGTGTGTGTTACATTAGATTCACTAGTAGCAGTGAGAAAAACATCACGGGGTGGTGCGCATTGTATGGGTGTGTGTTACATTAGATTCACTAGTAGCAGTGAGAAAAACATCACGGGGTGGTGCGCATTGTATGGGTGTGTGTTACATTAGATTCACTAGTAGCAGTGAGAAAAACATCCCGGGGTGGTGCGCATTGTATGGGTGTGTGTTACATTAGATTCACTAGTAGCAGTGAGAAAAACATCACGGGGTGGTGCGCATTGTATGGGTGTGTGTTACATTAGATTCACTAGTAGCAGTGAGAAAAACATCACGGGGTGGTGCGCATTGTATGGGTGTGTGTTACATTACATTCACTAGTAGCAGTGAGAAAAACATCACGGGGTGGTGCGCATTGTATGGGTGTGTGTTACATTACATTCACTAGTAGCAGTGAGAAAAACATCACGGGGTGGTGCGCATTGTATGGGTGTGTGTTACATTAGATTCACTAGTAGCAGTGAGAAAAACATCACGGGGTGGTGCGCATTGTATGGGTGTGTGTTACATTAGATTCACTAGTAGCAGTGAGAAAAACATCACGGGGTGGTGCGCATTGTATGGGTGTGTGTTACATTACATTCACTAGTAGCAGTGAGAAAAACATCACGGGGTGGTGCGCATTGTATGGGTGTGTGTTACATTACATTCACTAGTAGCAGTGAGAAAAACATCACGCGGTGGTGCGCATTGTATGGGTGTGTGTTACATTACATTCACTAGTAGCAGTGAGAAAAACATCACGGGGTGGTGCGCCTTGTATGGGTGTGTGTTACATTACATTCACTAGTAGGAGTGAGAAAAACATCACGGGGTGGTGCGCCTTGTATGGGTGTGTGTTACATTACATTCACTAGTAGGAGTGAGAAAAACATCACGGGGTGGTGCGCCTTGTATGGGCGTGTGTTACATTAGGTTCACTAGTAGGAGTGAGAAAAACATCACGGGGTGGTGCGCCTTGTATGGGCGTGTGTTACATTAGGTTCACTAGTAGGAGTGAGAAAAACATCACGGGGTGGTGCGCATTGTATGGGCGTGTGTTACATTAGATTCACTAGTAGGAGTGAGAAAAACATCACGGGGTGGTGCGCATTGTATGGGTGTGTGTTACATTAGATTCACTAGTAGCAGTGAGAAAAACATCACGGGGTGGTGCGCATTGTTTGGGTGTGTGTTACATTAGATTCACTAGTAGCAGTGAGAAAAACATCACGGGGTGGTGCGCATTGTATGGGTGTGTGTTACATTAGATTCACTAGTAGCAGTGAGAAAAACATCACGGGGTGGTGCGCATTGTTTGGGTGTGTGTTACATTAGATTCACTAGTAGCAGTGAGAAAAACATCACGGGGTGGTGCGCATTGTACGAGTGTGTGTTACATTAGATTCACTAGTAGCAGTGAGAAAAACATCACGGGGTGGTGCGCATTGTACGGGTGTGTGTTACATTAGATTCACTAGTAGCAGTGAGAAAAACATCACGGGGTGGTGCGCATTGTATGGGTGTGTGTTACATTAGATTCACTAGTAGCAGTGAGAAAAACATCACGGGGTGGTGCGCATTGTATGGGTGTGTGTTACATTAGATTCACTAGTAGCAGTGAGAAAAACATCACGGGGTGGTGGGCATTGTTTGGGTGTGTGTTACATTAGATTCACTAGTAGCAGTGAGAAAAACATCACGGGGTGGTGCGCATTGTATGGGTGTGTGTTACATTAGATTCACTAGTAGCAGTGAGAAAAACATCACGGGGTGGTGCGCATTGTTTGGGTGTGTGTTACATTAGATTCACTAGTAGCAGTGAGAAAAACATCACGGGGTGGTGCGCATTGTACGGGTGTGTGTTACATTAGATTCACTAGTAGCAGTGAGAAAAACATCACGGGGTGGTGCGCATTGTATGGGTGTGTGTTACATTACATTCACTAGTAGCAGTGAGAAAAACATCACGGTGTGGTGCGCATTGTATGGGTGTGTGTTACATTACATTCACTAGTAGCAGTGAGAAAAACATCACGGTGTGGTGCGCATTGTATGGGTGTGTGTTACATTAGATTCACTAGTAGCAGTGAGAAAAACATCACGGGGTGGTGCGCATTGTATGGGTGTGTGTTACATTAGATTCACTAGTAGCAGTGAGAAAAACATCACGGGGTGGTGCGCATTGTATGGGTGTGTGTTACATTAGATTCACTAGTAGCAGTGAGAAAAACATCACGGGGTGGTGCGCATTGTATGGGTGTGTGTTACATTAGATTCACTAGTAGCAGTGAGAAAAACATCACGGGGTGGTGCGCATTGTATGGGTGTGTGTTACATTACATTCACTAGTAGCAGTGAGAAAAACATCACGGGGTGGTGCGCATTGTACGGGTGTGTGTTACATTACATTCACTAGTAGCAGTGAGAAAAACATCACGGGGTGGTGCGCATTGTACGGGTGTGTGTTACATTACATTCACTAGTAGCAGTGAGAAAAACATCACGGGGTGGTGCGCATTGTATGGGTGTGTGTTACATTAGATTCACTAGTAGCAGTGAGAAAAACATCACGGGGTGGTGCGCATTGTATGGGTGTGTGTTACATTAGATTCACTAGTAGCAGTGAGAAAAACATCACGGGGTGGTGCGCATTGTATGGCTGTGTGTTACATTTGATTCACTAGTAGGAGTGAGAAAAACATCACGGGGTGGTGCGCATTGTATGGGTGTGTGTTACATTAGATTCACTAGTAGGAGTGAGAAAAACATCACGGGGTGGTGCGCATTGTATGGGTGTGTGTCACATTAGATTCACTAGTAGGAGTGAGAAAAACATCACGGGGTGGTGCACATTGTATGTGTGTGTGTCTCATTAGATTCCCTAGTAGGAGTGAGAAAAACATCACGGGGTGGTGCGCATTGTATGGGTGTGTGTCACATTACATTCACTAGTAGCAGTGAGAAAAACATCACGGGGTGGTGCGCATTGTATGGGTGTGTGTCACATTACATTCACTAGTAGCAGTGAGAAAAACATCACGGGGTGGTGCGCATTGTATGGGTGTGTGTCACATTAGATTCACTAGTAGCAGTGAGAAAAACATCACGGGGTGGTGCGCATTGTATGGGTGTGTGTTACATTACATTCACTAGTAGCAGTGAGAAAAACATCACGGGGTGGTGCGCATTGTATGGGTGTGTGTTACATTACATTCACTAGTAGCAGTGAGAAAAACATCACGGGGTGGTGCGCATTGTATGGGTGTGTGTTACATTAGATTCACTAGTAGGAGTGAGAAAAACATCACGGGGTGGTGCGCCTTGTATGGGTGTGTGTTACATTACATTCACTAGTAGGAGTGAGAAAAACATCACGGGCTGGTGCGCCTTGTATGGGTGTGTGTTACATTACATTCACTAGTAGGACAGAGAAAAACATCACGGGGTGGTGCGCCTTGTATGGGTGTGTGTTACATTACATTCACCAGTAGGAGTGAGAAAAACATCACAGGGTGGTGAGCCTTGTATGGGTGTGTGTTACATTACATTCACCAGTAGGAGTGAGAAAAACATCACGGGGTGGTGCGCATTGTATGGGTGTGTGTTACATTATATTCACTAGTAGGAGTGAGAAAAACATCACGGGGTGGTGCGCATTGTATGGGTGTGTGTTACATTACATTCACTAGTAGGAGTGAGAAAAACATAACGGGGTGGTGAGCCTTGTATGGGTGTGTGTTACATTAGATTCACTAGTAGGAGTGAGAAAAACATCACGGGGTGGTGCGCATTGTATGGGTGTGTGTTACATTACATTCACTAGTAGGAGTGAGAAAATCATCACGGGGTGGTGCGCATTGTATGGGTGTGTGTTATATTAGATACACTAGTAGGAGTGAGAAAAACATCACGGGGTGGTGCGCATTGTATGGGTGTGTGTTACATTACATTCACTAGTAGGAGTGAGAAAATCATCACGGGGTGGTGCGCATTGTATGGGTGTGTGTTATATTAGATACACTAGTAGGAGTGAGAAAAACATCACGGGGTGGTGCGCATTGTATGGGCGTGTGTTACATTAGATTCACTAGTAGGAGTGAGAAAAACATCACGGGGTGGTGCGCATTGTATGGGTGTGTGTTACATTAGCTTCACTAGTAGGAGTGAGAAAAACATCACGGGGTGGTGCGCATTGTATGGGTGTGTGTTATATTAGATTCACTAGTAGCAGTGAGAAAAACATCACGGGGTGGTGCCCATTGTATGGGTGTGTGTTACATTAGATTCACTAGTAGCAGTGAGAAAAACATCACGGGGTGGTGCGCATTGTTTGGGTGTGTGTTACATTAGATTCACTAGTAGCAGTGAGAAAAACATCACGGGGTGGTGCGCATTGTATGGGTGTGTGTTACATTAGATTCACTAGTAGCAGTGAGAAAAACATCACGGGGTGGTGCGCATTGTATGGGTGTGTGTTACATTAGATTCACTAGTAGCAGTGAGAAAAACATCACGGGGTGGTGCGCATTGTATGGGTGTGTGTTACATTAGATTCACTAGTAGCAGTGAGAAAAACATCACGGGGTGCTGCGCATTGTATGGGTGTGTGTTACATTAGATTCACTAGTAGCAGTGAGAAAAACATCACGGGGTTGTGCGCATTGTATGGGTGTGTGTTAGATTACATTCACTAGTAGCAGTGAGAAAAACATCACGGTGTGGTGCGCATTGTATGGGTGTGTGTTACATTACATTCACTAGTAGCAGTGAGAAAAACATCACGGGGTGGTGCGCATTGTATGGGTGTGTGTTACATTAGATACACTAGTAGCAGTGAGAAAAACATCACGGGGTGGTGCGCATTGTATGGGTGTGTGTTACATTAGATTCACTAGTAGCAGTGAGAAAAACATCACGGGGAGTTGCGCATTGTATGGGTGTGTGTTACATTAGATTCACTAGTAGGAGTGAGAAAAACATCACGGGGTGGTGCGCATTGTATGGGTGTGTGTTACATTAGATTCACAAGTAGCAGTGGAAAAACATCACGGGGTGGTGCGCATTGTATGGGTGTGTGTTACATTAGACTCACTAGTAGCAGTGAGAAAAACATCACGGGGAGTTGCGCATTGTATGGGTGTGTGTTATATTAGATTCACTAGTAGCAGTGAGAAAAACATCACGGTGTGGTGCGCATTGTATGGGTGTGTGTTACATTACATTCACTAGTAGCAGTGAGAAAAACATCACGGGGAGTTGCGCATTGTATGGGTGTGTGTTACATTACATTCACTAGTAGGAGTGAGAAAAACATAACGGGGTGGTGAGCCTTGTATGGGTGTGTGTTACATTAGATTCACTAGTAGGAGTGAGAAAAACATCACGGGGTGGTGCGCATTGTATGGGTGTGTGTTACATTACATTCACTAGTAGGAGTGAGAAAATCATCAAGGGGTGGTGCGCATTGTATGGGTGTGTGTTATATTAGATTCACTAGTAGCAGTGAGAAAAACATCACGGTGTGGTGCGCATTGTATGGGTGTGTGTTACATTACATTCACTAGTAGCAGTGAGAAAAACATCACGGGGTGGTGCGCATTGTATGGGTGTGTGTTACATTAGATTCACTAGTAGCAGTGAGAAAAACATCACGGGGTGGTGCGCATTGTATGGGTGTGTGTTACATTAGATTCACTAGTAGCAGTGAGAAAAACATCACGGGGTGGTGCGCATTGTATGGGTGTGTGTTACATTAGATTCACTAGTAGCAGTGAGAAAAACATCACGGGGTGGTGCGCATTGTACGGGTGTGTGTTACATTAGATTCACTAGTAGCAGTCAGAAAAACATCACGGTGTGGTGCGCATTGTACGGGTGTGTGTTACATTACATTCACTAGTAGCAGTGAGAAAAACATCACGGGGTTGTGCGCATTGTACGGGTGTGTGTTACATTACATTCACTAGTAGCAGTGAGAAAAACATCACGGGGTGGTGCGCATTGTACGGGTGTGTGTTACATTAGATTCACTAGTAGCAGTGAGAAAAACATCACGGGGTGGTGCGCATTGTATGGGTGTGTGTTACATTAGATTCACTAGTAGCAGTGAGAAAAACATCACGGGGTGGTGCGCATTGTATGGCTGTGTGTTACATTTGATTCACTAGTAGGAGTGAGAAAAACATCACGGGGTGGTGCGCATTGTATGGGTGTGTGTTACATTAGATTCAGTAGTAGGAGTGAGAAAAACATCACGGGGTGGTGCGCATTGTATGGGTGTGTGTCACATTAGATTCACTAGTAGGAGTGAGAAAAACATCACGGGGTGGTGCACATTGTATGTGTGTGTGTCTCATTAGATTCCCTAGTAGGAGTGAGAAAAACATCACGGGGTGGTGCACATTGTATGGGTGTGTGTCACATTACATTCACTAGTAGCAGTGAGAAAAACATCACGGGGTGGTGCGCATTGTATGGGTGTGTGTTACATTACATTCACTAGTAGCAGTGAGAAAAACATCACGGTGTGGTGCGCATTGTATGGGTGTGTGTTACATTACATTCATTAGTAGCAGTGAGAAAAACATCACGGGGTGGTGCGCATTGTATGGGTGTGTGTTACATTAGATTCACTAGTAGCAGTGAGAAAAACATCACGGGGTGGTGCGCATTGTATGGGTGTGTGTTACATTAGATTCACTAGTAGCAGTGAGAAAAACATCACGGGGTGGTGCGCATTGTATGGGTGTGTGTTACATTACATTCACTAGTAGCAGTGAGAAAAACATCACGAGGTGGTGCGCATTGTACGGGTGTGTGTTACATTACATTCACTAGTAGCAGTGAGAAAAACATCACGGGGTGGTACGCATTGTACGGGTGTGTGTTACATTACATTCACTAGTAGCAGTGAGAAAAACATCACGGGGTGGTGCGCATTGTATGGGTGTGTGTTACATTAGATTCACTAGTAGCAGTGAGAAAAACATCACGGGGTGGTGCGCATTGTATGGGTGTGTGTTACATTAGATTCACTAGTAGCAGTGAGAAAAACATCACGGGGTGGTGCGCATTGTATGGCTGTGTGTTACATTTGATTCACTAGTAGGAGTGAGAAAAACATCACGGGGTGGTGCGCATTGTATGGGTGTGTGTTACATTAGATTCACTAGTAGGAGTGAGAAAAACATCACGGGGTGGTGCGCATTGTATGGGTGTGTGTCACATTAGATTCACTAGTAGGAGTGAGAAAAACATCACGGGGTGGTGCACATTGTATGTGTGTGTGTCTCATTAGATTCCCTAGTAGCAGTGAGAAAAACATCACGGGGTGGTGCGCATTGTATGGGTGTGTGTCACATTACATTCACTAGTAGCAGTGAGAAAAACATCACGGGGTGGTGCGCATTGTATGGGTGTGTGTCACATTAGGTTCACTAGTAGCAGTGAGAAAAACATCACGGGGTGGTGCGCATTGTATGGGTGTGTGTTACATTACATTCACTAGTAGCAGTGAGAAAAACATCACGGGGTGGTGCGCATTGTATGGGTGTGTGTTACATTACATTCACTAGTAGCAGTGAGAAAAACATCAAGGGGTGGTGCGCATTGTATGGGTGTGTGTTACATTAGATTCACTAGTAGGAGTGAGAAAAACATCACGGGGTGGTGCGCCTTGTATGGGTGTGTGTTACATTACATTCACTAGTAGGAGTGAGAAAAACATCACGGGCTGGTGCGCCTTGTATGGGTGTGTCTTACATTACATTCACTAGTAGGACAGAGAAAAACATCACGGGGTGGTGCGCCTTGTATGGGTGTGTGTTACATTACATTCACCAGTAGGAGTGAGAAAAACATCACAGGGTGGTGAGCCTTGTATGGGTGTGTGTTACATTACATTCACCAGTAGGAGTGAGAAAAACATCACGGGGTGGTGCGCATTGTATGGGTGTGTGTTACATTAGATTCACTAGTAGGAGTGAGAAAAACATAACGGGGTGGTGAGCCTTGTATGGATGTGTGTTACATTAGATTCACTAGTAGGAGTGAGAAAAACATCACGGGGTGGTGCGCATTGTATGGGTGTGTGTTACATTACATTCACTAGTAGGAGTGAGAAAATCATCACGGGGTGGTGCGCATTGTATGGGTGTGTGTTATATTAGATACACTAGTAGGAGTGAGAAAAACATCACGGGGTGGTGCGCATTGTATGGGTGTGTGTTACATTACATTCACTAGTAGGAGTGAGAAAATCATCACGGGGTGGTGCGCATTGTATGGGTGTGTGTTATATTAGATACACTAGTAGGAGTGAGAAAAACATCACGGGGTGGTGCGCATTGTATGGGCGTGTGTTACATTAGGTTCACTAGTAGGAGTGAGAAAAACATCACGGGGTGGTGCGCATTGTATGGGCGTGTGTTACATTAGATTCACTAGTAGGAGTGAGAAAAACATCACGGGGTGGTGCGCATTGTATGGGTGTGTGTTACATTAGCTTCACTAGTAGGAGTGAGAAAAACATCACGGGGTGGTGCGCATTGTATGGGTGTGTGTTATATTAGATTCACTAGTAGCAGTGAGAAAAACATCACGGGGTGGTGCGCATTGTATGGGTGTGTGTTACATTAGATTCACTAGTAGCAGTGAGAAAAACATCACGGGGTGGTGCGCATTGTTTGGGTGTGTGTTACATTAGATTCACTAGTAGCAGTGAGAAAAACATCACGGGGTGGTGCGCATTGTATGGGTGTGTGTTACATTAGATTCACTAGTAGCAGTGAGAAAAGCATCACGGGGTGGTGCGCATTGTATGGGTGTGTGTTACATTAGATTCACTAGTAGCAGTGAGAAAAACATCACGGGGTGGTGCGCATTGTATGGGTGTGTGTTACATTAGATTCACTAGTAGCAGTGAGAAAAACATCACGGGGTGCTGCGCATTGTATGGGTGTGTGTTACATTAGATTCACTAGTAGCAGTGAGAAAAACATCACGGGGTGGTGCGCATTGTATGGGTGTGTGTTAGATTACATTCACTAGTAGCAGTGAGAAAAACATCACGGTGTGGTGCGCATTGTATGGGTGTGTGTTACATTACATTCACTAGTAGCAGTGAGAAAAACATCACGGGGTGGTGCGCATTGTATGGGTGTGTGTTACATTAGATTCACTAGTAGCAGTGAGAAAAACATCACGGGGTGGTGCGCATTGTATGGGTGTGTGTTACATTACATTCACTAGTAGCAGTGAGAAAAACATCACGAGGTGGTGCGCATTGTACGGGTGTGTGTTACATTACATTCACTAGTAGCAGTGAGAAAAACATCACGGGGTGGTGCGCATTGTACGGGTGTGTGTTACATTACATTCACCAGTAGCAGTGAGAAAAACATCACGGGGTGGTGCGCATTGTATGGGTGTGTGTTACATTAGATTCACTAGTAGCAGTGAGAAAAACATCACGGGGTGGTGCGCATTGTATGGGTGTGTGTTACATTAGATTCACTAGTAGCAGTGAGAAAAACATCACGGGGTGGTGCGCCTTGTATGGGTGTGTGTTACATTACATTCACTAGTAGGACAGAGAAAAACATCACGGGGTGGTGCGCCTTGTATGGGTGTGTGTTACATTACATTCACCAGTAGGAGTGAGAAAAACATCACAGGGTGGTGAGCCTTGTATGGGTGTGTGTTACATTACATTCACCAGTAGGAGTGAGAAAAACATCACGGGGTGGTGCGCATTGTATGGGTGTGTGTTACATTAGATTCACTAGTAGGAGTGAGAAAAACATCACGGGGTGGTGCGCATTGTATGGGTGTGTGTTACATTACATTCACTAGTAGGAGTGAGAAAAACATAACGGGGTGGTGAGCCTTGTATGGGTGTGTGTTACATTAGATTCACTAGTAGGAGTGAGAAAAACATCACGGGGTGGTGCGCATTGTATGGGTGTGTGTTACATTACATTCACTAGTAGGAGTGAGAAAATCATCACGGGGTGGTGCGCATTGTATGGGTGTGTGTTATATTAGATACACTAGTAGGAGTGAGAAAAACATCACGGGGTGGTGCGCATTGTATGGGTGTGTGTTACATTACATTCACTAGTAGGAGTGAGAAAATCATCACGGGGTGGTGCGCATTGTATGGGTGTGTGTTATATTAGATACACTAGTAGGAGTGAGAAAAACATCACGGGGTGGTGCGCATTGTATGGGCGTGTGTTACATTAGGTTCACTAGTAGGAGTGAGAAAAACATCACGGGGTGGTGCGCATTGTATGGGCGTGTGTTACATTAGATTCACTAGTAGGAGTGAGAAAAACATCACGGGGTGGTGCGCATTGTATGGGTGTGTGTTACATTAGCTTCACTAGTAGGAGTGAGAAAAACATCACGGGGTGGTGCGCATTGTATGGGTGTGTGTTATATTAGATTCACTAGTAGCAGTGAGAAAAACATCACGGGGTGGTGCGCATTGTATGGGTGTGTGTTACATTAGATTCACTAGTAGCAGTGAGAAAAACATCACGGGGTGGTGCGCATTGTTTGGGTGTGTGTTACATTAGATTCACTAGTAGCAGTGAGAAAAACATCACGGGGTGGTGCGCATTGTATGGGTGTGTGTTACATTAGATTCACTAGTAGCAGTGAGAAAAACATCACGGGGTGGTGCGCATTGTATGGGTGTGTGTTACATTAGATTCACTAGTAGCAGTGAGAAAAACATCACGGGGTGGTGCGCATTGTATGGGTGTGTGTTACATTAGATTCACTAGTAGCAGTGAGAAAAACATCACGGGGTGCTGCGCATTGTATGGGTGTGTGTTACATTAGATTCACTAGTAGCAGTGAGAAAAACATCACGGGGTGGTGCGCATTGTATGGGTGTGTGTTAGATTACATTCACTAGTAGCAGTGAGAAAAACATCACGGTGTGGTGCGCATTGTATGGGTGTGTGTTACATTACATTCACTAGTAGCAGTGAGAAAAACATCACGGGGTGGTGCGCATTGTATGGGTGTGTGTTACATTAGATTCACTAGTAGCAGTGAGAAAAACATCACGGGGTGGTGCGCATTGTATGGGTGTGTGTTACATTAGATTCACTAGTAGCAGTGAGAAAAACATCACGGGGTGGTGCGCATTGTATGGGTGTGTGTTACATTAGATTCAATAGTAGCAGTGAGAAAAACATCACGGGGTGGTGCGCATTGTACGGGTGTGTGTTACATTAGATTCACTAGTAGCAGTCAGAAAAACATCACGGTGTGGTGCGCATTGTACGGGTGTGTGTTACATTACATTCACTAGTAGCAGTGAGAAAAACATCACGGGGTGGTGCGCATTGTACGGGTGTGTGTTACATTACATTCACTAGTAGCAGTGAGAAAAACATCACGGGGTGGTGCGCATTGTACGGGTGTGTGTTACATTAGATTCACTAGTAGCAGTGAGAAAAACATCACGGGGTGGTGCGCATTGTATGGGTGTGTGTTACATTAGATTCACTAGTAGCAGTGAGAAAAACATCACGGGGTGGTGCGCATTGTATGGCTGTGTGTTACATTTGATTCACTAGTAGGAGTGAGAAAAACATCACGGGGTGGTGCGCATTGTATGGGTGTGTGTTACATTAGATTCACTAGTAGGAGTGAGAAAAACATCACGGGGTGGTGCGCATTGTATGGGTGTGTGTCACATTAGATTCACTAGTAGGAGTGAGAAAAACATCACGGGGTGGTGCACATTGTATGTGTGTGTGTCTCATTAGATTCCCTAGTAGGAGTGAGAAAAACATCACGGGGTGGTGCACATTGTATGGGTGTGTGTCACATTACATTCACTAGTAGCAGTGAGAAAAACATCACGGGGTGGTGCGCATTGTATGGGTGTGTGTCACATTACATTCACTAGTAGCAGTGAGAAAAACATCACGGGGTGGTGCGCATTGTATGGGTGTGTGTCACATTAGATTCACTAGTAGCAGTGAGAAAAACATCACGGGGTGGTGCGCATTGTATGGGTGTGTGTTACATTACATTCACTAGTAGCAGTGAGAAAAACATCACGGGGTGGTGCGCATTGTATGGGTGTGTGTTACATTACATTCACTAGTAGCAGTGAGAAAAACATAACGGGGTGGTGCGCATTGTATGGGTGTGTGTTACATTAGATTCACTAGTAGGAGTGAGAAAAACATCACGGGGTGGTGCGCCTTGTATGGGTGTGTGTTACATTACATTCACTAATAGGAGTGAGAAAAACATCACGGGCTGGTGCGCCTTGTATGGGTGTGTGTTACATTACATTCACTAGTAGGACAGAGAAAAACATCACGGGGTGGTGCGCCTTGTATGGGTGTGTGTTACATTACATTCACCAGTAGGAGTGAGAAAAACATCACAGGGTGGTGAGCCTTGTATGGGTGTGTGTTACATTACATTCACCAGTAGCAGTGAGAAAAACATCACGGGGTGGTGCGCATTGTATGGGTGTGTGTTACATTAGATTCACTAGTAGGAGTGAGAAAAACATCACGGGGTGGTGCGCATTGTATGGGTGTGTGTTACATTACATTCACTAGTAGGAGTGAGAAAAACATAACGGGGTGGTGAGCCTTGTATGGGTGTGTGTTACATTAGATTCACTAGTAGGAGTGAGAAAAACATCACGGGGTGGTGCGCATTGTATGGGTGTGTGTTACATTACATTCACTAGTAGGAGTGAGAAAATCATCACGGGGTGGTGCGCATTGTATGGGTGTGTGTTATATTAGATACACTAGTAGGAGTGAGAAAAACATCACGGGGTGGTGTGCATTGTATGGGTGTGTGTTACGTTAGATTCACTAGTAGGAGTGAGAAAAACATCACGGGGTGGTGCGCATTGTATGGGTGTGTGTTACATTACATTCTCTAGTAGGAGTGAGAAAAACATCACGGGGTGGTGCGCATTGTATGGGTGTGTGTTACATTAGATTCACTAGTAGGAGTGAGAAAAACATCACGGGGTGGTGCGCATTGTATGGGTGTGTGTTACATTACATTCACTAGTAGGAGTGAGAAAAACATCACGGGGTGGTGCGCATTGTATGGGTGTGTGTTACATTAGATGCACTAGTAGGAGTGAGAAAAACATCACGGGGTGGTGCACATTGTATGGGTGTGTGTTACATTACATTCACTAGTAGCAGTGAGAAAAACATCACGGGGTGGTGCGCATTGTATGGGTGTGTGTTACATTACATTCACTAGTAGCAGTGAGAAAAACATCACGGGGTGGTGCGCATTGTATGGGTGTGTGTTACATTACATTCACTAGTAGCAGTGAGAAAAACATCACGGGGTGGTGCGCATTGTATGGGCGTGTGTTACATTACATTCACTAGTAGCAGTGAGAAAAACATCACGGGGTGGTGCGCCTTGTATGGGCGTGTGTTACATTACATTCACTAGTAGCAGTGAGAAAAACATCACGGGGTGGTGCGCCTTGTATGGGCGTGTGTTACATTAGATTCAGTAGTAGCAGTGAGAAAAACATCACGGGGTGGTGCGCCTTGTATGGGCGTGTGTTACATTAGATTCACTAGTAGCAGTGAGAAAAACATGACGGGGTGGTGCGCCTTGTATGGGCGTGTGTTACATTAGATTCACTAGTAGGAGTGAGAAAAACTTCACGGGGTGGTGCGCCTTGTATGGGTGTGTGTTACATTACATTCACTAGTAGGAGTGAGAAAAACATCACGGGGTGGTGCGCCTTGTATGGGTGTGTGTTACATTAAATTCACTAGTAGGAGTGGGAAAAACATCACGGGTGGTGCGCCTTGTATGGGTGTGTGTTACATTACATTCACAAGTAGGAGTGAGAAAAACATCACGGGGTGGTGCGCCTTGTATGGGGGTGTGTTACATTACATTCACCAGTAGGAGTGAGAAAAACATCACGGGGTGGTGCGCCTTGTATGGGTGTGTGTTACATTACATTCACCAGTAGGAGTGAGAAAAACATCACGGGGTGGTGCGCCTTGTATGGGTGTGTGTTACATTAGATTCACCAGTAGGAGTGAGAAAAACATCACGGGGTGGTGCGCTTGTATGGGTGTGTGTTACATTACATTCACTAGTAGGAGTGAGAAAAACATCACGGGGTGGTGCGCATTGTATGGGTGTGTGTTACATTAGATTCACTAGTAGGAGTGAGAAAAACATCACGGGGTGGTGCGCATTGTATGGGTGTGTGTTACATTAGATTCACTAGTAGGAGTGAGAAAAACATCACGGGGTGGTGCGCATTGTATGGGTGTGTGTTACATTAGATTCACTAGTAGGAGTGAGAAAAACATCACGGGGTGGTGCGCATTGTATGGGTGTGTGTTACATTAGATTCACTAGTAGCAGTGAGAAAAACATCACGGGGTGGTGCGCATTGTATTGGTGTGTGTTACATTAGATTCACTAGTAGCAGTGAGAAAAACATCACGGGGTGGTGCGCATTGTATGGGTGTGTGTTACATTAGATTCACTAGTAGCAGTGAGAAAAACATCACGGGGTGGTGCGCATTGTATGGGTGTGTGTTACATTAGATTCACTAGTAGGAGGGAGAAAAACATCACGGGGTGGTGCGCATTGTATGGGTGTGTGTTACATTAGATTCACTAGTAGCAGTGAGAAAAACATCACGGGGTGGTGCGCATTGTATGGGTGTGTGTTACATTAGATTCACTAGTAGCAGTGAGAAAAACATCACGGGGTGGTGCGCATTGTATGGGTGTGTGTTACATTAGATTCACTAGTAGCAGTGAGAAAAACATCACGGGGTGGTGCGCATTGTATGGGTGTGTGTTACATTAGATTCACTAGTAGCAGTGAGAAAAACATAACGGGGTGGTGAGCCTTGTATGGATGTGTGTTACATTAGATTCACTAGTAGGAGTGAGAAAAACATCACGGGGTGGTGCGCATTGTATGGGTGTGTGTTACATTACATTCACTAGTAGGAGTGAGAAAATCATCACGGGGTGGTGCGCATTGTATGGGTGTGTGTTATATTAGATACACTAGTAGGAGTGAGAAAAACATCACGGGGTGGTGCGCATTGTATGGGTGTGTGTTACATTACATTCACTAGTAGGAGTGAGAAAATCATCACGGGGTGGTGCGCATTGTATGGGTGTGTGTTATATTAGATACACTAGTAGGAGTGAGAAAAACATCACGGGGTGGTGCGCATTGTATGGGCGTGTGTTACATTAGGTTCACTAGTAGGAGTGAGAAAAACATCACGGGGTGGTGCGCATTGTATGGGCGTGTGTTACATTAGATTCACTAGTAGGAGTGAGAAAAACATCACGGGGTGGTGCGCATTGTATGGGTGTGTGTTACATTAGCTTCACTAGTAGGAGTGAGAAAAACATCACGGGGTGGTGCGCATTGTATGGGTGTGTGTTATATTAGATTCACTAGTAGCAGTGAGAAAAACATCACGGGGTGGTGCGCATTGTATGGGTGTGTGTTACATTAGATTCACTAGTAGCAGTGAGAAAAACATCACGGGGTGGTGCGCATTGTTTGGGTGTGTGTTACATTAGATTCACTAGTAGCAGTGAGAAAAACATCACGGGGTGGTGCGCATTGTATGGGTGTGTGTTACATTAGATTCACTAGTAGCAGTGAGAAAAACATCACGGGGTGGTGCGCATTGTATGGGTGTGTGTTACATTAGATTCACTAGTAGCAGTGAGAAAAACATCACGGGGTGGTGCGCATTGTATGGGTGTGTGTTACATTAGATTCACTAGTAGCAGTGAGAAAAACATCACGGGGTGCTGCGCATTGTATGGGTGTGTGTTACATTAGATTCACTAGTAGCAGTGAGAAAAACATCACGGGGTGGTGCGCATTGTATGGGTGTGTGTTAGATTACATTCACTAGTAGCAGTGAGAAAAACATCACGGTGTGGTGCGCATTGTATGGGTGTGTGTTACATTACATTCACTAGTAGCAGTGAGAAAAACATCACGGGGTGGTGCGCATTGTATGGGTGTGTGTTACATTAGATTCACTAGTAGCAGTGAGAAAAACATCACGGGGTGGTGCGCATTGTATGGGTGTGTGTTACATTACATTCACTAGTAGCAGTGAGAAAAACATCACGAGGTGGTGCGCATTGTACGGGTGTGTGTTACATTACATTCACTAGTAGCAGTGAGAAAAACATCACGGGGTGGTGCGCATTGTACGGGTGTGTGTTACATTACATTCACCAGTAGCAGTGAGAAAAACATCACGGGGTGGTGCGCATTGTATGGGTGTGTGTTACATTAGATTCACTAGTAGCAGTGAGAAAAACATCACGGGGTGGTGCGCATTGTATGGGTGTGTGTTACATTAGATTCACTAGTAGCAGTGAGAAAAACATCACGGGGTGGTGCGCCTTGTATGGGTGTGTGTTACATTACATTCACTAGTAGGACAGAGAAAAACATCACGGGGTGGTGCGCCTTGTATGGGTGTGTGTTACATTACATTCACCAGTAGGAGTGAGAAAAACATCACAGGGTGGTGAGCCTTGTATGGGTGTGTGTTACATTACATTCACCAGTAGGAGTGAGAAAAACATCACGGGGTGGTGCGCATTGTATGGGTGTGTGTTACATTAGATTCACTAGTAGGAGTGAGAAAAACATCACGGGGTGGTGCGCATTGTATGGGTGTGTGTTACATTACATTCACTAGTAGGAGTGAGAAAAACATAACGGGGTGGTGAGCCTTGTATGGGTGTGTGTTACATTAGATTCACTAGTAGGAGTGAGAAAAACATCACGGGGTGGTGCGCATTGTATGGGTGTGTGTTACATTACATTCACTAGTAGGAGTGAGAAAATCATCACGGGGTGGTGCGCATTGTATGGGTGTGTGTTATATTAGATACACTAGTAGGAGTGAGAAAAACATCACGGGGTGGTGCGCATTGTATGGGTGTGTGTTACATTACATTCACTAGTAGGAGTGAGAAAATCATCACGGGGTGGTGCGCATTGTATGGGTGTGTGTTATATTAGATACACTAGTAGGAGTGAGAAAAACATCACGGGGTGGTGCGCATTGTATGGGCGTGTGTTACATTAGGTTCACTAGTAGGAGTGAGAAAAACATCACGGGGTGGTGCGCATTGTATGGGCGTGTGTTACATTAGATTCACTAGTAGGAGTGAGAAAAACATCACGGGGTGGTGCGCATTGTATGGGTGTGTGTTACATTAGCTTCACTAGTAGGAGTGAGAAAAACATCACGGGGTGGTGCGCATTGTATGGGTGTGTGTTATATTAGATTCACTAGTAGCAGTGAGAAAAACATCACGGGGTGGTGCGCATTGTATGGGTGTGTGTTACATTAGATTCACTAGTAGCAGTGAGAAAAACATCACGGGGTGGTGCGCATTGTTTGGGTGTGTGTTACATTAGATTCACTAGTAGCAGTGAGAAAAACATCACGGGGTGGTGCGCATTGTATGGGTGTGTGTTACATTAGATTCACTAGTAGCAGTGAGAAAAACATCACGGGGTGGTGCGCATTGTATGGGTGTGTGTTACATTAGATTCACTAGTAGCAGTGAGAAAAACATCACGGGGTGGTGCGCATTGTATGGGTGTGTGTTACATTAGATTCACTAGTAGCAGTGAGAAAAACATCACGGGGTGCTGCGCATTGTATGGGTGTGTGTTACATTAGATTCACTAGTAGCAGTGAGAAAAACATCACGGGGTGGTGCGCATTGTATGGGTGTGTGTTAGATTACATTCACTAGTAGCAGTGAGAAAAACATCACGGTGTGGTGCGCATTGTATGGGTGTGTGTTACATTACATTCACTAGTAGCAGTGAGAAAAACATCACGGGGTGGTGCGCATTGTATGGGTGTGTGTTACATTAGATTCACTAGTAGCAGTGAGAAAAACATCACGGGGTGGTGCGCATTGTATGGGTGTGTGTTACATTAGATTCACTAGTAGCAGTGAGAAAAACATCACGGGGTGGTGCGCATTGTATGGGTGTGTGTTACATTAGATTCACTAGTAGCAGTGAGAAAAACATCACGGGGTGGTGCGCATTGTACGGGTGTGTGTTACATTAGATTCACTAGTAGCAGTCAGAAAAACATCACGGTGTGGTGCGCATTGTACGGGTGTGTGTTACATTACATTCACTAGTAGCAGTGAGAAAAACATCACGGGGTGGTGCGCATTGTACGGGTGTGTGTTACATTACATTCACTAGTAGCAGTGAGAAAAACATCACGGGGTGGTGCGCATTGTACGGGTGTGTGTTACATTAGATTCACTAGTAGCAGTGAGAAAAACATCACGGGGTGGTGCGCATTGTATGGGTGTGTGTTACATTAGATTCACTAGTAGCAGTGAGAAAAACATCACGGGGTGGTGCGCATTGTATGGCTGTGTGTTACATTTGATTCACTAGTAGGAGTGAGAAAAACATCACGGGGTGGTGCGCATTGTATGGGTGTGTGTTACATTAGATTCACTAGTAGGAGTGAGAAAAACATCACGGGGTGGTGCGCATTGTATGGGTGTGTGTCACATTAGATTCACTAGTAGGAGTGAGAAAAACATCACGGGGTGGTGCACATTGTATGTGTGTGTGTCTCATTAGATTCCCTAGTAGGAGTGAGAAAAACATCACGGGGTGGTGCACATTGTATGGGTGTGTGTCACATTACATTCACTAGTAGCAGTGAGAAAAACATCACGGGGTGGTGCGCATTGTATGGGTGTGTGTCACATTACATTCACTAGTAGCAGTGAGAAAAACATCACGGGGTGGTGCGCATTGTATGGGTGTGTGTCACATTAGATTCACTAGTAGCAGTGAGAAAAACATCACGGGGTGGTGCGCATTGTATGGGTGTGTGTTACATTAGATTCACTAGTAGCAGTGAGAAAAACATCACGGGGTGGTGCGCATTGTATGGGTGTGTGTTACATTACATTCACTAGTAGCAGTGAGAAAAACATAACGGGGTGGTGCGCATTGTATGGGTGTGTGTTACATTAGATTCACTAGTAGGAGTGAGAAAAACATCACGGGGTGGTGCGCCTTGTATGGGTGTGTGTTACATTACATTCACTAATAGGAGTGAGAAAAACATCACGGGCTGGTGCGCCTTGTATGGGTGTGTGTTACATTACATTCACTAGTAGGACAGAGAAAAACATCACGGGGTGGTGCGCCTTGTATGGGTGTGTGTTACATTACATTCACCAGTAGGAGTGAGAAAAACATCACAGGGTGGTGAGCCTTGTATGGGTGTGTGTTACATTACATTCACCAGTAGCAGTGAGAAAAACATCACGGGGTGGTGCGCATTGTATGGGTGTGTGTTACATTAGATTCACTAGTAGGAGTGAGAAAAACATCACGGGGTGGTGCGCATTGTATGGGTGTGTGTTACATTACATTCACTAGTAGGAGTGAGAAAAACATAACGGGGTGGTGAGCCTTGTATGGGTGTGTGTTACATTAGATTCACTAGTAGGAGTGAGAAAAACATCACGGGGTGGTGCGTATTGTATGGGTGTGTGTTACATTACATTCACTAGTAGGAGTGAGAAAATCATCACGGGGTGGTGCGCATTGTATGGGTGTGTGTTATATTAGATACACTAGTAGGAGTGAGAAAAACATCACGGGGTGGTGTGCATTGTATGGGTGTGTGTTACGTTAGATTCACTAGTAGGAGTGAGAAAAACATCACGGGGTGGTGCGCATTGTATGGGTGTGTGTTACATTACATTCTCTAGTAGGAGTGAGAAAAACATCACGGGGTGGTGCGCATTGTATGGGTGTGTGTTACATTAGATTCACTAGTAGGAGTGAGAAAAACATCACGGGGTGGTGCGCATTGTATGGGTGTGTGTTACATTACATTCACTAGTAGGAGTGAGAAAAACATCACGGGGTGGTGCGCATTGTATGGGTGTGTGTTACATTAGATGCACTAGTAGGAGTGAGAAAAACATCACGGGGTGGTGCACATTGTATGGGTGTGTGTTACATTACATTCACTAGTAGCAGTGAGAAAAACATCACGGGGTGGTGCGCATTGTATGGGTGTGTGTTACATTACATTCACTAGTAGCAGTGAGAAAAACATCACGGGGTGGTGCGCATTGTATGGGTGTGTGTTACATTACATTCACTAGTAGCAGTGAGAAAAACATCACGGGGTGGTGCGCATTGTATGGGCGTGTGTTACATTACATTCACTAGTAGCAGTGAGAAAAACATCACGGGGTGGTGCGCCTTGTATGGGCGTGTGTTACATTACATTCACTAGTAGCAGTGAGAAAAACATCACGGGGTGGTGCGCCTTGTATGGGCGTGTGTTACATTAGATTCAGTAGTAGCAGTGAGAAAAACATCACGGGGTGGTGCGCCTTGTATGGGCGTGTGTTACATTAGATTCACTAGTAGCAGTGAGAAAAACATGACGGGGTGGTGCGCCTTGTATGGGCGTGTGTTACATTAGATTCACTAGTAGGAGTGAGAAAAACTTCACGGGGTGGTGCGCCTTGTATGGGTGTGTGTTACATTACATTCACTAGTAGGAGTGAGAAAAACATCACGGGGTGGTGCGCCTTGTATGGGTGTGTGTTACATTAAATTCACTAGTAGGAGTGGGAAAAACATCACGGGTGGTGCGCCTTGTATGGGTGTGTGTTACATTACATTCACAAGTAGGAGTGAGAAAAACATCACGGGGTGGTGCGCCTTGTATGGGGGTGTGTTACATTACATTCACCAGTAGGAGTGAGAAAAACATCACGGGGTGGTGCGCCTTGTATGGGTGTGTGTTACATTACATTCACCAGTAGGAGTGAGAAAAACATCACGGGGTGGTGCGCCTTGTATGGGTGTGTGTTACATTAGATTCACCAGTAGGAGTGAGAAAAACATCACGGGGTGGTGCGCTTGTATGGGTGTGTGTTACATTACATTCACTAGTAGGAGTGAGAAAAACATCACGGGGTGGTGCGCATTGTATGGGTGTGTGTTACATTAGATTCACTAGTAGGAGTGAGAAAAACATCACGGGGTGGTGCGCATTGTATGGGTGTGTGTTACATTAGATTCACTAGTAGGAGTGAGAAAAACATCACGGGGTGGTGCGCATTGTATGGGTGTGTGTTACATTAGATTCACTAGTAGGAGTGAGAAAAACATCACGGGGTGGTGCGCATTGTATGGGTGTGTGTTACATTAGATTCACTAGTAGCAGTGAGAAAAACATCACGGGGTGGTGCGCATTGTATTGGTGTGTGTTACATTAGATTCACTAGTAGCAGTGAGAAAAACATCACGGGGTGGTGCGCATTGTATGGGTGTGTGTTACATTAGATTCACTAGTAGCAGTGAGAAAAACATCACGGGGTGGTGCGCATTGTATGGGTGTGTGTTACATTAGATTCACTAGTAGGAGGGAGAAAAACATCACGGGGTGGTGCGCATTGTATGGGTGTGTGTTACATTACATTCACTAGTAGCAGTGAGAAAAACATCACGGGGTGGTGCGCATTGTATGGGTGTGTGTTACATTAGATTCACTAGTAGCAGTGAGAAAAACATCACGGGGTGGTGCGCATTGTATGGGTGTGTGTTACATTAGATTCACTAGTAGCAGTGAGAAAAACATCACGGGGTGGTGCGCATTGTACGGGTGTGTGTTACATTAGATTCACTAGTAGCAGTGAGAAAAACATCACGGGGTGGTGCGCATTGTACGGGTGTGTGTTACATTACATTCACTAGTAGCAGTGAGAAAAACATCACGGGGTGGTGCGCATTGTACGGGTGTGTGTTACATTACATTCACTAGTAGCAGTGAGAAAAACATCACGGGGTGGTGCGCATTGTACGGGTGTGTGTTACATTAGATTCACTAGTAGCAGTGAGAAAAACATCACAGGGTGGTGCGCATTGTATGGCTGTGTGTTACATTTGATTCACTAGTAGGAGTGAGAAAAACATCACGGGGTGGTGCGCATTGTATGGGTGTGTGTTACATTAGATTCACTAGTAGGAGTGAGAAAAACATCACGGGGTGGTGCGCATTGTATGGGTGTGTGTCACATTAGATTCACTAGTAGGAGTGAGAAAAACATCACGGGGTGGTGCACATTGTATGTGTGTGTGTCTCATTAGATTCCCTAGTAGGAGTGAGAAAAACATCACGGGGTGGTGCACATTGTATGGGTGTGTGTCACATTACATTCACTAGTAGCAGTGAGAAAAACATCACGGGGTGGTGCGCATTGTATGGGTGTGTGTCACATTACATTCACTAGTAGCAGTGAGAAAAACATCACGGGGTGGTGCGCATTGTATGGGTGTGTGTCACATTAGATTCACTAGTAGCAGTGAGAAAAACATCACGGGGTGGTGCGCATTGTATGGGTGTGTGTTACATTACATTCACTAGTAGCAGTGAGAAAAACATCACGGGGTGGTGCGCATTGTATGGGTGTGTGTTACATTACATTCACTAGTAGCAGTGAGAAAAACATCACGGGGTGGTGCGCATTGTATGGGTGTGTGTTACATTAGATTCACTAGTAGGAGTGAGAAAAACATCACGGGGTGGTGCGCCTTGTATGGGTGTGTGTTACATTACATTCACTAGTAGGAGTGAGAAATACATCACGGGCTGGTGCGCCTTGTATGGGTGTGTGTTACATTACATTCACTAGTAGGAAAGAGAAAAACATCACGGGGTGGTGCGCCTTGTATGGGTGTGTGTTACATTACATTCACCAGTAGGAGTGAGAAAAACATCACAGGGTGGTGAGCCTTGTATGGGTGTGTGTTACATTACATTCACCAGTAGGAGTGAGAAAAACATCACGGGGTGGTGCGCATTGTATGGGTGTGTGTTACATTAGATTCACTAGTAGGAGTGAGAAAAACATCACGGGGTGGTGCGCATTGTATGGGTGTGTGTTACATTACATTCACTAGTAGGAGTGAGAAAAACATAACGGGGTGGTGAGCCTTGTATGGGTGTGTGTTACATTAGAATCACTAGTAGGAGTGAGAAAAACATCACGGGGTGGTGCGCATTGTATGGGTGTGTGTTACATTACATTCTCTAGTAGGAGTGAGAAAAACATCACGGGGTGGTGCGCATTGTATGGGTGTGTGTTACATTAGATTCACTAGTAGGAGTGAGAAAAACATCACGGGGTGGTGCGCATTGTATGGGTGTGTGTTACATTACATTCACTAGTAGGAGTGAGAAAAACATCACGGGGTGGTGCGCATTGTATGGGTGTGTGTTACATTAGATGCACTAGTAGGAGTGAGAAAAACATCACGGGGTGGTGCACATTGTATGGGTGTGTGTTACATTACATTCACTAGTAGCAGTGAGAAAAACATCACGGGGTGGTGCGCATTGTATGGGTGTGTGTTACATTACATTCACTAGTAGCAGTGAGAAAAACATCACGGGGTGGTGCGCATTGTATGGGTGTGTGTTACATTACATTCACTAGTAGCAGTGAGAAAAACATCACGGGGTGGTGCGCATTGTATGGGCGTGTGTTACATTACATTCACTAGTAGCAGTGAGAAAAACATCACGGGGTGGTGCGCCTTGTATGGGCGTGTGTTACATTACATTCACTAGTAGCAGTGAGAAAAACATCACGGGGTGGTGCGCCTTGTATGGGCGTGTGTTACATTACATTCACTAGTAGGAGTGAGAAAAACATCACGGGGTGGTGCGCCTTGTATGGGTGTGTGTTACATTAGATTCACCAGTAGGAGTGAGAAAAACATCACGGGGTGGTGCGCTTGTATGGGTGTGTGTTACATTACATTCACTAGTAGGAGTGAGAAAAACATCACGGGGTGGTGCGCATTGTATGGGTGTGTGTTACATTAGATTCACTAGTAGGAGTGAGAAAAACATCACGGGGTGGTGCGCATTGTATGGGTGTGTGTTACATTAGATTCACTAGTAGGAGTGAGAAAAACATCACGGGGTGGTGCGCATTGTATGGGTGTGTGTTACATTAGATTCACTAGTAGGAGTGAGAAAAACATCACGGGGTGGTGCGCATTGTATGGGTGTGTGTTACATTAGATTCACTAGTAGCAGTGAGAAAAACATCACGGGGTGGTGCGCATTGTATTGGTGTGTGTTACATTAGATTCACTAGTAGCAGTGAGAAAAACATCACGGGGTGGTGCGCATTGTATGGGTGTGTGTTACATTAGATTCACTAGTAGCAGTGAGAAAAACATCACGGGGTGGTGCGCATTGTATGGGTGTGTGTTACATTAGATTCACTAGTAGGAGGGAGAAAAACATCACGGGGTGGTGCGCATTGTATGGGTGTGTGTTACATTAGATTCACTAGTAGCAGTGAGAAAAACATCACGGGGTGGTGCGCATTGTATGGGTGTGTGTTACATTAGATTCACTAGTAGGAGTGAGAAAAACATCACGGGGTGGTGCGCATTGTATGTGTGTGTGTTACATTAGATTTACTAGTAGGAGTGAGAAAAACATCACGGGGTGGTGCGCATTGTATGGGTGTGTGTCACATTAGATTCACTAGTAGGAGTGAGAAAAACATCACGGGGTGGTGCGCATTGTATGGGTGTGTGTTACATTAGATTCACTAGTAGCAGTGAGAAAAACATCACGGGGTGGTGCGCATTGTATGGGTGTGTGTTACATTAGATTCACTAGTAGCAGTGAGAAAAACATCACGGGGTGGTGCGCATTGTATGGCTGTGTGTTACATTTGATTCACTAGTAGGAGTGAGAAAAACATCACGGGGTGGTGCGCATTGTATGGGTGTGTGTTACATTAGATTCACTAGTAGGAGTGAGAAAAACATCACGGGGTGGTGCGCATTGTATGGGTGTGTGTCACATTAGATTCACTAGTAGGAGTGAGAAAAACATCACGGGGTGGTGCACATTGTATGTGTGTGTGTCTCATTAGATTCCCTAGTAGGAGTGAGAAAAACATCACGGGGTGGTGCACATTGTATGGGTGTGTGTCACATTACATTCACTAGTAGCAGTGAGAAAAACATCACGGGGTGGTGCGCATTGTATGGGTGTGTGTCACATTACATTCACTAGTAGCAGTGAGAAAAACATCACGGGGTGGTGCGCATTGTATGGGTGTGTGTCACATTAGATTCACTAGTAGCAGTAAGAAAAACATCACGGGGTGGTGCGCATTGTATGGGTGTGTGTTACATTACATTCACTAGTAGCAGTGAGAAAAACATCACGGGGTGGTGCGCATTGTATGGGTGTGTGTTACATTACATTCACTAGTAGCAGTGAGAAAAACATCACGGGGTGGTGCGCATTGTATGCGTGTGTGTTACATTACATTCACTAGTAGCAGTGAGAAAAACATCACGGGGTGGTGCGCATTGTATGGGTGTGTGTTACATTAGATTCAGTAGTAGGAGTGAGAAAAACATCACGGGGTGGTGCGCCTTGTATGGGTGTGTGTTACATTACATTCACTAGTAGGAGTGAGAAAAACATCACGGGCTGGTGCGCCTTGTATGGGTGTGTGTTACATTACATTCACTAGTAGGACAGAGAAAAACATCACGGGGTGGTGCGCCTTGTATGGGTGTGTGTTACATTACATTCACCAGTAGGAGTGAGAAAAACATCACAGGGTGGTGAGCCTTGTATGGGTGTGTGTTACATTACATTCACCAGTAGGAGTGAGAAAAACATCACGGGGTGGTGCGCATTGTATGGGTGTGTGTTACATTAGATTCACTAGTAGGAGTGAGAAAAACATCACGGGGTGGTGCGCATTGTATGGGTGTGTGTTACATTACATTCACTAGTAGGAGTGAGAAAAACATAACGGGGTGGTGAGCCTTGTATGGGTGTGTGTTACATTAGATTCACTAGTAGGAGTGAGAAAAACATCACGGGGTGGTGCGCATTGTATGGGTGTGTGTTACATTACATTCACTAGTAGGAGTGAGAAAATCATCACGGGGTGGTGCGCATTGTATGGGTGTGTGTTATATTAGATACACTAGTAGGAGTGAGAAAAACATCACGGGGTGGTGTGCATTGTATGGGTGTGTGTTACATTAGATTCACTAGTAGGAGTGAGAAAAACATCACGGGGTGGTGCGCATTGTATGGGTGTGTGTCACATTAGATTCACTAGTAGCAGTGAGAAAAACATCACGGGGTGGTGCGCATTGTATGGGTGTGTGTTACATTACATTCACTAGTAGCAGTGAGAAAAACATCACGGGGTGGTGCGCATTGTATGGGTGTGTGTTACATTACATTCACTAGTAGCAGTGAGAAAAACATCACGGGGTGGTGCGCATTGTATGCGTGTGTGTTACATTACATTCACTAGTAGCAGTGAGAAAAACATCACGGGGTGGTGCGCATTGTATGGGTGTGTGTTACATTAGATTCAGTAGTAGGAGTGAGAAAAACATCACGGGGTGGTGCGCCTTGTATGGGTGTGTGTTACATTACATTCACTAGTAGGAGTGAGAAAAACATCACGGGCTGGTGCGCCTTGTATGGGTGTGTGTTACATTACATTCACTAGTAGGACAGAGAAAAACATCACGGGGTGGTGCGCCTTGTATGGGTGTGTGTTACATTACATTCACCAGTAGGAGTGAGAAAAACATCACAGGGTGGTGAGCCTTGTATGGGTGTGTGTTACATTACATTCACCAGTAGGAGTGAGAAAAACATCACGGGGTGGTGCGCATTGTATGGGTGTGTGTTACATTAGATTCACTAGTAGGAGTGAGAAAAACATCACGGGGTGGTGCGCATTGTATGGGTGTGTGTTACATTACATTCACTAGTAGGAGTGAGAAAAACATAACGGGGTGGTGAGCCTTGTATGGGTGTGTGTTACATTAGATTCACTAGTAGGAGTGAGAAAAACATCACGGGGTGGTGCGCATTGTATGGGTGTGTGTTACATTACATTCACTAGTAGGAGTGAGAAAATCATCACGGGGTGGTGCGCATTGTATGGGTGTGTGTTATATTAGATACACTAGTAGGAGTGAGAAAAACATCACGGGGTGGTGTGCATTGTATGGGTGTGTGTTACATTAGATTCACTAGTAGGAGTGAGAAAAACATCACGGGGTGGTGCGCATTGTATGGGTGTGTGTTACATTACATTCTCTAGTAGGAGTGAGAAAAACATCACGGGGTGGTGCGCATTGTATGGGTGTGTGTTACATTAGATTCACTAGTAGCAGTGAGAAAAACATCACGGGGTGGTGCGCATTGTATGGCTGTGTGTTACATTTGATTCACTAGTAGGAGTGAGAAAAACATCACGGGGTGGTGCGCATTGTATGGTTGTGTGTTACATTAGATTCACTAGTAGGAGGGAGAAAAACATCACGGGGTGGTGCGCATTGTATGGGTGTGTGTCACATTAGATTCACTAGTAGGAGTGAGAAAAACATCACGGGGTGGTGCACATTGTATGTGTGTGTGTCTCATTAGATTCCCTAGTAAGAGTGAGAAAAACATCACGGGGTGGTGCGCATTGTATGGGTGTGTGTCACATTACATTCACTAGTAGCAGTGAGAAAAACATCACGGGGTGGTGCGCATTGTATGGGTGTGTGTCACATTACATTCACTAGTAGCAGTGAGAAAAACATCACGGGGTGGTGCGCATTGTATGGGTGTGTGTCACATTAGATTCACTAGTAGCAGTGAGAAAAACATCACGGGGTGGTGCGCATTGTATGGGTGTGTGTTACATTACATTCACTAGTAGCAGTGAGAAAAACATCACGGGGTGGTGCGCATTGTATGGGTGTGTGTTACATTACATTCACTAGTAGCAGTGAGAAAAACATCACGGGGTGGTGCGCATTGTATGGGTGTGTGTTATATTAGATTCACTAGTAGGAGTGAGAAAAACATCACGGGGTGGTGCGCCTTGTATGGGTGTGTGTTACATTACATTCACTAGTAGGAGTGAGAAAAACATCACGGGCTGGTGCGCCTTGTATGGGTGTGTGTTACATTACATTCACTAGTAGGACAGAGAAAAACATCACGGGGTGGTGCGCCTTGTATGGGTGTGTGTTACATTACATTCACCAGTAGGAGTGAGAAAAACATCACAGGGTGGTGAGCCTTGTATGGGTGTGTGTTACATTACATTCACCACTAGGAGTGAGAAAAACATCACGGGGTGGTGCGCATTGTATGGGTGTGTGTTACATTACATTCACTAGTAGGAGTGAGAAAATCATCACGGGGTGGTGCGCATTGTATGGGTGTGTGTTATATTAGATACACTAGTAGGAGTGACAAAAACATCACGGGGTGGTGTGCATTGTATGGGTGTGTGTTACATTAGATTCACTAGTAGGAGTGAGAAAAACATCACGTGGTGGTGCGCATTGTATGGGTGTGTGTTACATTACATTCTCTAGTAGGAGTGAGAAAAACATCACGGGGTGGTGCGCATTGTATGGGTGTGTGTTACATTAGATTCACTAGTAGCAGTGAGAAAAACATCACGGGGTGGTGCGCATTGTACGGGTGTGTGTTACATTAGATTCACTAGTAGCAGTGAGAAAAACATCACGGGGTGGTGCGCATTGTACGGGTGTGTGTTACATTACATTCACTAGTAGCAGTGAGAAAAACATCACGGGGTGGTGCGCATTGTACGGGTGTGTGTTACATTACATTCACTAGTAGCAGTGAGAAAAACATCACGGGGTGGTGCGCATTGTACGGGTGTGTGTTACATTAGATTCACTAGTAGCAGTGAGAAAAACATCACAGGGTGGTGCGCATTGTATGGCTGTGTGTTACATTTGATTCACTAGTAGGAGTGAGAAAAACATCACGGGGTGGTGCGCATTGTATGGGTGTGTGTTACATTAGATTCACTAGTAGGAGTGAGAAAAACATCACGGGGTGGTGCGCATTGTATGGGTGTGTGTCACATTAGATTCACTAGTAGGAGTGAGAAAAACATCACGGGGTGGTGCACATTGTATGTGTGTGTGTCTCATTAGATTCCCTAGTAGGAGTGAGAAAAACATCACGGGGTGGTGCACATTGTATGGGTGTGTGTCACATTACATTCACTAGTAGCAGTGAGAAAAACATCACGGGGTGGTGCGCATTGTATGGGTGTGTGTCACATTACATTCACTAGTAGCAGTGAGAAAAACATCACGGGGTGGTGCGCATTGTATGGGTGTGTGTCACATTAGATTCACTAGTAGCAGTGAGAAAAACATCACGGGGTGGTGCGCATTGTATGGGTGTGTGTTACATTACATTCACTAGTAGCAGTGAGAAAAACATCACGGGGTGGTGCGCATTGTATGGGTGTGTGTTACATTACATTCACTAGTAGCAGTGAGAAAAACATCACGGGGTGGTGCGCATTGTATGGGTGTGTGTTACATTAGATTCACTAGTAGGAGTGAGAAAAACATCACGGGGTGGTGCGCCTTGTATGGGTGTGTGTTACATTACATTCACTAGTAGGAGTGAGAAAAACATCACGGGCTGGTGCGCCTTGTATGGGTGTGTGTTACATTACATTCACTAGTAGGAAAGAGAAAAACATCACGGGGTGGTGCGCCTTGTATGGGTGTGTGTTACATTACATTCACCAGTAGGAGTGAGAAAAACATCACAGGGTGGTGAGCCTTGTATGGGTGTGTGTTACATTACATTCACCAGTAGGAGTGAGAAAAACATCACGGGGTGGTGCGCATTGTATGGGTGTGTGTTACATTAGATTCACTAGTAGGAGTGAGAAAAACATCACGGGGTGGTGCGCATTGTATGGGTGTGTGTTACATTACATTCACTAGTAGGAGTGAGAAAAACATAACGGGGTGGTGAGCCTTGTATGGGTGTGTGTTACATTAGATTCACTAGTAGGAGTGAGAAAAACATCACGGGGTGGTGCGCATTGTATGGGTGTGTGTTACATTACATTCTCTAGTAGGAGTGAGAAAAACATCACGGGGTGGTGCGCATTGTATGGGTGTGTGTTACATTAGATTCACTAGTAGGAGTGAGAAAAACATCACGGGGTGGTGCGCATTGTATGGGTGTGTGTTACATTACATTCACTAGTAGGAGTGAGAAAAACATCACGGGGTGGTGCGCATTGTATGGGTGTGTGTTACATTAGATGCACTAGTAGGAGTGAGAAAAACATCACGGGGTGGTGCACATTGTATGGGTGTGTGTTACATTACATTCACTAGTAGCAGTGAGAAAAACATCACGGGGTGGTGCGCATTGTATGGGTGTGTGTTACATTACATTCACTAGTAGCAGTGAGAAAAACATCACGGGGTGGTGCGCATTGTATGGGTGTGTGTTACATTACATTCACTAGTAGCAGTGAGAAAAACATCACGGGGTGGTGCGCATTGTATGGGCGTGTGTTACATTACATTCACTAGTAGCAGTGAGAAAAACATCACGGGGTGGTGCGCCTTGTATGGGCGTGTGTTACATTACATTCACTAGTAGCAGTGAGAAAAACATCACGGGGTGGTGCGCCTTGTATGGGCGTGTGTTACATTACATTCACCAGTAGGAGTGAGAAAAACATCACGGGGTGGTGCGCCTTGTATGGGTGTGTGTTACATTAGATTCACCAGTAGGAGTGAGAAAAACATCACGGGGTGGTGCGCTTGTATGGGTGTGTGTTACATTACATTCACTAGTAGGAGTGAGAAAAACATCACGGGGTGGTGCGCATTGTATGGGTGTGTGTTACATTAGATTCACTAGTAGGAGTGAGAAAAACATCACGGGGTGGTGCGCATTGTATGGGTGTGTGTTACATTAGATTCACTAGTAGGAGTGAGAAAAACATCACGGGGTGGTGCGCATTGTATGGGTGTGTGTTACATTAGATTCACTAGTAGGAGTGAGAAAAACATCACGGGGTGGTGCGCATTGTATGGGTGTGTGTTACATTAGATTCACTAGTAGCAGTGAGAAAAACATCACGGGGTGGTGCGCATTGTATTGGTGTGTGTTACATTAGATTCACTAGTAGCAGTGAGAAAAACATCACGGGGTGGTGCGCATTGTATGGGTGTGTGTTACATTAGATTCACTAGTAGCAGTGAGAAAAACATCACGGGGTGGTGCGCATTCTATGGGTGTGTGTTACATTAGATTCACTAGTAGGAGGGAGAAAAACATCACGGGGTGGTGCGCATTGTATGGGTGTGTGTTACATTAGATTCACTAGTAGCAGTGAGAAAAACATCACGGGGTGGTGCGCATTGTATGGGTGTGTGTTACATTAGATTCACTAGTAGGAGTGAGAAAAACATCACGGGGTGGTGCGCATTGTATGTGTGTGTGTTACATTAGATTTACTAGTAGGAGTGAGAAAAACATCACGGGGTGGTGCGCATTGTATGGGTGTGTGTCACATTAGATTCACTAGTAGGAGTGAGAAAAACATCACGGGGTGGTGCGCATTGTATGGGTGTGTGTTACATTAGATTCACTAGTAGCAGTGAGAAAAACATCACGGGGTGGTGCGCATTGTATGGGTGTGTGTTACATTAGATTCACTAGTAGCAGTGAGAAAAACATCACGGGGTGGTGCGCATTGTATGGCTGTGTGTTACATTTGATTCACTAGTAGGAGTGAGAAAAACATCACGGGGTGGTGCGCATTGTATGGGTGTGTGTTACATTAGATTCACTAGTAGGAGTGAGAAAAACATCACGGGGTGGTGCGCATTGTATGGGTGTGTGTCACATTAGATTCACTAGTAGGAGTGAGAAAAACATCACGGGGTGGTGCACATTGTATGTGTGTGTGTCTCATTAGATTCCCTAGTAGGAGTGAGAAAAACATCACGGGGTGGTGCATATTGTATGGGTGTGTGTCACATTACATTCACTAGTAGCAGTGAGAAAAACATCACGGGGTGGTGCGCATTGTATGGGTGTGTGTCACATTACATTCACTAGTAGCAGTGAGAAAAACATCACGGGGTGGTGCGCATTGTATGGGTGTGTGTCACATTAGATTCACTAGTAGCAGTGAGAAAAACATCACGGGGTGGTGCGCATTGTATGGGTGTGTGTTACATTACATTCACTAGTAGCAGTGAGAAAAACATCACGGGGTGGTGCGCATTGTATGGGTGTGTGTTACATTACATTCACTAGTAGCAGTGAGAAAAACATCACGGGGTGGTGCGCATTGTATGCGTGTGTGTTACATTACATTCACTAGTAGCAGTGAGAAAAACATCACGGGGTGGTGCGCATTGTATGGGTGTGTGTTACATTAGATTCAGTAGTAGGAGTGAGAAAAACATCACGGGGTGGTGCGCCTTGTATGGGTGTGTGTTACATTACATTCACTAGTAGGAGTGAGAAAAACATCACGGGCTGGTGCGCCTTGTATGGGTGTGTGTTACATTACATTCACTAGTAGGACAGAGAAAAACATCACGGGGTGGTGCGCCTTGTATGGGTGTGTGTTACATTACATTCACCAGTAGGAGTGAGAAAAACATCACAGGGTGGTGAGCCTTGTATGGGTGTGTGTTACATTACATTCACCAGTAGGAGTGAGAAAAACATCACGGGGTGGTGCGCATTGTATGGGTGTGTGTTACATTAGATTCACTAGTAGGAGTGAGAAAAACATCACGGGGTGGTGCGCATTGTATGGGTGTGTGTTACATTACATTCACTAGTAGGAGTGAGAAAAACATAACGGGGTGGTGAGCCTTGTATGGGTGTGTGTTACATTAGATTCACTAGTAGGAGTGAGAAAAACATCACGGGGTGGTGCGCATTGTATGGGTGTGTGTTACATTACATTCACTAGTAGGAGTGAGAAAATCATCACGGGGTGGTGCGCATTGTATGGGTGTGTGTTATATTAGATACACTAGTAGGAGTGAGAAAAACATCACGGGGTGGTGTGCATTGTATGGGTGTGTGTTACATTAGATTCACTAGTAGGAGTGAGAAAAACATCACGGGGTGGTGCGCATTGTATGGGTGTGTGTTACATTACATTCTCTAGTAGGAGTGAGAAAAACATCACGGGGTGGTGCGCATTGTATGGGTGTGTGTTACATTAGATTCACTAGTAGCAGTGAGAAAAACATCACGGGGTGGTGCGCATTGTATGGCTGTGTGTTACATTTGATTCACTAGTAGGAGTGAGAAAAACATCACGGGGTGGTGCGCATTGTATGGTTGTGTGTTACATTAGATTCACTAGTAGGAGGGAGAAAAACATCACGGGGTGGTGCGCATTGTATGGGTGTGTGTCACATTAGATTCACTAGTAGGAGTGAGAAAAACATCACGGGGTGGTGCACATTGTATGTGTGTGTGTCTCATTAGATTCCCTAGTAAGAGTGAGAAAAACATCACGGGGTGGTGCGCATTGTATGGGTGTGTGTCACATTACATTCACTAGTAGCAGTGAGAAAAACATCACGGGGTGGTGCGCATTGTATGGGTGTGTGTCACATTACATTCACTAGTAGCAGTGAGAAAAACATCACGGGGTGGTGCGCATTGTATGGGTGTGTGTCACATTAGATTCACTAGTAGCAGTGAGAAAAACATCACGGGGTGGTGCGCATTGTATGGGTGTGTGTTACATTACATTCACTAGTAGCAGTGAGAAAAACATCACGGGGTGGTGCGCATTGTATGGGTGTGTGTTACATTACATTCACTAGTAGCAGTGAGAAAAACATCACGGGGTGGTGCGCATTGTATGGGTGTGTGTTATATTAGATTCACTAGTAGGAGTGAGAAAAACATCACGGGGTGGTGCGCCTTGTATGGGTGTGTGTTACATTACATTCACTAGTAGGAGTGAGAAAAACATCACGGGCTGGTGCGCCTTGTATGGGTGTGTGTTACATTACATTCACTAGTAGGACAGAGAAAAACATCACGGGGTGGTGCGCCTTGTATGGGTGTGTGTTACATTACATTCACCAGTAGGAGTGAGAAAAACATCACAGGGTGGTGAGCCTTGTATGGGTGTGTGTTACATTACATTCACCACTAGGAGTGAGAAAAACATCACGGGGTGGTGCGCATTGTATGGGTGTGTGTTACATTACATTCACTAGTAGGAGTGAGAAAATCATCACGGGGTGGTGCGCATTGTATGGGTGTGTGTTATATTAGATACACTAGTAGGAGTGACAAAAACATCACGGGGTGGTGTGCATTGTATGGGTGTGTGTTACATTAGATTCACTAGTAGGAGTGAGAAAAACATCACGTGGTGGTGCGCATTGTATGGGTGTGTGTTACATTACATTCTCTAGTAGGAGTGAGAAAAACATCACGGGGTGGTGCGCATTGTATGGGTGTGTGTTATATTAGATTCACTAGTAGGAGTGAGAAAAACATCACGGGGTGGTGCGCATTGTTTGGGTGTGTGTTACATTACATTCACTAGTAGGAGTGAGAAAAACATCACGTGGTGGTGCGCATTGTATGGGTGTGTGTTACATTAGATGCACTAGTAGGAGTGAGAAAAACATCACGGGATGGTGCGCATTGTATGGGTGTGTGTTACATTACATTCACTAGTAGCAGTGAGAAAAACATCACGGGGTGGTGCGCATTGTATGGGTGTGTGTTACATTACATTCACTAGTAGCAGTGAGAAAAACATCACGGGATGGTGCACATTGTATGGGTGTGTGTTACATTACATTCACTAGTAGCAGTGAGAAAAACATCACGGGGTGGTGCGCATTGTATGGGCGTGTGTTACATTACATTCACTAGTAGCAGTGAGAAAAACATCACGGGGTGGTGCGCCTTGTATGGGCGTGTGTTACATTACATTCACTAGTAGCAGTGAGAAAAACATCACGGGGTGGTGCGCCTTGTATGGGCGTGTGTTACATTAGATTCAGTAGTACCAGTGAGAAAAACATCACGGGGTGGTGCGCCTTGTATGGGCGTGTGTTACATTAGATTCACTAGTAGCAGTGAGAAAAACATGACGGGGTGGTGCGCCTTGTATGGGCGTGTATTACATTAGATTCACTAGTAGGAGTGAGAAAAACATCACGGGGTGGTGCGCCTTGTATGGGTGTGTGTTACATTACATTCACTAGTAGGAGTGAGAAAAACATCACGGGGTGGTGCGCCTTGTATGGGTGTGTGTTACATTACATTCACTAGTAGGAGTGGGAAAAACATCACGGGGTGGTGCGCCTTGTATGGGTGTGTGTTACATTACATTCACAAGTAGGAGTGAGAAAAACATCACGGGGTGGTGCGCATTGTATGGGTGTGTGTTACATTACATTCACCAGTAGGAGTGAGAAAAACATCACGGGGTGGTGCGCCTTGTATGGGTGTGTGTTACATTACATTCACCAGTAGGAGTGAGAAAAACATCACGGGGTGGTGCGCCTTGTATGGGTGTGTGTTACATTAGATTCACCAGTAGGAGTGAGAAAAACATCACGGGGTGGTGCGCTTGTATGGGTGTGTGTTACATTAGATTCACCAGTAGGAGTGAGAAAAACATCACGGGGTGGTGCGCATTGTATGGGTGTGTGTTACATTAGATTCACTAGTAGGAGTGAGAAAAACATCACGGGGTGGTGCGCATTGTATGGGTGTGTGTTACATTAGATTCACTTGTAGGAGTGAGAAAAACATCACGGGGTGGTGCGCATTGTATGGGTGTGTGTTACATTAGATTCACTAGTAGGAGTGAGAAAAACCTCACGGGGTGGTGCGCATTGAATGGGTGTGTGTTACATTAGATTCACTAGTAGCAGTGAGAAAAACATCTCGGGGTGGTGCGCATTGTATGGGTGTGTGTTACATTAGATTCACTAGTAGCAGTGAGAAAAACATCACGGGGTGGTGCGCATTGTATGGGTGTGTGTTACATTAGATTCACTAGTAGCAGTGAGAAAAACATCACGGGGTGGTGCGCATTGTATGGGTGTGTGTTACATTAGATTCACTAGTAGGAGGGAGAAAAACATCACGGGGTGGTGCGCATTGTATGGGTGTGTGTTACATTAGATTCACTAATAGCAGTGAGAAAAACATCACGGGGTGGTGCGCATTGTATGGGTGTGTGTTACATTAGATTCACTAGTAGGAGTGAGAAAAACATCACGGGGTGGTGCGCATTGTATGTGTGTGTGTTACATTAGATTCACTAGTAGGAGTGAGAAAAACATCACGGGGTGGTGCGCATTGTATGGGTGTGTGTCACATTAGATTCACTAGTAGGAGTGAGAAAAACATCACGGGGTGGTGCGCATTGTATGTGTGTGTGTCTCATTAGATTCCCTAGTAGGAGTGAGAAAAACATCACGGGGTGGTGCGCATTGTATGGGTGTGTGTTACATTACATTCACTAGTAGCAGTGAGAAAAACATCACGGGGTGGTGTGCATTGTATGGGTGTGTGTTACATTACATTCACTAGTAGCAGTGAGAAAAACATCACGGGGTGGTGCCCATTGTATGGGTGTGTGTTACATTACATTCACTAGTAGCAGTGGGAAAAACATCACGGGGTGGTGCGCATTGTATGGGTGTGTGTTACATTACATTCACTAGTAGGAGTGAGAAAAACATCACGGGGTGGTGCGCCTTGTATGGGTGTGTGTTACATTACATTCACTAGTAGGAGTTAGAAAAACATCACGGGGTGGTGCGCCTTGTATGGGTGTGTGTTACATTAGATTCACTAGTAGGAGTGAGAAAAACATCACGGGGTGGTGCGCCTTGTATGGGTGTGTGTTACATTAGATTCACTAGTAGGAGTGAGAAAAACATCACGGGGTGGTGCGCACTGTATGGGTGTGTGTTACATTACATTCACTAGTAGGAGTGAGAAAAACATCACGGGGTGGTGCGCACTGTATGGGTGTGTGTTACATTAGATTCACTAGTAGGACTGAGAAAAACATCACGGGGTGGTGCGCCTTGTATGGGTGTGTGTTACATTAGATTCACTAGTAGGAGTGAGAAAAACATCACGGGGTGGTGCGCATTGTATGGGTGTGTGTTACATTAGATTCACTAGTAGCAGTGAGAAAAACATCACGGGGTGGTGCGCATTGTATGGGTGTGTGTTACATTAGATTCACTAGTAGCAGTGAGAAAAACATCACGGGGTGGTGCGCATTGTTTGGGTGTGTGTTACATTAGATTCACTAGTAGCAGTGAGAAAAACATCACGGGGTGGTGCGCATTGTATGGGTGTGTGTTACATTAGATTCACTAGTAGCAGTGAGAAAAACATCACGGGGTGGTGCGCATTGTATGGCTGTGTGTTACATTTGATTCACTAGTAGGAGTGACAAAAACATCACGGGGTGGTGCGCATTGTATGGGTGTGTGTTACATTAGATTCACTAGTAGGAGGGAGAAAAACATCACGGGGTGGTGCGCATTGTATGGGTGTGTGTCACATTAGATTCACTAGTAGGAGTGAGAAAAACATCACGGGGTGGTGCACATTGTATGTGTGTGTGTCTCATTAGATTCCCTAGTAAGAGTGAGAAAAACATCACGGGGTGGTGCGCATTGTATGGGTGTGTGTCACATTACATTCACTAGTAGCAGTGAGAAAAACATCACGGGGTGGTGCGCATTGTATGGGTGTGTGTCACATTACATTCAATAGTAGCAGTGAGAAAAACATCACGGGGTGGTGCGCCTTGTATGGGTGTGTGTCACATTAGATTCACTAGTAGCAGTGAGAAAAACATCACGGGGTGGTGCGCATTGTATGGGTGTGTGTTACATTACATTCACTAGTAGCAGTGAGAAAAACATCACGGGGTGGTGCGCATTGTATGGGTGTGTGTTACATTACATTCACTAGTAGCAGTGAGAAAAACATCACGGGGTGGTGCGCATTGTATGGGTGTGTGTTATATTAGATTCACTAGTAGGAGTGAGAAAAACATCACGGGGTGGTGCGCCTTGTATGGGTGTGTGTTACATTACATTCACTAGTAGGAGTGAGAAAAACATCACGGGCTGGTGCGCCTTGTATGGGTGTGTGTTACATTACATTCACTAGTAGCAGTGAGAAAAACATCACGGGGTGGTGCGCCTTGTATGGGTGTGTGTTACATTACATTCACCAGTAGGAGTGAGAAAAACATCACAGGGTGGTGAGCCTTGTATGGGTGTGTGTTACATTACATTCACCACTAGGAGTGAGAAAAACATCACGGGGTGGTGCGCATTGTATGGGTGTGTGTTACATTACATTCACTAGTAGGAGTGAGAAAATCATCACGGGGTGGTGCGCATTGTATGGGTGTGTGTTATATTAGATACACTAGTAGGAGTGACAAAAACATCACGGGGTGGTGTGCATTGTATGGGTGTGTGTTACATTAGATTCACTAGTAGGAGTGAGAAAAACATCACGTGGTGGTGCGCATTGTATGGGTGTGTGTTACATTACATTCTCTAGTAGGAGTGAGAAAAACATCACGGGGTGGTGCGCATTGTATGGGTGTGTGTTACATTAGATTCACTAGTAGGAGTGAGAAAAACATCACGGGGTGGTGCGCATTGTTTGGGTGTGTGTTACATTAGATTCACTAGTAGGAGTGAGAAAAACATCACGGGGTGGTGCGCATTGTTTGGGTGTGTGTTACATTAGATGCACTAGTAGGAGTGAGAAAAACATCACGGGGTGGTGCGCATTGTATGGGTGTGTGTTACATTACATTCACTAGTAGCAGTGAGAAAAACATCACGGGGTGGTGCGCCTTGTATGGGCGTGTGTTACATTACATTCACTAGTAGCAGTGAGAAAAACATCACGGGGTGGTGCGCCTTGTATGGGCGTGTGTTACATTAGATTCAGTAGTACCAGTGAGAAAAACATCACGGGGTGGTGCGCCTTGTATGGGCGTGTGTTACATTAGATTCACTAGTAGCAGTGAGAAAAACATGACGGGGTGGTGCGCCTTGTATGGGCGTGTATTACATTAGATTCACTAGTAGGAGTGAGAAAAACATCACGGGGTGGTGCGCCTTGTATGGGTGTGTGTTACATTACATTCACTAGTAGGAGTGAGAAAAACATCACGGGGTGGTGCGCCTTGTATGGGTGTGTGTTACATTACATTCACTAGTAGGAGTGGGAAAAACATCACGGGGTGGTGCGCCTTGTATGGGTGTGTGTTACATTACATTCACAAGTAGGAGTGAGAAAAACATCACGGGGTGGTGCGCATTGTATGGGTGTGTGTTACATTACATTCACCAGTAGGAGTGAGAAAAACATCACGGGGTGGTGCGCCTTGTATGGGTGTGTGTTACATTACATTCACCAGTAGGAGTGAGAAAAACATCACGGGGTGGTGCGCCTTGTATGGGTGTGTGTTACATTAGATTCACCAGTAGGAGTGAGAAAAACATCACGGGGTGGTGCGCTTGTATGGGTGTGTGTTACATTAGATTCACCAGTAGGAGTGAGAAAAACATCACGGGGTGGTGCGCATTGTATGGGTGTGTGTTACATTAGATTCACTAGTAGGAGTGAGAAAAACATCACGGGGTGGTGCGCATTGTATGGGTGTGTGTTACATTAGATTCACTTGTAGGAGTGAGAAAAACATCACGGGGTGGTGCGCATTGTATGGGTGTGTGTTACATTAGATTCACTAGTAGGAGTGAGAAAAACCTCACGGGGTGGTGCGCATTGTATGGGTGTGTGTTACATTAGATTCACTAGTAGCAGTGAGAAAAACATCTCGGGGTGGTGCGCATTGTATGGGTGTGTGTTACATTAGATTCACTAGTAGCAGTGAGAAAAACATCACGGGGTGGTGCGCATTGTATGGGTGTGTGTTACATTAGATTCACTAGTAGCAGTGAGAAAAACATCACGGGGTGGTGCGCATTGTATGGGTGTGTGTTACATTAGATTCACTAGTAGGAGGGAGAAAAACATCACGGGGTGGTGCGCATTGTATGGGTGTGTGTTACATTAGATTCACTAATAGCAGTGAGAAAAACATCACGGGGTGGTGCGCATTGTATGGGTGTGTGTTACATTAGATTCACTAGTAGGAGTGAGAAAAACATCACGGGGTGGTGCGCATTGTATGTGTGTGTGTTACATTAGATTCACTAGTAGGAGTGAGAAAAACATCACGGGGTGGTGCGCATTGTATGGGTGTGTGTCACATTAGATTCACTAGTAGGAGTGAGAAAAACATCACGGGGTGGTGCGCATTGTATGTGTGTGTGTCTCATTAGATTCCCTAGTAGGAGTGAGAAAAACATCACGGGGTGGTGCGCATTGTATGGGTGTGTGTTACATTACATTCACTAGTAGCAGTGAGAAAAACATCACGGGGTGGTGTGCATTGTATGGGTGTGTGTTACATTACATTCACTAGTAGCAGTGAGAAAAACATCACGGGGTGGTGCCCATTGTATGGGTGTGTGTTACATTACATTCACTAGTAGCAGTGGGAAAAACATCACGGGGTGGTGCGCATTGTATGGGTGTGTGTTACATTACATTCACTAGTAGGAGTGAGAAAAACATCACGGGGTGGTGCGCCTTGTATGGGTGTGTGTTACATTACATTCACTAGTAGGAGTTAGAAAAACATCACGGGGTGGTGCGCCTTGTATGGGTGTGTGTTACATTAGATTCACTAGTAGGAGTGAGAAAAACATCACGGGGTGGTGCGCCTTGTATGGGTGTGTGTTACATTAGATTCACTAGTAGGAGTGAGAAAAACATCACGGGGTGGTGCGCACTGTATGGGTGTGTGTTACATTACATTCACTAGTAGGAGTGAGAAAAACATCACGGGGTGGTGCGCACTGTATGGGTGTGTGTTACATTAGATTCACTAGTAGGACTGAGAAAAACATCACGGGGTGGTGCGCCTTGTATGGGTGTGTGTTACATTAGATTCACTAGTAGGAGTGAGAAAAACATCACGGGGTGGTGCGCATTGTATGGGTGTGTGTTACATTAGATTCACTAGTAGCAGTGAGAAAAACATCACGGGGTGGTGCGCATTGTATGGGTGTGTGTTACATTAGATTCACTAGTAGCAGTGAGAAAAACATCACGGGGTGGTGCGCATTGTTTGGGTGTGTGTTACATTAGATTCACTAGTAGCAGTGAGAAAAACATCACGGGGTGGTGCGCATTGTATGGGTGTGTGTTACATTAGATTCACTAGTAGCAGTGAGAAAAACATCACGGGGTGGTGCGCATTGTATGGGTGTGTGTTACATTAGATTCACTAGTAGCAGTGAGAAAAACATCACGGGGTGGTGCGCATTGTATGGGTGTGTGTTACATTAGATTCACTAGTAGGAGTGAGAAAAACATCACGGGGTGGTGCGCATTGTATGTGTGTGTGTTACATTAGATTTACTAGTAGGAGTGAGAAAAACATCACGGGGTGGTGCGCATTGTATGGGTGTGTGTCACATTAGATTCACTAGTAGGAGTGAGAAAAACATCACGGGGTGGTGCGCATTCTATGGGTGTGTGTTACATTAGATTCACTAGTAGCAGTGAGAAAAACATCACGGGGTGGTGCGCATTGTATGGGTGTGTGTTACATTAGATTCACTAGTAGCAGTGAGAAAAACATCACGGGGTGGTGCGCATTGTATGGCTGTGTGTTACATTTGATTCACTAGTAGGAGTGACAAAAACATCACGGGGTGGTGCGCATTGTATGGGTGTGTGTTACATTAGATTCACTAGTAGGAGGGAGAAAAACATCACGGGGTGGTGCGCATTGTATGGGTGTGTGTCACATTAGATTCACTAGTAGGAGTGAGAAAAACATCACGGGGTGGTGCACATTGTATGTGTGTGTGTCTCATTAGATTCCCTAGTAAGAGTGAGAAAAACATCACGGGGTGGTGCGCATTGTATGGGTGTGTGTCACATTACATTCACTAGTAGCAGTGAGAAAAACATCACGGGGTGGTGCGCATTGTATGGGTGTGTGTCACATTACATTCAATAGTAGCAGTGAGAAAAACATCACGGGGTGGTGCGCCTTGTATGGGTGTGTGTCACATTAGATTCACTAGTAGCAGTGAGAAAAACATCACGGGGTGGTGCGCATTGTATGGGTGTGTGTTACATTACATTCACTAGTAGCAGTGAGAAAAACATCACGGGGTGGTGCGCATTGTATGGGTGTGTGTTACATTACATTCACTAGTAGCAGTGAGAAAAACATCACGGGGTGGTGCGCATTGTATGGGTGTGTGTTATATTAGATTCACTAGTAGGAGTGAGAAAAACATCACGGGGTGGTGCGCCTTGTATGGGTGTGTGTTACATTACATTCACTAGTAGGAGTGAGAAAAACATCACGGGCTGGTGCGCCTTGTATGGGTGTGTGTTACATTACATTCACTAGTAGCAGTGAGAAAAACATCACGGGGTGGTGCGCCTTGTATGGGTGTGTGTTACATTACATTCACCAGTAGGAGTGAGAAAAACATCACAGGGTGGTGAGCCTTGTATGGGTGTGTGTTACATTACATTCACCACTAGGAGTGAGAAAAACATCACGGGGTGGTGCGCATTGTATGGGTGTGTGTTACATTACATTCACTAGTAGGAGTGAGAAAATCATCACGGGGTGGTGCGCATTGTATGGGTGTGTGTTACATTACATTCACTAGTAGCAGTGAGAAAAACATCACGGGGTGGTGCCCATTGTATGGGTGTGTGTTACATTACATTCACTAGTAGCAGTGGGAAAAACATCACGGGGTGGTGCGCATTGTATGGGTGTGTGTTACATTACATTCACTAGTAGGAGTGAGAAAAACATCACGGGGTGGTGCGCCTTGTATGGGTGTGTGTTACATTACATTCACTAGTAGGAGTTAGAAAAACATCACGGGGTGGTGCGCCTTGTATGGGTGTGTGTTACATTAGATTCACTAGTAGGAGTGAGAAAAACATCACGGGGTGGTGCGCCTTGTATGGGTGTGTGTTACATTAGATTCACTAGTAGGAGTGAGAAAAACATCACGGGGTGGTGCGCACTGTATGGGTGTGTGTTACATTACATTCACTAGTAGGAGTGAGAAAAACATCACGGGGTGGTGCGCACTGTATGGGTGTGTGTTACATTAGATTCACTAGTAGGACTGAGAAAAACATCACGGGGTGGTGCGCCTTGTATGGGTGTGTGTTACATTAGATTCACTAGTAGGAGTGAGAAAAACATCACGGGGTGGTGCGCATTGTATGGGTGTGTGTTACATTAGATTCACTAGTAGCAGTGAGAAAAACATCACGGGGTGGTGCGCATTGTATGGGTGTGTGTTACATTAGATTCACTAGTAGCAGTGAGAAAAACATCACGGGGTGGTGCGCATTGTTTGGGTGTGTGTTACATTAGATTCACTAGTAGCAGTGAGAAAAACATCACGGGGTGGTGCGCATTGTATGGGTGTGTGTTACATTAGATTCACTAGTAGCAGTGAGAAAAACATCACGGGGTGGTGCGCATTGTATGGGTGTGTGTTACATTAGATTCACTAGTAGCAGTGAGAAAAACATCACGGGGTGGTGCGCATTGTATGGGTGTGTGTTACATTAGATTCACTAGTAGGAGTGAGAAAAACATCACGGGGTGGTGCGCATTGTATGTGTGTGTGTTACATTAGATTTACTAGTAGGAGTGAGAAAAACATCACGGGGTGGTGCGCATTGTATGGGTGTGTGTCACATTAGATTCACTAGTAGGAGTGAGAAAAACATCACGGGGTGGTGCGCATTCTATGGGTGTGTGTTACATTAGATTCACTAGTAGCAGTGAGAAAAACATCACGGGGTGGTGCGCATTGTATGGGTGTGTGTTACATTAGATTCACTAGTAGCAGTGAGAAAAACATCACGGGGTGGTGCGCATTGTATGGCTGTGTGTTACATTTGATTCACTAGTAGGAGTGACAAAAACATCACGGGGTGGTGCGCATTGTATGGGTGTGTGTTACATTAGATTCACTAGTAGGAGGGAGAAAAACATCACGGGGTGGTGCGCATTGTATGGGTGTGTGTCACATTAGATTCACTAGTAGGAGTGAGAAAAACATCACGGGGTGGTGCACATTGTATGTGTGTGTGTCTCATTAGATTCCCTAGTAAGAGTGAGAAAAACATCACGGGGTGGTGCGCATTGTATGGGTGTGTGTCACATTACATTCACTAGTAGCAGTGAGAAAAACATCACGGGGTGGTGCGCATTGTATGGGTGTGTGTCACATTACATTCAATAGTAGCAGTGAGAAAAACATCACGGGGTGGTGCGCCTTGTATGGGTGTGTGTCACATTAGATTCACTAGTAGCAGTGAGAAAAACATCACGGGGTGGTGCGCATTGTATGGGTGTGTGTTACATTACATTCACTAGTAGCAGTGAGAAAAACATCACGGGGTGGTGCGCATTGTATGGGTGTGTGTTACATTACATTCACTAGTAGCAGTGAGAAAAACATCACGGGGTGGTGCGCATTGTATGGGTGTGTGTTATATTAGATTCACTAGTAGGAGTGAGAAAAACATCACGGGGTGGTGCGCCTTGTATGGGTGTGTGTTACATTACATTCACTAGTAGGAGTGAGAAAAACATCACGGGCTGGTGCGCCTTGTATGGGTGTGTGTTACATTACATTCACTAGTAGCAGTGAGAAAAACATCACGGGGTGGTGCGCCTTGTATGGGTGTGTGTTACATTACATTCACCAGTAGGAGTGAGAAAAACATCACAGGGTGGTGAGCCTTGTATGGGTGTGTGTTACATTACATTCACCACTAGGAGTGAGAAAAACATCACGGGGTGGTGCGCATTGTATGGGTGTGTGTTACATTACATTCACTAGTAGGAGTGAGAAAATCATCACGGGGTGGTGCGCATTGTATGGGTGTGTGTTATATTAGATACACTAGTAGGAGTGACAAAAACATCACGGGGTGGTGTGCATTGTATGGGTGTGTGTTACATTAGATTCACTAGTAGGAGTGAGAAAAACATCACGTGGTGGTGCGCATTGTATGGGTGTGTGTTACATTACATTCTCTAGTAGGAGTGAGAAAAACATCACGGGGTGGTGCGCATTGTATGGGTGTGTGTTACATTAGATTCACTAGTAGGAGTGAGAAAAACATCACGGGGTGGTGCGCATTGTTTGGGTGTGTGTTACATTAGATTCACTAGTAGGAGTGAGAAAAACATCACGGGGTGGTGCGCATTGTTTGGGTGTGTGTTACATTAGATGCACTAGTAGGAGTGAGAAAAACATCACGGGGTGGTGCGCATTGTATGGGTGTGTGTTACATTACATTCACTAGTAGCAGTGAGAAAAACATCACGGGGTGGTGCGCCTTGTATGGGCGTGTGTTACATTACATTCACTAGTAGCAGTGAGAAAAACATCACGGGGTGGTGCGCCTTGTATGGGCGTGTGTTACATTAGATTCAGTAGTACCAGTGAGAAAAACATCACGGGGTGGTGCGCCTTGTATGGGCGTGTGTTACATTAGATTCACTAGTAGCAGTGAGAAAAACATGACGGGGTGGTGCGCCTTGTATGGGCGTGTATTACATTAGATTCACTAGTAGGAGTGAGAAAAACATCACGGGGTGGTGCGCCTTGTATGGGTGTGTGTTACATTACATTCACTAGTAGGAGTGAGAAAAACATCACGGGGTGGTGCGCCTTGTATGGGTGTGTGTTACATTACATTCACTAGTAGGAGTGGGAAAAACATCACGGGGTGGTGCGCCTTGTATGGGTGTGTGTTACATTACATTCACAAGTAGGAGTGAGAAAAACATCACGGGGTGGTGCGCATTGTATGGGTGTGTGTTACATTACATTCACCAGTAGGAGTGAGAAAAACATCACGGGGTGGTGCGCCTTGTATGGGTGTGTGTTACATTACATTCACCAGTAGGAGTGAGAAAAACATCACGGGGTGGTGCGCCTTGTATGGGTGTGTGTTACATTAGATTCACCAGTAGGAGTGAGAAAAACATCACGGGGTGGTGCGCTTGTATGGGTGTGTGTTACATTAGATTCACCAGTAGGAGTGAGAAAAACATCACGGGGTGGTGCGCATTGTATGGGTGTGTGTTACATTAGATTCACTAGTAGGAGTGAGAAAAACATCACGGGGTGGTGCGCATTGTATGGGTGTGTGTTACATTAGATTCACTTGTAGGAGTGAGAAAAACATCACGGGGTGGTGCGCATTGTATGGGTGTGTGTTACATTAGATTCACTAGTAGGAGTGAGAAAAACCTCACGGGGTGGTGCGCATTGTATGGGTGTGTGTTACATTAGATTCACTAGTAGCAGTGAGAAAAACATCTCGGGGTGGTGCGCATTGTATGGGTGTGTGTTACATTAGATTCACTAGTAGCAGTGAGAAAAACATCACGGGGTGGTGCGCATTGTATGGGTGTGTGTTACATTAGATTCACTAGTAGCAGTGAGAAAAACATCACGGGGTGGTGCGCATTGTATGGGTGTGTGTTACATTAGATTCACTAGTAGGAGGGAGAAAAACATCACGGGGTGGTGCGCATTGTATGGGTGTGTGTTACATTAGATTCACTAATAGCAGTGAGAAAAACATCACGGGGTGGTGCGCATTGTATGGGTGTGTGTTACATTAGATTCACTAGTAGGAGTGAGAAAAACATCACGGGGTGGTGCGCATTGTATGTGTGTGTGTTACATTAGATTCACTAGTAGGAGTGAGAAAAACATCACGGGGTGGTGCGCATTGTATGGGTGTGTGTCACATTAGATTCACTAGTAGGAGTGAGAAAAACATCACGGGGTGGTGCGCATTGTATGTGTGTGTGTCTCATTAGATTCCCTAGTAGGAGTGAGAAAAACATCACGGGGTGGTGCGCATTGTATGGGTGTGTGTTACATTACATTCACTAGTAGCAGTGAGAAAAACATCACGGGGTGGTGTGCATTGTATGGGTGTGTGTTACATTACATTCACTAGTAGCAGTGAGAAAAACATCACGGGGTGGTGCCCATTGTATGGGTGTGTGTTACATTACATTCACTAGTAGCAGTGGGAAAAACATCACGGGGTGGTGCGCATTGTATGGGTGTGTGTTACATTACATTCACTAGTAGGAGTGAGAAAAACATCACGGGGTGGTGCGCCTTGTATGGGTGTGTGTTACATTACATTCACTAGTAGGAGTTAGAAAAACATCACGGGGTGGTGCGCCTTGTATGGGTGTGTGTTACATTAGATTCACTAGTAGGAGTGAGAAAAACATCACGGGGTGGTGCGCCTTGTATGGGTGTGTGTTACATTAGATTCACTAGTAGGAGTGAGAAAAACATCACGGGGTGGTGCGCACTGTATGGGTGTGTGTTACATTACATTCACTAGTAGGAGTGAGAAAAACATCACGGGGTGGTGCGCACTGTATGGGTGTGTGTTACATTAGATTCACTAGTAGGACTGAGAAAAACATCACGGGGTGGTGCGCCTTGTATGGGTGTGTGTTACATTAGATTCACTAGTAGGAGTGAGAAAAACATCACGGGGTGGTGCGCATTGTATGGGTGTGTGTTACATTAGATTCACTAGTAGCAGTGAGAAAAACATCACGGGGTGGTGCGCATTGTATGGGTGTGTGTTACATTAGATTCACTAGTAGCAGTGAGAAAAACATCACGGGGTGGTGCGCATTGTTTGGGTGTGTGTTACATTAGATTCACTAGTAGCAGTGAGAAAAACATCACGGGGTGGTGCGCATTGTATGGGTGTGTGTTACATTAGATTCACTAGTAGCAGTGAGAAAAACATCACGGGGTGGTGCGCATTGTATGGGTGTGTGTTACATTAGATTCACTAGTAGCAGTGAGAAAAACATCACGGGGTGGTGCGCATTGTATGGGTGTGTGTTACATTAGATTCACTAGTAGGAGTGAGAAAAACATCACGGGGTGGTGCGCATTGTATGTGTGTGTGTTACATTAGATTTACTAGTAGGAGTGAGAAAAACATCACGGGGTGGTGCGCATTGTATGGGTGTGTGTCACATTAGATTCACTAGTAGGAGTGAGAAAAACATCACGGGGTGGTGCGCATTCTATGGGTGTGTGTTACATTAGATTCACTAGTAGCAGTGAGAAAAACATCACGGGGTGGTGCGCATTGTATGGGTGTGTGTTACATTAGATTCACTAGTAGCAGTGAGAAAAACATCACGGGGTGGTGCGCATTGTATGGCTGTGTGTTACATTTGATTCACTAGTAGGAGTGACAAAAACATCACGGGGTGGTGCGCATTGTATGGGTGTGTGTTACATTAGATTCACTAGTAGGAGGGAGAAAAACATCACGGGGTGGTGCGCATTGTATGGGTGTGTGTCACATTAGATTCACTAGTAGGAGTGAGAAAAACATCACGGGGTGGTGCACATTGTATGTGTGTGTGTCTCATTAGATTCCCTAGTAAGAGTGAGAAAAACATCACGGGGTGGTGCGCATTGTATGGGTGTGTGTCACATTACATTCACTAGTAGCAGTGAGAAAAACATCACGGGGTGGTGCGCATTGTATGGGTGTGTGTCACATTACATTCAATAGTAGCAGTGAGAAAAACATCACGGGGTGGTGCGCCTTGTATGGGTGTGTGTCACATTAGATTCACTAGTAGCAGTGAGAAAAACATCACGGGGTGGTGCGCATTGTATGGGTGTGTGTTACATTACATTCACTAGTAGCAGTGAGAAAAACATCACGGGGTGGTGCGCATTGTATGGGTGTGTGTTACATTACATTCACTAGTAGCAGTGAGAAAAACATCACGGGGTGGTGCGCATTGTATGGGTGTGTGTTATATTAGATTCACTAGTAGGAGTGAGAAAAACATCACGGGGTGGTGCGCCTTGTATGGGTGTGTGTTACATTACATTCACTAGTAGGAGTGAGAAAAACATCACGGGCTGGTGCGCCTTGTATGGGTGTGTGTTACATTACATTCACTAGTAGCAGTGAGAAAAACATCACGGGGTGGTGCGCCTTGTATGGGTGTGTGTTACATTACATTCACCAGTAGGAGTGAGAAAAACATCACAGGGTGGTGAGCCTTGTATGGGTGTGTGTTACATTACATTCACCACTAGGAGTGAGAAAAACATCACGGGGTGGTGCGCATTGTATGGGTGTGTGTTACATTACATTCACTAGTAGGAGTGAGAAAATCATCACGGGGTGGTGCGCATTGTATGGGTGTGTGTTATATTAGATACACTAGTAGGAGTGACAAAAACATCACGGGGTGGTGTGCATTGTATGGGTGTGTGTTACATTAGATTCACTAGTAGGAGTGAGAAAAACATCACGTGGTGGTGCGCATTGTATGGGTGTGTGTTACATTACATTCTCTAGTAGGAGTGAGAAAAACATCACGGGGTGGTGCGCATTGTATGGGTGTGTGTTACATTAGATTCACTAGTAGGAGTGAGAAAAACATCACGGGGTGGTGCGCATTGTTTGGGTGTGTGTTACATTAGATTCACTAGTAGGAGTGAGAAAAACATCACGGGGTGGTGCGCATTGTTTGGGTGTGTGTTACATTAGATGCACTAGTAGGAGTGAGAAAAACATCACGGGGTGGTGCGCATTGTATGGGTGTGTGTTACATTACATTCACTAGTAGCAGTGAGAAAAACATCACGGGGTGGTGCGCATTGTATGGGTGTGTGTTACATTACATTCACTAGTAGCAGTGAGAAAAACATCACGGGATGGTGCGCATTGTATGGGTGTGTGTTACATTACATTCACTAGTAGCAGTGAGAAAAACATCACGGGGTGGTGCGCATTGTATGGGCGTGTGTTACATTACATTCACTAGTAGCAGTGAGAAAAACATCACGGGGTGGTGCGCCTTGTATGGGCGTGTGTTACATTACATTCACTAGTAGCAGTGAGAAAAACATCACGGGGTGGTGCGCCTTGTATGGGCGTGTGTTACATTAGATTCAGTAGTACCAGTGAGAAAAACATCACGGGGTGGTGCGCCTTGTATGGGCGTGTGTTACATTAGATTCACTAGTAGCAGTGAGAAAAACATGACGGGGTGGTGCGCCTTGTATGGGCGTGTATTACATTAGATTCACTAGTAGGAGTGAGAAAAACATCACGGGGTGGTGCGCCTTGTATGGGTGTGTGTTACATTACATTCACTAGTAGGAGTGAGAAAAACATCACGGGGTGGTGCGCCTTGTATGGGTGTGTGTTACATTACATTCACTAGTAGGAGTGGGAAAAACATCACGGGGTGGTGCGCCTTGTATGGGTGTGTGTTACATTACATTCACAAGTAGGAGTGAGAAAAACATCACGGGGTGGTGCGCCTTGTATGGGTGTGTGTTACATTACATTCACCAGTAGGAGTGAGAAAAACATCACGGGGTGGTGCGCCTTGTATGGGTGTGTGTTACATTACATTCACCAGTAGGAGTGAGAAAAACATCACGGGGTGGTGCGCCTTGTATGGGTGTGTGTTACATTAGATTCACCAGTAGGAGTGAGAAAAACATCACGGGGTGGTGCGCTTGTATGGGTGTGTGTTACATTAGATTCACCAGTAGGAGTGAGAAAAACATCACGGGGTGGTGCGCATTGTATGGGTGTGTGTTACATTAGATTCACTAGTAGGAGTGAGAAAAACATCACGGGGTGGTGCGCATTGTATGGGTGTGTGTTACATTAGATTCACTAGTAGGAGTGAGAAAAACATCACGGGGTGGTGCGCATTGTATGGGTGTGTGTTACATTAGATTCACTAGTAGGAGTGAGAAAAACATCACGGGGTGGTGCGCATTGTATGGGTGTGTGTTACATTAGATTCACTAGTAGCAGTGAGAAAAACATCTCGGGGTGGTGCGCATTGTATGGGTGTGTGTTACATTAGATTCACTAGTAGCAGTGAGAAAAACATCACGGGGTGGTGCGCATTGTATGGGTGTGTGTTACATTAGATTCACTAGTAGCAGTGAGAAAAACATCACGGGGTGGTGCGCATTGTATGGGTGTGTGTTGCATTAGATTCACTAGTAGGAGGGAGAAAAACATCACGGGGTGGTGCGCATTGTATGGGTGTGTGTTACATTAGATTCACTAATAGCAGTGAGAAAAACATCACGGGGTGGTGCGCATTGTATGGGTGTGTGTTACATTAGATTCACTAGTAGGAGTGAGAAAAACATCACGGGGTGGTGCGCATTGTATGTGTGTGTTACATTAGATTCACTAGTAGGAGTGAGAAAAACATCACGGGGTGGTGCGCATTGTATGGGTGTGTGTCACATTAGATTCACTAGTAGGAGTGAGAAAAACATCACGGGGTGGTGCGCATTGTATGTGTGTGTGTCTCATTAGATTCCCTAGTAGGAGTGAGAAAAACATCACGGGGTGGTGCGCATTGTATGGGTGTGTGTTACATTACATTCACTAGTAGCAGTGAGAAAAACATCACGGGGTGGTGTGCATTGTATGGGTGTGTGTTACATTACATTCACTAGTAGCAGTGAGAAAAACATCACGGGGTGGTGCCCATTGTATGGGTGTGTGTTACATTACATTCACTAGTAGCAGTGGGAAAAACATCACGGGGTGGTGCGCATTGTATGGGTGTGTGTTACATTACATTCACTAGTAGGAGTGAGAAAAACATCACGGGGTGGTGCGCCTTGTATGGGTGTGTGTTACATTACATTCACTAGTAGGAGTTAGAAAAACATCACGGGGTGGTGCGCCTTGTATGGGTGTGTGTTACATTAGATTCACTAGTAGGAGTGAGAAAAACATCACGGGGTGGTGCGCCTTGTATGGGTGTGTGTTACATTAGATTCACTAGTAGGAGTGAGAAAAACATCACGGGGTGGTGCGCACTGTATGGGTGTGTGTTACATTACATTCACTAGTAGGAGTGAGAAAAACATCACGGGGTGGTGCGCACTGTATGGGTGTGTGTTACATTAGATTCACTAGTAGGAGTGAGAAAAACATCACGGGGTGGTGCGCCTTGTATGGGTGTGTGTTACATTAGATTCACTAGTAGGAGTGAGAAAAACATCACGGGGTGGTGCGCATTGTATGGGTGTGTGTTACATTAGATTCACTAGTAGCAGTGAGAAAAACATCACGGGGTGGTGCGCATTGTATGGGTGTGTGTTACATTAGATTCACTAGTAGCAGTGAGAAAAACATCACGGGGTGGTGCGCATTGTTTGGGTGTGTGTTACATTAGATTCACTAGTAGCAGTGAGAAAAACATCACGGGGTGGTGCGCATTGTATGGGTGTGTGTTACATTAGATTCACTAGTAGCAGTGAGAAAAACATCACGGGGTGGTGCGCATTGTATGGGTGTGTGTTACATTAGATTCACTAGTAGCAGTGAGAAAAACATCACGGGGTGGTGCGCATTGTATGTGTGTGTGTTACATTACATTCACTAGTAGGAGTGAGAAAAACATCACGGGGTGGTGCGCATTGTATGGGTGTGTGTTACATTACATTCACTAGTAGCAGTGAGAAAAACATCACGGGGTGGTGCGCATTGTATGGGTGTGTGTTACATTACATTCACTAGTAGGAGTGAGAAAAACATCACGGGGTGGTGCGCATTGTATGGGTGTGTGTTACATTAGATTCACTAGTAGCAGTGAGAAAAACATCACGGGGTGGTGCGCATTGTATGGGTGTGTGTTACATTTCATTCACTAGTAGCAGTGAGAAAAACATCACGGGGTGGTGCGCATTGTATGGGTGTGTGTTACATTACATTCACTAGTAGCAGTGAGAAAAACATCACGGGGTGGTGCGCATTCTATGGGTGTGTGTTACATTAGATTCACTAGTAGCAGTGAGAAAAACATGACGGGGTGGTGCGCATTGTATGGGTGTGTGTTACATTACATTCACTAGTAGCAGTGAGAAAAACATCACGGGGTGGTGCGCATTGTATGGGTGTGTGTTACATTAGATTCACGAGTAGCAGTGCGAAAAAAAACCCGGGGTGGTGCGCATTGTATGGGTGTGTGTCACATTAGATTCACTAGTACGAGTGAGAAAAACATCACGGGGTGGTGCGCATTGTATGGGTGGGTGTTACATTAGGTTCACTAGTAGGAGTGAGAAAAACATCACGGGGTGGTGCGCATTGTATGGGTGTGTGTTACATTAGATTCACTAGTAGCAGTGAGAAAAACATCACGGGGTGGTGCGCATTGTATGGGTGTGTGTTACATTAGATTCACTAGTAGCAGTGAGAAAAACATCACGGGGTGGTGCGCATTGTATGGGTGTGTGCTACATTAGATTCACTAGTAGCAGTGAGAAAAACATCACGGGGTGGTGCGCATTGTTTGGGTGTCTGTTACATTAGATTCACTAGTAGCAGTGAGAAAAACATCACGGGGTGGTGCGCATTGTATGGGTGTGTGTTACATTAGATTCACTAGTAGCAGTGAGAAAAACATCACGGGGTGGTGCGCATTGTATGGGTGTGTGTTACATTAGATTCACTAGTAGCAGTGAGAAAAACATCACGGGGTCGTGCGCATTGTATGGGTGTGTGTTACATTAGATTCACTAGTAGGAGTGAGAAAAACATCACGGGGTGGTGCGCATTGTATGGGTGTGTGTTACATTAGATTCACTAGTAGCAGTGAGAAAAACATCACGGGGTGGTGCGCATTGTATGGGTGTGTGTTACATTACATTCACTAGTAGCAGTGAGAAAAACATCACGGGGTGGTGCGCATTGTATGGGTGTGTGTTACATTAGATTCACTAGTAGGAGTGAGAAAAACATCACGGGGTGGTGCGCATTGTATGGGTGTGTGTTACATTAGATTCACTAGTAGCAGTGAGAAAAACATCACGGGGTTGTGCGCATTGTATGGGTGTGTGTTACATTACATTCACTAGTAGGAGTGAGAAAAACATCACGGGGTGGTGCGCATTGTATGGGTGTGTGTTACATTACATTCTCTAGTAGGAGTGAGAAAAACATCACGGGGTGGTGCGCATTGTATGGGTGTGTGTTACATTACATTCACTAGTAGGAGTGAGAAAAACATCACGGGGTGGTGCGCATTGTATGGGTGTGTGTTATATTACATTCACTAGTAGGAGTGAGAAAAACATCACGGGGTGGTGCGCATTGTATGGGTGTGTGTTACATGAGATTCACTAGTAAGAGTGAGAAAAACATCACGGGGTGGTGCGCATTGTATGGGTGTGTGTTACATGAGATTCACTAGTAAGAGTGAGAAAAACATCACGGGGTGGTGCGCATTGTATGGGTGTGTGTTACATTACATTCACTAGTAGCAGTGAGAAAAACATCACGGGGTGGTGCGCATTGTATGGGTGTGTGTTACATTACATTCACTAGTAGGAGTGAGAAAAACATCACGTGGTGGTGCGCATTGTATGGGTGTGTGTTACATTACATTCTCTAGTAGGAGTGAGAAAAACATCACGGGGTGGTGCGCATTCTATGGGTGTGTGTTACATTACATTCACTAGTAGCAGTGAGAAAAACATCACGGGGTGGTGCGCATTGTATGGGTGTGTGTTACATTGCATTCACTAGTAGGAGTGAGAAAAACATCACGGGGTGGTGCGCATAGTATGGGTGTGTGTTACATTACATTCACTAGTAGCAGTGAGAAAAACATCACGGGGTGGTGCGCATTGTATGGGTGTGTGTTACATTACATTCACTAGTAGCAGTGAGAAAAACATCACGGGGTGGTGCGCATTCTATGGGTGTGTGTTACATTAGATTCACTAGTAGCAGTGAGAAAAACATGACGGGGTGGTGCGCATTGTATGGGTGTGTGTTACATTACATTCACTAGTAGCAGTGAGAAAAACATCACGGGGTGGTGCGCATTGTATGGGTGTGTGTTACATTAGATTCACAAGTAGCAGTGCGAAAAAAAACCCGGGGTGGTGCGCATTGTATGGGTGTGTGTCACATTAGATTCACTAGTACGAGTGAGAAAAACATCACGGGGTGGTGCGCATTGTATGGGTGGGTGTTACATTAGGTTCACTAGTAGGAGTGAGAAAAACATCACGGGGTGGTGCGCATTGTATGGGTGTGTGTTACATTAGATTCACTAGTAGCAGTGAGAAAAACATCACGGGGTGGTGCGCATTGTATGGGTGTGTGTTACATTAGATTCACTAGTAGCAGTGAGAAAAACATCACGGGGTGGTGCGCATTGTATGGGTGTGTGTTACATTAGATTCACTAGTAGCAGTGAGAAAAACATCACGGGGTGGTGCGCATTGTATGGGTGTGTGTTACATTAGATTCACTAGTAGCAGTGAGAAAAACATCACGGGGTCGTGCGCATTGTATGGGTGTGTGTTACATTAGATTCACTAGTAGGAGTGAGAAAAACATCACGGGGTGGTGCGCATTGTATGGGTGTGTGTTACATTAGATTCACTAGTAGCAGTGAGAAAAACATCACGGGGTGGTGCGCATTGTATGGGTGTGTGTTACATTAAATTCACTAGTAGCAGTGAGAAAAACATCACGGGGTGGTGCGCATTGTATGGGTGTGTGTTACATTAGATTCACTAGTAGGAGTGAGAAAAACATCACGGGGTGGTGCGCATTGTATGGGTGTGTGTTACATTACATTCACTAGTAGCAGTGAGAAAAACATCACGGGGTGGTGCGCATTGTATGGGTGTGTGTTACATTAGATTCACTAGTAGGAGTGAGAAAAACATCACGGGGTGGTGCGCATTGTATGGGTGTGTGTTACATTAGATTCACTAGTAGCAGTGAGAAAAACATCACGGGGTTGTGCGCATTGTATGGGTGTGTGTTACATTACATTCACTAGTAGGAGTGAGAAAAACATCACGGGGTGGTGCGCATTGTATGGGTGTGTGTTACATTACATTCTCTAGTAGGAGTGAGAAAAACATCACGGGGTGGTGCGCATTGTATGGGTGTGTGTTACATTACATTCACTAGTAGGAGTGAGAAAAACATCACGGGGTGGTGCGCATTGTATGGGTGTGTGTTATATTACATTCACTAGTAGGAGTGAGAAAAACATCACGGGGTGGTGCGCATTGTATGGGTGTGTGTTACATGAGATTCACTAGTAAGAGTGAGAAAAACATCACGGGGTGGTGCGCATTGTATGGGTGTGTGTTACATGAGATTCACTAGTAAGAGTGAGAAAAACATCACGGGGTGGTGCGCATTGTATGGGTGTGTGTTACATTACATTCACTAGTAGCAGTGAGAAAAACATCACGGGGTGGTGCGCATTGTATGGGTGTGTGTTACATTACATTCACTAGTAGGAGTGAGAAAAACATCACGGGGTGGTGCGCATTGTATGGGTGTGTGTTACATTACATTCTCTAGTAGGAGTGAGAAAAACATCACGGGGTGGTGCGCATTCTATGGGTGTGTGTTACATTACATTCACTAGTAGCAGTGAGAAAAACATCACGGGGTGGTGCGCATTGTATGGGTGTGTGTTACATTGCATTCACTAGTAGGAGTGAGAAAAACATCACGGGGTGGTGCGCATAGTATGGGTGTGTGTTACATTACATTCACTAGTAGCAGTGAGAAAAACATCACGGGGTGGTGCGCATTGTATGGGTGTGTGTTACATTACATTCACTAGTAGCAGTGAGAAAAGCATCACGGGGTGGTGCGCATTCTATGGGTGTGTGTTACATTAGATTCACTAGTAGCAGTGAGAAAAACATGACGGGGTGGTGCGCATTGTATGGGTGTGTGTTACATTACATTCACTAGTAGCAGTGAGAAAAACATCACGGGGTGGTGCGCATTGTATGGGTGTGTGTTACATTAGATTCACAAGTAGCAGTGCGAAAAAAAACCCGGGGTGGTGCGCATTGTATGGGTGGGTGTTACATTAGGTTCACTAGTAGGAGTGAGAAAAACATCACGGGGTGGTGCGCATTGTATGGGTGTGTGTTACATTAGATTCACTAGTAGCAGTGAGAAAAACATCACGGGGTGGTGCGCATTGTATGGGTGTGTGTTACATTAGATTCACTAGTAGCAGTGAGAAAAACATCACGGGGTGGTGCGCATTGTATGGGTGTGTGCTACATTAGATTCACTAGTAGCAGTGAGAAAAACATCACGGGGTGGTGCGCATTGTATGTGTGTGTGTTACATTACATTCACTAGTAGGAGTGAGAAAAACATCACGGGGTTGTGCGCATTGTATGGGTGTGTGTTACATTACATTCACTAGTAGCAGTGAGAAAAACATCACGGGGTGGTGCGCATTGTATGGGTGTGTGTTACATTACATTCACTAGTAGGAGTGAGAAAAACATCACGGGGTGGTGCGCATTGTATGGGTGTGTGTTACATTAGATTCACTAGTAGCAGTGAGAAAAACATCACGGGGTGGTGCGCATTGTATGGGTGTGTGTTACATTTCATTCACTAGTAGCAGTGAGAAAAACATCACGGGGTGGTGCGCATTGTATGGGTGTGTGTTACATTACATTCACTAGTAGCAGTGAGAAAAACATCACGGGGTGGTGCGCATTCTATGGGTGTGTGTTACATTAGATTCACTAGTAGCAGTGAGAAAAACATGACGGGGTGGTGCGCATTGTATGGGTGTGTGTTACATTACATTCACTAGTAGCAGTGAGAAAAACATCACGGGGTGGTGCGCATTGTATGGGTGTGTGTTACATTAGATTCACAAGTAGCATTGCGAAAAAAAACCCGGGGTGGTGCGCATTGTATGGGTGTGTGTCACATTAGATTCACTAGTACGAGTGAGAAAAACATCACGGGGTGGTGCGCATTGTATGGGTGGGTGTTACATTAGGTTCACTAGTAGGAGTGAGAAAAACATCACGGGGTGGTGCGCATTCTATGGGTGTGTGTTACATTACATTCTCTAGTAGGAGTGAGAAAAACATCACGGGGTGGTGCGCATTGTATGGGTGTGTGTTACATTAGATTCACTAGTAGCAGTGAGAAAAACATCACGGGGTGGTGCGCATTGTATGGGTGTGTGTTACATTACATTCACTAGTAGGAGTGAGAAAATCATCACGGGGTGGTGCGCATTGTATGGGTGTGTGTTATATTAGATACACTAGTAGGAGTGAGAAAAACATCACGGGGTGGTGCGCATTGTATGGGTGTGTGTTACATTAGATTCACTAGTAGCAGTGAGAAAAACATCACGGGGTGGTGCGCATTGTATGGGTGTGTGTCACATTAGATTCACTAGTAGCAGTGAGAAAAACATCACGGGGTGGTGCGCATTGTATGGGTGTGTGTTACATTACATTCACTAGTAGCAGTGAGAAAAACATCACGGGGTGGTGCGCATTGTATGGGTGTGTGTTACATTACATTCACTAGTAGCAGTGAGAAAAACATCACGGGGTGGTGCGCATTGTATGCGTGTGTGTTACATTACATTCACTAGTAGCAGTGAGAAAAACATCACGGGGTGGTGCGCATTGTATGGGTGTGTGTTACATTAGATTCAGTAGTAGGAGTGAGAAAAACATCACGGGGTGGTGCGCCTTGTATGGGTGTGTGTTACATTACATTCACTAGTAGGAGTGAGAAAAACATCACGGGCTGGTGCGCCTTGTATGGGTGTGTGTTACATTACATTCACTAGTAGGACAGAGAAAAACATCACGGGGTGGTGCGCCTTGTATGGGTGTGTGTTACATTACATTCACCAGTAGGAGTGAGAAAAACATCACAGGGTGGTGAGCCTTGTATGGGTGTGTGTTACATTACATTCACCAGTAGGAGTGAGAAAAACATCACGGGGTGGTGCGCATTGTATGGGTGTGTGTTACATTAGATTCACTAGTAGGAGTGAGAAAAACATCACGGGGTGGTGCGCATTGTATGGGTGTGTGTTACATTACATTCACTAGTAGGAGTGAGAAAAACATAACGGGGTGGTGAGCCTTGTATGGGTGTGTGTTACATTAGATTCACTAGTAGGAGTGAGAAAAACATCACGGGGTGGTGCGCATTGTATGGGTGTGTGTTACATTACATTCACTAGTAGGAGTGAGAAAATCATCACGGGGTGGTGCGCATTGTATGGGTGTGTGTTATATTAGATACACTAGTAGGAGTGAGAAAAACATCACGGGGTGGTGTGCATTGTATGGGTGTGTGTTACATTAGATTCACTAGTAGGAGTGAGAAAAACATCACGGGGTGGTGCGCATTGTATGGGTGTGTGTTACATTACATTCTCTAGTAGGAGTGAGAAAAACATCACGGGGTGGTGCGCATTGTATGGGTGTGTGTTACATTAGATTCACTAGTAGCAGTGAGAAAAACATCACGGGGTGGTGCGCATTGTATGGCTGTGTGTTACATTTGATTCACTAGTAGGAGTGAGAAAAACATCACGGGGTGGTGCGCATTGTATGGTTGTGTGTTACATTAGATTCACTAGTAGGAGGGAGAAAAACATCACGGGGTGGTGCGCATTGTATGGGTGTGTGTCACATTAGATTCACTAGTAGGAGTGAGAAAAACATCACGGGGTGGTGCACATTGTATGTGTGTGTGTCTCATTAGATTCCCTAGTAAGAGTGAGAAAAACATCACGGGGTGGTGCGCATTGTATGGGTGTGTGTCACATTACATTCACTAGTAGCAGTGAGAAAAACATCACGGGGTGGTGCGCATTGTATGGGTGTGTGTCACATTACATTCACTAGTAGCAGTGAGAAAAACATCACGGGGTGGTGCGCATTGTATGGGTGTGTGTCACATTAGATTCACTAGTAGCAGTGAGAAAAACATCACGGGGTGGTGCGCATTGTATGGGTGTGTGTTACATTACATTCACTAGTAGCAGTGAGAAAAACATCACGGGGTGGTGCGCATTGTATGGGTGTGTGTTACATTACATTCACTAGTAGCAGTGAGAAAAACATCACGGGGTGGTGCGCATTGTATGGGTGTGTGTTATATTAGATTCACTAGTAGGAGTGAGAAAAACATCACGGGGTGGTGCGCCTTGTATGGGTGTGTGTTACATTACATTCACTAGTAGGAGTGAGAAAAACATCACGGGCTGGTGCGCCTTGTATGGGTGTGTGTTACATTACATTCACTAGTAGGACAGAGAAAAACATCACGGGGTGGTGCGCCTTGTATGGGTGTGTGTTACATTACATTCACCAGTAGGAGTGAGAAAAACATCACAGGGTGGTGAGCCTTGTATGGGTGTGTGTTACATTACATTCACCACTAGGAGTGAGAAAAACATCACGGGGTGGTGCGCATTGTATGGGTGTGTGTTACATTACATTCACTAGTAGGAGTGAGAAAATCATCACGGGGTGGTGCGCATTGTATGGGTGTGTGTTATATTAGATACACTAGTAGGAGTGACAAAAACATCACGGGGTGGTGTGCATTGTATGGGTGTGTGTTACATTAGATTCACTAGTAGGAGTGAGAAAAACATCACGTGGTGGTGCGCATTGTATGGGTGTGTGTTACATTACATTCTCTAGTAGGAGTGAGAAAAACATCACGGGGTGGTGCGCATTGTATGGGTGTGTGTTACATTAGATTCACTAGTAGCAGTGAGAAAAACATCACGGGGTGGTGCGCATTGTACGGGTGTGTGTTACATTAGATTCACTAGTAGCAGTGAGAAAAACATCACGGGGTGGTGCGCATTGTACGGGTGTGTGTTACATTACATTCACTAGTAGCAGTGAGAAAAACATCACGGGGTGGTGCGCATTGTACGGGTGTGTGTTACATTACATTCACTAGTAGCAGTGAGAAAAACATCACGGGGTGGTGCGCATTGTACGGGTGTGTGTTACATTAGATTCACTAGTAGCAGTGAGAAAAACATCACAGGGTGGTGCGCATTGTATGGCTGTGTGTTACATTTGATTCACTAGTAGGAGTGAGAAAAACATCACGGGGTGGTGCGCATTGTATGGGTGTGTGTTACATTAGATTCACTAGTAGGAGTGAGAAAAACATCACGGGGTGGTGCGCATTGTATGGGTGTGTGTCACATTAGATTCACTAGTAGGAGTGAGAAAAACATCACGGGGTGGTGCACATTGTATGTGTGTGTGTCTCATTAGATTCCCTAGTAGGAGTGAGAAAAACATCACGGGGTGGTGCACATTGTATGGGTGTGTGTCACATTACATTCACTAGTAGCAGTGAGAAAAACATCACGGGGTGGTGCGCATTGTATGGGTGTGTGTCACATTACATTCACTAGTAGCAGTGAGAAAAACATCACGGGGTGGTGCGCATTGTATGGGTGTGTGTCACATTAGATTCACTAGTAGCAGTGAGAAAAACATCACGGGGTGGTGCGCATTGTATGGGTGTGTGTTACATTACATTCACTAGTAGCAGTGAGAAAAACATCACGGGGTGGTGCGCATTGTATGGGTGTGTGTTACATTACATTCACTAGTAGCAGTGAGAAAAACATCACGGGGTGGTGCGCATTGTATGGGTGTGTGTTACATTAGATTCACTAGTAGGAGTGAGAAAAACATCACGGGGTGGTGCGCCTTGTATGGGTGTGTGTTACATTACATTCACTAGTAGGAGTGAGAAAAACATCACGGGCTGGTGCGCCTTGTATGGGTGTGTGTTACATTACATTCACTAGTAGGAAAGAGAAAAACATCACGGGGTGGTGCGCCTTGTATGGGTGTGTGTTACATTACATTCACCAGTAGGAGTGAGAAAAACATCACAGGGTGGTGAGCCTTGTATGGGTGTGTGTTACATTACATTCACCAGTAGGAGTGAGAAAAACATCACGGGGTGGTGCGCATTGTATGGGTGTGTGTTACATTAGATTCACTAGTAGGAGTGAGAAAAACATCACGGGGTGGTGCGCATTGTATGGGTGTGTGTTACATTACATTCACTAGTAGGAGTGAGAAAAACATAACGGGGTGGTGAGCCTTGTATGGGTGTGTGTTACATTAGATTCACTAGTAGGAGTGAGAAAAACATCACGGGGTGGTGCGCATTGTATGGGTGTGTGTTACATTACATTCTCTAGTAGGAGTGAGAAAAACATCACGGGGTGGTGCGCATTGTATGGGTGTGTGTTACATTAGATTCACTAGTAGGAGTGAGAAAAACATCACGGGGTGGTGCGCATTGTATGGGTGTGTGTTACATTACATTCACTAGTAGGAGTGAGAAAAACATCACGGGGTGGTGCGCATTGTATGGGTGTGTGTTACATTAGATGCACTAGTAGGAGTGAGAAAAACATCACGGGGTGGTGCACATTGTATGGGTGTGTGTTACATTACATTCACTAGTAGCAGTGAGAAAAACATCACGGGGTGGTGCGCATTGTATGGGTGTGTGTTACATTACATTCACTAGTAGCAGTGAGAAAAACATCACGGGGTGGTGCGCATTGTATGGGTGTGTGTTACATTACATTCACTAGTAGCAGTGAGAAAAACATCACGGGGTGGTGCGCATTGTATGGGCGTGTGTTACATTACATTCACTAGTAGCAGTGAGAAAAACATCACGGGGTGGTGCGCCTTGTATGGGCGTGTGTTACATTACATTCACTAGTAGCAGTGAGAAAAACATCACGGGGTGGTGCGCCTTGTATGGGCGTGTGTTACATTACATTCACCAGTAGGAGTGAGAAAAACATCACGGGGTGGTGCGCCTTGTATGGGTGTGTGTTACATTAGATTCACCAGTAGGAGTGAGAAAAACATCACGGGGTGGTGCGCTTGTATGGGTGTGTGTTACATTACATTCACTAGTAGGAGTGAGAAAAACATCACGGGGTGGTGCGCATTGTATGGGTGTGTGTTACATTAGATTCACTAGTAGGAGTGAGAAAAACATCACGGGGTGGTGCGCATTGTATGGGTGTGTGTTACATTAGATTCACTAGTAGGAGTGAGAAAAACATCACGGGGTGGTGCGCATTGTATGGGTGTGTGTTACATTAGATTCACTAGTAGGAGTGAGAAAAACATCACGGGGTGGTGCGCATTGTATGGGTGTGTGTTACATTAGATTCACTAGTAGCAGTGAGAAAAACATCACGGGGTGGTGCGCATTGTATTGGTGTGTGTTACATTAGATTCACTAGTAGCAGTGAGAAAAACATCACGGGGTGGTGCGCATTGTATGGGTGTGTGTTACATTAGATTCACTAGTAGCAGTGAGAAAAACATCACGGGGTGGTGCGCATTCTATGGGTGTGTGTTACATTAGATTCACTAGTAGGAGGGAGAAAAACATCACGGGGTGGTGCGCATTGTATGGGTGTGTGTTACATTAGATTCACTAGTAGCAGTGAGAAAAACATCACGGGGTGGTGCGCATTGTATGGGTGTGTGTTACATTAGATTCACTAGTAGGAGTGAGAAAAACATCACGGGGTGGTGCGCATTGTATGTGTGTGTGTTACATTAGATTTACTAGTAGGAGTGAGAAAAACATCACGGGGTGGTGCGCATTGTATGGGTGTGTGTCACATTAGATTCACTAGTAGGAGTGAGAAAAACATCACGGGGTGGTGCGCATTGTATGGGTGTGTGTTACATTAGATTCACTAGTAGCAGTGAGAAAAACATCACGGGGTGGTGCGCATTGTATGGGTGTGTGTTACATTAGATTCACTAGTAGCAGTGAGAAAAACATCACGGGGTGGTGCGCATTGTATGGCTGTGTGTTACATTTGATTCACTAGTAGGAGTGAGAAAAACATCACGGGGTGGTGCGCATTGTATGGGTGTGTGTTACATTAGATTCACTAGTAGGAGTGAGAAAAACATCACGGGGTGGTGCGCATTGTATGGGTGTGTGTCACATTAGATTCACTAGTAGGAGTGAGAAAAACATCACGGGGTGGTGCACATTGTATGTGTGTGTGTCTCATTAGATTCCCTAGTAGGAGTGAGAAAAACATCACGGGGTGGTGCATATTGTATGGGTGTGTGTCACATTACATTCACTAGTAGCAGTGAGAAAAACATCACGGGGTGGTGCGCATTGTATGGGTGTGTGTCACATTACATTCACTAGTAGCAGTGAGAAAAACATCACGGGGTGGTGCGCATTGTATGGGTGTGTGTCACATTAGATTCACTAGTAGCAGTGAGAAAAACATCACGGGGTGGTGCGCATTGTATGGGTGTGTGTTACATTACATTCACTAGTAGCAGTGAGAAAAACATCACGGGGTGGTGCGCATTGTATGGGTGTGTGTTACATTACATTCACTAGTAGCAGTGAGAAAAACATCACGGGGTGGTGCGCATTGTATGCGTGTGTGTTACATTACATTCACTAGTAGCAGTGAGAAAAACATCACGGGGTGGTGCGCATTGTATGGGTGTGTGTTACATTAGATTCAGTAGTAGGAGTGAGAAAAACATCACGGGGTGGTGCGCCTTGTATGGGTGTGTGTTACATTACATTCACTAGTAGGAGTGAGAAAAACATCACGGGCTGGTGCGCCTTGTATGGGTGTGTGTTACATTACATTCACTAGTAGGACAGAGAAAAACATCACGGGGTGGTGCGCCTTGTATGGGTGTGTGTTACATTACATTCACCAGTAGGAGTGAGAAAAACATCACAGGGTGGTGAGCCTTGTATGGGTGTGTGTTACATTACATTCACCAGTAGGAGTGAGAAAAACATCACGGGGTGGTGCGCATTGTATGGGTGTGTGTTACATTAGATTCACTAGTAGGAGTGAGAAAAACATCACGGGGTGGTGCGCATTGTATGGGTGTGTGTTACATTACATTCACTAGTAGGAGTGAGAAAAACATAACGGGGTGGTGAGCCTTGTATGGGTGTGTGTTACATTAGATTCACTAGTAGGAGTGAGAAAAACATCACGGGGTGGTGCGCATTGTATGGGTGTGTGTTACATTACATTCACTAGTAGGAGTGAGAAAATCATCACGGGGTGGTGCGCATTGTATGGGTGTGTGTTATATTAGATACACTAGTAGGAGTGAGAAAAACATCACGGGGTGGTGTGCATTGTATGGGTGTGTGTTACATTAGATTCACTAGTAGGAGTGAGAAAAACATCACGGGGTGGTGCGCATTGTATGGGTGTGTGTTACATTACATTCTCTAGTAGGAGTGAGAAAAACATCACGGGGTGGTGCGCATTGTATGGGTGTGTGTTACATTAGATTCACTAGTAGCAGTGAGAAAAACATCACGGGGTGGTGCGCATTGTATGGCTGTGTGTTACATTTGATTCACTAGTAGGAGTGAGAAAAACATCACGGGGTGGTGCGCATTGTATGGTTGTGTGTTACATTAGATTCACTAGTAGGAGGGAGAAAAACATCACGGGGTGGTGCGCATTGTATGGGTGTGTGTCACATTAGATTCACTAGTAGGAGTGAGAAAAACATCACGGGGTGGTGCACATTGTATGTGTGTGTGTCTCATTAGATTCCCTAGTAAGAGTGAGAAAAACATCACGGGGTGGTGCGCATTGTATGGGTGTGTGTCACATTACATTCACTAGTAGCAGTGAGAAAAACATCACGGGGTGGTGCGCATTGTATGGGTGTGTGTCACATTACATTCACTAGTAGCAGTGAGAAAAACATCACGGGGTGGTGCGCATTGTATGGGTGTGTGTCACATTAGATTCACTAGTAGCAGTGAGAAAAACATCACGGGGTGGTGCGCATTGTATGGGTGTGTGTTACATTACATTCACTAGTAGCAGTGAGAAAAACATCACGGGGTGGTGCGCATTGTATGGGTGTGTGTTACATTACATTCACTAGTAGCAGTGAGAAAAACATCACGGGGTGGTGCGCATTGTATGGGTGTGTGTTATATTAGATTCACTAGTAGGAGTGAGAAAAACATCACGGGGTGGTGCGCCTTGTATGGGTGTGTGTTACATTACATTCACTAGTAGGAGTGAGAAAAACATCACGGGCTGGTGCGCCTTGTATGGGTGTGTGTTACATTACATTCACTAGTAGGACAGAGAAAAACATCACGGGGTGGTGCGCCTTGTATGGGTGTGTGTTACATTACATTCACCAGTAGGAGTGAGAAAAACATCACAGGGTGGTGAGCCTTGTATGGGTGTGTGTTACATTACATTCACCACTAGGAGTGAGAAAAACATCACGGGGTGGTGCGCATTGTATGGGTGTGTGTTACATTACATTCACTAGTAGGAGTGAGAAAATCATCACGGGGTGGTGCGCATTGTATGGGTGTGTGTTATATTAGATACACTAGTAGGAGTGACAAAAACATCACGGGGTGGTGTGCATTGTATGGGTGTGTGTTACATTAGATTCACTAGTAGGAGTGAGAAAAACATCACGTGGTGGTGCGCATTGTATGGGTGTGTGTTACATTACATTCTCTAGTAGGAGTGAGAAAAACATCACGGGGTGGTGCGCATTGTATGGGTGTGTGTTATATTAGATTCACTAGTAGGAGTGAGAAAAACATCACGGGGTGGTGCGCATTGTTTGGGTGTGTGTTACATTACATTCACTAGTAGGAGTGAGAAAAACATCACGTGGTGGTGCGCATTGTATGGGTGTGTGTTACATTAGATGCACTAGTAGGAGTGAGAAAAACATCACGGGATGGTGCGCATTGTATGGGTGTGTGTTACATTACATTCACTAGTAGCAGTGAGAAAAACATCACGGGGTGGTGCGCATTGTATGGGTGTGTGTTACATTACATTCACTAGTAGCAGTGAGAAAAACATCACGGGATGGTGCACATTGTATGGGTGTGTGTTACATTACATTCACTAGTAGCAGTGAGAAAAACATCACGGGGTGGTGCGCATTGTATGGGCGTGTGTTACATTACATTCACTAATAGCAGTGAGAAAAACATCACGGGGTGGTGCGCCTTGTATGGGCGTGTGTTACATTACATTCACTAGTAGCAGTGAGAAAAACATCACGGGGTGGTGCGCCTTGTATGGGCGTGTGTTACATTAGATTCAGTAGTACCAGTGAGAAAAACATCACGGGGTGGTGCGCCTTGTATGGGCGTGTGTTACATTAGATTCACTAGTAGCAGTGAGAAAAACATGACGGGGTGGTGCGCCTTGTATGGGCGTGTATTACATTAGATTCACTAGTAGGAGTGAGAAAAACATCACGGGGTGGTGCGCCTTGTATGGGTGTGTGTTACATTACATTCACTAGTAGGAGTGAGAAAAACATCACGGGGTGGTGCGCCTTGTATGGGTGTGTGTTACATTACATTCACTAGTAGGAGTGGGAAAAACATCACGGGGTGGTGCGCCTTGTATGGGTGTGTGTTACATTACATTCACAAGTAGGAGTGAGAAAAACATCACGGGGTGGTGCGCATTGTATGGGTGTGTGTTACATTACATTCACCAGTAGGAGTGAGAAAAACATCACGGGGTGGTGCGCCTTGTATGGGTGTGTGTTACATTACATTCACCAGTAGGAGTGAGAAAAACATCACGGGGTGGTGCGCCTTGTATGGGTGTGTGTTACATTAGATTCACCAGTAGGAGTGAGAAAAACATCACGGGGTGGTGCGCTTGTATGGGTGTGTGTTACATTAGATTCACCAGTAGGAGTGAGAAAAACATCACGGGGTGGTGCGCATTGTATGGGTGTGTGTTACATTAGATTCACTAGTAGGAGTGAGAAAAACATCACGGGGTGGTGCGCATTGTATGGGTGTGTGTTACATTAGATTCACTTGTAGGAGTGAGAAAAACATCACGGGGTGGTGCGCATTGTATGGGTGTGTGTTACATTAGATTCACTAGTAGGAGTGAGAAAAACCTCACGGGGTGGTGCGCATTGAATGGGTGTGTGTTACATTAGATTCACTAGTAGCAGTGAGAAAAACATCTCGGGGTGGTGCGCATTGTATGGGTGTGTGTTACATTAGATTCACTAGTAGCAGTGAGAAAAACATCACGGGGTGGTGCGCATTGTATGGGTGTGTGTTACATTAGATTCACTAGTAGCAGTGAGAAAAACATCACGGGGTGGTGCGCATTGTATGGGTGTGTGTTACATTAGATTCACTAGTAGGAGGGAGAAAAACATCACGGGGTGGTGCGCATTGTATGGGTGTGTGTTACATTAGATTCACTAATAGCAGTGAGAAAAACATCACGGGGTGGTGCGCATTGTATGGGTGTGTGTTACATTAGATTCACTAGTAGGAGTGAGAAAAACATCACGGGGTGGTGCGCATTGTATGTGTGTGTGTTACATTAGATTCACTAGTAGGAGTGAGAAAAACATCACGGGGTGGTGCGCATTGTATGGGTGTGTGTCACATTAGATTCACTAGTAGGAGTGAGAAAAACATCACGGGGTGGTGCGCATTGTATGTGTGTGTGTCTCATTAGATTCCCTAGTAGGAGTGAGAAAAACATCACGGGGTGGTGCGCATTGTATGGGTGTGTGTTACATTACATTCACTAGTAGCAGTGAGAAAAACATCACGGGGTGGTGTGCATTGTATGGGTGTGTGTTACATTACATTCACTAGTAGCAGTGAGAAAAACATCACGGGGTGGTGCCCATTGTATGGGTGTGTGTTACATTACATTCACTAGTAGCAGTGGGAAAAACATCACGGGGTGGTGCGCATTGTATGGGTGTGTGTTACATTACATTCACTAGTAGGAGTGAGAAAAACATCACGGGGTGGTGCGCCTTGTATGGGTGTGTGTTACATTACATTCACTAGTAGGAGTTAGAAAAACATCACGGGGTGGTGCGCCTTGTATGGGTGTGTGTTACATTAGATTCACTAGTAGGAGTGAGAAAAACATCACGGGGTGGTGCGCCTTGTATGGGTGTGTGTTACATTAGATTCACTAGTAGGAGTGAGAAAAACATCACGGGGTGGTGCGCACTGTATGGGTGTGTGTTACATTACATTCACTAGTAGGAGTGAGAAAAACATCACGGGGTGGTGCGCACTGTATGGGTGTGTGTTACATTAGATTCACTAGTAGGACTGAGAAAAACATCACGGGGTGGTGCGCCTTGTATGGGTGTGTGTTACATTAGATTCACTAGTAGGAGTGAGAAAAACATCACGGGGTGGTGCGCATTGTATGGGTGTGTGTTACATTAGATTCACTAGTAGCAGTGAGAAAAACATCACGGGGTGGTGCGCATTGTATGGGTGTGTGTTACATTAGATTCACTAGTAGCAGTGAGAAAAACATCACGGGGTGGTGCGCATTGTTTGGGTGTGTGTTACATTAGATTCACTAGTAGCAGTGAGAAAAACATCACGGGGTGGTGCGCATTGTATGGGTGTGTGTTACATTAGATTCACTAGTAGCAGTGAGAAAAACATCACGGGGTGGTGCGCATTGTATGGCTGTGTGTTACATTTGATTCACTAGTAGGAGTGACAAAAACATCACGGGGTGGTGCGCATTGTATGGGTGTGTGTTACATTAGATTCACTAGTAGGAGGGAGAAAAACATCACGGGGTGGTGCGCATTGTATGGGTGTGTGTCACATTAGATTCACTAGTAGGAGTGAGAAAAACATCACGGGGTGGTGCACATTGTATGTGTGTGTGTCTCATTAGATTCCCTAGTAAGAGTGAGAAAAACATCACGGGGTGGTGCGCATTGTATGGGTGTGTGTCACATTACATTCACTAGTAGCAGTGAGAAAAACATCACGGGGTGGTGCGCATTGTATGGGTGTGTGTCACATTACATTCAATAGTAGCAGTGAGAAAAACATCACGGGGTGGTGCGCCTTGTATGGGTGTGTGTCACATTAGATTCACTAGTAGCAGTGAGAAAAACATCACGGGGTGGTGCGCATTGTATGGGTGTGTGTTACATTACATTCACTAGTAGCAGTGAGAAAAACATCACGGGGTGGTGCGCATTGTATGGGTGTGTGTTACATTACATTCACTAGTAGCAGTGAGAAAAACATCACGGGGTGGTGCGCATTGTATGGGTGTGTGTTATATTAGATTCACTAGTAGGAGTGAGAAAAACATCACGGGGTGGTGCGCCTTGTATGGGTGTGTGTTACATTACATTCACTAGTAGGAGTGAGAAAAACATCACGGGCTGGTGCGCCTTGTATGGGTGTGTGTTACATTACATTCACTAGTAGCAGTGAGAAAAACATCACGGGGTGGTGCGCCTTGTATGGGTGTGTGTTACATTACATTCACCAGTAGGAGTGAGAAAAACATCACAGGGTGGTGAGCCTTGTATGGGTGTGTGTTACATTACATTCACCACTAGGAGTGAGAAAAACATCACGGGGTGGTGCGCATTGTATGGGTGTGTGTTACATTACATTCACTAGTAGGAGTGAGAAAATCATCACGGGGTGGTGCGCATTGTATGGGTGTGTGTTATATTAGATACACTAGTAGGAGTGACAAAAACATCACGGGGTGGTGTGCATTGTATGGGTGTGTGTTACATTAGATTCACTAGTAGGAGTGAGAAAAACATCACGTGGTGGTGCGCATTGTATGGGTGTGTGTTACATTACATTCTCTAGTAGGAGTGAGAAAAACATCACGGGGTGGTGCGCATTGTATGGGTGTGTGTTACATTAGATTCACTAGTAGGAGTGAGAAAAACATCACGGGGTGGTGCGCATTGTTTGGGTGTGTGTTACATTAGATTCACTAGTAGGAGTGAGAAAAACATCACGGGGTGGTGCGCATTGTTTGGGTGTGTGTTACATTAGATGCACTAGTAGGAGTGAGAAAAACATCACGGGGTGGTGCGCATTGTATGGGTGTGTGTTACATTAGATTCACTAGTAGCAGTGAGAAAAACATCACGGGGTGGTGCGCCTTGTATGGGTGTGTGTTACATTAGATTCACTAGTAGCAGTGAGAAAAACATCACGGGGTGGTGCGCATTGTATGGGTGTGTGTTACATTACATTCACTAGTAGGAGTGAGAAAAACATCACGGGGTGGTGCGCCTTGTATGGGTGTGTGTTACATTACATTCACTAGTAGGAGTTAGAAAAACATCACGGGGTGGTGCGCCTTGTATGGGTGTGTGTTACATTAGATTCACTAGTAGGAGTGAGAAAAACATCACGGGGTGGTGCGCCTTGTATGGGTGTGTGTTACATTAGATTCACTAGTAGGAGTGAGAAAAACATCACGGGGTGGTGCGCACTGTATGGGTGTGTGTTACATTACATTCACTAGTAGGAGTGAGAAAAACATCACGGGGTGGTGCGCACTGTATGGGTGTGTGTTACATTAGATTCACTAGTAGGACTGAGAAAAACATCACGGGGTGGTGCGCCTTGTATGGGTGTGTGTTACATTAGATTCACTAGTAGGAGTGAGAAAAACATCACGGGGTGGTGCGCATTGTATGGGTGTGTGTTACATTAGATTCACTAGTAGCAGTGAGAAAAACATCACGGGGTGGTGCGCATTGTATGGGTGTGTGTTACATTAGATTCACTAGTAGCAGTGAGAAAAACATCACGGGGTGGTGCGCATTGTTTGGGTGTGTGTTACATTAGATTCACTAGTAGCAGTGAGAAAAACATCACGGGGTGGTGCGCATTGTATGGGTGTGTGTTACATTAGATTCACTAGTAGCAGTGAGAAAAACATCACGGGGTGGTGCGCATTGTATGGGTGTGTGTTACATTAGATTCACTAGTAGCAGTGAGAAAAACATCACGGGGTGGTGCGCATTGTATGGGTGTGTGTTACATTAGATTCACTAGTAGGAGTGAGAAAAACATCACGGGGTGGTGCGCATTGTATGTGTGTGTGTTACATTAGATTTACTAGTAGGAGTGAGAAAAACATCACGGGGTGGTGCGCATTGTATGGGTGTGTGTCACATTAGATTCACTAGTAGGAGTGAGAAAAACATCACGGGGTGGTGCGCATTCTATGGGTGTGTGTTACATTAGATTCACTAGTAGCAGTGAGAAAAACATCACGGGGTGGTGCGCATTGTATGGGTGTGTGTTACATTAGATTCACTAGTAGCAGTGAGAAAAACATCACGGGGTGGTGCGCATTGTATGGCTGTGTGTTACATTTGATTCACTAGTAGGAGTGACAAAAACATCACGGGGTGGTGCGCATTGTATGGGTGTGTGTTACATTAGATTCACTAGTAGGAGGGAGAAAAACATCACGGGGTGGTGCGCATTGTATGGGTGTGTGTCACATTAGATTCACTAGTAGGAGTGAGAAAAACATCACGGGGTGGTGCACATTGTATGTGTGTGTGTCTCATTAGATTCCCTAGTAAGAGTGAGAAAAACATCACGGGGTGGTGCGCATTGTATGGGTGTGTGTCACATTACATTCACTAGTAGCAGTGAGAAAAACATCACGGGGTGGTGCGCATTGTATGGGTGTGTGTCACATTACATTCAATAGTAGCAGTGAGAAAAACATCACGGGGTGGTGCGCCTTGTATGGGTGTGTGTCACATTAGATTCACTAGTAGCAGTGAGAAAAACATCACGGGGTGGTGCGCATTGTATGGGTGTGTGTTACATTACATTCACTAGTAGCAGTGAGAAAAACATCACGGGGTGGTGCGCATTGTATGGGTGTGTGTTACATTACATTCACTAGTAGCAGTGAGAAAAACATCACGGGGTGGTGCGCATTGTATGGGTGTGTGTTATATTAGATTCACTAGTAGGAGTGAGAAAAACATCACGGGGTGGTGCGCCTTGTATGGGTGTGTGTTACATTACATTCACTAGTAGGAGTGAGAAAAACATCACGGGCTGGTGCGCCTTGTATGGGTGTGTGTTACATTACATTCACTAGTAGCAGTGAGAAAAACATCACGGGGTGGTGCGCCTTGTATGGGTGTGTGTTACATTACATTCACCAGTAGGAGTGAGAAAAACATCACAGGGTGGTGAGCCTTGTATGGGTGTGTGTTACATTACATTCACCACTAGGAGTGAGAAAAACATCACGGGGTGGTGCGCATTGTATGGGTGTGTGTTACATTACATTCACTAGTAGGAGTGAGAAAATCATCACGGGGTGGTGCGCATTGTATGGGTGTGTGTTATATTAGATACACTAGTAGGAGTGACAAAAACATCACGGGGTGGTGTGCATTGTATGGGTGTGTGTTACATTAGATTCACTAGTAGGAGTGAGAAAAACATCACGTGGTGGTGCGCATTGTATGGGTGTGTGTTACATTACATTCTCTAGTAGGAGTGAGAAAAACATCACGGGGTGGTGCGCATTGTATGGGTGTGTGTTACATTAGATTCACTAGTAGGAGTGAGAAAAACATCACGGGGTGGTGCGCATTGTTTGGGTGTGTGTTACATTAGATTCACTAGTAGGAGTGAGAAAAACATCACGGGGTGGTGCGCATTGTTTGGGTGTGTGTTACATTAGATGCACTAGTAGGAGTGAGAAAAACATCACGGGGTGGTGCGCATTGTATGGGTGTGTGTTACATTACATTCACTAGTAGCAGTGAGAAAAACATCACGGGGTGGTGCGCATTGTATGGGTGTGTGTTACATTACATTCACTAGTAGCAGTGAGAAAAACATCACGGGATGGTGCGCATTGTATGGGTGTGTGTTACATTACATTCACTAGTAGCAGTGAGAAAAACATCACGGGGTGGTGCGCATTGTATGGGCGTGTGTTACATTACATTCACTAGTAGCAGTGAGAAAAACATCACGGGGTGGTGCGCCTTGTATGGGCGTGTGTTACATTACATTCACTAGTAGCAGTGAGAAAAACATCACGGGGTGGTGCGCCTTGTATGGGCGTGTGTTACATTAGATTCAGTAGTACCAGTGAGAAAAACATCACGGGGTGGTGCGCCTTGTATGGGCGTGTGTTACATTAGATTCACTAGTAGCAGTGAGAAAAACATGACGGGGTGGTGCGCCTTGTATGGGCGTGTATTACATTAGATTCACTAGTAGGAGTGAGAAAAACATCACGGGGTGGTGCGCCTTGTATGGGTGTGTGTTACATTACATTCACTAGTAGGAGTGAGAAAAACATCACGGGGTGGTGCGCCTTGTATGGGTGTGTGTTACATTACATTCACTAGTAGGAGTGGGAAAAACATCACGGGGTGGTGCGCCTTGTATGGGTGTGTGTTACATTACATTCACAAGTAGGAGTGAGAAAAACATCACGGGGTGGTGCGCCTTGTATGGGTGTGTGTTACATTACATTCACCAGTAGGAGTGAGAAAAACATCACGGGGTGGTGCGCCTTGTATGGGTGTGTGTTACATTACATTCACCAGTAGGAGTGAGAAAAACATCACGGGGTGGTGCGCCTTGTATGGGTGTGTGTTACATTAGATTCACCAGTAGGAGTGAGAAAAACATCACGGGGTGGTGCGCTTGTATGGGTGTGTGTTACATTAGATTCACCAGTAGGAGTGAGAAAAACATCACGGGGTGGTGCGCATTGTATGGGTGTGTGTTACATTAGATTCACTAGTAGGAGTGAGAAAAACATCACGGGGTGGTGCGCATTGTATGGGTGTGTGTTACATTAGATTCACTAGTAGGAGTGAGAAAAACATCACGGGGTGGTGCGCATTGTATGGGTGTGTGTTACATTAGATTCACTAGTAGGAGTGAGAAAAACATCACGGGGTGGTGCGCATTGTATGGGTGTGTGTTACATTAGATTCACTAGTAGCAGTGAGAAAAACATCTCGGGGTGGTGCGCATTGTATGGGTGTGTGTTACATTAGATTCACTAGTAGCAGTGAGAAAAACATCACGGGGTGGTGCGCATTGTATGGGTGTGTGTTACATTAGATTCACTAGTAGCAGTGAGAAAAACATCACGGGGTGGTGCGCATTGTATGGGTGTGTGTTGCATTAGATTCACTAGTAGGAGGGAGAAAAACATCACGGGGTGGTGCGCATTGTATGGGTGTGTGTTACATTAGATTCACTAATAGCAGTGAGAAAAACATCACGGGGTGGTGCGCATTGTATGGGTGTGTGTTACATTAGATTCACTAGTAGGAGTGAGAAAAACATCACGGGGTGGTGCGCATTGTATGTGTGTGTTACATTAGATTCACTAGTAGGAGTGAGAAAAACATCACGGGGTGGTGCGCATTGTATGGGTGTGTGTCACATTAGATTCACTAGTAGGAGTGAGAAAAACATCACGGGGTGGTGCGCATTGTATGTGTGTGTGTCTCATTAGATTCCCTAGTAGGAGTGAGAAAAACATCACGGGGTGGTGCGCATTGTATGGGTGTGTGTTACATTACATTCACTAGTAGCAGTGAGAAAAACATCACGGGGTGGTGTGCATTGTATGGGTGTGTGTTACATTACATTCACTAGTAGCAGTGAGAAAAACATCACGGGGTGGTGCCCATTGTATGGGTGTGTGTTACATTACATTCACTAGTAGCAGTGGGAAAAACATCACGGGGTGGTGCGCATTGTATGGGTGTGTGTTACATTACATTCACTAGTAGGAGTGAGAAAAACATCACGGGGTGGTGCGCCTTGTATGGGTGTGTGTTACATTACATTCACTAGTAGGAGTTAGAAAAACATCACGGGGTGGTGCGCCTTGTATGGGTGTGTGTTACATTAGATTCACTAGTAGGAGTGAGAAAAACATCACGGGGTGGTGCGCCTTGTATGGGTGTGTGTTACATTAGATTCACTAGTAGGAGTGAGAAAAACATCACGGGGTGGTGCGCACTGTATGGGTGTGTGTTACATTACATTCACTAGTAGGAGTGAGAAAAACATCACGGGGTGGTGCGCACTGTATGGGTGTGTGTTACATTAGATTCACTAGTAGGAGTGAGAAAAACATCACGGGGTGGTGCGCCTTGTATGGGTGTGTGTTACATTAGATTCACTAGTAGGAGTGAGAAAAACATCACGGGGTGGTGCGCATTGTATGGGTGTGTGTTACATTAGATTCACTAGTAGCAGTGAGAAAAACATCACGGGGTGGTGCGCATTGTATGGGTGTGTGTTACATTAGATTCACTAGTAGCAGTGAGAAAAACATCACGGGGTGGTGCGCATTGTTTGGGTGTGTGTTACATTAGATTCACTAGTAGCAGTGAGAAAAACATCACGGGGTGGTGCGCATTGTATGGGTGTGTGTTACATTAGATTCACTAGTAGCAGTGAGAAAAACATCACGGGGTGGTGCGCATTGTATGGGTGTGTGTTACATTAGATTCACTAGTAGCAGTGAGAAAAACATCACGGGGTGGTGCGCATTGTATGTGTGTGTGTTACATTACATTCACTAGTAGGAGTGAGAAAAACATCACGGGGTGGTGCGCATTGTATGGGTGTGTGTTACATTACATTCACTAGTAGCAGTGAGAAAAACATCACGGGGTGGTGCGCATTGTATGGGTGTGTGTTACATTACATTCACTAGTAGGAGTGAGAAAAACATCACGGGGTGGTGCGCATTGTATGGGTGTGTGTTACATTAGATTCACTAGTAGCAGTGAGAAAAACATCACGGGGTGGTGCGCATTGTATGGGTGTGTGTTACATTTCATTCACTAGTAGCAGTGAGAAAAACATCACGGGGTGGTGCGCATTGTATGGGTGTGTGTTACATTACATTCACTAGTAGCAGTGAGAAAAACATCACGGGGTGGTGCGCATTCTATGGGTGTGTGTTACATTAGATTCACTAGTAGCAGTGAGAAAAACATGACGGGGTGGTGCGCATTGTATGGGTGTGTGTTACATTACATTCACTAGTAGCAGTGAGAAAAACATCACGGGGTGGTGCGCATTGTATGGGTGTGTGTTACATTAGATTCACAAGTAGCAGTGCGAAAAAAAACCCGGGGTGGTGCGCATTGTATGGGTGTGTGTCACATTAGATTCACTAGTACGAGTGAGAAAAACATCACGGGGTGGTGCGCATTGTATGGGTGGGTGTTACATTAGGTTCACTAGTAGGAGTGAGAAAAACATCACGGGGTGGTGCGCATTGTATGGGTGTGTGTTACATTAGATTCACTAGTAGCAGTGAGAAAAACATCACGGGGTGGTGCGCATTGTATGGGTGTGTGTTACATTAGATTCACTAGTAGCAGTGAGAAAAACATCACGGGGTGGTGCGCATTGTATGGGTGTGTGCTACATTAGATTCACTAGTAGCAGTGAGAAAAACATCACGGGGTGGTGCGCATTGTTTGGGTGTCTGTTACATTAGATTCACTAGTAGCAGTGAGAAAAACATCACGGGGTGGTGCGCATTGTATGGGTGTGTGTTACATTAGATTCACTAGTAGCAGTGAGAAAAACATCACGGGGTGGTGCGCATTGTATGGGTGTGTGTTACATTAGATTCACTAGTAGCAGTGAGAAAAACATCACGGGGTCGTGCGCATTGTATGGGTGTGTGTTACATTAGATTCACTAGTAGGAGTGAGAAAAACATCACGGGGTGGTGCGCATTGTATGGGTGTGTGTTACATTAGATTCACTAGTAGCAGTGAGAAAAACATCACGGGGTGGTGCGCATTGTATGGGTGTGTGTTACATTACATTCACTAGTAGCAGTGAGAAAAACATCACGGGGTGGTGCGCATTGTATGGGTGTGTGTTACATTAGATTCACTAGTAGGAGTGAGAAAAACATCACGGGGTGGTGCGCATTGTATGGGTGTGTGTTACATTAGATTCACTAGTAGCAGTGAGAAAAACATCACGGGGTTGTGCGCATTGTATGGGTGTGTGTTACATTACATTCACTAGTAGGAGTGAGAAAAACATCACGGGGTGGTGCGCATTGTATGGGTGTGTGTTACATTACATTCTCTAGTAGGAGTGAGAAAAACATCACGGGGTGGTGCGCATTGTATGGGTGTGTGTTACATTACATTCACTAGTAGGAGTGAGAAAAACATCACGGGGTGGTGCGCATTGTATGGGTGTGTGTTATATTACATTCACTAGTAGGAGTGAGAAAAACATCACGGGGTGGTGCGCATTGTATGGGTGTGTGTTACATGAGATTCACTAGTAAGAGTGAGAAAAACATCACGGGGTGGTGCGCATTGTATGGGTGTGTGTTACATGAGATTCACTAGTAAGAGTGAGAAAAACATCACGGGGTGGTGCGCATTGTATGGGTGTGTGTTACATTACATTCACTAGTAGCAGTGAGAAAAACATCACGGGGTGGTGCGCATTGTATGGGTGTGTGTTACATTACATTCACTAGTAGGAGTGAGAAAAACATCACGTGGTGGTGCGCATTGTATGGGTGTGTGTTACATTACATTCTCTAGTAGGAGTGAGAAAAACATCACGGGGTGGTGCGCATTCTATGGGTGTGTGTTACATTACATTCACTAGTAGCAGTGAGAAAAACATCACGGGGTGGTGCGCATTGTATGGGTGTGTGTTACATTGCATTCACTAGTAGGAGTGAGAAAAACATCACGGGGTGGTGCGCATAGTATGGGTGTGTGTTACATTACATTCACTAGTAGCAGTGAGAAAAACATCACGGGGTGGTGCGCATTGTATGGGTGTGTGTTACATTACATTCACTAGTAGCAGTGAGAAAAACATCACGGGGTGGTGCGCATTCTATGGGTGTGTGTTACATTAGATTCACTAGTAGCAGTGAGAAAAACATGACGGGGTGGTGCGCATTGTATGGGTGTGTGTTACATTACATTCACTAGTAGCAGTGAGAAAAACATCACGGGGTGGTGCGCATTGTATGGGTGTGTGTTACATTAGATTCACAAGTAGCAGTGCGAAAAAAAACCCGGGGTGGTGCGCATTGTATGGGTGTGTGTCACATTAGATTCACTAGTACGAGTGAGAAAAACATCACGGGGTGGTGCGCATTGTATGGGTGGGTGTTACATTAGGTTCACTAGTAGGAGTGAGAAAAACATCACGGGGTGGTGCGCATTGTATGGGTGTGTGTTACATTAGATTCACTAGTAGCAGTGAGAAAAACATCACGGGGTGGTGCGCATTGTATGGGTGTGTGTTACATTAGATTCACTAGTAGCAGTGAGAAAAACATCACGGGGTGGTGCGCATTGTATGGGTGTGTGTTACATTAGATTCACTAGTAGCAGTGAGAAAAACATCACGGGGTGGTGCGCATTGTATGGGTGTGTGTTACATTAGATTCACTAGTAGCAGTGAGAAAAACATCACGGGGTCGTGCGCATTGTATGGGTGTGTGTTACATTAGATTCACTAGTAGGAGTGAGAAAAACATCACGGGGTGGTGCGCATTGTATGGGTGTGTGTTACATTAGATTCACTAGTAGCAGTGAGAAAAACATCACGGGGTGGTGCGCATTGTATGGGTGTGTGTTACATTAAATTCACTAGTAGCAGTGAGAAAAACATCACGGGGTGGTGCGCATTGTATGGGTGTGTGTTACATTAGATTCACTAGTAGGAGTGAGAAAAACATCACGGGGTGGTGCGCATTGTATGGGTGTGTGTTACATTACATTCACTAGTAGCAGTGAGAAAAACATCACGGGGTGGTGCGCATTGTATGGGTGTGTGTTACATTAGATTCACTAGTAGGAGTGAGAAAAACATCACGGGGTGGTGCGCATTGTATGGGTGTGTGTTACATTAGATTCACTAGTAGCAGTGAGAAAAACATCACGGGGTTGTGCGCATTGTATGGGTGTGTGTTACATTACATTCACTAGTAGGAGTGAGAAAAACATCACGGGGTGGTGCGCATTGTATGGGTGTGTGTTACATTACATTCTCTAGTAGGAGTGAGAAAAACATCACGGGGTGGTGCGCATTGTATGGGTGTGTGTTACATTACATTCACTAGTAGGAGTGAGAAAAACATCACGGGGTGGTGCGCATTGTATGGGTGTGTGTTATATTACATTCACTAGTAGGAGTGAGAAAAACATCACGGGGTGGTGCGCATTGTATGGGTGTGTGTTACATGAGATTCACTAGTAAGAGTGAGAAAAACATCACGGGGTGGTGCGCATTGTATGGGTGTGTGTTACATGAGATTCACTAGTAAGAGTGAGAAAAACATCACGGGGTGGTGCGCATTGTATGGGTGTGTGTTACATTACATTCACTAGTAGCAGTGAGAAAAACATCACGGGGTGGTGCGCATTGTATGGGTGTGTGTTACATTACATTCACTAGTAGGAGTGAGAAAAACATCACGGGGTGGTGCGCATTGTATGGGTGTGTGTTACATTACATTCTCTAGTAGGAGTGAGAAAAACATCACGGGGTGGTGCGCATTCTATGGGTGTGTGTTACATTACATTCACTAGTAGCAGTGAGAAAAACATCACGGGGTGGTGCGCATTGTATGGGTGTGTGTTACATTGCATTCACTAGTAGGAGTGAGAAAAACATCACGGGGTGGTGCGCATAGTATGGGTGTGTGTTACATTACATTCACTAGTAGCAGTGAGAAAAACATCACGGGGTGGTGCGCATTGTATGGGTGTGTGTTACATTACATTCACTAGTAGCAGTGAGAAAAGCATCACGGGGTGGTGCGCATTCTATGGGTGTGTGTTACATTAGATTCACTAGTAGCAGTGAGAAAAACATGACGGGGTGGTGCGCATTGTATGGGTGTGTGTTACATTACATTCACTAGTAGCAGTGAGAAAAACATCACGGGGTGGTGCGCATTGTATGGGTGTGTGTTACATTAGATTCACAAGTAGCAGTGCGAAAAAAAACCCGGGGTGGTGCGCATTGTATGGGTGGGTGTTACATTAGGTTCACTAGTAGGAGTGAGAAAAACATCACGGGGTGGTGCGCATTGTATGGGTGTGTGTTACATTAGATTCACTAGTAGCAGTGAGAAAAACATCACGGGGTGGTGCGCATTGTATGGGTGTGTGTTACATTAGATTCACTAGTAGCAGTGAGAAAAACATCACGGGGTGGTGCGCATTGTATGGGTGTGTGCTACATTAGATTCACTAGTAGCAGTGAGAAAAACATCACGGGGTGGTGCGCATTGTATGTGTGTGTGTTACATTACATTCACTAGTAGGAGTGAGAAAAACATCACGGGGTTGTGCGCATTGTATGGGTGTGTGTTACATTACATTCACTAGTAGCAGTGAGAAAAACATCACGGGGTGGTGCGCATTGTATGGGTGTGTGTTACATTACATTCACTAGTAGGAGTGAGAAAAACATCACGGGGTGGTGCGCATTGTATGGGTGTGTGTTACATTAGATTCACTAGTAGCAGTGAGAAAAACATCACGGGGTGGTGCGCATTGTATGGGTGTGTGTTACATTTCATTCACTAGTAGCAGTGAGAAAAACATCACGGGGTGGTGCGCATTGTATGGGTGTGTGTTACATTACATTCACTAGTAGCAGTGAGAAAAACATCACGGGGTGGTGCGCATTCTATGGGTGTGTGTTACATTAGATTCACTAGTAGCAGTGAGAAAAACATGACGGGGTGGTGCGCATTGTATGGGTGTGTGTTACATTACATTCACTAGTAGCAGTGAGAAAAACATCACGGGGTGGTGCGCATTGTATGGGTGTGTGTTACATTAGATTCACAAGTAGCATTGCGAAAAAAAACCCGGGGTGGTGCGCATTGTATGGGTGTGTGTCACATTAGATTCACTAGTACGAGTGAGAAAAACATCACGGGGTGGTGCGCATTGTATGGGTGGGTGTTACATTAGGTTCACTAGTAGGAGTGAGAAAAACATCACGGGGTGGTGCGCATTCTATGGGTGTGTGTTACATTAGATTCACTAGTAGCAGTGAGAAAAACATCACGGGGTGGTGCGCATTGTATGGGTGTGTGTTACATTAGATTCACTAGTAGCAGTGAGAAAAACATCACGGGGTGGTGCGCATTGTATGGGTGTGTGCTACATTAGATTCACTAGTAGCAGTGAGAAAAACATCACGGGGTGGTGCGCATTGTTTGGGTGTCTGTTACATTAGATTCACTAGTAGCAGTGAGAAAAACATCACGGGGTGGTGCGCATTGTATGGGTGTGTGTTACATTAGATTCACTAGTAGCAGTGAGAAAAACATCACGGGGTGGTGCGCATTGTATGGGTGTGTGTTACATTAGATTCACTAGTAGCAGTGAGAAAAACATCACGGGGTCGTGCGCATTGTATGGGTGTGTGTTACATTAGATTCACTAGTAGGAGTGAGAAAAACATCACGGGGTGGTGCGCATTGTATGGGTGTGTGTTACATTAGATTCACTAGTAGCAGTGAGAAAAACATCACGGGGTGGTGCGCATTGTATGGGTGTGTGTTACATTACATTCACTAGTAGCAGTGAGAAAAACATCACGGGGTGGTGCGCATTGTATGGGTGTGTGTTACATTAGATTCACTAGTAGGAGTGAGAAAAACATCACGGGGTGGTGCGCATTGTATGGGTGTGTGTTACATTAGATTCACTAGTAGCAGTGAGAAAAACATCACGGGGTGGTGCGCATTGTATGGGTGTGTGTTACATTACATTCTCTAGTAGGAGTGAGAAAAACATCACGGGGTGGTGCGCATTGTATGGGTGTGTGTTACATTACATTCACTAGTAGGAGTGAGAAAAACATCACGGGGTGGTGCGCATTGTATGGGTGTGTGTTACATGAGATTCACTAGTAAGAGTGAGAAAAACATCACGGGGTGGTGCGCATTGTATGGGTGTGTGTTACATGAGATTCATAGTAAGAGTGAGAAAAACATCACGGGGTGGTGCGCATTGTATGGGTGTGTGTTACATTACATTCACTAGTAGCAGTGAGAAAAACATCACGGGGTGGTGCGCATTGTATGGGTGTGTGTTACATTACATTCACTAGTAGGAGTGAGAAAAACATCACGGGGTTGTGCGCATTGTATGGGTGTGTGTTACATTACATTCTCTAGTAGGAGTGAGAAAAACATCACGGGGTGGTGCGCATTCTATGGGTGTGTGTTACATTACATTCACTAGTAGCAGTGAGAAAAACATCACGGGGTGGTGCGCATTGTATGGGTGTGTGTTACATTGCATTCACTAGTAGGAGTGAGAAAAACATCACGGGGTGGTGCGCATAGTATGGGTGTGTGTTACATTACATTCACTAGTAGGAGTGAGAAAAACATCTCGGGGTGGTGCGCATTGTATGGTTGTGTGTTACATTACATTCACTAGTAGGAGTGAGAAAAACATCACGGGGCGGTGCGCATTGTATGGGTGTGTGTTACATTACATTCACTAGTAGCAGTGAGAAAAATATCACGGAGCGGTGCGCATTCTATGGGTGTGTGTTACATTACATTCACTAGTAGGAGTGAGAAAATCATCACGGGGTGGTGCGCCTTGTATGGGTGTGTGTTACATTACATTCACTAGTAGGAGTGAGAAAAACATCACGGGGTGGTGCGCCTTGTATGGGTGTGTGTTACATTACATTCACTAGTAGGAGTGAGAAAAACATCACGGGGTGGTGCGCCTTGTATGGGTGTGTGTTACATTACGTTCACCAGTAGGAGTGAGAAAAACATCACGGGGTGGTGCGCCTTGTATGGGTGTGTGTTACATTACATTCACCAGTAGGAGTGAGAAAAACATCACGGGGTGGTGCGCATTGTATGGGTGTGTGTTACATTACATTCACTAGTAGGAGTGAGAAAAACATCACGGGGAGGTGCCCATTGTATCGGTGTGTGTTACATTACATTCACTAGCAGGAGTGAGAAAAACATCACGGTGTGGTGCGCATTGTATGGGTGTGTGTTACATTACATTCACTAGTAGCAGTGGGAAAAACATCACGGGGTGGTGCCCATTGTATGGGTGTGTGTTACATTACATTCACTAGTAGCAGTGAGAAAAACATCACGGGGTGGTGCGCATTGTATGGGTGTGTTTTACATTACATTCACTAGTAGCAGTGAGAAAAACATCACGGGGTGGTGCGCCTTGTATGGGCGTGTGTTACATTACATTCACTAGTAGCAGTGAGAAAAACATCACGGGGTGGTGCGCATTGTATGGGCGTGTGTTACATTACATTCACTATTAGCAGTGAGAAAAACATCACGGGGTGGTGCGCATTGTATGGGTGTGTGTTACATTACATTCACTAGTAGGAGTGAGAAAAACATCACGGGGTGGTGCGCATTGTATGGGTGTGTGTTACATTACGTTCACCAGTAGGAGTGAGAAAAACATCACGGGGTGGTGCGCCTTGTATGGGTGTGTGTTACATTACATTCACCAGTAGGAGTGAGAAAAACATCACGGGGTGGTGCGCATTGTATGGGTTTGTGTTACATTAGATTCACCAGTAGGAGTGAGAAAAACATCACGGGGTGGTGCGCATTGTATGGGTGTGTGTTACATTACATTCTCCAGTAGGAGTGAGAAAAACATCACGGGGTGGTGCGCTTTGTATGGGTGTGTGTTACATTAGATTCACCAGTAGGAGTGAGAAAAACATCACGGGGTGGTGCGCATTGTATGGGTGTGTGTTACATTACATTCACTAGTAGGAGTGAGAAAAACATCACCGGGTGGTGCGCATTGTATGGGTGTGTGTTACATTAGATTCACTAGTAGGAGTGAGAAAATCATCACGGGGTGGTGCGCATTGTATGGGTGTGCGTTACATTAGATTCACTAGTAGGAGTGAGAAAAAGATCATGGGGTGGGGCGCATTGTATGGGTGTGTGTTACATTAGATTCACTAGTAGGAGTGAGAAAAACATTACGGGGTGGTGCGCATTGTATGGGTGTGTGTTACATTACATTCTCTAGTAGGAGTGAGAAAAACATCACGGGGTGGTGCGCATTGTATGGGTGTGTGTTACATTAGCTTCACTAGTAGGAATGAGAAAAACATCACGGGGTGGTGCGCATTGTATGGGTGTGTGTTACATTAGATTCACTACTAGGAGTGAGAAAAACATCACGGGGTGGTGCGCATTGTATCGGTGTGTGTTACATTACATTCACTAGTAGGAGTGAGAAAAACATCACGGGGTGGTGCGCATTGTATGGGTGTGTGTTACATTACATTCACTAGTAGCAGTGAGAAAAACATCACGGGGAGGTGCCCATTGTATCGGTGTGTGTTACATTACATTCACTAGCAGGAGTGAGAAAAACATCACGGTGTGGTGCGCATTGTATGGGTGTGTGTTACATTACATTCACTAGTAGCAGTGGGAAAAACATCACGGGGTGGTGCCCATTGTATGGGTGTGTGTTACATTACATTCTCTAGTAGGAGTGAGAAAAACATCACGGGGTGGTGCGCCTTGTATGGGCGTGTGTTACATTAGATTCACTAGTAGCAGTGAGAAAAACATGACGGGGTGGTGCGCCTTGTATGGGCGTGTATTACATTAGATTCACTAGTAGGAGTGAGAAAAACATCACGGGGTGGTGCGCCTTGTATGGGTGTGTGTTACATTACATTCACTAGTAGGAGTGAGAAAAACATCACGGGGTGGTGCGCCTTGTATGGGTGTGTGTTACATTACATTCACTAGTAGGAGTGGGAAAAACATCACGGGGTGGTGCGCCTTGTATGGGTGTGTGTTACATTACATTCACAAGTAGGAGTGAGAAAAACATCACGGGGTGGTGCGCCTTGTATGGGTGTGTGTTACATTACATTCACCAGTAGGAGTGAGAAAAACATCACGGGGTGGTGCGCCTTGTATGGGTGTGTGTTACATTACATTCACCAGTAGGAGTGAGAAAAACATCACGGGGTGGTGCGCCTTGTATGGGTGTGTGTTACATTAGATTCACCAGTAGGAGTGAGAAAAACATCACGGGGTGGTGCGCTTGTATGGGTGTGTGTTACATTAGATTCACCAGTAGGAGTGAGAAAAACATCACGGGGTGGTGCGCATTGTATGGGTGTGTGTTACATTAGATTCACTAGTAGGAGTGAGAAAAACATCACGGGGTGGTGCGCATTGTATGGGTGTGTGTTACATTAGATTCACTAGTAGGAGTGAGAAAAACATCACGGGGTGGTGCGCATTGTATGGGTGTGTGTTACATTAGATTCACTAGTAGCAGTGAGAAAAACATCACGGGGTGGTGCGCATTGTATGGGTGTGTGTTACATTAGATTCACTAGTAGCAGTGAGAAAAACATCTCGGGGTGGTGCGCATTGTATGGGTGTGTGTTACATTAGATTCACTAGTAGCAGTGAGAAAAACATCACGGGGTGGTGCGCATTGTATGGGTGTGTGTTACATTAGATTCACTAGTAGCAGTGAGAAAAACATCACGGGGTGGTGCGCATTGTATGGGTGTGTGTTGCATTAGATTCACTAGTAGGAGGGAGAAAAACATCACGGGGTGGTGCGCATTGTATGGGTGTGTGTTACATTAGATTCACTAGTAGCAGTGAGAAAAACATCACGGGGTGGTGCGCATTGTATGGGTGTGTGTTACATTAGATTCACTAGTAGGAGTGAGAAAAACATCACGGGGTGGTGCGCATTGTATGTGTGTGTGTTACATTAGATTCACTAGTAGGAGTGAGAAAAACATCACGGGGTGGTGCGCATTGTATGGGTGTGTGTCACATTAGATTCACTAGTAGGAGTGAGAAAAACATCACGGGGTGGTGCGCATTGTATGTGTGTGTGTCTCATTAGATTCCCTAGTAGGAGTGAGAAAAACATCACGGGGTGGTGCGCATTGTATGGGTGTGTGTTACATTACATTCACTAGTAGCAGTGAGAAAAACATCACGGGGTGGTGTGCATTGTATGGGTGTGTGTTACATTACATTCACTAGTAGCAGTGAGAAAAACATCACGGGGTGGTGCCCATTGTATGGGTGTGTGTTACATTACATTCACTAGTAGCAGTGGGAAAAACATCACGGGGTGGTGCGCATTGTATGGGTGTGTGTTACATTACATTCACTAGTAGGAGTGAGAAAAACATCACGGGGTGGTGCGCCTTGTATGGGTGTGTGTTACATTACATTCACTAGTAGGAGTTAGAAAAACATCACGGGGTGGTGCGCCTTGTATGGGTGTGTGTTACATTACATTCACTAGTAGGAGTGAGAAAAACATCACGGGGTGGTGCGCCTTGTATGGGTGTGTGTTACATTAGATTCACTAGTAGGAGTGAGAAAAACATCACGGGGTGGTGCGCACTGTATGGGTGTGTGTTACATTACATTCACTAGTAGGAGTGAGAAAAACATCACGGGGTGGTGCGCACTGTATGGGTGTGTGTTACATTAGATTCACTAGTAGGAGTGAGAAAAACATCACGGGGTGGTGCGCCTTGTATGGGTGTGTGTTACATTAGATTCACTAGTAGGAGTGAGAAAAACATCACGGGGTGGTGCGCATTGTATGGGTGTGTGTTACATTAGATTCACTAGTAGCAGTGAGAAAAACATCACGGGGTGGTGCGCATTGTATGGGTGTGTGTTACATTAGATTCACTAGTAGCAGTGAGAAAAACATCACGGGGTGGTGCGCATTGTTTGGGTGTGTGTTACATTAGATTCACTAGTAGCAGTGAGAAAAACATCACGGGGTGGTGCGCATTGTATGGGTGTGTGTTACATTAGATTCACTAGTAGCAGTGAGAAAAACATCACGGGGTGGTGCGCATTGTATGGGTGTGTGTTACATTAGATTCACTAGTAGCAGTGAGAAAAACATCACGGGGTGGTGCGCATTGTATGTGTGTGTGTTACATTACATTCACTAGTAGGAGTGAGAAAAACATCACGGGGTGGTGCGCATTGTATGGGTGTGTGTTACATTACATTCACTAGTAGCAGTGAGAAAAACATCACGGGGTTGTGCGCATTGTATGGGTGTGTGTTACATTACATTCACTAGTAGGAGTGAGAAAAACATCACGGGGTGGTGCGCATTGTATGGGTGTGTGTTACATTAGATTCACTAGTAGCAGTGAGAAAAACATCACGGGGTGGTGCGCATTGTATGGGTGTGTGTTACATTTCATTCACTAGTAGCAGTGAGAAAAACATCACGGGGTGGTGCGCATTGTATGGGTGTGTGTTACATTACATTCACTAGTAGCAGTGAGAAAAACATCACGGGGTGGTGCGCATTCTATGGGTGTGTGTTACATTAGATTCACTAGTAGCAGTGAGAAAAACATGACGGGGTGGTGCGCATTGTATGGGTGTGTGTTACATTACATTCACTAGTAGCAGTGAGAAAAACATCACGGGGTGGTGCGCATTGTATGGGTGTGTGTTACATTAGATTCACAAGTAGCATTGCGAAAAAAAACCCGGGGTGGTGCGCATTGTATGGGTGTGTGTCACATTAGATTCACTAGTACGAGTGAGAAAAACATCACGGGGTGGTGCGCATTGTATGGGTGGGTGTTACATTAGGTTCACTAGTAGGAGTGAGAAAAACATCACGGGGTGGTGCGCATTCTATGGGTGTGTGTTACATTAGATTCACTAGTAGCAGTGAGAAAAACATCACGGGGTGGTGCGCATTGTATGGGTGTGTGTTACATTAGATTCACTAGTAGCAGTGAGAAAAACATCACGGGGTGGTGCGCATTGTATGGGTGTGTGCTACATTAGATTCACTAGTAGCAGTGAGAAAAACATCACGGGGTGGTGCGCATTGTTTGGGTGTCTGTTACATTAGATTCACTAGTAGCAGTGAGAAAAACATCACGGGGTGGTGCGCATTGTATGGGTGTGTGTTACATTAGATTCACTAGTAGCAGTGAGAAAAACATCACGGGGTGGTGCGCATTGTATGGGTGTGTGTTACATTAGATTCACTAGTAGCAGTGAGAAAAACATCACGGGGTCGTGCGCATTGTATGGGTGTGTGTTACATTAGATTCACTAGTAGGAGTGAGAAAAACATCACGGGGTGGTGCGCATTGTATGGGTGTGTGTTACATTAGATTCACTAGTAGCAGTGAGAAAAATATCACGGGGTGGTGCGCATTGTATGGGTGTGTGTTACATTACATTCACTAGTAGCAGTGAGAAAAACATCACGGGGTGGTGCGCATTGTATGGGTGTGTGTTACATTAGATTCACTAGTAGGAGTGAGAAAAACATCACGGGGTGGTGCGCATTGTATGGGTGTGTGTTACATTAGATTCACTAGTAGCAGTGAGAAAAACATCACGGGGTGGTGCGCATTGTATGGGTGTGTGTTACATTACATTCACTAGTAGGAGTGAGAAAAACATCACGGGGTGGTGCGCATTGTATGGGTGTGTGTTACATTACATTCTCTAGTAGGAGTGAGAAAAACATCACGGGGTGGTGCGCATTGTATGGGTGTGTGTTACATTACATTCACTAGTAGGAGTGAGAAAAACATCACGGGGTGGTGCGCAGTGTATGGGTGTGTGTTACATGAGATTCACTAGTAAGAGTGAGAAAAACATCACGGGGTGGTGCGCATTGTATGGGTGTGTGTTACATGAGATCCACTAGTAAGAGTGAGAAAAACATCACGGGGTGGTGCGCATTGTATGGGTGTGTGTTACATTACATTCACTAGTAGCAGTGAGAAAAACATCACGGGGTGGTGCGCATTGTATGGGTGTGTGTTACATTACATTCACTAGTAGGAGTGAGAAAAACATCACGGGGTGGTGCGCATTGTATGGGTGTGTGTTACATTACATTCTCTAGTAGGAGTGAGAAAAACATCACGGGGTGGTGCGCATTCTATGGGTGTGTGTTACATTACATTCACTAGTAGCAGTGAGAAAAACATCACGGGGTGGTGCGCATTGTATGGGTGTGTGTTACATTGCATTCACTAGTAGGAGTGAGAAAAACATCACGGGGTGGTGCGCATAGTATGGGTGTGTGTTACATTACATTCACTAGTAGGAGTGAGAAAAACATCTCGGGGTGGTGCGCATTGTATGGTTGTGTGTTACATTACATTCACTACTAGGAGTGAGAAAAACATCACGGGGCGGTGCGCATTGTATGGGTGTGTGTTACATTACATTCACTAGTAGCAGTGAGAAAAATATCACGGAGCGGTGCGCATTCTATGGGTGTGTGTTACATTACATTCACTAGTAGGAGTGAGAAAAACATCACGGGGTGGTGCGCCTTGTATGGGTGTGTGTTACATTACATTCACTAGTAGGAGTGAGAAAAACATCACGGGGTGGTGCGCCTTGTATGGGTGTGTGTTACATTACATTCACTAGTAGGAGTGAGAAAAACATCACGGGGTGGTGCGCCTTGTATGGGTGTGTGTTACATTACGTTCACCAGTAGGAGTGAGAAAAACATCACGGGGTGGTGCGCCTTGTATGGGTGTGTGTTACATTACATTCACCAGTAGGAGTGAGAAAAACATCACGGGGTGGTGCGCATTGTATGGGTGTGTGTTACATTACTTTCACTAGTAGGAGTGAGAAAATCATCACGGGGTGGTGCGCATTGTATGGGTGTGTGTTACATTACATTCACTAGTAGGAGTGGGAAAAACATCACGGGGTGGTGCGCCTTGTATGGGTGTGTGTTACATTACATTCACAAGTAGGAGTGAGAAAAACATCACGGGGTGGTGCGCCTTGTATGGGTGTGTGTTACATTACATTCACCAGTAGGAGTGAGAAAAACATCACGGGGTGGTGCGCCTTGTATGGGTGTGTGTTACATTAGATTCACTAGTAGCAGTGAGAAAAACATCTCGGGGTGGTGCGCATTGTATGGGTGTGTGTTACATTAGATTCACTAGTAGCAGTGAGAAAAACATCACGGGGTGGTGCGCATTGTATGGGTGTGTGTTACATTAGATTCACTAGTAGCAGTGAGAAAAACATCACGGGGTGGTGCGCATTGTATGGGTGTGTGTTGCATTAGATTCACTAGTAGGAGGGAGAAAAACATCACGGGGTGGTGCGCATTGTATGGGTGTGTGTTACATTAGATTCACTAATAGCAATGAGAAAAACATCACGGGGTGGTGCGCATTGTATGGGTGTGTGTTACATTAGATTCACTAGTAGGAGTGAGAAAAACATCACGGGGTGGTGCGCATTGTATGTGTGTGTTACATTAGATTCACTAGTAGGAGTGAGAAAAACATCACGGGGTGGTGCGCATTGTATGGGTGTGTGTCACATTAGATTCACTAGTAGGAGTGAGAAAAACATCACGGGGTGGTGCGCATTGTATGTGTGTGTGTCTCATTAGATTCCCTAGTAGGAGTGAGAAAAACATCACGGGGTGGTGCGCATTGTATGGGTGTGTGTTACATTACATTCACTAGTAGCAGTGAGAAAAACATCACGGGGTGGTGTGCATTGTATGGGTGTGTGTTACATTACATTCACTAGTAGCAGTGAGAAAAACATCACGGGGTGGTGCCCATTGTATGGGTGTGTGTTACATTACATTCACTAGTAGCAGTGGGAAAAACATCACGGGGTGGTGCGCATTGTATGGGTGTGTGTTACATTACATTCACTAGTAGGAGTGAGAAAAACATCACGGGGTGGTGCGCCTTGTATGGGTGTGTGTTACATTACATTCACTAGTAGGAGTTAGAAAAACATCACGGGGTGGTGCGCCTTGTATGGGTGTGTGTTACATTAGATTCACTAGTAGGAGTGAGAAAAACATCACGGGGTGGTGCGCCTTGTATGGGTGTGTGTTACATTAGATTCACTAGTAGGAGTGAGAAAAACATCACGGGGTGGTGCGCACTGTATGGGTGTGTGTTACATTACATTCACTAGTAGGAGTGAGAAAAACATCACGGGGTGGTGCGCACTGTATGGGTGTGTGTTACATTAGATTCACTAGTAGGAGTGAGAAAAACATCACGGGGTGGTGCGCCTTGTATGGGTGTGTGTTACATTAGATTCACTAGTAGGAGTGAGAAAAACATCACGGGGTGGTGCGCATTGTATGGGTGTGTGTTACATTAGATTCACTAGTAGCAGTGAGAAAAACATCACGGGGTGGTGCGCATTGTATGGGTGTGTGTTACATTAGATTCACTAGTAGCAGTGAGAAAAACATCACGGGGTGGTGCGCATTGTTTGGGTGTGTGTTACATTAGATTCACTAGTAGCAGTGAGAAAAACATCACGGGGTGGTGCGCATTGTATGGGTGTGTGTTACATTAGATTCACTAGTAGCAGTGAGAAAAACATCACGGGGTGGTGCGCATTGTATGGGTGTGTGTTAAATTAGATTCACTAGTAGCAGTGAGAAAAACATCACGGGGTGGTGCGCATTGTATGTGTGTGTGTTACATTACATTCACTAGTAGGAGTGAGAAAAACATCACGGGGTGGTGCGCATTGTATGGGTGTGTGTTACATTACATTCACTAGTAGCAGTGAGAAAAACATCACGGGGTGGTGCGCATTGTATGGGTGTGTGTTACATTACATTCACTAGTAGGAGTGAGAAAAACATCACGGGGTGGTGCGCATTGTATGGGTGTGTGTTACATTAGATTCACTAGTAGCAGTGAGAAAAACATCACGGGGTGGTGCGCATTGTATGGGTGTGTGTTACATTTCATTCACTAGTAGCAGTGAGAAAAACATCACGGGGTGGTGCGCATTGTATGGGTGTGTGTTACATTACATTCACTAGTAGCAGTGAGAAAAACATCACGGGGTGGTGCGCATTCTATGGGTGTGTGTTACATTAGATTCACTAGTAGCAGTGAGAAAAACATGACGGGGTGGTGCGCATTGTATGGGTGTGTGTTACATTACATTCACTAGTAGCAGTGAGAAAAACATCACGGGGTGGTGCGCATTGTATGGGTGTGTGTTACATTAGATTCACAAGTAGCATTGCGAAAAAAAACCCGGGGTGGTGCGCATTGTATGGGTGTGTGTCACATTAGATTCACTAGTACGAGTGAGAAAAACATCACGGGGTGGTGCGCATTGTATGGGTGGGTGTTACATTAGGTTCACTAGTAGGAGTGAGAAAAACATCACGGGGTGGTGCGCATTCTATGGGTGTGTGTTACATTAGATTCACTAGTAGCAGTGAGAAAAACATCACGGGGTGGTGCGCATTGTATGGGTGTGTGTTACATTAGATTCACTAGTAGCAGTGAGAAAAACATCACGGGGTGGTGCGCATTGTATGGGTGTGTGCTACATTAGATTCACTAGTAGCAGTGAGAAAAACATCACGGGGTGGTGCGCATTGTTTGGGTGTCTGTTACATTAGATTCACTAGTAGCAGTGAGAAAAACATCACGGGGTGGTGCGCATTGTATGGGTGTGTGTTACATTAGATTCACTAGTAGCAGTGAGAAAAACATCACGGGGTGGTGCGCATTGTATGGGTGTGTGTTACATTAGATTCACTAGTAGCAGTGAGAAAAACATCACGGGGTCGTGCGCATTGTATGGGTGTGTGTTACATTAGATTCACTAGTAGGAGTGAGAAAAACATCACGGGGTGGTGCGCATTGTATGGGTGTGTGTTACATTAGATTCACTAGTAGCAGTGAGAAAAACATCACGGGGTGGTGCGCATTGTATGGGTGTGTGTTACATTACATTCACTAGTAGCAGTGAGAAAAACATCACGGGGTGGTGCGCATTGTATGGGTGTGTGTTACATTAGATTCACTAGTAGGAGTGAGAAAAACATCACGGGGTGGTGCGCATTGTATGGGTGTGTGTTACATTAGATTCACTAGTAGCAGTGAGAAAAACATCACGGGGTGGTGCGCATTGTATGGGTGTGTGTTACATTACATTCACTAGTAGGAGTGAGAAAAACATCACGGGGTGGTGCGCATTGTATGGGTGTGTGTTACATTACATTCTCTAGTAGGAGTGAGAAAAACATCACGGGGTGGTGCGCATTGTATGGGTGTGTGTTACATTACATTCACTAGTAGGAGTGAGAAAAACATCACGGGGTGGTGCGCATTGTATGGGTGTGTGTTACATGAGATTCACTAGTAAGAGTGAGAAAAACATCACGGGGTGGTGCGCATTGTATGGGTGTGTGTTACATGAGATTCACTAGTAAGAGTGAGAAAAACATCACGGGGTGGTGCGCATTGTATGGGTGTGTGTTACATTACATTCACTAGTAGCAGTGAGAAAAACATCACGGGGTGGTGCGCATTGTATGGGTGTGTGTTACATTACATTCACTAGTAGGAGTGAGAAAAACATCACGGGGTGGTGCGCATTGTATGGGTGTGTGTTACATTACATTCTCTAGTAGGAGTGAGAAAAACATCACGGGGTGGTGCGCATTCTATGGGTGTGTGTTACATTACATTCACTAGTAGCAGTGAGAAAAACATCACGGGGTGGTGCGCATTGTATGGGTGTGTGTTACATTGCATTCACTAGTAGGAGTGAGAAAAACATCACGGGGTGGTGCGCATAGTATGGGTGTGTGTTACATTACATTCACTAGTAGGAGTGAGAAAAACATCTCGGGGTGGTGCGCATTGTATGGTTGTGTGTTACATTACATTCACTACTAGGAGTGAGAAAAACATCACGGGGCGGTGCGCATTGTATGGGTGTGTGTTACATTACATTCACTAGTAGCAGTGAGAAAAATATCACGGAGCGGTGCGCATTCTATGGGTGTGTGTTACATTACATTCACTAGTAGGAGTGAGAAAAACATCACGGGGTGGTGCGCCTTGTATGGGTGTGTGTTACATTACATTCACTAGTAGGAGTGAGAAAAACATCACTGGGTGGTGCGCCTTGTATGGGTGTGTGTTACATTACATTCACTAGTAGGAGTGAGAAAAACATCACGGGGTGGTGCGCCTTGTATGGGTGTGTGTTACATTACGTTCACCAGTAGGAGTGAGAAAAACATCACGGGGTGGTGCGCCTTGTATGGGTGTGTGTTACATTACATTCACCAGTAGGAGTGAGAAAAACATCACGGGGTGGTGCGCATTGTATGGGTTTGTGTTACATTAGATTCACCAGTAGGTGTGAGAAAAACATCACGGGGTGGTGCGCATTGTATGGGTGTGTGTTACATTACATTCTCCAGTAGGAGTGAGAAAAACATCACGGGGTGGTGCGCTTTGTATAGGTGTGTGTTACATTAGATTCACCAGTAGGAGTGAGAAAAACATCACGGGGTGGTGCGCATTGTATGGGTGTGTGTTACATTACATTCACTAGTAGGAGTGAGAAAAACATCACCGGGTGGTGCGCATTGTATGGGTGTGTGTTACATTAGATTCACTAGTAGGAGTGAGAAAATCATCACGGGGTGGTGCGCATTGTATGGGTGTGCGTTACATTAGATTCACTAGTAGGAGTGAGAAAAAGATCACGGGGTGGGGCGCATTGTATGGGTGTGTGTTACATTAGATTCACTAGTAGGAGTGAGAAAAACATCACGGGGTGGTGCGCATTGTATGGGTGTGTGTTACATTACATTCTCTAGTAGGAGTGAGAAAAACATCACGGGGTGGTGCGCATTGTATGGGTGTGTGTTACATTAGCTTCACTAGTAGGAATGAGAAAAACATCACGGGGTGGTGCGCATTGTATGGGTGTGTGTTACATTAGATTCACTACTAGGAGTGAGAAAAACATCACGGGGTGGTGCGCATTGTATCGGTGTGTGTTACATTACATTCACTAGTAGGAGTGAGAAAAACATCACGGGGTGGTGCGCATTGTATGGGTGTGTGTTACATTACATTCACTAGTAGGAGTGAGAAAAACATCACGGGGAGATGCCCATTGTATCGGTGTGTGTTACATTACATTCACTAGCAGGAGTGAGAAAAACATCACGGTGTGGTGCGCATTGTATGGGTGTGTGTTACATTACATTCACTAGTAGCAGTGGGAAAAACATCACGGGGTGGTGCCCATTGTATGGGTGTGTGTTACATTACATTCACTAGTAGCAGTGAGAAAAACATCACGGGGTGGTGCGCATTGTATGGGTGTGTTTTACATTACATTCACTAGTAGCAGTGAGAAAAACATCACGGGGTGGTGCGCCTTGTATGGGCGTGTGTTACATTACATTCACTAGTAGCAGTGAGAAAAACATCACGGGGTGGTGCGCATTGTATGGGCGTGTGTTACATTACATTCACTATTAGCAGTGAGAAAAACATCACGGGGTGGTGCGCATTGTATGGGTGTGTGTTACATTACATTCACTAGTAGGAGTGAGAAAAACATCACGGGGTGGTGCGCATTGTATGGGTGTGTGTTACATTACGTTCACCAGTAGGAGTGAGAAAAACATCACGGGGTGGTGCGCCTTGTATGGGTGTGTGTTACATTACATTCACCAGTAGGAGTGAGAAAAACATCACGGGGTGGTGCGCATTGTATGGGTTTGTGTTACATTAGATTCACCAGTAGGAGTGAGAAAAACATCACGGGGTGGTGCGCATTGTATGGGTGTGTGTTACATTACATTCTCCAGTAGGAGTGAGAAAAACATCACGGGGTGGTGCGCTTTGTATGGGTGTGTGTTACATTAGATTCACCAGTAGGAGTGAGAAAAACATCACGGGGTGGTGCGCATTGTATGGGTGTGTGTTACATTACATTCACTAGTAGGAGTGAGAAAAACATCACCGGGTGGTGCGCATTGTATGGGTGTGTGTTACATTAGATTCACTAGTAGGAGTGAGAAAATCATCACGGGGTGGTGCGCATTGTATGGGTGTGCGTTACATTAGATTCACTAGTAGGAGTGAGAAAAAGATCACGGGGTGGGGCGCATTGTATGGGTGTGTGTTACATTAGATTCACTAGTAGGAGTGAGAAAAACATCACGGGGTGGTGCGCATTGTATGGGTGTGCGTTACATTACATTCTCTAGTAGGAGTGAGAAAAACATCACGGGGTGGTGCGCATTGTATGGGTGTGTGTTACATTAGCTTCACTAGTAGGAATGAGAAAAACATCACGGGGTGGTGCGCATTGTATGGGTGTGTGTTACATTAGATTCACTACTAGGAGTGAGAAAAACATCACGGGGTGGTGCGCATTGTATCGGTGTGTGTTACATTACATTCACTAGTAGGAGTGAGAAAAACATCACGGGGTGGTGCGCATTGTATGGGTGTGTGTTACATTACATTCACTAGTAGCAGTGAGAAAAACATCACGGGGAGGTGCCCATTGTATCGGTGTGTGTTACATTACATTCACTAGCAGGAGTGAGAAAAACATCACGGTGTGGTGCGCATTGTATGGGTGTGTGTTACATTACATTCACTACTAGCAGTGGGAAAAACATCACGGGGTGGTGCCCATTGTATGGGTGTGTGTTACATTACATTCTCTAGTAGGAGTGAGAAAAACATCACGGGGTGGTGCGCCTTGTATGGGCGTGTGTTACATTAGATTCACTAGTAGCAGTGAGAAAAACATGACGGGGTGGTGCGCCTTGTATGGGCGTGTATTACATTAGATTCACTAGTAGGAGTGAGAAAAACATCACGGGGTGGTGCGCCTTGTATGGGTGTGTGTTACATTACATTCACTAGTAGGAGTGAGAAAAACATCACGGGGTGGTGCGCCTTGTATGGGTGTGTGTTACATTACATTCACTAGTAGGAGTGGGAAAAACATCACGGGGTGGTGCGCCTTGTATGGGTGTGTGTTACATTACATTCACAAGTAGGAGTGAGAAAAACATCACGGGGTGGTGCGCCTTGTATGGGTGTGTGTTACATTACATTCACCAGTAGGAGTGAGAAAAACATCACGGGGTGGTGCGCCTTGTATGGGTGTGTGTTACATTACATTCACCAGTAGGAGTGAGAAAAACATCACGGGGTGGTGCGCCTTGTATGGGTGTGTGTTACATTAGATTCACCAGTAGGAGTGAGAAAAACATCACGGGGTGGTGCGCTTGTATGGGTGTGTGTTACATTAGATTCACCAGTAGGAGTGAGAAAAACATCACGGGGTGGTGCGCATTGTATGGGTGTGTGTTACATTAGATTCACTAGTAGGAGTGAGAAAAACATCACGGGGTGGTGCGCATTGTATGGGTGTGTGTTACATTAGATTCACTAGTAGGAGTGAGAAAAACATCACGGGGTGGTGCGCATTGTATGGGTGTGTGTTACATTAGATTCACTAGTAGGAGTGAGAAAAACATCACGGGGTGGTGCGCATTGTATGGGTGTGTGTTACATTAGATTCACTAGTAGCAGTGAGAAAAACATCTCGGGGTGGTGCGCATTGTATGGGTGTGTGTTACATTAGATTCACTAGTAGCAGTGAGAAAAACATCACGGGGTGGTGCGCATTGTATGGGTGTGTGTTACATTAGATTCACTAGTAGGAGTGAGAAAAACATCACGGGGTGGTGCGCATTGTATGGGTGTGTGTTGCATTAGATTCACTAGTAGGAGGGAGAAAAACATCACGGGGTGGTGCGCATTGTATGGGTGTGTGTTACATTAGATTCACTAATAGCAGTGAGAAAAACATCACGGGGTGGTGCGCATTGTATGGGTGTGTGTTACATTAGATTCACTAGTAGGAGTGAGAAAAACATCACGGGGTGGTGCGCATTGTATGTGTGTGTGTTACATTAGATTCACTAGTAGGAGTGAGAAAAACATCACGGGGTGGTGCGCATTGTATGGGTGTGTGTCACATTAGATTCACTAGTAGGAGTGAGAAAAACATCACGGGGTGGTGCGCATTGTATGTGTGTGTGTCTCATTAGATTCCCTAGTAGGAGTGAGAAAAACATCACGGGGTGGTGCGCATTGTATGGGTGTGTGTTACATTACATTCACTAGTAGCAGTGAGAAAAACATCACGGGGTGGTGTGCATTGTATGGGTGTGTGTTACATTACATTCACTAGTAGCAGTGAGAAAAACATCACGGGGTGGTGCGCATTGTATGGGTGTGTGTTACATTAGATTCACTAGTAGCAGTGAGAAAAACATCACGGGGTGGTGCGCATTGTATGGGTGTGTGTTACATTACATTCACTAGTAGGAGTGAGAAAAACATCACGGGGTGGTGCGCATTGTATGGGTGTGTGTTACATTACATTCTCTAGTAGGAGTGAGAAAAACATCACGGGGTGGTGCGCATTGTATGGGTGTGTGTTACATTACATTCACTAGTAGGAGTGAGAAAAACATCACGGGGTGGTGCGCATTGTATGGGTGTGTGTTACATGAGATTCACTAGTAAGAGTGAGAAAAACATCACGGGGTGGTGCGCATTGTATGGGTGTGTGTTACATGAGATTCACTAGTAAGAGTGAGAAAAACATCACGGGGTGGTGCGCATTGTATGGGTGTGTGTTACATTACATTCACTAGTAGCAGTGAGAAAAACATCACGGGGTGGTGCGCATTGTATGGGTGTGTGTTACATTACATTCACTAGTAGGAGTGAGAAAAACATCACGGGGTGGTGCGCATTGTATGGGTGTGTGTTACATTACATTCTCTAGTAGGAGTGAGAAAAACATCACGGGGTGGTGCGCATTCTATGGGTGTGTGTTACATTACATTCACTAGTAGCAGTGAGAAAAACATCACGGGGTGGTGCGCATTGTATGGGTGTGTGTTACATTGCATTCACTAGTAGGAGTGAGAAAAACATCACGGGGTGGTGCGCATAGTATGGGTGTGTGTTACATTACATTCACTAGTAGGAGTGAGAAAAACATCTCGGGGTGGTGCGCATTGTATGGTTGTGTGTTACATTACATTCACTACTAGGAGTGAGAAAAACATCACGGGGCGGTGCGCATTGTATGGGTGTGTGTTACATTACATTCACTAGTAGCAGTGAGAAAAATATCACGGAGCGGTGCGCATTCTATGGGTGTGTGTTACATTACATTCACTAGTAGGAGTGAGAAAAACATCACGGGGTGGTGCGCCTTGTATGGGTGTGTGTTACATTACATTCACTAGTAGGAGTGAGAAAAACATCACGGGGTGGTGCGCCTTGTATGGGTGTGTGTTACATTACATTCACTAGTAGGAGTGAGAAAAACATCACGGGGTGGTGCGCCTTGTATGGGTGTGTGTTACATTACGTTCACCAGTAGGAGTGAGAAAAACATCACGGGGTGGTGCGCCTTGTATGGGTGTGTGTTACATTACATTCACCAGTAGGAGTGAGAAAAACATCACGGGGTGGTGCGCATTGTATGGGTTTGTGTTACATTAGATTCACCAGTAGGTGTGAGAAAAACATCACGGGGTGGTGCGCATTGTATGGGTGTGTGTTACATTACATTCTCCAGTAGGAGTGAGAAAAACATCACGGGGTGGTGCGCTTTGTATAGGTGTGTGTTACATTAGATTCACCAGTAGGAGTGAGAAAAACATCACGGGGTGGTGCGCATTGTATGGGTGTGTGTTACATTACATTCACTAGTAGGAGTGAGAAAAACATCACCGGGTGGTGCGCATTGTATGGGTGTGTGTTACATTAGATTCACTAGTAGGAGTGAGAAAATCATCACGGGGTGGTGCGCATTGTATGGGTGTGCGTTACATTAGATTCACTAGTAGGAGTGAGAAAAAGATCACGGGGTGGGGCGCATTGTATGGGTGTGTGTTACATTAGATTCACTAGTAGGAGTGAGAAAAACATCACGGGGTGGTGCGCATTGTATGGGTGTGTGTTACATTACATTCTCTAGTAGGAGTGAGAAAAACATCACGGGGTGGTGCGCATTGTATGGGTGTGTGTTACATTAGCTTCACTAGTAGGAATGAGAAAAACATCACGGGGTGGTGCGCATTGTATGGGTGTGTGTTACATTAGATTCACTACTAGGAGTGAGAAAAACATCACGGGGTGGTGCGCATTGTATCGGTGTGTGTTACATTACATTCACTAGTAGGAGTGAGAAAAACATCACGGGGTGGTGCGCATTGTATGGGTGTGTGTTACATTACATTCACTAGTAGGAGTGAGAAAAACATCACGGGGAGATGCCCATTGTATCGGTGTGTGTTACATTACATTCACTAGCAGGAGTGAGAAAAACATCACGGTGTGGTGCGCATTGTATGGGTGTGTGTTACATTACATTCACTAGTAGCAGTGGGAAAAACATCACGGGGTGGTGCCCATTGTATGGGTGTGTGTTACATTACATTCACTAGTAGCAGTGAGAAAAACATCACGGGGTGGTGCGCATTGTATGGGTGTGTTTTACATTACATTCACTAGTAGCAGTGAGAAAAACATCACGGGGTGGTGCGCCTTGTATGGGCGTGTGTTACATTACATTCACTAGTAGCAGTGAGAAAAACATCACGGGGTGGTGCGCATTGTATGGGCGTGTGTTACATTACATTCACTATTAGCAGTGAGAAAAACATCACGGGGTGGTGCGCATTGTATGGGTGTGTGTTACATTACATTCACTAGTAGGAGTGAGAAAAACATCACGGGGTGGTGCGCATTGTATGGGTGTGTGTTACATTACGTTCACCAGTAGGAGTGAGAAAAACATCACGGGGTGGTGCGCCTTGTATGGGTGTGTGTTACATTACATTCACCAGTAGGAGTGAGAAAAACATCACGGGGTGGTGCGCATTGTATGGGTTTGTGTTACATTAGATTCACCAGTAGGAGTGAGAAAAACATCACGGGGTGGTGCGCATTGTATGGGTGTGTGTTACATTACATTCTCCAGTAGGAGTGAGAAAAACATCACGGGGTGGTGCGCTTTGTATGGGTGTGTGTTACATTAGATTCACCAGTAGGAGTGAGAAAAACATCACGGGGTGGTGCGCATTGTATGGGTGTGTGTTACATTACATTCACTAGTAGGAGTGAGAAAAACATCACCGGGTGGTGCGCATTGTATGGGTGTGTGTTACATTAGATTCACTAGTAGGAGTGAGAAAATCATCACGGGGTGGTGCGCATTGTATGGGTGTGCGTTACATTAGATTCACTAGTAGGAGTGAGAAAAAGATCACGGGGTGGGGCGCATTGTATGGGTGTGTGTTACATTAGATTCACTAGTAGGAGTGAGAAAAACATCACGGGGTGGTGCGCATTGTATGGGTGTGCGTTACATTACATTCTCTAGTAGGAGTGAGAAAAACATCACGGGGTGGTGCGCATTGTATGGGTGTGTGTTACATTAGCTTCACTAGTAGGAATGAGAAAAACATCACGGGGTGGTGCGCATTGTATGGGTGTGTGTTACATTAGATTCACTACTAGGAGTGAGAAAAACATCACGGGGTGGTGCGCATTGTATCGGTGTGTGTTACATTACATTCACTAGTAGGAGTGAGAAAAACATCACGGGGTGGTGCGCATTGTATGGGTGTGTGTTACATTACATTCACTAGTAGCAGTGAGAAAAACATCACGGGGAGGTGCCCATTGTATCGGTGTGTGTTACATTACATTCACTAGCAGGAGTGAGAAAAACATCACGGTGTGGTGCGCATTGTATGGGTGTGTGTTACATTACATTCACTACTAGCAGTGGGAAAAACATCACGGGGTGGTGCCCATTGTATGGGTGTGTGTTACATTACATTCTCTAGTAGGAGTGAGAAAAACATCACGGGGTGGTGCGCCTTGTATGGGCGTGTGTTACATTAGATTCACTAGTAGCAGTGAGAAAAACATGACGGGGTGGTGCGCCTTGTATGGGCGTGTATTACATTAGATTCACTAGTAGGAGTGAGAAAAACATCACGGGGTGGTGCGCCTTGTATGGGTGTGTGTTACATTACATTCACTAGTAGGAGTGAGAAAAACATCACGGGGTGGTGCGCCTTGTATGGGTGTGTGTTACATTACATTCACTAGTAGGAGTGGGAAAAACATCACGGGGTGGTGCGCCTTGTATGGGTGTGTGTTACATTACATTCACAAGTAGGAGTGAGAAAAACATCACGGGGTGGTGCGCCTTGTATGGGTGTGTGTTACATTACATTCACCAGTAGGAGTGAGAAAAACATCACGGGGTGGTGCGCCTTGTATGGGTGTGTGTTACATTACATTCACCAGTAGGAGTGAGAAAAACATCACGGGGTGGTGCGCCTTGTATGGGTGTGTGTTACATTAGATTCACCAGTAGGAGTGAGAAAAACATCACGGGGTGGTGCGCTTGTATGGGTGTGTGTTACATTAGATTCACCAGTAGGAGTGAGAAAAACATCACGGGGTGGTGCGCATTGTATGGGTGTGTGTTACATTAGATTCACTAGTAGGAGTGAGAAAAACATCACGGGGTGGTGCGCATTGTATGGGTGTGTGTTACATTAGATTCACTAGTAGGAGTGAGAAAAACATCACGGGGTGGTGCGCATTGTATGGGTGTGTGTTACATTAGATTCACTAGTAGGAGTGAGAAAAACATCACGGGGTGGTGCGCATTGTATGGGTGTGTGTTACATTAGATTCACTAGTAGCAGTGAGAAAAACATCTCGGGGTGGTGCGCATTGTATGGGTGTGTGTTACATTAGATTCACTAGTAGCAGTGAGAAAAACATCACGGGGTGGTGCGCATTGTATGGGTGTGTGTTACATTAGATTCACTAGTAGGAGTGAGAAAAACATCACGGGGTGGTGCGCATTGTATGGGTGTGTGTTGCATTAGATTCACTAGTAGGAGGGAGAAAAACATCACGGGGTGGTGCGCATTGTATGGGTGTGTGTTACATTAGATTCACTAATAGCAGTGAGAAAAACATCACGGGGTGGTGCGCATTGTATGGGTGTGTGTTACATTAGATTCACTAGTAGGAGTGAGAAAAACATCACGGGGTGGTGCGCATTGTATGTGTGTGTGTTACATTAGATTCACTAGTAGGAGTGAGAAAAACATCACGGGGTGGTGCGCATTGTATGGGTGTGTGTCACATTAGATTCACTAGTAGGAGTGAGAAAAACAACACGGGGTGGTGCGCATTGTATGTGTGTGTGTCTCATTAGATTCCCTAGTAGGAGTGAGAAAAACATCACGGGGTGGTGCGCATTGTATGGGTGTGTGTTACATTACATTCACTAGTAGCAGTGAGAAAAACATCACGGGGTGGTGTGCATTGTATGGGTGTGTGTTACATTACATTCACTAGTAGCAGTGAGAAAAACATCACGGGGTGGTGCCCATTGTATGGGTGTGTGTTACATTACATTCACTAGTAGCAGTGGGAAAAACATCACGGGGTGGTGCGCATTGTATGGGTGTGTGTTACATTACATTCACTAGTAGGAGTGAGAAAAACATCACGGGGTGGTGCGCCTTGTATGGGTGTGTGTTACATTACATTCACTAGTAGGAGTTAGAAAAACATCACGGGGTGGTGCGCCTTGTATGGGTGTGTGTTACATTAGATTCACTAGTAGGAGTGAGAAAAACATCACGGGGTGGTGCGCCTTGTATGGGTGTGTGTTACATTAGATTCACTAGTAGGAGTGAGAAAAACATCACGGGGTGGTGCGCACTGTATGGGTGTGTGTTACATTACATTCACTAGTAGGAGTGAGAAAAACATCACGGGGTGGTGCGCACTGTATGGGTGTGTGTTACATTAGATTCACTAGTAGGAGTGAGAAAAACATCACGGGGTGGTGCGCCTTGTATGGGTGTGTGTTACATTAGATTCACTAGTAGGAGTGAGAAAAACATCACGGGGTGGTGCGCATTGTATGGGTGTGTGTTACATTAGATTCACTAGTAGCAGTGAGAAAAACATCACGGGGTGGTGCGCATTGTATGGGTGTGTGTTACATTAGATTCACTAGTAGCAGTGAGAAAAACATCACGGGGTGGTGCGCATTGTATGGGTGTATGTTACATTAGATTCACTAGTAGCAGTGAGAAAAACATCACGGGGTGGTGCGCATTGTATGGGTGTGTGTTACATTAGATTCACTAGTAGCAGTGAGAAAAACATCACGGGGTGGTGCGCATTGTATGTGTGTGTGTTACATTACATTCACTAGTAGGAGTGAGAAAAACATCACGGGGTGGTGCGCATTGTATGGGTGTGTGTTACATTACATTCACTAGTAGCAGTGAGAAAAACATCACGGGGTGGTGCGCATTGTATGGGTGTGTGTTACATTACATTCACTAGTAGGAGTGAGAAAAACATCACGGGGTGGTGCGCATTGTATGGGTGTGTGTTACATTAGATTCACTAGTAGCAGTGAGAAAAACATCACGGGGTGGTGCGCATTGTATGGGTGTGTGTTACATTTCATTCACTAGTAGCAGTGAGAAAAACATCACGGGGTGGTGCGCATTGTATGGGTGTGTGTTACATTACATTCACTAGTAGCAGTGAGAAAAACATCACGGGGTGGTGCGCATTCTATGGGTGTGTGTTACATTAGATTCACTAGTAGCAGTGAGAAAAACATGACGGGGTGGTGCGCATTGTATGGGTGTGTGTTACATTACATTCACTAGTAGCAGTGAGAAAAACATCACGGGGTGGTGCGCATTGTATGGGTGTGTGTTACATTAGATTCACAAGTAGCATTGCGAAAAAAAACGCGGGGTGGTGGGCATTGTATGGGTGTGTGTCACATTAGATTCACTAGTACGAGTGAGAAAAACATCACGGGGTGGTGCGCATTGTATGGGTGGGTGTTACATTAGGTTCACTAGTAGGAGTGAGAAAAACATCACGGGGTGGTGCGCATTCTATGGGTGTGTGTTACATTAGATTCACTAGTAGCAGTGAGAAAAACATCACGGGGTGGTGCGCATTGTATGGGTGTGTGTTACATTAGATTCACTAGTAGCAGTGAGAAAAACATCACGGGGTGGTGCGCATTGTATGGGTGTGTGCTACATTAGATTCACTAGTAGCAGTGAGAAAAACATCACGGGGTGGTGCGCATTGTTTGGGTGTCTGTTACATTAGATTCACTAGTAGCAGTGAGAAAAACATCACGGGGTGGTGCGCATTGTATGGGTGTGTGTTACATTAGATTCACTAGTAGCAGTGAGAAAAACATCACGGGGTGGTGCGCATTGTATGGGTGTGTGTTACATTAGATTCACTAGTAGCAGTGAGAAAAACATCACGGGGTCGTGCGCATTGTATGGGTGTGTGTTACATTAGATTCACTAGTAGGAGTGAGAAAAACATCACGGGGTGGTGCGCATTGTATGGGTGTGTGTTACATTAGATTCACTAGTAGCAGTGAGAAAAACATCACGGGGTGGTGCGCATTGTATGGGTGTGTGTTACATTACATTCACTAGTAGCAGTGAGAAAAACATCACGGGGTGGTGCGCATTGTATGGGTGTGTGTTACATTAGATTCACTAGTAGGAGTGAGAAAAACATCACGGGGTGGTGCGCATTGTATGGGTGTGTGTTACATTAGATTCACTAGTAGCAGTGAGAAAAACATCACGGGGTGGTGCGCATTGTATGGGTGTGTGTTACATTACATTCACTAGTAGGAGTGAGAAAAACATCACGGGGTGGTGCGCATTGTATGGGTGTGTGTTACATTACATTCTCTAGTAGGAGTGAGAAAAACATCACGGGGTGGTGCGCATTGTATGGGTGTGTGTTACATTACATTCACTAGTAGGAGTGAGAAAAACATCACGGGGTGGTGCGCATTGTATGGGTGTGTGTTACATGAGATTCACTAGTAAGAGTGAGAAAAACATCACGGGGTGGTGCGCATTGTATGGGTGTGTGTTACATGAGATTCACTAGTAAGAGTGAGAAAAACATCACGGGGTGGTGCGCATTGTATGGGTGTGTGTTACATTACATTCACTAGTAGCAGTGAGAAAAACATCACGGGGTGGTGCGCATTGTATGGGTGTGTGTTACATTACATTCACTAGTAGGAGTGAGAAAAACATCACGGGGTGGTGCGCATTGTATGGGTGTGTGTTACATTACATTCTCTAGTAGGAGTGAGAAAAACATCACGGGGTGGTGCGCATTCTATGGGTGTGTGTTACATTACATTCACTAGTAGCAGTGAGAAAAACATCACGGGGTGGTGCGCATTGTATGGGTGTGTGTTACATTGTATTCACTAGTAGGAGTGAGAAAAACATCACGGGGTGGTGCGCATAGTATGGGTGTGTGTTACATTACATTCACTAGTAGGAGTGAGAAAAACATCTCGGGGTGGTGCGCATTGTATGGTTGTGTGTTACATTACATTCACTACTAGGAGTGAGAAAAACATCACGGGGCGGTGCGCATTGTATGGGTGTGTGTTACATTACATTCACTAGTAGCAGTGAGAAAAATATCACGGAGCGGTGCGCATTCTATGGGTGTGTGTTACATTACATTCACTAGTAGGAGTGAGAAAAACATCACGGGGTGGTGCGCCTTGTATGGGTGTGTGTTACATTACATTCACTAGTAGGAGTGAGAAAAACATCACGGGGTGGTGCGCCTTGTATGGGTGTGTGTTACATTACATTCACTAGTAGGAGTGAGAAAAACATCACGGGGTGGTGCGCCTTGTATGGGTGTGTGTTACATTACGTTCACCAGTAGGAGTGAGAAAAACATCACGGGGTGGTGCGCCTTGTATGGGTGTGTGTTACATTACATTCACCAGTAGGAGTGAGAAAAACATCACGGGGTGGTGCGCATTGTATGGGTTTGTGTTACATTAGATTCACCAGTAGGAGTGAGAAAAACATCGCGGGGTGGTGCGCATTGTATGGGTGTGTGTTACATTACATTCTCCAGTAGGAGTGAGAAAAACATCACGGGGTGGTGCGCTTTGTATGGGTGTGTGTTACATTAGATTCACCAGTAGGAGTGAGAAAAACATCACGGGGTGGTGCGCATTGTATGGGTGTGTGTTACATTACATTCACTAGTAGGAGTGAGAAAAACATCACTGGGTGGTGTGCATTGTATGGGTGTGTGTTACATTAGATTCACTAGTAGGAGTGAGAAAATCATCACGGGGTGGTGCGCATTGTATGGGTGTGCGTTACATTAGATTCACTAGTAGGAGTGAGAAAAAGATCACGGGGTGGGGCGCATTGTATGGGTGTGTGTTACATTAGATTCACTAGTAGGAGTGAGAAAAACATCACGGGGTGGTGCGCATTGTATGGGTGTGTGTTACATTACATTCTCTAGTAGGAGTGAGAAAAACATCACGGGGTGGTGCGCATTGTATGGGTGTGTGTTACATTAGCTTCACTAGTAGGAATGAGAAAAACATCACGGGGTGGTGCGCATTGTATGGGTGTGTGTTACATTAGATTCACTACTAGGAGTGAGAAAAACATCACGGGGTGGTGCGCATTGTATCGGTGTGTGTTACATTACATTCACTAGTAGGAGTGAGAAAAACATCACGGGGTGGTGCGCATTGTATGGGTGTGTGTTACATTACATTCACTAGTAGGAGTGAGAAAAACATCACGGGGAGGTGCCCATTGTATCGGTGTGTGTTACATTACATTCACTAGCAGGAGTGAGAAAAACATCACGGTGTGGTGCGCATTGTATGGGTGTGTGTTACATTACATTCACTAGTAGCAGTGGGAAAAACATCACGGGGTGGTGCCCATTGTATGGGTGTGTGTTACATTACATTCACTAGTAGCAGTGAGAAAAACATCACGGGGTGGTGCGCATTGTATGGGTGTGTTTTACATTACATTCACTAGTAGCAGTGAGAAAAACATCACGGGGTGGTGCGCCTTGTATGGGCGTGTGTTACATTACATTCACTAGTAGCAGTGAGAAAAACATCACGGGGTGGTGCGCATTGTATGGGCGTGTGTTACATTACATTCACTATTAGCAGTGAGAAAAACATCACGGGGTGGTGCGCATTGTATGGGTGTGTGTTACATTACATTCACTAGTAGCAGTGAGAAAAACATCACGGGGTGTTGCGCCTTGTATGGGTGTGTGTTACATTACATTCACCAGTAGGAGTGAGAAAAACATCACGGGGTGGTGCGCATTGTATGGGTGTGTGTTACATTATATTCACTAGTAGGAGTGAGAAAAACATCACGGGGTGGTGCGCATTGTATGGGTGTGTGTTACATTACATTCTCTAGTAGGAGTGAGAAAAACATCACGGGGTGGTGCGCATTCTATGGGTGTGTGTTACATTACATTCACTAGTAGCAGTGAGAAAAACATCACGGGGTGGTGCGCATTGTATGGGTGTGTGTTACATTGCATTCACTAGTAGGAGTGAGAAAAACATCACGGGGTGGTGCGCATAGTATGGGTGTGTGTTACATTACATTCACTAGTAGGAGTGAGAAAAACATCACGGGGTGGTGCGCATTGTATGGTTGTGTGTTACATTACATTCACTACTAGGAGTGAGAAAAACATCACGGGGCGGTGCGCATTGTATGGGTGTGTGTTACATTACATTCACTAGTAGCAGTGAGAAAAATATCACGGAGCGGTGCGCATTCTATGGGTGTGTGTTACATTACATTCACTAGTAGGAGTGAGAAAAACATCACGGGGTGGTGCGCCTTGTATGGGTGTGTGTTACATTACGTTCACTAGTAGGAGTGAGAAAAACATCACGGGGTGGTGCGCCTTGTATGGGTGTGTGTTACATTAGATTCACTACTAGGAGTGAGAAAAACATCACGGGGTGGTGCGCATTGTATCGGTGTGTGTTACATTACATTCACTAGTAGCAGTGAGAAAAACATCACGGGGTGGTGCGCATTGTATGGGTGTGTGTTACATTAGATTCACTAGTAGCAGTGAGAAAAACATCACGGGGTGGTGCGCATTGTATGGGTGTGTGTCACATTAGATTCATTAGTACGAGTGAGAAAAACATCACGGGGTGGTGCGCATTGTATGGGTGGGTGTTACATTAGATTCACTAGTAGCAGTGAGAAAAACATCACGGGGTGGTGCGCATTGTATGGGTGTGTGTTACATTAGATTCACTAGTAGCAGTGAGAAAAACATCACGGGGTGGTGCGCATTGTTTGGGTGTGTGTTACATTAGATTCACTAGTAGCAGTGAGAAAAACATCACGGGGTGGGGCGCATTGTATGGGTGTGTGTTACATTAGATTCACTACTAGCAGTGAGAAAAACATCACGGGGTGGTGCGCATTGTATGGGTGTGTGTTACATTAGATTCACTAGTAGCAGTGAGAAAAACATCACGGGGTGGTGCGCATTGTATGTGTGTGTTACATTACATTCACTAGTAGGAGTGAGAAAAACATCACGGGGTGGTGCGCATTGTATGGGTGTGTGTTACATTACATTCACTAGTAGCAGTGAGAAAAACATCACGGGGTGGTGCGCATTGTATGGGTGTGTGTTACATTACATTCACTAGTAGGAGTGAGAAAAACATCACGGAGTGGTGCGAATTGTATGGGTGTGTGTTACATTAGATTCACTAGTAGCAGTGAGAAAAACATCACGGGGTGGTGCGCATTGTATGGGTGTGTGTTACATTTCATTCACTAGTAGCAGTGAGAAAAACATCACGGGGTGGTGCGCATTGTATGGGTGTGTGTTACATTAGATTTACAAGTAGCAGTGAGAAAAAAAACCCGGGGTGGTGCGCATTGTATGGGTGTGTGTCACATTAGATTCACTAGTACGAGTGAGAAAAACATCACGGGGTGGTGCGCATTGTATGGGTGGGTGTTACATTAGGTTCACTAGTAGCAGTGAGAAAAACATCACGGGGTGGTGCGCATTGTATGGGTGTGTGTTACATTAGATTCACTAGTAGCAGTGAGAAAAACATCACGGGGTGGTGCGCATTGTATGGGTGTGTGTTACATTAGATTCACTAGTAGCAGTGAGAAAAACATCACGGGGTGGTGCGCATTGTATGGGTGTGTGTTACATTAGATTCACTAGTAGCAGTGAGAAAAACATCACGGGGTGGTGCGCATTGTTTGGGTGTCTGTTACATTAGATTCACTAGTAGCAGTGAGAAAAACATCACGGGGTGGTGCGCATTGTATGGGTGTGTGTTACATTAGATTCACTAGTAGCAGTGAGAAAAACATCACGGGGTGGTGCGCATTGTATGGGTGTGTGTTACATTAGATTCACTAGTAGCAGTGAGAAAAACATCACGGGGTCGTGCGCATTGTATGGGTGTGTGTTACATTAGATTCACTAGTAGGAGTGAGAAAAACATCACGGGGTGGTGCGCATTGTATGGGTGTGTGTTACATTAGATTCACTAGTAGCAGTGAGAAAAACATCACGGGGTGGTGCGCATTGTATGGGTGTGTGTTACATTACATTCACTAGTAGCAGTGAGAAAAACATCACGGGGTGGTGCGCATTGTATGGGTGTGTGTTACATTAGATTCACTAGTAGGAGTGAGAAAAACATCACGGGGTGGTGCGCATTGTATGGGTGTGTGTTACATTAGATTCACTAGTAGCAGTGAGAAAAACATCACGGGGTGGTGCGCATTGTATGGGTGTGTGTTACATTACATTCACTAGTAGCAGTGAGAAAAACATCACGGGGTGGTGCGCATTGTATGGGTGTGTGTTACATTACATTCACTAGTAGGAGTGAGAAAAACATCACGGGGTGGTGCGCATTGTATGGGTGTGTGTTACATTACATTCACTAGTAGGAGTGAGAAAAACATCACGGGGTGGTGCGCATTGTATGGGTGTGTGTTACATTACATTCTCTAGTAGGAGTGAGAAAAACATCACGGGGTGGTGCGCATTGTATGGGTGTGTGTTACATTACATTCACTAGTAGGAGTGAGAAAAACATCACGGGGTGGTGCGCATTGTATGGGTGTGTGTTATATTACATTCACTAGTAGGAGTGAGAAAAACATCACGGGGTGGTGCGCATTGTATGGGTGTGTGTTACATGAGATTCACTAGTAAGAGTGAGAAAAACATCACGGGGTGGTGCGCATTGTATGGGTGTGTGTTACATGAGATTCACTAGTAAGAGTGAGAAAAACATCACGGGGTGGTGCGCATTGTATGGGTGTGTGTTACATTACATTCACTAGTAGCAGTGAGAAAAACATCACGGGGTGGTGCGCATTGTATGGGTGTGTGTTACATTACATTCACTAGTAGGAGTGAGAAAAACATCACGGGGTGGTGCGCATTGTATGGGTGTGTGTTACATTACATTCTCTAGTAGGAGTGAGAAAAACATCACGGGGTGGTGCGCATTCTATGGGTGTGTGTTACATTACATTCACTAGTAGCAGTGAGAAAAACATCACGGGGTGGTGCGCATTGTATGGGTGTGTGTTACATTGCATTCACTAGTAGGAGTGAGAAAAACATCACGGGGTGGTGCGCATAGTATGGGTGTGTGTTACATTACATTCACTAGTAGGAGTGAGAAAAACATCACGGGGTGGTGCGCATTGTATGGTTGTGTGTTACATTACATTCACTAGTAGGAGTGAGAAAAACATCACGGGGCGGTGCGCATTGTATGGGTGTGTGTTACATTACATTCACTAGTAGCAGTGAGAAAAATATCACGGAGCGGTGCGCATTCTATGGGTGTGTGTTACATTACATTCACTAGTAGGAGTGAGAAAAACATCACGGGGTGGTGCGCATTGTATGGGTGTGTGTTACATTACATTCACTAGTAGGAGTGAGAAAAACATCACGGGGTGGTGCGCCTTGTATGGGTGTGTGTTACATTACATTCACTAGTAGGAGTGAGAAAAACATCACGGGGTGGTGCGCCTTGTATGGGTGTGTGTTACATTACATTCACCAGTAGGAGTGAGAAAAACATCACGGGGTGGTGCGCCTTGTAAGGGTGTGTGTTACATTACATTCACCAGTAGGAGTGAGAAAAACATCACGGGGTGGTGCGCATTGTATGGGTTTGTGTTACATTAGATTCACCAGTAGGAGTGAGAAAAACATCACGGGGTGGTGCGCATTGTATGGGTGTGTGTTACATTACATTCTCCAGTAGGAGTGAGAAAAACATCACGGGGTGGTGCGCTTTGTATGGGTGTGTGTTACATTAGATTCACCAGTAGGAGTGAGAAAAACATCACGGGGTGGTGCGCATTGTATGGGTGTGTTACATTACATTCACTAGTAGGAGTGAGAAAAACATCACCGGGTGGTGCGCATTGTATGGGTGTGCGTTACATTAGATTCACTAGTAGGAGTGAGAAAATCATCACGGGGTGGTGCGCATTGTATGGGTGTGCGTTACATTAGATTCACTAGTAGGAGTGAGAAAAAGATCACGGGGTGGGGCGCATTGTATGGGTGTGTGTTACATTAGATTCACTAGTAGGAGTGAGAAAAACATCACGGGGTGGTGCGCATTGTATGGGTGTGTGTTACATTACATTCTCTAGTAGGAGTGAGAAAAACATCACGGGGTGGTGCGCATTGTATGGGTGTGTGTTACATTAGCTTCACTAGTAGGAATGAGAAAAACATCACGGGGTGGTGCGCATTGTATGGGTGTGTGTTACATTAGATTCACTACTAGGAGTGAGAAAAACATCACGGGGTGGTGCGCATTGTATCGGTGTGTGTTACATTACATTCACTAGTAGGAGTGAGAAAAACATCACGGGGTGGTGCGCATTGTATGGGTGTGTGTTACATTACATTCACTACTAGGAGTGAGAAAAACATCACGGGGTGGTGCCCATTGTATCGGTGTGTGTTACATTACATTCACTAGCAGGAGTGAGAAAAACATCACGGTGTGGTGCGCATTGTATGGGTGTGTGTTACATTACATTCACTAGTAGCAGTGGGAAAAACATCACGGGGTGGTGCCCATTGTATGGGTGTGTGTTACATTACATTCACTAGTAGCAGTGAGAAAAACATCACGGGGTGGTGCGCATTGTATGGGTGTGTGTGACATTACATTCACTAGTAGCAGTGAGAAAAACATCACGGGGTGGTGCGCCTTGTATGGGTGTGTGTTACATTACATTCACTAGTAGCAGTGAGAAAAACATCACGGGGTGGTGCGCATTGTATGGGCGTGTGTTACATTACATTCACTAGTAGCAGTGAGAAAAACATCACGGGGTGGTGCGCATTGTATGGGCGTGTGTTACATTACATTCACTAGTAGCAGTGAGAAAAACATCACGGGGTGTTGCGCCTTGTATGGGTGTGTGTTACATTACATTCACCAGTAGGAGTGAGAAAAACATCACGGGGTGGTGCGCATTGTATGGGTGTGTGTTACATTACATTCACCAGTAGGAGTGAGAAAAACATCACGGGGTGGTGCGCATTGTATGGGTGTGTGTTACATTACATTCACCAGTAGGAGTGAGAAAAACATCACGGGGTGGTGCGCCTTGTATGGGTGTGTGTTACATTAGATTCACTAGTAGGAGTGAGAAAAACATCACGGGGTGGTGCGCATTGTATGGGTTTGTGTTACATTAGATTCACCAGTAGGAGTGAGAAAAACATCACGGGGTGGTGCGCATTGTATGGGTGTGTGTTACATTACATTCTCCAGTAGGAGTGAGAAAAACATCACGGGGTGGTGCGCTTTGTATGGGTGTGTGTTACATTAGATTCACCAGTAGGAGTGAGAAAAACATCACGGGGTGGTGCGCATTGTATGGGTGTGTTACATTACATTCACTAGTAGGAGTGAGAAAAACATCACCGGGTGGTGCGCATTGTATGGGTGTGCGTTACATTAGATTCACTAGTAGGAGTGAGAAAATCATCACGGGGTGGTGCGCATTGTATGGGTGTGCGTTACATTAGATTCACTAGTAGGAGTGAGAAAAAGATCACGGGGTGGGGCGCATTGTATGGGTGTGTGTTACATTAGATTCACTAGTAGGAGTGAGAAAAACATCACGGGGTGGTGCGCATTGTATGGGTGTGTGTTACATTACATTCTCTAGTAGGAGTGAGAAAAACATCACGGGGTGGTGCGCATTGTATGGGTGTGTGTTACATTAGCTTCACTAGTAGGAATGAGAAAAACATCACGGGGTGGTGCGCATTGTATGGGTGTGTGTTACATTAGATTCACTACTAGGAGTGAGAAAAACATCACGGGGTGGTGCGCATTGTATCGGTGTGTGTTACATTACATTCACTAGTAGGAGTGAGAAAAACATCACGGGGTGGTGCGCATTGTATGGGTGTGTGTTACATTACATTCACTACTAGGAGTGAGAAAAACATCACGGGGTGGTGCCCATTGTATCGGTGTGTGTTACATTACATTCACTAGCAGGAGTGAGAAAAACATCACGGTGTGGTGCGCATTGTATGGGTGTGTGTTACATTACATTCACTAGTAGCAGTGGGAAAAACATCACGGGGTGGTGCCCATTGTATGGGTGTGTGTTACATTACATTCACTAGTAGCAGTGAGAAAAACATCACGGGGTGGTGCGCATTGTATGGGTGTGTGTTACATTACATTCACTAGTAGCAGTGAGAAAAACATCACGGGGTGGTGCGCCTTGTATGGGTGTGTGTTACATTACATTCACTAGTAGCAGTGAGAAAAACATCACGGGGTGGTGCGCATTGTATGGGCGTGTGTTACATTACATTCACTAGTAGCAGTGAGAAAAACATCACGGGGTGGTGCGCATTGTATGGGTGTGTGTTACATTACATTCACTAGTAGCAGTGAGAAAAACATCACGGGGTGTTGCGCCTTGTATGGGTGTGTGTTACATTACATTCACCAGTAGGAGTGAGAAAAACATCACGGGGTGGTGCGCATTGTATGGGTGTGTGTTACATTACATTCACCAGTAGGAGTGAGAAAAACATCACGGGGTGGTGCGCATTGTATGGGTGTGTGTTACATTACATGCACCAGTAGGAGTGAGAAAAACATCACGGGGTGGTGCGCCTTGTATGGGTGTGTGTTACATTAGATTCACTAGTAGGAGTGAGAAAAACATCACGGGGTGGTGCGCATTGTATGGGTGTGTGTTACATTACATTCACTAGTAGGAGTGAGAAAAACATCACGGGGTGGTGCGCATTGTATGGGTGTGTGTTACATTAGATTCACTAGTAGGAGTGAGAAAATCATCACGGGGTGGTGCGCATTGTATGGGTGTGTGTTACATTAGATTCACTAGTAGGAGTGAGAAAAACATCACGGGGTGGTGCGCATTGTATGGGGGTGTGTTACATTAGATTCACTAGTAGGAGTGAGAAAAACATCACGGGGTGGTGCGCATTGTATGGGTGTGTGTTACATTACATTCTCGAGTAGGAGTGAGAAAAACATCACGGGGTGGTGCGCATTGTATGGGTGTGTGTTACATTACATTCACTAGCAGGAGTGAGAAAAATATCACGGGGTGGTGCGCATTGTATGGGTGTGTGTTACATTACATTCACTACTAGGAGTGAGAAAAACATCACGGGGTGGTGCGCATTGTATCGGTGTGTGTTACATTACATTCACTAGCAGGAGTGAGAAAAACATCACGGGGTGGTGCGCATTGTATGGGTGTGTGTTACATTACATTCACTAGTAGCAGTGATAAAAACATCACGGGGTGGTGCCCCTTGTATGGGTGTGTGTTACATTAGATTCACTAGTAGCAGTGAGAAAAACATCACGGGGTGGTGCGCATTGTATGGGTGTGTGTTACATTACATTCACTAGTAGGAGTGAGAAAAACATCACGGGGTGGTGCGCCTTGTATGGGTGTGTGTTACATTACATTCACTAGTAGCAGTGAGAAAAACATCACGGGGTGGTGCGCCTTGTATGGGCGGGTGTTACATTAGATTCACTAGTAGCAGTGAGAAAAACATCACGGGGTGGTGCGCCTTGTATGGGCGTGTGTTACATTAGATTCACTAGTAGCAGTGAGAAAAACATCACGGGGTGGTGCGCCTTGTATGGGCGTGTGTTACATTAGATTCACTAGTAGGAGTGAGAAAAACATCACGGGGTGGTGCGCCTTGTATGGGCGTGTGTTACCTTACATTCACTAGTAGGAGTGAGAAAAACATCACGGGGTGGTGCGCCTCGTGTGGGCGTGTGTTACATTACATTCACTAGTAGGAGTGAGAAAAACATCACGGGGTGGTGCGCCTCGTATGGGTGTGTGTTACATTACATTCACTAGTAGGAGTGAGAAAAACATCAAGGGGTGGTGCGCCTCGTATGGGTGTGTGTTACATTACATTCACCAGTAGGAGTGAGAAAAACATCACGGGGTGGTGCGCCTTGTATGGGTGTGTGTTACATTACATTCACCAGTAGGAGTGAGAAAAACATCACGGGGTGGTGCGCCTTGTATGGGTGTGTGTTACGTTAGATTCACCAGTAGGAGTGAGAAAAACACCACGGGGTGGTGCGCATTGTATGGGTGTGTGTTACATTACATTCACTAGTAGCAGTGAGAAAAACATCATGGGGTGGTGCGCATTGTATGGGTGTGTGTTACATTACATTCACTAGTAGGAGTGAGAAAAACATCACGGGGTGGTGCGCCTTGTATGGGTGTGTGTTACATTACATTCACTAGTAGGAGTGAGAGAAATATCACGGGGTGGTGCGCCTTGTATGGGTGTGTGTTACATTAGATTCACTAGTAGGAGTGAGAAAAACATCACGGGGTGGTGCGCCTTGTATGGGTGTGTGTTACATTAGATTCACTAGTAGGAGTGAGAAAAACATCACGGGGTGGTGCGCATTGTATGGGTGTGTGTTACATTAGATTCACTAGTAGCAGTGAGAAAAACATCACGGGGTGGTGCGCATTGTATGGGTGTGTGTTACATTAGATTCACTAGTAGGAGTGAGAAAAACATCACGGGGTGGTGCGCATTGTATGGGTGTGTGTTACATTACATTCACTAGTAGCAGTGAGAAAAACATCACGGGGTGGTGCGCATTGTATGGGTGTGTGTTACATTAGATTCACTAGCAGCAGTGAGAAAAACATCACGGGGTGGTGCGCATTGTATGGGTGTGTGTTACATTACATTCACTAGTAGGAGTGAGAAAAACATCACGGGGTGGTGCGCATTGTATGGGTGTGTGTTACATTACATTCACTAGTAGGAGTGAGAAAAACATCACGGGGTGGTGCGCCTTGTATGGGTGTGTGTTACATTAGATTCACTAGTAGGAGTGAGAAAAACATCACCGGGTGGTGCGCCTTGTATGGGTGTGTGTTACATTAGATTCACTAGTAGGAGTGAGAAAAACATCACGGGGTGGTGGGCACTGTATGGGTGTGTGTTACATTAGATTCACTAGTAGGAGTGAGAAAAACATCACGGGGGGGTGCGCACTTTATGGGTGTGTGTTACATTAGATTCACTAGTAGGAGTGAGAAAAACAACACGGGGTGGTGCGCACTGTATGGGTGTGTGTTACATTAGATTCACTAGTAGCAGTGAGAAAAACATCACGGGGTGGTGCGCATTGTATGGGTGTGTGTCACATTAGATTCACTAGTAGGAGTGAGAAAAATATCACGGGGCGGTGCGCATTGTATGGGTGTGTGTTACATTACATTCACTAGTAGCAGTGAGAAAAACATCACGGGGTGGTGCGCATTGTATGGGTGTGTGTTACATTACATTCACTAGTAGCAGTGAGAAAAACATCACGGGGTGGTGCGCATTGTATGGGTGTGTGTTACATTACATTCACTAGTAGGAGTGAGAAAAACATCACGGGGTGGTGCGCATTGTATGGGTGTGTGTTACATTAGCTTCACTAGTAGCAGTGAGAAAAACATCACGGGGTGGTGCGCATTGTATGGGTGTGTGTTACATTAGATTCACTAGTATCAGTGAGAAAAACATCACGGGGTGGTGCGCATTGTATGGGTGTGTGTTACATTAGATTCACTAGTAGCAGTGAGAAAAAGATCACGGGGTGGTGTGCATTGTATGGGTGTGTGTTACATTAGATTCACTAGTAGGAGTGAGAAAAACATCGCGGGGAGTTGCGCATTGTATGGGTGTGTGTTACATTAGATTCACTAGTAGGAGTGAGAAAAACATCACGGGGTGTTGCGCATTGTATGGGTGTGTGTCACATTAGATTCACTAGTAGGAGTGAGAAAAACATCACGGGGTGGTGCGCATTGTATGGGTGTGTGTTACATTAGATTCACTAGTAGGAGGGAGAAAAACATCACGGGGTGGTGCACATTGTATGGGTGTGTGTTACATTAGATTCACTGGTAGCAGTGAGAAAAACATCACGGGGTGGTGCGCATTGTATGGGTGTGTGTTACATTAGATTCACTAGTAGGAGTGAGAAAAACATCACGAGGTGGTGCGCATTGTATGGGTGTGTGTTACATTACATTCACTAGTAGCAGTGAGAAAAACATCATGGGGTGGTCCGCATTGTATGGGTGTGTGTTACATTAGATTCACTAGTAGCAGTGAGAAAAACATCACGGGGTGGTGCGCATTGTATGGGTGTGTGTTACATTACATTCACTAGTAGGAGTGAGAAAAACATCACGGGGTGGTGCGCCTTGTATGGGTGTGTGTTACATTACATTCACTAGTAGGAGTGAGAAAAACATCACGGGGTGCTGCGCCTTGTGTGGGTGTGTGTTACATTAGATTCACTAGTAGGAGTGAGAAAAACATCACGGGGTGGTGCGCCTTGTATGGGTGTGTGTTACATTAGATTCAATAGTAGGAGGGAGAAAAACATCACGGGGTGGTGCGCATTGTATGGGTGTGTGTTACATTAGATTCACTAGTAGCAGTGAAAAAAACATCACGGGGTGGTGCGCATTGTATGGGTGTGTGTTACATTACATTCACTAGTAGCAGTGAGAAAAACATCACGGGGTGGTGCGCATTGTATGGGTGTGTGTCACATTAGATTCACTAGTAGCAGTGAGAAAAACATCACGGGGTGGTGCGCATTGTATGGGTGTGTGTTACATTACATTCACTAGTAGGAGTGAGAAAAACATCACGGGGTGGTGCGCATTGTATGGGTGTGTGTTACATTACATTCACTAGTAGCAGTGAGAAAAACATCACGGGGTGGTGCGCATTGTATGGGTGTGTGTTACATTACATTCACTAGTAGGAGTGAGAAAAACATCACGGGGTGGTGCGCCTTGTATGGGTGTGTGTTACATTAGATTCACTAGTAGGAGTGAGAAAAACATCACGGGGTGGTGCGCATTGTATGGGTGTGTGTTACATTAGATTCACTAGTAGCAGTGAGAAAAACATCACGGGGTGGTGCGCATTGTATGGGTGTGTGTTACATTAGATTCACTAGTAGGAGTGAGAAAAACATCACGGGGTGGTGCGCATTGTATGGGTGTGTGTTACATTACATTCACTAGTAGCAGTGAGAAAAACATCACGGGGTGGTGCGCATTGTATGGGTGTGTGTTACATTAGATTCACTAGCAGCAGTGAGAAAAACATCACGGGGTGGTGCGCATTGTATGGGTGTGTGTTACATTACATTCACTAGTAGGAGTGAGAAAAACATCACGGGGTGGTGCGCATTGTATGGGTGTGTGTTACATTACATTCACTAGTAGGAGTGAGAAAAACATCACGGGGTGGTGCGCCTTGTATGGGTGTGTGTTACATTAGATTCACTAGTAGGAGTGAGAAAAACATCACCGGGTGGTGCGCCTTGTATGGGTGTGTGTTACATTAGATTCACTAGTAGGAGTGAGAAAAACATCACGGGGTGGTGGGCACTGTATGGGTGTGTGTTACATTAGATTCACTAGTAGGAGTGAGAAAAACATCACGGGGGGGTGCGCACTTTATGGGTGTGTGTTACATTAGATTCACTAGTAGGAGTGAGAAAAACAACACGGGGTGGTGCGCACTGTATGGGTGTGTGTTACATTAGATTCACTAGTAGCAGTGAGAAAAACATCACGGGGTGGTGCGCATTGTATGGGTGTGTGTCACATTAGATTCACTAGTAGGAGTGAGAAAAATATCACGGGGCGGTGCACATTGTATGGGTGTGTGTTACATTACATTCACTAGTAGCAGTGAGAAAAACATCACGGGGTGGTGCGCATTGTATGGGTGTGTGTTACATTACATTCACTAGTAGCAGTGAGAAAAACATCACGGGGTGGTGCGCATTGTATGGGTGTGTGTTACATTACATTCACTAGTAGGAGTGAGAAAAACATCACGGGGTGGTGCGCATTGTATGGGTGTGTGTTACATTAGATTCACTAGTAGCAGTGAGAAAAACATCACGGGGTGGTGCGCATTGTATGGGTGTGTGTTACATTAGATTCACTAGTATCAGTGAGAAAAACATCACGGGGTGGTGCGCATTGTATGGGTGTGTGTTACATTAGATTCACTAGTAGCAGTGAGAAAAAGATCACGGGGTGGTGGGCATTGTATGGGTGTGTGTTACATTAGATTCACTAGTAGGAGTGAGAAAAACATCACGGGGAGTTGCGCATTGTATGGGTGTGTGTTACATTAGATTCACTAGTAGGAGTGAGAAAAACATCACGGGGTGTTGCGCATTGTATGGGTGTGTGTCACATTAGATTCACTAGTAGGAGTGAGAAAAACATCACGGGGTGGTGCGCATTGTATGGGTGTGTGTTACATTAGATTCACTAGTAGGAGGGAGAAAAACATCACGGGGTGGTGCACATTGTATGGGTGTGTGTTACATTAGATTCACTGGTAGCAGTGAGAAAAACATCACGGGGTGGTGCGCATTGTATGGGTGTGTGTTACATTAGATTCACTAGTAGGAGTGAGAAAAACATCACGAGGTGGTGCGCATTGTATGGGTGTGTGTTACATTACATTCACTAGTAGCAGTGAGAAAAACATCATGGGGGGGTCCGCATTGTATGGGTGTGTGTTACATTAGATTCACTAGTAGCAGTGAGAAAAACATCACGGGGTGGTGCGCATTGTATGGGTGTGTGTTACATTACATTCACTAGTAGGAGTGAGAAAAACATCACGGGGTGGTGCGCCTTGTATGGGTGTGTGTTACATTACATTCACTAGTAGGAGTGAGAAAAACATCACGGGGTGCTGCGCCTTGTGTGGGTGTGTGTTACATTAGATTCACTAGTAGGAGTGAGAAAAACATCACGGGGTGGTGCGCCTTGTATGGGTGTGTGTTACATTAGATTCAATAGTAGGAGGGAGAAAAACATCACGGGGTGGTGCGCATTGTATGGGTGTGTGTTACATTAGATTCACTAGTAGCAGTGAAAAAAACATCACGGGGTGGTGCGCATTGTATGGGTGTGTGTTACATTACATTCACTAGTAGCAGTGAGAAAAACATCACGGGGTGGTGCGCATTGTATGGGTGTGTGTCACATTAGATTCACTAGTAGCAGTGAGAAAAACATCACGGGGTGGTGCCCATTGTATGGGTGTGTGTCACATTAGATTCACTAGTAGCAGTGAGAAAAACATCACGGGGTGGTGCGCATTGTATGGGTGTGTGTTACATTAGATTCACTAGTAGGAGGGAGAAAAACATCACGGGGTGGTGCGCATTGTATGGGTGTGTGTTACATTAGATTCACTAGTAGCAGTGAGAAAAACATCACGGGGTGGTGTGCATTGTATGGGTGTGTGCGACATTAGATTCACTAGTAGGAGTGAGAAAAACATCACGGGGAGTTGCGCATTGTATGGGTGTGTGTTACATTAGATTCACTAGTAGGAGTGAGAAAAACATCACGGGGTGGTGCGCATTGTATGTGTGTGTGTCTCATTAAATTCCCTAGTAGAGGTGAGAAAAACATCACGGGGTGGTGCGCATTGTATGGGTGTGTGTCACATTATATTCACTAGTAGCAGTGAGAAAAACATCACGGGGTGGTGCGCATTTTATGTGTGTGTGTCACATTAGATTCACTAGTAGCAGTGAGAAAAACATCACGGGGTGGTGCCCATTGTATGGGTGTGTGTCACATTAGATTCACTAGTAGCAGTGAGAAAAACATCACGGGGTGGTGCACATTGTATGGGTGTGTGTTACATTACATTCACTAGTAGCAGTGAGAAAAACATCACGGGGTGGTGCGCATTGTATGGGTGTGTGTTACATTAGATTCACTAGTAGCAGTGAGAAAAACATCACGGGGTGGTGCGCATTGTATGGGTGTGTGTTACATTAGATTCACTAGTAGCAGTGAGAAAAACATCACGGGGTGGTGCGCATTGTATGGGTGTGTGTTACATTAGATTCACTAGTAGCAGTGAGAAAAACATCACAGGGTGGTGCGGATTGTATGGGTGTGTGTTACATTAGACTCACTAGTAGGAGTGAGAAAAACATCACGGGGAGTTGCGCATTGTATGGGTGTGTGTTACGTTAGATTCACTAGTAGGAGTGAGAAAAACATCACGGGGTGGTGCGCATTGTATGGGTGTGTGTCACATTAGATTCACTAGTAGGAGTGAGAAAAACATCACGGGGTGGTGCGCATTGTATGGGTGTGTGTTACGTTAGATTCACTATTAGCAGTGAGAAAAACATCACGGGGTGGTGCGCATTGTATGGGTGTGTGTTACATTAGATTCACTAGTAGGAGTGAGAAAAACATCACGGGGTGGTGCGCATTGTATGGGTGTGTGTTACATTACATTCACTAGTAGCAGTGAGAAAAACATCACGGGGTGGTGCGCATTGTATGGGTGTGTGTTACATTAGATTCACTAGTAGCAGTGAGAAAAACATCACGGGGTGGGGCGCATTGTATGGGTGTGTGTTACATTACATTCACTAGTAGGAGTGAGAAAAACATCACGGGGTGGTGCGCCTTGTATGGGTGTGTGTTACATTACATTCACTAGTAGGAGTGAGAAAAACATCACAGGGTGGTGCGCCTTGTATGGGTGTGTGTTACATTAGATTCACTAGTAGGAGTGAGAGAAACATCACGGGGTGGTGCGCCTTGTATGGGTGTGTGTTACATTAGATTCACTAGTAGGAGGGAGAAAAACATCACGGGGTGGTGCGCATTGTATGGGTGTGTGTTACATTAGATTCACTAGTAGCAGTGAGAAAAACATCACGGGGTGGTGCGCATTGTATGGGTGTGTGTTACATTAGATTCACTAGTAGGAGTGAGAAAATCATCACGGGGTGGTGCGCATTGTATGGGTGTGTGTTACATTACATTCACTAGTAGCAGTGAGAAAAACATCACGGGGTGGTGCGCATTGTATGGCTGTGTGTTACATTAGATTCACTAGTAGCAGTGAGAAAAACATCACGGGGTGGTGCGGATTGTATGGGTGTGTGTTACATTAGACTCACTAGTAGGAGTGAGAAAAACATCACGGGGAGTTGCGCATTGTATGGGTGTGTGTTACGTTAGATTCACTATTAGGAGTGAGAAAAACATCACGGGGTGGTGCGCATTGGATGGGTGTGTGTCACATTAGATTCACTAGTAGGAGTGAGAAAAACATCACGGGGTGGTGCGCATTGTATGGGTGTGTGTTACATTAGATTCACTAGTAGGAGTGAGAAAAACATCACGGGGTGGTGCGCATTGTATGGGTGTGTGTTACATTAGATTCACTATTAGCAGTGAGAAAAACATCACGGGGTGGTGCGCATTGTATGGGTGTGTGTTACATTAGATTCACTAGTAGGAGTGAGAAAAACATCACGGGGTGGTGCGCATTGTATGGGTGTGTGTTACATTACATTCACTAGTAGCAGTGAGAAAAACATCACGGGGTGGTGCGCATTGTATGGGTGCGTGTTACATTAGATTCACTAGTAGCAGTGAGAAAAACATCACGGGGTGGTGCGCATTGTATGGGTGTGTGTTACATTAGATTCACTAGTAGGAGGGAGAAAAACATCACGGGGTGGTGCGCATTGTATGGGTGTGTGTTACATTAGATTCACTAGTAGCAGTGAGAAAAACATCACGGGGTGGTGTGCATTGTATGGGTGTGTGCTACATTAGATTCACTAGTAGGAGTGAGAAAAACATCACGGGGAGTTGCGCATTGTATGGGTTTGTGTTACATTAGATTCACTAGTAGGAGTGAGAAAAACATCACGGGGTGGTGCGCATTGTATGGGTGTGTGTCACATTAGATTCACTAGTAGGAGTGAGAAAAACATCACGGGGTGGTGCGCATTGTATGTGTGTGTGTCTCATTAGATTCCCTAGTAGAGGTGAGAAAAACATCACGGGGTGGTGCGCATTGTATGGGTGTGTGTCACATTATATTCACTAGTAGCAGTGAGAAAAACATCACGGGGTGGTGCGCATTTTATGTCTGTGTGTCACATTAGATTCACTAGTAGCAGTGAGAAAAACATCACGGGGTGGTGCCCATTGTATGGGTGTGTGTCACATTAGATTCACTAGTAGCAGTGAGAAAAACATCACGGGGTGGTGCGCATTGTATGGGTGTGTGTTACATTAGATTCACTAGTAGGAGGGAGAAAAACATCACGGGGTGGTGCGCATTGTATGGGTGTGTGTTACATTAGATTCACTAGTAGGAGTGAGAAAAACATCACGGGGTGGTGCGCATTGTATGTGTGTGTGTCTCATTAAATTCCCTAGTAGAGGTGAGAAAAACATCACGGGGTGGTGCACATTGTATGGGTGTGTGTCACATTATATTCACTAGTAGCAGTGAGAAAAACATCACGGGGTGGTGCGCATTTTATGTGTGTGTGTCACATTAGATTCACTAGTAGCAGTGAGAAAAACATCACGGGGTGGTGCCCATTGTATGGGTGTGTGTCACATTAGATTCACTAGTAGCAGTGAGAAAAACATCACGGGGTGGTGCACATTGTATGGGTGTGTGTTACATTACATTCACTAGTAGCAGTGAGAAAAACATCACGGGGTGGTGCGCATTGTATGGGTGTGTGTTACATTAGATTCACTAGTAGCAGTGAGAAAAACATCACGGGGTGGTGCGCATTGTATGGGTGTGTGTTACATTAGATTCACTAGTAGCAGTGAGAAAAACATCACGGGGTGGTGCGCATTGTATGGGTGTGTGTTACATTAGATTCACTAGTAGCAGTGAGAAAAACATCACGGGGTGGTGCGCATTGTATGGGTGTGTGTTACATTAGATTCACTAGTAGCAGTGAGAAAAACATCACAGGGTGGTGCGGATTGTATGGGTGTGTGTTACATTAGACTCACTAGTAGGAGTGAGAAAAACATCACGGGGAGTTGCGCATTGTATGGGTGTGTGTTACGTTAGATTCACTAGTAGGAGTGAGAAAAACATCACGGGGTGGTGCGCATTGTATGGGTGTGTGTCACATTAGATTCACTAGTAGGAGTGAGAAAAACATCACGGGGTGGTGCGCATTGTATGGGTGTGTGTTACGTTAGATTCACTATTAGCAGTGAGAAAAACATCACGGGGTGGTGCGCATTGTATGGGTGTGTGTTACATTAGATTCACTAGTAGGAGTGAGAAAAACATCACGGGGTGGTGCGCATTGTATGGGTGTGTGTTACATTACATTCACTAGTAGCAGTGAGAAAAACATCACGGGGTGGTGCGCATTGTATGGGTGTGTGTTACATTAGATTCACTAGTAGCAGTGAGAAAAACATCACGGGGTGGGGCGCATTGTATGGGTGTGTGTTACATTACATTCACTAGTAGGAGTGAGAAAAACATCACGGGGTGGTGCGCCTTGTATGGGTGTGTGTTACATTACATTCACTAGTAGGAGTGAGAAAAACATCACAGGGTGGTGCGCCTTGTATGGGTGTGTGTTACATTAGATTCACTAGTAGGAGTGAGAGAAACATCACGGGGTGGTGCGCCTTGTATGGGTGTGTGTTACATTAGATTCACTAGTAGGAGGGAGAAAAACATCACGGGGTGGTGCGCATTGTATGGGTGTGTGTTACATTAGATTCACTAGTAGCAGTGAGAAAAACATCACGGGGTGGTGCGCATTGTATGGGTGTGTGTTACATTAGATTCACTAGTAGGAGTGAGAAAATCATCACGGGGTGGTGCGCATTGTATGGGTGTGTGTTACATTACATTCACTAGTAGCAGTGAGAAAAACATCACGGGGTGGTGCGCATTGTATGGCTGTGTGTTACATTAGATTCACTAGTAGCAGTGAGAAAAACATCACGGGGTGGTGCGGATTGTATGGGTGTGTGTTACATTAGACTCACTAGTAGGAGTGAGAAAAACATCACGGGGAGTTGCGCATTGTATGGGTGTGTGTTACGTTAGATTCACTAGTAGGAGTGAGAAAAACATCACGGGGTGGTGCGCATTGGATGGGTGTGTGTCACATTAGATTCACTAGTAGGAGTGAGAAAAACATCACGGGGTGGTGCGCATTGTATGGGTGTGTGTTACATTAGATTCACTAGTAGGAGTGAGAAAAACATCACGGGGTGGTGCGCATTGTATGGGTGTGTGTTACATTAGATTCACTATTAGCAGTGAGAAAAACATCACGGGGTGGTGCGCATTGTATGGGTGTGTGTTACATTAGATTCACTAGTAGGAGTGAGAAAAACATCACGGGGTGGTGCGCATTGTATGGGTGTGTCTTACATTACATTCACTAGTAGCAGTGAGAAAAACATCACGGGGTGGTGCGCATTTTATGGGTGTGTGTTACATTAGAATTACTAGTAGCAGTGAGAAAAACATCACGGGGTGGGGCGCAATGTATGGGTGTGTGTTACATTACATTCACTAGTAGGAGTGAGAAAAACATCACGGGGTGGTGCGCCTTGTATGGGTGTGTGTTACATTACATTCACTAGTAGGAGTGAGAAAAACATCACGGGGTGCTGCGCCTTGTGTGGGTGTGTGTTACATTAGATTCACTAGTAGGAGTGAGAAAAACATCACGGGGTGGTGCGCCTTGTATGGGTGTGTGTTACATTAGATTCAATAGTAGGAGGGAGAAAAACATCACGGGGTGGTGCGCATTGTATGGGTGTGTGTCACATTAGATTCACTAGTAGCAGTGAGAAAAACATCACGGGGTGGTGCGCATTGTATGGGTGTGTGTTACATTACATTCACTAGTAGGAGTGAGAAAAACATCACGGGGTGGTGCGCCTTGTATGGGTGTGTGTTACATTACATTCACTAGTAGGAGTGAGAAAAACATCTCGGGGTGCTGCGCCTTGTGTGGGTGTGTGTTACATTAGATTCACTAGTAGGAGTGAGAAAAACATCACGGGGTGGTGCGCATTGTATGGGTGTGTGTTACATTACATTCACTAGTAGCAGTGAGAAAAACATCACGGGGTGGTGCGCATTGTATGGGTGTGTGTTACATTACATTCACTAGTAGGAGTGAGAAAAACATCACGGGGTGGTGCGCATTGTATGGGTGTGTGTTACATTACATTCACTGGTAGGAGTGAGAAAAACATCACGGGGTGGTGCGCCTTGTATGGGTGTGTGTTACATTAGATTCACTAGTAGGAGTGAGAAAAACATCACGGGGTGGTGCGCACTGTATGGGTGTGTGTTACATTAGATTCACTAGTAGGAGTGAGAAAAACATCACGGGTGGTGCGCATTGTATGGGTGTGTGTTACATTACATTCACTAGTAGGAGTGAGAAAAACATCACGGGGTGGTGCGCATTGTATGGGTGTGTGTTACATTAGATTCACTAGTAGCAGTGAAAAAAACATCACGGGGTGGTGCGCATTGTATGTGTGTGTGTTACATTAGATTCACTAGTATCAGTGAGAAAAACATCACGGGGTGGTGCGCATTGTATGGGTGTGTGTTACATTAGATTCACTAGTAGCAGTGAGAAAAACATCACGGGGTGGTGCGCCTTGTATGGGTGTGTGTTACATTACATTCACTAGTAGGAGTGAGAAAAACATCACAGGGTGGTGCGCCTTGTATGGGTGTGTGTTACATTAGATTCACTAGTAGGAGTGAGAGAAACATCACGGGGTGGTGCGCCTTGTATGGGTGTGTGTTACATTAGATTCACTAGTAGGAGGGAGAAAAACATCACGGGGTGGTGCGCATTGTATGGGTGTGTGTTACATTAGATTCACTAGTAGCAGTGAGAAAAACATCACGGGGTGGTGCGCATTGTATGGGTGTGTGTTACATTAGATTCACTAGTAGGAGTGAGAAAATCATCTCGGGGTGGTGCGCATTGTATGGGTGTGTGTTACATTACATTCACTAGTAGCAGTGAGAAAAACATCACGGGGTGGTGCGCATTGTATGGCTGTGTGTTACATTAGATTCACTAGTAGCAGTGAGAAAAACATCACGGGGTGGTGCGGATTGTATGGGTGTGTGTTACATTAGACTCACTAGTAGGAGTGAGAAAAACATCACGGGGAGTTGCGCATTGTATGGGTGTGTGTTACGTTAGATTCACTAGTAGGAGTGAGAAAAACATCACGGGGTGGTGCGCATTGGATGGGTGTGTGTCACATTAGATTCACTAGTAGGAGTGAGAAAAACATCACGGGGTGGTGCGCATTGTATGGGTGTGTGTTACATTAGATTCACTAGTAGGAGTGAGAAAAACATCACGGGGTGGTGCGCATTGTATGGGTGTGTGTTACATTAGATTCACTATTAGCAGTGAGAAAAACATCACGGGGTGGTGCGCATTGTATGGGTGTGTGTTACATTAGATTCACTAGTAGGAGTGAGAAAAACATCACGGGGTGGTGCGCATTGTATGGGTGTGTGTTACATTACATTCACTAGTAGCAGTGAGAAAAACATCACGGGGTGGTGCGCATTGTATGGGTGTGTGTTACATTAGAATCACTAGTAGCAGTGAGAAAAACATCACGGGGTGGGGCGCATTGTATGGGTGTGTGTTACATTACATTCACTAGTAGGAGTGAGAAAAACATCACGGGGTGGTGTGCCTTGTATGGGTGTGTGTTACATTACATTCACTAGTAGGAGTGAGAAAAACAGCACGGGGTGGTGCGCCTTGTATGGGTGTGTGTTACATTAGATTCACTAGTAGGAGTGAGAAAAACATCACGGGGTGGTGCGCCTTGTATGGGTGTGTGTTACATTAGATTCACTAGTAGGAGGGAGAAAAACATCACGGGGTGGTGCGCATTGTATGGGTGTGTGTTACATTAGATTCACTAGTAGCAGTGAGAAAAACATCACGGGGTGGTGCGCATTGTATGGGTGTGTGTTACATTAGATTCACTAGTAGGAGTGAGAAAATCATCACGGGGTGGTGCGCATTGTATGGGTGTGTGTTACATTACATTCACTAGTAGGAGTGAGAAAAACATCACGGGGTGGTGCGCATTGTATGGGTGTGTGTTACATTACATTCACTAGTATGAGTGAGAAAAACATCACGGGGTGGTGCGCCTTGTATGGGTGTGTGTTACATTAGATTCACTAGTAGGAGTGAGAAAAACATCACGGGGTGGTGCGCCTTGTATGGGTGTGTGTTACATTAGATTCACTAGTAGGAGTGAGAAAAACATCACGGGGTGGTGCGCACTGTATGGGTGTGTGTTACATTAGATTCACTAGTAGGAGTGAGAAAAACATCACGGGTGGTGCGCATTGTATGGGTGTGTGTTACATTACATTCACTAGTAGGAGTGAGAAAAACATCACGGGTTGGTGCGCATTGTATGGGTGTGTGTTACATTAGATTCACTAGTAGCAGTGAAAAAAACATCACGGGGTGGTGCGCATTGTATGTGTGTGTGTTACATTAGATTCACTAGTATCAGTGAGAAAAACATCACGGGGTGGTGCGCATTTTATGGGTGTGTGTTACATTAGATTCACTAGTAGCAGTGAGAAAAACATCACGGGGTGGTGCGCATTGTATGGGTGTGTGTTACATTAGATTCACTAGTAGGAGTGAGAAAAACATCACGGGGAGTTGCGCATTGTATGGGTGTGTGTTACATTAGATTCACTAGTAGGAGTGAGAAAAACATCACGGGGTGTTGCGCATTGTATGGGTGTGTGTCACATTAGATTCACTAGTAGGAGTGAGAAAAACATCACGGGGTGGTGCGCATTGTATGGGTGTGTGTTACATTAGATTCACTAGTAGGAGGGAGAAAAACATCACGGGGTGGTGCACATTGTATGGGTGTGTGTTACATTAGATTCACTGGTAGCAGTGAGAAAAACATCACGGGGTGGTGCGCATTGTATGGGTGTGTGTTACATTAGATTCACTAGTAGGAGTGAGAAAAACATCACGAGGTGGTGCGCATTGTATGGGTGTGTGTTACATTACATTCACTAGTAGCAGTGAGAAAAACATCATGGGGTGGTCCGCATTGTATGGGTGTGTGTTACATTAGATTCACTAGTAGCAGTGAGAAAAACATCACGGGGTGGTGCGCATTGTATGGGTGTGTGTTACATTACATTCACTAGTAGGAGTGAGAAAAACATCACGGGGTGGTGCGCCTTGTATGGGTGTGTGTTACATTACATTCACTAGTAGGAGTGAGAAAAACATCACGGGGTGCTGCGCCTTGTGTGGGTGTGTGTTACATTAGATTCACTAGTAGGAGTGAGAAAAACATCACGGGGTGGTGCGCCTTGGATGGGTGTGTGTTACATTAGATTCAATAGTAGGAGGGAGAAAAACATCACGGGGTGGTGCGCATTGTATGGGTGTGTGTTACATTAGATTCACTAGTAGCAGTGAAAAAAACATCACGGGGTGGTGCGCATTGTATGGGTGTGTGTTACATTACATTCACTAGTAGCAGTGAGAAAAACATCACGGGGTGGTGCGCATTGTATGGGTGTGTGTCACATTAGATTCACTAGTAGCAGTGAGAAAAACATCACGGGGTGGTGCGCATTGTATGGGTGTGTGTTACATTACATTCACTAGTAGGAGTGAGAAAAACATCACGGGGTGGTGCGCCTTGTATGGGTGTGTGTTACATTACATTCACTAGTAGGAGTGAGAAAAACATCACGGGGTGCTGCGCCTTGTGTGGGTGTGTGTTACATTAGATTCACTAGTAGGAGTGAGAAAAACATCACGGGGTGGTGCGCCTTGTATGGGTGTGTGTTACATTAGATTCACTAGTAGGAGTGAGAAAAACATCACGGGGTGGTGCGCATTGGATGGGTGTGTGTCACATTAGATTCACTAGTAGGAGTGAGAAAAACATCACGGGGTGGTGCGCATTGTATGGGTGTGTGTTACATTAGATTCACTAGTAGGAGTGAGAAAAACATCACGGGGTGGTGCGCATTGTATGGGTGTGTGTTACATTAGATTCACTATTAGCAGTGAGAAAAACATCACGGGGTGGTGCGCATTGTATGGGTGTGTGTTACATTAGATTCACTAGTAGGAGTGAGAAAAACATCACGGGGTGGTGCGCATTGTATGGGTGTGTGTTACATTACATTCACTAGTAGCAGTGAGAAAAACATCACGGGGTGGTGCGCATTGTATGGGTGTGTGTTACATTAGAATCACTAGTAGCAGTGAGAAAAACATCACGGGGTGGGGCGCATTGTATGGGTGTGTGTTACATTACATTCACTAGTAGGAGTGAGAAAAACATCACGGGGTGGTGTGCCTTGTTTGGGTGTGTGTTACATTACATTCACTAGTAGGAGTGAGAAAAACAGCACGGGGTGGTGCGCCTTGTATGGGTGTGTGTTACATTAGATTCACTAGTAGGAGTGAGAAAAACATCACGGGGTGGTGCGCCTTGTATGGGTGTGTGTTACATTAGATTCACTAGTAGGAGGGAGAAAAACATCACGGGGTGGTGCGCATTGTATGGGTGTGTGTTACATTAGATTCACTAGTAGCAGTGAGAAAAACATCACGGGGTGGTGCGCATTGTATGGGTGTGTGTTACATTAGATTCACTAGTAGGAGTGAGAAAATCATCACGGGGTGGTGCGCATTGTATGGGTGTGTGTTACATTACATTCACTAGTAGGAGTGAGAAAAACATCACGGGGTGGTGCGCATTGTATGGGTGTGTGTTACATTACATTCACTAGTATGAGTGAGAAAAACATCACGGGGTGGTGCGCCTTGTATGGGTGTGTGTTACATTAGATTCACTAGTAGGAGTGAGAAAAACATCACGGGGTGGTGCGCCTTGTATGGGTGTGTGTTACATTAGATTCACTAGTAGGAGTGAGAAAAACATCACGGGGTGGTGCGCACTGTATGGGTGTGTGTTACATTAGATTCACTAGTAGGAGTGAGAAAAACATCACGGGTGGTGCGCATTGTATGGGTGTGTGTTACATTACATTCACTAGTAGGAGTGAGAAAAACATCACGGGTTGGTGCGCATTGTATGGGTGTGTGTTACATTAGATTCACTAGTAGCAGTGAAAAAAACATCACGGGGTGGTGCGCATTGTATGTGTGTGTGTTACATTAGATTCACTAGTATCAGTGAGAAAAACATCACGGGGTGGTGCGCATTTTATGGGTGTGTGTTACATTAGATTCACTAGTAGCAGTGAGAAAAACATCACGGGGTGGTGCGCATTGTATGGGTGTGTGTTACATTAGATTCACTAGTAGGAGTGAGAAAAACATCACGGGGAGTTGCGCATTGTATGGGTGTGTGTTACATTAGATTCACTAGTAGGAGTGAGAAAAACATCACGGGGTGTTGCGCATTGTATGGGTGTGTGTCACATTAGATTCACTAGTAGGAGTGAGAAAAACATCACGGGGTGGTGCGCATTGTATGGGTGCGTGTTACATTAGATTCACTAGTAGGAGGGAGAAAAACATCACGGGGTGGTGCACATTGTATGGGTGTGTGTTACATTAGATTCACTGGTAGCAGTGAGAAAAACATCACGGGGTGGTGCGCATTGTATGGGTGTGTGTTACATTAGATTCACTAGTAGGAGTGAGAAAAACATCACGAGGTGGTGCGCATTGTATGGGTGTGTGTTACATTACATTCACTAGTAGCAGTGAGAAAAACATCATGGGGTGGTCCGCATTGTATGGGTGTGTGTTACATTAGATTCACTAGTAGCAGTGAGAAAAACATCACGGGGTGGTGCGCATTGTATGGGTGTGTGTTACATTACATTCACTAGTAGGAGTGAGAAAAACATCACGGGGTGGTGCGCCTTGTATGGGTGTGTGTTACATTACATTCACTAGTAGGAGTGAGAAAAACATCACGGGGTGCTGCGCCTTGTGTGGGTGTGTGTTACATTAGATTCACTAGTAGGAGTGAGAAAAACATCACGGGGTGGTGCGCCTTGGATGGGTGTGTGTTACATTAGATTCAATAGTAGGAGGGAGAAAAACATCACGGGGTGGTGCGCATTGTATGGGTGTGTGTTACATTAGATTCACTAGTAGCAGTGAAAAAAACATCACGGGGTGGTGCGCATTGTATGGGTGTGTGTTACATTACATTCACTAGTAGCAGTGAGAAAAACATCACGGGGTGGTGCGCATTGTATGGGTGTGTGTCACATTAGATTCACTAGTAGCAGTGAGAAAAACATCACGGGGTGGTGCGCATTGTATGGGTGTGTGTTACATTACATTCACTAGTAGGAGTGAGAAAAACATCACGGGGTGGTGCGCCTTGTATGGGTGTGTGTTACATTACATTCACTAGTAGGAGTGAGAAAAACATCACGGGGTGCTGCGCCTTGTGTGGGTGTGTGTTACATTAGATTCACTAGTAGGAGTGAGAAAAACATCACGGGGTGGTGCGCCTTGTATGGGTGTGTGTTACATTAGATTCAATAGTAGGAGGGAGAAAAACATCACGGGGTGGTGCGCATTGTATGGGTGTGTGTTACATTAGATTCACTAGTAGGAGTGAAAAAAACATCACGGGGTGGTGCGCATTGTATGGGTGTGTGTTACATTACATTCACTAGTAGCAGTGAGAAAAACATCACGGGGTGGTGCGCATTGTATGGGTGTGTGTCACATTACATTCACTAGTAGCAGTGAGAAAAACATCACGGGGTGGTGCGCATTGTATGGGTGTGTGTTACATTACATTCACTAGTAGCAGTGAGAAAAACATCACGGGGTGGTGCGCATTGTATGGGTGTGTGTTACATTAGATTCAGTAGTAGCAGTGAGAAAAACATCACGGGGTGATGCGCATGGTATGGGTGTGTGTTACATTAGATTCACTAGTAGGAGTGAGAAAAACATCACGGGGAGTTGCGCATTGTATGGGTGTGTGTTACATTAGATTCACTAGTAGGAGTGAGAAAAACATCACGGGGTGGTGCGCATTGTATGGGTGTGTGTCACATTAGATTCACTAGTAGGAGTGAGAAAAACATCACGGGGTGGTGCGCATTTTATGTGTGTGTGTCTCATTAGATTCCCTAGTAGAGGTGAGAAAAACATCACGGGGTGGTGCGCATTGTATGGGTGTGTGTCACATTATATTCACTAGTAGCAGTGAGAAAAACATCACGGGGTGGTGCGCATTTTATGTGTGTGTGTCACATTAGATTCACTAGTAGCAGTGAGAAAAACATCACGGGGTGGTGCCCATTGTATGGGTGTGTGTCACATTAGATTCACTAGTAGCAGTGAGAAAAACATCACGGGGTGGTGCGCATTGTATGGGTGTGTGTTACATTACATTCACTAGTAGCAGTGAGAAAAACATCACGGGGTGGTGCGCATTGTATGGGTGTGTGTTACATTAGATTCACTAGTAGCAGTGAGAAAAACATCACGGGGTGGTGCGCATTGTATGGGTGTGTGTTACATTAGATTCACTAGTAGCAGTGAGAAAAACATCACGGGGTGGTGCGCATTGTATGGGTGTGTGTTACATTAGATTCACTAGTAGCAGTGAGAAAAACATCACAGGGTGGTGCGGATTGTATGGGTGTGTGTTACATTAGATTCACTAGTAGCAGTGAGAAAAACATCACGGGGTGGTGCGCATTGTATGGGTGTGTGTTACATTACATTCACTAGTAGCAGTGAGAAAAACATCACGGGGTGGTGCGCATTGTATGGGTGTTTGTTACATTAGATTCACTAGTAGGAGGGAGAAAAACATCACGGGGTGGTGCACATTGTATGGGTGTGTGTTACATTAGATTCACTGGTAGCAGTGAGAAAAACATCACGGGGTGGTGCGCATTGTATGGGTGTGTGTTACATTAGATTCACTAGTAGGAGTGAGAAAAACATCACGAGGTGGTGCGCATTGTATGGGTGTGTGTTACATTACATTCACTAGTAGCAGTGAGAAAAACATCATGGGGTGGTCCGCATTGTATGGGTGTGTGTTACATTAGAATCACTAGTAGCAGTGAGAAAAACATCACGGGGTGGTGCGCATTGTATGGGTGTGTGTTACATTACATTCACTAGTAGGAGTGAGAAAAACATCACGGGGTGGTGCGCCTTGTATGGGTGTGTGTTACATTACATTCACTAGTAGGAGTGAGAAAAACATCACGGGGTGCTGCGCCTTGTGTGGGTGTGTGTTACATTAGATTCACTAGTAGGAGTGAGAAAAACATCACGGGGTGGTGCGCCTTGGATGGGTGTGTGTTACATTAGATTCAATAGTAGGAGGGAGAAAAACATCACGGGGTGGTGCGCATTGTATGGGTGTGTGTTACATTAGATTCACTAGTAGCAGTGAAAAAAACATCACGGGGTGGTGCGCATTGTATGGGTGTGTGTTACATTACATTCACTAGTAGCAGTGAGAAAAACATCACGGGGTGGTGCGCATTGTATGGGTGTGTGTCACATTAGATTCACTAGTAGGAGTGAGAAAAACATCACGGGGTGGTGCGCATTGTATGGGTGTGTGTTACATTAGATTCACTAGTAGGAGGGAGAAAAACATCACGGGGTGGTGCACATTGTATGGGTGTGTGTTACATTAGATTCACTGGTAGCAGTGAGAAAAACATCACGGGGTGGTGCGCATTGTATGGGTGTGTGTTACATTAGATTCACTAGTAGGAGTGAGAAAAACATCACGAGGTGGTGCGCATTGTATGGGTGTGTGTTACATTACATTCACTAGTAGCAGTGAGAAAAACATCATGGGGTGGTCCGCATTGTATGGGTGTGTGTTACATTAGATTCACTAGTAGCAGTGAGAAAAACATCACGGGGTGGTGCGCATTGTATGGGTGTGTGTTACATTACATTCACTAGTAGGAGTGAGAAAAACATCACGGGGTGGTGCGCCTTGTATGGGTGTGTGTTACATTACATTCACTAGTAGGAGTGAGAAAAACATCACGGGGTGCTGCGCCTTGTGTGGGTGTGTGTTACATTAGATTCACTAGTAGGAGTGAGAAAAACATCACGGGGTGGTGCGCCTTGTATGGGTGTGTGTTACATTAGATTCAATAGTAGGAGGGAGAAAAACATCACGGGGTGGTGCGCATTGTATGGGTGTGTGTTACATTAGATTCACTAGTAGCAGTGAAAAAAACATCACGGGGTGCTGCGCATTGTATGGGTGTGTGTTACATTACATTCACTAGTAGCAGTGAGAAAAACATCACGGGGTGGTGCGCATTGTATGGGTGTGTGTCACATTACATTCACTAGTAGCAGTGAGAAAAACATCACGGGGTGGTGCGCATTGTATGGGTGTGTGTTACATTACATTCAATAGTAGCAGTGAGAAAAACATCACGGGGTGGTGCGCATTGTATGGGTGTGTGTTACATTAGATTCAGTAGTAGCAGTGAGAAAAACATCACGGGGTGGTGCGCATGGTATGGGTGTGTGTTACATTAGATTCACTAGTAGCAGTGAGAAAAACATCACGGGGTGGTGCGCATTGTATGGGTGTGTGTTACATTAGATTCACTAGTAGCAGTGAGAAAAACATCACGGGGTGGTGTGCATGGTATGGCTGTGTGTTACATTAGATTCACTAGTAGCAGTGAGAAAAACATCACGGGGTGGTGCGCATTGTATGGGTGTGTGTTACATTACATTCACTAGTAGGAGTGAGAAAAACATCACGGGGTGGTGCGCATTGTATGGGTGTGTGTTACATTACATTCACTAGTATGAGTGAGAAAAACATCACGGGGTGGTGCGCCTTGTATGGGTGTGTGTTACATTAGATTCACTAGTAGGAGTGAGAAAAACATCACGGGGTGGTGCGCCTTGTATGGGTGTGTGTTACATTAGATTCACTAGTAGGAGTGAGAAAAACATCACGGGGTGGTGCGCATTGTATGGGTGTGTGTTACATTAGATTCACTAGTAGGAGTGAGAAAAACATCACGGGTGGTGCGCATTGTATGGGTGTGTGTTACATTAGATTCACTAGTAGCAGTGAGAAAAACATCACGGGGTGGTGCGCATTGTATGGGTGTGTGTTACATTACATTCACTAGTAGGAGTGAGAAAAACATCACGGGGTGGTGCGCATTGTATGGGTGTGTGTTACATTACATTCACTAGTATGAGTGAGAAAAACATCACGGGGTGGTGCGCCTTGTATGGGTGTGTGTTACATTAGATTCACTAGTAGGAGTGAGAAAAACATCACGGGGTGGTGCGCCTTGTATGGGTGTGTGTTACATTAGATTCACTAGTAGGAGTGAGAAAAACATCACGGGGTGGTACGCACTGTATGGGTGTGTGTTACATTAGATTCACTAGTAGGAGTGAGAAAAACATCACGGGTGGTGCGCATTGTATGGGTGTGTGTTACATTAGATTCACTAGTAGCAGTGAGAAAAACATCACGGGGTGGTGCGCATTGTATGGGTGTGTGTTACATTAGATTCACTAGTAGCAGTGAGAAAAACATCACGGGGTGGTGCGCATTGTATGGGTGTGTGTTACATTAGATTCACTAGTAGCAGTGAGAAAAACATCACGGGGTGGTGCGCATTGTATGGGTGTGTGTTACATTAGATTCACTAGTAGCAGTGAGAAAAACATCACGGGGTGGTGCGCATTGTATGGGTGTGTGTTACATTACATTCACTAGTAGCAGTGAAAAAAACATCACGGGGTGGTGCGCATTGTATGGGTGTGTGTTACATTACATTCACTAGTAGCAGTGAGAAAAACATCACGGGGTGGTGCGCATTGTATGGGTGTGTGTTACATTACATTCACTAGTAGCAGTGAGAAAAACATCACGGGGTGGTGCGCATTGTATGGGTGTGTGTTACATTAGATTCACTAGTAGCAGTGAGAAAAACGTCACGGGGTGGTGCGCATTGTATGGGTGTGTGTTACATTAGATTCACTAGTAGCAGTGAGAAAAACGTCACGGGGTGGTGCGCATTGTATGGGTGTGTGTTACATTAGATTCACTAGTAGCAGTGAGAAAAACATCACGGGGTGGTGCGCATTGTATGGGTGTGTGCTACATTAGATTCACTAGTAGGAATGAGAAAAACATCACGGGGAGTTGCGCATTGTATGGGTGTTTGTTACATTAGATTCACTAGTAGGAGTGAGAAAAACATCACGGGGTGGTGCGCATTGTATGGGTGTGTGTCACATTAGATTCACTAGTAGGAGTGAGAAAAACATCACGGGGTGGTGCGCATTGTATGGGTGTCTGTTACATTAGATTCACTAGTAGGAGGGAGAAAATCATCACGGGGTGGTGCGCATTGTATGGGTGTGTGTTACATTAGATTCACTAGTAGCAGTGAGAAAAACATCACGGGGTGGTGCGCATTGTATGGGTGTGTGTTACATTAGATTCACTAGTGGGAGTGAGAAATACATCACGGGGTGGTGCGCATTGTATGGGTGTGTGTTACATTACATTCACTAGTAGCAGTGAGAAAAACATCACGGGGTGGTGCGCATTGTATGGGTGTGTGTTACATTAGATTCACTAGTAGCAGTGAGAAAAACATCACGGGGTGGTGCGCATTGTATGGGTGTGTGTTACATTACATTCACTAGTAGGAGTGAGAAAAACATCACGGGGTGGTGCGCCTTGTATGGGTGTGTGTTACATTAGATTCACTAGTAGCAGTGAGAAAAACATCACGGGGTGGTGCGCATTGTATGGGTGTGTGTTACATTAGACTCACTAGTAGGAGTGAGAAAAACATCACGGGGAGTTGCGCATTGTATGGGTGTGTGTTACATTAGATTCACTAGTAGGAGTGAGAAAAACATCACGGGGTGGTGCGCATTGTTTGGGTGTGTGTCACATTAGATTCACTAGTAGGAGTGAGAAAAACATCACGGGGTGGTGCGCATTGTATGGGTGTGTGTTACATTAGATTCACTAGTAGCAGTGAGAAAAACATCACGGGGTGGTGCGCATTGTATCGGTGTGTGTTACATTAGATTCACTAGTAGGAGTGAGAAAATCATCACGGGGTGGTGCGCATTGTATGGGTGTGTGTTACATTACATTCACTAGTAGCAGTGAGAAAAACATCACGGGGTGGTGCGCATTGTATGGGTGTGTGTTACATTAGATTCACTAGTAGGAGTGAGAAAACATCACGGGGTGGTGCGCCTTGTATGTGTGTGTGTTACATTAGATTCACTGGTAGGAGTGAGAAAAACATCACGGGGTGGTGCGCCTTGTATGGGTGTGTGTTACATTAGATTCACTAGTAGGAGTGAGAAAAACATCACGGGGTGTTGCGCACTGTATGGGTGTGTGTTACATTAGATTCACTAGTAGGAGTGAGAAAAACATCACGGGTGGTGCGCATTGTATGGGTGTGTGTTACATTAGAGTCACTAGTAGCAGTGAGAAAAACATCACGGGGTGGTGCGCATTGTATGGGTGTGTGTTACATTAGATTCACTAGTAGCAGTGAGAAAAACATCACGGGGTGGTGCGCATTGTATGGGTGTGTGTTACATTAGATTCACTAGTAGCAGTGAGAAAAACATCACGGGGTGGTGCGCATTGTATGGGTGTGTGTTACATTACATTCACTAGTAGCAGTGAGAAAAACATCACGGGGTGGTGCGCATTGTATGGGTGTGTGTTACATTACATTCACTAGTAGCAGTGAGAAAAACATCACGGGGTGGTGCGCATTGTATGGGTGTGTGTTACATTACATTCACTAGTAGCAGTGAGAAAAACATCACGGGGTGGTGCGCATTGTATGGGTGTGTGTTACATTAGATTCACTAGTAGCAGTGAGAAAAACATCACGGGGTGGTGCGCATTGTATGGGTGTGTGTTACATTAGATTCACTAGTAGCAGTGAGAAAAACATCACGGGGTGGTGCGCATTGTATGGGTGTGTGTTACATTAGATTCACTAGTAGCAGTGAAAAAAACATCACGGGGTGGTGCGCATTGTATGGGTGTGTGTTACATTACATTCACTAGTAGCAGTGAGAAAAACATCACGGGGTGGTGCGCATTGTATGGGTGTGTGTTACATTCACTAGTAGCAGTGAGAAAAACATCACGGGGTGGTGCGCATTGTATGGGTGTGTGTTACATTACATTCACTAGTAGCAGTGAGAAAAACATCACAGGGTGGTGCGCATTGTATGGGTGTGTGTTACATTAGATTCACTAGTAGCAGTGAGAAAAACATCACGGAGTGGTGCGCATTGTATGGGTGTGTGTTACATTAGATTCACTAGTAGCAGTGAGAAAAACATCACGGGGTGGTGCGCATTGTATGGGTGTGTGTTACATTAGATTCACTAGTAGCAGTGAGAAAAACATCACGGGGTGGTGTGCATTGTATGGGTGTGTGCTACATTAGATTCACTAGTAGGAGTGAGAAAAACATCACGGGGAGTTGCGCATTGTATGGGTGTGTGTTACATTAGATTCACTAGTAGGAGTGAGAAAAACATCACGGGGTGGTGCGCATTGTATGGGTGTGTGTCACATTAGATTCACTAGTAGGAGTGAGAAAAACATCACGGGGTGGTGCGCATTGTATGTGTGTGTGTATCATTAGATTCCCTAGTAGAGGTGAGAAAAACATCACGGGGTGGTGCGCATTGTATGGGTGTGTGTTACATTAGATTCACTAGTAGGAGGGAGAAAAACATCACGGGGTGGTGCACATTGTATGGGTGTGTGTTACATTAGATTCACTGGTAGCAGTGAGAAAAACATCACGGGGTGGTGCGCATTGTATGGGTGTGTGTTACATTAGATTCACTAGTAGGAGTGAGAAAAACATCACGAGGTGGTGCGCATTGTATGGGTGTGTGTTACATTACATTCACTAGTAGCAGTGAGAAAAACATCATGGGGTGGTCCGCATTGTATGGGTGTGTGTTACATTAGATTCACTAGTAGCAGTGAGAAAAACATCACGGGGTGGTGCGCATTGTATGGGTGTGTGTTACATTACATTCACTAGTAGGAGTGAGAAAAACATCACGGGGTGGTGCGCCTTGTATGGGTGTGTGTTACATTACATTCACTAGTAGGAGTGAGAAAAACATCACGGGGTGCTGCGCCTTGTGTGGGTGTGTGTTACATTAGATTCACTAGTAGGAGTGAGAAAAACATCACGGGGTGGTGCGCCTTGGATGGGTGTGTGTTACATTAGATTCAATAGTAGGAGGGAGAAAAACATCACGGGGTGGTGCGCATTGTATGGGTGTGTGTTACATTAGATTCACTAGTAGCAGTGAAAAAAACATCACGGGGTGGTGCGCATTGTATGGGTGTGTGTTACATTACATTCACTAGTAGCAGTGAGAAAAACATCACGGGGTGGTGCGCATTGTATGGGTGTGTGTCACATTAGATTCACTAGTAGCAGTGAGAATAACATCACGTGGTGGTGCGCATTGTATGGGTGTGTGTTACATTACATTCACTAGTAGGAGTGAGAAAAACATCACGGGGTGGTGCGCCTTGTATGGGTGTGTGTTACATTACATTCACTAGTAGGAGTGAGAAAAACATCACGGGGTGCTGCGCCTTGTGTGGGTGTGTGTTACATTAGATTCACTAGTAGGAGTGAGAAAAACATCACGGGGTGGTGCGCCTTGTATGGGTGTGTGTTACATTAGATTCAATAGTAGGAGGGAGAAAAACATCACGGGGTGGTGCGCATTGTATGGGTGTGTGTTACATTAGATTCACTAGTAGCAGTGAAAAAAACATCACGGGGTGCTGCGCATTGTATGGGTGTGTGTTACATTACATTCACTAGTAGCAGTGAGAAAAACATCACGGGGTGGTGCGCATTGTATGGGTGTGTGTCACATTACATTCACTAGTAGCAGTGAGAAAAACATCACGGGGTGGTGCGCATTGTATGGGTGTGTGTTACATTACATTCACTAGTAGCAGTGAGAAAAACATCACGGGGTGGTGCGCATTGTATGGGTGTGTGTTACATTAGATTCAGTAGTAGCAGTGAGAAAAACATCACGGGGTGGTGCGCATGGTATGGGTGTGTGTTACATTAGATTCACTAGTAGCAGTGAGAAAAACATCACCGGGTGGTGCGCATTGTATGGGTGTGTGGTACATTAGATTCACTAGTAGCAGTGAGAAAAACATCACGGGGTGGTGTGCATTGTATGGGTGTGTGCTACATTAGATTCACTAGTAGGAGTGAGAAAAACATCACGGGGTTGTGCGCATTGTATGGGTGTGTGTTACATTACATTCACTAGTAGGAGTGAGAAAAACATCACGGGGTGGTGCGCCTTGTATGGGTGTGTGTTACATTAGATTCACTAGTAGGAGTGAGAAAAACATCACGGGGTGGTGCGCCTTGTATGGGTGTGTGTTACATTAGATTCACTAGTAGGAGGGAGAAAAACATCACGGGGTGGTGCGCATTGTATGGGTGTGTGTTACATTAGATTCACTAGTAGCAGTGAGAAAAACATCACGGGGTGGTGCGCATTGTATGGGTGTGTGTTACATTAGATTCACTAGTAGGAGTGAGAAAATCATCACGGGGTGGTGCGCATTGTATGGGTGTGTGTTACATTACATTCACTAGTAGCAGTGAGAAAAACATCACGGGGTGGTGCGCATTGTATGGCTGTGTGTTACATTAGATTCACTAGTAGCAGTGAGAAAAACATCACGGGGTGGTGCGCATTGTATGGGTGTGTGTTACATTACATTCACTAGTAGGAGTGAGAAAAACATCACGGGGTGGTGCGCATTGTATGGGTGTGTGTTACATTACATTCACTAGTATGAGTGAGAAAAACATCACGGGGTGGTGCGCCTTGTATGGGTGTGTGTTACATTAGATTCACTAGTAGGAGTGAGAAAAACATCACGGGGTGGTGCGCCTTGTATGGGTGTGTGTTACATTAGATTCACTAGTAGGAGTGAGAAAAACATCACGGGGTGGTGCGCACTGTATGGGTGTGTGTTACATTAGATTCACTAGTAGGAGTGAGAAAAACATCACGGGTGGTGCGCATTGTATGGGTGTGTGTTACATTAGATTCACTAGTAGCAGTGAGAAAAACATCACGGGGTGGTGCGCATTGTATGGGTGTGTGTTACATTAGATTCACTAGTAGCAGTGAGAAAAACATCACGGGGTGGTGCGCATTGTATGTGTGTGTGTTACATTAGATTCACTAGTAGCAGTGAGAAAAACATCACGGGGTGGTGTGCATTGTATGGGTGTGTGTTACATTAGATTCACTAGTAGCAGTGAGAAAAACATCACGGGGTGGTGCGCATTGTATGGGTGTGTGTTACATTACATTCACTACTAGCAGTGAAAAAAACATCACGGGGTGGTGCGCATTGTATGGGTGTGTGTTACATTACATTCACTAGTAGCAGTGAGAAAAACATCACGGGGTGGTGCGCATTGTATGGGTGTGTGTTACATTACATTCACTAGTAGCAGTGAGAAAAACATCACGGGGTGGTGCGCATTGTATGGGTGTGTGTTACATTAGATTCACTAGTAGCAGTGAAAAAAACGTCACGGGGTGGTGCGCATTGTATGGGTGTGTGTTACATTAGATTCACTAGTAGCAGTGAGAAAAACGTCACGGGGTGGTGCGCATTGTATGGGTGTGTGTTACATTAGATTCACTAGTAGCAGTGAGAAAAACATCACGGGGTGGTGCGCATTGTATGGGTGTGCGCTACATTAGATTCACTAGTAGGAATGAGAAAAACATCACGGGGAGTTGCGCATTGTATGGGTGTGTGTTACATTAGATTCACTAGTAGCAGTGAGAATAACATCACGTGGTGGTGCGCATTGTATGGGTGTGTGTTACATTACATTCACTAGTAGGAGTGAGAAAAACATCACGGGGTGGTGCGCCTTGTATGGGTGTGTGTTACATTACATTCACTAGTAGGAGTGAGAAAAACATCACGGGGTGCTGCGCCTTGTGTGGGTGTGTGTTACATTAGATTCACTAGTAGGAGTGAGAAAAACATCACGGGGTGGTGCGCCTTGTATGGGTGTGTGTTACATTAGATTCAATAGTAGGAGGGAGAAAAACATCACGGGGTGGTGCGCATTGTATGGGTGTGTGTTACATTAGATTCACTAGTAGCAGTGAAAAAAACATCACGGGGTGCTGCGCATTGTATGGGTGTGTGTTACATTACATTCACTAGTAGCAGTGAGAAAAACATCACGGGGTGGTGCGCATTGTATGGGTGTGTGTCACATTACATTCACTAGTAGCAGTGAGAAAAACATCACGGGGTGGTGCGCATTGTATGGGTGTGTGTTACATTACATTCACTAGTAGCAGTGAGAAAAACATCACGGGGTGGTGCGCATTGTATGGGTGTGTGTTACATTAGATTCAGTAGTAGCAGTGAGAAAAACATCACGGGGTGGTGCGCATGGTATGGGTGTGTGTTACATTAGATTCACTAGTAGCAGTGAGAAAAACATCACCGGGTGGTGCGCATTGTATGGGTGTGTGGTACATTAGATTCACTAGTAGCAGTGAGAAAAACATCACGGGGTGGTGTGCATTGTATGGGTGTGTGCTACATTAGATTCACTAGTAGGAGTGAGAAAAACATCACGGGGTTGTGCGCATTGTATGGGTGTGTGTTACATTACATTCACTAGTAGGAGTGAGAAAAACATCACGGGGTGGTGCGCCTTGTATGGGTGTGTGTTACATTAGATTCACTAGTAGGAGTGAGAAAAACATCACGGGGTGGTGCGCCTTGTATGGGTGTGTGTTACATTAGATTCACTAGTAGGAGGGAGAAAAACATCACGGGGTGGTGCGCATTGTATGGGTGTGTGTTACATTAGATTCACTAGTAGCAGTGAGAAAAACATCACGGGGTGGTGCGCATTGTATGGGTGTGTGTTACATTAGATTCACTAGTAGGAGTGAGAAAATCATCACGGGGTGGTGCGCATTGTATGGGTGTGTGTTACATTACATTCACTAGTAGCAGTGAGAAAAACATCACGGGGTGGTGCGCATTGTATGGCTGTGTGTTACATTAGATTCACTAGTAGCAGTGAGAAAAACATCACGGGGTGGTGCGCATTGTATGGGTGTGTGTTACATTACATTCACTAGTAGGAGTGAGAAAAACATCACGGGGTGGTGCGCATTGTATGGGTGTGTGTTACATTACATTCACTAGTATGAGTGAGAAAAACATCACGGGGTGGTGCGCCTTGTATGGGTGTGTGTTACATTAGATTCACTAGTAGGAGTGAGAAAAACATCACGGGGTGGTGCGCCTTGTATGGGTGTGTGTTACATTAGATTCACTAGTAGGAGTGAGAAAAACATCACGGGGTGGTGCGCACTGTATGGGTGTGTGTTACATTAGATTCACTAGTAGGAGTGAGAAAAACATCACGGGTGGTGCGCATTGTATGGGTGTGTGTTACATTAGATTCACTAGTAGCAGTGAGAAAAACATCACGGGGTGGTGCGCATTGTATGGGTGTGTGTTACATTAGATTCACTAGTAGCAGTGAGAAAAACATCACGGGGTGGTGCGCATTGTATGTGTGTGTGTTACATTAGATTCACTAGTAGCAGTGAGAAAAACATCACGGGGTGGTGTGCATTGTATGGGTGTGTGTTACATTAGATTCACTAGTAGCAGTGAGAAAAACATCACGGGGTGGTGCGCATTGTATGGGTGTGTGTTACATTACATTCACTACTAGCAGTGAAAAAAACATCACGGGGTGGTGCGCATTGTATGGGTGTGTGTTACATTACATTCACTAGTAGCAGTGAGAAAAACATCACGGGGTGGTGCGCATTGTATGGGTGTGTGTTACATTACATTCACTAGTAGCAGTGAGAAAAACATCACGGGGTGGTGCGCATTGTATGGGTGTGTGTTACATTAGATTCACTAGTAGCAGTGAGAAAAACGTCACGGGGTGGTGCGCATTGTATGGGTGTGTGTTACATTAGATTCACTAGTAGCAGTGAGAAAAACGTCACGGGGTGGTGCGCATTGTATGGGTGTGTGTTACATTAGATTCACTAGTAGCAGTGAGAAAAACATCACGGGGTGGTGCGCATTGTATGGGTGTGCGCTACATTAGATTCACTAGTAGGAATGAGAAAAACATCACGGGGAGTTGCGCATTGTATGGGTGTGTGTTACATTAGATTCACTAGTAGGAGTGAGAAAAACATCACGGGGTGGTGCGCATTGTATGGGTGTGTGTCACATTAGATTCACTAGTATGAGTGAGAAAAACATCACGGGGTGGTGCGCATTGTATGGGTGTCTGTTACATTAGATTCACTAGTAGGAGGGAGAAAATCATCACGGGGTGGTGCGCATTGTATGGGTGTGTGTTACATTAGATTCACTAGTAGCAGTGAGAAAAACATCACGGGGTGGTGCGCATTGTATGGGTGTGTGTTACATTAGATTCACTAGTGGGAGTGAGAAATACATCACGGGGTGGTGCGCATTGTATGGGTGTGTGTTACATTACATTCACTAGTAGCAGTGAGAAAAACATCACGGGGTGGTGCGCATTGTATGGGTGTGTGTTACATTAGATTCACTAGTAGCAGTGAGAAAAACATCACGGGGTGGTGCGCATTGTATGGGTGTGTGTTACATTACATTCACTAGTAGGAGTGATAAAAACATCACGGGGTGGTGCGCCTTGTATGGGTGTGTGTTACATTAGATTCACTAGTAGCAGTGAGAAAAACATCACGGGGTGGTGCGCATTGTATGGGTGTGTGTTCCATTAGACTCACTAGTAGGAGTGAGAAAAACATCACGGGGAGTTGCGCATTGTATGGGTGTGTGTTACATTAGATTCACTAGTAGGAGTGAGAAAAACATCACGGGGTGGTGCGCATTGTTTGGGTGTGTGTCACATTAGATTCACTAGTAGGAGTGAGAAAAACATCACGGGGTGGTGCGCATTGTATGGGTGTGTGTTACATTAGATTCACTAGTAGGAGGGAGAAAAACATCACGGGGTGGTGCGCATTGTATGGGTGTGTGTTACATTAGATTCACTAGTAGGAGTGAGAAAAACATCACGGGGTGGTGCGCCTTGTATGGGTGTGTGTTACATTAGATTCACTAGTAGGAGTGAGAAAAACATCACGGGGTGGTGCGCCTTGTATGGGTGTGTGTTACATTAGATTCACTAGTAGGAGGGAGAAAAACATCACGGGGTGGTGCGCATTGTATGGGTGTGTGTTACATTACATTCACTAGTAGCAGTGAGAAAAACATCACGGGGTGGTGCGCATTGTATCGGTGTGTGTTACATTAGATTCACTAGTAGGAGTGAGAAAATCATCACGGGGTGGTGCGCATTGTATGGGTGTGTGTTACATTACATTCACTAGTAGCAGTGAGAAAAACATCACGGGGTGGTGCGCATTGTATGGGTGTGTGTTACATTAGATTCACTAGTAGGAGTGAGAAAACATCACGGGGTGGTGCGCCTTGTATGTGTGTGTGTTACATTAGATTCACTGGTAGGAGTGAGAAAAACATCACGGGGTGGTGCGCCTTGTATGGGTGTGTGTTACATTAGATTCACTAGTAGGAGTGAGAAAAACATCACGGGGTGTTGCGCACTGTATGGGTGTGTGTTACATTAGATTCACTAGTAGGAGTGAGAAAAACATCACGGGTGGTGCGCATTGTATGGGTGTGTGTTACATTAGAGTCACTAGTAGCAGTGAGAAAAACATCACGGGGTGGTGCGCATTGTATGGGTGTGTGTTACATTAGATTCACTAGTAGCAGTGAGAAAAACATCACGGGGTGGTGCGCATTGTATGGGTGTGTGTTACATTAGATTCACTAGTAGCAGTGAGAAAAACATCACGGGGTGGTGCGCATTGTATGGGTGTGTGTTACATTACATTCACTAGTAGCAGTGAGAAAAACATCACGGGGTGGTGCGCATTGTATGGGTGTGTGTTACATTACATTCACTAGTAGCAGTGAGAAAAACATCACGGGGTGGTGCGCATTGTATGGGTGTGTGTTACATTACATTCACTAGTAGCAGTGAGAAAAACATCACGGGGTGGTGCGCATTGTATGGGTGTGTGTTACATTAGATTCACTAGTAGCAGTGAGAAAAACATCACGGGGTGGTGCGCATTGTATGGGTGTGTGTTACATTAGATTCACTAGTAGCAGTGAGAAAAACATCACGGGGTGGTGCGCATTGTATGGGTGTGTGTTACATTAGATTCACTAGTAGCAGTGAAAAAAACATCACGGGGTGGTGCGCATTGTATGGGTGTGTGTTACATTACATTCACTAGTAGCAGTGAGAAAAACATCACGGGGTGGTGCGCATTGTATGGGTGTGTGTTACATTACATTCACTAGTAGCAGTGAGAAAAACATCACGGGGTGGTGCGCATTGTATGGGTGTGTGTTACATTACATTCACTAGTAGCAGTGAGAAAAACATCACGGGGTGGTGCGCATTGTATGGGTGTGTGTTACATTACATTCACTAGTAGCAGTGAGAAAAACATCACGGGGTGGTGCGCATTGTATGGGTGTGTGTTACATTACATTCACTAGTAGCAGTGAGAAAAACATCACGGGGTGGTGCGCATTGTATGGGTGTGTGTTACATTACATTCACTAGTAGCAGTGAGAAAAACATCACGGGGTGGTGCGCATTGTATGGGTGTGTGTTACATTACATTCACTAGTAGCAGTGAGAAAAACATCACAGGGTGGTGCGCATTGTATGGGTGTGTGTTACATTAGATTCACTAGTAGCAGTGAGAAAAACATCACGGAGTGGTGCGCATTGTATGGGTGTGTGTTACATTAGATTCACTAGTAGCAGTGAGAAAAACATCACGGGGTGGTGCGCATTGTATGGGTGTGTGTTACATTAGATTCACTAGTAGCAGTGAGAAAAACATCACGGGGTGGTGTGCATTGTATGGGTGTGTGCTACATTAGATTCACTAGTAGGAGTGAGAAAAACATCACGGGGAGTTGCGCATTGTATGGGTGTGTGTTACATTAGATTCACTAGTAGGAGTGAGAAAAACATCACGGGGTGGTGCGCATTGTATGGGTGTGTGTCACATTAGATTCACTAGTAGGAGTGAGAAAAACATCACGGGGTGGTGCGCATTGTATGTGTGTGTGTCTCATTAGATTCCCTAGTAGAGGTGAGAAAAACATCACGGGGTGGTGCGCATTGTATGGGTGTGTGTCACATTATATTCACTAGTAGCAGTGAGAAAAACATCACGGGGTGGTGCGCATTTTATGTGTGTGTGTCACATTAGATTCACTAGTAGCAGTGAGAAAAACATCACGGGGTGGTGCCCATTGTATGGGTGTGTGTCACATTAGATTCACTAGTAGCAGTGAGAAAAACATCACGGGGTGGTGCGCATTGTATGGGTGTGTGTTACATTACATTCACTAGTAGAAGTGAGAAAAACATCACGGGGTGGTGCGCATTGTATGGGTGTGTGTTACATTAGATTCACTAGTAGCAGTGAGAAAAACATCACGGGGTGGTGCGCATTGTATGGGTGTGTGTTACATTAGATTCACTAGTAGCAGTGAGAAAAACATCACGGGGTGGTGCGCATTGTATGGGTGTGTGTTACATTAGATTCACTAGTAGCAGTGAGAAAAACATCACGGGGTGGTGCGCATTGTATGGGTGTGTGTTACATTAGATTCACTAGTAACAGTGAGAAAAACATCACGGGGTGGTGCGCATTGTATGGGTGTGTGTTACATTACATTCACTAGTAGGAGTGAGAAAACATCACGGGGTGGTGCGCCTTGTATGTGTGTGTGTTACATTAGATTCACTGGTAGGAGTGAGAAAAACATCACGGGGTGGTGCGGCTTGTATGGGTGTGTGTTACATTAGATTCACTAGTAGGAGTGAGAAAAACATCACGGGGTGGTGCGCACTGTATGGGTGTGTGTTAATTAGATTCACTAGTAGCAGTGAGAAAAACATCACGGGGTGGTGCGCATTGTATGGGTGTGTGTTACATTAGATTCACTAGTAGCAGTGAGAAAAACATCACGGGGTGGTGCGCATTGTATGGGTGTTTGTTACATTACATTCACTAGTAGCAGTGAGAAAAACATCACGGGGTGTTGCGCATTGTATGGGTGTGTGTTACATTACATTCACTAGTAGCAGTGAGAAAAACATCACGGGGTGGTGCGCATTGTATGGGTGTGTGTTACATTAGATTCACTAGTAGCAGTGAGAAAAACATCACGGGGTGGTGCGCATTGTATGGGTGTGTGTTACATTAGATTCACTAGTAGCAGTGAGAAAAACATCACGGGGTGGTGCGCATTGTATGGGTGTGTGTTACATTAGATTCACTAGTAGCAGTGAAAAAAACATCACGGGGTGGTGCGCATTGTATGGGTGTGTGTTACATTACATTCACTAGTAGCAGTGAGAAAAACATCACGGGGTGGTGCGCATTGTATGGGTGTGTGTTACATTACATTCACTAGTAGCAGTGAGAAAAACATCACGGGGTGGTGCGCATTGTATGGGTGTGTGTTACATTACATTCACTAGTAGCAGTGAGAAAAACATCACGGGGTGGTGCGCATTGTATGGGTGTGTGTTACATTAGATTCACTAGTAGCAGTGAGAAAAACATCACGGGGTGGTGCGCATTGTATGGGTGTGTGTTACATTAGATTCACTAGTAGCAGTGAGAAAAACATCACGGGGTGGTGCGCATTGTATGGGTGTGTGTTACATTAGATTCACTAGTAGCAGTGAGAAAAACATCACGGGGTGGTGTGCATTGTATGGGTGTGTGCCACATTAGATTCACTAGTAGGAGTGAGAAAAACATCACGGGGTGGTGCGCATTGTATGTGTGTGTGTCTCATTAGATTCCCTAGTAGAGGTGAGAAAAACATCACGGGGTGGTGCGCATTGTATGGGTGTGTGTCACATTATATTCACTAGTAGCAGTGAGAAAAACATCACGGGGTGGTGCGCATTTTATGTGTGTGTGTCACATTAGATTCACTAGTAGCAGTGAGAAAAACATCACGGGGTGGTGCCCATTGTATGGGTGTGTGTCACATTAGATTCACTAGTAGCAGTGAGAAAAACATCACGGGGTGGTGCGCATTGTATGGGTGTGTGTTACATTACATTCACTAGTAGCAGTGAGAAAAACATCACGGGGTGGTGCGCATTGTATGGGTGTGTGTTACGTTAGATTCACTAGTAGCAGTGAGAAAAACATCATGGGGTGGTGCGCATTGTATGGGTGTGTGTTACATTAGATTCACTAGTAGCAGTGAGAAAAACATCACGGGGTGGTTCGAATTGTATGGGTGTGTGTTACATTAGATTCACTAGTAGCAGTGAGAAAAACATCACGGGGTGGTGCGCATTGTATGGGTGTGTGTTACATTAGATTCACTAGTAGCAGTGAGAAAAACATCACGGGGTGGTGCGGATTGTATGGGTGTGTGTTACATTAGACTCACTAGTAGGAGTGAGAAAAACATCACGGGGAGTTGCGCATTGTATGGGTGTGTGTTACGTTAGATTCACTAGTAGGAGTGAGAAAAACATCATGGGGTGGTGCGCATTGTATGGGTGTGTGTCACATTAGATTCACTAGTAGGAGTGAGAAAAACATCACGGGGTGGTGCGCATTGTATGGGTGTGTGTTACATTACATTCACTAGTAGGAGTGAGAAAAACATCACGGGGTGGTGCGCATTGTATGGGTGTGTGTTACATTAGATTCACTAGTAGCAGTGAGAAAAACATCACGGGGTGGTGCGCATTGTATGGGTGTGTGTTACATTAGATTCACTAGTAGGAGTGAGAAAAACATCACGGGGTGGTGCGCATTGTATGGGTGTGTGTTACATTAGATTCACTAGTAGCAGTGAGAAAAACATCACGGGGTGGGGCGCATTGTATGGGTGTGTGTTACATTACATTCACTAGTAGGTGTGAGAAAAACATCACGGGGTGGTGCGCCTTGTATGGGTGTGTGTTACATTACATTCACTAGTAGGAGTGAGAAAAACATCACGGGGTGGTGCGCCTTGTATGGGTGTGTGTTACATTAGACTCACTAGTAGGAGTGAGAAAAACATCACGGGGTGGTGCGCCTTGTATGGGTGTGTGTTACATTAGATTCACTAGTAGGAGGGAGAAAAACATCACGGGGTGGTGCGCATTGTATGGGTGTGTGTTACATTAGATTCACTAGTAGCAGTGAGAAAAACATCACGGGGTGGTGCGCATTGTATGGGTGTGTGTTACATTAGATTCACTAGTAGGAGTGAGAAAATCATCACGGGGTGGTGCGCATTGTATGGGTGTGTGTTACATTACATTCACTAGTAGCAGTGAGAAAAACATCACGGGGTGGTGCGCATTGTATGGGTGTGTGTTACATTAGATTCACTAGTAGCAGTGAGAAAAACATCACGGGGTGGTGCGCATTTTATGAGTGTGTGTTACATTACATTCACTAGTAGGAGTGAGAAAAACATCACGGGGTGGTTCGCATTGTATGGGTGTGTGTTACATTACATTCACTAGTAGGAGTGAGAAAAACATCACGGGGTGGTGCGCCTTGTATGGGTGTGTGTTACATTAGATTCACTAGTAGGAGTGAGAAAAACATCACGGGGTGGTGCGCCTTGTATGGGTGTGTGTTACATTAGATTCACTAGTAGGAGTGAGAAAAACATCACGGGGTGGTGCGCACTGTATGGGTGTGTGTTACATTAGATTCACTAGTAGGAGTGAGAAAAACATCACGGGTGGTGCGCATTGTATGGGTGTGTGTTACATTAGATTCACTAGTAGCAGTGAGAAAAACATCACGGGGTGGTGCGCATTGTATGGGTGTGTGTTACATTAGATTCACTAGTAGCAGTGAGAAAAACATCACGGGGTGGTGCGCATTGTATGGGTGTGTGTTACATTAGATTCACTAGTAGCAGTGAGAAAAACATCACGGGGTGGTGTGCATTGTATGGGTGTGTGTTACATTAGATTCACTAGTAGCAGTGAGAAAAACATCATGGGGTGGTGCGCATTGTATGGGTGTGTGTCACATTACATTCACTAGTAGCAGTGAGAAAAACATCACGGGGTGGTGCGCATTGTATGGGTGTGTGTTACATTACATTCACTAGTAGCAGTGAGAAAAACATCACGGGGTGGTGCGCATTGTATGGGTGTGTGTTACATTACATTCACTAGTAGCAGTGAGAAAAACATCACGGGGTGGTGCGCATTGTATGGGTGTGGGTTACATTAGATTCACTAGTAGCAGTGAGAAAAACATCACGGGGTGGTGCGCATTGTATGGGTGTGTGTTACATTAGATTCACTAGTAGCAGTGAGAAAAACGTCACGGGGTGGTGCGCATTGTATGGGTGTGTGTTACATTAGATTCACTAGTAGCAGTGAGAAAAACATCACGGGGAGTTGCGCATTGTATGGGTGTGTGTTACATTAGATTCACTAGTAGGAGTGAGAAAAACATCACGGGGTGGTGCGCATTGTATGGGTGTGTGTCACATTATATTCACTAGTAGGAGTGAGAAAAACATCACGGGGTGGTGCGCCTTGTATGGGTGTGTGTTACATTAGATTCACTAGTAGCAGTGAGAAAAACATCACGGGGTGGTGCGCATTGTATGGGTGTGTGTTACATTAGACTCACTAGTAGGAGTGAGAAAAACGTCACGGGGAGTTGCGCATTGTATGGGTGTGTGTTACATTAGATTCACTAGTAGGAGTGAGAAAAACATCACGGGGTGGTGCGCATTGTATGGGTGTGTGTCACATTAGATTCACTAGTAGGAGTGAGAAAAACATCACGGGGTGGTGCGCATTGTATGGGTGTGTGTTACATTAGATTCACTTGTAGCAGTGAGAAAAACATCACGGGGTGGTGCGCATTGTATGGGTGTGTGTTACATTAGATTCACTAGTAGGAGTGAGAAAAACATCACGGGGTGGTGCGCCTTGTATGGGTGTGTGTTACATTAGATTCACTAGTAGGAGTGAGAAAAACATCACGGGGTGGTGCGCCTTGTATGCGTGTGTGTTACATTAGATTCACTAGTAGGAGGGAGAAAAACATCACGGGGTGGTGCGCATTGTATGGGTGTGTGTTACATTAGATTCACTAGTAGCAGTGAGAAAAACATCACGGGGTGGTGCGCATTGTATGGGTGTGTGTTACATTAGATTCACTAGTAGGAGTGAGAAAATCATCACGGGGTGGTGCGCATTGTATGGGTGTGTGTTACATTACATTCACTAGTAGCAGTGAGAAAAACATCACGGGGTGGTGCGCATTGTATGGGTGTGTGTTACATTAGATTCACTAGTAGCAGTGAGAAAAACATCACGGGGTGGTGCGCATTGTATGGGTGTGTGTTACATTACATTCACTAGTAGGAGTGAGAAAAACATCACGGGGTGGTGCGCATTGTATGGGTGTGTGTTACATTACATTCACTAGTAGGAGTGAGAAAACATCACGGGGTGGTGCGCCTTGTATGTGTGTGTGTTACATTAGATCCACTGGTAGGAGTGAGAAAAACATCACGGGGTGGTGCGCCTTGTATGGGTGTGTGTTACATTAGATCCACTAGTAGGAGTGAGAAAAACATCACGGGGTGGTGCGCACTGTATGGGTGTGTGTTACATTAGATTCACTAGTAGGAGTGAGAAAAACATCACGGGTGGTGCTCATTGTATGGGTGTGTGTTACATTAGATTCACTGGTAGCAGTGAGAAAAACATCACGGGGTGGTGCGCATTGTATGGGTGTGTGTTACATTAGATTCACTAGTAGCAGTGAGAAAAACATCACGGGGTGGTGCGCATTGTATGGGTGTGTGTTACATTAGATTCACTAGTAGCAGTGAGAAAAACATCACGGGGTGGTGCGCATTGTATGGGTGTGTGTTACATTAGATTCACTAGTAGCAGTGAGAAAAACATCACGGGGTGGTGCGCATTGTATGGGTGTGTGTTACATTAGATTCACTAGTAGCAGTGAGAAAAACATCACGGGGTGGTGTGCATTGTATGGGTGTGTGTTACATTAGATTCACTAGTAGCAGTGAGAAAAACATCATGGGGTGGTGCGCATTGTATGTGTGTGTGTCACATTACATTCACTAGTAGCAGTGAGAAAAACATCACGGGGTGGTGCGCATTGTATGGGTGTGTGTTACATTACATTCACTAGTAGCAGTGAGAAAAACATCACGGGGTGGTGCGCATTGTATGGGTGTGTGTTACATTACATTCACTAGTAGCAGTGAGAAAAACATCACGGGGTGGTGCGCATTGTATGGGTGTGGGTTACATTAGATTCACTAGTAGCAGTGAGAAAAACATCACGGGGTGGTGCGCATTGTATGGGTGTGTGTTACATTAGATTCACTAGTAGCAGTGAGAAAAACGTCACGGGGTGGTGCGCATTGTATGGGTGTGTGTTACATTAGATTCACTAGTAGCAGTGAGAAAAACATCACGGGGAGTTGCGCATTGTATGGGTGTGTGTTACATTAGATTCACTAGTAGGAGTGAGAAAAACATCACGGGGTGGTGCGCATTGTATGGGTGTGTGTCACATTATATTCACTAGTAGGAGTGAGAAAAACATCAAGGGGTGGTGCGCCTTGTATGGGTGTGTGTTACATTAGATTCACTAGTAGCAGTGAGAAAAACATCACGGGGTGGTGCGCATTGTATGGGTGTGTGTTACATTAGACTCACTAGTAGGAGTGAGAAAAACGTCACGGGGAGTTGCGCATTGTATGGGTGTGTGTTACATTAGATTCACTAGTAGGAGTGAGAAAAACATCACGGGGTGGTGCGCATTGTATGGGTGTGTGTCACATTAGATTCACTAGTAGGAGTGAGAAAAACATCACGGGGTGGTGCGCATTGTATGGGTGTGTGTTACATTAGATTCACTTGTAGCAGTGAGAAAAACATCACGGGGTGGTGCGCATTGTATGGGTGTGTGTTACATTAGATTCACTAGTAGGAGTGAGAAAAACATCACGGGGTGGTGCGCCTTGTATGGGTGTGTGTTACATTAGATTCACTAGTAGGAGTGAGAAAAACATCACGGGGTGGTGCGCCTTGTATGGGTGTGTGTTACATTAGATTCACTAGTAGGAGGGAGAAAAACATCACGGGGTGGTGCGCATTGTATGGGTGTGTGTTACATTAGATTCACTAGTAGCAGTGAGAAAAACATCACGGGGTGGTGCGCATTGTATGGGTGTGTGTTACATTAGATTCACTAGTAGGAGTGAGAAAATCATCACGGGGTGGTGCGCATTGTATGGGTGTGTGTTACATTACATTCACTAGTAGCAGTGAGAAAAACATCACGGGGTGGTGCGCATTGTATGGGTGTGTGTTACATTAGATTCACTAGTAGCAGTGAGAAAAACATCACGGGGTGGTGCGCTTTGTATGGGTGTGTGTTACATTACATTCACTAGTAGGAGTGAGAAAAACATCACGTGGTGGTGCGCATTGTATGGGTGTGTGTTACATTACATTCACTAGTAGGAGTGAGAAAACATCATGGGGTGGTGCGCCTTGTATGTGTGTGTGTTACATTAGATCCACTGGTAGGAGTGCGAAAAACATCACGGGGTGGTGCGCCTTGTATGGGTGTGTGTTACATTAGATCCACTAGTAGGAGTGAGAAAAACATCACGGGGTGGTGCGCACTGTATGGGTGTGTGTTACATTAGATTCACTAGTAGGAGTGAGAAAAACATCACGGGTGGTGCTCATTGTATGGGTGTGTGTTACATTAGATTCACTGGTAGCAGTGAGAAAAACATCACGGGGTGGTGCGCATTGTATGGGTGTGTGTTACATTAGATTCACTAGTAGCAGTGAGAAAAACATCACGGGGTGGTGCGCATTGTATGGGTGTGTGTTACATTAGATTCACTAGTAGCAGTGAGAAAAACATCACGGGGTGGTGTGCATTGTATGGGTGTGTGTTACATTAGATTCACTAGTAGCAGTGAGAAAAACATCATGGGGTGGTGCGCATTGTATGGGTGTGTGTCACATTACATTCACTAGTAGCAGTGAGAAAAACATCACGGGGTGGTGCGCATTGTATGGGTGTGTGTTACATTACATTCACTAGTAGCAGTGAGAAAAACATCACGGGGTGGTGCGCATTGTATGGGTGTGTGTTACATTACATTCACTAGTAGCAGTGAGAAAAACATCACGGGGTGGTGCGCATTGTATGGGTGTGGGTTACATTAGATTCACTAGTAGCAGTGAGAAAAACATCACGGGGTGGTGCGCATTGTATGGGTGTGTGTTACATTAGATTCACTAGTAGCAGTGAGAAAAACGTCACGGGGTGGTGCGCATTGTATGGGTGTGTGTTACATTAGATTCACTAGTAGCAGTGAGAAAAACATCACGGGGAGTTGCGCATTGTATGGGTGTGTGTTACATTAGATTCACTAGTAGGAGTGAGAAAAACATCACGGGGTGGTGCGCATTGTATGGGTGTGTGTCACATTATATTCACTAGTAGGAGTGAGAAAAACATCACGGGGTGGTGCGCCTTGTATGGGTGTGTGTTACATTAGATTCACTAGTAGCAGTGAGAAAAACATCACGGGGTGGTGCGCATTGTATGGGTGTGTGTTACATTAGACTCACTAGTAGGAGTGAGAAAAACGTCACGGGGAGTTGCGCATTGTATGGGTGTGTGTTACATTAGATTCACTAGTAGGAGTGAGAAAAACATCACGGGGTGGTGCGCATTGTATGGGTGTGTGTCACATTAGATTCACTAGTAGGAGTGAGAAAAACATCACGGGGTGGTGCGCATTGTATGGGTGTGTGTTACATTAGATTCACTTGTAGCAGTGAGAAAAACATCACGGGGTGGTGCGCATTGTATGGGTGTGTGTTACATTAGATTCACTAGTAGGAGTGAGAAAAACATCACGGGGTGGTGCGCCTTGTATGGGTGTGTGTTACATTAGATTCACTAGTAGGAGTGAGAAAAACATCACGGGGTGGTGCGCCTTGTATGCGTGTGTGTTACATTAGATTCACTAGTAGGAGGGAGAAAAACATCATGGGGTGGTGCGCATTGTATGGGTGTGTGTTACATTAGATTCACTAGTAGGAGTGAGAAAATCATCACGGGGTGGTGCGCATTGTATGGGTGTGTGTTACATTACATTCACTAGTAGCAGTGAGAAAAACATCACGGGGTGGTGCGCATTGTATGGGTGTGTGTTACATTAGATTCACTAGTAGCAGTGAGAAAAACATCACGGGGTGGTGCGCATTGTATGGGTGTGTGTTACATTACATTCACTAGTAGGAGTGAGAAAAACATCACGGGGTGGTGCGCATTGTATGGGTGTGTGTTACATTACATTCACTAGTAGGAGTGAGAAAACATCACGGGGTGGTGCGCCTTGTATGTGTGTGTGTTACATTAGATCCACTGGTAGGAGTGAGAAAAACATCACGGGGTGGTGCGCCTTGTATGGGTGTGTGTTACATTAGATCCACTAGTAGGAGTGAGAAAAACATCACGGGGTGGTGCGCACTGTATGGGTGTGTGTTACATTAGATTCACTAGTAGCAGTGAGAAAAACATCACGGGGTGGTGCGCATTGTATGGGTGTGTGTTACATTAGATTCACTAGTAGCAGTGAGAAAAACATCACGGGGTGGTGTGCATTGTATGGGTGTGTGTTACATTAGATTCACTAGTAGCAGTGAGAAAAACATCATGGGGTGGTGCGCATTGTATGGGTGTGTGTCACATTACATTCACTAGTAGCAGTGAGAAAAACATCACGGGGTGGTGCGCATTGTATGGGTGTGTGTTACATTACATTCACTAGTAGCAGTGAGAAAAACATCACGGGGTGGTGCGCATTGTATGGGTGTGTGTTACATTACATTCACTAGTAGCAGTGAGAAAAACATCACGGGGTGGTGCGCATTGTATGGGTGTGGGTTACATTAGATTCACTAGTAGCAGTGAGAAAAACATCACGGGGTGGTGCGCATTGTATGGGTGTGTGTTACATTAGATTCACTAGTAGCAGTGAGAAAAACGTCACGGGGTGGTGCGCATTGTATGGGTGTGTGTTACATTAGATTCACTAGTAGCAGTGAGAAAAACGTCACGGGGTGGTGCGCATTGTATGGGTGTGTGTTACATTAGATTCACTAGTAGCAGTGAGAAAAACATCACGGGGAGTTGCGCATTGTATGGGTGTGTGTTACATTAGATTCACTAGTAGGAGTGAGAAAAACATCACGGGGTGGTGCGCATTGTATGGGTGTGTGTCACATTATATTCACTAGTAGGAGTGAGAAAAACATCACGGGGTGGTGCGCCTTGTATGGGTGTGTGTTACATTAGATTCACTAGTAGCAGTGAGAAAAACATCACGGGGTGGTGCGCATTGTATGGGTGTGTGTTACATTAGACTCACTAGTAGGAGTGAGAAAAACGTCACGGGGAGTTGCGCATTGTATGGGTGTGTGTTACATTAGATTCACTAGTAGGAGTGAGAAAAACATCACGGGGTGGTGCGCATTGTATGGGTGTGTGTCACATTAGATTCACTAGTAGGAGTGAGAAAAACATCACGGGGTGGTGCGCATTGTATGGGTGTGTGTTACATTAGATTCACTTGTAGCAGTGAGAAAAACATCACGGGGTGGTGCGCATTGTATGGGTGTGTGTTACATTAGATTCACTAGTAGGAGTGAGAAAAACATCACGGGGTGGTGCGCCTTGTATGGGTGTGTGTTACATTAGATTCACTAGTAGGAGTGAGAAAAACATCACGGGGTGGTGCGCCTTGTATGCGTGTGTGTTACATTAGATTCACTAGTAGGAGGGAGAAAAACATCACGGGGTGGTGCGCATTGTATGGGTGTGTGTTACATTAGATTCACTAGTAGCAGTGAGAAAAACATCACGGGGTGGTGCGCATTGTATGGGTGTGTGTTACATTAGATTCACTAGTAGGAGTGAGAAAATCATCACGGGGTGGTGCGCATTGTATGGGTGTGTGTTACATTACATTCACTAGTAGCAGTGAGAAAAACATCACGGGGTGGTGCGCATTGTATGGGTGTGTGTTACATTAGATTCACTAGTAGCAGTGAGAAAAACATCACGGGGTGGTGCGCATTGTATGGGTGTGTGTTACATTACATTCACTAGTAGGAGTGAGAAAAACATCACGGGGTGGTGCGCATTGTATGGGTGTGTGTTACATTACATTCACTAGTAGGAGTGAGAAAACATCACGGGGTGGTGCGCCTTGTATGTGTGTGTGTTACATTAGATCCACTGGTAGGAGTGAGAAAAACATCACGGGGTGGTGCGCCTTGTATGGGTGTGTGTTACATTAGATCCACTAGTAGGAGTGAGAAAAACATCACGGGGTGGTGCGCACTGTATGGGTGTGTGTTACATTAGATTCACTAGTAGGAGTGAGAAAAACATCACGGGTGGTGCTCATTGTATGGGTGTGTGTTACATTAGATTCACTGGTAGCAGTGAGAAAAACATCACGGGGTGGTGCGCATTGTATGGGTGTGTGTTACATTAGATTCACTAGTAGCAGTGAGAAAAACATCACGGGGTGGTGCGCATTGTATGGGTGTGTGTTACATTAGATTCACTAGTAGCAGTGAGAAAAACATCACGGGGTGGTGCGCATTGTATGGGTGTGTGTTACATTAGATTCACTAGTAGCAGTGAGAAAAACATCACGGGGTGGTGCGCATTGTATGGGTGTGTGTTACATTAGATTCACTAGTAGCAGTGAGAAAAACATCACGGGGTGGTGTGCATTGTATGGGTGTGTGTTACATTAGATTCACTAGTAGCAGTGAGAAAAACATCATGGGGTGGTGCGCATTGTATGTGTGTGTGTCACATTACATTCACTAGTAGCAGTGAGAAAAACATCACGGGGTGGTGCGCATTGTATGGGTGTGTGTTACATTACATTCACTAGTAGCAGTGAGAAAAACATCACGGGGTGGTGCGCATTGTATGGGTGTGTGTTACATTACATTCACTAGTAGCAGTGAGAAAAACATCACGGGGTGGTGCGCATTGTATGGGTGTGGGTTACATTAGATTCACTAGTAGCAGTGAGAAAAACATCACGGGGTGGTGCGCATTGTATGGGTGTGTGTTACATTAGATTCACTAGTAGCAGTGAGAAAAACGTCACGGGGTGGTGCGCATTGTATGGGTGTGTGTTACATTAGATTCACTAGTAGCAGTGAGAAAAACATCACGGGGAGTTGCGCATTGTATGGGTGTGTGTTACATTAGATTCACTAGTAGGAGTGAGAAAAACATCACGGGGTGGTGCGCATTGTATGGGTGTGTGTCACATTATATTCACTAGTAGGAGTGAGAAAAACATCAAGGGGTGGTGCGCCTTGTATGGGTGTGTGTTACATTAGATTCACTAGTAGCAGTGAGAAAAACATCACGGGGTGGTGCGCATTGTATGGGTGTGTGTTACATTAGACTCACTAGTAGGAGTGAGAAAAACGTCACGGGGAGTTGCGCATTGTATGGGTGTGTGTTACATTAGATTCACTAGTAGGAGTGAGAAAAACATCACGGGGTGGTGCGCATTGTATGGGTGTGTGTCACATTAGATTCACTAGTAGGAGTGAGAAAAACATCACGGGGTGGTGCGCATTGTATGGGTGTGTGTTACATTAGATTCACTTGTAGCAGTGAGAAAAACATCACGGGGTGGTGCGCATTGTATGGGTGTGTGTTACATTAGATTCACTAGTAGGAGTGAGAAAAACATCACGGGGTGGTGCGCCTTGTATGGGTGTGTGTTACATTAGATTCACTAGTAGGAGTGAGAAAAACATCACGGGGTGGTGCGCCTTGTATGGGTGTGTGTTACATTAGATTCACTAGTAGGAGGGAGAAAAACATCACGGGGTGGTGCGCATTGTATGGGTGTGTGTTACATTAGATTCACTAGTAGCAGTGAGAAAAACATCACGGGGTGGTGCGCATTGTATGGGTGTGTGTTACATTAGATTCACTAGTAGGAGTGAGAAAATCATCACGGGGTGGTGCGCATTGTATGGGTGTGTGTTACATTACATTCACTAGTAGCAGTGAGAAAAACATCACGGGGTGGTGCGCATTGTATGGGTGTGTGTTACATTAGATTCACTAGTAGCAGTGAGAAAAACATCACGGGGTGGTGCGCTTTGTATGGGTGTGTGTTACATTACATTCACTAGTAGGAGTGAGAAAAACATCACGTGGTGGTGCGCATTGTATGGGTGTGTGTTACATTACATTCACTAGTAGGAGTGAGAAAACATCATGGGGTGGTGCGCCTTGTATGTGTGTGTGTTACATTAGATCCACTGGTAGGAGTGCGAAAAACATCACGGGGTGGTGCGCCTTGTATGGGTGTGTGTTACATTAGATCCACTAGTAGGAGTGAGAAAAACATCACGGGGTGGTGCGCACTGTATGGGTGTGTGTTACATTAGATTCACTAGTAGGAGTGAGAAAAACATCACGGGTGGTGCTCATTGTATGGGTGTGTGTTACATTAGATTCACTGGTAGCAGTGAGAAAAACATCACGGGGTGGTGCGCATTGTATGGGTGTGTGTTACATTAGATTCACTAGTAGCAGTGAGAAAAACATCACGGGGTGGTGCGCATTGTATGGGTGTGTGTTACATTAGATTCACTAGTAGCAGTGAGAAAAACATCACGGGGTGGTGTGCATTGTATGGGTGTGTGTTACATTAGATTCACTAGTAGCAGTGAGAAAAACATCATGGGGTGGTGCGCATTGTATGGGTGTGTGTCACATTACATTCACTAGTAGCAGTGAGAAAAACATCACGGGGTGGTGCGCATTGTATGGGTGTGTGTTACATTACATTCACTAGTAGCAGTGAGAAAAACATCACGGGGTGGTGCGCATTGTATGGGTGTGTGTTACATTACATTCACTAGTAGCAGTGAGAAAAACATCACGGGGTGGTGCGCATTGTATGGGTGTGGGTTACATTAGATTCACTAGTAGCAGTGAGAAAAACATCACGGGGTGGTGCGCATTGTATGGGTGTGTGTTACATTAGATTCACTAGTAGCAGTGAGAAAAACGTCACGGGGTGGTGCGCATTGTATGGGTGTGTGTTACATTAGATTCACTAGTAGCAGTGAGAAAAACATCACGGGGAGTTGCGCATTGTATGGGTGTGTGTTACATTAGATTCACTAGTAGGAGTGAGAAAAACATCACGGGGTGGTGCGCATTGTATGGGTGTGTGTCACATTATATTCACTAGTAGGAGTGAGAAAAACATCACGGGGTGGTGCGCCTTGTATGGGTGTGTGTTACATTAGATTCACTAGTAGCAGTGAGAAAAACATCACGGGGTGGTGCGCATTGTATGGGTGTGTGTTACATTAGACTCACTAGTAGGAGTGAGAAAAACGTCACGGGGAGTTGCGCATTGTATGGGTGTGTGTTACATTAGATTCACTAGTAGGAGTGAGAAAAACATCACGGGGTGGTGCGCATTGTATGGGTGTGTGTCACATTAGATTCACTAGTAGGAGTGAGAAAAACATCACGGGGTGGTGCGCATTGTATGGGTGTGTGTTACATTAGATTCACTTGTAGCAGTGAGAAAAACATCACGGGGTGGTGCGCATTGTATGGGTGTGTGTTACATTAGATTCACTAGTAGGAGTGAGAAAAACATCACGGGGTGGTGCGCCTTGTATGGGTGTGTGTTACATTAGATTCACTAGTAGGAGTGAGAAAAACATCACGGGGTGGTGCGCCTTGTATGCGTGTGTGTTACATTAGATTCACTAGTAGGAGGGAGAAAAACATCACGGGGTGGTGCGCATTGTATGGGTGTGTGTTACATTAGATTCACTAGTAGGAGTGAGAAAATCATCACGGGGTGGTGCGCATTGTATGGGTGTGTGTTACATTACATTCACTAGTAGCAGTGAGAAAAACATCACGGGGTGGTGCGCATTGTATGGGTGTGTGTTACATTAGATTCACTAGTAGCAGTGAGAAAAACATCACGGGGTGGTGCGCATTGTATGGGTGTGTGTTACATTACATTCACTAGTAGGAGTGAGAAAAACATCACGGGGTGGTGCGCATTGTATGGGTGTGTGTTACATTACATTCACTAGTAGGAGTGAGAAAACATCACGGGGTGGTGCGCCTTGTATGTGTGTGTGTTACATTAGATCCACTGGTAGGAGTGAGAAAAACATCACGGGGTGGTGCGCCTTGTATGGGTGTGTGTTACATTAGATCCACTAGTAGGAGTGAGAAAAACATCACGGGGTGGTGCGCACTGTATGGGTGTGTGTTACATTAGATTCACTAGTAGCAGTGAGAAAAACATCACGGGGTGGTGCGCATTGTATGGGTGTGTGTTACATTAGATTCACTAGTAGCAGTGAGAAAAACATCACGGGGTGGTGTGCATTGTATGGGTGTGTGTTACATTAGATTCACTAGTAGCAGTGAGAAAAACATCATGGGGTGGTGCGCATTGTATGGGTGTGTGTCACATTACATTCACTAGTAGCAGTGAGAAAAACATCACGGGGTGGTGCGCATTGTATGGGTGTGTGTTACATTACATTCACTAGTAGCAGTGAGAAAAACATCACGGGGTGGTGCGCATTGTATGGGTGTGTGTTACATTACATTCACTAGTAGCAGTGAGAAAAACATCACGGGGTGGTGCGCATTGTATGGGTGTGGGTTACATTAGATTCACTAGTAGCAGTGAGAAAAACATCACGGGGTGGTGCGCATTGTATGGGTGTGTGTTACATTAGATTCACTAGTAGCAGTGAGAAAAACGTCACGGGGTGGTGCGCATTGTATGGGTGTGTGTTACATTAGATTCACTAGTAGCAGTGAGAAAAACATCACGGGGAGTTGCGCATTGTATGGGTGTGTGTTACATTAGATTCACTAGTAGGAGTGAGAAAAACATCACGGGGTGGTGCGCATTGTATGGGTGTGTGTCACATTATATTCACTAGTAGGAGTGAGAAAAACATCACGGGGTGGTGCGCCTTGTATGGGTGTGTGTTACATTAGATTCACTAGTAGCAGTGAGAAAAACATCACGGGGTGGTGCGCATTGTATGGGTGTGTGTTACATTAGACTCACTAGTAGGAGTGAGAAAAACGTCACGGGGAGTTGCGCATTGTATGGGTGTGTGTTACATTAGATTCACTAGTAGGAGTGAGAAAAACATCACGGGGTGGTGCGCATTGTATGGGTGTGTGTCACATTAGATTCACTAGTAGGAGTGAGAAAAACATCACGGGGTGGTGCGCATTGTATGGGTGTGTGTTACATTAGATTCACTTGTAGCAGTGAGAAAAACATCACGGGGTGGTGCGCATTGTATGGGTGTGTGTTACATTAGATTCACTAGTAGGAGTGAGAAAAACATCACGGGGTGGTGCGCCTTGTATGGGTGTGTGTTACATTAGATTCACTAGTAGGAGTGAGAAAAACATCACGGGGTGGTGCGCCTTGTATGCGTGTGTGTTACATTAGATTCACTAGTAGGAGGGAGAAAAACATCACGGGGTGGTGCGCATTGTATGGGTGTGTGTTACATTAGATTCACTAGTAGCAGTGAGAAAAACATCACGGGGTGGTGCGCATTGTATGGGTGTGTGTTACATTAGATTCACTAGTAGGAGTGAGAAAATCATCACGGGGTGGTGCGCATTGTATGGGTGTGTGTTACATTACATTCACTAGTAGCAGTGAGAAAAACATCACGGGGTGGTGCGCATTGTATGGGTGTGTGTTACATTAGATTCACTAGTAGCAGTGAGAAAAACATCACGGGGTGGTGCGCATTGTATGGGTGTGTGTTACATTACATTCACTAGTAGGAGTGAGAAAAACATCACGGGGTGGTGCGCATTGTATGGGTGTGTGTTACATTACATTCACTAGTAGGAGTGAGAAAACATCACGGGGTGGTGCGCCTTGTATGTGTGTGTGTTACATTAGATCCACTGGTAGGAGTGAGAAAAACATCACGGGGTGGTGCGCCTTGTATGGGTGTGTGTTACATTAGATCCACTAGTAGGAGTGAGAAAAACATCACGGGGTGGTGCGCACTGTATGGGTGTGTGTTACATTAGATTCACTAGTAGGAGTGAGAAAAACATCACGGGTGGTGCTCATTGTATGGGTGTGTGTTACATTAGATTCACTGGTAGCAGTGAGAAAAACATCACGGGGTGGTGCGCATTGTATGGGTGTGTGTTACATTAGATTCACTAGTAGCAGTGAGAAAAACATCACGGGGTGGTGCGCATTGTATGGGTGTGTGTTACATTAGATTCACTAGTAGCAGTGAGAAAAACATCACGGGGTGGTGCGCATTGTATGGGTGTGTGTTACATTAGATTCACTAGTAGCAGTGAGAAAAACATCACGGGGTGGTGCGCATTGTATGGGTGTGTGTTACATTAGATTCACTAGTAGCAGTGAGAAAAACATCACGGGGTGGTGTGCATTGTATGGGTGTGTGTTACATTAGATTCACTAGTAGCAGTGAGAAAAACATCATGGGGTGGTGCGCATTGTATGTGTGTGTGTCACATTACATTCACTAGTAGCAGTGAGAAAAACATCACGGGGTGGTGCGCATTGTATGGGTGTGTGTTACATTACATTCACTAGTAGCAGTGAGAAAAACATCACGGGGTGGTGCGCATTGTATGGGTGTGTGTTACATTACATTCACTAGTAGCAGTGAGAAAAACATCACGGGGTGGTGCGCATTGTATGGGTGTGGGTTACATTAGATTCACTAGTAGCAGTGAGAAAAACATCACGGGGTGGTGCGCATTGTATGGGTGTGTGTTACATTAGATTCACTAGTAGCAGTGAGAAAAACGTCACGGGGTGGTGCGCATTGTATGGGTGTGTGTTACATTAGATTCACTAGTAGCAGTGAGAAAAACATCACGGGGAGTTGCGCATTGTATGGGTGTGTGTTACATTAGATTCACTAGTAGGAGTGAGAAAAACATCACGGGGTGGTGCGCATTGTATGGGTGTGTGTCACATTATATTCACTAGTAGGAGTGAGAAAAACATCAAGGGGTGGTGCGCCTTGTATGGGTGTGTGTTACATTAGATTCACTAGTAGCAGTGAGAAAAACATCACGGGGTGGTGCGCATTGTATGGGTGTGTGTTACATTAGACTCACTAGTAGGAGTGAGAAAAACGTCACGGGGAGTTGCGCATTGTATGGGTGTGTGTTACATTAGATTCACTAGTAGGAGTGAGAAAAACATCACGGGGTGGTGCGCATTGTATGGGTGTGTGTCACATTAGATTCACTAGTAGGAGTGAGAAAAACATCACGGGGTGGTGCGCATTGTATGGGTGTGTGTTACATTAGATTCACTTGTAGCAGTGAGAAAAACATCACGGGGTGGTGCGCATTGTATGGGTGTGTGTTACATTAGATTCACTAGTAGGAGTGAGAAAAACATCACGGGGTGGTGCGCCTTGTATGGGTGTGTGTTACATTAGATTCACTAGTAGGAGTGAGAAAAACATCACGGGGTGGTGCGCCTTGTATGGGTGTGTGTTACATTAGATTCACTAGTAGGAGGGAGAAAAACATCACGGGGTGGTGCGCATTGTATGGGTGTGTGTTACATTAGATTCACTAGTAGCAGTGAGAAAAACATCACGGGGTGGTGCGCATTGTATGGGTGTGTGTTACATTAGATTCACTAGTAGGAGTGAGAAAATCATCACGGGGTGGTGCGCATTGTATGGGTGTGTGTTACATTACATTCACTAGTAGCAGTGAGAAAAACATCACGGGGTGGTGCGCATTGTATGGGTGTGTGTTACATTAGATTCACTAGTAGCAGTGAGAAAAACATCACGGGGTGGTGCGCTTTGTATGGGTGTGTGTTACATTACATTCACTAGTAGGAGTGAGAAAAACATCACGTGGTGGTGCGCATTGTATGGGTGTGTGTTACATTACATTCACTAGTAGGAGTGAGAAAGCATCATGGGGTGGTGCGCCTTGTATGTGTGTGTGTTACATTAGATCCACTGGTAGGAGTGCGAAAAACATCACGGGGTGGTGCGCCTTGTATGGGTGTGTGTTACATTAGATCCACTAGTAGGAGTGAGAAAAACATCACGGGGTGGTGCGCACTGTATGGGTGTGTGTTACATTAGATTCACTAGTAGGAGTGAGAAAAACATCACGGGTGGTGCTCATTGTATGGGTGTGTGTTACATTAGATTCACTGGTAGCAGTGAGAAAAACATCACGGGGTGGTGCGCATTGTATGGGTGTGTGTTACATTAGATTCACTAGTAGCAGTGAGAAAAACATCACGGGGTGGTGCGCATTGTATGGGTGTGTGTTACATTAGATTCACTAGTAGCAGTGAGAAAAACATCACGGGGTGGTGTGCATTGTATGGGTGTGTGTTACATTAGATTCACTAGTAGCAGTGAGAAAAACATCATGGGGTGGTGCGCATTGTATGGGTGTGTGTCACATTACATTCACTAGTAGCAGTGAGAAAAACATCACGGGGTGGTGCGCATTGTATGGGTGTGTGTTACATTACATTCACTAGTAGCAGTGAGAAAAACATCACGGGGTGGTGCGCATTGTATGGGTGTGTGTTACATTACATTCACTAGTAGCAGTGAGAAAAACATCACGGGGTGGTGCGCATTGTATGGGTGTGGGTTACATTAGATTCACTAGTAGCAGTGAGAAAAACATCACGGGGTGGTGCGCATTGTATGGGTGTGTGTTACATTAGATTCACTAGTAGCAGTGAGAAAAACGTCACGGGGTGGTGCGCATTGTATGGGTGTGTGTTACATTAGATTCACTAGTAGCAGTGAGAAAAACATCACGGGGAGTTGCGCATTGTATGGGTGTGTGTTACATTAGATTCACTAGTAGGAGTGAGAAAAACATCACGGGGTGGTGCGCATTGTATGGGTGTGTGTCACATTATATTCACTAGTAGGAGTGAGAAAAACATCACGGGGTGGTGCGCCTTGTATGGGTGTGTGTTACATTAGATTCACTAGTAGCAGTGAGAAAAACATCACGGGGTGGTGCGCATTGTATGGGTGTGTGTTACATTAGACTCACTAGTAGGAGTGAGAAAAACGTCACGGGGAGTTGCGCATTGTATGGGTGTGTGTTACATTAGATTCACTAGTAGGAGTGAGAAAAACATCACGGGGTGGTGCGCATTGTATGGGTGTGTGTCACATTAGATTCACTAGTAGGAGTGAGAAAAACATCACGGGGTGGTGCGCATTGTATGGGTGTGTGTTACATTAGATTCACTTGTAGCAGTGAGAAAAACATCACGGGGTGGTGCGCATTGTATGGGTGTGTGTTACATTAGATTCACTAGTAGGAGTGAGAAAAACATCACGGGGTGGTGCGCCTTGTATGGGTGTGTGTTACATTAGATTCACTAGTAGGAGTGAGAAAAACATCACGGGGTGGTGCGCCTTGTATGCGTGTGTGTTACATTAGATTCACTAGTAGGAGGGAGAAAAACATCACGGGGTGGTGCGCATTGTATGGGTGTGTGTTACATTAGATTCACTAGTAGGAGTGAGAAAATCATCACGGGGTGGTGCGCATTGTATGGGTGTGTGTTACATTACATTCACTAGTAGCAGTGAGAAAAACATCACGGGGTGGTGCGCATTGTATGGGTGTGTGTTACATTAGATTCACTAGTAGCAGTGAGAAAAACATCACGGGGTGGTGCGCATTGTATGGGTGTGTGTTACATTACATTCACTAGTAGGAGTGAGAAAAACATCACGGGGTGGTGCGCATTGTATGGGTGTGTGTTACATTACATTCACTAGTAGGAGTGAGAAAACATCACGGGGTGGTGCGCCTTGTATGTGTGTGTGTTACATTAGATCCACTGGTAGGAGTGAGAAAAACATCACGGGGTGGTGCGCCTTGTATGGGTGTGTGTTACATTAGATCCACTAGTAGGAGTGAGAAAAACATCACGGGGTGGTGCGCACTGTATGGGTGTGTGTTACATTAGATTCACTAGTAGCAGTGAGAAAAACATCACGGGGTGGTGCGCATTGTATGGGTGTGTGTTACATTAGATTCACTAGTAGCAGTGAGAAAAACATCACGGGGTGGTGTGCATTGTATGGGTGTGTGTTACATTAGATTCACTAGTAGCAGTGAGAAAAACATCATGGGGTGGTGCGCATTGTATGGGTGTGTGTCACATTACATTCACTAGTAGCAGTGAGAAAAACATCACGGGGTGGTGCGCATTGTATGGGTGTGTGTTACATTACATTCACTAGTAGCAGTGAGAAAAACATCACGGGGTGGTGCGCATTGTATGGGTGTGTGTTACATTACATTCACTAGTAGCAGTGAGAAAAACATCACGGGGTGGTGCGCATTGTATGGGTGTGGGTTACATTAGATTCACTAGTAGCAGTGAGAAAAACATCACGGGTTGGTGCGCATTGTATGGGTGTGTGTTACATTAGATTCACTAGTAGCAGTGAGAAAAACGTCACGGGGTGGTGCGCATTGTATGGGTGTGTGTTACATTAGATTCACTAGTAGCAGTGAGAAAAACATCACGGGGAGTTGCGCATTGTATGGGTGTGTGTTACATTAGATTCACTAGTAGGAGTGAGAAAAACATCACGGGGTGGTGCGCATTGTATGGGTGTGTGTCACATTATATTCACTAGTAGGAGTGAGAAAAACATCACGGGGTGGTGCGCCTTGTATGGGTGTGTGTTACATTAGATTCACTAGTAGCAGTGAGAAAAACATCACGGGGTGGTGCGCATTGTATGGGTGTGTGTTACATTAGACTCACTAGTAGGAGTGAGAAAAACGTCACGGGGAGTTGCGCATTGTATGGGTGTGTGTTACATTAGATTCACTAGTAGGAGTGAGAAAAACATCACGGGGTGGTGCGCATTGTATGGGTGTGTGTCACATTAGATTCACTAGTAGGAGTGAGAAAAACATCACGGGGTGGTGCGCATTGTATGGGTGTGTGTTACATTAGATTCACTTGTAGCAGTGAGAAAAACATCACGGGGTGGTGCGCATTGTATGGGTGTGTGTTACATTAGATTCACTAGTAGGAGTGAGAAAAACATCACGGGGTGGTGCGCCTTGTATGGGTGTGTGTTACATTAGATTCACTAGTAGGAGTGAGAAAAACATCACGGGGTGGTGCGCCTTGTATGCGTGTGTGTTACATTAGATTCACTAGTAGGAGGGAGAAAAACATCACGGGGTGGTGCGCATTGTATGGGTGTGTGTTACATTAGATTCACTAGTAGCAGTGAGAAAAACATCACGGGGTGGTGCGCATTGTATGGGTGTGTGTTACATTAGATTCACTAGTAGGAGTGAGAAAATCATCACGGGGTGGTGCGCATTGTATGGGTGTGTGTTACATTACATTCACTAGTAGCAGTGAGAAAAACATCACGGGGTGGTGCGCATTGTATGGGTGTGTGTTACATTAGATTCACTAGTAGCAGTGAGAAAAACATCACGGGGTGGTGCGCATTGTATGGGTGTGTGTTACATTACATTCACTAGTAGGAGTGAGAAAAACATCACGGGGTGGTGCGCATTGTATGGGTGTGTGTTACATTACATTCACTAGTAGGAGTGAGAAAACATCACGGGGTGGTGCGCCTTGTATGTGTGTGTGTTACATTAGATCCACTGGTAGGAGTGAGAAAAACATCACGGGGTGGTGCGCCTTGTATGGGTGTGTGTTACATTAGATCCACTAGTAGGAGTGAGAAAAACATCACGGGGTGGTGCGCACTGTATGGGTGTGTGTTACATTAGATTCACTAGTAGGAGTGAGAAAAACATCACGGGTGGTGCTCATTGTATGGGTGTGTGTTACATTAGATTCACTGGTAGCAGTGAGAAAAACATCACGGGGTGGTGCGCATTGTATGGGTGTGTGTTACATTAGATTCACTAGTAGCAGTGAGAAAAACATCACGGGGTGGTGCGCATTGTATGGGTGTGTGTTACATTAGATTCACTAGTAGCAGTGAGAAAAACATCACGGGGTGGTGCGCATTGTATGGGTGTGTGTTACATTAGATTCACTAGTAGCAGTGAGAAAAACATCACGGGGTGGTGCGCATTGTATGGGTGTGTGTTACATTAGATTCACTAGTAGCAGTGAGAAAAACATCACGGGGTGGTGTGCATTGTATGGGTGTGTGTTACATTAGATTCACTAGTAGCAGTGAGAAAAACATCATGGGGTGGTGCGCATTGTATGTGTGTGTGTCACATTACATTCACTAGTAGCAGTGAGAAAAACATCACGGGGTGGTGCGCATTGTATGGGTGTGTGTTACATTACATTCACTAGTAGCAGTGAGAAAAACATCACGGGGTGGTGCGCATTGTATGGGTGTGTGTTACATTACATTCACTAGTAGCAGTGAGAAAAACATCACGGGGTGGTGCGCATTGTATGGGTGTGGGTTACATTAGATTCACTAGTAGCAGTGAGAAAAACATCACGGGGTGGTGCGCATTGTATGGGTGTGTGTTACATTAGATTCACTAGTAGCAGTGAGAAAAACGTCACGGGGTGGTGCGCATTGTATGGGTGTGTGTTACATTAGATTCACTAGTAGCAGTGAGAAAAACATCACGGGGAGTTGCGCATTGTATGGGTGTGTGTTACATTAGATTCACTAGTAGGAGTGAGAAAAACATCACGGGGTGGTGCGCATTGTATGGGTGTGTGTCACATTATATTCACTAGTAGGAGTGAGAAAAACATCACGGGGTGGTGCGCCTTGTATGGGTGTGTGTTACATTAGATTCACTAGTAGCAGTGAGAAAAACATCACGGGGTGGTGCGCATTGTATGGGTGTGTGTTACATTAGACTCACTAGTAGGAGTGAGAAAAACGTCACGGGGAGTTGCGCATTGTATGGGTGTGTGTTACATTAGATTCACTAGTAGGAGTGAGAAAAACATCACGGGGTGGTGCGCATTGTATGGGTGTGTGTCACATTAGATTCACTAGTAGGAGTGAGAAAAACATCACGGGGTGGTGCGCATTGTATGGGTGTGTGTTACATTAGATTCACTTGTAGCAGTGAGAAAAACATCACGGGGTGGTGCGCATTGTATGGGTGTGTGTTACATTAGATTCACTAGTAGGAGTGAGAAAAACATCACGGGGTGGTGCGCCTTGTATGGGTGTGTGTTACATTAGATTCACTAGTAGGAGTGAGAAAAACATCACGGGGTGGTGCGCCTTGTATGGGTGTGTGTTACATTAGATTCACTAGTAGGAGGGAGAAAAACATCACGGGGTGGTGCGCATTGTATGGGTGTGTGTTACATTAAATTCACTAGTAGCAGTGAGAAAAACATCACGGGGTGGTGCGCATTGTATGGGTGTGTGTTACATTAGATTCACTAGTAGGAGTGAGAAAATCATCACGGGGTGGTGCGCATTGTATGGGTGTGTGTTACATTACATTCACTAGTAGCAGTGAGAAAAACATCACGGGGTGGTGCGCATTGTATGGGTGTGTGTTACATTAGATTCACTAGTAGCAGTGAGAAAAACATCACGGGGTGGTGCGCTTTGTATGGGTGTGTGTTACATTACATTCACTAGTAGGAGTGAGAAAAACATCACGTGGTGGTGCGCATTGTATGGGTGTGTGTTACATTCCATTCACTAGTAGGAGTGAGAAAACATCATGGGGTGGTGCGCCTTGTATGTGTGTGTGTTACATTAGATCCACTGGTAGGAGTGAGAAAAACATCACGGGGTGGTGCGCCTTGTATGGGTGTGTGTTACATTAGATCCACTAGTAGGAGTGAGAAAAACATCACGGGGTGGTGCGCACTGTATGGGTGTGTGTTACATTAGATTCACTAGTAGGAGTGAGAAAAACATCACGGGTGGTGCTCATTGTATGGGTGTGTGTTACATTAGATTCACTGGTAGCAGTGAGAAAAACATCACGGGGTGGTGCGCATTGTATGGGTGTGTGTTACATTAGATTCACTAGTAGCAGTGAGAAAAACATCACGGGGTGGTGCGCATTGTATGGGTGTGTGTTACATTAGATTCACTAGTAGCAGTGAGAAAAACATCACGGGGTGGTGCGCATTGTATGGGTGTGTGTTACATTAGATTCACTAGTAGCAGTGAGAAAAACATCACGGGGTGGTGCGCATTGTATGGGTGTGTGTTACATTAGATTCACTAGTAGCAGTGAGAAAAACATCACGGGGTGGTGCGCATTGTATGGGTGTGTGTTACATTAGATTCACTAGTAGCAGTGAGAAAAACATCACGGGGTGGTGCGCATTGTATGGGTGTGTACTACATTAGATTCACTAGTAGGAGTGAGAAAAACATCACGGGGTGGTGCGCCTTGTATGGGTGTGTGTTACATTAAATTCACTAGTAGCAGTGAGAAAAACATCACGGGGTGGTGCGCACTGTATGGGTGTGTGTTACATTACATTCACTAGTAGCAGTGAGAAAAACATCACGGGGTGGTGCGCATTGTATGGGTGTGTGTTACATTGCATTCACTAGTAGCAGTGAGAAAAACATCACGGGGTGGTGCGCATTGTATGGGTGTGTGTTACATTAGATTCACTAGTAGCAGTGAGAAAAACATCACGGGGTGGTGCGCATTGTATGGGTGTGTGTTACATTAGATTCACTAGTAGCAGTGAGAAAAACATCACGGGGTGGTGCGCATTGTATGGGTGTGTGTTACATTAGATTCACTAGTAGGAGTGAGAAAAACATCACGGGGAGTTGCGCATTGTATGGGTGTGTGTTACATTAGATTCACTAGTAGGAGTGAGAAAAACATCACGGGGTGGTGCGCATTGTATGGGTGTGTGTCACATTAGATTCACTAGTAGGAGTGAGAAAAACATCACGGGGTGGTGCGCATTGTATGGGTGTGTGTCACATTAGATTCACTAGTAGGAGTGAGAAAAACATCACGGGGTGGTGCGCATTGTATGGGTGTTTGTTACATTAGATTCACTAGTAGGAGGGAGAAAAACATCACGGGGTGGTGCGCATTGTATGGGTGTGTGTTACATTAGATTCACTAGTAGCAGTGAGAAAAACATCACGGGGTGGTGCGCATTGTATGGGTGTGTGCTACATTAGATACACTAGTAGGAGTGAGAAAAACATCACGGGGTGGTGCGCATTGTATGGGTGTGTGTTACATTACATTCACTAGTAGCAGTGAGAAAAACATCACGGGGTGGTGCGCATTGTATGGGTGTGTGTTACATTAGATTCACTAGTAGCAGTGAGAAAAACATCACGGGGTGGTGCGCATTGTATGGGTGTGTGTTACATTACATTCACTAGTAGGAGTGAGAAAAACATCACGGGGTGGTGCGCCTTGTATGGGTGTGTGTTACATTACATTCACTAGTAGGAGTGAGAAAAACATCACGGGGTGGTGCGCCTTGTATGGGTGTGTGTTACATTAGATTCACTAGTAGGAGTGAGAAAAACATCACGGGGTGGGGCGCCTGTGTATGGGTGTGTGTTACATTAGATTCACTAGTAGGAGTGAGAAAAACATCACGGGGTGGTGCGCACTGTATGGGTGTGTGTTACATTAAATTCACTAGTAGGAGTGAGAAAAACATCACGGGGTGGTGCGCACTGTATGGGTGTGTGTTACATTACATTCACTAGTAGCAGTGAGAAAAATATCACGGGGTGGTGCGCATTGTATGGGTGTGTGTTACATTACATTCACTAGTAGCAGTGAGAAAAACATCACGGGGTGGTGCGCATTGTATGGGTGTGTGTTACATTGCATTCACTAGTAGCAGTGAGAAAAACATCACGGGGTGGTGCGCATTGTATGGGTGTGTGTTACATTAGATTCACTAGTAGCAGTGAGAAAAACATCACGGGGTGGTGCGCATTGTATGGGTGTGTGTTACATTAGATTCACTAGTAGCAGTGAGAAAAACATCACGGGGTGGTGCGCATTGTATGGGTGTGTGTTACATTAGATTCACTAGTAGGAGTGAGAAAAACATCTCGGGGAGTTGCGCATTGTATGGGTGTGTGTTACATTAGATTCACTAGTAGGAGTGAGAAAAACATCACGGGGTGGTGCGCATTGTATGGGTGTGTGTCACATTAGATTCACTAGTAGGAGTGAGAAAAACATCACGGGATGGTGCGCATTGTATGGGTGTTTGTTACATTAGATTCACTAGTAGGAGGGAGAAAAACATCACGGGGTGGTGCGCATTGTATGGGTGTGTGTTACATTACATTCACTAGTAGCAGTGAGAAAAACATCACGGGGTGGTGCGCATTGTATGGGTGTGTGTTACATTAGATTCACTAGTAGCAGTGAGAAAAACATCACGGGGTGGTGCGCATTGTATGGGTGTGTGTTACATTAGATTCACTAGTAGGAGTGAGAAAAACATCACGGGGTGGTGCGCCTTGTATGGGTGTGTGTTACATTACATTTACTAGTAGGAGTGAGAAAAACATCACGGGGTGGTGCGCCTTATATGGGTGTCTGTTACATTAGATTCACTAGTAGGAGTGAGAAAAACATCACGGGGTGGTGCGCCTTGTATGGGTGTGTGTTACATTAGATTCACTAGTAGGAGGGAGAAAAACATCACGGGGTGGTGCGCATTGTATGGGTGTGTGTTACATTAGATTCACTAGTAGCAGTGAGAAAAACATCACGGGGTGGTGCGCATTGTATGGGTGTGTACTACATTAGATTCACTAGTAGGAGTGAGAAAAACATCACGGGGTGGTGCGCCTTGTATGGGTGTGTGTTACATTAAATTCACTAGTAGGAGTGAGAAAAACATCACGGGGTGGTGCGCACTGTATGGGTGTGTGTTACATTACATTCACTAGTAGCAGTGAGAAAAACATCACGGGGTGGTGCGCATTGTATGGGTGTGTGTTACATTACATTCACTAGTAGCAGTGAGAAAAATATCACGGGGTGGTGCGCATTGTATGGGTGTGTGTTACATTGCATTCACTAGTAGCAGTGAGAAAAACATCACGGGGTGGTGCGCATTGTATGGGTGTTTGTTACATTAGATTCACTAGTAGCAGTGAGAAAAACATCACGGGGTGGTGCGCATTGTATGGGTGTGTGTTACATTAGATTCACTAGTATCAGTGAGAAAAACATCACGGGGTGGTGCGCATTGTATGGGTGTGTGTTACATTAGATTCACTAGTAGGAGTGAGAAAAACATCACGGGGAGTTGCGCATTGTATGGGTGTGTGTTACATTAGATTCACTAGTAGGAGTGAGAAAAACATCACGGGGTGGTGCGCATTGTATGGGTGTGTGTCACATTAGATTCACTAGTAGGAGTGAGAAAAACATCACGGGGTGGTGCGCATTGTATGGGTGTTTGTTACATTAGATTCACTAGTAGGAGGGAGAAAAACATCACGGGGTGGTGCGCATTGTATGGGTGTGTGTTACATTAGATTCACTAGTAGCAGTGAGAAAAACATCACGGGGTGGTGCGCATTGTATGGGTGTGTGCTACATTAGATACACTAGTAGGAGTGAGAAAAACATCACGGGGTGGTGCGCATTGTATGGGTGTGTGTTACATTACATTCACTAGTAGCAGTGAGAAAAACATCACGGGGTGGTGCGCATTGTATGGGTGTGTGTTACATTAGATTCACTAGTAGCAGTGAGAAAAACATCACGGGGTGGTGCGCATTGTATGGGTGTGTGTTACATTACATTCACTAGTAGGAGTGAGAAAAACATCACGGGGTGGTGCGCCTTGTATGGGTGTGTGTTACATTACATTCACTAGTAGGAGTGAGAAAAACATCACGGGGTGGTGCGCCTTGTATGGGTGTGTGTTACATTAGATTCACTAGTAGGAGTGAGAAAAACATCACGGGGTGGGGCGCCTGTGTATGGGTGTGTGTTACATTAGATTCACTAGTAGGAGTGAGAAAAACATCACGGGGTGGTGCGCACTGTATGGGTGTGTGTTACATTAAATTCACTAGTAGGAGTGAGAAAAACATCACGGTGTGGTGCGCACTGTATGGGTGTGTGTTACATTACATTCACTAGTAGCAGTGAGAAAAATATCACGGGGTGGTGCGCATTGTATGGGTGTGTGTTACATTACATTCACTAGTAGCAGTGAGAAAAACATCACGGGGTGGTGCGCATTGTATGGGTGTGTGTTACATTGCATTCACTAGTAGCAGTGAGAAAAACATCACGGGGTGGTGCGCATTGTATGGGTGTGTGTTACATTAGATTCACTAGTAGCAGTGAGAAAAACATCACGGGGTGGTGCGCATTGTATGGGTGTGTGTTACATTAGATTCACTAGTAGCAGTGAGAAAAACATCACGGGGTGGTGCGCATTGTATGGGTGTGTGTTACATTAGATTCACTAGTAGGAGTGAGAAAAACATCTCGGGGAGTTGCGCATTGTATGGGTGTGTGTTACATTAGATTCACTAGTAGGAGTGAGAAAAACATCACGGGGTGGTGCGCATTGTATGGGTGTGTGTCACATTAGATTCACTAGTAGGAGTGAGAAAAACATCACGGGATGGTGCGCATTGTATGGGTGTTTGTTACATTAGATTCACTAGTAGGAGGGAGAAAAACATCACGGGGTGGTGCGCATTGTATGGGTGTGTGTTACATTAGATTCACTAGTAGCAGTGAGAAAAACATCACGGGGTGGTGCGCATTGTATGGGTGTGTGTTACATTAGATTCACTAGTAGCAGTGAGAAAAACATCACGGGGTGGTGCGCATTGTATGGGTGTGTGTTACATTAGATTCACTAGTAGGAGTGAGAAAAACATCACGGGGTGGTGCGCCTTGTATGGGTGTGTGTTACATTACATTTACTAGTAGGAGTGAGAAAAACATCACGGGGTGGTGCGCCTTATATGGGTGTCTGTTACATTAGATTCACTAGTAGGAGTGAGAAAAACATCACGGGGTGGTGCGCCTTGTATGGGTGTGTGTTACATTAGATTCACTAGTAGGAGTGAGAAAAACATCACGGGGTGGTGCGCATTGTATGGGTGTGTGTTACATTACATTCACTAGTAGCAGTGAGAAAAACGTCACGGGGTGGTGCGCCTTGTATGGGTGTGTGTTACATTAGATTCACTAGTAGGAGTGAGAAAAATATCACGGGGTGGTGCGCCTTGTATGGGTGTATGTTACATTAGATTCACTAGTAGGAGGGAGAAAAACATCACGGGGTGGTGCGCCTTGTATGATTGTGTGTTACATTAGATTCATTAGTAGCAGTGAGAAAAATATCACGGGGTGGTGCGCATTGTATGGGTGTGTGTTACATTAGATTCACTAGTAGGAGTGAGAAAAACATCACGGGGTGGTGCGCATTGTATGGGTGTGTGTTACATTACATTCACTAGTAGGAGGGAGAAAAACATCACGGGGTGGTGCGCATTGTATGGGTGTGTGTTACATTAGATTCACTAGTAGCAGTGAGAAAAACATCACGGGGTGGTGCGCATTGTCTGGGTGTGTGTTACATTACATTCACTAGTAGGAGTGAGAAAAACATCACGGGGTGGTGCGCCTTGTATGGGTGTGTGTTACATTACATTCACTAGTACCAGTGAGAAAAACATCACGGGGTGGTGCGCCTTGTATGGGTGTGTGTTACATTACATTCACTAGTAGCAGTGAGAAAAACATCACGGGGTGGTGCGCATTGTATGGGTGTGTGTTACATTACATTCACTAGTAGCAGTGAGAAAAACATCACGGGGTGGTGCGCATTGTATGGGTGTGTGTTACATTACATTCACTAGTAGCAGTGAGAAAAACATCACGGGGTGGTGCGCATTGTATGGGTGTGTGTTACATTACATTCACTAGTAGCAGTGAGAAAAACATCACGGGGTGGTGCGCATTGTATGGGTGTGTGCCACATTAGATTCACTAGTAGGAGTGAGAAAAACATCACGGGGAGTTGCGCATTGTATGGGTGTGTGTTACATTAGATTCACTAGTAGGAGTGAGAAAAACATCACGGGGTGGTGCGCATTGTATGGGTGTGTGTCACATTAGATTCACTAGTAGGAGTGAGAAAAACATCACGGGGTGGTGCGCATTGTATGGGTGTGTGTTACATTAGATTCACTAGTAGCAGTGAGAAAAACATCACGGGGTGGTGCGCATTGTATGGGTGTGTGTTACATTAGATTCACTACTAGCAGTGAGAAAAACATCACGGGGTGGTGCGCATTGTATGGGTGTGTGTTACATTAGATTCACTAGTAGGAGTGAGAAAAACATCACGGGGTGGTGCGCATTGTATGGGTGTGTGTCACATTAGATTCACTAGTCGGAGTGAGAAAAACATCACGGGGTAGTGCGCATTGTATGGGTGTTTGTTACATTAGATTCACTAGTAGGAGGGAGAAAAACATCACGGGGTGGTGCGCATTGTATGGGTGTGTGTTACATTAGATTCACTAGTAGCAGTGAGAAAAACATCACGGGGTGGTGCGCATTGTATGGGTGTGTGCTACATTAGATTCACTAGTAGGAGTGAGGAAAACATCAAGGGGTGGTGCGCATTGTATGGGTGTGTGTTACATTACATTCACTAGTAGCAGTGAGAAAAACATCACGGGGTGGTGCGCATTGTATGGGTGTGTGTTACATTAGATTCACTAGTAGCAGTGAGAAAAACATCACGGGGTGGTGCGCATTGTATGGGTGTGTGTTACATTACATTCACTAGTAGGAGTGAGAAAAACATCACGGGGTGGTGCGCCTTGTATGGGTGTGTGTTACATTACATTCACTAGTAGGAGTGAGAAAAACATCACGGGGTGGTGCGCCTTGTATGGGTGTGTGTTACATTAGATTCACTAGTAGGAGTGAGAAAAACATCACGGGGTGGTGCGCCTTGTATGGGTGTGTGTTACATTAGATTCACTAGTAGGAGTGAGAAAAACATCACGGGGTGGTGCGCCTTGTATGGGTGTGTGTTACATTAGATTCACTAGTAGGAGGGAGAAAAACATCACGGGGTGGTGCGCATTGTATGGGTGTGTGTTACATTAGATTCACTAGTAGCAGTGAGAAAAACATCACGGGGTGGTGCGCATTGTATGGGTGTGTGTTACATTACATTCACTAGTAGCAGTGAGAAAAACATCACGGGGTGGTGCGCCTTGTATGGGTGTGTGTTACATTAGATTCACTAGTAGGAGTGAGAAAAACATCACGGGGTGGTGCGCCTTGTATGGGTGTGTGTTACATTAGATTCACTAGTAGGAGGGAGAAAAACATCACGGGGTGGGGCGCCTTGTATGATTGTGTGTTACATTAGATTCATTAGTAGCAGTGAGAAAAACATCACGGGGTGGTGCGCATTGTATGGGTGTGTGTTACATTACATTCACTAGTAGGAGGGAGAAAAACATCACGGGGTGGTGCGCATTGTATGGGTGTGTGTTACATTAGATTCACTAGTAGCAGTGAGAAAAACATCACGTTGTGGTGCGCATTGTCTGGGTGTGTGTTACATTACATTCACTAGTAGGAGTGAGAAAAACATCACGGGGTGGTGCGCCTTGTATGGGTGTGTGTTACATTACATTTACTAGTACCAGTGAGAAAAACATCACGGGGTGGTGCGCCTTGTATGGGTGTGTGTTACATTCACTAGTAGCAGTGAGAAAAACATCACGGGGTGGTGCGCATTGTATGGGTGTGTGTTACACTAGATTCACTAGTAGCAGTGAGAAAAACATCACGGGGTGGTGCGCATTGTATGGGTGTGTGTTACATTAGATTCACTAGTAGCAGTGAGAAAAACATCACGGGGTGGTGCGCATTGTATGGGTGTGTGTTACATTAGATTCACTAGTAGCAGTGAGAAAAACATCACGGGGTGGTGTGCATTGTATGGGTGTGTGTTACATTAGATTCACTAGTAGCAGTGAGAAAAACATCACGGGGTGGTGCGCATTGTATGGGTGTGTGTTACATTACATTCACTAGTAGCAGTGAGAAAAACATCACGTGGTGGTGCGCCTTGTATGGGTGTGTGTTACATTAGATTCACTAGTAGGAGTGAGAAAAACATCACGGGGTGGTGCGCCTTGTATGGGTGTGTGTTACATTAGATTCACTAGTAGGAGTGAGAAAAACATCACGGGGTGGTGCGCACTGTATGGGTGTGTGTTACATTAGATTCACTAGTAGGTGTGAGAAAAACATCACGGGGTGGTGCACACTGTATGGGTGTGTGTTACATTACATTCACTAGTAGCAGTGAGAAAAACATCTCGGGGTGGTGCGCATTGTATGGGTGTGTGTTACATTACATTCACTAGTAGGAGTGAGAAAAACATCACGGGGTGGTGCGCATTGTATGGGTGTGTGTTACATTAGATTCACTAGTAGCAGTGAGAAAAACATCACGGGGTGGTGCGCATTGTATGGGTGTGTGTTACATTAGATTCACTAGTAGCAGTGAGAAAAACATCACGGTGTGGTGCGCATTGTATGGGTGTGTGTTACATTAGATTCACTAGTAGCAGTGAGAAAAACATCACGGGGTGGTGCGCATTGTATGGGTGTGTGCTACATTAGATTCACTAGTAGGAGTGAGAAAAACATCACGGGGTGGTGCGCATTGTATGGGTGTGTGTTACATTACATTCACTAGTAGCAGTGAGAAAAACATCACGGGGTGGTGCCCATTGTATGGGTGTGTGTTACATTAGATTCACTAGTAGCAGTGAGAAAAACATCACGGGGTGGTGTGCATTGTATGGGTGTGTGTTACATTAGATTCACTAGTAGCAGTGAGAAAAACATCACGGGGTGGTGCGCATTGTATGGGTGTGTGTTACATTACATTCACTAGTAGCAGTGAGAAAAACATCACGTGGTGGTGCGCCTTGTATGGGTGTGTGTTACATTAGATTCACTAGTAGGAGTGAGAAAAACATCACGGGGTGGTGCGCCTTGTATGGGTGTGTGTTACATTAGATTCACTAGTAGGAGTGAGAAAAACATCACGGGGTGGTGCGCACTGTATGGGTGTGTGTTACATTAGATTCACTAGTAGGTGTGAGAAAAACATCACGGGGTGGTGCACACTGTATGGGTGTGTGTTACATTACATTCACTAGTAGCAGTGAGAAAAACATCTCGGGGTGGTGCGCATTGTATGGGTGTGTGTTACATTACATTCACTAGTAGGAGTGAGAAAAACATCACGGGGTGGTGCGCATTGTATGGGTGTGTGTTACATTAGATTCACTAGTAGCAGTGAGAAAAACATCACGGGGTGGTGCGCATTGTATGGGTGTGTGTTACATTAGATTCACTAGTAGCAGTGAGAAAAACATCACGGGGTGGTGCGCATTGTATGGGTGTGTGTTAAATTAGATTCACTAGTAGCAGTGAGAAAAACATCACGGGGTGGTGCGCATTGTATGGGTGTGTGCTACATTAGATTCACTAGTAGGAGTGAGAAAAACGTCACGGGGAGTTGCGCATTGAATGGGTGTGTGTTACATTAGATTCACTAGTAGGAGTGAGAAAAACATCACGGGGTGGTGCGCATTGTATGGGTGTGTGTCACATTAGATTCACTAGTAGGAGTGAGAAAAACATCACGGGGTGGTGCGCATTGTATGGGTGTGTGTTACATTACATTCACTAGTAGCAGTGAGAAAAACATCACGGGGTGGTGCGCATTGTATGGGTGTGTGTTACATTACATTCACTAGTAGCAGTGAGAAAAACATCACGGGGTGGTGCGCATTGTATGGGTGTGTGTTACATTACATTCACTAGTAGGAGTGAGAAAAACATCACGGGGTGGTGCGCATTGTATGGGTGTGTGTTACATTACATTCACTAGTAGGAGTGAGAAAGACATCACGGGGCGGTGCGCATTGTATGGGTGTGTGTTACATTACATTCACTAGTAGGAGTGAGAAAATGATCACGGGGTGGTGCGCATTGTATGGCTGTGTATTACATTACATTCACTAGTAGGAGTGAGAAAAACATCACGGGGTGGTGTGCATTGTATGGGTGTGTGTTACATTACATTCACTAGTAGGAGTGAGAAAAACATCACGGGGTGGTGCGCATTGTATGGGTGTGTGTTACATTACATTCTCTAGTAGGAGTGAGAAAAACATCACGGGGTGGTGCCCTTTTTATGGGTGTGTGTTACATTAGATTCACTAGTAGGAGTGAGAAAAACATCACGGGGTGGTGCGCATTGTATGGGTGTGTGTTACATTACATTCACTGGTAGGAGTGAGAAAAACATCACGGGGTGGTGCGCATTGTATGGGTGTGTGTTACAATACATACACTAGTAGGAGTGAGAAAAACATCACGGGGTGGTGCGCATTGTATGGGTGTGTGTTACATTACATTCACTAGTAGGAGTGAGATAAACATCAAGGGGTGGTGCGCATTGTATGGGTGTGTGTTACATTACATTCACTAGTAGGAGTGAGAAAAACATCACGGGGTGGTGCGCATTGTATGCCTGTGTGTTACATTACATTCTCTAGTAGGAGTGAGAAAAACATCACGGGGTGGTGCGCCTTGTATGGGTGTGTGTTACATTAGATTCACTAGTAGGAGTGAGAAAAACATCACGGGGTGGTGCGCCTTGTATGGGTGTGTGTTACATTAGATTCACTAGTAGGAGGGAGAAAAACATCACGGGGTGGTGCGCATTGTATGGGTGTGTGTTACATTAGATTCACTAGTAGCAGTGAGAAAAACATCACGGGGTGGTGCGCATTGTATGGGTGTGTGTTACATTAGATTCACTAGTAGGAGTGAGAAAAACATCACGGGGTGGTGCGCATTGTATGGGTGTGTGTTACATTACATTCACTAGTAGCAGTGAGAAAAACATCACGGGGTGGTGCGCCTTGTATGGGTGTGTGTTACATTAGATTCACTAGTAGGAGTGAGAAAAACATCACGGGGTGGTGCGCCTTGTATGGGTGTGTGTTACATTAGATTCACTAGTAGGAGGGAGAAAAACATCACGGGGTGGTGCGCCTTGTATGATTGTGTGTTACATTAGATTCATTAGTAGCAGTGAGAAAAACATCACGGGTTGGTGCGCATTGTATGGGTGTGTGTTACATTAGATTCACTAGTAGGAGTGTGAAAAACATCACGGGGTGGTGCGCATTGTATGGGTGTGTGTTACATTACATTCACTACTAGGAGGGAGAAAAACATCACGGGGTGGTGCGCATTGTATGGGTGTGTGTTACATTAGATTCACTAGTAGCAGTGAGAAAAACATCACGGGGTGGTGCGCATTGTCTGGGTGTGTGTTACATTACATTCACTAGTAGGAGTGAGAAAAACATCACGGGGTGGTGCGCCTTGTATGGGTGTGTGTTACATTACATTTACTAGTACCAGTGAGAAAAACATCACGGGGTGGTGCGCCTTGTATGGGTGTGTGTTACATTACATTCACTAGTAGCAGTGAGAAAAACATCACGGGGTGGTGCGCATTGTATGGGTGTGTGTTACATTACATTCACTAGTAGCAGTGAGAAAAACATCACGGGGTGGTGCGCATTGTATGGGTGTGTGTTACATTAGATTCACTAGTAGCAGTGAGAAAAACATCACGGGGTGGTGCGCATTGTATGGGTGTGTGTTACATTAGATTCACTAGTAGCAGTGAGAAAAACATCACGGGGTGGTGCGCATTGTATGGGTGTGTGTTACATTAGATTCACTAGTAGCAGTGAGAAAAACATCACGGGGTGGTGCGCATTGTATGGGTGTGTGCTACATTAGATTCACTAGTAGGAGTGAGAAAAACATCACGGGGTGGTGCGCATTGTATGGGTGTGTGTTACATTACATTCACTAGTAGCAGTGAGAAAAACATCACGGGGTGGTGCCCATTGTATGGGTGTGTGTTACATTAGATTCACTAGTAGCAGTGAGAAAAACATCACGGGGTGGTGTGCATTGTATGGGTGTGTGTTACATTAGATTCACTAGTAGCAGTGAGAAAAACATCACGGGGTGGTGCGCATTGTATGGGTGTGTGTTACATTACATTCACTAGTAGCAGTGAGAAAAACATCACGGGGTGGTGCGCCTTGTATGGGTGTGTGTTACATTAGATTCACTAGTAGGAGTGAGAAAAACATCACGGGGTGGTGCGCCTTGTATGGGTGTGTGTTACATTAGATTCACTAGTAGGAGTGAGAAAAACATCACGGGGTGGTGCGCACTGTATGGGTGTGTGTTACATTAGATTCACTATTAGGTGTGAGAAAATCATCACGGGGTGGTGCACACTGTATGGGTGTGTGTTACATTAGATTCACTAGTAGCAGTGAGAAAAACATCACGGGGTGGTGCGCATTGTATGGGTGTGTGTTACATTAGATTCACTAGTAGCAGTGAGAAAAACATCACGGGGTGGTGCGCATTGTATGGGTGTGTGCTACATTAGATTCACTAGTAGGAGTGAGAAAAACATCACGGGGAGTTGCGCATTGTATGGGTGTGTGTTACATTAGATTCACTAGTAGGAGTGAGAAAAACATCACGGGGTGGTGCGCATTGTATGGGTGTGTGTCACATTAGATTCACTAGTAGGAGTGAGAAAAACATCACGGGGTGGTGCGCATTGTATGGGTGTGTGTTACATTACATTCACTAGTAGGAGTGAGAAAATGATCACGGGGTGGTGCGCATTGTATGGGTGTGTATTACATTACATTCACTAGTAGGAGTGAGAAAAACATCACGGGGTGGTGTGCATTGTATGGGTGTGTGTTACATTACATTCACTAGTAGGAGTGAGAAAAACATCACGGGGTGGTGCGCATTGTATGGGTGTGTGTTACATTACATTCTCTAGTAGGAGTGAGAAAAACATCACGGGGTGGTGCCCTTTTTATGGGTGTGTGTTACATTACATTCACTAGTAGGAGTGAGAAAAACATCACGGGGTGGTGTGCATTGTATGGGTGTGTGTTACATTACATTCACTAGTAGGAGTGAGATAAACATCAAGGGGTGGTGCGCATTGTATGGGTGTGTGTTACATTACATTCACTAGTAGGAGTGAGAAAAACATCACGGGGTGGTGCGCATTGTATGCATGTGTGTTACATTACATTCTCTAGTAGGAGTGAGAAAAACATCACGGGGTGGTGCGCATTGTATGGGTGTGTGTTACATTAGATTCATTAGTAGGAGTGAGAAAAACATCACGGGGTGGTGCGCATTGTATGGGTGTGTGTTACATTAGATTCACTAGTAGGAGTGAGAAAAACATCACGGGGTGGTGCGCATTGTATGGGTGTGTGTTACATTACATTCACTAGTAGGAGGGAGAAAAACATCACGGGGTGGTGCGCATTGTATGGGTGTGTGTTACATTAGATTCACTAGTAGCAGTGAGAAAAACATCACGGGGTGGTGCGCATTGTCTGGGTGTGTGTTACATTACATTCACTAGTAGGAGTGAGAAAAACATCACGGGGTGGTGCGCCTTGTATGGGTTTGTGTTACATTACATTTACTAGTACCAGTGAGAAAAACATCACGGGGTGGTGCGCCTTGTATGGGTGTGTGTTACATTACATTCACTAGTAGCAGTGAGAAAAACATCACGGGGTGGTGCGCATTGTATGGGTGTGTGTTACATTACATTCACTAGTAGCAGTGAGAAAAACATCACGGGGTGGTGCGAATTGTATGGGTGTGTGTTACATTAGTTTCACTAGTAGCAGTGAGAAAAACATCACGGGGTGGTGCGCATTGTATGGGTGTGTGTTACATTAGATTCACTAGTAGCAGTGAGAAAAACATCACGGGGTGGTGCGCATTGTATGGGTGTGTGTTACATTAGATTCACTAGTAGCAGTGAGAAAAACATCACGGGGTGGTGGGCATTGTATGGGTGTGTGCTACATTAGATTCACTAGTAGGAGTGAGAAAAACATCACGGGGTGGTGCGCATTGTATGGGTGTGTGTTAAATTACATTCACTAGTAGCAGTGAGAAAAACATCACGGGGTGGTGCGCCTTGTATGGGTGTGTGTTACATTAGATTCACTAGTAGGAGTGAGAAAAACATCACGGGGTGGTGCGCCTTGTATGGGTGTGTGTTACATTAGATTCACTAGTAGGAGGGAGAAAAACATTACGGGGTGGTGCGCCTTGTATGATTGTGTGTTACATTAGATTCATTAGTAGCAGTGAGAAAAACATCACGGGGTGGTGCGCATTGTATGGGTGTGTGTTACATTAGATTCACTAGTAGGAGTGAGAAAAACATCACGGGGTGGTGCGCATTGTATGGGTGTGTGTTACATTACATTCACTAGTAGGAGGGAGAAAAACATCACGGGGTGGTGCGCATTGTATGGGTGTGTGTTACATTAGATTCACTAGTAGCAGTGAGAAAAACATCACGGGGTGGTGCGCATTGTATGGGTGTGTGTTACATTACATTCACTAGTAGGAGTGAGAAAAACATCACGGGGTGGTGCGCCTTGTATGGGTGTGTGTTACATTACATTTACTAGTACCAGTGAGAAAAACATCACGGGGTGGTGCGCCTTGTATGTTTGTGTGTTACATTACATTCACTAGTAGCAGTGAGAAAAACATCACGGGGTGGTGCGCATTGTATGGGTGTGTGTTACATTACATTCACTAGTAGCAGTGAGAAAAACATCACGGGGTGGTGCGCATTGTATGGGTGTGTGTTACATTAGATTCACTAGTAGCAGTGAGAAAAACATCACGGGGTGGTGCGCATTGTATGGGTGTGTGTTACATTAGATTCACTAGTAGCAGTGAGAAAAACATCACGGGGTGGTGCGCATTGTATGGGTGTGTGTTACATTAGATTCACTAGTAGCAGTGAGAAAAACATCACGGGGTGGTGGGCATTGTATGGGTGTGTGCTACATTAGATTCACTAGTAGGAGTGAGAAAAACATCACGGGGTGGTGCGCATTGTATGGGTGTGTGTTACATTACATTCACTAGTAGCAGTGAGAAAAACATCACGGGGTGGTGCCCATTGTATGGGTGTGTGTTACATTAGATTCACTAGTAGCAGTGAGAAAAACATCACGGGGTGGTGTGCATTGTATGGGTGTGTGTTACATTAGATTCACTAGTAGCAGTGAGAAAAACATCACGGGGTGGTGCGCATTGTATGGGTGTGTGTTACATTACATTCACTAGTAGCAGTGAGAAAAACATCACGGGGTGGTGCGCCTTGTATGGGTGTGTGTTACATTAGATTCACTAGTAGGAGTGAGAAAAACATCACGGGGTGGTGCGCCTTGTATGGGTGTGTGTTACATTAGATTCACTAGTAGGAGTGAGAAAAACATCACGGGGTGGTGCGCACTGTATGGGTGTGTGTTACATTAGATTCACTAGTAGGTGTGAGAAAAACATCACGGGGTGGTGCACACTGTATGGGTGTGTGTTACATTAGATTCACTAGTAGCAGTGAGAAAAACATCACGGGGTGGTGCGCATTGTATGGGTGTGTGTTACATTAGATTCACTAGTAGCAGTGAGAAAAACATCACGGGGTGGTGCGCATTGTATGGGTGTGTGCTACATTAGATTCACTAGTAGCAGTGAGAAAAACATCACGGTGTGGTGCGCATTGTATGGGTGTGTGTTACATTAGATTCACTAGTAGGAGTGAGAAAAACATCACGGGGTGGTGCGCATTGTATGGGTGTGTGTTACATTACATTCACTAGTAGCAGTGAGAAAAACATCACGGGGTGGTGCGCATTGTATGGGTGTGTGTTACATTACATTCACTAGTAGCAGTGAGAAAAACATCACGGGGTGGTGCGCATTGTATGGGTGTGTGTTACATTACATTCACTAGTAGCAGTGAGAAAAACAGCACGGGGCGGTGCGCATTGTATGGGTGTGTGTTACATTAGATTCACTAGTAGCAGTGAGAAAAACATCACGGGGTGGTGCGCATTGTATGGGTGTGTGTTACATTAGATTCACTAGTAGCAGTGAGAAAAACATCACGGGGTGGTGCGCATTGTATGGGTGTGTGTTACATTAGATTCACTAGTAGCAGTGCGAAAAACATCACGGGGTGGTGCGCATTGTATGGGTGTGTGCTACATTAGATTCACTAGTAGGAGTGAAAAACATCACGGGGAGTTGCGCATTGTATGGGTGTGTGTTACATTAGATTCACTAGTAGGAGGGAGAAAAACATCACGGGGTGGTGCGCATTGTATGGGTGTGTGTTACATTAGATTCACTAGTAGCAGTGAGAAAAACATCACGGGGTGGTGCGCATTGTCTGGGTGTGTGTTACATTACATTCACTAGTAGGAGTGAGAAAAACATCACGGGGTGGTGCGCCTTGTATGGGTGTGTGTTACATTACATTTACTAGTACCAGTGAGAAAAACATCACGGGGTGGTGCGCCTTGTATGGGTGTGTGTTACATTACCTTCACTAGTAGCAGTGAGAAAAACATCACGGGGTGGTGCGCATTGTATGGGTGTGTGTTACATTACATTCACTAGTAGCAGTGAGGAAAACATCACGGGGTGGTGCGCATTGTATGGGTGTGTGTTACATTAGTTTCACTAGTAGCAGTGAGAAAAACATCACGGGGTGGTGCGCATTGTATGGGTGTGTGTTACATTAGATTCACTAGTAGCAGTGAGAAAAACATCACGGGGTGGTGCGCATTGTATGGGTGTGTGTTACATTAGATTCACTAGTAGCAGTGAGAAAATCATCACGGGGTGGTGGGCATTGTATGGGTGTGTGCTACATTAGATTCACTAGTAGGAGTGAGAAAAACATCACGGGGTGGTGCGCATTGTATGGGTGTGTGTTACATTACATTCACTAGTAGCAGTGAGAAAAACATCACGGGGTGGTGCGCCTTGTATGGGTGTGTGTTACATTAGATTCACTAGTAGGAGTGAGAAAAACATCACGGGGTGGTGCGCCTTGTATGGGTGTGTGTTACATTAGATTCACTAGTAGGAGGGAGAAAAACATCACGGGGTGGTGCGCCTTGTATGATTGTGTGTTACATTAGATTCATTAGTAGCAGTGAGAAAAACATCACGGGGTGGTGCGCATTGTATGGGTGTGTGTTACATTAGATTCACTAGTAGGAGTGAGAAAAACATCACGGGGTGGTGCGCATTGTATGGGTGTGTGTTACATTACATTCACTAGTAGGAGGGAGAAAAACATCACGGGGTGGTGCGCATTGTATGGGTGTGTGTTACATTAGATTCAGTAGTAGCAGTGAGAAAACCATCACGGGGTGGTGCGCATTGTATGGGTGTGTGTTACATTACATTCACTAGTAGGAGTGAGAAAAACATCACGGGGTGGTGCGCCTTGTATGGGTGTGTGTTACATTACATTTACTAGTACCAGTGAGAAAAACATCACGGGGTGGTGCGCCTTGTATATTTGTGTGTTACATTACATTCACTAGTAGCACTGAGAAAAACATCACGGGGTGGTGCGCATTGTATGGGTGTGTGTTACATTACATTCACTAGTAGCAGTGAGAAAAACATCACGGGGTGGTGCGCATTGTATGGGTGTGTGTTACATTAGATTCACTAGTAGCAGTGAGAAAAACATCACGGGGTGGTGCGCATTGTATGGGTGTGTGTTACATTAGATTCACTAGTAGCAGTGAGAAAAACATCACGGGGTGGTGCGCATTGTATGGGTGTGTGTTACATTAGATTCACTAGTAGCAGTGAGAAAAACATCACGGGGTGGTGGGCATTGTATGGGTGTGTGCTACATTAGATTCACTAGTAGGAGTGAGAAAAACATCACGGGGTGGTGCGCATTGTATGGGTGTGTGTTACATTACATTCACTAGTAGCAGTGAGAAAAACATCACGGGGTGGTGCCCATTGTATGGGTGTGTGTTACATTAGATTCACTAGTAGCAGTGAGAAAAACATCACGGGGTGGTGTGCATTGTATGGGTGTGTGTTACATTAGATTCACTAGTAGCAGTGAGAAAAACATCACGGGGTGGTGCGCATTGTATGGGTGTGTGTTACATTACATTCACTAGTAGCAGTGAGAAAAACATCACGGGGTGGTGCGCCTTGTATGGGTGTGTGTTACATTAGATTCACTAGTAGGAGTGAGAAAAACATCACGGGGTGGTGCGCCTTGTATGGGTGTGTGTTACATTAGATTCACTAGTAGGAGTGAGAAAAACATCACGGGGTGGTGCGCACTGTATGGGTGTGTGTTACATTAGATTCACTAGTAGGTGTGAGAAAAACATCACGGGGTGGTGCACACTGTATGGGTGTGTGTTACATTAGATTCACTAGTAGCAGTGAGAAAAACATCACGGGGTGGTGCGCATTGTATGGGTGTGTGTTACATTAGATTCACTAGTAGCAGTGAGAAAAACATCACGGGGTGGTGCGCATTGTATGGGTGTGTGCTACATTAGATTCACTAGTAGCAGTGAGAAAAACATCACGGTGTGGTGCGCATTGTATGGGTGTGTGTTACATTAGATTCACTAGTAGGAGTGAGAAAAACATCACGGGGTGGTGCGCATTGTATGGGTGTGTGTTACATTACATTCACTAGTAGCAGTGAGAAAAACATCACGGGGTGGTGCGCATTGTATGGGTGTGTGTTACATTACATTCACTAGTAGCAGTGAGAAAAACATCACGGGGTGGTGCGCATTGTATGGGTGTGTGTTACATTACATTCACTAGTAGCAGTGAGAAAAACAGCACGGGGCGGTGCGCATTGTATGGGTGTGTGTTACATTAGATTCACTAGTAGCAGTGAGAAAAACATCACGGGGTGGTGCGCATTGTATGGGTGTGTGTTACATTAGATTCACTAGTAGCAGTGAGAAAAACATCACGGGGTGGTGCGCATTGTATGTGTGTGTGTTACATTAGATTCACTAGTAGCAGTGCGAAAATCATCACGGGGTGGTGCGCATTGTATGGGTGTGTGCTACATTAGATTCACTAGTAGGAGTGAGAAAAACATCACGGGGAGTTGCGCATTGTATGGGTGTGTGTTACATTAGATTCACTAGTAGGAGTGAGAAAAACATCACGGGGTGGTGCGCATTGTATGGGTGTGTGTCACATTAGATTCACTAGTAGGAGTGAGAAAAACATCACGGGGTGGTGCGCATTGTGTGGGTGTGTGTTACATTACATTCACTAGTAGCAGTGAGAAAAACATCACGGGGTGGTGCGCATTGTATGGGTGTGTGTTACATTACATTCACTAGTAGCAGTGAGACAAACATCACGGGGTGGTGCGCATTGTATGGGTGTATGTTACATTACATTCACTAGCAGGAGTGAGAAAAACATCATGGGGTGGTGCGCATTGTATGGGTGTGTGTTACATTAGATTCACTAGTAGCAGTGCGAAAAACATCACGGGGTGGTGCGCATTGTATGGGTGTGTGCTACATTAGATTCACTAGTAGGAGTGAAAAACATCACGGGGAGTTGCGCATTGTATGGGTGTGTGTTACATTAGATTCACTAGTAGGAGGGAGAAAAACATCACGGGGTGGTGCGCATTGTATGGGTGTGTGTTACATTAGATTCACTAGTAGCAGTGAGAAAAACATCACGGGGTGGTGCGCATTGTCTGGGTGTGTGTTACATTACATTCACTAGTAGGAGTGAGAAAAACATCACGGGGTGGTGCGCCTTGTATGGGTGTGTGTTACATTACATTTACTAGTACCAGTGAGAAAAACATCACGGGGTGGTGCGCCTTGTATGGGTGTGTGTTACATTACCTTCACTAGTAGCAGTGAGAAAAACATCACGGGGTGGTGCGCATTGTATGGGTGTGTGTTACATTACATTCACTAGTAGCAGTGAGGAAAACATCACGGGGTGGTGCGCATTGTATGGGTGTGTGTTACATTAGTTTCACTAGTAGCAGTGAGAAAAACATCACGGGGTGGTGCGCATTGTATGGGTGTGTGTTACATTAGATTCACTAGTAGCAGTGAGAAAAACATCACGGGGTGGTGCGCATTGTATGGGTGTGTGTTACATTAGATTCACTAGTAGCAGTGAGAAAATCATCACGGGGTGGTGGGCATTGTATGGGTGTGTGCTACATTAGATTCACTAGTAGGAGTGAGAAAAACATCACGGGGTGGTGCGCATTGTATGGGTGTGTGTTACATTACATTCACTAGTAGCAGTGAGAAAAACATCACGGGGTGGTGCGCCTTGTATGGGTGTGTGTTACATTAGATTCACTAGTAGGAGTGAGAAAAACATCACGGGGTGGTGCGCCTTGTATGGGTGTGTGTTACATTAGATTCACTAGTAGGAGGGAGAAAAACATCACGGGGTGGTGCGCCTTGTATGATTGTGTGTTACATTAGATTCATTAGTAGCAGTGAGAAAAACATCACGGGGTGGTGCGCATTGTATGGGTGTGTGTTACATTAGATTCACTAGTAGGAGTGAGAAAAACATCACGGGGTGGTGCGCATTGTATGGGTGTGTGTTACATTACATTCACTAGTAGGAGGGAGAAAAACATCACGGGGTGGTGCGCATTGTATGGGTGTGTGTTACATTAGATTCAGTAGTAGCAGTGAGAAAAACATCACGGGGTGGTGCGCATTGTATGGGTGTGTGTTACATTACATTCACTAGTAGGAGTGAGAAAAACATCACGGGGTGGTGCGCCTTGTATGGGTGTGTGTTACATTACATTTACTAGTACCAGTGAGAAAAACATCACGGGGTGGTGCGCCTTGTATGTTTGTGTGTTACATTACATTCACTAGTAGCACTGAGAAAAACATCACGGGGTGGTGCGCATTGTATGGGTGTGTGTTACATTACATTCACTAGTAGCAGTGAGAAAAACATCACGGGGTGGTGCGCATTGTATGGGTGTGTGTTACATTAGATTCACTAGTAGCAGTGAGAAAAACATCACGGGGTGGTGCGCATTGTATGGGTGTGTGTTACATTAGATTCACTAGTAGCAGTGAGAAAAACATCACGGGGTGGTGCGCATTGTATGGGTGTGTGTTACATTAGATTCACTAGTAGCAGTGAGAAAAACATCACGGGGTGGTGGGCATTGTATGGGTGTGTGCTACATTAGATTCACTAGTAGGAGTGAGAAAAACATCACGGGGTGGTGCGCATTGTATGGGTGTGTGTTACATTACATTCACTAGTAGCAGTGAGAAAAACATCACGGGGTGGTGCCCATTGTATGGGTGTGTGTTACATTAGATTCACTAGTAGCAGTGAGAAAAACATCACGGGGTGGTGTGCATTGTATGGGTGTGTGTTACATTAGATTCACTAGTAGCAGTGAGAAAAACATCACGGGGTGGTGCGCATTGTATGGGTGTGTGTTACATTACATTCACTAGTAGCAGTGAGAAAAACATCACGGGGTGGTGCGCCTTGTATGGGTGTGTGTTACATTAGATTCACTAGTAGGAGTGAGAAAAACATCACGGGGTGGTGCGCCTTGTATGGGTGTGTGTTACATTAGATTCACTAGTAGGAGTGAGAAAAACATCACGGGGTGGTGCGCACTGTATGGGTGTGTGTTACATTAGATTCACTAGTAGGTGTGAGAAAAACATCACGGGGTGGTGCACACTGTATGGGTGTGTGTTACATTAGATTCACTAGTAGCAGTGAGAAAAACATCACGGGGTGGTGCGCATTGTATGGGTGTGTGTTACATTAGATTCACTAGTAGCAGTGAGAAAAACATCACGGGGTGGTGCGCATTGTATGGGTGTGTGCTACATTAGATTCACTAGTAGCAGTGAGAAAAACATCACGGTGTGGTGCGCATTGTATGGGTGTGTGTTACATTAGATTCACTAGTAGGAGTGAGAAAAACATCACGGGGTGGTGCGCATTGTATGGGTGTGTGTTACATTACATTCACTAGTAGCAGTGAGAAAAACATCACGGGGTGGTGCGCATTGTATGGGTGTGTGTTACATTACATTCACTAGTAGCAGTGAGAAAAACATCACGGGGTGGTGCGCATTGTATGGGTGTGTGTTACATTACATTCACTAGTAGCAGTGAGAAAAACAGCACGGGGCGGTGCGCATTGTATGGGTGTGTGTTACATTAGATTCACTAGTAGCAGTGAGAAAAACATCACGGGGTGGTGCGCATTGTATGGGTGTGTGTTACATTAGATTCACTAGTAGCAGTGAGAAAAACATCACGGGGTGGTGCGCATTGTATGTGTGTGTGTTACATTAGATTCACTAGTAGCAGTGCGAAAATCATCACGGGGTGGTGCGCATTGTATGGGTGTGTGCTACATTAGATTCACTAGTAGGAGTGAGAAAAACATCACGGGGAGTTGCGCATTGTATGGGTGTGTGTTACATTAGATTCACTAGTAGGAGTGAGAAAAACATCACGGGGTGGTGCGCATTGTATGGGTGTGTGTCACATTAGATTCACTAGTAGGAGTGAGAAAAACATCACGGGGTGGTGCGCATTGTGTGGGTGTGTGTTACATTACATTCACTAGTAGCAGTGAGAAAAACATCACGGGGTGGTGCGCATTGTATGGGTGTGTGTTACATTACATTCACTAGTAGCAGTGAGACAAACATCACGGGGTGGTGCGCATTGTATGGGTGTATGTTACATTACATTCACTAGCAGGAGTGAGAAAAACATCACGGGGTGGTGCGCATTGTATGGGTGTGTGTTACATTACATTCACTAGTAGGAGTGAGAAAAACATCACGGGGCGGTGCGCATTGTATGGGTGTGTGTTACATTACATTCACTAGTAGGAGTGAGAAAATGATCACGGGGTGGTGCGCATTGTATGGGTGTGTATTACATTACATTCACTAGTAGGAGTGAGAAAAACATCACGGGGTGGTGTGCATTGTATGGGTGTGTGTTACATTACATTCACTAGTAGGAGTGAGAAAAACATCACGGGGTGGTGCGCATTGTATGGGTGTGTGTTACATTACATTCTCTAGTAGGAGTGAGAAAAACATCACGGGGTGGTGCCCTTTTTATGGGTGTGTGTTACATTAGATTCACTAGTAGGAGTGAGAAAAACATCACGGGGTGGTGCGCATTGTATGGGTGTGTGTTACATTACATTCACTGGTAGGAGTGAGAAAAACATCACGGGGTGGTGCGCATTGTATGGGTGTGTGTTACAATACATACACTAGTAGGAGTGAGAAAAACATCACGGGGTGGTGCGCATTGTATGGGTGTGTGTTACATTACATTCACTAGTAGGAGTGAGATAAACATCAAGGGGTGGTGCGCATTGTATGGGTGTGTGTTACATTACATTCACTAGTAGGAGTGAGAAAAACATCACGGGGTGGTGCGCATTGTATGCGTGTGTGTTACATTACATTCTCTAGTAGGAGTGAGAAAAACATCACGGGGTGGTGCGCATTGTATGGGTGTGTGTTACATTAGATTCATTAGTAGGAGTGAGAAAAACATCACGGGGTGGTGCGCATTGTATGGGTGTGTGTTACATTAGATTTACTAGTAGGAGTGAGAAAAACATCACGGGGTGTTGCGCATTGTATGGGTGTGTGTTACATTAGATTCACTAGTAGGAGTGAGAAAAACATCACGGGATGGTGCGCATTGTATGGGTGTGTGTTACATTACATTCACTAGTAGGAGTGAGAAAAACATCACGGGGTGGTGCGCATTGTATGGGTGTGTGTTACATTACATTCACTAGTAGCAGTGAGAAAAACATCACGGGGTGGTGCGCATTGTATGGGTGTGTGTTACATTACATTCACTAGTAGGAATGAGAAAAACATCACGGGGTGGTGCGCATTGTATGGGTGTGTGTTACATTACATTCACTAGTAGCAGTGAGAAAAACATCACGGGGTGGTGCGCATTGTATGGGTGTGTGTTACATTACATTCACTAGTAGCAGTGAGAAAAACATCACGGGGTGGTGCGCATTGTATGGGTGTGTGTTACATTACATTCACTAGTAGCAGTGAGAAAAACATCACGGGGTGGTGCGCATTGAATGGGTGTGTGTTACATTACATTCACTAGTAGCAGTGAGAAAAACATCACGGGGTGGTGCGCATTGTATGGGTGTGTGTTACATTAGATTCACTAGTAGCAGTGAGAAAAACATCACGGGGTGGTGCGCATTGTATGGGTGTGTGTTACATTAGTTTCACTAGTAGCAGTGAGAAAAACATCACGGGGTGGTGCGCATTGTATGGGTGTTTGTTACATTAGATTCACTAGTAGCAGTGAGAAAAACATCACGGGGTGGTGCGCATTGTATGGGTGTGTGTTACATTAGATTCACTAGTAGCAGTGAGAAAAACATCACGGGGTGGTGCGCATTGTATGGGTGTGTGTTACATTACATACACTAGTAGCAGTGAGAAAAACATCACGAGGTGGTGCGCATTGTAAGGGTGTGTGTTACATTACATTTACTAGTACCAGTGAGAAAAACATCACGGGGTGGTGCGCCTTGTATGGGTGTGTGTTACATTACATTCACTAGTAGCAGTGAGAAAAACATCACGGGGTGGTGCGCATTGTATGGGTGTGTGTTACATTAGATTCACTAGTAGCAGTGAGAAAAACATCACGGGGTGGTGCGCATTGTATGGGTGTGTGTTACATTACATACACTAGTAGCAGTGAGAAAAACATCACGGGGTGGTGCGCCTTGTATGGGTGTGTGTTACATTACATTCACTAGTAGCAGTGAGAAAAACATCACGGGGTGGTGCGCATTGTATGGGTGTGTGTTACATTACATTCACTAGTAGCAGTGAGAAAAACATCACGGGGTGGTGCGCATTGTATGGGTGTGTGTTACATTAGATTCACTAGTAGCAGTGAGAAAAACATCACGGGGTGGTGCGCATTGTATGGGTGTGTGTTACATTAGATTCACTAGTAGCAGTGAGAAAAACATCACGGGGCGGTGCGCATTGTATGGGTGTGTGTTACATTAGATTCACTAGTAGCAGTGAGAAAAACATCACGGGGCGGTGCGCATTGTATGGGTGTGTGTTACATTAGATTCACTAGTAGCAGTGAGAAAAACATCACGGGGCGGTGCGCATTGTATGGGTGTGTGTTACATTAGATTCACTAGTAGCAGTGAGAAAAACATCACGGGGTGGTGCGCATTGTATGGGTGTGTGCTACATTAGATTCACTAGTAGGAGTGAGAAAAACATCACGGGGTGGTGCGCATTGTATGGGTGTGTGTTACATTACATTCACTAGTAGCAGTGAGAAAAACATCACGGGGTGGTGCCCATTGTATGGGTGTGTGTTACATTAGATTCAATAGTAGCAGTGAGAAAAACATCACGGGGTGGTGTGCATTGTATGGGTGTGTGTTACATTACATTCACTAGTAGCAGTGAGAAAAACATCACGGGGTGGTGCGCATTGTATGGGTGTGTGTTACATTACATACACTAGTAGCAGTGAGAAAAACATCACGGGGTGGTGCGCCTTGTATGGGTGTGTGTTACATTAGATTCACTAGTAGGAGTGAGAAAAACATCACGGGGTGGTGCGCCTTGTATGGGTGTGTGTTACATTAGATTCACTAGTAGGAGTGAGAAAAACATCACGGGTGGTGCGCACTGTATGGGTGTGTGTTACATTAGATTCACTAGTAGGTGTGAGAAAAACATCACGGGGTGGTGCGCATTGTATGGGTGTGTGTTACATTAGATTCACTAGTAGCAGTGAGAAAAACATCACGGGGTGGTGCGCATTGTATGGGTGTGTGTTACATTAGATTCACTAGTAGCAGTGAGAAAAACATCACGGGGTGGTGCGCATTGTATGGGTGGGTGCTACATTAGATTCACTAGTAGCAGTGAGAAAAACATCACGCGGTGGTGCGCATTGTATGGGTGTGTGTTACATTAGATTCACCAGTAGGAGTGAGAAAAACATCACGGGGTGTTGCGCATTGTATGGGTGTGTGTTACATTACATTCACTAGTAGCAGTGAGAAAAACATCACGGGGTGGTGCGCATTGTATGGGTGTGTGTTACATTACATTCACTAGTAGCAGTGAGAAAAACATCACGGGGTGGTGCGCATTGTATGGGTGTGTGTTACATTACATTCACTAGTAGCAGTGAGAAAAACATCACGGGGTGGTGCGCATTGTATGGGTGTGTGTTACATTAGATTCACTAGTAGCAGTGAGAAAAACATCACGGGGTGGTGCGCATTGTATGGGTGTGTGTTACATTAGATTCACTAGTAGCAGTGAGAAAAACATCACGGGGTGGTGCGCATTGTATGGGTGTGTGTTACATTAGATTCACTAGTAGCAGTGAGAAAAACATCACGGGGTGGTGTGCATTGTATGGGTGTGTGCTACATTAGATTCACTAGTAGGAGTGAGAAAAACATCACGGGGAGTTGCGCATTGTATGGGTGTGTGTTACATTAGATTCACTAGTAGGAGTGAGAAAAACATCACGGGGTGGTGCGCATTGTATGGGTGTGTGTCACATTACATTCACTAGTAGGAGTGAGAAAAACATCACGGGGTGGTGCGCATTGTATGGGTGTGTGTTACATTACATTCACTAGTAGCAGTGAGAAAAACATCACGGGGTGGTGTGCATTGTATGGGTGTGTGTTACATTACATTCACTAGTAGCAGTGAGAAAAACATCACGGGGTGGTGCGCATTGTATGGGTGTGTGTTACATTACATTCACTAGTAGGAGTGAGAAAAACATCACGGGGTGGTGCGCATTGTATGGGTGTGTGTTACATTACATTCACTAGTAGGAGTGAGAAAAACATCACGGGGCGGTGCGCATTGTATGGGTGTGTGTTACATTACATTCACTAGTAGGAGTGAGAAAATGATCACGGGGTGGTGCGCATTGTATGGGTGTGTATTACATTACATTCACTAGTAGGAGTGAGAAAAACATCACGGGGTGGTGTGCATTGTATGGGTGTGTGTTACATTACATTCACTAGTAGGAGTGAGAAAAACATCACGGGGTGGTGCGCATTGTATGGGTGTGTGTTACATTACATTCTCTAGTAGGAGTGAGAAAAACATCACGGGGTGGTGCCCTTTTTATGGGTGTGTGTTACATTAGATTCACTAGTAGGAGTGAGAAAAACATCACGGGGTGGTGCGCATTGTATGGGTGTGTGTTACATTACATTCACTGGTAGGAGTGAGAAAAACATCACGGGGTGGTGCGCATTGTTTGGGTGTGTGTTACAATACATACACTAGTAGGAGTGAGAAAAACATCACGGGGTGGTGCGCATTGTATGGGTGTGTGTTACATTACATTCACTAGTAGGAGTGAGATAAACATCAAGGGGTGGTGCGCATTGTATGGGTGTGTGTTACATTACATTCACTAGTAGGAGTGAGAAAAACATCACGGGGTGGTGCGCATTGTATGCGTGTGTGTTACATTATATTCTCTAGTAGGAGTGAGAAAAACATCACGGGGTGGTGCGCATTGTATGGGTGTGTGTTACATTAGATTCATTAGTAGGAGTGAGAAAAACATCACGGGGTGGTGCGCATTGTATGGGTGTGTGTTACATTAGATTCACTAGTAGGAGTGAGAAAAACATCACGGGGTGTTGCGCATTGTATGGGTGTGTGTTACATTAGATTCACTAGTAGGAGTGAGAAAAACATCACGGGGTGGTGCGCATTGTATGGGTGTGTGTTACATTACATTCACTAGTAGGAGTGAGAAAAACATCACGGGGTGGTGCGCATTGTATGGGTGTGTATTACATTACATTCACTAGTAGCAGTGAGAAAAACATCACGGGGTGGTGCGCATTGTATGGGTGTGTGTTACATTACATTCACTAATAGGAATGAGAAAAACATCACGGGGTGGTGCGCATTGTATGGGTGTGTGTTACATTACATTCACTAGTAGCAGTGAGAAAAACATCACGGGGTGGTGCGCATTGTATGGGTGTGTGTTACATTACATTCACTAGTAGCAGTGAGAAAAACATCACGGGGTGGTGCGCATTGTATGGGTGTGTGTTACATTACATTCACTAGTAGCAGTGAGAAAAACATCACGGGGTGGTGCGCATTGTATGGTTGTGTGTTACATTACATTCACTAGTAGCAGTGAGAAAAACATCACGGGGTGGTGCGCATTGAATGGGTGTGTGTTACATTACATTCACTAGTAGCAGTGAGAAAAACATCACGGGGTTGTGCGCATTGTATGGGTGTGTGTTACATTAGATTCACTAGTAGCAGTGAGAAAAACATCACGGGGTGGTGCGCATTGTATGGGTGTGTGTTACATTAGATTCACTAGTAGCAGTGAGAAAAACATCACGGGGTGGTGTGCATTGTATGGGTGTGTGTTACATTAGATTCACTAGTAGCAGTGAGAAAAACATCACGGGGTGGTGCGCATTGTATGGGTGTGTGTTACATTAGATTCACTAGTAGCAGTGAGAAAAACATCACGGGGTGGTGCGCATTGTATGGGTGTGTGTTACATTACATACACTAGTAGCAGTGAGAAAAACATCACGAGGTGGTGCGCATTGTAAGGGTGTGTGTTACATTACATTCACTAGTAGGAGTGAGAAAAACATCACGGGGTGGTGCGCATTGTATGGGTGTGTGTTACATTAGATTCACTAGTAGCAGTGAGAAAAACATCACGGGGTGGTGCGCATTGTATGGGTGTGTGTTACATTAGATTCACTAGTAGCAGTGAGAAAAACATCACGGGGTGGTGCGCATTGTATGGGTGTGTGTTACATTACATTCACTAGTAGGAGTGAGAAAAACATCACGGGGTGGTGCGCATTGTATGGGTGTGTGTTACATTACATTCACTAGTAGGAGTGAGAAAAACATCAAGGGGTGGTGCGCATTGTATGGGTGTGTGTTACATTACATTCACTGGTAGGAGTGAGAAAAACATCACGGGGTGGTGCGCATTGTATGGGTGTGTGTTACAATACATACACTAGTAGGAGTGAGAAAAACATCACGGGGTGGTGTGCATTGTATGGGTGTGTGTTACATTACATTCACTAGTAGGAGTGAGATAAACATCAAGGGGTGGTGCGCATTGTATGGGTGTGTGTTACATTACATTCACTAGTAGGAGTGAGAAAAACATCACGGGGTGGTGCGCATTGTATGCGTGTGTGTTACATTACATTCTCTAGTAGGAGTGAGAAAAACATCACGGGGTGGTGCGCATTGTATGGGTGTGTGTTACATTAGATTCATTAGTAGGAGTGAGAAAAACATCACGGGGTGGTGCGCATTGTATGGGTGTGTGTTACATTAGATTCACTAGTAGGAGTGAGAAAAATATCACGGGGTGGTGCGCATTGTATGGGTGTGTGTTACATTAGATTCACTAGTAGGAGTGAGAAAAACATCACGGGGTGGTGCGCATTGTATGGGTGTGTGTTACATTAGATTCACTAGTAGGAGTGAGAAAAACATCACGGGGTGGTGCGCATTGTATGGGTGTGTGTTACATTACATTCACTAGTAGCAGTGAGAAAAACATCACGGTGTGGTGCGCATTGTATGGGTGTGTGTTACATTAGATTCACTAGTAGGAGTGAGAAAAACATCACGGGGTGGTGCGCATTGTATGGGTGTGTGTTACATTACATTCACTAGTAGTAGTGAGAAAAACATCACGGGGTGGTGCGCATTGTATGGTTGTGTGTTACATTAGATTCACTAGTAGCAGTGAGAAAAACATCACGGGGTGGTGCGCATTGTATGGGTGTGTGTTACATTAGATTCACTAGTAGCAGTGAGAAAAACATCACGGGGTGGTGCGCATTGTATGGGTGTGTGTTACATTAGATTCACTAGTAGCAGTGAGAAAAACATCACGGTGTGGTGCGCATTGTATGGGTGTGTGTTACATTAGATTCACTAGTAGGAGTGAGAAAAACATCACGGGGTGGTGCGCATTGTATGGGTGTGTGTTACATTACATTCACTAGTAGGAGTGAGATAAACATCAAGGGGTGGTGCGCATTGTATGGGTGTGTGTTACATTACATTCACTAGTAGGAGTGAGAAAAACATCACGGGGTGGTGCGCATTGTATGCGTGTGTGTTACATTATATTCTCTAGTAGGAGTGAGAAAAACATCACGGGGTGGTGCGCATTGTATGGGTGTGTGTTACATTAGATTCATTAGTAGGAGTGAGAAAAACATCACGGGGTGGTGCGCATTGTATGGGTGTGTGTTACATTAGATTCACTAGTAGGAGTGAGAAAAACATCACGGGGTGTTGCGCATTGTATGGGTGTGTGTTACATTAGATTCACTAGTAGGAGTGAGAAAAACATCACGGGGTGGTGCGCATTGTATGGGTGTGTGTTACATTACATTCACTAGTAGGAGTGAGAAAAACATCACGGGGTGGTGCGCATTGTATGGGTGTGTGTTACATTACATTCACTAGTAGCAGTGAGAAAAACATCACGGGGTGGTGCGCATTGTATGGGTGTGTGTTACATTACATTCACTAATAGGAATGAGAAAAACATCACGGGGTGGTGCGCATTGTATGGGTGTGTGTTACATTACATTCACTAGTAGCAGTGAGAAAAACATCACGGGGTGGTGCGCATTGTATGGGTGTGTGTTACATTACATTCACTAGTAGCAGTGAGAAAAACATCACGGGGTGGTGCGCATTGTATGGGTGTGTGTTACATTACATTCACTAGTAGCAGTGAGAAAAACATCACGGGGTGGTGCGCATTGTATGGTTGTGTGTTACATTACATTCACTAGTAGCAGTGAGAAAAACATCACGGGGTGGTGCGCATTGAATGGGTGTGTGTTACATTACATTCACTAGTAGCAGTGAGAAAAACATCACGGGGTTGTGCGCATTGTATGGGTGTGTGTTACATTAGATTCACTAGTAGCAGTGAGAAAAACATCACGGGGTGGTGCGCATTGTATGGGTGTGTGTTACATTAGATTCACTAGTAGCAGTGAGAAAAACATCACGGGGTGGTGCGCATTGTATGGGTGTGTGTTACATTAGATTCACTAGTAGCAGTGAGAAAAACATCACGGGGTGGTGCGCATTGTATGGGTGTGTGTTACATTAGATTCACTAGTAGCAGTGAGAAAAACATCACGGGGTGGTGCGCATTGTATGGGTGTGTGTTACATTACATACACTAGTAGCAGTGAGAAAAACATCACGAGGTGGTGCGCATTGTAAGGGTGTGTGTTACATTACATTCACTAGTAGGAGTGAGAAAAACATCACGGGGTGGTGCGCATTGTATGGGTGTGTGTTACATTAGATTCACTAGTAGCAGTGAGAAAAACATCACGGGGTGGTGCGCATTGTATGGGTGTGTGTTACATTAGATTCACTAGTAGCAGTGAGAAAAACATCACGGGGTGGTGCGCATTGTATGGGTGTGTGTTACATTACATTCACTAGTAGGAGTGAGAAAAACATCACGGGGTGGTGCGCATTGTATGGGTGTGTGTTACATTACATTCACTAGTAGGAGTGAGAAAAACATCAAGGGGTGGTGCGCATTGTATGGGTGTGTGTTACATTACATTCACTGGTAGGAGTGAGAAAAACATCACGGGGTGGTGCGCATTGTATGGGTGTGTGTTACAATACATACACTAGTAGGAGTGAGAAAAACATCACGGGGTGGTGTGCATTGTATGGGTGTGTGTTACATTACATTCACTAGTAGGAGTGAGATAAACATCAAGGGGTGGTGCGCATTGTATGGGTGTGTGTTACATTACATTCACTAGTAGGAGTGAGAAAAACATCACGGGGTGGTGCGCATTGTATGCGTGTGTGTTACATTACATTCTCTAGTAGGAGTGAGAAAAACATCACGGGGTGGTGCGCATTGTATGGGTGTGTGTTACATTAGATTCATTAGTAGGAGTGAGAAAAACATCACGGGGTGGTGCGCATTGTATGGGTGTGTGTTACATTAGATTCACTAGTAGGAGTGAGAAAAATATCACGGGGTGGTGCGCATTGTATGGGTGTGTGTTACATTAGATTCACTAGTAGGAGTGAGAAAAACATCACGGGGTGGTGCGCATTGTATGGGTGTGTGTTACATTAGATTCACTAGTAGGAGTGAGAAAAACATCACGGGGTGGTGCGCATTGTATGGGTGTGTGTTACATTACATTCACTAGTAGCAGTGAGAAAAACATCACGGTGTGGTGCGCATTGTATGGGTGTGTGTTACATTAGATTCACTAGTAGGAGTGAGAAAAACATCACGGGGTGGTGCGCATTGTATGGGTGTGTGTTACATTACATTCACTAGTAGTAGTGAGAAAAACATCACGGGGTGGTGCGCATTGTATGGTTGTGTGTTACATTAGATTCACTAGTAGCAGTGAGAAAAACATCACGGGGTGGTGCGCATTGTATGGGTGTGTGTTACATTAGATTCACTAGTAGCAGTGAGAAAAACATCACGGGGTGGTGCGCATTGTATGGGTGTGTGTTACATTAGATTCACTAGTAGCAGTGAGAAAAACATCACGGGGTGGTGCGCATTGTATGGGTGTGTGTTACATTAGATTCACTAGTAGAAGTGAGAAAAACATCACGGGGTGGTGCGCATTGTATGGGTGTGTGTTACATTAGATTCACTAGTAGCTGTGAGAAAAACATCACGGGGTGGTGCGCATTGTATGGGTGTGTGTTACATTACATACACTAGTAGCAGTGAGAAAAACATCACGGGGTGGTGCGCATTGTAAGGGTGTGTGTTACATTACATTCACTAGTAGGAGTGAGAAAAACATCACGGGGTGGTGCGCATTGTATGGGTGTGTGTTACATTACATTCACTAGAAGGAGTGAGAAAAACATCACGGGGTTGTGCGCATTGTATGGGTGTGTGTTACATTACATTCACTAGTAGGAGTGAGAAAAACATCACGGGGTGGTGCGCATTGTATCGGTGTGTGTCACATTAGATTCACTAGTAGGAGTGAGAAAAACATCACGGGGTGGTGCGCATTGTATGGGTGTGTGTTACATTACATTCACTAGTAGCAGTGAGAAAAACATCACGGGGTGGTGCGCATTGTATGGGTGTGTGTTACATTACATTCACTAGTAGGAGTGAGAAAAACATCACGGGGTGGTGCGCATTGTATGGGTGTGTGTTACATTAGATTCACTAGTAGGAGTGAGAAAAACATCACGGGGTGGTGCGCATTGTATGGGTGTGTGTTACATTAGATTCACTAGTAGGAGTGAGAAAAACATCACGGGGTGGTGCGCATTGTATGGGTGTGTGTTACATTAGATTCACTATTAGGAGTGAGAAAAACATCACGGGGTGGTGCGCATTGTATGGGTGTGTGTTACATTACATTCACTAGTAGCAGTGAGAAAAACATCATGGGGTGGTGCGCATTGTATGGGTGTGTGTTACATTAGATTCACTAGTAGGAGTGAGAAAAACATCACGGGGTGGTGCGCATTGTATGGGTGTGTGTTACATTACATTCACTAGTAGTAGTGAGAAAAACATCACGGGGTGGTGCGCATTGTATGGTTGTGTGTTACATTAGATTCACTAGTAGCAGTGAGAAAAACATCACGGGGTGGTGCGCATTGTATGGGTGTGTGTTACATTAGATTCACTAGTAGCAGTGAGAAAAACATCACGGGGTGGTGCGCATTGTATGGGTGTGTGTTACATTAGATTCACTAGTAGCAGTGAGAAAAACATCACGGGGTGGTGCGCATTGTATGGGTGTGTGTTACATTAGATTCACTAGTAGCAGTGAGAAAAACATCACGGGGTGGTGCGCATTGTATGGGTGTGTGTTACATTAGATTCACTAGTAGCAGTGAGAAAAACATCACGGGGTGGTGCGCATTGTATGGGTGTGTGTTACATTAGATTCACTAGTAGCAGTGAGAAAAACATCACGGGGTGGTGCGCATTGTATGGGTGTGTGTTACATTAGATTCACTAGTAGCAGTGAGAAAAACATCACGGGGTGGTGCGCATTGTATGGGTGTGTGTTACATTACATACACTAGTAGCAGTGAGAAAAACATCACTAGGTGGTGCGCATTGTAAGGGTGTGTGTTACATTACATTCACTAGTAGGAGTGAGAAAAACATCACGGGGTGGTGCGCATTGTATGGGTGTGTGTTACATTAGATTCACTAGTAGCAGTGAGAAAAACATCATGGGGTGGTGCGCACTGTATGGGTGTGTGTTACATTACATTCACTAGTAGCAGTGAGAAAAACATCACGGGGTGGTGCGCATTGTATGGGTGTGTGTTACATTAGATTCACTAGTAGCAGTGAGAAAAACATCACGGGGTGGTGCGCATTGTATGGGTGTGTGTTACATTAGATTCACTAGTAGCAGTGAGAAAAACATCACGGGGTGGTGCGCATTGTATGGGTGTGTGTTACATTACATTCACTAGTAGGAGTGAGAAAAACATCACGGGGTGGTGCGCATTGTATGGGTGTGTGTTACATTACATTCACTGGTAGGAGTGAGAAAAACATCACGGGGTGGTGCGCATTGTATGGGTGTGTGTTACATTACATTCACTGGTAGGAGTGAGAAAAACATCACGGGGTGGTGCGCATTGTATGGGTGTGTGTTACATTACATTCACTGGTAGGAGTGAGAAAAACATCACGGGGTGGTGCGCATTGTATGGGTGTGTGTTACAATACATACACTAGTAGGAGTGAGAAAAACATCACGGGGTGGTGCGCATTGTATGGGTGTGTGTTACATTACATTCACTAGTAGGAGTGAGATAAACATCAAGGGGTGGTGCGCATTGTATGGGTGTGTGTTACATTACATTCACTAGTAGGAGTGAGAAAAACATCACGGGGTGGTGCGCATTGTATGCGTGTGTGTTACATTACATTCTCTAGTAGGAGTGAGAAAAACATCACGGGGTGGTGCGCATTGTATGGGTGTGTGTTACATTAGATTCATTAGTAGGAGTGAGAAAAACATCACGGGGTGGTGCGCATTGTATGGGTGTGTGTTACATTAGATTCACTAGTAGGAGTGAGAAAAACATCACGGGGTGGTGCGCATTGTATGGGTGTGTGTTACATTAGATTCACTAGTAGGAGTGAGAAAAACATCACGGGGTGGTGCGCATTGTATGGGTGTGTGTTACATTAGATTCACTAGTAGGAGTGAGAAAAACATCACGGGGTGGTGCGCATTGTATGGGTGTGTGTTACATTACACTCACTAGTAGCAGTGAGAAAAACATCACGGGGTGGTGCGCATTGTATGGGTGTGTGTTACATTAGATTCACTAGTAGGAGTGAGAAAAACATCACGGGGTGGTGCGCATTGTATGGGTGTGTGTTACATTACATTCACTAGTAGTAGTGAGAAAAACATCACGGGGTGGTGCGCATTGTATGGTTGTGTGTTACATTAGATTCACTAGTAGCAGTGAGAAAAACATCACGGGGTGGTGCGCATTGTATGGGTGTGTGTTACATTAGATTCACTAGTAGCAGTGAGAAAAACATCACGGGGTGGTGCGCATTGTATGGGTGTGTGTTACATTAGATTCACTAGTAGCAGTGAGAAAAACATCACGGGGTGGTGCGCATTGTATGGGTGTGTGTTACATTAGATTCACTAGTAGCAGTGAGAAAAACATCACGGGGTGGTGCGCATTGTATGGGTGTGTGTTACATTAGATTCACTAGTAGCAGTGAGAAAAACATCACGGGGTGGTGCGCATTGTATGGGTGTGTGTTACATTACATACACTAGTAGCAGTGAGAAAAACATCACGGGGTGGTGCGCATTGTAAGGGTGTGTGTTACATTACATTCACTAGTAGGAGTGAGAAAAACATCACGGGGTGGTGCGCATTGTATGGGTGTGTGTTACATTAGATTCACTAGTAGCAGTGAGAAAAACATCACGGGGTGCTGCGCATTGTATGGGTGTGTGTTACATTACATTCACTAGTAGCAGTGAGAAAAACATCACGGGGTGGTGCGCATTGTATGGGTGTGTGTTACATTAGATTCACTAGTAGCAGTGAGAAAAACATCACGGGGTGGTGCGCATTGTATGGGTGTGTGTTACATTACATTCACTAGTAGGAGTGAGAAAAACATCACGGGGTGGTGCGCATTGTATGGGTGTGTGTTACATTACATTCACTGGTAGGAGTGAGAAAAACATCACGGGGTGGTGCGCATTGTATGGGTGTGTGTTACATTACATTCACTGGTAGGAGTGAGAAAAACATCACGGGGTGGTGCGCATTGTATGGGTGTGTGTTACAATACATACACTAGTAGGAGTGAGAAAAACATCACGGGGTGGTGTGCATTGTATGGGTGTGTGTTACATTACATTCACTAGTAGGAGTGAGATAAACATCAAGGGGTGGTGCGCATTGTATGGGTGTGTGTTACATTACATTCACTAGTAGGAGTGAGAAAAACATCACGGGGTGGTGCGCATTGTATGCGTGTGTGTTACATTACATTCTCTAGTAGGAGTGAGAAAAACATCACGGGGTGGTGCGCATTGTATGGGTGTGTGTTACATTAGATTCATTAGTAGGAGTGAGAAAAACATCACGGGGTGGTGCGCATTGTATGGGTGTGTGTAACATTAGATTCACTAGTAGCAGTGAGAAAAACATCACGGGGTGGTGCGCATTGTATGGGTGTGTGTTACATTAGATTCACTAGTAGGAGTGAGAAAAACATCACGGGGTGGTGCGCATTGTATGGGTGTGTGTTACATTAGATTCACTAGTAGGAGTGAGAAAAACATCACGGGGTGGTGCGCATTGTATGGGTGTGTGTTACATTACATTCACTAGTAGCAGTGAGAAAAACATCACGGGGTGGTGCGCATTGTATGGGTGTGTGTTACATTAGATTCACTAGTAGGAGTGAGAAAAACATCACGGGGTGGTGCGCATTGTATGGGTGCGTGTTACATTACATTCACTAGTAGTAGTGAGAAAAACATCACGGGGTGGTGCGCATTGTATGGTTGTGTGTTACATTAGATTCACTAGTAGCAGTGAGAAAAACATCACGGGGTGGTGCGCATTGTATGGGTGTGTGTTACATTAGATTCACTAGTAGCAGTGAGAAAAACATCACGGGGTGGTGCGCATTGTATGGGTGTGTGTTACATTAGATTCACTAGTAGCAGTGAGAAAAACATCACGGGGTGGTGCGCATTGTATGGGTGTGTGTTACATTAGATTCACTAGTAGCAGTGAGAAAAACATCACGGGGTGGTGCGCATTGTATGGGTGTGTGTTACATTAGATTCACTAGTAGCAGTGAGAAAAACATCACGGGGTGGTGCGCATTGTATGGGTGTGTGTTACATTACATACACTAGTAGCAGTGAGAAAAACATCACGGGGTGGTGCGCATTGTAAGGGTGTGTGTTACATTACATTCACTAGTAGGAGTGAGAAAAACATCACGGGGTGGTGCGCATTGTATGGGTGTGTGTTACATTACATTCACTAGAAGGAGTGAGAAAAACATCACGGGGTTGTGCGCATTGTATGGGTGTGTGTTACATTACATTCACTAGTAGGAGTGAGAAAAACATCACGGGGTGGTGCGCATTGTATGGGTGTGTGTCACATTAGATTCACTAGTAGGAGTGAGAAAAACATCACGGGGTGGTGCGCATTGTATGGGTGTGTGTCACATTACATTCACTAGTAGCAGTGAGAAAAACATCACGGGGTGGTGCGCATTGTATGGGTGTGTGTTACATTACATTCACTAGTAGCAGTGAGAAAAACATCACGGGGTGGTGCGCATTGTATGGGTGTGTGTTACATTACATTCACTAGTAGGAGTGAGAAAAACATCACGGGGTGGTGCGCATTGTATGGGTGTGTGTTACATTAGATTCACTAGTAGGAGTGAGAAAAACATCACGGGGTGGTGCGCATTGTATGGGTGTGTGTTACATTAGATTCACTAGTAGGAGTGAGAAAAACATCACGGGGTGGTGCGCATTGTATGGGTGTGTGTTACATTAGATTCACTAGTAGGAGTGAGAAAAACATCACGGGGTGGTGCGCATTGTATGGGTGTGTGTTACATTACATTCACTAGTAGCAGTGAGAAAAACATCACGGGGTGGTGCGCATTGTATGGGTGTGTGTTACATTAGATTCACTAGTAGGAGTGAGAAAAACATCACGGGGTGGTGCGCATTGTATGGGTGTGTGTTACATTACATTCACTAGTAGTAGTGAGAAAAACATCACGGGGTGGTGCGCATTGTATGGTTGTGTGTTACATTAGATTCACTAGTAGCAGTGAGAAAAGCATCACGGGGTGGTGCGCATTGTATGGGTGTGTGTTACATTAGATTCACTAGTAGCAGTGAGAAAAACATCACGGGGTGGTGCGCATTGTATGGGTGTGTGTTACATTAGATTCACTAGTAGCAGTGAGAAAAACATCACGGGGTGGTGCGCATTGTATGGGTGTGTGTTACATTACATACACTAGTAGCAGTGAGAAAAACATCACTAGGTGGTGCGCATTGTAAGGGTGTGTGTTACATTACATTCACTAGTAGGAGTGAGAAAAACATCACGGGGTGGTGCGCATTGTATGGGTGTGTGTTACATTAGATTCACTAGTAGCAGTGAGAAAAACATCATGGGGTGGTGCGCACTGTATGGGTGTGTGTTACATTACATTCACTAGTAGGAGTGAGAAAAACATCACGGGGTGGTGCGCATTGTATGGGTGTGTGTTACATTAGATTCACTAGTAGCAGTGAGAAAAACATCACGGGGTGCTGCGCATTGTATGGGTGTGTGTTACATTACATTCACTAGTAGCAGTGAGAAAAACATCACGGGGTGGTGCGCATTGTATGGGTGTGTGTTACATTAGATTCACTAGTAGCAGTGAGAAAAACATCACGGGGTGGTGCGCATTGTATGGGTGTGTGTTACATTACATTCACTAGTAGGAGTGAGAAAAACATCACGGGGTGGTGCGCATTGTATGGGTGTGTGTTACATTACATTCACTGGTAGGAGTGAGAAAAACATCACGGGGTGGTGCGCATTGTATGGGTGTGTGTTACATTACATTCACTGGTAGGAGTGAGAAAAACATCACGGGGTGGTGCGCATTGTATGGGTGTGTGTTACAATACATACACTAGTAGGAGTGAGAAAAACATCACGGGGTGGTGTGCATTGTATGGGTGTGTGTTACATTACATTCACTAGTAGGAGTGAGATAAACATCAAGGGGTGGTGCGCATTGTATGGGTGTGTGTTACATTACATTCACTAGTAGGAGTGAGAAAAACATCACGGGGTGGTGCGCATTGTATGCGTGTGTGTTACATTACATTCTCTAGTAGGAGTGAGAAAAACATCACGGGGTGGTGCGCATTGTATGGGTGTGTGTTACATTAGATTCATTAGTAGGAGTGAGAAAAACATCACGGGGTGGTGCGCATTGTATGGGTGTGTGTAACATTAGATTCACTAGTAGCAGTGAGAAAAACATCACGGGGTGGTGCGCATTGTATGGGTGTGTGTTACATTAGATTCACTAGTAGGAGTGAGAAAAACATCACGGGGTGGTGCGCATTGTATGGGTGTGTGTTACATTAGATTCACTAGTAGGAGTGAGAAAAACATCACGGGGTGGTGCGCATTGTATGGGTGTGTGTTACATTACATTCACTAGTAGCAGTGAGAAAAACATCACGGGGTGGTGCGCATTGTATGGGTGTGTGTTACATTAGATTCACTAGTAGGAGTGAGAAAAACATCACGGGGTGGTGCGCATTGTATGGGTGCGTGTTACATTACATTCACTAGTAGTAGTGAGAAAAACATCACGGGGTGGTGCGCATTGTATGGTTGTGTGTTACATTAGATTCACTAGTAGCAGTGAGAAAAACATCACGGGGTGGTGCGCATTGTATGGGTGTGTGTTACATTAGATTCACTAGTAGCAGTGAGAAAAACATCACGGGGTGGTGCGCATTGTATGGGTGTGTGTTACATTAGATTCACTAGTAGCAGTGAGAAAAACATCACGGGGTGGTGCGCATTGTATGGGTGTGTGTTACATTAGATTCACTAGTAGCAGTGAGAAAAACATCACGGGGTGGTGCGCATTGTATGGGTGTGTGTTACATTAGATTCACTAGTAGCAGTGAGAAAAACATCACGGGGTGGTGCGCATTGTATGGGTGTGTGTTACATTACATACACTAGTAGCAGTGAGAAAAACATCACGGGGTGGTGCGCATTGTAAGGGTGTGTGTTACATTACATTCACTAGTAGGAGTGAGAAAAACATCACGGGGTGGTGCGCATTGTATGGGTGTGTGTTACATTACATTCACTAGAAGGAGTGAGAAAAACATCACGGGGTTGTGCGCATTGTATGGGTGTGTGTTACATTACATTCACTAGTAGGAGTGAGAAAAACATCACGGGGTGGTGCGCATTGTATGGGTGTGTGTCACATTAGATTCACTAGTAGGAGTGAGAAAAACATCACGGGGTGGTGCGCATTGTATGGGTGTGTGTCACATTACATTCACTAGTAGCAGTGAGAAAAACATCACGGGGTGGTGCGCATTGTATGGGTGTGTGTTACATTACATTCACTAGTAGCAGTGAGAAAAACATCACGGGGTGGTGCGCATTGTATGGGTGTGTGTTACATTACATTCACTAGTAGGAGTGAGAAAAACATCACGGGGTGGTGCGCATTGTATGGGTGTGTGTTACATTAGATTCACTAGTAGGAGTGAGAAAAACATCACGGGGTGGTGCGCATTGTATGGGTGTGTGTTACATTAGATTCACTAGTAGGAGTGAGAAAAACATCACGGGGTGGTGCGCATTGTATGGGTGTGTGTTACATTAGATTCACTAGTAGGAGTGAGAAAAACATCACGGGGTGGTGCGCATTGTATGGGTGTGTGTTACATTACATTCACTAGTAGCAGTGAGAAAAACATCACGGGGTGGTGCGCATTGTATGGGTGTGTGTTACATTAGATTCACTAGTAGGAGTGAGAAAAACATCACGGGGTGGTGCGCATTGTATGGGTGTGTGTTACATTACATTCACTAGTAGTAGTGAGAAAAACATCACGGGGTGGTGCGCATTGTATGGTTGTGTGTTACATTAGATTCACTAGTAGCAGTGAGAAAAGCATCACGGGGTGGTGCGCATTGTATGGGTGTGTGTTACATTAGATTCACTAGTAGCAGTGAGAAAAACATCACGGGGTGGTGCGCATTGTATGGGTGTGTGTTACATTAGATTCACTAGTAGCAGTGAGAAAAACATCACGGGGTGGTGCGCATTGTATGGGTGTGTGTTACATTACATACACTAGTAGCAGTGAGAAAAACATCACTAGGTGGTGCGCATTGTAAGGGTGTGTGTTACATTACATTCACTAGTAGGAGTGAGAAAAACATCACGGGGTGGTGCGCATTGTATGGGTGTGTGTTACATTAGATTCACTAGTAGCAGTGAGAAAAACATCATGGGGTGGTGCGCACTGTATGGGTGTGTGTTACATTACATTCACTAGTAGCAGTGAGAAAAACATCACGGGGTGGTGCGCATTGTATGGGTGTGTGTTACATTAGATTCACTAGTAGCAGTGAGAAAAACATCACGGGGTGGTGCGCATTGTATGGGTGTGTGTTACATTACATTCACTAGTAGGAGTGAGAAAAACATCACGGGGTGGTGCGCATTGTATGGGTGTGTGTTACATTACATTCACTGGTAGGAGTGAGAAAAACATCACGGGGTGGTGCGCATTGTATGGGTGTGTGTTACATTACATTCACTGGTAGGAGTGAGAAAAACATCACGGGGTGGTGCGCATTGTATGGGTGTGTGTTACATTACATTCACTGGTAGGAGTGAGAAAAACATCACGGGGTGGTGCGCATTGTATGGGTGTGTGTTACAATACATACACTAGTAGGAGTGAGAAAAACATCACGGGGTGGTGTGCATTGTATGGGTGTGTGTTACATTACATTCACTAGTAGGAGTGAGATAAACATCAAGGGGTGGTGCGCATTGTATGGGTGTGTGTTACATTACATTCACTAGTAGGAGTGAGAAAAACATCACGGGGTGGTGCGCATTGTATGCGTGTGTGTTACATTACATTCTCTAGTAGGAGTGAGAAAAACATCACGGGGTGGTGCGCATTGTATGGGTGTGTGTTACATTAGATTCATTAGTAGGAGTGAGAAAAACATCACGGGGTGGTGCGCATTGTATGGGTGTGTGTTACATTAGATTCACTAGTAGGAGTGAGAAAAACATCACGGGGTGGTGCGCATTGTATGGGTGTGTGTTACATTAGATTCACTAGTAGGAGTGAGAAAAACATCACGGGGTGGTGCGCATTGTATGGGTGTGTGTTACATTAGATTCACTAGTAGGAGTGAGAAAAACATCACGGGGTGGTGCGCATTGTATGGGTGTGTGTTACATTACACTCACTAGTAGCAGTGAGAAAAACATCACGGGGTGGTGCGCATTGTATGGGTGTGTGTTACATTAGATTCACTAGTAGGAGTGAGAAAAACATCACGGGGTGGTGCGCATTGTATGGGTGTGTGTTACATTACATTCACTAGTAGTAGTGAGAAAAACATCACGGGGTGGTGCGCATTGTATGGTTGTGTGTTACATTAGATTCACTAGTAGCAGTGAGAAAAACATCACGGGGTGGTGCGCATTGTATGGGTGTGTGTTACATTAGATTCACTAGTAGCAGTGAGAAAAACATCACGGGGTGGTGCGCATTGTATGGGTGTGTGTTACATTAGATTCACTAGTAGCAGTGAGAAAAACATCACGGGGTGGTGCGCATTGTATGGGTGTGTGTTACATTAGATTCACTAGTAGCAGTGAGAAAAACATCACGGGGTGGTGCGCATTGTATGGGTGTGTGTTACATTAGATTCACTAGTAGCAGTGACAAAAACATCACGGGGTGGTGCGCATTGTATGGGTGTGTGTTACATTACATACACTAGTAGCAGTGAGAAAAACATCACGAGGTGGTGCGCATTGTAAGGGTGTGTGTTACATTACATTCACTAGTAGGAGTGAGAAAAACATCACGGGGTGGTGCGCATTGTATGGGTGTGTGTTACATTAGATTCACTAGTAGCAGTGAGAAAAACATCACGGGGTGCTGCGCATTGTATGGGTGTGTGTTACATTACATTCACTAGTAGCAGTGAGAAAAACATCACGGGGTGGTGCGCATTGTATGGGTGTGTGTTACATTAGATTCACTAGTAGCAGTGAGAAAAACATCACGGGGTGGTGCGCATTGTATGGGTGTGTGTTACATTACATTCACTAGTAGGAGTGAGAAAAACATCACGGGGTGGTGCGCATTGTATGGGTGTGTGTTACATTACATTCACTGGTAGGAGTGAGAAAAACATCACGGGGTGGTGCGCATTGTATGGGTGTGTGTTACATTACATTCACTGGTAGGAGTGAGAAAAACATCACAGGGTGGTGCGCATTGTATGGGTGTGTGTTACAATACATACACTAGTAGGAGTGAGAAAAACATCACGGGGTGGTGTGCATTGTATGGGTGTGTGTTACATTACATTCACTAGTAGGAGTGAGATAAACATCAAGGGGTGGTGCGCATTGTATGGGTGTGTGTTACATTACATTCACTAGTAGGAGTGAGAAAAACATCACGGGGTGGTGCGCATTGTATGCGTGTGTGTTACATTACATTCTCTAGTAGGAGTGAGAAAAACATCACGGGGTGGTGCGCATTGTATGGGTGTGTGTTACATTAGATTCATTAGTAGGAGTGAGAAAAACATCACGGGGTGGTGCGCATTGTATGGGTGTGTGTAACATTAGATTCACTAGTAGCAGTGAGAAAAACATCACGGGGTGGTGCGCATTGTATGGGTGTGTGTTACATTAGATTCACTAGTAGGAGTGAGAAAAACATCACGGGGTGGTGCGCATTGTATGGGTGTGTGTTACATTAGATTCACTAGTAGGAGTGAGAAAAACATCACGGGGTGGTGCGCATTGTATGGGTGTGTGTTACATTACATTCACTAGTAGCAGTGAGAAAAACATCACGGGGTGGTGCGCATTGTATGGGTGTGTGTTACATTAGATTCACTAGTAGGAGTGAGAAAAACATCACGGGGTGGTGCGCATTGTATGGGTGCGTGTTACATTACATTCACTAGTAGTAGTGAGAAAAACATCACGGGGTGGTGCGCATTGTATGGTTGTGTGTTACATTAGATTCACTAGTAGCAGTGAGAAAAACATCACGGGGTGGTGCGCATTGTATGGGTGTGTGTTACATTAGATTCACTAGTAGCAGTGAGAAAAACATCACGGGGTGGTGCGCATTGTATGGGTGTGTGTTACATTAGATTCACTAGTAGCAGTGAGAAAAACATCACGGGGTGGTGCGCATTGTATGGGTGTGTGTTACATTAGATTCACTAGTAGCAGTGAGAAAAACATCACGGGGTGGTGCGCATTGTATGGGTGTGTGTTACATTAGATTCACTAGTAGCAGTGAGAAAAACATCACGGGGTGGTGCGCATTGTATGGGTGTGTGTTACATTACATACACTAGTAGCAGTGAGAAAAACATCACGGGGTGGTGCGCATTGTAAGGGTGTGTGTTACATTACATTCACTAGTAGGAGTGAGAAAAACATCACGGGGTGGTGCGCATTGTATGGGTGTGTGTTACATTACATTCACTAGAAGGAGTGAGAAAAACATCACGGGGTTGTGCGCATTGTATGGGTGTGTGTTACATTACATTCACTAGTAGGAGTGAGAAAAACATCACGGGGTGGTGCGCATTGTATGGGTGTGTGTCACATTAGATTCACTAGTAGGAGTGAGAAAAACATCACGGGGTGGTGCGCATTGTATGGGTGTGTGTTACATTACATTCACTAGTAGCAGTGAGAAAAACATCACGGGGTGGTGCGCATTGTATGGGTGTGTGTTACATTACATTCACTAGTAGCAGTGAGAAAAACATCACGGGGTGGTGCGCATTGTATGGGTGTGTGTTACATTACATTCACTAGTAGGAGTGAGAAAAACATCACGGGGTGGTGCGCATTGTATGGGTGTGTGTTACATTAGATTCACTAGTAGGAGTGAGAAAAACATCACGGGGTGGTGCGCATTGTATGGGTGTGTGTTACATTAGATTCACTAGTAGGAGTGAGAAAAACATCACGGGGTGGTGCGCATTGTATGGGTGTGTGTTACATTAGATTCACTAGTAGGAGTGAGAAAAACATCACGGGGTGGTGCGCATTGTATGGGTGTGTGTTACATTACATTCACTAGTAGCAGTGAGAAAAACATCACGGGGTGGTGCGCATTGTATGGGTGTGTGTTACATTAGATTCACTAGTAGGAGTGAGAAAAACATCACGGGGTGGTGCGCATTGTATGGGTGTGTGTTACATTACATTCACTAGTAGTAGTGAGAAAAACATCACGGGGTGGTGCGCATTGTATGGGTGTGTGTTACATTAGATTCACTAGTAGGAGTGAGAAAAACATCACGGGGTGGTGCGCATTGTATGGGTGTGTGTCACATTACATTCACTAGTAGCAGTGAGAAAAACATCACGGGGTGGTGCGCATTGTATGGGTGTGTGTTACATTACATTCACTAGTAGGAGTGAGAAAAACATCACGGGGTGGTGCGCATTGTATGGGTGTGTGTTACATTAGATTCACTAGTAGCAGTGAGAAAAACATCACGCGGTGGTGCGCATTGTATGGGTGTGTGCTACATTAGATTCACTAGTAGGAGTGAGAAAAACATCACGGGGAGTTGCGCATTGTATGGGTGTGTGTTACATTAGATTCACTAGTAGGAGTGAGAAAAACATCACGGGGTGGTGCGCATTGTATGGGTGTGTGTCACATTACATTCACTAGTAGGAGTGAGAAAAACATCACGGGGTGGTGCGCATTGTATGGGTGTGTGTCACATTACATTCACTAGTAGCAGTGAGAAAAACATCACGGGGTGGTGCGCATTGTATGGGTGTGTGTTACATTACATTCACTAGTAGCAGTGAGAAAAACATCACGGGGTGGTGCGCATTGTATGGGTGTGTGTTACATTACATTCACTAGTAGGAGTGAGAAAAACATCACGGGGTGGTGCGCATTGTATGGGTGTGTGTTACATTACATTCACTAGTAGGACTGAGAAAAACATCACGGGGCGGTGCGCATTGTATGGGTGTGTGTTACATTACATTCACTAGTAGGAGTGAGAAAATGATCACGGGGTGGTGCGCATTGTATGGGTGTGTATTACATTACATTCACTAGTAGGAGTGAGAAAAACATCACGGGGTGGTGTGCATTGTGTGGGTGTGTGTTACATTACATTCACTAGTAGGAGTGAGAAAAACATCACGGGGTGGTGCGCATTGTATGGGTGTGTGTTACATTACATTCTCTAGTAGGAGTGAGAAAAACATCACGGGGTGGTGCACTTTTTATGGGTGTGTGTTACATTAGATTCACTAGTAGGAGTGAGAAAAACATCACGGGGTTGTGCGCATTGTGTGGGTGTGTGTTACATTACATTCACTGGTAGGAGTGAGAAAAACATCACGGGGTGGTGCGCATTGTATGGGTGTGTGTTACAATACATACACTAGTAGGAGTGAGAAAAACATCACGGGGTGGTGCGCATTGTATGGGTGTGTGTTACATTACATTCACTAGTAGGAGTGAGATAAACATCAAGGGGTGGTGCGCATTGTATGGGTGTGTGTTACATTACATTCACCAGTAGGAGTGAGAAAAACATCACGGGGTGGTGCGCATTGTATGCGTGTGTGTTACATTATATTCTCTAGTAGGAGTGAGAAAAACATCACGGGGTGGTGCGCATTGTATGGGTGTGTGTTACATTAGATTCATTAGTAGGAGTGAGAAAAACATCACGGGGTGGTGCGCATTGTATGGGTGTGTGTTACATTAGATTCACTAGTAGGAGTGAGAAAAACATCACGGGGTGGTGCGCATTGTATGGGTGTGTGTTACATTAGATTCACTAGTAGGAGTGAGAAAAACATCACGGGGTGGTGCGCATTGTATGGGTGTGTGTTACATTACATTCACTAGTAGGAGTGAGAAAAACATCACGGGGTGGTGCGCATTGTATGGGTGTGTGTTACATTACATTCACTAGTAGCAGTGAGAAAAACATCACGGGGTGGTGCGCATTGTATGGGTGTGTGTTACATTACATTCACTAATAGGAATGAGAAAAACATCACGGGGTGGTGCGCATTGTATGGGTGTGTGTTACATTACATTCACTAGTAGCAGTGAGAAAAACATCACGGGGTGGTGCGCATTGTATGGGTGTGTGTTACATTAGATTCACTAGTAGGAGTGAGAAAAACATCACGGGGTGGTGCGCATTGTATGGGTGTGTGTTACATTACATTCACTAGTAGTAGTGAGAAAAACATCACGGGGTGGTGCGCATTGTATGGTTGTGTGTTACATTAGATTCACTAGTAGCAGTGAGAAAAACATCACGGGGTGGTGCGCATTGTATGGGTGTGTGTTACATTAGATTCACTAGTAGCAGTGAGAAAAACATCACGGGGTGGTGCGCATTGTATGGGTGTGTGTTACATTAGATTCACTAGTAGCAGTGAGAAAAACATCACGGGGTGGTGCGCATTGTATGGGTGTGTGTTACATTAGATTCACTAGTAGCAGTGAGAAAAACATCACGGGGTGGTGCGCATTGTATGGGTGTGTGTTACATTAGATTCACTAGTAGCAGTGAGAAAAACATCACGGGGTGGTGCGCATTGTATGGGTGTGTGTTACATTACATACACTAGTAGCAGTGAGAAAAACATCACGAGGTGGTGCGCATTGTAAGGGTGTGTGTTACATTACATTCACTAGTAGGAGTGAGAAAAACATCACGGGGTGGTGCGCATTGTATGGGTGTGTGTTACATTAGATTCACTAGTAGCAGTGAGAAAAACATCACGGGGTGCTGCGCATTGTATGGGTGTGTGTTACATTACATTCACTAGTAGCAGTGAGAAAAACATCACGGGGTGGTGCGCATTGTATGGGTGTGTGTTACATTAGATTCAGTAGTAGCAGTGAGAAAAACATCACGGGGTGGTGCGCATTGTATGGGTGTGTGTTACATTACATTCACTAGTAGGAGTGAGAAAAACATCACGGGGTGGTGCGCATTGTATGGGTGTGTGTTACATTACATTCACTGGTAGGAGTGAGAAAAACATCACGGGGTGGTGCGCATTGTATGGGTGTGTGTTACATTACATTCACTGGTAGGAGTGAGAAAAACATCACGGGGTGGTGCGCATTGTATGGGTGTGTGTTACAATACATACACTAGTAGGAGTGAGAAAAACATCACGGGGTGGTGTGCATTGTATGGGTGTGTGTTACATTACATTCACTAGTAGGAGTGAGATAAACATCAAGGGGTGGTGCGCATTGTATGGGTGTGTGTTACATTACATTCACTAGTAGGAGTGAGAAAAACATCACGGGGTGGTGCGCATTGTATGCGTGTGTGTTACATTACATTCTCTAGTAGGAGTGAGAAAAACATCACGGGGTGGTGCGCATTGTATGGGTGTGTGTTACATTAGATTCATTAGTAGGAGTGAGAAAAACATCACGGGGTGGTGCGCATTGTATGGGTGTGTGTAACATTAGATTCACTAGTAGCAGTGAGAAAAACATCACGGGGTGGTGCGCATTGTATGGGTGTGTGTTACATTAGATTCACTAGTAGGAGTGAGAAAAACATCACGGGGTGGTGCGCATTGTATGGGTGTGTGTTACATTAGATTCACTAGTAGGAGTGAGAAAAACATCACGGGGTGGTGCGCATTGTATGGGTGTGTGTTACATTACATTCACTAGTAGCAGTGAGAAAAACATCACGGGGTGGTGCGCATTGTATGGGTGTGTGTTACATTAGATTCACTAGTAGGAGTGAGAAAAACATCACGGGGTGGTGCGCATTGTATGGGTGCGTGTTACATTACATTCACTAGTAGTAGTGAGAAAAACATCACGGGGTGGTGCGCATTGTATGGTTGTGTGTTACATTAGATTCACTAGTAGCAGTGAGAAAAACATCACGGGGTGGTGCGCATTGTATGGGTGTGTGTTACATTAGATTCACTAGTAGCAGTGAGAAAAACATCACGGGGTGGTGCGCATTGTATGGGTGTGTGTTACATTAGATTCACTAGTAGCAGTGAGAAAAACATCACGGGGTGGTGCGCATTGTATGGGTGTGTGTTACATTAGATTCACTAGTAGCAGTGAGAAAAACATCACGGGGTGGTGCGCATTGTATGGGTGTGTGTTACATTAGATTCACTAGTAGAAGTGAGAAAAACATCACGGGGTGGTGCGCATTGTATGGGTGTGTGTTACATTAGATTCACTAGTAGCAGTGAGAAAAACATCACGGGGTGGTGCGCATTGTATGGGTGTGTGTTACATTACATACACTAGTAGCAGTGAGAAAAACATCACGGGGTGGTGCGCATTGTAAGGGTGTGTGTTACATTACATTCACTAGTAGGAGTGAGAAAAACATCACGGGGTGGTGCGCATTGTATGGGTGTGTGTTACATTACATTCACTAGAAGGAGTGAGAAAAACATCACGGGGTTGTGCGCATTGTATGGGTGTGTGTTACATTACATTCACTAGTAGGAGTGAGAAAAACATCACGGGGTGGTGCGCATTGTATGGGTGTGTGTCACATTAGATTCACTAGTAGGAGTGAGAAAAACATCACGGGGTGGTGCGCATTGTATGGGTGTGTGTTACATTACATTCACTAGTAGCAGTGAGAAAAACATCACGGGGTGGTGCGCATTGTATGGGTGTGTGTTACATTACATTCACTAGTAGCAGTGAGAAAAACATCACGGGGTGGTGCGCATTGTATGGGTGTGTGTTACATTACATTCACTAGTAGGAGTGAGAAAAACATCACGGGGTGGTGCGCATTGTATGGGTGTGTGTTACATTAGATTCACTAGTAGGAGTGAGAAAAACATCACGGGGTGGTGCGCATTGTATGGGTGTGTGTTACATTACATTCACTAGTAGGAGTGAGAAAAACATCACGGGGTGGTGCGCATTGTATGGGTGTGTGTTACATTAGATTCACTAGTAGGAGTGAGAAAAACATCACGGGGTGGTGCGCATTGTATGGGTGTGTGTTACATTACATTCACTAGTAGCAGTGAGAAAAACATCACGGGGTGGTGCGCATTATATGGGTGTGTGTTACATTAGATTCACTAGTAGGAGTGAGAAAAACATCACGGGGTGGTGCGCATTGTATGGGTGTGTGTTACATTACATTCACTAGTAGTAGTGAGAAAAACATCACGGGGTGGTGCGCATTGTATGGTTGTGTGTTACATTAGATTCACTAGTAGCAGTGAGAAAAACATCACGGGGTGGTGCGCATTGTATGGGTGTGTGTTACATTAGATTCACTAGCAGCAGTGAGAAAAACATCACGGGGTGGTGCGCATTGTATGGGTGTGTGTTACATTAGATTCACTAGTAGCAGTGAGAAAAACATCACGGGGTGGTGCGCATTGTATGGGTGTGTGTTACATTAGATTCACTAGTAGCAGTGAGAAAAACATCACGGGGTGGTGCGCATTGTATGGGTGTGTGCTACATTAGATTCACTAGTAGGAGTGAGAAAAACATCACGGGGAGTTGCGCATTGTATGGGTGTGTGTTACATTAGATTCACTAGTAGGAGTGAGAAAAACATCACGGGGTGGTGCGCATTGTATGGGTGTGTGTCACATTACATTCACTAGTAGGAGTGAGAAAAACATCACGGGGTGGTGCGCATTGTATGGGTGTGTGTCACATTACATTCACTAGTAGCAGTGAGAAAAACATCACGGGGTGGTGCGCATTGTATGGGTGTGTGTTACATTACATTCACTAGTAGCAGTGAGAAAAACATCACGGGGTGGTGCGCATTGTATGGGTGTGTGTTACATTACATTCACTAGTAGGAGTGAGAAAAACATCACGGGGTGGTGCGCATTGTATGGGTGTGTGTTACATTACATTCACTAGTAGGACTGAGAAAAACATCACGGGGCGGTGCGCATTGTATGGGTGTGTGTTACATTACATTCACTAGTAGGAGTGAGAAAATGATCACGGGGTGGTGCGCATTGTATGGGTGTGTATTACATTACATTCACTAGTAGGAGTGAGAAAAACATCACGGGGTGGTGTGCATTGTGTGGGTGTGTGTTACATTACATTCACTAGTAGGAGTGAGAAAAACATCACGGGGTGGTGCGCATTGTATGGGTGTGTGTTACATTACATTCTCTAGTAGGAGTGAGAAAAACATCACGGGGTGGTGCACTTTTTATGGGTGTGTGTTACATTAGATTCACTAGTAGGAGTGAGAAAAACATCACGGGGTTGTGCGCATTGTATGGGTGTGTGTTACATTACATTCACTGGTAGGAGTGAGAAAAACATCACGGGGTGGTGCGCATTGTATGGGTGTGTGTTACAATACATACACTAGTAGGAGTGAGAAAAACATCACGGGGTGGTGCGCATTGTATGGGTGTGTGTTACATTACATTCACTAGTAGGAGTGAGATAAACATCAAGGGGTGGTGCGCATTGTATGGGTGTGTGTTACATTACATTCACCAGTAGGAGTGAGAAAAACATCACGGGGTGGTGCGCATTGTATGCGTGTGTGTTACATTATATTCTCTAGTAGGAGTGAGAAAAACATCACGGGGTGGTGCGCATTGTATGGGTGTGTGTTACATTAGATTCATTAGTAGGAGTGAGAAAAACATCACGGGGTGGTGCGCATTGTATGGGTGTGTGTTACATTAGATTCACTAGTAGGAGTGAGAAAAACATCACGGGGTGGTGCGCATTGTATGGGTGTGTGTTACATTAGATTCACTAGTAGGAGTGAGAAAAACATCACGGGGTGGTGCGCATTGTATGGGTGTGTGTTACATTACATTCACTAGTAGGAGTGAGAAAAACATCACGGGGTGGTGCGCATTGTATGGGTGTGTGTTACATTACATTCACTAGTAGCAGTGAGAAAAACATCACGGGGTGGTGCGCATTGTATGGGTGTGTGTTACATTACATTCACTAATAGGAATGAGAAAAACATCACGGGGTGGTGCGCATTGTATGGGTGTGTGTTACATTACATTCACTAGTAGCAGTGAGAAAAACATCACGGGGTGGTGCGCATTGTATGGGTGTGTGTTACATTAGATTCACTAGTAGGAGTGAGAAAAACATCACGGGGTGGTGCGCATTGTATGGGTGTGTGTTACATTACATTCACTAGTAGTAGTGAGAAAAACATCACGGGGTGGTGCGCATTGTATGGTTGTGTGTTACATTAGATTCACTAGTAGCAGTGAGAAAAACATCACGGGGTGGTGCGCATTGTATGGGTGTGTGTTACATTAGATTCACTAGTAGCAGTGAGAAAAACATCACGGGGTGGTGCGCATTGTATGGGTGTGTGTTACATTAGATTCACTAGTAGCAGTGAGAAAAACATCACGGGGTGGTGCGCATTGTATGGGTGTGTGTTACATTAGATTCACTAGTAGCAGTGAGAAAAACATCACGGGGTGGTGCGCATTGTATGGGTGTGTGTTACATTAGATTCACTAGTAGCAGTGAGAAAAACATCACGGGGTGGTGCGCATTGTATGGGTGTGTGTTACATTACATACACTAGTAGCAGTGAGAAAAACATCACGAGGTGGTGCGCATTGTAAGGGTGTGTGTTACATTACATTCACTAGTAGGAGTGAGAAAAACATCACGGGGTGGTGCGCATTGTATGGGTGTGTGTTACATTAGATTCACTAGTAGCAGTGAGAAAAACATCACGGGGTGCTGCGCATTGTATGGGTGTGTGTTACATTACATTCACTAGTAGCAGTGAGAAAAACATCACGGGGTGGTGCGCATTGTATGGGTGTGTGTTACATTAGATTCAGTAGTAGCAGTGAGAAAAACATCACGGGGTGGTGCGCATTGTATGGGTGTGTGTTACATTACATTCACTAGTAGGAGTGAGAAAAACATCACGGGGTGGTGCGCATTGTATGGGTGTGTGTTACATTACATTCACTGGTAGGAGTGAGAAAAACATCACGGGGTGGTGCGCATTGTATGGGTGTGTGTTACATTACATTCACTGGTAGGAGTGAGAAAAACATCACGGGGTGGTGCGCATTGTATGGGTGTGTGTTACAATACATACACTAGTAGGAGTGAGAAAAACATCACGGGGTGGTGTGCATTGTATGGGTGTGTGTTACATTACATTCACTAGTAGGAGTGAGATAAACATCAAGGGGTGGTGCGCATTGTATGGGTGTGTGTTACATTACATTCACTAGTAGGAGTGAGAAAAACATCACGGGGTGGTGCGCATTGTATGCGTGTGTGTTACATTACATTCTCTAGTAGGAGTGAGAAAAACATCACGGGGTGGTGCGCATTGTATGGGTGTGTGTTACATTAGATTCATTAGTAGGAGTGAGAAAAACATCACGGGGTGGTGCGCATTGTATGGGTGTGTGTAACATTAGATTCACTAGTAGCAGTGAGAAAAACATCACGGGGTGGTGCGCATTGTATGGGTGTGTGTTACATTAGATTCACTAGTAGGAGTGAGAAAAACATCACGGGGTGGTGCGCATTGTATGGGTGTGTGTTACATTAGATTCACTAGTAGGAGTGAGAAAAACATCACGGGGTGGTGCGCATTGTATGGGTGTGTGTTACATTACATTCACTAGTAGCAGTGAGAAAAACATCACGGGGTGGTGCGCATTGTATGGGTGTGTGTTACATTAGATTCACTAGTAGGAGTGAGAAAAACATCACGGGGTGGTGCGCATTGTATGGGTGCGTGTTACATTACATTCACTAGTAGTAGTGAGAAAAACATCACGGGGTGGTGCGCATTGTATGGTTGTGTGTTACATTAGATTCACTAGTAGCAGTGAGAAAAACATCACGGGGTGGTGCGCATTGTATGGGTGTGTGTTACATTAGATTCACTAGTAGCAGTGAGAAAAACATCACGGGGTGGTGCGCATTGTATGGGTGTGTGTTACATTAGATTCACTAGTAGCAGTGAGAAAAACATCACGGGGTGGTGCGCATTGTATGGGTGTGTGTTACATTAGATTCACTAGTAGCAGTGAGAAAAACATCACGGGGTGGTGCGCATTGTATGGGTGTGTGTTACATTAGATTCACTAGTAGAAGTGAGAAAAACATCACGGGGTGGTGCGCATTGTATGGGTGTGTGTTACATTAGATTCACTAGTAGCAGTGAGAAAAACATCACGGGGTGGTGCGCATTGTATGGGTGTGTGTTACATTACATACACTAGTAGCAGTGAGAAAAACATCACGGGGTGGTGCGCATTGTAAGGGTGTGTGTTACATTACATTCACTAGTAGGAGTGAGAAAAACATCACGGGGTGGTGCGCATTGTATGGGTGTGTGTTACATTACATTCACTAGAAGGAGTGAGAAAAACATCACGGGGTTGTGCGCATTGTATGGGTGTGTGTTACATTACATTCACTAGTAGGAGTGAGAAAAACATCACGGGGTGGTGCGCATTGTATGGGTGTGTGTCACATTAGATTCACTAGTAGGAGTGAGAAAAACATCACGGGGTGGTGCGCATTGTATGGGTGTGTGTTACATTACATTCACTAGTAGCAGTGAGAAAAACATCACGGGGTGGTGCGCATTGTATGGGTGTGTGTTACATTACATTCACTAGTAGCAGTGAGAAAAACATCACGGGGTGGTGCGCATTGTATGGGTGTGTGTTACATTACATTCACTAGTAGGAGTGAGAAAAACATCACGGGGTGGTGCGCATTGTATGGGTGTGTGTTACATTAGATTCACTAGTAGGAGTGAGAAAAACATCACGGGGTGGTGCGCATTGTATGGGTGTGTGTTACATTACATTCACTAGTAGGAGTGAGAAAAACATCACGGGGTGGTGCGCATTGTATGGGTGTGTGTTACATTAGATTCACTAGTAGGAGTGAGAAAAACATCACGGGGTGGTGCGCATTGTATGGGTGTGTGTTACATTACATTCACTAGTAGCAGTGAGAAAAACATCACGGGGTGGTGCGCATTATATGGGTGTGTGTTACATTAGATTCACTAGTAGGAGTGAGAAAAACATCACGGGGTGGTGCGCATTGTATGGGTGTGTGTTACATTACATTCACTAGTAGTAGTGAGAAAAACATCACGGGGTGGTGCGCATTGTATGGTTGTGTGTTACATTAGATTCACTAGTAGCAGTGAGAAAAACATCACGGGGTGGTGCGCATTGTATGGGTGTGTGTTACATTAGATTCACTAGCAGCAGTGAGAAAAACATCACGGGGTGGTGCGCATTGTATGGGTGTGTGTTACATTAGATTCACTAGTAGCAGTGAGAAAAACATCACGGGGTGGTGCGCATTGTATGGGTGTGTGTTACATTAGATTCACTAGTAGCAGTGAGAAAAACATCACGGGGTGGTGCGCATTGTATGGGTGTGTGCTACATTAGATTCACTAGTAGGAGTGAGAAAAACATCACGGGGAGTTGCGCATTGTATGGGTGTGTGTTACATTAGATTCACTAGTAGGAGTGAGAAAAACATCACGGGGTGGTGCGCATTGTATGGGTGTGTGTCACATTACATTCACTAGTAGGAGTGAGAAAAACATCACGGGGTGGTGCGCATTGTATGGGTGTGTGTCACATTACATTCACTAGTAGCAGTGAGAAAAACATCACGGGGTGGTGCGCATTGTATGGGTGTGTGTTACATTACATTCACTAGTAGCAGTGAGAAAAACATCACGGGGTGGTGCGCATTGTATGGGTGTGTGTTACATTACATTCACTAGTAGGAGTGAGAAAAACATCACGGGGTGGTGCGCATTGTATGGGTGTGTGTTACATTACATTCACTAGTAGGACTGAGAAAAACATCACGGGGCGGTGCGCATTGTATGGGTGTGTGTTACATTACATTCACTAGTAGGAGTGAGAAAATGATCACGGGGTGGTGCGCATTGTATGGGTGTGTATTACATTACATTCACTAGTAGGAGTGAGAAAAACATCACGGGGTGGTGTGCATTGTGTGGGTGTGTGTTACATTACATTCACTAGTAGGAGTGAGAAAAACATCACGGGGTGGTGCGCATTGTATGGGTGTGTGTTACATTACATTCTCTAGTAGGAGTGAGAAAAACATCACGGGGTGGTGCACTTTTTATGGGTGTGTGTTACATTAGATTCACTAGTAGGAGTGAGAAAAACATCACGGGGTTGTGCGCATTGTATGGGTGTGTGTTACATTACATTCACTGGTAGGAGTGAGAAAAACATCACGGGGTGGTGCGCATTGTATGGGTGTGTGTTACAATACATACACTAGTAGGAGTGAGAAAAACATCACGGGGTGGTGCGCATTGTATGGGTGTGTGTTACATTACATTCACTAGTAGGAGTGAGATAAACATCAAGGGGTGGTGCGCATTGTATGGGTGTGTGTTACATTACATTCACCAGTAGGAGTGAGAAAAAACATCACGGGGTGGTGCGCATTGTATGCGTGTGTGTTACATTATATTCTCTAGTAGGAGTGAGAAAAACATCACGGGGTGGTGGCGCATTGTATGGGTGTGTGTTACATTAGATTCATTAGTAGGAGTGAGAAAAACATCACGGGGTGGTGCGCATTGTATGGGTGTGTGTTACATTAGATTCACTAGTAGGAGTGAGAAAAACATCACGGGGTGGTGCGCATTGTATGGGTGTGTGTTACATTAGATTCACTAGTAGGAGTGAGAAAAACATCACGGGGTGGTGCGCATTGTATGGGTGTGTGTTACATTACATTCACTAGTAGGAGTGAGAAAAACATCACGGGGTGGTGCGCATTGTATGGGTGTGTGTTACATTACATTCACTAGTAGCAGTGAGAAAAACATCACGGGGTGGTGCGCATTGTATGGGTGTGTGTTACATTACATTCACTAATAGGAATGAGAAAAACATCACGGGGTGGTGCGCATTGTATGGGTGTGTGTTACATTACATTCACTAGTAGCAGTGAGAAAAACATCACGGGGTGGTGCGCATTGTATGGGTGTGTGTTACATTACATTCACTAGTAGCAGTGAGAAAAACATCACGGGGTGGTGCGCATTGTATGGGTGTGTGTTACATTACATTCACTAGTAGCAGTGAGAAAAACATCACGGGGTGGTGCGCATTGTATGGGTGTGTGTTACATTACATTCACTAGTAGCAGTGAGAAAAACATCACGGGGTGGTGCGCATTGAATGGGTGTGTGTTACATTACATTCACTAGTAGCAGTGAGAAAAACATCACGGGGTTGTGCGCATTGTATGGGTGTGTGTTACATTAGATTCACTAGTAGCAGTGAGAAAAACATCACGGGGTGGTGCGCATTGTATGGGTGTGTGTTACATTAGATTCACTAGTAGCAGTGAGAAAAACATCACGGGGTGGTGCGCATTGTATGGGTGTGTGTTACATTAGATTCACTAGTAGCAGTGAGAAAAACATCACGGGGTGGTGCGCATTGTATGGGTGTGTGTTACATTAGATTCACTAGTAGCAGTGAGAAAAACATCACGGGGTGGTGCGCATTGTAAGGGTGTGTGTTACATTACATTCACTAGTAGGAGTGAGAAAAACATCACGGGGTGGTGCGCATTGTATGGGTGTGTGTTACATTAGATTCACTAGTAGCAGTGAGAAAAACATCATGGGGTGGTGCGCATTGTATGGGTGTGTGTTACATTACATTCACTAGTAGCAATGAGAAAAACATCACGGGGTGGTGCGCATTGTATGGGTGTGTGTTACATTAGATTCGCTAGTAGCAGTGAGAAAAACATCACGGGGTGCTGCGCATTGTATGGGTGTGTGTTACATTACATTCACTAGTAGGAGTGAGAAAAACATCACGGGGTGGTGCGCATTGTATGGGTGTGTGTTACATTACATTCACTAGTAGGAGTGAGAAAAACATCACGGGGTGGTGCGCATTGTATGGGTGTGTGTTACATTACATTCACTGGTAGGAGTGAGAAAAACATCACGGGGTGGTGCGCATTGTATGGGTGTGTGTTACAATACATACACTAGTAGGAGTGAGAAAAACATCACGGGGTGGTGTGCATTGTATGGGTGTGTGTTACATTACATTCACTAGTAGGAGTGAGATAAACATCAAGGGGTGGTGCGCATTGTATGGGTGTGTGTTACATTACATTCACTAGTAGGAGTGAGAAAAACATCACGGGGTGGTGCGCATTGTATGCGTGTGTGTTACATTACATTCTCTAGTAGGAGTGAGAAAAACATCACGGGGTGGTGCGCATTGTATGGGTGTGTGTTACATTAGATTCATTAGTAGGAGTGAGAAAAACATCACGGGGTGGTGCGCATTGTATGGGTGTGTGTTACATTAGATTCACTAGTAGGAGTGAGAAAAATATCACGGGGCGGTGCGCATTGTATGGGTGTGTGTTACATTAGATTCACTAGTAGGAGTGAGAAAAACATCACGGGGTGGTGCGCATTGTATGGGTGTGTGTTACATTAGATTCACTAGTAGGAGTGAGAAAAACATCACGGGGTGGTGCGCATTGTATGGGTGTGTGTTACATTACATTCACTAGTAGCAGTGAGAAAAACATCACGGGGTGGTGCGCATTGTATGGGTGTGTGTTACATTAGATTCACTAGTAGGAGTGAGAAAAACATCACGGGGTGGTGCGCATTGTATGGGTGTGTGTTACATTACATTCACTAGTAGTAGTGAGAAAAACATCACGGGGTGGTGCGCATTGTATGGTTGTGTGTTACATTAGATTCACTAGTAGCAGTGAGAAAAACATCACGGGGTGGTGCGCATTGTATGGGTGTGTGTTACATTAGATTCACTAGTAGCAGTGAGAAAAACATCACGGGGTGGTGCGCATTGTATGGGTGTGTGTTACATTAGATTCACTAGTAGCAGTGAGAAAAACATCACGGGGTGGTGCGCATTGTATGGGTGTGTGTTACATTAGATTCACTAGTAGCAGTGAGAAAAACATCACGGGGTGGTGCGCATTGTATGGGTGTGTGTTACATTAGATTCACTAGTAGCAGTGAGAAAAACATCACGGGGTGGTGCGCATTGTATGGGTGTGTGTTACATTAGATTCACTAGTAGCAGTGAGAAAAACATCACGGGGTGGTGCGCATTGTATGGGTGTGTGTTACATTAGATTCACTAGTAGCAGTGAGAAAAACATCACGGGGTGGTGCGCATTGTATGGGTGTGTGTTACATTAGATTCACTAGTAGCAGTGAGAAAAACATCACGGGGTGGTGCGCATTGTATGGGTGTGTGTTACATTACATACACTAGTAGCAGTGAGAAAAACATCACGAGGTGGTGCGCATTGTAAGGGTGTGTGTTACATTACATTCACTAGTAGGAGTGAGAAAAACATCACGGGGTGGTGCGCATTGTATGGGTGTGTGTTACATTAGATTCACTAGTAGCAGTGAGAAAAACATCACGGGGTGGTGCGCATTGTATGGGTGTGTGTTACATTACATTCACTAGTAGCAGTGAGAAAAACATCACGGGGTGGTGCGCATTGTATGGGTGTGTGTTACATTAGATTCACTAGTAGCAGTGAGAAAAACATCACGGGGTGGTGCGCATTGTATGGGTGTGTGTTACATTAGATTCACTAGTAGCAGTGAGAAAAACATCACGGGGTGGTGCGCATTGTATGGGTGTGTGTTACATTACATTCACTAGTAGGAGTGAGAAAAACATCACGGGGTGGTGCGCATTGTATGGGTGTGTGTTACATTACATTCACTGGTAGGAGTGAGAAAAACATCACGGGGTGGTGCGCATTGTATGGGTGTATGTTACATTACATTCACTAGTAGGAGTGAGATAAACATCAAGGGGTGGTGCGCATTGTATGGGTGTGTGTTACATTACATTCACTAGTAGGAGTGAGAAAAACATCACGGGGTGGTGCGCATTGTATGGGTGTGTGTTACATTAGATTCACTAGTAGGAGTGAGAAAAACATCACGGGGTGGTGCGCATTGTATGGGTGTGTGTTACATTAGATTCACTAGTAGGAGTGAGAAAAACATCACGGGGTGGTGTGCATTGTATGGGTGTGTGTTACATTACATTCACTAGTAGCAGTGAGAAAAACATCACGGGGTGGTGCGCATTGTATGGGTGTGTGTTACATTAGATTCACTAGTAGGAGTGAGAAAAACATCACGGGGTGGTGCGCATTGTATGGGTGTGTGTTACATTACATTCACTAGTAGTAGTGAGAAAAACATCACGGGGTGGTGCGCATTGTATGGTTGTGTGTTACATTAGATTCACTAGTAGCAGTGAGAAAAACATCACGGGGTGGTGCGCATTGTATGGGTGTGTGTTACATTACATTCACTAGTAGCAGTGAGAAAAACATCACGGGGTGGTGCGCATTGTATGGGTGTGTGTTACATTACATTCACTAGTAGCAGTGAGAAAAACATCACGGGGTGGTGCGCATTGTATGGGTGTGTGTTACATTACATTCACTAGTAGCAGTGAGAAAAACATCACGGGGTGGTGCGCATTGTATGGGTGTGTGTTACATTAGATTCACTAGTAGAAGTGAGAAAAACATCACGGGGTGGTGCGCATTGTATGGGTGTGTGTTACATTAGATTCACTAGTAGCAGTGAGAAAAACATCACGGGGTGGTGCGCATTGTATGGGTGTGTGTTACATTACATACACTAGTAGCAGTGAGAAAAACATCACGGGGTGGTGCGCATTGTATGGGTGTGTGTTACATTACATTCACTAGTAGCAGTGAGAAAAACATCACGGGGTGGTGCGCATTGTATGGGTGTGTGTTACATTACATTCACTAGTAGGAGTGAGAAAAACATCACGGGGTGGTGTGCATTGTATGGGTGTGTGTTACATTACATTCACTAGTAGGAGTGAGAAAAACATCACGGGGTGGTGCGCATTGTATGGGTGTGTGTTACATTACATTCTCTAGTAGGAGTGAGAAAAACATCACGGGGTGGTGCCCTTTTTATGGGTGTGTGTTACATTAGATTCACTAGTAGGAGTGAGAAAAACATCACGGGGTGGTGCGCATTGTATGGGTGTGTGTTACATTACATTCACTGGTAGGAGTGAGAAAAACATCACGGGGTGGTGCGCATTGTATGGGTGTGTGTTACAATACATACACTAGTAGGAGTGAGAAAAATATCACGGGGTGGTGCGCATTGTATGGGTGTGTGTTACATTACATTCACTAGTAGGAGTGAGATAAACATCAAGTGGTGGTGCGCATTGTATGGGTGTGTGTTACATTACATTCACTAGTAGGAGTGAGAAAAACATCACGGGGTGGTGCGCATTGTATGCGTGTGTGTTACATTACATTCTCTAGTAGGAGTGAGAAAAACATCACGGGGTGGTGCGCATTGTATGGGTGTGTGTTACATTAGATTCATTAGTAGGAGTGAGAAAAACATCACGGGGTGGTGCGCATTGTATGGGTGTGTGTTACATTAGATTCACTAGTAGGAGTGAGAAAAACATCCCGGGGTGTTGCGCATTGTATGGGTGTGTGTTACATTAGATTCACTAGTAGGAGTGAGAAAAACATCACGGGGTGGTGCGCATTGTATGGGTGTGTGTTACATTACATTCACTAGTATGAGTGAGAAAAACATCACGGGGTGGTGCGCATTGTATGGGTGTGTGTTACATTACATTCACTAGTAGCAGTGAGAAAAACATCACGGGGTGGTCCGCATTGTATGGGTGTGTGTTACATTACATTCACTAGTAGGAGTGAGAAAAACATCACGGGGTGGTGCGCATTGTATGGGTGTGTGTTACATTACATTCACTAGTAGCAGTGAGAAAAACATCACGGGGTGGTGCGCATTGTATGGGTGTGTGTTACATTACATTCACTAGTAGCACTGAGAAAAACATCACGGGGTGGTGCGCATTGTATGGGTGTGTGTTACATTACATTCACTAGTAGCAGTGAGAAAAACATCACGGGGTGTTGCGCATTGAATGGGTGTGTGTTACATTACATTCACTAGTAGCAGTGAGAAAAACATCACGGGGTGGTGCGCATTGTATGGGTGTGTGTTACATTAGATTCACTAGTAGCAGTGAGAAAAACATCACGGGGTGGTGCGCATTGTATGGGTGTGTGTTACATTAGATTCACTAGTAGGAGTGAGAAAAACATCACGGGGTGGTGCGCATTGTATGGGTGTGTGTTACATTAGATTCACTAGTAGCAGTGAGAAAAACATCACGGGGTGGTGCGCATTGTATGGGTTTGTGTTACATTAGATTCACTAGTAGCAGTGAGAAAAACATCACGGGGTGGTGCGCATTGTATGGGTGTGTGTTACATTACATACACTAGTAGCAGTGAGAAAAACATCACGAGGTGGTGCGCATTGTAAGGGTGTGTGTTACATTAGATTCACTAGTAGGAGTGAGAAAAACATCACGGGGTGGTGCGCATTGTATGGGTGTGTGTTACATTAGATTCACTAGTAGCAGTGAGAAAAACATCACGGGGTGGTGCGCATTGTATGGGTGTGTGTTACATTACATTCACTAGTAGCAGTGAGAAAAACATCACGGGGTGGTGCGCATTGTATGGGTGTGTGTTACATTAGATTCACTAGTAGCAGTGAGAAAAACATCACGGGGTGGTGCGCATTGTATGGGTGTGTGTTACATTAGATTCACTAGTAGCAGTGAGAAAAACATCACGGGGTGGTGCGCATTGTATGGGTGTGTGTTACATTAGATTCACTAGTAGCAGTGAGAAAAACATCACGGGGTGGTGCGCATTGTATGGGTGTGTGTTACATTAGATTCACTAGTAGCAGTGAGAAAAACATCACGGGGTGGTGCGCATTGTATGGGTGTGTGTTACATTAGATTCACTAGTAGCAGTGAGAAAAACATCACGGGGTGGTGCGCATTGTATGGGTGTGTGTTACATTAGATTCACTAGTAGCAGTGAGAAAAACATCACGGGGTGGTGCGCATTGTATGGGTGTGTGTTACATTACATTCACTAGTAGGAGTGAGAAAAACATCACGGGGTGGTGCGCATTGTATGGGTGTGTGTTACATTACATTCACTGGTAGGAGTGAGAAAAACATCACGGGGTGGTGCGCATTGTATGGGTGTGTGTTACATTACATTCACTGGTAGGAGTGAGAAAAACATCACGGGGTGGTGCGCATTGTATGGGTGTGTGTTACATTACATTCACTGGTAGGAGTGAGAAAAACATCACGGGGTGGTGCGCATTGTATGGGTGTGTGTTACAATACATACACTAGTAGGAGTGAGAAAAACATCACGGGGTGGTGTGCATTGTATGGGTGTGTGTTACATTACATTCACTAGTAGGAGTGAGATAAACATCAAGGGGTGGTGCGCATTGTATGGGTGTGTGTTACATTACATTCACTAGTAGGAGTGAGAAAAACATCACGGGGTGGTGCGCATTGTATGCGTGTGTGTTACATTACATTCTCTAGTAGGAGTGAGAAAAACATCACGGGGTGGTGCGCATTGTATGGGTGTGTGTTACATTAGATTCATTAGTAGGAGTGAGAAAAACATCACGGGGTGGTGCGCATTGTATGAGTGTGTGTAACAATAGATTCACTAGTAGGAGTGAGAAAAACATCACGGGGTGGTGCGCATTGTATGGGTGTGTGTTACATTAGATTCACTAGTAGGAGTGAGAAAAACATCACGGGGTGGTGCGCATTGTATGGGTGTGTGTTACATTAGATTCACTAGTAGGAGTGAGAAAAACATCACGGGGTGGTGCGCATTGTATGGGTGTGTGTTACATTACATTCACTAGTAGCAGTGAGAAAAACATCACGGGGTGGTGCGCATTGTATGGGTGTGTGTTACATTAGATTCACTAGTAGGAGTGAGAAAAACATCACGGGGTGGTGCGCATTGTATGGGTGTGTGTTACATTACATTCACTAGTAGTAGTGAGAAAAACATCACGGGGTGGTGCGCATTGTATGGTTGTGTGTTACATTAGATTCACTAGTAGCAGTGAGAAAAACATCACGGGGTGGTGCGCATTGTATGGGTGTGTGTCACATTAGATTCACTAGTAGGAGTGAGAAAAACATCACGGGGTGGTGCGCATTGTATGGGTGTGTGTTACATTACATTCACTAGTAGCAGTGAGAAAAACATCACGGGGTGGTGCGCATTGCATGGGTGTGTGTTACATTACATTCACTAGTAGCAGTGAGAAAAACATCACGGGGTGGTGCGCATTGTATGGGTGTGTGTTACATTACATTCACTAGTAGGAGTGAGAAAAACATCACGGGGTGGTGCGCATTGTATGGGTGTGTGTTACATTAGATTCACTAGTAGGAGTGAGAAAAACATCACGGGGTGGTGCGCATTGTATGGGTGTGTGTTACATTAGATTCACTAGTAGGAGTGAGAAAAACATCACGGGGTGGTGCGCATTGTATGGGTGTGTGTTACATTACATTCACTAGTAGCAGTGAGAAAAACATCACGGGGTGGTGCGCATTGTATGGGTGTGTGTTACATTAGATTCACTAGTAGGAGTGAGAAAAACATCACGGGGTGGTGCGCATTGTATGGGTGTGTGTCACATTACATTCACTAGTAGCAGTGAGAAAAACATCACGGGGTGGTGCGCATTGTATGGGTGTGTGTCACATTAGATTCACTAGTAGCAGTGAGAAAAACATCACGGGGTGGTGCGCATTGTATGGGTGTGTGTTACATTAGATTCACTAGTAGCAGTGAGAAAAACATCACGGGGTGGTGCGCATTGTATGGGTGTGTGTTACATTAGATTCACTAGTAGCAGTGAGAAAAACATCACGGGGTGGTGCGCATTGTATGGGTGTGTGTTACATTAGATTCACTAGTAGCAGTGAGAAAAACATCACGGGGTGGTGCGCATTGTATGGGTGTGTGTTACATTAGATTCACTAGTAGAAGTGAGAAAAACATCACGGGGTGGTGCGCATTGTATGGGTGTGTGTTACATTAGATTCACTAGTAGCAGTGAGAAAAACATCACGGGGTGGTGCGCATTGTATGGGTGTGTGTTACATTACATACACTAGTAGCAGTGAGAAAAACATCACGGGGTGGTGCGCATTGTATGGGTGTGTGTTACATTACATTCACTAGTAGGAGTGAGAAAAACATCACGGGGTGGTGCGCATTGTATGGGTGTGTGTTACATTACATTCACTAGAAGGAGTGAGAAAAACATCACGGGGTTGTGCGCATTGTATGGGTGTGTGTTACATTACATTCACTAGTAGGAGTGAGAAAAACATCACGGGGTGGTGCGCATTGTATGGGTGTGTGTCACATTAGATTCACTAGTAGGAGTGAGAAAAACATCACGGGGTGGTGCGCATTGTATGGGTGTGTGTTACATTACATTCACTAGTAGCAGTGAGAAAAACATCACGGGGTGGTGCGCATTGTATGGGTGTGTGTTACATTACATTCACTAATAGCAGTGAGAAAAACATCACGGGGTGGTGCGCATTGTATGGGTGTGTGTTACATTACATTCACTAGTAGGAGTGAGAAAAACATCACGGGGTGGTGCGCATTGTATGGGTGTGTGTTACATTACATTCACTAGTAGGAGTGAGAAAAACATCACGGGGTGGTGCGCATTGTATGGGTGTGTGTTACATTACATTCACCAGTAGGAGTGAGAAAATGATCACGGGGTGGTGCGCATTGTATGGGTGTGTATTACATTACATTCACTAGTAGGAGTGAGAAAAACATCACGGGGTGGTGTGCATTGTATGGGTGTGTGTTACATTACATTCACTGGTAGGAGTGAGAAAAACATCACGGGGTGGTGCGCATTGTATGGGTGTGTGTTACATTACATTCACTGGTAGGAGTGAGAAAAACATCACGGGGTGGTGCGCATTGTATGGGTGTGTGTTACATTACATTCACTGGTAGGAGTGAGAAAAACATCACGGGGTGGTGCGCATTGTATGGGTGTGTGTTACAATACATACACTAGTAGGAGTGAGAAAAACATCACGGGGTGGTGTGCATTGTATGGGTGTGTGTTACATTACATTCACTAGTAGGAGTGAGATAAACATCAAGGGGTGGTGCGCATTGTATGGGTGTGTGTTACATTACATTCACTAGTAGGAGTGAGAAAAACATCACGGGGTGGTGCGCATTGTATGCGTGTGTGTTACATTACATTCTCTAGTAGGAGTGAGAAAAACATCACGGGGTGGTGCGCATTGTATGGGTGTGTGTTACATTAGATTCATTAGTAGGAGTGAGAAAAACATCACGGGGTGGTGCGCATTGTATGGGTGTGTGTTACATTAGATTCACTAGTAGGAGTGAGAAAAACATCACGGGGTGGTGCGCATTGTATGGGTGTGTGTTACATTAGATTCACTAGTAGGAGTGAGAAAAACATCACGGGGTGGTGCGCATTGTATGGGTGTGTGTTACATTAGATTCACTAGTAGGAGTGAGAAAAACATCACGGGGTGGTGCGCATTGTATGGGTGTGTGTTACATTACATTCACTAGTAGCAGTGAGAAAAACATCACGGGGTGGTGCGCATTGTATGGGTGTGTGTTACATTAGATTCACTAGTAAGAGTGAGAAAAACATCACGGGGTGGTGCGCATTGTATGGGTGTGTGTTACATTACATTCACTAGTAGTAGTGAGAAAAACATCACGGGGTGGTGCGCATTGTATGGTTGTGTGTTACATTAGATTCACTAGTAGCAGTGAGAAAAACATCACGGGGTGGTGCGCATTGTATGGGTGTGTGTCACATTAGATTCACTAGTAGGAGTGAGAAAAACATCACGGGGTGGTGCGCATTGTATGGGTGTGTGTTACATTACATTCACTAGTAGCAGTGAGAAAAACATCACGGGGTGGTGCGCATTGCATGGGTGTGTGTTACATTACATTCACTAGTAGCAGTGAGAAAAACATCACGGGGTGGTGCGCATTGTATGGGTGTGTGTTACATTACATTCACTAGTAGGAGTGAGAAAAACATCACGGGGTGGTGCGCATTGTATGGGTGTGTGTTACATTAGATTCACTAGTAGGAGTGAGAAAAACATCACGGGGTGGTGCGCATTGTATGGGTGTGTGTTACATTAGATTCACTAGTAGGAGTGAGAAAAACATCACGGGGTGGTGCGCATTGTATGGGTGTGTGTTACATTACATTCACTAGTAGCAGTGAGAAAAACATCACGGGGTGGTGCGCATTGTATGGGTGTGTGTTACATTAGATTCACTAGTAGGAGTGAGAAAAACATCACGGGGTGGTGCGCATTGTATGGGTGTGTGTTACATTACATTCACTAGTAGTAGTGAGAAAAACATCACGGGGTGGTGCGCATTGTATGGTTGTGTGTTACATTAGATTCACTAGTAGCAGTGAGAAAAACATCACGGGGTGGTGCGCATTGTATGGGTGTGTGTTACATTAGATTCACTAGTAGCAGTGAGAAAAACATCACGGGGTGGTGCGCATTGTATGGGTGTGTGTTACATTAGATTCACTAGTAGCAGTGAGAAAAACATCACGGGGTGGTGCGCATTGTATGGGTGTGTGTTACATTAGATTCACTAGTAGCAGTGAGAAAAACATCACGGGGTGGTGCGCATTGTATGGGTGTGTGTTACATTAGATTCACTAGTAGAAGTGAGAAAAACATCACGGGGTGGTGCGCATTGTATGGGTGTGTGTTACATTAGATTCACTAGTAGCAGTGAGAAAAACATCACGGGGTGGTGCGCATTGTATGGGTGTGTGTTACATTACATACACTAGTAGCAGTGAGAAAAACATCACGGGGTGGTGCGCATTGTATGGGTGTGTGTTACATTACATTCACTAGTAGGAGTGAGAAAAACATCACGGGGTGGTGCGCATTGTATGGGTGTGTGTTACATTACATTCACTAGAAGGAGTGAGAAAAACATCACGGGGTTGTGCGCATTGTATGGGTGTGTGTTACATTACATTCACTAGTAGGAGTGAGAAAAACATCACGGGGTGGTGCGCATTGTATGGGTGTGTGTCACATTAGATTCACTAGTAGGAGTGAGAAAAACATCACGGGGTGGTGCGCATTGTATGGGTGTGTGTTACATTACATTCACTAGTAGCAGTGAGAAAAACATCACGGGGTGGTGCGCATTGTATGGGTGTGTGTTACATTACATTCACTAATAGCAGTGAGAAAAACATCACGGGGTGGTGCGCATTGTATGGGTGTGTGTTACATTACATTCACTAGTAGGAGTGAGAAAAACATCACGGGGTGGTGCGCATTGTATGGGTGTGTGTTACATTACATTCACTAGTAGGAGTGAGAAAAACATCACGGGGTGGTGCGCATTGTATGGGTGTGTGTTACATTACATTCACCAGTAGGAGTGAGAAAATGATCACGGGGTGGTGCGCATTGTATGGGTGTGTATTACATTACATTCACTAGTAGGAGTGAGAAAAACATCACGGGGTGGTGTGCATTGTATGGGTGTGTGTTACATTACATTCACTAGTAGGAGTGAGAAAAACATCACGGGGTGGTGCGCATTGTATGGGTGTGTGTTACATTACATTCTCTAGTAGGAGTGAGAAAAACATCACGGGGTGGTGCCCTTTTTATGGGTGTGTGTTACATTAGATTCACTAGTAGGAGTGAGAAAAACATCACGGGGTGGTGCGCATTGTATGGGTGTGTGTTACATTACATTCACTGGTAGGAGTGAGAAAAACATCACGGGGTGGTGCGCATTGTATGGGTGTGTGTTACAATACATACACTAGTAGGAGTGAGAAAAATATCACGGGGTGGTGCGCATTGTATGGGTGTGTGTTACATTACATTCACTAGTAGGAGTGAGATAAACATCAAGTGGTGGTGCGCATTGTATGGGTGTGTGTTACATTACATTCACTAGTAGGAGTGAGAAAAACATCACGGGGTGGTGCGCATTGTATGCGTGTGTGTTACATTACATTCTCTAGTAGGAGTGAGAAAAACATCACGGGGTGGTGCGCATTGTATGGGTGTGTGTTACATTAGATTCATTAGTAGGAGTGAGAAAAACATCACGGGGTGGTGCGCATTGTATGGGTGTGTGTTACATTAGATTCACTAGTAGGAGTGAGAAAAACATCCCGGGGTGTTGCGCATTGTATGGGTGTGTGTTACATTAGATTCACTAGTAGGAGTGAGAAAAACATCACGGGGTGGTGCGCATTGTATGGGTGTGTGTTACATTACATTCACTAGTAGGAGTGAGAAAAACATCACGGGGTGGTGCGCATTGTATGGGTGTGTGTTACATTACATTCACTAGTAGCAGTGAGAAAAACATCACGGGGTGGTGCGCATTGTATGGGTGTGTGTTACATTACATTCACTAGTAGGAGTGAGAAAAACATCACGGGGTGGTGCGCATTGTATGGGTGTGTGTTACATTACATTCACTAGTAGCAGTGAGAAAAACATCACGGGGTGGTGCGCATTGTATGGGTGTGTGTTACATTACATTCACTAGTAGCACTGAGAAAAACATCACGGGGTGGTGCGCATTGTATGGGTGTGTGTTACATTACATTCACTAGTAGCAGTGAGAAAAACATCAAGGGGTGTTGCGCATTGAATGGGTGTGTGTTACATTACATTCACTAGTAGCAGTGAGAAAAACATCACGGGGTGGTGCGCATTGTATGGGTGTGTGTTACATTAGATTCACTAGTAGCAGTGAGAAAAACATCACGGGGTGGTGCGCATTGTATGGGTGTGTGTTACATTAGATTCACTAGTAGGAGTGAGAAAAACATCACGGGGTGGTGCGCATTGTATGGGTGTGTGTTACATTAGATTCACTAGTAGCAGTGAGAAAAACATCACGGGGTGGTGCGCATTGTATGGGTTTGTGTTACATTAGATTCACTAGTAGCAGTGAGAAAAACATCACGGGGTGGTGCGCATTGTATGGGTGTGTGTTACATTACATACACTAGTAGCAGTGAGAAAAACATCACGAGGTGGTGCGCATTGTAAGGGTGTGTGTTACATTAGATTCACTAGTAGGAGTGAGAAAAACATCACGGGGTGGTGCGCATTGTATGGGTGTGTGTTACATTACATTCACTATAAGGAGTGAGAAAAACATCACGGGGTGGTGCGCATTGTATGGGTGTGTGTTACATTACCTTCACTAGTAGGAGTGAGAAAAACATCACGGGGTGGTGCGCATTGTATGGGTGTGTGTTACATTAGATTCACTAGTAGCAGTGAGAAAAACATCACGGGGTGGTGCGCATTGTATGGGTGTGTGTTACATTAGATTCACTAGTAGCAGTGAGAAAAACATCACGGGGTGGTGCGCATTGTATGGGTGTGTGTTACATTACATTCACTAATAGCAGTGAGAAAAACATCACGGGGTGGTGCGCATTGTATGTGTGTGTGTTACATTAGATTCACTAGTAGCAGTGAGAAAAACATCACGGGGTGGTGCGCATTGTATGGGTGTGTGTTACATTAGATTCACTAGTAGCAGTGAGAAAAACATCACGGGGTGGTGCGCATTGTATGGGTGTGTGTTACATTAGATTCACTAGTAGCAGTGAGAAAAACATCACGGGGTGGTGCGCATTGTATGGGTGTGTGTTACATTACATACACTAGTAGCAGTGAGAAAAACATCACGGGGTGGTGCGCATTGTAAGGGTGTGTGTTACATTACATTCACTAGTAGGAGTGAGAAAAACATCACGGGGTGGTGCGCATTGTATGGGTCTGTGTTACATTACATTCACTAGAAGGAGTGAGAAAAACATCACGGGGTGGTGCGCATTGTATGGGTGTGTGTTACATTACATTCACTAGTAGCAGTGAGAAAAACATCACGGGGTGGTGCGCATTGTATGGGTGTGTGTTACATTACATTCACTAGTAGCAGTGAGAAAAACATCATGGGGTGGTGCGCATTGTATGGGTGTGTGTTACATTACATTCACTAGTAGCAGTGAGAAAAACATCACGGGGTGGTGCGCATTGTATGGGTGTGTGTTACATTACATTCACTAGTAGCAGTGAGAAAAACATCACGGGGTGGTGCGCATTGTATGGGTGTGTGTTACATTACATTCACTAGTAGGAGTGAGAAAAACATCACGGGGTGGTGCGCATTGTATGGGTGTGTGTTACATTACATTCACTGGTAGGAGTGAGAAAAACATCACGGGGTGGTGCGCATTGTATGGGTGTGTGTTACATTACATTCACTGGTAGGAGTGAGAAAAACATCACGGGGTGGTGCGCATTGTATGGGTGTGTGTTACAATACATACACTAGTAGGAGTGAGAAAAACATCACGGGGTGGTGTGCATTGTATGGGTGTGTGTTACATTACATTCACTAGTAGGAGTGAGATAAACATCAAGGGGTGGTGCGCATTGTATGGGTGTGTGTTACATTACATTCACTAGTAGCAGTGAGAAAAACATCACGGGGTGGTGCGCATTGTATGGGTGTGTGTTACATTACATTCACTAGTAGCAGTGAGAAAAACATCACGGGGTGGTGCGCATTGTATGGGTGTGTGTTACATTAGATTCACTAGTAGCAGTGAGAAAAACATCACGGGGTGGTGCGCATTGTATGGGTGTGTGTTACATTAGATTCACTAGTAGCAGTGAGAAAAACATCACGGGGTGGTGCGCATTGTATGGGTGTGTGTTACATTAGATTCACTAGTAGAAGTGAGAAAAACATCACGGGGTGGTGCGCATTGTATGGGTGTGTGTTACATTAGATTCACTAGTAGCAGTGAGAAAAACATCACGGGGTGGTGCGCATTGTATGGGTGTGTGTTACATTACATACACTAGTAGCAGTGAGAAAAACATCACGGGGTGGTGCGCATTGTATGGGTGTGTGTTACATTACATTCACTAGTAGGAGTGAGAAAAACATCACGGGGTGGTGCGCATTGTATGGGTGTGTGTTACATTACATACACTAGAAGGAGTGAGAAAAACATCACGGGGTTGTGCGCATTGTATGGGTGTGTGTTACATTACATTCACTAGTAGGAGTGAGAAAAACATCACGGGGTGGTGCGCATTGTATGGGTGTGTGTCACATTAGATTCACTAGTAGGAGTGAGAAAAACATCACGGGGTGGTGCGCATTGTATGGGTGTGTGTTACATTACATTCACTAGTAGCAGTGAGAAAAACATCACGGGGTGGTGCGCATTGTATGGGTGTGTGTTACATTACATTCACTAATAGCAGTGAGAAAAACATCACGGGGTGGTGCGCATTGTATGGGTGTGTGTTACATTACATTCACTAGTAGGAGTGAGAAAAACATCACGGGGTGGTGCGCATTGTATGGGTGTGTGTTACATTACATTCACTAGTAGGAGTGAGAAAAACATCACGGGGTGGTGCGCATTGTATGGGTGTGTGTTACATTACATTCACCAGTAGGAGTGAGAAAATGATCACGGGGTGGTGCGCATTGTATGGGTGTGTATTACATTACATTCACTAGTAGGAGTGAGAAAAACATCACGGGGTGGTGTGCATTGTATGGGTGTGTGTTACATTACATTCACTAGTAGGAGTGAGAAAAACATCACGGGGTGGTGCGCATTGTATGGGTGTGTGTTACATTACATTCTCTAGTAGGAGTGAGAAAAACATCACGGGGTGGTGCCCTTTTTATGGGTGTGTGTTACATTAGATTCACTAGTAGGAGTGAGAAAAACATCACGGGGTGGTGCGCATTGTATGGGTGTGTGTTACATTACATTCACTGGTAGGAGTGAGAAAAACATCACGGGGTGGTGCGCATTGTATGGGTGTGTGTTACAATACATACACTAGTAGGAGTGAGAAAAATATCACGGGGTGGTGCGCATTGTATGGGTGTGTGTTACATTACATTCACTAGTAGGAGTGAGATAAACATCAAGTGGTGGTGCGCATTGTATGGGTGTGTGTTACATTACATTCACTAGTAGGAGTGAGAAAAACATCACGGGGTGGTGCGCATTGTATGCGTGTGTGTTACATTACATTCTCTAGTAGGAGTGAGAAAAACATCACGGGGTGGTGCGCATTGTATGGGTGTGTGTTACATTAGATTCATTAGTAGGAGTGAGAAAAACATCACGGGGTGGTGCGCATTGTATGGGTGTGTGTTACATTAGATTCACTAGTAGGAGTGAGAAAAACATCCCGGGGTGTTGCGCATTGTATGGGTGTGTGTTACATTAGATTCACTAGTAGGAGTGAGAAAAACATCACGGGGTGGTGCGCATTGTATGGGTGTGTGTTACATTACATTCACTAGTAGGAGTGAGAAAAACATCACGGGGTGGTGCGCATTGTATGGGTGTGTGTTACATTACATTCACTAGTAGCAGTGAGAAAAACATCACGGGGTGGTGCGCATTGTATGGGTGTGTGTTACATTACATTCACTAGTAGGAGTGAGAAAAACATCACGGGGTGGTGCGCATTGTATGGGTGTGTGTTACATTACATTCACTAGTAGCAGTGAGAAAAACATCACGGGGTGGTGCGCATTGTATGGGTGTGTGTTACATTACATTCACTAGTAGCACTGAGAAAAACATCACGGGGTGGTGCGCATTGTATGGGTGTGTGTTACATTACATTCACTAGTAGCAGTGAGAAAAACATCACGGGGTGTTGCGCATTGAATGGGTGTGTGTTACATTACATTCACTAGTAGCAGTGAGAAAAACATCACGGGGTGGTGCGCATTGTATGGGTGTGTGTTACATTAGATTCACTAGTAGCAGTGAGAAAAACATCACGGGGTGGTGCGCATTGTATGGGTGTGTGTTACATTAGATTCACTAGTAGGAGTGAGAAAAACATCACGGGGTGGTGCGCATTGTATGGGTGTGTGTTACATTAGATTCACTAGTAGCAGTGAGAAAAACATCACGGGGTGGTGCGCATTGTATGGGTTTGTGTTACATTAGATTCACTAGTAGCAGTGAGAAAAACATCACGGGGTGGTGCGCATTGTATGGGTGTGTGTTACATTACATACACTAGTAGCAGTGAGAAAAACATCACGAGGTGGTGCGCATTGTAAGGGTGTGTGTTACATTAGATTCACTAGTAGGAGTGAGAAAAACATCACGGGGTGGTGCGCATTGTATGGGTGTGTGTTACATTACATTCACTAGAAGGAGTGAGAAAAACATCACGGGGTGGTGCGCATTGTATGGGTGTGTGTTACATTACCTTCACTAGTAGGAGTGAGAAAAACATCACGGGGTGGTGCGCATTGTATGGGTGTGTGTTACATTAGATTCACTAGTAGCAGTGAGAAAAACATCACGGGGTGGTGCGCATTGTATGGGTGTGTGTTACATTAGATTCACTAGTAGCAGTGAGAAAAACATCACGGGGTGGTGCGCATTGTATGGGTGTGTGTTACATTACATTCACTAGTAGCAGTGAGAAAAACATCACGGGGTGGTGCGCATTGTATGTGTGTGTGTTACATTAGATTCACTAGTAGCAGTGAGAAAAACATCACGGGGTGGTGCGCATTGTATGGGTGTGTGTTACATTAGATTCACTAGTAGCAGTGAGAAAAACATCACGGGGTGGTGCGCATTGTATGGGTGTGTGTTACATTAGATTCACTAGTAGCAGTGAGAAAAACATCACGGGGTGGTGCGCATTGTATGGGTGTGTGTTACATTAGATACACTAGTAGCAGTGAGAAAAACATCACGGGGTGGTGCGCATTGTAAGGGTGTGTGTTACATTACATTCACTAGTAGGAGTGAGAAAAACATCACGGGGTGGTGCGCATTGTATGGGTCTGTGTTACATTACATTCACTAGAAGGAGTGAGAAAAACATCACGGGGTGGTGCGCATTGTATGGGTGTGTGTTACATTACATTCACTAGTAGCAGTGAGAAAAACATCACGGGGTGGTGCGCATTGTATGGGTGTGTGTTACAATACATACACTAGTAGGAGTGAGAAAAACATCACGGGGTGGTGTGCATTGTATGGGTGTGTGTTACATTACATTCACTAGTAGGAGTGAGATAAACATCAAGGGGTGGTGCGCATTGTATGGGTGTGTGTTACATTACATTCACTAGTAGCAGTGAGAAAAACATCACGGGGTGGTGCGCATTGTATGGGTGTGTGTTACATTACATTCACTAGTAGCAGTGAGAAAAACATCACGGGGTGGTGCGCATTGTATGGGTGTGTGTTACATTAGATTCACTAGTAGCAGTGAGAAAAACATCACGGGGTGGTGCGCATTGTATGGGTGTGTGTTACATTAGATTCACTAGTAGCAGTGAGAAAAACATCACGGGGTGGTGCGCATTGTATGGGTGTGTGTTACATTAGATTCACTAGTAGAAGTGAGAAAAACATCACGGGGTGGTGCGCATTGTATGGGTGTGTGTTACATTAGATTCACTAGTAGCAGTGAGAAAAACATCACGGGGTGGTGCGCATTGTATGGGTGTGTGTTACATTACATACACTATTAGCAGTGAGAAAAACATCACGGGGTGGTGCGCATTGTATGGGTGTGTGTTACATTACATTCACTAGTAGGAGTGAGAAAAACATCACGGGGTGGTGCGCATTGTATGGGTGTGTGTTACATTACATTCACTAGAAGGAGTGAGAAAAACATCACGGGGTTGTGCGCATTGTATGGGTGTGTGTTACATTACATTCACTAGTAGGAGTGAGAAAAACATCACGGGGTGGTGCGCATTGTATGGGTGTGTGTCACATTAGATTCACTAGTAGGAGTGAGAAAAACATCACGGGGTGGTGCGCATTGTATGGGTGTGTGTTACATTACATTCACTAGTAGCAGTGAGAAAAACATCACGGGGTGGTGCGCATTGTATGGGTGTGTGTTACATTACATTCACTAATAGCAGTGAGAAAAACATCACGGGGTGGTGCGCATTGTATGGGTGTGTGTTACATTACATTCACTAGTAGGAGTGAGAAAAACATCACGGGGTGGTGCGCATTGTATGGGTGTGTGTTACATTACATTCACTAGTAGGAGTGAGAAAAACATCACGGGGTGGTGCGCATTGTATGGGTGTGTGTTACATTACATTCACCAGTAGGAGTGAGAAAATGATCACGGGGTGGTGCGCATTGTATGGGTGTGTATTACATTACATTCACTAGTAGGAGTGAGAAAAACATCACGGGGTGGTGTGCATTGTATGGGTGTGTGTTACATTACATTCACTAGTAGGAGTGAGAAAAACATCACGGGGTGGTGCGCATTGTATGGGTGTGTGTTACATTACATTCTCTAGTAGGAGTGAGAAAAACATCACGGGGTGGTGCCCTTTTTATGGGTGTGTGTTACATTAGATTCACTAGTAGGAGTGAGAAAAACATCACGGGGTGGTGCGCATTGTATGGGTGTGTGTTACATTACATTCACTGGTAGGAGTGAGAAAAACATCACGGGGTGGTGCGCATTGTATGGGTGTGTGTTACAATACATACACTAGTAGGAGTGAGAAAAATATCACGGGGTGGTGCGCATTGTATGGGTGTGTGTTACATTACATTCACTAGTAGGAGTGAGATAAACATCAAGTGGTGGTGCGCATTGTATGGGTGTGTGTTACATTACATTCACTAGTAGGAGTGAGAAAAACATCACGGGGTGGTGCGCATTGTATGCGTGTGTGTTACATTACATTCTCTAGTAGGAGTGAGAAAAACATCACGGGGTGGTGCGCATTGTATGGGTGTGTGTTACATTAGATTCATTAGTAGGAGTGAGAAAAACATCACGGGGTGGTGCGCATTGTATGGGTGTGTGTTACATTAGATTCACTAGTAGGAGTGAGAAAAACATCCCGGGGTGTTGCGCATTGTATGGGTGTGTGTTACATTAGATTCACTAGTAGGAGTGAGAAAAACATCACGGGGTGGTGCGCATTGTATGGGTGTGTGTTACATTACATTCACTAGTAGGAGTGAGAAAAACATCACGGGGTGGTGCGCATTGTATGGGTGTGTGTTACATTACATTCACTAGTAGCAGTGAGAAAAACATCACGGGGTGGTGCGCATTGTATGGGTGTGTGTTACATTACATTCACTAGTAGGAGTGAGAAAAACATCACGGGGTGGTGCGCATTGTATGGGTGTGTGTTACATTACATTCACTAGTAGCAGTGAGAAAAACATCACGGGGTGGTGCGCATTGTATGGGTGTGTGTTACATTACATTCACTAGTAGCACTGAGAAAAACATCACGGGGTGGTGCGCATTGTATGGGTGTGTGTTACATTACATTCACTAGTAGCAGTGAGAAAAACATCACGGGGTGTTGCGCATTGAATGGGTGTGTGTTACATTACATTCACTAGTAGCAGTGAGAAAAACATCACGGGGTGGTGCGCATTGTATGGGTGTGTGTTACATTAGATTCACTAGTAGCAGTGAGAAAAACATCACGGGGTGGTGCGCATTGTATGGGTGTGTGTTACATTAGATTCACTAGTAGGAGTGAGAAAAACATCACGGGGTGGTGCGCATTGTATGGGTGTGTGTTACATTAGATTCACTAGTAGCAGTGAGAAAAACATCACGGGGTGGTGCGCATTGTATGGGTTTGTGTTACATTAGATTCACTAGTAGCAGTGAGAAAAACATCACGGGGTGGTGCGCATTGTATGGGTGTGTGTTACATTACATACACTAGTAGCAGTGAGAAAAACATCACGAGGTGGTGCGCATTGTAAGGGTGTGTGTTACATTAGATTCACTAGTAGGAGTGAGAAAAACATCACGGGGTGGTGCGCATTGTATGGGTGTGTGTTACATTACATTCACTAGAAGGAGTGAGAAAAACATCACGGGGTGGTGCGCATTGTATGGGTGTGTGTTACATTACCTTCACTAGTAGGAGTGAGAAAAACATCACGGGGTGGTGCGCATTGTATGGGTGTGTGTTACATTAGATTCACTAGTAGCAGTGAGAAAAACATCACGGGGTGGTGCGCATTGTATGGGTGTGTGTTACATTAGATTCACTAGTAGCAGTGAGAAAAACATCACGGGGTGGTGCGCATTGTATGGGTGTGTGTTACATTACATTCACTAGTAGCAGTGAGAAAAACATCACGGGGTGGTGCGCATTGTATGTGTGTGTGTTACATTAGATTCACTAGTAGCAGTGAGAAAAACATCACGGGGTGGTGCGCATTGTATGGGTGTGTGTTACATTAGATTCACTAGTAGCAGTGAGAAAAACATCACGGGGTGGTGCGCATTGTATGGGTGTGTGTTACATTAGATTCACTAGTAGCAGTGAGAAAAACATCACGGGGTGGTGCGCATTGTATGGGTGTGTGTTACATTAGATACACTAGTAGCAGTGAGAAAAACATCACGGGGTGGTGCGCATTGTAAGGGTGTGTGTTACATTACATTCACTAGTAGGAGTGAGAAAAACATCACGGGGTGGTGCGCATTGTATGGGTCTGTGTTACATTACATTCACTAGAAGGAGTGAGAAAAACATCACGGGGTGGTGCGCATTGTATGGGTGTGTGTTACATTACATTCACTAGTAGCAGTGAGAAAAACATCACGGGGTGGTGCGCATTGTATGGGTGTGTGTTACATTACATTCACTAGTAGCAGTGAGAAAAACATCACGGGGTGGTGCGCATTGTATGGGTGTGTGTTACATTACATTCACTAGTAGCAGTGAGAAAAACATCACGGGGTGGTGCGCATTGTATGGGTGTGTGTTACATTACATTCACTAGTAGCAGTGAGAAAAACATCACGGGGTGGTGCGCATTGTATGGGTGTGTGTTACATTACATTCACTAGTAGGAGTGAGAAAAACATCACGGGGTGGTGCGCATTGTATGGGTGTGTGTTACATTACATTCACTGGTAGGAGTGAGAAAAACATCACGGGGTGGTGCGCATTGTATGGGTGTGTGTTACATTACATTCACTGGTAGGAGTGAGAAAAACATCACGGGGTGGTGCGCATTGTATGGGTGTGTGTTACAATACATACACTAGTAGCAGTGAGAAAAACATCACGGGGTGGTGCGCATTGTATGGGTGTGTGTTACATTACATTCACTAGTAGGAGTGAGATAAACATCAAGGGGTGGTGCGCATTGTATGGGTGTGTGTTACATTACATTCTCTAGTAGGAGTGAGAAAAACATCACGGGGTGGTGCGCATTGTATGCGTGTGTGTTACATTACATTCTCTAGTAGGAGTGAGAAAAACATCACGGGGTGGTGCGCATTGTATGGGTGTGTGTTACATTACATACACTAGTAGCAGTGAGAAAAACATCACGAGGTGGTGCGCATTGTAAGGGTGTGTGTTACATTAGATTCACTAGTAGGAGTGAGAAAAACATCACGGGGTGGTGCGCATTGTATGGGTGTGTGTTACATTAGATTCACTAGTAGGAGTGAGAAAAACATCACGGGGTGGTGCGCATTGTATGGGTGTGTGTTACATTAGATTCACTAGTAGCAGTGAGAAAAACATCACGGGGTGGTGCGCATTGTATGGGTGTGTGTTACATTAGATTCACTAGTAGGAGTGAGAAAAACATCACGGGGTGGTGCGCATTGTATGGGTGTGTGTTACATTAGATTCACTAGTAGGAGTGAGAAAAACATCACGGGGTGGTGCGCATTGTATGGGTGTGTGTTACATTACATTCACTAGTAGCAGTGAGAAAAACATCACGGGGTGGTGCGCATTGTATGGTTGTGTGTTACATTAGATTCACTAGTAGCAGTGAGAAAAACATCACGGGGTGGTGCGCATTGTATGGGTGTGTGTTACATTAGATTCACTAGTAGCAGTGAGAAAAACATCACGGGGTGGTGCGCATTGTATGGGTGTGTGTTACATTAGATTCACTAGTAGCAGTGAGAAAAACATCACGGGGTGGTGCGCATTGTTTGGGTGTGTGTTACATTAGATTCACTAGTAGAAGTGAGAAAAACATCACGGGGTGGTGCGCATTGTATGGGTGTGTGTTACATTAGATTCACTAGTAGCAGTGAGAAAAACATCACGGGGTGGTGCGCATTGTATGGGTGTGTGTTACATTAGATACACTAGTAGCAGTGAGAAAAACATCACGGGGTGGTGCGCATTGTAAGGGTGTGTGTTACATTACATTCACTAGTAGGAGTGAGAAAAACATCACGGGGTGGTGCGCATTGTAAGGGTGTGTGTTACATTACATTCACTAGAAGGAGTGAGAAAAACATCACGGGGTGGTGCGCATTGTATGGGTGTGTGTTACATTACATTCACTAGTAGGAGTGAGAAAAACATCACGGGGTGGTGCGCATTGTATGGGTGTGTGTTACATTACATTCACTAGTAGGAGTGAGAAATACATCACGGGGTGGTGCGCATTGTATGGGTGTGTGTTACATTACATTCACTAGTAGGAGTGAGAAAAACATCACGGGGTGGTGCGCATTGTATGGGTGTGTGTTACATTACATTCACTAGTAGGAGTGAGAAAAACATCACGGGGTGGTGCGCATTGTATGGGTGTGTGTTACATTACATTCACTAGTAGGAGTGAGAAAAACATCACGGGGTGGTGCGCATTGTATGAGTGTGTGTTACATTACATTCACTAGTAGGAGTGAGAAAAACATCACGGGGTGGTGCGCATTGTATGGGTGTGTGTTACATTACATTCACTAGTAGGAGTGAGAAAAACATCACGGGTTGGTGCGCATTGTATGGGTGTGTGTTACATTACATTCACTAGTAGTAGTGAGAAAAACATCACGGGGTGGTGCGCATTGTATGGTTGTGTGTTACATTAGATTCACTAGTAGCAGTGAGAAAAACATCACGGGGTGGTGCGCATTGTATGGGTGTGTGTTACATTAGATTCACTAGTAGCAGTGAGAAAAACATCACGGGGTGGTGCGCATTGTATGGGTGTGTGTTACATTAGATTCACTAGTAGCAGTGAGAAAAACATCACGGGGTGGTGCGCATTGTATGGGTGTGTGTTACATTAGATTCACTAGTAGCAGTGAGAAAAACATCACGGGGTGGTGCGCATTGTATGGGTGTGTGTTACATTAGATTCACTAGTAGCAGTGAGAAAAACATCACGGGGTGGTGCGCATTGTATGGGTGTGTGTTACATTACATACACTAGTAGCAGTGAGAAAAACATCACGGGGTGGTGCGCATTGTAAGGGTGTGTGTTACATTACATTCACTAGTAGGAGTGAGAAAAACATCACGGGGTGGTGCGCATTGTATGGGTGTGTGTTACATTAGATTCACTAGTAGCAGTGAGAAAAACATCACGGGGTGGTGCGCATTGTATGGGTGTGTGTTACATTACATTCACTAGTAGCAGTGAGAAAAACATCATGGGGTGGTGCGCATTGTATGGGTGTGTGTTACATTACATTCACTAGTAGCAGTGAGAAAAACATCACGGGGTGGTGCGCATTGTATGGGTGTGTGTTACATTACATTCACTAGTAGCAGTGAGAAAAACATCACGGGGTGGTGCGCATTGTATGGGTGTGTGTTACATTACATTCACTAGTAGGAGTGAGAAAAACATCACGGGGTGGTGCGCATTGTATGGGTGTGTGTTACATTACATTCACTGGTAGGAGTGAGAAAAACATCACGGGGTGGTGCGCATTGTATGGGTGTGTGTTACATTACATTCACTGGTAGGAGTGAGAAAAACATCACGGGGTGGTGCGCATTGTATGGGTGTGTGTTACAATACATACACTAGTAGGAGTGAGAAAAACATCACGGGGTGGTGTGCATTGTATGGGTGTGTGTTACATTACATTCACTAGTAGGAGTCAGATAAACATCAAGGGGTGGTGCGCATTGTATGGGTGTGTGTTACATTACATTCACTAGTAGGAGTGAGAAAAACATCACGGAGTGGTGCGCATTGTATGCGTGTGTGTTACATTACATTCTCTAGTAGGAGTGAGAAAAACATCACGGGGTGGTGCGCATTGTATGGGTGTGTGTTACATTAGATTCATTAGTAGGAGTGAGAAAAACATCACGGGGTGGTGCGCATTGTATGGGTGTGTGTTACATTAGATTCACTAGTAGGAGTGAGAAAAACATCACGGGGTGGTGCGCATTGTATGGGTGTGTGTTACATTAGATTCACTAGTAGGAGTGAGAAAAACATCACGGGGTGGTGCGCATTGTATGGGTGTGTGTTACATTACATTCACTAGTAGGAGTGAGAAAAACATCACGGGGTGGTGCGCATTGTATGGGTGTGTGTTACATTACATTCACCAGTAGCAGTGAGAAAAACATCACGGGGTGGTGCGCATTGTATGGGTGTGTGTTACATTAGATTCACTAGTAGGAGTGAGAAAAACATCACGGGGTGGTGCGCATTGTATGGGTGTGTGTTACATTACATTCACTAGTAGTAGTGAGAAAAACATCACGGGGTGGTGCGCATTGTATGGTTGTGTGTTACATTAGATTCACTAGTAGCAGTGAGAAAAACATCACGGGGTGGTGCGCATTGTATGGGTGTGTGTTACATTAGATTCACTAGTAGCAGTGAGAAAAACATCACGGGGTGGTGCGCATTGTATGGGTGTGTGTTACATTAGATTCACTAGTAGCAGTGAGAAAAACATCACGGGGTGGTGCGCATTGTATGGGTGTGTGTTACATTAGATTCACTAGTAGGAGTGAGAAAAACATCACGGGGTGGTGCGCATTGTATGGGTGTGTGTTACATTAGATTCACTAGTAGCAGTGAGAAAAACATCACGGGGTGGTGCGCATTGTATGGGTGTGTGTTACATTAGATTCACTAGTAGCAGTGAGAAAAACATCACGGGGTGGTGCGCATTGTATGGGTGTGTGTTACATTAGATTCACTAGTAGCAGTGAGAAAAACATCACGGGGTGGTGCGCATTGTATGGGTGTGTGTTACATTACATTCACTAGTAGCAGTGAGAAAAACATCACGGGGTGGTGCGCATTGTATGGGTGTGTGTTACATTACATTCACTAGTAGCAGTGAGAAAAACATCACGGGGTGGTGCGCATTGTATGGGTGTGTGTTACATTACATTCACTAGTAGCAGTGAGAAAAACATCACGGGGTGGTGCGCATTGTATGGGTGTGTGTTACATTACATTCACTAGTAGCAGTGAGAAAAACATCACGGGGTGTTGCGCATTGAATGGGTGTGTGTTACATTACATTCACTAGTAGCAGTGAGAAAAACATCACGGGGTGGTGCGCATTGTATGGGTGTGTGTTACATTAGATTCACTAGTAGCAGTGAGAAAAACATCACGGGGTGGTGCGCATTGTATGGGTGTGTGTTACATTAGATTCACTAGTAGCAGTGAGAAAAACATCACGGGGTGGTGCGCATTGTATGGGTGTGTGTTACATTAGATTCACTAGTAGCAGTGAGAAAAACATCACGGGGTGGTGCGCATTGTATGGGTGTGTGTTACATTAGATTCACTAGTAGCAGTGAGAAAAACATCACGGGGTGGTGCGCATTGTATGGGTGTGTGTTACATTACATACACTAGTAGCAGTGAGAAAAACATCACGGGGTGGTGCGCAGTGTAAGGGTGTGTGTTACATTACATTCACTAGTAGGAGTGAGAAAAACATCACGGGGTGGTGCGCATTGTATGGGTGTGTGTTACATTACCTTCACTAGAAGGAGTGAGAAAAACATCACGGGGTGGTGCGCATTGTATGGGTGTGTGTTACATTACCTTCACTAGTAGGAGTGAGAAAAACATCACGGGGTGGTGCGCATTGTATGGGTGTGTGTTACATTACATTCACTAGTAGCAGTGAGAAAAACATCACGGGGTGGTGCGCATTGTATGGGTGTGTGTTACATTACATTCACTAGTAGCAGTGAGAAAAACATCACGGGGTGGTGCGCATTGTATGGGTGTGTGTTACATTAGATTCACTAGTAGCAGTGAGAAAAACATCACGGGGTGGTGCGCATTGTATGGGTGTGTGTTACATTAGATTCACTAGTAGCAGTGAGAAAAACATCACGGGGTGGTGCGCATTGTATGGGTGTGTGTTACATTAGATTCACTAGTAGCAGTGAGAAAAACATCACGGGGTGGTGCGCATTGTATGGGTGTGTGTTACATTACATACACTAGTAGCAGTGAGAAAAACATCACGGGGTGGTGCGCATTGTAAGGGTGTGTGTTACATTACATTCACTAGTAGGAGTGAGAAAAACATCATGGGGTGGTGCGCATTGTATGGGTGTGTGTTACATTACATTCACTAGAAGGAGTGAGAAAAACATCACGGGGTGGTGCGCATTGTATGGGTGTGTGTTACATTACATTCACTAGTAGGAGTGAGAAAAACATCACGGGGTGGTGCGCATTGTATGGGTGTGTGTTACATTAGATTCACTAGTAGCAGTGAGAAAAACATCATGGGGTGGTGCGCATTGTATGGGTGTGTGTTACATTACATTCACTAGTAGCAGTGAGAAAAACATCACGGGGTGGTGCGCATTGTATGGGTGTGTGTTACATTAGATTCACTAGTAGGAGTGAGAAAAACATCACGGGGTGGTGCGCATTGTATGGGTGTGTGTTACATTACATTCACTAGTAGGAGTGAGAAAAACATCACGGGGTGGTGCGCATTGTATGGGTGTGTGTTACATTACATTCACTGGTAGGAGTGAGAAAAACATCACGGGGTGGTGCGCATTGTATGGGTGTGTGTTACATTACATTCACTGGTAGGAGTGAGAAAAACATCACGGGGTGGTGCGCATTGTATGGGTGTGTGTTACAATACATACACTAGTAGGAGTGAGAAAAACATCACGGGGTGGTGTGCATTGTATGGGTGTGTGTTACATTACATTCACTAGTAGGAGTGAGATAAACATCAAGGGGTGGTGCGCATTGTATGGGTGTGTGTTACATTACATTCACTAGTAGGAGTGAGAAAAACATCACGGGGTGGTGCGCATTGTATGCGTGTGTGTTACATTACATTCTCTAGTAGGAGTGAGAAAAACATCACGGGGTGGTGCGCATTGTATGGGTGTGTGTTACATTAGATTCATTAGTAGGAGTGAGAAAAACATCACGGGGTGGTGCGCATTGTATGGGTGTGTGTTACATTACATTCACTAGTAGGAGTGAGAAAAACATCACGGGGTGGTGCGCATTGTATGGGTGTGTGTTACATTAGATTCACTAGTAGGAGTGAGAAAAACATCACGGGGTGGTGCGCATTGTATGGGTGTGTGTTACATTAGATTCACTAGTAGGAGTGAGAAAAACATCACGGGGTGGTGCGCATTGTATGGGTGTGTGTTACATTACATTCACTAGTAGCAGTGAGAAAAACATCACGGGGTGGTGCGCATTGTATGGGTGTGTGTTACATTAGATTCACTAGTAGGAGTGAGAAAAACATCACGGGGTGGTGCGCATTGTATGGGTGTGTGTTACATTACATTCACTAGTAGTAGTGAGAAAAACATCACGGGGTGGTGCGCATTGTATGGTTGTGTGTTACATTAGATTCACTAGTAGCAGTGAGAAAAACATCACGGGGTGGTGCGCATTGTATGGGTGTGTGTTACATTAGATTCACTAGTAGCAGTGAGAAAAACATCACGGGGTGGTGCGCATTGTATGGGTGTGTGTTACATTAGATTCACTAGTAGGAGTGAGAAAAACATCACGGGGTGGTGCGCATTGTATGGGTGTGTGTTACATTAGATTCACTAGTAGCAGTGAGAAAAACATCACGGGGTGGTGCGCATTGTATGGGTGTGTGTTACATTAGATTCACTAGTAGCAGTGAGAAAAACATCACGGGGTGGTGCGCATTGTATGGGTGTGTGTTACATTAGATTCACTAGTAGCAGTGAGAAAAACATCACGGGGTGGTGCGCATTGTATGGGTGTGTGTTACATTAGATTCACTAGTAGCAGTGAGAAAAACATCACGGGGTGGTGCGCATTGTATGGGTGTGTGTTACATTACATTCACTAGTAGCAGTGAGAAAAACATCACGGGGTGGTGCGCATTGTATGGGTGTGTGTTACATTACATTCACTAGTAGCAGTGAGAAAAACATCACGGGGTGGTGCGCATTGTATGGGTGTGTGTTACATTACATTCACTAGTAGCAGTGAGAAAAACATCACGGGGTGGTGCGCATTGTATGGGTGTGTGTTACATTACATTCACTAGTAGCAGTGAGAAAAACATCACGGGGTGTTGCGCATTGAATGGGTGTGTGTTACATTACATTCACTAGTAGCAGTGAGAAAAACATCACGGGGTGGTGCGCATTGTATGGGTGTGTGTTACATTAGATTCACTAGTAGCAGTGAGAAAAACATCACGGGGTGGTGCGCATTGTATGTGTGTGTGTTACATTAGATTCACTAGTAGCAGTGAGAAAAACATCACGGGGTGGTGCGCATTGTATGGGTGTGTGTTACATTAGATTCACTAGTAGCAGTGAGAAAAACATCACGGGGTGGTGCGCATTGTATGGGTGTGTGTTACATTAGATTCACTAGTAGCAGTGAGAAAAACATCACGGGGTGGTGCGCATTGTATGGGTGTGTGTTACATTACATACACTAGTAGCAGTGAGAAAAACATCACGGGGTGGTGCGCAGTGTAAGGGTGTGTGTTACATTACATTCACTAGTAGGAGTGAGAAAAACATCACGGGGTGGTGCGCATTGTATGGGTGTGTGTTACATTACCTTCACTAGAAGGAGTGAGAAAAACATCACGGGGTGGTGCGCATTGTATGGGTGTGTGTTACATTACCTTCACTAGTAGGAGTGAGAAAAACATCACGGGGTGGTGCGCATTGTATGGGTGTGTGTTACATTACATTCACTAGTAGCAGTGAGAAAAACATCACGGGGTGGTGCGCATTGTATGGGTGTGTGTTACATTACATTCACTAGTAGCAGTGAGAAAAACATCACGGGGTGGTGCGCATTGTATGGGTGTGTGTTACATTAGATTCACTAGTAGCAGTGAGAAAAACATCACGGGGTGGTGCGCATTGTATGGGTGTGTGTTACATTAGATTCACTAGTAGCAGTGAGAAAAACATCACGGGGTGGTGCGCATTGTATGGGTGTGTGTTACATTAGATTCACTAGTAGCAGTGAGAAAAACATCACGGGGTGGTGCGCATTGTATGGGTGTGTGTTACATTACATACACTAGTAGCAGTGAGAAAAACATCACGGGGTGGTGCGCATTGTAAGGGTGTGTGTTACATTACATTCACTAGTAGGAGTGAGAAAAACATCATGGGGTGGTGCGCATTGTATGGGTGTGTGTTACATTACATTCACTAGAAGGAGTGAGAAAAACATCACGGGGTGGTGCGCATTGTATGGGTGTGTGTTACATTACATTCACTAGTAGGAGTGAGAAAAACATCACGGGGTGGTGCGCATTGTATGGGTGTGTGTTACATTAGATTCACTAGTAGCAGTGAGAAAAACATCATGGGGTGGTGCGCATTGTATGGGTGTGTGTTACATTACATTCACTAGTAGCAGTGAGAAAAACATCACGGGGTGGTGCGCATTGTATGGGTGTGTGTTACATTAGATTCACTAGTAGGAGTGAGAAAAACATCACGGGGTGGTGCGCATTGTATGGGTGTGTGTTACATTACATTCACTAGTAGGAGTGAGAAAAACATCACGGGGTGGTGCGCATTGTATGGGTGTGTGTTACATTACATTCACTGGTAGGAGTGAGAAAAACATCACGGGGTGGTGCGCATTGTATGGGTGTGTGTTACATTACATTCACTGGTAGGAGTGAGAAAAACATCACGGGGTGGTGCGCATTGTATGGGTGTGTGTTACAATACATACACTAGTAGGAGTGAGAAAAACATCACGGGGTGGTGTGCATTGTATGGGTGTGTGTTACATTACATTCACTAGTAGGAGTGAGATAAACATCAAGGGGTGGTGCGCATTGTATGGGTGTGTGTTACATTACATTCACTAGTAGGAGTGAGAAAAACATCACGGGGTGGTGCGCATTGTATGCGTGTGTGTTACATTACATTCTCTAGTAGGAGTGAGAAAAACATCACGGGGTGGTGCGCATTGTATGGGTGTGTGTTACATTAGATTCATTAGTAGGAGTGAGAAAAACATCACGGGGTGGTGCGCATTGTATGGGTGTGTGTTACATTACATTCACTAGTAGGAGTGAGAAAAACATCACGGGGTGGTGCGCATTGTATGGGTGTGTGTTACATTAGATTCACTAGTAGGAGTGAGAAAAACATCACGGGGTGGTGCGCATTGTATGGGTGTGTGTTACATTAGATTCACTAGTAGGAGTGAGAAAAACATCACGGGGTGGTGCGCATTGTATGGGTGTGTGTTACATTACATTCACTAGTAGCAGTGAGAAAAACATCACGGGGTGGTGCGCATTGTATGGGTGTGTGTTACATTAGATTCACTAGTAGGAGTGAGAAAAACATCACGGGGTGGTGCGCATTGTATGGGTGTGTGTTACATTACATTCACTAGTAGTAGTGAGAAAAACATCACGGGGTGGTGCGCATTGTATGGTTGTGTGTTACATTAGATTCACTAGTAGCAGTGAGAAAAACATCACGGGGTGGTGCGCATTGTATGGGTGTGTGTTACATTAGATTCACTAGTAGCAGTGAGAAAAACATCACGGGGTGGTGCGCATTGTATGGGTGTGTGTTACATTAGATTCACTAGTAGCAGTGAGAAAAACATCACGGGGTGGTGCGCATTGTATGGGTGTGTGTTACATTAGATTCACTAGTAGCAGTGAGAAAAACATCACGGGGTGGTGCGCATTGTATGGGTGTGTGTTACATTAGATTCACTAGTAGAAGTGAGAAAAACATCACGGGGTGGTGCGCATTGTATGGGTGTGTGTTACATTAGATTCACTAGTAGCAGTGAGAAAAACATCACGGGGTGGTGCGCATTGTATGGGTGTGTGTTACATTACATACACTAGTAGCAGTGAGAAAAACATCACGGGGTGGTGCGCATTGTAAGGGTGTGTGTTACATTACATTCACTAGTAGGAGTGAGAAAAACATCACGGGGTGGTGCGCATTGTATGGGTGTGTGTTACATTACATTCACTAGAAGGAGTGAGAAAAACATCACGGGGTTGTGCGCATTGTATGGGTGTGTGTTACATTACATTCACTAGTAGGAGTGAGAAAAACATCACGGGGTGGTGCGCATTGTATGGGTGTGTGTTACATTACATTCACTAGTAGGAGTGAGAAATACATCACGGGGTGGTGCGCATTGTATGGGTGTGTGTTACATTACATTCACTAGTAGGAGTGAGAAAAACATCACGGGGTGGTGCGCATTGTATGGGTGTGTGTTACATTAGATTCACTAGTAGGAGTGAGAAAAACATCACGGGGTGGTGCGCATTGTATGGGTGTGTGTTACATTACATTCACTAGTAGCAGTGAGAAAAACATCACGGGGTGGTGCGCATTGTATGGGTGTGTGTTACATTAGATTCACTAGTAGGAGTGAGAAAAACATCACGGGGTGGTGCGCATTGTATGGGTGTGTGTTACATTACATTCACTAGTAGTAGTGAGAAAAACATCACGGGGTGGTGCGCATTGTATGGTTGTGTGTTACATTAGATTCACTAGTAGCAGTGAGAAAAACATCACGGGGTGGTGCGCATTGTATGGGTGTGTGTTACATTAGATTCACTAGTAGCAGTGAGAAAAACATCACGGGGTGGTGCGCATTGTATGGGTGTGTGTTACATTAGATTCACTAGTAGCAGTGAGAAAAACATCACGGGGTGGTGCGCATTGTATGGGTGTGTGTTACATTACATTCACTAGTAGCAGTGAGAAAAACATCACGGGGTGGTGCGCATTGTATGGGTGTGTGTTACATTAGATTCACTAGTAGCAGTGAGAAAAACATCACGGGGTGGTGCGCATTGTATGGGTGTGTGTTACATTAGATTCACTAGTAGCAGTGTGAAAAACATCACGGGGTGGTGCGCATTGTATGGGTGTGTGTTACATTACATACACTAGTAGCAGTGAGAAAAACATCACGGGGTGGTGCGCATTGTAAGGGTGTGTGTTACATTACATTCACTAGTAGGAGTGAGAAATACATCACGGGGTGGTGCGCATTGTATGGGTGTGTGTTACATTACATACACTAGTAGCAGTGAGAAAAACATCACGGGGTGGTGCGCATTGTATTGGTGTGTGTTACATTACATTCACTAGAAGGAGTGAGAAAAACATCACGGGGTGGTGCGCACTGTATGGGTGTGTGTTACATTAGATTCACTAGTAGGAGTGAGAAAAACATCACGGGGTGGTGCGCATTGTATGGGTGTGTGTTACATTACATTCACTAGAAGGAGTGAGAAATACATCACGGGGTGGTGCGCATTGTATGGGTGTGTGTTACATTACATACACTAGTAGCAGTGAGAAAAACATCACGGGGTGGTGCGCATTGTATGGGTGTGTGTTACATTACATTCACTAGAAGGAGTGAGAAAAACATCACGGGGTGGTGCGCACAGTATGGGTGTGTGTTACATTACATTCACTAGTAGCAGTGAGAAAAACATCACGGGGTGGTGCGCATTGTATGGGTGTGTGTTACATTACATTCACTAGTAGCAGTGAGAAAAACATCACGGGGTGGTGCGCATTGTATGGGTGTGTGTTACATTACATTCACTAGTAGCAGTGAGAAAAACATCACGGGGTGGTGCGCATTGTATGGGTGTGTGTTACATTACATTCACTAGTAGCAGTGAGAAAAACATCACGGGGTGGTGCGCATTGTATGGGTGTGTGTTACATTAGATTCACTAGTAGCAGTGAGAAAAACATCACGGGGTGGTGCGCATTGTATGGGTGTGTGTTACATTACATTCACTAGTAGCAGTGAGAAAAACATCACGGGGTGTTGCGCATTGAATGGGTGTGTGTTACATTACATTCACTAGTAGCAGTGAGAAAAACATCACGGGGTGGTGCGCATTGTATGGGTGTGTGTTACATTAGATTCACTAGTAGCAGTGAGAAAAACATCACGGGGTGGTGCGCATTGTATGGGTGTGTGTTACATTAGATTCACTAGTAGCAGTGAGAAAAACATCACGGGGTGGTGCGCATTGTATGGGTGTGTGTTACATTAGATTCACTAGTAGCAGTGAGAAAAACATCACGGGGTGGTGCGCATTGTATGGGTGTGTGTTACATTAGATTCACTAGTAGCAGTGAGAAAAACATCACGGGGTGGTGCGCATTGTATGGGTGTGTGTTACTTACATACACTAGTAGCAGTGAGAAAAACATCACGGGGTGGTGCGCATTGTAAGGGTGTGTGTTACATTACATTCACTAGTAGGAGTGAGAAAAACATCACGGGGTGGTGCGCATTGTATGGGTGTGTGTTACATTACATTCACTAGAAGGAGTGAGAAAAACATCACGGGGTGGTGCGCATTGTATGGGTGTGTGTTACATTACCTTCACTAGTAAGAGTGAGAAAAACATCACGGGGTGGTGCGCATTGTATGGGTGTGTGTTACATTAGATTCACTAGTAGCAGTGAGAAAAACATCACGGGGTGGTGCGCATTGTATGGGTGTGTGTTACATTACATTCACTAGTAGCAGTGAGAAAAACATCACGGGGTGGTGCGCATTGCATGGGTGTGTGTTACATTAGATTCACTAGTAGCAGTGAGAAAAACATCACGGGGTGGTGCGCATTGTATGGGTGTGTGTTACATTAGATTCACTAGTAGCAGTGAGAAAAACATCACGGGGTGGTGCGCATTGTATGGGTGTGTGTTACATTAGATTCACTAGTAGCAGTGAGAAAAACATCACGGGGTGGTGCGCATTGTATGGGTGTGTGTTACATTACATACACTAGTAGCAGTGAGAAAAACATCACGGGGTGGTGCGCATTGTAAGGGTGTGTGTTACATTACATTCACTAGTAGGAGTGAGAAAAACATCATGGGGTGGTGCGCATTGTATGGGTGTGTGTTACATTACATTCACTAGAAGGAGTGAGAAAAACATCACGGGGTGGTGCGCATTGTATGGGTGTGTGTTACATTACATTCACTAGTAGGAGTGAGAAAAACATCACGGGGTGGTGCGCGTTGTATGGGTGTGTGTTACATTAGATTCACTAGTAGCAGTGAGAAAAACATCATGGGGTGGTGCGCATTGTATGGGTGTGTGTTACATTACATTCACTAGTAGCAGTGAGAAAAACATCACGGGGTGGTGCGCATTGTATGGGTGTGTGTTACATTAGATTCACTAGTAGGAGTGAGAAAAACATCACGGGGTGGTGCGCATTGTATGGGTGTGTGTTACATTACATTCACTAGTAGGAGTGAGAAAAACATCACGGGGTGGTGCGCATTGTATGGGTGTGTGTTACATTACATTCACTGGTAGGAGTGAGAAAAACATCACGGGGTGGTGCGCATTGTATGGGTGTGTGTTACAATACATACACTAGTAGGAGTGAGAAAAACATCACGGGGTGGTGCGCATTGTATGGGTGTGTGTTACATTACATTCACTAGTAGGAGTGAGATAAACATCACGGGGTGGTGCGCATTGTATGGGTGTGTGTTACATTACATTCACTAGTAGGAGTGAGAAAAACATCACGGGGTGGTGCGCATTGTATGCGTGTGTGTTACATTACATTCTCTAGTAGGAGTGAGAAAAACATCACGGGGTGGTGCGCATTGTATGGGTGTGTGTTACATTAGATTCATTAGTAGGAGTGAGAAAAACATCACGGGGTGGTGCGCATTGTATGGGTGTGTGTTACATTAGATTCACTAGTAGGAGTGAGAAAAACATCACGGGGTGGTGCGCATTGTATGGGTGTGTGTTACATTAGATTCACTAGTAGGAGTGAGAAAAACATCACGGGGTGGTGCGCATTGTATGGGTGTGTGTTACATTAGATTCACTAGTAGGAGTGAGAAAAACATCACGGGGTGGTGCGCATTGTATGGGTGTGTGTTACATTACATTCACTAGTAGCAGTGAGAAAAACATCACGGGGTGGTGCGCATTGTATGGGTGTGTGTTACATTAGATTCACTAGTAGGAGTGAGAAAAACATCACGGGGTGGTGCGCATTGTATGGGTGTGTGTTACATTACATTCACTAGTAGTAGTGAGAAAAACATCACGGGGTGGTGCGCATTGTATGGTTGTGTGTTACATTAGATTCACTAGTAGCAGTGAGAAAAACATCACGGGGTGGTGCGCATTGTATGGGTGTGTGTTACATTAGATTCACTAGTAGCAGTGAGAAAAACATCACGGGGTGGTGCGCATTGTATGGGTGTGTGTTACATTAGATTCACTAGTAGCAGTGAGAAAAACATCACGGGGTGGTGCGCATTGTATGGGTGTGTGTTACATTAGATTCACTAGTAGCAGTGAGAAAAACATCACGGGGTGGTGCGCATTGTATGGGTGTGTGTTACATTAGATTCACTAGTAGAAGTGAGAAAAACATCACGGGGTGGTGCGCATTGTATGGGTGTGTGTTACATTAGATTCACTAGTAGCAGTGAGAAAAACATCACGGGGTGGTGCGCATTGTATGGGTGTGTGTTACATTACATACACTAGTAGCAGTGAGAAAAACATCACGGGGTGGTGCGCATTGTAAGGGTGTGTGTTACATTACATTCACTAGTAGGAGTGAGAAAAACATCACGGGGTGGTGCGCATTGTATGGGTGTGTGTTACATTACATTCACTAGAAGGAGTGAGAAAAACATCACGGGGTTGTGCGCATTGTATGGGTGTGTGTTACATTACATTCACTAGTAGGAGTGAGAAAAACATCACGGGGTGGTGCGCATTGTATGGGTGTGTGTTACATTACATTCACTAGTAGGAGTGAGAAATACATCACGGGGTGGTGCGCATTGTATGGGTGTGTGTTACATTACATTCACTAGTAGGAGTGAGAAAAACATCACGGGGTGGTGCGCATTGTATGGGTGTGTGTTACATTAGATTCACTAGTAGGAGTGAGAAAAACATCACGGGGTGGTGCGCATTGTATGGGTGTGTGTTACATTACATTCACTAGTAGCAGTGAGAAAAACATCACGGGGTGGTGCGCATTGTATGGGTGTGTGTTACATTAGATTCACTAGTAGGAGTGAGAAAAACATCACGGGGTGGTGCGCATTGTATGGGTGTGTGTTACATTACATTCACTAGTAGTAGTGAGAAAAACATCACGGGGTGGTGCGCATTGTATGGTTGTGTGTTACATTAGATTCACTAGTAGCAGTGAGAAAAACATCACGGGGTGGTGCGCATTGTATGGGTGTGTGTTACATTAGATTCACTAGTAGCAGTGAGAAAAACATCACGGGGTGGTGCGCATTGTATGGGTGTGTGTTACATTAGATTCACTAGTGGCAGTGAGAAAAACATCACGGGGTGGTGCGCATTGTATGGGTGTGTGTTACATTACATTCACTAGTAGCAGTGAGAAAAACATCACGGGGTGGTGCGCATTGTATGGGTGTGTGTTACATTAGATTCACTAGTAGCAGTGAGAAAAACATCACGGGGTGGTGCGCATTGTATGGGTGTGTGTTACATTAGATTCACTAGTAGCAGTGTGAAAAACATCACGGGGTGGTGCGCATTGTATGGGTGTGTGTTACATTACATACACTAGTAGCAGTGAGAAAAACATCACGAGGTGGTGCGCATTGTAAGGGTGTGTGTTACATTACATTCACTAGTAGGAGTGAGAAATACATCACGGGGTGGTGCGCATTGTATGGGTGTGTGTTACATTACATACACTAGTAGCAGTGAGAAAAACATCACGAGGTGGTGCGCATTGTATGGGTGTGTGTTACATTACATTCACTAGAAGGAGTGAGAAAAACATCACGGTGTGGTGCGCACTGTATGGGTGTGTGTTACATTAGATTCACTAGTAGGAGTGAGAAAAACATCACGGGGTGGTGCGCACTGTATGGGTGTGTGTTACATTACATTCACTAGAAGGAGTGAGAAATACATCACGGGGTGGTGCGCATTGTATGGGTGTGTGTTACATTACATTCACTAGTAGCAGTGAGAAAAACATCACGGGGTGGTGCGCATTGTATGGGTGTGTGTTACAGTAGATTCACTAGTAGCAGTGAGAAAAACATCACGGGGTGGTGCGCATTGTATGGGTGTGTGTTACATTAGATTCACTAGTAGCAGTGAGAAAAACATCACGGGGTGGTGCGCATTGTATGGGTGTGTGTTACATTAGATTCACTAGTAGCAGTGAGAAAAACATCACGGGGTGGTGCGCATTGTATGGGTGTGTGTTACATTACATACACTAGTAGCAGTGAGAAAAACATCACGAGGTGGTGCGCATTGTATGGGTGTGTGTTACATTAGATTCACTAGTAGGAGTGAGAAAAACATCACGGGGTGGTGCGCATTGTATGGGTGTGTGTTACATTAGATTCACTAGTAGGAGTGAGAAAAACATCACGGGGTGGTGCGCATTGTATGGGTGTGTGTTACATTACATTCACTAGTAGTAGTGAGAAAAACATCACGGGGTGGTGCGCATTGTATGGTTGTGTGTTACATTAGATTCACTAGTAGCAGTGAGAAAAACATCACGGGGTGGTGCGCATTGTATGGGTGTGTGTTACATTAGATTCACTAGTAGCAGTGAGAAAAACATCACGGGGTGGTGCGCATTGTATGGGTGTGTGTTACATTAGATTCACTAGTAGCAGTGAGAAAAACATCACGGGGTGGTGCGCATTGTATGGGTGTGTGTTACATTAGATTCACTAGTAGCAGTGAGAAAAACATCACGGGGTGGTGCGCATTGTATGGGTGTGTGTTACATTAGATTCACTAGTAGCAGTGAGAAAAACATCACGGGGTGGTGCGCATTGTATGGGTGTGTGTTACATTAGATTCACTAGTAGAAGTGAGAAAAACATCACGGGGTGGTGCGCATTGTATGGGTGTGTGTTACATTAGATTCACTAGTAGCAGTGAGAAAAACATCACGGGGTGGTGCGCATTGTATGGGTGTGTGTTACATTACATACACTAGTAGCAGTGAGAAAAACATCACGGGGTGGTGCGCATTGTAAGGGTGTGTGTTACATTACATTCACTAGTAGGAGTGAGAAAAACATCACGGGGTGGTGCGCATTGTATGGGTGTGTGTTACATTACATTCACTAGAAGGAGTGAGAAAAACATCACGGGGTTGTGCGCATTGTATGGGTGTGTGTTACATTACATTCACTAGTAGGAGTGAGAAAAACATCACGGGGTGGTGCGCATTGTATGGGTGTGTGTTACATTACATTCACTAGTAGGAGTGAGAAATACATCACGGGGTGGTGCGCATTGTATGGGTGTGTGTTACATTACATTCACTAGTAGGAGTGAGAAAAACATCACGGGGTGGTGCGCATTGTATGGGTGTGTGTTACATTAGATTCACTAGTAGGAGTGAGAAAAACATCACGGGGTGGTGCGCATTGTATGGGTGTGTGTTACATTACATTCACTAGTAGCAGTGAGAAAAACATCACGGGGTGGTGCGCATTGTATGGGTGTGTGTTACATTAGATTCACTAGTAGGAGTGAGAAAAACATCACGGGGTGGTGCGCATTGTATGGGTGTGTGTTACATTACATTCACTAGTAGTAGTGAGAAAAACATCACGGGGTGGTGCGCATTGTATGGTTGTGTGTTACATTAGATTCACTAGTAGCAGTGAGAAAAACATCACGGGGTGGTGCGCATTGTATGGGTGTGTGTTACATTAGATTCACTAGTAGCAGTGAGAAAAACATCACGGGGTGGTGCGCATTGTATGGGTGTGTGTTACATTAGATTCACTAGTAGCAGTGAGAAAAACATCACGGGGTGGTGCGCATTGTATGGGTGTGTGTTACATTAGATTCACTAGTAGGAGTGAGAAAAACATCACGGGGTGGTGCGCATTGTATGGGTGTGTGTTACATTACATTCACTAGTAGGAGTGAGAAAAACATCACGGGGTGGTGCGCATTGTATGGGTGTGTGTTACATTACATTCACTAGTAGGAGTGAGAAAAACATCACGGGGTGGTGCGCATTGTATGGGTGTGTGTTACATTACATTCACTGGTAGGAGTGAGAAAAACATCACGGGGTGGTGCGCATTGTATGGGTGTGTGTTACAATACATACACTAGTAGGAGTGAGAAAAACATCACGGGGTGGTGTGCATTGTATGGGTGTGTGTTACATTACATTCACTAGTAGGAGTGAGATAAACATCAAGGGGTGGTGCGCATTGTATGGGTGTGTGTTACATTACATTCACTAGTAGGAGTGAGAAAAACATCACGGGGTGGTGCGCATTGTATGGGTGTGTGTTACATTACATTCACTGGTAGGAGTGAGAAAAACATCACGGGGTGGTGCGCATTGTATGGGTGTGTGTTACAATACATACACTAGTAGGAGTGAGAAAAACATCACGGGGTGGTGCGCATTGTATGGGTGTGTGTTACATTACATTCACTAGTAGGAGTGAGATAAACATCAAGGGGTGGTGCGCATTGTATGGGTGTGTGTTACATTACATTCACTAGTAGGAGTGAGAAAAACATCACGGGGTGGTGCGCATTGTATGCGTGTGTGTTACATTACATTCTCTAGTAGGAGTGAGAAAAACATCACGGGGTGGTGCGCATTGTATGGGTGTGTGTTACATTAGATTCATTAGTAGGAGTGAGAAAAACATCACGGGGTGGTGCGCATTGTATGGGTGTGTGTTACATTAGATTCACTAGTAGGAGTGAGAAAAACATCACGGGGTGGTGCGCATTGTATGGGTGTGTGTTACATTAGATTCACTAGTAGGAGTGAGAAAAACATCACGGGGTGGTGCGCATTGTATGGGTGTGTGTTACATTAGATTCACTAGTAGGAGTGAGAAAAACATCACGGGGTGGTGCGCATTGTATGGGTGTGTGTTACATTACATTCACTAGTAGCAGTGAGAAAAACATCACGGGGTGGTGCGCATTGTATGGGTGTGTGTTACATTAGATTCACTAGTAGCAGTGAGAAAAACATCACGGGGTGGTGCGCATTGTATGGGTGTGTGTTACATTACATTCACTAGTAGTAGTGAGAAAAACATCACGGGGTGGTGCGCATTGTATGGTTGTGTGTTACATTAGATTCACTAGTAGCAGTGAGAAAAACATCACGGGGTGGTGCGCATTGTATGGGTGTGTGTTACATTAGATTCACTAGTAGCAGTGAGAAAAACATCACGGGGTGGTGCGCATTGTATGGGTGTGTGTTACATTAGATTCACTAGTAGCAGTGAGAAAAACATCACGGGGTGGTGCGCATTGTATGGGTGTGTGTTACATTAGATTCACTAGTAGCAGTGAGAAAAACATCACGGGGTGGTGCGCATTGTATGGGTGTGTGTTACATTAGATTCACTAGTAGAAGTGAGAAAAACATCACGGGGTGGTGCGCATTGTATGGGTGTGTGTTACATTAGATTCACTAGTAGCAGTGAGAAAAACATCACGGGGTGGTGCGCATTGTATGGGTGTGTGTTACATTACATACACTAGTAGCAGTGAGAAAAACATCACGGGGTGGTGCGCATTGTAAGGGTGTGTGTTACATTACATTCACTAGTAGGAGTGAGAAAAACATCACGGGGTGGTGCGCATTGTATGGGTGTGTGTTACATTACATTCACTAGAAGGAGTGAGAAAAACATCACGGGGTTGTGCGCATTGTATGGGTGTGTGTTACATTACATTCACTAGTAGGAGTGAGAAAAACATCACGGGGTGGTGCGCATTGTATGGGTGTGTGTTACATTACATTCACTAGTAGGAGTGAGAAATACATCACGGGGTGGTGCGCATTGTATGGGTGTGTGTTACATTACATTCACTAGTAGGAGTGAGAAAAACATCACGGGGTGGTGCGCATTGTATGGGTGTGTGTTACATTAGATTCACTAGTAGGAGTGAGAAAAACATCACGGGGTGGTGCGCATTGTATGGGTGTGTGTTACATTACATTCACTAGTAGCAGTGAGAAAAACATCACGGGGTGGTGCGCATTGTATGGGTGTGTGTTACATTAGATTCACTAGTAGGAGTGAGAAAAACATCACGGGGTGGTGCGCATTGTATGGGTGTGTGTTACATTACATTCACTAGTAGTAGTGAGAAAAACATCACGGGGTGGTGCGCATTGTATGGTTGTGTGTTACATTAGATTCACTAGTAGCAGTGAGAAAAACATCACGGGGTGGTGCGCATTGTATGGGTGTGTGTTACATTAGATTCACTAGTAGCAGTGAGAAAAACATCACGGGGTGGTGCGCATTGTATGGGTGTGTGTTACATTAGATTCACTAGTAGCAGTGAGAAAAACATCACGGGGTGGTGCGCATTGTATGGGTGTGTGTTACATTACATTCACTAGTAGCAGTGAGAAAAACATCACGGGGTGGTGCGCATTGTATGGGTGTGTGTTACATTAGATTCACTAGTAGCAGTGAGAAAAACATCACGGGGTGGTGCGCATTGTATGGGTGTGTGTTACATTAGATTCACTAGTAGCAGTGTGAAAAACATCACGGGGTGGTGCGCATTGTATGGGTGTGTGTTACATTACATACACTAGTAGCAGTGAGAAAAACATCACGAGGTGGTGCGCATTGTAAGGGTGTGTGTTACATTACATTCACTAGTAGGAGTGAGAAATACATCACGGGGTGGTGCGCATTGTATGGGTGTGTGTTACATTACATACACTAGTAGCAGTGAGAAAAACATCACGAGGTGGTGCGCATTGTATGGGTGTGTGTTACATTACATTCACTAGAAGGAGTGAGAAAAACATCACGGTGTGGTGCGCACTGTATGGGTGTGTGTTACATTAGATTCACTAGTAGGAGTGAGAAAAACATCACGGGGTGGTGCGCACTGTATGGGTGTGTGTTACATTACATTCACTAGAAGGAGTGAGAAATACATCACGGGGTGGTGCGCATTGTATGGGTGTGTGTTACATTACATACACTAGTAGCAGTGAGAAAAACATCACGGGGTGGTGCGCATTGTATGGGTGTGTGTTACATTACATTCACTAGAAGGAGTGAGAAAAACATCACGGGGTGGTGCGCACTGTATGGGTGTGTGTTACATTACATTCACTAGTAGGAGTGAGAAAAACATCACGGGGTGGTGCGCATTGTATGGGTGTGTGTTACATTAGATTCACTAGTAGCAGTGAGAAAAACATCACGGGGTGGTGCGCATTGTATGGGTGTGTGTTACATTACATTCACTAGTAGCAGTGAGAAAAACATCACGGGGTGGTGCGCATTGTATGGGTGTGTGTTACAGTAGATTCACTAGTAGCAGTGAGAAAAACATCACGGGGTGGTGCGCATTGTATGGGTGTGTGTTACATTAGATTCACTAGTAGCAGTGAGAAAAACATCACGGGGTGGTGCGCATTGTATGGGTGTGTGTTACATTAGATTCACTAGTAGCAGTGAGAAAAACATCACGGGGTGGTGCGCATTGTATGGGTGTGTGTTACATTACATACACTAGTAGCAGTGAGAAAAACATCACGAGGTGGTGCGCATTGTATGGGTGTGTGTTACATTAGATTCACTAGTAGGAGTGAGAAAAACATCACGGGGTGGTGCGCATTGTATGGGTGTGTGTTACATTAGATTCACTAGTAGGAGTGAGAAAAACATCACGGGGTGGTGCGCATTGTATGGGTGTGTGTTACATTACATTCACTAGTAGTAGTGAGAAAAACATCACGGGGTGGTGCGCATTGTATGGTTGTGTGTTACATTAGATTCACTAGTAGCAGTGAGAAAAACATCACGGGGTGGTGCGCATTGTATGGGTGTGTGTTACATTAGATTCACTAGTAGCAGTGAGAAAAACATCACGGGGTGGTGCGCATTGTATGGGTGTGTGTTACATTAGATTCACTAGTAGCAGTGAGAAAAACATCACGGGGTGGTGCGCATTGTATGGGTGTGTGTTACATTAGATTCACTAGTAGCAGTGAGAAAAACATCACGGGGTGGTGCGCATTGTATGGGTGTGTGTTACATTAGATTCACTAGTAGCAGTGAGAAAAACATCACGGGGTGGTGCGCATTGTATGGGTGTGTGTTACATTAGATTCACTAGTAGAAGTGAGAAAAACATCACGGGGTGGTGCGCATTGTATGGGTGTGTGTTACATTAGATTCACTAGTAGCAGTGAGAAAAACATCACGGGGTGGTGCGCATTGTATGGGTGTGTGTTACATTACATACACTAGTAGCAGTGAGAAAAACATCACGGGGTGGTGCGCATTGTAAGGGTGTGTGTTACATTACATTCACTAGTAGGAGTGAGAAAAACATCACGGGGTGGTGCGCATTGTATGGGTGTGTGTTACATTACATTCACTAGAAGGAGTGAGAAAAACATCACGGGGTTGTGCGCATTGTATGGGTGTGTGTTACATTACATTCACTAGTAGGAGTGAGAAAAACATCACGGGGTGGTGCGCATTGTATGGGTGTGTGTTACATTACATTCACTAGTAGGAGTGAGAAATACATCACGGGGTGGTGCGCATTGTATGGGTGTGTGTTACATTACATTCACTAGTAGGAGTGAGAAAAACATCACGGGGTGGTGCGCATTGTATGGGTGTGTGTTACATTAGATTCACTAGTAGGAGTGAGAAAAACATCACGGGGTGGTGCGCATTGTATGGGTGTGTGTTACATTACATTCACTAGTAGCAGTGAGAAAAACATCACGGGGTGGTGCGCATTGTATGGGTGTGTGTTACATTAGATTCACTAGTAGGAGTGAGAAAAACATCACGGGGTGGTGCGCATTGTATGGGTGTGTGTTACATTACATTCACTAGTAGTAGTGAGAAAAACATCACGGGGTGGTGCGCATTGTATGGTTGTGTGTTACATTAGATTCACTAGTAGCAGTGAGAAAAACATCACGGGGTGGTGCGCATTGTATGGGTGTGTGTTACATTAGATTCACTAGTAGCAGTGAGAAAAACATCACGGGGTGGTGCGCATTGTATGGGTGTGTGTTACATTAGATTCACTAGTAGCAGTGAGAAAAACATCACGGGGTGGTGCGCATTGTATGGGTGTGTGTTACATTAGATTCACTAGTAGGAGTGAGAAAAACATCACGGGGTGGTGCGCATTGTATGGGTGTGTGTTACATTACATTCACTAGTAGGAGTGAGAAAAACATCACGGGGTGGTGCGCATTGTATGGGTGTGTGTTACATTACATTCACTAGTAGGAGTGAGAAAAACATCACGGGGTGGTGCGCATTGTATGGGTGTGTGTTACATTACATTCACTGGTAGGAGTGAGAAAAACATCACGGGGTGGTGCGCATTGTATGGGTGTGTGTTACAATACATACACTAGTAGGAGTGAGAAAAACATCACGGGGTGGTGTGCATTGTATGGGTGTGTGTTACATTACATTCACTAGTAGGAGTGAGATAAACATCAAGGGGTGGTGCGCATTGTATGGGTGTGTGTTACATTACATTCACTAGTAGGAGTGAGAAAAACATCACGGGGTGGTGCGCATTGTATGCGTGAGTGTTACATTACATTCTCTAGTAGGAGTGAGAAAAACATCACGGGGTGGTGCGCATTGTATGGGTGTGTGTTACATTAGATTCATTAGTAGGAGTGAGAAAAACATCACGGGGTGGTGCGCATTGTATGGGTGTGTGTTACATTAGATTCACTAGTAGGAGTGAGAAAAACATCACGGGGTGGTGCGCATTGTATGGGTGTGTGTTACATTAGATTCACTAGTAGGAGTGAGAAAAACATCACGGGGTGGTGCGCATTGTATGGGTGTGTGTTACATTAGATTCACTAGTAGGAGTGAGAAAAACATCACGGGGTGGTGCGCATTGTATGGGTGTGTGTTACATTACATTCACTAGTAGCAGTGAGAAAAACATCACGGGGTGGTGCGCATTGTATGGGTGTGTGTTACATTAGATTCACTAGTAGGAGTGAGAAAAACATCACGGGGTGGTGCGCATTGTATGGGTGTGTGTTACATTACATTCACTAGTAGTAGTGAGAAAAACATCACGGGGTGGTGCGCATTGTATGGTTGTGTGTTACATTAGATTCACTAGTAGCAGTGAGAAAAACATCACGGGGTGGTGCGCATTGTATGGGTGTGTGTTACATTAGATTCACTAGTAGCAGTGAGAAAAACATCACGGGGTGGTGCGCATTGTATGGGTGTGTGTTACATTAGATTCACTAGTAGCAGTGAGAAAAACATCACGGGGTGGTGCGCATTGTATGGGTGTGTGTTACATTAGATTCACTAGTAGCAGTGAGAAAAACATCACGGGGTGGTGCGCATTGTATGGGTGTGTGTTACATTAGATTCACTAGTAGAAGTGAGAAAAACATCACGGGGTGGTGCGCATTGTATGGGTGTGTGTTACATTAGATTCACTAGTAGCAGTGAGAAAAACATCACGGGGTGGTGCGCATTGTATGGGTGTGTGTTACATTACATACACTAGTAGCAGTGAGAAAAACATCACGGGGTGGTGCGCATTGTAAGGGTGTGTGTTACATTACATTCACTAGTAGGAGTGAGAAAAACATCACGGGGTGGTGCGCATTGTATGGGTGTGTGTTACATTACATTCACTAGAAGGAGTGAGAAAAACATCACGGGGTTGTGCGCATTGTATGGGTGTGTGTTACATTACATTCAGTAGTAGGAGTGAGAAAAACATCACGGGGTGGTGCGCATTGTATGGGTGTGTGTTACATTACATTCACTAGTAGGAGTGAGAAATACATCACGGGGTGGTGCGCATTGTATGGGTGTGTGTTACATTACATTCACTAGTAGGAGTGAGAAAAACATCACGGGGTGGTGCGCATTGTATGGGTGTGTGTTACATTAGATTCACTAGTAGGAGTGAGAAAAACATCACGGGGTGGTGCGCATTGTATGGGTGTGTGTTACATTACATTCACTAGTAGCAGTGAGAAAAACATCACGGGGTGGTGCGCATTGTATGGGTGTGTGTTACATTAGATTCACTAGTAGGAGTGAGAAAAACATCACGGGGTGGTGCGCATTGTATGGGTGTGTGTTACATTACATTCACTAGTAGTAGTGAGAAAAACATCACGGGGTGGTGCGCATTGTATGGTTGTGTGTTACATTAGATTCACTAGTAGCAGTGAGAAAAACATCACGGGGTGGTGCGCATTGTATGGGTGTGTGTTACATTAGATTCACTAGTAGCAGTGAGAAAAACATCACGGGGTGGTGCGCATTGTATGGGTGTGTGTTACATTAGATTCACTAGTAGCAGTGAGAAAAACATCACGGGGTGGTGCGCATTGTATGGGTGTGTGTTACATTACATTCACTAGTAGCAGTGAGAAAAACATCACGGGGTGGTGCGCATTGTATGGGTGTGTGTTACATTAGATTCACTAGTAGCAGTGAGAAAAACATCACGGGGTGGTGCGCATTGTATGGGTGTGTGTTACATTAGATTCACTAGTAGCAGTGTGAAAAACATCACGGGGTGGTGCGCATTGTATGGGTGTGTGTTACATTACATACACTAGTAGCAGTGAGAAAAACATCACGAGGTGGTGCGCATTGTAAGGGTGTGTGTTACATTACATTCACTAGTAGGAGTGAGAAATACATCACGGGGTGGTGCGCATTGTATGGGTGTGTGTTACATTACATACACTAGTAGCAGTGAGAAAAACATCACGAGGTGGTGCGCATTGTATGGGTGTGTGTTACATTACATTCACTAGAAGGAGTGAGAAAAACATCACGGGGTGGTGCGCACTGTATGGGTGTGTGTTACATTAGATTCACTAGTAGGAGTGAGAAAAACATCACGGGGTGGTGCGCATTGTATGGGTGTGTGTTACATTACATTCACTAGAAGGAGTGAGAAATACATCACGGGGTGGTGCGCATTGTATGGGTGTGTGTTACATTACATACACTAGTAGCAGTGAGAAAAACATCACGGGGTGGTGCGCATTGTATGGGTGTGTGTTACATTACATTCACTAGAAGGAGTGAGAAAAACATCACGGGGTGGTGCGCACTGTATGGGTGTGTGTTACATTACATTCACTAGTAGGAGTGAGAAAAACATCACGGGGTGGTGCGCATTGTATGGGTGTGTGTTACATTAGATTCACTAGTAGCAGTGAGAAAAACATCACGGGGTGGTGCGCATTGGTATGGGTGTGTGTTACATTACATTCACTAGTAGCAGTGAGAAAAACATCACGGGGTGGTGCGCATTGTATGGGTGTGTGTTACATTAGATTCACTAGTAGCAGTGAGAAAAACATCACGGGGTGGTGCGCATTGTATGGGTGTGTGTTACATTAGATTCACTAGTAGCAGTGAGAAAAACATCACGGGGTGGTGCGCATTGTATGGGGTGTGTTACATTAGATTCACTAGTAGCAGTGAGAAAAACATCACGGGGTGGTGCGCATTGTATGGGTGTGTGTTACATTACATACACTAGTAGCAGTGAGAAAAACATCACGAGGTGGTGCGCAATGTAAGGGTGTGTGTTACATTACATTCACTAGTAGGAGTGAGAAAAACATCACGGGGTGGTGCGCATTGTATGGGTGTGTGTTACATTACATTCACTAGAAGGAGTGAGAAAAACATCACGGGGTGGTGCGCATTGTATGGGTGTGTGTTACATTACATTCACTAGTAGGAGTGAGAAAAACATCACGGGGTGGTGCGCATTGTATGGGTGTGTGTGTTACATTAGATTCACTAGTAGCAGTGAGAAAAACATCACGGGGTGGTGCGCATTGTATGGGTGTGTGTTACATTAGATTCACTAGTAGGAGTGAGAAAAACATCACGGGGTGGTGCGCATTGTATGGGTGTGTGTTACATTAGATTCACTAGTAGGAGTGAGAAAAACATCACGGGGTGGTGCGCATTGTATGGGTGTGTGTTACATTACATTCACTAGTAGCAGTGAGAAAAACATCACGGGGTGGTGCGCATTGTATGGGTGTGTGTTACATTAGATTCACTAGTAGGAGTGAGAAAAACATCACGGGGTGGTGCGCATTGTATGGGTGTGTGTTACATTACATTCACTAGTAGTAGTGAGAAAAACATCACGGGGTGGTGCGCATTGTATGGTTGTGTGTTACATTAGATTCACTAGTAGCAGTGAGAAAAACATCACGGGGTGGTGCGCATTGTATGGGTGTGTGTTACATTAGATTCACTAGTAGCAGTGAGAAAAACATCACGGGGTGGTGCGCATTGTATGGGTGTGTGTTACATTAGATTCACTAGTAGCAGTGAGAAAAACATCACGGGGTGGTGCGCATTGTATGGGTGTGTGTTACATTAGATTCACTAGTAGCAGTGAGAAAAACATCACGGGGTGGTGCGCATTGTATGGGTGTGTGTTACATTAGATTCACTAGTAGAAGTGAGAAAAACATCACGGGGTGGTGCGCATTGTATGGGTGTGTGTTACATTAGATTCACTAGTAGCAGTGAGAAAAACATCACGGGGTGGTGCGCATTGTATGGGTGTGTGTTACATTACATACACTAGTAGCAGTGAGAAAAACATCACGGGGTGGTGCGCATTGTAAGGGTGTGTGTTACATTACATTCACTAGTAGGAGTGAGAAAAACATCACGGGGTGGTGCGCATTGTATGGGTGTGTGTTACATTACATTCACTAGTAGGAGTGAGAAATACATCACGGGGTGGTGCGCATTGTATGGGTGTGTGTTACATTACATTCACTAGTAGGAGTGAGAAAAACATCACGGGGTGGTGCGCATTGTATGGGTGTGTGTTACATTAGATTCACTAGTAGGAGTGAGAAAAACATCACGGGGTGGTGCGCATTGTATGGGTGTGTGTTACATTACATTCACTAGTAGCAGTGAGAAAAACATCACGGGGTGGTGCGCATTGTATGGGTGTGTGTTACATTAGATTCACTAGTAGGAGTGAGAAAAACATCACGGGGTGGTGCGCATTGTATGGGTGTGTGTTACATTACATTCACTAGTAGTAGTGAGAAAAACATCACGGGGTGGTGCGCATTGTATGGTTGTGTGTTACATTAGATTCACTAGTAGCAGTGAGAAAAACATCACGGGGTGGTGCGCATTGTATGGGTGTGTGTTACATTAGATTCACTAGTAGCAGTGAGAAAAACATCACGGGGTGGTGCGCATTGTATGGGTGTGTGTTACATTAGATTCACTAGTAGCAGTGAGAAAAACATCACGGGGTGGTGCGCATTGTATGGGTGTGTGTTACATTAGATTCACTAGTAGGAGTGAGAAAAACATCACGGGGTGGTGCGCATTGTATGGGTGTGTGTTACATTACATTCACTAGTAGGAGTGAGAAAAACATCACGGGGTGGTGCGCATTGTATGGGTGTGTGTTACATTACATTCACTAGTAGGAGTGAGAAAAACATCACGGGGTGGTGCGCATTGTATGGGTGTGTGTTACATTACATTCACTGGTAGGAGTGAGAAAAACATCACGGGGTGGTGCGCATTGTATGGGTGTGTGTTACAATACATACACTAGTAGGAGTGAGAAAAACATCACGGGGTGGTGTGCATTGTATGGGTGTGTGTTACATTACATTCACTAGTAGGAGTGAGATAAACATCAAGGGGTGGTGCGCATTGTATGGGTGTGTGTTACATTACATTCACTAGTAGGAGTGAGAAAAACATCACGGGGTGGTGCGCATTGTATGCGTGAGTGTTACATTACATTCTCTAGTAGGAGTGAGAAAAACATCACGGGGTGGTGCGCATTGTATGGGTGTGTGTTACATTAGATTCATTAGTAGGAGTGAGAAAAACATCACGGGGTGGTGCGCATTGTATGGGTGTGTGTTACATTAGATTCACTAGTAGGAGTGAGAAAAACATCACGGGGTGGTGCGCATTGTATGGGTGTGTGTTACATTAGATTCACTAGTAGGAGTGAGAAAAACATCACGGGGTGGTGCGCATTGTATGGGTGTGTGTTACATTAGATTCACTAGTAGGAGTGAGAAAAACATCACGGGGTGGTGCGCATTGTATGGGTGTGTGTTACATTACATTCACTAGTAGCAGTGAGAAAAACATCACGGGGTGGTGCGCATTGTATGGGTGTGTGTTACATTAGATTCACTAGTAGGAGTGAGAAAAACATCACGGGGTGGTGCGCATTGTATGGGTGTGTGTTACATTACATTCACTAGTAGTAGTGAGAAAAACATCACGGGGTGGTGCGCATTGTATGGGTTGTGTGTTACATTAGATTCACTAGTAGCAGTGAGAAAAACATCACGGGGTGGTGCGCATTGTATGGGTGTGTGTTACATTAGATTCACTAGTAGCAGTGAGAAAAACATCACGGGGTGGTGCGCATTGTATGGGTGTGTGTTACATTAGATTCACTAGTAGCAGTGAGAAAAACATCACGGGGTGGTGCGCATTGTATGGGTGTGTGTTACATTAGATTCACTAGTAGCAGTGAGAAAAACATCACGGGGTGGTGCGCATTGTATGGGTGTGTGTTACATTAGATTCACTAGTAGAAGTGAGAAAAACATCACGGGGTGGTGCGCATTGTATGGGTGTGTGTTACATTAGATTCACTAGTAGCAGTGAGAAAAACATCACGGGGTGGTGCGCATTGTATGGGTGTGTGTTACATTACATACACTAGTAGCAGTGAGAAAAACATCACGGGGTGGTGCGCATTGTAAGGGTGTGTGTTACATTACATTCACTAGTAGGAGTGAGAAAAACATCACGGGGTGGTGCGCATTGTATGGGTGTGTGTTACATTACATTCACTAGAAGGAGTGAGAAAAACATCACGGGGTTGTGCGCATTGTATGGGTGTGTGTTACATTACATTCAGTAGTAGGAGTGAGAAAAACATCACGGGGTGGTGCGCATTGTATGGGTGTGTGTTACATTACATTCACTAGTAGGAGTGAGAAATACATCACGGGGTGGTGCGCATTGTATGGGTGTGTGTTACATTACATTCACTAGTAGGAGTGAGAAAAACATCACGGGGTGGTGCGCATTGTATGGGTGTGTGTTACATTAGATTCACTAGTAGGAGTGAGAAAAACATCACGGGGTGGTGCGCATTGTATGGGTGTGTGTTACATTACATTCACTAGTAGCAGTGAGAAAAACATCACGGGGTGGTGCGCATTGTATGGGTGTGTGTTACATTAGATTCACTAGTAGGAGTGAGAAAAACATCACGGGGTGGTGCGCATTGTATGGGTGTGTGTTACATTACATTCACTAGTAGTAGTGAGAAAAACATCACGGGGTGGTGCGCATTGTATGGTTGTGTGTTACATTAGATTCACTAGTAGCAGTGAGAAAAACATCACGGGGTGGTGCGCATTGTATGGGTGTGTGTTACATTAGATTCACTAGTAGCAGTGAGAAAAACATCACGGGGTGGTGCGCATTGTATGGGTGTGTGTTACATTAGATTCACTAGTAGCAGTGAGAAAAACATCACGGGGTGGTGCGCATTGTATGGGTGTGTGTTACATTACATTCACTAGTAGCAGTGAGAAAAACATCACGGGGTGGTGCGCATTGTATGGGTGTGTGTTACATTAGATTCACTAGTAGCAGTGAGAAAAACATCACGGGGTGGTGCGCATTGTATGGGTGTGTGTTACATTAGATTCACTAGTAGCAGTGTGAAAAACATCACGGGGTGGTGCGCATTGTATGGGTGTGTGTTACATTACATACACTAGTAGCAGTGAGAAAAACATCACGAGGTGGTGCGCATTGTAAGGGTGTGTGTTACATTACATTCACTAGTAGGAGTGAGAAATACATCACGGGGTGGTGCGCATTGTATGGGTGTGTGTTACATTACATACACTAGTAGCAGTGAGAAAAACATCACGAGGTGGTGCGCATTGTATGGGTGTGTGTTACATTACATTCACTAGAAGGAGTGAGAAAAACATCACGGGGTGGTGCGCACTGTATGGGTGTGTGTTACATTAGATTCACTAGTAGGAGTGAGAAAAACATCACGGGGTGGTGCGCATTGTATGGGTGTGTGTTACATTACATTCACTAGAAGGAGTGAGAAATACATCACGGGGTGGTGCGCATTGTATGGGTGTGTGTTACATTACATACACTAGTAGCAGTGAGAAAAACATCACGGGGTGGTGCGCATTGTATGGGTGTGTGTTACATTACATTCACTAGAAGGAGTGAGAAAAACATCACGGGGTGGTGCGCACTGTATGGGTGTGTGTTACATTACATTCACTAGTAGGAGTGAGAAAAACATCACGGGGTGGTGCGCATTGTATGGGTGTGTGTTACATTAGATTCACTAGTAGCAGTGAGAAAAACATCATGGGGTGGTGCGCATTGTATGGGTGTGTGTTACATTACATTCACTAGTAGCAGTGAGAAAAACATCACGGGGTGGTGCGCATTGTATGGGTGTGTGTTACATTAGATTCACTAGTAGCAGTGAGAAAAACATCACGGGGTGGTGCGCATTGTATGGGTGTGTGTTACATTAGATTCACTAGTAGCAGTGAGAAAAACATCACGGGGTGGTGCGCATTGTATGGGTGTGTGTTACATTAGATTCACTAGTAGCAGTGAGAAAAACATCACGGGGTGGTGCGCATTGTATGGGTGTGTGTTACATTACATACACTAGTAGCAGTGAGAAAAACATCACGAGGTGGTGCGCAATGTAAGGGTGTGTGTTACATTACATTCACTAGTAGGAGTGAGAAAAACATCACGGGGTGGTGCGCATTGTATGGGTGTGTGTTACATTACATTCACTAGAAGGAGTGAGAAAAACATCACGGGGTGGTGCGCATTGTATGGGTGTGTGTTACATTACATTCACTAGTAGGAGTGAGAAAAACATCACGGGGTGGTGCGCATTGTATGGGTGTGTGTGTTACATTAGATTCACTAGTAGCAGTGAGAAAAACATCACGGGGTGGTGCGCATTGTATGGGTGTGTGTTACATTAGATTCACTAGTAGGAGTGAGAAAAACATCACGGGGTGGTGCGCATTGTATGGGTGTGTGTTACATTAGATTCACTAGTAGGAGTGAGAAAAACATCACGGGGTGGTGCGCATTGTATGGGTGTGTGTTACATTACATTCACTAGTAGCAGTGAGAAAAACATCACGGGGTGGTGCGCATTGTATGGGTGTGTGTTACATTAGATTCACTAGTAGGAGTGAGAAAAACATCACGGGGTGGTGCGCATTGTATGGGTGTGTGTTACATTACATTCACTAGTAGTAGTGAGAAAAACATCACGGGGTGGTGCGCATTGTATGGTTGTGTGTTACATTAGATTCACTAGTAGCAGTGAGAAAAACATCACGGGGTGGTGCGCATTGTATGGGTGTGTGTTACATTAGATTCACTAGTAGCAGTGAGAAAAACATCACGGGGTGGTGCGCATTGTATGGGTGTGTGTTACATTAGATTCACTAGTAGCAGTGAGAAAAACATCACGGGGTGGTGCGCATTGTATGGGTGTGTGTTACATTAGATTCACTAGTAGCAGTGAGAAAAACATCACGGGGTGGTGCGCATTGTATGGGTGTGTGTTACATTAGATTCACTAGTAGAAGTGAGAAAAACATCACGGGGTGGTGCGCATTGTATGGGTGTGTGTTACATTAGATTCACTAGTAGCAGTGAGAAAAACATCACGGGGTGGTGCGCATTGTATGGGTGTGTGTTACATTACATACACTAGTAGCAGTGAGAAAAACATCACGGGGTGGTGCGCATTGTAAGGGTGTGTGTTACATTACATTCACTAGTAGGAGTGAGAAAAACATCACGGGGTGGTGCGCATTGTATGGGTGTGTGTTACATTACATTCACTAGTAGGAGTGAGAAATACATCACGGGGTGGTGCGCATTGTATGGGTGTGTGTTACATTACATTCACTAGTAGGAGTGAGAAAAACATCACGGGGTGGTGCGCATTGTATGGGTGTGTGTTACATTAGATTCACTAGTAGGAGTGAGAAAAACATCACGGGGTGGTGCGCATTGTATGGGTGTGTGTTACATTACATTCACTAGTAGCAGTGAGAAAAACATCACGGGGTGGTGCGCATTGTATGGGTGTGTGTTACATTAGATTCACTAGTAGGAGTGAGAAAAACATCACGGGGTGGTGCGCATTGTATGGGTGTGTGTTACATTACATTCACTAGTAGTAGTGAGAAAAACATCACGGGGTGGTGCGCATTGTATGGTTGTGTGTTACATTAGATTCACTAGTAGCAGTGAGAAAAACATCACGGGGTGGTGCGCATTGTATGGGTGTGTGTTACATTAGATTCACTAGTAGCAGTGAGAAAAACATCACGGGGTGGTGCGCATTGTATGGGTGTGTGTTACATTAGATTCACTAGTAGCAGTGAGAAAAACATCACGGGGTGGTGCGCATTGTATGGGTGTGTGTTACATTAGATTCACTAGTAGGAGTGAGAAAAACATCACGGGGTGGTGCGCATTGTATGGGTGTGTGTTACATTACATTCACTAGTAGGAGTGAGAAAAACATCACGGGGTGGTGCGCATTGTATGGGTGTGTGTTACATTACATTCACTAGTAGGAGTGAGAAAAACATCACGGGGTGGTGCGCATTGTATGGGTGTGTGTTACATTACATTCACTGGTAGGAGTGAGAAAAACATCACGGGGTGGTGCGCATTGTATGGGTGTGTGTTACAATACATACACTAGTAGGAGTGAGAAAAACATCACGGGGTGGTGTGCATTGTATGGGTGTGTGTTACATTACATTCACTAGTAGGAGTGAGATAAACATCAAGGGGTGGTGCGCATTGTATGGGTGTGTGTTACATTACATTCACTAGTAGGAGTGAGAAAAACATCACGGGGTGGTGCGCATTGTATGCGTGAGTGTTACATTACATTCTCTAGTAGGAGTGAGAAAAACATCACGGGGTGGTGCGCATTGTATGGGTGTGTGTTACATTAGATTCATTAGTAGGAGTGAGAAAAACATCACGGGGTGGTGCGCATTGTATGGGTGTGTGTTACATTAGATTCACTAGTAGGAGTGAGAAAAACATCACGGGGTGGTGCGCATTGTATGGGTGTGTGTTACATTAGATTCACTAGTAGGAGTGAGAAAAACATCACGGGGTGGTGCGCATTGTATGGGTGTGTGTTACATTAGATTCACTAGTAGGAGTGAGAAAAACATCACGGGGTGGTGCGCATTGTATGGGTGTGTGTTACATTACATTCACTAGTAGCAGTGAGAAAAACATCACGGGGTGGTGCGCATTGTATGGGTGTGTGTTACATTAGATTCACTAGTAGGAGTGAGAAAAACATCACGGGGTGGTGCGCATTGTATGGGTGTGTGTTACATTACATTCACTAGTAGTAGTGAGAAAAACATCACGGGGTGGTGCGCATTGTATGGTTGTGTGTTACATTAGATTCACTAGTAGCAGTGAGAAAAACATCACGGGGTGGTGCGCATTGTATGGGTGTGTGTTACATTAGATTCACTAGTAGCAGTGAGAAAAACATCACGGGGTGGTGCGCATTGTATGGGTGTGTGTTACATTAGATTCACTAGTAGCAGTGAGAAAAACATCACGGGGTGGTGCGCATTGTATGGGTGTGTGTTACATTAGATTCACTAGTAGCAGTGAGAAAAACATCACGGGGTGGTGCGCATTGTATGGGTGTGTGTTACATTAGATTCACTAGTAGAAGTGAGAAAAACATCACGGGGTGGTGCGCATTGTATGGGTGTGTGTTACATTAGATTCACTAGTAGCAGTGAGAAAAACATCACGGGGTGGTGCGCATTGTATGGGTGTGTGTTACATTACATACACTAGTAGCAGTGAGAAAAACATCACGGGGTGGTGCGCATTGTAAGGGTGTGTGTTACATTACATTCACTAGTAGGAGTGAGAAAAACATCACGGGGTGGTGCGCATTGTATGGGTGTGTGTTACATTACATTCACTAGAAGGAGTGAGAAAAACATCACGGGGTTGTGCGCATTGTATGGGTGTGTGTTACATTACATTCAGTAGTAGGAGTGAGAAAAACATCACGGGGTGGTGCGCATTGTATGGGTGTGTGTTACATTACATTCACTAGTAGGAGTGAGAAATACATCACGGGGTGGTGCGCATTGTATGGGTGTGTGTTACATTACATTCACTAGTAGGAGTGAGAAAAACATCACGGGGTGGTGCGCATTGTATGGGTGTGTGTTACATTAGATTCACTAGTAGGAGTGAGAAAAACATCACGGGGTGGTGCGCATTGTATGGGTGTGTGTTACATTACATTCACTAGTAGCAGTGAGAAAAACATCACGGGGTGGTGCGCATTGTATGGGTGTGTGTTACATTAGATTCACTAGTAGGAGTGAGAAAAACATCACGGGGTGGTGCGCATTGTATGGGTGTGTGTTACATTACATTCACTAGTAGTAGTGAGAAAAACATCACGGGGTGGTGCGCATTGTATGGTTGTGTGTTACATTAGATTCACTAGTAGCAGTGAGAAAAACATCACGGGGTGGTGCGCATTGTATGGGTGTGTGTTACATTAGATTCACTAGTAGCAGTGAGAAAAACATCACGGGGTGGTGCGCATTGTATGGGTGTGTGTTACATTAGATTCACTAGTAGCAGTGAGAAAAACATCACGGGGTGGTGCGCATTGTATGGGTGTGTGTTACATTACATTCACTAGTAGCAGTGAGAAAAACATCACGGGGTGGTGCGCATTGTATGGGTGTGTGTTACATTAGATTCACTAGTAGCAGTGAGAAAAACATCACGGGGTGGTGCGCATTGTATGGGTGTGTGTTACATTAGATTCACTAGTAGCAGTGTGAAAAACATCACGGGGTGGTGCGCATTGTATGGGTGTGTGTTACATTACATACACTAGTAGCAGTGAGAAAAACATCACGAGGTGGTGCGCATTGTAAGGGTGTGTGTTACATTACATTCACTAGTAGGAGTGAGAAATACATCACGGGGTGGTGCGCATTGTATGGGTGTGTGTTACATTACATACACTAGTAGCAGTGAGAAAAACATCACGAGGTGGTGCGCATTGTATGGGTGTGTGTTACATTACATTCACTAGAAGGAGTGAGAAAAACATCACGGGGTGGTGCGCACTGTATGGGTGTGTGTTACATTAGATTCACTAGTAGGAGTGAGAAAAACATCACGGGGTGGTGCGCATTGTATGGGTGTGTGTTACATTACATTCACTAGAAGGAGTGAGAAATACATCACGGGGTGGTGCGCATTGTATGGGTGTGTGTTACATTACATACACTAGTAGCAGTGAGAAAAACATCACGGGGTGGTGCGCATTGTATGGGTGTGTGTTACATTACATTCACTAGAAGGAGTGAGAAAAACATCACGGGGTGGTGCGCACTGTATGGGTGTGTGTTACATTACATTCACTAGTAGGAGTGAGAAAAACATCACGGGGTGGTGCGCATTGTATGGGTGTGTGTTACATTAGATTCACTAGTAGCAGTGAGAAAAACATCATGGGGTGGTGCGCATTGTATGGGTGTGTGTTACATTACATTCACTAGTAGCAGTGAGAAAAACATCACGGGGTGGTGCGCATTGTATGGGTGTGTGTTACATTAGATTCACTAGTAGCAGTGAGAAAAACATCACGGGGTGGTGCGCATTGTATGGGTGTGTGTTACATTAGATTCACTAGTAGCAGTGAGAAAAACATCACGGGGTGGTGCGCATTGTATGGGTGTGTGTTACATTAGATTCACTAGTAGCAGTGAGAAAAACATCACGGGGTGGTGCGCATTGTATGGGTGTGTGTTACATTACATACACTAGTAGCAGTGAGAAAAACATCACGAGGTGGTGCGCAATGTAAGGGTGTGTGTTACATTACATTCACTAGTAGGAGTGAGAAAAACATCACGGGGTGGTGCGCATTGTATGGGTGTGTGTTACATTACATTCACTAGAAGGAGTGAGAAAAACATCACGGGGTGGTGCGCATTGTATGGGTGTGTGTTACATTACATTCACTAGTAGGAGTGAGAAAAACATCACGGGGTGGTGCGCATTGTATGGGTGTGTGTGTTACATTAGATTCACTAGTAGCAGTGAGAAAAACATCACGGGGTGGTGCGCATTGTATGGGTGTGTGTTACATTAGATTCACTAGTAGGAGTGAGAAAAACATCACGGGGTGGTGCGCATTGTATGGGTGTGTGTTACATTAGATTCACTAGTAGGAGTGAGAAAAACATCACGGGGTGGTGCGCATTGTATGGGTGTGTGTTACATTACATTCACTAGTAGCAGTGAGAAAAACATCACGGGGTGGTGCGCATTGTATGGGTGTGTGTTACATTAGATTCACTAGTAGGAGTGAGAAAAACATCACGGGGTGGTGCGCATTGTATGGGTGTGTGTTACATTACATTCACTAGTAGTAGTGAGAAAAACATCACGGGGTGGTGCGCATTGTATGGTTGTGTGTTACATTAGATTCACTAGTAGCAGTGAGAAAAACATCACGGGGTGGTGCGCATTGTATGGGTGTGTGTTACATTAGATTCACTAGTAGCAGTGAGAAAAACATCACGGGGTGGTGCGCATTGTATGGGTGTGTGTTACATTAGATTCACTAGTAGCAGTGAGAAAAACATCACGGGGTGGTGCGCATTGTATGGGTGTGTGTTACATTAGATTCACTAGTAGCAGTGAGAAAAACATCACGGGGTGGTGCGCATTGTATGGGTGTGTGTTACATTAGATTCACTAGTAGAAGTGAGAAAAACATCACGGGGTGGTGCGCATTGTATGGGTGTGTGTTACATTAGATTCACTAGTAGCAGTGAGAAAAACATCACGGGGTGGTGCGCATTGTATGGGTGTGTGTTACATTACATACACTAGTAGCAGTGAGAAAAACATCACGGGGTGGTGCGCATTGTAAGGGTGTGTGTTACATTACATTCACTAGTAGGAGTGAGAAAAACATCACGGGGTGGTGCGCATTGTATGGGTGTGTGTTACATTACATTCACTAGAAGGAGTGAGAAAAACATCACGGGGTTGTGCGCATTGTATGGGTGTGTGTTACATTACATTCACTAGTAGGAGTGAGAAAAACATCACGGGGTGGTGCGCATTGTATGGGTGTGTGTTACATTAGATTCACTAGTAGCAGTGTGAAAAACATCACGGGGTGGTGCGCATTGTATGGGTGTGTGTTACATTACATACACTAGTAGCAGTGAGAAAAACATCACGAGGTGGTGCGCATTGTAAGGGTGTGTGTTACATTACATTCACTAGTAGGAGTGAGAAATACATCACGGGGTGGTGCGCATTGTATGGGTGTGTGTTACATTACATACACTAGTAGCAGTGAGAAAAACATCACGAGGTGGTGCGCATTGTATGGGTGTGTGTTACATTACATTCACTAGAAGGAGTGAGAAAAACATCACGGGGTGGTGCGCACTGTATGGGTGTGTGTTACATTAGATTCACTAGTAGGAGTGAGAAAAACATCACGGGGTGGTGCGCATTGTATGGGTGTGTGTTACATTACATTCACTAGAAGGAGTGAGAAATACATCACGGGGTGGTGCGCATTGTATGGGTGTGTGTTACATTACATACACTAGTAGCAGTGAGAAAAACATCACGGGGTGGTGCGCATTGTATGGGTGTGTGTTACATTACATTCACTAGAAGGAGTGAGAAAAACATCACGGGGTGGTGCGCACTGTATGGGTGTGTGTTACATTACATTCACTAGTAGGAGTGAGAAAAACATCACGGGGTGGTGCGCATTGTATGGGTGTGTGTTACATTAGATTCACTAGTAGCAGTGAGAAAAACATCATGGGGTGGTGCGCATTGTATGGGTGTGTGTTACATTACATTCACTAGTAGCAGTGAGAAAAACATCACGGGGTGGTGCGCATTGTATGGGTGTGTGTTACATTAGATTCACTAGTAGCAGTGAGAAAAACATCACGGGGTGGTGCGCATTGTATGGGTGTGTGTTACATTAGATTCACTAGTAGCAGTGAGAAAAACATCACGGGGTGGTGCGCATTGTATGGGTGTGTGTTACATTAGATTCACTAGTAGCAGTGAGAAAAACATCACGGGGTGGTGCGCATTGTATGGGTGTGTGTTACATTACATACACTAGTAGCAGTGAGAAAAACATCACGAGGTGGTGCGCATTGTAAGGGTGTGTGTTACATTACATTCACTAGTAGGAGTGAGAAAAACATCACGGGGTGGTGCGCATTGTATGGGTGTGTGTTACATTACATTCACTAGAAGGAGTGAGAAAAACATCACGGGGTGGTGCGCATTGTATGGGTGTGTGTGTTACATTAGATTCACTAGTAGCAGTGAGAAAAACATCACGGGGTGGTGCGCATTGTATGGGTGTGTGTTACATTAGATTCACTAGTAGGAGTGAGAAAAACATCACGGGGTGGTGCGCATTGTATGGGTGTGTGTTACATTAGATTCACTAGTAGGAGTGAGAAAAACATCACGGGGTGGTGCGCATTGTATGGGTGTGTGTTACATTACATTCACTAGTAGCAGTGAGAAAAACATCACGGGGTGGTGCGCATTGTATGGGTGTGTGTTACATTAGATTCACTAGTAGGAGTGAGAAAAACATCACGGGGTGGTGCGCATTGTATGGGTGTGTGTTACATTAGATTCACTAGTAGGAGTGAGAAAAACATCACGGGGTGGTGCGCATTGTATGGGTGTGTGTTACATTACATTCACTAGTAGCAGTGAGAAAAACATCACGGGGTGGTGCGCATTGTATGGGTGTGTGTTACATTAGATTCACTAGTAGGAGTGAGAAAAACATCACGGGGTGGTGCGCATTGTATGGGTGTGTGTTACATTACATTCACTAGTAGTAGTGAGAAAAACATCACGGGGTGGTGCGCATTGTATGGTTGTGTGTTACATTAGATTCACTAGTAGCAGTGAGAAAAACATCACGGGGTGGTGCGCATTGTATGGGTGTGTGTTACATTAGATTCACTAGTAGCAGTGAGAAAAACATCACGGGGTGGTGCGCATTGTATGGGTGTGTGTTACATTAGATTCACTAGTAGCAGTGAGAAAAACATCACGGGGTGGTGCGCATTATATGGGTGTGTGTTACATTAGATTCACTAGTAGCAGTGAGAAAAACATCACGGGGTGGTGCGCATTGTATGGGTGTGTGTTACATTAGATTCACTAGTAGAAGTGAGAAAAACATCACGGGGTGGTGCGCATTGTATGGGTGTGTGTTACATTAGATTCACTAGTAGCAGTGAGAAAAACATCACGGGGTGGTGCGCATTGTATGGGTGTGTGTTACATTACATACACTAGTAGCAGTGAGAAAAACATCACGGGGTGGTGCGCATTGTAAGGGTGTGTGTTACATTACATTCACTAGTAGGAGTGAGAAAAACATCACGGGGTGGTGCGCATTGTATGGGTGTGTGTTACATTACATTCACTAGAAGGAGTGAGAAAAACATCACGGGGTTGTGCGCATTGTATGGGTGTGTGTTACATTACATTCACTAGTAGGAGTGAGAAAAACATCACGGGGTGGTGCGCATTGTATGGGTGTGTGTTACATTACATTCACTAGTAGGAGTGAGAAAAACATCACGGGGTGGTGCGCATTGTATGGGTGTGTGTTACATTCGATTCACTAGTAGGAGTGAGAAAAACATCACGGGGTGGTGCGCATTGTATGGGTGTGTGTTACATTACATTCACTAGTAGCAGTGAGAAAAACATCACGGGGTGGTGCGCATTGTATGGGTGTGTGTTACATTAGATTCACTAGTAGCAGTGAGAAAAACATCACGGGGTGGTGCGCATTGTATGGGTGTGTGTTACATTAGATTCACTAGTAGCAGTGAGAAAAACATCACGGGGTGGTGCGCATTGTATGGGTGTGTGTTACATTAGATTCACTAGTAGCAGTGTGAAAAACATCACGGGGTGGTGCGCATTGTATGGGTGTGTGTTACATTACATACACTAGTAGCAGTGAGAAAAACATCACGAGGTGGTGCGCATTGTAAGGGTGTGTGTTACATTACATTCACTAGTAGGAGTGAGAAAAACATCACGGGGTGGTGCGCATTGTATGGGTGTGTGTTACATTACATTCACTAGAAGGAGTGAGAAAAACATCACGGGGTGGTGCGCACTGTATGGGTGTGTGTTACATTACATTCACTAGTAGGAGTGAGAAAAACATCACGGGGTGGTGCGCATTGTATGGGTGTGTGTTACATTACATTCACTAGTAGCAGTGAGAAAAACATCACGGGGTGGTGCGCATTGTATGGGTGTGTGTTACATTAGATTCACTAGTAGCAGTGAGAAAAACATCACGGGGTGGTGCGCATTGTATGGGTGTGTGTTACATTAGATTCACTAGTAGCAGTGAGAAAAACATCACGGGGTGGTGCGCATTGTATGGGTGTGTGTTACATTAGATTCACTAGTAGCAGTGAGAAAAACATCACGGGGTGGTGCGCATTGTATGGGTGTGTGTTACATTACATACACTAGTAGCAGTGAGAAAAACATCACGAGGTGGTGCGCATTGTAAGGGTGTGTGTTACATTACATTCACTAGTAGGATTGAGAAAAACATCACGGGGTGGTGCGCATTGTATGGGTGTGTGTTACATTACATTCACTAGAAGGAGTGAGAAAAACATCACGGGGTGGTGCGCATTGTATGGGTGTGTGTTACATTACATTCACTAGTAGGAGTGAGAAAAACATCACGGGGTGGTGCGCATTGTATGGGTGTGTGTTACATTAGATTCACTAGTAGCAGTGAGAAAAACATCATGGGGTGGTGCGCATTGTATGGGTGTGTGTTACATTACATTCACTAGTAGCAGTGAGAAAAACATCACGGGGTGGTGCGCATTGTATGGGTGTGTGTTACATTAGATTCACTAGTAGCAGTGAGAAAAACATCACGGGGTGGTGCGCATTGTATGGGTGTGTGTTACATTACATTCACTAGTAGGAGTGAGAAAAACATCACGGGGTGGTGCGCATTGTATGGGTGTGTGTTACATTACATTCACTAGTAGGAGTGAGAAAAACATCACGGGGTGGTGCGCATTGTATGGGTGTGTGTTACATTACATTCACTGGTAGGAGTGAGAAAAACATCACGGGGTGGTGCGCATTGTATGGGTGTGTGTTACAATACATACACTAGTAGGAGTGAGAAAAACATCACGGGGTGGTGTGCATTGTATGGGTGTGTGTTACATTACATTCACTAGTAGGAGTCAGATAAACATCAAGGGGTGGTGCGCATTGTATGGGTGTGTGTTACATTACATTCACTAGTAGGAGTGAGAAAAACATCACGGGGTGGTGCGCATTGTATGCGTGTGTGTTACATTACATTCTCTAGTAGGAGTGAGAAAAACATCACGGGGTGGTGCGCATTGTATGGGTGTGTGTTACATTAGATTCATTAGTAGGAGTGAGAAAAACATCACGGGGTGGTGCGCATTGTATGGGTGTGTGTTACATTATATTCACTAGTAGGAGTGAGAAAAACATCACGGGGTGGTGCGCATTGTATGGGTGTGTGTTACATTAGATTCACTAGTAGGAGTGAGAAAAACATCACGGGGTGGTGCGCATTGTATGGGTGTGTGTTACATTAGATTCACTAGTAGGAGTGAGAAAAACATCACGGGGTGGTGCGCATTGTATGGGTGTGTGTTACATTACATTCACTAGTAGCAGTGAGAAAAACATCACGGGGTGGTGCGCATTGTATGGGTGTGTGTTACATTAGATTCACTAGTAGGAGTGAGAAAAACATCACGGGGTGGTGCGCATTGTATGGGTGTGTGTTACATTAGATTCACTAGTAGCAGTGAGAAAAACATCACGGGGTGGTGCGCATTGTATGGGTGTGTGTTACATTAGATTCACTAGTAGCAGTGAGAAAAACATCACGGGGTGGTGCGCATTGTATGGGTGTGTGTTACATTAGATTCACTAGTAGCAGTGAGAAAAACATCACGGGGTGGTGCGCATTGTATGGGTGTGTGTTACATTAGATTCACTAGTAGAAGTGAGAAAAACATCACGGGGTGGTGCGCATTGTATGGGTGTGTGTTACATTAGATTCACTAGTAGCAGTGAGAAAAACATCACGGGGTGGTGCGCATTGTATGGGTGTGTGTTACATTACATACACTAGTAGCAGTGAGAAAAACATCACGGGGTGGTGCGCATTGTAAGGGTGTGTGTTACATTACATTCACTAGTAGGAGTGAGAAAAACATCACGGGGTGGTGCGCATTGTATGGGTGTGTGTTACATTACATTCACTAGAAGGAGTGAGAAAAACATCACGGGGTTGTGCGCATTGTATGGGTGTGTGTTACATTACATTCACTAGTAGGAGTGAGAAAAACATCACGGGGTGGTGCGCATTGTATGGGTGTGTGTTACATTACATTCACTAGTAGGAGTGAGAAATACATCACGGGGTGGTGCGCATTGTATGGGTGTGTGTTACATTACATTCACTAGTAGGAGTGAGAAAAACATCACGGGGTGGTGCGCATTGTATGGGTGTGTGTTACATTAGATTCACTAGTAGGAGTGAGAAAAACATCACGGGGTGGTGCGCATTGTACGGGTGTGTGTTACATTACATTCACTAGTAGCAGTGAGAAAAACATCACGGGGTGGTGCGCATTGTATGGGTGTGTGTTACATTAGATTCACTAGTAGCAGTGAGAAAAACATCACGGGGTGGTGCGCATTGTATGGGTGTGTGTTACATTAGATTCACTAGTAGAAGTGAGAAAAACATCACGGTGTGGTGCGCATTGTATGGGTGTGTGTTACATTACATACACTAGTAGCAGTGAGAAAAACATCACGGGGTGGTGCGCATTGTAAGGGTGTGTGTTACATTACATACACTAGTAGCAGTGAGAAAAACATCACGGGGTGGTGCGCATTGTATGGGTGTGTGTTACATTACATTCACTAGTAGCAGTGAGAAAAACATCACGGGGTGGTGCGCATTGTATGGGTGTGTGTTACATTAGATTCACTAGTAGCAGTGAGAAAAACATCACGGGGTGGTGCGCATTGTATGGGTGTGTGTTACATTAGATTCACTAGTAGCAGTGAGAAAAACATCACGGGGTGGTGCGCATTGTATGGGTGTGTGTTACATTAGATTCACTAGTAGCAGTGAGAAAAACATCACGGGGTGGTGCGCATTGTATGGGTGTGTGTTACATTACATACACTAGTAGCAGTGAGAAAAACATCACGAGGTGGTGCGCATTGTAAGGGTGTGTGTTACATTACATTCACTAGTAGGAGTGAGAAAAACATCACGGGGTGGTGCGCATTGTATGGGTGTGTGTTACATTACATTCACTAGAAGGAGTGAGAAAAACATCACGGGGTGGTGCGCATTGTATGGGTGTGTGTGTTACATTAGATTCACTAGTAGCAGTGAGAAAAACATCACGGGGTGGTGCGCATTGTATGGGTGTGTGTTACATTAGATTCACTAGTAGGAGTGAGAAAAACATCACGGGGTGGTGCGCATTGTATGGGTGTGTGTTACATTAGATTCACTAGTAGGAGTGAGAAAAACATCACGGGGTGGTGCGCATTGTATGGGTGTGTGTTACATTACATTCACTAGTAGCAGTGAGAAAAACATCACGGGGTGGTGCGCATTGTATGGGTGTGTGTTACATTAGATTCACTAGTAGGAGTGAGAAAAACATCACGGGGTGGTGCGCATTGTATGGGTGTGTGTTACATTAGATTCACTAGTAGGAGTGAGAAAAACATCACGGGGTGGTGCGCATTGTATGGGTGTGTGTTACATTACATTCACTAGTAGCAGTGAGAAAAACATCACGGGGTGGTGCGCATTGTATGGGTGTGTGTTACATTAGATTCACTAGTAGGAGTGAGAAAAACATCACGGGGTGGTGCGCATTGTATGGGTGTGTGTTACATTACATTCACTAGTAGTAGTGAGAAAAACATCACGGGGTGGTGCGCATTGTATGGTTGTGTGTTACATTAGATTCACTAGTAGCAGTGAGAAAAACATCACGGGGTGGTGCGCATTGTATGGGTGTGTGTTACATTAGATTCACTAGTAGCAGTGAGAAAAACATCACGGGGTGGTGCGCATTGTATGGGTGTGTGTTACATTAGATTCACTAGTAGCAGTGAGAAAAACATCACGGGGTGGTGCGCATTATATGGGTGTGTGTTACATTAGATTCACTAGTAGCAGTGAGAAAAACATCACGGGGTGGTGCGCATTGTATGGGTGTGTGTTACATTAGATTCACTAGTAGAAGTGAGAAAAACATCACGGGGTGGTGCGCATTGTATGGGTGTGTGTTACATTAGATTCACTAGTAGCAGTGAGAAAAACATCACGGGGTGGTGCGCATTGTATGGGTGTGTGTTACATTACATACACTAGTAGCAGTGAGAAAAACATCACGGGGTGGTGCGCATTGTAAGGGTGTGTGTTACATTACATTCACTAGTAGGAGTGAGAAAAACATCACGGGGTGGTGCGCATTGTATGGGTGTGTGTTACATTACATTCACTAGAAGGAGTGAGAAAAACATCACGGGGTTGTGCGCATTGTATGGGTGTGTGTTACATTACATTCACTAGTAGGAGTGAGAAAAACATCACGGGGTGGTGCGCATTGTATGGGTGTGTGTTACATTACATTCACTAGTAGGAGTGAGAAATACATCACGGGGTGGTGCGCATTGTATGGGTGTGTGTTACATTACATTCACTAGTAGGAGTGAGAAAAACATCACGGGGTGGTGCGCATTGTATGGGTGTGTGTTACATTAGATTCACTAGTAGGAGTGAGAAAAACATCACGGGGTGGTGCGCATTGTATGGGTGTGTGTTACATTACATTCACTAGTAGCAGTGAGAAAAACATCACGGGGTGGTGCGCATTGTATGGGTGTGTGTTACATTAGATTCACTAGTAGCAGTGAGAAAAACATCACGGGGTGGTGCGCATTGTATGGGTGTGTGTTACATTAGATTCACTAGTAGCAGTGAGAAAAACATCACGGGGTGGTGCGCATTGTATGGGTGTGTGTTACATTAGATTCACTAGTAGCAGTGTGAAAAACATCACGGGGTGGTGCGCATTGTATGGGTGTGTGTTACATTACATACACTAGTAGCAGTGAGAAAAACATCACGAGGTGGTGCGCATTGTAAGGGTGTGTGTTACATTACATTCACTAGTAGGAGTGAGAAAAACATCACGGGGTGGTGCGCATTGTATGGGTGTGTGTTACATTACATTCACTAGAAGGAGTGAGAAAAACATCACGGGGTGGTGCGCACTGTATGGGTGTGTGTTACATTACATTCACTAGTAGGAGTGAGAAAAACATCACGGGGTGGTGCGCATTGTATGGGTGTGTGTTACATTACATTCACTAGTAGCAGTGAGAAAAACATCACGGGGTGGTGCGCATTGTATGGGTGTGTGTTACATTAGATTCACTAGTAGCAGTGAGAAAAACATCACGGGGTGGTGCGCATTGTATGGGTGTGTGTTACATTAGATTCACTAGTAGCAGTGAGAAAAACATCACGGGGTGGTGCGCATTGTATGGGTGTGTGTTACATTAGATTCACTAGTAGCAGTGAGAAAAACATCACGGGGTGGTGCGCATTGTATGGGTGTGTGTTACATTACATACACTAGTAGCAGTGAGAAAAACATCACGAGGTGGTGCGCATTGTAAGGGTGTGTGTTACATTACATTCACTAGTAGGATTGAGAAAAACATCACGGGGTGGTGCGCATTGTATGGGTGTGTGTTACATTACATTCACTAGAAGGAGTGAGAAAAACATCACGGGGTGGTGCGCATTGTATGGGTGTGTGTTACATTACATTCACTAGTAGGAGTGAGAAAAACATCACGGGGTGGTGCGCATTGTATGGGTGTGTGTTACATTAGATTCACTAGTAGCAGTGAGAAAAACATCATGGGGTGGTGCGCATTGTATGGGTGTGTGTTACATTACATTCACTAGTAGCAGTGAGAAAAACATCACGGGGTGGTGCGCATTGTATGGGTGTGTGTTACATTAGATTCACTAGTAGCAGTGAGAAAAACATCACGGGGTGGTGCGCATTGTATGGGTGTGTGTTACATTACATTCACTAGTAGGAGTGAGAAAAACATCACGGGGTGGTGCGCATTGTATGGGTGTGTGTTACATTACATTCACTAGTAGGAGTGAGAAAAACATCACGGGGTGGTGCGCATTGTATGGGTGTGTGTTACATTACATTCACTGGTAGGAGTGAGAAAAACATCACGGGGTGGTGCGCATTGTATGGGTGTGTGTTACAATACATACACTAGTAGGAGTGAGAAAAACATCACGGGGTGGTGTGCATTGTATGGGTGTGTGTTACATTACATTCACTAGTAGGAGTCAGATAAACATCAAGGGGTGGTGCGCATTGTATGGGTGTGTGTTACATTACATTCACTAGTAGGAGTGAGAAAAACATCACGGGGTGGTGCGCATTGTATGCGTGTGTGTTACATTACATTCTCTAGTAGGAGTGAGAAAAACATCACGGGGTGGTGCGCATTGTATGGGTGTGTGTTACATTAGATTCATTAGTAGGAGTGAGAAAAACATCACGGGGTGGTGCGCATTGTATGGGTGTGTGTTACATTATATTCACTAGTAGGAGTGAGAAAAACATCACGGGGTGGTGCGCATTGTATGGGTGTGTGTTACATTAGATTCACTAGTAGGAGTGAGAAAAACATCACGGGGTGGTGCGCATTGTATGGGTGTGTGTTACATTAGATTCACTAGTAGGAGTGAGAAAAACATCACGGGGTGGTGCGCATTGTATGGGTGTGTGTTACATTACATTCACTAGTAGCAGTGAGAAAAACATCACGGGGTGGTGCGCATTGTATGGGTGTGTGTTACATTAGATTCACTAGTAGGAGTGAGAAAAACATCACGGGGTGGTGCGCATTGTATGGGTGTGTGTTACATTAGATTCACTAGTAGCAGTGAGAAAAACATCACGGGGTGGTGCGCATTGTATGGGTGTGTGTTACATTAGATTCACTAGTAGCAGTGAGAAAAACATCACGGGGTGGTGCGCATTGTATGGGTGTGTGTTACATTAGATTCACTAGTAGCAGTGAGAAAAACATCACGGGGTGGTGCGCATTGTATGGGTGTGTGTTACATTAGATTCACTAGTAGAAGTGAGAAAAACATCACGGGGTGGTGCGCATTGTATGGGTGTGTGTTACATTAGATTCACTAGTAGCAGTGAGAAAAACATCACGGGGTGGTGCGCATTGTATGGGTGTGTGTTACATTACATACACTAGTAGCAGTGAGAAAAACATCACGGGGTGGTGCGCATTGTAAGGGTGTGTGTTACATTACATTCACTAGTAGGAGTGAGAAAAACATCACGGGGTGGTGCGCATTGTATGGGTGTGTGTTACATTACATTCACTAGAAGGAGTGAGAAAAACATCACGGGGTTGTGCGCATTGTATGGGTGTGTGTTACATTACATTCACTAGTAGGAGTGAGAAAAACATCACGGGGTGGTGCGCATTGTATGGGTGTGTGTTACATTACATTCACTAGTAGGAGTGAGAAATACATCACGGGGTGGTGCGCATTGTATGGGTGTGTGTTACATTACATTCACTAGTAGGAGTGAGAAAAACATCACGGGGTGGTGCGCATTGTATGGGTGTGTGTTACATTAGATTCACTAGTAGGAGTGAGAAAAACATCACGGGGTGGTGCGCATTGTACGGGTGTGTGTTACATTACATTCACTAGTAGCAGTGAGAAAAACATCACGGGGTGGTGCGCATTGTATGGGTGTGTGTTACATTAGATTCACTAGTAGCAGTGAGAAAAACATCACGGGGTGGTGCGCATTGTATGGGTGTGTGTTACATTAGATTCACTAGTAGAAGTGAGAAAAACATCACGGTGTGGTGCGCATTGTATGGGTGTGTGTTACATTACATACACTAGTAGCAGTGAGAAAAACATCACGGGGTGGTGCGCATTGTAAGGGTGTGTGTTACATTACATACACTAGTAGCAGTGAGAAAAACATCACGGGGTGGTGCGCATTGTAAGGGTGTGTGTTACATTACATTCACTAGTAGGAGTGAGAAAAACATCACGGGGTGGTGCGCATTGTATGGGTGTGTGTTACATTACATTCACTAGAAGGAGTGAGAAAAACATCACGGGGTTGTGCGCATTGTATGGGTGTGTGTTACATTAGATTCACTAGTAGGAGTGAGAAAAACATCACGGGGTGGTGCGCATTGTATGGGTGTGTGTTACATTACATTCATTAGTAGTAGTGAGAAATACATCACGGGGTGGTGCGCATTGTATGGGTGTGTGTTACATTACATTCACTAGTAGGAGTGAGAAAAACATCACGGGGTGGTGCGCATTGTATGGGAGTTTGTTACATTACATTCACTAGTAGGAGTGAGAAAAACATCACGGGGTGGTGCGCATTGTATGGGTGTGTGTTACATTAGATTCACTAGTAGCAGTGAGAAAAACATCACGGGGTGGTGCGCATTGTATGGGTGTGTGTTACATTACATTCACTAGTAGGAGTGAGAAAAACATCACGGGGTGGTGCGCATTGTATGGGTGTGTGTTACATTAGATTCACTAGTAGGAGTGAGAAAAACATCACGGGGTGGTGCGCATTGTATGGGTGTGTGTTACATTAGATTCACTAGTAGGAGTGAGAAAAACATCACGGGGTGCTGCGCCTTTTATTGGTGTGTGTTACATTAGATTCACTAGTAGGAGTGAGAAAAACATCACGGGGTGTTGCGCCTTGTATGGGTGTGTGTTACATTAGATTCACTAGTAGCAGTGAGAAAAACATCACGGGGTGGTGCGCCTTGTATGGGTGTGTGTTACATTAGATTCACTAGTAGCAGTGAGAAAAACATCACGGGGTGGTGCGCCTTGTATGGGTGTGTGTTACATTAGATTCACTAGTAGCAGTGAGAAAAACATCACGGGGTGGTGCGCCTTGTAGGGCTGTGTGTTACATTAGATTCAATAGTAGCAGTGAGAAAAACATCACGGGGTGGTGCGCCTTGTAGGGGTGTGTGTTACATTAGATGCACTAGTAGTAGTGAGAAAAACGTCACGGGGTGGTGCGCATTGTATGGGTGTGTGTTACATTAGATTCACTAGTAGCAGTGAGAAAAACATCACGGGGTGGTGCGCATTGTATGGGTGTGTGTTACATTAGATTCAGTAGTAGCAGTGAGAAAAACATCACGGGGTGGTGCGCATTGTATGGGTGTGTGTTACATTACATTCACTAGTAGGAGTGAGAAAAACATCACGGGGTGGTGCGCATTGTATGGGTGTGTGTTACATTACATTCACTAGTAGGAGTGAGAAAAACATCACGGGGTGGTGCGCATTGTATGGGTGTGTGTTACATTACATTCACTAGTAGCAGTGAGAAAAACATCACGGGGTGGTGCGCATTGTATGGGTGTGTGTTACATTAGATTCACTAGTAGCAGTGAGAAAAACATCACGGGGTGGTGCGCATTGTATGGGTGTGTTACATTACATTCACTAGTAGCAGTGAGAAAAACATCACGGGGTGGTGCGCATTGTATGGGTGTGTGTTACATTACATTCACTAGTAGCAGTGAGAAAAACATCACGGGGTGGTGCGCATTGTATGGGTGTGTGTTACATTAGATTCACTAGTAGGAGTGAGAAAAACATCACGGGGTGGTGCGCATTGTATGGGTGTGTGTTACATTACATTCACTAGTAGTAGTGAGAAAAACATCACGGGGTGGTGCGCATTGTATGGTTGTGTGTTACATTAGATTCACTAGTAGCAGTGAGAAAAACATCACGGGGTGGTGCGCATTGTATGGGTGTGTGTTACATTAGATTCACTAGTAGCAGTGAGAAAAACATCACGGGGTGGTGCGCATTGTATGGGTGTGTGTTACATTAGATTCACTAGTAGCAGTGAGAAAAACATCACGGGGTGGTGCGCATTGTATGGGTGTGTGTTACATTAGATTCACTAGTAGCAGTGAGAAAAACATCACGGGGTGGTGCGCATTGTATGGGTGTGTGTTACATTAGATTCACTAGTAGAAGTGAGAAAAACATCACGGGGTGGTGCGCATTGTATGGGTGTGTGTTACATTAGATTCACTAGTAGCAGTGAGAAAAACATCACGGGGTGGTGCGCATTGTATGGGTGTGTGTTACATTACATACACTAGTAGCAGTGAGAAAAACATCACGGGGTGGTGCGCATTGTAAGGGTGTGTGTTACATTACATTCACTAGTAGGAGTGAGAAAAACATCACGGGGTGGTGCGCATTGTATGGGTGTGTGTTACATTACATTCACTAGAAGGAGTGAGAAAAACATCACGGGGTTGTGCGCATTGTATGGGTGTGTGTTACATTACATTCACTAGTAGGAGTGAGAAAAACATCACGGGGTGGTGCGCATTGTATGGGTGTGTGTTACATTACATTCACTAGTAGGAGTGAGAAATACATCACGGGGTGGTGCGCATTGTATGGGTGTGTGTTACATTACATTCACTAGTAGGAGTGAGAAAAACATCACGGGGTGGTGCGCATTGTATGGGTGTGTGTTACATTAGATTCACTAGTAGGAGTGAGAAAAACATCACGGGGTGGTGCGCATTGTACGGGTGTGTGTTACATTACATTCACTAGTAGCAGTGAGAAAAACATCACGGGGTGGTGCGCATTGTATGGGTGTGTGTTACATTAGATTCACTAGTAGCAGTGAGAAAAACATCACGGGGTGGTGCGCATTGTATGGGTGTGTGTTACATTAGATTCACTAGTAGAAGTGAGAAAAACATCACGGTGTGGTGCGCATTGTATGGGTGTGTGTTACATTACATACACTAGTAGCAGTGAGAAAAACATCACGGGGTGGTGCGCATTGTAAGGGTGTGTGTTACATTACATACACTAGTAGCAGTGAGAAAAACATCACGGGGTGGTGCGCATTGTAAGGGTGTGTGTTACATTACATTCACTAGTAGGAGTGAGAAAAACATCACGGGGTGGTGCGCATTGTATGGGTGTGTGTTACATTACATTCACTAGAAGGAGTGAGAAAAACATCACGGGGTTGTGCGCATTGTATGGGTGTGTGTTACATTAGATTCACTAGTAGGAGTGAGAAAAACATCACGGGGTGGTGCGCATTGTATGGGTGTGTGTTACATTACATTCATTAGTAGTAGTGAGAAATACATCACGGGGTGGTGCGCATTGTATGGGTGTGTGTTACATTACATTCACTAGTAGGAGTGAGAAAAACATCACGGGGTGGTGCGCATTGTATGGGAGTTTGTTACATTACATTCACTAGTAGGAGTGAGAAAAACATCACGGGGTGGTGCGCATTGTATGGGTGTGTGTTACATTAGATTCACTAGTAGCAGTGAGAAAAACATCACGGGGTGGTGCGCATTGTATGGGTGTGTGTTACATTACATTCACTAGTAGGAGTGAGAAAAACATCACGGGGTGGTGCGCATTGTATGGGTGTGTGTTACATTAGATTCACTAGTAGGAGTGAGAAAAACATCACGGGGTGGTGCGCATTGTATGGGTGTGTGTTACATTAGATTCACTAGTAGGAGTGAGAAAAACATCACGGGGTGCTGCGCCTTTTATTGGTGTGTGTTACATTAGATTCACTAGTAGGAGTGAGAAAAACATCACGGGGTGTTGCGCCTTGTATGGGTGTGTGTTACATTAGATTCACTAGTAGCAGTGAGAAAAACATCACGGGGTGGTGCGCCTTGTATGGGTGTGTGTTACATTAGATTCACTAGTAGCAGTGAGAAAAACATCACGGGGTGGTGCGCCTTGTATGGGTGTGTGTTACATTAGATTCACTAGTAGCAGTGAGAAAAACATCACGGGGTGGTGCGCCTTGTAGGGCTGTGTGTTACATTAGATTCAATAGTAGCAGTGAGAAAAACATCACGGGGTGGTGCGCCTTGTAGGGGTGTGTGTTACATTAGATGCACTAGTAGTAGTGAGAAAAACGTCACGGGGTGGTGCGCATTGTATGGGTGTGTGTTACATTAGATTCACTAGTAGCAGTGAGAAAAACATCACGGGGTGGTGCGCATTGTATGGGTGTGTGTTACATTAGATTCAGTAGTAGCAGTGAGAAAAACATCACGGGGTGGTGCGCATTGTATGGGTGTGTGTTACATTACATTCACTAGTAGGAGTGAGAAAAACATCACGGGGTGGTGCGCATTGTATGGGTGTGTGTTACATTACATTCACTAGTAGGAGTGAGAAAAACATCACGGGGTGGTGCGCATTGTATGGGTGTGTGTTACATTACATTCACTAGTAGCAGTGAGAAAAACATCACGGGGTGGTGCGCATTGTATGGGTGTGTGTTACATTAGATTCACTAGTAGCAGTGAGAAAAACATCACGGGGTGGTGCGCATTGTATGGGTGTGTTACATTACATTCACTAGTAGCAGTGAGAAAAACATCACGGGGTGGTGCGCATTGTATGGGTGTGTGTTACATTACATTCACTAGTAGTAGTGAGAAAAACATCACGGGGTGGTGCGCATTGTATGGTTGTGTGTTACATTAGATTCACTAGTAGCAGTGAGAAAAACATCACGGGGTGGTGCGCATTGTATGGGTGTGTGTTACATTACATTCACTAGTAGCAGTGAGAAAAACATCACGGGGTGGTGCGCATTGTATGGGTGTGTGTTACATTACATTCACTAGTAGCAGTGAGAAAAACATCACGGGGTGGTGCGCATTGTATGGGTGTGTGTTACATTACATTCACTAGTAGGAGTGAGAAAAACATCACTGGGTGGTGCGCATTGTATGGGTGTGTGTTACATTACATTCACTAGTAGGAGTGAGAAAAACATCACGGGGTGGTGCTCATTGTATGAGTGTGTTACATTACATTCACTACTAGGAGTGAGAAAAACATCACGGGGCGGTGCGCATCGTATGGGTGTGTTTTACATTAGATTCACTAGTAGGAGTGAGAAAAACATCAAGGGGTGGGGCGCATTGTATCGGTGTGTGTTACATTACATTCACTAGTAGGAGTGAGAAAATCATCACGGGGTGGTGCGCATTGTATGGGTGTGTGTTACATTAGATTCCCTAGTAGGAGTGAGAAAAACATCACGGGGTGGTGCGCATTGTATGGGTGTGTGTTACATTACATTCACTAATAGGAGTGAGAAAAACATCACGGGGTGGTGCGCATTGTATGGGTGTGTGTTATATTACATTCTCTAGTAGGAGTGTGAAAAACATCACGGGTTGTGCGCATTGTATGGGTGTGTGTTACATTAGATTCACTAGTAGCAGTGAGAAAAACATCATGGGGTGGTGCGCATTGTATGGGTGTGTGTTACATTAGATTCACTAGTAGGAGTGAGAAAAACATCACGGGGTGGTGCGCATTGTATGGGTGTGTGTTACATTAGATTCACTAGTAGCAGTGAGAAAAACATCACGGGGTGGTGCGCATTGTATGGGTGTGTGTTACATTACATTCACTAGTAGGAGTGAGAAAAACATCACGGGGTGGTGCGCATTGTATGGGTGTGTGTTACATTACATTCACTAGTAGGAGTGAGAAAAACATCACGGGGTGGTGCGCATTGTATGGGTGTGTGTTACATTACATTCACTGGTAGGAGTGAGAAAAACATCACGGGGTGGTGCGCATTGTATGGGTGTGTGTTACAATACATACACTAGTAGGAGTGAGAAAAACATCACGGGGTGGTGTGCATTGTATGGGTGTGTTACATTACATTCACTAGTAGGAGTCAGATAAACATCAAGGGGTGGTGCGCATTGTATGGGTGTGTGTTACATTACATTCACTAGTAGGAGTGAGAAAAACATCACGGGGTGGTGCGCATTGTATGCGTGTGTGTTACATTACATTCTCTAGTAGGAGTGAGAAAAACATCACGGGGTGGTGCGCATTGTATGGGTGTGTGTTACATTAGATTCATTAGTAGGAGTGAGAAAAACATCACGGGGTGGTGCGCATTGTATGGGTGTGTGTTACATTAGATTCACTAGTAGGAGTGAGAAAAACATCACGGGGTGGTGCGCATTGTATGGGTGTGTGTTACATTAGATTCACAAGTAGGAGTGAGAAAAACATCACGGGGTGGTGCGCATTGTATGGGTGTGTGTTACATTAGATTCACTAGTAGGAGTGAGAAAAACATCACGGGGTGGTGCGCATTGTATGGGTGTGTGTTACATTACATTCACTAGTAGCAGTGAGAAAAACATCACGGGGTGGTGCGCATTGTATGGGTGTGTGTTACATTAGATTCACTAGTAGGAGTGAGAAAAACATCACGGGGTGGTGCGCATTGTATGGGTGTGTGTTACATTACATTCACTAGTAGTAGTGAGAAAAACATCACGGGGTGGTGCGCATTGTATGGTTGTGTGTTACATTAGATTCACTAGTAGCAGTGAGAAAAACATCACGGGGTGGTGCGCATTGTATGGGTGTGTGTTACATTAGATTCACTAGTAGCAGTGAGAAAAACATCACGGGGTGGTGCGCATTGTATGGGTGTGTGTTACATTAGATTCACTAGTAGCAGTGAGAAAAACATCACGGGGTGGTGCGCATTGTATGGGTGTGTGTTACATTAGATTCACTAGTAGCAGTGAGAAAAACATCACGGTGTGGTGCGCATTGTATGGGTGTGTGTTACATTACATACACTAGTAGCAGTGAGAAAAACATCACGGGGTGGTGCGCATTGTAAGGGTGTGTGTTACATTACATTCACTAGTAGGAGTGAGAAAAACATCACGGGGTGGTGCGCATTGTATGGGTGTGTGTTACATTACATTCACTAGAAGGAGTGAGAAAAACATCACGGGGTTGTGCGCATTGTATGGGTGTGTGTTACATTAGATTCACTAGTAGGAGTGAGAAAAACATCACGGGTGGTGCGCATTGTATGGGTGTGTGTTACATTACATTCACTAGTAGGAGTGAGAAATACATCACGGGGTTGTGCGCATTGTATGGGTGTGTGTTACATTACATTCACTAGTAGGAGTGAGAAAAACATCACGGGGTGGTGCGCATTGTATGGGTGTGTGTTACATTAGATTCACTAGTAGGAGTGAGAAAAACATCACGGGGTGGTGCGCATTGTATGGGTGTGTGTTACATTAGATTCACTAGTAGGAGTGAGAAAAACATCACGTGTTGTGCGCATTGTATGGGTGTGTGTTACATTAGATTCACTAGTAGCAGTGAGAAAAACATCACGGGGTGGTGCGCACTGTATGGGTGTGTGTTACATTACATTCACTAGTAGGAGTGAGAAAAACATCACGGGGTGGTGCGCATTGTATGGGTGTGTGTTACATTACATTCCCTAGTAGGAGTGAGAAAAACATCACGGGGTGGTGCGCATTGTATGGGTGTGTGTTACATTAGATTCACTAGTAGCAGTGAGAAAAACATCACGGGGTGGTGCGCACTGTATGGGTGTGTGTTACATTAGATTCACTAGTAGCAGTGAGAAAAACATCACGGGGTGGTGCGCACTGTATGGGTGTGTGTTACATTACATTCACTAGTAGGAGTGAGAAAAACATCTCGGGGTGGTGCGCATTGTATGGGTGTGTGTTACATTACATTCACTAGTAGGAGTGAGAAAAACATCACGGGGTGGTGCGCATTGTATGGGTGTGTGTTACATTACATTCACTAGTAGCAGTGAGAAAAACATCACGGGGTGGTGCGCATTGTATGGGTGTGTGTTACATTACATTCACTATTAGCAGTGAGAAAAACATCACGGGGTGGTGCGCATTGTATGGGTGTGTGTTACATTAGATTCACTAGTAGCAGTGAGAAAAACATCACGGGGTGGTGCGCATTGTATGGGTGTGTGTTACATTACATTCACTAGTAGGAGTGAGAAAAACATCACGGGGTGGGGCGCATTGTATCGGTGTGTGTTACATTACATTCACTAGTAGGAGTGAGAAAAACATCACGGGGTGGTGCGCATTGTATGGGTGTGTGTTACATTACATTCACTAGTAGCAGTGAGAAAAACATCACGGGGTGGTGCGCATTGTATGGGTGTGTGTTACATTAGATTCACTAGTAGGAGTGAGAAAAACATCACGGTGTGGTGCGCATTGTATGGGTGTGTGTTACATTACATTCACTAGTAGCAGTGAGAAAAACATCACGGGGTGGTGCGCATTGTATGGGTGTGTGTTACATTAGATTCACTAGTAGGAGTGAGAAAAACATCACGGGGTGGTGCGCATTGTATGGGTGTTTGTTACATTACATTCACTAGTAGGAGTGAGCATTTTATGGGTGTGTGTTACATTACATTCACTAGTAGTGAGAAATACATCACGGGGTGGTGCGCATTGTATGGGTGTGTGTTACATTACATTCACTAGTAGGAGTGAGAAAAACATCACGGGGTGCTGCGCCTTGTATTGGTGTGTGTTACATTAGATTCACTAGTAGGAGTGAGAAAAACATCACGGGGTGGTGCGCCTTGTATGGGTGTGTGTTACATTAGATTCACTAGTAGCAGTGAGAAAAACATCACGGGGTGGTGCGCCTTGTATGGGTGTGTGTTACATTAGATTCACTAGTAGCAGTGAGAAAAACATCACGGGGTGGTGCGCCTTGTATGGGTGTGTGTTACATTAGATTCACTAGTAGCAGTGAGAAAAACATCACGGGGTGGTGCGCCTTGTAGGGCTGTGTGTTACATTAGATTCAACAGTAGCAGTGAGAAAAACATCACAGGGTGGTTCGCCTTGTATGGGTGTGTGTTACATTAGATTCACTAGTAGCAGTGAGAAAAACATCACGGGGTGGTGCGCCTTGTATGGGTGTGTGTTACATTAGATTCACTAGTAGCAGTGAGAAAAACATCACGGGGTGGTGCGCATTGTATGGGTGTGTGTTACATTAGAATCACTAGTAGCAGTGAGAAAAACATCATGGGGTGGTGCGCATTGTATGGGTGTGTGTTACATTACATTCACTAGTCGGAGTGAGAAAAACATCACGGGGTGGTGCGCATTGTATTGGTGTGTGTTACATTAGATTCACTAGTAGCAGTGAGAAAAACATCACGGGGTGGTGCGCATTGTATGGGTGTGTGTTACATTAGATTCACTAGTAGCAGTGAGAAAAACATCACGGGGTGGTGCGCATTGTATGGGTGTGTGTTACATTAGATTCACTAGTAGCAGTGAGAAAAACATCACGGGGTGGTGCGCATTGTATGGGTGTGTGTTACATTACTTACACTAGTAGCAGTGAGAAAATCATCACGGGCTGGTGCGCATTGTAAGGGTGTGTGTTACATTACATTCACTAGTAGGAGTGAGAAAAACATCACTGGGTGGTGCGCATTGTATGGGTGTGTGTTACATTACATTCACTAGAAGGAGTGAGAAAAACATCACGGGGTGGTGCGCATTGTATGGGTGTGTGTTACATTAGATTCACTAGTAGGAGTGAGAAAAACATCACGGGGTGGTGCGCATTGTATGGGTGTGTGTTACATGAGATTCACTATTAGGAGTGAGAAAAACATCACGCGGTGGTGCGCATTGTATGGGTGTGTGTTACATTAGATTCACTAGTAGGAGTGAGAAAAACACGGGGTGGTGCGCATTGTATGGGTGTGTGTTACATTAGATTCACTAGTAGGAGTGAGAAAAACATCACGGGGTGGTGCGCATTGTATGGGTGTGTGTTACATTAGATTCACTAGTAGGAGTGAGAAAAACATCACGGGGTGGTGCGCATTGTATGGGTGTGTGTTACATTAGATTCACTAGTAGCAGTGAGAAAAACATCACGGGGTGGTGCGCATTGTATGGGTGTGTGTTACATTACATTCACTAGTAGCAGTGTGAAAAACATCACGGGATGGTGCGCATTGTATGGGTGTGTGTTACATTAGATTCACTAGTAGCAGTGAGAAAAACATCATGGGGTGGTGCGCATTGTATGGGTGTGTGTTACATTACATTCACTAGTAGGAGTGGGAAAAACATCAAGGGGTGGTGCGCATTGTATGGGTGTGTGTTACATTAGATTCACTAGTAGGAGTGAGAAAAACATCACCGGGTGGTGCGCATTGTATGGGTGTGTGTTACATTAGATTAACTAGTAGGAGTGAAAAAAACATCACCGGGTGGTGCGCATTGTATGGGTGTGTGTTACATTAGATTCACTAGTAGGAGTGAGAAAAACATCACGGGGTTGTGCGCATTGTATGGGTGTGTGTTACATTACATTCACTAGTAGGAGTGGGAAAAACATCAAGGGGTGGTGCGCATTGTATGGGTGTGTGTTACATTAGATTCACTAGTAGGAGTGAGAAAAACATCACCGGTTGGTGCGCATTGTATGGGTGTGTGTTACATTAGATTAACTAGTAGGAGTGAGAAAAACATCACCGGGTGGTGCGCATTGTATGGGTGTGTGTTACCTTAGATTAACTAGTAGGAGTGAGAAAAACATCACCGGGTGGTGCGCATTGTATGGGTGTGTGTTACATTAGATTCACTAGTAGCAGTGAGAAAAACATCACGGGGTGGTGTGCCTTGTATGGGTGTGTGTTACATTACATTCACTAGTAGCAGTGAGAAAAACATCACGGGGTGGTGCGCATTGTATGGGTGTGTGTTACATTAGATTCACTAGTAGCAGTGAGAAAAACATCACGGGGTGGTGCGCATTGTATGGGTGTGTGTTACATTAGATTCACTAGTAGCAGTGAGAAAAACATCACGGGGTGGTGCGCATTGTATGGGTGTGTGTTACATTAGATTCACTAGTAGGAGTGAGAAAAACATCACGGGGTGGTGCGCATTGTATGGGTGTGTGTTACATTAGATTCACTAGTAGCAGTGAGAAAAACATCACGGGGTGGTGCGCATTGTATGGGTGTGTGTTACATTACATTCACTAGTAGCAGTGAGAAAAACATCACGGGGTGGTGCGCATTGTATGGGTGTGTGTTACATTAGATTCACTAGTAGCAGTGAGAAAAACATCACGGGGTGGTGCGCATTGTATGGGTGTGTGTTACATTACATTCACTAGTAGGAGTGAGAAAAACATCAAGGGGTGGTGCGCATTGTATGGGTGTGTGTTACATTAGATTCACTAGTAAGAGTGAGAAAAACATCACCGGGCGGTGCGCATTGTAAGGGTGTGTGTTACATTAGATTCACTAGTAGGAGTGAGAAAAACATCACGGGGTGGTGCGCATTGTATGGGTGTGTGTTACATTAGATTCACTAGTAGCAGTGAGAAAAACATCACGGGGTGGTGCGCATTGTATGGGTGTGTGTTACATTAGATTCACTAGTAGCAGTGAGAAAAACATCACGGGGTGGTGCGCATTGTATGGGTGTGTGTTACATTAGATTCACTAGTAGCAGTGAGAAAAACATCACGGGGTGGTGCGCATTGTATGGGTGTGTGTTACATTACATTCACTAGTAGGAGTGAGAAAAACATCAAGGGGTGGTGCGCATTGTATGGGTGTGTGTTACATTAGATTAACTAGTAGGAGTGAGAAAAACATCACCGGGTGGTGCGCATTGTATGGGTGTGTGTTACATTAGATTCACTAGTAGGAGTGAGAAAAACATCACGAGGTGGTGCGCATTGTATGGGTGTGTGTTACATTACATTCACTAGTAGCAGTGAGAAAAACATCACGGGGTGGTGCGCATTGTATGGGTGTGTGTTACATTACATTCACTAGTAGGAGTGAGAAAAACATCACGGGGTGGTGCGCATTGTATGGGTGTGTGTTACATTACATTCACTAGTAGCAGTGAGAAAAACATCACGGGGTGGTGCGCATTGTATGGGTGTGTGTTACATTAGATTCACTAGTAGGAGTGAGAAAAACATCACGGGGTGGTGCGCATTGTATGGGTGTGTGTTACATTAGATTCACTAGTAGGAGTGAGAAAAACATCACGGGGTGGTGCGCATTGTATGGGTGTGTGTTACATTAGATTCACTAGTAGGAGTGAGGAAAACATCGCGGGGTTGTGCGCATTGTATGGGTGTGTGTTACATTACATTCACTAGTAGCAGTGAGAAAAACATCACGGGGTGGTGCGCATTGTATGGGTGTGTGTTACATTACATTCACTAGTAGCAGTGAGAAAAACATCACGGGGTGGTGCGCATTGTATGGGTGTGTGTTACATTAGATTCACTAGTAGGAGTGAGAAAAACATCACGGGGTGGTGCGCATTGTATGTGTGTGTGTTACATTACATTCACTAGAAGGAGTGAGAAAAACATCACGGGGTGGTGCGCATTGTATGGGTGTGTGTTACATTAGATTTACTAGTAGGAGTGAGAAAAACATCACGGGGTGGTGCGCATTGTATGGGTGTGTGTTACATTACATTCACTAGTAGGAGTGAGAAATACATCACGGGGTGGTGCGCATTGTATGTGTGTGTGTTACATTACATTCACTAGAAGGAGTGAGAAAAACATCACGGGGTGGTGCGCCTTGTAGGGCTGTGTGTTACATTAGATTCAATAGTAGCAGTGAGAAAAACATCACGGGGTGGTGCGCCTTGTATGGGTGTGTGTTACATTAGATGCACTAGTAGCAGTGAGAAAAACATCACGGGGTGGTGCGCATTGTATGGGTGTGTGTTACATTAGATTCACTAGTAGCAGTGAGAAAAACATCACGGGGTGGTGCGCATTGTATGGGTGTGTGTTACATTAGATTCACTAGTAGGAGTGAGAAAAACATCACGGGGTGGTGCGCATTGTATGGGTGTGTGTTACATTAGATTCACTAGTAGCAGTGAGAAAAACATCACGGGGTGGTGCGCATTGTATGGGTATGTGTTACATTACATTCACTAGTAGGAGTGAGAAAAACATCACGGGGTGGTGCGCATTGTATGGGTGTGTGTTACATTACATTCACTAGTAGCAGTGAGAAAAACATCACGGGGTGGTGCGCATTGTATGGGTGTGTGTTACATTAGATTCACTAGTAGCAGTGAGAAAAACATCACGGGGTGGTGCGCATTGTATGGGTGTGTGTTACATTAGATTCACTAGTAGCAGTGAGAAAAACATCACGGGGTGGTGCGCATTGTATGGGTGTGTGTTACATTAGATTCACTAGTACCAGTGAGAAAAACATCACGGGGTGGTGCGCATTGTATGGGTGTGTGTTACATTACATACACTAGTAGCAGTGAGAAAATCATCACGGGCTGGTGCGCATTGTAAGGGTGTGTGTTACATTACATTCACTAGTAGGAGTGAGAAAAACATCACTGGGTGGTGCGCATTGTATGGGTGTGTGTTACATTACATTCACTAGAAGGAGTGAGAAAAACATCACGGGGTGGTGCGCATTGTATGGGTGTGTGTTACATTACATTCACTAGTAGGAGTGATAAAAACATCACGGGGTGGTGCGCATTGTATGGATGTGTGTTACATTACATTCACTAGTAGGAGTGAGAAATACATCACGGGGTGGTGTGCATTGTATGGGTGTGTGTTACATTACATTCACTAGTAGCAGTGAGAAAAACATCACGGGGTGGTGCGCATTGTATGGGTGTGTGTTACATTAGATTCACTAGTAGGAGTGAGAAAAACATCACGGGGTGGTGCGCATTGTATGGGTGTGTGTTACATGAGATTCACTATTAGGAGTGAGAAAAACATCACGGGGTGGTGCGCATTGTATGGGTGTGTGTTACATTAGATTCACTAGTAGGAGTGAGAAAAACATCACGGGGTGGTGCGTATTGTATGGGTGTGTGTTACATTAGATTCACTAGTAGCAGTGAGAAAAACATCACGGGGTGGTGCGCCTTGTATGGGTGTGTGTTACATTAGATTCACTAGTAGCAGTGAGAAAAACATCACGGGGTGGTGCGCCTTGTATGGGTGTGTGTTACATTAGATTCACTAGTAGCAGTGAGAAAAACATCACGGGGTGGTGCGCCTTGTAGGGCTGTGTGTTACATTAGATTCAATAGTAGCAGTGAGAAAAACATCACGGGGTGGTTCGCCTTGTATGGGTGTGTGTTACATTAGATGCACTAGTAGCAGTGAGAAAAACATCACGGGGTGGTGCGCATTGTATGGGTGTGTGTTACATTAGATTCACTAGTAGCAGTGAGAAAAACATCACGGGGTGGTGCGCATTGTATGGGTGTGTGTTACATTAGATTCAGTAGTAGCAGTGAGAAAAACATCACGGGGTGGTGCGCATTGTATGGGTGTGTGTTACATTAGATTCACTAGTAGGAGTGAGAAAAACATCACGGGGTGGTGCGCATTGTATGGGTGTGTGTTACATTAGATTCACTAGTAGCAGTGAGAAAAACATCACGGGTTGGTGCGCATTGTATGGGTGTGTGTTACATTACATTCACTAGTAGGAGTGAGAAAAACATCACGGGGTGGTGCGCATTGTATGGGTGTGTGTTACATTACATTCACTAGTAGCAGTGAGAAAAACATCACGGGGTGGTGCGCATTGTATGGGTGTGTGTTACATTACATTCACTAGTAGCAGTGAGAAAAACATCACGGGGTGGTGCGCCTTGTATGGGTGTGTGTTACATTAGATTCACTAGTAGCAGTGAGAAAAACATCACGGTGTGGTGCGCATTGTATGGGTGTGTGTTACATTAGATTCACTAGTAGCAGTGAGAAAAACATCACGGGGTGGTGCGCATTGTATGGGTGTGTGTTACATTACATTCACTAGTAGGAGTGAGAAAAACATCACGGGGTGGTGCGCATTGTATTGGTGTGTGTTACATTAGATTCACTAGTAGCAATGAGAAAAACATCACGGGGTGGTGCGCATTGTATGGGTGTGTGTTACATTAGATTCACTAGTAGCAGTGAGAAAAACATCACGGGGTGGTGCGCATTGTATGGGTGTGTGTTACATTAGATTCACTAGTAGCAGTGAGAAAAACATCACGGGGTGGTGCGCATTGTATGGGTGTGTGTTACATTACATACACTAGTAGCAGTGAGAAAATCATCACGGGCTGGTGCGCATTGTAAGGGTGTGTGTTACATTACATTCACTAGTAGGAGTGAGAAAAACATCACTGGGTGGTGCGCATTGTATGGGTGTGTGTTACATTACATTCACTAGAAGGAGTGAGAAAAACATCACGGGGTGGTGCGCATTGTATGGGTGTGTGTTACATTACATTCACTAGTAGGAGTGAGAAAAACATCACGGGGTGGTGCGCATTGTATGGGTGTGTGTTACATTACATTCACTAGTAGGAGTGAGAAATACATCACGGGGTGGTGCGCATTGTATGGGTGTGTGTTACATTACATTCACTAGTAGCAGTGAGAAAAACATCACGGGGTGGTGCGCATTGTATGCGTGTGTGTTACATTAGATTCACTAGTAGGAGTGAGAAAAACATCACGGGGTGGTGCGCATTGTATGGGTGTGTGTTACATGAGATTCACTTTTAGGAGTGAGAAAAACATCACGCGGTGGTGCGCATTGTATGGGTGTGTGTTACATTAGATTCACTAGTAGGAGTGAGAAAAACATCACGGGGTGGTGCGCATTGTATGGGTGTGTGTTACATTAGATTCACTAGTAGCAGTGAGAAAAACATCACGGGGTGGTGCGCATTGTATGGGTGTGTGTTACATTACATTCACTAGTAGCAGTGTGAAAAACATCACGGGATGGTGCGCATTGTATGGGTGTGTGTTACATTAGATTCACTAGTAGCAGTGAGAAAAACATCATGGGGTGGTGCGCATTGTATGGGTGTGTGTTACATTACATTCACTAGTAGGAGTGAGAAAAACATCAAGGGGTGGTGCGCATTGTATGGGTGTGTGTTACATTAGATTCACTAGTAGGAGTGAGAAAAACATCACCGGGTGGTGCGCATTGTATGGGTGTGTGTTACATTAGATTAACTAGTAGGAGTGAGAAAAACATCACCGGGTGGTGCGCATTGTATGGGTGTGTGTTACATTAGATTCACTAGTAGGAGTGAGAAAAACATCACGGGGTTGTGCGCATTGTATGGGTGTGTGTTACATTACATTCACTAGTAGCAGTGAGAAAAACATCACGGGGTGGTGCGCATTGTATGGGTGTGTGTTACATTACATTCACTAGTAGGAGTGAGAAAAACATCACGGGGTGGTGCGCATTGTATGGGTGTGTGTTACATTACATTCACTAGTAGCAGTGAGAAAAACATCACGGGGTGGTGCGCATTGTATGGGTGTGTGTTACATTAGATTCACTAGTAGCAGTGAGAAAAACATCACGGGGTGGTGCGCATTGTATGGGTGTGTGTTACATTACATTCACTAGTAGGAGTGAGAAAAACATCAAGGGGTGGTGCGCATTGTATGGGTGTGTGTTACATTAGATTCACTAGTAGGAGTGAGAAAAACATCACCGGGCGGTGCGCATTGTAAGGGTGTGTGTTACATTAGATTCACTAGTAGGAGTGAGAAAAACATCACGGGGTGGTGCGCATTGTATGGGTGTGTGTTACATTAGATTCACTAGTAGCAGTGAGAAAAACATCACGGGGTGGTGCGCATTGTATGGGTGTGTGTTACATTACATTCACTAGTAGCAGTGAGAAAAACATCACGGGGTGGTGCGCATTGTATGGGTGTGTGTTACATTACATTCACTAGTAGCAGTGAGAAAAACATCACGGGGTGGTGCGCATTGTATGGGTGTGTGTTACATTACATTCACTAGTAGGAGTGAGAAAAACATCACGGGGTGGTGCGCATTGTATGGGTGTGTGTTACATTAGATTCACTAGTAGGAGTGAGAAAAACATCACGGGGTGGTGCGCATTGTATGGGTGTGTGTTACATTAGATTCACTAGTAGGAGTGAGAAAAACATCACGGGGTGGTGCGCATTGTATGGGTGTGTGTTACATTACATTCACTAGTAGCAGTGAGAAAAACATCACGGGGTGGTGCGCATTGTATGGGTGTGTGTTACATTACATTCACTAGTAGGAGTGAGAAAAACATCACGGGGTGGTGCGCATTGTATGGGTGTGTGTTACATTACATTCACTAGTAGCAGTGAGAAAAACATCACGGGGTGGTGCGCATTGTATGGGTGTGTGTTACATTAGATTCACTAGTAGGAGTGAGAAAAACATCACGGGGTGGTGCGCATTGTATGGGTGTGTGTTACATTAGATTCACTAGTAGGAGTGAGAAAAACATCACGGGGTGGTGCGCATTGTATGGGTGTGTGTTACATTACATTCACTAGTAGGAGTGAGAAAAACATCACGGTGTGGTGCGCATTGTATGGGTGTGTGTTACATTAGATTCACTAGTAGGAGTGAGGAAAACATCACGGGGTGGTGCGCATTGTATGGGTGTGTGTTACATTAGATTCACTAGTAGGAGTGAGAAAAACATCACGGGGTGGTGCGCATTGTATGGGTGTGTGTTACATTACATTCACTAGTAGCAGTGAGAAAAACATCACGGGGTGGTGCGCATTGTATGGGTGTGTGTTACATTACATTCACTAGTAGCAGTGAGAAAAACATCACGGGGTGGTGCGCATTGTATGGGTGTGTGTTACATTAGATTCACTAGTAGGAGTGAGAAAAACATCACGGGGTGGTGCGCATTGTATGTGTGTGTTTTACATTACATTCACTAGTAGGAGTGAGAAAAACATCACGGGGTGGTGCGCATTGTATGGGTGTGTGTTACATTACATTCACTAGAAGGAGTGAGAAAAACATCACGGGGTGGTGCGCATTGTATGGGTGTGTGTTACATTACATTCACTAGTAGGAGTGAGAAAAACATCACGGGGTGGTGCGCATTGGATGGGTGTGTGTTACATTACATTGACTAGTAGGAGTGAGAAATACATCACGGGGTGGTGCGCATTGTATGGGTGTGTGTTACATTACATTCACTAGTAGGAGTGAGAAAAACATCACGGGGTGCTGCGCCTTGTATTGGTGTGTGTTACATTAGATTCACTAGTAGGAGTGAGAAAAACATCACGGGGTGGTGCGACTTGTATGGGTGTGTGTTACATTAGATTCACTAGTAGCAGTGAGAAAAACATCACGGGGTTGTGCGCCTTGTATGGGTGTGTGTTACATTAGATTCACTAGTAGCAGTGAGAAAAACATCACGGGGTGGTGCGCCTTGTATGGGTGTGTGTTACATTAGATTCACTAGTAGCAGTGAGAAAAACATCACGGGGTGGTGCGCCTTGTATGGGTGTGTGTTACATGAGATTCACTAGTAGCAGTGAGAAAAACATCACGGGGTGGTGCGCCTTGTATAGGTGTGTGTTACATTAGATTCACTAGTAGCAGTGAGAAAAACATCACGGGGTGGTGCGCATTGTAGGGCTGTGTGTTACATTAGATTCAATAGTAGCAGTGAGAAAAACATCACGGGGTGGTGCGCCTTGTATGGGTGTGTGTTACATTAGATGCACTAGTAGCAGTGAGAAAAACATCACGGGGTGGTGCGCATTGTATGGGTGTGTGTTACATTAGATTCACTAGTAGCAGTGAGAAAAACATCACGGGGTGGTGCGCATTGTATGGGTGTGTGTTACATTAGATTCAGTAGTAGCAGTGAGAAAAACATCACGGGGTGGTGCGCATTGTATGGGTGTGTGTTACATTAGATTCACTAGTAGGAGTGAGAAAAACATCACGGGGTGGTGCGCATTGTATGCGTGTGTGTTACATTAGATTCACTAGTAGCAGTGAGAAAAACATCACGGGGTGGTGCGCATTGTATGGGTGTGTGTTACATTACATTCACTAGTAGGAGTGAGAAAAACATCACGGGGTGGTGCGCATTGTATGGGTGTGTGTTACATTACATTCACTAGTAGCAGTGAGAAAAACATCACGGGGTGGTGCGCATTGTATGGGTGTGTGTTACATTACATTCACTAGTAGCAGTGAGAAAAACATCACGGGGTGGTGCGCATCGTATGGGTGTGTGTTACATTAGATTCACTAGTAGCAGTGAGAAAAACATCACGGGGTGGTGCGCATTGTATGGGTGTGTGTTACATTAGATTCACTAGTAGCAGTGAGAAAAACATCACGGGGTGGTGCGCATTGTATGGGTGTGTGTTACATTACATTCACTAGTAGCAGTGTGAAAAACATCACGGGGTGGTGCGCATTGTATGGGTGTGTGTTACATTAGATTCACTAGTAGCAGTGAGAAAAACATCACGGGGTGGTGCGCATTGTATGGGTGTGTGTTACATTAGATTCACTAGTAGGAGTGAGAAAAACATCACGGGGTGGTGCGTATTGTATGGGTGTGTGTTACATTAGATTCACTAGTAGGAGTGAGAAAAACATCACGGGGTGGTTCGCATTGTATGGGTGTGTGTTACATTACATTCACTAGTAGGAGTGAGAAAAACCTCACGGGGTGGTGCGCATTGTATGGGTGTGTGTTACATTAGATTCACTAGTAGCAGTGAGAAAAACATCACGGGGTGGTGCGCATTGTATGGGTGTGTGTTACATTACATTCACTAGTAGCAGTGAGAAAAACATCACGGGGTGGTGCGCATCGTATGGGTGTGTGTTACATTAGATTCACTAGTAGGAGTGAGAAAAACATCACGGGGTGGTGCGCATTGTATGGGTGTGTGTTACATGAGATTCACTATTAGGAGTGAGAAAAACATCACGGGGTGGTGCGCATTGTATGGGTGTGTGTTACATTAGATTCACTAGTAGGAGTGAGAAAAACACGGGGTGGTGCGCATTGTATGGGTGTGTGTTACATTAGATTCACTAGTAGGAGTGAGAAAAACATCACGGGGTGGTGCGTATTGTATGGGTGTGTGTTACATTAGATTCACTAGTAGGAGTGAGAAAAACATCACGGGGTGGTGCGCATTGTATGGGTGTGTGTTACATTACATTCACTAGTAGGAGTGAGAAAAACCTCACGGGGTGGTGCGCATTGTATGGGTGTGTGTTACATTAGATTCACTAGTAGCAGTGAGAAAAACATCACGGGGTGGTGCGCATTGTATGGGTGTGTGTTACATTACATTCACTAGTAGCAGTGAGAAAAACATCACGGGATGGTGCGCATTGTATGGGTGTGTGTTACATTAGATTCACTAGTAGCAGTTAGAAAAACATCACGGGGTGGTGCGCATTGTATGGGTGTGTGTTACATTACATTCACTAGTAGGAGTGAGAAAAACATCAAGGGGTGGTGCGCATTGTATGGGTGTGTGTTACATTAGATTCACTAGTAGGAGTGAGAAAAACATCACGGGGTGGTGCGCATTGTATGGGTGTGTGTTACATTAGATTCACTAGTAGGAGTGAGAAAAACATCACGGGGTGGTGCGAATTGTATGGGTGTGTGTTACATTAGATTCACTAGTAGGAGTGAGAAAAACATCACGGGGTTGTGCGCATTGTATGGGTGTGTGTTACATTACATTCACTAGTAGCAGTGAGAAAAACATCACGGGGTGGTGCGCATTGTATGGGTGTGTGTTACATTACATTCACTAGTAGGAGTGAGAAAAACATCACGGGGTGGTGCGCATTGTATGGGTGTGTGTTACATTACATTCACTAGTAGCAGTGAGAAAAACATCACGGGGTGGTGCGCATTGTATGGGTGTGTGTTACATTACATTCACTAGTAGCAGTGAGAAAAACATCACGGGGTGGTGCGCATTGTATGGGTGTGTGTTACATTACATTCACTAGTAGGAGTGAGAAAAACATCAAGGGGTGGTGCGCATTGTATGGGTGTGTGTTACATTAGATTCACTAGTAGGAGTGAGAAAAACATCACCGGGCGGTGCGCATTGTAAGGGTGTGTGTTACATTAGATTCACTAGTAGGAGTGAGAAAAACATCACGGGGTGGTGCGCATTGTATGGGTGTGTGTTACATTAGATTCACTAGTAGCAGTGAGAAAAACATCACGGGGTGGTGCGCATTGTATGGGTGTGTGTTACATTACATTCACTAGTAGCAGTGAGAAAAACATCACGGGGTGGTGCGCATTGTATGGGTGTGTGTTACATTAGATTCACTAGTAGCAGTGAGAAAAACATCACGGGGTGGTGCGCATTGTATGGGTGTGTGTTACATTAGATTCACTAGTAGGAGTGAGAAAAACATCACGGGGTGGTGCGCATTGTATATGTGTGTGTTACATTAGATTCACTAGTAGGAGTCAGAAAAACATCACGGGGTGGTGCGCATTGTATGGGTGTGTGTTACATTAGATTCACTAGTAGGAGTGAGAAAAACATCACGGGGTGGTGCGCATTGTATGGGTGTGTGTTACATTACATTCACTAGTAGCAGTGAGAAAAACATCACGGGGTGGTGCGTATTGTATGGGTGTGTGTTACATTAGATTCACTAGTAGGAGTGAGAAAAACATCACGGGGTGGTGCGTATTGTATGGGTGTGTGTTACATTAGATTCACTAGTAGGAGTGAGAAAAACATCACGGGGTGGTGCGCATTGTATGGGTGTGTGTTACATTACATTCACTAGTAGGAGTGAGAAAAACCTCACGGGGTGGTGCGCATTGTATGGGTGTGTGTTACATTAGATTCACTAGTAGCAGTGAGAAAAACATCACGGGGTGGTGCGCATTGTATGGGTGTGTGTTACATTACATTCACTAGTAGCAGTGAGAAAAACATCACGGGATGGTGCGCATTGTATGGGTGTGTGTTACATTAGATTCACTAGTAGCAGTTAGAAAAACATCACGGGGTGGTGCGCATTGTATGGGTGTGTGTTACATTAAATTCACTAGTAGGAGTGAGAAAAACATCAAGGGGTGGTGCGCATTGTATGGGTGTGTGTTACATTAGATTCACTAGTAGGAGTGAGAAAAACATCACGGGGTGGTGCGCATTGTATGGGTGTGTGTTACATTAGATTCACTAGTAGGAGTGAGAAAAACATCACGGGGTGGTGCGAATTGTATGGGTGTGTGTTACATTAGATTCACTAGTAGGAGTGAGAAAAACATCACGGGGTTGTGCGCATTGTATGGGTGTGTGTTACATTACATTCACTAGTAGCAGTGAGAAAAACATCACGGGGTGGTGCGCATTGTATGGGTGTGTGTTACATTACATTCACTAGTAGGAGTGAGAAAAACATCACGGCGTGGTGCGCATTGTATGGGTGTGTGTTACATTACATTCACTAGTAGCAGTGAGAAAAACATCACGGGGTGGTGCGCATTGTATGGGTGTGTGTTACATTACATTCACTAGTAGCAGTGAGAAAAACATCACGGGGTGGTGCGCATTGTATGGGTGTGTGTTACATTACATTCACTAGTAGGAGTGAGAAAAACATCAAGGGGTGGTGCGCATTGTATGGGTGTGTGTTACATTAGATTCACTAGTAGGAGTGAGAAAAACATCACCGGGCGGTGCGCATTGTAAGGGTGTGTGTTACATTAGATTCACTAGTAGGAGTGAGAAAAACATCACGGGGTGGTGCGCATTGTATGGGTGTGTGTTACATTAGATTCACTAGTAGCAGTGAGAAAAACATCACGGGGTGGTGCGCATTGTATGGGTGTGTGTTACATTACATTCACTAGTAGCAGTGAGAAAAACATCACGGGGTGGTGCGCATTGTATGGGTGTGTGTTACATTAGATTCACTAGTAGCAGTGAGAAAAACATCACGGGGTGGTGCGCATTGTATGGGTGTGTGTTACATTAGATTCACTAGTAGGAGTGAGAAAAACATCACGGGGTGGTGCGCATTGTATGGGTGTGTGTTACATTAGATTCACTAGTAGGAGTCAGAAAAACATCACGGGGTGGTGCGCATTGTATGGGTGTGTGTTACATTAGATTCACTAGTAGGAGTGAGAAAAACATCACGGGGTGGTGCGCATTGTATGGGTGTGTGTTACATTACATTCACTAGTACCAGTGAGAAAAACATCACGGGGTGGTGCGCATTGTATGGGTGTGTGTTACATTACATTCACTAGTAGCAGTGAGAAAACATCACGGGGTGGTGCGCATTGTATGGGTGTGTGTTACATTAGATTCACTAGTAGGAGTGAGAAAAACATCACGGGGTGGTGCGCATTGTATGGGTGTGTGTTACATTAGATTCACTAGTAGGAGTGAGAAAAACATCACGGGGTGGTGCGCATTGTATGCGTGTGTGTTACATTAGATTCACTAGTAGCAGTGAGAAAAACATCACGGGGTGGTGCGCATTGTATGGGTATGTGTTACATTACATTCACTAGTAGGAGTGAGAAAAACATCACGGGGTGGTGCGCATTGTATGGGTGTGTGTTACATTACATTCACTAGTAGCAGTGAGAAAAACATCACGGGGTGGTGCGCATTGTATGGGTGTGTGTTACATTACATTCACTAGTAGCAGTGAGAAAAACATCACGGGGTGGTGCGCATCGTATGGGTGTGTGTTACATTAGATTCACTAGTAGCAGTGAGAAAAACATCACGGGGTGGTGCGCATTGTATGGGTGTGTGTTACATTAGATTCACTAGTAGCAGTGAGAAAAACATCACGGGGTGGTGCGCATTGTATGGGTGTGTGTTACATTACATTCACTAGTAGCAGTGTGAAAAACATCACGGGGTGGTGCGCATTGTATGGGTGTGTGTTACATTAGATTCACTAGTAGCAGTGAGAAAAACATCACGGGGTGGTGCGCATTGTATGGGTGTGTGTTACATTAGATTCACTAGTAGGAGTGAGAAAAACATCACGGGGTGGTGCGTATTGTATGGGTGTGTGTTACATTAGATTCACTAGTAGGAGTGAGAAAAACATCACGGGGTGGTGCGCATTGTATGGGTGTGTGTTACATTACATTCACTAGTAGGAGTGAGAAAAACCTCACGGGGTGGTGCGCATTGTATGGGTGTGTGTTACATTAGATTCACTAGTAGCAGTGAGAAAAACATCACGGGGTGGTGCGCATTGTATGGGTGTGTGTTACATTACATTCACTAGTAGCAGTGAGAAAAACATCACGGGGTGGTGCGCATCGTATGGGTGTGTGTTACATTAGATTCACTAGTAGGAGTGAGAAAAACATCACGGGGTGGTGCGCATTGTATGGGTGTGTGTTACATGAGATTCACTATTAGGAGTGAGAAAAACATCACGGGGTGGTGCGCATTGTATGGGTGTGTGTTACATTAGATTCACTAGTAGGAGTGAGAAAAACACGGGGTGGTGCGCATTGTATGGGTGTGTGTTACATTAGATTCACTAGTAGGAGTGAGAAAAACATCACGGGGTGGTGCGTATTGTATGGGTGTGTGTTACATTAGATTCACTAGTAGGAGTGAGAAAAACATCACGGGGTGGTGCGCATTGTATGGGTGTGTGTTACATTACATTCACTAGTAGGAGTGAGAAAAACCTCACGGGGTGGTGCGCATTGTATGGGTGTGTGTTACATTAGATTCACTAGTAGCAGTGAGAAAAACATCACGGGGTGGTGCGCATTGTATGGGTGTGTGTTACATTACATTCACTAGTAGCAGTGAGAAAAACATCACGGGATGGTGCGCATTGTATGGGTGTGTGTTACATTAGATTCACTAGTAGCAGTTAGAAAAACATCACGGGGTGGTGCGCATTGTATGGGTGTGTGTTACATTACATTCACTAGTAGGAGTGAGAAAAACATCAAGGGGTGGTGCGCATTGTATGGGTGTGTGTTACATTAGATTCACTAGTAGGAGTGAGAAAAACATCACGGGGTGGTGCGCATTGTATGGGTGTGTGTTACATTAGATTCACTAGTAGGAGTGAGAAAAACATCACGGGGTGGTGCGAATTGTATGGGTGTGTGTTACATTAGATTCACTAGTAGGAGTGAGAAAAACATCACGGGGTTGTGCGCATTGTATGGGTGTGTGTTACATTACATTCACTAGTAGCAGTGAGAAAAACATCACGGGGTGGTGCGCATTGTATGGGTGTGTGTTACATTACATTCACTAGTAGGAGTGAGAAAAACATCACGGGGTGGTGCGCATTGTATGGGTGTGTGTTACATTACATTCACTAGTAGCAGTGAGAAAAACATCACGGGGTGGTGCGCATTGTATGGGTGTGTGTTACATTACATTCACTAGTAGCAGTGAGAAAAACATCACGGGGTGGTGCGCATTGTATGGGTGTGTGTTACATTACATTCACTAGTAGGAGTGAGAAAAACATCAAGGGGTGGTGCGCATTGTATGGGTGTGTGTTACATTAGATTCACTAGTAGGAGTGAGAAAAACATCACCGGGCGGTGCGCATTGTAAGGGTGTGTGTTACATTAGATTCACTAGTAGGAGTGAGAAAAACATCACGGGGTGGTGCGCATTGTATGGGTGTGTGTTACATTAGATTCACTAGTAGCAGTGAGAAAAACATCACGGGGTGGTGCGCATTGTATGGGTGTGTGTTACATTACATTCACTAGTAGCAGTGAGAAAAACATCACGGGGTGGTGCGCATTGTATGGGTGTGTGTTACATTAGATTCACTAGTAGCAGTGAGAAAAACATCACGGGGTGGTGCGCATTGTATGGGTGTGTGTTACATTAGATTCACTAGTAGGAGTGAGAAAAACATCACGGGGTGGTGCGCATTGTATATGTGTGTGTTACATTAGATTCACTAGTAGGAGTCAGAAAAACATCACGGGGTGGTGCGCATTGTATGGGTGTGTGTTACATTAGATTCACTAGTAGGAGTGAGAAAAACATCACGGGGTGGTGCGCATTGTATGGGTGTGTGTTACATTACATTCACTAGTAGCAGTGAGAAAAACATCACGGGGTGGTGCGCATTGTATGGGTGTGTGTTACATTACATTCACTAGTAGCAGTGAGAAAAACATCACGGGGTGGTGCGCATTGTATGGGTGTGTGTTACATTAGATTCACTAGTAGGAGTGAGAAAAACATCACGGGGTGGTACGTATTGTATGGGTGTGTGTTACATTAGATTCACTAGTAGGAGTGAGAAAAACATCACGGGGTGGTGCGTATTGTATGGGTGTGTGTTACATTAGATTCACTAGTAGGAGTGAGAAAAACATCACGGGGTGGTGCGCATTGTATGGGTGTGTGTTACATTACATTCACTAGTAGGAGTGAGAAAAACCTCACGGGGTGGTGCGCATTGTATGGGTGTGTGTTACATTAGATTCACTAGTAGCAGTGAGAAAAACATCACGGGGTGGTGCGCATTGTATGGGTGTGTGTTACATTACATTCACTAGTAGCAGTGAGAAAAACATCACGGGATGGTGCGCATTGTATGGGTGTGTGTTACATTAGATTCACTAGTAGCAGTTAGAAAAACATCACGGGGTGGTGCGCATTGTATGGGTGTGTGTTACATTAAATTCACTAGTAGGAGTGAGAAAAACATCAAGGGGTGGTGCGCATTGTATGGGTGTGTGTTACATTAGATTCACTAGTAGGAGTGAGAAAAACATCACGGGGTGGTGCGCATTGTATGGGTGTGTGTTACATTAGATTCACTAGTAGGAGTGAGAAAAACATCACGGGGTGGTGCGAATTGTATGGGTGTGTGTTACATTAGATTCACTAGTAGGAGTGAGAAAAACATCACGGGGTTGTGCGCATTGTATGGGTGTGTGTTACATTACATTCACTAGTAGCAGTGAGAAAAACATCACGGGGTGGTGCGCATTGTATGGGTGTGTGTTACATTACATTCACTAGTAGGAGTGAGAAAAACATCACGGCGTGGTGCGCATTGTATGGGTGTGTGTTACATTACATTCACTAGTAGCAGTGAGAAAAACATCACGGGGTGGTGCGCATTGTATGGGTGTGTGTTACATTACATTCACTAGTAGCAGTGAGAAAAACATCACGGGGTGGTGCGCATTGTATGGGTGTGTGTTACATTACATTCACTAGTAGGAGTGAGAAAAACATCAAGGGGTGGTGCGCATTGTATGGGTGTGTGTTACATTAGATTCACTAGTAGGAGTGAGAAAAACATCACCGGGCGGTGCGCATTGTAAGGGTGTGTGTTACATTAGATTCACTAGTAGGAGTGAGAAAAACATCACGGGGTGGTGCGCATTGTATGGGTGTGTGTTACATTAGATTCACTAGTAGCAGTGAGAAAAACATCACGGGGTGGTGCGCATTGTATGGGTGTGTGTTACATTACATTCACTAGTAGCAGTGAGAAAAACATCACGGGGTGGTGCGCATTGTATGGGTGTGTGTTACATTAGATTCACTAGTAGCAGTGAGAAAAACATCACGGGGTGGTGCGCATTGTATGGGTGTGTGTTACATTAGATTCACTAGTAGGAGTGAGAAAAACATCACGGGGTGGTGCGCATTGTATGGGTGTGTGTTACATTAGATTCACTAGTAGGAGTCAGAAAAACATCACGGGGTGGTGCGCATTGTATGGGTGTGTGTTACATTAGATTCACTAGTAGGAGTGAGAAAAACATCACGGGGTGGTGCGCATTGTATGGGTGTGTGTTACATTACATTCACTAGTACCAGTGAGAAAAACATCACGGGGTGGTGCGCATTGTATGGGTGTGTGTTACATTACATTCACTAGTAGCAGTGAGAAAAACATCACGGGGTGGTGCGCATTGTATGGGTGTGTGTTACATTAGATTCACTAGTAGGAGTGAGAAAAACATCACGGGGTGGTGCGCATTGTATGTGTGTGTGTTACATTACATTCACTAGTAGGAGTGAGAAAAACATCACGGGGTGGTGCGCATTGTATGGGTGTGTGTTACATTACATTCACTAGAAGGAGTGAGAAAAACATCACGGGGTGGTGTGCATTGTATGGGTGTGTGTTACATTACATTCACTAGTAGGAGTGAGAAAAACATCACGGGGTGGTGCGCATTGTATGGGTGTGTGTTACATTACATTCACTAGTAGGAGTGAGAAATACATCTCGTGGTGGTGCGCATTGTATGGGTGTGTGTTACATTACATTCACTAGTAGGAGTGAGAAAAACATCACGGGGTGCTGTGCCTTGTATTGGTGTGTGTTACATTAGATTCACTAGTTGGAGTGAGAAAAACATCACGGGGTGGTGCGCCTTTTATGGGTGTGTGTTACATTAGATTCACTAGTAGCAGTGAGAAAAACATCACGGGGTGGTGCGCCTTGTATGGGTGTGTGTTACATTAGATTCACTAGTAGCAGTGAGAAAAACATCACGGGGTGGTGCGCCTTGTATGGGTGTGTGTTACATTAGATTCACTAGTAGCAGTGAGAAAAACATCACGGGGTGGTGCGCCTTGTATGGGTGTGTGTTACATTAGATTCACTAGTAGCAGTGAGAAAAACATCACGGGGTGGTGCGCCTTGTATGGGTGTGTTACATTAGATTCACTAGTAGCAGTGAGAAAAACATCACGGGGTGGTGCGCCTTGTATGGGTGTGTGTTACATTAGATTCACTAGTAGCAGTGAGAAAAACATCACGGGGTGGTGCGCCTTGTAGGGCTGTGTGTTACATTAGATTCAATAGTAGCAGTGAGAAAAACTTCACGGGGTGGTGCGCCTTGTATGGGTGTGTGTTACATTAGATGCACTAGTAGCAGTGAGAAAAACATCACGGGGTGGTGCGCATTGTATGGGTGTGTGTTACATTAGATTCACTAGTAGCAGTGAGAAAAACATCACGGGGTGGTGCGCATTGTATGGGTGTGTGTTACATTAGATTCAGTAGTAGCAGTGAGAAAAACATCACGGGGTGGTGCGCATTGTATGGGTGTGTGTTACATTAGATTCACTAGTAGGAGTGAGAAAAACATCACGGGGTGGTGCGCATTGTATGGGTGTGTGTTACATTAGATTCACTAGTAGCAGTGAGAAAAACTTCACGGGTTGGTGCGCATTGTATGGGTGTGTGTTACATTACATTCACTAGTAGCAGTGAGAAAAACATCAGGGGTGGTGCGCATTGTATGGGTGTGTGTTACATTACATTCACTAGTAGCAGTGAGAAAAACATCACGGGGTGGTGCGCATTGTATGGGTGTGTGTTACATTAGATTCACTAGTAGGAGTGAGAAAAATATCACGGGGTGATGCGCATTGTATGTGTGTGTGTTACATTACATTCACTAGTAGGAGTGAGAAAAACATCACGGGGTGGTGCGCATTGTATGGGTGTGTGTTACATTACATTCACTAGAAGGAGTGAGAAAAACATCACGGGGTGGTGCGCATTGTATGGGTGTGTGTTACATTACATTCACTAGTAGGAGTGAGAAAAACATCACGGGGTGGTGCGCATTGTATGGGTGTGTGTTACATTACATTCACTAGTAGGAGTGAGAAATACATCACGGGGTGGTGCGCATTGTATGGGTGTGTGTTACATTACATTCACTAGAAGGAGTGAGAAAAACATCACGGGGTGGTGCGCATTGTAAGGGTGTGTGTTACATTAGATTCACTAGTAGCAGTGAGAAAAACATCACGGGGTGGTGCGCATTGTATGGGTATGTGTTACATTACATTCACTAGTAGCAGTGAGAAAAACATCACGGGGTGGTGCGCATCGTATGGGTGTGTGTTACATTAGATTCACTAGTAGCAGTGAGAAAAACATCACGGGGTGGTGCGCATTGTATGGGTGTGTGTTACATTAGATTCACTAGTAGCAGTGAGAAAAACATCACGGGGTGGTGCGCATTGTATGGGTGTGTGTTACATTAGATTCACTAGTAGCAGTGAGAAAAACATCACGGGGTGGTGCGCATTGTATGGGTGTGTGTTACATTACATTCACTAGTAGGAGTGAGAAAAACCTCACGGGGTGGTGCGCATTGTATGGGTGTGTGTTACATTAGATTCACTAGTAGCAGTGAGAAAAACATCACGGGGTGGTGCGCATTGTATGGGTGTGTGTTACATTACATTCACTAGTAGCAGTGAGAAAAACATCACGGGGTGGTGCGCATTGTATGGGTGTGTGTTACATTACATTCACTAGTAGCAGTGAGAAAAACATCACGGGGTGGTGCGCATTGTATGGGTGTGTGTTAGATTAGATTCACTAGTAGGAGTGAGAAAAACATCACGGGGTGGTACGTATTGTATGGGTGTGTGTTACATTAGATTCACTAGTAGGAGTGAGAAAAACATCACGGGGTGGTGCGTATTGTATGGGTGTGTGTTACATTAGATTCACTAGTAGGAGTGAGAAAAACATCAAGGGGTGGTGCGCATTGTATGGGTGTGTGTTACATTACATTCACTAGTAGGAGTGAGAAAAACCTCACGGGGTGGTGCGCATTGTATGGGTGTGTGTTACATTAGATTCACTAGTAGCAGTGAGAAAAACATCACGGGGTGGTGCGCATTGTATGGGTGTGTGTTACATTACATTCACTAGTAGCAGTGAGAAAAACATCACGGGATGGTGCGCATTGTATGGGTGTGTGTTACATTAGATTCACTAGTAGCAGTTAGAAAAACATCACGGGGTGGTGCGCATTGTATGGGTGTGTGTTACATTAAATTCACTAGTAGGAGTGAGAAAAACATCAAGGGGTGGTGCGCATTGTATGGGTGTGTGTTACATTAGATTCACTAGTAGGAGTGAGAAAAACATCACGGGGTGGTGCGCATTGTATGGGTGTGTGTTACATTAGATTCACTAGTAGGAGTGAGAAAAACATCACGGGGTGGTGCGAATTGTATGGGTGTGTGTTACATTAGATTCACTAGTAGGAGTGAGAAAAACATCACGGGGTTGTGCGCATTGTATGGGTGTGTGTTACATTACATTCACTAGTAGCAGTGAGAAAAACATCACGGGGTGGTGCGCATTGTATGGGTGTGTGTTACATTACATTCACTAGTAGGAGTGAGAAAAACATCACGGCGTGGTGCGCATTGTATGGGTGTGTGTTACATTACATTCACTAGTAGCAGTGAGAAAAACATCACGGGGTGGTGCGCATTGTATGGGTGTGTGTTACATTACATTCACTAGTAGCAGTGAGAAAAACATCACGGGGTGGTGCGCATTGTATGGGTGTGTGTTACATTACATTCACTAGTAGGAGTGAGAAAAACATCAAGGGGTGGTGCGCATTGTATGGGTGTGTGTTACATTAGATTCACTAGTAGGAGTGAGAAAAACATCACCGGGCGGTGCGCATTGTAAGGGTGTGTGTTACATTAGATTCACTAGTAGGAGTGAGAAAAACATCACGGGGTGGTGCGCATTGTATGGGTGTGTGTTACATTAGATTCACTAGTAGCAGTGAGAAAAACATCACGGGGTGGTGCGCATTGTATGGGTGTGTGTTACATTACATTCACTAGTAGCAGTGAGAAAAACATCACGGGGTGGTGCGCATTGTATGGGTGTGTGTTACATTAGATTCACTAGTAGCAGTGAGAAAAACATCACGGGGTGGTGCGCATTGTATGGGTGTGTGTTACATTAGATTCACTAGTAGGAGTGAGAAAAACATCACGGGGTGGTGCGCATTGTATGGGTGTGTGTTACATTAGATTCACTAGTAGGAGTCAGAAAAACATCACGGGGTGGTGCGCATTGTATGGGTGTGTGTTACATTAGATTCACTAGTAGGAGTGAGAAAAACATCACGGGGTGGTGCGCATTGTATGGGTGTGTGTTACATTACATTCACTAGTACCAGTGAGAAAAACATCACGGGGTGGTGCGCATTGTATGGGTGTGTGTTACATTACATTCACTAGTAGCAGTGAGAAAAACATCACGGGGTGGTGCGCATTGTATGGGTGTGTGTTACATTAGATTCACTAGTAGGAGTGAGAAAAACATCACGGGGTGGTGCGCATTGTATGTGTGTGTGTTACATTACATTCACTAGTAGGAGTGAGAAAAACATCACGGGGTGGTGCGCATTGTATGGGTGTGTGTTACATTACATTCACTAGAAGGAGTGAGAAAAACATCACGGGGTGGTGTGCATTGTATGGGTGTGTGTTACATTACATTCACTAGTAGGAGTGAGAAAAACATCACGGGGTGGTGCGCATTGTATGGGTGTGTGTTACATTACATTCACTAGTAGGAGTGAGAAATACATCTCGTGGTGGTGCGCATTGTATGGGTGTGTGTTACATTACATTCACTAGTAGGAGTGAGAAAAACATCACGGGGTGCTGTGCCTTGTATTGGTGTGTGTTACATTAGATTCACTAGTTGGAGTGAGAAAAACATCACGGGGTGGTGCGTCTTTTATGGGTGTGTGTTACATTAGATTCACTAGTAGCAGTGAGAAAAACATCACGGGGTGGTGCGCCTTGTATGGGTGTGTGTTACATTAGATTCACTAGTAGCAGTGAGAAAAACATCACGGGGTGGTGCGCCTTGTATGGGTGTGTGTTACATTAGATTCACTAGTAGCAGTGAGAAAAACATCACGGGGTGGTGCGCCTTGTATGGGTGTGTGTTACATTAGATTCACTAGTAGCAGTGAGAAAAACATCACGGGGTGGTGCGCCTTGTATGGGTGTGTTACATTAGATTCACTAGTAGCAGTGAGAAAAACATCACGGGGTGGTGCGCCTTGTATGGGTGTGTGTTACATTAGATTCACTAGTAGCAGTGAGAAAAACATCACGGGGTGGTGCGCCTTGTAGGGCTGTGTGTTACATTAGATTCAATAGTAGCAGTGAGAAAAACTTCACGGGGTGGTGCGCCTTGTATGGGTGTGTGTTACATTAGATGCACTAGTAGCAGTGAGAAAAACATCACGGGGTGGTGCGCATTGTATGGGTGTGTGTTACATTAGATTCACTAGTAGCAGTGAGAAAAACATCACGGGGTGGTGCGCATTGTATGGGTGTGTGTTACATTAGATTCAGTAGTAGCAGTGAGAAAAACATCACGGGGTGGTGCGCATTGTATGGGTGTGTGTTACATTAGATTCACTAGTAGGAGTGAGAAAAACATCACGGGGTGGTGCGCATTGTATGGGTGTGTGTTACATTAGATTCACTAGTAGCAGTGAGAAAAACTTCACGGGTTGGTGCGCATTGTATGGGTGTGTGTTACATTACATTCACTAGTAGCAGTGAGAAAAACATCACGGGGTGGTGCGCATTGTATGGGTGTGTGTTACATTACATTCACTAGTAGCAGTGAGAAAAACATCACGGGGTGGTGCGCATTGTATGGGTGTGTGTTACATTAGATTCACTAGTAGGAGTGAGAAAAATATCACGGGGTGATGCGCATTGTATGTGTGTGTGTTACATTACATTCACTAGTAGGAGTGAGAAAAACATCACGGGGTGGTGCGCATTGTATGGGTGTGTGTTACATTACATTCACTAGAAGGAGTGAGAAAAACATCACGGGGTGGTGCGCATTGTATGGGTGTGTGTTACATTACATTCACTAGTAGGAGTGAGAAAAACATCACGGGGTGGTGCGCATTGTATGGGTGTGTGTTACATTACATTCACTAGTAGGAGTGAGAAATACATCACGGGGTGGTGCGCATTGTATGGGTGTGTGTTACATTACATTCACTAGAAGGAGTGAGAAAAACATCACGGGGTGGTGCGCATTGTATGGGTGTGTGTTACATTAGATTCACTAGTAGCAGTGAGAAAAACATCACGGGGTGGTGCGCATTGTATGGGTATGTGTTACATTACATTCACTAGTAGCAGTGAGAAAAACATCACGGGGTGGTGCGCATCGTATGGGTGTGTGTTACATTAGATTCACTAGTAGCAGTGAGAAAAACATCACGGGGTGGTGCGCATTGTATGGGTGTGTGTTACATTAGATTCACTAGTAGCAGTGAGAAAAACATCACGGGGTGGTGCGCATTGTATGGGTGTGTGTTACATTAGATTCACTAGTAGCAGTGAGAAAAACATCACGGGGTGGTGCGCATTGTATGGGTGTGTGTTACATTACATTCACTAGTAGGAGTGAGAAAAACCTCACGGGGTGGTGCGCATTGTATGGGTGTGTGTTACATTAGATTCACTAGTAGCAGTGAGAAAAACATCACGGGGTGGTGCGCATTGTATGGGTGTGTGTTACATTACATTCACTAGTAGCAGTGAGAAAAACATCACGGGATGGTGCGCATTGTATGGGTGTGTGTTACATTAGATTCACTAGTAGCAGTGAGAAAAACATCACGGTGTGGTGCGCATTGTATGGGTGTGTGTTACATTACATTCACTAGTAGGAGTGAGAAAAACATCAAGGGGTGGTGCGCATTGTATGGGTGTGTGTTACATTAGATTCACTAGTAGGAGTGAGAAAAACATCACGGGGTGGTGCGCATTGTATGGGTGTGTGTTACATTAGATTCACTAGTAGGAGTGAGAAAAACATCACGGGGTGGTGCGAATTGTATGGGTGTGTGTTACATTAGATTCACTAGTAGGAGTGAGAAAAACATCACGGGGTTGTGCGCATTGTATGGGTGTGTGTTACATTACATTCACTAGTAGCAGTGAGAAAAACATCACGGGATGGTGCGCATTGTATGGGTGTGTGTTACATTACATTCACTAGTAGGAGTGAGAAAAACATCACGGGGTGGTGCGCATTGTATGGGTGTGTGTTACATTACATTCACTAGTAGCAGTGAGAAAAACATCACGGGGTGGTGCGCATTGTATGGGTGTGTGTTACATTACATTCACTAGTAGCAGTGAGAAAAACATCACGGGGTGGTGCGCATTGTATGGGTGTGTGTTACATTACATTCACTAGTAGGAGTGAGAAAAACATCAAGGGGTGGTGCGCATTGTATGGGTGTGTGTTACATTAGATTCACTAGTAGGAGTGAGAAAAACATCACCGGGCGGTGCGCATTGTAAGGGTGTGTGTTACATTAGATTCACTAGTAGGAGTGAGAAAAACATCACGGGGTGGTGCGCATTGTATGGGTGTGTGTTACATTAGATTCACTAGTAGCAGTGAGAAAAACATCACGGGGTGGTGCGCATTGTATGGGTGTGTGTTACATTACATTCACTAGTAGCAGTGAGAAAAACATCACGGGGTGGTGCGCATTGTATGGGTGTGTGTTACATTAGATTCACTAGTAGCAGTGAGAAAAACATCACGGGGTGGTGCGCATTGTATGGGTGTGTGTTACATTAGATTCACTAGTAGGAGTGAGAAAAACATCACGGGGTGATGCGCATTGTATGGGTGTGTGTTACATTAGATTCACTAGTAGGAGTCAGAAAAACATCACGGGGTGGTGCGCATTGTATGGGTGTGTGTTACATTAGATTCACTAGTAGGAGTGAGAAAAACATCACGGGGTGGTGCGCATTGTATGGGTGTGTGTTACATTACATTCACTAGTACCAGTGAGAAAAACATCACGGGGTGGTGCGCATTGTATGGGTGTGTGTTACATTACATTCACTAGTAGCAGTGAGAAAAACATCACGGGGTGGTGCGCATTGTATGGGTGTGTGTTACATTAGATTCACTAGTAGGAGTGAGAAAAACATCACGGGGTGGTGCGCATTGTATGTGTGTGTGTTACATTACATTCACTAGTAGGAGTGAGAAAAACATCACGGGGTGGTGCGCATTGTATGGGTGTGTGTTACATTACATTCACTAGTAGGAGTGAGAAAAACATCACGGGGTGGTGCGCATTGTATGGGTGTGTGTTACATTACATTCACTAGTAGGAGTGAGAAAAACATCACGGGGTGGTGCGCATTGTATGGGTGTGTGTTACATTACATTCACTAGTAGGAGTGAGAAATACATCTCGTGGTGGTGCGCATTGTATGGGTGTGTGTTACATTACATTCACTAGTAGGAGTGAGAAAAACATCACGGGGTGCTGCGCCTTGTATTGGTGTGTGTTACATTAGATTCACTAGTTGGAGTGAGAAAAACATCACGGGGTGGTGCGCCTTTTATGGGTGTGTGTTACATTAGATTCACTAGTAGCAGTGAGAAAAACATCACGGGGTGGTGCGCCTTGTATGGGTGTGTGTTACATTAGATTCACTAGTAGCAGTGAGAAAAACATCACGGGGTGGTGCGCCTTGTATGGGTGTGTGTTACATTAGATTCACTAGTAGCAGTGAGAAAAACATCACGGGGTGGTGCGCCTTGTATGGGTGTGTGTTACATTAGATTCACTAGTAGCAGTGAGAAAAACATCACGGGGTGGTGCGCCTTGTATGGGTGTGTTACATTAGATTCACTAGTAGCAGTGAGAAAAACATCACGGGGTGGTGCGCCTTGTATGGGTGTGTGTTACATTAGATTCACTAGTAGCAGTGAGAAAAACATCACGGGGTGGTGCGCCTTGTAGGGCTGTGTGTTACATTAGATTCAATAGTAGCAGTGAGAAAAACATCACGGGGTGGTGCGCCTTGTATGGGTGTGTGTTACATTAGATGCACTAGTAGCAGTGAGAAAAACATCACGGGGTGGTGCGCATTGTATGGGTGTGTGTTACATTAGATTCACTAGTAGCAGTGAGAAAAACATCACGGGGTGGTGCGCATTGTATTGGTGTGTGTTACATTAGATTCAGTAGTAGCAGTGAGAAAAACATCACAGGGTGGTGCGAATTGTATAGGTGTGTGTTACATTAGATTCACTAGTAGGAGTGAGAAAAACATCACGGGGTGGTGCGCATTGTATGGGTGTGTGTTACATTAGATTCACTAGTAGCAGTGAGAAAAACATCACGGGTTGGTGCGCATTGTATGGGTGTGTGTTACATTACATTCACTAGTAGGAGTGAGAAAAACATCACGGGGTGGTGCGCATTTTATGGGTGTGTGTTACATTACATTCACTAGTAGCAGTGAGAAAAACATCACGGGGTGGTGCGCATTGTATGGGTGTGTGTTACATTACATTCACTAGTAGCAGTGAGAAAAACATCACGGGGTGGTGCGCATTGTATGGGTGTGTGTTACATTAGATTCACTAGTAGCAGTGAGAAAAACATCACGGGGTGGTGCGCATTGTATGGGTGTGTGTTACATTAGATTCACTAGTAGCAGTGAGAAAAACATCACGGGGTGGTGCGCATTGTATGGGTGTGTGTTACATTAGATTCACTAGTAGCAGTGAGAAAAACATCACGGGTTGGTGCGCATTGTATGGGTGTGTGTTACATTACATTCACTAGTAGGAGTGAGAAAAATATCACGGGGTGGTGCGCATTGTATGGGTGTGTGTTACATTACATTCACTAGTAGCAGTGAGAAAAACATCACGGGGTGTTGCGCATTGTATGGGTGTGTGTTACATTACATTCACTAGTAGCAGTGAGAAAAACATCACGGGGTGGTGCGCATTGTATGGGTGTGTGTTACATTAGATTCACTAGTAGCAGTGAGAAAAACATCACGGGGTGGTGCGCATTGTATGGGTGTGTGTTACATTAGATTCACTAGTAGCAGTGAGAAAAACATCACGGGGTGGTGCGCATTGTATGGGTGTGTGTTACATTAGATTCACTAGTAGCAGTGAGAAAAACATCACGGGGTGGTGCGCATTGTATGGGTGTGTGTTACATTAGATTCACTAGTAGCAGTGAGAAAAACATCACGGGGTGGTGCGCATTGTATGGGTGTGTGTTACATTAGATTCACTAGTAGCAGTGAGAAAAACATCACGGGGTGGTGCGCATTGTATGGGTGTGTGTTACATTAGATTCACTAGTAGCAGTGAGAAAAACATCACGGGTTGGTGCGCATTGTATGGGTGTGTGTTACATTACATTCACTAGTAGGAGTGAGAAAAATATCACGTGGTGGTGCGCATTGTATGGGTGTGTGTTACATTACATTCACTAGAAGGAGTGAGAAAAACATCACGGGGTGGAGCGCATTGTATGGGTGTGTGTTACATTACATTCACTAGTAGGAGTGAGAAAAACATCACGGGGTGGTGCGCATTGTATGGGTGTGTGTTACATTACATTCACTAGTAGGAGTGAGAAATACATCACGGTGTGGTGCGCATTGTATGGGTGAGTGTTACATTACATTCACTAGTAGCAGTGAGAAAAACATCACGGGGTGGTGCGCATTGTATGGGTGTGTGTTACATTAGATTCACTAGTAGGAGTGAGAAAAACATCACGGGGTGGTGCGCATTGTATGGGTGTGTGTTACATGAGATTCACTATTAGGAGTGAGAAAAACATCACGAGGTGGTGCGCATTGTATGGGTGTGTGTTACATTAGATTCACTAGTAGAAGTGAGAAAAACACGGGGTGGTGCGCATTGTATGGGTGTGTGTTACATTAGATTCACTAGTAGGAGTGAGAAAAACATCACGGGGTGGTGCGCATTGTATGGGTGTGTGTTACATTAGATTCACTAGTAGCAGTGAGAAAAACATCACGGGGTGGTGCGCATTGTATGGGTGTGTGTTACATTAGATTCACTAGTAGGAGTGAGAAAAACATCACAGGGTGGTGCGCATTGTATGGGTGTGTGTTACATTACATTCACTAGTAGGAGTGAGAAAAACATCACGGGGTGGTGCGCATTGTATGGGTGTGTGTTACATTAGATTCACTAGTAGCAGTGAGAAAAACATCACGGGGTGGTGCGCATTGTATGGGTGTGTGTTACATTAGATTCACTAGTAGGAGTGAGAAAAACATCACGGGATGGTGCGCATTGTATGGGTGTGTGTTACATTAGATTCACTAGTAGCAGTGAGAAAAACATCACGGGATGGTGCGCATTGTATGGGTGTGTGTTACATTAGATTCACTAGTAGCAGTGAGGAAAACATCACGGGGTGGTGCGCATTGTATGGGTGTGTGTTACATTAGATTCACTAGTAGGAGTGAGAAAAACATCACCGGGTGGTGCGCATTGTATGGGTGTGTGTTACATTAGATTCACTAGTAGGAGTGAGAAAAACATCACCGGGAGGTGCGCATTGTATGGGTGTGTGTTACATTAGATTCACTAGTAGGAGTGAGAAAAACATCACGGGGTGGTGCGCATTGTATGGGTGTGTGTTACATTACATTCACTAGTAGCAGTGAGAAAAACATCACGGGGTGGTGCGCATTGTAGGGGTGTGTGTTACATTACATTCACTAGTAGCAGTGAGAAAAACATCACGGGGTGGTGCGCATTGTATGGGTGTGTGTTACATTACATTCACTAGTAGCAGTGAGAAAAACATCACGGGGTGGTGCGCATTGTATGGGCGTGTGTTACATTACATTCACTAGTAGCAGTGAGAAAAACATCACGGGGTGGTGCGCATTGTATGGGTGTGTGTTACATTACATTCACTAGTAGCAGTGAGAAAAACATCACGGGGTGGTGCGCATTGTATGGGTGTGTGTTACATTACATTCACTAGTAGCAGTGAGAAAAACATCACGGGGTGCTGCACATTGTATGGGTGTGTGTTACATTACATTCACTAGTAGCAGTGAGAAAAACATCACGGGGTGGTGCGCATTGTATGGGTGTGTGTTACATTACATTCACTAGTAGCAGTGAGAAAAACATCACGGGGTGGTGCGCATTGTATGGGTGTGTGTTACATTACATTCACTAGTAGCAGTGAGAAAAACATCACGGGGTGGTGCGCATTGTATGGGTGTGTGTTACATTAGATTCACTAGTAGCAGTGAGAAAAACATCACGGGGTGGTGCGCATTGTATGGGTGTGTGTTACATTAGATTCACTAGTAGCAGTGAGAAAAACATCACGGGGTGGTGCGCATTGTATGGGTGTGTGTTACATTAGATTCACTAGTAGCCGTGAGAAAAACATCACGGGGTGGTGCGCATTGTATGGGTGTGTGTTACATTAGATTCACTAGTAGGAGTGAGAAAAACATCACGGGGTGGTGCGCAATGTATGGGTGTGTGTTACATTAGATTCACTAATAGCAGTGAGAAAAACATCACGGGGTGGTGCGCATTGTATGGGTGTGTGTTACATTAGATTCACTAGTAGGAGTGAGAAAAACATCACGGGGTGGTGCGCATTGTATGGGTGTGTGTTACATTACATTCACTATTAGGAGTGAGAAAAACATCACGGGGTGGTGCGCATTGTATGGGTGTGTGTTACATTAGATTCACTAGTAGGAGTGAGAAAAACATCACGGGGTGGTGCGCATTGTATGGGTGTGTGTTACATTAGATTCACTAGTAGGAGTGAGAAAAACATCACGGGGTGGTGCGCATTGTATGGGTGTGTGTTACATTAGATTCACTAGTAGGAGTGAGAAAAACATCACGGGGTGGTGTGCATGTATGGGTGTGTGTTACATTAGATTCACTACTAGGAGTGAGAAAAACATCACGGGGTGGTGCGCATTGTATGGGTGTGTGTTACATTACATTCACTGTGTTGGTGCGCATTGTATGGGTGTGTGTTACATTACATTCACTAGTAGGAGTGAGAAAAACATCACGGGGTGGTGCGCCTTGTATGGGTGTGTGTTACATTACTTTCACTAGTAGGAGTGAGAAAATCATCACGGGGTGGTGCGCATTGTATGGGTGTGTGTTACATTACATTCACTAGTAGGAGTGAGAAAAACATCACGGGGTGGTGTGCATTGTATCGGTGTGTGTTACATTACATTCACTAGTAGGAGTGAGAAAAACATCACGGGGTGGTGCGCATTGTATGGGTGTGTTTTACATTACATTCACTAGTAGGAGTGAGAAAATCATCACGGGGTGGTGCGCATTGTATGGGTGTGTGTTACATTAGATTCACTAGTAGCAGTGAGAAAAACATCACGAGGTGGTGCGCATTGTATGGGTGTGTGTTACATTAGATACACTAGTAGGAGTGAGAAAAACATCACGGGGTGGTGCGCATTGTATGGGTGTGTGTTACATTACAGTCACTAGTAGGAGTGAGAAAAACATCACGGGGTGGTGCGCATTGTATGGGTGTGTGTTACATTAGATTCACTAGTAGGAGTGAGAAAAACATCACGGGTTGGTGCGCATTGTATGGGTGTGTGTTACATTAGATTCACTAGTAGCAGTGAGAAAAACATCACGGGGTGGTGCGCATTGTATGGGTGTGTGTTACATTAGATTCACTAGTAGGAGTGAGAAAAACATCACGGGGTGGTGCGCATTGTATGGGTGTGTGTTACATTAGATTCACTAGTAGGAGTGAGAAAAACATCACGGGGTGGTGCGCATTGTATGTGTGTGTGTTACATTACATTCACTAGTAGGAGTGAGAAAAACATTACGGGGTGGTGCGCATTGTATGGGTGTGTGTTACATTACATTCACTAGAAGGAGTGAGAAAAACATCACGGGGTGGTGCGCATTGTATGGGTGTGTGTTACATTACATTCACTAGTAGGAGTGAGAAAAACATCACGGGGTGGTGCGCATTGTATGGGTGTGTGTTACATTACATTCACTAGTAGGACTGAGAAATACATCACGGGGTGGTGCGCATTGTATGGGTGTGTGTTACATTACATTCACTAGTAGGAGTGAGAAAAACATCACGGGGTGCTGCGCCTTGTATTGGTGTGTGTTAGATTAGATTCACTAGTAGGAGTGAGAAAAACATCACGGGGTGGTGCGCCTTGTATGGGTATGTGTTACATTAGATTCACTAGTAGCAGTGAGAAAAACATCACGGGGTGGTGCGCATTGTATGGGTGTGTGTTACATTAGATTCACTAGTAGCAGTGAGAAAAACATCACGGGGTGGTGCGCATTGTATGGGTGTGTGTTACATTAGATTCACTAGTAGCAGTGAGAAAAACATCACGGGGTGGTGCGAATTGTATGGGTGTGTGTTACATTAGATTCACTAGTAGGAGTGAGAAAAACATCACGGGGTTGTGCGCATTGTATGGGTGTGTGTTACATTACATTCACTAGTAGCAGTGAGAAAAACATCACGGGGTGGTGCGCATTGTATGGGTGTGTGTTACATTACATTCACTAGTAGCAGTGAGAAAAACATCACGTGGTGGTGCGCATTGTATGGGTGTGTGTTACATTACATTCACTAGTAGCAGTGAGAAAAACATCACGGGGTGGTGCGCATTGTATGGGTGTGTGTTACATTACATTCACTAGTAGCAGTGAGAAAAACATCACGGGGTGGTGCGCATTGTATGGGTGTGTGTTACATTACATTCATTAGTAGCAGTGAGAAAAACATCACGGGGTGGTGCGCACTGTATGGGTGTGTGTTACATTAGATTCACTAGTAGCAGTGAGAAAAACATCACGGGGTGGTGCGCATTGTATGGGTGTGTGTTACATTAGATTCACTAGTAGCAGTGAGAAAAACATCACGGGGTGGTGCGCATTGTATGGGTGTGTGTTACATTAGATTCACTAGTAGGAGTGAGAAAAACATCTCGGGGTGGTGCGCATTGTATGGGTGTGTGTTACATTAGATTCACTAGTAGCAGTGAGAAAAACATCACGGGGTGGTGCGCATTGTATGGGTGTGTGTTACATTAGATTCACTAGTAGCAGTGAGAAAAACATCACGGGGTGGTGCGCATTGTATGGGTGTGTGTTACATTAGATTCACTAGTAGCAGTGAGAAAAACATCACGGGGTGGTGCGCATTGTATGGGTGTGTGTTACATTACATTCACTAGTAGGAGTGAGAAAAACATCAAGGGGTGGTGCGCATTGTATGGGTGTGTGTTACATTAGATTCACTAGTAGGAGTGAGAAAAACATCACGGGGTGGTGCGCATTGTATGGGTGTGTGTTACATTAGATTCACTAGTAGGAGTGAGAAAAACATCACGGGGTGGTGCGCATTGTATGGGTGTGTGTTACATTACATTCACAAGTAGCAGTGAGAAAAATATCACGGGGTGGTGCGCATTGTATGGGTGTGTGTTACATTACATTCACTAGTAGCAGTGAGAAAAACATCACGGGGTGGTGCGCATTGTATGGGTGTGTGTTACATTACATTCACTAGTAGCAGTGAGAAAAACATCACGGGGTGGTGCGCATTGTATGGGTGTGTGTTACATTACATTCACTAGTAGCAGTGAGAAAAACATCATGGGGTGGTGCGCATTGTATGGGTGTGTGTTACATTACATTCACTAGTAGCAGTGAGAAAAACATCACGGGGTGGTGCGCATTGTATGGGCGTGTGTTACATTACATTCACTAGTAGCAGTGAGAAAAACATCACGGGGTGGTGCGCATTGTATGGGTGTGTGTTACATTACATTCACTAGTAGCAGTGAGAAAAACATCACGGGGTGGTGCGCATTGTATGGGTGTGTGTTACATTACATTCACTAGTAGCAGTGAGAAAAACATCACGGGGTGGTGCGCATTGTATGGGTGTGTGTTACATTACATTCACTAGTAGCAGTGAGAAAAACATCATGGGGTGGTGCGCATTGTATGGGTGTGTGTTACATTACATTCACTAGTAGCAGTGAGAAAAACATCACGGGGTGGTGCGCATTGTATGGGTGTGTGTTACATTACATTCACTAGTAGCAGTGAGAAAAACATCACGGGGTGGTGCGCATTGTATGGGTGTGTGTTACATTAGATTCACTAGTAGCAGTGAGAAAAACATCACGGGGTGGTGCGCATTGTATGGGTGTGTGTTACATTAGATTCACTAGTAGCAGTGAGAAAAACATCACGGGGTGGTGCGCATTGTATGGGTGTGTGTTACAGTAGATTCACTAGTAGCCGTGAGAAAAACATCACGGGGTGGTGCGCATTGTATGGGTGTGTGTTACATTAGATTCACTAGTAGGAGTGAGAAAAACATCACGGGGTGGTGCGCATTGTATGGGTGTGTGTTACATTAGATTCACTAGTAGCAGTGAGAAAAACATCACGGGGTGGTGCGCATTGTATGGGTGTGTGTTACATTAGATTCACTAGTAGGAGTGAGAAAAACATCACGGGGTGGTGCGCATTGTATGGGTGTGTGTTACATTACATTCACTATTAGGAGTGAGAAAAACATCACGGGGTGGTGCGCATTGTATGGGTGTGTGTTACATTAGATTCACTAGTAGGAGTGAGAAAATCATCACGGGGTGGTGCGCATTGTATGGGTGTGTGTTACATTAGATTCACTAGTAGGAGTGAGAAAAACATCACGGGGTGGTGCGCATTGTATGGGTGTGTGTTACATTAGATTCACTAGTAGGAGTGAGAAAAACATCACGGGGTGGTGTGCATGTATGGGTGTGTGTTACATTAGATTCACTAGTAGGAGTGAGAAAAACATCACGGGGTGGTGCGCATTGTATGGGTGTGTGTTACATTACATTCACTGTGTTGGTGCGCATTGTATGGGTGTGTGTTACATTACATTCACTAGTAGGAGTGAGAAAAACATCACGGGGTGGTGTGCCTTGTATGGGTGTGTGTTACATTACTTTCACTAGTAGGAGTGAGAAAATCATTACGGGGTGGTGCGCATTGTATGGGTGTGTGTTACATTACATTCACTAGTAGGAGTGAGAAAAACATCACGGGGTGGTGTGCATTGTATCGGTGTGTGTTACATTACATTCACTAGTAGGAGTGAGAAAAACATCACGGGGTGGTGCGCATTGTATGGGTGTGTGTTACATTACATTCACTAGTAGGAGTGAGAAAATCATCACGGGGTGGTGCGCATTGTATGGGTGTGTGTTACATTAGATTCACTAGTAGCAGTGAGAAAAACATCACGGGGTGGTGCGCATTGTATGGGTGTGTGTTACATTAGATACACTAGTAGGAGTGAGAAAAACATCACGGGGTGGTGCGCATTGTATGGGTGTGTGTTACATTACATTCACTAGTAGGAGTGAGAAAAACATCACGGGGTGGTGCGCATTGTATGGGTGTGTGTTACATTACATTCATTAGTAGCAGTGAGAAAAACATCACGGGGTGGTGCGCATTGTATGGGTGTGTGTTACATTAGATTCACTAGTACAGTGAGAAAAACATCACGGGGTGGTGCGCATTGTATGGGTGTGTGTTACATTAGATTCACTAGTAGCAGTGAGAAAAACATCACGGGGTGGTGCGCATTGTATGGGTGTGTGTTACATTAGATTCACTAGTAGGAGTGAGAAAAACATCACGGGGTGGTGCGCATTGTATGGGTGTGTGTTACATTAGATTCACTAGTAGCAGTGAGAAAAACATCACGGGGTGGTGCGCATTGTATGGGTGTGTGTTACATTACATTCACTAGTAGCAGTGAGCAAAACATCACGGGGTGGTGCGCATTGTATGGGTGTGTGTTACATTAGATTCACTAGTAGCAGTGAGAAAAACATCACGGGGTGGTGCGCATTGTATGGGTGTGTGTTACATTACATTCACTAGTAGGAGTGAGAAAAACATCAAGGGGTGGTGCGCATTGTATGGGTGTGTGTTACATTAGATTCACTAGTAGGAGTGAGAAAAACATCACCGGGCGGTGCGCATTGTAAGGGTGTGTGTTACATTAGATTCACTAGTAGGAGTGAGAAAAACATCTCGGGGTGGTGCGCATTGTATGGGTGTGTGTTACATTAGATTCACTAGTAGCAGTGAGAAAAACATCACGGGGTGGTGCGCATTGTATGGGTGTGTGTTACATTAGATTCACTAGTAGCAGTGAGAAAAACATCACGGGGTGGTGCGCATTGTATGGGTGTGTGTTACATTAGATTCACTAGTAGCAGTGAGAAAAACATCACGGGGTGGTGCGCATTGTATGGGTGTGTGTTACATTACATTCACTAGTAGGAGTGAGAAAAACATCAAGGGGTGGTGCGCATTGTATGGGTGTGTGTTACATTAGATTCACTAGTAGGAGTGAGAAAAACATCACCGGGTGGTGCGCATTGTATGGGTGTGTGTTACATTAGATTCACTAGTAGGAGTGAGAAAAACATCACGGGGTGGTGCGCATTGTATGGGTGTGTGTTACATTACATTCACTAGTAGCAGTGAGAAAAACATCACGGGGTGGTGCGCATTGTATGGGTGTGTGTTACATTACATTCACTAGTAGCAGTGAGAAAAACATCACGGGGTGGTGCGCATTGTATGGGTGTGTGTTACATTACATTCACTAGTAGCAGTGAGAAAAACATCACGGGGTGGTGCGCATTGTATGGGCGTGTGTTACATTACATTCACTAGTAGCAGTGAGAAAAACATCACGGGGTGGTGCGCATTGTATGGGTGTGTGTTACATTACATTCACTAGTAGCAGTGAGAAAAACATCACGGGGTGGTGCGCATTGTATGGGTGTGTGTTACATTACATTCACTAGTAGCAGTGAGAAAAACATCACGGGGTGGTGCGCATTGTATGGGTGTGTGTTACATTACATTCACTAGTAGCAGTGAGAAAAACATCACGGGGTGGTGCGCATTGTATGGGTGTGTGTTACATTAGATTCACTAGTAGGAGTGAGAAAAACATCACGGGGTGGTGCGCATTGTATGGGTGTGTGTTACATTAGATTCACTAGTAGGAGTGAGAAAAACATCACGGGGTGGTGCGCATTGTATGTGTGTGTGTTACATTACATTCACTAGTAGGAGTGAGAAAAACATCACGGGGTGGTGCGCATTGTATGGGTGTGTGTTACATTACATTCACTAGAAGGAGTGAGAAAAACATCACGGGGTGGTGCGCATTGTATGGGTGTGTGTTACATTACATTCACTAGTAGGAGTGAGAAAAACATCACGGGGTGGTGCGCATTGTATGGGTGTGTGTTACATTACATTCACTAGTAGGACTGAGAAATACATCACGGGGTGGTGCGCATTGTATGGGTGTGTGTTACATTACATTCACTAGTAGGAGTGAGAAAAACATCACGGGGTGCTGCGCCTTGTATTGGTGTGTGTTACATTAGATTCACTAGTAGGAGTGAGAAAAACATCACGGGGTGGTGCGCCTTGTATGGGTATGTGTTACATTAGATTCACTAGTAGCAGTGAGAAAAACATCACGGGGTGGTGCGCATTGTATGGGTGTGTGTTACATTAGATTCACTAGTAGCAGTGAGAAAAACATCACGGGGTGGTGCGCATTGTATGGGTGTGTGTTACATTAGATTCACTAGTAGCAGTGAGAAAAACATCACGGGGTGGTGCGAATTGTATGGGTGTGTGTTACATTAGATTCACTAGTAGGAGTGAGAAAAACATCACGGGGTTGTGCGCATTGTATGGGTGTGTGTTACATTACATTCACTAGTAGCAGTGAGAAAAACATCACGGGGTGGTGCGCATTGTATGGGTGTGTGTTACATTACATTCACTAGTAGGAGTGAGAAAAACATCACGGGGTGGTGCGCATTGTATGGGTGTGTGTTACATTACATTCACTAGTAGCAGTGAGAAAAACATCACGGGGTGGTGCGCATTGTATGGGTGTGTGTTACATTACATTCACTAGTAGCAGTGAGAAAAACATCACGGGGTGGTGCGCATTGTATGGGTGTGTGTTACATTACATTCACTAGTAGCAGTGAGAAAAACATCACGGGGTGGTGCGCATTGTATGGGTGTGTGTTACATTAGATTCACTAGTAGCAGTGAGAAAAACATCACGGGGTGGTGCGCATTGTATGGGTGTGTGTTACATTAGATTCACTAGTAGGAGTGAGAAAAACATCTCGGGGTTGTGCGCATTGTATGGGTGTGTGTTACATTACATTCACTAGTAGCAGTGAGAAAAACATCACGGGGTGGTGCGCATTGTATGGGTGTGTGTTACATTAGATTCACTAGTAGCAGTGAGAAAAACATCACGGGGTGGTGCGCATTGTATGGGTGTGTGTTACATTAGATTCACTAGTAGCAGTGAGAAAAACATCACGGGGTGGTGCGCATTGTATGGGTGTGTGTTACATTACATTCACTAGTAGGAGTGAGAAAAACATCAAGGGGTGGTGCGCATTGTATGGGTGTGTGTTACATTAGATTCACTAGTAGGAGTGAGAAAAACATCACGGGGTGGTGCGCATTGTATGGGTGTGTGTTACATTAGATTCACTAGTAGGAGTGAGAAAAACATCACGGGGTGGTGCGCATTGTATGGGTGTGTGTTACATTACATTCACAAGTAGCAGTGAGAAAAACATCACGGGGTGGTGCGCATTGTATGGGTGTGTGTTACATTACATTCACTAGTAGCAGTGAGAAAAACATCACGGGGTGGTGCGCAATGTATGGGTGTGTGTTACATTACATTCACTAGTAGCAGTGAGAAAAACATCACGGGGTGGTGCGCATTGTATGGGCGTGTGTTACATTACATTCACTAGTAGCAGTGAGAAAAACATCACGGGGTGGTGCGCATTGTATGGGCGTGTGTTACATTACATTCACTAGTAGCAGTGAGAAAAACATCACGGGGTGGTGCGCATTGTATGGGTGTGTGTTACATTACATTCACTAGTAGCAGTGAGAAAAACATCACGGGGTGGTGCGCATTGTATGGGTGTGTGTTACATTACATTCACTAGTAGCAGTGAGAAAAACATCATGGGGTGGTGCGCATTGTATGGGTGTGTGTTACATTACATTCACTAGTAGCAGTGAGAAAAACATCACGGGGTGGTGCGCATTGTATGGGTGTGTGTTACATTACATTCACTAGTAGCAGTGAGAAAAACATCACGGGGTGGTGCGCATTGTATGGGTGTGTGTTACATTAGATTCACTAGTAGCAGTGAGAAAAACATCACGGGGTGGTGCGCATTGTATGGGTGTGTGTTACATTAGATTCACTAGTAGCAGTGAGAAAAACATCACGGGGTGGAGCGCATTGTATGGGTGTGTGTTACATTAGATTCACTAGTAGCCGTGAGAAAAACATCACGGGGTGGTGCGCATTGTATGGGTGTGTGTTACATTAGATTCACTAGTAGGAGTGAGAAAAACATCACGGGGTGGTGCGCATTGTATGGGTGTGTGTTACATTAGATTCACTAGTAGCAGTGAGAAAAACATCACGGGGTGGTGCGCATTGTATGGGTGTGTGTTACATTAGATTCACTAGTAGGAGTGAGAAAAACATCACGGGGTGGTGCGCATTGTATGGGTGTGTGTTACATTACATTCACTATTAGGAGTGAGAAAAACATCACGGGGTGGTGCGCATTGTATGGGTGTGTGTTACATTAGATTCACTAGTAGGAGTGAGAAAATCATCACGGGGTGGTGCGCATTGTATGGGTGTGTGTTACATTAGATTCACTAGTAGGAGTGAGAAAAACATCACGGGGTGGTGCGCATTGTATGGGTGTGTGTTACATTAGATTCACTAGTAGGAGTGAGAAAAACATCACGGGGTGGTGTGCATGTATGGGTGTGTGTTACATTAGATTCACTAGTAGGAGTGAGAAAAACATCACGGGGTGGTGCGCATTGTATGGGTGTGTGTTACATTACATTCACTGTGTTGGTGCGCATTGTATGGGTGTGTGTTACATTACATTCACTAGTAGGAGTGAGAAAAACATCACGGGGTGGTGTGCCTTGTATGGGTGTGTGTTACATTACTTTCACTAGTAGGAGTGAGAAAATCATTACGGGGTGGTGCGCATTGTATGGGTGTGTGTTACATTACATTCACTAGTAGGAGTGAGAAAAACATCACGGGGTGGTGTGCATTGTATCGGTGTGTGTTACATTACATTCACTAGTAGGAGTGAGAAAAACATCACGGGGTGGTGCGCATTGTATGGGTGTGTGTTACATTACATTCACTAGTAGGAGTGAGAAAATCATCACGGGGTGGTGCGCATTGTATGGGTGTGTGTTACATTAGATTCACTAGTAGCAGTGAGAAAAACATCACGGGGTGGTGCGCATTGTATGGGTGTGTGTTACATTAGATACACTAGTAGGAGTGAGAAAAACATCACGGGGTGGTGCGCATTGTATGGGTGTGTGTTACATTACATTCACTAGTAGGAGTGAGAAAAACATCACGGGGTGGTGCGCATTGTATGGGTGTGTGTTACATTACATTCATTAGTAGCAGTGAGAAAAACATCACGGGGTGGTGCGCATTGTATGGGTGTGTGTTACATTAGATTCACTAGTAGCAGTGAGAAAAACATCACGGGGTGGTGCGCATTGTATGGGTGTGTGTTACATTAGATTCACTAGTAGCAGTGAGAAAAACATCACGGGGTGGTGCGCATTGTATAGGTGTGTGTTACATTAGATTCACTAGTAGGAGTGAGAAAAACATCACGGGGTGGTGCGCATTGTATGGGTGTGTGTTACATTAGATTCACTAGTAGCAGTGAGAAAAACATCACGGGGTGGTGCGCATTGTATGGGTGTGTGTTACATTACATTCACTAGTAGCAGTGAGCAAAACATCACGGGGTGGTGCGCATTGTATGGGTGTGTGTTACATTAGATTCACTAGTAGCAGTGAGAAAAACATCACGGGGTGGTGCGCATTGTATGGGTGTGTGTTACATTACATTCACTAGTAGGAGTGAGAAAAACATCAAGGGGTGGTGCGCATTGTATGGGTGTGTGTTACATTAGATTCACTAGTAGGAGTGAGAAAAACATCACCGGGCGGTGCGCATTGTAAGGGTGTGTGTTACATTAGATTCACTAGTAGGAGTGAGAAAAACATCTCGGGGTGGTGCGCATTGTATGGGTGTGTGTTACATTAGATTCACTAGTAGCAGTGAGAAAAACATCACGGGGTGGTGCGCATTGTATGGGTGTGTGTTACATTAGATTCACTAGTAGCAGTGAGAAAAACATCACGGGGTGGTGCGCATTGTATGGGTGTGTGTTACATTAGATTCACTAGTAGCAGTGAGAAAAACATCACGGGGTGGTGCGCATTGTATGGGTGTGTGTTACATTACATTCACTAGTAGGAGTGAGAAAAACATCAAGGGGTGGTGCGCATTGTATGGGTGTGTGTTACATTAGATTCACTAGTAGGAGTGAGAAAAACATCACCGGGTGGTGCGCATTGTATGGGTGTGTGTTACATTAGATTCACTAGTAGGAGTGAGAAAAACATCACGGGGTGGTGCGCATTGTATGGGTGTGTGTTACATTACATTCACTAGTAGCAGTGAGAAAAACATCACGGGGTGGTGCGCATTGTATGGGTGTGTGTTACATTACATTCACTAGTAGCAGTGAGAAAAACATCACGGGGTGGTGCGCATTGTATGGGTGTGTGTTACATTACATTCACTAGTAGCAGTGAGAAAAACATCACGGGGTGGTGCGCATTGTATGGGCGTGTGTTACATTACATTCACTAGTAGCAGTGAGAAAAACATCACGGGGTGGTGCGCATTGTATGGGTGTGTGTTACATTACATTCACTAGTAGCAGTGAGAAAAACATCACGGGGTGGTGCGCATTGTATGGGTGTGTGTTACATTACATTCACTAGTAGCAGTGAGAAAAACATCACGGGGTGGTGCGCATTGTATGGGTGTGTGTTACATTACATTCACTAGTAGCAGTGATAAAAACATCACGGGGTGGTGCGCATTGTATGGGTGTGTGTTACATTACATTCACTAGTAGCAGTGAGAAAAACATCACGGGGTGGTGCGCATTGTATGGGTGTGTGTTACATTACATTCACTAGTAGCAGTGAGAAAAACATCACGGGGTGGTGCGCATTGTATGGGTGTGTGTTACATTAGATTCACTAGTAGCAGTGAGAAAAACATCACGGGGTGGTGCGCATTGTATGGGTGTGTGTTACATTAGATTCACTAGTAGCAGTGAGAAAAACATCACGGGGTGGTGCGCATTGTATGGGTGTGTGTTACATTAGATTCACTAGTAGGAGTGAGAAAAACATCACGGGGTGGTGCGCATTGTATGGGTGTGTGTTACATTAGATTCACTAGTAGGAGTGAGAAAAACATAACGGGGTGGTGCGCATTGTATGGGTGTGTGTTACATTAGATTCACTAGTAGCAGTGAGAAAAACATCACGGGGTGGTGCGCATTGTATGGGTGTGTGTTACATTACATTCACTAGTAGGAGTGAGAAAAACATCACGGGGTGGTGCGCATTGTATGGGTGTGTGTTACATTACATTCACTATTAGGAGTGAGAAAAACATCACGGGGTGGTGCGCATTGTATGGGTGTGTGTTACATTAGATTCACTAGTAGCAGTGAGAAAAACATCACGGGGTGGTGCGCATTGTATGGGTGTGTGTTACATTAGATTCACTAGTAGCAGTGAGAAAAACATCACGGGGTGGTGCGCATTGTATGGGTGTGTGTTACATTAGATTCACTAGTAGGAGTGAGAAAAACATCACGGGGTGGTGTGCATGTATGGGTGTGTGTTACATTAGATTCACTAGTAGGAGTGAGAAAAACATCACGGGGTGGTGCGCATTGTATGGGTGTGTGTTACATTACATTCACTGTGTTGGTGCGCATTGTATGGGTGTGTGTTACATTAGATTCACTAGTAGGAGTGAGAAAAACGTCACGGGGTGGTGCGCATTGTATGGGTGTGTGTTACATTACATTCACTATTAGGAGTGAGAAAAACATCACGGGGTGGTGCGCATTGTATGGGTGTGTGTTACATTAGATTCACTAGTAGGAGTGAGAAAATCATCACGGGGTGGTGCGCATTGTATGGGTGTGTGTTACATTAGATTCACTAGTAGGAGTGAGAAAAACATCACGGGGTGGTGCGCATTGTATGGGTGTGTGTTACATTAGATTCACTAGTAGGAGTGAGAAAAACATCACGGGGTGGTGTGCATGTATGGGTGTGTGTTACATTAGATTCACTAGTAGGAGTGAGAAAAACATCACGGGGTGGTGCGCATTGTATGGGTGTGTGTTACATTACATTCACTGTGTTGGTGCGCATTGTATGGGTGTGTGTTACATTACATTCACTAGTAGGAGTGAGAAAAACATCACGGGGTGGTGTGCCTTGTATGGGTGTGTGTTACATTACTTTCACTAGTAGGAGTGAGAAAATCATTACGGGGTGGTGCGCATTGTATGGGTGTGTGTTACATTACATTCACTAGTAGGAGTGAGAAAAACATCACGGGGTGGTGTGCATTGTATCGGTGTGTGTTACATTACATTCACTAGTAGGAGTGAGAAAAACATCACGGGGTGGTGCGCATTGTATGGGTGTGTGTTACATTACATTCACTAGTAGGAGTGAGAAAATCATCACGGGGTGGTGCGCATTGTATGGGTGTGTGTTACATTAGATTCACTAGTAGCAGTGAGAAAAACATCACGGGGTGGTGCGCATTGTATGGGTGTGTGTTACATTAGATACACTAGTAGGAGTGAGAAAAACATCACGGGGTGGTGCGCATTGTATGGGTGTGTGTTACATTACATTCACTAGTAGGAGTGAGAAAAACATCACGGGGTGGTGCGCATTGTATGGGTGTGTGTTACATTACATTCATTAGTAGCAGTGAGAAAAACATCACGGGGTGGTGCGCATTGTATGGGTGTGTGTTACATTAGATTCACTAGTAGCAGTGAGAAAAACATCACGGGGTGGTGCGCATTGTATGGGTGTGTGTTACATTAGATTCACTAGTAGCAGTGAGAAAAACATCACGGGGTGGTGCGCATTGTATAGGTGTGTGTTACATTAGATTCACTAGTAGGAGTGAGAAAAACATCACGGGGTGGTGCGCATTGTATGGGTGTGTGTTACATTAGATTCACTAGTAGCAGTGAGAAAAACATCACGGGGTGGTGCGCATTGTATGGGTGTGTGTTACATTACATTCACTAGTAGCAGTGAGCAAAACATCACGGGGTGGTGCGCATTGTATGGGTGTGTGTTACATTAGATTCACTAGTAGCAGTGAGAAAAACATCACGGGGTGGTGCGCATTGTATGGGTGTGTGTTACATTACATTCACTAGTAGGAGTGAGAAAAACATCAAGGGGTGGTGCGCATTGTATGGGTGTGTGTTACATTAGATTCACTAGTAGGAGTGAGAAAAACATCACCGGGCGGTGCGCATTGTAAGGGTGTGTGTTACATTAGATTCACTAGTAGGAGTGAGAAAAACATCTCGGGGTGGTGCGCATTGTATGGGTGTGTGTTACATTAGATTCACTAGTAGCAGTGAGAAAAACATCACGGGGTGGTGCGCATTGTATGGGTGTGTGTTACATTAGATTCACTAGTAGCAGTGAGAAAAACATCACGGGGTGGTGCGCATTGTATGGGTGTGTGTTACATTAGATTCACTAGTAGCAGTGAGAAAAACATCACGGGGTGGTGCGCATTGTATGGGTGTGTGTTACATTACATTCACTAGTAGGAGTGAGAAAAACATCAAGGGGTGGTGCGCATTGTATGGGTGTGTGTTACATTAGATTCACTAGTAGGAGTGAGAAAAACATCACCGGGTGGTGCGCATTGTATGGGTGTGTGTTACATTAGATTCACTAGTAGGAGTGAGAAAAACATCACGGGGTGGTGCGCATTGTATGGGTGTGTGTTACATTACATTCACTAGTAGCAGTGAGAAAAACATCACGGGGTGGTGCGCATTGTATGGGTGTGTGTTACATTACATTCACTAGTAGCAGTGAGAAAAACATCACGGGGTGGTGCGCATTGTATGGGTGTGTGTTACATTACATTCACTAGTAGCAGTGAGAAAAACATCACGGGGTGGTGCGCATTGTATGGGCGTGTGTTACATTACATTCACTAGTAGCAGTGAGAAAAACATCACGGGGTGGTGCGCATTGTATGGGTGTGTGTTACATTACATTCACTAGTAGCAGTGAGAAAAACATCACGGGGTGGTGCGCATTGTATGGGTGTGTGTTACATTACATTCACTAGTAGCAGTGAGAAAAACATCACGGGGTGGTGCGCATTGTATGGGTGTGTGTTACATTACATTCACTAGTAGCAGTGATAAAAACATCACGGGGTGGTGCGCATTGTATGGGTGTGTGTTACATTACATTCACTAGTAGCAGTGAGAAAAACATCACGGGGTGGTGCGCATTGTATGGGTGTGTGTTACATTACATTCACTAGTAGCAGTGAGAAAAACATCACGGGGTGGTGCGCATTGTATGGGTGTGTGTTACATTAGATTCACTAGTAGCAGTGAGAAAAACATCACGGGGTGGTGCGCATTGTATGGGTGTGTGTTACATTAGATTCACTAGTAGCAGTGAGAAAAACATCACGGGGTGGTGCGCATTGTATGGGTGTGTGTTACATTAGATTCACTAGTAGGAGTGAGAAAAACATCACGGGGTGGTGCGCATTGTATGGGTGTGTGTTACATTAGATTCACTAGTAGGAGTGAGAAAAACATAACGGGGTGGTGCGCATTGTATGGGTGTGTGTTACATTAGATTCACTAGTAGCAGTGAGAAAAACATCACGGGGTGGTGCGCATTGTATGGGTGTGTGTTACATTACATTCACTAGTAGGAGTGAGAAAAACATCACGGGGTGGTGCGCATTGTATGGGTGTGTGTTACATTACATTCACTATTAGGAGTGAGAAAAACATCACGGGGTGGTGCGCATTGTATGGGTGTGTGTTACATTAGATTCACTAGTAGCAGTGAGAAAAACATCACGGGGTGGTGCGCATTGTATGGGTGTGTGTTACATTAGATTCACTAGTAGCAGTGAGAAAAACATCACGGGGTGGTGCGCATTGTATGGGTGTGTGTTACATTAGATTCACTAGTAGGAGTGAGAAAAACATCACGGGGTGGTGTGCATGTATGGGTGTGTGTTACATTAGATTCACTAGTAGGAGTGAGAAAAACATCACGGGGTGGTGCGCATTGTATGGGTGTGTGTTACATTACATTCACTGTGTTGGTGCGCATTGTATGGGTGTGTGTTACATTAGATTCACTAGTAGGAGTGAGAAAAACGTCACGGGGTGGTGCGCATTGTATGGGTGTGTGTTACATTACATTCACTATTAGGAGTGAGAAAAACATCACGGGGTGGTGCGCATTGTATGGGTGTGTGTTACATTAGATTCACTAGTAGGAGTGAGAAAATCATCACGGGGTGGTGCGCATTGTATGGGTGTGTGTTACATTAGATTCACTAGTAGGAGTGAGAAAAACATCACGGGGTGGTGCGCATTGTATGGGTGTGTGTTACATTACATTCACTAGTAGGAGTGAGAAAATCATCACGGGGTGGTGCGCATTGTATGGGTGTGTGTTACATTAGATTCACTAGTAGCAGTGAGAAAAACATCACGGGGTGGTGCGCATTGTATGGGTGTGTGTTACATTAGATACACTAGTAGGAGTGAGAAAAACATCACGGGGTGGTGCGCATTGTATGGGTGTGTGTTACATTACATTCACTGTGTTGGTGCGCATTGTATGGGTGTGTGTTACATTACATTCACTAGTAGGAGTGAGAAAAACATCACGGGGTGGTGCGCATTGTATGGGTGTGTGTTACATTAGATTCACTAGTAGCAGTGAGAAAAACATCACGGGGTGGTGTGCTTGTATGGGTGTGTGTTACATTAGATTCATTAGTAGGAGTGAGAAAAACATCACGGGGTGGTGCGCATTGTATGGGTGTGTGTTACATTACATTCACTATTAGGAGTGAGAAAAACATCACGGGGTGGTGCGCATTGTATGGGTGTGTGTTACATTAGATTCACTAGTAGGAGTGAGAAAATCATCACGGGGTGGTGCGCATTGTATGGGTGTGTGTTACATTAGATTCACTAGTAGGAGTGAGAAAAACATCACGGGGTGGTGCGCATTGTATGGGTGTGTGTTACATTAGATTCACTAGTAGCCGTGAGAAAAACATCACGGGGTGGTGCGCATTGTATGGGTGTGTGTTACATTAGATTCACTAGTAGGAGTGAGAAAAACATCACGGGGTGGTGCGCATTGTATGGGTGTGTGTTACATTACATTCACTATTAGGAGTGAGAAAAACATCACGGGGTGGTGCGCATTGTATGGGTGTGTGTTACATTAGATTCACTAGTAGCAGTGAGAAAAACATCACGGGGTGGTGCGCATTGTATGGGTGTGTGTTACATTAGATTCACTAGTAGCAGTGAGAAAAACATCACGGGGTGGTGCGCATTGTATGGGTGTGTGTTACATTAGATTCACTAGTAGGAGTGAGAAAAACATCACGGGGTGGTGTGCATGTATGGGTGTGTGTTACATTAGATTCACTAGTAGGAGTGAGAAAAACATCACGGGGTGGTGCGCATTGTATGGGTGTGTGTTACATTACATTCACTGTGTTGGTGCGCATTGTATGGGTGTGTGTTACATTAGATTCACTAGTAGGAGTGAGAAAAACGTCACGGGGTGGTGCGCATTGTATGGGTGTGTGTTACATTACATTCACTATTAGGAGTGAGAAAAACATCACGGGGTGGTGCGCATTGTATGGGTGTGTGTTACATTAGATTCACTAGTAGGAGTGAGAAAATCATCACGGGGTGGTGCGCATTGTATGGGTGTGTGTTACATTAGATTCACTAGTAGGAGTGAGAAAAACATCACGGGGTGGTGCGCATTGTATGGGTGTGTGTTACATTACATTCACTAGTAGGAGTGAGAAAATCATCACGGGGTGGTGCGCATTGTATGGGTGTGTGTTACATTAGATTCACTAGTAGCAGTGAGAAAAACATCACGGGGTGGTGCGCATTGTATGGGTGTGTGTTACATTAGATACACTAGTAGGAGTGAGAAAAACATCACGGGGTGGTGCGCATTGTATGGGTGTGTGTTACATTACATTCACTGTGTTGGTGCGCATTGTATGGGTGTGTGTTACATTACATTCACTAGTAGGAGTGAGAAAAACATCACGGGGTGGTGCGCATTGTATGGGTGTGTGTTACATTAGATTCACTAGTAGCAGTGAGAAAAACATCACGGGGTGGTGTGCTTGTATGGGTGTGTGTTACATTAGATTCATTAGTAGGAGTGAGAAAAACATCACGGGGTGGTGCGCATTGTATGGGTGTGTGTTACATTACATTCACTATTAGGAGTGAGAAAAACATCACGGGGTGGTGCGCATTGTATGGGTGTGTGTTACATTAGATTCACTAGTAGGAGTGAGAAAATCATCACGGGGTGGTGCGCATTGTATGGGTGTGTGTTACATTAGATTCACTAGTAGGAGTGAGAAAAACATCACGGGGTGGTGCGCATTGTATGGGTGTGTGTTACATTAGATTCACTAGTAGCCGTGAGAAAAACATCACGGGGTGGTGCGCATTGTATGGGTGTGTGTTACATTAGATTCACTAGTAGGAGTGAGAAAAACATCACGGGGTGGTGCGCATTGTATGGGTGTGTGTTACATTAGATTCACTAGTAGCAGTGAGAAAAACATCACGGGGTGGTGTGCTTGTATGGGTGTGTGTTACATTAGATTCATTAGTAGGAGTGAGAAAAACATCACGGGGTGGTGCGCATTGTATGGGTGTGTGTTACATTACATTCACTATTAGGAGTGAGAAAAACATCACGGGGTGGTGCGCATTGTATGGGTGTGTGTTACATTAGATTCACTAGTAGGAGTGAGAAAATCATCACGGGGTGGTGCGCATTGTATGGGTGTGTGTTACATTAGATTCACTAGTAGGAGTGAGAAAAACATCACGGGGTGGTGCGCATTGTATGGGTGTGTGTTACATTAGATTCACTAGTAGGAGTGAGAAAAACATCACGGGGTGGTGTGCATGTATGGGTGTGTGTTACATTAGATTCACTAGTAGGAGTGAGAAAAACATCACGGGGTGGTGCGCATTGTATGGGTGTGTGTTACATTACATTCACTGTGTTGGTGCGCATTGTATGGGTGTGTGTTACATTACATTCACTAGTAGGAGTGAGAAAAACATCACGGGGTGGTGCGCCTTGTATGGGTGTGTGTTACATTACATTCACTAGTAGGAGTGAGAAAAACATCACGGGGTGGTGCGCATTGTATGGGTGTGTGTTACATTACATTCAATAGTAGGAGTGAGAAAAACATCACGGGGTGGTGCGCATTGTATGGGTGTGTGTTACATTACATTCACTAGTAGGAGTGAGAAAAACATCACGGGGTGGTGCGCATTGTATGGGTGTGTGTTACATTACATTCATTAGTAGCAGTGAGAAAAACATCACGGGGTGGTGCGCATTGTATGGGTGTGTGTTACATTAGATTCACTAGTAGCAGTGAGAAAAACATCACGGGGTGGTGCGCATTGTATGGGTGTGTGTTACATTAGATTCACTAGTAGCAGTGAGAAAAACATCACGGGGTGGTGCGCATTGTATGGGTGTGTGTTACATTAGATTCACTAGTAGGAGTGAGAAAAACATCACGGGGTGGTGCGCATTGTATGGGTGTGTGTTACATTACATTCACTAGTAGCAGTGAGAAAAACATCACGGGGTGGTGCGCATTGTATGGGTGTGTGTTACATTACATTCACTAGTAGCAGTGAGAAAAACATCACGGGGTGGTGCGCATTGTATGGGTGTGTGTTACATTACATTCACTAGTAGCAGTGAGAAAAACATCACGGGGTGGTGCGCATTGTATGGGTGTGTGTTACATTAGATTCACTAGTAGCAGTGAGAAAAACATCACGGGGTGGTGCGCATTGTATGGGTGTGTGTTACATTAGATTCACTAGTAGGAGTGAGAAAAACATCACGGGGTGGTGCGCATTGTATGGGTGTGTGTTACATTAGATTCACTAGTAGGAGTGAGAAAAACATCACGGGGTGGTGCGCATTGTATGGGTGTGTGTTACATTAGATTCACTAGTAGGAGTGAGAAAAACATAACGGGGTGGTGCGCATTGTATGGGTGTGTGTTACATTAGATTCACTAGTAGCAGTGAGAAAAACATCACGGGGTGGTGCGCATTGTATGGGTGTGTGTTACATTAGATTCACTAGTAGCAGTGAGAAAAACATCACGGGGTGGTGCGCATTGTATGGGTGTGTGTTACATTAGATTCACTAGTAGCAGTGAGAAAAACATCACGGGGTGGTGCGCATTGTATGGGTGTGTGTTACATTACATTCACTAGTAGCAGTGAGCAAAACATCACGGGGTGGTGCGCATTGTATGGGTGTGTGTTACATTAGATTCACTAGTAGCAGTGAGAAAAACATCACGGGGTGGTGCGCATTGTATGGGTGTGTGTTACATTACATTCACTAGTAGGAGTGAGAAAAACATCAAGGGGTGGTGCGCATTGTATGGGTGTGTGTTACATTAGATTCACTAGTAGGAGTGAGAAAAACATCACCGGGCGGTGCGCATTGTAAGGGTGTGTGTTACATTAGATTCACTAGTAGGAGTGAGAAAAACATCTCGGGGTGGTGCGCATTGTATGGGTGTGTGTTACATTAGATTCACTAGTAGCAGTGAGAAAAACATCACGGGGTGGTGCGCATTGTATGGGTGTGTGTTACATTAGATTCACTAGTAGCAGTGAGAAAAACATCACGGGGTGGTGCGCATTGTATGGGTGTGTGTTACATTAGATTCACTAGTAGCAGTGAGAAAAACATCACGGGGTGGTGCGCATTGTATGGGTGTGTGTTACATTACATTCACTAGTAGGAGTGAGAAAAACATCAAGGGGTGGTGCGCATTGTATGGGTGTGTGTTACATTAGATTCACTAGTAGGAGTGAGAAAAACATCACCGGGTGGTGCGCATTGTATGGGTGTGTGTTACATTAGATTCACTAGTAGGAGTGAGAAAAACATCACGGGGTGGTGCGCATTGTATGGGTGTGTGTTACATTACATTCACTAGTAGCAGTGAGAAAAACATCACGGGGTGGTGCGCATTGTATGGGTGTGTGTTACATTACATTCACTAGTAGCAGTGAGAAAAACATCACGGGGTGGTGCGCATTGTATGGGTGTGTGTTACATTACATTCACTAGTAGCAGTGAGAAAAACATCACGGGGTGGTGCGCATTGTATGGGCGTGTGTTACATTACATTCACTAGTAGCAGTGAGAAAAACATCACGGGGTGGTGCGCATTGTATGGGTGTGTGTTACATTACATTCACTAGTAGCAGTGAGAAAAACATCACGGGGTGGTGCGCATTGTATGGGTGTGTGTTACATTACATTCACTAGTAGCAGTGAGAAAAACATCACGGGGTGGTGCGCATTGTATGGGTGTGTGTTACATTACATTCACTAGTAGCAGTGAGAAAAACATCACGGGGTGGTGCGCATTGTATGGGTGTGTGTTACATTACATTCACTAGTAGCAGTGAGAAAAACATCACGGGGTGGTGCGCATTGTATGGGTGTGTGTTACATTACATTCACTAGTAGCAGTGAGAAAAACATCACGGGGTGGTGCGCATTGTATGGGTGTGTGTTACATTAGATTCACTAGTAGCAGTGAGAAAAACATCACGGGGTGGTGCGCATTGTATGGGTGTGTGTTACATTAGATTCACTAGTAGGAGTGAGAAAAACATCACGGGGTGGTGCGCATTGTATGGGTGTGTGTTACATTAGATTCACTAGTAGGAGTGAGAAAAACATCACGGGGTGGTGCGCATTGTATGGGTGTGTGTTACATTAGATTCACTAGTAGGAGTGAGAAAAACATAACGGGGTGGTGCGCATTGTATGGGTGTGTGTTACATTAGATTCACTAGTAGCAGTGAGAAAAACATCACGGGGTGGTGCGCATTGTATGGGTGTGTGTTACATTACATTCACTAGTAGGAGTGAGAAAAACGTCACGGGGTGGTGTGCCTTGTATGGGTGTGGGTTACATTACTTTCACTAGTAGGAGTGAGAAAATCATTACGGGGTGGTGCGCATTGTATGGGTGTGTGTTACATTACATTCACTATTAGGAGTGAGAAAAACATGACGGGGTGGTGCGCATTGTATGGGTGTGTGTTACATTAGATTCACTAGTAGGAGTGAGAAAATCATCACGGGGTGGTGCGCATTGTATGGGTGTGTGTTACATTAGATTCACTAGTAGGAGTGAGAAAAACATCACGGGGTGGTGCGCATTGTATGGGTGTGTGTTACATTAGATTCACTAGTAGGAGTGAGAAAAACATCACGGGGTGGTGTGCATGTATGGGTGTGTGTTACATTAGATTCACTAGTAGGAGTGAGAAAAACATCACGGGGTGGTGCGCATTGTATGGGTGTGTGTTACATTACATTCACTGTGTTGGTGCGCATTGTATGGGTGTGTGTTACATTACATTCACTAGTAGGAGTGAGAAAAACGTCACGGGGTGGTGTGCCTTGTATGGGTGTGGGTTACATTACTTTCACTAGTAGGAGTGAGAAAATCATTACGGGGTGGTGCGCATTGTATGGGTGTGTGTTACATTACATTCACTAGTAGGAGTGAGAAAAACATCACGGGGTGGTGTGCATTGTATCGGTGTGTGTTACATTACATTCACTAGTAGGAGTGAGAAAAACATCACGGGGTGGTGCGCATTGTATGGGTGTGTGTTACATTACATTCACTAGTAGGAGTGAGAAAATCATCACGGGGTGGTGCGCATTGTATGGGTGTGTGTTACATTAGATTCACTAGTAGCAGTGAGAAAAACATCACGGGGTGGTGCGCATTGTATGGGTGTGTGTTACATTAGATACACTAGTAGGAGTGAGAAAAACATCACGGGGTGGTGCGCATTGTATGGGTGTGTGTTACATTACATTCACTAGTAGGAGTGAGAAAAACATCACGGGGTGGTGCGCATTGTATGGGTGTGTGTTACATTAGATTCACTAGTAGCAGTGAGAAAAACATCACGGGGTGGTGCGCATTGTATGGGTGTGTGTTACATTAGATTCACTAGTAGCCGTGAGAAAAACATCACGGGGTGGTGCGCATTGTATGGGTGTGTGTTACATTAGATTCACTAGTAGCCGTGAGAAAAACATCACGGGGTGGTGCGCATTGTATGGGTGTGTGTTACATTAGATTCACTAGTAGGAGTGAGAAAAACATCACGGGGTGGTGCGCATTGTATGGGTGTGTGTTACATTAGATTCACTAGTAGGAGTGAGAAAAACATCACGGGGTGGTGCGCATTGTATGGGTGTGTGTTACATTAGATTCACTAGTAGGAGTGAGAAAAACATCACGGGGTGGTGCGCATTGTATGGGTGTGTGTTACATTAGATTCACTAGTAGGAGTGAGAAAAACATAACGGGGTGGTGCGCATTGTATGGGTGTGTGTTACATTAGATTCACTAGTAGCAGTGAGAAAAACATCACGGGGTGGTGCGCATTGTATGGGTGTGTGTTACATTAGATTCACTAGTAGGAGTGAGAAAAACATCACGGGGTGGTGCGCATTGTATGGGTGTGTGTTACATTACATTCACTATTAGGAGTGAGAAAAACATCACAGGGTGGTGCGCATTGTATGGGTGTGTGTTACATTAGATTCACTAGTAGGAGTGAGAAAATCATCACGGGGTGGTGCGCATTGTATGGGTGTGTGTTACATTAGATTCACTAGTAGGAGTGAGAAAATCATCACGGGGTGGTGCGCATTGTATGGGTGTGTGTTACATTACATTCACTAGTAGCAGTGAGAAAAACATCACGGGGTGGTGCGCATTGTATGGGTGTGTGTTACATTAGATTCACTAGTAGGAGTGAGAAAAACATAACGGGGTGGTGCGCATTGTATGGGTGTGTGTTACATTAGATTCACTAGTAGCAGTGAGAAAAACATCACGGGGTGGTGCGCATTGTATGGGTGTGTGTTACATTAGATTCACTAGTAGGAGTGAGAAAAACATCACGGGGTGGTGCGCATTGTATGGGTGTGTGTTACATTACATTCACTATTAGGAGTGAGAAAAACATCACAGGGTGGTGCGCATTGTATGGGTGTGTGTTACATTAGATTCACTAGTAGGAGTGAGAAAATCATCACGGGGTGGTGCGCATTGTATGGGTGTGTGTTACATTAGATTCACTAGTAGGAGTGAGAAAAACATCACGGGGTGGTGCGCATTGTATGGGTGTGTGTTACATTAGATTCACTAGTAGGAGTGAGAAAAACATCACGGGGTGGTGTGCATGTATGGGTGTGTGTTACATTAGATTCACTAGTAGGAGTGAGAAAAACATCACGGGGTGGTGCGCATTGTATGGGTGTGTGTTACATTACATTCACTAGTAGCAGTGAGAAAAACATCACGGGGTGGTGCGCATTGTATGGGTGTGTGTTACATTACATTCACTAGTAGCAGTGAGAAAAACATCACGGGGTGGTGCGCATTGTATGGGTGTGTGTTACATTACATTCACTAGTAGCAGTGAGAAAAACATCACGGGGTGGTGCGCATTGTATGGGTGTGTGTTACATTAGATTCACTAGTAGCAGTGAGAAAAACATCACGGGGTGGTGCGCATTGTATGGGTGTGTGTTACATTAGATTCACTAGTAGGAGTGAGAAAATCATCACGGGGTGGTGCGCATTGTATGGGTGTGTGTTACATTAGATTCACTAGTAGGAGTGAGAAAAACATCACGGGGTGGTGCGCATTGTATGGGTGTGTGTTACATTAGATTCACTAGTAGGAGTGAGAAAAACATCACGGGGTGGTGTGCATGTATGGGTGTGTGTTACATTAGATTCACTAGTAGGAGTGAGAAAAACATCACGGGGTGGTGCGCATTGTATGGGTGTGTGTTACATTACATTCACTAGTAGCAGTGAGAAAAACATCACGGGGTGGTGCGCATTGTATGGGTGTGTGTTACATTACATTCACTAGTAGCAGTGAGAAAAACATCACGGGGTGGTGCGCATTGTATGGGTGTGTGTTACATTACATTCACTAGTAGCAGTGAGAAAAACATCACGGGGTGGTGCGCATTGTATGGGTGTGTGTTACATTAGATTCACTAGTAGCAGTGAGAAAAACATCACGGGGTGGTGCGCATTGTATGGGTGTGTGTTACATTAGATTCACTAGTAGGAGTGAGAAAAACATCACGGGGTGGTGCGCATTGTATGGGTGTGTGTTACATTAGATTCACTAGTAGGAGTGAGAAAAACATCACGGGGTGGTGCGCATTGTATGGGTGTGTGTTACATTAGATTCACTAGTAGGAGTGAGAAAAACATAACGGGGTGGTGCGCATTGTATGGGTGTGTGTTACATTAGATTCACTAGTAGCAGTGAGAAAAACATCACGGGGTGGTGCGCATTGTATGGGTGTGTGTTACATTAGATTCACTAGTAGGAGTGAGAAAAACATCACGGGGTGGTGCGCATTGTATGGGTGTGTGTTACATTACATTCACTATTAGGAGTGAGAAAAACATCACAGGGTGGTGCGCATTGTATGGGTGTGTGTTACATTAGATTCACTAGTAGGAGTGAGAAAATCATCACGGGGTGGTGCGCATTGTATGGGTGTGTGTTACATTAGATTCACTAGTAGGAGTGAGAAAAACATCACGGGGTGGTGCGCATTGTATGGGTGTGTGTTACATTAGATTCACTAGTAGGAGTGAGAAAAACATCACGGGGTGGTGTGCATGTATGGGTGTGTGTTACATTAGATTCACTAGTAGGAGTGAGAAAAACATCACGGGGTGGTGCGCATTGTATGGGTGTGTGTTACATTACATTCACTGTGTTGGTGCGCATTGTATGGGTGTGTGTTACATTACATTCACTAGTAGGAGTGAGAAAAACGTCACGGGGTGGTGTGCCTTGTATGGGTGTGGGTTACATTACTTTCACTAGTAGGAGTGAGAAAATCATTACGGGGTGGTGCGCATTGTATGGGTGTGTGTTACATTACATTCACTAGTAGGAGTGAGAAAAACATCACGGGGTGGTGTGCATTGTATCGGTGTGTGTTACATTACATTCACTAGTAGGAGTGAGAAAAACATCACGGGGTGGTGCGCATTGTATGGGTGTGTGTTACATTACATTCACTATTAGGAGTGAGAAAAACATCACGGGGTGGTGCGCATTGTATGGGTGTGTGTTACATTAGATTCACTAGTAGGAGTGAGAAAAACATAACGGGGTGGTGCGCATTGTATGGGTGTGTGTTACATTAGATTCACTAGTAGCAGTGAGAAAAACATCACGGGGTGGTGCGCATTGTATGGGTGTGTGTTACATTAGATTCACTAGTAGGAGTGAGAAAAACATCACGGGGTGGTGCGCATTGTATGGGTGTGTGTTACATTACATTCACTATTAGGAGTGAGAAAAACATCACAGGGTGGTGCGCATTGTATGGGTGTGTGTTACATTAGATTCACTAGTAGGAGTGAGAAAATCATCACGGGGTGGTGCGCATTGTATGGGTGTGTGTTACATTAGATTCACTAGTAGGAGTGAGAAAAACATCACGGGGTGGTGCGCATTGTATGGGTGTGTGTTACATTAGATTCACTAGTAGGAGTGAGAAAAACATCACGGGGTGGTGTGCATGTATGGGTGTGTGTTACATTAGATTCACTAGTAGGAGTGAGAAAAACATCACGGGGTGGTGCGCATTGTATGGGTGTGTGTTACATTACATTCACTAGTAGCAGTGAGAAAAACATCACGGGGTGGTGCGCATTGTATGGGTGTGTGTTACATTACATTCACTAGTAGCAGTGAGAAAAACATCACGGGGTGGTGCGCATTGTATGGGTGTGTGTTACATTACATTCACTAGTAGCAGTGAGAAAAACATCACGGGGTGGTGCGCATTGTATGGGTGTGTGTTACATTAGATTCACTAGTAGCAGTGAGAAAAACATCACGGGGTGGTGCGCATTGTATGGGTGTGTGTTACATTACATTCACTAGTAGCAGTGAGAAAAACATCACGGGGTGGTGCGCATTGTATGGGTGTGTGTTACATTACATTCACTAGTAGCAGTGAGAAAAACATCACGGGGTGGTGCGCATTGTATGGGTGTGTGTTACATTACATTCACTAGTAGCAGTGAGAAAAACATCACGGGGTGGTGCGCATTGTATGGGTGTGTGTTACATTAGATTCACTAGTAGCAGTGAGAAAAACATCACGGGGTGGTGCGCATTGTATGGGTGTGTGTTACATTAGATTCACTAGTAGGAGTGAGAAAAACATCACGGGGTGGTGCGCATTGTATGGGTGTGTGTTACATTAGATTCACTAGTAGGAGTGAGAAAAACATCACGGGGTGGTGCGCATTGTATGGGTGTGTGTTACATTAGATTCACTAGTAGGAGTGAGAAAAACATAACGGGGTGGTGCGCATTGTATGGGTGTGTGTTACATTAGATTCACTAGTAGCAGTGAGAAAAACATCACGGGGTGGTGCGCATTGTATGGGTGTGTGTTACATTAGATTCACTAGTAGGAGTGAGAAAAACATCACGGGGTGGTGCGCATTGTATGGGTGTGTGTTACATTACATTCACTATTAGGAGTGAGAAAAACATCACAGGGTGGTGCGCATTGTATGGGTGTGTGTTACATTAGATTCACTAGTAGGAGTGAGAAAATCATCACGGGGTGGTGCGCATTGTATGGGTGTGTGTTACATTAGATTCACTAGTAGGAGTGAGAAAAACATCACGGGGTGGTGCGCATTGTATGGGTGTGTGTTACATTAGATTCACTAGTAGGAGTGAGAAAAACATCACGGGGTGGTGTGCATGTATGGGTGTGTGTTACATTAGATTCACTAGTAGGAGTGAGAAAAACATCACGGGGTGGTGCGCATTGTATGGGTGTGTGTTACATTACATTCACTGTGTTGGTGCGCATTGTATGGGTGTGTGTTACATTACATTCACTAGTAGGAGTGAGAAAAACGTCACGGGGTGGTGTGCCTTGTATGGGTGTGGGTTACATTACTTTCACTAGTAGGAGTGAGAAAATCATTACGGGGTGGTGCGCATTGTATGGGTGTGTGTTACATTACATTCACTAGTAGGAGTGAGAAAAACATCACGGGGTGGTGTGCATTGTATCGGTGTGTGTTACATTACATTCACTAGTAGGAGTGAGAAAAACATCACGGGGTGGTGCGCATTGTATGGGTGTGTGTTACATTACATTCACTATTAGGAGTGAGAAAAACATCACGGGGTGGTGCGCATTGTATGGGTGTGTGTTACATTAGATTCACTAGTAGGAGTGAGAAAAACATAACGGGGTGGTGCGCATTGTATGGGTGTGTGTTACATTAGATTCACTAGTAGCAGTGAGAAAAACATCACGGGGTGGTGCGCATTGTATGGGTGTGTGTTACATTAGATTCACTAGTAGGAGTGAGAAAAACATCACGGGGTGGTGCGCATTGTATGGGTGTGTGTTACATTACATTCACTATTAGGAGTGAGAAAAACATCACAGGGTGGTGCGCATTGTATGGGTGTGTGTTACATTAGATTCACTAGTAGGAGTGAGAAAATCATCACGGGGTGGTGCGCATTGTATGGGTGTGTGTTACATTAGATTCACTAGTAGGAGTGAGAAAAACATCACGGGGTGGTGCGCATTGTATGGGTGTGTGTTACATTAGATTCACTAGTAGGAGTGAGAAAAACATCACGGGGTGGTGTGCATGTATGGGTGTGTGTTACATTAGATTCACTAGTAGGAGTGAGAAAAACATCACGGGGTGGTGCGCATTGTATGGGTGTGTGTTACATTACATTCACTAGTAGCAGTGAGAAAAACATCACGGGGTGGTGCGCATTGTATGGGTGTGTGTTACATTACATTCACTAGTAGCAGTGAGAAAAACATCACGGGGTGGTGCGCATTGTATGGGTGTGTGTTACATTACATTCACTAGTAGCAGTGAGAAAAACATCACGGGGTGGTGCGCATTGTATGGGTGTGTGTTACATTAGATTCACTAGTAGCAGTGAGAAAAACATCACGGGGTGGTGCGCATTGTATGGGTGTGTGTTACATTAGATTCACTAGTAGGAGTGAGAAAATCATCACGGGGTGGTGCGCATTGTATGGGTGTGTGTTACATTAGATTCACTAGTAGGAGTGAGAAAAACATCACGGGGTGGTGCGCATTGTATGGGTGTGTGTTACATTAGATTCACTAGTAGGAGTGAGAAAAACATCACGGGGTGGTGTGCATGTATGGGTGTGTGTTACATTAGATTCACTAGTAGGAGTGAGAAAAACATCACGGGGTGGTGCGCATTGTATGGGTGTGTGTTACATTACATTCACTAGTAGCAGTGAGAAAAACATCACGGGGTGGTGCGCATTGTATGGGTGTGTGTTACATTACATTCACTAGTAGCAGTGAGAAAAACATCACGGGGTGGTGCGCATTGTATGGGTGTGTGTTACATTAGATTCACTAGTAGCAGTGAGAAAAACATCACGGGGTGGTGCGCATTGTATGGGTGTGTGTTACATTAGATTCACTAGTAGGAGTGAGAAAATCATCACGGGGTGGTGCGCATTGTATGGGTGTGTGTTACATTAGATTCACTAGTAGGAGTGAGAAAAACATCACGGGGTGGTGCGCATTGTATGGGTGTGTGTTACATTAGATTCACTAGTAGGAGTGAGAAAAACATCACGGGGTGGTGTGCATGTATGGGTGTGTGTTACATTAGATTCACTAGTAGGAGTGAGAAAAACATCACGGGGTGGTGCGCATTGTATGGGTGTGTGTTACATTACATTCACTAGTAGCAGTGAGAAAAACATCACGGGGTGGTGCGCATTGTATGGGTGTGTGTTACATTACATTCACTAGTAGCAGTGAGAAAAACATCACGGGGTGGTGCGCATTGTATGGGTGTGTGTTACATTAGATTCACTAGTAGCAGTGAGAAAAACATCACGGGGTGGTGCGCATTGTATGGGTGTGTGTTACATTAGATTCACTAGTAGGAGTGAGAAAAACATCACGGGGTGGTGCGCATTGTATGGGTGTGTGTTACATTAGATTCACTAGTAGGAGTGAGAAAAACATCACGGGGTGGTGCGCATTGTATGGGTGTGTGTTACATTAGATTCACTAGTAGGAGTGAGAAAAACATAACGGGGTGGTGCGCATTGTATGGGTGTGTGTTACATTAGATTCACTAGTAGCAGTGAGAAAAACATCACGGGGTGGTGCGCATTGTATGGGTGTGTGTTACATTAGATTCACTAGTAGGAGTGAGAAAAACATCACGGGGTGGTGCGCATTGTATGGGTGTGTGTTACATTACATTCACTATTAGGAGTGAGAAAAACATCACAGGGTGGTGCGCATTGTATGGGTGTGTGTTACATTAGATTCACTAGTAGGAGTGAGAAAATCATCACGGGGTGGTGCGCATTGTATGGGTGTGTGTTACATTAGATTCACTAGTAGGAGTGAGAAAATCATCACGGGGTGGTGCGCATTGTATGGGTGTGTGTTACATTACATTCACTAGTAGCAGTGAGAAAAACATCACGGGGTGGTGCGCATTGTATGGGTGTGTGTTACATTAGATTCACTAGTAGGAGTGAGAAAAACATAACGGGGTGGTGCGCATTGTATGGGTGTGTGTTACATTAGATTCACTAGTAGCAGTGAGAAAAACATCACGGGGTGGTGCGCATTGTATGGGTGTGTGTTACATTAGATTCACTAGTAGGAGTGAGAAAAACATCACGGGGTGGTGCGCATTGTATGGGTGTGTGTTACATTACATTCACTATTAGGAGTGAGAAAAACATCACAGGGTGGTGCGCATTGTATGGGTGTGTGTTACATTAGATTCACTAGTAGGAGTGAGAAAATCATCACGGGGTGGTGCGCATTGTATGGGTGTGTGTTACATTAGATTCACTAGTAGGAGTGAGAAAAACATCACGGGGTGGTGCGCATTGTATGGGTGTGTGTTACATTAGATTCACTAGTAGGAGTGAGAAAAACATCACGGGGTGGTGTGCATGTATGGGTGTGTGTTACATTAGATTCACTAGTAGGAGTGAGAAAAACATCACGGGGTGGTGCGCATTGTATGGGTGTGTGTTACATTACATTCACTAGTAGCAGTGAGAAAAACATCACGGGGTGGTGCGCATTGTATGGGTGTGTGTTACATTACATTCACTAGTAGCAGTGAGAAAAACATCACGGGGTGGTGCGCATTGTATGGGTGTGTGTTACATTACATTCACTAGTAGCAGTGAGAAAAACATCACGGGGTGGTGCGCATTGTATGGGTGTGTGTTACATTAGATTCACTAGTAGCAGTGAGAAAAACATCACGGGGTGGTGCGCATTGTATGGGTGTGTGTTACATTAGATTCACTAGTAGGAGTGAGAAAATCATCACGGGGTGGTGCGCATTGTATGGGTGTGTGTTACATTAGATTCACTAGTAGGAGTGAGAAAAACATCACGGGGTGGTGCGCATTGTATGGGTGTGTGTTACATTAGATTCACTAGTAGGAGTGAGAAAAACATCACGGGGTGGTGTGCATGTATGGGTGTGTGTTACATTAGATTCACTAGTAGGAGTGAGAAAAACATCACGGGGTGGTGCGCATTGTATGGGTGTGTGTTACATTACATTCACTAGTAGCAGTGAGAAAAACATCACGGGGTGGTGCGCATTGTATGGGTGTGTGTTACATTACATTCACTAGTAGCAGTGAGAAAAACATCACGGGGTGGTGCGCATTGTATGGGTGTGTGTTACATTACATTCACTAGTAGCAGTGAGAAAAACATCACGGGGTGGTGCGCATTGTATGGGTGTGTGTTACATTAGATTCACTAGTAGCAGTGAGAAAAACATCACGGGGTGGTGCGCATTGTATGGGTGTGTGTTACATTAGATTCACTAGTAGGAGTGAGAAAAACATCACGGGGTGGTGCGCATTGTATGGGTGTGTGTTACATTAGATTCACTAGTAGGAGTGAGAAAAACATCACGGGGTGGTGCGCATTGTATGGGTGTGTGTTACATTAGATTCACTAGTAGGAGTGAGAAAAACATAACGGGGTGGTGCGCATTGTATGGGTGTGTGTTACATTAGATTCACTAGTAGCAGTGAGAAAAACATCACGGGGTGGTGCGCATTGTATGGGTGTGTGTTACATTAGATTCACTAGTAGGAGTGAGAAAAACATCACGGGGTGGTGCGCATTGTATGGGTGTGTGTTACATTACATTCACTATTAGGAGTGAGAAAAACATCACAGGGTGGTGCGCATTGTATGGGTGTGTGTTACATTAGATTCACTAGTAGGAGTGAGAAAATCATCACGGGGTGGTGCGCATTGTATGGGTGTGTGTTACATTAGATTCACTAGTAGGAGTGAGAAAAACATCACGGGGTGGTGCGCATTGTATGGGTGTGTGTTACATTAGATTCACTAGTAGGAGTGAGAAAAACATCACGGGGTGGTGTGCATGTATGGGTGTGTGTTACATTAGATTCACTAGTAGGAGTGAGAAAAACATCACGGGGTGGTGCGCATTGTATGGGTGTGTGTTACATTACATTCACTGTGTTGGTGCGCATTGTATGGGTGTGTGTTACATTACATTCACTAGTAGGAGTGAGAAAAACGTCACGGGGTGGTGTGCCTTGTATGGGTGTGGGTTACATTACTTTCACTAGTAGGAGTGAGAAAATCATTACGGGGTGGTGCGCATTGTATGGGTGTGTGTTACATTACATTCACTAGTAGGAGTGAGAAAAACATCACGGGGTGGTGTGCATTGTATCGGTGTGTGTTACATTACATTCACTAGTAGGAGTGAGAAAAACATCACGGGGTGGTGCGCATTGTATGGGTGTGTGTTACATTACATTCACTAGTAGGAGTGAGAAAATCATCACGGGGTGGTGCGCATTGTATGGGTGTGTGTTACATTAGATTCACTAGTAGCAGTGAGAAAAACATCACGGGGTGGTGCGCATTGTATGGGTGTGTGTTACATTAGATACACTAGTAGGAGTGAGAAAAACATCACGGGGTGGTGCGCATTGTATGGGTGTGTGTTACATTACATTCACTAGTAGGAGTGAGAAAAACATCACGGGGTGGTGCGCATTGTATGGGTGTGTGTTACATTAGATTCACTAGTAGCAGTGAGAAAAACATCACGGGGTGGTGCGCATTGTATGGGTGTGTGTTACATTAGATTCACTAGTAGCCGTGAGAAAAACATCACGGGGTGGTGCGCATTGTATGGGTGTGTGTTACATTAGATTCACTAGTAGCCGTGAGAAAAACATCACGGGGTGGTGCGCATTGTATGGGTGTGTGTTACATTAGATTCACTAGTAGGAGTGAGAAAAACATCACGGGGTGGTGCGCATTGTATGGGTGTGTGTTACATTAGATTCACTAGTAGCAGTGAGAAAAACATCACGGGGTGGTGTGCTTGTATGGGTGTGTGTTACATTAGATTCATTAGTAGGAGTGAGAAAAACATCACGGGGTGGTGCGCATTGTATGGGTGTGTGTTACATTACATTCACTATTAGGAGTGAGAAAAACATCACGGGGTGGTGCGCATTGTATGGGTGTGTGTTACATTAGATTCACTAGTAGGAGTGAGAAAATCATCACGGGGTGGTGCGCATTGTATGGGTGTGTGTTACATTAGATTCACTAGTAGGAGTGAGAAAAACATCACGGGGTGGTGCGCATTGTATGGGTGTGTGTTACATTAGATTCACTAGTAGGAGTGAGAAAAACATCACGGGGTGGTGTGCATGTATGGGTGTGTGTTACATTAGATTCACTAGTAGGAGTGAGAAAAACATCACGGGGTGGTGCGCATTGTATGGGTGTGTGTTACATTACATTCACTGTGTTGGTGCGCATTGTATGGGTGTGTGTTACATTACATTCACTAGTAGGAGTGAGAAAAACATCACGGGGTGGTGCGCCTTGTATGGGTGTGTGTTACATTACTTTCACTAGTAGGAGTGAGAAAATCATCACGGGGTGGTGCGCATTGTATGGGTGTGTGTTACATTACATTCACTAGTAGCAGTGAGCAAAACATCACGGGGTGGTGCGCATTGTATGGGTGTGTGTTACATTACATTCACTGTGTTGGTGCGCATTGTATGGGTGTGTGTTACATTACATTCACTAGTAGCAGTGAGAAAAACGTCACGGGGTGGTGTGCCTTGTATGGGTGTGGGTTACATTACTTTCACTAGTAGGAGTGAGAAAATCATCACGGGGTGGTGCGCATTGTATGGGTGTGTGTTACATTACATTCACTAGTAGCAGTGAGCAAAACATCACGGGGTGGTGCGCATTGTATGGGTGTGTGTTACATTAGATTCACTAGTAGCAGTGAGAAAAACATCACGGGGTGGTGCGCATTGTATGGGTGTGTGTTACATTACATTCACTAGTAGGAGTGAGAAAAACATCAAGGGGTGGTGCGCATTGTATGGGTGTGTGTTACATTAGATTCACTAGTAGGAGTGAGAAAAACATCACCGGGCGGTGCGCATTGTAAGGGTGTGTGTTACATTAGATTCACTAGTAGGAGTGAGAAAAACATCTCGGGGTGGTGCGCATTGTATGGGTGTGTGTTACATTAGATTCACTAGTAGCAGTGAGAAAAACATCACGGGGTGGTGCGCATTGTATGGGTGTGTGTTACATTAGATTCACTAGTAGCAGTGAGAAAAACATCACGGGGTGGTGCGCATTGTATGGGTGTGTGTTACATTAGATTCACTAGTAGCAGTGAGAAAAACATCACGGGGTGGTGCGCATTGTATGGGTGTGTGTTACATTACATTCACTAGTAGGAGTGAGAAAAACATCAAGGGGTGGTGCGCATTGTATGGGTGTGTGTTACATTAGATTCACTAGTAGGAGTGAGAAAAACATCACCGGGTGGTGCGCATTGTATGGGTGTGTGTTACATTAGATTCACTAGTAGGAGTGAGAAAAACATCACGGGGTGGTGCGCATTGTATGGGTGTGTGTTACATTACATTCACTAGTAGCAGTGAGAAAAACATCACGGGGTGGTGCGCATTGTATGGGTGTGTGTTACATTACATTCACTAGTAGCAGTGAGAAAAACATCACGGGGTGGTGCGCATTGTATGGGTGTGTGTTACATTACATTCACTAGTAGCAGTGAGAAAAACATCACGGGGTGGTGCGCATTGTATGGGCGTGTGTTACATTACATTCACTAGTAGCAGTGAGAAAAACATCACGGGGTGGTGCGCATTGTATGGGCGTGTGTTACATTACATTCACTAGTAGCAGTGAGAAAAACATCACGGGGTGGTGCGCATTGTATGGGTGTGTGTTACATTACATTCACTAGTAGCAGTGAGAAAAACATCACGGGGTGGTGCGCATTGTATGGGTGTGTGTTACATTACATTCACTAGTAGCAGTGAGAAAAACATCACGGGGTGGTGCGCATTGTATGGGTGTGTGTTACATTACATTCACTAGTAGCAGTGAGAAAAACATCACGGGGTGGTGCGCATTGTATGGGTGTGTGTTACATTACATTCACTAGTAGCAGTGAGAAAAACATCACGGGGTGGTGCGCATTGTATGGGTGTGTGTTACATTAGATTCACTAGTAGCAGTGAGAAAAACATCACGGGGTGGTGCGCATTGTATGGGTGTGTGTTACATTAGATTCACTAGTAGGAGTGAGAAAAACATCACGGGGTGGTGCGCATTGTATGGGTGTGTGTTACATTAGATTCACTAGTAGGAGTGAGAAAAACATCACGGGGTGGTGCGCATTGTATGGGTGTGTGTTACATTAGATTCACTAGTAGGAGTGAGAAAAACATAACGGGGTGGTGCGCATTGTATGGGTGTGTGTTACATTAGATTCACTAGTAGCAGTGAGAAAAACATCACGGGGTGGTGCGCATTGTATGGGTGTGTGTTACATTAGATTCACTAGTAGGAGTGAGAAAAACATCACGGGGTGGTGCGCATTGTATGGGTGTGTGTTACATTACATTCACTATTAGGAGTGAGAAAAACATCACAGGGTGGTGCGCATTGTATGGGTGTGTGTTACATTAGATTCACTAGTAGGAGTGAGAAAATCATCACGGGGTGGTGCGCATTGTATGGGTGTGTGTTACATTAGATTCACTAGTAGGAGTGAGAAAAACATCACGGGGTGGTGCGCATTGTATGGGTGTGTGTTACATTAGATTCACTAGTAGGAGTGAGAAAAACATCACGGGGTGGTGTGCATGTATGGGTGTGTGTTACATTAGATTCACTAGTAGGAGTGAGAAAAACATCACGGGGTGGTGCGCATTGTATGGGTGTGTGTTACATTACATTCACTAGTAGCAGTGAGAAAAACATCACGGGGTGGTGCGCATTGTATGGGTGTGTGTTACATTACATTCACTAGTAGCAGTGAGAAAAACATCACGGGGTGGTGCGCATTGTATGGGTGTGTGTTACATTACATTCACTAGTAGCAGTGAGAAAAACATCACGGGGTGGTGCGCATTGTATGGGTGTGTGTTACATTAGATTCACTAGTAGCAGTGAGAAAAACATCACGGGGTGGTGCGCATTGTATGGGTGTGTGTTACATTAGATTCACTAGTAGGAGTGAGAAAATCATCACGGGGTGGTGCGCATTGTATGGGTGTGTGTTACATTAGATTCACTAGTAGGAGTGAGAAAAACATCACGGGGTGGTGCGCATTGTATGGGTGTGTGTTACATTAGATTCACTAGTAGGAGTGAGAAAAACATCACGGGGTGGTGTGCATGTATGGGTGTGTGTTACATTAGATTCACTAGTAGGAGTGAGAAAAACATCACGGGGTGGTGCGCATTGTATGGGTGTGTGTTACATTACATTCACTAGTAGCAGTGAGAAAAACATCACGGGGTGGTGCGCATTGTATGGGTGTGTGTTACATTACATTCACTAGTAGCAGTGAGAAAAACATCACGGGGTGGTGCGCATTGTATGGGTGTGTGTTACATTACATTCACTAGTAGCAGTGAGAAAAACATCACGGGGTGGTGCGCATTGTATGGGTGTGTGTTACATTAGATTCACTAGTAGCAGTGAGAAAAACATCACGGGGTGGTGCGCATTGTATGGGTGTGTGTTACATTAGATTCACTAGTAGGAGTGAGAAAAACATCACGGGGTGGTGCGCATTGTATGGGTGTGTGTTACATTAGATTCACTAGTAGGAGTGAGAAAAACATCACGGGGTGGTGCGCATTGTATGGGTGTGTGTTACATTAGATTCACTAGTAGGAGTGAGAAAAACATAACGGGGTGGTGCGCATTGTATGGGTGTGTGTTACATTAGATTCACTAGTAGCAGTGAGAAAAACATCACGGGGTGGTGCGCATTGTATGGGTGTGTGTTACATTAGATTCACTAGTAGGAGTGAGAAAAACATCACGGGGTGGTGCGCATTGTATGGGTGTGTGTTACATTACATTCACTATTAGGAGTGAGAAAAACATCACAGGGTGGTGCGCATTGTATGGGTGTGTGTTACATTAGATTCACTAGTAGGAGTGAGAAAATCATCACGGGGTGGTGCGCATTGTATGGGTGTGTGTTACATTAGATTCACTAGTAGGAGTGAGAAAAACATCACGGGGTGGTGCGCATTGTATGGGTGTGTGTTACATTAGATTCACTAGTAGCAGTGAGAAAAACATCACGGGGTGGTGCGCATTGTATGGGTGTGTGTTACATTACATTCACTAGTAGGAGTGAGAAAAACATCAAGGGGTGGTGCGCATTGTATGGGTGTGTGTTACATTAGATTCACTAGTAGGAGTGAGAAAAACATCACCGGGTGGTGCGCATTGTATGGGTGTGTGTTACATTAGATTCACTAGTAGGAGTGAGAAAAACATCACGGGGTGGTGCGCATTGTATGGGTGTGTGTTACATTACATTCACTAGTAGCAGTGAGAAAAACATCACGGGGTGGTGCGCATTGTATGGGTGTGTGTTACATTACATTCACTAGTAGCAGTGAGAAAAACATCACGGGGTGGTGCGCATTGTATGGGTGTGTGTTACATTACATTCACTAGTAGCAGTGAGAAAAACATCACGGGGTGGTGCGCATTGTATGGGCGTGTGTTACATTACATTCACTAGTAGCAGTGAGAAAAACATCACGGGGTGGTGCGCATTGTATGGGTGTGTGTTACATTACATTCACTAGTAGCAGTGAGAAAAACATCACGGGGTGGTGCGCATTGTATGGGTGTGTGTTACATTACATTCACTAGTAGCAGTGAGAAAAACATCACGGGGTGGTGCGCATTGTATGGGTGTGTGTTACATTACATTCACTAGTAGCAGTGAGAAAAACATCACGGGGTGGTGCGCATTGTATGGGTGTGTGTTACATTACATTCACTAGTAGCAGTGAGAAAAACATCACGGGGTGGTGCGCATTGTATGGGTGTGTGTTACATTACATTCACTAGTAGCAGTGAGAAAAACATCACGGGGTGGTGCGCATTGTATGGGTGTGTGTTACATTAGATTCACTAGTAGCAGTGAGAAAAACATCACGGGGTGGTGCGCATTGTATGGGTGTGTGTTACATTAGATTCACTAGTAGGAGTGAGAAAAACATCACGGGGTGGTGCGCATTGTATGGGTGTGTGTTACATTAGATTCACTAGTAGGAGTGAGAAAAACATCACGGGGTGGTGCGCATTGTATGGGTGTGTGTTACATTAGATTCACTAGTAGGAGTGAGAAAAACATAACGGGGTGGTGCGCATTGTATGGGTGTGTGTTACATTAGATTCACTAGTAGCAGTGAGAAAAACATCACGGGGTGGTGCGCATTGTATGGGTGTGTGTTACATTAGATTCACTAGTAGGAGTGAGAAAAACATCACGGGGTGGTGCGCATTGTATGGGTGTGTGTTACATTACATTCACTATTAGGAGTGAGAAAAACATCACAGGGTGGTGCGCATTGTATGGGTGTGTGTTACATTAGATTCACTAGTAGGAGTGAGAAAATCATCACGGGGTGGTGCGCATTGTATGGGTGTGTGTTACATTAGATTCACTAGTAGGAGTGAGAAAAACATCACGGGGTGGTGCGCATTGTATGGGTGTGTGTTACATTAGATTCACTAGTAGGAGTGAGAAAAACATCACGGGGTGGTGTGCATGTATGGGTGTGTGTTACATTAGATTCACTAGTAGGAGTGAGAAAAACATCACGGGGTGGTGCGCATTGTATGGGTGTGTGTTACATTACATTCACTAGTAGCAGTGAGAAAAACATCACGGGGTGGTGCGCATTGTATGGGTGTGTGTTACATTACATTCACTAGTAGCAGTGAGAAAAACATCACGGGGTGGTGCGCATTGTATGGGTGTGTGTTACATTACATTCACTAGTAGCAGTGAGAAAAACATCACGGGGTGGTGCGCATTGTATGGGTGTGTGTTACATTAGATTCACTAGTAGCAGTGAGAAAAACATCACGGGGTGGTGCGCATTGTATGGGTGTGTGTTACATTAGATTCACTAGTAGGAGTGAGAAAATCATCACGGGGTGGTGCGCATTGTATGGGTGTGTGTTACATTAGATTCACTAGTAGGAGTGAGAAAAACATCACGGGGTGGTGCGCATTGTATGGGTGTGTGTTACATTAGATTCACTAGTAGGAGTGAGAAAAACATCACGGGGTGGTGTGCATGTATGGGTGTGTGTTACATTAGATTCACTAGTAGGAGTGAGAAAAACATCACGGGGTGGTGCGCATTGTATGGGTGTGTGTTACATTACATTCACTAGTAGCAGTGAGAAAAACATCACGGGGTGGTGCGCATTGTATGGGTGTGTGTTACATTACATTCACTAGTAGCAGTGAGAAAAACATCACGGGGTGGTGCGCATTGTATGGGTGTGTGTTACATTACATTCACTAGTAGCAGTGAGAAAAACATCACGGGGTGGTGCGCATTGTATGGGTGTGTGTTACATTAGATTCACTAGTAGCAGTGAGAAAAACATCACGGGGTGGTGCGCATTGTATGGGTGTGTGTTACATTAGATTCACTAGTAGGAGTGAGAAAAACATCACGGGGTGGTGCGCATTGTATGGGTGTGTGTTACATTAGATTCACTAGTAGGAGTGAGAAAAACATCACGGGGTGGTGCGCATTGTATGGGTGTGTGTTACATTAGATTCACTAGTAGGAGTGAGAAAAACATAACGGGGTGGTGCGCATTGTATGGGTGTGTGTTACATTAGATTCACTAGTAGCAGTGAGAAAAACATCACGGGGTGGTGCGCATTGTATGGGTGTGTGTTACATTAGATTCACTAGTAGGAGTGAGAAAAACATCACGGGGTGGTGCGCATTGTATGGGTGTGTGTTACATTACATTCACTATTAGGAGTGAGAAAAACATCACAGGGTGGTGCGCATTGTATGGGTGTGTGTTACATTAGATTCACTAGTAGGAGTGAGAAAATCATCACGGGGTGGTGCGCATTGTATGGGTGTGTGTTACATTAGATTCACTAGTAGGAGTGAGAAAAACATCACGGGGTGGTGCGCATTGTATGGGTGTGTGTTACATTAGATTCACTAGTAGGAGTGAGAAAAACATCACGGGGTGGTGTGCATGTATGGGTGTGTGTTACATTAGATTCACTAGTAGGAGTGAGAAAAACATCACGGGGTGGTGCGCATTGTATGGGTGTGTGTTACATTACATTCACTGTGTTGGTGCGCATTGTATGGGTGTGTGTTACATTACATTCACTAGTAGGAGTGAGAAAAACGTCACGGGGTGGTGTGCCTTGTATGGGTGTGGGTTACATTACTTTCACTAGTAGGAGTGAGAAAATCATTACGGGGTGGTGCGCATTGTATGGGTGTGTGTTACATTACATTCACTAGTAGGAGTGAGAAAAACATCACGGGGTGGTGTGCATTGTATCGGTGTGTGTTACATTACATTCACTAGTAGGAGTGAGAAAAACATCACGGGGTGGTGCGCATTGTATGGGTGTGTGTTACATTACATTCACTAGTAGGAGTGAGAAAATCATCACGGGGTGGTGCGCATTGTATGGGTGTGTGTTACATTAGATTCACTAGTAGCAGTGAGAAAAACATCACGGGGTGGTGCGCATTGTATGGGTGTGTGTTACATTAGATACACTAGTAGGAGTGACAAAAACATCACGGGGTGGTGCGCATTGTATGGGTGTGTGTTACATTACATTCACTAGTAGGAGTGAGAAAAACATCACGGGGTGGTGCGCATTGTATGGGTGTGTGTTACATTAGATTCACTAGTAGCAGTGAGAAAAACATCACGGGGTGGTGCGCATTGTATGGGTGTGTGTTACATTAGATTCACTAGTAGCCGTGAGAAAAACATCACGGGGTGGTGCGCATTGTATGGGTGTGTGTTACATTAGATTCACTAGTAGCCGTGAGAAAAACATCACGGGGTGGTGCGCATTGTATGGGTGTGTGTTACATTAGATTCACTAGTAGGAGTGAGAAAAACATCACGGGGTGGTGCGCATTGTATGGGTGTGTGTTACATTAGATTCACTAGTAGCAGTGAGAAAAACATCACGGGGTGGTGTGCTTGTATGGGTGTGTGTTACATTAGATTCATTAGTAGGAGTGAGAAAAACATCACGGGGTGGTGCGCATTGTATGGGTGTGTGTTACATTACATTCACTATTAGGAGTGAGAAAAACATCACGGGGTGGTGCGCATTGTATGGGTGTGTGTTACATTAGATTCACTAGTAGGAGTGAGAAAATCATCACGGGGTGGTGCGCATTGTATGGGTGTGTGTTACATTAGATTCACTAGTAGGAGTGAGAAAAACATCACGGGGTGGTGCGCATTGTATGGGTGTGTGTTACATTAGATTCACTAGTAGGAGTGAGAAAAACATCACGGGGTGGTGTGCATGTATGGGTGTGTGTTACATTAGATTCACTAGTAGGAGTGAGAAAAACATCACGGGGTGGTGCGCATTGTATGGGTGTGTGTTACATTACATTCACTGTGTTGGTGCGCATTGTATGGGTGTGTGTTACATTACATTCACTAGTAGGAGTGAGAAAAACATCACGGGGTGGTGCGCCTTGTATGGGTGTGTGTTACATTACATTCACTAGTAGGAGTGAGAAAAACATCACGGGGTGGTGCGCATTGTATGGGTGTGTGTTACATTACATTCACTAGTAGGAGTGAGAAAAACATCACGGGGTGGTGCGCATTGTATGGGTGTGTGTTACATTACATTCACTAGTAGGAGTGAGAAAAACATCACGGGGTGGTGCGCATTGTATGGGTGTGTGTTACATTACATTCATTAGTAGCAGTGAGAAAAACATCACGGGGTGGTGCGCATTGTATGGGTGTGTGTTACATTAGATTCACTAGTAGCAGTGAGAAAAACATCACGGGGTGGTGCGCATTGTATGGGTGTGTGTTACATTAGATTCACTAGTAGCAGTGAGAAAAACATCACGGGGTGGTGCGCATTGTATGGGTGTGTGTTACATTAGATTCACTAGTAGGAGTGAGAAAAACATCACGGGGTGGTGCGCATTGTATGGGTGTGTGTTACATTAGATTCACTAGTAGCAGTGAGAAAAACATCACGGGGTGGTGCGCATTGTATGGGTGTGTGTTACATTACATTCACTAGTAGCAGTGAGCAAAACATCACGGGGTGGTGCGCATTGTATGGGTGTGTGTTACATTAGATTCACTAGTAGCAGTGAGAAAAACATCACGGGGTGGTGCGCATTGTATGGGTGTGTGTTACATTACATTCACTAGTAGGAGTGAGAAAAACATCAAGGGGTGGTGCGCATTGTATGGGTGTGTGTTACATTAGATTCACTAGTAGGAGTGAGAAAAACATCACCGGGCGGTGCGCATTGTAAGGGTGTGTGTTACATTAGATTCACTAGTAGGAGTGAGAAAAACATCTCGGGGTGGTGCGCATTGTATGGGTGTGTGTTACATTAGATTCACTACTAGCAGTGAGAAAAACATCACGGGGTGGTGCGCATTGTATGGGTGTGTGTTACATTAGATTCACTAGTAGCAGTGAGAAAAACATCACGGGGTGGTGCGCATTGTATGGGTGTGTGTTACATTAGATTCACTAGTAGCAGTGAGAAAAACATCACGGGGTGGTGCGCATTGTATGGGTGTGTGTTACATTACATTCACTAGTAGGAGTGAGAAAAACATCAAGGGGTGGTGCGCATTGTATGGGTGTGTGTTACATTAGATTCACTAGTAGGAGTGAGAAAAACATCACCGGGTGGTGCGCATTGTATGGGTGTGTGTTACATTAGATTCACTAGTAGGAGTGAGAAAAACATCACGGGGTGGTGCGCATTGTATGGGTGTGTGTTACATTACATTCACTAGTAGCAGTGAGAAAAACATCACGGGGTGGTGCGCATTGTATGGGTGTGTGTTACATTACATTCACTAGTAGCAGTGAGAAAAACATCACGGGGTGGTGCGCATTGTATGGGTGTGTGTTACATTACATTCACTAGTAGCAGTGAGAAAAACATCACGGGGTGGTGTGCATTGTATGGGCGTGTGTTACATTACATTCACTAGTAGCAGTGAGAAAAACATCACGGGGTGGTGCGCATTGTATGGGCGTGTGTTACATTACATTCACTAGTAGCAGTGAGAAAAACATCACGGGGTGGTGCGCATTGTATGGGTGTGTGTTACATTACATTCACTAGTAGCAGTGAGAAAAACATCACGGGGTGGTGCGCATTGTATGGGTGTGTGTTACATTACATTCACTAGTAGCAGTGAGAAAAACATCACGGGGTGGTGCGCATTGTATGGGTGTGTGTTACATTACATTCACTAGTAGCAGTGAGAAAAACATCACGGGGTGGTGCGCATTGTATGGGTGTGTGTTACATTACATTCACTAGTAGCAGTGAGAAAAACATCACGGGGTGGTGCGCATTGTATGGGTGTGTGTTACATTAGATTCACTAGTAGCAGTGAGAAAAACATCACGGGGTGGTGCGCATTGTATGGGTGTGTGTTACATTAGATTCACTAGTAGCAGTGAGAAAAACATCACGGGGTGGTGCGCATTGTATGGGTGTGTGTTACATTAGATTCACTAGTAGCCGTGAGAAAAACATCACGGGGTGGTGCGCATTGTATGGGTGTGTGTTACATTAGATTCACTAGTAGGAGTGAGAAAAACATCACGGGGTGGTGCGCATTGTATGGGTGTGTGTTACATTAGATTCACTAGTAGCAGTGAGAAAAACATCACGGGGTGGTGCGCATTGTATGGGTGTGTGTTACATTAGATTCACTAGTAGGAGTGAGAAAAACATCACGGGGTGGTGCGCATTGTATGGGTGTGTGTTAAATTACATTCACTATTAGGAGTGAGAAAAACATCACGGGGTGGTGCGCATTGTATGGGTGTGTGTTACATTAGATTCACTAGTAGGAGTGAGAAAATCATCACGGGGTGGTGCGCATTGTATGGGTGTGTGTTACATTAGATTCACTAGTAGGAGTGAGAAAAACATCACGGGGTGGTGCGCATTGTATGGGTGTGTGTTACATTAGATTCACTAGTAGGAGTGAGAAAAACATCACGGGGTGGTGTGCATGTATGGGTGTGTGTTACATTAGATTCACTAGTAGGAGTGAGAAAAACATCACGGGGTGGTGCGCATTGTATGGGTGTGTGTTACATTACATTCACTGTGTTGGTGCGCATTGTATGGGTGTGTGTTACATTACATTCACTAGAAGGAGTGAGAAAAACATCACGGGGTGGTGTGCCTTGTATGGGTGTGTGTTACATTACTTTCACTAGTAGGAGTGAGAAAATCATTACGGGGTGGTGCGCATTGTATGGGTGTGTGTTACATTACATTCACTAGTAGGAGTGAGAAAAACATCACGGGGTGGTGTGCATTGTATCGGTGTGTGTTACATTACATTCACTAGTAGGAGTGAGAAAAACATCACGGGGTGGTGCGCATTGTATGGGTGTGTGTTACATTACATTCACTAGTAGGAGTGAGAAAATCATCACGGGGTGGTGCGCATTGTATGGGTGTGTGTTACATTAGATTCACTAGTAGCAGTGAGAAAAACTCACGGGGTGGTGCGCATTGTATGGGTGTGTGTTACATTAGATACACTAGTAGGAGTGAGAAAAACATCACGGGGTGGTGCGCATTGTATGGGTGTGTGTTACATTACATTCACTAGTAGGAGTGAGAAAAACATCACGGGGTGGTGCGCATTGTATGGGTGTGTGTTACATTAGATTCACTAGTAGCAGTGAGAAAAACATCACGGGGTGGTGCGCATTGTATGGGTGTGTGTTACATTAGATTCACTAGTAGCAGTGAGAAAAACATCACGGGGTGGTGCGCATTGTATGGGTGTGTGTTACATTAGATTCACTAGTAGCCGTGAGAAAAACATCACGGGGTGGTGCGCATTGTATGGGTGTGTGTTACATTAGATTCACTAGTAGGAGTGAGAAAAACATCACGGGGTGGTGCGCATTGTATGGGTGTGTGTTACATTAGATTCACTAGTAGCAGTGAGAAAAACATCACGGGGTGGTGTGCATTGTATGGGTGTGTGTTACATTAGATTCACTAGTAGGAGTGAGAAAAACATCACGGGGTGGTGCGCATTGTATGGGTGTGTGTTACATTACATTCACTATTAGGAGTGAGAAAAACATCACGGGGTGGTGCGCATTGTATGGGTGTGTGTTACATTAGATTCACTAGTAGGAGTGAGAAAATCATCACGGGGTGGTGCGCATTGTATGGGTGTGTGTTACATTAGATTCACTAGTAGGAGTGAGAAAAACATCACGGGGTGGTGCGCATTGTATGGGTGTGTGTTACATTAGATTCACTAGTAGGAGTGAGAAAAACATCACGGGGTGGTGTGCATGTATGGGTGTGTGTTACATTAGATTCACTAGTAGGAGTGAGAAAAACATCACGGGGTGGTGCGCATTGTATGGGTGTGTGTTACATTACATTCACTGTGTTGGTGCGCATTGTATGGGTGTGTGTTACATTACATTCACTAGTAGGAGTGAGAAAAACATCACGGGGTGGTGCGCCTTGTATGGGTGTGTGTTACATTACTTTCACTAGTAGGAGTGAGAAAATCATCACGGGGTGGTGCGCATTGTATGGGTGTGTGTTACATTACATTCACTAGTAGGAGTGAGAAAAACATCACGGGGTGGTGTGCATTGTATCGGTGTGTGTTACATTACATTCACTAGTAGGAGTGAGAAAAACATCACGGGGTGGTGCGCATTGTATGGGTGTGTGTTACATTACATTCACTAGTAGGAGTGAGAAAAACATCACGGGGTGGTGCGCATTGTATGGGTGTGTGTTACATTAGATTCACCAATAGGAGTGAGAAAAACATCACGGGTTGGTGCGCATTGTATGGGTGTGTGTTACATTAGATTCACTAGTAGCAGTGAGAAAAACATCACGGGGTGGTGCGCATTGTATGGGTGTGTGTTACATTAGATTCACTAGTAGGAGTGAGAAAAACATCACGGGGTGGTGCGCATTGTATGGGTGTGTGTTACATTAGATTCACTAGTAGGAGTGAGAAAAACATCACGGGGTGGTGCGCATTGTATGTGTGTGTGTTACATTACATTCACTAGTAGGAGTGAGAAAAACATCACGGGGTGGTGCGCATTGTATGGGTGTGTGTTACATTACATTCACTAGAAGGAGTGAGAAAAACATCACGGGGTGGTGCGCATTGTATGGGTGTGTGTTACATTACATTCACTAGTAGGAGTGAGAAAAACATCACGGGGTGGTGCGCATTGTATGGGTGTGTGTTACATTACATTCACTAGTAGGAGTGAGAAATACATCACGGGGTGGTGCGCATTTTATGGGTGTGTGTTACATTACATTCACTAGTAGGAGTGAGAAAAACATCACGGGGTGCTGCGCCTTGTATTGGTGTGTGTTACATTAGATTCACTAGTAGGAGTGAGAAAAACATCACGGGGTGGTGCGCCTTGTATGGGTATGTGTTACATTAGATTCACTAGTAGCAGTGAGAAAAACATCACGGGGTGGTGCGCATTGTATGGGTGTGTGTTACATTAGATTCACTAGTAGCCGTGAGAAAAACATCACGGGGTGGTGCGCATTGTATGGGTGTGTGTTACATTAGATTCACTAGTAGGAGTGAGAAAAACATCACGGGGTGGTGCGCATTGTATGGGTGTGTGTTACATTAGATTCACTAGTAGCAGTGAGAAAAACATCACGGGGTGGTGCGCATTGTATGGGTGTGTGTTACATTAGATTCACTAGTAGCCGTGAGAAAAACATCACGGGGTGGTGCGCATTGTATGGGTGTGTGTTACATGAGATTCACTAGTAGGAGTGAGAAAATCATCACGGGGTGGTGCGCATTGTATGGGTGTGTGTTACATTAGATTCACTAGTAGGAGTGAGAAAAACACGGCGTGGTGCGCATTGTATGGGTGTGTGTTACATTAGATTCACTAGTAGGAGTGAGAAAAACATCACGGGGTGGTGCGCATTGTATGGGTGTGTGTTACATTAGATTCACTAGTAGGAGTAAAAAAACATCACGGGGTGGTGCGCATTGTATGGGTGTGTGTTACATTACATTCACTAGTAGGAGTGAGAAAAACATCACGGGGTGGTGCGCATTGTATGGGTGTGTGTTACATTAGATTCACTAGTAGGAGTAAAAAAACATCACGGGGTGGTGCGCATTGTATGGGTGTGTGTTACATTACATTCACTAGTAGGAGTAAAAAAACATCACGGGGTGGTGCGCATTGTATGGGTGTGTGTTACATTACATTCACTAGTAGGAGTGAGAAAAACATCACGGGGTGGTGCGCATTGTATGGGTGTGTGTTACATTACATTCACTAGTAGCAGTGAGAAAAACATCACGGGATGGTGCGCATTGTATGGGTGTGTGTTACATTAGATTCACTAGTAGCAGTGAGAAAAACATCACGGGGTGGTGCGCATTGTATGGGTGTGTGTTACATTACATTCACTAGTAGGAGTGAGAAAAACATCAAGGGGTGGTGCGCATTGTATGGGTGTGTGTTACATTAGATTCACTAGTAGGAGTGAGAAAAACATCACCGGGTGGTGCGCATTGTATGGGTGTGTGTTACATTAGATTCACTAGTAGGAGTGAGAAAAACATCACGGGGTGGTGCGCATTGTATGGGTGTGTGTTACATTAGATTCACTAGTAGGAGTGAGAAAAACATCACGGGGTTGTGCGCATTGTATGGGTGTGTGTTACATTACATTCACTAGTAGCAGTGAGAAAAACATCACGGGGTGGTGCGCATTGTATGGGTGTGTGTTACATTACATTCACTAGTAGGAGTGAGAAAAACATCACGGGGTGGTGGGCATTGTATGGGTGTGTGTTACATTACATTCACTAGTAGCAGTGAGAAAAACATCACGGGGTGGTGCGCATTGTATGGGTGTGTGTTACATTACATTCACTAGTAGCAGTGAGAAAAACATCACGGGGTGGTGCGCATTGTATGGGTGTGTGTTACATTACATTCACTAGTAGCAGTGAGAAAAACATCACGGGGTGGTGCGCATTGTATGGGTGTGTGTTACATTAGATTCACTAGTAGCAGTGAGAAAAACATCACAGGGTGGTGCGCATTGTATGGGTGTGTGTTACATTAGATTCACTAGTAGGAGTGAGAAAAACATCACGGGGTGGTGCGCATTGTATGGGTGTGTGTTACATTAGATTCACTAGTAGCAGTGAGAAAAACATCACGGGGTGGTGCGCATTGTATGGGTGTGTGTTACATTACATTCACTAGTAGCAGTGAGAAATACATCACGGAGTGGTTCGCATTGTATGGGTGTGTGTTACATTAGATTCACTAGTAGCAGTGAGAAAAACATCACGGGGTGGTGCGCATTGTATGGGTGTGTGTTACATTACATTCACTAGTAGGAGTGAGAAAAACATCAAGGGGTGGTGCGCATTGTATGGGTGTGTGTTACATTAGATTCACTAGTAGGAGTGAGAAAAACATCACCGGGCGGTGCGCATTGTAAGGGTGTGTGTTACATTAGATTCACTAGTAGGAGTGAGAAAAACATCACGGGGTGGTGCGCATTGTATGGGTGTTACATTAGATTCACTAGTAGCAGTGAGAAAAACATCACGGGGTGGTGCGCATTGTATGGGTGTGTGTTACATTACATTCACTAGTAGCCGTGAGAAAAACATCACGGGGTGGTGCGCATTGTATGGGTGTGTGTTACATTAGATTCACTAGTAGGAGTGAGAAAAACATCACGGGGTGGTGCGCATTGTATGGGTGTGTGTTACATTAGATTCACTAGTAGGAGTGAGAAAAACATCACGGGGTGGTGCGCATTGTATGGGTGTGTGTTACATTAGATTCACTAGTAGGAGTGAGAAAAACATCACGGGGTTGTGCGCATTGTATGGGTGTGTGTTACATTACATTCACTAGTAGCAGTGAGAAAAACATCACGGGGTGGTGCGCATTGTATGGGTGTGTGTTACATTACATTCACTAGTAGGAGTGAGAAAAACATCACGGGGTGGTGGGCATTGTATGGGTGTGTGTTACATTACATTCACTAGTAGCAGTGAGAAAAACATCACGGGGTGGTGCGCATTGTATGGGTGTGTGTTACATTACATTCACTAGTAGCAGTGAGAAAAACATCACGGGGTGGTGCGCATTGTATGGGTGTGTGTTACATTAGATTCACTAGTAGCAGTGAGAAAAACATCACGGGGTGGTGCGCATTGTATGGGTGTGTGTTACATTAGATTCACTAGTAGGAGTGAGAAAAACATCACGGGGTGGTGCGCATTGTATGGGTGTGTGTTACATTAGATTCACTAGTAGGAGTGAGAAAAACATCACGGGGTGGTGCGCATTGTATGGGTGTGTGTTACATTAGATTCACTAGTAGCAGTGAGAAAAACATCACGGGGTGGTGCGCATTGTATGGGTGTGTGTTACATTACATTCACTAGTAGCAGTGAGAAAAACATCACGGGGTGGTTCGCATTGTATGGGTGTGTGTTACATTAGATTCACTAGTAGCAGTGAGAAAAACATCACGGGGTGGTGCGCATTGTATGGGTTTGTGTTACATTACATTCACTAGTAGGAGTGAGAAAAACATCAAGGGGTGGTGCGCATTGTATGGGTGTGTGTTACATTAGATTCACTAGTAGGAGTGAGAAAAACATCACCGGGCGGTGCGCATTGTAAGGGTGTGTGTTACATTAGATTCACTAGTAGGAGTGAGAAAAACATCACGGGGTGGTGCGCATTGTATGGGTGTTACATTAGATTCACTAGTAGCAGTGAGAAAAACATCACGGGGTGGTGCGCATTGTATGGGTGTGTGTTACATTACATTCACTAGTAGCAGTGAGAAAAACATCACGGGGTGGTGCGCATTGTATGGGTGTGTGTTACATTACATTCACTAGTAGGAGTGAGAAAAACATCACGGGGTGGTGCGCATTGTATGGGTGTGTGTTACATTACATTCACTAGTAGCAGTGAGAAAAACATCACCGGGCGGTGCGCATTGTAAGGGTGTGTGTCACATTAGATTCACTAGTAGGAGTGAGAAAAACATCTCGGGGTGGTGCGCATTGTATGGGTGTGTGTTACATTAGATTCACTAGTAGCAGTGAGAAAAACATCACGGGGTGGTGCGCATTGTATGGGTGTGTGTTACATTAGATTCACTAGTAGCAGTGAGAAAAACATCACGGGGTGGTGCGCATTGTATGGGTGTGTGTTACATTAGATTCACTAGTAGCAGTGAGAAAAACATCACGGGGTGGTGCGCATTGTATGGGTGTGTGTTACATTACATTCACTAGTAGGAGTGAGAAAAACATCAAGGGGTGGTGCGCATTGTATGGGTGTGTGTTACATTAGATTCACTAGTAGGAGTGAGAAAAACATCACCGGGTGGTGCGCATTGTATGGGTGTGTGTTACATTAGATTCACTAGTAGGAGTGAGAAAAACATCACGGGGTGGTGCGCATTGTATGGGTGTGTGTTACATTACATTCACTAGTAGCAGTGAGAAAAACATCACGGGGTGGTGCGCATTGTATGGGTGTGTGTTACATTACATTCACTAGTAGCAGTGAGAAAAACATCACGGGGTGGTGCGCATTGTATGGGTGTGTGTTACATTACATTCACTAGTAGCAGTGAGAAAAACATCACGGGGTGGTGCGCATTGTATGGGCGTGTGTTACATTACATTCACTAGTAGCAGTGAGAAAAACATCACGGGGTGGTGCGCATTGTATGGGCGTGTGTTACATTACATTCACTAGTAGCAGTGAGAAAAACATCACGGGGTGGTGCGCATTGTATGGGTGTGTGTTACATTACATTCACTAGTAGCAGTGAGAAAAACATCACGGGGTGGTGCGCATTGTATGGGTGTGTGTTACATTACATTCACTAGTAGCAGTGAGAAAAACATCACGGGGTGGTGCGCATTGTATGGGTGTGTGTTACATTACATTCACTAGTAGCAGTGAGAAAAACATCACGGGGTGGTGCGCATTGTATGGGTGTGTGTTACATTACATTCACTAGTAGCAGTGAGAAAAACATCACGGGGTGGTGCGCATTGTATGGGTGTGTGTTACATTAGATTCACTAGTAGCAGTGAGAAAAACATCACGGGGTGGTGCGCATTGTATGGGTGTGTGTTACATTAGATTCACTAGTAGCAGTGAGAAAAACATCACGGGGTGGTGCGCATTGTATGGGTGTGTGTTACATTAGATTCACTAGTAGCCGTGAGAAAAACATCACGGGGTGGTGCGCATTGTATGGGTGTGTGTTACATTAGATTCACTAGTAGGAGTGAGAAAAACATCACGGGGTGGTGCGCATTGTATGGGTGTGTGTTACATTAGATTCACTAGTAGCAGTGAGAAAAACATCACGGGGTGGTGCGCATTGTATGGGTGTGTGTTACATTAGATTCACTAGTAGCAGTGAGAAAAACATCACGGGGTGGTGCGCATTGTATGGGTGTGTGTTACATTAGATTCACTAGTAGGAGTGAGAAAAACACGGCGTGGTGCGCATTGTATGGGTGTGTGTTACATTACATTCACTAGTAGGAGTGAGAAAAACATCAAGGGGTGGTGCGCATTGTATGGGTGTGTGTTACATTAGATTCACTAGTAGGAGTGAGAAAAACATCACCGGGTGGTGCGCATTGTATGGGTGTGTGTTACATTAGATTCACTAGTAGGAGTGAGAAAAACATCACGGGGTGGTGCGCATTGTATGGGTGTGTGTTACATTACATTCACTAGTAGCAGTGAGAAAAACATCACGGGGTGGTGCGCATTGTATGGGTGTGTGTTACATTACATTCACTAGTAGCAGTGAGAAAAACATCACGGGGTGGTGCGCATTGTATGGGTGTGTGTTACATTACATTCACTAGTAGCAGTGAGAAAAACATCACGGGGTGGTGCGCATTGTATGGGCGTGTGTTACATTACATTCACTAGTAGCAGTGAGAAAAACATCACGGGGTGGTGCGCATTGTATGGGCGTGTGTTACATTACATTCACTAGTAGCAGTGAGAAAAACATCACGGGGTGGTGCGCATTGTATGGGTGTGTGTTACATTACATTCACTAGTAGCAGTGAGAAAAACATCACGGGGTGGTGCGCATTGTATGGGTGTGTGTTACATTACATTCACTAGTAGCAGTGAGAAAAACATCACGGGGTGGTGCGCATTGTATGGGTGTGTGTTACATTACATTCACTAGTAGCAGTGAGAAAAACATCACGGGGTGGTGCGCATTGTATGGGTGTGTGTTACATTACATTCACTAGTAGCAGTGAGAAAAACATCACGGGGTGGTGCGCATTGTATGGGTGTGTGTTACATTAGATTCACTAGTAGCAGTGAGAAAAACATCACGGGGTGGTGCGCATTGTATGGGTGTGTGTTACATTAGATTCACTAGTAGCAGTGAGAAAAACATCACGGGGTGGTGCGCATTGTATGGGTGTGTGTTACATTAGATTCACTAGTAGCCGTGAGAAAAACATCACGGGGTGGTGCGCATTGTATGGGTGTGTGTTACATTAGATTCACTAGTAGGAGTGAGAAAAACATCACGGGGTGGTGCGCATTGTATGGGTGTGTGTTACATTAGATTCACTAGTAGCAGTGAGAAAAACATCACGGGGTGGTGCGCATTGTATGGGTGTGTGTTACATTAGATTCACTAGTAGGAGTGAGAAAAACATCACGGGGTGGTGCGCATTGTATGGGTGTGTGTTAAATTACATTCACTATTAGGAGTGAGAAAAACATCACGGGGTGGTGCGCATTGTATGGGTGTGTGTTACATTAGATTCACTAGTAGGAGTGAGAAAATCATCACGGGGTGGTGCGCATTGTATGGGTGTGTGTTACATTAGATTCACTAGTAGGAGTGAGAAAAACATCACGGGGTGGTGCGCATTGTATGGGTGTGTGTTACATTAGATTCACTAGTAGGAGTGAGAAAAACATCACGGGGTGGTGTGCATGTATGGGTGTGTGTTACATTAGATTCACTAGTAGGAGTGAGAAAAACATCACGGGGTGGTGCGCATTGTATGGGTGTGTGTTACATTACATTCACTGTGTTGGTGCGCATTGTATGGGTGTGTGTTACATTACATTCACTAGAAGGAGTGAGAAAAACATCACGGGGTGGTGTGCCTTGTATGGGTGTGTGTTACATTACTTTCACTAGTAGGAGTGAGAAAATCATTACGGGGTGGTGCGCATTGTATGGGTGTGTGTTACATTACATTCACTAGTAGGAGTGAGAAAAACATCACGGGGTGGTGTGCATTGTATCGGTGTGTGTTACATTACATTCACTAGTAGGAGTGAGAAAAACATCACGGGGTGGTGCGCATTGTATGGGTGTGTGTTACATTACATTCACTAGTAGGAGTGAGAAAATCATCACGGGGTGGTGCGCATTGTATGGGTGTGTGTTACATTAGATTCACTAGTAGCAGTGAGAAAAACTCACGGGGTGGTGCGCATTGTATGGGTGTGTGTTACATTAGATACACTAGTAGGAGTGAGAAAAACATCACGGGGTGGTGCGCATTGTATGGGTGTGTGTTACATTACATTCACTAGTAGGAGTGAGAAAAACATCACGGGGTGGTGCGCATTGTATGGGTGTGTGTTACATTAGATTCACTAGTAGCAGTGAGAAAAACATCACGGGGTGGTGCGCATTGTATGGGTGTGTGTTACATTAGATTCACTAGTAGCAGTGAGAAAAACATCACGGGGTGGTGCGCATTGTATGGGTGTGTGTTACATTAGATTCACTAGTAGCCGTGAGAAAAACATCACGGGGTGGTGCGCATTGTATGGGTGTGTGTTACATTAGATTCACTAGTAGGAGTGAGAAAAACATCACGGGGTGGTGCGCATTGTATGGGTGTGTGTTACATTAGATTCACTAGTAGCAGTGAGAAAAACATCACGGGGTGGTGTGCATTGTATGGGTGTGTGTTACATTAGATTCACTAGTAGGAGTGAGAAAAACATCACGGGGTGGTGCGCATTGTATGGGTGTGTGTTACATTACATTCACTATTAGGAGTGAGAAAAACATCACGGGGTGGTGCGCATTGTATGGGTGTGTGTTACATTAGATTCACTAGTAGGAGTGAGAAAATCATCACGGGGTGGTGCGCATTGTATGGGTGTGTGTTACATTAGATTCACTAGTAGGAGTGAGAAAAACATCACGGGGTGGTGCGCATTGTATGGGTGTGTGTTACATTAGATTCACTAGTAGGAGTGAGAAAAACATCACGGGGTGGTGTGCATGTATGGGTGTGTGTTACATTAGATTCACTAGTAGGAGTGAGAAAAACATCACGGGGTGGTGCGCATTGTATGGGTGTGTGTTACATTACATTCACTGTGTTGGTGCGCATTGTATGGGTGTGTGTTACATTACATTCACTAGTAGGAGTGAGAAAAACATCACGGGGTGGTGCGCCTTGTATGGGTGTGTGTTACATTACTTTCACTAGTAGGAGTGAGAAAATCATCACGGGGTGGTGCGCATTGTATGGGTGTGTGTTACATTACATTCACTAGTAGGAGTGAGAAAAACATCACGGGGTGGTGTGCATTGTATCGGTGTGTGTTACATTACATTCACTAGTAGGAGTGAGAAAAACATCACGGGGTGGTGCGCATTGTATGGGTGTGTGTTACATTACATTCACTAGTAGGAGTGAGAAAATCATCACGGGGTGGTGCGCATTGTATGGGTGTGTGTTACATTAGATTCACTAGTAGCAGTGAGAAAAACATCACGAGGTGGTGCGCATTGTATGGGTGTGTGTTACATTAGATACACTAGTAGGAGTGAGAAAAACATCACGGGGTGGTGCGCATTGTATGGGTGTGTGTTACATTACATTCACTAGTAGGAGTGAGAAAAACATCACGGGGTGGTGCGCATTGTATGGGTGTGTGTTACATTAGATTCACCAATAGGAGTGAGAAAAACATCACGGGTTGGTGCGCATTGTATGGGTGTGTGTTACATTAGATTCACTAGTAGCAGTGAGAAAAACATCACGGGGTGGTGCGCATTGTATGGGTGTGTGTTACATTAGATTCACTAGTAGGAGTGAGAAAAACATCACGGGGTGGTGCGCATTGTATGGGTGTGTGTTACATTAGATTCACTAGTAGGAGTGAGAAAAACATCACGGGGTGGTGCGCATTGTATGTGTGTGTGTTACATTACATTCACTAGTAGGAGTGAGAAAAACATCACGGGGTGGTGCGCATTGTATGGGTGTGTGTTACATTACATTCACTAGAAGGAGTGAGAAAAACATCACGGGGTGGTGCGCATTGTATGGGTGTGTGTTACATTACATTCACTAGTAGGAGTGAGAAAAACATCACGGGGTGGTGCGCATTGTATGGGTGTGTGTTACATTACATTCACTAGTAGGAGTGAGAAATACATCACGGGGTGGTGCGCATTTTATGGGTGTGTGTTACATTACATTCACTAGTAGGAGTGAGAAAAACATCACGGGGTGCTGCGCCTTGTATTGGTGTGTGTTACATTAGATTCACTAGTAGGAGTGAGAAAAACATCACGGGGTGGTGCGCCTTGTATGGGTATGTGTTACATTAGATTCACTAGTAGCAGTGAGAAAAACATCACGGGGTGGTGCGCATTGTATGGGTGTGTGTTACATTAGATTCACTAGTAGCCGTGAGAAAAACATCACGGGGTGGTGCGCATTGTATGGGTGTGTGTTACATTAGATTCACTAGTAGGAGTGAGAAAAACATCACGGGGTGGTGCGCATTGTATGGGTGTGTGTTACATTAGATTCACTAGTAGCAGTGAGAAAAACATCACGGGGTGGTGCGCATTGTATGGGTGTGTGTTACATTAGATTCACTAGTAGCCGTGAGAAAAACATCACGGGGTGGTGCGCATTGTATGGGTGTGTGTTACATGAGATTCACTATTAGGAGTGAGAAAAACATCACGGGGTGGTGCGCATTGTATGGGTGTGTGTTACATTAGATTCACTAGTAGGAGTGAGAAAAACACGGCGTGGTGCGCACTGTATGGGTGTGTGTTACATTAGATTCACTAGTAGGAGTGAGAAAAACATCACGGGGTGGTGCGCATTGTATGGGTGTGTGTTACATTAGATTCACTAGTAGGAGTAAAAAAACATCACGGGGTGGTGCGCATTGTATGGGTGTGTGTTACATTACATTCACTAGTAGGAGTGAGAAAAACATCACGGGGTGGTGCGCATTGTATGGGTGTGTGTTACATTACATTCACTAGTAGCAGTGAGAAAAACATCACGGGATGGTGCGCATTGTATGGGTGTGTGTTACATTAGATTCACTAGTAGCAGTGAGAAAAACATCACGGGGTGGTGCGCATTGTATGGGTGTGTGTTACATTACATTCACTAGTAGGAGTGAGAAAAACATCAAGGGGTGGTGCGCATTGTATGGGTGTGTGTTACATTAGATTCACTAGTAGGAGTGAGAAAAACATCACCGGGTGGTGCGCATTGTATGGGTGTGTGTTACATTAGATTCACTAGTAGGAGTGAGAAAAACATCACGGGGTGGTGCGCATTGTATGGGTGTGTGTTACATTAGATTCACTAGTAGGAGTGAGAAAAACATCACGGGGTTGTGCGCATTGTATGGGTGTGTGTTACATTACATTCACTAGTAGCAGTGAGAAAAACATCACGGGGTGGTGCGCATTGTATGGGTGTGTGTTACATTACATTCACTAGTAGGAGTGAGAAAAACATCACGGGGTGGTGGGCATTGTATGGGTGTGTGTTACATTACATTCACTAGTAGCAGTGAGAAAAACATCACGGGGTGGTGCGCATTGTATGGGTGTGTGTTACATTACATTCACTAGTAGCAGTGAGAAAAACATCACGGGGTGGTGCGCATTGTATGGGTGTGTGTTACATTACATTCACTAGTAGCAGTGAGAAAAACATCACGGGGTGGTGCGCATTGTATGGGTGTGTGTTACATTAGATTCACTAGTAGCAGTGAGAAAAACATCACAGGGTGGTGCGCATTGTATGGGTGTGTGTTACATTAGATTCACTAGTAGGAGTGAGAAAAACATCACGGGGTGGTGCGCATTGTATGGGTGTGTGTTACATTAGATTCACTAGTAGCAGTGAGAAAAACATCACGGGGTGGTGCGCATTGTATGGGTGTGTGTTACATTACATTCACTAGTAGCAGTGAGAAAAACATCACGGAGTGGTTCGCATTGTATGGGTGTGTGTTACATTAGATTCACTAGTAGCAGTGAGAAAAACATCACGGGGTGGTGCGCATTGTATGGGTGTGTGTTACATTACATTCACTAGTAGGAGTGAGAAAAACATCAAGGGGTGGTGCGCATTGTATGGGTGTGTGTTACACTAGATTCACTAGTAGGAGTGAGAAAAACATCACCGGGCGGTGCGCATTGTAAGGGTGTGTGTTACATTAGATTCACTAGTAGGAGTGAGAAAAACATCACGGGGTGGTGCGCATTGTATGGGTGTTACATTAGATTCACTAGTAGCAGTGAGAAAAACATCACGGGGTGGTGCGCATTGTATGGGTGTGTGTTACATTATATTCACTAGTAGCCGTGAGAAAAACATCACGGGGTGGTGCGCATTGTATGGGTGTGTGTTACATTAGATTCACTAGTAGGAGTGAGAAAAACATCACGGGGTGGTGCGCATTGTATGGGTGTGTGTTACATTAGATTCACTAGTAGCAGTGAGAAAAACATCACGGGGTGGTGCGCATTGTATGGGTGTGTGTTACATTAGATTCACTAGTAGGAGTGAGAAAAACATCACGGGGTGGTGCGCATTGTATGGGTGTGTGTTACATGAGATTCACTATTAGGAGTGAGAAAAACATCACGGGGTGGTGCGCATTGTATGGGTGTGTGTTACATTAGATTCACTAGTAGGAGTGAGAAAAACACGGCGTGGTGCGCATTGTATGGGTGTGTGTTACATTAGATTCACTAGTAGGAGTGAGAAAAACATCACGGGGTGGTGCGCATTGTATGGGTGTGTGTTACATTAGATTCACTAGTAGGAGTAAAAAAACATCACGGGGTGGTGCGCATTGTATGGGTGTGTGTTACATTACATTCACTAGTAGGAGTGAGAAAAACATCACGGGGTGGTGCGCATTGTATGGGTGTGTGTTACATTAGATTCACTAGTAGGAGTAAAAAAACATCACGGGGTGGTGCGCATTGTATGGGTGTGTGTTACATTACATTCACTAGTAGGAGTAAAAAAACATCACGGGGTGGTGCGCATTGTATGGGTGTGTGTTACATTACATTCACTAGTAGGAGTGAGAAAAACATCACGGGGTGGTGCGCATTGTATGGGTGTGTGTTACATTACATTCACTAGTAGCAGTGAGAAAAACATCACGGGATGGTGCGCATTGTATGGGTGTGTGTTACATTAGATTCACTAGTAGCAGTGAGAAAAACATCACGGGGTGGTGCGCATTGTATGGGTGTGTGTTACATTACATTCACTAGTAGGAGTGAGAAAAACATCAAGGGGTGGTGCGCATTGTATGGGTGTGTGTTACATTAGATTCACTAGTAGGAGTGAGAAAAACATCACCGGGTGGTGCGCATTGTATGGGTGTGTGTTACATTAGATTCACTAGTAGGAGTGAGAAAAACATCACGGGGTGGTGCGCATTGTATGGGTGTGTGTTACATTAGATTCACTAGTAGGAGTGAGAAAAACATCACGGGGTTGTGCGCATTGTATGGGTGTGTGTTACATTACATTCACTAGTAGCAGTGAGAAAAACATCACGGGGTGGTGCGCATTGTATGGGTGTGTGTTACATTACATTCACTAGTAGGAGTGAGAAAAACATCACGGGGTGGTGGGCATTGTATGGGTGTGTGTTACATTACATTCACTAGTAGCAGTGAGAAAAACATCACGGGGTGGTGCGCATTGTATGGGTGTGTGTTACATTACATTCACTAGTAGCAGTGAGAAAAACATCACGGGGTGGTGCGCATTGTATGGGTGTGTGTTACATTACATTCACTAGTAGCAGTGAGAAAAACATCACGGGGTGGTGCGCATTGTATGGGTGTGTGTTACATTAGATTCACTAGTAGCAGTGAGAAAAACATCACAGGGTGGTGCGCATTGTATGGGTGTGTGTTACATTAGATTCACTAGTAGGAGTGAGAAAAACATCACGGGGTGGTGCGCATTGTATGGGTGTGTGTTACATTAGATTCACTAGTAGCAGTGAGAAAAACATCACGGGGTGGTGCGCATTGTATGGGTGTGTGTTACATTACATTCACTAGTAGCAGTGAGAAATACATCACGGAGTGGTTCGCATTGTATGGGTGTGTGTTACATTAGATTCACTAGTAGCAGTGAGAAAAACATCACGGGGTGGTGCGCATTGTATGGGTGTGTGTTACATTACATTCACTAGTAGGAGTGAGAAAAACATCAAGGGGTGGTGCGCATTGTATGGGTGTGTGTTACATTAGATTCACTAGTAGGAGTGAGAAAAACATCACCGGGCGGTGCGCATTGTAAGGGTGTGTGTTACATTAGATTCACTAGTAGGAGTGAGAAAAACATCACGGGGTGGTGCGCATTGTATGGGTGTTACATTAGATTCACTAGTAGCAGTGAGAAAAACATCACGGGGTGGTGCGCATTGTATGGGTGTGTGTTACATTACATTCACTAGTAGCCGTGAGAAAAACATCACGGGGTGGTGCGCATTGTATGGGTGTGTGTTACATTAGATTCACTAGTAGGAGTGAGAAAAACATCACGGGGTGGTGCGCATTGTATGGGTGTGTGTTACATTAGATTCACTAGTAGGAGTGAGAAAAACATCACGGGGTGGTGCGCATTGTATGGGTGTGTGTTACATTAGATTCACTAGTAGGAGTGAGAAAAACATCACGGGGTTGTGCGCATTGTATGGGTGTGTGTTACATTACATTCACTAGTAGCAGTGAGAAAAACATCACGGGGTGGTGCGCATTGTATGGGTGTGTGTTACATTACATTCACTAGTAGGAGTGAGAAAAACATCACGGGGTGGTGGGCATTGTATGGGTGTGTGTTACATTACATTCACTAGTAGCAGTGAGAAAAACATCACGGGGTGGTGCGCATTGTATGGGTGTGTGTTACATTACATTCACTAGTAGCAGTGAGAAAAACATCACGGGGTGGTGCGCATTGTATGGGTGTGTGTTACATTAGATTCACTAGTAGCAGTGAGAAAAACATCACGGGGTGGTGCGCATTGTATGGGTGTGTGTTACATTAGATTCACTAGTAGGAGTGAGAAAAACATCACGGGGTGGTGCGCATTGTATGGGTGTGTGTTACATTAGATTCACTAGTAGGAGTGAGAAAAACATCACGGGGTGGTGCGCATTGTATGGGTGTGTGTTACATTAGATTCACTAGTAGCAGTGAGAAAAACATCACGGGGTGGTGCGCATTGTATGGGTGTGTGTTACATTACATTCACTAGTAGCAGTGAGAAAAACATCACGGGGTGGTTCGCATTGTATGGGTGTGTGTTACATTAGATTCACTAGTAGCAGTGAGAAAAACATCACGGGGTGGTGCGCATTGTATGGGTTTGTGTTACATTACATTCACTAGTAGGAGTGAGAAAAACATCAAGGGGTGGTGCGCATTGTATGGGTGTGTGTTACATTAGATTCACTAGTAGGAGTGAGAAAAACATCACCGGGCGGTGCGCATTGTAAGGGTGTGTGTTACATTAGATTCACTAGTAGGAGTGAGAAAAACATCACGGGGTGGTGCGCATTGTATGGGTGTTACATTAGATTCACTAGTAGCAGTGAGAAAAACATCACGGGGTGGTGCGCATTGTATGGGTGTGTGTTACATTACATTCACTAGTAGCAGTGAGAAAAACATCACGGGGTGGTGCGCATTGTATGGGTGTGTGTTACATTACATTCACTAGTAGGAGTGAGAAAAACATCACGGGGTGGTGCGCATTGTATGGGTGTGTGTTACATTACATTCACTAGTAGCAGTGAGAAAAACATCACCGGGCGGTGCGCATTGTAAGGGTGTGTGTCACATTAGATTCACTAGTAGGAGTGAGAAAAACATCTCGGGGTGGTGCGCATTGTATGGGTGTGTGTTACATTAGATTCACTAGTAGCAGTGAGAAAAACATCACGGGGTGGTGCGCATTGTATGGGTGTGTGTTACATTAGATTCACTAGTAGCAGTGAGAAAAACATCACGGGGTGGTGCGCATTGTATGGGTGTGTGTTACATTAGATTCACTAGTAGCAGTGAGAAAAACATCACGGGGTGGTGCGCATTGTATGGGTGTGTGTTACATTACATTCACTAGTAGGAGTGAGAAAAACATCAAAGGGTGGTGCGCATTGTATGGGTGTGTGTTACATTAGATTCACTAGTAGGAGTGAGAAAAACATCACCGGGTGGTGCGCATTGTATGGGTGTGTGTTACATTAGATTCACTAGTAGGAGTGAGAAAAACATCACGGGGTGGTGCGCATTGTATGGGTGTGTGTTACATTACATTCACTAGTAGCAGTGAGAAAAACATCACGGGGTGGTGCGCATTGTATGGGTGTGTGTTACATTACATTCACTAGTAGCAGTGAGAAAAACATCACGGGGTGGTGCGCATTGTATGGGTGTGTGTTACATTACATTCACTAGTAGCAGTGAGAAAAACATCACGGGGTGGTGCGCATTGTATGGGCGTGTGTTACATTACATTCACTAGTAGCAGTGAGAAAAACATCACGGGGTGGTGCGCATTGTATGGGCGTGTGTTACATTACATTCACTAGTAGCAGTGAGAAAAACATCACGGGGTGGTGCGCATTGTATGGGTGTGTGTTACATTACATTCACTAGTAGCAGTGAGAAAAACATCACGGGGTGGTGCGCATTGTATGGGTGTGTGTTACATTACATTCACTAGTAGCAGTGAGAAAAACATCACGGGGTGGTGCGCATTGTATGGGTGTGTGTTACATTACATTCACTAGTAGCAGTGAGAAAAACATCACGGGGTGGTGCGCATTGTATGGGTGTGTGTTACATTACATTCACTAGTAGCAGTGAGAAAAACATCACGGGGTGGTGCGCATTGTATGGGTGTGTGTTACATTAGATTCACTAGTAGCAGTGAGAAAAACATCACGGGGTGGTGCGCATTGTATGGGTGTGTGTTACATTAGATTCACTAGTAGCAGTGAGAAAAACATCACGGGGTGGTGCGCATTGTATGGGTGTGTGTTACATTAGATTCACTAGTAGCCGTGAGAAAAACATCACGGGGTGGTGCGCATTGTATGGGTGTGTGTTACATTAGATTCACTAGTAGGAGTGAGAAAAACATCACGGGGTGGTGCGCATTGTATGGGTGTGTGTTACATTAGATTCACTAGTAGCAGTGAGAAAAACATCACGGGGTGGTGCGCATTGTATGGGTGTGTGTTACATTAGATTCACTAGTAGGAGTGAGAAAAACATCACGGGGTGGTGCGCATTGTATGGGTGTGTGTTAAATTACATTCACTATTAGGAGTGAGAAAAACATCACGGGGTGGTGCGCATTGTATGGGTGTGTGTTACATTAGATTCACTAGTAGGAGTGAGAAAATCATCACGGGGTGGTGCGCATTGTATGGGTGTGTGTTACATTAGATTCACTAGTAGGAGTGAGAAAAACATCACGGGGTGGTGCGCATTGTATGGGTGTGTGTTACATTAGATTCACTAGTAGGAGTGAGAAAAACATCACGGGGTGGTGTGCATGTATGGGTGTGTGTTACATTAGATTCACTAGTAGGAGTGAGAAAAACATCACGGGGTGGTGCGCATTGTATGGGTGTGTGTTACATTACATTCACTGTGTTGGTGCGCATTGTATGGGTGTGTGTTACATTACATTCACTAGAAGGAGTGAGAAAAACATCACGGGGTGGTGTGCCTTGTATGGGTGTGTGTTACATTACTTTCACTAGTAGGAGTGAGAAAATCATTACGGGGTGGTGCGCATTGTATGGGTGTGTGTTACATTACATTCACTAGTAGGAGTGAGAAAAACATCACGGGGTGGTGTGCATTGTATCGGTGTGTGTTACATTACATTCACTAGTAGGAGTGAGAAAAACATCACGGGGTGGTGCGCATTGTATGGGTGTGTGTTACATTACATTCACTAGTAGGAGTGAGAAAATCATCACGGGGTGGTGCGCATTGTATGGGTGTGTGTTACATTAGATTCACTAGTAGCAGTGAGAAAAACATCACGGGGTGGTGCGCATTGTATGGGTGTGTGTTACATTAGATACACTAGTAGGAGTGAGAAAAACATCACGGGGTGGTGCGCATTGTATGGGTGTGTGTTACATTACATTCACTAGTAGGAGTGAGAAAAACATCACGGGGTGGTGCGCATTGTATGGGTGTGTGTTACATTAGATTCACTAGTAGCAGTGAGAAAAACATCACGGGGTGGTGCGCATTGTATGGGTGTGTGTTACATTAGATTCACTAGTAGCAGTGAGAAAAACATCACGGGGTGGTGCGCATTGTATGGGTGTGTGTTACATTAGATTCACTAGTAGCCGTGAGAAAAACATCACGGGGTGGTGCGCATTGTATGGGTGTGTGTTACATTAGATTCACTAGTAGGAGTGAGAAAAACATCACGGGGTGGTGCGCATTGTATGGGTGTGTGTTACATTAGATTCACTAGTAGCAGTGAGAAAAACATCACGGGGTGGTGTGCATTGTATGGGTGTGTGTTACATTAGATTCACTAGTAGGAGTGAGAAAAACATCACGGGGTGGTGCGCATTGTATGGGTGTGTGTTACATTACATTCACTATTAGGAGTGAGAAAAACATCACGGGGTGGTGCGCATTGTATGGGTGTGTGTTACATTAGATTCACTAGTAGGAGTGAGAAAATCATCACGGGGTGGTGCGCATTGTATGGGTGTGTGTTACATTAGATTCACTAGTAGGAGTGAGAAAAACATCACGGGGTGGTGCGCATTGTATGGGTGTGTGTTACATTAGATTCACTAGTAGGAGTGAGAAAAACATCACGGGGTGGTGTGCATGTATGGGTGTGTGTTACATTAGATTCACTAGTAGGAGTGAGAAAAACATCACGGGGTGGTGCGCATTGTATGGGTGTGTGTTACATTACATTCACTGTGTTGGTGCGCATTGTATGGGTGTGTGTTACATTACATTCACTAGTAGGAGTGAGAAAAACATCACGGGGTGGTGCGCCTTGTATGGGTGTGTGTTACATTACTTTCACTAGTAGGAGTGAGAAAATCATCACGGGGTGGTGCGCATTGTATGGGTGTGTGTTACATTACATTCACTAGTAGGAGTGAGAAAAACATCACGGGGTGGTGTGCATTGTATCGGTGTGTGTTACATTACATTCACTAGTAGGAGTGAGAAAAACATCACGGGGTGGTGCGCATTGTATGGGTGTGTGTTACATTACATTCACTAGTAGGAGTGAGAAAATCATCACGGGGTGGTGCGCATTGTATGGGTGTGTGTTACATTAGATTCACTAGTAGCAGTGAGAAAAACATCACGAGGTGGTGCGCATTGTATGGGTGTGTGTTACATTAGATACACTAGTAGGAGTGAGAAAAACATCACGGGGTGGTGCGCATTGTATGGGTGTGTGTTACATTACATTCACTAGTAGGAGTGAGAAAAACATCACGGGGTGGTGCGCATTGTATGGGTGTGTGTTACATTAGATTCACCAATAGGAGTGAGAAAAACATCACGGGTTGGTGCGCATTGTATGGGTGTGTGTTACATTAGATTCACTAGTAGCAGTGAGAAAAACATCACGGGGTGGTGCGCATTGTATGGGTGTGTGTTACATTAGATTCACTAGTAGGAGTGAGAAAAACATCACGGGGTGGTGCGCATTGTATGGGTGTGTGTTACATTAGATTCACTAGTAGGAGTGAGAAAAACATCACGGGGTGGTGCGCATTGTATGTGTGTGTGTTACATTACATTCACTAGTAGGAGTGAGAAAAACATCACGGGGTGGTGCGCATTGTATGGGTGTGTGTTACATTACATTCACTAGAAGGAGTGAGAAAAACATCACGGGGTGGTGCGCATTGTATGGGTGTGTGTTACATTACATTCACTAGTAGGAGTGAGAAAAACATCACGGGGTGGTGCGCATTGTATGGGTGTGTGTTACATTACATTCACTAGTAGGAGTGAGAAATACATCACGGGGTGGTGCGCATTTTATGGGTGTGTGTTACATTACATTCACTAGTAGGAGTGAGAAAAACATCACGGGGTGGTGCGCATTGTATGGGTGTGTGTTACATTACATTCACTAGTAGGTGTGAGAAAAACATCACGGGGTGGTGCGCATTGTATGGGTGTGTGTTACATTACATTCACTAGTAGGAGTGAGAAAAACATCACGGGGTGGTGCGCATTGTATGGGTGTGTGTTACATTACATTCACTAGTAGGAGTGAGAAAAACATCACGGGGTGGTGCGCATTGTATGGGTGTGTGTTACATTACATTCACTAGTAGCAGTGAGAAAAACATCACGGGGTGGTGCGCATTGTATGGGTGTGTGTTACATTACATTCACTAGTAGGAGTGAGAAAAACATCACGGGGTGGTGCGCATTGTATGAGTGTGTGTTACATTACATTCACTAGTAGGAGTGAGAAATACATCACGGGGTGGTGCGCATTGTATGGGTGTGTGTTACATTACATTCACTAGTAGCAGTGAGAAAAAAATCACGGGGTGGTGCCCATTGTATGGGTGTGTGTTACATTACATTCACTAGTAGCAGTGAGAAAAACATCACGGGGTGGTGCGCATTGTATGGGTGTGTGTTACATTACATTCACTAGTAGGAGTGAGAAAAACATCACGGGGTGGTGCGCATTGTATGGGTGTGTGTTACATTAGATTCACTAGTAGGAGTGAGAAAAACATCACGGGGTGGTGCGGATTGTATGGGTGTGTGTTACATTACATTCACTAGTAGGAGTGAGAAAAACATCACGTGGTGGTGCGCATTATATGGGTGTGTGTTACATTAGATTCACTAGTAGGAGTCAGAAAAACATCGCGGGGAGGTGCGCATTGTATGGGTGAGTGTTACATTACATTCACTAGTAGGAGTGAGAAAAACATCACAGGGTGGTGCGCATTGTATGGGTGTGTGTTACATTACATTCACTAGTAGGAGTGAGAAAAACATAACGGGGTGGTGCGCATTGTATGGGTGTGTGTTACATTACATTCACTAGTAGGAGTGAGAAAAACATCACGGGGTGGTGCGCATTGTATGGGTGTGTGTTACATTACATCCACTAGTAGGTGTGAGAAAAACATCACGTGGTGGTGCGCATTGTATGGGTGTGTGTTACATTACATTCACTAGTAGCAGTGAGAAAAAAATCACGGGGTGGTTCCCATTGTATGGGTGTGTGTTACATTACATTCACTAGTAGCAGTGAGAAAAACATCACGGGGTGGTGCGCATTGTATGGGTGTGTGTTACATTACATTCACTAGTAGGAGTGAGAAAAACATCACGGGGTGGTGCGCATTGTATGGGTGTGTGTTACATTAGATTCACTAGTAGGAGTGAGAAAAACATCACGGGGTGGTGCGGATTGTATGGGTGTGTGTTACATTACATTCACTAGTAGGAGTGAGAAAAACATCACGTGGTGGTGCGCATTATATGGGTGTGTGTTACATTAGATTCACTAGTAGGAGTCAGAAAAACATCGCGGGGAGGTGCGCATTGTATGGGTGAGTGTTACATTACATTCACTAGTAGGAGTGAGAAAAACATCACAGGGTGGTGCGCATTGTATGGGTGTGTGTTACATTACATTCACTAGTAGGAGTGAGAAAAACATCACGGGGTTCTGCGCATTGTATGGGTGTGTGTTACATTACATTCACTAGTAGGAGTGAGAAAAACATCACGGGGTGGTGCGCATTGTATGGGTGTGTGTTACATTACATTCACTAGTAGGAGTGAGAAAAACATCACGGGGTGGTGCGCATTGTATGGGTGTGTGTTACGTTACATTCACTAGTAGGAGTGAGAAAAACATCACGGGGTGGTGCGCATTGTATGGGTGTGTGTTACATTACATTCACTAGTAGGAGTGAGAAAAACATCACGGGGTGGTGCGCATTGTATGGGTGTGTGTTACATTACATTCACTAGTAGGAGTGAGAAAAACATCACGGGGTGGTGTGCATTGTATGGGTGTGTGTTACATTACATTCACTAGTAGGAGTGAGAAAAACATCACGGGGTTGGTGCGCATTGTAAGGGTGTGTGTTACATTACATTCACTAGTAGGAGTGAGAAAAACATCACGGGGTGGTGCGCATTGTATGGGTGTGTGTTACATTACATTCACTAGTAGGAGTCAGAAAAACATCACGGGGTGGTGCACATTGTATGGGTGTGTGTTACGTTACATTCACTAGTAGGGGTGAGAAAAACATCACGGAGTCGTGCGCATTGTATGGGTGTGTGGTACGTTACATTCACTAGTAGGAGTGAGAAAAACATCACGGGGTGGTGCGCATTGTATGGGTGTGTGTTACATTACATTCACCAGTAGCAGTGAGAAAAACATCACGGGGTGGTGCGCATTGTATGGGTGTGTGTAACATTACATTCACTAGTAGGAGTGAGAAAAACATAACGGGGTGGTGCGCATTGTATGGGTGTGTGTTACATTACATTCACTAGTAGGAGTGAGAAAAACATCACGGGGTGGTGCTCATTGTATGGGTGTGTGTTACATTACATTCACTAGTAGGTGTGAGAAAAACATCACGGGGTGGTGCGCATTGTATGGGTGTGTGTTACATTACATTCACTAGTAGGAGTGAGAAAAACTTCAAGGCGTGGTGCGCATTGTATGGGTGTGTGTTACATTACATTCACTAGTAGGAGTGAGAAAAACATCACGGGGTGGTGCGCATTGTATGGGTGTGTGTTACATTACATTCACTAGTAGCAGTGAGAAAAACATCACGGGGTGGTGCGCATTGTATGGGTGTGTGTTACATTACATTCACTAGTAGGAGTGAGAAAAGCATCACGGGGTGGTGCGCATTGTATGAGTGTGTGTTACATTACATTCACTAGTAGGAGTGAGAAATACATCACGGGGTGGTGCGCATTGTATGGGTGTGTGTTACATTACATTCACTAGTAGCAGTGAGAAAAACATCACGGGTGGTGCGCATTGTATGGGTGTGTGTTACGTTACATTCACTAGTAGGAGTGAGAAAAACATCACGGGGTGGTGCGCATTGTATGGGTGTGTGTTACGTTACATTCACTAGTAGGAGTGAGAAAAACATCACGGGGTGTTGTGCATTGTATGGGTGTGTGTTACATTACATTCACTAGTAGGAGTGAGAAAAACATCACGGGGTGGTGCGCATTGTATGGGTGTGTGTTACATTACATTCACTAGTAGGAGTGAGAAAAACATCACGGGGTGGTGCGCATTGTATGGGTGTGTGTTACATTACATTCACTAGTAGGAGTGAGAAAAACATCACGGGGTGGTGCGCATTGTATGGGTGTGTGTTACATTACATTCACTAGTAGGAGTGAGAAAAACATCACGGGGTGGTGCGCATTGTTTGGTTGTGTGTTACGTTACATTCACTAGTAGGAGTGAGAAAAACATCACAGGGTGGTGCGCATTGTATGGGTGTGTGTTACGTTACATTCACTAGTAGGAGTGAGAAAAACATCACGGGGTGGTGCGCATTGTATGGGTGTGTGTTACGTTACATTCACGAGTAGGAGTGAGAAAAACATCACGGGGTGGTGCGCATTGTATGGGTGTGTGTTACGTTACATTCACTAGTAGGAGTGAGAAAAACATCACGGGGTGGTGCGCATTGTATGGGTGTGTGTTACGTTCCATTCACTAGTAGGAGTGAGAAAAACATCACGGGGTGGTGCGCATTGTATGGGTGTGTGTTACGTTCCATTCACTAGTAGGAGTGAGAAAAACATCACGGGGTGGTGCGCATTGTATGGGTGTGTGTTACATTACATTCACTAGTAGCAGTGAGAAAAACATCACGGGGTGGTGCGCATTGTATGGGTGTGTGTTACATTACATTCACTAGTAGGAGTGAGAAAAACATCACGGGGTGGTGCGCATTGTATGGGTGTGTGTTACATTACATTCACTAGTAGGAGTGAGAAAAACATCACGGGGTGGTGCGCATTGTATGGGTGCGTGTTACATTACATTCACTAGTAGGAGTGAGAAAAACATCACGGAGTGGTGCGCATTGTATGGGTGTGTGTTACATTACATTCACTAGTAGGAGTGAGAAAAACCTCACGGCGTGGTGCGCATTGTATGGGTGTGTGTTACATTACATTCACTAGTAGGAGAGAGAAAAACATCACGGGGTGGTGCGCATTGTATGGGTGTGTGTTACATTACATTCACTAGTAGGAGTGAGAAAAACATCACGGGGTGGTGCGCATTGTATGGGTGTGTGTTACATTAGATTCACTAGTAGGAGTGAGAAAATCCTCACGGGGTGGTGCGCATTGTATGGGTGTGAGTTACATTACATTCACTAGTAGGAGTGAGAAAAACCTCACGGGGTGGTGCGCATTGTATGGGTGTGTGTTACATTACATTCACTAGTAGCAGTGAGAAAAACATAACGGGGTGGTGCGCATTGTATGGGTGTGTGTTACATTACATTCACTAGTAGCAGTGAGAAAAACATCACGGGGTGGTGCGCATTGTATGGGTGTGTGTTACATTACATTCACTAGTAGCAGTGAGAAAAACATCACGGGGTGGTGCGCATTGCATGGGTGTGTGTTACATTACATTCACTAGTAGCAGTGATAAAAACATCACGGGGTGGTGCCCATTGTATGGTTGTGTGTTACATTACATTCACTAGTAGCAGTGAGAAAAACATCACGGGGTGGTGCGCATTGTATGGGTGTGTGTTACATTACATTCACTAGTAGGAGTGAGAAAAATATCACGGGGTGGTGCGCTTTGTATGGGTGTGTGTTACGTTACATTCACTAGTAGGTGTGAGAAAAACATCACGGGGTCGTGCGCATTGTATGGGTGTGTGGTACGTTACATTCACTAGTAGGAGTGAGAAAAACATCACGGGGTGGTGCGCATTGTATGGGTGTGTGTTACGTTACATTCACTAGTAGGAGTGAGAAAAACATCACGGGGTGTTGCGCATTGTATGGGTGTGTGTTACATTACATTCACCAGTAGCAGTGAGAAAAACATCACGGGGTGGTGCGCATTGTATGGGTGTGTGTTACATTACATTCACTAGTAGGAGTGAGAAAAACATAACGGGGTGGTGCGCATTGTATGGGTGTGTGTTACATTACATTCACTAGTAGGAGTGAGAAAAACATCACGGGGTGGTGCGCATTGTATGGGTGTGTGTTACATTACATCCACTAGTAGGTGTGAGAAAAACATCACGTGGTGGTGCGCATTGTATGGGTGTGTGTTACATTACATTCACTAGTAGCAGTGAGAAAAAAATCACGGGGTGGTGCCCATTGTATGGGTGTGTGTTACATTACATTCACTAGTAGCAGTGAGAAAAACATCACGGGGTGGTGCGCATTGTATGGGTGTGTGTTACATTACATTCACTAGTAGGAGTGAGAAAAACATCACGGGGTGGTGCGCATTGTATGGGTGTGTGTTACATTAGATTCACTAGTAGGAGTGAGAAAAACATCACGGGGTGGTGCGGATTGTATGGGTGTGTGTTACATTACATTCACTAGGAGGAGTGAGAAAAACATCACGTGGTGGTGCGCATTATATGGGTGTGTGTTACATTAGATTCACTAGTAGGAGTCAGAAAAACATCGCGGGGAGGTGCGCATTGTATGGGTGAGTGTTACATTACATTCACTAGTAGGAGTGAGAAAAACATCACGGGGTGTTGCGCATTGTATGGGTGTGTGTTACATTACATTCACTAGTAGGAGTGAGAAAAACATCACGGGGTGGTGCGCATTGTATGGGTGTGTGTTACATTACATTCACTAGTAGGTGTGAGAAAAACATCACGGGGTGGTGCGCATTGTATGGGTGTGTGTTACATTACATTCACTAGTAGGAGTGAGAAAAACATCACGGGGTGGTGCGCATTGTATGGGTGTGTGTTACATTACATTCACTAGTAGGAGTGAGAAAAACATCACGGGGTTCTGCGCATTGTATGGGTGTGTGTTACATTACATTCACTAGTAGCAGTGAGAAAAACATCACGGGGTGGTGCGCATTGTATGGGTGTGTGTTACATTACATTCACTAGTAGCAGTGAGAAAAACGTCACGGGGTGGTGCGCATTGTATGGGTGTGTGTTACATTACATTCACTAGTAGGAGTGAGAAAAACATCACGGGGTGGTGCGCATTGTATGAGTGTGTGTTACATTACATTCACTAGTAGGAGTGAGAAATACATCACGGGGTGGTGCGCATTGTATGGGTGTGTGTTACATTACATTCACTAGTAGCAGTGAGAAAAACATCACGGGTGGTGCGCATTGTATGGGTGTGTGTTACGTTACATTCACTAGTAGGAGTAAGAAAAACATCATGGGGTGGTGCGCATTGTATGGGTGTGTGTTACGTTACATTCACTAGTAGGAGTGAGAAAAACATCACGGGCTGTTGCGCATTGTATGGGTGTGTGTTACATTACATTCACTAGTAGGAGTGAGAAAAACATCACGGGGTGGTGCGCATTGTATGGGTGTGTGTTACATTACATTCACTAGTAGGAGTGAGAAAAACATCACGGGGTGGTGCGCATTGTATGGGTGTGTGTTACATTACATTCACTAGTAGGAGTGAGAAAAACATCACGGGGTGGTGCGCATTGTATGGGTGTGTGTTACGTTTCATTCACTAGTAGGAGTGAGAAAAACATCACAGGGTGGTGCGCATTGTATGGGTGTGTGTTACGTTACATTTACTAGTAGGAGTGAGAAAAACATCACGGGGTGGTACGCATTGTATGGGTGTGTGTTACGTTACATTAACTAGTAGGAGTGAGAAAAACATCACGGGGTGGTGCGCATTGTATGGGTGTGTGTTACCTTACATTTAATAGTAGGAGTGAGAAAAACATCACGGGGTGGTGCGCATTGTATGGGTGTGTGTTACGTTACATTCACTAGTAGGAGTGAGAAAAACATCACGGGGTGGTGCGCATTGTATGGGTGTGTGTTACGTTACATTCACGAGTAGGAGTGAGAAAAACATCACGGGGTGGTGCGCATTGTATGGGTGTGTGTTACGTTACATTCACTAGTAGGAGTGAGAAAAACATCACGGGGTGGTGCGCATTGTATGGGTGTGTGTTACGTTACATTCACTAGTAGGAGTGAGAAAAACATCACGGGGTGGTGCGCATTGTATGGGTGTGTGTTACGTTCCATTCACTAGTAGGAGTGAGAAAAACATCACGGGGTGGTGCGCATTGTATGGGTGTGTGTTACATTACATTCACTAGTAGCAGTGAGAAAAACATCACGGGGTGGTGCGCATTGTATGGGTGTGTGTTACATTACAGTCACTAGTAGGAGTGAGAAAAACATCACGGGGTGGTGCGCATTGTATGGGTGCGTGTTACATTACATTCACTAGTAGGAGTGAGAAAAACATCACGGGGTGGTGCGCATTGTATGGGTGTGTGTTACATTACATTCACTAGTAGGAGTGAGAAAAAACTCATGGCGTGGTGCGCATTGTATGGGTGTGTGTTACATTACATTCACTAGTAGGAGAGAGAAAAACATCACTGGGTGGTGCGCATTGTATGGGTGTGTGTTACATTACATTCACTAGTAGGAGTGAGAAAAACATCACGGGGTGGTGCGCATTGTATGGGTGTGTGTTACATTACATTCACCAGTAGCAGTGAGAAAAACATCACGGGGTGGTGCGCATTGTATGGGTGTGTGTTACATTACATTCACTAGTAGGAGTGAGAAAAACATAACGGGGTGGTGCGCATTGTATGGGTGTGTGTTACATTACATTCACTAGTAGGAGTGAGAAAAACATCAAGGGGTGGTGCGCATTGTATGGGTGTGTGTTACATTACATCCACTAGTAGGTGTGAGAAAAACATCACGTGGTGGTGCGCATTGTATGGGTGTGTGTTACATTACATTCACTAGTAGCAGTGAGAAAAAAATCACGGGGTGGTGCCCATTGTATGGGTGTGTGTTACATTACATCCACTAGTAGGTGTGAGAAAAACATCACGGGGTGGTGCGCATTGTATGGGTGTGTGTTACATTACATTCACTAGTAGGAGTGAGAAATACATCACGGGGTGGTGCGCATTGTATGGGTGTGTGTTACATTACATTCACTAGTAGCAGTGAGAAAAACATCACGGGTGGTGCGCATTGTATGGGTGTGTGTTACGTTACATTCACTAGTAGGAGTGAGAAAAACATCACGGGGTGGTGCGCATTGTATGGGTGTGTGTTACGTTACATTCACTAGTAGGAGTGAGAAAAACATCACGGGGTGTTGTGCATTGTATGGGTGTGTGTTACATTACATTCACTAGTAGGAGTGAGAAAAACATCACGGGGTGGTGCGCATTGTATGGGTGTGTGTTACATTACATTCACTAGTAGGAGTGAGAAAAACATCACGGGGTGGTGCGCATTGTATGGGTGTGTGTTACATTACATTCACTAGTAGGAGTGAGAAAAACATCACGGGGTGGTGCGCATTGTATGGGTGTGTGTTACATTACATTCACTAGTAGGAGTGAGAAAAACATCACGGGGTGGTGCGCATTGTTTGGTTGTGTGTTACGTTACATTCACTAGTAGGAGTGAGAAAAACATCACAGGGTGGTGCGCATTGTATGGGTGTGTGTTACGTTACATTCACTAGTAGGAGTGAGAAAAACATCACGGGGTGGTGCGCATTGTATGGGTGTGTGTTACGTTACATTCACGAGTAGGAGTGAGAAAAACATCACGGGGTGGTGCGCATTGTATGGGTGTGTGTTACGTTACATTCACTAGTAGGAGTGAGAAAAACATCACGGGGTGGTGCGCATTGTATGGGTGTGTGTTACGTTCCATTCACTAGTAGGAGTGAGAAAAACATCACGGGGTGGTGCGCATTGTATGGGTGTGTGTTACGTTCCATTCACTAGTAGGAGTGAGAAAAACATCACGGGGTGGTGCGCATTGTATGGGTGTGTGTTACATTACATTCACTAGTAGCAGTGAGAAAAACATCACGGGGTGGTGCGCATTGTATGGGTGTGTGTTACATTACATTCACTAGTAGGAGTGAGAAAAACATCACGGGGTGGTGCGCATTGTATGGGTGTGTGTTACATTACATTCACTAGTAGGAGTGAGAAAAACATCACGGGGTGGTGCGCATTGTATGGGTGCGTGTTACATTACATTCACTAGTAGGAGTGAGAAAAACATCACGGAGTGGTGCGCATTGTATGGGTGTGTGTTACATTACATTCACTAGTAGGAGTGAGAAAAACCTCACGGCGTGGTGCGCATTGTATGGGTGTGTGTTACATTACATTCACTAGTAGGAGAGAGAAAAACATCACGGGGTGGTGCGCATTGTATGGGTGTGTGTTACATTACATTCACTAGTAGGAGTGAGAAAAACATCACGGGGTGGTGCGCATTGTATGGGTGTGTGTTACATTAGATTCACTAGTAGGAGTGAGAAAATCCTCACGGGGTGGTGCGCATTGTATGGGTGTGAGTTACATTACATTCACTAGTAGGAGTGAGAAAAACCTCACGGGGTGGTGCGCATTGTATGGGTGTGTGTTACATTACATTCACTAGTAGCAGTGAGAAAAACATAACGGGGTGGTGCGCATTGTATGGGTGTGTGTTACATTACATTCACTAGTAGCAGTGAGAAAAACATCACGGGGTGGTGCGCATTGTATGGGTGTGTGTTACATTACATTCACTAGTAGCAGTGAGAAAAACATCACGGGGTGGTGCGCATTGCATGGGTGTGTGTTACATTACATTCACTAGTAGCAGTGATAAAAACATCACGGGGTGGTGCCCATTGTATGGTTGTGTGTTACATTACATTCACTAGTAGCAGTGAGAAAAACATCACGGGGTGGTGCGCATTGTATGGGTGTGTGTTACATTACATTCACTAGTAGGAGTGAGAAAAATATCACGGGGTGGTGCGCTTTGTATGGGTGTGTGTTACGTTACATTCACTAGTAGGTGTGAGAAAAACATCACGGGGTCGTGCGCATTGTATGGGTGTGTGGTACGTTACATTCACTAGTAGGAGTGAGAAAAACATCACGGGGTGGTGCGCATTGTATGGGTGTGTGTTACGTTACATTCACTAGTAGGAGTGAGAAAAACATCACGGGGTGTTGCGCATTGTATGGGTGTGTGTTACATTACATTCACCAGTAGCAGTGAGAAAAACATCACGGGGTGGTGCGCATTGTATGGGTGTGTGTTACATTACATTCACTAGTAGGAGTGAGAAAAACATAACGGGGTGGTGCGCATTGTATGGGTGTGTGTTACATTACATTCACTAGTAGGAGTGAGAAAAACATCACGGGGTGGTGCGCATTGTATGGGTGTGTGTTACATTACATCCACTAGTAGGTGTGAGAAAAACATCACGTGGTGGTGCGCATTGTATGGGTGTGTGTTACATTACATTCACTAGTAGCAGTGAGAAAAAAATCACGGGGTGGTGCCCATTGTATGGGTGTGTGTTACATTACATTCACTAGTAGCAGTGAGAAAAACATCACGGGGTGGTGCGCATTGTATGGGTGTGTGTTACATTACATTCACTAGTAGGAGTGAGAAAAACATCACGGGGTGGTGCGCATTGTATGGGTGTGTGTTACATTAGATTCACTAGTAGGAGTGAGAAAAACATCACGGGGTGGTGCGGATTGTATGGGTGTGTGTTACATTACATTCACTAGGAGGAGTGAGAAAAACATCACGTGGTGGTGCGCATTATATGGGTGTGTGTTACATTAGATTCACTAGTAGGAGTCAGAAAAACATCGCGGGGAGGTGCGCATTGTATGGGTGAGTGTTACATTACATTCACTAGTAGGAGTGAGAAAAACATCACGGGGTGTTGCGCATTGTATGGGTGTGTGTTACATTACATTCACTAGTAGGAGTGAGAAAAACATCACGGGGTGGTGCGCATTGTATGGGTGTGTGTTACATTACATTCACTAGTAGGTGTGAGAAAAACATCACGGGGTGGTGCGCATTGTATGGGTGTGTGTTACATTACATTCACTAGTAGGAGTGAGAAAAACATCACGGGGTGGTGCGCATTGTATGGGTGTGTGTTACATTACATTCACTAGTAGGAGTGAGAAAAACATCACGGGGTTCTGCGCATTGTATGGGTGTGTGTTACATTACATTCACTAGTAGCAGTGAGAAAAACATCACGGGGTGGTGCGCATTGTATGGGTGTGTGTTACATTACATTCACTAGTAGCAGTGAGAAAAACGTCACGGGGTGGTGCGCATTGTATGGGTGTGTGTTACATTACATTCACTAGTAGGAGTGAGAAAAACATCACGGGGTGGTGCGCATTGTATGAGTGTGTGTTACATTACATTCACTAGTAGGAGTGAGAAATACATCACGGGGTGGTGCGCATTGTATGGGTGTGTGTTACATTACATTCACTAGTAGCAGTGAGAAAAACATCACGGGTGGTGCGCATTGTATGGGTGTGTGTTACGTTACATTCACTAGTAGGAGTAAGAAAAACATCATGGGGTGGTGCGCATTGTATGGGTGTGTGTTACGTTACATTCACTAGTAGGAGTGAGAAAAACATCACGGGCTGTTGCGCATTGTATGGGTGTGTGTTACATTACATTCACTAGTAGGAGTGAGAAAAACATCACGGGGTGGTGCGCATTGTATGGGTGTGTGTTACATTACATTCACTAGTAGGAGTGAGAAAAACATCACGGGGTGGTGCGCATTGTATGGGTGTGTGTTACATTACATTCACTAGTAGGAGTGAGAAAAACATCACGGGGTGGTGCGCATTGTATGGGTGTGTGTTACGTTTCATTCACTAGTAGGAGTGAGAAAAACATCACAGGGTGGTGCGCATTGTATGGGTGTGTGTTACGTTACATTTACTAGTAGGAGTGAGAAAAACATCACGGGGTGGTACGCATTGTATGGGTGTGTGTTACGTTACATTAACTAGTAGGAGTGAGAAAAACATCACGGGGTGGTGCGCATTGTATGGGTGTGTGTTACCTTACATTTAATAGTAGGAGTGAGAAAAACATCACGGGGTGGTGCGCATTGTATGGGTGTGTGTTACGTTACATTCACTAGTAGGAGTGAGAAAAACATCACGGGGTGGTGCGCATTGTATGGGTGTGTGTTACGTTACATTCACGAGTAGGAGTGAGAAAAACATCACGGGGTGGTGCGCATTGTATGGGTGTGTGTTACGTTACATTCACTAGTAGGAGTGAGAAAAACATCACGGGGTGGTGCGCATTGTATGGGTGTGTGTTACGTTACATTCACTAGTAGGAGTGAGAAAAACATCACGGGGTGGTGCGCATTGTATGGGTGTGTGTTACGTTCCATTCACTAGTAGGAGTGAGAAAAACATCACGGGGTGGTGCGCATTGTATGGGTGTGTGTTACATTACATTCACTAGTAGCAGTGAGAAAAACATCACGGGGTGGTGCGCATTGTATGGGTGTGTGTTACATTACAGTCACTAGTAGGAGTGAGAAAAACATCACGGGGTGGTGCGCATTGTATGGGTGCGTGTTACATTACATTCACTAGTAGGAGTGAGAAAAACATCACGGGGTGGTGCGCATTGTATGGGTGTGTGTTACATTACATTCACTAGTAGGAGTGAGAAAAAACTCATGGCGTGGTGCGCATTGTATGGGTGTGTGTTACATTACATTCACTAGTAGGAGAGAGAAAAACATCACTGGGTGGTGCGCATTGTATGGGTGTGTGTTACATTACATTCACTAGTAGGAGTGAGAAAAACATCACGGGGTGGTGCGCATTGTATGGGTGTGTGTTACATTACATTCACCAGTAGCAGTGAGAAAAACATCACGGGGTGGTGCGCATTGTATGGGTGTGTGTTACATTACATTCACTAGTAGGAGTGAGAAAAACATAACGGGGTGGTGCGCATTGTATGGGTGTGTGTTACATTACATTCACTAGTAGGAGTGAGAAAAACATCAAGGGGTGGTGCGCATTGTATGGGTGTGTGTTACATTACATCCACTAGTAGGTGTGAGAAAAACATCACGTGGTGGTGCGCATTGTATGGGTGTGTGTTACATTACATTCACTAGTAGCAGTGAGAAAAAAATCACGGGGTGGTGCCCATTGTATGGGTGTGTGTTACATTACATTCACTAGTAGCAGTGAGAAAAACATCACGGGGTGGTGCGCATTGTATGGGTGTGTGTTACATTACATTCACTAGTAGGAGTGAGAAAAACATCACGGGGTGGTGCGCATTGTATGGGTGTGTGTTACATTAGATTCACTAGTAGGAGTGAGAAAAACATCACGGGGTGGTGCGGATTGTATGGGTGTGTGTTACATTACATTCACTAGTAGGAGTGAGAAAAACATCACGTGGTGGTGCGCATTATATGGGTGTGTGTTACATTAGATTCACTAGTAGGAGTCAGAAAAACATCGCGGGGAGGTGCGCATTGTATGGGTGAGTGTTACATTACGTTCACTAGTAGGAGTGAGAAAAACATCACAGGGTGGTGCGCATTGTATGGGTGTGTGTTACATTACATTCACTAGTAGGAGTGAGAAAAACATCACGGGGTGGTGCGCATTGTATGGGTGCGTGTTACATTACATTCACTAGTAGGAGTGAGAAAAACATCACGGAGTGGTGCGCATTGTATGGGTGTGTGTTACATTACATTCACTAGTAGGAGTGAGAAAAACCTCACGGCGTGGTGCGCATTTTATGGGTGTGTGTTACATTACATTCACTAGTAGGAGAGAGAAAAACATCACGGGGTGGTGCGCATTGTATGGGTGTGTGTTACATTACATTCACTAGTAGGAGTGAGAAAAACATCACGGGGTGGTGCGCATTGTATGGGTGTGTGTTACATTAGATTCACTAGTAGGAGTGAGAAAAACCTCACGGGGTGGTGCGCATTGTATGGGTGTGAGTTACATTACATTCACTAGTAGGAGTGAGAAAAACCTCACGGGGTGGTGCGCATTGTATGGGTGTGTGTTACATTACATTCACTAGTAGCAGTGAGAAAAACATCACGGGGTGGTGCGCATTGTATGGGTGTGTGTTACATTACATTCACTAGTAGCAGTGAGAAAAACATCACGGGGTGGTGCGCATTGTATGGGTGTGTGTTACATTACATTCACTAGTAGCAGTGAGAAAAACATCACGGGGTGGTGCGCATTGCATGGGTGTGTGTTACATTACATTCACTAGTACCAGTGACAAAAACATCACGGGGTGGTGCCCATTGTATGGTTGTGTGTTACATTACATTCACTAGTAGCAGTGAGAAAAACATCACGGGGTGGTGCGCATTGTATGGGTGTGTGTTACATTACATTCACTAGTAGGAGTGAGAAAAATATCACGGGGTGGTGCGCTTTGTATGGGTGTGTGTTACGTTACATTCACTAGTAGGTGTGAGAAAAACATCACGGGGTCGTGCGCATTGTATGGGTGTGTGGTACGTTACATTCACTAGTAGGAGTGAGAAAAACATCACGGGGTGGTGCGCATTGTATGGGTGTGTGTTACGTTACATTCACTAGTAGGAGTGAGAAAAACATCACGGGGTGTTGCGCATTGTATGGGTGTGTGTTACATTACATTCACCAGTAGCAGTGAGAAAAACATCACGGGGTGGTGCGCATTGTATGGGTGTGTGTTACATTACATTCACTAGTAGGAGTGAGAAAAACATAACGGGGTGGTGCGCATTGTATGGGTGTGTGTTACATTACATTCACTAGTAGGAGTGAGAAAAACATCACGGGGTGGTGCGCATTGTATGGGTGTGTGTTACATTACATCCACTAGTAGGTGTGAGAAAAACATCACGTGGTGGTGCGCATTGTATGGGTGTGTGTTACATTACATTCACTAGTAGCAGTGAGAAAAAAATCACGGGGTGGTGCCCATTGTATGGGTGTGTGTTACATTACATTCACTAGTAGCAGTGAGAAAAACATCACGGGGTGGTGCGCATTGTATGGGTGTGTGTTACATTACATTCACTAGTAGGAGTGAGAAAAACATCACGGGGTGGTGCGCATTGTATGGGTGTGTGTTACATTAGATTCACTAGTAGGAGTGAGAAAAACATCACGGGGTGGTGCGGATTGTATGGGTGTGTGTTACATTACATTCACTAGTAGGAGTGAGAAAAACATCACGTGGTGGTGCGCATTATATGGGTGTGTGTTACATTAGATTCACTAGTAGGAGTCAGAAAAACATCGCGGGGAGGTGCGCATTGTATGGGTGAGTGTTACATTACATTCACTAGTAGGAGTGAGAAAAACATCACGGGGTGTTGCGCACTGTATGGGTGTGTGTTACATTACATTCACTAGTAGGAGTGAGAAAAACATCACGGGGTGGTGCGCATTGTATGGGTGTGTGTTACATTACATTCACTAGTAGGTGTGAGAAAAACATCACGGGGTGGTGCGCATTGTATGGGTGTGTGTTACATTACATTCACTAGTAGGAGTGAGAAAAACATCACGGGGTGGTGCGCATTGTATGGGTGTGTGTTACATTACATTCACTAGTAGGAGTGAGAAAAACATCACGGGGTGGTGCGCATTGTATGGGTGTGTGTTACATTACATTCACTAGTAGCAGTGAGAAAAACATCACGGGGTGGTGCGCATTGTATGGGTGTGTGTTACATTACATTCACTAGTAGGAGTGAGAAAAACAATCACGGGGTGGTGCGCATTGTATGAGTGTGTGTTACGTTACATTCACTAGTAGGAGTGAGATAAACATCACGGGGTGGTACGCATTGTATGGGTGTGTGTTACGTTACATTAACTAGTAGGAGTGAGAAAAACATCACGGGGTGGTGCGCATTGTATGGGTGTGTGTTACGTTACATTCACTAGTAGGAGTGAGAAAAACATCACAGGGTGGTGCGCATTGTATGGGTGTGTGTTACATTACATTCACTAGTAGGAGTGAGAAAAACATCACGGGGTGGTGCGCATTGTATGGGTGTGTGTTACGTTACATTCACTAGTAGGAGTGAGAAAAACATCACGGGGTGGTGCGCATTGTATGGGTGTGTGTTACGTTACATTCACGAGTAGGAGTGAGAAAAACATCACGGGGTGGTGCGCATTGTATGGGTGTGTGTTACGTTACATTCACTAGTAGGAGTGAGAAAAACATCACGGGGTGGTGCGCATTGTATGGGTGTGTGTTACGTTCCATTCACTAGTAGGAGTGAGAAAAACATCACGGGGTGGTGCGCATTGTATGGGTGTGTGTTACGTTCCATTCACTAGTAGGAGTGAGAAAAACATCACGGGGTGGTGCGCATTGTATGGGTGTGTGTTACATTACATTCACTAGTAGCAGTGAGAAAAACATCACGGGGTGGTGCGCATTGTATGGGTGTGTGTTACATTACATTCACTAGTAGGAGTGAGAAAAACATCACGGGGTGGTGCGCATTGTATGGGTGCGTGTTACATTACATTCACTAGTAGGAGTGAGAAAAACATCACGGAGTGGTGCGCATTGTATGGGTGTGTGTTACATTACATTCACTAGTAGGAGTGAGAAAAACCTCACGGCGTGGTGCGCATTGTATGGGTGTGTGTTACATTACATTCACTAGTAGGAGAGAGAAAAACATCACGGGGTGGTGCGCATTGTATGGGTGTGTGTTACATTACATTCACTAGTAGGAGTGAGAAAAACATCACGGGGTGGTGCGCATTGTATGGGTGTGTGTTACATTAGATTCACTAGTAGGAGTGAGAAAATCCTCACGGGGTGGTGCGCATTGTATGGGTGTGAGTTACGTTACATTCACTAGTAGGAGTGAGAAAAACCTCACGGGGTGGTGCGCATTGTATGGGTGTGTGTTACATTACATTCACTAGTAGCAGTGAGAAAAACATAACGGGGTGGTGCGCATTGTATGGGTGTGTGTTACATTACATTCACTAGTAGCAGTGAGAAAAACATCACGGGGTGGTGCGCATTGTATGGGTGTGTGTTACATTACATTCACTAGTAGCAGTGAGAAAAACATCACGGGGTGGTGCGCATTGCATGGGTGTGTGTTACATTACATTCACTAGTAGCAGTGATAAAAACATCACGGGGTGGTGCCCATTGTATGGTTGTGTGTTACATTACATTCACTAGTAGCAGTGAGAAAAACATCACGGGGTGGTGCGCATTGTATGGGTGTGTGTTACATTACATTCACTAGTAGGAGTGAGAAAAATATCACGGGGTGGTGCGCTTTGTATGGGTGTGTGTTACGTTACATTCACTAGTAGGTGTGAGAAAAACATCACGGGGTCGTGCGCATTGTATGGGTGTGTGGTACGTTACATTCACTAGTAGGAGTGAGAAAAACATCACGGGGTGGTGCGCATTGTATGGGTGTGTGTTACGTTACATTCACTAGTAGGAGTGAGAAAAACATCACGGGGTGTTGCGCATTGTATGGGTGTGTGTTACATTACATTCACCAGTAGCAGTGAGAAAAACATCACGGGGTGGTGCGCATTGTATGGGTGTGTGTTACATTACATTCACTAGTAGGAGTGAGAAAAACATAACGGGGTGGTGCGCATTGTATGGGTGTGTGTTACATTACCTTCACTAGTAGGAGTGAGAAAAACATCACGGGGTGGTGCGCATTGTATGGGTGTGTGTTACATTACATCCACTAGTAGGTGTGAGAAAAACATCACGTGGTGGTGCGCATTGTATGGGTGTGTGTTACATTACATTCACTAGTAGCAGTGAGAAAAAAATCACGGGGTGGTGCCCATTGTATGGGTGTGTGTTACATTACATTCACTAGTAGCAGTGAGAAAAACATCACGGGGTGGTGCGCATTGTATGGGTGTGTGTTACATTACATTCACTAGTAGGAGTGAGAAAAACATCACGGGGTGGTGCGCATTGTATGGGTGTGTGGTACATTAGATTCACTAGTAGGAGTGAGAAAAACATCACGGGGTGGTGCGGATTGTATGGGTGTGTGTTACATTACATTCACTAGTAGGAGTGAGAAAAACATCACGTGGTGGTGCGCATTATATGGGTGTGTGTTACATTAGATTCACTAGTAGGAGTCAGAAAAACATCGCGGGGAGGTGCGCATTGTATGGGTGAGTGTTACATTACATTCACTAGTAGGAGTCAGAAAAACATCACGGGGTGTTGCGCATTGTATGGGTGTGTGTTACATTACATTCACTAGTAGGAGTGAGAAAAACATCACGGGGTGGTGCGCATTGTATGGGTGTGTGTTACATTACATTCACTAGTAGGTGTGAGAAAAACATCACGGGGTGGTGCGCATTGTATGGGTGTGTGTTACATTACATTCACTAGTAGGAGTGAGAAAAACATCACGGGGTGGTGCGCATTGTATGGGTGTGTGTTACATTACATTCACTAGTAGGAGTGAGAAAAACATCACGGGGTTCTGCGCATTGTATGGGTGTGTGTTACATTACATTCACTAGTAGCAGTGAGAAAAACATCACGGGGTGGTGCGCATTGTATGGGTGTGTGTTACATTACATTCACTAGTAGCAGTGAGAAAAACGTCACGGGGTGGTGCGCATTGTATGGGTGTGTGTTACATTACATTCACTAGTAGCAGTGAGAAAAACATCACGGGGTGGTGCGCATTGTATGGGTGTGTGTTACATTACATTCACTAGTAGCAGTGAGAAAAACATCACGGGGTGGTGCGCATTGCATGGGTGTGTGTTACATTACATTCACTAGTACCAGTGACAAAAACATCACGGGGTGGTGCCCATTGTATGGTTGTGTGTTACATTACATTCACTAGTAGCAGTGAGAAAAACATCACGGGGTGGTGCGCATTGTATGGGTGTGTGTTACATTACATTCACTAGTAGGAGTGAGAAAAATATCACGGGGTGGTGCGCTTTGTATGGGTGTGTGTTACGTTACATTCACTAGTAGGTGTGAGAAAAACATCACGGGGTCGTGCGCATTGTATGGGTGTGTGGTACGTTACATTCACTAGTAGGACTGAGAAAAACATCACGGGGTGGTGCGCATTGTATGGGTGTGTGTTACGTTACATTCACTAGTAGGAGTGAGAAAAACATCACGGGGTGTTGCGCATTGTATGGGTGTGTGTTACATTACATTCACCAGTAGCAGTGAGAAAAACATCACGGGGTGGTGCGCATTGTATGGGTGTGTGTTACATTACATTCACTAGTAGGAGTGAGAAAAACATAACGGGGTGGTGCGCATTGTATGGGTGTGTGTTACATTACATTCACTAGTAGGAGTGAGAAAAACATCACGGGGTGGTGCGCATTGTATGGGTGTGTGTTACATTACATCCACTAGTAGGTGTGAGAAAAACATCACGTGGTGGTGCGCATTGTATGGGTGTGTGTTACATTACATTCACTAGTAGCAGTGAGAAAAAAATCACGGGGTGGTGCCCATTGTATGGGTGTGTGTTACATTACATTCACTAGTAGCAGTGAGAAAAACATCACGGGGTGGTGCGCATTGTATGGGTGTGTGTTACATTACATTCACTAGTAGGAGTGAGAAAAACATCACGGGGTGGTGCGCATTGTATGGGTGTGTGTTACATTAGATTCACTAGTAGGAGTGAGAAAAACATCACGGGGTGGTGCGGATTGTATGGGTGTGTGTTACATTACATTCACTAGTAGGAGTGAGAAAAACATCACGTGGTGGTGCGCATTATATGGGTGTGTGTTACATTAGATTCACTAGTAGGAGTCAGAAAAACATCGCGGGGAGGTGCGCATTGTATGGGTGAGTGTTACATTACATTCACTAGTAGGAGTGAGAAAAACATCACGGGGTGTTGCGCATTGTATGGGTGTGTGTTACATTACATTCACTAGTAGGAGTGAGAAAAACATCACGGGGTGGTGCGCATTGTATGGGTGTGTGTTACATTACATTCACTAGTAGGTGTGAGAAAAACATCACGGGGTGGTGCGCATTGTATGGGTGTGTGTTACATTACATTCACTAGTAGGAGTGAGAAAAACATCACGGGGTGGTGCGCATTGTATGGGTGTGTGTTACATTACATTCACTAGTAGGAGTGAGAAAAACATCACGGGGTGGTGCGCATTGTATGGGTGTGTGTTACATTACATTCACTAGTAGCAGTGAGAAAAACATCACGGGGTGGTGCGCATTGTATGGGTGTGTGTTACATTACATTCACTAGTAGGAGTGAGAAAAACAATCACGGGGTGGTGCGCATTGTATGAGTGTGTGTTACGTTACATTCACTAGTAGGAGTGAGATAAACATCACGGGGTGGTACGCATTGTATGGGTGTGTGTTACGTTACATTAACTAGTAGGAGTGAGAAAAACATCACGGGGTGGTGCGCATTGTATGGGTGTGTGTTACGTTACATTCACTAGTAGGAGTGAGAAAAACATCACAGGGTGGTGCGCATTGTATGGGTGTGTGTTACATTACATTCACTAGTAGGAGTGAGAAAAACATCACGGGGTGGTGCGCATTGTATGGGTGTGTGTTACGTTACATTCACTAGTAGGAGTGAGAAAAACATCACGGGGTGGTGCGCATTGTATGGGTGTGTGTTACGTTACATTCACGAGTAGGAGTGAGAAAAACATCACGGGGTGGTGCGCATTGTATGGGTGTGTGTTACGTTACATTCACTAGTAGGAGTGAGAAAAACATCACGGGGTGGTGCGCATTGTATGGGTGTGTGTTACGTTCCATTCACTAGTAGGAGTGAGAAAAACATCACGGGGTGGTGCGCATTGTATGGGTGTGTGTTACGTTCCATTCACTAGTAGGAGTGAGAAAAACATCACGGGGTGGTGCGCATTGTATGGGTGTGTGTTACATTACATTCACTAGTAGCAGTGAGAAAAACATCACGGGGTGGTGCGCATTGTATGGGTGTGTGTTACATTACATTCACTAGTAGGAGTGAGAAAAACATAACGGGGTGGTGCGCATTGTATGGGTGTGTGTTACATTACCTTCACTAGTAGGAGTGAGAAAAACATCACGGGGTGGTGCGCATTGTATGGGTGTGTGTTACATTACATCCACTAGTAGGTGTGAGAAAAACATCACGTGGTGGTGCGCATTGTATGGGTGTGTGTTACATTACATTCACTAGTAGCAGTGAGAAAAAAATCACGGGGTGGTGCCCATTGTATGGGTGTGTGTTACATTACATTCACTAGTAGCAGTGAGAAAAACATCACGGGGTGGTGCGCATTGTATGGGTGTGTGTTACATTACATTCACTAGTAGGAGTGAGAAAAACATCACGGGGTGGTGCGCATTGTATGGGTGTGTGGTACATTAGATTCACTAGTAGGAGTGAGAAAAACATCACGGGGTGGTGCGGATTGTATGGGTGTGTGTTACATTACATTCACTAGTAGGAGTGAGAAAAACATCACGTGGTGGTGCGCATTATATGGGTGTGTGTTACATTAGATTCACTAGTAGGAGTCAGAAAAACATCGCGGGGAGGTGCGCATTGTATGGGTGAGTGTTACATTACATTCACTAGTAGGAGTCAGAAAAACATCACGGGGTGTTGCGCATTGTATGGGTGTGTGTTACATTACATTCACTAGTAGGAGTGAGAAAAACATCACGGGGTGGTGCGCATTGTATGGGTGTGTGTTACATTACATTCACTAGTAGGTGTGAGAAAAACATCACGGGGTGGTGCGCATTGTATGGGTGTGTGTTACATTACATTCACTAGTAGGAGTGAGAAAAACATCACGGGGTGGTGCGCATTGTATGGGTGTGTGTTACATTACATTCACTAGTAGGAGTGAGAAAAACATCACGGGGTTCTGCGCATTGTATGGGTGTGTGTTACATTACATTCACTAGTAGCAGTGAGAAAAACATCACGGGGTGGTGCGCATTGTATGGGTGTGTGTTACATTACATTCACTAGTAGCAGTGAGAAAAACGTCACGGGGTGGTGCGCATTGTATGGGTGTGTGTTACATTACATTCACTAGTAGCAGTGAGAAAAACATCACGGGGTGGTGCGCATTGTATGGGTGTGTGTTACATTACATTCACTAGTAGCAGTGAGAAAAACATCACGGGGTGGTGCGCATTGCATGGGTGTGTGTTACATTACATTCACTAGTACCAGTGACAAAAACATCACGGGGTGGTGCCCATTGTATGGTTGTGTGTTACATTACATTCACTAGTAGCAGTGAGAAAAACATCACGGGGTGGTGCGCATTGTATGGGTGTGTGTTACATTACATTCACTAGTAGGAGTGAGAAAAATATCACGGGGTGGTGCGCTTTGTATGGGTGTGTGTTACGTTACATTCACTAGTAGGTGTGAGAAAAACATCACGGGGTCGTGCGCATTGTATGGGTGTGTGGTACGTTACATTCACTAGTAGGAGTGAGAAAAACATCACGGGGTGGTGCGCATTGTATGGGTGTGTGTTACGTTACATTCACTAGTAGGAGTGAGAAAAACATCACGGGGTGTTGCGCATTGTATGGGTGTGTGTTACATTACATTCACCAGTAGCAGTGAGAAAAACATCACGGGGTGGTGCGCATTGTATGGGTGTGTGTTACATTACATTCACTAGTAGGAGTGAGAAAAACATAACGGGGTGGTGCGCATTGTATGGGTGTGTGTTACATTACATTCACTAGTAGGAGTGAGAAAAACATCACGGGGTGGTGCGCATTGTATGGGTGTGTGTTACATTACATCCACTAGTAGGTGTGAGAAAAACATCACGTGGTGGTGCGCATTGTATGGGTGTGTGTTACATTACATTCACTAGTAGCAGTGAGAAAAAAATCACGGGGTGGTGCCCATTGTATGGGTGTGTGTTACATTACATTCACTAGTAGCAGTGAGAAAAACATCACGGGGTGGTGCGCATTGTATGGGTGTGTGTTACATTACATTCACTAGTAGGAGTGAGAAAAACATCACGGGGTGGTGCGCATTGTATGGGTGTGTGTTACATTAGATTCACTAGTAGGAGTGAGAAAAACATCACGGGGTGGTGCGGATTGTATGGGTGTGTGTTACATTACATTCACTAGTAGGAGTGAGAAAAACATCACGTGGTGGTGCGCATTATATGGGTGTGTGTTACATTAGATTCACTAGTAGGAGTCAGAAAAACATCGCGGGGAGGTGCGCATTGTATGGGTGAGTGTTACATTACATTCACTAGTAGGAGTGAGAAAAACATCACGGGGTGTTGCGCATTGTATGGGTGTGTGTTACATTACATTCACTAGTAGGAGTGAGAAAAACATCACGGGGTGGTGCGCATTGTATGGGTGTGTGTTACATTACATTCACTAGTAGGTGTGAGAAAAACATCACGGGGTGGTGCGCATTGTATGGGTGTGTGTTACATTACATTCACTAGTAGGAGTGAGAAAAACATCACGGGGTGGTGCGCATTGTATGGGTGTGTGTTACATTACATTCACTAGTAGGAGTGAGAAAAACATCACGGGGTGGTGCGCATTGTATGGGTGTGTGTTACATTACATTCACTAGTAGCAGTGAGAAAAACATCACGGGGTGGTGCGCATTGTATGGGTGTGTGTTACATTACATTCACTAGTAGGAGTGAGAAAAACAATCACGGGGTGGTGCGCATTGTATGAGTGTGTGTTACGTTACATTCACTAGTAGGAGTGAGATAAACATCACGGGGTGGTACGCATTGTATGGGTGTGTGTTACGTTACATTAACTAGTAGGAGTGAGAAAAACATCACGGTGTGGTGCGCATTGTATGGGTGTGTGTTACGTTACATTCACTAGTAGGAGTGAGAAAAACATCACAGGGTGGTGCGCATTGTATGGGTGTGTGTTACATTACATTCACTAGTAGGAGTGAGAAAAACATCACGGGGTGGTGCGCATTGTATGGGTGTGTGTTACGTTACATTCACTAGTAGGAGTGAGAAAAACATCACGGGGTGGTGCGCATTGTATGGGTGTGTGTTACGTTACATTCACGAGTAGGAGTGAGAAAAACATCACGGGGTCGTGCGCATTGTATGGGTGTGTGTTACGTTACATTCACTAGTAGGAGTGAGAAAAACATCACGGGGTGGTGCGCATTGTATGGGTGTGTGTTACGTTCCATTCACTAGTAGGAGTGAGAAAAACATCACGGGGTGGTGCGCATTGTATGGGTGTGTGTTACGTTCCATTCACTAGTAGGAGTGAGAAAAACATCACGGGGTGGTGCGCATTGTATGGGTGTGTGTTACATTACATTCACTAGTAGCAGTGAGAAAAACATCACGGGGTGGTGCGCATTGTATGGGTGTGTGTTACATTACATTCACTAGTAGGAGTGAGAAAAACATCACGGGGTGGTGCGCATTGTATGGGTGCGTGTTACATTACATTCACTAGTAGGAGTGAGAAAAACATCACGGAGTGGTGCGCATTGTATGGGTGTGTGTTACATTACATTCACTAGTAGGAGTGAGAAAAACCTCACGGCGTGGTGCGCATTGTATGGGTGTGTGTTACATTACATTCACTAGTAGGAGAGAGAAAAACATCACGGGGTGGTGCGCATTGTATGGGTGTGTGTTACATTACATTCACTAGTAGGAGTGAGAAAAACATCACGGGGTGGTGCGCATTGTATGGGTGTGTGTTACATTAGATTCACTAGTAGGAGTGAGAAAATCCTCTCGGGGTGGTGCGCATTGTATGGGTGTGAGTTACATTACATTCACTAGTAGGAGTGAGAAAAACCTCACGGGGTGGTGCGCATTGTATGGGTGTGTGTTACATTACATTCACTAGTAGCAGTGAGAAAAACATAACGGGGTGGTGCGCATTGTATGGGTGTGTGTTACATTACATTCACTAGTAGCAGTGAGAAAAACATCACGGGGTGGTGCGCATTGTATGGGTGTGTGTTACATTACATTCACTAGTAGCAGTGAGAAAAACATCACGGGGTGGTGCGCATTGCATGGGTGTGTGTTACATTACATTCACTAGTAGCAGTGATAAAAACATCACGGGGTGGTGCCCATTGTATGGTTGTGTGTTACATTACATTCACTAGTAGCAGTGAGAAAAACATCACGGGGTGGTGCGCATTGTATGGGTGTGTGTTACATTACATTCACTAGTAGGAGTGAGAAAAATATCACGGGGTGGTGCGCTTTGTATGGGTGTGTGTTACGTTACATTCACTAGTAGGTGTGAGAAAAACATCACGGGGTCGTGCGCATTGTATGGGTGTGTGGTACGTTACATTCACTAGTAGGAGTGAGAAAAACATCACGGGGTGGTGCGCATTGTATGGGTGTGTGTTACGTTACATTCACTAGTAGGAGTGAGAAAAACATCACGGGGTGTTGCGCATTGTATGGGTGTGTGTTACATTACATTCACCAGTAGCAGTGAGAAAAACATCACGGGGTGGTGCGCATTGTATGGGTGTGTGTTACATTACATTCACTAGTAGGAGTGAGAAAAACATAACGGGGTGGTGCGCATTGTATGGGTGTGTGTTACATTACATTCACTAGTAGGAGTGAGAAAAACATCACGGGGTGGTGCGCATTGTATGGGTGTGTGTTACATTACATCCACTAGTAGGTGTGAGAAAAACATCACGTGGTGGTGCGCATTGTATGGGTGTGTGTTACATTACATTCACTAGTAGCAGTGAGAAAAAAATCACGGGGTGGTGCCCATTGTATGGGTGTGTGTTACATTAGATTCACTAGTAGCAGTGAGAAAAACATCACGGGGTGGTGCGCATTGTATGGGTGTGTGTTACATTACATTCACTAGTAGGAGTGAGAAAAACATCACGGGGTGGTGCGCATTGTATGGGTGTGTGGTACATTAGATTCACTAGTAGGAGTGAGAAAAACATCACGGGGTGGTGCGGATTGTATGGGTGTGTGTTACATTACATTCACTAGTAGGAGTGAGAAAAACATCACGTGGTGGTGCGCATTATATGGGTGTGTGTTACATTAGATTCACTAGTAGGAGTCAGAAAAACATCGCGGGGAGGTGCGCATTGTATGGGTGAGTGTTACATTACATTCACTAGTAGGAGTCAGAAAAACATCACGGGGTGTTGCGCATTGTAGGGTGAGTGTTACATTACATTCACTAGTAGGAGTGAGAAAAACATCACGGGGTGTTGCGCATTGTATGGGTGTGTGTTACATTACATTCACTAGTAGGAGTGAGAAAAACATCACGGGGTGGTGCGCATTGTATGGGTGTGTGTTACATTACATTCACTAGTAGGTGTGAGAAAAACATCACGGGGTGGTGCGCATTGTATGGGTGTGTGTTACATTACATTCACTAGTAGGAGTGAGAAAAACATCACGGGGTGGTGCGCATTGTATGGGTGTGTGTTACATTACATTCACTAGTAGGAGTGAGAAAAACATCACGGGGTGGTGCGCATTGTATGGGTGTGTGTTACATTACATTCACTAGTAGCAGTGAGAAAAACATCACGGGGTGGTGCGCATTGTATGGGTGTGTGTTACATTACATTCACTAGTAGGAGTGAGAAAAACAATCACGGGGTGGTGCGCATTGTATGAGTGTGTGTTACATTACATTCACTAGTAGGAGTGAGAAATACATCACGGGGTGGTGCGCATTGTATGGGTGTGTGTTACATTACATTCACTAGTAGCAGTGAGAAAAACATCACGGGTGGTGCGCATTGTATGGGTGTGTGTTACGTTACATTCACTAGTAGGAGTAAGAAAAACATCACGGGGTGGTGCGCATTGTATGGGTGTGTGTTACGTTACATTCACTAGTAGGAGTGAGAAAAACATCACGGGCTGTTGCGCATTGTATGGGTGTGTGTTACATTACATTCACTAGTAGGAGTGAGAAAAACATCACGGGGTGGTGCGCATTGTATGGGTGTGTGTTACATTACATTCACTAGTAGGAGTGAGAAAAATATCACGGGGTGGTGCGCATTGTATGGGTGTGTGTTACATTACATTCACTAGTAGGAGTGAGAAAAACATCACGGGGTGGTGCGCATTGTATGGGTGTGTGTTACGTTTCATTCACTAGTAGGAGTGAGAAAAACATCACAGGGTGGTGCGCATTGTATGGGTGTGTGTTACGTTACATTCACTAGTAGGAGTGAGAAAAACATCACGGGGTGGTACGCATTGTATGGGTGTGTGTTACGTTACATTAACTAGTAGGAGTGAGAAAAACATCACGGGGTGGTGCGCATTGTATGGGTGTGTGTTACCTTACATTTAATAGTAGGAGTGAGAAAAACATCACGGGGTGGTGCGCATTGTATGGGTGTGTGTTACGTTACATTCACTATTAGGAGTGAGAAAAACATCACGGGGTGGTGCGCATTGTATGCGTGTGTGTTACGTTACATTCACGAGTAGGAGTGAGAAAAACATCACGGGGTGGTGCGCATTGTATGGGTGTGTGTTACGTTACATTCACTAGTAGGAGTGAGAAAAACATCACGGGGTGGTGCGCATTGTATGGGTGTGTGTTACGTTACATTCACTAGTAGGAGTGAGAAAAACATCACGGGGTGGTGCGCATTGTATGGGTGTGTGTTACGTTCCATTCACTAGTAGGAGTGAGAAAAACATCACGGGGTGGTGCGCATTGTATGGGTGTGTGTTACATTACATTCACTAGTAGCAGTGAGAAAAACATCACGGGGTGGTGCGCATTGTATGGGTGTGTGTTACATTACAGTCACTAGTAGGAGTGAGAAAAACATCACGGGGTGGTGCGCATTGTATGGGTGCGTGTTACATTACATTCACTAGTAGGAGTGAGAAAAACATCACGGGGTGGTGCGCATTGTATGGGTGTGTGTTACATTACATTCACTAGTAGGAGTGAGAAAAAACTCATGGCGTGGTGCGCATTGTATGGGTGTGTGTTACATTACATTCACTAGTAGGAGAGAGAAAAACATCACTGGGTGGTGCGCATTGTATGGGTGTGTGTTACATTACATTCACCAGTAGGAGTGAGAAAAACATCACGGGGTGGTGCGCATTGTATGGGTGTGTGTTACATTACATTCACCAGTAGCAGTGAGAAAAACATCACGGGGTGGTGCGCATTGTATGGGTGTGTGTTACATTACATTCACTAGTAGGAGTGAGAAAAACATAACGGGGTGGTGCGCATTGTATGGGTGTGTGTTACATTACATTCACTAGTAGGAGTGAGAAAAACATCACGGGGTGGTGCGCATTGTATGGGTGTGTGTTACATTACATCCACTAGTAGGTGTGAGAAAAACATCACGTGGTGGTGCGCATTGTATGGGTGTGTGTTACATTACATTCACTAGTAGCAGTGAGAAAAAAATCACGGGGTGGTGCCCATTGTATGGGTGTGTGTTACATTACATTCACTAGTAGCAGTGAGAAAAACATCACGGGGTGGTGCGCATTGTATGGGTGTGTGTTACATTACATTCACTAGTAGGAGTGAGAAAAACATCACGGGGTGGTGCGCATTGTATGGGTGTGTGTTACATTAGATTCACTAGTAGGAGTGAGAAAAACATCACGGGGTGGTGCGGATTGTATGGGTGTGTGTTACATTACATTCACTAGTAGGAGTGAGAAAAACATCACGTGGTGGTGCGCATTATATGGGTGTGTGTTACATTAGATTCACTAGTAGGAGTCAGAAAAACATCGCGGGGAGGTGCGCATTGTATGGGTGAGTGTTACATTACATTCACTAGTAGGAGTGAGAAAAACATCACAGGGTGGTGCGCATTGTATGGGTGTGTGTTACATTACATTCACTAGTAGGAGTGAGAAAAACATAACGGGGTGGTGCGCATTGTATGGGTGTGTGTTACATTACATTCACTAGTAGGAGTGAGAAAAACATCACGGGGTGGTGCGCATTGTATGGGTGTGTGTTACATTACATCCACTAGTAGGTGTGAGAAAAACATCACGTGGTGGTGCGCATTGTATGGGTGTGTGTTACATTACATTCACTAGTAGCAGTGAGAAAAAAATCACGGGGTGGTGCCCATTGTATGGGTGTGTGTTACATTACATTCACTAGTAGCAGTGAGAAAAACATCACGGGGTGGTGCGCATTGTATGGGTGTGTGTTACATTACATTCACTAGTAGGAGTGAGAAAAACATCACGGGGTGGTGCGCATTGTATGGGTGTGTGTTACATTAGATTCACTAGTAGGAGTGAGAAAAACATCACGGGGTGGTGCGGATTGTATGGGTGTGTGTTACATTACATTCACTAGTAGGAGTGAGAAAAACATCACGTGGTGGTGCGCATTATATGGGTGTGTGTTACATTAGATTCACTAGTAGGAGTCAGAAAAACATCGCGGGGAGGTGCGCATTGTATGGGTGAGTGTTACATTACATTCACTAGTAAGAGTGAGAAAAACATCACAGGGTGGTGCGCATTGTATGGGTGTGTGTTACATTACATTCACTAGTAGGAGTGATAAAAACATCACGGGGTTCTGCGCATTGTATGGGTGTGTGTTACATTACATTCACTAGTAGGAGTGAGAAAAACATCACGGGGTGGTGCGCATTGTATGGGTGTGTGTTACATTACATTCACTAGTAGGAGTGAGAAAAACATCACGGGGTGGTGCGCATTGTATGGGTGTGTGTTACGTTACATTCACTAGTAGGAGTGAGAAAAACATCACGGGGTGGTGCGCATTGTATGGGTGTGTGTTACATTACATTCACTAGTAGGAGTGAGAAAAACATCACGGGGTGGTGCGCATTGTATGGGTGTGTGTTACATTACATTCACTAGTAGGAGTGAGAAAAACATCACGGGGTGGTGTGCATTGTATGGGTGTGTGTTACATTACATTCACTAGTAGGAGTGAGAAAAACATCACGGGGTTGGTGCGCATTGTATGGGTGTGTGTTACATTACATTCACTAGTAGGAGTGAGAAAAACATCACGGGGTGGTGCGCATTGTATGGGTGTGTGTTACATTACATTCACTAGTAGGAGTCAGAAAAACATCACGGGGTGGTGCACATTGTATGGGTGTGTGTTACGTTACATTCACTAGTAGGGGTGAGAAAAACATCACGGAGTCGTGCGCATTGTATGGGTGTGTGGTACGTTACATTCACTAGTAGGAGTGAGAAAAACATCACGGGGTGGTGCGCATTGTATGGGTGTGTGTTACATTACATTCACCAGTAGCAGTGAGAAAAACATCACGGGGTGGTGCGCATTGTATGGGTGTGTGTAACATTACATTCACTAGTAGGAGTGAGAAAAACATAACGGGGTGGTGCGCATTGTATGGGTGTGTGTTACATTACATTCACTAGTAGGAGTGAGAAAAACATCACGGGGTGGTGCGCATTGTATGGGTGTGTGTTACATTACATTCACTAGTAGGTGTGAGAAAAACATCACGGGGTGGTGCGCATTGTATGGGTGTGTGTTACATTACATTCACTAGTAGGAGTGAGAAAAACATCACGGCGTGGTGCGCATTGTATGGGTGTGTGTTACATTACATTCACTAGTAGGAGTGAGAAAAACATCACGGGGTGGTGCGCATTGTATGGGTGTGTGTTACATTACATTCACTAGTAGCAGTGAGAAAAACATCACGGGGTGGTGCGCATTGTATGGGTGTGTGTTACATTACATTCACTAGTAGGAGTGAGAAAAGCATCACGGGGTGGTGCGCATTGTATGAGTGTGTGTTACATTACATTCACTAGTAGGAGTGAGAAATACATCACGGGGTGGTGCGCATTGTATGGGTGTGTGTTACATTACATTCACTAGTAGCAGTGAGAAAAACATCACGGGTGGTGCGCATTGTATGGGTGTGTGTTACGTTACATTCACTAGTAGGCGTGAGAAAAACATCACGGGGTGGTGCGCATTGTATGGGTGTGTGTTACGTTACATTCACTAGTAGGAGTGAGAAAAACATCACGGGGTGTTGTGCATTGTATGGGTGTGTGTTACATTACATTCACTAGTAGGAGTGAGAAAAACATCACGGGGTGGTGCGCATTGTATGGGTGTGTGTTACATTACATTCACTAGTAGGAGTGAGAAAAACATCACGGGGTGGTGCGCATTGTATGGGTGTGTGTTACATTACATTCACTAGTAGGAGTGAGAAAAACATCACGGGGTGGTGTGCATTGTATGGGTGTGTGTTACATTACATTCACCAGTAGCAGTGAGAAAAACATCACGGGGTGGTGCGCATTGTATGGGTGTGTGTTACATTACATTCACTAGTAGGAGTGAGAAAAACATCACGGGGTGGTGCGCATTGTATGGGTGTGTGTTACATTACATTCACTAGTAGGAGTGAGAAAAACATCACGGGGTGGTGCGCATTGTATGGGTGTGTGATACATTACATTCACTAGTAGTAGTGAGAAAAACATCACGGGGTGGTGCGCATTGTATGGGTGTGTGTTACATTACATTCACTAGTAGGAGTGAGAAAAACATCACGGGGTGGTGCGCATTGTATGGGTGTGTGTTACATTACATTCACTAGTAGGAGTGAGAAAAACATCACGGGGTGGTGCGCATTGTTTGGTTGTGTGTTACGTTACATTCACTAGTAGGAGTGAGAAAAACATCACAGGGTGGTGCGCATTGTATGGGTGTGTGTTACGTTACATTCACTAGTAGGAGTGAGATAAACATCACGGGGTGGTACGCATTGTATGGGTGTGTGTTACGTTACATTAACTAGTAGGAGTGAGAAAAACATCACGGGGTGGTGCGCATTGTATGGGTGTGTGTTACGTTACATTCACTAGTAGGAGTGAGAAAAACATCACAGGGTGGTGCGCATTGTATGGGTGTGTGTTACATTACATTCACTAGTAGGAGTGAGAAAAACATCACGGGGTGGTGCGCATTGTATGGGTGTGTGTTACGTTACATTCACTAGTAGGAGTGAGAAAAACATCACGGGGTGGTGCGCATTGTATGGGTGTGTGTTACGTTACATTCACGAGTAGGAGTGAGAAAAACATCACGGGGTGGTGCGCATTGTATGGGTGTGTGTTACGTTACATTCACTAGTAGGAGTGAGAAAAACATCACGGGGTGGTGCGCATTGTATGGGTGTGTGTTACGTTCCATTCACTAGTAGGAGTGAGAAAAACATCACGGGGTGGTGCGCATTGTATGGGTGTGTGTTACGTTCCATTCACTAGTAGGAGTGAGAAAAACATCACGGGGTGGTGCGCATTGTATGGGTGTGTGTTACATTACATTCACTAGTAGCAGTGAGAAAAACATCACGGGGTGGTGCGCATTGTATGGGTGTGTGTTACATTACATTCACTAGTAGGAGTGAGAAAAACATCACGGGGTGGTGCGCATTGTATGGGTGCGTGTTACATTACATTCACTAGTAGGAGTGAGAAAAACATCACGGAGTGGTGCGCATTGTATGGGTGTGTGTTACATTACATTCACTAGTAGGAGTGAGAAAAACCTCACGGCGTGGTGCGCATTGTATGGGTGTGTGTTACATTACATTCACTAGTAGGAGAGAGAAAAACATCACGGGGAGGTGCGCATTGTATGGGTGTGTGTTACATTACATTCACTAGTAGGAGTGAGAAAAACATCACGGGGTGGTGCGCATTGTATGGGTGTGTGTTACATTAGATTCACTAGTAGGAGTGAGAAAAACCTCACGGGGTGGTGCGCATTGTATGGGTGTGAGTTACATTACATTCACTAGTAGGAGTGAGAAAAACCTCACGGGGTGGTGCGCATTGTATGGGTGTGTGTTACATTACATTCACTAGTAGCAGTGAGAAAAACATCACGGGGTGGTGCGCATTGTATGGGTGTGTGTTACATTACATTCACTAGTAGCAGTGAGAAAAACATCACGGGGTGGTGCGCATTGTATGGGTGTGTGTTACATTACATTCACTAGTAGCAGTGAGAAAAACATCACGGGGTGGTGCGCATTGCATGGGTGTGTGTTACATTACATTCACTAGTAGCAGTGATAAAAACATCACGGGGTGGTGCCCATTGTATGGTTGTGTGTTACATTACATTCACTAGTAGCAGTGAGAAAAACATCACGGGGTGGTGCGCATTGTATGGGTGTGTGTTACATTACATTCACTAGTAGGAGTGAGAAAAATATCACGGGGTGGTGCGCTTTGTATGGGTGTGTGTTAAGTTACATTCACTAGTAGCAGTGAGAAAAACATCACGGGGTGGTGCGCATTGCATGGGTGTGTGTTACATTACATTCACTAGTAGCAGTGATAAAAACATCACGGGGTGGTGCCCATTGTATGGTTGTGTGTTACATTACATTCACTAGTAGGAGTGAGAAAAACATCACGGGGTGGTGCGCATTGTATGGGTGTGTGTTACATTACATTCACTAGTAGGAGTGAGAAAAACATCACGGGGTGGTGCGCATTGTATGGGTGTGTGTTACATTACATTCACTAGTAGGAGTGAGAAAAACATCACGGGGTGGTGCGCATTGTATGGGTGTGTGTTACATTACATTCACTAGTAGGAGTGAGAAAAACATCACGGGGTGGTGCGCATTGTATGGGTGTGTGTTACATTACATTCACTAGTAGTAGTGAGAAAAACATCACGGGGTGGTGCGCATTGTATGGGTGTGTGTTACATTACATTCACTAGTAGGAGTGAGAAAAACATCACGGGGTGGTGTGCATTGTATGGGTGTGTGTTACATTACATTCACTAGTAGGAGTGAGAAAAACATCACGGGGTGGTGCGCATTGTATGGGTGTGTGTTACGTTACATTCACTAGTAGGAGTGAGAAAAACATCACAGGGTGGTGCGCATTGTATGGGTGTGTGTTACGTTACATTCACTAGTAGGAGTGAGAAAAACATCACGGGGTGGTACGCATTGTATGGGTGTGTGTTACGTTACATTAACTAGTAGGAGTGAGAAAAACATCACGGGGTGGTGCGCATTGTATGGGTGTGTGTTACCTTACATTCACTAGTAGGAGTGAGAAAAACATCACGGGGTGGTGCGCATTGTATGGGTGTGTGTTACGTTACATTCACTAGTAGGAGTGAGAAAAACATCACGGGGTGGTGCGCATTGTATGGGTGTGTGTTACGTTACATTCACGAGTAGGAGTGAGAAAAACATCACGGGGTGGTGCGCATTGTATGGGTGTGTGTTACGTTACATTCACTAGTAGGAGTGAGAAAAACATCACGGGGTGGTGCGCATTGTATGGGTGTGTGTTACGTTACATTCACTAGTAGGAGTGAGAAAAACATCACGGGGTGGTGCGCATTGTATGGGTGTGTGTTACGTTACATTCACTACTAGGAGTGAGAAAAACATCACGGGGTGGTGCGCATTGTATGGGTGTGTGTTACATTACATTCACTAGTAGCAGTGAGAAAAACATCACGGGGTGGTGCGCATTGTATAGGTGTGTGTTACATTACAGTCACTAGTAGGAGTGAGAAAAACATCACGGTGTGGTGCGCATTGTATGGGTGCGTGTTACATTACATTCACTAGTAGGAGTGAGAAAAACATCACGGGGTGGTGCGCATTGTATGGGTGTGTGTTACATTACATTCACTAGTAGGAGTGAGAAAAAACTCACGGCGTGGTGCGCATTGTATGGGTGTGTGTTACATTACATTCACTAGTAGGAGAGAGAAAAACATCACTGGGTGGTGCGCATTGTATGGGTGTGTGTTACATTACATTCACTAGTAGGAGTGAGAAAAACATCACGGGGTGGTGCGCATTGTATGGGTGTGTGTTACATTACATTCACTAGTAGGAGTGAGAAAAACATCAAGGGGTGGTGCGCATTGTATGGGTGTGTGTTACATTACATTCACTAGTAGGTGTGAGAAAAACATCACGGGGTGGTGCGCATTGTATGGGTGTGTGTTACATTACATTCACTAGTAGCAGTGAGAAAAAAATCACGGGGTGGTGCCCATTGTATGGGTGTTTGTTACATTACATTCACTAATAGCAGTGAGAAAAACATCACGGGGTGGTGCGCATTGTATGGGTGTGTGTTACATTACATTCACTAGTAGGAATGAGAAAAACATCACCGGGTGGTGCGCATTGTATGGGTGTGTGTTACATTAGATTCACTAGTAGGAGTGAGCAAAACATCACGGGGTGGTGCGCATTGTATGGGTGTGTGTTACATTACATTCACTAGTAGGAGTGAGAATAACATCACGGGGTGGTGCGCATTGTATGGGTGTGTGTTACATTAGATTCACTAGTAGGAGTGAGAAAAACATCACGGGGTGGTGCGCATTGAATGGGTGTGGGTTACATTACATTCACTAGTAGGAGTGAGAAAAACATCACGGGGTGGTGCGCATTGTATGGGTGTGTGTTACATTACATTCACTAGTAGGAGTGAGAAAAACATCACGGGGTGGTGCGCATTGTATGGGTGTGTGTTACATTACATTCACTAGTAGGAGAGAGAAAAACATCAAGGGGTGGTGCGCATTGTATGGGTGTGTGTTACATTACATTCACTAGTAGGAGTGAGAAAAACATCACGGGGTGGTGCGCATTGTATGGGTGTGTGTTACATTACATTCACTAGTAGGAGTGAGAAAAACATCACGGGGTGGTGCGCATTGTATGGGTGTGTGTTACATTACATTCACTAGTAGGAGTGAGAAAAACATCACGGGGTGGTGCGCATTGTATGGGTGTGTGTTACATTACATTCACTAGTAGGAGTGAGAAAAACATCACGGGGTGGTGCGCATTGTATGGGTGTGTGTTACATTACATTCACTAGTAGGAGTGAGAAAAACATCACGGGGTGGTGCGCATTGTATGGGTGTGTGTTACATTACATTCACTAGTAGGAGTGAGAAAAACATCACGGGGTGGTGCGCATTGTATGGGTGTGTGTTACATTACATTCACTAGTAGGAGTGAGAAAAACATCACGGGGTGGTGCGCATTGTATGGGTGTGTGTTACATTACATTCACTAGTAGGAGTGAGAAAAACATCACGGGGTGGTGCGCATTGTATGGGTGTGTGTTACGTTACATTCACTAGTAGGAGTGAGAAAAACATCACAGGGTGGTGCGCATTGTATGGGTGTGTGTTACGTTACATTCACTAGTAGGAGTGAGAAAAACATCACGGGGTGGTACGCATTGTATGGGTGTGTGTTACATTACATTCACTAGTAGGAGTGAGAAAAACATCATGGGGTGGTGCGCATTGTATGGGTGTGTGTTACATTACATTCACTAGTAGGAGTGAGAAAAACATCACGGGGTGGTGCGCATTGTATGGGTGTGTGTTACATTACATTCACTAGTAGGAGTGAGAAAAACATCACGGGGTGGTGCGCATTGTATGGGTGTGTGCTACATTACATTCACTAGTAGGAGTGAGAAAAACATCACGGGGTGGTGCGCATTGTATGGGTGTGTGTTACATTACATTCACTAGTAGGAGTGAGAAAAACATCACGGGGTGGTGCGCATTGTATGGGTGTGTGTTACATTACATTCACTAGTAGGAGTGAGAAAAACATCACGGGGTGGTGCGCATTGTATGGGTGTGTGTTACATTACATTCACTAGTAGTAGTGAGGAAAACATCACGGGGTGGTGCGCATTGTATGGGTGTGTGTTACATTACATTCACTAGTAGGAGTGAGAAAAACATCACGGGGTGGTGCGCATTGTATGGGTGTGTGTTACATTACATTCACTAGTAGGAGTGAGAAAAACATCACGGGGTGGTGCGCATTGTATGGGTGTGTGTTACGATACATTCACTAGTAGGAGTGAGAAAAACATCACAGGGTGGTGCGCATTGTATGGGTGTGTGTTACGTTACATTCACTAGTAGGAGTGAGAAAAACATCACGGGGTGGTACGCATTGTATGGGTGTGTGTTACGTTACATTAACTAGTAGGAGTGAGAAAAACATCACGGGGTGGTGCGCATTGTATGGGTGTGTGTTACCTTACATTCACTAGTAGGAGTGAGAAAAACATCACGGGGTGGTGCGCATTGTATGGGTGTGTGTTACGTTACATTCACTAGTAGGAGTGAGAAAAACATCACGGGGTGGTGCGCATTGTATGGGTGTGTGTTACGTTACATTCACGAGTAGGAGTGAGAAAAACATCACGGGGTGGTGCGCATTGTATGGGTGTGTGTTACGTTACATTCACTAGTAGGAGTGAGAAAAACATCACGGGGTGGTGCGCATTGTACGGGTGTGTGTTACGTTACATTCACTAGTAGGAGTGAGAAAAACATCACGGGGTGGTGCGCATTGTATGGGTGTGTGTTACGTTCCATTCACTAGTAGGAGTGAGAAAAACATCACGGGGTGGTGCGCATTGTATGGGTGTGTGTTACATTACATTCACTAGTAGCAGTGAGAAAAACATCACGGGGTGGTGCGCATTGTATGGGTGTGTGTTACATTACAGTCACTAGTAGGAGTGAGAAAAACATCACGGGGTGGTGCGCATTGTATGGGTGCGTGTTACATTACATTCACTAGTAGGAGTGAGAAAAACATCACGGGGTGGTGCGCATTGTATGGGTGTGTGTTACATTACATTCACTAGTAGGAGTGAGAAAAAACTCACGGCGTGGTGCGCATTGTATGGGTGTGTGTTACATTACATTCACTAGTAGGAGAGAGAAAAACATCACTGGGTGGTGCGCATTGTATGGGTGTGTGTTACATTACATTCACTAGTAGGAGTGAGAAAAACATCACGGGGTGGTGCGCATTGTATGGGTGTGTGTTACATTACATTCACTAGTAGGAGTGAGAAAAACCTCACGGGGTGGTGCGCATTGTATGGGTGTGAGTTACATTACATTCACTAGTAGGAGTGAGAAAAACCTCACGGGGTGGTGCGCATTGTATGGGTGTGTGTTACATTACATTCACTAGTAGCAGTGAGAAAAACATCACGGGGTGGTGCGCATTGTATGGGTGTGTGTTACGTTACATTCACTAGTAGGTGTGAGAAAAACATCACGGGGTCGTGCGCATTGTATGGGTGTGTGGTACGTTACATTCACTAGTAGGAGTGAGAAAAACATCACGGGGTGGTGCAGATTGTATGGGTGTGTGTTACGTTACATTCACTAGTAGGAGTGAGAAAAACATCACGGGGTATTGCGCATTGTATGGGTGTGTGTTACATTACATTCACTAGTAGGAGTGAGAAAAACATCACGGGGTGGTGCGCATTGTATGGGTGTGTGTTACATTACATTCACTAGTAGGTGTGAGAAAAACATCACGGGGTGGTGCGCATTGTATGGGTGTGTGTTACATTACATTCACTAGTAGGAGTGAGAAAAACATCACGGGGTGGTGCGCATTGTATGGGTGTGTGTTACATTACATTCACTAGTAGGAGTGAGAAAAACATCACGGGGTGGTGCGCATTGTATGGGTGTGTGTTACATTACATTCACTAGTAGCAGTGAGAAAAACATCACGGGGTGGTGCGCATTGTATGGGTGTGTGTTACATTACATTCACTAGTAGGAGTGAGAAAAACATCACGGGGTGGTGCGCATTGTATGAGTGTGTGTTACATTACATTCACTAGTAGGAGTGAGAAATACATCACGGGGTGGTGCGCATTGTATGGGTGTGTGTTACATTACATTCACTAGTAGCAGTGAGAAAAACATCACGGGTGGTGCGCATTGTATGGGTGTGTGTTACGTTACATTCACTAGTAGGAGTGAGAAAAACATCACGGGGTGGTGCGCATTGTATGGGTGTGTGTTACGTTACATTCACTAGTAGGAGTGAGAAAAACATCACGGGCTGTTGCGCATTGTATGGGTGTGTGTTACATTACATTCACTAGTAGGAGTGAGAAAAACATCACGGGGTGGTGCGCATTGTATGGGTGTGTGTTACATTACATTCACTAGTAGGAGTGAGAAAAACATCACGGGGTGGTGCGCATTGTATGGGTGTGTGTTACATTACATTCACTAGTAGGAGTGAGAAAAACATCACGGGGTGGTGCGCATTGTATGGGTGTGTGTTACGTTTCATTCACTAGTAGGAGTGAGAAAAACATCACAGGGTGGTGCGCATTGTATGGGTGTGTGTTACGTTACATTCACTAGTAGGAGTGAGAAAAACATCACGGGGTGGTACGCATTGTATGGGTGTGTGTTACGTTACATTAACTAGTAGGAGTGAGAAAAACATCACGGGGTGGTGCGCATTGTATGGGTGTGTGTTACCTTACATTCACTAGTAGGAGTGAGAAAAACATCACGGGGTGGTGCGCATTGTATGGGTGTGTGTTACGTTACATTCACGAGTAGGAGTGAGAAAAACATCACGGGGTGGTGCGCATTGTATGGGTGTGTGTTACGTTACATTCACTAGTAGGAGTGAGAAAAACATCACGGGGTGGTGCGCATTGTATGGGTGTGTGTTACGTTACATTCACTAGTAGGAGTGAGAAAAACATCACGGGGTGGTGCGCATTGTATGGGTGTGTGTTACGTTCCATTCACTAGTAGGAGTGAGAAAAACATCACGGGGTGGTGCGCATTGTATGGGTGTGTGTTACATTACATTCACTAGTAGCAGTGAGAAAAACATCACGGGGTGGTGCGCATTGTATGGGTGTGTGTTACATTACAGTCACTAGTAGGAGTGAGAAAAACATCACGGGGTGGTGCGCATTGTATGGGTGCGTGTTACATTACATTCACTAGTAGGAGTGAGAAAAACATCACGGGGTGGTGCGCATTGTATGGGTGTGTGTTACATTACATTCACTAGTAGGAGTGAGAAAAAACTCACGGCGTGGTGCGCATTGTATGGGTGTGTGTTACATTACATTCACTAGTAGGAGAGAGAAAAACATCACTGGGTGGTGCGCATTGTATGGGTGTGTGTTACATTACATTCACTAGTAGGAGTGAGAAAAACATCACGGGGTGGTGCGCATTGTATGGGTGTGTGTTACATTACATTCACTAGTAGGAGTGAGAAAAACCTCACGGGGTGGTGCGCATTGTATGGGTGTGAGTTACATTACATTCACTAGTAGGAGTGAGAAAAACCTCACGGGGTGGTGCCCATTGTATGGGTGTGTGTTACATTACATTCACTAGTAGCATTGAGAAAAACATCACGGGGTGGTGCGCATTGTATGGGTGTGTGTTACGTTACATTCACTAGTAGCAGTGAGAAAAACATCACGGGGTGTTGCGCATTGTATGGGTGTGTGTTACGTTACATTCACTAGTAGGAGTGAGAAAAACATCACCGGGTGGTGCGCATTGTATGGGTGTGTGTTACGTTACATTCACTACTAGGAGTGAGAAAAACATCACGGGGTCTTGCGCATTGTATGGGTGTGTGGTACGTTACATTCACTAGTAGGAGTGAGAAAAACATCACGGGGTGGTGCGCATTGTATTGGTGTGTGTTACTTTACATTCACTAGTAGTTGTGAGAAAATCATCACGGGGTGGTGCGCATTGTATGGGTGTGTGTTACGTTCCATTCACTAGTAGGAGTGAGAAAAACATCACGGGGTGGTGCGCATTGTATGGGTGTGTGTTACATTACATTCACTAGTAGCAGTGAGAAAAACATCTCGGGGCGGTGCGCATTGTATGGGTGTGTGTTACATTACATTCACTAGTAGGAGTGAGAAAAACCTCACGGGGCGGTGCGCATTGTATGGGTGTGTGTTACATTATATTCACTAGTAGCAGTGAGAAAAACCTCACGGGGCGGTGCGCATTGTATGGGTGTGTGTTACATTACATTCACTAGTAGCAGTGAGAAAAACATCACGGGGTGGTGCGCATTGCATGGGTGTGTGTTACATTACATTCACTAGTAGCAGTGATAAAAACATCACGGGGTGGTGCGCATTGTATGGGTGCGTGTTACATTACATTCACTAGTAGCAGTGAGAAAAACATCACGGGGTGGTGCGCATTGTATGGGTGTGTGTTACATTACATTCACTAGTAGGAGTGAGAAAAATATCACGGGGTGGTGCGCATTGTATGGGTGTGTGTTACGTTACATTCACTAGTAGGTGTGAGAAAAACATCACGGGGTCGTGCGCATTGTATGGGTGTGTGGTACGTTACATTCACTAGTAGGAGTGAGAAAAACATCACGGGGTGGTGCGCATTGTATGGGTGTGTGTTACGTTACATTCACTAGTAGGAGTGAGAAAAACATCACGGGGTGTTGCGCATTGTATGGGTGTGTGTTACATTACATTCACTAGTAGGAGTGAGAAAAACATCACGGGGTGGTGCGCATTGTATGGGTGTGTGTTACATTACATTCACTAGTAGGTGTGAGAAAAACATCACGGGGTGGTGCGCATTGTATGGGTGTGTGTTACATTACATTCACTAGTAGGAGTGAGAAAAACATCACGGGGTGGTGCGCATTGTATGGGTGTGTGTTACATTACATTCACTAGTAGGAGTGAGAAAAACATCACGGGGTGGTGCGCATTGTATGGGTGTGTGTTACATTACATTCACTAGTAGCAGTGAGAAAAACATCACGGGGTGGTGCGCATTGTATGGGTGTGTGTTACATTACATTCACTAGTAGGAGTGAGAAAAACATCACGGGGTGGTGCGCATTGTATGAGTGTGTGTTACATTACATTCACTAGTAGGAGTGAGAAATACATCACGGGGTGGTGCGCATTGTATGGGTGTGTGTTACATTACATTCACTAGTAGCAGTGAGAAAAACATCACGGGTGGTGCGCATTGTATGGGTGTGTGTTACGTTACATTCACTAGTAGGAGTGAGAAAAACATCACGGGGTGGTGCGCATTGTATGGGTGTGTGTTACGTTACATTCACTAGTAGGAGTGAGAAAAACATCACGGGCTGTTGCGCATTGTATGGGTGTGTGTTACATTACATTCACTAGTAGGAGTGAGAAAAACATCACGGGGTGGTGCGCATTGTTTGGGTGTGTGTTACATTACATTCACTAGTAGGAGTGAGAAAAACATCACGGGGTGGTGCGCATTGTATGGGTGTGTGTTACATTACATTCACTAGTAGGAGTGAGAAAAACATCACGGGGTGTTGTGCATTGTATGGGTGTGTGTTACATTACATTCACCAGTACCAGTGAGAAAAACATCACGGGGTGGTGCGCATTCTATGGGTGTGTGTTACATTACATTCACTAGTAGGAGTGAGAAAAACATCACGGGGTGGTGCGCATTGTATGGGTGTGTGTTACATTACATTCACTAGTAGGAGTGAGAAAAACATCAAGGGGTGGTGCGCATTGTATGGGTGTGTGTTACATTACATTCACTAGTAGGTGTGAGAAAAACATCACGGGGTGGTGCACATTGTGTGGGTGTGTGTTACATTACATTCACTAGTAGCAGTGAGAAAAAAATCACGGGGTGGTGCCCTTGTATGGGTGTGTGTTACATTACATTCACTAGTAGCAGTGAGAAAAATATCACGGGGTGGTGCGCATTGTATGGGTGTGTGTTACATTACATTCACTAGTAGGAATGAGAAAAACATCACGGGATGATGCGCATTGTATGGGTGTGTGTTACATTACATTCACTAGTAGCAGTGAGAAAAATATCACGGGGTGGTGCGCATTGTATGCGTGTGTGTTACATTACATTCACTAGTAGGAGTGAGAAAAACATAACGGGGTGGTGCGCATTGTATGGGTGTGTGTTACATTACATTCACTAGTAGGAGTGAGAAAAACATCACGGGGTGGTGCGCATTGTATGGGTGTGTGTTACATTACATTCACTATTAGGTGTGAGAAAAACATCACGGGGTGGTGCGCATTGTATGGGTGTGTGTTACATTACATTCACTAGTAGCAGTGAGAAAAAAATCACGGGGTGGTGCCCATTGTATGGGTGTGTGTTACATTACATTCACTAGTAGCAGTGAGAAAAACATCACGGGGTGGTGCGCATTGTATGGGTGTGTGTTACATTACATTCACTAGTAGGTGTGAGAAAAACATCACGGGGTGGTGCGCATTGTATGGGTGTGTGTTACATTAGATTCACTAGTAGGAGTGAGAAAAACATCACGGGGTGGTGCGGATTGTATGGGTGTGTGTTACATTACATTCACTAGTAGGAGTGAGAAAAACATCACGTGGTGGTGCGCATTATATGGGTGTGTGTTACATTAGATTCACTAGTAGGAGTGAGAAAAACATCACGGGGAGGTGCGCATTGTATGGGTGTGTGTTACATTACATTCACTAGTAGGAGTGAGAAAAACATCACAGGGTGGTGCGCATTGTATGGGTGTGTGTTACATTACATTCACTAGTAGGAGTGAGAAAAACATCACGGGGTTTTGCGCATTGTATGGGTGTGTGTTACATTACATTCACTAGTAGGAGTGAGAAAAACATCACGGGGTGGTGCGCATTGTATGGGTGTGTGTTACATTACATTCACTAGTAGGAGTGAGAAAAACATCACGGGGTGGTGCGCATTGTATGGGTGTGTGTTAGGTTACATTCACTAGTAGGAGTGAGAAAAACATCACGGGGTGGTGCGCATTGTATGGGTGTGTGTTACATTACATTCACTAGTAGGAGTGAGAAAAACATCACGGGGTGGTGCGCATTGTATGGGTGTGTGTTAGATTACATTCACTAGTAGGAGTGAGAAAAACATCACGGGGTGGTGCGCATTGTATGGGTGTGTGTTACATTACATTCACTAGTAGGAGTGAGAAAAACATCACGGGGTGGTGCGCATTGTATGGGTGTGTGTTACATTACATTCACTAGTAGGAGTGAGAAAAACATCACGGGGTGGTGTGCATTGTATGGGTGTGTGTTACATTACATTCACTAGTAGGAGTGAGAAAAACATCACGGGATTGGTGCGCATTGTATGGGTGTGTGTTACATTACATTCACTAGTAGGAGTGAGAAAAGCATCACGGGGTGGTGCGCATTGTATGGGTGTGTGTTACATTACATTCACTAGTAGCAGTGAGAAAAACATCACGGGGTGGTGCACATTGTATGGGTGTGTGTCACGTTACATTCACTAGTAGGAGTGAGAAAAACATCACGGAGTCGTGCGCATTGTATGGGTGTGTGGTACGTTACATTCACTAGTAGGAGTGAAAAAAACATCACGGGGTGGTGCGCATTGTATGGGTGTGTGTTACATTACATTCACCAGTAGCAGTGAGAAAAACATCACGGGGTGGTGCGCATTGTATGGGTGTGTGTAACACTACATTCACTAGTAGGAGTGAGAAAAACATCACGGGGTGGTGCGCATTGTATGGGTGTGTGTTACATTACATTCACTAGTAGCAGTGAGAAAAACATCACGGCGTGGTGCGCATTGTATGGGTGTGTGTTACATTACATTCACTAGTAGGAGTGAGAAAAACATCACGGGGTGGTGCGCATTGTATGGGTGTGTGTTACATTACATTCACTAGTAGCAGTGAGAAAAACATCACGGGGTGGTGCGCATTGTATGGGTGTGTGTTACATTACATTCACTAGTAGGAGTGAGAAAAACATCACGGGGTGGTGCGCATTGTATGGGTGTGTGTTACATTACATTCACCAGTAGCAGTGAGAAAAACATCACGGGGTGGTGCGCATTGTATGGGTGTGTGTTACATTACATTCACCAGTAGGAGTGAGAAAAACATCACCGGGTGGTGCGCATTGTATGGGTGTGTGTTACATTACATTCACCAGTAGGAGTGAGAAAAACATCACGGGGTGGTGCGCATTGTATGGGTGTGTGTTACATTACATTCACCAGTAGGAGTGAGAAAAACATCAAGGGGTGGTGCGCATTGTATGGGTGTGTGTTACATTACATTCACTAGTAGGTGTGAGAAAAACATCACGTGGTGGTGCGCATTGTATGGGTGTGTGTTACATTACATTCACTACTAGCAGTGAGAAAAAAATCACGTGGTGGTGCCCATTGTATGGGTGTGTGTTACATTACATTCACTAGTAGCAGTGAGAAAAACATCACGGGGTGGTGCGCATGGTATGGGTGTGTGTTACATTACATTCACTAGTAGGAATGAGAAAAACATCACGGGATGGTGCGCATGGTATGGGTGTGTGTTACATTACATTCACTAGTAGGAATGAGAAAAACATCACGGGGTGGTGCGCATGGTATGGGTGTGTGTTACATTACATTCACTAGTAGGAGTGAGCAAAACATCACGGGGTGGTGCGCATTGTATGGGTGTGTGTTACATTACATTCACTAGTAGGAGTGAGAAAAACATCACGGGGTGGTGCGCATTGTATGGGTGTGTGTTACATTAGATTCACTAGTAGGAGTGAGAAAAACATCACGGGGTGGTGCGCATTGTATGGGTGTGTGTTACATTACATTCACTAGTAGGAGTGAGAAAAACATCACGGGGTGGTGCGCATTGTATGGGTGTGTGTTACATTACATTCACTAGTAGGAGTGAGAAAAACATCACGGGGTGGTGCGCATTGTATGGGTGTGTGTTACATTACATTCACTAGTAGGAGTGAGAAAAACATCACGGGGTGGTGCGCATTGTATGGGTGTGTGTTACATTACATTCACTAGTAGGAGTGAGAAAAACATCACGGGGTGGTGCGCATTGTATGGGTGTGTGTTACATTACATTCACTAGTAGGAGTGAGAAAAACATCACGGGGTGGTGCGCATTGTATGGGTGTGTGTTACATTACATTCACTAGTAGGAGTGAGAAAAACATCACGGGGTGGTGCGCATTGTATGGGTGTGTGTTACATTACATTCACTAGTAGGAGTGAGAAAAACATCACGGGGTGGTGCGCATTGTATGGGTGTGTGTTACATTACATTCACTAGTAGGAGTGAGAAAAACATCACGGGGTGGTGCGCATTGTACGGGTGTGTGTTACATTACATTCACTAGTAGGAGTGAGAAAAACATCACGGGGTGGTGCGCATTGTATGGGTGTGTGTTACATTACAATCACTAGTAGGAGTGAGAAAAACATCACGGGGTGGTGCGCATTGTATGGGTGTGTGTTACATTACATTCACTAGTAGGAGTGAGAAAAACATCACGGGGTGGTGCGCATTGTATGGGTGTGTGTTACATTACATTCACTAGTAGGAGTGAGAAAAACATCACGGGGTGGTGCGCATTGTATGGGTGTGTGTTACATTACATTCACTAGTAGGAGTGAGAAAAACATCACGGGGTGGTGCGCATTGTATGGGTGTGTGTTACGTTACATTCACTAGTCGTAGTGAGAAAAACATCACGGGGTGGTGCGCATTGTATGGGTGTGTTTTACGTTACATTCACTAGTAGCAGTGAGAAAAACATCACGGGGTGGTGCGCATTGTATGGGTGTGTGTTACGTTACATTCACTAGTAGGAGTGAGAAAAACATCACGGGGTGGTGCGCATTGTATGGGTGTGTGTTACATTACATTCACTAGTAGGAGTGAGAAAAACATCACGGGGTGGTGCGCATTGTATGGGTGTGTGTTACATTACATTCACTAGTAGGAGTGAGAAAAACATCACGGGGTGGTGTGCATTGTATGGGTGTGTGTTACATTAGATTCACTAGTAGGAGTGAGAAAAACATCACGGGGTGGTGCGCATTGTATGGGTGTGTGTTACATTACATTCACTAGTAGGAGTGAGAAAAACATCACGGGGTGGTTCGCATTGTATGGGTGTGTGTTACATTACATTTACTAGTAGGAGTGAGAAAAACATCACGGGGTGGTGCGCATTGTATGGGTGTGTGTTACATTACATTCACTAGTAGGAGTGAGAAAAACATCAAGGGGTGGTGCGCATTGTATGGGTGTGTGTTACATTACATTCACTAGTAGGAGTGAGAAAAACATCACGGGGTGGTGCGCATTGTATGGGTGTGTGTTACATTACATTCACTAGTAGGAGTGAGAAAAACATCACGGGGTGGTGCGCATTGTATGGGTGTGTGTTACATTACATTCACTAGTAGGAGTGAGAAAAACATCACGGGGTGGTGCGCATTGTATGGGTGTGTGTTACATTACATTCACTAGTAGGAGTGAGAAAAACATCACGGGGTGGTGCGCATTGTATGGGTGTGTGTTACATTACATTCACTAGTAGGAGTGAGAAAAACATCACGGGGTGGTGCGCATTGTATGGGTGTGTGTTACATTACATTCACTAGTAGGAGTGAGAAAAACATCACGGGGTGGTGCGCATTGTATGGGTGTGTGTTACATTACATTCACTAGTAGGAGTGAGAAAATCATCACGGGGTGGTGCGCATTGTATGGGTGTGTGTTACATTACATTCACTAGTAGGAGTGAGAAAAACATCACGGGGTGGTGCGCATTGTATGGGTGTGTGTTACATTACATTCACTAGTAGTAGAGAGAAAAACATCACGGGGTGGTGCGCATTGTATGGGTGTATGTTACATTACATTCACTAGTAGGAGTGAGAAAAACATCACGGGGTGGTGCGCATTGTATGGGTGTTTGTTACATTACATTCACTAGTAGGAGTGAGAAAAACATCACGGGGTGGTGCGCATTGTTTGTGTGTGTGTTACGTTACATTCACTAGTAGGAGTGAGAAAAACATCACAGGGTGGTGCGCATTGTATGGGTGTGTGTTACGTTACATTCACTAGTAGGAGTGAGAAAAACATCACGGGGTGGTACGCATTGTATGGGTGTGTGGTACGTTACATTAACTAGTAGGAGTGAGAAAAACATCACGGGGTGGTGCGCATTGTATGGGTGTGTGTTACATTACATTCACTAGTAGGAGTGAGAAAAACATCACGGGGTGGTGCGCATTGTATGGGTGTGTGTTACATTACATTCACTAGTAGGAGTGAGAAAAACATCACGGGGTGGTGCGCAATGTATGGGTGTGTGTTACGTTACATTCACGAGTAGGAGTGAGAAAAACATCACGGGGTGGTGCGCATTGTATGGGTGTGTGTTACGTTACATTCACTAGTAGGAGTGAGAAAAACATCACGGGCTGGTGCGCATTGTATGGGTGTGTGTTACGTTACATTCACTAGTAGGAGTGAGAAAAACATCACGGGGTGGTGCGCATTGTATGGGTGCGTGTTACATTACATTCACTAGTAGGAGTGAGAAAAACATCACGGGGTGGTGCGCATTGTATGGGTGTGTGTTACATTACATTCACTAGTAGGAGTGAGAAAAACCTCACGGCGTGGTGCGCATTGTATGGGTGTGTGTTACATTACATTCACTAGTAGGAGTGAGAAAAACATCACGGGGTGGTGCGCATTGTATGGGTGTGTGTTACATTACATTCACTAGTAGGAGTGAGAAAAACATCACGGGGTGGTGCGCATTGTATGGGTGTGTGTTACATTACATTCACTAGTAGGAGTGAGAAAAACCTCACGGGGTGGTGCGCATTGTATGGGTGTGAGTTACATTACATTCACTAGTAGGAGTGAGAAAAACTTCACGGGGTGGTGCGCATTGTATGGGTGTGTGCTACATTACATTCACTAGTAGGAGTGAGAAAAACATCACGGGGTGGTGCGCATTGTATGGGTGTGTGTTACATTACATTCACTAGTAGCAGTGAGAAAAACATCACGGGGTGGTGCGCATTGTATGGGTGTGTGTTACATTACATTCACTAGTAGGAGTGAGAAAAACATCACGGGGTGGTGCGCATTGTATGGGTGTGTGTTACATTACATTCACTAGTAGGAGTGAGAAAAACATCACGGGGTGGTGCGCATTGTATGGGTGTGTGTTACATTACATTCACTAGTAGGAGTGAGAAAAACATCACGGGGTGGTGCGCATTGTATGGGTGTGTGTTACTTTACATTCACTAGTAGGAGTGAGAAAAACATCACGGGGTGGTGCGCATTTTATGGGTGTGTGTTACATTACATTCACTAGTAGGAGTGAGAAAAACATCACGGGGTGGTGCGCATTGTATGGGTGTGTGTTACATTACATTCACTAGTAGGAGTGAGAAAAACATCACGGGGTGGTGCGCATTGTATGGGTGTGTGTTACATTACATTCCCTAGTAGGAGTGAGAAAAACATCACGGGGTGGTGCGCATTGTATGGGTGTGTGTTACATTACATTCACTAGTAGTAGTGAGAAAAACATCACGGGGTGGTGCGCATTGTATGGGTGTGTGTTACATTACATTCACTAGTAGGAGTGAGAAAAACATCACGGGGTGGTGCGCATTGTATGGGTGTGTGTTACATTACATTCACTAGTAGGAGTGAGAAAAACATCACGGGGTGGTGCGCATTGTTTGGGTGTGTGTTACGTTACATTCACTAGTAGGAGTGAGAAAAACATCACAGGGTGGTGCGCATTGTATGGGTGTGTGTTACGTTACATTCACTAGTAGGAGTGAGAAAAACATCACGGGGTGGTACGCATTGTATGGGTGTGTGTTACGTTACATTAACTAGTAGGAGTGAGAAAAACATCACGGGGTGGTGCGCATTGTATGGGTGTGTGTTACATTACATTCACTAGTAGGAGTGAGAAAAACATCACGGGGTGGTGCGCATTGTATGGGTGTGTGTTACGTTACATTCACTAGTAGGAGTGAGAAAAACATCACGGGTGGTGCGCATTGTATGGGTGTGTGTTACGTTACATTCACTAGTAGGAGTGAGAAAAACATCACGGGGTGGTGCGCATTGTATGGGTGTGTGTTACGTTACATTCACTAGTAGGAGAGAGAAAAACATCACGGGGTGTTGCGCATTGTATGGGTGTGTGTTACATTACATTCACTAGTAGGAGTGAGAAAAACATCACGGGGTGGTGCGCATTGTATGGGTGTGTGTTACATTACATTCACTAGTAGGAGTGAGAAAAACATCAAGGGGTGGTGCGCATTGTATGGGTGTGTGTTACATTACATTCACTAGTAGGTGTGAGAAAAACATCACGGGGTGGTGCGCATTGTATGGGTGTGTGTTACATTACATTCACTACTAGCAGTGAGAAAAAAATCACGGGGTGGTGCCCATTGTATGGGTGTGTGTTACATTACATTCACTAGTAGCAGTGAGAAAAACATCACGGGATGGTGCGCATGGTATGGGTGTGTGTTACATTACATTCACTAGTAGGAATGAGAAAAACATCACGGGGTGGTGCGCATTGTATGGGTGTGTGTTACATTACATTCACTAGTAGGAGTGAGCAAAACATCACGGGGTGGTGCGCATTGTATGGGTGTGGGTTACATTACATTCACTAGTAGGAGTGAGAAAAACATCACGGGGTGGTGTGCATTGTATGGGTGTGTGTTACATTAGATTCACTAGTAGGAGTGAGAAAAACATCACGGGGTGGTGCGCATTGTATGGGTGTGTGTTACATTACATTCACTAGTAGGAGTGAGAAAAACATCACGGGGTGGTGCGCATTGTATGGGTGTGTGTTACATTACATTCACTAGTAGGAGTGAGAAAAACATCACGGGCTGGTGCGCATTGTATGGGTGTGTGTTACATTACATTCACTAGTAGGAGTGAGAAAAACATCACGGGGTGGTGCGCATTGTATGGGTGTGTGTTACATTACATTCACTAGTAGGAGTGAGAAAAACATCACGGGGTGGTGCGCATTGTATGGGTGTGTGTTACATTACATTCACTAGTAGGAGTGAGAAAAACATCACGGGGTGGTGCGCATTGTATGGGTGTGTGTTACATTACATTCACTAGTAGGAGTGAGAAAAACATCACGGGGTGGTGCGCATTGTATGGGTGTGTGTTACATTACATTCACTAGTAGGAGTGAGAAAAACATCACGGGGTGGTGCGCATTGTACGGGTGTGTGTTACATTACATTCACTAGTAGGAGTGAGAAAAACATCACGGGGTGGTGCGCATTGTATGGGTGTGTGTTACATTACAATCACTAGTAGGAGTGAGAAAAACATCACGGGGTGGTGCGCATTGTATGGGTGTGTGTTACATTACATTCACTAGTAGGAGTGAGAAAAACATCACGGGGTGGTGCGCATTGTATGGGTGTGTGTTACATTACATTCACTAGTAGGAGTGAGAAAAACATCACGGGGTGGTGCGCATTGTATGGGTGTGTGTTACATTACATTCACTAGTAGGAGTGAGAAAAGCATCACGGGGTGGTGCGCATTGTATGGGTGTGTGTTACATTACATTCACTAGTCGTAGTGAGAAAAACATCACGGGGTGGTGCGCATTGTATGGGTGTGTTTTACGTTACATTCACTAGTAGCAGTGAGAAAAACATCACGGGGTGGTGCGCATTGTATGGGTGTGTGTTACGTTACATTCACTAGTAGGAGTGAGAAAAACATCACGGGGTGGTGCGCATTGTATGGGTGTGTGTTACATTACATTCACTAGTAGGAGTGAGAAAAACATCACGGGGTGGTGCGCATTGTATGGGTGTGTGTTACATTACATTCACTAGTAGGAGTGAGAAAAACATCACGGGGTGGTGCGCATTGTATGGGTGTGTGTTACATTAGATTCACTAGTAGGAGTGAGAAAAACATCACGGGGTGGTGCGCATTGTATGGGTGTGTGTTACATTACATTCACTAGTAGGAGTGAGAAAAACATCACGGGGTGGTGCGCATTGTATGGGTGTGTGTTACATTACATTCACTAGTAGGAGTGAGAAAAACATCACGGGGTGGTGCGCATTGTATGGGTGTGTGTTACATTACATTCACTAGTAGGAGTGAGAAAAACATCAAGGGGTGGTGCGCATTGTATGGGTGTGTGTTACATTACATTCACTAGTAGGAGTGAGAAAAACATCACGGGGTGGTGCGCATTGTATGGGTGTGTGTTACATTACATTCACTAGTAGGAGTGAGAAAAACATCACGGGGTGGTGCGCATTGTATGGGTGTGTGTTACATTACATTCACTAGTAGGAGTGAGAAAAACATCACGGGGTGGTGCGCATTGTATGGGTGTGTGTTACATTACATTCACTAGTAGGAGTGAGAAAAACATCACGGGGTGGTGCGCATTGTATGGGTGTGTGTTACATTACATTCACTAGTAGGAGTGAGAAAAACATCACGGGGTGGTGCGCATTGTATGGGTGTGTGTTACATTACATTCACTAGTAGGAGTGAGAAAAACATCACGGGGTGGTGCGCATTGTATGGGTGTGTGTTACATTACATTCACTAGTAGGAGTGAGAAAAACATCACGGGGTGGTGCGCATTGTATGGGTGTGTGTTACATTACATTCACTAGTAGTAGAGAGAAAAACATCACGGGGTGGTGCGCATTGTATGGGTGTGTGTTACATTACATTCACTAGTAGGAGTGAGAAAAACATCACGGGGTGGTGCGCATTGTATGGGTGTGTGTTACATTACATTCACTAGTAGGAGTGAGAAAAACATCACGGGGTGGTGCGCATTGTATGGGTGTGTGTTACATTACATTCACTAGTAGGAGTGAGAAAAACATCACGGGGTGGTGCGCATTGTTTGGGTGTGTGTTACGTTACATTCACTAGTAGGAGTGAGAAAAACATCACGGGGTGGTGCGCATTGTATGGGTGTGTGTTACGTTACATTCACTAGTAGGAGTGAGAAAAACATCACGGGGTGGTACGCATTGTATGGGTGTGTGTTACGTTACATTAACTAGTAGGAGTGAGAAAAACATCACGGGGTGGTGCGCATTGTATGGGTGTGTGTTACATTACATTCACTAGTAGGAGTGAGAAAAACATCACGGGGTGGTGCGCAATGTATGGGTGTGTGTTACGTTACATTCACGAGTAGGAGTGAGAAAAACATCACGGGGTGGTGCGCATTGTATGGGTGTGTGTTACGTTACATTCACTAGTAGGAGTGAGAAAAACATCACGGGCTGGTGCGCATTGTATGGGTGTGTGTTACGTTACATTCACTAGTAGGAGTGAGAAAAACATCACGGGGTGGTGCGCATTGTATGGGTGCGTGTTACATTACATTCACTAGTAGGAGTGAGAAAAACATCACGGGGTGGTGCGCATTGTATGGGTGCGTGTTACATTACATTCACTAGTAGGAGTGAGAAAAACCTCACGGCGTGGTGCGCATTGTATGGGTGTGTGTTACATTACATTCACTAGTAGGAGTGAGAAAAACATCAAGGGGTGGTGCGCATTGTATGGGTGTGTGTTACATTACATTCACTAGTAGGAGTGAGAAAAACATCACGGGGTGGTGCGCATTGTATGGGTGTGTGTTACATTACATTCACTAGTAGGAGTGAGAAAAACCTCACGGGGTGGTGCGCATTGTATGGGTGTGAGTTACATTACATTCACTAGTAGGAGTGAGAAAAACTTCACGGGGTGGTGCGCATTGTATGGGTGTGTGTTACATTACATTCACTAGTAGGAGTGAGAAAAACATCACGGGGTGGTGCGCATTGTATGGGTGTGTGTTACATTACATTCACTAGTAGCAGTGAGAAAAACATCACGGGGTGGTGCGCATTGTATGGGTGTGTGTTACATTACATTCACTAGTAGGAGTGAGAAAAACATCACGGGGTGGTGCGCATTGTATGGGTGTGTGTTACATTACATTCACTAGTAGGAGTGAGAAAAACATCACGGGGTGGTGCGCATTGTATGGGTGTGTGTTACATTACATTCACTAGTAGGAGTGAGAAAAACATCACGGGGTGGTGCGCATTGTATGGGTGTGTGTTACTTTACATTCACTAGTAGGAGTGAGAAAAACATCACGGGGTGGTGCGCATTTTATGGGTGTGTGTTACATTACATTCACTAGTAGGAGTGAGAAAAACATCACGGGGTGGTGCGCATTGTATGGGTGTGTGTTACATTACATTCACTAGTAGGAGTGAGAAAAACATCACGGGGTGGTGCGCATTGTATGGGTGTGTGTTACATTACATTCACTAGTAGGAGTGAGAAAAACATCACGGGGTGGTGCGCATTGTATGGGTGTGTGTTACATTACATTCACTAGTAGTAGTGAGAAAAACATCACGGGGTGGTGCGCATTGTATGGGTGTGTGTTACATTACATTCACTAGTAGGAGTGAGAAAAACATCACGGGGTGGTGCGCATTGTATGGGTGTGTGTTACATTACATTCACTAGTAGGAGTGAGAAAAACATCACGGGGTGGTGCGCATTGTTTGGGTGTGTGTTACGTTACATTCACTAGTAGGAGTGAGAAAAACATCACAGGGTGGTGCGCATTGTATGGGTGTGTGTTACGTTACATTCACTAGTAGGAGTGAGAAAAACATCACGGGGTGGTACGCATTGTATGGGTGTGTGTTACGTTACATTAACTAGTAGGAGTGAGAAAAACATCACGGGGTGGTGCGCATTGTATGGGTGTGTGTTACATTACATTCACTAGTAGGAGTGAGAAAAATATCACGGGGTGGTGCGCATTGTATGGGTGTGTGTTACGTTACATTCACTAGTAGGAGTGAGAAAAACATCACGGGGTGGTGCGCAATGTATGGGTGTTTGTTACGTTACATTCACGAGTAGGAGTGAGAAAAACATCACGGGGTGGTGCGCATTGTATGGGTGTGTGTTACGTTACATTCACTAGTAGGAGTGAGAAAAACATCACGGGGTGGTGCGCATTGTATGGGTGTGTGTTACGTTACATTCACTAGTAGGAGTGAGAAAAACATCACGGGGTGGTGCGCATTGTATGGGTGTGTGTTACGTTCCATTCACTAGTAGGAGTGAGAAAAACATCACGGGGTGGTGCGCATTGTATGGGTGTGTGTTACATTACATTCACTAGTAGCAGTGAGAAAAACATCACGGGGTGGTGCGCATTGTATGGGTGTGTGTTACATTACATTCACTAGTAGGAGTGAGAAAAACATCACGGGGTGGTGCGCATTGTATGGGTGCGTGTTACATTACATTCACTAGTAGGAGTGAGAAAAACATCACGGGGTGGTGCGCATTGTATGGGTGCGTGTTACATTACATTCACTAGTAGGAGTGAGAAAAACATCACGGGGTGGTGCGCATTGTATGGGTGTGTGTTACATTACATTCACTAGTAGGAGTGAGAAAAACCTCACGGCGTGGTGCGCATTGTATGGGTGTGTGTTACATTACATTCACTTTTAGGAGTGAGAAAAACATCATGGGGTGGTGCGCATTGTATGGGTGTGTGTTACATTACATTCACTAGTAGGAGTGAGAAAAACATCACGGGGTGGTGCGCATTGTATGGGTGTGTGTTACATTACATTCACTAGTAGGAGTGAGAAAAACCTCACGGGGTGGTGCGCATTGTATGGGTGTGAGTTACATTACATTCACTAGTAGGAGTGAGAAAAACCTCACGGGGTGGTGCGCATTGTATGGGTGTGTGTTACATTACATTCACTAGTAGCAGTGAGAAAAACATCACGGGGTGGTGCGCATTGTATGGGTGTGTGTTACATTACATTCACTAGTAGCAGTGAGAAAAACATCACGGGGTGGTGCGCATTGTATGGGTGTGTGTTACGTTACATTCACTAGTAGGAGTGAGAAAAACATCACGGGGTGGTGCGCATTGTATGGGTGTGTGTTACGTTACATTCACTACTAGGAGTGAGAAAAACATCACGGGGTCGTGCGCATTGTATGGGTGTGTGGTACGTTACATTCACTAGTAGGAGTGAGAAAAACATCACGGGGTGGTGCGCATTGTATTGGTGTGTGTTACGTTACATTCACTAGTAGTTGTGAGAAAATCATCACGGGGTGGTGCGCATTGTATGGGTGTGTGTTACGTTCCATTCACTAGTAGGAGTGAGAAAAACATCACGGGGTGGTGCGCATTTTATGGGTGTGTGTTACATTACATTCACTAGTAGCAGTGAGAAAAACATCTCGGGGTGGTGCGCATTGTATGGGTGTGTGTTACATTACATTCACTAGTAGGAGTGAGAAAAACCTCACGGGGTGGTGCGCATTGTATGGGTGTGTGTTACATTACATTCACTAGTAGCAGTGAGAAAAACCTCACGGGGTGGTGCGCATTGTATGGGTGTGTGTTACATTACATTCACTAGTAGCAGTGAGAAAAACATCACGGGGTGGTGCGCATTGCATGGGTGTGTGTTACATTACATTCACTAGTAGCAGTGATAAAAACATCACGGGGTGGTGCCCATTGTATGTTTGTGTGTTACATTACATTCACTAGTAGCAGTGAGAAAAACATCACGGGGTGGTGCGCATTGTATGGGTGTGTGTTACATTACATTCACTAGTAGGAGTGAGAAAAATATCACGGGGTGGTGCGCATTGTATGGGTGTGTGTTACGTTACATTCACTAGTAGGTGTGAGAAAAACATCACGGGGTCGTGCGCATTGTATGGGTGTGTGTTACGTTACATTCACTAGTAGGAGTGAGAAAAACATCACGGGGTGTTGCGCATTGTATGGGTGTGTGTTACATTACATTCACTAGTAGGAGTGAGAAAAACATCACGGGATGGTGCGCATTGTATGGGTGTGTGTTACATTACATTCACTAGTAGGTGTGAGAAAAACATCACGGGGTGGTGCGCATTGTATGGGTGTGTGTTACATTACATTCACTAGTAGGAGTGAGAAAAACATCACGGCGTGGTGCGCATTGTATGGGTGTGTGTTACATTACATTCACTAGTAGGAGTGAGAAAAACATCACGGGGTGGTGCGCATTGTATGGGTGTGTGTTACATTACATTCACTAGTAGCAGTGAGAAAAACATCACGGGGTGGTGCGCATTGTATGGGTGTGTGTTACATTACATTCACTAGTAGGAGTGAGAAAAACATCACGGGGTGGTGCGCATTGTATGAGTGTGTGTTACATTACATTCACAAGTAGGAGTGAGAAATACATCACGGGGTGGTGCGCATTGTATGGGTGTGTGTTACATTACATTCACTAGTAGCAGTGAGAAAAACATCACGGGTGGTGCGCATTGTATGGGTGTGTGTTACGTTACATTCACTAGTAGGAGTGAGAAAAACATCACGGGGTGGTGCGCATTGTATGGGTGTGTGTTACGTTACATTCACTAGTAGGAGTTAGAAAAACATCACGGGGTGTTTCGCATTGTATGGGTGTGTGTTACATTACATTCAGTAGTAGGAGTGAGAAAAACATCACGGGGTGTTGCGCATTGTATGGGTTTGTGTTACATTACATTCACTAGTAGGAGTGAGAAAAACATCACGGTGTGGTGCACATTGTATGGGTGTGTGTTAAATTACATTCACTAGTAGCAGTGAGAAAAAAATCACGGGGTGGTGCCCATTGTATGGGTGTGTGTTACATTACATTCACTAATAGCAGTGAGAAAAATATCACGGGGTGGTGCGCATTGTATGGGTGTGTGTTACATTACATTCACTAGTAGGAATGAGAAAAACATCACGGGATGGTGCGCATTGTATGGGTGTGTGTTACATTAGATTCACTAGTAGGAGTGAGCAAAACATCACGGGGTGGTGCGCATTGTATGGGTGTGTGTTACATTACATTCACTAGTAGGAGTGAGAAAAACATCACGGGGTGGTGCGCATTGTATGGGTGTGTGTTATATTACATTCACTAGTAGGAGTGAGAAAAACATCACGGGGTGGTGCGCATTGTATGGGTGTGTGTTACATTACATTCACTAGTAGGAGTGAGAAAAACATCACGGGGTGGTGTGCATTGTATGGGTGTGTGTTACATTACATTCACCAGTAGCAGTGAGAAAAACATCACGGGGTGGTGCGCATTGTATGCGTGTGTGTTACATTACATTCACTAGTAGGAGTGAGAAAAACATAACGGGGTGGTGCGCATTGTATGGGTGTGTGTTACATTACATTCACTAGTAGGAGTGAGAAAAACATCACGGGGTGGTGCGCATTGTATGGGTGTGTGTTACATTACATTCACTAGTAGGTGTGAGAAAAACATCACGGGGTTGTGCGCATTGTATGGGTGTGTGTTACATTACATTCACTAGTAGCAGTGAGAAAAAAATCACGGGGTGGTGCCCATTGTATGGGTGTGTGTTACATTACATTCACTAGTAGCAGTGAGAAAAACATCACGGGGTGGTGCGCATTGTATGGGTGTGTGTTACGTTACATTCACTAGTAGGAGTGAGAAAAACATCACGGGGTGGTGCGCATTGTATGGGTGTGTGTTACATTACATTCACTAGTAGGAGTGAGAAAAACATCACGGGGTGGTGCGCATTGTATGGATGTGTGTTAGATTACATTCACTAGTAGGAGTGAGAAAAACATCACGGGGTGGTGCGCATTGTATGGGTGTGTGTTATATTACATTCACTAGTAGGAGTGAGAAAAATATCACGGGGTGGTGCCCATTGTATGGGTGTGTGTTACATTACATTCACTAGTAGCAGTGAGAAAAACATCACGGGGTGGTGCGCATTGTATGGGTGTGTGTTACCTTACATTCACTAGTAGGAGTGAGAAAAACATCACGGGGTGGTGCGCATTGTATGGGTGTGTGTTACGTTACATTCACTACTAGGAGTGAGAAAAACATCACGGGGTCGTGCGCATTGTATGGGTGTGTGGTACGTTACATTCACTAGTAGGAGTGAGAAAAACATCACGGGGTGGTGCGCATTGTATTGGTGTGTGTTACGTTACATTCACTAGTAGTTGTGAGAAAATCATCACGGGGTGGTGCGCATTGTATGGGTGTGTGTTACGTTCCATTCACTAGTAGGAGTGAGAAAAACATCACGGGGTGGTGCGCATTTTATGGGTGTGTGTTACATTACATTCACTAGTAGCAGTGAGAAAAACATCTCGGGGTGGTGCGCATTGTATGGGTGTGTGTTACATTACATTCACTAGTAGGAGTGAGAAAAACCTCACGGGGTGGTGCGCATTGTATGGGTGTGTGTTACATTACATTCACTAGTAGCAGTGAGAAAAACCTCACGGGGTGGTGCGCATTGTATGGGTGTGTGTTACATTACATTCACTAGTAGCAGTGAGAAAAACATCACGGGGTGGTGCGCATTGCATGGGTGTGTGTTACATTACATTCACTAGTAGCAGTGATAAAAACATCACGGGGTGGTGCCCATTGTATGTTTGTGTGTTACATTACATTCACTAGTAGCAGTGAGAAAAACATCACGGGGTGGTGCGCATTGTATGGGTGTGTGTTACATTACATTCACTAGTAGGAGTGAGAAAAATATCACGGGGTGGTGCGCATTGTATGGGTGTGTGTTACGTTACATTCACTAGTAGGTGTGAGAAAAACATCACGGGGTCGTGCGCATTGTATGGGTGTGTGTTACGTTACATTCACTAGTAGGAGTGAGAAAAACATCACGGGGTGTTGCGCATTGTATGGGTGTGTGTTACATTACATTCACTAGTAGGAGTGAGAAAAACATCACGGGATGGTGCGCATTGTATGGGTGTGTGTTACATTACATTCACTAGTAGGTGTGAGAAAAACATCACGGGGTGGTGCGCATTGTATGGGTGTGTGTTACATTACATTCACTAGTAGGAGTGAGAAAAACATCACGGCGTGGTGCGCATTGTATGGGTGTGTGTTACATTACATTCACTAGTAGGAGTGAGAAAAACATCACGGGGTGGTGCGCATTGTATGGGTGTGTGTTACATTACATTCACTAGTAGCAGTGAGAAAAACATCACGGGGTGGTGCGCATTGTATGGGTGTGTGTTACATTACATTCACTAGTAGGAGTGAGAAAAACATCACGGGGTGGTGCGCATTGTATGAGTGTGTGTTACATTACATTCACTAGTAGGAGTGAGAAATACATCACGGGGTGGTGCGCATTGTATGGGTGTGTGTTACATTACATTCACTAGTAGCAGTGAGAAAAACATCACGGGTGGTGCGCATTGTATGGGTGTGTGTTACGTTACATTCACTAGTAGGAGTGAGAAAAACATCACGGGGTGGTGCGCATTGTATGGGTGTGTGTTACGTTACATTCACTAGTAGGAGTGAGAAAAACATCACGGGGTGTTTCGCATTGTATGGGTGTGTGTTACATTACATTCAGTAGTAGGAGTGAGAAAAACATCACGGGGTGGTGTGCATTGTATGGGTGTGTGTTACATTACATTCACTAGTAGGAGTGAGAAAAACATCACGGGGTGGTGCACATTGTATGGGTGTGTGTTACATTACATTCACTAGTAGCAGTGAGAAAAAAATCACGGGGTGGTGCCCATTGTATGGGTGTGTGTTACATTACATTCACTAATAGCAGTGAGAAAAATATCACGGGGTGGTGCGCATTGTATGGGTGTGTGTTACATTACATTCACTAGTAGGAATGAGAAAAACATCACGGGATGGTGCGCATTGTATGGGTGTGTGTTACATTAGATACACTAGTAGGAGTGAGCAAAACATCACGGGGTGGTGCGCATTGTATGCGTGTGTGTTACATTACATTCACTAGTAGGAGTGAGAAAAACATCACGGGGTGGTGCGCATTGTATGGGTGTGTGTTATATTACATTCACTAGTAGGAGTGAGAAAAACATCACGGGGTGGTGCGCATTGTATGGGTGTGTGTTACATTACATTCACTAGTAGGAGTGAGAAAAACATCACGGGGTGGTGTGCATTGTATGGGTGTGTGTTACATTACATTCACCAGTAGCAGTGAGAAAAACATCACGGTGTGGTGCGCATTGTATGCGTGTGTGTTACATTACATTCACTAGTAGGAGTGAGAAAAACATAACGGGGTGGTGCGCATTGTATGGGTGTGTGTTACATTACATTCACTAGTAGGAGTGAGAAAAACATCACGGGGTGGTGCGCATTGTATGGGTGTGTGTTACATTACATTCACTAGTAGGTGTGAGAAAAACATCACGGGGTGGTGCGCATTGTATGGGTGTGTGTTACATTACATTCACTAGTAGCAGTGAGAAAAAAATCACGGGGTGGTGCCCATTGTATGGGTGTGTGTTACATTACATTCACTAGTAGCAGTGAGAAAAACATCACGGGGTGGTGCGCATTGTATGGGTGTGTGTTACATTACATTCACTAGTAGGTGTGAGAAAAACATCACGGGGTGGTGCGCATTGTATGGGTGTGTGTTACATTACATTCACTAGTAGGAGTGAGAAAAACATCACGGGGTGGTGCGCATTGTATGGGTGTGTGTTACATTACATTCACTAGTAGGAGTGAGAAAAACATCACGTGGTGGTGCGCATTATATGGGTGTGTGTTACATTAGATTCACTAGTAGGAGTGAGAAAAACATCACGGGGAGGTGCGCATTGTATGGGTGTGTGTTACATTACATTCACTAGTAGGAGTGAGAAAAACATCACAGGGTGGTGCGCATTGTATGGGTGTGTGTTACATTACATTCACTAGTAGGAGTGAGAAAAACATCACGGGGTTCTGCGCATTGTATGGGTGTGTGTTACATTACATTCACTAGTAGGAGTGAGAAAAACATCACGGGGTGGTGCGCATTGTATGGGTGTGTGTTACATTACATTCACTAGTAGGAGTGAGAAAAACATCACGGGGTGGTGCGCATTGTATGGGTGTGTGTTACGTTACATTCACTAGTAGGAGTGAGAAAAACATCACGGGGTGGTGCGCATTGTATGGGTGTGTGTTACATTACATTCACTAGTAGGAGTGAGAAAAACATCACGGGGTGGTGCGCATTGTATGGGTGTGTGTTAGATTACATTCACTAGTAGGAGTGAGAAAAACATCACGGGGTGGTGCGCATTGTATGGGTGTGTGTTACATTACATTCACTAGTAGGAGTGAGAAAAATATCACGGGGTGGTGCGCATTGTATGGGTGTGTGTTACGTTACATTCACTAGTAGGTGTGAGAAAAACCTCACGGGGTCGTGCGCATTGTATGGGTGTGTGTTACATTACATTCACTAGTAGCAGTGAGAAAAACATCAAGGGGTGGTGCTCATTGTATGGGTGTGTGTTACATTACATTCACTAGTAGGTGTGAGAAAAACATCACGGGGTGGTGCACATTGTATGGGTGTGTGTTACATTACATTCACTAGTAGCAGTGAGAAAAAAATCACGGGGTGGTGCCCATTGTATGGGTGTGTGTTACATTACATTCACTAGTAGCAGTGAGAAAAATATCACGGGGTGGTGCGCATTGTATGGGTCTGTGTTACATTACATTCACTAGTAGGAATGAGAAAAACATCACGGGATGGTGCGCATTGTATGGGTGTGTGTTACATTAGATTCACTAGTAGGAGTGAGCAAAACATCACGGGGTGGTGCGCATTGTATGGGTGTGTGTTACATTACATTCACTAGTAGGAGTGAGCAAAACATCACGGGGTGGTGCGCATTGTATGGGTGTGTGTTATATTACATTCACTAGTAGGAGTGAGAAAAACATCACGGGGTGGTGCGCATTGTATGGGTGTGTGTTACATTACATTCACTAGTAGGAGTGAGAAAAACATCACGGTGTGGTGTGCATTGTATGGGTGTGTGTTACATTACATTCACCAGTAGCAGTGAGAAAAACATCACGGGGTGGTGCGCATTGTATGCGTGTGTGTTACATTACATTCACTAGTAGGAGTGAGAAAAACATAACGGGGTGGTGCGCATTGTATGGGTGTGTGTTACATTACATTCACTAGTAGGAGTGAGAAAAACATCACGGGGTGGTGCGCATTGTATGGGTGTGTGTTACATTACATTCACTAGTAGGTGTGAGAAAAACATCACGGGGTGGTGCGCATTGTATGGGTGTGTGTTACATTACATTCACTAGTAGCAGTGAGAAAAAAATCACGGGGTGGTGCCCATTGTATGGGTGTGTGTTACATTACATTCACTAGTAGCAGTGAGAAAAACATCACGGGGTGGTGCGCATTGTATGGTTGTGTGTTACATTACATTCACTAGTAGGTGTGAGAAAAACATCACGGGGTGGTGCGCATTGTATGGGTGTGTGTTACATTAGATTCACTAGTAGGAGTGAGAAAAACATCACGGGGTGGTGCGGATTGTATGGGTGTGTGTTACATTACATTCACTAGTAGGAGTGAGAAAAACATCACGTGGTGGTGCGCATTATATGGGTGTGTGTTACATTAGATTCACTAGTAGGAGTGAGAAAAACATCACGGGGAGGTGCGCATTGTATGGGTGTGTGTTACATTACATTCACTAGTAGGAGTGAGAAAAACATCACAGGGTGGTGCGCATTGTATGGGTGTGTGTTACATTACATTCACTAGTAGGAGTGAGAAAAACATCACGGGGTTCTGCGCATTGTATGGGTGTGTGTTACATTACATTCACTAGTAGGAGTGAGAAAAACATCACGGGGTGGTGCGCATTGTATGGGTGTGTGTTACATTACATTCACTAGTAGGAGTGAGAAAAACATCACGGGGTGGTGCGCATTGTATGGGTGTGTGTTACGTTACATTCACTAGTAGGAGTGAGAAAAACATCACGGGGTGGTGCGCATTGTATGGGTGTGTGTTACATTACATTCACTAGTAGGAGTGAGAAAAACATCACGGGGTGGTGCGCATTGTATGGATGTGTGTTAGATTACATTCACTAGTAGGAGTGAGAAAAACATCACGGGGTGGTGCGCATTGTATGGGTGTGTGTTACATTACATTCACTAGTAGGAGTGAGAAAAATATCACGGGGTGGTGCGCATTGTATGGGTGTGTGTTACGTTACATTCACTAGTAGGTGTGAGAAAAACATCACGGGGTCGTGCGCATTGTATGGGTGTGTGGTACGTTACATTCACTAGTAGGAGTGAGAAAAACATCACGGGGTGGTGCGCATTGTATGGGTGTGTGTTACGTTACATTCACTAGTAGGAGTGAGAAAAACATCACGGGGTGTTGCGCATTGTATGGGTGTGTGTTACATTACATTCACTAGTAGGAGTGAGAAAAACATCACGGGGTGGTGCGCATTGTATGGGTGTGTGTTACATTACATTCACTAGTAGGAGTGAGAAAAACATCACGGGGTGGTGCGCATTGTATGGGTGTGTGTTACGTTACATTCACTAGTAGGAGTGAGAAAAACATCACGGGGTGGTGCGCATTGTATGGGTGTGTGTTACATTACATTCACTAGTAGGAGTGAGAAAAACATCACGGGGTGGTGCGCATTGTATGGGTGTGTGTTAGATTACATTCACTAGTAGGAGTGAGAAAAACATCACGGGGTGGTGCGCATTGTATGGGTGTGTGTTACATTACATTCACTAGTAGGAGTGAGAAAAATATCACGGGGTGGTGCGCATTGTATGGGTGTGTGTTACGTTACATTCACTAGTAGGTGTGAGAAAAACCTCACGGGGTCGTGCGCATTGTATGGGTGTGTGTTACATTACATTCACTAGTAGCAGTGAGAAAAACATCAAGGGGTGGTGCTCATTGTATGGGTGTGTGTTACATTACATTCACTAGTAGGTGTGAGAAAAACATCACGGGGTGGTGCACATTGTATGGGTGTGTGTTACATTACATTCACTAGTAGCAGTGAGAAAAAAATCACGGGGTGGTGCCCATTGTATGGGTGTGTGTTACATTACATTCACTAGTAGCAGTGAGAAAAATATCACGGGGTGGTGCGCATTGTATGGGTCTGTGTTACATTACATTCACTAGTAGGAATGAGAAAAACATCACGGGATGGTGCGCATTGTATGGGTGTGTGTTACATTAGATTCACTAGTAGGAGTGAGCAAAACATCACGGGGTGGTGCGCATTGTATGGGTGTGTGTTACATTACATTCACTAGTAGGAGTGAGCAAAACATCACGGGGTGGTGCGCATTGTATGGGTGTGTGTTATATTACATTCACTAGTAGGAGTGAGAAAAACATCACGGGGTGGTGCGCATTGTATGGGTGTGTGTTACATTACATTCACTAGTAGGAGTGAGAAAAACATCACGGTGTGGTGTGCATTGTATGGGTGTGTGTTACATTACATTCACCAGTAGCAGTGAGAAAAACATCACGGGGTGGTGCGCATTGTATGCGTGTGTGTTACATTACATTCACTAGTAGGAGTGAGAAAAACATAACGGGGTGGTGCGCATTGTATGGGTGTGTGTTACATTACATTCACTAGTAGGAGTGAGAAAAACATCACGGGGTGGTGCGCATTGTATGGGTGTGTGTTACATTACATTCACTAGTAGGTGTGAGAAAAACATCACGGGGTGGTGCGCATTGTATGGGTGTGTGTTACATTACATTCACTAGTAGCAGTGAGAAAAAAATCACGGGGTGGTGCCCATTGTATGGGTGTGTGTTACATTACATTCACTAGTAGCAGTGAGAAAAACATCACGGGGTGGTGCGCATTGTATGGTTGTGTGTTACATTACATTCACTAGTAGGTGTGAGAAAAACATCACGGGGTGGTGCGCATTGTATGGGTGTGTGTTACATTAGATTCACTAGTAGGAGTGAGAAAAACATCACGGGGTGGTGCGGATTGTATGGGTGTGTGTTACATTACATTCACTAGAAGGAGTGAGAAAAACATCACGTGGTGGTGCGCATTATATGGGTGTGTGTTACATTAGATTCACTAGTAGGAGTGAGAAAAACATCACGGGGAGGTGCGCATTGTATGGGTGTGTGTTACATTACATTCACTAGTAGGAGTGAGAAAAACATCACAGGGTGGTGCGCATTGTATGGGTGTGTGTTACATTACATTCACTAGTAGGAGTGAGAAAAACATCACGGGGTTCTGCGCATTGTATGGGTGTGTGTTACATTACATTCACTAGTAGGAGTGAGAAAAACATCACGGGGTGGTGCGCATTGTATGGGTGTGTGTTACATTACATTCACTAGTAGGAGTGAGAAAAACATCACGGGGTGGTGCGCATTGTATGGGTGTGTGTTACGTTACATTCACTAGTAGGAGTGAGAAAAACATCACGGGGTGGTGCGCATTGTATGGGTGTGTGTTACATTACATTCACTAGTAGGAGTGAGAAAAACATCACGGGGTGGTGCGCATTGTATGGATGTGTGTTAGATTACATTCACTAGTAGGAGTGAGAAAAACATCACGGGGTGGTGCGCATTGTATGGGTGTGTGTTACATTACATTCACTAGTAGGAGTGAGAAAAATATCACGGGGTGGTGCGCATTGTATGGGTGTGTGTTACGTTACATTCACTAGTAGGTGTGAGAAAAACATCACGGGGTCGTGCGCATTGTATGGGTGTGTGGTACGTTACATTCACTAGTAGGAGTGAGAAAAACATCACGGGGTGGTGCGCATTGTATGGGTGTGTGTTATGTTACATTCACTAGTAGGAGTGAGAAAAACATCACGGGGTGTTGCGCATTGTATGGGTGTGTGTTACATTACATTCACTAGTAGGAGTGAGAAAAACATCACGGGGTGGTGCGCATTGTATGGGTGTGTGTTACATTACATTCACTAGTAGGAGTGAGAAAAACATCACGGGGTGGTGCGCATTGTATGAGTGTGTGTTACATTACATTCACTAGTAGGAGTGAGAAATACATCACGGGGTGGTGCGCATTGTATGGGTGTGTGTTACATTACATTCACTAGTAGCAGTGAGAAAAACATCACGGGTGGTGCGCATTGTATGGGTGTGTGTTACGTTACATTCACTAGTAGGAGTGAGAAAAACATCACGGGGTGGTGCGCATTGTATGGGTGTGTGTTACGTTACATTCACTAGTAGGAGTGAGAAAAACATCACGGGGTGTTTCGCATTGTATGGGTGTGTGTTACATTACATTCACTAGTAGGAGTGAGAAAAACATCACGGGGTGGTGCGCATTGTATGGGTGTGTGTTACATTACATTCACTAGTAGCAGTGAGAAAAACATCACGGGGTGGTGCGCATTGTATGGGTGTGTGTTACATTACATTCACTAGTAGGAGTGAGAAAAACATCACGGGGTGGTGCGCATTGTATGGGTGTGTGTTACGTTACATTCACTAGTAGGAGAGAGAAAAACATCACGGGGTGTTGCGCATTGTATGGGTGTGTGTTACATTACATTCACTAGTAGGAGTGAGAAAAACATCACGGGGTGGTGCGCATTGTATGGGTGTGTGTTACATTACATTCACTAGTAGGAGTGAGAAAAACATCACGGGGTGGTGCGCATTGTATGCGTGTGTGTTACAATACATTCACTAGTAGGAGTGAGAAAAACATCACGGGGTGGTGTGCATTGTATGGGTGTGTGTTACATTACATTCACCAGTAGCAGTGAGAAAAACATCACGGGGTGGTGCGCATTGTATGGGTGTGTGTTACATTACATTCACTAGTAGGAGTGAGAAAAACATCACGGGGTGGTGCGCATTGTATGGGTGTGTGTTACATTACATTCACTAGTAGGAGTGAGAAAAACATCAAGGGGTGGTGCGCATTGTATGGGTGTGTGTTACATTACATTCACTAGTAGGTGTGAGAAAAACATCACGGGGTGGTGCGCATTGTATGGGTGTGTGTTACATTACATTCACTAGTAGCAGTGAGAAAAAAATCACGGGGTGGTGCCCATTGTATGGGTGTGTGTTACATTACATTCACTAGTAGCAGTGAGAAAAACATCACGGGGTGGTGCGCATGGTATGGGTGTGTGTTACATTTCATTCACTAGTAGGAATGAGAAAAACATCACGGGGTGGTGCGCATTGTATGGGTGTGTGTTACATTACATTCACTAGTAGGAGTGAGAAAAACATCACGGGGTGGTGCGCATTGTATGGGTGTGTGTTACATTACATTCACTAGTAGGTGTGAGAAAAACATCACGGGGTGGTGCGCATTGTATGGGTGTGTTGAACATTACATTCACTAGTAGCAGTGAGAAAAAAATCACGGGGTGGTGCCCATTGTATGGGTGTGTGTTACATTACATTCACTAGTAGCAGTGAGAAAAACATCACGGGGTGGTGCGCATTGTATGGGTGTGTGTTACATTACATTCACTAGTAGGTGTGAGAAAAACACCACGGGGTGGTGCGCATTGTATGGGTGTGTGTTACATTAGATTCACTAGTAGGAGTGAGAAAAACATCACGGGGTGGTGCGGATTGTATGGGTGTGTGTTACATTACATTCACTAGTAGGAGTGAGAAAAACATCACGTGGTGGTGCGCATTATATGGGTGTGTGTTACATTAGATTCACTAGTAGGAGTGAGAAAAACATCACGGGGAGGTGCGCATTGTATGGGTGTGTGTTACATTACATTCACTAGTAGGAGTGAGAAAAACATCACGGGGTTCTGCGCATTGTATGGGTGTGTGTTACATTAGATTCACTAGTAGGAGTGAGAAAAACATCACGGGGTGGTGCGGATTGTATGGGTGTGTGTTACATTACATTCACTAGTAGGAGTGAGAAAAACATCACGGGGTTCTGCGCATTGTATGGGTGTGTGTTACATTACATTCACTAGTAGGAGTGAGAAAAACATCACGGGGTGGTGCGCATTGTATGGGTGTGTGTTACATTACATTCACTAGTAGGAGTGAGAAAAACATCACGGGGTGGTGCGCATTGTATGGGTGTGTGTTATGTTACATTCACTAGTAGGAGTGAGAAAAACATCACGGGGTGGTGCGCATTGTATGGGTGTGTGTTACATTACATTCACTAGTAGGAGTGAGAAAAACATCACGGGGTGGTGCGCATTGTATGGGTGTGTGTTAGATTACATTCACTAGTAGGAGTGAGAAAAACATCACGGGGTGGTGCGCATTGTATGGGTGTGTGTTACATTACATTCACTAGTAGGAGTGAGAAAAACATCACGGGGTGGTGCGCATTGTATGGGTGTGTGTTACATTACATTCACTAGTAGGAGTGAGAAAAACATCACGGGGTGGTGTGCATTGTATGGGTGTGTGTTACATTACATTCACTAGTAGGAGTGAGAAAAACATCACGGGATTGGTGCACATTGTATGGGTGTGTGTTACATTACATTCACTAGTAGGAGTGAGAAAAGCATCACGGGGTGGTGCGCATTGTATGGGTGTGTGTTACATTACATTCACTAGTAGGAGTGAGAAAAACATCACGGGGTGGTGCACATTGTATGGGTGTGTGTTACGTTACATTCACTAGTAGGAGTGAGAAAAACATCACGGAGTCGTGCGCATTGTATGGGTGTGTGGTACGTTACATTCACTAGTAGGAGTGAGAAAAACATCACGGGGTGGTGTGCAATGTATGGGTGTGTGTTACATTACATTCACCAGTAGCAGTGAGAAAAACATCACGGGGTGGTGCGCATTGTATGGGTGTGTGTAACATTACATTCACTAGTAGGAGTGAGAAAAACATAACGGGGTGGTGCGCATTGTATGGGTGTGTGTTACATTACATTCACTAGTAGGAGTGAGAAAAACATCACGGGGTGGTGCGCATTGTATGGGTGTGTGTTACATTACATTCACTAGTAGGTGTGAGAAAAACATCACGGGGTGGTGCGCATTGTATGGGTGTGTGTTACATTACATTCACTAGTAGGAGTGAGAAAAACATCACGGCGTGGTGCGCATTGTATGGGTGTGTGTGACATTACATTCACTAGTAGGAGTGAGAAAAACATCACGGGGTGGTGCGCATTGTATGGGTGTGTGTTACATTACATTCACTAGTAGCAGTGAGAAAAACATCACGGGGTGGTGCGCATTGTATGGGTGTGTGTTACATTACATTCACTAGTAGGAGTGAGAAAAACATCACGGGGTGGTGCGCATTGTATGAGTGTGTGTTACATTACATTCACTAGTAGGAGTGAGAAATACATCACGGGGTGGTGCGCATTGTATGGGTGTGTGTTACATTACATTCACTAGTAGCAGTGAGAAAAACATCACGGGTGGTGCGCATTGTATGGGTGTGTGTTACGTTACATTCACTAGTAGGAGTGAGAAAAACATCACGGGGTGGTGCGCATTGTATGGGTGTGTGTTACGTTACATTCACTAGTAGGAGAGAGAAAAATATCACGGGGTGTTGCGCATTGTATGGGTGTGTGTTACATTACATTCACTAGTAGGAGTGAGAAAAACATCACGGGGTGGTGCGCATTGTATGGGTGTGTGTTACATTACATTCACTAGTAGGAGTGAGAAAAACATCACGGGGTGGTGCGCATTGTATGGGTGTGTGTTACATTACATTCACTAGTAGGAGTGAGAAAAACATCACGGGGTGGTGTGCATTGTATGGGTGTGTGTTACATTACATTCACCAGTAGCAGTGAGAAAAACATCACGGGGTGGTGCGCATTGTATGGGTGTGTGTTACATTACATTCACTAGTAGGAGTGAGAAAAACATCACGGGGTGGTGCGCATTGTATGGGTGTGTGTTACATTACATTCACTAGTAGGAGTGAGAAAAACATCAAGGGGTGGTGCGCATTGTATGGGTGTGTGTTACATTACATTCACTAGTAGGTGTGAGAAAAACATCACGGGGTGGTGCGCATTGTATGGGTGTGTGTTACATTACATTCACTAGTAGCAGTGAGAAAAAAATCACGGGGTGGTGCCCATTGTATGGGTGTGTGTTACATTACATTCACTAGTAGCAGTGAGAAAAACATCACGGGGTGGTGCGCATGGTATGGGTGTGTGTTACATTACATTCACTAGTAGGAATGAGAAAAACATCACGGGGTGGTGCGCATTGTATGGGTGTGTGTTACATTAGATTCACTAGTAGGAGTGAGCAAAACATCACGGGGTGGTGCGCATTGTATGGGTGTGTGTTACATTACATTCACTAGTAGGAGTGAGAAAAACATCACGGGGTGGTGTGCATTGTATGGGTGTGTGTTACATTAGATTCACTAGTAGGAGTGAGAAAAACATCACGGGGTGGTGCGCATTGTATGGGTGTGTGTTACATTACATTCACTAGTAGGAGTGAGAAAAACATCACGGGATGGTGCGCATTGTATGGGTGTGTGTTACATTACATTTACTAGTAGGAGTGAGAAAAACATCACGGGGTGGTGCGCATTGTATGGGTGTGTGTTACATTACATTCACTAGTAGCAGTGAGAAAAACATCACGGGTGGTGCGCATTGTATGGGTGTGTGTTACGTTACATTCACTAGTAGGAGTGAGAAAAACATCACGGGGTGGTGCGCATTGTATGGGTGTGTGTTACGTTACATTCACTAGTAGGAGTGAGAAAAACATCACGGGGTGTTTCGCATTGTATGGGTGTGTGTTACATTACATTCAGTAGTAGGAGTGAGAAAAACATCACGGGGTGGTGCGCATTGTATGGGTGTGTGTTACATTACATTCACTAGTAGGAGTGAGAAAAACATCACGGGGTGGTGCGCATTGTATGGGTGTGTGTTACATTACATTCACTAGTAGGAGTGAGAAAAACATCACGGGGTGGTGTGCATTGTATGGGTGTGTGTTACATTACATTCACCAGTAGCAGTGAGAAAAACATCACGGGGTGGTGCGCATTGTATGGGTGTGTGTTACATTACATTCACTAGTAGGAGTGAGAAAAACATCACGGGGTGGTGCGCATTGTATGGGTGTGTGTTACATTACATTCACTAGTAGGAGTGAGAAAAACATCAAGGGGTGGTGCGCATTGTATGGGTGTGTGTTACATTACATTCACTAGTAGGTGTGAGAAAAACATCACGGGGTGGTGCACATTGTATGGGTGTGTGTTACATTACATTCACTAGTAGCAGTGAGAAAAAAATCACGGGGTGGTGCCCATTGTATGGGTGTGTGTTACATTACATTCACTAGTAGCAGTGAGAAAAATATCACGGGGTGGTGCGCATTGTATGGGTGTGTGTTACATTACATTCACTAGTAGGAATGAGAAAAACATCACGGGATGGTGCGCATTGTATGGGTGTGTGTTACATTACATTCACTAGTAGGAGTGAGAAAAACATCACGGGGTGGTGCGCATTGAATGGGTGTGTGTTACATTACATTCACTAGTAGGAGTGAGAAAAACATCACGGGGTGGTGCGCATTGTATGGGTGTGTGTTATATTACATTCACTAGTAGGAGTGAGAAAAACATCACGGGGTGGTGCGCATTGTATGGGTGTGTGTTACATTACATTCACTAGTAGGAGTGAGAAAAACATCACGGGGTGGTGTGCATTGTATGGGTGTGTGTTACATTACATTCACCAGTAGTAGTGAGAAAAACATCACGGGGTGGTGCGCATTGTATGCGTGTGTGTTACATTACATTCACTAGTAGGAGTGAGAAAAACATAACGGGGTGGTGCGCATTGTATGGGTGTGTGTTACATTACATTCACTAGTAGGAGTGAGAAAAACATCACGGGGTGGTGCGCATTGTATGGGTGTGTGTTACATTACATTCACTAGTAGGTGTGAGAAAAACATCACGGGGTGGTGCGCATTGTATGGGTGTGTGTTACATTACATTCACTAGTAGCAGTGAGAAAAAAATCACGGGGTGGTGCCCATTGTATGGGTGTGTGTTACATTACATTCACTAGTAGCAGTGAGAAAAACATCACGGGGTGGTGCGCATTGTATGGGTGTGTGTTACATTACATTCACTAGTAGGTGTGGGAAAAACATCACGGGGTGGTGCGCATTGTATGGGTGTGTGTTACATTAGATTCACTAGTAGGAGTGAGAAAAACATCACGGGGTGGTGCGGATTGTATGGGTGTGTGTTACATTACATTCACTAGTAGGAGTGAGAAAAACATCACGTGGTGGTGCGCATTATATGGGTGTGTGTTACATTAGATTCACTAGTAGGAGTGAGAAAAACATCACGGGGAGGTGCGCATTGTATGGGTGTGTGTTACATTACATTCACTAGTAGGAGTGAGAAAAACATCACAGGGTGGTGCGCATTGTATGGGTGTGTGTTACATTACATTCACTAGTAGGAGTGAGAAAAACATCACGGGGTGGTGTGCATTGTATGGGTGTGTGTTACATTACATTCACTAGTAGGAGTGAGAAAAACATCACGGGGTGGTGCGCATTGTATGGGTGTGTGTTACGTTACATTCACTAGTAGGAGTCAGAAAAACATCACGGGGTGGTGCGCATTGTATGGGTGTGTGTTACATTACATTCACTAGTAGGAGTGAGAAAAACATCACGGGGTGGTGCGCATTGTATGGGTGTGTGTTAGATTACATTCACTAGTAGGAGTGAGAAAAACATCACGGGGTGGTGCGCATTGTATGGGTGTGTGTTACATTACATTCACTAGTAGGAGTGAGAAAAATATCACGGGGTGGTGCGCATTGTATGGGTGTGTGTTACGTTACATTCACTAGTAGGTGTGAGAAAAACATCACGGGGTCGTGCGCATTGTATGGGTGTGTGTTACATTACATTCACTAGTAGGAGTGAGAAAAACATCAAGGGGTGGTGCGCATTGTATGGGTGTGTGTTACATTACATTCACTAGTAGGTGTGAGAAAAACATCACGGGGTGGTGCACATTGTATGGGTGTGTGTTACATTACATTCACTAGTAGCAGTGAGAAAAAAATCACGGGGTGGTGCCCATTGTATGGGTGTGTGTTACATTACATTCACTAGTAGCAGTGAGAAAAATATCACGGGGTGGTGCGCATTGTATGGGTGTGTGTTACATTACATTCACTAGTAGGAATGAGAAAAACATCACGGGATGGTGCGCATTGTATGGGTGTGTGTTACATTAGATTCACTAGTAGGAGTGAGCAAAACATCACGGGGTGGTGCGCATTGTATGGGTGTGTGTTACATTACATTCACTAGTAGGAGTGAGAAAAACATCACGGGGTGGTGCGCATTGTATGGGTGTGTGTTATATTACATTCACTAGTAGGAGTGAGAAAAACATCACGGGGTGGTGCGCATTGTATGGGTGTGTGTTACATTACATTCACTAGTAGGAGTGAGAAAAACATCACGGGGTGGTGTGCATTGTATGGGTGTGTGTTACATTACATTCACCAGTAGCAGTGAGAAAAACATCACGGGGTGGTGCGCATTGTATGCGTGTGTGTTACATTACATTCACTAGTAGGAGTGAGAAAAACATAACGGGGTGGTGCGCATTGTATGGGTGTGTGTTACATTACATTCACTAGTAGGAGTGAGAAAAACATCACGGGGTGGTGCGCAATGTATGGGTGTGTGTTACATTACATTCACTAGTAGGTGTGAGAAAAACATCACGGGGTGGTGCGCATTGTATGGGTGTGTGTTACATTACATTCACTAGTAGCAGTGAGAAAAAAATCACGGGGTGGTGCCCATTGTATGGGTGTGTGTTACATTACATTCACTAGTAGCAGTGAGAAAAACATCACGGGGTGGTGCGCATTGTATGGGTGTGTGTTACATTACATTCACTAGTAGGTGTGAGAAAAACATCACGGGGTGGTGCGCATTGTATGGGTGTGTGTTACATTAGATTCACTAGTAGGAGTGAGAAAAACATCACGGGGGGGTGCGGATTGTATGGGTGTGTGTTACATTACATTCACTAGTAGGAGTGAGAAAAACATCACGTGGTGGTGCGCATTATATGGGTGTGTGTTACATTAGATTCACTAGTAGGAGTGAGAAAAACATCACGGGGAGGTGCGCATTGTATGGGTGTGTGTTACATTACATTCACTAGTAGGAGTGAGAAAAACATCACAGGGTGGTGCGCATTGTATGGGTGTGTGTTACATTACATTCACTAGTAGGAGTGAGAAAAACATCATGGGGTTCTGCGCATTGTATGGGTGTGTGTTACATTACATTCACTAGTAGGAGTGAGAAAAACATCACGGGGTGGTGCGCATTGTATGGGTGTGTGTTACATTACATTCACTAGTAGGAGTGAGAAAAACATCACGGGGTGGTGCGCATTGTATGGGTGTGTGTTACGTTACATTCACTAGTAGGAGTGAGAAAAACATCACGGGGTGGTGCGCATTGTATGGGTGTGTGTTACATTACATTCACTAGTAGGAGTGAGAAAAACATCACGGGGTGGTGCGCATTGTATGGGTGTGTGTTAGATTACATTCACTAGTAGGAGTGAGAAAAACATCACGGGGTGGTTCGCATTGTATGGGTGTGTGTTACATTAGATTCACTAGTAGGAGTGAGAAAAACATCACGGGGTGGTGCGCATTGTATGGGTGTGTGTTACATTACATTCACTAGTAGGAGTGAGAAAAACATCACGGGATGGTGCGCATTGTATGGGTGTGTGTTACATTACATTTACTAGTAGGAGTGAGAAAAACATCACGGGGTGGTGCGCATTGTATGGGTGTGTGTTACATTACATTCACTAGTAGCAGTGAGAAAAACATCACGGGTGGTGCGCATTGTATGGGTGTGTGTTACGTTACATTCACTAGTAGGAGTGAGAAAAACATCACGGGGTGGTGCGCATTGTATGGGTGTGTGTTACGTTACATTCACTAGTAGGAGTGAGAAAAACATCACGGGGTGTTTCGCATTGTATGGGTGTGTGTTACATTACATTCAGTAGTAGGAGTGAGAAAAACATCACGGGGTGGTGCGCATTGTATGGGTGTGTGTTACATTACATTCACTAGTAGGAGTGAGAAAAACATCACGGGGTGGTGCGCATTGTATGGGTGTGTGTTACATTACATTCACTAGTAGGAGTGAGAAAAACATCACGGGGTGGTGTGCATTGTATGGGTGTGTGTTACATTACATTCACCAGTAGCAGTGAGAAAAACATCACGGGGTGGTGCGCATTGTATGGGTGTGTGTTACATTACATTCACTAGTAGGAGTGAGAAAAACATCACGGGGTGGTGCGCATTGTATGGGTGTGTGTTACATTACATTCACTAGTAGGAGTGAGAAAAACATCAAGGGGTGGTGCGCATTGTATGGGTGTGTGTTACATTACATTCACTAGTAGGTGTGAGAAAAACATCACGGGGTGGTGCACATTGTATGGGTGTGTGTTACATTACATTCACTAGTAGCAGTGAGAAAAAAATCACGGGGTGGTGCCCATTGTATGGGTGTGTGTTACATTACATTCACTAGTAGCAGTGAGAAAAATATCACGGGGTGGTGCGCATTGTATGGGTGTGTGTTACATTACATTCACTAGTAGGAATGAGAAAAACATCACGGGATGGTGCGCATTGTATGGGTGTGTGTTACATTACATTCACTAGTAGGAGTGAGAAAAACATCACGGGGTGGTGCGCATTGTATGGGTGTGTGTTACATTACATTCACTAGTAGGAGTGAGAAAAACATCACGGGGTGGTGCGCATTGTATGGGTGTGTGTTATATTACATTCACTAGTAGGAGTGAGAAAAACATCACGGGGTGGTGCGCATTGTATGGGTGTGTGTTACATTACATTCACTAGTAGGAGTGAGAAAAACATCACGGGGTGGTGTGCATTGTATGGGTGTGTGTTACATTACATTCACCAGTAGTAGTGAGAAAAACATCACGGGGTGGTGCGCATTGTATGCGTGTGTGTTACATTACATTCACGAGTAGGAGTGAGAAAAACATAAGGGGTGGTGCGCATTGTATGGGTGTGTGTTACATTACATTCACTAGTAGGAGTGAGAAAAACATCACGGGGTGGTGCCTATTGTATGGGTGTGTGTTACATTACATTCACTAGTAGGTGTGAGAAAAACATCACGTGGTGGTGCGCATTGTATGGGTGTGTGTTACATTACATTCACTAGTAGCAGTGAGAAAAAAATCACGGGGTGGTGCCCATTGTATGGGTGTGTGTTACATTACATTCACTAGTAGCAGTGAGAAAAACATCACGGGGTGGTGCGCATTGTATGGGTGTGTGTTACATTACATTCACTAGTAGGTGTGAGAAAAACATCACGGGGTGGTGCGCATTGTATGGGTGTGTGTTACATTAGATTCACTAGTAGGAGTGAGAAAAACATCACGGGGTGGTGCGGATTGTATGGGTGTGTGTTACATTACATTCACTAGTAGGAGTGAGAAAAACATCACGTGGTGGTGCGCATTATATGGGTGTGTGTTACATTAGATTCACTAGTAGGAGTGAGAAAAACATCACGGGGAGGTGCGCATTGTATGGGTGTGTGTTACATTACATTCACTAGTAGGAGTGAGAAAAACATCACAGGGTGGTGCGCATTGTATGGGTGTGTGTTACATTACATTCACTAGTAGGAGTGAGAAAAACATCACGGGGTTCTGCGCATTGTATGGGTGTGTGTTACATTACATTCACTAGTAGGAGTGAGAAAAACATCACGGGGTGGTGCGCATTGTATGGGTGTGTGTTACATTACATTCACTAGTTGGAGTGAGAAAAACATCACGGGGTGGTGCGCATTGTATGGGTGTGTGTTACGTTACATTCACTAGTAGGAGTCAGAAAAACATCACGGGGTGGTGCGCATTGTATGGGTGTGTGTTACATTACATTCACTAGTAGGAGTGAGAAAAACATCACGGGGTGGTGCGCATTGTATGGGTGTGTGTTAGATTACATTCACTAGTAGGAGTGAGAAAAACATCACGGGGTGGTGCGCATTGTATGGGTGTGTGTTACATTACATTCACTAGTAGGAGTGAGAAAAATATCACGGGGTGGTGCGCATTGTATGGGTGTGTGTTACGTTACATTCACTAGTAGGTGTGAGAAAAACATCACCAGGTCGTGCGCATTGTATGGGTGTGTGTTACATTACATTCACTAGTAGGAGTGAGAAAAACATCAAGGGGTGGTGCGCATTGTATGGGTGTGTGTTACATTACATTCACTAGTAGGTGTGAGAAAAACATCACGGGGTGGTGCACATTGTATGGGTGTGTGTTACATTACATTCACTAGTAGCAGTGAGAAAAAAATCACGGGGTGGTGCCCATTGTATGGGTGTGTGTTACATTACATTCACTAGTAGCAGTGAGAAAAATATCACGGGGTGGTGCGCATTGTATGGGTGTGTGTTACATTACATTCACTAGTAGGAATGAGAAAAACATCACGGGATGGTGCGCATTGTATGGGTGTGTGTTACATTAGATTCACTAGTAGGAGTGAGCAAAACATCACGGGGTGGTGCGCATTGTATGGGTGTGTGTTACATTACATTCACTAGTAGGAGTGAGAAAAACATCACGGGGTGGTGCGCATTGTATGGGTGTGTGTTATATTACATTCACTAGTAGGAGTGAGAAAAACATCACGGGGTGGTGCGCATTGTATGGGTGTGTGTTACATTACATTCACTAGTAGGAGTGAGAAAAACATCACGGGGTGGTGTGCATTGTATGGGTTTGTGTTACATTACATTCACCAGTAGCAGTGAGAAAAACATCACGGGGTGGTGCGCATTGTATGGGTGTGTGTTAGATTACATTCACTAGTAGGAGTGAGAAAAACATCACGGGGTGGTTCGCATTGTATGGGTGTGTGTTACATTAGATTCACTAGTAGGAGTGAGAAAAACATCACGGGGTGGTGCGCATTGTATGGGTGTGTGTTACATTACATTCACTAGTAGGAGTGAGAAAAACATCACGGGATGGTGCGCATTGTATGGGTGTGTGTTACATTACATTTACTAGTAGGAGTGAGAAAAACATCACGGGGTGGTGCGCATTGTATGGGTGTGTGTTACATTACATTCACTAGTAGCAGTGAGAAAAACATCACGGGTGGTGCGCATTGTATGGGTGTGTGTTACGTTACATTCACTAGTAGGAGTGAGAAAAACATCACGGGGTGGTGCGCATTGTATGGGTGTGTGTTACGTTACATTCACTAGTAGGAGTGAGAAAAACATCACGGGGTGTTTCGCATTGTATGGGTGTGTGTTACATTACATTCAGTAGTAGGAGTGAGAAAAACATCACGGGGTGGTGCGCATTGTATGGGTGTGTGTTACATTACATTCACTAGTAGGAGTGAGAAAAACATCACGGGGTGGTGCGCATTGTATGGGTGTGTGTTACATTACATTCACTAGTAGGAGTGAGAAAAACATCACGGGGTGGTGTGCATTGTATGGGTGTGTGTTACATTACATTCACCAGTAGCAGTGAGAAAAACATCACGGGGTGGTGCGCATTGTATGGGTGTGTGTTACATTACATTCACTAGTAGGAGTGAGAAAAACATCACGGGGTGGTGCGCATTGTATGGGTGTGTGTTACATTACATTCACTAGTAGGAGTGAGAAAAACATCAAGGGGTGGTGCGCATTGTATGGGTGTGTGTTACATTACATTCACTAGTAGGTGTGAGAAAAACATCACGGGGTGGTGCACATTGTATGGGTGTGTGTTACATTACATTCACTAGTAGCAGTGAGAAAAAAATCACGGGGTGGTGCCCATTGTATGGGTGTGTGTTACATTACATTCACTAGTAGCAGTGAGAAAAATATCACGGGGTGGTGCGCATTGTATGGGTGTGTGTTACATTACATTCACTAGTAGGAATGAGAAAAACATCACGGGATGGTGCGCATTGTATGGGTGTGTGTTACATTACATTCACTAGTAGGAGTGAGAAAAACATCACGGGGTGGTGCGCATTGTATGGGTGTGTGTTACATTACATTCACTAGTAGGAGTGAGAAAAACATCACGGGGTGGTGCGCATTGTATGGGTGTGTGTTATATTACATTCACTAGTAGGAGTGAGAAAAACATCACGGGGTGGTGCGCATTGTATGGGTGTGTGTTACATTACATTCACTAGTAGGAGTGAGAAAAACATCACGGGGTGGTGTGCATTGTATGGGTGTGTGTTACATTACATTCACCAGTAGTAGTGAGAAAAACATCACGGGGTGGTGCGCATTGTATGCGTGTGTGTTACATTACATTCACGAGTAGGAGTGAGAAAAACATAAGGGGTGGTGCGCATTGTATGGGTGTGTGTTACATTACATTCACTAGTAGGAGTGAGAAAAACATCACGGGGTGGTGCCTATTGTATGGGTGTGTGTTACATTACATTCACTAGTAGGTGTGAGAAAAACATCACGTGGTGGTGCGCATTGTATGGGTGTGTGTTACATTACATTCACTAGTAGCAGTGAGAAAAAAATCACGGGGTGGTGCCCATTGTATGGGTGTGTGTTACATTACATTCACTAGTAGCAGTGAGAAAAACATCACGGGGTGGTGCGCATTGTATGGGTGTGTGTTACATTACATTCACTAGTAGGTGTGAGAAAAACATCACGGGGTGGTGCGCATTGTATGGGTGTGTGTTACATTAGATTCACTAGTAGGAGTGAGAAAAACATCACGGGGTGGTGCGGATTGTATGGGTGTGTGTTACATTACATTCACTAGTAGGAGTGAGAAAAACATCACGTGGTGGTGCGCATTATATGGGTGTGTGTTACATTAGATTCACTAGTAGGAGTGAGAAAAACATCACGGGGAGGTGCGCATTGTATGGGTGTGTGTTACATTACATTCACTAGTAGGAGTGAGAAAAACATCACAGGGTGGTGCGCATTGTATGGGTGTGTGTTACATTACATTCACTAGTAGGAGTGAGAAAAACATCACGGGGTTCTGCGCATTGTATGGGTGTGTGTTACATTACATTCACTAGTAGGAGTGAGAAAAACATCACGGGGTGGTGCGCATTGTATGGGTGTGTGTTACATTACATTCACTAGTTGGAGTGAGAAAAACATCACGGGGTGGTGCGCATTGTATGGGTGTGTGTTACGTTACATTCACTAGTAGGAGTCAGAAAAACATCACGGGGTGGTGCGCATTGTATGGGTGTGTGTTACATTACATTCACTAGTAGGAGTGAGAAAAACATCACGGGGTGGTGCGCATTGTATGGGTGTGTGTTAGATTACATTCACTAGTAGGAGTGAGAAAAACATCACGGGGTGGTGCGCATTGTATGGGTGTGTGTTACATTACATTCACTAGTAGGAGTGAGAAAAATATCACGGGGTGGTGCGCATTGTATGGGTGTGTGTTACGTTACATTCACTAGTAGGTGTGAGAAAAACATCACCAGGTCGTGCGCATTGTATGGGTGTGTGTTACATTACATTCACTAGTAGGAGTGAGAAAAACATCAAGGGGTGGTGCGCATTGTATGGGTGTGTGTTACATTACATTCACTAGTAGGTGTGAGAAAAACATCACGGGGTGGTGCACATTGTATGGGTGTGTGTTACATTACATTCACTAGTAGCAGTGAGAAAAAAATCACGGGGTGGTGCCCATTGTATGGGTGTGTGTTACATTACATTCACTAGTAGCAGTGAGAAAAATATCACGGGGTGGTGCGCATTGTATGGGTGTGTGTTACATTACATTCACTAGTAGGAATGAGAAAAACATCACGGGATGGTGCGCATTGTATGGGTGTGTGTTACATTAGATTCACTAGTAGGAGTGAGCAAAACATCACGGGGTGGTGCGCATTGTATGGGTGTGTGTTACATTACATTCACTAGTAGGAGTGAGAAAAACATCACGGGGTGGTGCGCATTGTATGGGTGTGTGTTATATTACATTCACTAGTAGGAGTGAGAAAAACATCACGGGGTGGTGCGCATTGTATGGGTGTGTGTTACATTACATTCACTAGTAGGAGTGAGAAAAACATCACGGGGTGGTGTGCATTGTATGGGTTTGTGTTACATTACATTCACCAGTAGCAGTGAGAAAAACATCACGGGGTGGTGCGCATTGTATGCGTGTGTGTTACATTACATTCACTAGTAGGAGTGAGAAAAACATAACGGGGTGGTGCGCATTGTATGGGTGTGTGTTACATTACATTCACTAGTAGGAGTGAGAAAAACATCACGGGGTGGTGCGCAATGTATGGGTGTGTGTTACATTACATTCACTAGTAGGTGTGAGAAAAACATCACGGGGTGGTGCGCATTGTATGGGTGTGTGTTACATTACATTCACTAGTAGCAGTGAGAAAAAAATCACGGGGTGGTGCCCATTGTATGGGTGTGTGTTACATTACATTCACTAGTAGCAGTGAGAAAAACATCACGGGGTGGTGCGCATTGTATGGGTGTGTGTTACATTACATTCACTAGTAGGTGTGAGAAAAACATCACGGGGTGGTGCGCATTGTATGGGTGTGTGTTACATTAGATTCACTAGTAGGAGTGAGAAAAACATCACGGGGGGGTGCGGATTGTATGGGTGTGTGTTACATTACATTCACTAGTAGGAGTGAGAAAAACATCACGTGGTGGTGCGCATTATATGGGTGTGTGTTACATTAGATTCACTAGTAGGAGTGAGAAAAACATCACGGGGAGGTGCGCATTGTATGGGTGTGTGTTACATTACATTCACTAGTAGGAGTGAGAAAAACATCACAGGGTGGTGCGCATTGTATGGGTGTGTGTTACATTACATTCACTAGTAGGAGTGAGAAAAACATCACGGGGTTCTGCGCATTGTATGGGTGTGTGTTACATTACATTCACTAGTAGGAGTGAGAAAAACATCACGGGGTGGTGCGCATTGTATGGGTGTGTGTTACATTACATTCACTAGTAGGAGTGAGAAAAACATCACGGGGTGGTGCGCATTGTATGGGTGTGTGTTACGTTACATTCACTAGTAGGAGTGAGAAAAACATCACGGGGTGGTGCGCATTGTATGGGTGTGTGTTACATTACATTCACTAGTAGGAGTGAGAAAAACATCACGGGGTGGTGCGCATTGTATGGGTGTGTGTTAGATTACATTCACTAGTAGGAGTGAGAAAAACATCACGGGGTGGTGCGCATTGTATGGGTGTGTGTTAGATTACATTCACTAGTAGGAGTGAGAAAAATATCACGGGGTGGTGCGCATTGTATGGGTGTGTGTTACGTTACATTCACTAGTAGGTGTGAGAAAAACATCACGGGGTCGTGCGCATTGTATGGGTGTGTGGTACGTTACATTCACTAGTAGGAGTGAGAAAAATATCACGGGGTGGTGCGCATTGTATGGGTGTGTGTTACGTTACATTCACTAGTAGGAGTGAGAAAAACATCACGGGGTGTTGCGCATTGTATGGGTGTGTGTTACATTACATTCACTAGTAGGAGTGAGAAAATCATCACGGGGTGGTGCGCATTGTATGGGTGTGTGTTACATTACATTCACTAGTAGGAGTGAGAAAAACATCACGGGGTGGTGCGCATTGTATGAGTGTGTGTTACATTACATTCACTAGTAGGAGTGAGAAATACATCACGGGGTGGTGCGCATTGTATGGGTGTGTGTTACATTACATTCACTAGTAGCAGTGAGAAAAACATCACGGGTGGTGCGCATTGTATGGGTGTGTGTTACGTTACATTCACTAGTAGGAGTGAGAAAAACATCACGGGGTGGTGCGCATGGTATCGGTGTGTGTTACGTTACATTCACTAGTAGGAGTGAGAAAAACATCACGGGGTGTTTCGCATTGTATGGGTGTGTGTTACATTACATTCACTAGTAGGAGTGAGAAAAACATCACGGGGTGGTGCGCATTGTATGGGTGTGTGTTACATTACATTCACTAGTAGGAGTGAGAAAAACATCACGGGGTGGTGCGCATTGTATGGGTGTGTGTTACATTACATTCACTAGTAGGAGTGAGAAAAACATCACGGGGTGGTGTGCATTGTATGGGTGTGTGTTACATTACATTCACCAGTAGCAGTGAGAAAAACATCACGGGGTGGTGCGCATTGTATGGGTGTGTGTTACATTACATTCACAAGTAGGAGTGAGAAAAACATCACGGGGTGGTGCGCATTGTATGGGTGTGTGTTACATTACATTCACTAGTAGGAGTGAGAAAAACATCAAGGGGTGGTGCGCATTGTATGGGTGTGTGTTACATTACATTCACTAGTAGGTGTGAGTAAAACATCACGGGGTGGTGCACATTGTATGGGTGTGTGTTACATTACATTCACTAGTAGCAGTGAGAAAAAAATCACGGGGTGGTGCCCATTGTATGGGTGTGTGTTACATTACATTCACTAGTAGCAGTGAGAAAAATATCACGGGGTGGTGCGCATTGTATGGGTGTGTGTTACATTACATTCACTAGTAGGAATGAGAAAAACATCACGGGATGGTGCGCATTGTATGGGTGTGTGTTACATTAGATTCACTAGTAGGAGTGAGCAAAACATCACGGGGTGGTGCGCATTGTATGGGTGTGTGTTACATTACATTCACTAGTAGGAGTGAGAAAAACATCACGGGGTTGTGCGCATTGTATTGGTGTGTGTTATATTACATTCACTAGTAGGAGTGAGAAAAACATCACGGGGTGGTGCGCATTGTATGGGTGTGTGTTACATTACATTCACTAGTAGGAGTGAGAAAAACATCACGGGGTGGTGTGCATTGTATGGGTGTGTGTTACATTACATTCACCAGTAGCAGTGAGAAAAACATCACGGGGTGGTGCGCATTGTATGCGTGTGTGTTACATTACATTCACCAGTAGGAGTGAGAAAAACATAACGGGGTGGTGCGCATTGTATGGGTGTGTGTTACATTACATTCACTAGTAGGAGTGAGAAAAACATCACGGGGTGGTGCGCATTGTATGGGTGTGTGTTACATTACATTCACTAGTAGGTGTGATAAAAACATCACGGGGTGGTGCGCATTGTATGGGTGTGTGTTACATTACATTCACTAGTAGCAGTGAGAAAAAAATCACGGGGTGGTGCCCATTGTATGGGTGTGTGTTACATTACATTCACTAGTAGCAGTGAGAAAAACATCACGGGGTGGTGCGCATTGTATGGGTGTGTGTTACATTACATTCACTAGTAGGTGTGAGAAAAACATCACGGGGTGGTGGGCATTGTATGGGTGTGTGTTACATTACATTCACTAGTAGGAGTGAGAAAAACATCACGGGGTGGTGCGGATTGTATGGGTGTGTGTTACATTACATTCACTAGTAGGAGTGAGAAAAACATCACGTGGTGGTGCGCATTATATGGGTGTGTGTTACATTAGATTCACTAGTAGGAGTGAGAAAAACATCACGGGGAGGTGCGCATTTTATGGGTGTGTGTTACATTACATTCACTAGTAGGAGTGAGAAAAACATCACAGGGTGGTGCGCATTGTATGGGTGTGTGTTACATTACATTCACTAGTAGGAGTGAGAAAAACATCACGGGGTTCTGCGCATTGTATGGGTGTGTGTTACATTACATTCACTAGTAGGAGTGAGAAAAACATCACGGGGTGGTGCGCATTGTATGGGTGTGTGTTACATTACATTCACTAGTAGGAGTGAGAAAAACATCATGGGGTGGTGCGCATTGTATGGGTGTGTGTTACGTTACATTCACTAGTAGGAGTGAGAAAAACATCACGGGGTGGTGCGCATTGTATGGGTGTGTGTTACATTACATTCACTAGTAGGAGTGAGAAAAACATCACGGGGTGGTGCGCATTGTATGGGTGTGTGTTAGATTACATTCACTAGTAGGAGTGAGAAAAACATCACGGGGTGGTGCGCATTGTATGGGTGTGTGTTACATTACATTCACTAGTAGGAGTGAGAAAAGCATCACGGGGTGGTGCGCATTGTATGGGTGTGTGTTACATTACATTCACTAGTAGGAGTGAGAAAAACATCACGGGATTGGTGCACATTGTATGGGTGTGTGTTACATTACATTCACTAGTAGGATTGAGAAAAGCATCACGGGGTGGTGCGCATTGTATGGGTGTGTGTTACATTACATTCACTAGTAGGAGTGAGAAAAACATCACGGGGTGGTGCACATTGTATGGGTGTGTGTTACGTTACATTCACTAGTAGGAGTGAGAAAAACATCACGGAGTCGTGCGCATTGTATGGGTGTGTGGTACGTTACATTCACTAGTAGGAGTGAGAAAAACATCACGGGGTGGTGCGCATTGTATGGGTGTGTGTTACATTACATTCACCAGTAGCAGTGAGAAAAACATCACGGGGTGGTGCGCATTGTATGGGTGTGTGTAACATTACATTCACTAGTAGGAGTGAGAAAAACATAACGGGGTGGTGCGCATTGTATGGGTGTGTGTTACATTACATTCACTAGTAGGAGTGAGAAAAACATCACGGGGTGGTGCGCATTGTATGGGTGTGTGTTACATTACATTCACTAGTAGGTGTGAGAAAAACATCACTGGGTGGTGCGCATTGTATGGGTGTGTGTTACATTACATTCACTAGTAGGAGTGAGAAAAACATAACGGGGTGGTGCGCATTGTATGGGTGTGTGTGACATTACATTCACTAGTAGGAGTGAGAAAAACATCACGGGGTGGTGCGCATTGTATGGGTGTGTGTTACATTACATTCACTAGTAGCAGTGAGAAAAACATCACGGGGTGGTGCGCATTGTATGGGTGTGTGTTACATTACATTCACTAGTAGGAGTGAGAAAAACATCACGGGGTGGTGCGCATTGTATGGGTGTGTGTTACATTACATTCACTAGTAGCAGTGAGAAAAACATCACGGGTGGTGCGCATTGTATGGGTGTGTGTTACGTTACATTCACTAGTAGGAGTGAGAAAAACATCACGGGGTGGTGCGCATTGTATGGGTGTGTGTTACGTTACATTCACTAGTAGGAGAGAGAAAAACATCACGGGGTGTTGCGCATTGTATGGGTGTGTGTTACATTACATTCACTAGTAGGAGTGAGAAAAACATCACGGGGTGGTGCGCATTGTATGGGTGTGTGTTACATTACATTCACTAGTAGGAGTGAGAAAAACATCACGGGGTGGTGCGCATTGTATGGGTGTGTGTTACATTACATTCACTAGTAGGAGTGAGAAAAACATCACGGGGTGGTGTGCATTGTATGGGTGTGTGTTACATTACATTCACCAGTAGCAGTGAGAAAAACATCACGGGGTGGTGCGCATTGTATGGGTGTGTGTTACATTACATTCACTAGTAGGAGTGAGAAAAACATCACGGGGTGGTGCGCATTGTATGGGTGTGTGTTACATTACATTCACTAGTAGGAGTGAGAAAAACATCAAGGGGTGGTGCGCATTGTATGGGTGTGTGTTACATTACATTCACTAGTAGGTGTGAGAAAAACATCACGGGGTGGTGCGCATTGTATGGGTGTGTGTTACATTACATTCACTAGTAGCAGTGAGAAAAAAATCACGGGGTGGTGCCCATTGTATGGGTGTGTGTTACATTACATTCACTAGTAGCAGTGAGAAAAACATCACGGGGTGGTGCGCATGGTATGGGTGTGTGTTACATTACATTCACTAGTAGGAATGAGAAAAACATCACGGGGTGGTGCGCATTGTATGGGTGTGTGTTACATTAGATTCACTAGTAGGAGTGAGCAAAACATCACGGGGTGGTGCGCATTGTATGGGTGTGTGTTACATTACATTCACTAGTAGGAGTGAGAAAAACATCACGGGGTGGTGTGCATTGTATGGGTGTGTGTTACATTAGATTCACTAGTAGGAGTGAGAAAAACACCACGGGGTGGTGCGCATTGTATGGGTGTGTGTTACATTACATTCACTAGTAGGAGTGAGAAAAACATCACGGGGTGGTGCGCATTGTATGGGTGTGTGTTACATTACATTCACTAGTAGGAGTGAGAAAAACATCACGGGGTGGTGCGCCTTGTATGGGCGTGTGTTACATTACATTCACTAGTAGCAGTGAGAAAAACATCACGGGGTGGTGCGCATTGTATGGGTGTGTGTTACATTACATTCACTAGTAGGAGTGAGAAAAACATCACGGGGTGGTGCGCATTGTATGGGTGTGTGTTACATTACATTCACTAGTAGGAGTGAGAAAAACATCACGGGGTGGTGCGCATTGTATGGGTGTGTGTTACATTACATTCACTAGTAGGAGTGAGAAAAACATCACGGGGTGGTGCGCATTGTATGGGTGTGTGTTACATTACATTCACTAGTAGCAGTGAGAAAAACATCACGGGTGGTGCGCATTGTATGGGTGTGTGTTACGTTACATTCACTAGTAGGAGTGAGAAAAACATCACGGGGTGGTGCGCATTGTATGGGTGTGTGTTACGTTACATTCACTAGTAGGAGTGAGAAAAACATCACGGGGTGTTTCGCATTGTATGGGTGTGTGTTACATTACATTCAGTAGTAGGAGTGAGAAAAACATCACGGGGTGGTGCGCATTGTATGGGTGTGTGTTACATTACATTCACTAGTAGGAGTGAGAAAAACATCACGGGGTGGTGCGCATTGTATGGGTGTGTGTTACATTACATTCACTAGTAGGAGTGAGAAAAACATCACGGGGTGGTGTGCATTGTATGGGTGTGTGTTACATTACATTCACCAGTAGCAGTGAGAAAAACATCACGGGGTGGTGCGCATTGTATGGGTGTGTGTTACATTACATTCACTAGTAGGAGTGAGAAAAACATCACGGGGTGGTGCGCATTGTATGGGTGTGTGTTACATTACATTCACTAGTAGGAGTGAGAAAAACATCAAGGGGTGGTGCGCATTGTATGGGTGTGTGTTACATTACATTCACTAGTAGGTGTGAGAAAAACATCACGGGGTGGTGCACATTGTATGGGTGTGTGTTACATTACATTCACTAGTAGCAGTGAGAAAAAAATCACGGGGTGGTGCCCATTGTATGGGTGTGTGTTACATTACATTCACTAGTAGCAGTGAGAAAAATATCACGGGGTGGTGCGCATTGTATGGGTGTGTGTTACATTACATTCACTAGTAGGAATGAGAAAAACATCACGGGATGGTGCGCATTGTATGGGTGTGTGTTACATTACATTCACTAGTAGGAGTGAGAAAAACATCACGGGGTGGTGCGCATTGTATGGGTGTGTGTTACATTACATTCACTAGTAGGAGTGAGAAAAACATCACGGGGTGGTGCGCATTGTATGGGTGTGTGTTATATTACATTCACTAGTAGGAGTGAGAAAAACATCACGGGGTGGTGCGCATTGTATGGGTGTGTGTTACATTACATTCACTAGTAGGAGTGAGAAAAACATCACGGGGTGGTGTGCATTGTATGGGTGTGTGTTACATTACATTCACCAGTAGTAGTGAGAAAAACATCACGGGGTGGTGCGCATTGTATGCGTGTGTGTTACATTACATTCACGAGTAGGAGTGAGAAAAACATAACGGGGTGGTGCGCATTGTATGGGTGTGTGTTACATTACATTCACTAGTAGGAGTGAGAAAAACATCACGGGGTGGTGCCTATTGTATGGGTGTGTGTTACATTACATTCACTAGTAGGTGTGAGAAAAACATCACGTGGTGGTGCGCATTGTATGGGTGTGTGTTACATTACATTCACTAGTAGCAGTGAGAAAAAAATCACGGGGTGGTGCCCATTGTATGGGTGTGTGTTACATTACATTCACTAGTAGCAGTGAGAAAAACATCACGGGGTGGTGCGCATTGTATGGGTGTGTGTTACATTACATTCACTAGTAGGTGTGAGAAAAACATCACGGGGTGGTGCGCATTGTATGGGTGTGTGTTACATTAGATTCACTAGTAGGAGTGAGAAAAACATCACGGGGTGGTGCGGATTGTATGGGTGTGTGTTACATTACATTCACTAGTAGGAGTGAGAAAAACATCACGTGGTGGTGCGCATTATATGGGTGTGTGTTACATTAGATTCACTAGTAGGAGTGAGAAAAACATCACGGGGAGGTGCGCATTGTATGGGTGTGTGTTACATTACATTCACTAGTAGGAGTGAGAAAAACATCACAGGGTGGTGCGCATTGTATGGGTGTGTGTTACATTACATTCACTAGTAGGAGTGAGAAAAACATCACGGGGTTCTGCGCATTGTATGGGTGTGTTTTACATTACATTCACTAGTAGGAGTGAGAAAAACATCACGGGGTGGTGCGCATTGTATGGGTGTGTGTTACATTACATTCACTAGTTGGAGTGAGAAAAACATCACGGGGTGGTGCGCATTGTATGGGTGTGTGTTACGTTACATTCACTAGTAGGAGTCAGAAAAACATCACGGGGTGGTGCGCATTGTATGGGTGTGTGTTACATTACATTCACTAGTAGGAGTGAGAAAAACATCACGGGGTGGTGCGCATTGTATGGGTGTGTGTTAGATTACATTCACTAGTAGGAGTGAGAAAAACATCACGGGGTGGTGCGCATTGTATGGGTGTGTGTTACATTACATTCACTAGTAGGAGTGAGAAAAATATCACGGGGTGGTGCGCATTGTATGGGTGTGTGTTACGTTACATTCACTAGTAGGTGTGAGAAAAACATCACCAGGTCGTGCGCATTGTATGGGTGTGTGTTACATTACATTCACTAGTAGGAGTGAGAAAAACATCAAGGGGTGGTGCGCATTGTATGGGTGTGTGTTACATTACATTCACTAGTAGGTGTGAGAAAAACATCACGGGGTGGTGCACATTGTATGGGTGTGTGTTACATTACATTCACTAGTAGCAGTGAGAAAAAAATCACGGGGTGGTGCCCATTGTATGGGTGTGTGTTACATTACATTCACTAGTAGCAGTGAGAAAAATATCACGGGGTGGTGCGCATTGTATGGGTGTGTGTTACATTACATTCACTAGTAGGAATGAGAAAAACATCACGGGATGGTGCGCATTGTATGGGTGTGTGTTACATTAGATTCACTAGTAGGAGTGAGCAAAACATCACGGGGTGGTGCGCATTGTATGGGTGTGTGTTACATTACATTCACTAGTAGGAGTGAGAAAAACATCACGGGGTGGTGCGCATTGTATGGGTGTGTGTTATATTACATTCACTAGTAGGAGTGAGAAAAACATCACGGGGTGGTGCGCATTGTATGGGTGTGTGTTACATTACATTCACTAGTAGGAGTGAGAAAAACATCACGGGGTGGTGTGCATTGTATGGGTTTGTGTTACATTACATTCACCAGTAGCAGTGAGAAAAACATCACGGGGTGGTGCGCATTGTATGCGTGTGTGTTACATTACATTCACTAGTAGGAGTGAGAAAAACATAACGGGGTGGTGCGCATTGTATGGGTGTGTGTTACATTACATTCACTAGTAGGAGTGAGAAAAACATCACGGGGTGGTGCACAATGTATGGGTGTGTGTTACATTACATTCACTAGTAGGTGTGAGAAAAACATCACGGGGTGGTGCGCATTGTATGGGTGTGTGTTACATTACATTCACTAGTAGCAGTGAGAAAAAAATCACGGGGTGGTGCCCATTGTATGGGTGTGTGTTACATTACATTCACTAGTAGCAGTGAGAAAAACATCACGGGGTGGTGCGCATTGTATGGGTGTGTGTTACATTACATTCACTAGTAGGTGTGAGAAAAACATCACGGGGTGGTGCGCATTGTATGGGTGTGTGTTACATTAGATTCACTAGTAGGAGTGAGAAAAACATCACGGGGGGGTGCGGATTGTATGGGTGTGTGTTACATTACATTCACTAGTAGGAGTGAGAAAAACATCACGTGGTGGTGCGCATTATATGGGTGTGTGTTACATTAGATTCACTAGTAGGAGTGAGAAAAACATCACGGGGAGGTGCTCATTGTATGGGTGTGTGTTACATTACATTCACTAGTAGGAGTGAGAAAAACATCACAGGGTGGTGCGCATTGTATGGGTGTGTGTTACATTACATTCACTAGTAGGAGTGAGAAAAACATCACGGGGTTCTGCGCATTGTATGGGTGTGTGTTACATTACATTCACTAGTAGGAGTGAGAAAAACATCACGGGGTGGTGCGCATTGTATGGGTGTGTGTTACATTACATTCACTAGTAGGAGTGAGAAAAACATCACGGGGTGGTGCGCATTGTATGGGTGTGTGTTACGTTACATTCACTAGTAGGAGTGAGAAAAACATCACGGGGTGGTGCGCATTGTATGGGTGTGTGTTACATTACATTCACTAGTAGGAGTGAGAAAAACATCACGGGGTGGTGCGCATTGTATGGGTGTGTGTTAGATTACATTCACTAGTAGGAGTGAGAAAAACATCACGGGGTGGTGCGCATTGTATGGGTGTGTGTTACATTACATTCACTAGTAGGAGTGAGAAAAATATCACGGGGTGGTGCGCATTGTATGGGTGTGTGTTACGTTACATTCACTAGTAGGTGTGAGAAAAACATCACGGGGTCGTGCGCATTGTATGGGTGTGTGGTACGTTACATTCACTAGTAGGAGTGAGAAAAATATCACGGGGTGGTGCGCATTGTATGGGTGTGTGTTACGTTACATTCACTAGTAGGAGTGAGAAAAACATCACGGGGTGTTGCGCATTGTATGGGTGTGTGTTACATTACATTCACTAGTAGGAGTGAGAAAATCATCACGGGGTGGTGCGCATTGTATGGGTGTGTGTTACATTACATTCACTAGTAGGAGTGAGAAAAACATCACGGGGTGGTGCGCATTGTATGAGTGTGTGTTACATTACATTCACTAGTAGGAGTGAGAAATACATCACGGGGTGGTGCGCATTGTATGGGTGTGTGTTACATTACATTCACTAGTAGCAGTGAGAAAAACATCACGGGTGGTGCGCATTGTATGGGTGTGTGTTACGTTACATTCACTAGTAGGAGTGAGAAAAACATCACGGGGTGGTGCGCATGGTATCGGTGTGTGTTACGTTACATTCACTAGTAGGAGTGAGAAAAACATCACGGGGTGTTTCGCATTGTATGGGTGTGTGTTACATTACATTCACTAGTAGGAGTGAGAAAAACATCACGGGGTGGTGCGCATTGTATGGGTGTGTGTTACATTACATTCACTAGTAGGAGTGAGAAAAACATCACGGGGTGGTGCGCATTGTATGGGTGTGTGTTACATTACATTCACTAGTAGGAGTGAGAAAAACATCACGGGGTGGTGTGCATTGTATGGGTGTGTGTTACATTACATTCACCAGTAGCAGTGAGAAAAACATCACGGGGTGGTGCGCATTGTATGGGTGTGTGTTACATTACATTCACAAGTAGGAGTGAGAAAAACATCACGGGGTGGTGCGCATTGTATGGGTGTGTGTTACATTACATTCACTAGTAGGAGTGAGAAAAACATCAAGGGGTGGTGCGCATTGTATGGGTGTGTGTTACATTACATTCACTAGTAGGTGTGAGTAAAACATCACGGGGTGGTGCACATTGTATGGGTGTGTGTTACATTACATTCACTAGTAGCAGTGAGAAAAAAATCACGGGGTGGTGCCCATTGTATGGGTGTGTGTTACATTACATTCACTAGTAGCAGTGAGAAAAATATCACGGGGTGGTGCGCATTGTATGGGTGTGTGTTACATTACATTCACTAGTAGGAATGAGAAAAACATCACGGGATGGTGCGCATTGTATGGGTGTGTGTTACATTAGATTCACTAGTAGGAGTGAGCAAAACATCACGGGGTGGTGCGCATTGTATGGGTGTGTGTTACATTACATTCACTAGTAGGAGTGAGAAAAACATCACGGGGTTGTGCGCATTGTATTGGTGTGTGTTATATTACATTCACTAGTAGGAGTGAGAAAAACATCACGGGGTGGTGCGCATTGTATGGGTGTGTGTTACATTACATTCACTAGTAGGAGTGAGAAAAACATCACGGGGTGGTGTGCATTGTATGGGTGTGTGTTACATTACATTCACCAGTAGCAGTGAGAAAAACATCACGGGGTGGTGCGCATTGTATGCGTGTGTGTTACATTACATTCACCAGTAGGAGTGAGAAAAACATAACGGGGTGGTGCGCATTGTATGGGTGTGTGTTACATTACATTCACTAGTAGGAGTGAGAAAAACATCACGGGGTGGTGCGCATTGTATGGGTGTGTGTTACATTACATTCACTAGTAGGTGTGATAAAAACATCACGGGGTGGTGCGCATTGTATGGGTGTGTGTTACATTACATTCACTAGTAGCAGTGAGAAAAAAATCACGGGGTGGTGCCCATTGTATGGGTGTGTGTTACATTACATTCACTAGTAGCAGTGAGAAAAACATCACGGGGTGGTGCGCATTGTATGGGTGTGTGTTACATTACATTCACTAGTAGGTGTGAGAAAAACATCACGGGGTGGTGGGCATTGTATGGGTGTGTGTTACATTACATTCACTAGTAGGAGTGAGAAAAACATCACGGGGTGGTGCGGATTGTATGGGTGTGTGTTACATTACATTCACTAGTAGGAGTGAGAAAAACATCACGTGGTGGTGCGCATTATATGGGTGTGTGTTACATTAGATTCACTAGTAGGAGTGAGAAAAACATCACGGGGAGGTGCGCATTTTATGGGTGTGTGTTACATTACATTCACTAGTAGGAGTGAGAAAAACATCACAGGGTGGTGCGCATTGTATGGGTGTGTGTTACATTACATTCACTAGTAGGAGTGAGAAAAACATCACGGGGTTCTGCGCATTGTATGGGTGTGTGTTACATTACATTCACTAGTAGGAGTGAGAAAAACATCACGGGGTGGTGCGCATTGTATGGGTGTGTGTTACATTACATTCACTAGTAGGAGTGAGAAAAACATCATGGGGTGGTGCGCATTGTATGGGTGTGTGTTACGTTACATTCACTAGTAGGAGTGAGAAAAACATCACGGGGTGGTGCGCATTGTATGGGTGTGTGTTACATTACATTCACTAGTAGGAGTGAGAAAAACATCACGGGGTGGTGCGCATTGTATGGGTGTGTGTTAGATTACATTCACTAGTAGGAGTGAGAAAAACATCACGGGGTGGTGCGCATTGTATGGGTGTGTGTTACATTACATTCACTAGTAGGAGTGAGAAAAGCATCACGGGGTGGTGCGCATTGTATGGGTGTGTGTTACATTACATTCACTAGTAGGAGTGAGAAAAACATCACGGGATTGGTGCACATTGTATGGGTGTGTGTTACATTACATTCACTAGTAGGATTGAGAAAAGCATCACGGGGTGGTGCGCATTGTATGGGTGTGTGTTACATTACATTCACTAGTAGGAGTGAGAAAAACATCACGGGGTGGTGCACATTGTATGGGTGTGTGTTACGTTACATTCACTAGTAGGAGTGAGAAAAACATCACGGAGTCGTGCGCATTGTATGGGTGTGTGGTACGTTACATTCACTAGTAGGAGTGAGAAAAACATCACGGGGTGGTGCGCATTGTATGGGTGTGTGTTACATTACATTCACCAGTAGCAGTGAGAAAAACATCACGGGGTGGTGCGCATTGTATGGGTGTGTGTAACATTACATTCACTAGTAGGAGTGAGAAAAACATAACGGGGTGGTGCGCATTGTATGGGTGTGTGTTACATTACATTCACTAGTAGGAGTGAGAAAAACATCACGGGGTGGTGCGCATTGTATGGGTGTGTGTTACATTACATTCACTAGTAGGTGTGAGAAAAACATCACTGGGTGGTGCGCATTGTATGGGTGTGTGTTACATTACATTCACTAGTAGGAGTGAGAAAAACATAACGGGGTGGTGCGCATTGTATGGGTGTGTGTGACATTACATTCACTAGTAGGAGTGAGAAAAACATCACGGGGTGGTGCGCATTGTATGGGTGTGTGTTACATTACATTCACTAGTAGCAGTGAGAAAAACATCACGGGGTGGTGCGCATTGTATGGGTGTGTGTTACATTACATTCACTAGTAGGAGTGAGAAAAACATCACGGGGTGGTGCGCATTGTATGGGTGTGTGTTACATTACATTCACTAGTAGCAGTGAGAAAAACATCACGGGTGGTGCGCATTGTATGGGTGTGTGTTACGTTACATTCACTAGTAGGAGTGAGAAAAACATCACGGGGTGGTGCGCATTGTATGGGTGTGTGTTACGTTACATTCACTAGTAGGAGAGAGAAAAACATCACGGGGTGTTGCGCATTGTATGGGTGTGTGTTACATTACATTCACTAGTAGGAGTGAGAAAAACATCACGGGGTGGTGCGCATTGTATGGGTGTGTGTTACATTACATTCACTAGTAGGAGTGAGAAAAACATCACGGGGTGGTGCGCATTGTATGGGTGTGTGTTACATTACATTCACTAGTAGGAGTGAGAAAAACATCACGGGGTGGTGTGCATTGTATGGGTGTGTGTTACATTACATTCACCAGTAGCAGTGAGAAAAACATCACGGGGTGGTGCGCATTGTATGGGTGTGTGTTACATTACATTCACTAGTAGGAGTGAGAAAAACATCACGGGGTGGTGCGCATTGTATGGGTGTGTGTTACATTACATTCACTAGTAGGAGTGAGAAAAACATCAAGGGGTGGTGCGCATTGTATGGGTGTGTGTTACATTACATTCACTAGTAGGTGTGAGAAAAACATCACGGGGTGGTGCGCATTGTATGGGTGTGTGTTACATTACATTCACTAGTAGCAGTGAGAAAAAAATCACGGGGTGGTGCCCATTGTATGGGTGTGTGTTACATTACATTCACTAGTAGCAGTGAGAAAAACATCACGGGGTGGTGCGCATGGTATGGGTGTGTGTTACATTACATTCACTAGTAGGAATGAGAAAAACATCACGGGGTGGTGCGCATTGTATGGGTGTGTGTTACATTAGATTCACTAGTAGGAGTGAGCAAAACATCACGGGGTGGTGCGCATTGTATGGGTGTGTGTTACATTACATTCACTAGTAGGAGTGAGAAAAACATCACGGGGTGGTGTGCATTGTATGGGTGTGTGTTACATTAGATTCACTAGTAGGAGTGAGAAAAACACCACGGGGTGGTGCGCATTGTATGGGTGTGTGTTACATTACATTCACTAGTAGGAGTGAGAAAAACATCACGGGGTGGTGCGCATTGTATGGGTGTGTGTTACATTACATTCACTAGTAGGAGTGAGAAAAACATCACGGGGTGGTGCGCCTTGTATGGGCGTGTGTTACATTACATTCACTAGTAGCAGTGAGAAAAACATCACGGGGTGGTGCGCATTGTATGGGTGTGTGTTACATTACATTCACTAGTAGGAGTGAGAAAAACATCACGGGGTGGTGCGCATTGTATGGGTGTGTGTTACATTACATTCACTAGTAGGAGTGAGAAAAACATCACGGGGTGGTGCGCATTGTATGGGTGTGTGTTACATTACATTCACTAGTAGGAGTGAGAAAAACATCACGGGGTGGTGCGCATTGTATGGGTGTGTGTTACATTACATTCACTAGTAGGGTTGAGAAAAACATCACGGGGTGGTGCGCATTGTACGGGTGTGTGTTACATTACATTCACTAGTAGGAGTGAGAAAAACATCACGGGGTGGTGCGCATTGTATGGGTGTGTGTTACATTACATTCACTAGTAGGAGTGAGAAAAACATCACGGAGTGGTGCGCATTGTATGGGTGTGTGTTACATTACATTCACTAGTAGGAGTGAGAAAAACATCACGGGGTGGTGCGCATTGTATGGGTGTGTGTTACATTACATTCACTAGTAGGAGTGAGAAAAACATCACGGGGTGGTGCGCATTTTATGGGTGTGTGTTATATTACATTCACTAGTAGGAGTGAGAAAAACATCACGGGGTGGTGCGCATTGTATGGGTGTGTGTTACATTACATTCACTAGTCGTAGTGAGAAAAACATCACGGGGTGGTGCGCATTGTATGGGTGTGTGTTACGTTACATTCACTAGTAGCAGTGAGAAAAACATCACGGGGTGGTGCGCATTGTATGGGTGTGTGTTACGTTACATTCACTAGTAGGAGTGAGAAAAACATCACGGGGTGGTGCGCATTGTATGGGTGTGTGTTACATTACATTCACTAGTAGCAGTGAGAAAAACATCACGGGGTGGTGCGCATTGTATGGGTGTGTGTTACATTACATTCACTAGTAGGAGTGAGGAAAACATCACGGGGTGGTGCGCATTGTATGGGTGCGTGTTACATTACATTCACTAGTAGGAGTGAGAAAAACATCACGGGGTGGTGCGCATTGTATGGGTGCGTGTTACATTACATTCACTAGTAGGAGTGAGAAAAACCTCACGGCGTGGTGCGCATTGTATGGGTGTGTGTTACATTACATTCACTAGTAGGAGTGAGAAATACATCACGGGGTGGTGCGCATTGTATGGGTGTGTGTTACATTACATTCACTAGTAGGAGTGAGAAAAACATCACAGGGTGGTGCGCATTGTATGCGTGTGTGTTACATTACATTCACTAGTAGGAGTGAGAAAAACCTCACGGGGTGGTGCGCATTGTATGGGTGTGAGTTACATTACATTCACTAGTAGGAGTGAGAAAAACCTCACGGGGTGGTGCGCATTGTATGGGTGTGTGTTACATTACATTCACTAGTAGCAGTGAGAAAAACATCACGGGGTGGTGCGCATTGTATGGGTGTGTGTTACATTACATTCACTAGGAGCAGTGAGAAAAACATCACGGGGTGGTGCGCATTGTATGGGTGTGTGTTACGTTACATTCACTAGTAGGAGTGAGAAAAACATCACGGGGTGGTGCGCATTGTATGGGTGTGTGTTACGTTACATTCACTACTAGGAGTGAGAAAAACATCACGGGGTCGTGCGCATTGTATGGGTGTGTGGTACGTTACATTCACTAGTAGGAGTGAGAAAAACATCACGGGGTGGTGCGCATTGTATGGGTGTGTGGTACGTTACATTCACTACTAGGAGTGAGAAAAACATCACGGGGTCGTGCGCATTGTATGGGTGTGTGGTACGTTACATTCACTAGTAGGAGTGAGAAAAACATCACGGGGTGGTGGGCATTGTATTGGTGTGTGTTACGGTACATTCACTAGTAGTTGTTAGAAAATCATCACGGGGTGGTGCGCATTGTATGGGTGTGTGTTACGTTCCATTCACTGGTAGGAGTGAGAAAAACATCACGGGGTGGTGCGCATTGTATGGGTGTGTGTTACATTACATTCACTAGTAGCAGTGAGAAAAACATCTCGGGGTGGTGCGCATTGTATGGGTGTGTGTTACATTACATTCACTAGTAGGAGTGAGAAAAACCTCACGGGGTGGTGCGCATTGTATGGGTGTGTGTTACATTACATTCACTAGTAGCAGTGAGAAAAACCTCACGGGGTGGTGCGCATTGTATGGGTGTGTGTTACATTACATTCACTAGTAGGAGTGAGAAAAACATCACGGGGTGGTGCACATTGCATGGGTGTGTGTTACATTACATTCACTAGTAGCAGTGATAAAAACATCACGGGGTGGTGCCCATTGTATGGTTGTGTGTTACATTACATTCACTAGTAGCAGTGAGAAAAACATCACGGGGTGGTGCGCATTGTATGGGTGTGTGTTACATTACATTCACTAGTAGGAGTGAGAAAAATATCACGGGGTGGTGCGCATTGTATGGGTGTGTGTTACGTTACATTCACTAGTAGGTGTGAGAAAAACATCACGGGGTCGTGCGCATTGTATGGGTGTGTGGTACGTTACATTCACTAGTAGGAGTGAGAAAAACATCACGGGGTGGTTCGCGTTGTATCGGTGTGTGTTACGTTACATTCACTAGTAGGAGTGAGAAAAACATCACGGGGTGTTGCGCATTGTATGGGTGTGTGTTACATTACATTCACTAGTAGGAGTGAGAAAAACATCACGGGGTGGTGCGCATTGTATGGGTGTGTGTTACATTACATTCACTAGTAGGTGTGAGAAAAACATCACGGGGTGGTGCGCATTGTATGGGTGTGTGTTACATTACATTCACTGGTAGGAGTGAGAAAAACATCACGGCGTGGTGCGCATTGAATGGGTGTGTGTTACATTACATTCACTAGTATGAGTGAGAAAAACATCACGGGGTGGTGCGCATTGTATGGGTGTGTGTTACATTACATTCACTAGTAGCAGTGAGAAAAACATCACGGGGTGGTGCGCATTGTATGGGTGTGTGTTACATTACATTCACTAGTAGGAGTGAGAAAAACATCACGGGGTGGTGCGCATTGTATGGGTGTGTGTTACGTTACATTCACTAGTAGGAGTGAGAAAAACATCACGGGGTGTTGCGCATTGTATGGGTGTGTGTTACATTACATTCACTAGTAGGAGTGAGAAAAACATCACGGGGTGGTGCGCATTGTATGGGTGTGTGTTACATTACATTCATTAGTAGGAGTGAGAAAAACATCACGGGGTGGTGCGCATTGTATGGGTGTGTGTTACATTACATTCACTAGTAGGAGTGAGAAAAAATCACGGGGTGGTGTGCATTGTATGGGTGTGTGTTACATTACATTCACCAGTAGCAGTGAGAAAAACATCACGGGGTGGTGCGCATTGTATGGGTGTGTGTTACATTACATTCACTAGTAGGAGTGAGAAAAACATCACGGGGTGGTGCGCATTGTATGGGTGTGTGTTACATTACATTCACTAGTAGGAGTGAGAAAAACATCAAGGGGTGGTGCGCATTGTATGGGTGTGTGTTACATTACATTCACTAGTAGGTGTGAGAAAAACATCACGGGGTGGTGCGCATTGTATGGGTGTGTGTTACATTACATTCACTAGTAGCAGTGAGAAAAAAATCACGGGGTGGTGCCCATTGTATGGGTGTGTGTTACATTACATTGACTAGTAGCAGTGAGAAAAACATCACGGGGTGGTGCGCATTGTATCGGTGTGTGTTACATTACATTCACTAGTAGGAATGAGAAAAACATCACGGGGTGGTGCGCATTGTATGGGTGTGTGTTACATTAGATTCACTAGTAGGAGTGAGCAAAACATCACGGGGTGGTGCGCATTGTATGGGTGTGTGTTACATTACATTCACTAGTAGGAGTGAGAAAAACATCACGGGGTGGTGTGCATTGTATGGGTGTGTGTTACATTAGATTCACTAGTAGGAGTGAGAAAAACATAACGGGGTGGTGCGCATTGTATGGGTGTGTGTTACATTACATTCACTAGTAGGAGTGAGAAAAACATCACGGGGTGGTGCGCATTGTATGGGTGTGTGTTACATTACATTCACTAGTAGGAGTGAGAAAAACATCACGGGGTGGTGCGCATTGTATGGGTGTGTGTTACATTACATTCACTAGTAGGAGTGAGAAAAACATCACGGGGTGGTGCGCATTGTATGGGTGTGTGTTACATTACATTCACTAGTAGGAGTGAGAAAAACATCACGGGGTGGTGCGCATTGTATGGGTGTGTGTTACATTACATTCACTAGTAGGAGTGAGAAAAACATCACGGGGTGGTGCGCATTGTATGGGTGTGTGTTACATTACATTCACTAGTAGGAGTGAGAAAAACATCACGGGGTGGTGCGCATTGTATGGGTGTGTGTTACATTACATTCACTAGTAGGAGTGAGAAAAACATCACGGGGTGGTGCGCATTGTATGGGTGTGTGTTACATTACATTCACTAGTAGGAGTGAGAAAAACATCACGGGGTGGTGCGCATTGTATGGGTGTGTGTTACATTACATTCACTAGTAGGAGTGAGAAAAACATCACGGGGTGGTGCGCATTGTATGGGTGTGTGTTACATTACATTCACTAGTAGGAGTGAGAAAAACATCACGGGGTCGTGCGCATTGTATGGGTGTGTGTTACATTACATTCACTAGTAGGAGTGAGAAAAACATCACGGGGTGGTGCGCATTGTATGGGTGTGTGTTACATTACATTCACTAGTAGGAGTGAGAAAAACATCACGGGGTGGTGCGCATTGTATGGGTGTGTGTTACATTACATTCACTAGTAGTAGTGAGAAAAACATCACGGGGTGGTGCGCATTGTATGGGTGTGTGTTACATTACATTTACTAGTAGGAGTGAGAAAAACATCACGGGGTGTGCGCATTGTATGGGTGTGTGTTACATTACATTCACTAGTAGGAGTGAGAAAAACATCACGGTGTGGTGCGCATTGTATGGGCGTGTGTTACGTTACATTCACTAGTAGGAGTGAGAAAAACATCACGGGGTGGTACGCATTGTATGGGTGTGTGTTACGTTACATTAACTAGTAGGAGTGAGAAAAACATCACGGGGTGGTGCGCATTGTATGGGTGTGTGTTACATTACATTCACTAGTAGGAGTGAGAAAAACATCACGGGGTGGTGCGCATTGTATGGGTGTGTGTTACGTTACATTCACTAGTAGGAGTGAGAAAAACATCACGGGGTGGTGCGCATTGTATGGGTGTGTGTTACATTACATTCACGAGTAGGAGTGAGAAAAACATCACGGGGTGGTGCGCATTGTATGGGTGTGTGTTACGTTACATTCACTAGTAGGAGTGAGAAAAACATCACGGGGTGGTGCGCATTGTATGGGTGTGTGTTACGTTACATTCACTAGTAGGAGTGAGAAAAACATCACGGGGTGGTGCGCATTGTATGGGTGTGTGTTACGTTCCATTCACTAGTAGGAGTGAGAAAAACATTACGGGGTGGTGCGCATTGTATGGGTATGTGTTACATTACATTCACTAGTAGCAGTGAGAAAAACATCACGGGGTGGTGCGCATTGTATGGGTGTGTGTTACATTACATTCACTAGTAGGAGTGAGAAAAACATCACGGGGTGGTGCGCATTGTATGGGTGCGTGTTACATTACATTCACTAGTAGGAGTGAAAAAAACATCACGGGGTGGTGCGCATTGTATGGGTGTGTGTTACATTACATTCACTAGTAGGAGTGAGAAAAACCTCACGGCGTGGTGCGCATTGTATGGGTGTGTGTTACATTACATTCACTAGTAGCAGTGAGAAAAACATCACGGGGTGGTGCGCATTGTATGGGTGTGTGTTACATTACATTCACTAGTAGGAGTGAGAAAAATATCACGGGGTGGTGCGCATTGTATGGGTGTGTATTACATTACATTCACTAGTAGGAGTGAGAAAAACCTCACGGGGTGGTGCGCATTGTATGGGTGTGAGTTACATTACATTCACTAGTAGGAGTGAGAAAAACCTCACGGGGTGGTGCGCATTGTATGGGTGTGTGTTACATTACATTCACTAGTAGCAGTGAGAAAAACATCACGGGGTGGTGCGCCTTGTATGGGTGTGTGTTACATTATATTCACTAGTAGCAGTGAGAAAAACATCACGGGGTGGTGCGCATTGTATGGGTGTGTGTTACGTTACATTCACTAGTAGGAGTGAGAAAAACATCACGGGGTGGTGCGCATTGTATGGGTGTGTGTTACGTTACATTCACTACTAGGAGTGAGAAAAACATCACGGGGTCGTGCGCATTGTATGGGTGTGTGGTACGTTACATTCACTAGCAGGAGTGAGAAAAACATCACGGGGTGGTGCGCATTGTATTGGTGTGTGTTACGTTACATTCACTAGTAGTTGTGAGAAAATCATCACGGGGTGGTGCGCATTGTATGGGTGTGTGTTACGTTCCATTCACTAGTAGGAGTGAGAAAAACATCACGGGGTGGTGCGCATTGTATGGGTGTGTGTTACATTACATTCACTAGTTGCAGTGAGAAAAACATCTCGGGGTGGTGCGCATTGTATGGGTGTGTGTTACATTACATTCACTAGTAGGAGTGAGAAAAACCTCACGGGGTGGTGCGCATTGTATGGGTGTGTGTTACATTACATTCACTAGTAGCAGTGAGAAAAACCTCACGGGGTGGTGCGCATTGTATGGGTGTGTGTTACATTACATTCACTAGTAGCAGTGAGAAAAACATCACGGGGTGGTGCTCATTGCATGGGTGTGTGTTACATTACATTCACTAGTAGGAGTGAGAAAAACATCACGGGGTGGTGCGCATTGTATGGGTGTGTGTTACGTTACATTCACTACTAGGAGTGAGAAAAACATCACGGGGTTGTGCGCATTGTATGGGTGTGTGGTACGTTACATTCACCAGTAGGAGTGAGAAAAACATCACGGGGTGGTGCGCATTGTATTGGTGTGTGTTACGTTACATTCACTAGTAGTTGTGAGAAAATCATCACGGGGTGGTGCGCATTGTATGGGTGTGTGTTACGTTCCATTCACTAGTAGGAGTGAGAAAAACATCACGGGGTGGTGCGCATTGTATGGGTGTGTGTTACATTACATTCACTAGTAGCAGTGAGAAAAACATCTCGGGGTGGTGCGCATTGTATGGGTGTGTGTTACATTACATTCACTAGTAGGAGTGAGAAAAACATCACGGGGTGGTGCGCATTGTATGGGCGTGTGTTACGTTACATTCACTAGTAGGAGTGAGAAAAACATCACGGGGTGGTACGCATTGTATGGGTGTGTGTTACGTTACATTAACTAGTAGGAGTGAGAAAAACATCACGGGGTGGTGCGCATTGTATGGGTGTGTGTTACATTACATTCACTAGTAGGAGTGAGAAAAACATCACGGGGTGGTGCGCATTGTATGGGTGTGTGTTACGTTACATTCACTAGTAGGAGTGAGAAAAACATCACGGGGTGGTGCGCATTGTATGGGTGTGTGTTACATTACATTCACGAGTAGGAGTGAGAAAAACATCACGTGGTGGTGCGCATTGTATGGGTGTGTGTTACGTTACATTCACTAGTAGGAGTGAGAAAAACATCACGGGGTGGTGCGCATTGTATGGGTGTGTGTTACATTACATTCACTAGTAGGAGTGAGAAAAATATCACGGGGTGGTGCGCATTGTATGGGTGTGTGTTACGTTACATTCACTAGTAGGTGTGAGAAAAACATCACGGATTCGTGCGCATTGTATGGGTGTGTGGTACGTTACATTCACTAGTAGGAGTGAGAAAAACATCACGGGGTGGTTCGCGTTGTATCGGTGTGTGTTACGTTACATTCACTAGTAGGAGTGAGAAAAACATCACGGGGTGTTGCGCATTGTATGGGTGTGTGTTACATTACATTCACTAGTAGGAGTGAGAAAAACATCACGGGGTGGTGCGCATTGTATGGGTGTGTGTTACATTACATTCACTAGTAGGTGTGAGAAAAACATCACGGGGTGGTGCGCATTGTATGGGTGTGTGTTACATTACATTCACTGGTAGGAGTGAGAAAAACATCACGGCGTGGTGCGCATTGAATGGGTGTGTGTTACATTACATTCACTAGTATGAGTGAGAAAAACATCACGGGGTGGTGCGCATTGTATGGGTGTGTGTTACATTACATTCACTAGTAGCAGTGAGAAAAACATCACGGGGTGGTGCGCATTGTATGGGTGTGTGTTACATTACATTCACTAGTAGGAGTGAGAAAAACATCACGGGGTGGTGCGCATTGTATGGGTGTGTGTTACGTTACATTCACTAGTAGGAGTGAGAAAAACATCACGGGGTGTTGCGCATTGTATGGGTGTGTGTTACATTACATTCACTAGTAGGAGTGAGAAAAACATCACGGGGTGGTGCGCATTGTATGGGTGTGTGTTACATTACATTCATTAGTAGGAGTGAGAAAAACATCACGGGGTGGTGCGCATTGTATGGGTGTGTGTTACATTACATTCACTAGTAGGAGTGAGAAAAAATCACGGGGTGGTGTGCATTGTATGGGTGTGTGTTACATTACATTCACCAGTAGCAGTGAGAAAAACATCACGGGGTGGTGCGCATTGTATGGGTGTGTGTGTTACATTACATTCACTAGTAGGAGTGAGAAAAACATCACGGGGTGGTGCGCATTGTATGGGTGTGTGTTACATTACATTCACTAGTAGGAGTGAGAAAAACATCAAGGGGTGGTGCGCATTGTATGGGTGTGTGTTACATTACATTCACTAGTAGGTGTGAGAAAAACATCACGGGGTGGTGCGCATTGTATGGGTGTGTGTTACATTACATTCACTAGTAGCAGTGAGAAAAAAATCACGGGGTGGTGCCCATTGTATGGGTGTGTGTTACATTACATTGACTAGTAGCAGTGAGAAAAACATCACGGGGTGGTGCGCATTGTATCGGTGTGTGTTACATTACATTCACTAGTAGGAATGAGAAAAACATCACGGGGTGGTGCGCATTGTATGGGTGTGTGTTACATTAGATTCACTAGTAGGAGTGAGCAAAACATCACGGGGTGGTGCGCATTGTATGGGTGTGTGTTACATTACATTCACTAGTAGGAGTGAGAAAAACATCACGGGGTGGTGTGCATTGTATGGGTGTGTGTTACATTAGATTCACTAGTAGGAGTGAGAAAAACATAACGGGGTGGTGCGCATTGTATGGGTGTGTGTTACATTACATTCACTAGTAGGAGTGAGAAAAACATCACGGGGTGGTGCGCATTGTATGGGTGTGTGTTACATTACATTCACTAGTAGGAGTGAGAAAAACATCACGGGGTGGTGCGCATTGTATGGGTGTGTGTTACATTACATTCACTAGTAGGAGTGAGAAAAACATCACGGGGTGGTGCGCATTGTATGGGTGTGTGTTACATTACATTCACTAGTAGGAGTGAGAAAAACATCACGGGGTGGTGCGCATTGTATGGGTGTGTGTTACATTACATTCACTAGTAGGAGTGAGAAAAACATCACGGGGTGGTGCGCATTGTATGGGTGTGTGTTACATTACATTCACTAGTAGGAGTGAGAAAAACATCACGGGGTGGTGCGCATTGTATGGGTGTGTGTTACATTACATTCACTAGTAGGAGTGAGAAAAACATCACGGGGTGGTGCGCATTGTATGGGTGTGTGTTACATTACATTCACTAGTAGGAGTGAGAAAAACATCACGGGGTGGTGCGCATTGTATGGGTGTGTGTTACATTACATTCACTAGTAGGAGTGAGAAAAACATCACGGGGTGGTGCGCATTGTATGGGTGTGTGTTACATTACATTCACTAGTAGGAGTGAGAAAAACATCACGGGGTCGTGCGCATTGTATGGGTGTGTGTTACATTACATTCACTAGTAGGAGTGAGAAAAACATCACGGGGTGGTGCGCATTGTATGGGTGTGTGTTACATTACATTCACTAGTAGGAGTGAGAAAAACATCACGGGGTGGTGCGCATTGTATGGGTGTGTGTTACATTACATTCACTAGTAGTAGTGAGAAAAACATCACGGGGTGGTGCGCATTGTATGGGTGTGTGTTACATTACATTTACTAGTAGGAGTGAGAAAAACATCACGGGGTGTGCGCATTGTATGGGTGTGTGTTACATTACATTCACTAGTAGGAGTGAGAAAAACATCACGGTGTGGTGCGCATTGTATGGGCGTGTGTTACGTTACATTCACTAGTAGGAGTGAGAAAAACATCACGGGGTGGTACGCATTGTATGGGTGTGTGTTACGTTACATTAACTAGTAGGAGTGAGAAAAACATCACGGGGTGGTGCGCATTGTATGGGTGTGTGTTACATTACATTCACTAGTAGGAGTGAGAAAAACATCACGGGGTGGTGCGCATTGTATGGGTGTGTGTTACGTTACATTCACTAGTAGGAGTGAGAAAAACATCACGGGGTGGTGCGCATTGTATGGGTGTGTGTTACATTACATTCACTAGTAGGAGTGAGAAAAACATCAAGGGGTGGTGCGCATTGTATGGGTGTGTGTTACATTACATTCACTAGTAGGTGTGAGAAAAACATCACGGGGTGGTGCGCATTGTATGGGTGTGTGTTACATTACATTCACTAGTAGCAGTGAGAAAAAAATCACGGGGTGGTGCCCATTGTATGGGTGTGTGTTACATTACATTGACTAGTAGCAGTGAGAAAAACATCACGGGGTGGTGCGCATTGTATCGGTGTGTGTTACATTACATTCACTAGTAGGAATGAGAAAAACATCACGGGGTGGTGCGCATTGTATGGGTGTGTGTTACATTAGATTCACTAGTAGGAGTGAGCAAAACATCACGGGGTGGTGCGCATTGTATGGGTGTGTGTTACATTACATTCACTAGTAGGAGTGAGAAAAACATCACGGGGTGGTGTGCATTGTATGGGTGTGTGTTACATTAGATTCACTAGTAGGAGTGAGAAAAACATAACGGGGTGGTGCGCATTGTATGGGTGTGTGTTACATTACATTCACTAGTAGGAGTGAGAAAAACATCACGGGGTGGTGCGCATTGTATGGGTGTGTGTTACATTACATTCACTAGTAGGAGTGAGAAAAACATCACGGGGTGGTGCGCATTGTATGGGTGTGTGTTACATTACATTCACTAGTAGGAGTGAGAAAAACATCACGGGGTGGTGCGCATTGTATGGGTGTGTGTTACATTACATTCACTAGTAGGAGTGAGAAAAACATCACGGGGTGGTGCGCATTGTATGGGTGTGTGTTACATTACATTCACTAGTGGGAGTGAGAAAAACATCACGGGGTGGTGCGCATTGTATGGGTGTGTGTTACATTACATTCACTAGTAGGAGTGAGAAAAACATCACGGGGTGGTGCGCATTGTATGGGTGTGTGTTACATTACATTCACTAGTAGGAGTGAGAAAAACATCACGGGGTGGTGCGCATTGTATGGGTGTGTGTTACATTACATTCACTAGTAGGAGTGAGAAAAACATCACGGGGTGGTGCGCATTGTATGGGTGTGTGTTACATTACATTCACTAGTAGGAGTGAGAAAAACATCACGGGGTGGTGCGCATTGTATGGGTGTGTGTTACATTACATTCACTAGTAGGAGTGAGAAAAACATCACGGGGTGGTGCGCATTGTATGGGTGTGTGTTACATTACATTCACTAGTAGGAGTGAGAAAAACATCACGGGGTCGTGCGCATTGTATGGGTGTGTGTTACATTACATTCACTAGTAGGAGTGAGAAAAACATCACGGGGTGGTGCGCATTGTATGGGTGTGTGTTACATTACATTCACTAGTAGGAGTGAGAAAAACATCACGGGGTGGTGCGCATTGTATGGGTGTGTGTTACATTACATTCACTAGTAGTAGTGAGAAAAACATCACGGGGTGGTGCGCATTGTATGGGTGTGTGTTACATTACATTTACTAGTAGGAGTGAGAAAAACATCACGGGGTGTGCGCATTGTATGGGCGTGTGTTACATTACATTCACTAGTAGGAGTGAGAAAAACATCACGGTGTGGTGCGCATTGTATGGGCGTGTGTTACGTTACATTCACTAGTAGGAGTGAGAAAAACATCACGGGGTGGTACGCATTGTATGGGTGTGTGTTACGTTACATTAACTAGTAGGAGTGAGAAAAACATCACGGGGTGGTGCGCATTGTATGGGTGTGTGTTACATTACATTCACTAGTAGGAGTGAGAAAAACATCACGGGGTGGTGCGCATTGTATGGGTGTGTGTTACGTTACATTCACTAGTAGGAGTGAGAAAAACATCACGGGGTGGTGCGCATTGTATGGGTGTGTGTTACATTACATTCACGAGTAGGAGTGAGAAAAACATCACGGGGTGGTGCGCATTGTATGGGTGTGTGTTACGTTACATTCACTAGTAGGAGTGAGAAAAACATCACGGGGTGGTGCGCATTGTATGGGTGTGTGTTACGTTACATTCACTAGTAGGAGTGAGAAAAACATCACGGGGTGGTGCGCATTGTATGGGTGTGTGTTACGTTCCATTCACTAGTAGGAGTGAGAAAAACATTACGGGGTGGTGCGCATTGTATGGGTATGTGTTACATTACATTCACTAGTAGCAGTGAGAAAAACATCACGGGGTGGTGCGCATTGTATGGGTGTGTGTTACATTACATTCACTAGTAGGAGTGAGAAAAACATCACGGGGTGGTGCGCATTGTATGGGTGCGTGTTACATTACATTCACTAGTAGGAGTGAAAAAAACATCACGGGGTGGTGCGCATTGTATGGGTGTGTGTTACATTACATTCACTAGTAGGAGTGAGAAAAACCTCACGGCGTGGTGCGCATTGTATGGGTGTGTGTTACATTACATTCACTAGTAGCAGTGAGAAAAACATCACGGGGTGGTGCGCATTGTATGGGTGTGTGTTACATTACATTCACTAGTAGGAGTGAGAAAAATATCACGGGGTGGTGCGCATTGTATGGGTGTGTATTACATTACATTCACTAGTAGGAGTGAGAAAAACCTCACGGGGTGGTGTGCATTGTATGGGTGTGAGTTACATTACATTCACTAGTAGGAGTGAGAAAAACCTCACGGGGTGGTGCGCATTGTATGGGTGTGTGTTACATTACATTCACTAGTAGCAGTGAGAAAAACATCACGGGGTGGTGCGCCTTGTATGGGTGTGTGTTACATTATATTCACTAGTAGCAGTGAGAAAAACATCACGGGGTGGTGCGCATTGTATGGGTGTGTGTTACGTTACATTCACTAGTAGGAGTGAGAAAAACATCACGGGGTGGTGCGCATTGTATGGGTGTGTGTTACGTTACATTCACTACTAGGAGTGAGAAAAACATCACGGGGTCGTGCGCATTGTATGGGTGTGTGGTACGTTACATTCACTAGCAGGAGTGAGAAAAACATCACGGGGTGGTGCGCATTGTATTGGTGTGTGTTACGTTACATTCACTAGTAGTTGTGAGAAAATCATCACGGGGTGGTGCGCATTGTATGGGTGTGTGTTACGTTCCATTCACTAGTAGGAGTGAGAAAAACATCACGGGGTGGTGCGCATTGTATGGGTGTGTGTTACATTACATTCACTAGTTGCAGTGAGAAAAACATCTCGGGTTGGTGCGCATTGTATGGGTGTGTGTTACATTACATTCACTAGTAGGAGTGAGAAAAACCTCACGGGGTGGTGCGCATTGTATGGGTGTGTGTTACATTACATTCACTAGTAGCAGTGAGAAAAACCTCACGGGGTGGTGCGCATTGTATGGGTGTGTGTTACATTACATTCACTAGTAGCAGTGAGAAAAACATCACGGGGTGGTGCGCATTGCATGGGTGTGTGTTACATTACATTCACTAGTAGGAGTGAGAAAAACATCACGGGGTGGTGCGCATTGTATGGGTGTGTGTTACGTTACATTCACTACTAGGAGTGAGAAAAACATCACGGGGTTGTGCGCATTGTATGGGTGTGTGGTACGTTACATTCACCAGTAGGAGTGAGAAAAACATCACGGGGTGGTGCGCATTGTATTGGTGTGTGTTACGTTACATTCACTAGTAGTTGTGAGAAAATCATCACGGGGTGGTGCGCATTGTATGGGTGTGTGTTACGTTCCATTCACTAGTAGGAGTGAGAAAAACATCACGGGGTGGTGCGCATTGTATGGGTGTGTGTTACATTACATTCACTAGTAGCAGTGAGAAAAACATCTCGGGGTGGTGCGCATTGTATGGGTGTGTGTTACATTACATTCACTAGTAGGAGTGAGAAAAACATCACGGGGTGGTGCGCATTGTATGGGCGTGTGTTACGTTACATTCACTAGTAGGAGTGAGAAAAACATCACGGGGTGGTACGCATTGTATGGGTGTGTGTTACGTTACATTAACTAGTAGGAGTGAGAAAAACATCACGGGGTGGTGCGCATTGTATGGGTGTGTGTTACATTACATTCACTAGTAGGAGTGAGAAAAACATCACGGGGTGGTGCGCATTGTATGGGTGTGTGTTACGTTACATTCACTAGTAGGAGTGAGAAAAACATCACGGGGTGGTGCGCATTGTATGGGTGTGTGTTACATTACATTCACGAGTAGGAGTGAGAAAAACATCACGTGGTGGTGCGCATTGTATGGGTGTGTGTTACGTTACATTCACTAGTAGGAGTGAGAAAAACATCACGGGGTGGTGCGCATTGTATGGGTGTGTGTTACGTTACATTCACTAGTAGGAGTGAGAAAAACATCACGGGGTGGTGCGCATTGTATGGGTGTGTGTTACGTTCCATTCACTAGTAGGAGTGAGAAAAACATTACGGGGTGGTGCGCATTGTATGGGTATGTGTTACATTACATTCACTAGTAGCAGTGAGAAAAACATCACGGGGTGGTGCGCATTGTATGGGTGTGTGTTACATTACATTCACTAGTAGGAGTGAGAAAAACATCACGGGGTGGTGCGCATTGTATGGGTGCGTGTTACATTACATTCACTAGTAGGAGTGAAAAAAACATCACGGGGTGGTGCGCATTGTATGGGTGTGTGTTACATTACATTCACTAGTAGGAGTGAGAAAAACCTCACGGCGTGGTGCGCATTGTATGGGTGTGTGTTACATTACATTCACTAGTAGGAGTGAGAAAAACATCACGGGGTGGTGCGCATTGTATGGGTGTGTGTTACATTACATTCACTAGTAGGAGTGAGAAAAATATCACGGGGTGGTGCGCATTGTATGGGTGTGTATTACATTACATTCACTAGTAGGAGTGAGAAAAACCTCACGGGGTGGTGCGCATTGTATGGGTGTGAGTTACATTACATTCACTAGTAGGAGTGAGAAAAACCTCACGGGGTGGTGCGCATTGTATGGGTGTGTGTTACATTACATTCACTAGTAGCAGTGAGAAAAACATCACGGGGTGGTGCGCCTTGTATGGGTGTGTGTTACATTATATTCACTAGTAGCAGTGAGAAAAACATCACGGGGTGGTGCGCATTGTATGGGTGTGTGTTACGTTACATTCACTAGTAGGAGTGAGAAAAACATCACGGGGTGGTGCGCATTGTATGGGTGTGTGTTACGTTACATTCACTACTAGGAGTGAGAAAAACATCACGGGGTCGTGTGCATTGTATGGGTGTGTGGTACGTTACATTCACTAGCAGGAGTGAGAAAAACATCACGGGGTGGTGCGCATTGTATTGGTGTGTGTTACGTTACATTCACTAGTAGTTGTGAGAAAATCATCACGGGGTGGTGCGCATTGTATGGGTGTGTGTTACGTTCCATTCACTAGTAGGAGTGAGAAAAACATCACGGGGTGGTGCGCATTGTATGGGTGTGTGTTACATTACATTCACTAGTTGCAGTGAGAAAAACATCTCGGGGTGGTGCGCATTGTATGGGTGTGTGTTACATTACATTCACTAGTAGGAGTGAGAAAAACCTCACGGGGTGGTGCGCATTGTATGGGTGTGTGTTACATTACATTCACTAGTAGCAGTGAGAAAAACCTCACGGGGTGGTGCGCATTGTATGGGTGTGTGTTACAATACATTCACTAGTAGCAGTGAGAAAAACATCACGGGGTGGTGCGCATTGCATGGGTGTGTGTTACATTACATTCACTAGTAGGAGTGAGAAAAACATCACGGGGTGGTGCGCATTGTATGGGTGTGTGTTACGTTACATTCACTACTAGGAGTGAGAAAAACATCACGGAGTTGTGCGCATTGTATGGGTGTGTGGTACGTTACATTCACTAGTAGGAGTGAGAAAAACATCACGGGGTGGTGCGCATTGTATTGGTGTGTGTTACGTTACATTCACTAGTAGTTGTGAGAAAATCATCACGGGGTGGTGCGCATTGTATGGGTGTGTGTTACGTTACATTAACTAGTAGGAGTGAGAAAAACATCACGGGGTGGTGCGCATTGTATGGGTGTGTGTTACATTACATTCACTAGTAGGAGTGAGAAAAACATCACGGGGTGGTGCGCATTGTATGGGTGTGTGTTACGTTACATTCACTAGTAGGAGTGAGAAAAACATCACGGGGTGGTGCGCATTGTATGGGTGTGTGTTACATTACATTCACGAGTAGGAGTGAGAAAAACATCACGTGGTGGTGCGCATTGTATGGGTGTGTGTTACGTTACATTCACTAGTAGGAGTGAGAAAAACATCACGGGGTGGTGCGCATTGTATGGGTGTGTGTTACGTTACATTCACTAGTAGGAGTGAGAAAAACATCACGGGGTGGTGCGCATTGTATGGGTGTGTGTTACGTTCCATTCACTAGTAGGAGTGAGAAAAACATTACGGGGTGGTGCGCATTGTATGGGTATGTGTTACATTACATTCACTAGTAGCAGTGAGAAAAACATCACGGGGTGGTGCGCATTGTATGGGTGTGTGTTACATTACATTCACTAGTAGGAGTGAGAAAAACATCACGGGGTGGTGCGCATTGTATGGGTGCGTGTTACATTACATTCACTAGTAGGAGTGAAAAAAACATCACGGGGTGGTGCGCATTGTATGGGTGTGTGTTACATTACATTCACTAGTAGGAGTGAGAAAAACCTCACGGCGTGGTGCGCATTGTATGGGTGTGTGTTACATTACATTCACTAGTAGGAGTGAGAAAAACATCACGGGGTGGTGCGCATTGTATGGGTGTGTGTTACATTACATTCACTAGTAGGAGTGAGAAAAATATCACGGGGTGGTGCGCATTGTATGGGTGTGTATTACATTACATTCACTAGTAGGAGTGAGAAAAACCTCACGGGGTGGTGCGCATTGTATGGGTGTGAGTTACATTACATTCACTAGTAGGAGTGAGAAAAACCTCACGGGGTGGTGCGCATTGTATGGGTGTGTGTTACATTACATTCACTAGTAGCAGTGAGAAAAACATCACGGGGTGGTGCGCCTTGTATGGGTGTGTGTTACATTATATTCACTAGTAGCAGTGAGAAAAACATCACGGGGTGGTGCGCATTGTATGGGTGTGTGTTACGTTACATTCACTAGTAGGAGTGAGAAAAACATCACGGGGTGGTGCGCATTGTATGGGTGTGTGTTACGTTACATTCACTACTAGGAGTGAGAAAAACATCACGGGGTCGTGTGCATTGTATGGGTGTGTGGTACGTTACATTCACTAGCAGGAGTGAGAAAAACATCACGGGGTGGTGCGCATTGTATTGGTGTGTGTTACGTTACATTCACTAGTAGTTGTGAGAAAATCATCACGGGGTGGTGCGCATTGTATGGGTGTGTGTTACGTTCCATTCACTAGTAGGAGTGAGAAAAACATCACGGGGTGGTGCGCATTGTATGGGTGTGTGTTACATTACATTCACTAGTTGCAGTGAGAAAAACATCTCGGGGTGGTGCGCATTGTATGGGTGTGTGTTACATTACATTCACTAGTAGGAGTGAGAAAAACCTCACGGGGTGGTGCGCATTGTATGGGTGTGTGTTACATTACATTCACTAGTAGCAGTGAGAAAAACCTCACGGGGTGGTGCGCATTGTATGGGTGTGTGTTACAATACATTCACTAGTAGCAGTGAGAAAAACATCACGGGGTGGTGCGCATTGCATGGGTGTGTGTTACATTACATTCACTAGTAGGAGTGAGAAAAACATCACGGGGTGGTGCGCATTGTATGGGTGTGTGTTACGTTACATTCACTACTAGGAGTGAGAAAAACATCACGGAGTTGTGCGCATTGTATGGGTGTGTGGTACGTTACATTCACTAGTAGGAGTGAGAAAAACATCACGGGGTGGTGCGCATTGTATTGGTGTGTGTTACGTTACATTCACTAGTAGTTGTGAGAAAATCATCACGGGGTGGTGCGCATTGTATGGGTGTGTGTTACGTTCCATTCACTAGTAGGAGTGAGAAAAACATCACGGGGTGGTGCGCATTGTATGGGTGTGTGTTACATTACATTCACTAGTAGCAGTGAGAAAAACATCTCGGGGTGGTGCGCATTGTGTGTTACATTACATTCACTAGTAGCAGTGATAAAAACATCACGGGGTGGTGCGCATTGCATGGGTGTGTGTTACATTACATTCACTAGTAGCAGTGATAAAAACATCACGGGGTGGTGCCCATTGTATGGTTGTGTGTTACATTACATTCACTAGTAGCAGTGAGAAAAACATCACGGGGTGGTGCGCATTGTATGGGTGTGTGTTACATTACATTCACTAGTAGGAGTGAGAAAAACATCACGGGGTGGTGTGCATTGTATGGGTGTGTGTTACATTACATTCACTAGTAGGAGTGAGAAAAACATCACGGGGTGGTCGCATTGTATGGGTGTGTGTTACATTACATTCACTAGTAGGAGTGAGAAAAAGATCACGGGGTGGTGCGCATTGTATGGGTGTGTGTTACATTACATTCACTAGTAGCAGTGAGAAAAACATCACGGGTTGGTGTGCATTGTATGGGTGTGTGTTACATTACATTCACCAGTAGCAGTGAGAAAAACATCACGGGGTGGTGCGCATTGTATGGGTGTGTGTTACATTACATTCACTAGTAGGAGTGAGAAAAACATCACGGGGTGGTGCGCATTGTATGGGTGTGTGTTACATTACATTCACTAGTAGGAGTGAGAAAAACATCACGGGGTGGTGCGCATTGTATGGGTGTGTGTTACATTACATTCACTAGTAGGTGTGAGAAAAACATCACGGGTTCGTGCGCATTGTATGGGTGTGTGTTACATTACATTCACTAGTAGCAGTGAGAAAAAAATCACGGCGTGGTGCCCATTGTATGGGTGTGTGTTACATTACATTCACTAGTAGCAGTGAGAAAAACATCACGGGGTGGTTCGCATTGTATGGGTGTGTGTTACATTACATTCACTAGTAGGAGTGAGAAAAACATCACGCGGTGGTGCGCATTGTATGGGTGTGTGTTACATTACATTCACTAGTAGGAGTGAGAAAAACATCACGGGGTGGTGCGGATTGTATGGGTGTGTGTTACATTACATTCACTAGTAGGAGTGAGAAAAACATCACGGGGTGGTGCGCATTGTATGGGTGTGTGTTACATTAGATTCACTAGTAGGAGTGAGAAAAACATCACGAGGTGGTGCGCATTGTATGGGTGTGTGTTACATTACATTCACTAGTAGCAGTAAGAAAAACATCACGGGGTGGTGCGCATTGTATGGGTGTGTGTTACATTACATTCACTAGTAGCAGTGAGAAAAACATCTCGGGGTGGTGCGCATTGTATGTGTGTGTGTTACATTACATTCACTAGTAGCAGTGATAAAAACATCACGTGGTGGTGCCCATTGTATGGTTGTGTGTTACATTACATTCACTAGTAGCAGTGAGAAAAACATCATGGGGTGGTGCGCATTGTATGGGTGTGTGTTACGTTACATTCACTACTAGGAGTGAGAAAAACATCACGGGGTTGTGCGCATTGTATGGGTGTGTGGTACGTTACATTCACTAGTAGGAGTGAGAAAAACATCACGGGGTGGTGCGCATTGTATTGGTGTGTGTTACGTTACATTCACTAGTAGTTGTGAGAAAATCATCACGGGGTGGTGCGCATTGTATGGGTGTGTGTTACGTTCCATTCACTAGTAGGAGTGAGAAAAACATCACGGGGTGGTGCGCATTGTATGGGTGTGTGTTACATTACATTCACTAGTAGCAGTGAGAAAAACATCTCGGGGTGGTGCGCATTGTATGGGTGTGTGTTACATTACATTCACTAGTAGGAGTGAGAAAAACATCACGGGGTGGTGCGCATTGTATGGGCGTGTGTTACGTTACATTCACTAGTAGGAGTGAGAAAAACATCACGGGGTGGTACGCATTGTATGGGTGTGTGTTACGTTACATTAACTAGTAGGAGTGAGAAAAACATCACGGGGTGGTGCGCATTGTATGGGTGTGTGTTACATTACATTCACTAGTAGGAGTGAGAAAAACATCACGGGGTGGTGCGCATTGTATGGGTGTGTGTTACGTTACATTCACTAGTAGGAGTGAGAAAAACATCACGGGGTGGTGCGCATTGTATGGGTGTGTGTTACATTACATTCACGAGTAGGAGTGAGAAAAACATCACGGGGTGGTGCGCATTGTATGGGTGTGTGTTACGTTACATTCACTAGTAGGAGTGAGAAAAACATCACGGGGTGGTGCGCATTGTATGGGTGTGTGTTACGTTACATTCACTAGTAGGAGTGAGAAAAACATCACGGGGTGGTGCGCATTGTATGGGTGTGTGTTACGTTCCATTCACTAGTAGGAGTGAGAAAAACATTACGGGGTGGTGCGCATTGTATGGGTATGTGTTACATTACATTCACTAGTAGCAGTGAGAAAAACATCACGGGGTGGTGCGCATTGTATGGGTGTGTGTTACATTACATTCACTAGTAGGAGTGAGAAAAACATCACGGGGTGGTGCGCATTGTATGGGTGCGTGTTACATTACATTCACTAGTAGGAGTGAAAAAAACATCACGGGGTGGTGCGCATTGTATGGGTGTGTGTTACATTACATTCACTAGTAGGAGTGAGAAAAACCTCACGGCGTGGTGCGCATTGTATGGGTGTGTGTTACATTACATTCACTAGTAGGAGTGAGAAAAACATCACGGGGTGGTGCGCATTGTATGGGTGTGTGTTACATTACATTCACTAGTAGGAGTGAGAAAAATATCACGGGGTGGTGCGCATTGTATGGGTGTGTATTACATTACATTCACTAGTAGGAGTGAGAAAAACCTCACGGGGTGGTGCGCATTGTATGGGTGTGAGTTACATTACATTCACTAGTAGGAGTGAGAAAAACCTCACGGGGTGGTGCGCATTGTATGGGTGTGTGTTACATTACATTCACTAGTAGCAGTGAGAAAAACATCACGGGGTGGTGCGCCTTGTATGGGTGTGTGTTACATTATATTCACTAGTAGCAGTGAGAAAAACATCACGGGGTGGTGCGCATTGTATGGGTGTGTGTTACGTTACATTCACTAGTAGGAGTGAGAAAAACATCACGGGGTGGTGCGCATTGTATGGGTGTGTGTTACGTTACATTCACTACTAGGAGTGAGAAAAACATCACGGGGTCGTGCGCATTGTATGGGTGTGTGGTACGTTACATTCATTAGCAGGAGTGAGAAAAACATCACGGGGTGGTGCGCATTGTATTGGTGTGTGTTACGTTACATTCACTAGTAGTTGTGAGAAAATCATCACGGGGTGGTGCGCATTGTATGGGTGTGTGTTACGTTCCATTCACTAGTAGGAGTGAGAAAAACATCACGGGGTGGTGCGCATTGTATGGGTGTGTGTTACATTACATTCACTAGTTGCAGTGAGAAAAACATCTCGGGGTGGTGCGCATTGTATGGGTGTGTGTTACATTACATTCACTAGTAGGAGTGAGAAAAACCTCACGGGGTGGTGCGCATTGTATGGGTGTGTGTTACATTACATTCACTAGTAGCAGTGAGAAAAACCTCACGGGGTGGTGCGCATTGTATGGGTGTGTGTTACATTACATTCACTAGTAGCAGTGAGAAAAACATCACGGGGTGGTGCGCATTGCATGGGTGTGTGTTACATTACATTCACTAGTAGGAGTGAGAAAAACATCACGGGGTGGTGCGCATTGTATGGGTGTGTGTTACGTTACATTCACTACTAGGAGTGAGAAAAACATCACGGGGTTGTGCGCATTGTATGGGTGTGTGGTACGTTACATTCACTAGTAGGAGTGAGAAAAATATCACGGGGTGGTGCGCATTGTATTGGTGTGTGTTACGTTACATTCACTAGTAGTTGTGAGAAAATCATCACGGGGTGGTGCGCATTGTATGGGTGTGTGTTACGTTCCATTCACTAGTAGGAGTGAGAAAAACATCACGGGGTGGTGCGCATTGTATGGGTGTGTGTTACATTACATTCACTAGTAGCAGTGAGAAAAACATCTCGGGGTGGTGCGCATTGTGTGTTACATTACATTCACTAGTAGCAGTGAGAAAAACATCACGGGGTGGTGCGCATTGCATGGGTGTGTGTTACATTACATTCACTAGTAGCAGTGATAAAAACATCACGGGGTGGTGCCCATTGTATGGTTGTGTGTTACATTACATTCACTAGTAGCAGTGAGAAAAACATCACGGGGTGGTGCGCATTGTATGGGTGTGTGTTACATTACATTCACTAGTAGGAGTGAGAAAAACATCACGGGGTGGTGTGCATTGTATGGGTGTGTGTTACATTACATTCACTAGTAGGAGTGAGAAAAACATCACGGGGTGGTCGCATTGTATGGGTGTGTGTTACATTACATTCACTAGTAGTAGTGAGAAAAAGATCACGGGGTGGTGCGCATTGTATGGGTGTGTGTTACATTACATTCACTAGTAGCAGTGAGAAAAACATCACGGGTTGGTGTGCATTGTATGGGTGTGTGTTACATTACATTCACCAGTAGCAGTGAGAAAAACATCACGGGGTGGTGCGCATTGTATGGGTGTGTGTTACATTACATTCACTAGTAGGAGTGAGAAAAACATCACGGGGTGGTGCGCATTGTATGGGTGTGTGTTACATTACATTCACTAGTAGGAGTGAGAAAAACATCACGGGGTGGTGCGCATTGTATGGGTGTGTGTTACATTACATTCACTAGTAGGTGTGAGAAAAACATCACGGGTTCGTGCGCATTGTATGGGTGTGTGTTACATTACATTCACTAGTAGCAGTGAGAAAAAAATCACGGCGTGGTGCCCATTGTATGGGTGTGTGTTACATTACATTCACTAGTAGCAGTGAGAAAAACATCACGGGGTGGTTCGCATTGTATGGGTGTGTGTTACATTACATTCACTAGTAGGAGTGAGAAAAACATCACGCGGTGGTGCGCATTGTATGGGTGTGTGTTACATTACATTCACTAGTAGGAGTGAGAAAAACATCACGGGCTGGTGCGGATTGTATGGGTGTGTGTTACATTACATTCACTAGTAGGAGTGAGAAAAACATCACGGGGTGGTGCGCATTGTATGGGTGTGTGTTACATTAGATTCACTAGTAGGAGTGAGAAAAACATCACGAGGTGGTGCGCATTGTATGGGTGTGTGTTACATTACATTCACTAGTAGCAGTAAGAAAAACATCACGGGGTGGTGCGCATTGTATGGGTGTGTGTTACATTACATTCACTAGTAGCAGTGAGAAAAACATCTCGGGGTGGTGCGCATTGTATGTGTGTGTGTTACATTACATTCACTAGTAGCAGTGATAAAAACATCACGTGGTGGTGCCCATTGTATGGTTGTGTGTTACATTACATTCACTAGTAGCAGTGAGAAAAACATCATGGGGTGGTGCGCATTGTATGGGTGTGTGTTACATTACATTCACTAGTAGGAGTGAGAAAAACATCACGGGGTGGTGCGCATTGTATGGGTGTGTGTTACGTTACATTCACAAGTAGGTGTGAGAAAAACATCACGGGGTCGTGCGCATTGTATGGGTGTGTGGTACGTTACATTCACAAGTAGGAGTGAGAAAAACATCACGGGGTGGTGCGCATTGTATGGGTGTGTGTTACGTTACATTCACTAGTAGGAGTGAGAAAAACATCACGGGGTGTTGTGCATTGTATGGGTGTGTGTTACATTACATTCACTAGTAGGAGTGAGAAAAACATCACGGGGTGGTGCGCATTGTATGGGTGTGTGTTACATTAGATTCACTAGTAGGAGTGAGAAAAACATCACGGGGTGGTGCGCATTGTATGGGTGTGTGTTACATTACATTCACTAGTAGGAGTGAGAAAAACATCACGGGGTGGTGTGCATTGTATGGGTGTGTGTTACATTACATTAACTAGTAGGAGTGAGAAAAACATCACGGGGTTGGTGCGCATTGTATGGGTGTGTGTTACATTACATTCACTAGTAGGAGTGAGAAAAACATCACGGGGTGGTCGCATTGTATGGGTGTGTGTTACATTACATTCACTAGTAGGAGTGAGAAAAAGATCACGGGGTGGTGCGCATTGTATGGGTGTGTGTTACATTACATTCACTAGTAGGAGTGAGAAAAACATCACGGGTTGGTGTGCAATGTATGGGTGTGTGTTACGTTACATTCACCAGTAGCAGTGAGAAAAACATCACGGGGTGGTGCGCATTGTATGGGTGTGTGTTACATTACATTCACTAGTAGGAGTGAGAAAAACATAACGGGGTGGTGCGCATTGTATGGGTGTGTGTTACATTACATTCACTAGTAGGAGTGAGAAAAACATCGCGGGGTGGTGCGCATAGTATGGGTGTGTGTTACATTACATTCACTAGTAGGTGTGAGAAAAACATCACGGGGTCGTGCGCATTGTATGGGTGTGTGTTACATTACATTCACTAGTAGCAGGGAGAAAAAAATCACGGGGTGGTGCCCATTGTATGGGTGTGTGTTACATTACATTCACTAGTAGCAGTGAGAAAAACATCACGGGGTGGTGATCATTGTATGGGTGTGTGTTACATTACATTCACTAGTAGGAGTGGGAAAAACATCATGGGGTGGTGCGCATTGTATGGGTGTGTGTTACATTAGATTTACTAGTAGGAGTGAGAAAAACATCACGGGGTGGTGCGGATTGTATGGGTGTGTGTTACATTACATTCACTAGTAGGAGTGAGAAAAACATCACGGGGTGGTGCGCATTGTATGGGTGTGTGTTACATTACATTCACTAGTAGCAGTGAGAAAAACATCACGGGGTGGTGCGCATTGTATGGGTGTGTGTTACATTACATTCACTAGTAGCAGTGAGAAAAACATCACGGGGTGGTGCGCATTGTATGGGTGTGTGTTACATTACATTCACTAGTAGGAGTGAGAAAAACATCAAGGGGTGGTGCGCATTGTATGGGTGTGTGTTACGTTACATTCACTACTAGGAGTGAGAAAAACATCACGGGGTCGTGCGCATTGTATGGGTGTGTGGTACGTTACATTCACTAGTAGGAATGAGAAAAACATCACGGGGTGGTGCGCATTGTATTGGTGTGTGTTACGTTACATTCACTAGTAGTTGTGAGAAAATCATCACGGGGTGGTGCGCATTGTATGGGTGTGTGTTACGTTCCATTCACTAGTAGGAGTGAGAAAAACATCACGGGGTGGTGCGCATTGTATGGGTGTGTGTTACATTACATTCACTAGTAGCAGTGAGAAAAACATCTCGGGGTGGTGCGCATTGTATGGGTGTGTGTTACATTACATTCACTAGTAGGAGTGAGAAAAACCTCACGGGGTGGTGCGCATTGTATGGGTGTGTGTTACATTACATTCACTAGTAGCAGTGAGAAAAACCTCACGGGGTGGTGCGCATTGTATGGGTGTGTGTTACATTACATTCACTAGTAGCAGTGAGAAAAGCATCACGGGGTGGTGCGCATTGCATGGGTGTGTGTTACATTACATTCACTAGTAGCAGTGATAAAAACATCACGGGGTGGTGCCCATTGTATGGTTGTGTGTTACATTACATTCACTAGTAGCAGTGAGAAAAACATCACGGGGTGGTGCGCATTGTATGGGTGTGTGTTACATTACATTCACTAGTAGGAGTGAGAAAAATATCACGGGGTGGTGCGCATTGTATGGGTGTGTGTTACGTTACATTCACTAGTAGGTGTGAGAAAAACATCACGGGGTCGTGCGCATTGTATGGGTGTGTGGTACGTTACATTCACTAGTAGAAGTGTGAAAAACATCACGGGGTGGTGCGCATTGTATGGGTGTGTGTTACGTTACATTCACTAGTAGGAGTGAGAAAAACATCACGGGGTGTTGCGCATTGTATGGGTGTGTGTTACATTACATTCACTAGTAGGAGTGAGAAAAACATCACGGGGTGGTGCGCATTGTATGGGTGTGTGTTACATTACATTCACTAATAGGAGTGAGAAAAACATCACTGGGTGGTGCGCATTGTATGGGTGTGTGTTACATTACATTCACTAGTAGGAGTGAGAAAAACATCACGGGGTGGTGTGCATTGTATGGGTGTGTGTTACATTACATTCACTAGTAGGAGTGAGAAAAACATCACGGGGTTGGTGCGCATTGTATGGGTGTGTGTTACATTACATTCACTAGTAGGAGTGAGAAAAAACATCACGGGGTGGTGCGCATTGTATGGGTGTGTGTTACGTTACATTCACTAGCAGGAGTGAGAAAAATATCACGGGGTGTTGCGCATTGTATGGGTGTGTGTTACATTACATTCACTAGTAGGAGTGAGAAAAACATCACGGGGTGGTCGCATTGTATGGGTGTGTGTTACATTACATTCACTAGTAGGAGTGAGAAAAAGATCACGCGGTGGTGCGCATTGTATGGGTGTGTGTTACATTACATTCACTAGTAGCAGTGAGAAAAACATCACGGGTTGGTGTGCATTGTATGGGTGTGTGTTACATTACATTCACCAGTAGCAGTGAGAAAAACATCACGGGGTGGTGCGCATTGTATGGGTGTGTGTTACATTACATTCACTAGTAGGAGTGAGAAAAACATAACGGGGTGGTGCGCATTGTATGGGTGTGTGTTGCATTACATTCACTAGTAGGAGTGAGAAAAACATCACGGGGTGGTGCGCATTGTATGGGTGTGTGTTACATTACATTCACTAGTAGGTGTGAGAAAAATATCACGGGTTCGTGCGCATTGTATGGGTGTGTGTTACATTACATTCACTAGTAGCAGTGAGAAAAAATCACGGCGTGGTGCCCATTGTATGGGTGTGTGTTACATTACATTCACTAGTAGCAGTGAGAAAAACATCACGGGGTGGTGCGCATTGTATGGGTGTGTTACATTACATTCACTAGTAGGAGTGAGAAAAACATCACGGGGTGGTGCGCATTGTATGGGTGTGTGTTACATTACATTCACTAGTAGGAGTGAGAAAAACATCACGGGGTGGTGCGGATTGTATGGGTGTGTGTTACATTACATTCACTAGTAGGAGTGAGAAAAAAAATCTCGGGGTGGTGCGCATTGTATGGGTGTGTGTTACATTACATTCACTAGTAGGAGTGAGAAAAACATCACGGGGTGGTGCGCATTGTATGGGTGTGTGTTACATTACATTCACTAGTAGCAGTAAGAAAAACATCACGGGGTGGTGCGCATTGTATGGGTGTGTGGTACATTACATTCACTAGTAGCAGTGAGAAAAACATCTCGGGGTGGTGCGCATTGTATGGGTGTGTGTTACATTACATTCACTAGTAGCAGTGATAAAAACATCACGGGGTGGTGCCCATTGTATGGTTGTGAGTTACATTACATTCACTAGTAGCAGTGAGAAAAACATCACGGGGTGGTGCGCATTGTATGGGTGTGTGTTACATTACATTCACTAGTAGGAGTGAGAAAAATATCACGGGGTGGTGCGCATTGTATGGGTGTGTGTTACGTTACATTCACTAGTAGGTGTGAGAAAAACATCACGGGGTCGTGCGCATTGTATGGGTGTGTGGTACGTTACATTCACTAGTAGGAGTGAGAAAAACATCATGGGGTGGTGCGCATTGTATGGGTGTGTGTTACGTTACATTCACTAGTAGGAGTGAGAAAAACATCACGGGGTGTTGCGCATTGTATGGGTGTGTGTTACATTACATTCACTAGTAGGAGTGAGAAAAACATCACGGGGTGGTGCGCATTGTATGGGTGTGTGTTACATTACATTCACTAGTAGGAGTGAGAAAAACATCACGGGATGGTGCGCATTGTATGGGTGTGTGTTACATTACATTCACTAGTAGGAGTGAGAAAAACATCACGGGGTGGTGCGCATTGTATGGGTGTGTGTTACATTACATTCACTAGTAGGATTGAGAAAAACATCACGGGGTTGGTGCGCATTGTATGGGTGTGTGTTACATTACATTCACTAGTAGGAGTGAGAAAAACATCACGGGGTGGTGCGCATTGTATGGGTGTGTGTTACGTTACATTCACTAGCAGGAGTGAGAAAAACATCACATGTTGTTGCGAATCGTATGGGTGTGTGTTACATTACATTCACTAGTAGGAGTGAGAAAAACATCACGGGGTGGTCGCATTGTATGGGTGTGTGTTACATTACATTCACTAGTAGGAGTGAGAAAAAGATCACGGGGTGGTGCGCATTGTATGGGTGTGTGTTACATTACATTCACTAGTAGGAGTGAGAAAAACATCACGGGTTGGTGTGCAATGTATGGGTGTGTGTTACATTACATTCACCAGTAGCAGTGAGAAAAACATCACGGGGTGGTGCGCATTGTATGGGTGTGTGTTACATTACATTCACTAGTAGGAGTGAGAAAAACATAACGGGGTGGTGCGCATTGTATGGGTGTGTGTTACATTACATTCACTAGTAGGAGTGAGAAAAACATCACGGGGTGGTGCGCATTGTATGGGTGTGTGTTACATTACATTCACTAGTAGGTGTGAGAAAAACATCACGGGGTCGTGCGCATTATATGGGTGTGTGTTACATTACATTCACTAGTAGCAGGGAGAAAAAAATCACGGGGTGGTGCCCATTGTATGGGTGTGTGTTACATTACATTCACTAGTAGGAGTGAGAAAAACATCACGGGGTGGTGCGCATTGTATGGGTGTGTGTTACATTACATTCACTAGTAGGAGTGGGAAAAACATCATGGGGTGGTGCGCATTGTATGGGTGTGTGTTACATTAGATTCACTAGTAGGAGTGAGAAAAACATCACGGGGTGGTGCGGATTGTATGGGTGTGTGTTACATTACATTCACTAGTAGGAGTGAGAAAAACATCACGGGGTGGTGCGCATTGTATGGGTGTGTGTTACATTAGATTCACTAGTAGGAGTGAGAAAAACATCACGGGGTGGTGCGCATTGTATGGGTGTGTGTTACATTACATTCACTAGTAGCAGTGAGAAAAACATCACCGGGTGGTGCGCATTGTATGGGTGTGTGTTACATTACATTCACTAGCAGGAGTGAGAAAAACATCACGGCGTGGTGCGCATTGTATGGGTGTGTGTTACATTACATTCAGTAGTGGGAGTGAGAAAAACATCACGGGGTTGTGTGCATTTTATGGGTGTGTGTTACATTACATTCACTAGTAGGAGTGAGAAAAGCATCACGGGGTGGTGCGCATTGTTTGGGTGTGTGTTACATTACATTCACTAGGAGGAGTGAGAAAAACATCACGGGGTGGTGCGCATTGTATGGGTGTGTGTTACATTACATTCACTAGTAGGAGTGAGAAAAACATAACGGGGTGGTGCGCCTTGTATGGGTGTGTGTTACATTAGATTCACTAGTAGGAGTGAGAAAAACATCACGGGGTGGTGCGCATTGTATGGGTGTGTGTTACATTACATTCACTAGTAGGAGTGAGAAAATCATCACGGGGTGGTGCGCATTGTATGGGTGTGTGTTATATTAGATACACTAGTAGGAGTGAGAAAAACATCACGGGGTGGTGTGCATTGTATGGGTGTGTGTTACATTAGATTCACTAGTAGGAGTGAGAAAAACATCACGGGGTGGTGCGCATTGTATGGGTGTGTGTTACATTAGATTCACTAGTAGGAGTGAGAAAAACATCACGGGGTGGTGCGCATTGTATGGGTGTGTGTTACATTACATTCACTAGTAGCAGTGAGAAAAACATCACGGGGTGGTGCGCATTGTATGGGTGTGTGTTACATTACATTCACTAGTAGCAGTGAGAAAAACATCACGGGGTGGTGCGCATTGTATGGGTGTGTGTTACATTACATTCACTAGTAGCAGTGAGAAAAACATCACGGGGTGGTGCGCATTGTATGGGCGTGTGTTACATTACATTCACTAGTAGGAGTGAGAAAAACATCACGGGGTGGTGCGCATTGTATGGGCGTGTGTTACATTACATTCACTAGTAGCAGTGAGAAAAACATCACGGGGTGGTGCGCCTTGTATGGGCATGTGTTACATTACATTCACTAGTAGCAGTGAGAAAAACATCACGGGGTGGTGCGCATTGTATGGGCGTGTGTTACATTAGATTCACTAGTAGCAGTGAGAAAAACATCACGGGGTGGTGCGCATTGTATGGGCGTGTGTTACATTAGATTCACTAGTAGCAGTGAGAAAAACATCACGGGGTGGTGCGCATTGTATGGGTGTGTGTTACATTAGATTCACTAGTAGGAGTGAGAAAAACATCACGGTGTGGTGCGCATTGTATGGGTGTGTGTTACATTAGATTCACTAGTAGCAGTGAGAAAAACATCACGGGGTGGTGCGCATTGTATGGGTGTGTGTTACATTAGATTCACTAGTAGCAGTGAGAAAAACATCACGGGGTGGTGCGCATTGTATGGGTGTGTGTTACATTTGATTCACTAGTAGGAGTGAGAAAAACATCACGGGGTGGTGCGCATTGTATGGGTGTGTGTTATATTAGATTCACTAGTAGGAGTGAGAAAAAAATCACGGGGTGGTGCGCATTGTATGGGTGTGTGTCACATTAGATTCACTAGTAGGAGTGAGAAAAACATCACGGGGTGATGCGCATTGTATGGGTGTGTGTCACATTACATTCACTAGTAGCAGTGAGAAAAACATCACGGGGTGGTGCGCATTGTATGGGTGTGTGTCACATTACATTCACTAGTAGCAGTGAGAAAAACATCACGAGGTGGTGCGCATTGTATGGGTGTGTGTCACATTAGATTCACTAGTAGCAGTGAGAAAAACATCACGGGGTGGTGCGCATTGTATGGGTGTGTGTTACATTACATTCACTAGTAGCAGTGAGAAAAACATCACGGGGTGGTGCGCATTGTATGGGTGTGTGTTACATTACATTCACTAGTAGCAGTGAGAAAAACATCACGGGGTGGTGCGCATTGTATGGGTGTGTGTTACATTACATTCACTAGTAGCAGTGAGAAAAACATCACGGGGTGGTGCGCATTGTATGGGTGTGTGTTACATTAGATTCACTAGTAGGAGTGAGAAAAACATCACGGGGTGGTGCGCCTTGTATGGGTGTGTGTTACATTACATTCACTAGTAGGAGTGAGAAAAACATCACGGGGTGGTGCGCCTTGTATGGGTGTGTGTTACATTACATTCACTAGTAGGAGAGAGAAAAACATCACGGGGTGGTGCGCCTTGTATGGGTGTGTGTTACATTACATTCACCAGTAGGAGTGAGAAAAACATCACGGGGTGGTGAGCCTTGTATGGGTGTGTGTTACATTACATTCACCAGTAGGAGTGAGAAAAACATCACGGGGTGGTGCGCATTGTATGGGTGTGTGTTACATTACATTCACCAGTAGGAGTGAGAAAAACATCACGGGGTGGTGTGCATTGTATGGGTGTGTGTTACATTACATTCACTAGTAGGAGTGAGAAAAACATCACGGGGTGGTGCGCATTGTATGGGCGTGTGTTACATTAGATTCACTAGTAGCAGTGAGAAAAACATGACGGGGTGGTGCGCCTTTTATGGGCGTGTGTTACATTAGATTCACTAGTAGGAGTGAGAAAAACATCACGGGGTGGTGCGCCTTGTATGGGCGTGTGTTACATTACATTCACTAGTAGCAGTGAGAAAAACATCACGGGGTGGTGCGCATTGTATGGGTGTGTGTTACATTACATTCACTAGTAGCAGTGAGAAAAACATCACGGGGTGGTGCGCATTGTATGGGTGTGTGTTACATTACATTCACTAGTAGCAGTGAGAAAAACATCACGGGGTGGTGCGCATTGTATGGGTGTGTGTTACATTAGATTCACTAGTAGGAGTGAGAAAAACATCACGGGGTGGTGCGCCTTGTATGGGTGTGTGTTACATTACATTCACTAGTAGGAGTGAGAAAAACATCACGGGGTGGTGCGCCTTGTATGGGTGTGTGTTACATTACATTCACTAGTAGGAGAGAGAAAAACATCACGGGGTGGTGCGCCTTGTATGGGTGTGTGTTACATTACATTCACCAGTAGGAGTGAGAAAAACATCACAGGGTGGTGAGCCTTGTATGGGTGTGTGTTACATTACATTCACCAGTAGGAGTGAGAAAAACATCACGGGGTGGTGCGCATTGTATGGGTGTGTGTTACATTACATTCACTAGTAGGAGTGAGAAAAACATCACGGGGTGGTGCGCATTGTATGGGTGTGTGTTACATTACATTCACTAGTAGGAGTGAGAAAAACATAACGGGGTGGTGCGCCTTGTATGGGTGTGTGTTACATTAGATTCACTAGTAGGAGTGAGAAAAACATCACGGGGTGGTGCGCCTTGTATGGGTGTGTGTTACATTACATTCACTAGTAGGAGTGAGAAAAACATCACGGGGTGGTGCGCCTTGTATGGGTGTGTGTTACATTACATTCACTAGTAGGAGAGAGAAAAACATCACGGGGTGGTGCGCCTTGTATGGGTGTGTGTTACATTACATTCACCAGTAGGAGTGAGAAAAACATCACGGGGTGGTGAGCCTTGTATGGGTGTGTGTTACATTACATTCACCAGTAGGAGTGAGAAAAACATCACGGGGTGGTGCGCATTGTATGGGTGTGTGTTACATTACATTCACTAGTAGGAGTGAGAAAAACATCACGGGGTGGTGCGCATTGTATGGGTGTGTGTTACATTACATTCACTAGTAGGAGTGAGAAAAACATAACGGGGTGGTGCGCCTTGTATGGGTGTGTGTTACATTAGATTCACTAGTAGGAGTGAGAAAAACATCACGGGGTGGTGCGCATTGTATGGGTGTGTGTTACATTACATTCACTAGTAGGAGTGAGAAAATCATCACGGGGTGGTGCGCATTGTATGGGTGTGTGTTATATTAGATACACTAGTAGGAGTGAGAAAAACATCACGGGGTGGTGTGCATTGTATGGGTGTGTGTTACATTAGATTCACTAGTAGGAGTGAGAAAAACATCACGGGGTGGTGCGCATTGTATGGGTGTGTGTTACATTAGATTCACTAGTAGGAGTGAGAAAAACATCACGGGGTGGTGCGCATTGTATGGGTGTGTGTTACATTCCATTCTCTAGTAGGAGTGAGAAAAACATCACGGGGTGGTGCGCATTGTATGGGTGTGTGTTACATTACATTCACTAGTAGGAGTGAGAAAAACATCACGGGGTGGTGCGCATTGTATGGGTGTGTGTTACATTAGATGCACTAGTAGGAGTGAGAAAAACATCACGGGGTGGTGCGCATTGTATGGGTGTGTGTTACATTACATTCACTAGTAGCAGTGAGAAAAACATCACGGGGTGGTGCGCATTGTATGGGTGTGTGTTACATTACATTCACTAGTAGCAGTGAGAAAAACATCACGGGGTGGTGCGCATTGTATGGGTGTGTGTTACATTAGATTCACTAGTAGCAGTGAGAAAAACATGACGGGGTGGTGCGCCTTTTATGGGCGTGTGTTACATTAGATTCACTAGTAGGAGTGAGAAAAATATCACGGGGTGGTGCGCCTTGTATGGGTGTGTGTTACATTACATTCACTAGTCGTAGTGAGAAAAACATCACGGGGTGGTGCGCATTGTATGGGTGTGTGTTACATTACATTCACTAGTAGGAGTGAGAAAAACATCACGGGGTGGTGCGCATTGTATGGGCGTGTGTTACATTAGATTCACTAGTAGCAGTGAGAAAAACATGACGGGGTGGTGCGCCTTTTATGGGCGTGTGTTACATTAGATTCACTAGTAGGAGTGAGAAAAACATCACAGGGTGGTGCGCCTTGTATGGGCGTGTGTTACATTACATTCACTAGTAGCAGTGAGAAAAACATCACGGGGTGGTGCGCATTGTATGGGTGTGTGTTACATTACATTCACTAGTAGCAGTGAGAAAAACATCACGGGGTGGTGCGCATTGTATGGGTGTGTGTTACATTACATTCACTAGTAGCAGTGAGAAAAACATCACGGGGTGGTGCGCATTGTATGGGTGTGTTACATTAGATTCACTAGTAGGAGTGAGAAAAACATCACGGGGTGGTGCGCCTTGTATGGGTGTGTGTTACATTACATTCACTAGTAGGAGTGAGAAAAACATCACGGGGTGGTGCGACTTGTATGGGTGTGTGTTACATTACATTCACTAGTAGGAGAGAGAAAAACATCACGGGGTGGTGCGCCTTGTATGGGTGTGTGTTACATTACATTCACCAGTAGGAGTGAGAAAAACATCACAGGGTGGTGAGCCTTGTATGGGTGTGTGTTACATTACATTCACCAGTAGGAGTGAGAAAAACATCACGGGGTGGTGCGCATTGTATGGGTGTGTGTTACATTACATTCACTAGTAGGAGTGAGAAAAACATCACGGGGTGGTGCGCATTGTATGGGTGTGTGTTACATTACATTCACTAGTAGGAGTGAGAAAAACATAACGGGGTGGTGCGCCTTGTATGGGTGTGTGTTACATTAGATTCACTAGTAAGAGTGAGAAAAACATCACGGGGTGGTGCGCATTGTATGGGTGTGTGTTACATTACATTCACTAGTAGGAGTGAGAAAATCATCACGGGGTGGTGCGCATTGTATGGGTGTGTGTTATATTAGATACACTAGTAGGAGTGAGAAAAACATCACAGGGTGGTGTGCATTGTATGGGTGTGTGTTACATTAGATTCACTAGTAGGAGTGAGAAAAACATCACGGGGTGGTGCGCATTGTATGGGTGTGTGTTACATTAGATTCACTAGTAGGAGTGAGAAAAACATCACGGGGTGGTGCGCATTGTATGGGTGTGTGTTACATTCCATTCTCTAGTAGGAGTGAGAAAAGCATCACGGGGTGGTGCGCATTGTATGGGTGTGTGTTACATTAGATTCACTAGTAGGAGTGAGAAAAACATCACGGGGTGGTGCGCATTGTATGGGTGTGTGTTACATTACATTCACTAGTAGGAGTGAGAAAAACATCACGGGGTGGTGTGCATTGTATGGGTGTGTGTTACATTACATTCACTAGTAGGAGTGAGAAAAACATCACGGGGTTGGTGCGCATTGTATGGGTGTGTGTTACATTACATTCACTAGTAGGAGTGAGAAAAAACATCACGGGGTGGTGCGCATTGTATGGGTGTGTGTTACGTTACATTCACTAGCAGGAGTGAGTAAATATCACGGGGTGTTGCGCATTGTATGGGTGTGTGTTACATTACATTCACTAGTAGGAGTGAGAAAAACATCACGGGGTGGTCGCATTGTATGGGTGTGTGTTACATTACATTCACTAGTAGGAGTGAGAAAAAGATCACGCGGTGGTGCGCATTGTATGGGTGTGTGTTACATTACATTCACTAGTAGCAGTGAGAAAAACATCACGGGGTGGTGCGCATTGTATGGGTGTGTTACATTAGATTCACTAGTAGGAGTGAGAAAAACATCACGGGGTGGTGCGCCTTGTATGGGTGTGTGTTACATTACATTCACTAGTAGGAGTGAGAAAAACATCACGGGGTGGTGCGACTTGTATGGGTGTGTGTTACATTACATTCACTAGTAGGAGTGAGAAAAACATCACGGGGTGGTGCGCATTGTATGGGTGTGTGTTACATTACATTCACTAGTAGCAGTGAGAAAAACATCACGGGGTGGTGCGCATTGTATGGGTGTGTGTTACATTACATTCACTAGTAGCAGTGAGAAAAACATCACGGGGTGGTGCGCATTGTATGGGTGTGTTACATTAGATTCACTAGTAGGAGTGAGAAAAACATCACGGGGTGGTGCGCCTTGTATGGGTGTGTGTTACATTACATTCACTAGTAGGAGTGAGAAAAACATCACGGGGTGGTGCGACTTGTATGGGTGTGTGTTACATTACATTCACTAGTAGGAGAGAGAAAAACATCACGGGGTGGTGCGCCTTGTATGGGTGTGTGTTACATTACATTCACCAGTAGGAGTGAGAAAAACATCACAGGGTGGTGAGCCTTGTATGGGTGTGTGTTACATTACATTCACCAGTAGGAGTGAGAAAAACATCACGGGGTGGTGCGCATTGTATGGGTGTGTGTTACATTACATTCACTAGTAGGAGTGAGAAAAACATCACGGGGTGGTGCGCATTGTATGGGTGTGTGTTACATTACATTCACTAGTAGGAGTGAGAAAAACATAACGGGGTGGTGCGCCTTGTATGGGTGTGTGTTACATTAGATTCACTAGTAAGAGTGAGAAAAACATCACGGGGTGGTGCGCATTGTATGGGTGTGTGTTACATTACATTCACTAGTAGGAGTGAGAAAATCATCACGGGGTGGTGCGCATTGTATGGGTGTGTGTTATATTAGATACACTAGTAGGAGTGAGAAAAACATCACGGGGTGGTGTGCATTGTATGGGTGTGTGTTACATTAGATTCACTAGTAGGAGTGAGAAAAACATCACGGGGTGGTGCGCATTGTATGGGTGTGTGTTACATTAGATTCACTAGTAGGAGTGAGAAAAACATCACGGGGTGGTGCGCATTGTATGGGTGTGTGTTACATTCCATTCTCTAGTAGGAGTGAGAAAAGCATCACGGGGTGGTGCGCATTGTATGGGTGTGTGTTACATTAGATTCACTAGTAGGAGTGAGAAAAACATCACGGGGTGGTGCGCATTGTATGGGTGTGTGTTACATTACATTCACTAGTAGGAGTGAGAAAAACATCACGGGGTGGTGTGCATTGTATGGGTGTGTGTTACATTACATTCACTAGTAGGAGTGAGAAAAACATCACGGGGTTGGTGCGCATTGTATGGGTGTGTGTTACATTACATTCACTAGTAGGAGTGAGAAAAAACATCACGGGGTGGTGCGCATTGTATGGGTGTGTGTTACGTTACATTCACTAGCAGGAGTGAGAAAAATATCACGGGGTGTTGCGCATTGTATGGGTGTGTGTTACATTACATTCACTAGTAGGAGTGAGAAAAACATCACGGGGTGGTCGCATTGTATGGGTGTGTGTTACATTACATTCACTAGTAGGAGTGAGAAAAAGATCACGCGGTGGTGCGCATTGTATGGGTGTGTGTTACATTACATTCACTAGTAGCAGTGAGAAAAACATCACGGGTTGGTGTGCATTGTATGGGTGTGTGTTACATTACATTCACCAGTAGCAGTGAGAAAAACATCACGGGGTGGTGCGCATTGTATGGGTGTGTGTTACATTACATTCACTAGTAGGAGTGAGAAAAACATAACGGGGTGGTGCGCATTGTATGGGTGTGTGTTGCATTACATTCACTAGTAGGAGTGAGAAAAACATCACGGGGTGGTTCGCATTGTATGGGTGTGTGTTACATTACATTCACTAGTAGGTGTGAGAAAAACATCACGGGTTCGTGCGCATTTTATGGGTGTGTGTTACATTACATTCACTAGTAGCAGTGAGAAAAAATCACGGCGTGGTGCCCATTGTATGGGTGTGTGTTACATTACATTCACTAGTAGCAGTGAGAAAAACATCACGTGGTGGTGCGCATTGTATGGGTGTGTTACATTACATTCACTAGTAGGAGTGAGAAAAACATCACGGGGTGGTGCGCATTGTATGGGTGTGTGTTACATTACATTCACTAGTAGGAGTGAGAAAAACATCACGGGGTGGTGCGGATTGTATGGGTGTGTGTTACATTACATTCACTAGTAGGAGTGAGAAAAAAAATCTCGGGGTGGTGCGCATTGTATGGGTGTGTGTTACATTACATTCACTAGTAGGAGTGAGAAAAACATCACGGAGTGGTGCGCATTGTATGGGTGTGTGTTACATTACTTTCACTAGTAGAAGTGAGAAAAACATCATGGGGTGGTGCGCATTGTATGGGTGTGTGTTACATTACATTCACTAGTAGCAGTGAGAAAAACATCACGGGGTGGTGCGCATTGTATGGGTGTGTGTTACATTACTTTCACTAGTAGAAGTGAGAAAAACATCATGGGGTGGTGCGCATTGTATGGGTGTGTGTTACATTACATTCACTAGTAGCAGTGAGAAAAACATCACGGGGTGGTGCGCATTGTATGGGTGTGTGTTACATTACATTCAATAGCAGGAGTGGGAAAAACATCACGGGGTGGTGCGCATTGTATGGGTGTGTGTTACATTACATTCACTAGTAGGAGTGAGAAAAACATCACGGGGTGGTACGCATTGTATGGGTGTGTGTTACATTACATTCACTAGTAGGAGTGAGAAAAACATCACGGGGTGGTGCGCATTGTATGGGTGTGTGTTACATTACATTCACTAGGAGGAGTGAGAAAAACATCACGGGGTTGGTGCGCATTGTATGGGTGTGTGTTACATTACATTCACTAGTAGGAGTGAGAAAAAACATCACGGGGTGGTGCGCATTGTATGGGTGTGTGTTACGTTACATTCACTAGCAGGAGTGAGAAAAACATCACGGGGTGTTGCGCATTGTATGGGTGTGTGTTACATTACATTCACTAGTAGGAGTGAGAAAAACATCACGGGGTGGTCGCATTGTATGGGTGTGTGTTACATTACATTCACTAGTAGGAGTGAGAAAAAGATCACGCGGTGGTGCGCATTGTATGGGTGTGTGTTACATTACATTCACTAGTAGCAGTGAGAAAAACATCACGGGTTGGTGTGCATTGTATGGGTGTGTGTTACATTACATTCACCAGTAGCAGTGAGAAAAACATCACGGGGTGGTGCGCATTGTATGGGTGTGTGTTACATTACATTCACTAGTAGGAGTGAGAAAAACATAACGGGGTGGTGCGCATTGTATGGGTGTGTGTTGCATTACATTCACTAGTAGGAGTGAGAAAAACATCACGGGGTGGTGCGCATTGTATGGGTGTGTGTTACATTACATTCACTAGTAGGTGTGAGAAAAACATCACGGGTTCGTGCGCATTGTATGGGTGTGTGTTACATTACATTCACTAGTAGCAGTGAGAAAAAATCACGGCGTGGTGCCCATTGTATGGGTGTGTGTTACATTACATTCACTAGTAGCAGTGAGAAAAACATCACGGGGTGGTGCGCATTGTATGGGTGTGTTACATTACATTCACTAGTAGGAGTGAGAAAAATATCACGGGGTGGTGCGCATTGTATGGGTGTGTGTTACGTTACATTCACTAGTAGGTGTGAGAAAAACATCACGGGGTGGTGCGCATTGTATGGGTGTGTGTTACATTACATTCACTAGTAGGAGTGAGAAAAACATCACGGGATGGTGCGCATTGTATGGGTGTGTGTTACATTACATTCACTAGTAGGAGTGATAAAAACATCACGGGGTGGTGCGCATTGTATGGGTGTGTGTTACATTACATTCACTAGTAGGATTGAGAAAAACATCACGGGGTTGGTGCGCATTGTATGGGTGTGTGTTACATTACATTCACTAGTAGGAGTGAGAAAAACATCACGGGGTGGTGCGCATTGTATTGGTGTGTGTTACGTTACATTCACTAGCAGGAGTGAGAAAAACATCACATGGTGTTGCGAATCGTATGGGTGTGTGTTACATTACATTCACTAGTAGGAGTGAGAAAAACATCACGGGGTGGTCGCATTGTATGGGTGTGTGTTACATTACATTCACTAGTAGGAGTGAGAAAAAGATCACGGGGTGGTGCGCATTGTATGGGTGTGTGTTACATTACATTCACTAGTAGGAGTGAGAAAAACATCACGGGTTGGTGTGCAATGTATGGGTGTGTGTTACATTACATTCACCAGTAGCAGTGAGAAAAACATCACGGGGTGGTGCGCATTGTATGGGTGTGTGTTACATTACATTCACTAGTAGGAGTGAGAAAAACATAACGGGGTGGTGCGCATTGTATGGGTGTGTGTTACATTACATTCACTAGTAGGAGTGAGAAAAACATCACGGGGTGGTGCGCATTGTATGGGTGTGTGTTACATTACATTCACTAGTAGGTGTGAGAAAAACATCACGGGGTCGTGCGCATTGTATGGGTGTGTGTTACATTACATTCACTAGTAGCAGGGAGAAAAAAATCACGGGGTGGTGCCCATTGTATGGGTGTGTGTTACATTACATTCACTAGTAGGAGTGAGAAAAACATCACGGGGTGGTGCGCATTGTATGGGTGTGTGTTACATTACATTCACTAGTAGGAGTGGGAAAAACATCATGGGGTGGTGCGCATTGTATGGGTGTGTGTTACATTAGATTCACTAGTAGGAGTGAGAAAAACATCACGGGGTGGTGCGGATTGTATGGGTGTGTGTTACATTACATTCACTAGTAGGAGTGAGAAAAACATCACGGGGTGGTGCGCATTGTATGGGTGTGTGTTACATTAGATTCACTAGTAGGAGTGAGAAAAACATCACGGGGTGGTGCGCATTGTATGGGTGTGTGTTACATTACATTCACTAGTAGCAGTGAGAAAAACATCACCGGGTGGTGCGCATTGTATGGGTGTGTGTTACATTACATTCACTAGCAGGAGTGAGAAAAACATCACGGCGTGGTGCGCATTGTATGGGTGTGTGTTACATTACATTCAGTAGTGGGAGTGAGAAAAACATCACGGGGTTGTGCGCATTTTATGGGTGTGTGTTACATTACATTCACTAGTAGGAGTGAGAAAAGCATCACGGGGTGGTGCGCATTGTTTGGGTGTGTGTTACATTACATTCACTAGGAGGAGTGAGAAAAACATCACGGGGTGGTGCGCATTGTATGGGTGTGTGTTACATTACATTCACTAGTAGGAGTGAGAAAAACATAACGGGGTGGTGCGCCTTGTATGGGTGTGTGTTACATTAGATTCACTAGTAGGAGTGAGAAAAACATCACGGGGTGGTGCGCATTGTATGGGTGTGTGTTACATTACATTCACTAGTAGGAGTGAGAAAATCATCACGGGGTGGTGCGCATTGTATGGGTGTGTGTTATATTAGATACACTAGTAGGAGTGAGAAAAACATCACGGGGTGGTGTGCATTGTATGGGTGTGTGTTACATTAGATTCACTAGTAGGAGTGAGAAAAACATCACGGGGTGGTGCGCATTGTATGGGTGTGTGTTACATTAGATTCACTAGTAGGAGTGAGAAAAACATCACGGGGTGGTGCGCATTGTATGGGTGTGTGTTACATTACATTCACTAGTAGCAGTGAGAAAAACATCACGGGGTGGTGCGCATTGTATGGGTGTGTGTTACATTACATTCACTAGTAGCAGTGAGAAAAACATCACGGGGTGGTGCGCATTGTATGGGTGTGTGTTACATTACATTCACTAGTAGCAGTGAGAAAAACATCACGGGGTGGTGCGCATTGTATGGGCGTGTGTTACATTACATTCACTAGTAGGAGTGAGAAAAACATCACGGGGTGGTGCGCATTGTATGGGCGTCTGTTACATTACATTCACTAGTAGCAGTGAGAAAAACATCACGGGGTGGTGCGCCTTGTATGGGCGTGTGTTACATTACATTCACTAGTAGCAGTGAGAAAAACATCACGGGGTGGTGCGCATTGTATGGGCGTGTGTTACATTAGATTCACTAGTAGCAGTGAGAAAAACATCACGGGGTGGTGCGCATTGTATGGGCGTGTGTTACATTAGATTCACTAGTAGCAGTGAGAAAAACATCACGGGGTGGTGCGCATTGTATGGGTGTGTGTTACATTACATTCACTAGTAGCAGTGAGAAAAACATCACGGGGTGGTGCGCATTGTATGGGTGTGTGTTACATTAGATTCACTAGTAGCAGTGAGAAAAACATCACGGGGTGGTGCGCATTGTATGGGTGTGTGTTACATTAGATTCACTAGTAGCAGTGAGAAAAACATCACGGGGTGGTGCGCATTGTATGGGTGTGTGTTACATTTGATTCACTAGTAGGAGTGAGAAAAATATCACGGGGTGGTGCGCATTGTATGGGTGTGTGTTATATTAGATTCACTAGTAGGAGTGAGAAAAAAATCACGGGGTGGTGCGCATTGTATGGGTGTGTGTCACATTAGATTCACTAGTAGGAGTGAGAAAAACATCACGGGGTGGTGCGCATTGTATGGGTGTGTGTCACATTACATTCACTAGTAGCAGTGAGAAAAACATCACGGGGTCGTGCGCATTGTATGGGTGTGTGTCACATTACATTCACTAGTAGCAGTGAGAAAAACATCACGGGGTGGTGCGCATTGTATGGGTGTGTGTCACATTAGATACACTAGTAGCAGTGAGAAAAACATCACGGGGTAGTGCGCATTGTATGGGTGTGTGTTACATTACATTCACTAGTAGCAGTGAGAAAAACATCACGGGGTGGTGCGCATTGTATGGGTGTGTGTTACATTACATTCACTAGTAGCAGTGAGAAAAACATCACGGGGTGGTGCGCATTTTATGGGTGTGTGTTACATTACATTCACTAGTAGCAGTGAGAAAAACATCACGGGGTGGTGCGCATTGTATGGGTGTGTGTTACATTAGATTCACTAGTAGGAGTGAGAAAAACATCACGGGGTGGTGCGCCTTGTATGGGTGTGTGTTACATTACATTCACTAGTAGGAGTGAGAAAAACATCACGGGGCGGTGCGCCTTGTATGGGTGTGTGTTACATTACATTCACTAGTAGGAGAGAGAAAAACATCACGGGGTGGTGCGCCTTGTATGGGTGTGTGTTACATTACATTCACCAGTAGGAGTGAGAAAAACATCACGGGGTGGTGAGCCTTGTATGGGTGTGTGTTACATTACATTCACCAGTAGGAGTGAGAAAAACATCACGGGGTGGTGCGCATTGTATGGGTGTGTGTTACATTACATTCACTAGTAGGAGTGAGAAAAACATCACGGGGTGGTGCGCATTGTATGGGTGTGTGTTACATTACATTCACTAGTAGGAGTGAGAAAAACATAACGGGGTGGTGCGCCTTGTATGGGTGTGTGTTACATTAGATTCACTAGTAGGAGTGAGAAAAACATCACGGGGTGGTGCGCATTGTATGGGTGTGTGTTACATTACATTCACTAGTAGGAGTGAGAAAATCATCACGGGGTGGTGCGCATTGTATGGGTGTGTGTTATATTAGATACACTAGTAGGAGTGAGAAAAACATCACGGGGTGGTGTGCATTGTATGGGTGTGTGTTACATTAGATTCACTAGTAGGAGTGAGAAAAACATCACGGGGTGGTGCGCATTGTATGGGTGTGTGTTACATTAGATTCACTAGTAGGAGTGAGAAAAACATCACGGGGTGGTGCGCATTGTATGGGTGTGTGTTACATTCCATTCTCTAGTAGGAGTGAGAAAAACCTCACGGGGTGGTGCGCATTGTATGGGTGTGTGTTACATTACATTCACTAGTAGGAGTGAGAAAAACATCACGGGGTGGTGCGCATTGTATGGGTGTGTGTTACATTAGATGCACTAGTAGGAGTGAGAAAAACATCACGGGGTGGTGCGCATTGTATGGGTGTGTGTTACATTACATTCACTAGTAGCAGTGAGAAAAACATCACGGGGTGGTGCGCATTGTATGGGTGTGTGTTACATTACATTCACTAGTAGCAGTGAGAAAAACATCACGGGGTGGTGCGCATTGTATGGGCGTGTGTTACATTAGATTCACTAGTAGCAGTGAGAAAAACATGACGGGGTGGTGCGCATTGTATGGGTGTGTGTTACATTACATTCACTAGTAGGAGTGAGAAAATCATCACGGGGTGGTGCGCATTGTATGGGTGTGTGTTATATTAGATACACTAGTAGGAGTGAGAAAAACATCACGGGGTGGTGTGCATTGTATGGGTGTGTGTTACATTAGATTCACTAGTAGGAGTGAGAAAAACATCACGGGGTGGTGCGCATTGTATGGGTGTGTGTTACATTAGATTCACTAGTAGGAGTGAGAAAAACATCACGGGGTGGTGCGCATTGTATGGGTGTGTGTTACATTACATTCACTAGTAGCAGTGAGAAAAACATCACGGGGTGGTGCGCATTGTATGGGTGTGTGTTACATTACATTCACTAGTAGCAGTGAGAAAAACATCACGGGGTGGTGCGCATTGTATGGGTGTGTGTTACATTACATTCACTAGTAGCAGTGAGAAAAACATCACGGGGTGGTGCGCATTGTATGGGCGTGTGTTACATTACATTCACTAGTAGGAGTGAGAAAAACATCACGGGGTGGTGCGCATTGTATGGGCGTGTGTTACATTACATTCACTAGTAGCAGTGAGAAAAACATCACGGGGTGGTGCGCCTTGTATGGGCGTGTGTTACATTACATTCACTAGTAGCAGTGAGAAAAACATCACGGGGTGGTGCGCATTGTATGGGCGTGTGTTACATTAGATTCACTAGTAGCAGTGAGAAAAACATCACGGGGTGGTGCGCATTGTATGGGTGTGTGTTACATTAGATTCACTAGTAGGAGTGAGAAAAACATCACGGGGTGGTGCGCATTGTATGGGTGTGTGTTACATTACATTCACTAGTAGCAGTGAGAAAAATATCACGGGGTGGTGCGCATTGTATGGGTGTGTGTTACATTACATTCACTAGTAGCAGTGAGAAAAACATCACGGGGTGGTGCGCATTGTATGGGTGTGTGTTACATTACATTCACTAGTAGCAGTGAGAAAAACATCACGGGGTGGTGCGCATTGTATGGGCGTGTGTTACATTACATTCACTAGTACGAGTGAGAAAAACATCACGGGGTGGTGCGCATTGTATGGGCGTGTGTTACATTACATTCACTAGTAGCAGTGAGAAAAACATCACGGGGTGGTGCGCCTTGTATGGGCGTGTGTTACATTACATTCACTAGTAGCAGTGAGAAAAACATCACGGGGTGGTGCGCATTGTATGGGCGTGTGTTACATTAGATTCACTAGTAGCAGTGAGAAAAACATCACGGGGTGGTGCGCATTGTATGGGCGTGTGTTACATTAGATTCACTAGTAGCAGTGAGAAAAACATCACGGGGTGGTGCGCATTGTATGGGTGTGTGTTACATTACATTCACTAGTAGCAGTGAGAAAAACATCACGGGGTGGTGCGCATTGTATGGGTGTGTGTTACATTAGATTCACTAGTAGCAGTGAGAAAAACATCACGGGGTGGTGCGCATTGTATGGGTGTGTGTTACATTAGATTCACTAGTAGCAGTGAGAAAAACATCACGGGGTGGTGCGCATTGTATGGGTGTGTGTTACATTTGATTCACTAGTAGGAGTGAGAAAAATATCACGGGGTGGTGCGCATTGTATGGGTGTGTGTTATATTAGATTCACTAGTAGGAGTGAGAAAAAAATCACGGGGTGGTGCGCATTGTATGGGTGTGTGTCACATTAGATTCACTAGTAGGAGTGAGAAAAACATCACGGGGTGGTGCGCATTGTATGGGTGTGTGTCACATTACATTCACTAGTAGCAGTGAGAAAAACATCACGGGGTGGTGCGCATTGTATGGGTGTGTGTCACATTACATTCACTAGTAGCAGTGAGAAAAACATCACGGGGTGGTGCGCATTGTATGGGTGTGTGTCACATTAGATTCACTAGTAGCAGTGAGAAAAACATCACGGGGTGGTGCGCATTGTATGGGTGTGTGTTACATTACATTCACTAGTAGCAGTGAGAAAAACATCACGGGGTGGTGCGCATTGTATGGGTGTGTGTTACATTACATTCACTAGTAGCAGTGAGAAAAACATCACGGGGTGGTGCGCATTGTATGGGTGTGTGTTACATTACATTCACTAGTAGCAGTGAGAAAAACATCACGGGGTGGTGCGCATTGTATGGGTGTGTGTTACATTAGATTCACTAGTAGGAGTGAGAAAAACATCACGGGGTGGTGCGCCTTGTATGGGTGTGTGTTACATTACATTCACTAGTAGGAGTGAGAAAAACATCACGGGGTGGTGCGCCTTGTATGGGTGTGTGTTACATTACATTCACTAGTAGGAGAGAGAAAAACATCACGGGGTGGTGCGCCTTGTATGGGTGTGTGTTACATTACATTCATCAGTAGGAGTGAGAAAAACATCACGGGGTGGTGAGCCTTGTATGGGTGTGTGTTACATTACATTCACCAGTAGGAGTGAGAAAAACATCACGGGGTGGTGCGCATTGTATGGGTGTGTGTTACATTACATTCACTAGTAGGAGTGAGAAAAACATCACGGGGTGGTGCGCATTGTATGGGTGTGTGTTACATTACATTCACTAGTAGGAGTGAGAAAAACATAACGGGGTGGTGCGCCTTGTATGGGTGTGTGTTACATTAGATTCACTAGTAGGAGTGAGAAAAACATCACGGGGTGGTGCGCATTGTATGGGTGTGTGTTACATTACATTCACTAGTAGGAGTGAGAAAATCATCACGGGGTGGTGCGCATTGTATGGGTGTGTGTTATATTAGATACACTAGTAGGAGTGAGAAAAACATCACGGGGTGGTGTGCATTGTATGGGTGTGTGTTACATTAGATTCACTAGTAGGAGTGAGAAAAACATCACGGGGTGGTGCGCATTGTATGGGTGTGTGTTACATTAGATTCACTAGTAGGAGTGAGAAAAACATCACGGGGTGGTGCGCATTGTATGGGTGTGTGTTACATTCCATTCTCTAGTAGGAGTGAGAAAAACCTCACGGGGTGGTGCGCATTGTATGGGTGTGTGTTACATTACATTCACTAGTAGGAGTGAGAAAAACATCACGGGGTGGTGCGCATTGTATGGGTGTGTGTTACATTAGATGCACTAGTAGGAGTGAGAAAAACATCACGGGGTGGTGCGCATTGTATGGGTGTGTGTTACATTACATTCACTAGTAGCAGTGAGAAAAACATCACGGGGTGGTGCGCATTGTATGGGTGTGTGTTACATTACATTCACTAGTAGCAGTGAGAAAAACATCACGGGGTGGTGCGCATTGTATGGGCGTGTGTTACATTAGATTCACTAGTAGCAGTGAGAAAAACATGACGGGGTGGTGCGCATTGTATGGGTGTGTGTTACATTACATTCACTAGTAGGAGTGAGAAAATCATCACGGGGTGGTGCGCATTGTATGGGTGTGTGTTATATTAGATACACTAGTAGGAGTGAGAAAAACATCACGGGGTGGTGTGCATTGTATGGGTGTGTGTTACATTAGATTCACTAGTAGGAGTGAGAAAAACATCACGGGGTGGTGCGCATTGTATGGGTGTGTGTTACATTAGATTCACTAGTAGGAGTGAGAAAAACATCACGGGGTGGTGCGCATTGTATGGGTGTGTGTTACTTTACATTCACTAGTAGCAGTGAGAAAAACATCACGGGGTGGTGCGCATTGTATGGGTGTGTGTTACATTACATTCACTAATAGCAGTGAGAAAAACATCACGGGGTGGTGCGCATTGTATGGGTGTGTGTTACATTACATTCACTAGTAGCAGTGAGAAAAACATCACGGGGTGGTGCGCATTGTATGGGCGTGTGTTACATTACATTCACTAGTAGGAGTGAGAAAAACATCACGGGGTGGTGCGAATTGTATGGGCGTGTGTTACATTACATTCACTAGTAGCAGTGAGAAAAACATCACGGGGTGGTGCGCCTTGTATGGGCGTGTGTTACACTACATTCACTAGTAGCAGTGAGAAAAACATCACGGGGTGGTGCGCATTGTATGGGCGTGTGTTACATTAGATTCACTAGTAGCAGTGAGAAAAACATCACGGGGTGGTGCGCATTGTATGGGCGTGTGTTACATTAGATTCACTAGTAGCAGTGAGAAAAACATCACGGGGTGGTGCGCATTGTATGGGTGTGTGTTACATTACATTCACTAGTAGCAGTGAGAAAAACATCACGGGGTGGTGCGCATTGTATGGGTGTGTGTTACATTAGATTCACTAGTAGCAGTGAGAAAAACATCACGGGGTGGTGCGCATTGTATGGGTGTGTGTTACATTAGATTCACTAGTAGCAGTGAGAAAAACATCACGGGGTGGTGCGCATTGTATGGGTGTGTGTTACATTTGATTGACTAGTAGGAGTGAGAAAAACATCACGGGGTGGTGCGCATTGTATGGGTGTGTGTTATATTAGATTCACTAGTAGGAGTGAGAAAAAAATCACGGGGTGGTGCGCATTGTATGGGTGTGTGTCACATTAGATTCACTAGTAGGAGTGAGAAAAACATCACGGGGTGGTGCGCATTGTATGGGTGTGTGTCACATTACATTCACTAGTAGCAGTGAGAAAAACATCACGGGGTGGTGCGCATTGTATGGGTGTGTGTCACATTACATTCACTAGTAGCAGTGAGAAAAACATCACGGGGTGGTGCGCATTGTATGGGTGTGTGTCACATTAGATTCACTAGTAGCAGTGAGAAAAACATCACGGGGTGGTGCGCATTGTATGGGTGTGTGTTACATTACATTCACTAGTAGCAGTGAGAAAAACATCACGGGGTGGTGCGCATTGTATGGGTGTGTGTTACATTACATTCACTAGTAGCAGTGAGAAAAACATCACGGGGTGGTGCGCATTGTATGGGTGTGTGTTACATTACATTCACTAGTAGCAGTGAGAAAAACATCACGGGGTGGTGCGCATTGTATGGGTGTGTGTTACATTAGATTCACTAGTAGGAGTGAGAAAAACATCACGGGGTGGTGCGCCCTGTATGGGTGTGTGTTACATTACATTCACTAGTAGGAGTGAGAAAAACATCACGGGGTGGTGCGCCTTGTATGGGTGTGTGTTACATTACATTCACTAGTAGGAGAGAGAAAAACATCACGGGGTGGTGCGCCTTGTATGGGTGTGTGTTACATTACATTCACCAGTAGGAGTGAGAAAAACATCACGGGGTGGTGAGCCTTGTATGGGTGTGTGTTACATTACATTCACCAGTAGGAGTGAGAAAAACATCACGGGGTGGTGCGCATTGTATGGGTGTGTGTTACATTACATTCACTAGTAGGAGTGAGAAAAACATCACGGGGTGGTGCGCATTGTATGGGTGTGTGTTACATTACATTCACTAGTAGGAGTGAGAAAAACATAACGGGGTGGTGCGCCTTGTATGGGTGTGTGTTACATTAGATTCACTAGTAGGAGTGAGAAAAACATCACGGGGTGGTGCGCATTGTATGGGTGTGTGTTACATTACATTCACTAGTAGGAGTGAGAAAATCATCACGGGGTGGTGCGCATTGTATGGGTGTGTGTTATATTAGATACACTAGTAGGAGTGAGAAAAACATCACGGGGTGGTGTGCATTGTATGGGTGTGTGTTACATTAGATTCACTAGTAGGAGTGAGAAAAACATCACGGGGTGGTGCGCATTGTATGGGTGTGTGTTACATTAGATTCACTAGTAGGAGTGAGAAAAACATCACGGGGTGGTGCGCATTGTATGGGTGTGTGTTACATTCCATTCTCTAGTAGGAGTGAGAAAAACCTCACGGGGTGGTGCGCATTGTATGGGTGTGTGTTACATTACATTCACTAGTAGGAGTGAGAAAAACATCACGGGGTGGTGCGCATTGTATGGGTGTGTGTTACATTAGATGCACTAGTAGGAGTGAGAAAAACATCACGGGGTGGTGCGCATTGTATGGGTGTGTGTTACATTACATTCACTAGTAGCAGTGAGAAAAACATCACGGGGTGGTGCGCATTGTATGGGTGTGTGTTACATTACATTCACTAGTAGCAGTGAGAAAAACATCACGGGGTGGTGCGCATTGTATGGGCGTGTGTTACATTAGATTCACTAGTAGCAGTGAGAAAAACATGACGGGGTGGTGCGCCTTTTCTGGGCGTGTGTTACATTAGATTCACTAGTAGGAGTGAGAAAAACATCACGGGGTGGTGCGCCTTGTATGGGTGTGTGTTACATTACATTCACTAGTAGGAGTGAGAAAAACATCACGGGGTGGTGCGCATTGTATGGGTGTGTGTTACATTACATTCACTAGTAGGAGTGAGAAAAACATCACGGGGTGGTGTGCATTGTATGGGTGTGTGTTACATTACATTCACTAGTAGGAGTGAGAAAAACATCACGGGGTGGTGCGCATTGTATGGGCGTGTGTTACATTAGATTCACTAGTAGCAGTGAGAAAAACATGACGGGGTGGTGCGCCTTTTATGGGCGTGTGTTACATTAGATTCACTAGTAGGAGTGAGAAAAACATCACGGGGTGGTGCGCCTTGTATGGGTGTGTGTTACATTACATTCACTAGTAGCAGTGAGAAAAACATCACGGGGTGGTGCGCATTGTATGGGTGTGTGTTACATTACATTCACTAGTAGCAGTGAGAAAAACATCACGGGGTGGTGCGCATTGTATGGGTGTGTGTTACATTACATTCACTAGTAGCAGTGAGAAAAACATCACGGGGTGGTGCGCATTGTATGGGTGTGTGTTACATTAGATTCACTAGTAGGAGTGAGAAAAACATCACGGGGTGGTGCGCCTTGTATGGGTGTGTGTTACATTACATTCACTAGTAGGAGTGAGAAAAACATCACGGGGTGGTGCGCCTTGTATGGGTGTGTGTTACATTACATTCACTAGTAGGAGAGAGAAAAACATCACGGGGTGGTGCGCCTTGTATGGGTGTGTGTTACATTACATTCACCAGTAGGAGTGAGAAAAACATCACAGGGTGGTGAGCCTTGTATGGGTGTGTGTTACATTACATTCACCAGTAGGAGTGAGAAAAACATCACGGGGTGGTGCGCATTGTATGGGTGTGTGTTACATTACATTCACTAGTAGGAGTGAGAAAAACATCACGGGGTGGTGCGCATTGTATGGGTGTGTGTTACATTACATTCACTAGTAGGAGTGAGAAAAACATAACGGGGTGGTGCGCCTTGTATGGGTGTGTGTTACATTAGATTCACTAGTAGGATTGAGAAAAACATCACGGGGTGGTGCGCATTGTATGGGTGTGTGTTACATTACATTCACTAGTAGGAGTGAGAAAATCATCACGGGGTGGTGCGCATTGTATGGGTGTGTGTTATATTAGATACACTAGTAGGAGTGAGAAAAACATCACGGGGTGGTGTGCATTGTATGGGTGTGTGTTACATTAGATTCACTAGTAGGAGTGAGAAAAACATCACGGGGTGGTGCGCATTGTATGGGTGTGTGTTACATTAGATTCACTAGTAGGAGTGAGAAAAACATCACGGGGTGGTGCGCATTGTATGGGTGTGTGTTACATTCCATTCTCTAGTAGGAGTGAGAAAAGCATCACGGGGTGGTGCGCATTGTATGGGTGTGTGTTACATTAGATTCACTAGTAGGAGTGAGAAAAACATCACGGGGTGGTGCGCATTGTATGGGTGTGTGTTACATTACATTCACTAGTAGGAGTGAGAAAAACATCACGGGGTGGTGTGCATTGTATGGGTGTGTGTTACATTACATTCACTAGTAGGAGTGAGAAAAACATCACGGGGTTGGTGCGCATTGTATGGGTGTGTGTTACATTACATTCACTAGTAGGAGTGAGAAAAAACATCACGGGGTGGTGCGCATTGTATGGGTGTGTGTTACGTTACATTCACTAGCAGGAGTGAGAAAAATATCACGGGGTGTTGCGCATTGTATGGGTGTGTGTTACATTACATTCACTAGTAGGAGTGAGAAAAACATCACGGGGTGGTCGCATTGTATGGGTGTGTGTTACATTACATTCACCAGTAGCAGTGAGAAAAACATCACGGGGTGGTGCGCATTGTATGGGTGTGTGTTACATTACATTCACTAGTAGGAGTGAGAAAAACATAACGGGGTGGTGCGCATTGTATGGGTGTGTGTTGCATTACATTCACTAGTAGGAGTGAGAAAAACATCACGGGGTGGTTCGCATTGTATGGGTGTGTGTTACATTACATTCACTAGTAGGTGTGAGAAAAACATCACGGGTTCGTGCGCATTGTATGGGTGTGTGTTACATTACATTCACTAGTAGCAGTGAGAAAAAATCACGGCGTGGTGCCCATTGTATGGGTGTGTGTTACATTACATTCACTAGTAGCAGTGAGAAAAACATCACGGGGTGGTGCGCATTGTATGGGTGTGTTACATTACATTCACTAGTAGGAGTGAGAAAAACATCACGGGGTGGTGCGCATTGTATGGGTGTGTGTTACATTACATTCACTAGTAGGAGTGAGAAAAACATCACGGCGTGGTGCGGATTGTATGGGTGTGTGTTACATTACATTCACTAGTAGGAGTGAGAAAAAAAATCTCGGGGTGGTGCGCATTGTATGGGTGTGTGTTACATTACATTCACTAGTAGGAGTGAGAAAAACATCACGGGGTGGTGCGCATTGTATGGGTGTGTGTTACATTACATTCACTAGTAGCAGTAAGAAAAACATCACGGGGTGGTGCGCATTGTAATGGTGTGTGGTACATTACATTCACTAGTAGCAGTGAGAAAAACATCTCGGGGTGGTGCGCATTGTATGGGTGTGTGTTACATTACATTCACTAGTAGCAGTGATAAAAACATCACGGGGTGGTGCCCATTGTATGGTTGTGTGTTACATTACATTCACTAGTAGCAGTGAGAAAAACATCACGGGGTGGTGCGCATTGTATGGGTGTGTGTTACATTACATTCACTAATAGGAGTGAGAAAAATATCACGGGGTGGTGCGCATTGTATGGGTGTGTGTTACGTTACATTCACTAGTAGGTGTGAGAAAAACATCACGGGGTCGTGCGCATTGTATGGGTGTGTGGTACGTTACATTCACTAGTAGGAGTGAGAAAAACATCACGGGGTGGTGCGCATTGTATGGGTGTGTGTTACGTTACATTCACTAGTAGGAGTGAGAAAAACATCACGGGGTGTTGCGCATTGTATGGGTGTGTGTTACATTACATTCACTAGTAGGAGTGAGAAAAACATCACGGGGTGGTGCGCATTGTATGGGTGTGTGTTACATTACATTCACTAGTAGGAGTGAGAAAAACATCACGGGATGGTGCGCATTGTATGGGTGTGTGTTACATTACATTCACTAGTAGGAGTGAGAAAAACATCACGGGGTGGTGCGCATTGTATGGGTGTGTGTTACATTACATTCACTAGTAGGATTGAGAAAAACATCACGGGGTTGGTGCGCATTGTATGGGTGTGTGTTACATTACATTCACTAGTAGGAGTGAGAAAAACATCACGGGGTGGTGCGCATTGTATGGGTGTGTGTTACGTTACATTCACTAGCAGGAGTGAGAAAAACATCACATGGTGTTGCGCATCGTATGGGTGTGTGTTACATTACATTCACTAGTAGGAGTGAGAAAAACATCACGGGGTGGTCGCATTGTATGGGTGTGTGTTACATTACATTCACTAGTAGGAGTGAGAAAAAGATCACGGGGTGGTGCGCATTGTATGGGTGTGTGTTACATTACATTCACTAGTAGGAGTGAGAAAAACATCACGGGTTGGTGTGCAATGTATGGGTGTGTGTTACATTACATTCACCAGTAGCAGTGAGAAAAACATCACGGGGTGGTGCGCATTGTATGGGTGTGTGTTACATTACATTCACTAGTAGGTGTGAGAAAAACATCACGGGGTCGTGCGCATTGTATGGGTGTGTGTTACATTACATTCACTAGTAGCAGGGAGAAAAAAATCACGGGGTGGTGCCCATTGTATGGGTGTGTGTTACATTACATTCACTAGTAGGAGTGAGAAAAACATCACGGGGTGGTGCGCATTGTATGGGTGTGTGTTACATTACATTCACTAGTAGGAGTGGGAAAAACATCATGGGGTGGTGCGCATTGTATGGGTGTGTGTTACATTAGATTCACTAGTAGGAGTGAGAAAAACATCACGGGGTAGTGCGGATTGTATGGGTGTGTGTTACATTACATTCACTAGTAGGAGTGAGAAAAACATCACGGGGTGGTGCGCATTGTATGGGTGTGTGTTACATTAGATTCACTAGTAGGAGTGAGAAAAACATCACGGGGTGGTGCGCATTGTATGGGTGTGTGTTACATTACATTCACTAGTAGCAGTGAGAAAAACATCACCGGGTGGTGCGCATTGTATGGGTGTGTGTTACATTACATTCACTAGCAGGAGTGAGAAAAACATCACGGCGTGGTGCGCATTGTATGGGTGTGTGTTACATTACATTCAGTAGTGGGAGTGAGAAAAACATCACGGGGTTGTGCGCATTTTATGGGTGTGTGTTACATTACATTCACTAGTAGGAGTGAGAAAAGCATCACGGGTGGTGCGCATTGTTTGGGTGTGTGTTACATTACATTCACTAGGAGGAGTGAGAAAAACATCACGGGGTGGTGCGCATTGTATGGGTGTGTGTTACATTACATTCACTAGTAGGAGTGAGAAAGACATCACGGGGTGGTGCGCATTGTATGGGTGTGTGTTACATTACATTCACTAGTAGGAGTGAGAAAAACATCACGGGGTGGTGCGCATTGTATGGGTGTGTGTTACATTACATTCACTAGTAGGAGTGAGAAAAACATCACGGGGTGGTGCGCATTGTATGGGTGTGTGTTACATTACTTTCACTAGTAGAAGTGAGAAAAACATCATGGGGTGGTGCGCATTGTATGGGTGTGTGTTACATTACATTCACTAGTAGCAGTGAGAAAAACATCACGGGGTGGTGCGCATTGTATGGGTGTGTGTTACATTACATTCACTAGCAGGAGTGAGAAAAACATCACGGCGTGGTGCGCATTGTATGGGTGTGTGTTACATTACATTCAGTAGTGGGAGTGAGAAAAACATCACGGGGTTGTGCGCATTTTATGGGTGTGTGTTACATTACATTCACTAGTAGGAGTGAGAAAAGCATCACGGGGTGGTGCGCATTGTTTGGGTGTGTGTTACATTACATTCACTAGGAGGAGTGAGAAAAACATCACGGGGTGGTGCGCATTGTATGGGTGTGTGTTACATTACATTCACTAGTAGCAGTGAGAAAAACATCACGGGGTGGTGCGCATTGTATGGGTGTGTGTTACATTACATTCACTAGTAGCAGTGAGAAAAACATCACGGGGTGGTGCGCATTGTATGGGCGTGTGTTACATTAGATTCACTAGTAGCAGTGAGAAAAACATGACGGGGTGGTGCGCCTTTTCTGGGCGTGTGTTACATTAGATTCACTAGTAGGAGTGAGAAAAACATCACGGGGTGGTGCGCCTTGTATGGGTGTGTGTTACATTACATTCACTAGTAGGAGTGAGAAAAACATCACGGGGTGGTGCGCATTGTATGGGTGTGTGTTACATTACATTCACTAGTAGGAGTGAGAAAAACATCACGGGGTGGTGTGCATTGTATGGGTGTGTGTTACATTACATTCACTAGTAGGAGTGAGAAAAACATCACGGGGTGGTGCGCATTGTATGGGCGTGTGTTACATTAGATTCACTAGTAGCAGTGAGAAAAACATGACGGGGTGGTGCGCCTTTTATGGGCGTGTGTTACATTAGATTCACTAGTAGGAGTGAGAAAAACATCACGGGGTGGTGCGCCTTGTATGGGTGTGTGTTACATTACATTCACTAGTAGCAGTGAGAAAAACATCACGGGGTGGTGCGCATTGTATGGGTGTGTGTTACATTACATTCACTAGTAGCAGTGAGAAAAACATCACGGGGTGGTGCGCATTGTATGGGTGTGTGTTACATTACATTCACTAGTAGCAGTGAGAAAAACATCACGGGGTGGTGCGCATTGTATGGGTGTGTGTTACATTAGATTCACTAGTAGGAGTGAGAAAAACATCACGGGGTGGTGCGCCTTGTATGGGTGTGTGTTACATTACATTCACTAGTAGGAGTGAGAAAAACATCACGGGGTGGTGCGCCTTGTATGGGTGTGTGTTACATTACATTCACTAGTAGGAGAGAGAAAAACATCACGGGGTGGTGCGCCTTGTATGGGTGTGTGTTACATTACATTCACCAGTAGGAGTGAGAAAAACATCACAGGGTGGTGAGCCTTGTATGGGTGTGTGTTACATTACATTCACCAGTAGGAGTGAGAAAAACATCACGGGGTGGTGCGCATTGTATGGGTGTGTGTTACATTACATTCACTAGTAGGAGTGAGAAAAACATCACGGGGTGGTGCGCATTGTATGGGTGTGTGTTACATTACATTCACTAGTAGGAGTGAGAAAAACATAACGGGGTGGTGCGCCTTGTATGGGTGTGTGTTACATTAGATTCACTAGTAGGATTGAGAAAAACATCACGGGGTGGTGCGCATTGTATGGGTGTGTGTTACATTACATTCACTAGTAGGAGTGAGAAAATCATCACGGGGTGGTGCGCATTGTATGGGTGTGTGTTATATTAGATACACTAGTAGGAGTGAGAAAAACATCACGGGGTGGTGTGCATTGTATGGGTGTGTGTTACATTAGATTCACTAGTAGGAGTGAGAAAAACATCACGGGGTGGTGCGCATTGTATGGGTGTGTGTTACATTAGATTCACTAGTAGGAGTGAGAAAAACATCACGGGGTGGTGCGCATTGTATGGGTGTGTGTTACATTCCATTCTCTAGTAGGAGTGAGAAAAGCATCACGGGGTGGTGCGCATTGTATGGGTGTGTGTTACATTAGATTCACTAGTAGGAGTGAGAAAAACATCACGGGGTGGTGCGCATTGTATGGGTGTGTGTTACATTACATTCACTAGTAGGAGTGAGAAAAACATCACGGGGTGGTGTGCATTGTATGGGTGTGTGTTACATTACATTCACTAGTAGGAGTGAGAAAAACATCACGGGGTTGGTGCGCATTGTATGGGTGTGTGTTACATTACATTCACTAGTAGGAGTGAGAAAAAACATCACGGGGTGGTGCGCATTGTATGGGTGTGTGTTACGTTACATTCACTAGCAGGAGTGAGAAAAATATCACGGGGTGTTGCGCATTGTATGGGTGTGTGTTACATTACATTCACTAGTAGGAGTGAGAAAAACATCACGGGGTGGTCGCATTGTATGGGTGTGTGTTACATTACATTCACCAGTAGCAGTGAGAAAAACATCACGGGGTGGTGCGCATTGTATGGGTGTGTGTTACATTACATTCACTAGTAGGAGTGAGAAAAACATAACGGGGTGGTGCGCATTGTATGGGTGTGTGTTGCATTACATTCACTAGTAGGAGTGAGAAAAACATCACGGGGTGGTTCGCATTGTATGGGTGTGTGTTACATTACATTCACTAGTAGGTGTGAGAAAAACATCACGGGTTCGTGCGCATTGTATGGGTGTGTGTTACATTACATTCACTAGTAGCAGTGAGAAAAAATCACGGCGTGGTGCCCATTGTATGGGTGTGTGTTACATTACATTCACTAGTAGCAGTGAGAAAAACATCACGGGGTGGTGCGCATTGTATGGGTGTGTTACATTACATTCACTAGTAGGAGTGAGAAAAACATCACGGGGTGGTGCGCATTGTATGGGTGTGTGTTACATTACATTCACTAGTAGGAGTGAGAAAAACATCACGGCGTGGTGCGGATTGTATGGGTGTGTGTTACATTACATTCACTAGTAGGAGTGAGAAAAAAAATCTCGGGGTGGTGCGCATTGTATGGGTGTGTGTTACATTACATTCACTAGTAGGAGTGAGAAAAACATCACGGGGTGGTGCGCATTGTATGGGTGTGTGTTACATTACATTCACTAGTAGCAGTAAGAAAAACATCACGGGGTGGTGCGCATTGTAATGGTGTGTGGTACATTACATTCACTAGTAGCAGTGAGAAAAACATCTCGGGGTGGTGCGCATTGTATGGGTGTGTGTTACATTACATTCACTAGTAGCAGTGATAAAAACATCACGGGGTGGTGCCCATTGTATGGTTGTGTGTTACATTACATTCACTAGTAGCAGTGAGAAAAACATCACGGGGTGGTGCGCATTGTATGGGTGTGTGTTACATTACATTCACTAATAGGAGTGAGAAAAATATCACGGGGTGGTGCGCATTGTATGGGTGTGTGTTACGTTACATTCACTAGTAGGTGTGAGAAAAACATCACGGGGTCGTGCGCATTGTATGGGTGTGTGGTACGTTACATTCACTAGTAGGAGTGAGAAAAACATCACGGGGTGGTGCGCATTGTATGGGTGTGTGTTACGTTACATTCACTAGTAGGAGTGAGAAAAACATCACGGGGTGTTGCGCATTGTATGGGTGTGTGTTACATTACATTCACTAGTAGGAGTGAGAAAAACATCACGGGGTGGTGCGCATTGTATGGGTGTGTGTTACATTACATTCACTAGTAGGAGTGAGAAAAACATCACGGGATGGTGCGCATTGTATGGGTGTGTGTTACATTACATTCACTAGTAGGAGTGAGAAAAACATCACGGGGTGGTGCGCATTGTATGGGTGTGTGTTACATTACATTCACTAGTAGGATTGAGAAAAACATCACGGGGTTGGTGCGCATTGTATGGGTGTGTGTTACATTACATTCACTAGTAGGAGTGAGAAAAACATCACGGGGTGGTGCGCATTGTATGGGTGTGTGTTACGTTACATTCACTAGCAGGAGTGAGAAAAACATCACATGGTGTTGCGCATCGTATGGGTGTGTGTTACATTACATTCACTAGTAGGAGTGAGAAAAACATCACGGGGTGGTCGCATTGTATGGGTGTGTGTTACATTACATTCACTAGTAGGAGTGAGAAAAAGATCACGGGGTGGTGCGCATTGTATGGGTGTGTGTTACATTACATTCACTAGTAGGAGTGAGAAAAACATCACGGGTTGGTGTGCAATGTATGGGTGTGTGTTACATTACATTCACCAGTAGCAGTGAGAAAAACATCACGGGGTGGTGCGCATTGTATGGGTGTGTGTTACATTACATTCACTAGTAGGTGTGAGAAAAACATCACGGGGTCGTGCGCATTGTATGGGTGTGTGTTACATTACATTCACTAGTAGCAGGGAGAAAAAAATCACGGGGTGGTGCCCATTGTATGGGTGTGTGTTACATTACATTCACTAGTAGGAGTGAGAAAAACATCACGGGGTGGTGCGCATTGTATGGGTGTGTGTTACATTACATTCACTAGTAGGAGTGGGAAAAACATCATGGGGTGGTGCGCATTGTATGGGTGTGTGTTACATTAGATTCACTAGTAGGAGTGAGAAAAACATCACGGGGTAGTGCGGATTGTATGGGTGTGTGTTACATTACATTCACTAGTAGGAGTGAGAAAAACATCACGGGGTGGTGCGCATTGTATGGGTGTGTGTTACATTAGATTCACTAGTAGGAGTGAGAAAAACATCACGGGGTGGTGCGCATTGTATGGGTGTGTGTTACATTACATTCACTAGTAGCAGTGAGAAAAACATCACCGGGTGGTGCGCATTGTATGGGTGTGTGTTACATTACATTCACTAGCAGGAGTGAGAAAAACATCACGGCGTGGTGCGCATTGTATGGGTGTGTGTTACATTACATTCAGTAGTGGGAGTGAGAAAAACATCACGGGGTTGTGCGCATTTTATGGGTGTGTGTTACATTACATTCACTAGTAGGAGTGAGAAAAGCATCACGGGTGGTGCGCATTGTTTGGGTGTGTGTTACATTACATTCACTAGGAGGAGTGAGAAAAACATCACGGGGTGGTGCGCATTGTATGGGTGTGTGTTACATTACATTCACTAGTAGGAGTGAGAAAGACATCACGGGGTGGTGCGCATTGTATGGGTGTGTGTTACATTACATTCACTAGTAGGAGTGAGAAAAACATCACGGGGTGGTGCGCATTGTATGGGTGTGTGTTACATTACATTCACTAGTAGGAGTGAGAAAAACATCACGGGGTGGTGCGCATTGTATGGGTGTGTGTTACATTACTTTCACTAGTAGAAGTGAGAAAAACATCATGGGGTGGTGCGCATTGTATGGGTGTGTGTTACATTACATTCACTAGTAGCAGTGAGAAAAACATCACGGGGTGGTGCGCATTGTATGGGTGTGTGTTACATTACATTCACTAGCAGGAGTGAGAAAAACATCACGGCGTGGTGCGCATTGTATGGGTGTGTGTTACATTACATTCAGTAGTGGGAGTGAGAAAAACATCACGGGGTTGTGCGCATTTTATGGGTGTGTGTTACATTACATTCACTAGTAGGAGTGAGAAAAGCATCACGGGGTGGTGCGCATTGTTTGGGTGTGTGTTACATTACATTCACTAGGAGGAGTGAGAAAAACATCACGGGGTGGTGCGCATTGTATGGGTGTGTGTTACATTACATTCACTAGTAGGAGTGAGAAAGACATCACGGGGTGGTGCGCATTGTATGGGTGTGTGTTACATTACATTCACTAGTAGGAGTGAGAAAAACATCACGGGGTGGTGCGCATTGTATGGGTGTGTGTTACATTACATTCACTAGTAGGAGTGAGAAAAACATCACGGAGTGGTGCGCATTGTATGGGTGTGTGTTACATTACTTTCACTAGTAGAAGTGAGAAAAACATCATGGGGTGGTGCGCATTGTATGGGTGTGTGTTACATTACATTCACTAGTAGCAGTGAGAAAAACATCACGGGGTGGTGCGCATTGTATGGGTGTGTGTTACATTACATTCAATAGCAGGAGTGGGAAAAACATCACGGGGTGGTGCGCATTGTATGGGTGTGTGTTACATTACATTCACTAGTAGGAGTGAGAAAAACATCACGGGGTGGTTCGCATTGTATGGGTGTGTGTTACATTACATTCACTAGTAGGAGTGAGAAAAACATCACGGGGTTGGTGCGCATTGTATGGGTGTGTGTTACATTACATTCACTAGTTGGAGTGAGAAAAAACATCACGGGGTGGTGCGCATTGTATGGGTGTGTGTTACGTTACATTCACTAGCAGGAGTGAGAAAAACATCACGGGGTGTTGCGCATTGTATGGGTGTGTGTTACATTACATTCACTAGTAGGAGTGAGAAAAACATCACGGGGTGGTCGCATTGTATGGGTGTGTGTTACATTACATTCACTAGTAGGAGTGAGAAAAAGATCACGCGGTGGTGCGCATTGTATGGGTGTGTGTTACATTACATTCACTAGTAGCAGTGAGAAAAACATCACGGGTTGGTGTGCATTGTATGGGTGTGTGTTACATTACATTCACAAGTAGCAGTGAGAAAAATATCACGGGGTGGTGCGCATTGAATGGGTGTGTGTTACATTACATTCACTAGTAGGAGTGAGAAAAACATAACGGGGTGGTGCGCATTGTATGGGTGTGTGTTGCATTACATTCACTAGTAGGAGTGAGAAAAACATCACGGGGTGGTGCGCATTGTATGGGTGTGTGTTACATTACATTCACTAGTAGGTGTGAGAAAAACATCACGGGTTCGTGCGCATTGTATGGGTGTGTGTTACATTACATTCACTAGTAGCAGTGAGAAAAAATCACGGCGTGGTGCCCATTGTATGGGTGTGTGTTACATTACATTCACTAGTAGCAGTGAGAAAAACATCACGGGGTGGTGCGCATTGTATGGGTGTGTTACATTACATTCACTAGTAGGAGTGAGAAAAACATCACGGGGTGGTGCGCATTGTATGGGTGTGTGTTACATTACATTCACTAGTAGGAGTGAGAAAAACATCACGGGGTGGTGCGGATTGTATGGGTGTGTGTTACATTACATTCACTAGTAGGAGTGAGAAAAAAAATCTCGGGGTGGTGCGCATTGTATGGGTGTGTGTTACATTACATTCACTAGTAGGAGTGAGAAAAACATCACGGGGTGGTGCGCATTGTATGGGTGTGTGTTACATTACATTCACTAGTAGCAGTAAGAAAAACATCACGGGGTGGTGCGCATTGTATGGGTGTGTGGTACATTACATTCACTAGTAGCAGTGAGAAAAACATCTCGGGGTGGTGCGCATTGTATGGGTGTGTGTTACATTACATTCAATAGTAGCAGTGATAAAAACATCACGGGGTGGTGCCCATTGTATGGTTGTGTGTTACATTACATTCACTAGTAGCAGTGAGAAAAACATCACAGGGTGGTGCGCATTGTATGGGTGTGTGTTACATTACATTCACTAGTAGGAGTGAGAAAAATATCACGGGGTGGTGCGCATTGTATGGGTGTGTGTTACGTTACATTCACTAGTAGGTGTGAGAAAAACATCACGGGGTCGTGCGCATTGTATGGGTGTGTGGTACGTTACATTCACTAGTAGGAGTGAGAAAAACATCATGGGGTGGTGCGCATTGTATGGGTGTGTGTTACGTTACATTCACTAGTAGGAGTGAGAAAAACATCACGGGGTGTTGCGCATTGTATGGGTGTGTGTTACATTACATTCACTAGTAGGAGTGAGAAAAACATCACGGGGTGGTGCGCATTGTATGGGTGTGTGTTACATTACATTCACTAGTAGGAGTGAGAAAAACATCACGGGATGGTGCGCATTGTATGGGTGTGTGTTACATTACATTCACTAGTAGGAGTGAGAAAAACATCACGGGGTGGTGCGCATTGTATGGGTGTGTGTTACATTACATTCACTAGTAGGATTGAGAAAAACATCACGGGGTTGGTGCGCATTGTATGGGTGTGTGTTACATTACATTCACTAGTAGGAGTGAGAAAAACATCACGGGGTGGTGCGCATTGTATGGGTGTGTGTTACGTTACATTCACTAGCAGGAGTGAGAAAAACATCACATGGAGTTGCACATCGTATGGGTGTGTGTTACATTACATTCACTAGTAGGAGTGAGAAAAACATCACGGGGTGGTCGCATTGTATGGGTGTGTGTTACATTACATTCACTAGTAGGAGTGAGAAAAAGATCACGGGGTGGTGCGCATTGTATGGGTGTGTGTTACATTACATTCACTAGTAGGAGTGAGAAAAACATCACGGGTTGGTGAGCAATGTATGGGTGTGTGTTACATTACATTCACCAGTAGCAGTGAGAAAAACATCACGGGGTGGTGCGCATTGTATGGGTGTGTGTTACATTACATTCACTAGTAGGAGTGAGAAAAACATAACGGGGTGGTGCGCATTGTATGGGTGTGTGTTACATTACATTCACTAGTAGGAGTGAGAAAAACATCACGGGGTGGTGCGCATTGTATGGGTGTGTGTTACATTACATTCACTAGTAGGTGTGAGAAAAACATCACGGGGTCATGCGCATTGTATGGGTGTGTGTTACATTACATTCACTAGTAGCAGGGAGAAAAAAATCACGGGGTGGTGCCCATTGTATGGGTGTGTGTTACATTACATTCACTAGTAGGAGTGAGAAAAACATCACGGGGTGGTGCGCATTGTATGGGTGTGTGTTACATTACATTCACTAGTAGGAGTGGGAAAAACATCATGGGGTGGTGCGCATTGTATGGGTGTGTGTTACATTAGATTCACTAGTAGGAGTGAGAAAAACATCACGGGGTGGTGCGGATTGTATGGGTGTGTGTTACATTACATTCACTAGTAGGAGTGAGAAAAACATCACGGGGTGGTGCGCATTGTATGGGTGTGTGTTACATTAGATTCACTAGTAGGAGTGAGAAAAACATCACGGGGTGGTGCGCATTGTATGGGTGTGTGTTACATTACATTCACTAGTAGCAGTGAGAAAAACATCTCGGGGTGGTGCGCATTGTATGGGTGTGTGTTACATTACATTCACTAGTAGCAGTGATAAAAACATCACGGGGTGGTGCCCATTGTATGGTTGTGTGTTACATTACATTCACTAGTAGCAGTGAGAAAAACATCACGGGGTGGTGCGCATTGTATGGGTGTGTGTTACATTACATTCACTAGTAGGAGTGAGAAAAATATCACGGGGTGGTGCGCATTGTATGGGTGTGTGTTACGTTACATTCACTAGTAGGTGTGAGAAAAACATCACGGGGTCGTGCGCATTGTATGGGTGTGTGGTACGTTACATTCACTAGTAGGAGTGAGAAAAACATCACGGGGTGGTGCGCATTGTATGGGTGTGTGTTACGTTACATTCACTAGTAGGAGTGAGAAAAACATCACGGGGTGTTGCGCATTGTATGGGTGTGTGTTACATTACATTCACTAGTAGGAGTGAGAAAAACATCACGGGGTGGTGCGCATTGTATGGGTGTGTGTTACATTACATTCACTAGTAGGAGTGAGAAAAACATCACGGGATGGTGCGCATTGTATGGGTGTGTGTTACATTACATTCACTAGTAGGAGTGAGAAAAACATCACGGGGTGGTGCGCATTGTATGGGTGTGTGTTACATTACATTCACTAGTAGGATTGAGAAAAACATCACGGGGTTGGTGCGCATTGTATGGGTGTGTGTTACATTACATTCACTAGTAGGAGTGAGAAAAACATCACGGGGTGGTGCGCATTGTATGGGTGTGTGTTACGTTACATTCAATAGCAGGAGTGAGAAAAACATCACATGGTGTTGCGCATCGTATGGGTGTGTGTTACATTACATTCACTAGTAGGAGTGAGAAAAACATCACGGGGTGGTCGCATTGTATGGGTGTGTGTTACATTACATTCACTAGTAGGAGTGAGAAAAAGATCACGGGGTGGTGCGCATTGTATGGGTGTGTGTTACATTACATTCACTAGTAGGAGTGAGAAAAACATCACGGGTTGGTGTGCAATGTATGGGTGTGTGTTACATTACATTCACCAGTAGCAGTGAGAAAAACATCACGGGGTGGTGCGCATTGTATGGGTGTGTGTTACATTACATTCACTAGTAGGAGTGAGAAAAACATAACGGGGTGGTGCGCATTGTATGGGTGTGTGTTACATTACATTCACTAGTAGGAGTGAGAAAAACATCACGGGGTGGTGCGCATTGTATGGGTGTGTGTTACATTACATTCACTAGTAGGTGTGAGAAAAACATCACGGGGTCGTGCGCATTGTATGGGTGTGTGTTACATTACATTCACTAGTAGCAGGGAGAAAAAAATCACGGGGTGGTGCCCATTGTATGGGTGTGTGTTACATTACATTCACTAGTAGGAGTGAGAAAAACATCACGGGGTGGTGCGCATTGTATGGGTGTGTGTTACATTACATTCACTAGTAGGAGTGGGAAAAACATCATGGGGTGGTGCGCATTGTATGGGTGTGTGTTACATTAGATTCACTAGTAGGAATGAGAAAAACATCACGGGGTAGTGCGGATTGTATGGGTGTGTGTTACATTACATTCACTAGTAGGAGTGAGAAAAACATCACGGGGTGGTGCGCATTGTATGGGTGTGTGTTACATTAGATTCACTAGTAGGAGTGAGAAAAACATCACGGGGTGGTGCGCATTGTATGGGTGTGTGTTACATTACATTCACTAGTAGCAGTGAGAAAAACATCACCGGGTGGTGCGCATTGTATGGGTGTGTGTTACATTACATTCACTAGCAGGAGTGAGAAAAACATCAGGGCGTGGTGCGCATTGTATGGGTGTGTGTTACATTACATTCAGTAGTGGGAGTGAGAAAAACATCACGGGGTTGTGCGCATTTTATGGGTGTGTGTTACATTACATTCACTAGTAGGAGTGAGAAAAGCATCACGGGGTGGTGCGCATTGTTTGGGTGTGTGTTACATTACATTCACTAGGAGGAGTGAGAAAAACATCACGGGGTGGTGCGCATTGTATGGGTGTGTGTTACATTACATTCACTAGTAGGAGTGAGAAAGACATCACGGGGTGGTGCGCATTGTATGGGTGTGTGTTACATTACATTCACTAGTAGGAGTGAGAAAAACATCACGGGGTGGTGCGCATTGTATGGGTGTGTGTTACATTACATTCACTAGTAGGAGTGAGAAAAACATCACGGGGTGGTGCGCATTGTATGGGTGTGTGTTACATTACTTTCACTAGTAGAAGTGAGAAAAACATCATGGGGTGGTGCGCATTGTATGGGTGTGTGTTACATTACATTCACTAGTAGCAGTGAGAAAAACATCACGGGGTGGTGCGCATTGTATGGGTGTGTGTTACATTACATTCACTAGCAGGAGTGAGAAAAACATCACGGCGTGGTGCGCATTGTATGGGTGTGTGTTACATTACATTCAGTAGTGGGAGTGAGAAAAACATCACGGGGTTGTGCGCATTTTATGGGTGTGTGTTACATTACATTCACTAGTAGGAGTGAGAAAAGCATCACGGGGTGGTGCGCATTGTTTGGGTGTGTGTTACATTACATTCACTAGGAGGAGTGAGAAAAACATCACGGGGTGGTGCGCATTGTATGGGTGTGTGTTACGTTACATTCACTAGTAGGTGTGAGAAAAACATCACGGGGTCGTGCGCATTGTATGGGTGTGTGGTACGTTACATTCACTAGTAGGAGTGAGAAAAACATCATGGGGTGGTGCGCATTGTATGGGTGTGTGTTACGTTACATTCACTAGTAGGAGTGAGAAAAACATCACGGGGTGTTGCGCATTGTATGGGTGTGTGTTACATTACATTCACTAGTAGGAGTGAGAAAAACATCACGGGGTGGTGCGCATTGTATGGGGGTGTGTTACATTACATTCACTAGTAGGAGTGAGAAAAACATCACGGGGTGGTGCGCATTTTATGGGTGTGTGTTACATTACATTCACTAGTAGGAGTGAGAAAAACATCACGGGGTGGTGCGCATTGTATGGGTGTGTGTTACATTACATTCACTAGTAGGATTGAGAAAAACATCACGGGGTTGGTGCGCATTGTATGGGTGTGTGTTACATTACATTCACTAGTAGGAGTGAGAAAAACATCACGGGGTGGTGCGCATTGTATGGGTGTGTGTTACGTTACATTCACTAGCAGGAGTGAGAAAAACATCACATGGAGTTGCACATCGTATGGGTGTGTGTTACATTACATTCACTAGTAGGAGTGAGAAAAATATCACGGGGTGGTCGCATTGTATGGGTGTGTGTTACATTACATTCACTAGTAGGAGTGAGAAAAAGATCACGGGGTGGTGCGCATTGTATGGGTGTGTGTTACATTACATTCACTAGTAGGAGTGAGAAAAACATCACGGGTTGGTGAGCAATGTATGGGTGTGTGTTACATTACATTCACCAGTAGCAGTGAGAAAAACATCACGGGGTGGTGCGCATTGTATGGGTGTGTGTTACATTACATTCACTAGTAGGAGTGAGAAAAACATAACGGGGTGGTGCGCATTGTATGGGTGTGTGTTACATTACATTCACTAGTAGGAGTGAGAAAAACATCACGGGGTGGTGCGCATTGTATGGGTGTGTGTTACATTACATTCACTAGTAGGTGTGAGAAAAACATCACGGGGTCGTGCGCATTGTATGGGTGTGTGTTACATTACATTCACTAGTAGCAGGGAGAAAAAAATCACGGGGTGGTGCCCATTGTATGGGTGTGTGTTACATTACATTCACTAGTAGGAGTGAGAAAAACATCACGGGGTGGTGCGCATTGTATGGGTGTGTGTTACATTACATTCACTAGTAGGAGTGGGAAAAACATCATGGGGTGGTGCGCATTGTATGGGTGTGTGTTACATTAGATTCACTAGTAGGAGTGAGAAAAACATCACGGGGTGGTGCGGATTGTATGGGTGTGTGTTACATTACATTCACTAGTAGGAGTGAGAAAAACATCACGGGGTGGTGCGCATTGTATGGGTGTGTGTTACATTAGATTCACTAGTAGGAGTGAGAAAAACATCACGGGGTGGTGCGCATTGTATGGGTGTGTGTTACATTACATTCACTAGTAGCAGTGAGAAAAACATCTCGGGGTGGTGCGCATTGTATGGGTGTGTGTTACATTACATTCACTAGTAGCAGTGATAAAAACATCACGGGGTGGTGCCCATTGTATGGTTGTGTGTTACATTACATTCACTAGTAGCAGTGAGAAAAACATCACGGGGTGGTGCGCATTGTATGGGTGTGTGTTACATTACATTCACTAGTAGGAGTGAGAAAAATATCACGGGGTGGTGCGCATTGTATGGGTGTGTGTTACGTTACATTCACTAGTAGGTGTGAGAAAAACATCACGGGGTCGTGCGCATTGTATGGGTGTGTGGTACGTTACATTCACTAGTAGGAGTGAGAAAAACATCACGGGGTGGTGCGCATTGTATGGGTGTGTGTTACGTTACATTCACTAGTAGGAGTGAGAAAAACATCACGGGGTGTTGCGCATTGTATGGGTGTGTGTTACATTACATTCACTAGTAGGAGTGAGAAAAACATCACGGGGTGGTGCGCATTGTATGGGTGTGTGTTACATTACATTCACTAGTAGGAGTGAGAAAAACATCACGGGATGGTGCGCATTGTATGGGTGTGTGTTACATTACATTCACTAGTAGGAGTGAGAAAAACATCACGGGGTGGTGCGCATTGTATGGGTGTGTGTTACATTACATTCACTAGTAGGATTGAGAAAAACATCACGGGGTTGGTGCGCATTGTATGGGTGTGTGTTACATTACATTCACTAGTAGGAGTGAGAAAAACATCACGGGGTGGTGCGCATTGTATGGGTGTGTGTTACGTTACATTCACTAGCAGGAGTGAGAAAAACATCACATGGTGTTGCGCATCGTATGGGTGTGTGTTACATTACATTCACTAGTAGGAGTGAGAAAAACATCACGGGGTGGTCGCATTGTATGGGTGTGTGTTACATTACATTCACTAGTAGGAGTGAGAAAAAGATCACGGGGTGGTGCGCATTGTATGGGTGTGTGTTACATTACATTCACTAGTAGGAGTGAGAAAAACATCACGGGTTGGTGTGCAATGTATGGGTGTGTGTTACATTACATTCACCAGTAGCAGTGAGAAAAACATCACGGGGTGGTGCGCATTGTATGGGTGTGTGTTACATTACATTCACTAGTAGGAGTGAGAAAAACATAACGGGGTGGTGCGCATTGTATGGGTGTGTGTTACATTACATTCACTAGTAGGAGTGAGAAAAACATCACGGGGTGGTGCGCATTGTATGGGTGTGTGTTACATTACATTCACTAGTAGGTGTGAGAAAAACATCACGGGGTGGTGCGCATTGTATGGGTGTGTGTTACATTACATTCACTAGCAGGAGTGAGAAAAACATCACGGCGTGGTGCGCATTGTATGGGTGTGTGTTACATTACATTCAGTAGTGGGAGTGAGAAAAACATCACGGGGTTGTGCGCATTTTATGGGTGTGTGTTACATTACATTCACTAGTAGGAGTGAGAAAAGCATCACGGGGTGGTGCGCATTGTTTGGGTGTGTGTTACATTACATTCACTAGGAGGAGTGAGAAAAACATCACGGGGTGGTGCGCATTGTATGGGTGTGTGTTACATTACATTCACTAGTAGGAGTGAGAAAGACATCACGGGGTGGTGCGCATTGTATGGGTGTGTGTTACATTACATTCACTAGTAGGAGTGAGAAAAACATCACGGGCTGGTGCGCATTGTATGGGTGTGTGTTACATTACATTCACTAGTAGGAGTGAGAAAAACATCACGGAGTGGTGCGCATTGTATGGGTGTGTGTTACATTACTTTCACTAGTAGAAGTGAGAAAAACATCATGGGGTGGTGCGCATTGTATGGGTGTGTGTTACATTACATTCACTAGTAGCAGTGAGAAAAACATCACGGGGTGGTGCGCATTGTATGGGTGTGTGTTACATTACATTCAATAGCAGGAGTGGGAAAAACATCACGGGGTGGTGCGCATTGTATGGGTGTGTGTTACATTACATTCACTAGTAGGAGTGAGAAAAACATCACGGGGTGGTACGCATTGTATGGGTGTGTGTTACATTACATTCACTAGTAGGAGTGAGAAAAACATCACGGGGTTGGTGCGCATTGTATGGGTGTGTGTTACGTTACATTCACTAGTAGGAGTGAGAAAAAACATCACGGGGTGGTGCGCATTGTATGGGTGTGTGTTACGTTACATTCACTAGCAGGAGTGAGAAAAACATCACGGGGTGTTGCGCATTGTATGGGTGTGTGTTACATTACATTCACTAGTAGGAGTGAGAAAAACATCACGGGGTGGTCGCATTGTATGGGTGTGTGTTACATTACATTCACTAGTAGGAGTGAGAAAAAGATCACGCGGTGGTGCGCATTGTATGGGTGTGTGTTACATTACATTCACTAGTAGCAGTGAGAAAAACATCACGGGTTGGTGTGCATTGTATGGGTGTGTGTTACATTACATTCACAAGTAGCAGTGAGAAAAACATCACGGGGTGGTGCGCATTGTATGGGTGTGTGTTACATTACATTCACTAGTAGGAGTGAGAAAAACATAACGGGGTGGTGCGCATTGTATGGGTGTGTGTTGCATTACATTCACTAGTAGGAGTGAGAAAAACATCACGGGGTGGTGCGCATTGTATGGGTGTGTGTTACATTACATTCACTAGTAGGTGTGAGAAAAACATCACGGGTTCGTGCGCATTGTATGGGTGTGTGTTACATTACATTCACTAGTAGCAGTGAGAAAAAATCACGGCGTGGTGCCCATTGTATGGGTGTGTGTTACATTACATTCACTAGTAGCAGTGAGAAAAACATCACGGGGTGGTGCGCATTGTATGGGTGTGTTACATTACATTCACTAGTAGGAGTGAGAAAAACATCACGGGGTGGTGCGCATTGTATGGGTGTGTGTTACATTACATTCACTAGTAGGAGTGAGAAAAACATCACGGGGTGGTGCGGATTGTATGGGTGTGTGTTACATTACATTCACTAGTAGGAGTGAGAAAAAAAATCTCGGGGTGGTGCGCATTGTATGGGTGTGTGTTACATTACATTCACTAGTAGGAGTGAGAAAAACATCACGGGGTGGTGCGCATTGTATGGGTGTGTGTTACATTACATTCACTAGTAGCAGTAAGAAAAACATCACGGGGTGGTGCGCATTGTATGGGTGTGTGGTACATTACATTCACTAGTAGCAGTGAGAAAAACATTTCGGGGTGGTGCGCATTGTATGGGTGTGTGTTACATTACATTCAATAGTAGCAGTGATAAAAACATCACGGGGTGGTGCCCATTGTATGGTTGTGTGTTACATTACATTCACTAGTAGCAGTGAGAAAAACATCACGGGGTGGTGCGCATTGTATGGGTGTGTGTTACATTACATTCACTAGTAGGAGTGAGAAAAATATCACGGGGTGGTGCGCATTGTATGGGTGTGTGTTACGTTACATTCACTAGTAGGTGTGAGAAAAACATCACGGGGTCGTGCGCATTGTATGGGTGTGTGGTACGTTACATTCACTAGTAGGAGTGAGAAAAACATCATGGGGTGGTGCGCATTGTATGGGTGTGTGTTACGTTACATTCACTAGTAGGAGTGAGAAAAACATCACGGGGTGTTGCGCATTGTATGGGTGTGTGTTACATTACATTCACTAGTAGGAGTGAGAAAAACATCACGGGTTGGTGCGCATTGTATGGGTGTGTGTTACATTACATTCACTAGTAGGAGTGAGAAAAACATCACGGGATGGTGCGCATTGTATGGGTGTGTGTTACATTACATTCACTAGTAGGAGTGAGAAAAACATCACGGGGTGGTGCGCATTGTATGGGTGTGTGTTACATTACATTCACTAGTAGGATTGAGAAAAACATCACGGGGTTGGTGCGCATTGTATGGGTGTGTGTTACATTACATTCACTAGTAGGAGTGAGAAAAACATCACGGGGTGGTGCGCATTGTATGGGTGTGTGTTACGTTACATTCACTAGCAGGAGTGAGAAAAACATCACATGGAGTTGCACATCGTATGGGTGTGTGTTACATTACATTCACTAGTAGGAGTGAGAAAAACATCACGGGGTGGTCGCATTGTATGGGTGTGTGTTACATTACATTCACTAGTAGGAGTGAGAAAAAGATCACGGGGTGGTGCGCATTGTATGGGTGTGTGTTACATTACATTCACTAGTAGGAGTGAGAAAAACATCACGGGTTGGTGAGCAATGTATGGGTGTGTGTTACATTACATTCACCAGTAGCAGTGAGAAAAACATCACGGGGTGGTGCGCATTGTATGGGTGTGTGTTACATTAGATTCACTAGTAGGAGTGAGAAAAACATCACGGGGTGGTGCGCATTGTATGGGTGTGTGTTACATTACATTCACTAGTAGGAGTGAGAAAAACATCACGGGGTGGTGCGCATTGTATGGGTGTGTGTTACATTACATTCACTAGTAGGTGTGAGAAAAACATCACGGGGTCGTGCGCATTGTATGGGTGTGTGTTACATTACATTCACTAGTAGCAGGGAGAAAAAAATCACGGGGTGGTGCCCATTGTATGGGTGTGTGTTACATTACATTCACTAGTAAGAGTGAGAAAAACATCACGGGGTGGTGCGCATTGTATGGGTGTGTGTTACATTACATTCACTAGTAGGAGTGAGAAAAACATCACGGGGTGGTGCGCATTGTATGGGTGTGTGTTACATTACATTCACTAGTAGCAGTGAGAAAAACATCACCGGGTGGTGAGCATTGTATGGGTGTGTGTTACATTACATTCACTAGCAGGAGTGAGAAAAACATCACGGCGTGGTGAGCATTGTATGGGTGTGTGTTACATTACATTCAGTAGTGGGAGTGAGAAAAACATCACGGGGTTGTGCGCATTTTATGGGTGTGTGTTACATTACATTCACTAGTAGGAGTGAGAAATGCATCACGGGGTGGTGCTCATTGTTTGGGTGTGTGTTACATTACATTCACTAGGAGGAGTGAGAAAAACATCACGGGGTGGTGCGCATTGTATGGGTGTGTGTTACATTACATTCACTAGTAGGAGTGAGAAAGACATCACGGGGTGGTGCGCATTGTATGGGTGTGTGTTACATTACATTCACTAGTAGGAGTGAGAAAAACATCACGGGGTGGTGCGCATTGTATGGGTGTGTGTTACATTACATTCACTAGGAGGAGTGAGAAAAACATCACGGGGTGGTGCGCATTGTATGGGTGTGTGTTACATTACATTCACTAGTAGGAGTGAGAAAGACATCACGGGGTGGTGCGCATTGTATGGGTGTGTGTTACATTACATTCACTAGTAGGAGTGAGAAAAACATCACGGGGTGGTGCGCATTGTATGGGTGTGTGTTACATTACATTCACTAGTAGGAGTGAGAAAAACATCACGGAGTGGTGCGCATTGTATGGGTGTGTGTTACATTACTTTCACTAGTAGAAGTGAGAAAAACATCATGGGGGGGTGCGCATTGTATGGGTGTGTGTTACATTACATTCACTAGTAGCAGTGAGAAAAACATCACGGGGTGGTACGCATTGTATGGGTGTGTGTTACATTACATTCACTAGTAGGAGTGAGAAAAACCTCACGGCGTAGTGCACATTGTATGGGTGTGTGTTACATTACATTCACTAGTAGGAGTGAGAAAAAACTCACGGTGTGGTGCACATTGTATGGGTGTGTGTTACATTACATTCACTAGTAGGAGTGAGAAAAACATCACGGGGTGGTGCGCATTGTATGGGTGTGTGTTACATTACATTCACTAATAGCAGTGAGAAAAACATCACCTGGTGGTGCGCATTGTATGGGTGTGTTTTACATTACATTCACTAGTAGCAGTGAGAAAAACATCACGGGCTGGTGCGCATTGTATGGGTGTGTGTTACATTACATTCACTAGTAGCAGTGAGAAAAATATCACGGGGTGGTGCGCATTGTATGGGTGTGTGTTACATTACATTCACTAGTAGGAGTGAGAAAAACATCACGGGGTGCTGCGCATTGTATGGGTGTGTGCTACATTAGATTCACTAGTAGGAGTGAGAAAAACATCACGGGGTGGTGCGGATTTTATGGGTGTGTGTTACATTACATTCACTAGTAGGAGTGAGAAAAACATCACGGGGTGGTGCGCATTGTATGGGTGTGTTTTACATTAGATTCACTAGTAGGAGTGAGAAAAACATCACGGGGAGGTGCGGATTGTGTGGGTGTGTGTTACATTACATTCACTAGTAGGAGTGAGAAAAACATCACGGGGTGGTGCGCATTGTATGGGTGTGTGTTACATTACATTCACTGGTAGGAGTGAGAAAAACATCACGGGGTGGTGCGCCTTGTATGGGTGTGTGTTACATTACATTCACTAGTAGGAGTGAGAAAAACATCACGGGGTGGTGCGCATTGTATGGGTGTGTGTTACGTTACATTCACTAGCAGGAGTGAGAAAAACATCACGGGGTGCTGCGCATTGTATGGGTGTGTGCTACATTAGATTCACTAGTAGGAGTGAGAAAAACATCACGGGGTGGTGCGGATTTTATGGGTGTGTGTTACATTACATTCACTAGTAGGAGTGAGAAAAACATCACGGGGTGGTGCGCATTGTATGGGTGTGTTTTACATTAGATTCACTAGTAGGAGTGAGAAAAACATCACGGGGAGGTGCGGATTGTGTGGGTGTGTGTTACATTACATTCACTAGTAGGAGTGAGAAAAACATCACGGGGTGGTGCGCATTGTATGGGTGTGTGTTACATTACATTCACTGGTAGGAGTGAGAAAAACATCACGGGGTGTTGCGCATTGTATGGGTGTGTGTTACATTACATTCACTAGTAGGAGTGAGAAAAACATCACGGGGTGGTCGCATTGTATGGGTGTGTGTTACATTACATTCACTAGTAGGAGTGAGAAAAAGATCACGCGGTGGTGCGCATTGTATGGGTGTGTGTTACATTACATTCACTAGTAGCAGTGAGAAAAACATCACGGGTTGGTGTGCATTGTATGGGTGTGTGTTACATTACATTCACAAGTAGCAGTGAGAAAAACATCACGGGGTGGTGCGCATTGTATGGGTGTGTGTTACGTTCCATTCACTAGTAGGAGTGAGAAAAACATCACGGGGTGGTGCGCATTGTATGGGTGTGTGTTGCATTACATTCACTAGTAGGAGTGAGAAAAACATCACGGGGTGGTGCGCATTGTATGGGTGTGTGTTACATTACATTCACTAGTAGGTGTGAGAAAAACATCACGGGTTCGTGCGCATTGTATGGGTGTGTGTTACATTACATTCACTAGTAGCAGTGAGAAAAAATCACGGCGTGGTGCCCATTGTATGGGTGTGTGTTACATTACATTCACTAGTAGCAGTGAGAAAAACATCACGGGGTGGTGCGCATTGTATGGGTGTGTTACATTACATTCACTAGTAGGAGTGAGAAAAACATCACGGGGTGGTGCGCATTGTATGGGTGTGTGTTACATTACATTCACTAGTAGGAGTGAGAAAAACATCACGGGGTGGTGCGGATTGTATGGGTGTGTGTTACATTACATTCACTAGTAGGAGTGAGAAAAAAAATCTCGGGGTGGTGCGCATTGTATGGGTGTGTGTTACATTACATTCACTAGTAGGAGTGAGAAAAACATCACGGGGTGGTGCGCATTGCATGGGTGTGTGTTACATTACATTCACTAGTAGCAGTAAGAAAAACATCACGGGGTGGTGCGCATTGTATGGGTGTGTGGTACATTACATTCACTAGTAGCAGTGAGAAAAACATCTCGGGGTGGTGCGCATTGTATGGGTGTGTGTTACATTACATTCAATAGTAGCAGTGATAAAAACATCACGGGGTGGTGCCCATTGTATGGTTGTGTGTCACATTACATTCACTAGTAGCAGTGAGAAAAACATCACGGGGTGGTGCGCATTGTATGGGTGTGTGTTACATTACATTCACTAGTAGGAGTGAGAAAAATATCACGGGGTGGTGCGCATTGTATGGGTGTGTGTTACGTTACATTCACTAGTAGGTGTGAGAAAAACATCACGGGGTCGTGCGCATTGTATGGGTGTGTGGTACGTTACATTCACTAGTAGGAGTGAGAAAAACATCATGGGGTGGTGCGCATTGTATGGGTGTGTGTTACGTTACATTCACTAGTAGGAGTGAGAAAAACATCACGGGGTGTTGCGCATTGTATGGGTGTGTGTTACATTACATTCACTAGTAGGAGTGAGAAAAACATCACGGGGTGGTGCGCATTGTATGGGTGTGTGTTACATTACATTCACTAGTAGGAGTGAGAAAAACATCACGGGATGGTGCGCATTGTATGGGTGTGTGTTACATTACATTCACTAGTAGGAGTGAGAAAAACATCACGGGGTGGTGCGCATTGTATGGGTGTGTGTTACATTACATTCACTAGTAGGATTGAGAAAAACATCACGGGGTTGGTGCGCATTGTATGGGTGTGTGTTACATTACATTCACTAGTAGGAGTGAGAAAAACATCACGGGGTGGTGCGCATTGTATGGGTGTGTGTTACGTTACATTCACTAGCAGGAGTGAGAAAAACATCACATGGAGTTGCACATCGTATGGGTGTGTGTTACATTACATTCACTAGTAGGAGTGAGAAAAACATCACGGGGTGGTCGCATTGTATGGGTGTGTGTTACATTACATTCACTAGTAGGAGTGAGAAAAAGATCACGGGGTGGTGCGCATTGTATGGGTGTGTGCTACATTACATTCACTAGTAGGAGTGAGAAAAACATCACGGGTTGGTGAGCAATGTATGGGTGTGTGTTACATTACATTCACCAGTAGCAGTGAGAAAAACATCACGGGGTGGTGCGCATTGTATGGGTGTGTGTTACATTAGATTCACTAGTAGGAGTGAGAAAAACATCACGGGGTGGTGCGCATTGTATGGGTGTGTGTTACATTACATTCACTAGTAGGAGTGAGAAAAACATCACGGGGTGGTGCGCATTGTATGGGTGTGTGTTACATTACATTCACTAGTAGGTGTGAGAAAAACATCACGGGGTCGTGCGCATTGTATGGGTGTGTGTTACATTACATTCACTAGTAGCAGGGAGAAAAAAATCACGGGGTGGTGCCCAGTGTATGGGTGTGTGTTACATTACATTCACTAGTAAGAGTGAGAAAAACATCACGGGGTGGTGCGCATTGTATGGGTGTGTGTTACATTACATTCACTAGTAGGAGTGAGAAAAACATCACGGGGTGGTGCGCATTGTATGGGTGTGTGTTACATTACATTCACTAGTAGCAGTGAGAAAAACATCACCGGGTGGTGAGCATTGTATGGGTGTGTGTTACATTACATTCACTAGCAGGAGTGAGAAAAACATCACGGCGTGGTGCGCATTGTATGGGTGTGTGTTACATTACATTCAGTAGTGGGAGTGAGAAAAACATCACGGGGTTGTGCGCATTTTATGGGTGTGTGTTACATTACATTCACTAGTAGGAGTGAGAAAAGCATCACGGGGTGGTGCTCATTGTTTGGGTGTGTGTTACATTACATTCACTAGGAGGAGTGAGAAAAACATCACGGGGTGGTGCGCATTGTATGGGTGTGTGTTACATTACATTCACTAGTAGGAGTGAGAAAGACATCACGGGGTGGTGCGCATTGTATGGGTGTGTGTTACATTACATTCACTAGTAGGAGTGAGAAAAACATCACGGGGTGGTGCGCATTGTATGGGTGTGTGTTACATTACATTCACTAGGAGGAGTGAGAAAAACATCACGGGGTGGTGCGCATTGTATGGGTGTGTGTTACATTACATTCACTAGTAGGAGTGAGAAAGACATCACGGGGTGGTGCGCATTGTATGGGTGTGTGTTACATTACATTCACTAGTAGGAATGAGAAAAACATCACGGGGTGGTGCGCATTGTATGGGTGTGTGTTACATTACATTCACTAGTAGGAGTGAGAAAAACATCACGGAGTGGTGCGCATTGTATGGGTGTGTGTTACATTACTTTCACTAGTAGAAGTGAGAAAAACATCATGGGGGGGTGTGCATTGTATGGGTGTGTGTTACATTACATTCACTAGTAGCAGTGAGAAAAACATCACGGGGTGGTACGCATTGTATGGGTGTGTGTTACATTACATTCACTAGTAGGAGTGAGAAAAACCTCACGGCGTAGTGCGCATTGTATGGGTGTGTGTTACATTACATTCACTAGTAGGAGTGAGAAAAAACTCACGATGTGGTGCGCATTGTATGGGTGTGTGTTACATTACATTCACTAGTAGGAGTGAGAAAAACATCACGGGGTGGTGCGCATTGTATGGGTGTGTGTTACATTACATTCACTAATAGCAGTGAGAAAAACATCTCGGGGTGGTGCGCATTGTATGGGTGTGTGTTACATTACATTCACTAGTAGGAGTGAGAAAAATATCACGGGGTGGTGCGCATTGTATGGGTGTGTGTTACGTTACATTCACTAGTAGGTGTGAGAAAAACATCACGGGGTCGTGCGCATTGTATGGGTGTGTGGTACGTTACATTCACTAGTAGGAGTGAGAAAAACATCATGGGGTGGTGCGCATTGTATGGGTGTGTGTTACGTTACATTCACTAGTAGGAGTGAGAAAAACATCACGGGGTGTTGCGCATTGTATGGGTGTGTGTTACATTACATTCACTAGTAGGAGTGAGAAAAACATCACGGGGTGGTGCGCATTGTATGGGTGTGTGTTACATTACATTCACTAGTAGGAGTGAGAAAAACATCACGGGATGGTGCGCATTGTATGGGTGTGTGTTACATTACATTCACTAGTAGGAGTGAGAAAAACATCACGGGGTGGTGCGCATTGTATGGGTGTGTGTTACATTACATTCACTAGTAGGATTGAGAAAAACATCACGGGGTTGGTGCGCATTGTATGGGTGTGTGTTACATTACATTCACTAGTAGGAGTGAGAAAAACATCACGGGGTGGTGCGCATTGTATGGGTGTGTGTTACGTTACATTCACTAGCAGGAGTGAGAAAAACATCACATGGAGTTGCACATCGTATGGGTGTGTGTTACATTACATTCACTAGTAGGAGTGAGAAAAACATCACGGGGTGGTCGCATTGTATGGGTGTGTGTTACATTACATTCACTAGTAGGAGTGAGAAAAAGATCACGGGGTGGTGCGCATTGTATGGGTGTGTGCTACATTACATTCACTAGTAGGAGTGAGAAAAACATCACGGGTTGGTGAGCAATGTATGGGTGTGTGTTACATTACATTCACCAGTAGCAGTGAGAAAAACATCACGGGGTGGTGCGCATTGTATGGGTGTGTGTTACATTAGATTCACTAGTAGGAGTGAGAAAAACATCACGGGGTGGTGCGCATTGTATGGGTGTGTGTTACATTACATTCACTAGTAGGAGTGAGAAAAACATCACGGGGTGGTGCGCATTGTATGGGTGTGTGTTACATTACATTCACTAGTAGGTGTGAGAAAAACATCACGGGGTCGTGCGCATTGTATGGGTGTGTGTTACATTACATTCACTAGTAGCAGGGAGAAAAAAATCACGGGGTGGTGCCCAGTGTATGGGTGTGTGTTACATTACATTCACTAGTAAGAGTGAGAAAAACATCACGGGGTGGTGCGCATTGTATGGGTGTGTGTTACATTACATTCACTAGTAGGAGTGAGAAAAACATCACGGGGTGGTGCGCATTGTATGGGTGTGTGTTACATTACATTCACTAGTAGCAGTGAGAAAAACATCACCGGGTGGTGAGCATTGTATGGGTGTGTGTTACATTACATTCACTAGCAGGAGTGAGAAAAACATCACGGCGTGGTGCGCATTGTATGGGTGTGTGTTACATTACATTCAGTAGTGGGAGTGAGAAAAACATCACGGGGTTGTGCGCATTTTATGGGTGTGTGTTACATTACATTCACTAGTAGGAGTGAGAAAAGCATCACGGGGTGGTGCTCATTGTTTGGGTGTGTGTTACATTACATTCACTAGGAGGAGTGAGAAAAACATCACGGGGTGGTGCGCATTGTATGGGTGTGTGTTACATTACATTCACTAGTAGGAGTGAGAAAGACATCACGGGGTGGTGCGCATTGTATGGGTGTGTGTTACATTACATTCACTAGTAGGAGTGAGAAAAACATCACGGGGTGGTGCGCATTGTATGGGTGTGTGTTACATTACATTCACTAGGAGGAGTGAGAAAAACATCACGGGGTGGTGCGCATTGTATGGGTGTGTGTTACATTACATTCACTAGTAGGAGTGAGAAAGACATCACGGGGTGGTGCGCATTGTATGGGTGTGTGTTACATTACATTCACTAGTAGGAGTGAGAAAAACATCACGGGGTGGTGCGCATTGTATGGGTGTGTGTTACATTACATTCACTAGTAGGAGTGAGAAAAACATCACGGAGTGGTGCGCATTGTATGGGTGTGTGTTACATTACTTTCACTAGTAGAAGTGAGAAAAACATCATGGGGGGGTGCGCATTGTATGGGTGTGTGTTACATTACATTCACTAGTAGGAGTGAGAAAAAACTCACGGGGTGGTACGCATTGTATGGGTGTGTGTTACATTACATTCACTAGTAGGAGTGAGAAAAACCTCACGGCGTAGTGCGCATTGTATGGGTGTGTGTTACATTACATTCACTAGTAGGAGTGAGAAAAAACTCACGGTGTGGTGCGCATTGTATGGGTGTGTGTTACATTACATTCACTAGTAGGAGTGAGAAAAACATCACGGGGTGGTGCGCATTGTATGGGTGTGTGTTACATTACATTCACTAATAGCAGTGAGAAAAACATCACCTGGTGGTGCGCATTGTATGGGTGTGTTTTACATTACATTCACTAGTAGCAGTGAGAAAAACATCACGGGCTGGTGCGCATTGTATGGGTGTGTGTTACATTACATTCACTAGTAGCAGTGAGAAAAATATCACGGGGTGGTGCGCATTGTATGGGTGTGTGTTACATTACATTCACTAGTAGGAGTGAGAAAAACATCACGGGGTGCTGCGCATTGTATGGGTGTGTGCTACATTAGATTCACTAGTAGGAGTGAGAAAAACATCACGGGGTGGTGCGGATTTTATGGGTGTGTGTTACATTACATTCACTAGTAGGAGTGAGAAAAACATCACGGGGTGGTGCGCATTGTATGGGTGTGTTTTACATTAGATTCACTAGTAGGAGTGAGAAAAACATCACGGGGAGGTGCGGATTGTGTGGGTGTGTGTTACATTACATTCACTAGTAGGAGTGAGAAAAACATCACGGGGTGGTGCGCATTGTATGGGTGTGTGTTACATTACATTCACTGGTAGGAGTGAGAAAAACATCACGGGGTGGTGCGCCTTGTATGGGTGTGTGTTACATTACATTCACTAGTAGGAGTGAGAAAAACATCACGGGGTGGTGCGCATTGTATGGGTGTGTGTTACATTACATTCACTAGTAGGAGTGAGAAAAACATCACGGGGTGGTGCGCATTGTATGGGTGTGTGTTACTTTAGATTCACTAGTAGGAGTGAGAAAAACATCACGGGGTGGTGCGGATTGTATGGGTGTGTGTTACATTACATTCACTAGTAGGAGTGAGAAAAACATCACGGGGTGGTGCGCATTGTATGGGTGTGTGTTACATTAGATTCACTAGTAGGAGTGAGAAAAACATCACGGGGTGGTGCGCATTGTATGGGTGTGTGTTACACTACATTCACTAGTAGGAGTGAGAAAAACATCACGGGGTGGTGCGCATTGTATGGGTGTGTGTTACATTACATTCAGTAGTGGGAGTGAGAAAATCATCACGGGGTGGTGCGTATTGTATGGGTGTGTGTTACATTACATTCACTAGTAGCAGTGAGAAAAACATCACGGGGTGGTGCGCATTGTATGGGTGTGTGTTACATTACATTCACTAGGAGGAGTGAGAAAGACATCACGGGGTGGTGCGCATTTTATGGGTGTGTGTTACATTACATTCTCTAGGAGGAGTGAGAAAGACATCACGGGGTGGTGCGCATTTTATGGGTGTGTGTTACATTACATTCACTAGTAGGAGTGAGAAAGACATCACGGGCTGGTGCGCATTGTATGGGTGTGTGTTACATTACATTCACTAGTAGGAGTTAGAAAAACATTACGGGGTGGTGCGCATTGTATGGGTGTGTGTTACATTACATTCACTAGTAGGAGTGAGAAAAACATCACGGGGTGGTGCGCATTGTATGGGTGTGTGTTACATTACTTTCACTAGTAGGAGTGAGAAAAACATCACGGGGTGGTGCGCATGGTATCGGTGTGTGTTACGTTACATTCACTAGTAGGAGTGAGAAAAACATCACGGGGTGGTGCGCATTGTATGGGTGTGTGTTACGTTACATTCACTAGTAGGAGTGAGAAAAACATCACGGGGTCGTGCGTATTGTATGGGTGTGTGGTACGTTACATTCACTAGTAGGAGTGAGAAAAACATCACGGGGTGGTGCACATTGTATGGGTGTGTGTTACGTTACATTCACTAGTAGGAGTGAGAAAAACATCACGGGGTGGTGCGCATTGTATGGGTGTTTGTTATGTTCCATTCACTAGTAGGAGTGAGAAAAACATCACGGGGTGGAGCGCATTGTATGGGTGTGTGTTACGTTCCATTCACTAGTAGCAGTGAGAAAAACATCACGGGGTGGTGCGCATTGTATGGGTGTGTGTTACATTACATTCACTAGTAGCAGTGAGAAAAACATCACGGGGTGGTGCGCATTGTATGGGTGTGTGTTACATTACATTCACTAGTAGGAGTGAGAAAAACATCACGGTGTGGTGCGCATTGTATGGGTGTGTGTTACATTACATTCACTAGTAGGAGTGAGAAAAACCTCACGTGGTGGTGCGCATTGTATGGGTGTGTGTGACATTACATTCACTAGTAGGAGTGAGAAAAACCACACGGCGTGGTGCGCATTGTATGGGTGTGTGTTACATTACATTCACTAGTAGGAGTGAGAAAAACATCACGGGGTGGTGCGCATTGTATGGGTGTGTGTTACATTACATTCACTAGTAGGAGTGAGAAAAACCTCACGGGGTGGTGCGCATTGTATGGGTGTGTGTTACATTACATTCACTAGTAGGAGTGAGAAAAACCTCACGGGGTGGTGCGCATTGTATGGGTGTGTGTTACATTACATTCACTAGTAGCAGTGAGAAAAACATCACAGGGTGGTGCGCATTGTATGGGTGTGTGTTACATTACATTCACTAGTAGCAGTGAGAAAAACATCACGGGCTGGTGCGCATTGTATGGGTGTCTGTTACATTACATTCACTAGTAGCAGTGAGAAAAACATCACGGGGTGGTGCGCATTGTATGGGTGTGTGTTACATTACATTCACTAGTAGCAGTGAGAAAAACATCACGGGGTGGTGCCCATTGTATGGGTGTGTGTTACATTACGTTCACTAGTAGCAGTGAGAAAAACATCACGGGGTGGTGCGCATTGTATGGGTGTGTGTTACATTACATTCACTAGTAGCAGTGAGAAAAACATCACGGGGTGGTGCCCATTGTATGGGTGTGTGTTACATTACATTCACTAGTAGCAGTGAGAAAAACATCACGGGGTGGTGCGCATTGTATGGGTGTGTGTTACATTACATTCACTAGTAGCAGTGAGAAAAACATCACGGGGTGGTGCGCATTGTATGGGTGTGTGTTACATTACATTCAATAGCAGGAGTGGGAAAAACATCACGGGGTGGTGCGCATTGTATGGGTGTGTGTTACATTACATTCACTAGTAGCAGTGAGAAAAACATCACGGGGTGGTGCGCATTGTATGGGTGTGTGTTACATTACATTCAATAGCAGGAGTGGGAAAAGCATCACGGGGTGGTGCGCATTGTATGGGTGTGTGTTACATTACATTCACTAGTAGGAGTGAGAAAAACCTCACGGCGTAGTGCGCATTGTATGGGTGTGTGTTACATTACATTCACTAGTAGGAGTGAGAAAAACCTCACGGTGTGGTGCGCATTGTATGGGTGTGTGTTACATTACATTCACTAGTAGGAGTGAGAAAAACATCACGGGGTGGTGCGCATTGTATGGGTGTGTGTTACATTACATTCACTAGTAGCAGTGAGAAAAACATCACCTGGTGGTGCGCATTGTATGGGTGTGTTTTACATTACATTCACTAGTAGCAGTGAGAAAAACATCACGGGCTGGTGCGCATTGTATGGGTGTGTGTTACATTACATACACTAGTAGCAGTGAGAAAAATATCACGGGGTGGTGCGCATTGTATGGGTGTGTGTTACATTACATTCACTAGTAGGAGTGAGAAAAACATCACGGGGTGCTGCGCATTGTATGGGTGTGTGCTACATTAGATTCACTAGTAGGAGTGAGAAAAACATCACGGGGTGGTGCGGATTTTATGGGTGTGTGTTACATTACATTCACTAGTAGGAGTGAGAAAAACATCACGGGGTGGTGCGCATTGTATGGGTGTGTTTTACATTAGATTCACTAGTAGGAGTGAGAAAAACATCACGGGGAGGTGCGGATTGTGTGGGTGTGTGTTACATTACATTCACTAGTAGGAGTGAGAAAAACATCACGGGGTGGTGCGCATTGTATGGGTGTGTGTTACATTACATTCACTAGTAGGAGTGAGAAAAACATCACGGGGTGGTGCGCCTTGTATGGGTGTGTGTTACATTACATTCACTAGTAGGTGTGAGAAAAACATCACGGGGTGGTGCGCATTGTATGGGTGTGTGTTACATTACATTCACTAGTAGGAGTGAGAAAAACATCACGGGGTGGTGCGCATTGTATGGGTGTGTGTTACTTTAGATTCACTAGTAGGAGTGAGAAAAACATCACGGGGTGGTGCGGATTGTATGGGTGTGTGTTACATTACATTCACTAGTAGGAGTGAGAAAAACATCACGGGGTGGTGCGCATTGTATGGGTGTGTGTTACATTAGATTCACTAGTAGGAGTGAGAAAAACATCACGGGGTGGTGCGCATTGTATGGGTGTGTGTTACACTACATTCACTAGTAGGAGTGAGAAAAACATCACGGGGTGGTGCGCATTGTATGGGTGTGTGTTACATTACATTCAGTAGTGGGAGTGAGAAAAACATCACGGGGTGGTGCGTATTGTATGGGTGTGTGTTACATTACATTCACTAGTAGCAGTGAGAAAAACATCACGGGGTGGTGCGCATTGTATGGGTGTGTGTTACATTACATTCACTAGGAGGAGTGAGAAAAACATCACGGGGTGGTGCGCATTTTATGGGTGTGTGTTACATTACATTCTCTAGGAGGAGTGAGAAAGACATCACGGGGTGGTGCGCATTTTATGGGTGTGTGTTACATTACATTCACTAGTAGGAGTGAGAAAGACATCACGGGCTGGTGCGCATTGTATGGGTGTGTGTTACATTACATTCAGTAGTAGGAGTTAGAAAAACATTACGGGGTGGTGCGCATTGTATGGGTGTGTGTTACATTACATTCACTAGTAGGAGTGAGAAAAACATCACGGGGTGGTGCGCATTGTATGGGTGTGTGTTACATTACTTTCACTAGTAGGAGTGAGAAAAACATCACGGGGTGGTGCGCATGGTATCGGTGTGTGTTACGTTACATTCACTAGTAGGAGTGAGAAAAACATCACGGGGTGGTGCGCATTGTATGGGTGTGTGTTACCTTACATTCACTAGTAGGAGTGAGAAAAACATCACGGGGTGGTGCACATTGTATGGGTGTGTGTTACGTTACATTCACTAGTAGGAGTGAGAAAAACATCACGGGGTGGTGCGCATTGTATGGGTGTTTGTTACGTTCCATTCACTAGTAGGAGTAAGAAAAACATCACGGGGTGGAGCGCATTGTATGGGTGTGTGTTACGTTCCATTCACTAGTAGCAGTGAGAAAAACATCACGGGGTGGTGCGCATTGTATGGGTGTGTGTTACATTACATTCACTAGTAGCAGTGAGAAAAACATCACGGGGTGGTGCGCATTGTATGGGTGTGTGTTACATTACATTCACTAGTAGGAGTGAGAAAAACATCACGGTGTGGTGCGCATTGTATGGGTGTGTGTGACATTACATTCACTAGTAGGAGTGAGAAAAACCACACGGCGTGGTGCGCATTGTATGGGTGTGTGTTACATTACATTCACTAGTAGGAGTGAGAAAAACATCACGGTTTGGTGCGCATTGTATGGGTGTGTGTTACATTACATTCACGAGTAGGAGTGAGAAAAACCTCACGGGGTGGTGCGCATTGTATGGGTGTGTGTTACATTACATTCAGTAGTAGGAGTGAGAAAAACCTCACGGGGTGGTGCGCATTGTATGGGTGTGTGTTACATTACATTCACTAGTAGCAGTGAGAAAAACATCACAGGGTGGTGCGCATTGTATGGGTGTGTGTTACATTACATTCACTAGTAGCAGTGAGAAAAACATCACGGGCTGGTGCGCATTGTATGGGTGTGTGTTACATTACATTCACTAGTAGCAGTGAGAAAAACATCACGGGGTGGTGCGCATTGTATGGGTGTGTGTTACATTACATTCACTAGTAGCAGTGAGAAAAACATCACGGGGTGGTGCCCATTGTATGGGTGTGTGTTACATTACGTTCACTAGTAGCAGTGAGAAAAACATCACGGGGTGGTGCGCATTGTATGGGTGTGTGTTACGTTACGTTCACTAGTAGGAGTGAGAAAAACATCACGGGGTGGTGCGCATTGTATGGGTGTGTGTTACGTTACATTCACTACTAGCAGTGAGAAAAACATCACGGGGTCGTGCGCATTGTATGGGTGTGTGTTACATTAGATTCACTAGTAGGAGTGAGAAAAACATCACGGGGTGGTGCGCATTGTATGGGTGTGTGTTACATTAGATTCACTACTAGCAGTGAGAAAAACATCACGGGGTGGTGCGCATTGTATGGGTGTGTGTTACATTACATTCACTAGTAGCAGTGAGAAAAACATCACGGGGTGGTGCGCATTGTATGGGTGTGTGGTACGTTACATTCACTAGTAGGAGTGAGAAAAACATCACGGGGTGGTGCGCATTGTATGGGTGTGTGTTACGTTACATTCACTAGTAGGAGTGAGAAAAACATCACGGGGTGGTGCGCATTGTATTGGTTTGTGTTACATTACATTCACTAGTAGCAGTGAGAAAAACATCACGGGGTGGTGCGCATTGTATGGGTGTGTGTTACATTACATTCACTAGGAGGAGTGAGAAAAACATCAAGGAGTGGTGCGCATTGTATGGGTGTGTGTTACATTACATTCTCTAGGAGGAGTGAGAAAGACATCACGGGGTGGTGCGCATTTTATGGGTGTGTGTTACATTACATTCACTAGTAGGAGTTAGAAAGACATCAGGGGCTGGTGCGCATTGTATGGGTGTGTGTTACATTACATTCACTAGTAGGAGTTAGAAAAACATTACGGGGTGGTGCGCATTGTATGGGTGTGTGTTACATTACATTCACTAGTAGGAGTGAGAAAAACATCACGGGGTGGTGCGCATTGTATGGGTGTGTGTTACATTACTTTCACTAGTAGGAGTGAGAAAAACATCACGGGGTGCTGCGCATGGTATCGGTGTGTGTTACGTTACATTCACTAGTAGGAGTGAGAAAAACATCACGGGGTGGTGCACATTGTATGGGTGTGTGTTACATTACATTCACTAGTAGCAGTGAGAAAAACATCACGGTGTGGTGCGCATTGTATGGGTGTGTGTTACATTGCATTCACTAGTAGCAGTGAGAAAAACATCACGGGGTGGTGCGCATTGTATGGGTGTGTGTTACATTACATTCACTAGTAGCAGTGAGAAAAACATCACGGGGTGGTGCGCATTGTATGGGTGTGTGTTACATTACATTCACTAGTAGGAGTGAGAAAAACATCACGGCGTGGTGCGCATTGTATGGGTGTGTGTTACATTACATTCAGTAGTGGGAGTGAGAAAAACATCACGGGGTTGTGCGCATTGTATGGGTGTGTGTTACATTACATTCACTAGTAGCAGTGAGAAAAACATCACGGGGTGGTGCGCATTGTATGGGTGTGTGTTACATTACATTCACTAGGAGGAGTGAGAAAAACATCACGGGGTGGTGCGCATTGTATGGGTGTGTGTTACATTACATTCACTAGTAGGAGTGAGATAGACATCACGGGGTGGTGCGCATTGTATGGGTGTGTGTTACATTACATTCACTAGTAGGAGTGAGAAAAACATCACGGGGTGGTGCGCATTGTATGGGTGTGTGTTACATTACATTCACTAGTAGGAATGAGAAAAACATCACGGAGTGGTGCGCATTGTATGGGTGTGTGTTACATTACTTTCACTAGTAGAAGTGAGAAAAACATCACGGGGTGGTGCGCATTGTATGGGTGTGTGTTACATTACATTCACTAGTAGCAGTGAGAAAAACATCACGGGGTGGTGCGCATTGTATGGGTGTGTGTTACATTACATTCAATAGCAGGAGTGGGAAAAACATCACGGGGTGGTGCGCATTTTATGGGTGTGTGTTACATTACATTCACTAGTAGGAGTGAGAAAAACATCACGGGGTGGTACGCATTGTATGGGTGTGTGTTACATTACATTCACTAGTAGGAGTGAGAAAAACCTCACGGCGTAGTGCGCATTGTATGGGTGTGTGTTACATTACATTCACTAGTAGGAGTGAGAAAAACATCACGGGGTGGTGCGCATTGTATGGGTTGTGTTACATTACATTCACTAGTAGGAGTGAGAAAAACATCACGGGGTGGTGCACATTGTATGGGTGTGTGTTACATTACATTCACTAGTAGGAGTGAGAAAAACATCACGGGGTGGTGCGCATTGTATGGGTGTGTGTTACATTACATTCACTAGTAGCAGTGAGAAAAACATCACGGGGTGGTGCGCATTGTATGGGTGTGTGTTACATTACATTCACTAGTAGCAGTGAGAAAAACATCACCTGGTGGTGCGCATTGTTTGGGTGTGTTTTACATTACATTCACTAGTAGCAGTGAGAAAAACATCACGGGCTGGTGCGCATTGTATGGGTGTGTGTTACATTACATTCACTAGTAGCAGTGAGAAAAACATCACGGGGTGGTGCGCATTGTATGGGTGTGTGTTACATTACATTCACTAGTAGCAGTGAGAAAAACATCACGGGGTGGTGCGCATTGTATGGGTGTGTGTTACATTACATTCACTAGTACCAGTGAGAAAAACATCACGGGGTGGTGCGCATTGTATGGGTGTGTGTTACATTACGTTCACTAGTAGGAGTGAGAAAAACATCACGGGGTGGTGCGCATTGTATGGGTGTGTGTTACGTTACATTCACTACTAGGATTGAGAAAAACATCACGGGGTCGTGCGCAGTGTATGGGTGTGTGGTACGTTACATTCACTAGTAGGAGTGAGAAAAACATCACGGGGTGGTGCGCATTGTATCGGTGTGTGTTACGTTACATTCACTAGTAGGAGTGAGAAAAACATCACGGGGTGGTGCGCATTGTATGGGTGTGTGTTACGTTCCATTCACTAGTAGGAGTGAGAAAAACATCACGGGGTGGTGCGCATTGTATGGGTGTGTGTTACATTACATTCACTAGTAGCATTGAGAAAACCATCACGGGGTGGTGCGCATTGTATGGGTGTGTGTTACATTACATTCACTAGTAGGAGTGAGAAAAACCTCACGGGTTGGTGCGCATTGTATGGGTGTGTGTTACATTACATTCACTAGTAGCAGTGAGAAAAACCTCACGGGCTGGTGCGCATTGTATGGGTGTGTGTTACATTACATTCACTAGTAGCAGTGAGAAAAACATCACGGGGTGGTGCGCATTGTATGGGTGTGTGTTACATTACATTCACTAGTAGCAGTGAGAAAAACATCACGGGGTGGTGCCCATTGTATTTGTGTGTGTTACATTACGTTCACTAGTAGCAGTGAGAAAAACATCACGGGGTGGTGCGCATTGTATGGGTGTGTGTTACGTTACGTTCACTAGTAGGAGTGAGAAAAACATCACGGGGTGGTACGCATTGTATGGGTGTGTGTTACGTTACATTCACTACTAGGAGTGAGAAAAACATCACGGGGTCGTGCGCATTGTATGGGTGTGTGTTACATTACTTTCACTAGTAGGAGTGAGAAAAACATCACGGGGTGCTGCGCATGGTATCGGTGTGTGTTACGTTACATTCACTAGTAGGAGTGAGAAAAACATCACGGGGTGGTGCGCATTGTATGGGTGTGTGTTACATTACATTCACTAGTAGCAGTGAGAAAAACATCACGGTGTGGTGCACATTGTATGGGTGTGTGTTACATTACATTCACTAGTAGCAGTGAGAAAAACATCACGGGGTGGTGCGCATTGTATGGGTGTGTGGTACGTTACATTCACTAGTAGGAGTGAGAAAAACATCACGGGGTGGTGCGCATTGTATGGGTGTGTGTTACGTTACATTCACTAGTAGGAGTGAGAAAAACATCACGGGGTGGTGCGCATTGTATTGGTTTGTGTTAAATTACATTCACTAGTAGCAGTGAGAAAAACATCACGGGGTGGTGCGCATTGTATGGGTGTGTGTTACATTACATTCACTAGGAGGAGTGAGAAAAACATCACGGAGTGGTGCGCATTGTATGGGTGTGTGTTACATTACATTCTCTAGGAGGAATGAGAAAGACATCACGGGGTGGTGCGCATTTTATGGGTGTGTGTTACATTACATTCACTAGTAGGAGTGAGAAAAACATCACGGGGTGGTGCGCATTGTATGGGTGTGTGTTACATTACATTCACTAGTAGGAATGAGAAAAACATCACGGAGTGGTGCGCATTGTATGGGTGTGTGTTACATTACTTTCACTAGTAGAAGTGAGAAAAACATCACGGGGTGGTGCGCATTGTATGGGTGTGTGTTACATTACATTCACTAGTAGCAGTGAGAAAAACATCACGGGGTGGTGCGCATTGTATGGGTGTGTGTTACATTACATTCAATAGCAGGAGTGGGAAAAACATCACGGGGTGGTGCGCATTGTATGGGTGTGTGTTACATTACATTCACTAGTAGGAGTGAGAAAAACATCACGGGGTGGTACGCATTGTATGGGTGTGTGTTACATTACATTCACTAGTAGGAGTGAGAAAAACCTCACGGCGTAGTGCGCATTGTATGGGTGTGTGTTACATTACATTCACTAGTAGGAGTGAGAAAAACATCACGGGGTGGTGCGCATTGTATGGGTTGTGTTACATTACATTCACTAGTAGGAGTGAGAAAAACATCACGGGGTGGTGCACATTGTATGGGTGTGTGTTACATTACATTCACTAGTAGGAGTGAGAAAAACATCACGGGGTGGTGCGCATTGTATGGGTGTGTGTTACATTACATTCACTAGTAGCAGTGAGAAAAACATCACGGGGTGGTGCGCATTGTATGGGTGTGTGTTACATTACATTCACTAGTAGCAGTGAGAAAAACATCACCTGGTGGTGCGCATTGTATGGGTGTGTTTTACATTACATTCACTAGTAGCAGTGAGAAAAACATCACGGGCTGGTGCGCATTGTATGGGTGTGTGTTACATTACATTCACTAGTAGCAGTGAGAAAAACATCACGGGGTGGTGCGCATTGTATGGGTGTGTGTTACATTACATTCACTAGTAGCAGTGAGAAAAACATCACGGGGTGGTGCGCATTGTATGGGTGTGTGTTACATTACATTCACTAGTACCAGTGAGAAAAACATCACGGGGTGGTGCGCATTGTATGGGTGTGTGTTACATTACGTTCACTAGTAGGAGTGAGAAAAACATCACGGGGTGGTGCGCATTGTATGGGTGTGTGTTACGTTACATTCACTACTAGGATTGAGAAAAACATCACGGGGTCGTGCGCATTGTATGGGTGTGTGGTACGTTACATTCACTAGTAGGAGTGAGAAAAACATCACGGGGTGGTGCGCATTGTATCGGTGTGTGTTACGTTACATTCACTAGTAGGAGTGAGAAAAACATCACGGGGTGGTGCGCATTGTATGGGTGTGTGTTACGTTCCATTCACTAGTAGGAGTGAGAAAAACATCACGGGGTGGTGCGCATTGTATGGGTGTGTGTTACATTACATTCACTAGTAGCATTGAGAAAACCATCACGGGGTGGTGCGCATGGTATCGGTGTGTGTTACGTTACATTCACTAGTAGGAGTGAGAAAAACATCACGGGGTGGTGCGCATTGTATGGGTGTGTGTTACATTATATTCACTAGTAGCAGTGAGAAAAACATCACGGTGTGGTGCGCATTGTATGGGTGTGTGTTACATTACATTCACTAGTAGCAGTGAGAAAAACATCACGGGGTGGTGCGCATTGTATGGGTGTGTGTTACATTACATTCACTAGTAGGAGTGAGAAAAACATCACGGGGTGGTGCGCATTGTATGGGTGTGTGTTACATTACATTCACTAGTAGGAGTGAGAAAAACATCACGGCGTGGTGCGCATTGTATGGGTGTGTGTTACAGTACATTCAGTAGTGGGAGTGAGAAAAACATCACGGGGTTGTGCGCATTGTATGGGTGTGTGTTACATTACATTCACTAGTAGGAGTGAGAAAAGCATCACGGGGTGGTGCGCATTGTATGGGTGTGTGTTACATTACATTCACTAGGAGGAGTGAGAAAAACATCACGGGGTGGTGCGCATTGTATGGGTGTGTGTTACATTACATTCACTAGTAGGAGTGAGAAAAACATCACGGAGTGGTGCGCATTGTATGGGTGTGTGTTACATTACTTTCACTAGTAGAAGTGAGAAAAACATCACGGGGTGGTGTGCATTGTATGGGTGTGTGTTACATTATATTCACTAGTAGCAGTGAGAAAAACATCACGGGGTGGTGCGCATTGTATGGGTGTGTGTTACATTACATTCAATAGCAGGAGTGGGAAAAACATCACGGGGTGGTGCGCATTGTATGGGTGTGTGTTACATTACATTCACTAGTAGGAGTGAGAAAAACATCACGGGGTGGTGCGCATTGTATGGGTGTGTGTTACATTACATTCACTAGTAGGAGTGAGAAAAACCTCACGGCGTAGTGCGCATTGTATGGGTGTGTGTTACATTACATTCACTAGTAGGAGTGAGAAAAACATCACGGGGTGGTGCGCATTGTATGGGTGTGTGTTACATTACATTCACTAGTAGGAGTGAGAAAAACATCACGGGGTGGTGCACATTGTATGGGTGTGTGTTACATTACATTCACTAGTAGGAGTGAGAAAAACCTCACGGTGTGGTGCGCATTGTATGGGTGTGTGTTACATTACATTCACTAGTAGGAGTGAGAAAAACATCACGGGGTGGTGCGCATTGTATGGGTGTGTGTTACATTACATTCACTAGTAGCAGTGAGAAAAACATCACCTGGTGGTGCGCATTGTATGGGTGTGTTTTACATTACATTCACTAGTAGCAGTGAGAAAAACATCACGGGCTGGTGCGCATTGTATGGGTGTGTGTTACATTACATTCACTAGTAGCAGTGAGAAAAACATCACGGGGTGGTGCGCATTGTATGGGTGTGTGTTACATTACATTCACTAGTAGCAGTGAGAAAAACATCACGGGGTGGTGCCCATTGTATGGGTGTGTGTTACATTACATTCACTACTAGGAGTGAGAAAAACATCACGGGGTGGTGCGCAATGTATGGGTGTGTGTTACATTACGTTCACTAGTAGGAGTGAGAAAAACATCACGGGGTGGTGCGCATTGTATGGGTGTGTGTTACGTTACATTCACTTCTAGGATTGAGAAAAACATCACGGGGTCGTGCGCATTGTATGGGTGTGTGGTACGTTACATTCACTAGTAGGAGTGAGAAAAACATCACGGGGTGGTGCGCATTGTATCGGTGTGTGTTACGTTACATTCACTAGTAGGAGTGAGAAAAACATCACGGGGTGGTGCGCATTGTATGGGTGTGTGTTACGTTCCATTCACTAGTAGGAGTGAGAAAAACATCACGGGGTGGTGCGCATTGTATGGGTGTGTGTTACATTACATTCACTAGTAGCATTGAGAAAAACATCACGGGGTGGTGCGCATTGTATGGGTGTGTGTTACATTACATTCACTAGTAGGAGTGAGAAAAACCTCACGGGTTGGTGCGCATTGTATGGGTGTGTGTTACATTACATTCACTAGTAGCAGTGAGAAAAACCTCACGGGCTGGTGCGCATTGTATGGGTGTGTGTTACATTACATTCACTAGTAGCAGAGAGAAAAACATCACGGGGTGGTGCGCATTGTATGGGTGTGTGTTACATTACATTCACTAGTAGCAGTGAGAAAAACATCACGGGGTGGTGCCCATTGTATGGGTGTGTGTTACATTACGTTCACTAGTAGCAGTGAGAAAAACATCACGGGGTGGTGCGCATTGTATGGGTGTGTGTTACGTTACGTTCACTAGTAGGAGTGAGAAAAACATCACGGGGTGGTGCGCATTGTATGGGTGTGTGTTACGTTACATTCACTACTAGGAGTGAGAAAAACATCACGGGGTCGTGCGCATTGTATGGGTGTGTGTTACATTAGATTCACTAGTAGGAGTAAGAAAAACATCACGGGGTGGTGCGCATTGTATGGGTGTGTGTTACATTAGATTCACTAGTAGCAGTGAGAAAAACATCACGGGGTGGTGCGCATTGTATGGGTGTGTGTTACATTACATTCACTAGTAGCAGTGAGAAAAACATCACGGGGTGGTGCGCATTGTATGGGTGTGTGGTACATTACATTCACTAGTAGGAGTGAGAAAAACATCACGGGGTGGTGCGCATTGTATGGGTGTGTGTTACGTTACATTCACTAGTAGGAGTGAGAAAAACATCACGGGGTGGTGCGCATTGTATTGGTTTGTGTTACATTACATTCACTAGTAGCAGTGAGAAAAACATCACGGGGTGGTGCGCATTGTATGGGTGTGTGTTACGTTCCATTCACTAGTAGGAGTGAGAAAAACATCACGGGGTGGTGCGCATTGTATGGGTGTGTGTTACATTACATTCACTAGTAGCAGTGAGAAAAACATCACGGGGTGGTGCGCATTTTATGGGTGTGTGTTACATTACATTCACTAGGAGGAGTGAGAAAAACATCACGGGGTGGTGCGCATTGTATGGGTGTGTGTTACATTACATTCTCTAGGAGGAGTGAGAAAGACATCACGGGGTGGTGCGCATTTTATGGGTGTGTGTTACATTACATTCACTAGTAGGAGTGAGAAAGACATCACGGGCTGGTGCGCATTGTATGGGTGTGTGTTACATTACATTCACTAGTAGGAGTTAGAAAAACATTACGGGGTGGTGCGCATTGTATGGGTGTGTGTTACATTACATTCACTAGTAGGAGTGAGAAAAACATCACGGGGTGGTGCGCATTTTATGGGTGTGTGTTACATTACTTTCACAAGTAGGAGTGAGAAAAACATCACGGGGTGGTGCGCATTGTATGGGTGTGTGTTACGTTACATTCACTAGTAGGAGTTAGAAAAACATTACGGGGTGGTGCGCATTGTATGGGTGTGTGTTACATTACATTCACTAGTAGGAGTGAGAAAGACATCACGGGCTGGTGCGCATTGTATGGGTGTGTGTTACATTACATTCACTAGTAGGAGTTAGAAAAACATTACGGGGTGGTGCGCATTGTATGGGTGTGTGTTACATTACATTCACTAGTAGGAGTGAGAAAAACATTACGGGGTGGTGCGCATTGTATGGGTGTGTGTTACTTTACTTTCACTAGTAGGAGTGAGAAAAACATCACGGGGTGGTGCGCATTGTATGGGTGTGTGTTACATTACATTCACTAGTAGGAGTGAGAAAAACATCACGGGGTGGTGCGCATTGTATGGGTGTGTGTTACGTTACATTCACTCGTAGGAGTGAGAAAAACATCACGGTGTGTTGCGCATTGTATGGGTGTGTGTTACATTACTTTCACTAGTAGGAGTGAGAAAAACATCATGGGGTGGTGCGCATTGTATGGGTATGTGTTACATTACATTCACTAGTAGGAGTGAGAAAAACATCACGGGGTGGTGCGCATTGTATGGGTGTGTGTTACATTACATTCACTAGTAGGAGTGAGAAAAACATCACGGGGTGGTGTGCATTGTATGGGTGTGTGTTACATTACATTCACCAGTAGCAGTGAGAAAAACATCACGGGGTGGTGCCCATTGTATGTGTGTGTTACATTACATTCACTAGTAGGAGTGAGAAAAACATCACGGGGTGGTGCGCATTGTATGGGTGTGTGTTACATTACATTCACTAGTAGGAGTGAGAAAAACATCACGGGGTGGTGCGCATTGTATGGGTGTGTGTTACATTACATTCACTAGTAGGAGTGAGAAAAACATCACGGGGTGGTGCGCATTGTATGGGTGTGTGTTACATTAGATTCACTAGTAGGAGTGAGAAAAACATCACGGGGTGGTGTGGATTGTATGGGTGTGTGTTACATTACATTCACTAGTAGGAGTGAGAAAAACATCACGGGGTGGTGCGCATTGTATGGGTGTGTGTTACATTAGATTCACTAGTAGGAGTGAGAAAAACATTACGGGGTGGTGCGCATTGTATGGGTGTGTGTTACACTACATTCACTAGTAGGAGTGAGAAAAACATCACGGGGTGGTGCGCATTGTATGGGTGTGTGTTACATTACATTCAGTAGTGGGAGTGAGAAAAACATCACGGGGTGGTGCGTATTGTATGGGTGTGTGTTACATTACATTCACTAGTAGCAGTGAGAAAAACATCACGGGGTGGTGCGCATTTTATGGGTGTGTGTTACATTACATTCACTAGGAGGAGTGAGAAAAACATCACGGGGTGGTGCGCATTGTATGGGTGTGTGTTACATTACATTCTCTAGGAGGAGTGAGAAAGACATCACGGGGTGGTGCGCATTTTATGGGTGTGTGTTACATTACATTCACTAGTAGGAGTGAGAAAGACATCACGGGCTGGTGCGCATTGTATGGGTGTGTGTTACATTACATTCACTAGTAGGAGTTAGAAAAACATTACGGGGTGGTGTGCATTGTATGGGTGTGTGTTACATTACATTCACTAGTAGGAGTGAGAAAAACATCACGGGGTGGTGCGCATTGTATGGGTGTGTGTTACATTACTTTCACTAGTAGGAGTGAGAAAAACATCACGGGGTGGTGCGCATGGTATCGGTGTGTGTTACGTTACATTCACTAGTAGGAGTGAGAAAAACATCACGGGGTGGTGCGCATTGTATGGGTGTGTGTTACGTTACATTCACTAGTAGGAGTGAGAAAAACATCACGGGGTCGTGCGTATTGTATGGGTGTGTGGTACGTTACATTCACTAGTAGGAGTGAGAAAAACATCACGGGGTGGTGCACATTGTATGGGTGTGTGTTACGTTACATTCACTAGTAGGAGTGAGAAAAACATCACGGGGTGGTGCGCATTGTATGGGTGTTTGTTACGTTCCATTCACTAGTAGGAGTGAGAAAAACATCACGGGGTGGAGCGCATTGTATGGGTGTGTGTTACGTTCCATTCACTAGTAGCAGTGAGAAAAACATCACGGGGTGGTGCCCATTGTATGGGTGTGTGTTACATTACATTCACTAGTAGGAGTGAGAAAAACATCACGGGGTGGTGCGCATTGTATGGGTGTGTGTTACATTACATTCACTAGTAGGAGTGAGAAAAACCTCACGGGGTGGTGCGCATTGTATGGGTGTGTGTGACATTACATTCACTAGTAGGAGTGAGAAAAACCACACGGCGTGGTGCGCATTGTATGGGTGTGTGTTACATTACATTCACTAGTAGGAGTGAGAAAAACATCACGGGGTGGTGCGCATTGTATGGGTGTGTGTTACATTACATTCACTAGTAGGAGTGAGAAAAACCTCACGGGGTGGTGCGCATTGTATGGGTGTGTGTTACATTACATTCACTAGTAGGAGTGAGAAAAACCTCACGGGGTGGTGCGCATTGTATGGGTGTGTGTTACATTACATTCACTAGTAGCAGTGAGAAAAACATCACGGGCTGGTGCGCATTGTATGGGTGTGTGTTACATTACATTCACTAGTAGCAGTGAGAAAAACATCACGGGGTGGTGCGCATTGTATGGGTGTGTGTTACATTACATTCACTGGTAGCAGTGAGAAAAACATCACGGGGTGGTGCCCATTGTATGGGTGTGTGTTACATTACATTCACTAGTAGGAGTGAGAAAAACATCACGGGGTGGTGCGCATTGTATGGGTGTGTGGTACGTTACATTCACTAGTAGGAGTGAGAAAAACATCACGGGGTGGTGCGCATTGTATGGGTGTGTGTTACGTTACATTCACTAGTAGGAGTGAGAAAAACATCACGGGGTGGTGCGCATTGTATTGGTTTGTGTTACATTACATTCACTAGTAGCAGTGAGAAAAACATCACGGGGTGGTGCGCATTGTATGGGTGTGTGTTACGTTCCATTCACTAGTAGGAGTGAGAAAAACATCACGGGGTGGTGCGCATTGTATGGGTGTGTGTTACATTACATTCACTAGTAGCAGTGAGAAAAACATCACGGGGTGGTGCGCATTTTATGGGTGTGTGTTACATTACATTCACTAGGAGGAGTGAGAAAAACATCACGGGGTGGTGCGCATTGTATGGGTGTGTGTTACATTACATTCTCTAGGAGGAGTGAGAAAGACATCACGGGGTGGTGCGCATTTTATGGGTGTGTGTTACATTACATTCACTAGTAGGAGTGAGAAAAACATCACGGGGTGGTGCGCATTGTATGGGTGTGTGTTACGTTACATTCACTAGTAGGAGTGAGAAAAACATCACGGGGTCGTGCGTATTGTATGGGTGTGTGGTACGTTACATTCACTAGTAGGAGTGAGAAAAACATCACGGGGTGGTGCACATTGTATGGGTGTGTGTTACGTTACATTCACTAGTAGGAGTGAGAAAAACATCACGGGGTGGTGCGCATTGTATGGGTGTTTGTTACGTTCCATTCACTAGTAGGAGTGAGAAAAACATCACGGGGTGGAGCGCATTGTATGGGTGTGTGTTACGTTCCATTCACTAGTAGCAGTGAGAAAAACATCAAGGGGTGGTGCGCATTGTATGGGTGTGTGTTACATTACATTCACTAGTAGCAGTGAGAAAAACATCACGGGGTGGTGCGCATTGTATGGGTGTGTGTTACATTACATTCAGTAGTAGGAGTGAGAAAAACATCACGGGGTGGTGCGCATTGTATGGGTGTGTGTTACATTACATTCACTAGTAGGAGTGAAAAAAACCTCACGGGGTGGTGCGCATTGTATGGGTGTGTGTGACATTACATTCACTAGTAGGAGTGAGAAAAACCACACGGCGTGGTGCGCATTGTACGGGTGTGTGTTACATTACATTCACTAGTAGGAGTGAGAAAAATATCACGGGGTGGTGCGCATTGTATGGGTGTGTGTTACGTTACATTCACTAGTAGGAGTGAGAAAAACATCACGGGGTGTTGCGCATTGTATGGGTGTGTGTTACATTACATTCACTAGTAGGAGTGAGAAGAACATCACGGGGTGGTGCGCATTGTATGGGTGTGTGTTACATTACATTCACTAGTAGGAGTGAGAAAAACATCACGGGGTGGTGCGCATTGTATGGGTGTGTGTTACATTAGATTCACTAGTAGGAGTGAGAAAAACATCACGGGGTGGTGCGCATTGTATGGGTGTGTGTTACATTACATTCACCAGTAGCAGTGAGAAAAACATCACGGGGTGGTGCGCATTGTATGGGTGTGTGTTACATTACATTCACTAGTAGCAGTGAGAAAAACATCACGGGGTGGTGCGCATTTTATGGGTGTGTGTTACATTACATTCACTAGGAGGAGTGAGAAAAACATCACGGGGTGGTGCGCATTGTATGGGTGTGTGTTACATTACATTCTCTAGGAGGAGTGAGAAAGACATCACGGGGTGGTGCGCATTTTATGGGTGTGTGTTACATTACATTCACTAGTAGGAGTGAGAAAGACATCACGGGCTGGTGCGCATTGTATGGGTGTGTGTTACATTACATTCACTAGTAGGAGTTAGAAAAACATTACGGGGTGGTGCGCATTGTATGGGTGTGTGTTACATTAGATTCACTAGTAGCAGTGAGAAAAACATCACGGGGTGGTGCGCATTGTATGGGTGTGTGTTACATTACTTTCACTAGTAGGAGTGAGAAAAACATCACGGGGTGGTGCGCATGGTATCGGTGTGTGTTACGTTACATTCACTAGTAGGAGTGAGAAAAACATCACGGGGTGGTGCGCATTGTATGGGTGTGTGTTACGTTACATTCACTAGTAGGAGTGAGAAAAACATCACGGGGTCGTGCGTATTGTATGGGTGTGTGGTACGTTACATTCACTAGTAGGAGTGAGAAAAACATCACGGGGTGGTGCACATTGTATGGGTGTGTGTTACGTTACATTCACTAGTAGGAGTGAGAAAAACATCACGGGGTGGTGCGCATTGTATGGGTGTTTGTTACGTTCCATTCACTAGTAGGAGTGAGAAAAACATCACGGGGTGGAGCGCATTGTATGGGTGTGTGTTACGTTCCATTCACTAGTAGCAGTGAGAAAAACATCACGGGGTGGTGCGCATTGTATGGGTGTGTGTTACATTACATTCACTAGTAGGAGTGAGAAAAACATCACGGGGTGGTGCGCATTGTATGGGTGTGTGTTACATTACATTCACTAGTAGGAGTGAGAAAAACCTCACGGGGTGGTGCGCATTGTACGGGTGTGTGTGACATTACATTCACTAGTAGGAGTGAGAAAAACCACACGGCGTGGTCCGCATTGTATGGGTGTGTGTTACATTACATGCACTAGTAGGAGTGAGAAAAACATCACGGGGTGGTGCGCATTGTATGGGTGTGTGTTACATTACATTCACTAGTAGGAGTGAGAAAAACCTCACGGGGTGGTGCGCATTGTATGGGTGTGTGTTACATTACATTCACTAGTAGGAGTGAGAAAAACCTCACGGGGTGGTGCGCATTGTATGGGTGTGTGTTACATTACATTCACTAGTAGCAGTGAGAAAAACATCACGGGCTGGTGCGCATTGTATGGGTGTGTGTTACATTACATTCACTAGTATCAGTGAGAAAAACATCACGGGGTGGTGCGCATTGTATGGGTGTGTGTTACATTACATTCACTAGTAGCAGTGAGAAAAACATCACGGGGTGGTGCCCATTGTATGGGTGTGTGTTACATTACGTTCACTAGTAGCAGTGAGAAAAACATCACGGGGTGGTGCGCATTGTATGGGTGTGTGTTACGTTACGTTCACTAGTAGGAGTGAGAAAAACATCACGGGGTGGTGCGCATTGTATGGGTGTGTGTTACGTTACATTCACTACTAGGAGTGAGAAAAACATCACGGGGTCGTGCGCATTGTATGGGTGTGTGTTACATTAGATTCACTAGTAGGAGTAAGAAAAACATCACGGGGTGGTGCGCATTGTATGGGTGTGTGTTACATTAGATTCACTAGTAGCAGTGAGAAAAACATCACGGGGTGGTGCGCATTGTATGGGTGTGTGTTACATTACATTCACTAGTAGCAGTGAGAAAAACATCACGGGGTGGTGCGCATTGTATGGGTGTGTGGTACGTTACATTCACTAGTAGGAGTGAGAAAAACATCACGGTGTGGTGCGCATTGTATGGGTGTGTGTTACGTTACATTCACTAGTAGGAGTGAGAAAAACATCACGGGGTGGTGCGCATTGTATTGGTTTGTGTTACATTACATTCACTAGTAGCAGTGAGAAAAACATCACGGGGTGGTGCGCATTGTATGGGTGTGTGTTACGTTCCATTCACTAGTAGGAGTGAGAAAAACATCACGGGGTGGTGCGCATTGTATGGGTGTGTGTTACATTACATTCACTAGTAGCAGTGAGAAAAACATCACGGGGTGGTGCGCATTTTATGGGTGTGTGTTACATTACATTCACTAGGAGGAGTGAGAAAAACATCACGGGGTGGTGCGCATTGTATGGGTGTGTGTTACATTACATTCTCTAGGAGGAGTGAGAAAGACATCACGGGGTGGTGCGCATTTTATGGGTGTGTGTTACATTACATTCACTAGTAGGAGCGAGAAAGACATCACGGGCTGGTGCGCATTGTATGGGTGTGTGTTACATTACATTCACTAGTAGGTGTGAGAAAAACATCACGAGGTGGTGCGCATTGTATGGGTATGTGTTACATTACATTCACTAGTAGCAGTGAGAAAAAAATCACGGGGTGGTGCCCATTGTTTGGGTGTGTGTTACATTACATTCACTAGTAGCAGTGAGAAAAACATCACGGCGTGGTGCGCATTGTATGGGTGTGTGTTACATTACATTCACTAGTAGGAGTGAGAAAAACATCACGGGGTGGTGTGCATTGTATGGGTGTGTGTTACATTACATTCACTAGTAGGAGTGAGAAAAACATCACGGGGTGGTGCGCATTGTATGGGTGTGTGTTACATTACATTCACTAGTAGGAGTGAGAAAAACATCACGGGGTGGTGCGCATTGTATGGGTGTGTGCTACATTAGATTCACTAGTAGGAGTGAGAAAACATCACGGGGTGGTGCGGATTTTATGGGTGTGTGTTACATTACATTCACTATTAGGAGTGAGAAAAACATCACGGGGTGATGCGCATTGTATGGGTGTGTGTTACATTAGATTCACTAGTAGGAGTGAGAAAAACATCACGGGGAGGTGCGGATTGTATGGGTGTGTGTTACATTACATTCACTAGTAGGAGTGAGAAAAACATCACGGGGTGGTGCGCATTGTATGGGTGTGTGTTACATTACATTCACTAGTAGGAGTGAGAAAAACATCACGGGGTGGTGCGCATTGTATGGGTGTGTGTTACATTACATTCACTAGTAGGAGTGAGAAAAACATCACGGGGTGGTGCGCATTGTATGGGTGTGTGTTACATTACATTCACTAGTAGCAGTGAGAAAAACATCACGGGGTGGTGCGCATTGTATGGGTGTGTGTTACATTACATTCACTAGTAGGAGTGAGAAAAATATCACGGGGTGGTGCGCATTGTATGGGTGTGTGTTACATTACATTCACTAGTAGGAGTGAGAAAAACATCACGGGGTGGTGCGCATTGTATGGGTGTGTGTTACATTACATTCACTAGTAGGAGTGAGAAAAACATCACGGGGTGGTGCGCATTGTATGGGTGTGTGTTACATTACATTCACTAGTAGGAGTGAGAAAAACATCACGGGGTGGTGCGCATTGTATGGGTGTGTGCTACATTAGATTCACTAGTAGGAGTGAGAAAAACATCACGGGGTGGTGCGGATTTTATGGGTGTGTGTTACATTACATTCACTAGTAGGAGTGAGAAAAACATCACGGGGTGGTGCGCATTGTATGGGTGTGTTTTACATTAGATTCACTAGTAGGAGTGAGAGAAACATCACGGGGAGGTGCGGATTGTATGGGTGTGTGTTACATTACATTCACTAGTAGGAGTGAGAAAAACATCACGGGGTGCTGCGCATTGTATGGGTGTGTGTTACATTACATTCACTAGTAGGAGTGAGAAAAACATCACGGGGTGGTGCGCCTTGTATGGGTGTGTGTTACATTACATTCACTAGTAGGAGTGAGAAAAACATCACGGGGTGGTGCGCATTGTATGGGTGTGTGTTCCATTACATTCACTAGTAGCAGTGAGAAAAACATCACGGTGTGGTGCGCATTGTATGGGTGTGTGTTACATTACATTCACTAGTAGCAGTGAGAAAAACATCACGGGGTGGTGCGCATTGTATGGGTGTGTGTTACATTACATTCACTAGTAGGAGTGAGAAAAACATCACGGGGTGGTGCGCATTGTATGGGTGTTTGTTACATTACATTCACTAGTAGGAGTGAGAAAAACATCACGGGGTGGTGTGCATTGTATGGGTGTGTGTTACATTACATTCACTAGTAGGAGTGAGAAAAACATCACGGGGTGGTGCGCATTGTATGGGTGTGTGTTACGTTACATTCACTAGTAGGAGTGAGAAAAACATCACGGGGTGGTGCGCATTGTATGGGTGTGTGTTACATTACATTCACTAGTAGGAGTGAGAAAAACATCACGGGGTGGTGTGCATTGTATGGGTGTGTGTTACATTACATTCACCAGTAGCAGTGAGAAAAACATCACGGGGTGGTGCCCATTGTATGTGTGTGTTACATTACATTCACTAGTAGGAGTGAGAAAAACATCACGGGGTGGTGCGCATTGTATGGGTGTGTGTTACATTACATTCACTAGTAGGAGTGAGAAAAACATCACGGGGTGGTGCGCATTGTATGGGTGTGTGTTACATTACATTCACTAGTAGGAGTGAGAAAAACATCACGGGGTGGTGCGCATTGTATGGGTGTGTGTTACATTAGATTCACTAGTAGGAGTGAGAAAAACATCACGGAGTGGTGTGGATTGTATGGGTGTGTGTTACATTACATTCACTAGTAGGAGTGAGAAAAACATCACGGGGTGGTGCGCATTGTATGGGTGTGTGTTACATTAGATTCACTAGTAGGAGTGAGAAAAACATCACGGGGTGGTGCGCATTGTATGGGTGTGTGTTACATTACATTCACTAGTAGGAGTGAGAAAAACATCACGGGGTGGTGCGCATTGTATGGGTGTGTGTTACATTACATTCAGTAGTGGGAGTGAGAAAAACATCACGGGGTGGTGCGTATTGTATGGGTGTGTGTTACATTACATTCACTAGTAGCAGTGAGAAAAACATCACGGGGTGGTGCGCATTTTATGGGTGTGTGTTACATTACATTCACTAGGAGGAGTGAGAAAAACATCACGGGGTGGTGCGCATTGTATGGGTGTGTGTTACATTACATTCTCTAGGAGGAGTGAGAAAGACATCACGGGGTGGTGCGCATTTTATGGGTGTGTGTTACATTACATTCACTAGTAGGAGTGAGAAAGACATCACGGGCTGGTGCGCATTGTAAGGGGGTGTGTTACATTACATTCACTAGTAGGAGTTAGAAAAACATTACGGGGTGGTGCGCATTGTATGGGTGTGTGTTACATTACATTCACTAGTAGGAGTGAGAAAAGCATCACGGGGTGGTGCGCATTGTATGGGTGTGTGTTACATTACTTTCACTAGTAGGAGTGAGAAAAACATCACGGCGTGGTGCGCATTGAATGGGTGTGTGTTACATTACATTCACTAGTAGGAGTGAGAAAAACATCACGGGGTGGTGCGCATTGTATGGGTGTGTGCTACATTAGATTCACTAGTAGGAGTGAGAAAACATCACGGGGTGGTGCGGATTGTATGGGTGTGTGTTACATTACATTCACTAGTAGGAGTGAGAAAAACATCACGGGGTGGTGCGCATTGTATGGGTGTGTGTTACATTAGATTCACTAGTAGGAGTGAGAAAAACATCACGGGGAGGTGCGGATTGTATGGTTGTGTGTTACATTACATTCACTAGTAGGAGTGAGAAAAACATCACGGGGTGGTGCGCATTGTATGGGTGTGTGTTACATTACATTCACTAGTAGGAGTGAGAAAAACATCACGGGGTGGTGCGCATTGTATGGGTGTGTGTTACGTTACATTCACTAGTAGGAGTGAGAAAAACATCACGGGGTGGTGCGCATTGTATGGGTGTGTGTTACATTACATTCACTAGTAGCAGTGAGAAAAACATCACGGGGTGGTGCGCATTGTATGGGTGTGTGTTACATTACATTCACTAGTAGGAGTGAGAAAAATATCACGGGGTGGTGCGCATTGTATGGGTGTGTGTTACATTACATTCACTAGTAGGAGTGAGAAAAACATCACGGGGTGGTGCGCATTGTATGGGTGTGTGTTACATTACATTCACTAGTAGGAGTGAGAAAAACATCACGGGGTGGTGCGCATTGTATGGGTGTGTGTTACATTACATTCACTAGTAGGAGTGAGAAAAACATCACGGGGTGGTGCGCATTGTATGGGTGTGTGCTACATTAGATTCACTAGTAGGAGTGAGAAAAACATCACGGGGTGCTGCGGATTTTATGGGTGTGTGTTACATTACATTCACTAGTAGGAGTGAGAAAAACATCACGGGGTGGTGCGCATTGTATGGGTGTGTTTTACATTAGATTCACTAGTAGCAGTGAGAAAAACATCACGGGGAGGTGCGGATTGTATGGGTGTGTGTTACATTACATTCACTAGTAGGAGTGAGAAAAACATCACGGGGTGGTGCGCATTGTATGGGTGTGTGTTACATTACATTCACTAGTAGGAGTGAGAAAAACATCACGGGGTGGTGCGCCTTGTATGGGTGTGTGTTACATTACATTCACTAGTAGGAGTGAGAAAAACATCACGGGGTGGTGCGCATTATATGGGTGTGTGTTACATTACATTCACTAGTAGCAGTGAGAAAAACATCACGGTGTGGTTCGCATTGTATGGGTGTGTGTTACATTACATTCACTAGTAGCAGTGAGAAAAACATCACGGGGTGGTGCGCATTGTATGGGTGTGTGTTACATTACATTCACTAGTAGGAGTGAGAAAAACATCACGGGGTGGTGCGCATTGTATGGGTGTGTGTTACATTACATTCACTAGTAGGAGTGAGAAAAACATCCCGGGGTGGTGTGCATTGTATGGGTGTGTGTTACATTACATTCACTAGTAGGAGTGAGAAAAACATCATGGGGTTGGTGCGCATTGTATGGGTGTGTGTTACATTACATTCACTAGTAGGAGTGAGAAAAACATCACGGGGTGGTGCGCATTGTATGGGTGTGTGTTACGTTACATTCACTAGTAGGAGTGAGAAAAACATCACGGGGTGTTGCGCATTGTATGGGTGTGTGTTACATTACTTTCACTAGTAGGAGTGAGAAAAACATCACGGGGTGGTGCGCATTGTATGGGTATGTGTTACATTACATTCACTAGTAGGAGTGAGAAAAACATCACGGGGTGGTGCGCATTGTATGGGTGTGTGTTACATTACATTCACTAGTAGGAGTGAGAAAAACATCACGGGGTGGTGTGCATTGTATGGGTGTGTGTTACATTACATTCACCAGTAGCAGTGAGAAAAACATCACGGGGTGGTGCCCATTGTATGTGTGTGTTACATTACATTCACTAGTAGGAGTGAGAAAAACATCACGGGGTGGTGCGCATTGTATGGGTGTGTGTTACATTACATTCACTAGTAGGAGTGAGAAAAACATCACGGGGTGGTGCGCATTGTATGGGTGTGTGTTACATTACATTCACTAGTAGGAGTGAGAAAAACATCACGGGGTGGTGCGCATTGTATGGGTGTGTGTTACATTAGATTCACTAGTAGGAGTGAGAAAAACATCACGGAGTGGTGTGGATTGTATGGGTGTGTGCTACATTACATTCACTAGTAGGAGTGAGAAAAACATCACGGGGTGGTGCGCATTGTATGGGTGTGTGTTACATTAGATTCACTAGTAGGAGTGAGAAAAACATCACGGGGTGGTGCGCATTGTATGGGTGTGTGTTACATTACATTCACTAGTAGGAGTGAGAAAAACATCACGGGGTGGTGCGCATTGTATGGGTGTGTGTTACATTACATTCAGTAGTGGGAGTGAGAAAAACATCACGGGGTGGTGCGCATTGTATGGGTGTGTGTTACATTACATTCACTAGTAGGAGTGAGAAAAACATCACGGGGTGGTGCGCATTGTATGGGTGTGTGTTACATTACATTCAGTAGTGGGAGTGAGAAAAACATCACGGGGTGGTGCGCATTGTATGGGTGTGTGTTACATTACATTCACTAGTAGCAGTGAGAAAAACATCACGGGGTGGTGCGCATTTTATGGGTGTGTGTTACATTACATTCACTAGGAGGAGTGAGAAAAACATCACGGGGTGGTGCGCATTGTATGGGTGTGTGTTACATTACATTCTCTAGGAGGAGTGAGAAAGACATCACGGGGTGGTGCGCATTTTATGGGTGTGTGTTACATTACATTCACTAGTAGGAGTGAGAAAGACATCACGGGCTGGTGCGCATTGTAAGGGGGTGTGTTACATTACATTCACTAGTAGGAGTTAGAAAAACATTACGGGGTGGTGCGCATTGTATGGGTGTGTGTAACATTACATTCACTAGTAGGAGTGAGAAAAACATCACGGGGTGGTGCGCATTGTATGGGTGTGTGTTACATTACTTTCACTAGTAGGAGTGAGAAAAACATCACGGGGTGGTGCGCATGGTATCGGTGTGTGTTACGTTACATTCACTAGTAGGAGTGAGAAAAGCATCACGGGGTGGTGCGCATTGTATGGGTGTGTGTTACGTTACATTCAGTAGTAGGAGTGAGAAAAACCTCACGGGGTTGTGCGCATTGTATGGGTGTGTGTTACATTACATTCACTAGTAGGAGTGAGAAAAACATCACGGGGTGGTGCGCATTGTATGGGTGTGTGTTACATTACATTCACTAGTAGGAGTGAGAAAAACCTCACGGGGTGGTGCGCATTGTATGGGTGTGTGTGACATTACATTCACTAGTAGGAGTGAGAAAAACCACAAGGCGTGGTGCGCATTGTATGGGTGTGTGTTACATTACATTCACTAGTAGGAGTGAGAAAAACATCACGGGGTGGTGCGCATGGTATGGGTGTGTGTTACATTACATTCACTAGTAGGAGTGAGAAAAACCTCACGGGGTTGTGCGCATTGTATGGGTGTGTGTTACATTACATTCACTAGTAGGAGTGAGAAAAACCTCACGGGGTGGTGCGCATTGTATGGGTGTGTGTTACATTACATTCACTAGTAGGAGTGAGAAAAACCTCACGGGGTGGTGCGCATTGTATGGGTGTGTGTGACATTACATTCACTAGTAGGAGTGAGAAAAACCACAAGGCGTGGTGCGCATTGTATGGGTGTGTGTTACATTACATTCACTAGTAGGAGTGAGAAAAACATCATGGGGTGGTGCGCATGGTATGGGTGTGTGTTACATTACATTCACTAGTAGGAGTGAGAAAAACCTCACGGGGTTGTGCGCATTGTATGGGTGTGTGTTACATTACATTCACTAGTAGGAGTGAGAAAAACCTCACGGGGTGGTGCACATTGTATGGGTGTGTGTTACATTACATTCACTAGTAGCAGTGAGAAAAACATCACAGGGTGGTGCGCATTGTATGGGTGTGTGTTATATTACATTCACTAGTAGCAGTGAGAAAAACATCACGGGCTGGTGCGCATTGTATGGGTGTGTGTTACATTACATTCACTAGTAGCAGTGAGAAAAACATCACGGGGTGGTGCGCATTGTATGGGTGTGTGTTACATTACATTCACTAGTAGCAGTGAGAAAAACATCACGGGGTGGTGCCCATTGTATGGGTGTGTGTTACATTACGTTCACTAGTAGCAGTGAGAAAAACATCACGGGGTGGTGCGCATTGTATGGGTGTGTGTTACGTTACGTTCACTAGTAGGAGTGAGAAAAACATCACGGGGTGGTGCGCATTGTATGGGTGTGTGTTACGTTACATTCACTACTAGGAGTGAGAAAAACATCACGGGGTCGTGCGCATTGTATGGGTGTGTGGTACGTTACATTCACTAGTAGGAGGGAGAAAAACATCACGGGGTGGTGCGCATTGTATGGGTGTGTGGTACGTTACATTCACTAGTAGGAGTGAGAAAAACATCACAGGGTGGTGCGCATTGTATGGGTGTGTGTTACGTTACATTCACTAGTAGCAGTGAGAAAAACATCACGGGGTGGTGCGCATTGTATGGGTGTGTGTTACATTACATTCACTAGTAGGAGTGAGAAAAACATCACGGGGTGGTGCCCATTTTATGGGTGTGTGTTACATTACATTCATTAGTAGCAGTGACAAAAACATCACAGGGTGGTGCGCATTGTATGGGTGTGTGTTACATTACATTCACTAGTAGGAGTGAGAAAAACATCACGGGGTGGTGCACATTGTATGGGTGTGTGTTACGTTACATTCACTAGTAGGAGTGAGAAAAACCTCACGGAGTCGTGCGCATTGTATGGGTGTGTTGTAGGATACATTCACTAGTAGGAGTGAGAAAAACATCACGGGGTGGTGCGCATTGTATGGGTGTGTGTTACGTTACATTCACTAGTAGGAGTGAGAAAAACATCACGGGGTGTTGCGCATTGTATGGGTGTGTGTTACATTACATTCACTAGTAGGAGTGAGAAAAACCTCACGGGGTGGTGCGCATTGTATGGGTGTGTGTGACATTACATTCACTAGTAGGAGTGAGAAAAACCTCACGGGGTGGTGCGCATTGTATGGGTGTGTGTGACATTACATTCACTAGTAGCAGTGAGAAAAACATCACGGGGTGGTGCGCATTGTATGGGTGTGTGTTACATTACATTCACTAGTAGCAGTGAGAAAAACATCACGGGGTGGTGCGCATTGTATGGGTGTGTGTTACATTACATTCACTAGTAGGAGTGAGAAAAACATCACGGGGTGGTGCGCATTGTATGGGTGTGTGTTACATTACATTCACTAGTAGGAGTGAGAAAAACCTCACGGGGTGGTGCGCATTGTATGGGTGTGTGTGACATTACATTCACTAGTAGGAGTGAGAAAAACCTCACGGCGTGGTGCGCATTGTATGGGTGTGTGTTACATTACATTCACTAGTAGGAGTGAGAAAAACATCACGGGGTGGTGCGCATTGTATGGGTGTGTGTTACATTACATTCACTAGTAGGAGTGAGAAAAACCTCACGGGGTGGTGCGCATTGTATGGGTGTGTGTGACATTACATTCACTAGTAGGAGTGAGAAAAACCTCACGGCGTGGTGCGCATTGTATGGGTGTGTGTTACATTACATTCACTAGTAGGAGTGAGAAAAACATCACGGGGTGGTGCGCATTGTATGGGTGTGTGTTACATTACATTCACTAGTAGGAGTGAGAAAAACATCACGGGGTGGTGCGCATTGTATGGGTGTGTGTTACATTACATTCACTAGTAGGAGTGAGAAAAACCTCACGGGGTGGTGCGCATTGTATGGGTGTGTGTTACATTACATTCACTAGTAGGAGTGAGAAAAACCTCACGGGGTGGTGCGCATTGTATGGGTGTGTGTTACATTACATTCACTAGTAGGAGTGAGAAAAACATCACGGGGTGGTGTGCATTGTATGGGTGTGTGTTACATTACATTCACCAGTAGCAGTGAGAAAAACATCACGGGGTGGTGCCCATTGTATGTGTGTGTTACATTACATTCACTAGTAGGAGTGAGAAAAACATCACGGGGTGGTGCGCATTGTATGGGTGTGTGTTACATTACATTCACTAGTAGGAGTGAGAAAAACATCACGGGGTGGTGCGCATTGTATGGGTGTGTGTTACATTACATTCACTAGTAGGAGTGAGAAAAACATCACGGGGTGGTGCGCATTGTATGGGTGTGTGTTACATTAGATTCACTAGTAGGAGTGAGAAAAACATCACGCAGTGGTGTGGATTGTATGGGTGTGTGTTACATTACATTCACTAGTAGGAGTGAGAAAAACATCACGGGGTGGTGCGCATTGTATGGGTGTGTGTTACATTAGATTCACTAGTAGGAGTGAGAAAAACATCACGGGGTGGTGCGCATTGTATGGGTGTGTGTTACATTACATTCACTAGTAGGAGTGAGAAAAACATCACGGGGTGGTGCGCATTGTATGGGTGTGTGTTACATTACATTCAGTAGTGGGAATGAGAAAAACATCACGGGGTGGTGCGCATTGTATGGGTGTGTGTTACATTACATTCACTAGTAGGAGTGAGAAAAACATCACGGGGTGGTGCGCATTGTATGGGTGTGTGTTACATTACATTCAGTAGTGGGAGTGAGAAAAACATCACGGGGTGGTGCGCATTGTATGGGTGTGTGTTACATTACATTCACTAGTAGCAGTGAGAAAAACATCACGGGGTGGTGCGCATTTTATGGGTGTGTGTTACATTACATTCACTAGGAGGAGTGAGAAAAACATCACGGGGTGGTGCGCATTGTATGGGTGTGTGTTACATTACATTCTCTAGGAGGAGTGAGAAAGACATCACGGGGTGGTGCGCATTTTATGGGTGTGTGTTACATTACATTCACTAGTAGGAGTGAGAAAGACATCACGGGCTGGTGCGCATTGTAAGGGGGTGTGTTACATTACATTCACTAGTAGGAGTTAGAAAAACATTACGGGGTGGTGCGCATTGTATGGGTGTGTGTTACATTACATTCACTAGTAGGAGTGAGAAAAACATCACGGGGTGGTGCGCATTGTATGGGTGTGTGTTACATTACTTTCACTAGTAGGAGTGAGAAAAACATCACGGGGTGGTGCGCATGGTATCGGTGTGTGTTACGTTACATTCACTAGTAGGAGTGAGAAAAGCATCACGGGGTGGTGCGCATTGTATGGGTGTGTGTTACGTTACATTCAGTAGTAGGAGTGAGAAAAACATCACGGGGTCGGGCGTATTGTATGGGTGTGTGGTACGTTACATTCACTAGTAGGAGTGAGAAAAACATCACGGGGTGGTGCACATTGTATGGGTGTGTGTTACGTTACATTCACTAGTAGGAGTGAGAAAAACATCACGGGGTGGTGCGCATTGTATGGGTGTTTGTTACGTTCCATTCACTAGTAGGAGTGAGAAAAACATCACGGGGTGGAGCGCATTGTATGGGTGTGTGTTACGTTCCATTCACTAGTAGCAGTGAGAAAAACATCACGGGGTGGTGCGCATTGTATGGGTGTGTGTTACATTACATTCACTAGTAGCAGTGAGAAAAACATCACGGGGTGGTGCGCATTGTATGGGTGTGTGTTACATTACATTCACTAGTAGGAGTGAGAAAAACATCACGGGGTGGTGCGCATTGTATGGGTGTGTGTTACATTACATTCACTAGTAGGAGTGAGAAAAACCTCACGGGGTGGTGCGCATTGTATGGGTGTGTGTGACATTACATTCACTAGTAGGAGTGAGAAAAACCACAAGGCGTGGTGCGCATTGTATGGGTGTGTGTTACATTACATTCACTAGTAGGAGTGAGAAAAACATCACGGGGTGGTGCGCATGGTATGGGTGTGTGTTACATTACATTCACTAGTAGGAGTGAGAAAAACCTCACGGGGTTGTGCGCATTGTATGGGTGTGTGTTACATTACATTCACTAGTAGGAGTGAGAAAAACCTCACGGGGTGGTGCGCATTGTATGGGTGTGTGTTACATTACATTCACTAGTAGGAGTGAGAAAAACCTCACGGGGTGGTGCGCATTGTATGGGTGTGTGTGACATTACATTCACTAGTACGAGTGAGAAAAACCACAAGGCGTGGTGCGCATTGTATGGGTGTGTGTTACATTACATTCACTAGTAGGAGTGAGAAAAACATCACGGGGTGGTGCGCATGGTATGGGTGTGTGTTACATTACATTCACTAGTAGGAGTGAGAAAAACCTCACGGGGTTGTGCGCATTGTATGGGTGTGTGTTACATTACATTCACTAGTAGGAGTGAGAAAAACCTCACGGGGTGGTGCACATTGTATGGGTGTGTGTTACATTACATTCACTAGTAGCAGTGAGAAAAACATCACAGGGTGGTGCGCATTGTATGGGTGTGTGTTACATTACATTCACTAGTAGCAGTGAGAAAAACATCACGGGCTGGTGCGCATTGTATGGGTGTGTGTTACATTACATTCACTAGTAGCAGTGAGAAAAACATCACGGTGTGGTGCGCATTGTATGGGTGTGTGTTACATTACATTCACTAGTAGCAGTGAGAAAAACATCACGGGGTGGTGCCCATTGTATGGGTGTGTGTTACATTACGTTCACTAGTAGCAGTGAGAAAAACATCACGGGGTGGTGCGCATTGTATGGGTGTGTGTTACGTTACGTTCACTAGTAGGAGTGAGAAAAACATCACGGGGTGGTGCGCATTGTATGGGTGTGTGTTACGTTACATTCACTACTAGGAGTGAGAAAAACATCACGGGGTCGTGCGCATTGTATGGGTGTGTGGTACGTTACATTCACTAGTAGGAGGGAGAAAAACATCACGGGGTGGTGCGCATTGTATGGGTGTGTGGTACGTTACATTCACTAGTAGGAGGGAGAAAAACATCACGGGGTCGTGCGCATTGTATGGGTGTGTGTTACGTTACATTCACTAGTAGGAGTGAGAAAAACCTCACGGAGTCGTCCGCATTGTATGGGTGTGTGGTAGGTTACATTCACTAGTAGGAGTGAGAAAAACATCACGGGGTGGTGCGCATTGTATGGGTGTGTGGTACGTTACATTCACTAGTAGGAGTGAGAAAAACATCACAGGGTGGTGCGCATTGTATGGGTGTGTGTTACGTTACATTCACTAGTAGCAGTGAGAAAAACATCACGGGGTGGTGCGCATTGTATGGGTGTGTGTTACATTACATTCACTAGTAGGAGTGAGAAAAACATCACGGGGTGGTGCCCATTGTATGGGTGTGTGTTACATTACATTCATTAGTAGCAGTGACAAAAACATCACAGGGTGGTGCGCATTGTATGGGTGTGTGTTACATTACATTCACTAGTAGGAGTGAGAAAAACATCACGGGGTGGTGCACATTGTATGGGTGTGTGTTACGTTACATTCACTAGTAGGAGTGAGAAAAACCTCACGGAGTCGTGCGCATTGTATGGGTGTGTGGTAGGTTACATTCACTAGTAGGAGTGAGAAAAACATCACGGGGTGGTGCGCATTGTATGGGTGTGTGTTACGTTACATTCACTAGTAGGAGTGAGAAAAACATCACGGGGTGTTGCGCATTGTATGGGTGTGTGTTACATTACATTCACTAGTAGGAGTGAGAAAAACCTCACGGGGTGGTGCGCATTGTATGGGTGTGTGTGACATTACATTCACTAGTAGGAGTGAGAAAAACCTCACGGGGTGGTGCGCCTTGTATGGGTGTGTGTGACATTACATTCACTAGTAGCAGTGAGAAAAACATCACGGGGTGGTGCGCATTGTATGGGTGTGTGTTACATTACATTCACTAGTAGCAGTGAGAAAAACATCACGGGGTGGTGCGCATTGTATGGGTGTGTGTTACATTACATTCACTAGTAGGAGTGAGAAAAACATCACGGGGTGGTGCGCATTGTATGGGTGTGTGTTACATTACATTCACTAGTAGGAGTGAGAAAAACCTCACGGGGTGGTGCGCATTGTATGGGTGTGTGTGACATTACATTCACTAGTAGGAGTGAGAAAAACCTCACGGCGTGGTGCGCATTGTATGGGTGTGTGGTAGGTTACATTCACTAGTAGGAGTGAGAAAAACATCACGGGGTGGTGCGCATTGTATGGGTGTGTGTTACGTTACATTCACTAGTAGGAGTGAGAAAAACATCACGGGGTGTTGCGCATTGTATGGGTGTGTGTTACATTACATTCACTAGTAGGAGTGAGAAAAACCTCACGGGGTGGTGCGCATTGTATGGGTGTGTGTGACATTACATTCACTAGTAGGAGTGAGAAAAACCTCACGGGGTGGTGCGCCTTGTATGGGTGTGTGTGACATTACATTCACTAGTAGCAGTGAGAAAAACATCACGGGGTGGTGCGCATTGTATGGGTGTGTGTTACATTACATTCACTAGTAGCAGTGAGAAAAACATCACGGGGTGGTGCGCATTGTATGGGTGTGTGTTACATTACATTCACTAGTAGGAGTGAGAAAAACATCACGGGGTGGTGCGCATTGTATGGGTGTGTGTTACATTACATTCACTAGTAGGAGTGAGAAAAACCTCACGGGGTGGTGCGCATTGTATGGGTGTGTGTGACATTACATTCACTAGTAGGAGTGAGAAAAACCTCACGGCGTGGTGCGCATTGTATGGGTGTGTGTTACATTACATTCACTAGTAGGAGTGAGAAAAACATCACGGGGTGGTGCGCATTGTATGGGTGTGTGTTACATTACATTCACTAGTAGGAGTGAGAAAAACATCACGGGGTGGTGCGCATTGTATGGGTGTGTGTTACATTACATTCACTAGTAGGAGTGAGAAAAACCTCACGGGGTGGTGCGCATTGTATGGGTGTGTGTTACATTACATTCACTAGTAGGAGTGAGAAAAACCTCACGGGGTGGTGCACATTGTATGGGTGTGTGTTACATTACATTCACTAGTAGGAGTGAGAAAAACATCACGGGGTTGTGCGCATTGTATGGGTGAGTGTTACATTACATTCACTAGTAGGTGTGAGAAAAACATCACGGGCTGGTGCTCATTGTATGGGTGTGTGTTACATTACATTCACTAGTAGCAGTGAGAAAAACATCACGGGGTGGTGCGCATTGTATGGGTGTGTGTTACATTACATTCATTAGTAGCAGTGAGAAAAACATCACGGGGTGGTGCCCATTGTATGGGTGTGTGTTACATTACGTTCACTAATAGCAGTGAGAAAAACATCACGGGGTGGTGCCCATTGTATTGGTGTGTGTTACATTACGTTCACTAGTAGCAGTGAGAAAAGCATCACGGGGTGGTGCGCATTGTATGGGTGTGTGTTACGTTACGTTCACTAGTAGGAGTGAGAAAAACATCACGGGGTGGTGCGCATTGTATGGGTGTGTGTTACGTTACATTCACTACTAGGAGTGAGAAAAACATCACGGGGTCGTGCGCACTGTATGGGTGTGTGGTACGTTACATTCACTAGTAGGAGGGAGAAAAACATCACGGGGTGGTGCGCATTGTATGGGTGTGTGGTACGTTACATTCACTAGTAGGAGTGAGAAAAACATCACAGGGTGGTGCGCATTGTATGGGTGTGTGTTACGTTACATTCACTAGTAGCAGTGAGAAAAACATCACGGGGTGGTGCGCATTGTATGGGTGTGTGTTACATTACATTCACTAGTAGGAGTGAGAAAAACATCACGGGGTGGTGCCCATTGTATGGGTGTGTGTTACATTACATTCATTAGTAGCAGTGACAAAAACATCACAGGGTGGTGCGCATTGTATGGGTGTGTGTTACATTACATTCACTAGTAGGAGTGAGAAAAACATCACGGGGTGGTGCACATTGTATGGGTGTGTGTTACGTTACATTCACTAGTAGGAGTGAGAAAAACCTCACGGAGTCGTGCGCATTGTATGGGTGTGTGGTAGGTTACATTCACTAGTAGGAGTGAGAAAAACATCACGGGGTGGTGCGCATTGTATGGGTGTGTGTTACGTTACATTCACTAGTAGGAGTGAGAAAAACATCACGGGGTGTTGCGCATTGTATGGGTGTGTGTTACATTACATTCACTAGTAGGAGTGAGAAAAACCTCACGGGGTGGTGCGCATTGTATGGGTGTGTGTGACATTACATTCACTAGTAGGAGTGAGAAAAACCTCACGGGGTGGTGCGCATTGTATGGGTGTGTGTTACATTACATTCACTAGTAGGAGTGAGAAAAACCTCACGGGGTGGTGCGCATTGTATGGGTGTGTGTGACATTACATTCACTAGTAGGAGTGAGAAAAACCTCACGGCGTGGTGCGCATTGTATGGGTGTGTGTTACATTACATTCACTAGTAGGAGTGAGAAAAACATCACGGGGTGGTGCGCATTGTATGGGAGTGTGTTACATTACATTCACTAGTAGGAGTGAGAAAAACATCACGGGGTGGTGCGCATTGTATGGGTGTGTGTTACATTACATTCACTAGTAGGAGTGAGAAAAACCTCACGGGGTGGTGCGCATTGTATGGGTGTGTGTTACATTACATTCACTAGTAGGAGTGAGAAAAACCTCACGGGGTGGTGCACATTGTATGGGTGTGTGTTACATTACATTCACTAGTAGGAGTGAGAAAAACATCACGGGGTTGTGCGCATTGTATGGGTGAGTGTTACATTACATTCACTAGTAGGTGTGAGAAAAACATCACGGGCTGGTGCTCATTGTATGGGTGTGTGTTACATTACATTCACTAGTAGCAGTGAGAAAACATCACGGGGTGGTGCGCATTGTATGGGTGTGTGTTACATTACATTCATTAGTAGCAGTGAGAAAAACATCACGGGGTGGTGCACATTGTATGGGTGTGTGTTACGTTACATTCACTAGTAGCAGTGAGAAAAACATCACAGGGTGGTGCGCATTGTATGGGTGTGTGTTACATTACATTCACTAGTAGGAGTGAGAAAAACATCACGGGGTGGTGCACATTGTATGGGTGTGTGTTACGTTACATTCACTAGTAGGAGTGAGAAAAACCTCACGGAGTCGTGCGCATTGTATGGGTGTGTGGTAGGTTACATTCACTAGTAGGAGTGAGAAAAACATCACGGGGTGGTGCGCATTGTATGGGTGTGTGTTACATTACATTCACTAGTAGGAGTGAGAAAAACATCACGGGGTGGTGCGCATTGTATGGGTGTGTGTTACGTTACATTCACTAGTAGGAGTGAGAAAAACATCACGGGGTGTTGCGCATTGTATGGGTGTGTGTTACATTACATTCACTAATAGGAGTGAGAAGAACATCACGGGGTGGTGCGCATTGTATGGGTGTGTGTTACATTACATTCACTAGTAGGAGTGAGAAAAACATCACGGGGTCGTGCGCATTGTATGGGTGTGTGTTACATTACATTCACTAGTAGGTGTGAGAAAAACATCACGGGGTGGTGCGCATTGTATGGGTGTGTGTTACATTACATTCACTAGTAGGAGTGAGAAAAACATCACGGGGTGGTGCGCATTGTATTTGTGGGTGTTACATTACATTCACTAGTAGGAGTGAGAAAAACATCACGGGGTGGTGTGCATTGTATGGGTGTGTGTTACATTAGATTCACTAGTAGGAGTGAGAAAAACATCACGGGGTGGTGTGTATTGTATGGGTGTGTGTTACATTACATTCACTAGTAGGAGTGAGAAAAACATCACGGGGTGGTGCGCATTGTATGGGTGTGTGTTACATTAGATTCACTAGTAGGAGTGAGAAAAACATCACGGGGTGGTGCGCATTGTATGGGTGTGTGTTACATTACATTCACTAGTAGGAGTGAGAAAAATATCACGGGGTGGTGCGCATTGTATGGGTGTGTGTTACATTACATTCACTAGTAGGAGTGAGAAAAACATCACGGGGTGGTGCGCATTGTATGGGTGTGTGTTATATTACATTCAGTAGTGGGAGTGAGAAAAACATCACGGGGTGGTGCGCATTGTATGGGTGTGTGTTACATTACATTCACTAGTAGCAGTGAGAAAAACATCACGGGGTGGTGCGCATTGTATGGGTGTGTGTTACATTACATTCACTAGGAGGAGTGAGAAAAACATCACGGGGTGGTGCGCATTGTATGGGTGTGTGTTACATTACATTCTCTAGGAGGAGTGAGAAAGACATCACGGGGTGGTGCGCATTTTATGGGTGTGTATTACATTACATTCACTAGTAGGTGTGAGAAAGACATCACGGGCTGGTGCGCATTGTATGGGTGTTTGTTACATTACATTCACTGGTAGGAGTTAGAAAAACATCACGGGGTGGTGCGCATTGTATGGGTGTGTGTTACATTACATTCACTAGTAGGAGTGAGAAAAACATCACTTGGTGGTGCGCATTGTATGGGTGTGTGTTACATTACTTTCACTAGTAGGAGTGAGAAAAAAATCACGGGGTGGTGCGCATGGTATCGGTGTGTGTTACGTTACATTCACTAGTAGGAGTGAGAAAAATATCACGGGGTCGTGCATATTGTATGGGTGTGTGGTACGTTACATTCACTAGTAGGAGTGAGAAAAACATCACGGGGTGGTTCACATTGTATGGGGGTGTGTTACGTTACATTCACTAGTAGGAGTGAGAAAAACATCACGGGGTGGTGCGCATTATATGGGTGTGTGTTACGTTACATTCACTAGTAGGAGTGAGAAAAACATCACGGGGTGGTGCGCATTGTATTGGTGTGTGTTACATTACATTCACTAGTAGCAGTGAGAAAAACATCACGCTGTGGTGCGCATTGTATGGGTGTGTGTTACGTTCCATTCACTAGTAGGAGTGAGAAAAACATCACGGGGTGGTGCGCATTGTATGGGTGTGTGTTACATTACATTCACTAGTAGCAGTGAGAAAAACATCACGGGGTGGTGCGCATTGTATGGGTGTGTGTTACATTACATTCACTAGTAGGAGTGAGAAAAACATCACGGGGTGGTGCCCATTGTATGGGTGTGTGTTACATTACATTCATTAGTAGCAGTGAGAAAAACATCACAGGGTGGTGCGCATTGTATGGGTGTGTGTTACATTACATTCACTAGTAGGAGTGAGAAAAACATCACGGGGTGGTGCACATTGTATGGGTGTGTGTTACGTTACATTCACTAGTAGCAGTGAGAAAAACATCACGGGGTGGTGCGCATTGTATGGGTGTGTGTTACATTACATTCACTAGTAGGAGTGAGAAAAACATCACGGGGTGGTGCCCATTGTATGGGTGTGTGTTACATTACATTCATTAGTAGCAGTGAGAAAAACATCACAGGGTGGTGCGCATTGTATGGGTGTGTGTTACATTACATTCACTAGTAGGAGTGAGAAAAACATCACGGGGTGGTGCACATTGTATGGGTGTGTGTTACGTTACATTCACTAGTAGGAGTGAGAAAAACATCACGGGGTGGTGCGCATTGTATGGGTGTGTGTTACATTACATTCATTAGTAGCAGTGAGAAAAACATCACAGGGTGGTGCCCATTGTATGGGTGTGTGTTACATTACATTCATTAGTAGCAGTGAGAAAAACATCACAGGGTGGTGCGCATTGTATGGGTGTGTGTTACGTTACATTCACTAGTAGGAGTGAGAAAAACATCACGGGGTGGTGCGCATTGTATGGGTGTGTGTTACATTACATTCATTAGTAGCAGTGAGAAAAACATCACGGGGTGGTGCCCATTGTATGGGTGTGTGTTACATTACATTCATTAGTAGCAGTGAGAAAAACATCACAGGGTGGTGCGCATTGTATGGGTGTGTGTTACATTACATTCACTAGTAGGAGTGAGAAAAACATCACGGGGTGGTGCACATTGTATGGGTGTGTGTTACGTTACATTCACTAGTAGGAGTGAGAAAAACCTCACGGAGTCGTGCGCATTGTATGGGTGTGTGGTAGGTTACATTCACTAGTAGGAGTGAGAAAAACATCACGGGGTGGTGCGCATTGTATGGGTGTGTGTTACATTACATTCACTAGTAGGAGTGAGAAAAACATCACGGGGTGGTGCGCATTGTATGGGTGTGTGTTACGTTACATTCACTAGTAGGAGTGAGAAAAACATCACGGGGTGTTGCGCATTGTATGGGTGTGTGTTACATTACATTCACTAATAGGAGTGAGAAGAACATCACGGGGTGGTGCGCATTGTATGGGTGTGTGTTACATTACATTCACTAGTAGGAGTGAGAAAAACATCACGGGGTCGTGCGCATTGTATGGGTGTGTGTTACATTACATTCACTAGTAGGTGTGAGAAAAACATCACGGGGTGGTGCGCATTGTATGGGTGTGTGTTACATTACATTCACTAGTAGGAGTGAGAAAAACATCACGGGGTGGTGCGCATTGTATTTGTGGGTGTTACATTACATTCACTAGTAGGAGTGAGAAAAACATCACGGGGTGGTGTGCATTGTATGGGTGTGTGTTACATTAGATTCACTAGTAGGAGTGAGAAAAACATCACGGGGTGGTGTGTATTGTATGGGTGTGTGTTACATTACATTCACTAGTAGGAGTGAGAAAAACATCACGGGGTGGTGCGCATTGTATGGGTGTGTGTTACATTAGATTCACTAGTAGGAGTGAGAAAAACATCACGGGGTGGTGCGCATTGTATGGGTGTGTGTTACATTACATTCACTAGTAGGAGTGAGAAAAATATCACGGGGTGGTGCGCATTGTATGGGTGTGTGTTACATTACATTCACTAGTAGGAGTGAGAAAAACATCACGGGGTGGTGCGCATTGTATGGGTGTGTGTTATATTACATTCAGTAGTGGGAGTGAGAAAAACATCACGGGGTGGTGCGCATTGTATGGGTGTGTGTTACATTACATTCACTAGTAGCAGTGAGAAAAACATCACGGGGTGGTGCGCATTGTATGGGTGTGTGTTACATTACATTCACTAGGAGGAGTGAGAAAAACATCACGGGGTGGTGCGCATTGTATGGGTGTGTGTTACATTACATTCTCTAGGAGGAGTGAGAAAGACATCACGGGGTGGTGCGCATTTTATGGGTGTGTATTACATTACATTCACTAGTAGGTGTGAGAAAGACATCACGGGCTGGTGCGCATTGTATGGGTGTTTGTTACATTACATTCACTAGTAGGAGTTAGAAAAACATCACGGGGTGGTGCGCATTGTATGGGTGTGTGTTACATTACATTCACTAGTAGGAGTGAGAAAAACATCACTTGGTGGTGCGCATTGTATGGGTGTGTGTTACATTACTTTCACTAGTAGGAGTGAGAAAAAAATCACGGGGTGGTGCGCATGGTATCGGTGTGTGTTACGTTACATTCACTAGTAGGAGTGAGAAAAATATCACGGGGTCGTGCATATTGTATGGGTGTGTGGTACGTTACATTCACTAGTAGGAGTGAGAAAAACATCACGGGGTGGTTCACATTGTATGGGGGTGTGTTACGTTACATTCACTAGTAGGAGTGAGAAAAACATCACGGGGTGGTGCGCATTATATGGGTGTGTGTTACGTTACATTCACTAGTAGGAGTGAGAAAAACATCACGGGGTGGTGCGCATTGTATTGGTGTGTGTTACATTACATTCACTAGTAGCAGTGAGAAAAACATCACGCTGTGGTGCGCATTGTATGGGTGTGTGTTACGTTCCATTCACTAGTAGGAGTGAGAAAAACATCACGGGGTGGTGCGCATTGTATGGGTGTGTGTTACATTACATTCACTAGTAGCAGTGAGAAAAACATCACGGGGTGGTGCGCATTGTATGGGTGTGTGTTACATTACATTCACTAGTAGGAGTGAGAAAAACATCACGGGGTGGTGCCCATTGTATGGGTGTGTGTTACATTACATTCATTAGTAGCAGTGAGAAAAACATCACAGGGTGGTGCGCATTGTATGGGTGTGTGTTACATTACATTCACTAGTAGGAGTGAGAAAAACATCACGGGGTGGTGCACATTGTATGGGTGTGTGTTACGTTACATTCACTAGTAGCAGTGAGAAAAACATCACGGGGTGGTGCGCATTGTATGGGTGTGTGTTACATTACATTCACTAGTAGGAGTGAGAAAAACATCACGGGGTGGTGCCCATTGTATGGGTGTGTGTTACATTACATTCATTAGTAGCAGTGAGAAAAACATCACAGGGTGGTGCGCATTGTATGGGTGTGTGTTACATTACATTCACTAGTAGGAGTGAGAAAAACATCACGGGGTGGTGCACATTGTATGGGTGTGTGTTACGTTACATTCACTAGTAGGAGTGAGAAAAACATCACGGGGTGGTGCGCATTGTATGGGTGTGTGTTACATTACATTCATTAGTAGCAGTGAGAAAAACATCACAGGGTGGTGCCCATTGTATGGGTGTGTGTTACATTACATTCATTAGTAGCAGTGAGAAAAACATCACAGGGTGGTGCGCATTGTATGGGTGTGTGTTACGTTACATTCACTAGTAGGAGTGAGAAAAACATCACGGGGTGGTGCGCATTGTATGGGTGTGTGTTACATTACATTCATTAGTAGCAGTGAGAAAAACATCACGGGGTGGTGCCCATTGTATGGGTGTGTGTTACATTACATACATTAGTAGCAGTGAGAAAAACATCACAGGGTGGTGCGCATTGTATGGGTGTGTGTTACATTACATTCACTAGTAGGAGTGAGAAAAACATCACGGGGTGGTGCACATTGTATGGGTGTGTGTTACGTTACATTCACTAGTAGGAGTGAGAAAAACCTCACGGAGTCGTGCGCATTGTATGGGTGTGTGGTAGGTTACATTCACTAGTAGGAGTGAGAAAAACATCACGGGGTGGTGCGCATTGTATGGGTGTGTGTTACATTACATTCACTAGTAGGAGTGAGAAAAACATCACGGGGTGGTGCGCATTGTATGGGTGTGTGTTACGTTACATTCACTAGTAGGAGTGAGAAAAACATCACGGGGTGTTGCGCATTGTATGGGTGTGTGTTACATTACATTCACTAATAGGAGTGAGAAGAACATCACGGGGTGGTGCGCATTGTATGGGTGTGTGTTACATTACATTCACTAGTAGGAGTGAGAAAAACATCACGGGGTCGTGCGCATTGTATGGGTGTGTGTTACATTACATTCACTAGTAGGTGTGAGAAAAACATCACGGGGTGGTGCGCATTGTATGGGTGTGTGTTACATTACATTCACTAGTAGGAGTGAGAAAAACATCACGGGGTGGTGCGCATTGTATTTGTGGGTGTTACATTACATTCACTAGTAGGAGTGAGAAAAACATCACGGGGTGGTGTGCATTGTATGGGTGTGTGTTACATTAGATTCACTAGTAGGAGTGAGAAAAACATCACGGGGTGGTGTGTATTGTATGGGTGTGTGTTACATTACATTCACTAGTAGGAGTGAGAAAAACATCACGGGGTGGTGCGCATTGTATGGGTGTGTGTTACATTAGATTCACTAGTAGGAGTGAGAAAAACATCACGGGGTGGTGCGCATTGTATGGGTGTGTGTTACATTACATTCACTAGTAGGAGTGAGAAAAATATCACGGGGTGGTGCGCATTGTATGGGTGTGTGTTACATTACATTCACTAGTAGGAGTGAGAAAAACATCACGGGGTGGTGCGCATTGTATGGGTGTGTGTTATATTACATTCAGTAGTGGGAGTGAGAAAAACATCACGGGGTGGTGCGCATTGTATGGGTGTGTGTTACATTACATTCACTAGTAGCAGTGAGAAAAACATCACGGGGTGGTGCGCATTGTATGGGTGTGTGTTACATTACATTCACTAGGAGGAGTGAGAAAAACATCACGGGGTGGTGCGCATTGTATGGGTGTGTGTTACATTACATTCTCTAGGAGGAGTGAGAAAGACATCACGGGGTGGTGCGCATTTTATGGGTGTGTATTACATTACATTCACTAGTAGGTGTGAGAAAGACATCACGGGCTGGTGCGCATTGTATGGGTGTTTGTTACATTACATTCACTAGTAGGAGTTAGAAAAACATCACGGGGTGGTGCGCATTGTATGGGTGTGTGTTACATTACATTCACTAGTAGGAGTGAGAAAAACATCACTTGGTGGTGCGCATTGTATGGGTGTGTGTTACATTACTTTCACTAGTAGGAGTGAGAAAAAAATCACGGGGTGGTGCGCATGGTATCGGTGTGTGTTACGTTACATTCACTAGTAGGAGTGAGAAAAATATCACGGGGTCGTGCATATTGTATGGGTGTGTGGTACGTTACATTCACTAGTAGGAGTGAGAAAAACATCACGGGGTGGTTCACATTGTATGGGGGTGTGTTACGTTACATTCACTAGTAGGAGTGAGAAAAACATCACGGGGTGGTGCGCATTGTATGGGTGTTTGTTACGTTCCATTCACTAGTAGGAGTGAGAAAAACATCACGGGGTGGAGCGCATTGTATGGGTGTGTGTTACGTTCCATTCACTAGTAGCAGTGAGAAAAACATCACGGGGTGGTGCGCATTGTATGGGTGTGTGTTACATTACATTCACTAGTAGCAGTGAGAAAAACATCACGGGGTGGTGCGCATTGTATGGGTGTGTGTTACATTACATTCACTAGTAGCAGTGAGAAAAACATCACGGGGTGGTGCGCATTGTATGGGTGTGTGTTACATTACATTCACTATTAGGAGTGAGAAAAACCTCACGGGGTGGTGCACATTGTATGGGTGTGTGTGACATTACATTCACTAGTAGGAGTGAGAAAAACCTCACGGCGTGGTGCGCATTGTATGTGTGTGTGTTACATTACATTCACTAGTAGGAGTGAGAAAAACATCACGGGGTGGTGCGCATTGTATGGGTGTGTGTTACATTACATTCACTAGTAGGAGTGAGAAAAACATCACGGGGTGGTGCGCATTGTATGGGTGTGTGTTACGTTCCATTCACTAGTAGCAGTGAGAAAAACATCACGGGGTGGTGCGCATTGTATGGGTGTGTGTTACATTACATTCACTAGTAGCAGTGAGAAAAACATCACGGGGTGGTGCGCATTGTATGGGTGTGTGTTACATTACATTCACTAGTAGGAGTGAGAAAAACCTCACGGCGTGGTGCGCATTGTATGTGTGTGTGTTACATTACATTCACTAGTAGGAGTGAGAAAAACATCACGGGGTGGTGCGCATTGTATGGGTGTGTGTTACATTACATTCACTAGTAGGAGTGAGAAAAACATCACGGGGTGGTGCGCATTGTATGGGTGTGTGTTACATTACATTCACTAGTAGGAGTGAGAAAAACATCACGGGGTGGTGCGCATTTTATGGGTGTGTGTTACGTTACATTCACTAGTAGGAGTGAGAAAAACATCACGGGGTGTTGCGCATTGTATGGGTGTGTGTTACATTACATTCACTAGTAGGAGTGAGAAGAACATCACGGGGTGGTGCGCATTGTATGGGTGTGTGTTACATTACATTCACTAGTAGGAGTGAGAAAAACATCACGGGGTGGTGCGCATTGTATGGGTGTGTGTTACATTATATTCACTAGTAGGAGTGAGAAAAACATCACGGGGTGGTGCGCATTGTATGGGTGTGTGTTACATTACATTCACCAGTAGCAGTGAGAAAAACATGACGGGGTGGTGCGCATTGTATGGGTGTGTGTTACATTACATTCACTAGTAGGAGTGAGAAAAACATAACGGGGTGGTGCGCATTGTATGGGTGTGTGTTACATTACATTCACTAGTAGGAGTGAGAAAAACATCACGGGGTGGTGCGCTTTGTATGGGTGTGTGTTACATTACATTCACTAGTAGGTGTGAGAAAAACATCACGAGGTGGTGCGCATTGTATGGGTATGTGTTACATTACATTCACTAGTAGCAGTGAGAAAAAAATCACGGGGTGGTGCCCATTGTTTGGGTGTGTGTTACATTACATTCACTAGTAGCAGTGAGAAAAACATCACGGCGTGGTGCGCATTGTATGGGTGTGTCTTACATTACATTCACTAGTAGGAGTGAGAAAAACATCACGGGGTGGTGTGCATTGTATGGGTGTGTGTTACATTACATTCACTAGTAGGAGTGAGAAAAACATCACGGGGTGGTGCGCATTGTATGGGTGTGTGTTACATTACATTCACTAGTAGGAGTGAGAAAAACATCACGGAGTGGTGCGCATTGTATGGGTGTGTGCTACATTAGATTCACTAGTAGGAGTGAGAAAACATCACGGGGTGGTGCGGATTGTATGGGTGTGTGTTACATTACATTCACTAGTAGGAGTGAGAAAAACATCACGGGGTGGTGCGCATTGTATGGGTGTGTGTTACATTAGATTCACTAGTAGGAGTGAGAAAAACATCACGGGGAGGTGCGGATTGTATGGGTGTGTGTTACATTACATTCACTAGTAGGAGTGAGAAAAACATCACGGGGTGGTGCGCATTGTATGGGTGTGTGTTACATTACATTCACTAGTAGGAGTGAGAAAAACATCACGGGGTGGTGCGCATTGTATGGGTGTGTGTTACATTACATTCACTAGTAGGAGTGAGAAAAACATCACGGGGTGGTGCGCATTGTATGGGTGTGTGTTACATTACATTCACTAGTAGCAGTGAGAAAAACATCACGGGGTGGTGCGCATTGTATGGGTGTGTGTTACATTACATTCACTAGTAGGAGTGAGAAAAATATCACGGGGTGGTGCGCATTGTATGGGTGTGTGTTACATTACATTCACTAGTAGGAGTGAGAAAAACATCACGGGGTGGTGCGCATTGTATGGGTGTGTGTTACATTACATTCACTAGTAGGAGTGAGAAAAACATCACGGGGTGGTGCGCATTGTATGGGTGTGTGTTACATTACATTCACTAGTAGGAGTGAGAAAAACATCACGGGGTGGTGCGCATTGTATGGGTGTGTGCTACATTAGATTCACTAGTAGGAGTGAGAAAAACATCACGGGGTGGTGCGGATTTTATGGGTGTGTGTTACATTACATTCACTAGTAGGAGTGAGAAAAACATCACGGGGTGGTGCGCATTGTATGGGTGTGTTTTACATTAGATTCACTAGTAGGAGTGAGAAAAACATCACGGGGAGGTGCGGATTGTATGGGTGTGTGTTACATTACATTCACTAGTAGGAGTGAGAAAAACATCACGGGGTGGTGCGCATTGTATGGGTGTGTGTTACATTACATTCACTAGTAGGAGTGAGAAAAACATCACGGGGTGGTGCGCCTTGTATGGGTGTGTGTTACATTACATTCACTAGTAGGAGTGAGAAAAACATCACGGGGTGGTGCGCATTGTATGGGTGTGTGTTACATTACATTCACTAGTAGCAGTGAGAAAAACATCACGGTGTGGTGCGCATTGTATGGGTGTGTGTTACATTACATTCACTAGTAGCAGTGAGAAAAACATCACGGGGTGGTGCGCATTGTATGGGTGTGTGTTACATTACATTCACTAGTAGGAGTGAGAAAAACATCACGGGGTGGTGCGCATTGTATGGGTGTGTGTTACATTACATTCACTAGTAGGAGTGAGAAAAACATCACGGGGTGGTGTGCATTGTATGGGTGTGTGTTACATTACATTCACTAGTAGGAGTGAGAAAAACATCATGGGGTTGGTGCGCATTGTATGGGTGTGTGTTACATTACATTCACTAGTAGGAGTGAGAAAAACATCACGGGGTGGTGCGCATTGTATGGGTGTGTGTTACGTTACATTCACTAGTAGGAGTGAGAAAAACATCACGGGGTGGTGCGCATTGTATGGGTGTGTGTTACATTACATTCACTAGTAGGAGTGAGAAAAACATCACGGGGTGGTGTGCATTGTATCGGTGTGTGTTACATTACATTCACCAGTAGCAGTGAGAAAAACATCACGGGGTGGTGCCCATTGTATGTGTGTGTTACATTACATTCACTAGTAGGAGTGAGAAAAACATCACGGGGTGGTGCGCATTGTATGGGTGTGTGTTACATTACATTCACTAGTAGGAGTGAGAAAAACATCACGGGGTGGTGCGCATTGTATGGGTGTGTGTTACATTACATTCACTAGTAGGAGTGAGAAAAACATCACGGGGTGGTGCGCATTGTATGGGTGTGTGTTACATTAGATTCACTAGTAGGAGTGAGAAAAACATCACGGAGTGGTGTGGATTGTATGGGTGTGTGTTACATTACATTCACTAGTAGGAGTGAGAAAAACATCACGGGGTGGTGTGCATTGTATGGGTGTGTGTTACATTAGATTCACTAGTAGGAGTGAGAAAAACATCACGGGGTGGTGCGCATTGTATGGGTGTGTGTTACATTACATTCACTAGTAGGAGTGAGAAAAACATCACGGGGTGGTGCGCATTGTATGGGTGTGTGTTACATTACATTCAGTAGTGGGAGTGAGAAAAACATCACGGGGTGGTGCGTATTGTATGGGTGTGTGTTACAATACATTCACTAGTAGCAGTGAGAAAAACATCACGGGGTGGTGCGCATTTTATGGGTGTGTGTTACATTACATTCACTAGGAGGAGTGAGAAAAACATCACGGGGTGGTGCGCATTGTATGGGTGTGTGTTACATTACATTCTCTAGGAGGAGTGAGAAAGACATCACGGGGGGGTGCGCATTTTATGGGTGTGTGTTACATTACATTCACTAGTAGGAGTGAGAAAGACATCACGGGCTGGTGCGCATTGTAAGGGGGTGTGTTACATTACATTCACTAGTAGGATTTAGAAAAACATTACGGGGTGGTGCGCATTGTATGGGTGTGTGTTACATTACATTCACTAGTAGGAGTGAGAAAAACATCACGGGGTGGTGCGCATTGTATGGGTGTGTGTTACATTACTTTCACTAGTAGGAGTGAGAAAAACATCACGGCGTGGTGCGCATTGAATGGGTGTGTGTTACATTACATTCACTAGTAGGAGTGAGAAAAACATCACGGGGTGGTGCGCATTGTATGGGTGTGTGCTACATTAGATTCACTAGTAGGAGTGAGAAAACATCACGGGGTGGTGCGGATTGTATGGGTGTGTGTTAAATTACATTCACTAGTAGGAGTGAGAAAAACATCACGGGTTGGTGCGCATTGTATGGGTGTGTGCTACATTAGATTCACTAGTAGGAGTGAGAAAAACATCACGGGGTGGTGCGGATTTTATGGGTGTGTGTTACATTACATTCACTAGTAGGAGTGAGAAAAACATCACGGGGTGGTGCGCATTGTATGGGTGTGTTTTACATTAGATTCACTAGTAGCAGTGAGAAAAACATCACGGGGAGGTGCGGATTGTATGGGTGTGTGTTACATTACATTCACTAGTAGGAGTGAGAAAAACATCACGGGGTGGTGCGCATTGTATGGGTGTGTGTTACATTACATTCACTAGTAGGAGTGAGAAAAACATCACGGGGTGGTGCGCCTTGTATGGGTGTGTGTTACATTACATTCACTAGTAGGAGTGAGAAAAACATCACGGGGTGGTGCGCATTGTTTGGGTGTGTGTTACATTACATTCACTAGTAGCAGTGAGAAAAACATCACGGTGTGGTGCGCATTGTATGGGTGTGTGTTACATTACATTCACTAGTAGCAGTGAGAAAAACATCACGGGGTGGTGCCCATTGTATGGGTGTGTGTTACATTACATTCACTAGTAGGAGTGAGAAAAACATCACGGGGTGGTGCGCATTGTATGGGTGTGTGTTACATTACATTCACTAGTAGGAGTGAGAAAAACATCACGGGGTGGTGTGCATTGTATGGGTGTGTGTTACATTACATTCACTAGTAGGAGTGAGAAAAACATCATGGGGTTGGTGCGCATTGTATGGGTGTGTGTTACATTACATTCACTAGTAGGAGTGAGAAAAACATCACGGGGTGGTGCGCATTGTATGGGTGTGTGTTACGTTACATTCACTAGTAGGAGTGAGAAAAACATCACGGGGTGTTGCGCATTGTATGGGTGTGTGTTACATTACTTTCACTAGTAGGAGTGAGAAAAACATCACGGGGTGGTGCGCATTGTATGGGTATGTGTTACATTACATTCACTAGTAGGAGTGAGAAAAACATCACGGGGTGGTGCGCATTGTATGGGTGTGTGTTACATTACATTCACTAGTAGGAGTGAGAAAAACATCACGGGGTGGTGTGCATTGTATGGGTGTGTGTTACATTACATTCACCAGTAGCAGTGAGAAAAACATCACGGGGTGGTGCCCATTGTATGTGTGTGTTACATTAGATTCACTAGTAGGAGTGAGAAAAACATCACGGGGTGGTGCGCATTGTATGGGTGTGTGTTACATTACATTCACTAGTAGGAGTGAGAAAAACATCACGGGGTGGTGCGCATTGTATGGGTGTGTGTTACATTACATTCACTAGTAGGAGTGAGAAAAACATCACGGGGTGGTGCGCATTGTATGGGTGTGTGTTACATTAGATTCACTAGTAGGAGTGAGAAAAACATCACGGAGTGGTGTGGATTGTATGGGTGTGTGTTACATTACATTCACTAGTAGGAGTGAGAAAAACATCACGGGGTGGTGCGCATTGTATGGGTGTGTGTTACATTACATTCACTAGTAGGAGTGAGAAAAACATCACGGGGTGGTGCGCATTGTATGGGTGTGTGTTACATTACATTCACTAGTAGGAGTGAGAAAAACATCACGGGGTGGTGCGCATTGTATGGGTGTGTGTTACATTACATTCAGTAGTGGGAGTGAGAAAAACATCACGGGGTGGTGCGCATTGTATGGGTGTGTGTTACATTACATTCACTAGTAGCAGTGAGAAAAACATCACGGGGTTGTGCGCATTTTATGGGTGTGTGTTACATTACATTCACTAGGAGGAGTGAGAAAAACATCACGGGGTGGTGCGCATTGTATGGGTGTGTGTTACATTACATTCTCTAGGAGGAGTGAGAAAGACATCACGGGGTGGTGCGCATTGTATGGGTGTGTGTTACGTTACATTCAGTAGTAGGAGTGAGAAAAACATCACGGGGTCGTGCGTATTGTATGGGTGTGTGGTACGTTACATTCACTAGTAGGAGTGAGAAAAACATCACGGGGTGGTGCACATTGTATGGGTGTGTGTTACGTTACATTCACTAGTAGGAGTGAGAAAAACATCACGGGGTGGTGCGCATTGTATGGGTGTTTGTTACGTTCCATTCACTAGTAGGAGTGAGAAAAACATCACGGGGTGGAGCGCATTGTATGGGTGTGTGTTACGTTCCATTCACTAGTAGCAGTGAGAAAAACATCACGGGGTGGTGCGCATTGTATGGGTGTGTGTTACATTACATTCACTAGTAGGAGTGAGAAAAACATCACGGGGTGGTGCGCATTGTATGGGTGTGTGTTACATTACATTCACTAGTAGGAGTGAGAAAAACATCACGGGGTGGTGCGCATTGTATGGGTGTGTGTTACATTACATTCACTAGTAGGAGTGAGAAAAACCTCACGGGGTGGTGCGCATTGTATGTGTGTGTGTGACATTACATTCACTAGTAGGAGTGAGAAAAACCACAAGGCGTGGTGCGCATTGTATGGGTGTGTGTTACATTACATTCACTAGTAGGAGTGAGAAAAACATCACGGGGTGGTGCGCATGGTATGGGTGTGTGTTACATTACATTCACTAGTAGGAGTGAGAAAAACCTCACGGGGTTGTGCGCATTGTATGGGTGTGTGTTACATTACATTCACTAGTAGGAGTGAGAAAAACCTCACGGGGTGGTGCGCATTGTATGGGTGTGTGTTACATTACATTCACTAGTAGGAGTGAGAAAAACCTCACGGGGTGGTGCACATTGTATGGGTGTGTGTTACATTACATTCACTAGTAGCAGTGAGAAAAACATCACAGGGTGGTGCGCATTGTATGGGTATGTGTTACATTACATTCACTAGTAGCAGTGAGAAAAACATCACGGGCTGGTGCGCATTGTATGGGTGTGTGTTACATTACATTCACTAGTAGCAGTGAGAAAAACATCACGGGGTGGTGCGCATTGTATGGGTGTGTGTTACATTACATTCACTAGTAGCAGTGAGAAAAACATCACGGGGAGGTGCCCATTGTATGGGTGTGTGTTACATTACGTTCACTAGTAGCAGTGAGAAAAACATCACGGGGTGGTGCGCATTGTATGGGTGTGTGTTACGTTACGTTCACTAGTAGGAGTGAGAAAAACATCACGGGGTGGTGCGCATTGTATGGGTGTGTGTTACGTTACATTCACTACTAGGAGTGAGAAAAACATCACGGGGTCGTGCGCATTGTATGGGTGTGTGGTACGTTACATTCACTAGTAGGAGGGAGAAAAACATCACGGGGTGGTGCGCATTGTATGGGTGTGTGGTACGTTACATTCACTAGTAGGAGTGAGAAAAACATCACAGGGTGGTGCGCATTGTATGGGTGTGTGTTACGTTACATTCACTAGTAGCAGTGAGAAAAACATCACGGGGTGGTGCGCATTGTATGGGTGTGTGTTACATTACATTCACTAGTAGGAGTGAGAAAAACATCACGGGGTGGTGCCCATTGTATGGGTGTGTGTTACATTACATTCATTAGTAGCAGTGACAAAAACATCACAGGGTGGTGCGCATTGTATGGGTGTGTGTTACATTACATTCACTAGTAGGAGTGAGAAAAACATCACGGGGTGGTGCACATTGTATGGGTGTGTGTTACGTTACATTCACTAGTAGGAGTGAGAAAAACCTCACGGAGTCGTGCGCATTGTATGGGTGTGTGGTAGGTTACATTCACTAGTAGGAGTGAGAAAAACATCACGGGGTGGTGCGCATTGTATGGGTATGTGTTACATTACATTCACTAGTAGGAGTGAGAAAAACATCACGGGGTGGTGCGCATTGTATGGGTGTGTGTTACGTTACATTCACTAGTAGGAGTGAGAAAAACATCACGGGGTGTTGCGCATTGTATGGGTGTGTGTTACATTACATTCACTAGTAGGAGTGAGAAGAACATCACGGGGTGGTGCGCATTGTATGGGTGTGTGTTACATTACATTCACTAGTAGGAGTGAGAAAAACATCACGGGGTGGTGCGCATTGTATGTGTGTGTTACATTACATTCACTAGTAGGTGTGAGAAAAACATCACGGGGTGGTGCGCATTGTATGGGTGTGTGTTACATTACATTCACTAGTAGGAGTGAGAAAAACATCACGGGGTGGTGCGCATTGTATGGCTGTGTGTTACATTACATTCACTAGTAGGAGTGAGAAAAACATCATGGGGTGGTGCGCATTGTATGGGTGTGTGTTACATTAGATTCACTAGTAGGAGTGAGAAAAACATCACGGGGTGGTGTGCATTGTATGGGTGTGTGTTACATTACATTCACTAGTAGGAGTGAGAAAAACATCACGGGGTGGTGCGCATTGTATGGGTGTGTGTTACATTAGATTCACTAGTAGGAGTGAGAAAAACATCACGGGGTGGTGCGCATTGTATGGGTGTGTGTTACATTACATTCACTAGTAGGAGTGAGAAAAACATCACGGGGTGGTGCGCATTGTATGGGTGTGTGTTACATTACATTCACTAGTAGGAGTGAGAAAAACATCACTGGGTGGTGCGCATTGTATGGGTGTGTGTTACATTACATTCAGTAGTGGGAGTGAGAAAAACATCACGGGGTGGTGCGCATTGTATGGGTGTGTGTTACATTACATTCACTAGTAGCAGTGAGAAAAACATCACGGGGTGGTGCGCATTTTATGGGTGTGTGTTACATTACATTCACTAGTAGCAGTGAGAAAAACATCACGGGGTGGTGCGCATTGTATGGGTGTGTGTTACATTACATTCTCTAGGAGGAGTGAGAAAGACATCACGGGGTGGTGCGCATTTTATGGGTGTGTATTACATTACATTCACTAGTAGGAGTGAGAAAGACATCACGGGCTGGTGCGCATTGTATGGGTGTTTGTTACATTACATTCACTAGTAGGAGTTAGAAAAACATCACGGGGTGGTGCGCATTGTATGGGTGTGTGTTACATTACATTCACTAGTAGGAGTGAGAAAAACATCACTTGGTGGTGCGCATTGTATGGGTGTGTGTTACATTACTTTCACTAGTAGGAGTGAGAAAAACATCACGGGGTGGTGCGCATGGTATGGGTGTGTGTTACGTTACATTCACTAGTAGGAGTGAGAAAAACATCACGGATTCGTGCATATTGTATGGGTGTGTGGTACGTTACATTCACTAGTAGGAGTGAGAAAAACATCACGGGGTGGTTCACATTGTATGGGGGTGTGTTACGTTACATTCACTAGTAGGAGTGAGAAAAACATCACGGGGTGGTGCGCATTTTATCGGTGTTTGTTACGTTCCATTCACTAGTAGGAGTGAGAAAAACATCATGGGGTGGAGCGCATTGTATGGGTGTGTGTTACGTTCCATTCACTAGTAGCAGGGAGAAAAACATCACGGGGTGGTGCGCATTGTATGGGTGTGTGTTACATTACATTCACTAGTAGCAGTGAGAAAAACATCACGGGGTGGTGCGCATTGTATGGGTGTGTGTTACATTACATTCACTAGTAGGAGTGAGAAAAACATCACGGGGTGGTGCGCATTGTATGGGTGTGTGTTACATTACATTCACTAGTAGGAGTGAGAAAAACCTCACGGGGTGGTGCGCATTGTATGGGTGTGTGTGACATTACATTCACTAGTAGGAGTGAGAAAAACCTCACGGCGTGGTGCGCATTGTATGGGTGTGTGTTACATTACATTCACTAGTAGGAGTGAGAAAAACATCACGGGGTGGTGCGCATTGTATGGGTGTGTGCTACATTAGATTCACTAGTAGGAGTGAGAAAACATCACGGGGTGGTGCGGATTGTATGGGTGTGTGTTAAATTACATTCACTAGTAGGAGTGAGAAAAACATCACGGGTTGGTGCGCATTGTATGGGTGTGTGCTACATTAGATTCACTAGTAGGAGTGAGAAAAACATCACGGGGTGGTGCGGATTTTATGGGTGTGTGTTACATTACATTCACTAGTAGGAGTGAGAAAAACATCACGGGGTGGTGCGCATTGTATGGGTGTGTTTTACATTAGATTCACTAGTAGCAGTGAGAAAAACATCACGGGGAGGTGCGGATTGTATGGGTGTGTGTTACATTACATTCACTAGTAGGAGTGAGAAAAACATCACGGGGTGGTGCGCATTGTATGGGTGTGTGTTACATTACATTCACTAGTAGGAGTGAGAAAAACATCACGGGGTGGTGCGCCTTGTATGGGTGTGTGTTACATTACATTCACCAGTAGGAGTGAGAAAAACATCACGGGGTGGTGCGCATTGTTTGGGTGTGTGTTACATTACATTCACTAGTAGCAGTGAGAAAAACATCACGGTGTGGTGCGCATTGTATGGGTGTGTGTTACATTACATTCACTAGTAGCAGTGAGAAAAACATCACGGGGTGGTGCGCATTGTATGGGTGTGTGTTACATTACATTCACTAGTAGGAGTGAGAAAAACATCACGGGGTGGTGTGCATTGTATGGGTGTGTGTTACATTACATTCACTAGTAGGAGTGAGAAAAACATCATGGGGTTGGTGCGCATTGTATGGGTGTGTGTTACATTACATTCACTAGTAGGAGTGAGAAAAACATCACGGGGTGGTGCGCATTGTATGGGTGTGTGTTACGTTACATTCACTAGTAGGAGTGAGAAAAACATCACGGGGTGTTGCGCATTGTATGGGTGTGTGTTACATTACTTTCACTAGTAGGAGTGAGAAAAACATCACGGGGTGGTGCGCATTGTATGGGTATGTGTTACATTACATTCACTAGTAGGAGTGAGAAAAACATCACGGGGTGGTGCGCATTGTATGGGTGTGTGTTACATTACATTCACTAGTAGGAGTGAGAAAAACATCACGGGGTGGTGTGCATTGTATGGGTGTGTGTTACATTACATTCACCAGTAGCAGTGAGAAAAACATCACGGGGTGGTGCCCATTGTATGTGTGTGTTACATTAGATTCACTAGTAGGAGTGAGAAAAACATCACGGGGTGGTGCGCATTGTATGGGTGTGTGTTACATTACATTCACTAGTAGGAGTGAGAAAAACATCACGGGGTGGTGCGCATTGTATGGGTGTGTGTTACATTACATTCACTAGTAGGAGTGAGAAAAACATCACGGGGTGGTGCGCATTGTATGGGTGTGTGTTACATTAGATTCACTAGTAGGAGTGAGAAAAACATCACGGAGTGGTGTGGATTGTATGGGTGTGTGTTACATTACATTCACTAGTAGGAGTGAGAAAAACATCACGGGGTGGTGCGCATTGTATGGGTGTGTGTTACATTAGATTCACTAGTAGGAGTGAGAAAAACATCACGGGGTGGTGCGCATTGTATGGGTGTGTGTTACATTACATTCACTAGTAGGAGTGAGAAAAACATCACGGGGTGGTGCGCATTGTATGGGTGTGTGTTACATTACATTCAGTAGTGGGAGTGAGAAAAACATCACGGGGTGGTGCGCATTGTATGGGTGTGTGTTACATTACATTCACTAGTAGCAGTGAGAAAAACATCACGGGGTTGTGCGCATTTTATGGGTGTGTGTTACATTACATTCACTAGGAGGAGTGAGAAAAACATCACGGGGTGGTGCGCATTGTATGGGTGTGTGTTACATTACATTCTCTAGGAGGAGTGAGAAAGACATCACGGGGTGGTGCGCATTGTATGGGTGTGTGTTACGTTACATTCAGTAGTAGGAGTGAGAAAAACATCACGGGGTCGTGCGTATTGTATGGGTGTGTGGTACGTTACATTCACTAGTAGGAGTGAGAAAAACATCACCGGGTGGTGCACATTGTATGGGTGTGTGTTACGTTACATTCACTAGTAGGAGTGAGAAAAACATCACGGGGTGGTGCGCATTGTATGGGTGTTTGTTACGTTCCATTCACTAGTAGGAGTGAGAAAAACATCACGGGGTGGAGCGCATTGTATGGGTGTGTGTTACGTTCCATTCACTAGTAGCAGTGAGAAAAACATCACGGGGTGGTGCGCATTGTATGGGTGTGTGTTACATTACATTCACTAGTAGCAGTGAGAAAAACATCACGGGGTGGTGCGCATTGTATGGGTGTGTGTTACATTACATTCACTAGTAGGAGTGAGAAAAACATCACGGGGTGGTGCGCATTGTATGGGTGTGTGTTACATTACATTCACTAGTAGGAGTGAGAAAAACCTCACGGGGTGGTGCGCATTGTATGGGTGTGTGTTACATTACATTCACTAGTAGGAGTGAGAAAAACCTCACGGGGTGGTGCACATTGTATGGGTGTGTGTTACATTACATTCACTAGTAGCAGTGAGAAAAACATCACGGGGTGGTGCGCATTGTATGGGTATGTGTTACATTACATTCACTAGTAGCAGTGAGAAAAACATCACGGGCTGGTGCGCATTGTATGGGTGTGTGTTACATTACATTCACTAGTAGCAGTGAGAAAAACATCACGGGGTGGTGCGCATTGTATGGGTGTGTGTTACATTACATTCACTAGTAGCAGTGAGAAAAACATCACGGGGTGGTGCCCATTGTATGGGTGTGTGTTACATTACGTTCACTAGTAGCAGTGAGAAAAATATCACGGGGTGGTGCGCATTGTATGGGTGTGTGTTACGTTACGTTCACTAGTAGGAGTGAGAAAAACATCACGGGGTGGTGCGCATTGTATGGGTGTGTGTTACGTTACATTCACTACTAGGAGTGAGAAAAACATCACGGGGTCGTGCGCATTGTATGGGTGTGTGGTACGTTACATTCACTAGTAGGAGGGAGAAAAACATCACGGGGTGGTGCGCATTGTATGGGTGTGTGGTACGTTACATTCACTAGTAGGAGTGAGAAAAACATCACAGGGTGGTGCGCATTGTATGGGTGTGTGTTACATTACATTCATTAGTAGGAGTGAGAAAAACATCACGGGGTGGTGCCCATTGTATGGGTGTGTGTTACATTACATTCATTAGTAGCAGTGACAAAAACATCACAGGGTGGTGCGCATTGTATGGGTGTGTGTTACATTACATTCACTCGTAGGAGTGAGAAAAACATCACGGGGTGGTGCACATTGTATGGGTGTGTGTTACGTTACATTCACTAGTAGGAGTGAGAAAAACCTCACGGAGTCGTGCGCATTGTATGGGTGTGTGGTAGGTTACATTCACTAGTAGGAGTGAGAAAAACATCACGGGGTGGTGCGCATTGTATGGGTGTGTGTTACATTACATTCACTAGTAGGAGTGAGAAAAACATCACGGGGTGGTGCGCATTGTATGGGTGTGTGTTACGTTACATTCACTAGTAGGAGTGAGAAAAACATCACGGGGTGTTGCGCATTGTATGGGTGTGTGTTACATTACATTCACTAGTAGGAGTGAGAAGAACATCACGGGGTGGTGCGCATTGTATGGGTGTGTGTTACATTACATTCACTAGTAGGAGTGAGAAAAACATCACGGGGTGGTGCGCATTGTATGTGTGTGTTACATTACATTCACTAGTAGGTGTGAGAAAAACATCACGGGGTGGTGCGCATTGTATGGGTGTGTGTTACATTACATTCACTAGTAGGAGTGAGAAAAACATCACGGGGTGGTGCGCATTGTATGGCTGTGTGTTACATTACATTCACTAGTAGGAGTGAGAAAAACATCATGGGGTGGTGCGCATTGTATGGGTGTGTGTTACATTAGATTCACTAGTAGGAGTGAGAAAAACATCACGGGGTGGTGTGCATTGTATGGGTGTGTGTTACATTACATTCACTAGTAGGAGTGAGAAAAACATCACGGGGTGGTGCGCATTGTATGGGTGTGTGTTACATTAGATTCACTAGTAGGAGTGAGAAAAACATCACGGGGTGGTGCGCATTGTATGGGTGTGTGTTACATTACATTCACTAGTAGGAGTGAGAAAAACATCACGGGGTGGTGCGCATTGTATGGGTGTGTGTTACATTACATTCACTAGTAGGAATGAGAAAAACATCACGGGGTGGTGCGCATTGTATGGGTGTGTGTTACATTACATTCAGTAGTGGGAGTGAGAAAAACATCACGGGGTGGTGCGCATTGTATGGGTGTGTGTTACATTACATTCACTAGTAGCAGTGAGAAAAACATCACGGGGTGGTGCGCATTTTATGGGTGTGTGTTACATTACATTCACTAGGAGGAGTGAGAAAAACATCACGGGGTGGTGCGCATTGTATGGGTGTGTGTTACATTACATTCTCTAGGAGGAGTGAGAAAGACATCACGGGGTGGTGCGCATTTTATGGGTGTGTATTACATTACATTCACTTGTAGGAGTGAGAAAGACATCACGGGCTGGTGCGCATTGTATGGGTGTTTGTTACATTACATTCACTAGTAGGAGTTAGAAAAACATCACGGGGTGGTGCGCATTGTATGGGTGTGTGTTACATTACATTCACTAGTAGGAGTGAGAAAAACATCACTTGGTGGTGCGCATTGTATGGGTGTGTGTTACATTACTTTCACTAGTAGGAGTGAGAAAAACATCACGGGGTGGTGCGCATGGTATGGGTGTGTGTTACGTTACATTCACTAGTAGGAGTGAGAAAAACATCACGGATTCGTGCATATTGTATGGGTGTGTGGTACGTTACATTCACTAGTAGGAGTGAGAAAAACATCACGGGGTGGTTCACATTGTATGGGGGTGTGTTACGTTACATTCACTAGTAGGAGTGAGAAAAACATCACGGGGTGGTGCGCATTGTATGGGTGTTTGTTACGTTCCATTCACTAGTAGGAGTGAGAAAAACATCACGGGGTGGAGCGCATTGTATGGGTGTGTGTTACGTTCCATTCACTAGTAGCAGTGAGAAAAACATCACGGGGTGGTGCGCATTGTATGGGTGTGTGTTACATTACATTCACTAGTAACAGTGAGAAAAACATCACGGGGTGGTGCGCATTGTATGGGTGTGTGTTACATTACATTCACTAGTAGGAGTGAGAAAAACATCACGGGGTGGTGCGCATTGTATGGGTGTGTGTTACATTACATTCACTAGTAGGAGTGAGAAAAACCTCACGGGGTGGTGCGCATTGTATGGGTGTGTGTGACATTACATTCACTAGTAGGAGTGAGAAAAACCTCACGGCGTGGTGCGCATTGTATGGGTGTGTGTGACATTACATTCACTAGTAGGAGTGAGAAAAACATCACGGGGTGGTGCGCATTGTATGGGTGTGTGTTACATTACATTCACTAGTAGGAGTGAGAAAAACATCACGGGGTGGTGCGCATTGTATGGGTGTGTGTTACATTACATTCACTAGTAGGAGTGAGAAAAACCTCACGGGGTGGTGCGCATTGTATGGGTGTGTGTTACATTACATTCACTAGTAGGAGTGAGAAAAACCTCACGGGGTGGTGCGCATTGTATGGGTGTGTGTTACATTACATTCACTAGTAGGAGTGAGAAAAACATCACGGGGTTGTGCGCATTGTATGGGTGAGTGTTACATTACATTCACTAGTAGGTGTGAGAAAAACATCACGGGCTGGTGCTCATTGTATGGGTGTGTGTTACATTACATTCACTAGTAGCAGTGAGAAAAACATCACGGGGTGGTGCGCATTGTATGGGTGTGTGTTACATTACATTCATTAGTAGCAGTGAGAAAAACATCACGGGGTGGTGCCCATTGTATGGGTGTGTGTTACATTACGTTCACTAATAGCAGTGAGAAAAACATCACGGGGTGGTGCGCATTGTATGGGTGTGTGTTACGTTACGTTCACTAGTAGGAGTGAGAAAAACATCACGGGTTGGTGCGCATTGTATGGGTGTGTGTTACGTTACATTCACTACTAGGAGTGAGAAAAACATCACGGGGTCGTGCGCATTGTATGGGTGTGTGGTACGTTACATTCACTAGTAGGAGTGAGAAAAACATCACGGGGTGGTGCGCATTGTATGGGTGTGTAGTACGTTACATTCACTAGTACGAGTGAGAAAAACATCACGGGGTGGTGCGCATTATATGGGTGTGTGTTACGTTACATTCACTAGTAGGAGTGAGAAAAACATCACGGGGTGGTGCGCATTGTATTGGTGTGTGTTACATTGCATTCACTAGTAGCAGTGAGAAAAACATCACGCTGTGGTGCGCATTGTATGGGTGTGTGTTACGTTCCATTCACTAGTAGGAGTGAGAAAAACATCACGGGGTGGTGCGCATTGTATGGGTGTGTGTTACATTACATTCACTAGTAGCAGTGAGAAAAACATCACGGGGTGGTGCGCATTGTATGGGTGTGTGTTACATTACATTCACTAGTAGGAGTGAGAAAAACATCACGGGGTGGTGCCCATTGTATGGGTGTGTGTTACATTACATTCATTAGTAGCAGTGAGAAAAACATCACAGGGTGGTGCGCATTGTATGGGTGTGTGTTACATTACATTCACTAGTAGGAGTGAGAAAAACATCACGGGGTGGTGCACATTGTATGGGTGTGTGTTACGTTACATTCACTAGTAGGAGTGAGAAAAACCTCACGGAGTCGTGCGCATTGTATGGGTGTGTGGTAGGTTACATTCACTAGTAGGAGTGAGAAAAACATCACGGGGTGGTGCGCATTGTATGGGTGTGTGTTACATTACATTCACTAGTAGGAGTGAGAAAAACATCACGGGGTGGTGCGCATTGTATGGGTGTGTGTTACGTTACATTCACTAGTAGGAGTGAGAAAAACATCACGGGGTGTTGCGCATTGTATGGGTGTGTGTTACATTACATTCACTAGTAGGAGTGAGAAGAACATCACGGGGTGGTGCGCATTGTATGGGTGTGTGTTACATTACATTCACTAGTAGGAGTGAGAAAAACATCACGGGGTCGTGCGCATTGTATGGGTGTGTGTTACATTACATTCACTAGTAGGTGTGAGAAAAACATCACGGGGTGGTGCGCATTGTATGGGTGTGTGTTACATTACATTCACTAGTAGGAGTGAGAAAAACATCACGGGGTGGTGCGCATTGTATTTGTGTGTGTTACATTACATTCACTAGTAGGAGTGAGAAAAACATCACGGGGTGGTGCGCATTGTATGGGTGTGTGTTACATTAGATTCACTAGTAGGAGTGAGAAAAACATCACGGGGTGGTGTGTATTGTATGGGTGTGTGTTACATTACATTCACTAGTAGGAGTGAGAAAAACATCACGGGGTGGTGCGCATTGTATGGGTGTGTGTTACATTAGATTCACTAGTAGGAGTGAGAAAAACATCACGGGGTGGTGCGCATTGTATGGGTGTGTGTTACATTACATTCACTAGTAGGAGTGAGAAAAACATCACGGGGTGGTGCGCATTGTATGGGTGTGTGTTACATTACATTCACTAGTAGGAGTGAGAAAAACATCACGGGGTGGTGCGCATTGTATGGGTGTGTGTTATATTACATTCAGTAGTGGGAGTGAGAAAAACATCACGGGGTGGTGCGCATTGTATGGGTGTGTGTTACATTACATTCACTAGTAGCAGGGAGAAAAACATCACGGGGTGGTGCGCATTGTATGGGTGTGTGTTACATTACATTCACTAGGAGGAGTGAGAAAAACATCACGGGGTGGTGCGCATTGTATGGGTGTGTGTTACATTACATTCTCTAGGAGGAGTGAGAAAGACATCACGGGGTGGTGCGCATTTTATGGGTGTGTATTACATTACATTCACTAGTAGGTGTGAGAAAGACATCACGGGCTGGTGCGCATTGTATGGGTGTTTGTTACATTACATTCACTAGTAGGAGTTAGAAAAACATCACGGGGTGGTGCGCATTGTATGGGTGTGTGTTACATTACATTCACTAGTAGGAGTGAGAAAAACATCACTTGGTGGTGCGCATTGTATGGGTGTGTGTTACATTACTTTCACTAGTAGGAGTGAGAAAAAAATCACGGGGTGGTGCGCATGGTATGGGTGTGTGTTACGTTACATTCACTAGTAGGAGTGAGAAAAACATCACGGGGTCGTGCATATTGTATGGGTGTGTGGTACGTTACATTCACTAGTAGGAGTGAGAAAAACATCACGGGGTGGTTCACATTGTATGGGGGTGTGTTACGTTACATTCACTAGTAGGAGTGAGAAAAACATCACGGGGTGGTGCGCATTGTATGGGTGTTTGTTACGTTCCATTCACTAGTAGGAGTGAGAAAAACATCACGGGGTGGAGCGCATTGTATGGGTGTGTGTTACGTTCCATTCACTAGTAGCAGTGAGAAAAACATCACGGGGTGGTGCGCATTGTATGGGTGTGTGTTACATTACATTCACTAGTAGCAGTGAGAAAAACATCACGGGGTGGTGCGCATTGTATGGGTGTGTGTTACATTACATTCACTAGTAGCAGTGAGAAAAACATCACGGGGTGGTGCGCATTGTATGGGTGTGTGTTACATTACATTCACTATTAGGAGTGAGAAAAACCTCACGGGGTGGTGCGCATTGTATGGGTGTGTGTGACATTACATTCACTAGTAGGAGTGAGAAAAACCTCACGGCGTGGTGCGCATTGTATGGGTGTGTGTTACATTACATTCACTAGTAGGAGTGAGAAAAACATCACGGGGTGGTGCGCATTGTATGGGTGTGTGTTACATTACATTCACTAGTAGGTGTGAGAAAAACATCACGGGCTGGTGCTCATTGTATGGGTGTGTGTTACATTACATTCACTAGTAGCAGTGAGAAAAACATCACGGGGTGGTGCGCATTGTATGGGTGTGTGTTACATTACATTCACTAGTAGCAGTGAGAAAAACATCACGGGGTGGTGCCCATTGTATGGGTGTGTGTTACATTATGTTCACTAGTAGCAGTGAGAAAAACATCACGGGGTGGTGCGCATTGTATGGGTGTGTGTTACGTTACGTTCACTAGTAGGAGTGAGAAAAACATCACGGGGTGGTGCGCATTGTATGGGTGTGTGTTACGTTACATTCACTAGAAGGAGTGAGAAAAACATCACGGGGTGGTGCGCATTGTATTGGTGTGTGGTACGTTACATTCACTAGTAGCAGTGAGAAAAACATCACGCTGTGGTGCGCATTGTATGGGTGTGTGTTACATTACATTCACTAGTAGGAGTGAGAAAAACCTCACGGGGTGGTGCGCATTGTATGGGTGTGTGTTACATTATATACACTAGTAGTAGTGAGAAATACATCACGGGGTGGTGCGCATTGTATGAGTGTGTGTTACATTACATTCACTAGTAGCAGTGAGAAAAACATCACGGGGTGGTGCGCATTGTATGGGTGTGTGTTACATTACATTCACTAGTAGCAGTGAGAAAAACATCACGGGGTGGTGCGCATTGTATGGGTGTGTGTTACATTACATTCACTAGTAGCAGTGAGAAAAACATCACGGGGTGGTGCCCATTGTATGGGTGTGTGTTACATTACATTCACTAGTAGCAGTGAGAAAAACATCACGGGGTGGTGCGCATTGTATGGGTGTGTGTTACATTACATTTACTAGTAGGAGTGAGAAAAACATCACGGAGTCGTGCGCATTGTATGGGTGTGTGGTACGTTACATTCACTAGTAGGAGTGAGAAAAACATCACGGGGTGGTGCGCAATGTATGGGTGTGTGGTACGTTACATTCACTATTAGGAGTGAGAAAAACATCACGGGGTAGTGCGCATTGTTTGGGTGTGTGTTACATTACATTCACTAGTAGGAGTGAGAAAAACATCACGGGGTGGTGCGCAATGTATGGGTGTGTGTTACATTACATTCACTAGTAGGAGTGAGAAAAACATCACGGGGTGGTGCCCATTGTATGGGTGTGTGTTACATTACATTCACTAGTAGGAGTGAGAAAAACATCACGGGGTGGTGCGCATTGTATGGGTGTGTGTTACATTACATTCACTAGTAGGAGTGAGAAAAACATCACGGGGTGGTGTGCATTGTATGGGTGTTTGTTACATTACATTCACCAGTAGCAGTGAGAAAAACATCACGGGGTGGTGCGCATTGTATGGGTGTGTGTTACATTACATTCACTAGTAGGAGTGAGAAAAACATCACGGGGTCGTGCCCATTGTATGGGTGTGTGTTACATTACATTCATTAGTAGCAGTGAGAAAAACATCACGGGGTGGTGCGCATTGTATGGGTGTGTGTTACATTACATTTACTAGTAGGAGTTAGAAAAACATCACGGAGTCGTGCGCATTGTATGGGTGTGTGTTACATTACATTCACTAGTAGGAGTGAGAAAAACATCACGGGGTGGTGCGCAATGTATGGGTGTGTGGTACGTTACATTCACTAGTAGGAGTGAGAAAAACATCACGGGGTGGTGCGCATTGTATGGGTGTGTGTTACGTTACATTTACTAGTAGGAGTGAGAAATACATCACGGGGTGGTGCGCATTGTATGGGTGTGTGTTACATTACATTCACTAGTAGGAGTGAGAAAAACATCACGGGGTGGTGCGCATTGTATGGGTGTGTGTTACGTTACATTTACTAGTAGGAGTGAGAAATACATCACGGGGTGGTGCGCATTGTATGGGTGTGTGTTACATTATATTCACTAGTAGGAGTGAGAAATACATCACGGGGTGGTGCGCATTGTATGGGTGTGTGTTACATTACATTCACTAGTAGCAGTGAGAAAAACATCACGGGGTGGTGCGCATTGTATGGGTGTGTGTTACGTTATATTCACTAGTAGGAGTGAGAAAAACATCACGGGGTGGAGCGCATTGTATGGGTGTGTGTTACCTTACATTCACTAGTAGGAGTGAGAAAAACATCACGGGGTGGAGCGCATTGTATGGGTGTGTGTTACCTTACATTCACTAGTAGGAGTGAGAAAAACATCACGGGGTGGTGCGCATTGTATGGGTGTGTGTTACATTACATTCACTAGTAGGAGTGAGAAAAACATCACGGGGTGGTGCGCATTGTATGGGTGTGTGTTACATTACATTCACTAGTAGGAGTGAGAAAAACATCACGGGGTGGTGTGCATTGTATGGGTGTGTGTTACATTACATTCACCAGTAGCAGTGAGAAAAACATCACGGGGTGGTGCGCATTGTATGGGTGTGTGTTACATTACATTCACTAGTAGGAGTGAGAAAAACATCACGGGGTCGTGCATATTGTATGGGTGTGTGGTACGTTACATTCACTAGTAGGAGTGAGAAAAACATCACGGGGTGGTGCGCATTGTATGGGTGTGTGTTACATTACATTCACTAGTAGGAGTGAGAAAAACATCACGGGGTGGTGCGCATTGTATGGGTGTGTGTTACGTTACATTCACTAGTAGGAGTGAGAAAAACATCACGGGGTGGTGCGCATTGTATGGGTGTGTGTTACATTACATTCACTAGTAGGAGTGAGAAAAACATCAAGGGGTGGTGCGCATTGTATGGGTGTGTGTTACATTACTTTCACTAGTAGGAGTGAGAAAAAAATCACGGGGTGGTGCGCATGGTATGGGTGTGTGTTACGTTACATTCACTAGTAGGAGTGAGAAAAACATCACGGGGTCGTGCATATTGTATGGGTGTGTGGTACGTTACATTCACTAGTAGGAGTGAGAAAAACATCACGGGGTGGTTCACATTGTATGGGGGTGTGTTACGTTACATTCACTAGTAGGAGTGAGAAAAACATCACGGGGTGGTGCGCATTGTATGGGTGTTTGTTACGTTCCATTCACTAGTAGGAGTGAGAAAAACATCACGGGGTGGAGCGCATTGTATGGGTGTGTGTTACGTTCCATTCACTAGTAGCAGTGAGAAAAACATCACGGGGTGGTGCGCATTGTATGGGTGTGTGTTACATTACATTCACTAGTAGCAGTGAGAAAAACATCACGGGGTGGTGCGCATTGTATGGGTGTGTGTTACATTACATTCACTAGTAGCAGTGAGAAAAACATCACGGGGTGGTGCGCATTGTATGGGTGTGTGTTACATTACATTCACTATTAGGAGTGAGAAAAACCTCACGGGGTGGTGCGCATTGTATGGGTGTGTGTGACATTACATTCACTAGTAGGAGTGAGAAAAACCTCACGGCGTGGTGCGCATTGTATGGGTGTGTGTTACATTACATTCACTAGTAGGAGTGAGAAAAACATCACGGGGTGGTGCGCATTGTATGGGTGTGTGTTACATTACATTCACTAGTAGGTGTGAGAAAAACATCACGGGCTGGTGCTCATTGTATGGGTGTGTGTTACATTACATTCACTAGTAGCAGTGAGAAAAACATCACGGGGTGGTGCGCATTGTATGGGTGTGTGTTACATTACATTCACTAGTAGCAGTGAGAAAAACATCACGGGGTGGTGCCCATTGTATGGGTGTGTGTTACATTATGTTCACTAGTAGCAGTGAGAAAAACATCACGGGGTGGTGCGCATTGTATGGGTGTGTGTTACGTTACGTTCACTAGTAGGAGTGAGAAAAACATCACGGGGTGGTGCGCATTGTATGGGTGTGTGTTACGTTACATTCACTAGAAGGAGTGAGAAAAACATCACGGGGTGGTGCGCATTGTATTGGTGTGTGGTACGTTACATTCACTAGTAGCAGTGAGAAAAACATCACGCTGTGGTGCGCATTGTATGGGTGTGTGTTACATTACATTCACTAGTAGGAGTGAGAAAAACCTCACGGGGTGGTGCGCATTGTATGGGTGTGTGTTACATTATATACACTAGTAGTAGTGAGAAATACATCACGGGGTGGTGCGCATTGTATGAGTGTGTGTTACATTACATTCACTAGTAGCAGTGAGAAAAACATCACGGGGTGGTGCGCATTGTATGGGTGTGTGTTACATTACATTCACTAGTAGCAGTGAGAAAAACATCACGGGGTGGTGCGCATTGTATGGGTGTGTGTTACATTACATTCACTAGTAGCAGTGAGAAAAACATCACGGGGTGGTGCCCATTGTATGGGTGTGTGTTACATTACATTCACTAGTAGCAGTGAGAAAAACATCACGGGGTGGTGCGCATTGTATGGGTGTGTGTTACATTACATTTACTAGTAGGAGTGAGAAAAACATCACGGAGTCGTGCGCATTGTATGGGTGTGTGGTACGTTACATTCACTAGTAGGAGTGAGAAAAACATCACGGGGTGGTGCGCAATGTATGGGTGTGTGGTACGTTACATTCACTATTAGGAGTGAGAAAAACATCACGGGGTAGTGCGCATTGTTTGGGTGTGTGTTACATTACATTCACTAGTAGGAGTGAGAAAAACATCACGGGGTGGTGCGCAATGTATGGGTGTGTGTTACATTACATTCACTAGTAGGAGTGAGAAAAACATCACGGGGTGGTGCCCATTGTATGGGTGTGTGTTACATTACATTCACTAGTAGGAGTGAGAAAAACATCACGGGGTGGTGCGCATTGTATGGGTGTGTGTTACATTACATTCACTAGTAGGAGTGAGAAAAACATCACGGGGTGGTGTGCATTGTATGGGTGTTTGTTACATTACATTCACCAGTAGCAGTGAGAAAAACATCACGGGGTGGTGCGCATTGTATGGGTGTGTGTTACATTACATTCACTAGTAGGAGTGAGAAAAACATCACGGGGTCGTGCCCATTGTATGGGTGTGTGTTACATTACATTCATTAGTAGCAGTGAGAAAAACATCACGGGGTGGTGCGCATTGTATGGGTGTGTGTTACATTACATTTACTAGTAGGAGTTAGAAAAACATCACGGAGTCGTGCGCATTGTATGGGTGTGTGTTACATTACATTCACTAGTAGGAGTGAGAAAAACATCACGGGGTGGTGCGCAATGTATGGGTGTGTGGTACGTTACATTCACTAGTAGGAGTGAGAAAAACATCACGGGGTGGTGCGCATTGTATGGGTGTGTGTTACGTTACATTTACTAGTAGGAGTGAGAAATACATCACGGGGTGGTGCGCATTGTATGGGTGTGTGTTACGTTACATTCACTAGTAGGAGTGAGAAAAACATCACGGGGTGGTGCGCATTGTATGGGTGTGTGTTACGTTACATTTACTAGTAGGAGTGAGAAATACATCACGGGGTGGTGCGCATTGTATGGGTGTGTGTTACATTATATTCACTAGTAGGAGTGAGAAATACATCACGGGGTGGTGCGCATTGTATGGGTGTGTGTTACATTACATTCACTAGTAGCAGTGAGAAAAACATCACGGGGTGGTGCGCATTGTATGGGTGTGTGTTACGTTATATTCACTAGTAGGAGTGAGAAAAACATCACGGGGTGGAGCGCATTGTATGGGTGTGTGTTACCTTACATTCACTAGTAGGAGTGAGAAAAACATCACGGGGTGGAGCGCATTGTATGGGTGTGTGTTACCTTACATTCACTAGTAGGAGTGAGAAAAACATCACGGGGTGGTGCGCATTGTATGGGTGTGTGTTACATTACATTCACTAGTAGGAGTGAGAAAAACATCACGGGGTGGTGCGCATTGTATGGGTGTGTGTTACATTACATTCACTAGTAGGAGTGAGAAAAACATCACGGGGTGGTGTGCATTGTATGGGTGTGTGTTACATTACATTCACCAGTAGCAGTGAGAAAAACATCACGGGGTGGTGCGCATTGTATGGGTGTGTGTTACATTACATTCACTAGTAGGAGTGAGAAAAACATAACGGGGTGGTGCGCATTGTATGGGTGTGTGTTACATTACATTCACCAGTAGGAGTGAGAAAAACATCACGGGGTGGTGCGCATTGTATGGGTGTGTGTTACATTACATTCACTAGTAGGTGTGAGAAAAACATCACAGGGTGGTGCACATTGTATGGGTGTGTGTTACATTACATTCACTAGTAGCAGTGAGAAAAAAATCACGGGGTGGTGCCCATTGTATGGGTGTGTGTTACATTACATTCACTAGTAGCAGTGAGAATAACATCACGGGGTGGTGCGCATTGTATGGGTGTGTGTTACATTACATTCACTAGTAGGAGTGAGAAAAACATCACGGGGTGGTGCGCATTGTATGGGTGTGTGTTACATTAGATTCACTAGGAGGAGTGAGAAAAACATCACGGGGTGGTGCGGATTGTATGGGTGTGTGTTACATTACATTCACAAGTAGGAGTGAGAAAAACATCACGGGGTGGTGCGCATTGTATGGGTGTGTGTTACATTAGATTCACTAGTAGGAGTGAGAAAAACATCACGGGGTGGTGCGGATTGTATGGGTGTGTGTTACATTACATTCACTAGTAGGAGTGAGAAAAACATCACGGGGTGGTGCGCATTGTATGGGTGTGTGTTACATTACATTCACTAGTAGGAGTGAGAAAAACATCACGGGGTGGTGCGCATTGTATGGGTGTGTGTTACATTACATTCACTAGTAGGCGTGAGAAAAACATCACGGGGTGGTGCGCATTGTATGGGTGTGTGTTACATTACATTCACTAGTAGCAGTGAGAAAAACATCACGGGGTGGTGCGCATTGTATGGGTGTGTGTTACATTACATTCACTAGTAGGAGTGAGAAAAACATCACGGGGTGGTGCGCATTGTATGGGTGTGTGTTACATTACATTCACTAGTAGGAGTGAGAAAAACATCACGGGGTGGTGCGCATTGTATGGGTGTGTGTTACATTACATTAACTAGGAGGAGTGAGAAAAACATCACGGGGTGGTGCGCATTGTATGGGTGTGTGTTACATTACATTCACTAGGAAGAGTGAGAAAGACATCACGGGGTGGTGCGCATTGTATGGGTGTGTGTTACATTACATTCACTAGTAGGAGTGAGAAAAACATCACGGGGTGGTGCGCATTGTATGGGTGTGTGTTACATTACATTCACTAGTAGGAGTGAGAAAAACATCACGGGGTCGTGCGCATTGTATGGGTGTGTGTTACATTACATTCACTAGTAGGAGTGAGAAAAACATCACGGGGTGGTGCGCATTGTATGGGTGTGTGTTACATTACTTTCACTAGTAGGAGTGAGAAAAACATCACGGGGTGGTGCGCATTGTATGGGTGTGTGTTACATTACATTCACTAGTAGGAGTGAGAAAAACATCACGGGGTCGTGCGCATTGTATGGGTGTGTGTTACATTACATTCACTAGTAGGAGTGAGAAAAACATCACGGGGTGGTGCGCATTGTATTTGTGTGTGTTACATTACATTCACTAGTAGGAGTGAGAAAAACATCACGGGGTGGTGCGCATTGTATGGGTGTGTGTTACATTAGATTCACTAGTAGGAGTGAGAAAAACATCACGGGGTGGTGTGTATTGTATGGGTGTGTGTTACATTACATTCACTAGTAGGAGTGAGAAAAACATCACGGGGTGGTGCGCATTGTATGGGTGTGTGTTACATTAGATTCACTAGTAGGAGTGAGAAAAAAATCACGGGGTGGTGCGCATTGTATGGGTGTGTGTTACATTACATTCACTAGTAGGAGTGAGAAAAACATCACGGGGTGGTGCGCATTGTATGGGTGTGTGTTACATTACATTCACTAGTAGGAGTGAGAAAAACATCACGGGGTGGTGCGCATTGTATGGGTGTGTGTTATATTACATTCAGTAGTGGGAGTGAGAAAAACATCACGGGGTGGTGCGCATTGTATGGGTGTGTGTTACATTACATTCACTAGTAGCAGGGAGAAAAACATCACGGGGTGGTGCGCATTGTATGGGTGTGTGTTACATTACATTCACTAGGAGGAGTGAGAAAAACATCACGGGGTGGTGCGCATTGTATGGGTGTGTGTTACATTACATTCTCTAGGAGGAGTGAGAAAGACATCACGGGGTGGTGCGCATTTTATGGGTGTGTATTACATTACATTCACTAGTAGGTGTGAGAAAGACATCACGGGCTGGTGCGCATTGTATGGGTGTTTGTTACATTACATTCACTAGTAGGAGTTAGAAAAACATCACGGGGTGGTGCGCATTGTATGGGTGTGTGTTACATTACATTCACTAGTAGGAGTGAGAAAAACATCACTTGGTGGTGCGCATTGTATGGGTGTGTGTTACATTACTTTCACTAGTAGGAGTGAGAAAAAAATCACGGGGTGGTGCGCATGGTATGGGTGTGTGTTACGTTACATTCACTAGTAGGAGTGAGAAAAACATCACGGGGTCGTGCATATTGTATGGGTGTGTGGTACGTTACATTCACTAGTAGGAGTGAGAAAAACATCACGGGGTGGTTCACATTGTATGGGGGTGTGTTACGTTACATTCACTAGTAGGAGTGAGAAAAACATCACGGGGTGGTGCGCATTGTATGGGTGTTTGTTACGTTCCATTCACTAGTAGGAGTGAGAAAAACATCACGGGGTGGAGCGCATTGTATGGGTGTGTGTTACGTTCCATTCACTAGTAGCAGTGAGAAAAACATCACGGGGTGGTGCGCATTGTATGGGTGTGTGTTACATTACATTCACTAGTAGCAGTGAGAAAAACATCACGGGGTGGTGCGCATTGTATGGGTGTGTGTTACATTACATTCACTAGTAGCAGTGAGAAAAACATCACGGGGTGGTGCGCATTGTATGGGTGTGTGTTACATTACATTCACTATTAGGAGTGAGAAAAACCTCACGGGGTGGTGCGCATTGTATGGGTGTGTGTGACATTACATTCACTAGTAGGAGTGAGAAAAACCTCACGGCGTGGTGCGCATTGTATGGGTGTGTGTTACATTACATTCACTAGTAGGAGTGAGAAAAACATCACGGGGTGGTGCGCATTGTATGGGTGTGTGTTACATTACATTCACTAGTAGGTGTGAGAAAAACATCACGGGCTGGTGCTCATTGTATGGGTGTGTGTTACATTACATTCACTAGTAGCAGTGAGAAAAACATCACGGGGTGGTGCGCATTGTATGGGTGTGTGTTACATTACATTCACTAGTAGCAGTGAGAAAAACATCACGGGGTGGTGCCCATTGTATGGGTGTGTGTTACATTATGTTCACTAGTAGCAGTGAGAAAAACATCACGGGGTGGTGCGCATTGTATGGGTGTGTGTTACGTTACGTTCACTAGTAGGAGTGAGAAAAACATCACGGGGTGGTGCGCATTGTATGGGTGTGTGTTACGTTACATTCACTAGAAGGAGTGAGAAAAACATCACGGGGTGGTGCGCATTGTATTGGTGTGTGGTACGTTACATTCACTAGTAGCAGTGAGAAAAACATCACGCTGTGGTGCGCATTGTATGGGTGTGTGTTACATTACATTCACTAGTAGGAGTGAGAAAAACCTCACGGGGTGGTGCGCATTGTATGGGTGTGTGTTACATTATATACACTAGTAGTAGTGAGAAATACATCACGGGGTGGTGCGCATTGTATGAGTGTGTGTTACATTACATTCACTAGTAGCAGTGAGAAAAACATCACGGGGTGGTGCGCATTGTATGGGTGTGTGTTACATTACATTCACTAGTAGCAGTGAGAAAAACATCACGGGGTGGTGCGCATTGTATGGGTGTGTGTTACATTACATTCACTAGTAGCAGTGAGAAAAACATCACGGGGTGGTGCCCATTGTATGGGTGTGTGTTACATTACATTCACTAGTAGCAGTGAGAAAAACATCACGGGGTGGTGCGCATTGTATGGGTGTGTGTTACATTACATTTACTAGTAGGAGTGAGAAAAACATCACGGAGTCGTGCGCATTGTATGGGTGTGTGGTACGTTACATTCACTAGTAGGAGTGAGAAAAACATCACGGGGTGGTGCGCAATGTATGGGTGTGTGGTACGTTACATTCACTATTAGGAGTGAGAAAAACATCACGGGGTAGTGCGCATTGTTTGGGTGTGTGTTACATTACATTCACTAGTAGGAGTGAGAAAAACATCACGGGGTGGTGCGCAATGTATGGGTGTGTGTTACATTACATTCACTAGTAGGAGTGAGAAAAACATCACGGGGTGGTGCCCATTGTATGGGTGTGTGTTACATTACATTCACTAGTAGGAGTGAGAAAAACATCACGGGGTGGTGCGCATTGTATGGGTGTGTGTTACATTACATTCACTAGTAGGAGTGAGAAAAACATCACGGGGTGGTGTGCATTGTATGGGTGTTTGTTACATTACATTCACCAGTAGCAGTGAGAAAAACATCACGGGGTGGTGCGCATTGTATGGGTGTGTGTTACATTACATTCACTAGTAGGAGTGAGAAAAACATCACGGGGTCGTGCCCATTGTATGGGTGTGTGTTACATTACATTCATTAGTAGCAGTGAGAAAAACATCACGGGGTGGTGCGCATTGTATGGGTGTGTGTTACATTACATTTACTAGTAGGAGTTAGAAAAACATCACGGAGTCGTGCGCATTGTATGGGTGTGTGTTACATTACATTCACTAGTAGGAGTGAGAAAAACATCACGGGGTGGTGCGCAATGTATGGGTGTGTGGTACGTTACATTCACTAGTAGGAGTGAGAAAAACATCACGGGGTGGTGCGCATTGTATGGGTGTGTGTTACGTTACATTTACTAGTAGGAGTGAGAAATACATCACGGGGTGGTGCGCATTGTATGGGTGTGTGTTACGTTACATTCACTAGTAGGAGTGAGAAAAACATCACGGGGTGGTGCGCATTGTATGGGTGTGTGTTACGTTACATTTACTAGTAGGAGTGAGAAATACATCACGGGGTGGTGCGCATTGTATGGGTGTGTGTTACATTATATTCACTAGTAGGAGTGAGAAATACATCACGGGGTGGTGCGCATTGTATGGGTGTGTGTTACATTACATTCACTAGTAGCAGTGAGAAAAACATCACGGGGTGGTGCGCATTGTATGGGTGTGTGTTACGTTATATTCACTAGTAGGAGTGAGAAAAACATCACGGGGTGGAGCGCATTGTATGGGTGTGTGTTACCTTACATTCACTAGTAGGAGTGAGAAAAACATCACGGGGTGGAGCGCATTGTATGGGTGTGTGTTACCTTACATTCACTAGTAGGAGTGAGAAAAACATCACGGGGTGGTGCGCATTGTATGGGTGTGTGTTACATTACATTCACTAGTAGGAGTGAGAAAAACATCACGGGGTGGTGCGCATTGTATGGGTGTGTGTTACATTACATTCACTAGTAGGAGTGAGAAAAACATCACGGGGTGGTGTGCATTGTATGGGTGTGTGTTACATTACATTCACCAGTAGCAGTGAGAAAAACATCACGGGGTGGTGCGCATTGTATGGGTGTGTGTTACATTACATTCACTAGTAGGAGTGAGAAAAACATCACGGGGTCGTGCATATTGTATGGGTGTGTGGTACGTTACATTCACTAGTAGGAGTGAGAAAAACATCACGGGGTGGTGCGCATTGTATGGGTGTGTGTTACATTACATTCACTAGTAGGAGTGAGAAAAACATCACGGGGTGGTGCGCATTGTATGGGTGTGTGTTACGTTACATTCACTAGTAGGAGTGAGAAAAACATCACGGGGTGGTGCGCATTGTATGGGTGTGTGTTACATTACATTCACTAGTAGGAGTGAGAAAAACATCAAGGGGTGGTGCGCATTGTATGGGTGTGTGTTACATTACTTTCACTAGTAGGAGTGAGAAAAAAATCACGGGGTGGTGCGCATGGTATGGGTGTGTGTTACGTTACATTCACTAGTAGGAGTGAGAAAAACATCACGGGGTCGTGCATATTGTATGGGTGTGTGGTACGTTACATTCACTAGTAGGAGTGAGAAAAACATCACGGGGTGGTTCACATTGTATGGGGGTGTGTTACGTTACATTCACTAGTAGGAGTGAGAAAAACATCACGGGGTGGTGCGCATTGTATGGGTGTTTGTTACGTTCCATTCACTAGTAGGAGTGAGAAAAACATCACGGGGTGGAGCGCATTGTATGGGTGTGTGTTACGTTCCATTCACTAGTAGCAGTGAGAAAAACATCACGGGGTGGTGCGCATTGTATGGGTGTGTGTTACATTACATTCACTAGTAGCAGTGAGAAAAACATCACGGGGTGGTGCGCATTGTATGGGTGTGTGTTACATTACATTCACTAGTAGCAGTGAGAAAAACATCACGGGGTGGTGCGCATTGTATGGGTGTGTGTTACATTACATTCACTATTAGGAGTGAGAAAAACCTCACGGGGTGGTGCGCATTGTATGGGTGTGTGTGACATTACATTCACTAGTAGGAGTGAGAAAAACCTCACGGCGTGGTGCGCATTGTATGGGTGTGTGTTACATTACATTCACTAGTAGGAGTGAGAAAAACATCACGGGGTGGTGCGCATTGTATGGGTGTGTGTTACATTACATTCACTAGTAGGTGTGAGAAAAACATCACGGGCTGGTGCTCATTGTATGGGTGTGTGTTACATTACATTCACTAGTAGCAGTGAGAAAAACATCACGGGGTGGTGCGCATTGTATGGGTGTGTGTTACATTACATTCACTAGTAGCAGTGAGAAAAACATCACGGGGTGGTGCCCATTGTATGGGTGTGTGTTACATTATGTTCACTAGTAGCAGTGAGAAAAACATCACGGGGTGGTGCGCATTGTATGGGTGTGTGTTACGTTACGTTCACTAGTAGGAGTGAGAAAAACATCACGGGGTGGTGCGCATTGTATGGGTGTGTGTTACGTTACATTCACTAGAAGGAGTGAGAAAAACATCACGGGGTGGTGCGCATTGTATTTGTGTGTGGTACGTTACATTCACTAGTAGCAGTGAGAAAAACATCACGCTGTGGTGCGCATTGTATGGGTGTGTGTTACATTACATTCACTAGTAGGAGTGAGAAAAACCTCACGGGGTGGTGCGCATTGTATGGGTGTGTGTTACATTATATACACTAGTAGTAGTGAGAAATACATCACGGGGTGGTGCGCATTGTATGAGTGTGTGTTACATTACATTCACTAGTAGCAGTGAGAAAAACATCACGGGGTGGTGCGCATTGTATGGGTGTGTGTTACATTACATTCACTAGTAGCAGTGAGAAAAACATCACGGGGTGGTGCGCATTGTATGGGTGTGTGTTACATTACATTCACTAGTAGCAGTGAGAAAAACATCACGGGGTGGTGCCCATTGTATGGGTGTGTGTTACATTACATTCACTAGTAGCAGTGAGAAAAACATCACGGGGTGGTGCGCATTGTATGGGTGTGTGTTACATTACATTTACTAGTAGGAGTGAGAAAAACATCACGGAGTCGTGCGCATTGTATGGGTGTGTGGTACGTTACATTCACTAGTAGGAGTGAGAAAAACATCACGGGGTGGTGCGCAATGTATGGGTGTGTGGTACGTTACATTCACTATTAGGAGTGAGAAAAACATCACGGGGTAGTGCGCATTGTTTGGGTGTGTGTTACATTACATTCACTAGTAGGAGTGAGAAAAACATCACGGGGTGGTGCGCAATGTATGGGTGTGTGTTACATTACATTCACTAGTAGGAGTGAGAAAAACATCACGGGGTGGTGCCCATTGTATGGGTGTGTGTTACATTACATTCACTAGTAGGAGTGAGAAAAACATCACGGGGTGGTGCGCATTGTATGGGTGTGTGTTACATTACATTCACTAGTAGGAGTGAGAAAAACATCACGGGGTGGTGTGCATTGTATGGGTGTTTGTTACATTACATTCACCAGTAGCAGTGAGAAAAACATCACGGGGTGGTGCGCATTGTATGGGTGTGTGTTACATTACATTCACTAGTAGGAGTGAGAAAAACATCACGGGGTCGTGCCCATTGTATGGGTGTGTGTTACATTACATTCATTAGTAGCAGTGAGAAAAACATCACGGGGTGGTGCGCATTGTATGGGTGTGTGTTACATTACATTTACTAGTAGGAGTTAGAAAAACATCACGGAGTCGTGCGCATTGTATGGGTGTGTGTTACATTACATTCACTAGTAGGAGTGAGAAAAACATCACGGGGTGGTGCGCAATGTATGGGTGTGTGGTACGTTACATTCACTAGTAGGAGTGAGAAAAACATCACGGGGTGGTGCGCATTGTATGGGTGTGTGTTACGTTACATTTACTAGTAGGAGTGAGAAATACATCACGGGGTGGTGCGCATTGTATGGGTGTGTGTTACGTTACATTCACTAGTAGGAGTGAGAAAAACATCACGGGGTGGTGCGCATTGTATGGGTGTGTGTTACGTTACATTTACTAGTAGGAGTGAGAAATACATCACGGGGTGGTGCGCATTGTATGGGTGTGTGTTACATTATATTCACTAGTAGGAGTGAGAAATACATCACGGGGTGGTGCGCATTGTATGGGTGTGTGTTACATTACATTCACTAGTAGCAGTGAGAAAAACATCACGGGGTGGTGCGCATTGTATGGGTGTGTGTTACGTTATATTCACTAGTAGGAGTGAGAAAAACATCACGGGGTGGAGCGCATTGTATGGGTGTGTGTTACCTTACATTCACTAGTAGGAGTGAGAAAAACATCACGGGGTGGAGCGCATTGTATGGGTGTGTGTTACCTTACATTCACTAGTAGGAGTGAGAAAAACATCACGGGGTGGTGCGCATTGTATGGGTGTGTGTTACATTACATTCACTAGTAGGAGTGAGAAAAACATCACGGGGTGGTGCGCATTGTATGGGTGTGTGTTACATTACATTCACTAGTAGGAGTGAGAAAAACATCACGGGGTGGTGTGCATTGTATGGGTGTGTGTTACATTACATTCACCAGTAGCAGTGAGAAAAACATCACGGGGTGGTGCGCATTGTATGGGTGTGTGTTACATTACATTCACTAGTAGGAGTGAGAAAAACATAACGGGGTGGTGCGCATTGTATGGGTGTGTGTTACATTACATTCACCAGTAGGAGTGAGAAAAACATCACGGGGTGGTGCGCATTGTATGGGTGTGTGTTACATTACATTCACTAGTAGGTGTGAGAAAAACATCACAGGGTGGTGCACATTGTATGGGTGTGTGTTACATTACATTCACTAGTAGCAGTGAGAAAAAAATCACGGGGTGGTGCCCATTGTATGGGTGTGTGTTACATTACATTCACTAGTAGCAGTGAGAATAACATCACGGGGTGGTGCGCATTGTATGGGTGTGTGTTACATTACATTCACTAGTAGGAGTGAGAAAAACATCACGGGGTGGTGCGCATTGTATGGGTGTGTGTTACATTAGATTCACTAGGAGGAGTGAGAAAAACATCACGGGGTGGTGCGGATTGTATGGGTGTGTGTTACATTACATTCACAAGTAGGAGTGAGAAAAACATCACGGGGTGGTGCGCATTGTATGGGTGTGTGTTACATTAGATTCACTAGTAGGAGTGAGAAAAACATCACGGGGTGGTGCGGATTGTATGGGTGTGTGTTACATTACATTCACTAGTAGGAGTGAGAAAAACATCACGGGGTGGTGCGCATTGTATGGGTGTGTGTTACATTACATTCACTAGTAGGAGTGAGAAAAACATCACGGGGTGGTGCGCATTGTATGGGTGTGTGTTACATTACATTCACTAGTAGGCGTGAGAAAAACATCACGGGGTGGTGCGCATTGTATGGGTGTGTGTTACATTACATTCACTAGTAGCAGTGAGAAAAACATCACGGGGTGGTGCGCATTGTATGGGTGTGTGTTACATTACATTCACTAGTAGGAGTGAGAAAAACATCACGGGGTGGTGCGCATTGTATGGGTGTGTGTTACATTACATTCACTAGTAGGAGTGAGAAAAACATCACGGGGTGGTGCGCATTGTATGGGTGTGTGTTACATTACATTAACTAGGAGGAGTGAGAAAAACATCACGGGGTGGTGCGCATTGTATGGGTGTGTGTTACATTACATTCACTAGGAGGAGTGAGAAAGACATCACGGGGTGGTGCGCATTGTATGGGTGTGTGTTACATTACATTCACTAGTAGGAGTGAGAAAAACATCACGGGGTGGTGCGCATTGTATGGGTGTGTGTTACATTACATTCACTAGTAGGAGTGAGAAAAACATCACGGGGTCGTGCGCATTGTATGGGTGTGTGTTACATTACATTCACTAGTAGGAGTGAGAAAAACATCACGGGGTGGTGCGCATTGTATGGGTGTGTGTTACATTACTTTCACTAGTAGGAGTGAGAAAAACATCACGGGGTGGTGCGCATTGTATGGGTGTGTGTTACGTTACATTCACTAGTAGGAGTGAGAAAAACATCACGGGGTGGTGCGCATTGTATGGGTGTGTGGTACGTTACATTCACTAGTAGGAGTGAGAAAAACATCACGGGGTGGTGCGCATTGTATGGGTGTGTGTTACGTTACATTCACTAGTAGGAGTGAGAAAAACATCACGGGGTGGTGCGCATTGTATGGGTGTTTGTTACGTTCCATTCACTAGTAGGAGTGAGAAAAACATCACGGGGTGGAGCACAGTGTATGGGTGTGTGTTAAGTTCCATTCACTAGTAGCAGTGAGAAAAACATCACGGGGTGGTGCGCATTATATGGGTGTGTGTTACATTACATTCACTAGTAGCAGTGAGAAAAACATCACGGGGTGGTGCGCATTGTATGGGTGTGTGTTACATTACATTCACTAGTAGGAGTGAGAAAAACCTCACGGGGTGGTGCGCATTGTATGGGTGTGTGTTACATTACATACACTAGTAGTAGTGAGAAAAACATCACGGGGTGGTGCGCATTGTATGAGTGTGTGTTACATTACATTCACTAGTAGCAGTGAGAAAAACATCACGGGGTGGTGCGCATTGTATGGGTGTGTGTTACATTACATTCACTAGTAGCAGTGAGAAAAACATCACGGGGTGGTGCGCATTGTATGGGTGTGTGTTACATTACATTCACTAGTAGCAGTGAGAAAAACATCACGGGGTGGTGCCCATTGTATGGGTGTGTGTTACATTACATTCACTAGTAGCAGTGAGAAAAACATCACGGGGTGGTGCGCATTGTATGGGTGTGTGTTACATTACATTTACTAGTAGGAGTGAGAAAAACATCACGGAGTCGTGCGCATTGTATGGGTGTGTGGTACGTTACATTCACTAGTAGGAGTGAGAAAAACATCACGGGGTGGTGCGCAATGTATCGGTGTGTGGTACGTTACATTCACTAGTAGGAGTGAGAAAAACATCACGGGGTGGTGCGCATTGTATGGGTGTGTGTTACGTTACATTCACTAGTAGGAGTGAGAAAAATATCACGGGGTGGTGCGCATTGTATGGGTGTGTGTTACATTACATTCACTAGTAGGAGTGAGAAATACATCACGGGGTGGTGCGCATTGTATGGGTGTGTGTTACATTACATTCACTAGTAGGAGTGAGAAATATATCACGGGGTGGTGCGCATTGTATGGGTGTGTGTTACATTACATTCACTAGTAGGAGTGAGAAAAACATCACTGGGTGGTGCGCATTGTATGGGTGTGTGTTACGTTACATTCACTAGTAGGAGTGAGAAAAACATCACGGGGTGGTGCGCATTGTATGGGTGTGTGTTACATTACATTCACTAGTAGGAGTGAGAAAAACATCACGGGGTGGTGCGCATTGTATGGGTGTGTGTTACATTACATTCACTAGTAGCAGTGAGAAAAACATCACGGGGTGGTGCGCATTGTATGGGTGTGTGTTACATTACATTCACTAGTAGGAGTGAGAAATACATCACGGGGTGGTGCGCATTGTATGGGTGTGTGTTACATTACATTCACTAGTAGGAGTCAGAAAAACATCACGGGGTGGTGCGCATTGTATGGGTGTGTGTTACGTTACATTCACTAGTAGGAGTGAGAAAAACATCACGGGGTGGTGCGCATTGTATGGGTGTGTGTTACATTACATTCACTAGTAGGAGTGAGAAAAACATCACGGGGTGGTGCGCATTGTATGGGTGTGTGTTACATTACATTCACTAGTAGGAGTGAGAAAAACATCACGGGGTGGTGCGCATTGTATGGGTGTGTGTTACATTACATTCACCAGTAGCAGTGAGAAAAACATCACGGGGTGGTGCGCATTGTATGGGTGTGTGTTACATTACATTCACTAGTAGGAGTGAGAAAAACATAACGGGGTGGTGCGCATTGTATGGGTGTGTGTTACATTACATTCACCAGTAGGTGTGAGAAAAACATCACGGGGTGGTGCGCATTGTATGGGTGTGTGTTACATTACATTCACTAGTAGGTGTGAGAAAAACATCACGGGGTGGTGCGCATTGTATGGGTGTGTGTTACATTACATTCACTAGTAGGAGTGAGAAAAACATCACGGGGTCGTGCGCATTGTATGGGTGTGTGTTACATTACATTCACTAGTAGGAGTGAGAAAAACATCACGGGGTGGTGCGCATTGTATGGGTGTGTGTTACGTTACATTCACTAGTAGGAGTGAGAAAAACATCACGGGGTGGTGCGCATTGTATGGGTGTGTGTTACATTAGATTCACTAGTAGGAGTGAGAAAAACATCACGGGGTGGTGCGCATTGTATGGGTGTGTGTTACATTACATTCACTAGTAGGAGTGAGAAAAACATCACGGGGTGGTGCGCATTGTATGGGTGTGTGTTACATTACATTCACTAGTAGGAGTGAGAAAAACATCACGGGGTGGTGCGCATTGTATGGGTGTGTGTTACATTACATTCACTAGGAGGAGTGAGAAAGACATCACGGGGTGGTGCGCATTGTATGGGTGTGTGTTACATTACATTCACTAGTAGGAGTGAGAAAAACATCACGGGGTGGTGCGCATTGTATGGGTGTGTGTTACATTACATTCACTAGTAGGAGTGAGAAAAACATCACGGGGTCGTGCGCATTGTATGGGTGTGTGTTACATTACATTCACTAGTAGGAGTGAGAAAAACATCACGGGGTGGTGCGCATTGTATGGGTGTGTGTTACATTACTTTCACTAGTAGGAGTGAGAAAAGCATCACGGGGTGGTGCGCATTGTATGGGTGTGTGTTACGTTACATTCACTAGTAGGAGTGAGAAAAACATCACGGGGTGGTGCGCATTGTATGGGTGTGTGGTACGTTACATTCACTAGTAGGAGTGAGAAAAACATCACGGGGTGGTGCGCATTGTATGGGTGTGTGTTACGTTACATTCACTAGTAGGAGTGAGAAAAACATCACGGGGTGGTGCGCATTGTATGGGTGTTTGTTACGTTCCATTCACTAGTAGGAGTGAGAAAAACATCACGGGGTGGAGCACAGTGTATGGGTGTGTGTTAAGTTCCATTCACTAGTAGCAGTGAGAAAAACATCACGGGGTGGTGCGCATTGTATGGGTGTGTGTTACATTACATTCACTAGTAGCAGTGAGAAAAACATCACGGGGTGGTGCGCATTGTATGGGTGTGTGTTACATTACATTCACTAGTAGGAGTGAGAAAAACCTCACGGGGTTTTGCGCATTGTATGGGTGTGTGTTACATTACATACACTAGTAGTAGTGAGAAAAACATCACGGGGTGGTGCGCATTGTATGAGTGTGTGTTACATTACATTCACTAGTAGCAGTGAGAAAAACATCACGGGGTGGTGCGCATTGTATGGGTGTGTGTTACATTACATTCACTAGTAGCAGTGAGAAAAACATCACGGGGTGGTGCGCATTGTATGGGTGTGTGTTACATTACATTTACTAGTAGGAGTGAGAAAAACATCACGGAGTCGTGCGCATTGTATGGGTGTGTGTTACGTTACATTCACTAGTAGGAGTGAGAAAAATATCACGGGGTGGTGCGCATTGTATGGGTGTGTGTTACATTACATTCACTAGTAGGAGTGAGAAATACATCACGGGGTGGTGCGCATTGTATGGGTGTGTGTTACATTACATTCACTAGTAGGAGTGAGAAATACATCACGGGGTGGTGCGCATTGTATGGGTGTGTGTTACATTACATTCACTAGTAGGAGTGAGAAAAACATCACTGGGTGGTGCGCATTGTATGGGTGTGTGTTACGTTACATTCACTAGTAGGAGTGAGAAAAACATCACGGGGTGGTGCGCATTGTATGGGTGTGTGTTACATTACATTCACTAGTAGCAGTGAGAAAAACATCACGGGGTGGTGCGCATTTTATGGGTGTGTGTTACATTACATTCACTAGTAGGAGTGAGAAATACATCACGGGGTGGTGCGCATTGTATGGGTGTGTGTTACCTTACATTCACTAGTAGGAGTGAGAAAAACATCACGGGGTGGTGCGCATTGTATGGGTGTGTGTTACATTACATTCACTAGTAGGTGTGAGAAAAACATCATGTGGTGGTGTGAATCGGAGGGTCTGATTTAGGATAGGCAGTGAGTGGCAATGTCAGATGGAGAAAAACACCGCGGGGTGGTCAGCATAGGGAGGTCAGGGAACATGCAGTGGCAATGTAGGATAGGTTTCTGAAAAACATCGCGGGGTGGTGCGCATTGTATGCGTGTGTGTTACATTACATTCACTAGTAGGAGGGAGAAAAACATCACGGGGTGGTGCGCATTGTATTGGTGTGAGTTACATTACGTTCGCTAGTAGGAGTGCGAAAAACAACACGGGGTGGTGCGCATTGTATGGGTGTGTGTTACATTACATTCACTAGTAGGAGTGAGAAAAACATCACGGGGTTGTGTGAATTGGAGGGTCTGAATTAGGATAGGCAGTGAGTGTCAATGTAGGAAGGAGAAAAGCACCGCGGGGTGGTCAGCATGGGGACGTCAGGGAACATGCAGTGGCAATGTAGGATAGGTTTCTGAAAAACATCGCGGGGTGGTGCGCATTGTATGCGTGTGTGTTACATAACATTCACTAGTAGGAGTGAGAAAAACATCACGGGCTGGTGTGAATCGGAGTGTCTGATTTAGGATAGGCAGTGAGTGGCAATGTCAGATGGAGAAAAACACCGCGGGGTGGTCAGCATGGGGAGGTCAGGGAACATGCAGTGGCAATGTAGGATAGGTTTCTGAAAAACATCGCGGGGTGGTGCGCATTATATGGTTGTGTGTTACATTACATTCACTAGTAGGAGTGAGAAAAACATCACGGGGTGGTGCGCATTGTTTGGGTGTGTGTTACATTACATTCACTAGAAGGAGTGACAAAAACATCACGGAATGGTGTGAATCGGAGGGTCTGAATTAGGATAGGCTGTGAGTGGCAATGTAGGATGGAGAAAAGCACCGCGGGGTGGTCAGCATGGGGAAGTCAGGGAACATGCAGTGGCAATGTAGGATAGGTTTCTGAAAAACATCGCGGGGTGGTGCGCATTATATGGTTGTGTGTTACATTACATTCACTAGTAGGAGTGAGAAAAACATCACGGGATGGTGTGAATCGGAGGGTCTGATTTAGGATCTGCAGAGAGTGGCAATGTAGGATGGATAAAAGCACCGCGGGGTGGTCAGCATTGGGAGGTCAGGGAACATGCAGCGGCAATGTAGGATAGGTTTCTGAAAAACATCGTGGAGTGGTGCGCATTGTATGGGTGTGTGTTACATTACATTCACTAGTAGCAGTGAGAAAAACACAGGTTGGTGCGCATTGTATTGATGTGTGTTACATTACATTCACGAGTAGGAGTGAGAAAAACATCACGGGTTGGTGTGAATCGGAGGGTCTGAATTAGGATAGGCAGTGAGTGGCAATGTAGGATGGAGAAAAGCACCGCGGGTTCGTCTCCCTGGGGAGGTAAGGGAACATGCAGTGACAATGTAGGATAGGTTTCTGAAAAACATCGCGGGGTGGTGCGCATTGTATGGGTGTGTGTTACATTACATTCACGAGTAGGAGTGAGAAAAACATCACGGGGTGGTGTGAATTGGAGGGTTTGAATTAGGTTAGGCAGTGATTGGCAATGTAGGATGCAGAAAAGCACCGCGGGGTTTTCAGCATGGGGACGTCAGGGAACATGCAGTGGCAATGTAGGATAGGTTTCTGAAAAACATCGCGGGGTGGTGCACATTGTATGGGTGTGTGTTACATAACATTCACTAGTAGGAGTGAGAAAACCATCACGGGGTGGTGTCAATCGGAGGTTCTGATTTAGGATAGGCAGTGAGTGGCAATGTCGGATGGAGAAAAGCACCGCGGGGGGGTCAGCATGGGGAGGTCAGGGAACATGCAGTGGCAATGTAGGATAGGTTTCTGAAAAACATCGCGGGGTGGTGCGCATTGTATGGGTGTGTGTTACATGACATTCACTAGTAGGAGTGAGAAAAACATCTCGCGGTGGTGCGCATTGTATGGGTGTGTGTTACATTACATTCACTAGTAGGAGTGAGAAAAACATCACGGGGTGATGTGAATCGGAGGGTCTGAATTAAGATAGGCAGTGAGTGGCAATGTAGGATGGAGAAAAGCACCGCGGGTCCGTCAGCATGTGGAGGTCAGGGAACATGCAGTGGCAAAGTAGGAAAGGTTTCTGAAATAAATCGCGGGGTGGTACGCATTGTATGGGTGTGTGTTACATTACATTCACTAGTAGGAGTGAGAAAAACATCACGGGGTGGTGCGCATTGTATGCGTGTGTGTTACATTACATTCACTAGTAGGAGTGAGAAAAACATCACGAAGTGGGGCGCATTGTATGGGTGAGTGTTACATTACATTCACTAGTAGGAGTGAGCAAAACATCACGGGGTGGTGCGCATTGTATGGGTTTGTGTTACATTACATTCACTAGTAGGAGTTAGAAAAACATCACGGGGTGGTGTGAATCAGAGCGTCTGAATTAGGATAGGCAGTGAGTTGCAATGTAGGATGGGGAAAAGCCCCGCAGGGTGGTCAGAATGGGGAGGTCATGGAACATGCAGTGGCAATGTAGGATAGGTTTCTGAAAAATATCGCGGGGTGGTGCACATTGTATGGGTGTGTGTTACATTACATTCACTAGTAGGAGTGAGAAAAACATCACGCGGTGGTTCGCATTGTATGGGTGTGTGTTACATTACATTCACTAGTAGGAGTGAGAAAAACATCACGGGGTGGTGTGAATCGGAGGGTCTGAATTAGGATAGGCAGTGAGTGGCAATATAGGATGGAGGAAAGCACCGCGGGGTTGTCAGCATGGGGACGTCAGGGAACATGAAGTGGCAATGTAGGTTAGGTTTCTGAAAAATATCGTGGGGTGGTTCACATTGTATGGGTGTGTGTTACATAACATTCACTAGTAGGAGTGAGAAAAACATCACGGGGTGGTGTGAATCACAGGGTCTGAATTAGGATAGGTAGTGAGTGGCAATGTAGGATGGAAAAAAGCACCGCGGGCTGGTCAGAATGGGGAGGTCATGGAACATGCAGTGGCAATGTAGGATAGGTTTCTGAAAAACATCGCGGGGTGGTGCGCATTGTATGGGTGTGTGTTACATTACATTCACTAGTAGGAGTGAGAAAAACATCACCGGGTGGTGCACATTGTATGGGTGTGTGTTACATTACATTCAGTAGTAGGAGTGAGAAAAACATCACGCGGTGGTGCGCTTTGTATGGGTGTGTGTTACATTACAATCACTAGTAGGAGTGAGAAAAACATCACGGGGTGGTGTTAATCGGAGGGTATGAATTAGTATAGGCAGTGAGTGGCATTGTAGAATGGAGAAAAGCACAGCGGTGTGGTCAGCATGGGAAGGTCAGGGAACATGCAGTGGCAATGTAGCATACGTTTCTGAAAAATATCGCCGGGTGGTGCGCATTGTATGCGTGTGTGTTACATTACATTCACTAGTAGGAGGGAGAAAAACATCACGGGGTGGTGCGCATTGTATGGGTGTGTGTTACTTTACATTCACTAGTAGGAGTGAGAAAAACATCACGGGGTTGTGTGAATCGCAGGGTCTGAATTAGGATAGGCAGTGAGTGGCATTTTAGGATGGAGAAAAGCACCGTGGGGTGGTCAGCATGGGGAGGTCAGGGAACATGCAATGGCAATGTAGGATAGGTTTCTGAAAAACATCGCAGGGTGGTGCGCATTGTATGGTTGTGTGTTACATTACATTCACTAGTAGGAGTGAGAAAAACATCACGGGGTGGTGCGCATTGTATGTGTGTGTGTTACATTACATTCACTAGTAGGAGTGAGAAAAACATCACGGGGTGGTGTGAATCGCAGGGTCTGAATTAGGATAGGTAGTGAGTGGCAATGTAGGATGGAGAAAAGCACAGTGGTGTGGTCAGCATGGGAAGGTCAGGGAACATGCAGTGGCAATGTAGGATAGGTTAGTGAAAAATATCGCGGGGTGGTGTGCATTGTATGGGTGTGTGTTACATTACATTCACTAGTAGGAGAGAGAAAAACATCACGGGGTGGTGCGCATTGTATTGGTGTGAGTTACATTACGTTCGCTAGTAGGAGTGCGAAAAACAACACGGGGTGGTGCGCATTGTATGGGTGTGTGTTACATTACATTCACTAGAAGGAGTGAGAAAAACATCACGGGGTTGTGTGAATTGGAGGGTCTGAATTAGGATAGGCAGTGAGTGTCAATGTAGGAAGGAGAAAAGCACCGCGGGGTGGTCAGCATGGGGACGTCAGGGAACATGCAGTGGCAATGTAGGATAGGTTTCTGAAAAACATCGCGGGGTGGTGCACATTGTATGCGTGTGTCTTACATAACATTCACTAGTAGGAGTGAGAAAAACATCACGGGCTGGTGTGAATCGGAGGGTCTGATTTAGGATAGACAGTGAGTGGCAATGTCAGATGGAGAAAAACACCGCGGGGTGGTCAGCATGGGGAGGTCAGGGAACATGCAGTGGCAATGTAGGATAGGTTTCTGAAAAACATCGCGGGGTGGTGCGCATTATATGGTTGTGTGTTACATTACATTCACTAGTAGGAGTGAGAAAAACATCACGGGGTGGTGCGCATTGTTTGGGTGTGTGTTACATTACATTCACTAGAAGGAGTGACAAAAACATCACGGAATGGTGTGAATCGGAGGGTCTGAATTAGGATAGGCTGTGAGTGGCAATGTAGGATGGAGAAAAGCACCGCGGGGTGGTCAGCATGGGGAAGTCAGGGAACATGCAATGGCAATGTAGGATAGGTTTCTGAAAAACATCGCGGGGTGGTGCGCATTATATGGTTGTATGTTACATTACATTCACTAGTAGGAGTGAGAAAAACATCACGGGATGGTGTGAATCGGAGGGTCTGATTTAGGATCTGCAGAGAGTGGCAATGTAGGATGGATAAAAGCACCGCGGGGTGGTCAGCATTGGGAGGTCAGGGAACATGCAGCGGCAATGTAGGATAGGTTTCTGAAAAATATCGCGGGGTGGTGCGCATTGTATGGGTGTGTGTTACATTACATTCACTAGTAGGAGTCAGAAAAACATCACGGGGTGGTGTGAATCGGAGGGTCTGAATTAGGATAGGCAGTGAGTGGCAATATAGGATGGAGGAAAGCACCGCGGGGTTGTCAGCATGGGGACGTCAGGGAACATGAAGTGACAATGTAGGTTAGGTTTCTGAAAAATATCGTGGGGTGGTTCACATTGTATGGGTGTGTGTTACATAACATTCACTAGTAGGAGTGAGAAAAACATCACGGGGTGGTGTGAATCACAGGGTCTGAATTAGGATAGGTAGTGAGTGGCAATGTAGGATGGAGAAAAGCACCGCGGGCTGGTCAGAATGGGGAAGTCATGGAACATGCAGTGGCAATGTAGGATAGGTTTCTGAAAAACATCGCGGGGTGGTGCGCATTGTATGGGTGTGTGTTACATTACATTCACTAGTAGGAGTGAGAAAAACATCACCGGGTGGTGCACATTGTATGGGTGTGTGTTACATTACATTCACTAGTAGGAGTGAGAAAAACATCACGCGGTGGTGCGCTTTGTATGGGTGTGTGTTACATTACAATCACTAGTAGGAGTGAGAAAAACATCACGGGGTGGTGTTAATCGGAGGGTATGAATTAGTATAGGCAGTGAGTGGCATTGTAGAATGGAGAAAAGCACAGCGGTGTGGTCAGCATGGGAAGGTCAGGGAACATGCAGTGGCAATGTAGCATACGTTTCTGAAAAATATCGCGGGGTGGTGCGCATTGTATGCGTGTGTGTTACATTACATTCACTAGTAGGAGGGAGAAAAACATCACGGGGTGGTGCGCATTGTATGGGTGTGTGTTACTTTACATTCACTAGTAGGAGTGAGAAAAACATCACGGGGTTGTGTGAATCGCAGGGTCTGAATTAGGATAGGCAGTGAGTGGCAATTTAGGATGGAGAAAAGCACCGTGGGGTGGTCAGCATGGGGAGGTCAGGGAACATGCAATGGCAATGTAGGATAGGTTTCTGAAAAACATCGCAGGGTGGTGCGCATTGTATGGTTGTGTGTTACATTACATTCACTAGTAGGAGTGAGAAAAACATCACGGGGTGGTGCGCATTGTATGTGTGTGTGTTACATTACATTCACTAGTAGGAGTGAGAAAAACATCACGGGGTGGTGTGAATCACAGGGTCTGAATTAGGATAGGTAGTGAGTGGCAATGTAGGATGGAGAAAAGCACAGTGGTGTGGTCAGCATGGGAAGGTCAGGGAACATGCAGTGGCAATGTAGGATAGGTTAGTGAAAAATATCGCGGGGTGGTGTGCATTGTATGGGTGTGTGTTACATTACATTCACTAGTAGGAGTGCGAAAAACAACACGGGGTGGTGCGCATTGTATGGGTGTGTGTTACATTACATTCACTAGTAGGAGTGAGAAAAACATCACGGGGTTGTGTGAATTGGAGGGTCTGAATTAGGATAGGCAGTGAGTGTCAATGTAGGAAGGAGAAAAGCACCGCGGGGTGGTCAGCATGGGGACGTCAGGGAACATGCAGTGGCAATGTAGGATAGGTTTCTGAAAAACATCGCGGGGTGGTGCGCATTGTATGCGTGTGTCTTACATAACATTCACTAGTAGGAGTGAGAAAAACATCACGGGCTGGTGTGAATCGGAGGGTCTGATTTAGGATAGGCAGTGAGTGGCAATGTCAGATGGAGAAAAACACCGCGGGGTGGTCAGCATGGGGAGGTCAGGGAACATGCAGTGGCAATGTAGGATAGGTTTCTGAAAAACATCGCGGGGTGGTGCGCATTATATGGTTGTGTGTTACATTACATTCACTAGTAGGAGTGAGAAAAACATCACGGGGTGGTGCGCATTGTTTGGGTGTGTGTTACATTACATTCACTAGAAGGAGTGACAAAAACATCACGGAATGGTGTGAATCGGAGGGTCTGAATTAGGATAGGCTGTGAGTGGCAATGTAGGATGGAGAAAAGCACCGCGGGGTGGTCAGCATGGGGAAGTCAGGGAACATGCAATGGCAATGTAGGATAGGTTTCTGAAAAACATCGCGGGGTGGTGCGCATTATATGGTTGTGTGTTACATTACATTCACTAGTAGGAGTGAGAAAAACATCACGGGATGGTGTGAATCGGAGGGTCTGATTTAGGATCTGCAGAGAGTGGCAATGTAGGATGGATAAAAGCACCGCGGGGTGGTCAGCATTGGGAGGTCAGGGAACATGCAGCGGCAATGTAGGATAGGTTTCTGAAAAATATCGCGGGGTGGTGCGCATTGTATGGGTGTGTGTTACATTACATTCACTAGTAGGAGTCAGAAAAACATCACGGGGTGGTGTGAATCGGAGGGTCTGAATTAGGATAGGCAGTGAGTGGCAATATAGGATGGAGGAAAGCACCGCGGGGTTGTCAGCATGGGGACGTCAGGGAACATGAAGTGACAATGTAGGTTAGGTTTCTGAAAAATATCGTGGGGTGGTTCACATTGTATGGGTGTGTGTTACATAACATTCACTAGTAGGAGTGAGAAAAACATCACGGGGTGGTGTGAATCACAGGGTCTGAATTAGGATAGGTAGTGAGTGGCAATGTAGGATGGAGAAAAGCACCGCGGGCTGGTCAGAATGGGGAAGTCATGGAACATGCAGTGGCAATGTAGGATAGGTTTCTGAAAAACATCGCGGGGTGGTGCGCATTGTATGGGTGTGTGTTACATTACATTCACTAGTAGGAGTGAGAAAAACATCACGCGGTGGTGCGCTTTGTATGGGTGTGTGTTACATTACAATCACTAGTAGGAGTGAGAAAAACATCACCGGGTGGTGCACATTGTATGGGTGTGTGTTACATTACATTCACTAGTAGGAGTGAGAAAAACATCACGCGGTGGTGCGCTTTGTATGGGTGTGTGTTACATTACAATCACTAGTAGGAGTGAGAAAAACATCACGGGGTGGTGTTAATCGGAGGGTATGAATTAGTATAGGCAGTGAGTGGCATTGTAGAATGGAGAAAAGCACAGCGGTGTGGTCAGCATGGGAAGGTCAGGGAACATGCAGTGGCAATGTAGCATACGTTTCTGAAAAATATCGCGGGGTGGTGCGCATTGTATGCGTGTGTGTTACATTACATTCACTAGTAGGAGGGAGAAAAACATCACGGGGTGGTGCGCATTGTATGGGTGTGTGTTACTTTACATTCACTAGTAGGAGTGAGAAAAACATCACGGGGTTGTGTGAATCGCAGGGTCTGAATTAGGATAGGCAGTGAGTGGCAATTTAGGATGGAGAAAAGCACCGTGGGGTGGTCAGCATGGGGAGGTCAGGGAACATGCAATGGCAATGTAGGATAGGTTTCTGAAAAACATCGCAGGGTGGTGCGCATTGTATGGTTGTGTGTTACATTACATTCACTAGTAGGAGTGAGAAAAACATCACGGGGTGGTGCGCATTGTATGTGTGTGTGTTACATTACATTCACTAGTAGGAGTGAGAAAAACATCACGGGGTGGTGTGAATCACAGGGTCTGAATTAGGATAGGTAGTGAGTGGCAATGTAGGATGGAGAAAAGCACAGTGGTGTGGTCAGCATGGGAAGGTCAGGGAACATGCAGTGGCAATGTAGGATAGGTTAGTGAAAAATATCGCGGGGTGGTGTGCATTGTATGGGTGTGTGTTACATTACATTCACTAGTAGGAGTGCGAAAAACAACACGGGGTGGTGCGCATTGTATGGGTGTGTGTTACATTACATTCACTAGTAGGAGTGAGAAAAACATCACGGGGTTGTGTGAATTGGAGGGTCTGAATTAGGATAGGCAGTGAGTGTCAATGTAGGAAGGAGAAAAGCACCGCGGGGTGGTCAGCATGGGGACGTCAGGGAACATGCAGTGGCAATGTAGGATAGGTTTCTGAAAAACATCGCGGGGTGGTGCGCATTGTATGCGTGTGTCTTACATAACATTCACTAGTAGGAGTGAGAAAAACATCACGGGCTGGTGTGAATCGGAGGGTCTGATTTAGGATAGGCAGTGAGTGGCAATGTCAGATGGAGAAAAACACCGCGGGGTGGTCAGCATGGGGAGGTCAGGGAACATGCAGTGGCAATGTAGGATAGGTTTCTGAAAAACATCGCGGGGTGGTGCGCATTATATGGTTGTGTGTTACATTACATTCACTAGTAGGAGTGAGAAAAACATCACGGGGTGGTGCGCATTGTTTGGGTGTGTGTTACATTACATTCACTAGAAGGAGTGACAAAAACATCACGGAATGGTGTGAATCAGAGGGTCTGAATTAGGATAGGCTGTGAGTGGCAATGTAGGATGGAGAAAAGCACCGCGGGGTGGTCAGCATGGGGAAGTCAGGGAACATGCAATGGCAATGTAGGATAGGTTTCTGAAAAACATCGCGGGGTGGTGCGCATTATATGGTTGTGTGTTACATTACATTCACTAGTAGGAGTGAGAAAAACATCACGGGATGGTGTGAATCGGAGGGTCTGATTTAGGATCTGCAGAGAGTGGCAATGTAGGATGGATAAAAGCACCGCGGGGTGGTCAGCATTGGGAGGTCAGGGAACATGCAGCGGCAATGTAGGATAGGTTTCTGAAAAACATCGTGGAGTGGTGCGCATTGTATGGGTGTGTGTTACATTACATTCACTAGTAGCAGTGAGAAAAACACAGGTTGGTGCGCATTGTATTGATGTGTGTTACATTAGATTCACGAGTAGGAGTGAGAAAAACATCACGGGTTGGTGTGAATCGGAGGGTCTGAATTAGGATAGGCAGTGAGTGGCAATGTAGGATGGAGAAAAGCACCGCGGGTTCGTCTTCCTGTGGAGGTAAGGGAACATGCAGTGACAATGTAGGATAGGTTTCTGAAAAACATCGCGTGGTGGTGCGCATTGTATGGGTGTGTGTTACATTACATTCACGAGTAGGAGTGAGAAAAACATCACGGGGTGGTGTGAATTGGAGGGTTTGAATTAGGTTAGGCAGTGAGTGGCAATGTAGGATGCAGAAAAGCACCGCGGGTTTTTCAGCATGGGGACGTCAGGGAACATGCAGTGGCAATGTAGGATAGGTTTCTGAAAAACATCGCGCGGTGGTGCACATTGTATGGGTGTGTGTTACATAACATTCACTAGTAGGAGTGAGAAAACCATCACGGGGTGGTGTCAATCGGAGGTTCTGATTTAGGATAGGCAGTGAGTGGCAATGTCGGATGGAGAAAAGCACCGCGGGGGTGTCAGCATGGGGAGGTCAGGGAACATGCAGTGGCAATGTAGGATAGGTTTCTGAAAAACATCGCGGGGTGGTGCGCATTGTATGGGTGTGTGTTACATTACATTCACTAGTAGGAGTGAGAAAAACATCTCGCGGTGGTGCGCATTGTATGGGTGTGTGTTACATTACATTCACTAGTAGGAGTGAGAAAAACATCACGGGGTGATGTGAATCGGAGGGTCTGAATTAGGATAGGCAGTGAGTGGCAATGTAGGATGGAGAAAAGCACCGCGGGGTGGTCAGCATGGGGAGGTCAGGGAAAATGCAATGGCAATGTAGGATAGGTTTCTGAAAAACATCGCGGGGTGGTGCGCATTGTATGGTTGTGTGTTACATTACATTCACTAGTAGGAGTGAGAAAAACATCACGGTGTGGTGTGAATTGGAGGGTCTGAATTAGGATAGGCAGTGAGTGGCAATGAAGGATGGAGAAAAGCACAGCGGGTCCGTCAGCATGTGGAGGTCAGGGAACATGCAGTGGCAAAGTAGGAAAGGTTTCTGAAATAAATCGCGGGGTGGTACGCATTGTATGGGTGTGTGTTACATTACATTCACTAGTAGGAGTGAGAAAAACATCACGGGGTGGTGCGCATTGTATGGGTGTGTGTTACATTACATTCACTAGAAGGAGTGAGAAAAACATCACGCAGTGGGGCGCATTGTATGGGTGTGTGTTACGTTACATTCACTAGTAGGAGTGAGAAAAACATCACGGGGTGGTGCGCATTTTATGGGTTTGTGTTACATTACATTCACTAGTAGGAGTTAGAAAAACATCACGGGGTGGTGTGAATCAGAGCGTCTGAATTAGGATAGGCAGTGAGTTGCAATGTAGGATGGGGAAAAGCCCCGCGGGGTGGTCAGAATGGGGAGGTCATGGAACATGCAGTGGCAATGTAGGATAGGTTTCTGAAAAACATCGCAGGGTGGTGCACATTGTATGGGTGTGTGTTACATTACATTCACTAGTAGGAGTGAGAAAAACATCACGCGGTGGTGCGCATTGTATGGGTGTGTGTTACACTACATTCACTAGTAGGAGTGAGAAAAACATCACGTGGTGGTGTGAATCGGAGGGTCTGAATTAGGATAGGCAGTGAGTGGCAATGTAGGATGGAGAAAAGCACCGCGGGCTGGTCAGAATGGGGAGGTCATGGAACATGCAGTGGCAAAGTAGGATAGGTTTCTGAAATAAATCGCGGGGTGGTGCGCATTGTATGGGTGTGTGTTACATTACATTCACTAGTAGGAGTGAGAAAAACATCACGGGGTGGTGCGCATTGTATGGGTGTGTGTTACATTACATTCACTAGTAGGAGTGAGAAAAACATCACGCAGTGGGGCGCATTGTATGGTTGTGTGTTACATTACATTCACTAGTAGGAGTGAGCAAAACATCACGGGGTGGTGCGCATTGTATGGGTTTGTGTTACATTACATTCACTAGTAGGAGTGAGAAAAACATCACGCGTTGGTGCGCATTGTATGGGTGTGTGTTACATTACATTCACTAGTAGGAGTGAGAAAAACATCACGGGGTGGTGTGAATCGGAGGGTCTGAATTAGGATAGGCAGTGAGTGGCAATGTAGGATGGAGAAAAGCACCGCGGGGTGGTCAGCATGGGGAAGTCAGGGAACATGCAGTGGCAATGTAGGATATTTTCCTGAAAAATATCGCGGGGTGGTGCGCATTGTATGGGTGTGTGTTACATTACATTCACTAGTAGGAGTCAGAAAAACATCACGGGGTGGTGTGAATCGGAGGGTCTGAATTAGGATAGGCAGTGAGTGGCAATATAGGATGGAGGAAAGCACCGCGGGGTTGTCAGCATGGGGACGTCAGGGAACATGAAGTGGCAATGTAGGTTAGGTTTCTGAAAAATATCGTGGGGTGGTTCACATTGTATGGGTGTGTGTTACATAACATTCACTAGTAGGAGTGAGAAAAACATTAAGGGGTGGTGTGAATCGGAGGGGCTGATTTAGGATAGGTAGTGAGTGGCAATGTCTGATGGAGAAAAGCACCGCTGGGTGGTCAGCATGGGGAGGTCAGGGAACATGCATTGGCAATGTAGGATAGGTTTCTGAAAACCATCGCGGGGTTGTTCGCATTGTATGGGTGTGTGTTACATTACATTCACTAGTAGGAGTGAGAAAAACATCACGGGGTGGTGCGCATAGTATGGGTGTGTGTTACATTACATTCACTAGTAGGAGTGAGAAAAACATCACGGGGTGGTGTGAATCGCAAGGTCTGAATTAGGATAGGCATTGAGTGGCAATGTATGATGGAGAAAAGCACCGCGGGGTTGTCATCATGGGGAGGGCAGGGAACATGCAATGGCAATGTAGGATAGGATTCTGAAAATCATCGCGTGGTGGTGCGCATTGTATGGTTGTGTGTTACATTACATTCACTAGTAGGAGTGAGAAAACATCACGGGGTGGTGCGCATTGTATGGGTGTGTGTTACATTACATTCACTAGTAGGAGTGAGAAAAACATCACGGCGTGGTGAGAATCGCAGGGTCTGAATTAGGATAGGCAGTGAGTGGCAATGTAGGATGGAGAAAAGCACTGCGGCCTGGTCAGAATGGGGAGGTCATGGAACATGCAGTGGAAAAGTAGGATAGCTTTCTGAAAAACATCGCGGGGTGGTGCGCATTGTATGGGTGTGTGTTACATTACATTCACTAGTAAGAGTGAGAAAAACATCACGCGGTGGTGCGCATTTTATGGGTGTGTGTTACATTACATTCACTAGTAGGAGTGAGAAAAACATCACGGGGTGGTGTGAATCGGAGGGTCTGAATTAGTATAGGCAGTGAGTGGCAATGTAGGATGGAGAAAAGCACCGCGGTGTGGTCAGCATGGGGAGGTCAGGGAACATGCAGTGGCAATGTAGGATAGGTTTCTGAAAAACATCGCGGGGTGGTGCACATTGTATGGGTGTGTGTTACATAACATTCACTAGTAGGAGTGAGAAAACCATCACAGGGTGGTGTGAATCGGAGGTTCTGATTTAGGATAGGCAGTGAGTGGCAATGTCGGATGGAGAAAAGCACCGCGGGGTGGTCAGCATGGGGAGGTCAGGGAACATGCATTGGCAATGTAGGATACGTTTCTGAAAAACATCGCGGGCTGTTGCGCATTGTATGGGTGTGTGTTACATTACATTCACAAGTAGGAGTGAGAAAAACATCACGGGGTGGTGCGCATTGTATGGGTGTGTGTTACATTACATTCACTAGTAGGAGTGAGAAAAACATCACGGGGTGGTGTGAATCGCAGGGTCTGAATTAGGATAGGTAGTGAGTGGCAATGTAGGATGGAAAAAAGCACCGCGGGCTGGTCAGAATGGGGAGGTCATGGAACATGCAGTGGCAATGTAGGATAGGTTTCTGAAAAACATCGCGGGGTGGTGCGCATTGTATGGGTGTGTGTTATATTACATTCACTAGTAGGTGTGAGAAAAACATCACGGGCTGGTGCTCATTGTATGGGTGTGTGTTACATTACATTCACTAGTAGCAGTGAGAAAAACATCACGGGGTGGTGCGCATTGTATGGGTGTGTGTTACATTACATTCACTAGTAGGTGTGAGAAAAACATCACGGGCTGGTGCTCATTGTATGGGTGTGTGTTACATTACATTCACTAGTAGCAGTGAGAAAAACATCACGGGGTGGTGCGCATTGTATGGGTGTGTGTTACATTACATTCACTAGTAGCAGTGAGAAAAACATCACGGGGTGGTGCCCATTGTATGGGTGTGTGTTACATTATGTTCACTAGTAGCAGTGAGAAAAACATCACGGGGTGGTGCGCATTGTATGGGTGTGTGTTACGTTACGTTCACTAGTAGGAGTGAGAAAAACATCACGGGGTGGTGCGCATTGTATGGGTGTGTGTTACGTTACATTCACTAGAAGGAGTGAGAAAAACATCACGGGGTGGTGCGCATTGTATTGGTGTGTGGTACGTTACATTCACTAGTAGCAGTGAGAAAAACATCACGCTGTGGTGCGCATTGTATGGGTGTGTGTTACATTACATTCACTAGTAGGAGTGAGAAAAACCTCACGGGGTGGTGCGCATTGTATGGGTGTGTGTTACATTATATACACTAGTAGTAGTGAGAAATACATCACGGGGTGGTGCGCATTGTATGAGTGTGTGTTACATTACATTCACTAGTAGCAGTGAGAAAAACATCACGGGGTGGTGCGCATTGTATGGGTGTGTGTTACATTACATTCACTAGTAGCAGTGAGAAAAACATCACGGGGTGGTGCGCATTGTATGGGTGTGTGTTACATTACATTCACTAGTAGCAGTGAGAAAAACATCACGGGGTGGTGCCCATTGTATGGGTGTGTGTTACATTACATTCACTAGTAGCAGTGAGAAAAACATCACGGGGTGGTGCGCATTGTATGGGTGTGTGTTACATTACATTTACTAGTAGGAGTGAGAAAAACATCACGGAGTCGTGCGCATTGTATGGGTGTGTGGTACGTTACATTCACTAGTAGGAGTGAGAAAAACATCACGGGGTGGTGCGCAATGTATGGGTGTGTGGTACGTTACATTCACTATTAGGAGTGAGAAAAACATCACGGGGTAGTGCGCATTGTTTGGGTGTGTGTTACATTACATTCACTAGTAGGAGTGAGAAAAACATCACGGGGTGGTGCGCAATGTATGGGTGTGTGTTACATTACATTCACTAGTAGGAGTGAGAAAAACATCACGGGGTGGTGCCCATTGTATGGGTGTGTGTTACATTACATTCACTAGTAGGAGTGAGAAAAACATCACGGGGTGGTGCGCATTGTATGGGTGTGTGTTACATTACATTCACTAGTAGGAGTGAGAAAAACATCACGGGGTGGTGTGCATTGTATGGGTGTTTGTTACATTACATTCACCAGTAGCAGTGAGAAAAACATCACGGGGTGGTGCGCATTGTATGGGTGTGTGTTACATTACATTCACTAGTAGGAGTGAGAAAAACATCACGGGGTCGTGCCCATTGTATGGGTGTGTGTTACATTACATTCATTAGTAGCAGTGAGAAAAACATCACGGGGTGGTGCGCATTGTATGGGTGTGTGTTACATTACATTTACTAGTAGGAGTTAGAAAAACATCACGGAGTCGTGCGCATTGTATGGGTGTGTGTTACATTACATTCACTAGTAGGAGTGAGAAAAACATCACGGGGTGGTGCGCAATGTATGGGTGTGTGGTACGTTACATTCACTAGTAGGAGTGAGAAAAACATCACGGGGTGGTGCGCATTGTATGGGTGTGTGTTACGTTACATTTACTAGTAGGAGTGAGAAATACATCACGGGGTGGTGCGCATTGTATGGGTGTGTGTTACGTTACATTCACTAGTAGGAGTGAGAAAAACATCACGGGGTGGTGCGCATTGTATGGGTGTGTGTTACGTTACATTTACTAGTAGGAGTGAGAAATACATCACGGGGTGGTGCGCATTGTATGGGTGTGTGTTACATTATATTCACTAGTAGGAGTGAGAAATACATCACGGGGTGGTGCGCATTGTATGGGTGTGTGTTACATTACATTCAGTAGTAGCAGTGAGAAAAACATCACGGGGTGGTGCGCATTGTATGGGTGTGTGTTACGTTATATTCACTAGTAGGAGTGAGAAAAACATCACGGGGTGGAGCGCATTGTATGGGTGTGTGTTACCTTACATTCACTAGTAGGAGTGAGAAAAACATCACGGGGTGGAGCGCATTGTATGGGTGTGTGTTACCTTACATTCACTAGTAGGAGTGAGAAAAACATCACGGGGTGGTGCGCATTGTATGGGTGTGTGTTACATTACATTCACTAGTAGGAGTGAGAAAAACATCACGGGGTGGTGCGCATTGTATGGGTGTGTGTTACATTACATTCACTAGTAGGAGTGAGAAAAACATCACGGGGTGGTGTGCATTGTATGGGTGTGTGTTACATTACATTCACCAGTAGCAGTGAGAAAAACATCACGGGGTGGTGCGCATTGTATGGGTGTGTGTTACATTACATTCACTAGTAGGAGTGAGAAAAACATCACGGGGTCGTGCATATTGTATGGGTGTGTGGTACGTTACATTCACTAGTAGGAGTGAGAAAAACATCACGGGGTGGTGCGCATTGTATGGGTGTGTGTTACATTACATTCACTAGTAGGAGTGAGAAAAACATCACGGGGTGGTGCGCATTGTATGGGTGTGTGTTACGTTACATTCACTAGTAGGAGTGAGAAAAACATCACGGGGTGGTGCGCATTGTATGGGTGTGTGTTACATTACATTCACTAGTAGGAGTGAGAAAAACATCAAGGGGTGGTGCGCATTGTATGGGTGTGTGTTACATTACTTTCACTAGTAGGAGTGAGAAAAAAATCACGGGGTGGTGCGCATGGTATGGGTGTGTGTTACGTTACATTCACTAGTAGGAGTGAGAAAAACATCACGGGGTCGTGCATATTGTATGGGTGTGTGGTACGTTACATTCACTAGTAGGAGTGAGAAAAACATCACGGGGTGGTTCACATTGTATGGGGGTGTGTTACGTTACATTCACTAGTAGGAGTGAGAAAAACATCACGGGGTGGTGCGCATTGTATGGGTGTTTGTTACGTTCCATTCACTAGTAGGAGTGAGAAAAACATCACGGGGTGGAGCGCATTGTATGGGTGTGTGTTACGTTCCATTCACTAGTAGCAGTGAGAAAAACATCACGGGGTGGTGCGCATTGTATGGGTGTGTGTTACATTACATTCACTAGTAGCAGTGAGAAAAACATCACGGGGTGGTGCGCATTGTATGGGTGTGTGTTACATTACATTCACTAGTAGCAGTGAGAAAAACATCACGGGGTGGTGCGCATTGTATGGGTGTGTGTTACATTACATTCACTATTAGGAGTGAGAAAAACCTCACGGGGTGGTGCGCATTGTATGGGTGTGTGTGACATTACATTCACTAGTAGGAGTGAGAAAAACCTCACGGCGTGGTGCGCATTGTATGGGTGTGTGTTACATTACATTCACTAGTAGGAGTGAGAAAAACATCACGGGGTGGTGCGCATTGTATGGGTGTGTGTTACATTACATTCACTAGTAGGTGTGAGAAAAACATCACGGGCTGGTGCTCATTGTATGGGTGTGTGTTACATTACATTCACTAGTAGCAGTGAGAAAAACATCACGGGGTGGTGCGCATTGTATGGGTGTGTGTTACATTACATTCACTAGTAGCAGTGAGAAAAACATCACGGGGTGGTGCCCATTGTATGGGTGTGTGTTACATTATGTTCACTAGTAGCAGTGAGAAAAACATCACGGGGTGGTGCGCATTGTATGGGTGTGTGTTACGTTACGTTCACTAGTAGGAGTGAGAAAAACATCACGGGGTGGTGCGCATTGTATGGGTGTGTGTTACGTTACATTCACTAGAAGGAGTGAGAAAAACATCACGGGGTGGTGCGCATTGTATTGGTGTGTGGTACGTTACATTCACTAGTAGCAGTGAGAAAAACATCACGCTGTGGTGCGCATTGTATGGGTGTGTGTTACATTACATTCACTAGTAGGAGTGAGAAAAACCTCACGGGGTGGTGCGCATTGTATGGGTGTGTGTTACATTATATACACTAGTAGTAGTGAGAAATACATCACGGGGTGGTGCGCATTGTATGAGTGTGTGTTACATTACATTCACTAGTAGCAGTGAGAAAAACATCACGGGGTGGTGCGCATTGTATGGGTGTGTGTTACATTACATTCACTAGTAGCAGTGAGAAAAACATCACGGGGTGGTGCGCATTGTATGGGTGTGTGTTACATTACATTCACTAGTAGCAGTGAGAAAAACATCACGGGGTGGTGCCCATTGTATGGGTGTGTGTTACATTACATTCACTAGTAGCAGTGAGAAAAACATCACGGGGTGGTGCGCATTGTATGGGTGTGTGTTACATTACATTTACTAGTAGGAGTGAGAAAAACATCACGGAGTCGTGCGCATTGTATGGGTGTGTGGTACGTTACATTCACTAGTAGGAGTGAGAAAAACATCACGGGGTGGTGCGCAATGTATGGGTGTGTGGTACGTTACATTCACTATTAGGAGTGAGAAAAACATCACGGGGTAGTGCGCATTGTTTGGGTGTGTGTTACATTACATTCACTAGTAGGAGTGAGAAAAACATCACGGGGTGGTGCGCAATGTATGGGTGTGTGTTACATTACATTCACTAGTAGGAGTGAGAAAAACATCACGGGGTGGTGCCCATTGTATGGGTGTGTGTTACATTACATTCACTAGTAGGAGTGAGAAAAACATCACGGGGTGGTGCGCATTGTATGGGTGTGTGTTACATTACATTCACTAGTAGGAGTGAGAAAAACATCACGGGGTGGTGTGCATTGTATGGGTGTTTGTTACATTACATTCACCAGTAGCAGTGAGAAAAACATCACGGGGTGGTGCGCATTGTATGGGTGTGTGTTACATTACATTCACTAGTAGGAGTGAGAAAAACATCACGGGGTCGTGCCCATTGTATGGGTGTGTGTTACATTACATTCATTAGTAGCAGTGAGAAAAACATCACGGGGTGGTGCGCATTGTATGGGTGTGTGTTACATTACATTTACTAGTAGGAGTTAGAAAAACATCACGGAGTCGTGCGCATTGTATGGGTGTGTGTTACATTACATTCACTAGTAGGAGTGAGAAAAACATCACGGGGTGGTGCGCAATGTATGGGTGTGTGGTACGTTACATTCACTAGTAGGAGTGAGAAAAACATCACGGGGTGGTGCGCATTGTATGGGTGTGTGTTACGTTACATTTACTAGTAGGAGTGAGAAATACATCACGGGGTGGTGCGCATTGTATGGGTGTGTGTTACGTTACATTCACTAGTAGGAGTGAGAAAAACATCACGGGGTGGTGCGCATTGTATGGGTGTGTGTTACGTTACATTTACTAGTAGGAGTGAGAAATACATCACGGGGTGGTGCGCATTGTATGGGTGTGTGTTACATTATATTCACTAGTAGGAGTGAGAAATACATCACGGGGTGGTGCGCATTGTATGGGTGTGTGTTACATTACATTCACTAGTAGCAGTGAGAAAAACATCACGGGGTGGTGCGCATTGTATGGGTGTGTGTTACGTTATATTCACTAGTAGGAGTGAGAAAAACATCACGGGGTGGAGCGCATTGTATGGGTGTGTGTTACCTTACATTCACTAGTAGGAGTGAGAAAAACATCACGGGGTGGAGCGCATTGTATGGGTGTGTGTTACCTTACATTCACTAGTAGGAGTGAGAAAAACATCACGGGGTGGTGCGCATTGTATGGGTGTGTGTTACATTACATTCACTAGTAGGAGTGAGAAAAACATCACGGGGTGGTGCGCATTGTATGGGTGTGTGTTACATTACATTCACTAGTAGGAGTGAGAAAAACATCACGGGGTGGTGTGCATTGTATGGGTGTGTGTTACATTACATTCACCAGTAGCAGTGAGAAAAACATCACGGGGTGGTGCGCATTGTATGGGTGTGTGTTACATTACATTCACTAGTAGGAGTGAGAAAAACATAACGGGGTGGTGCGCATTGTATGGGTGTGTGTTACATTACATTCACCAGTAGGAGTGAGAAAAACATCACGGGGTGGTGCGCATTGTATGGGTGTGTGTTACATTACATTCACTAGTAGGTGTGAGAAAAACATCACAGGGTGGTGCACATTGTATGGGTGTGTGTTACATTACATTCACTAGTAGCAGTGAGAAAAAAATCACGGGGTGGTGCCCATTGTATGGGTGTGTGTTACATTACATTCACTAGTAGCAGTGAGAATAACATCACGGGGTGGTGCGCATTGTATGGGTGTGTGTTACATTACATTCACTAGTAGGAGTGAGAAAAACATCACGGGGTGGTGCGCATTGTATGGGTGTGTGTTACATTAGATTCACTAGGAGGAGTGAGAAAAACATCACGGGGTGGTGCGGATTGTATGGGTGTGTGTTACATTACATTCACAAGTAGGAGTGAGAAAAACATCACGGGGTGGTGCGCATTGTATGGGTGTGTGTTACATTAGATTCACTAGTAGGAGTGAGAAAAACATCACGGGGTGGTGCGGATTGTATGGGTGTGTGTTACATTACATTCACTAGTAGGAGTGAGAAAAACATCACGGGGTGGTGCGCATTGTATGGGTGTGTGTTACATTACATTCACTAGTAGGAGTGAGAAAAACATCACGGGGTGGTGCGCATTGTATGGGTGTGTGTTACATTACATTCACTAGTAGGCGTGAGAAAAACATCACGGGGTGGTGCGCATTGTATGGGTGTGTGTTACATTACATTCACTAGTAGCAGTGAGAAAAACATCACGGGGTGGTGCGCATTGTATGGGTGTGTGTTACATTACATTCACTAGTAGGAGTGAGAAAAACATCACGGGGTGGTGCGCATTGTATGGGTGTGTGTTACATTACATTCACTAGTAGGAGTGAGAAAAACATCACGGGGTGGTGCGCATTGTATGGGTGTGTGTTACATTACATTAACTAGGAGGAGTGAGAAAAACATCACGGGGTGGTGCGCATTGTATGGGTGTGTGTTACATTACATTCACTAGGAGGAGTGAGAAAGACATCACGGGGTGGTGCGCATTGTATGGGTGTGTGTTACATTACATTCACTAGTAGGAGTGAGAAAAACATCACGGGGTGGTGCGCATTGTATGGGTGTGTGTTACATTACATTCACTAGTAGGAGTGAGAAAAACATCACGGGGTCGTGCGCATTGTATGGGTGTGTGTTACATTACATTCACTAGTAGGAGTGAGAAAAACATCACGGGGTGGTGCGCATTGTATGGGTGTGTGTTACATTACTTTCACTAGTAGGAGTGAGAAAAACATCACGGGGTGGTGCGCATTGTATGGGTGTGTGTTACGTTACATTCACTAGTAGGAGTGAGAAAAACATCACGGGGTGGTGCGCATTGTATGGGTGTGTGGTACGTTACATTCACTAGTAGGAGTGAGAAAAACATCACGGGGTGGTGCGCATTGTATGGGTGTGTGTTACGTTACATTCACTAGTAGGAGTGAGAAAAACATCACGGGGTGGTGCGCATTGTATGGGTGTTTGTTACGTTCCATTCACTAGTAGGAGTGAGAAAAACATCACGGGGTGGAGCACAGTGTATGGGTGTGTGTTAAGTTCCATTCACTAGTAGCAGTGAGAAAAACATCACGGGGTGGTGCGCATTATATGGGTGTGTGTTACATTACATTCACTAGTAGCAGTGAGAAAAACATCACGGGGTGGTGCGCATTGTATGGGTGTGTGTTACATTACATTCACTAGTAGGAGTGAGAAAAACCTCACGGGGTGGTGCGCATTGTATGGGTGTGTGTTACATTACATACACTAGTAGTAGTGATAAAAACATCACGGGGTGGTGCGCATTGTATGAGTGTGTGTTACATTACATTCACTAGTAGCAGTGAGAAAAACATCACGGGGTGGTGCGCATTGTATGGGTGTGTGTTACATTACATTCACTAGTAGCAGTGAGAAAAACATCACGGGGTGGTGCGCATTGTATGGGTGTGTGTTACATTACATTCACTAGTAGCAGTGAGAAAAACATCACGGGGTGGTGCCCATTGTATGGGTGTGTGTTACATTACATTCACTAGTAGCAGTGAGAAAAACATCACGGGGTGGTGCGCATTGTATGGGTGTGTGTTACATTACATTTACTAGTAGGAGTGAGAAAAACATCACGGAGTCGTGCGCATTGTATGGGTGTGTGGTACGTTACATTCATAAACATCACGGGGTGGTGCGCAATGTATCGGTGTGTGGTACGTTACATTCACTAGTAGGAGTGAGAAAAACATCACGGGGTGGTGCGCATTGTATGGGTGTGTGTTACGTTACATTCACTAGTAGGAGTGAGAAAAATATCACGGGGTGGTGCGCATTGTATGGGTGTGTGTTACATTACATTCACTAGTAGGAGTGAGAAATACATCACGGGGTGGTGCGCATTGTATGGGTGTGTGTTACATTACATTCACTAGTAGGAGTGAGAAATATATCACGGGGTGGTGCGCATTGTATGGGTGTGTGTTACATTACATTCACTAGTAGGAGTGAGAAAAACATCACTGGGTGGTGCGCATTGTATGGGTGTGTGTTACGTTACATTCACTAGTAGGAGTGAGAAAAACATCACGGGGTGGTGCGCATTGTATGGGTGTGTGTTACATTACATTCACTAGTAGGAGTGAGAAAAACATCACGGGGTGGTGCGCATTGTATGGGTGTGTGTTACATTACATTCACTAGTAGCAGTGAGAAAAACATCACGGGGTGGTGCGCATTGTATGGGTGTGTGTTACATTACATTCACTAGTAGGAGTGAGAAATACATCACGGGGTGGTGCGCATTGTATGGGTGTGTGTTACATTACATTCACTAGTAGGAGTCAGAAAAACATCACGGGGTGGTGCGCATTGTATGGGTGTGTGTTACGTTACATTCACTAGTAGGAGTGAGAAAAACATCACGGGGTGGTGCGCATTGTATGGGTGTGTGTTACATTACATTCACTAGTAGGAGTGAGAAAAACATCACGGGGTGGTGCGCATTGTATGGGTGTGTGTTACATTACATTCACTAGTAGGAGTGAGAAAAACATCACGGGGTGGTGCGCATTGTATGGGTGTGTGTTACATTACATTCACCAGTAGCAGTGAGAAAAACATCACGGGGTGGTGCGCATTGTATGGGTGTGTGTTACATTACATTCACTAGTAGGAGTGAGAAAAACATAACGGGGTGGTGCGCATTGTATGGGTGTGTGTTACATTACATTCACCAGTAGGTGTGAGAAAAACATCACGGGGTGGTGCGCATTGTATGGGTGTGTGTTACATTACATTCACTAGTAGGTGTGAGAAAAACATCACGGGGTGGTGCGCATTGTATGGGTGTGTGTTACATTACATTCACTAGTAGGAGTGAGAAAAACATCACGGGGTCGTGCGCATTGTATGGGTGTGTGTTACATTACATTCACTAGTAGGAGTGAGAAAAACATCACGGGGTGGTGCGCATTGTATGGGTGTGTGTTACGTTACATTCACTAGTAGGAGTGAGAAAAACATCACGGGGTGGTGCGCATTGTATGGGTGTGTGTTACATTAGATTCACTAGTAGGAGTGAGAAAAACATCACGGGGTGGTGCGCATTGTATGGGTGTGTGTTACATTACATTCACTAGTAGGAGTGAGAAAAACATCACGGGGTGGTGCGCATTGTATGGGTGTGTGTTACATTACATTCACTAGTAGGAGTGAGAAAAACATCACGGGGTGGTGCGCATTGTATGGGTGTGTGTTACATTACATTCACTAGGAGGAGTGAGAAAGACATCACGGGGTGGTGCGCATTGTATGGGTGTGTGTTACATTACATTCACTAGTAGGAGTGAGAAAAACATCACGGGGTGGTGCGCATTGTATGGGTGTGTGTTACATTACATTCACTAGTAGGAGTGAGAAAAACATCACGGGGTCGTGCGCATTGTATGGGTGTGTGTTACATTACATTCACTAGTAGGAGTGAGAAAAACATCACGGGGTGGTGCGCATTGTATGGGTGTGTGTTACATTACTTTCACTAGTAGGAGTGAGAAAAGCATCACGGGGTGGTGCGCATTGTATGGGTGTGTGTTACGTTACATTCACTAGTAGGAGTGAGAAAAACATCACGGGGTGGTGCGCATTGTATGGGTGTGTGGTACGTTACATTCACTAGTAGGAGTGAGAAAAACATCACGGGGTGGTGCGCATTGTATGGGTGTGTGTTACGTTACATTCACTAGTAGGAGTGAGAAAAACATCACGGGGTGGTGCGCATTGTATGGGTGTTTGTTACGTTCCATTCACTAGTAGGAGTGAGAAAAACATCACGGGGTGGAGCACAGTGTATGGGTGTGTGTTAAGTTCCATTCACTAGTAGCAGTGAGAAAAACATCACGGGGTGGTGCGCATTGTATGGGTGTGTGTTACATTACATTCACTAGTAGCAGTGAGAAAAACATCACGGGGTGGTGCGCATTGTATGGGTGTGTGTTACATTACATTCACTAGTAGGAGTGAGAAAAACCTCACGGGGTTTTGCGCATTGTATGGGTGTGTGATACATTACATACACTAGTAGTAGTGAGAAAAACATCACGGGGTGGTGCGCATTGTATGAGTGTGTGTTACATTACATTCACTAGTAGCAGTGAGAAAAACATCACGGGGTGGTGCGCATTGTATGGGTGTGTGTTACATTACATTCACTAGTAGCAGTGAGAAAAACATCACGGGGTGGTGCGCATTGTATGGGTGTGTGTTACATTACATTTACTAGTAGGAGTGAGAAAAACATCACGGAGTCGTGCGCATTGTATGGGTGTGTGTTACGTTACATTCACTAGTAGGAGTGAGAAAAATATCACGGGGTGGTGCGCATTGTATGGGTGTGTGTTACATTACATTCACTAGTAGGAGTGAGAAATACATCACGGGGTGGTGCGCATTGTATGGGTGTGTGTTACATTACATTCACTAGTAGGAGTGAGAAATACATCACGGGGTGGTGCGCATTGTATGGGTGTGTGTTACATTACATTCACTAGTAGGAGTGAGAAAAACATCACTGGGTGGTGCGCATTGTATGGGTGTGTGTTACGTTACATTCACTAGTAGGAGTGAGAAAAACATCACGGGGTGGTGCGCATTGTATGGGTGTGTGTTACATTACATTCACTAGTAGCAGTGAGAAAAACATCACGGGGTGGTGCGCATTTTATGGGTGTGTGTTACATTACATTCACTAGTAGGAGTGAGAAATACATCACGGGGTGGTGCGCATTGTATGGGTGTGTGTTACCTTACATTCACTAGTAGGAGTGAGAAAAACATCACGGGGTGGTGCGCATTGTATGGGTGTGTGTTACATTACATTCACTAGTAGGTGTGAGAAAAACATCATGTGGTGGTGTGAATCGGAGGGTCTGATTTAGGATAGGCAGTGAGTGGCAATGTCAGATGGAGAAAAACACCGCGGGGTGGTCAGCATAGGGAGGTCAGGGAACATGCAGTGGCAATGTAGGATAGGTTTCTGAAAAACATCGCGGGGTGGTGCGCATTGTATGCGTGTGTGTTACATTACATTCACTAGTAGGAGGGAGAAAAACATCACGGGGTGGTGCGCATTGTATTGGTGTGAGTTACATTACGTTCGCTAGTAGGAGTGCGAAAAACAACACGGGGTGGTGCGCATTGTATGGGTGTGTGTTACATTACATTCACTAGTAGGAGTGAGAAAAACATCACGGGGTTGTGTGAATTGGAGGGTCTGAATTAGGATAGGCAGTGAGTGTCAATGTAGGAAGGAGAAAAGCACCGCGGGGTGGTCAGCATGGGGACGTCAGGGAACATGCAGTGGCAATGTAGGATAGGTTTCTGAAAAACATCGCGGGGTGGTGCGCATTGTATGCGTGTGTGTTACATAACATTCACTAGTAGGAGTGAGAAAAACATCACGGGCTGGTGTGAATCGGAGTGTCTGATTTAGGATAGGCAGTGAGTGGCAATGTCAGATGGAGAAAAACACCGCGGGGTGGTCAGCATGGGGAGGTCAGGGAACATGCAGTGGCAATGTAGGATAGGTTTCTGAAAAACATCGCGGGGTGGTGCGCATTATATGGTTGTGTGTTACATTACATTCACTAGTAGGAGTGAGAAAAACATCACGGGGTGGTGCGCATTGTTTGGGTGTGTGTTACATTACATTCACTAGAAGGAGTGACAAAAACATCACGGAATGGTGTGAATCGGAGGGTCTGAATTAGGATAGGCTGTGAGTGGCAATGTAGGATGGAGAAAAGCACCGCGGGGTGGTCAGCATGGGGAAGTCAGGGAACATGCAGTGGCAATGTAGGATAGGTTTCTGAAAAACATCGCGGGGTGGTGCGCATTATATGGTTGTGTGTTACATTACATTCACTAGTAGGAGTGAGAAAAACATCACGGGATGGTGTGAATCGGAGGGTCTGATTTAGGATCTGCAGAGAGTGGCAATGTAGGATGGATAAAAGCACCGCGGGGTGGTCAGCATTGGGAGGTCAGGGAACATGCAGTGGCAATGTAGGATAGGTTTCTGAAAAACATCGTGGAGTGGTGCGCATTGTATGGGTGTGTGTTACATTACATTCACTAGTAGCAGTGAGAAAAACACAGGTTGGTGCGCATTGTATTGATGTGTGTTACATTACATTCACGAGTAGGAGTGAGAAAAACATCACGGGTTGGTGTGAATCGGAGGGTCTGAATTAGGATAGGCAGTGAGTGGCAATGTAGGATGGAGAAAAGCACCGCGGGTTCGTCTCCCTGGGGAGGTAAGGGAACATGCAGTGACAATGTAGGATAGGTTTCTGAAAAACATCGCGGGGTGGTGCGCATTGTATGGGTGTGTGTTACATTACATTCACGAGTAGGAGTGAGAAAAACATCACGGGGTGGTGTGAATTGGAGGGTTTGAATTAGGTTAGGCAGTGATTGGCAATGTAGGATGCAGAAAAGCACCGCGGGGTTTTCAGCATGGGGACGTCAGGGAACATGCAGTGGCAATGTAGGATAGGTTTCTGAAAAACATCGCGGGGTGGTGCACATTGTATGGGTGTGTGTTACATAACATTCACTAGTAGGAGTGAGAAAACCATCACGGGGTGGTGTCAATCGGAGGTTCTGATTTAGGATAGGCAGTGAGTGGCAATGTCGGATGGAGAAAAGCACCGCGGGGGGGTCAGCATGGGGAGGTCAGGGAACATGCAGTGGCAATGTAGGATAGGTTTCTGAAAAACATCGCGGGGTGGTGCGCATTGTATGGGTGTGTGTTACATGACATTCACTAGTAGGAGTGAGAAAAACATCTCGCGGTGGTGCGCATTGTATGGGTGTGTGTTACATTACATTCACTAGTAGGAGTGAGAAAAACATCACGGGGTGATGTGAATCGGAGGGTCTGAATTAAGATAGGCAGTGAGTGGCAATGTAGGATGGAGAAAAGCACCGCGGGTCCGTCAGCATGTGGAGGTCAGGGAACATGCAGTGGCAAAGTAGGAAAGGTTTCTGAAATAAATCGCGGGGTGGTACGCATTGTATGGGTGTGTGTTACATTACATTCACTAGTAGGAGTGAGAAAAACATCACGGGGTGGTGCGCATTGTATGCGTGTGTGTTACATTACATTCACTAGTAGGAGTGAGAAAAACATCACGAAGTGGGGCGCATTGTATGGGTGAGTGTTACATTACATTCACTAGTAGGAGTGAGCAAAACATCACGGGGTGGTGCGCATTGTATGGGTTTGTGTTACATTACATTCACTAGTAGGAGTTAGAAAAACATCACGGGGTGGTGTGAATCAGAGCGTCTGAATTAGGATAGGCAGTGAGTTGCAATGTAGGATGGGGAAAAGCCCCGCAGGGTGGTCAGAATGGGGAGGTCATGGAACATGCAGTGGCAATGTAGGATAGGTTTCTGAAAAATATCGCGGGGTGGTGCACATTGTATGGGTGTGTGTTACATTACATTCACTAGTAGGAGTGAGAAAAACATCACGCGGTGGTTCGCATTGTATGGGTGTGTGTTACATTACATTCACTAGTAGGAGTGAGAAAAACATCACGGGGTGGTGTGAATCGGAGGGTCTGAATTAGGATAGGCAGTGAGTGGCAATATAGGATGGAGGAAAGCACCGCGGGGTTGTCAGCATGGGGACGTCAGGGAACATGAAGTGGCAATGTAGGTTAGGTTTCTGAAAAATATCGTGGGGTGGTTCACATTGTATGGGTGTGTGTTACATAACATTCACTAGTAGGAGTGAGAAAAACATCACGGGGTGGTGTGAATCACAGGGTCTGAATTAGGATAGGTAGTGAGTGGCAATGTAGGATGGAAAAAAGCACCGCGGGCTGGTCAGAATGGGGAGGTCATGGAACATGCAGTGGCAATGTAGGATAGGTTTCTGAAAAACATCGCGGGGTGGTGCGCATTGTATGGGTGTGTGTTACATTACATTCACTAGTAGGAGTGAGAAAAACATCACCGGGTGGTGCACATTGTATGGGTGTGTGTTACATTACATTCAGTAGTAGGAGTGAGAAAAACATCACGCGGTGGTGCGCTTTGTATGGGTGTGTGTTACATTACAATCACTAGTAGGAGTGAGAAAAACATCACGGGGTGGTGTTAATCGGAGGGTATGAATTAGTATAGGCAGTGAGTGGCATTGTAGAATGGAGAAAAGCACAGCGGTGTGGTCAGCATGGGAAGGTCAGGGAACATGCAGTGGCAATGTAGCATACGTTTCTGAAAAATATCGCCGGGTGGTGCGCATTGTATGCGTGTGTGTTACATTACATTCACTAGTAGGAGGGAGAAAAACATCACGGGGTGGTGCGCATTGTATGGGTGTGTGTTACTTTACATTCACTAGTAGGAGTGAGAAAAACATCACGGGGTTGTGTGAATCGCAGGGTCTGAATTAGGATAGGCAGTGAGTGGCATTTTAGGATGGAGAAAAGCACCGTGGGGTGGTCAGCATGGGGAGGTCAGGGAACATGCAATGGCAATGTAGGATAGGTTTCTGAAAAACATCGCAGGGTGGTGCGCATTGTATGGTTGTGTGTTACATTACATTCACTAGTAGGAGTGAGAAAAACATCACGGGGTGGTGCGCATTGTATGTGTGTGTGTTACATTACATTCACTAGTAGGAGTGAGAAAAACATCACGGGGTGGTGTGAATCGCAGGGTCTGAATTAGGATAGGTAGTGAGTGGCAATGTAGGATGGAGAAAAGCACAGTGGTGTGGTCAGCATGGGAAGGTCAGGGAACATGCAGTGGCAATGTAGGATAGGTTAGTGAAAAATATCGCGGGGTGGTGTGCATTGTATGGGTGTGTGTTACATTACATTCACTAGTAGGAGAGAGAAAAACATCACGGGGTGGTGCGCATTGTATTGGTGTGAGTTACATTACGTTCGCTAGTAGGAGTGCGAAAAACAACACGGGGTGGTGCGCATTGTATGGGTGTGTGTTACATTACATTCACTAGAAGGAGTGAGAAAAACATCACGGGGTTGTGTGAATTGGAGGGTCTGAATTAGGATAGGCAGTGAGTGTCAATGTAGGAAGGAGAAAAGCACCGCGGGGTGGTCAGCATGGGGACGTCAGGGAACATGCAGTGGCAATGTAGGATAGGTTTCTGAAAAACATCGCGGGGTGGTGCGCATTGTATGCGTGTGTCTTACATAACATTCACTAGTAGGAGTGAGAAAAACATCACGGGCTGGTGTGAATCGGAGGGTCTGATTTAGGATAGACAGTGAGTGGCAATGTCAGATGGAGAAAAACACCGCGGGGTGGTCAGCATGGGGAGGTCAGGGAACATGCAGTGGCAATGTAGGATAGGTTTCTGAAAAACATCGCGGGGTGGTGCGCATTATATGGTTGTGTGTTACATTACATTCACTAGTAGGAGTGAGAAAAACATCACGGGGTGGTGCGCATTGTTTGGGTGTGTGTTACATTACATTCACTAGAAGGAGTGACAAAAACATCACGGAATGGTGTGAATCGGAGGGTCTGAATTAGGATAGGCTGTGAGTGGCAATGTAGGATGGAGAAAAGCACCGCGGGGTGGTCAGCATGGGGAAGTCAGGGAACATGCAATGGCAATGTAGGATAGGTTTCTGAAAAACATCGCGGGGTGGTGCGCATTATATGGTTGTATGTTACATTACATTCACTAGTAGGAGTGAGAAAAACATCACGGGATGGTGTGAATCGGAGGGTCTGATTTAGGATCTGCAGAGAGTGGCAATGTAGGATGGATAAAAGCACCGCGGGGTGGTCAGCATTGGGAGGTCAGGGAACATGCAGCGGCAATGTAGGATAGGTTTCTGAAAAATATCGCGGGGTGGTGCGCATTGTATGGGTGTGTGTTACATTACATTCACTAGTAGGAGTCAGAAAAACATCACGGGGTGGTGTGAATCGGAGGGTCTGAATTAGGATAGGCAGTGAGTGGCAATATAGGATGGAGGAAAGCACCGCGGGGTTGTCAGCATGGGGACGTCAGGGAACATGAAGTGACAATGTAGGTTAGGTTTCTGAAAAATATCGTGGGGTGGTTCACATTGTATGGGTGTGTGTTACATAACATTCACTAGTAGGAGTGAGAAAAACATCACGGGGTGGTGTGAATCACAGGGTCTGAATTAGGATAGGTAGTGAGTGGCAATGTAGGATGGAGAAAAGCACCGCGGGCTGGTCAGAATGGGGAAGTCATGGAACATGCAGTGGCAATGTAGGATAGGTTTCTGAAAAACATCGCGGGGTGGTGCGCATTGTATGGGTGTGTGTTACATTACATTCACTAGTAGGAGTGAGAAAAACATCACCGGGTGGTGCACATTGTATGGGTGTGTGTTACATTACATTCACTAGTAGGAGTGAGAAAAACATCACGCGGTGGTGCGCTTTGTATGGGTGTGTGTTACATTACAATCACTAGTAGGAGTGAGAAAAACATCACGGGGTGGTGTTAATCGGAGGGTATGAATTAGTATAGGCAGTGAGTGGCATTGTAGAATGGAGAAAAGCACAGCGGTGTGGTCAGCATGGGAAGGTCAGGGAACATGCAGTGGCAATGTAGCATACGTTTCTGAAAAATATCGCGGGGTGGTGCGCATTGTATGCGTGTGTGTTACATTACATTCACTAGTAGGAGGGAGAAAAACATCACGGGGTGGTGCGCATTGTATGGGTGTGTGTTACTTTACATTCACTAGTAGGAGTGAGAAAAACATCACGGGGTTGTGTGAATCGCAGGGTCTGAATTAGGATAGGCAGTGAGTGGCAATTTAGGATGGAGAAAAGCACCGTGGGGTGGTCAGCATGGGGAGGTCAGGGAACATGCAATGGCAATGTAGGATAGGTTTCTGAAAAACATCGCAGGGTGGTGCGCATTGTATGGTTGTGTGTTACATTACATTCACTAGTAGGAGTGAGAAAAACATCACGGGGTGGTGCGCATTGTATGTGTGTGTGTTACATTACATTCACTAGTAGGAGTGAGAAAAACATCACGGGGTGGTGTGAATCACAGGGTCTGAATTAGGATAGGTAGTGAGTGGCAATGTAGGATGGAGAAAAGCACAGTGGTGTGGTCAGCATGGGAAGGTCAGGGAACATGCAGTGGCAATGTAGGATAGGTTAGTGAAAAATATCGCGGGGTGGTGTGCATTGTATGGGTGTGTGTTACATTACATTCACTAGTAGGAGTGCGAAAAACAACACGGGGTGGTGCGCATTGTATGGGTGTGTGTTACATTACATTCACTAGTAGGAGTGAGAAAAACATCACGGGGTTGTGTGAATTGGAGGGTCTGAATTAGGATAGGCAGTGAGTGTCAATGTAGGAAGGAGAAAAGCACCGCGGGGTGGTCAGCATGGGGACGTCAGGGAACATGCAGTGGCAATGTAGGATAGGTTTCTGAAAAACATCGCGGGGTGGTGCGCATTGTATGCGTGTGTCTTACATAACATTCACTAGTAGGAGTGAGAAAAACATCACGGGCTGGTGTGAATCGGAGGGTCTGATTTAGGATAGGCAGTGAGTGGCAATGTCAGATGGAGAAAAACACCGCGGGGTGGTCAGCATGGGGAGGTCAGGGAACATGCAGTGGCAATGTAGGATAGGTTTCTGAAAAACATCGCGGGGTGGTGCGCATTATATGGTTGTGTGTTACATTACATTCACTAGTAGGAGTGAGAAAAACATCACGGGGTGGTGCGCATTGTTTGGGTGTGTGTTACATTACATTCACTAGAAGGAGTGACAAAAACATCACGGAATGGTGTGAATCGGAGGGTCTGAATTAGGATAGGCTGTGAGTGGCAATGTAGGATGGAGAAAAGCACCGCGGGGTGGTCAGCATGGGGAAGTCAGGGAACATGCAATGGCAATGTAGGATAGGTTTCTGAAAAACATCGCGGGGTGGTGCGCATTATATGGTTGTGTGTTACATTACATTCACTAGTAGGAGTGAGAAAAACATCACGGGATGGTGTGAATCGGAGGGTCTGATTTAGGATCTGCAGAGAGTGGCAATGTAGGATGGATAAAAGCACCGCGGGGTGGTCAGCATTGGGAGGTCAGGGAACATGCAGCGGCAATGTAGGATAGGTTTCTGAAAAATATCGCGGGGTGGTGCGCATTGTATGGGTGTGTGTTACATTACATTCACTAGTAGGAGTCAGAAAAACATCACGGGGTGGTGTGAATCGGAGGGTCTGAATTAGGATAGGCAGTGAGTGGCAATATAGGATGGAGGAAAGCACCGCGGGGTTGTCAGCATGGGGACGTCAGGGAACATGAAGTGACAATGTAGGTTAGGTTTCTGAAAAATATCGTGGGGTGGTTCACATTGTATGGGTGTGTGTTACATAACATTCACTAGTAGGAGTGAGAAAAACATCACGGGGTGGTGTGAATCACAGGGTCTGAATTAGGATAGGTAGTGAGTGGCAATGTAGGATGGAGAAAAGCACCGCGGGCTGGTCAGAATGGGGAAGTCATGGAACATGCAGTGGCAATGTAGGATAGGTTTCTGAAAAACATCGCGGGGTGGTGCGCATTGTATGGGTGTGTGTTACATTACATTCACTAGTAGGAGTGAGAAAAACATCACGCGGTGGTGCGCTTTGTATGGGTGTGTGTTACATTACAATCACTAGTAGGAGTGAGAAAAACATCACCGGGTGGTGCACATTGTATGGGTGTGTGTTACATTACATTCACTAGTAGGAGTGAGAAAAACATCACGCGGTGGTGCGCTTTGTATGGGTGTGTGTTACATTACAATCACTAGTAGGAGTGAGAAAAACATCACGGGGTGGTGTTAATCGGAGGGTATGAATTAGTATAGGCAGTGAGTGGCATTGTAGAATGGAGAAAAGCACAGCGGTGTGGTCAGCATGGGAAGGTCAGGGAACATGCAGTGGCAATGTAGCATACGTTTCTGAAAAATATCGCGGGGTGGTGCGCATTGTATGCGTGTGTGTTACATTACATTCACTAGTAGGAGGGAGAAAAACATCACGGGGTGGTGCGCATTGTATGGGTGTGTGTTACTTTACATTCACTAGTAGGAGTGAGAAAAACATCACGGGGTTGTGTGAATCGCAGGGTCTGAATTAGGATAGGCAGTGAGTGGCAATTTAGGATGGAGAAAAGCACCGTGGGGTGGTCAGCATGGGGAGGTCAGGGAACATGCAATGGCAATGTAGGATAGGTTTCTGAAAAACATCGCAGGGTGGTGCGCATTGTATGGTTGTGTGTTACATTACATTCACTAGTAGGAGTGAGAAAAACATCACGGGGTGGTGCGCATTGTATGTGTGTGTGTTACATTACATTCACTAGTAGGAGTGAGAAAAACATCACGGGGTGGTGTGAATCACAGGGTCTGAATTAGGATAGGTAGTGAGTGGCAATGTAGGATGGAGAAAAGCACAGTGGTGTGGTCAGCATGGGAAGGTCAGGGAACATGCAGTGGCAATGTAGGATAGGTTAGTGAAAAATATCGCGGGGTGGTGTGCATTGTATGGGTGTGTGTTACATTACATTCACTAGTAGGAGTGCGAAAAACAACACGGGGTGGTGCGCATTGTATGGGTGTGTGTTACATTACATTCACTAGTAGGAGTGAGAAAAACATCACGGGGTTGTGTGAATTGGAGGGTCTGAATTAGGATAGGCAGTGAGTGTCAATGTAGGAAGGAGAAAAGCACCGCGGGGTGGTCAGCATGGGGACGTCAGGGAACATGCAGTGGCAATGTAGGATAGGTTTCTGAAAAACATCGCGGGGTGGTGCGCATTGTATGCGTGTGTCTTACATAACATTCACTAGTAGGAGTGAGAAAAACATCACGGGCTGGTGTGAATCGGAGGGTCTGATTTAGGATAGGCAGTGAGTGGCAATGTCAGATGGAGAAAAACACCGCGGGGTGGTCAGCATGGGGAGGTCAGGGAACATGCAGTGGCAATGTAGGATAGGTTTCTGAAAAACATCGCGGGGTGGTGCGCATTATATGGTTGTGTGTTACATTACATTCACTAGTAGGAGTGAGAAAAACATCACGGGGTGGTGCGCATTGTTTGGGTGTGTGTTACATTACATTCACTAGAAGGAGTGACAAAAACATCACGGAATGGTGTGAATCAGAGGGTCTGAATTAGGATAGGCTGTGAGTGGCAATGTAGGATGGAGAAAAGCACCGCGGGGTGGTCAGCATGGGGAAGTCAGGGAACATGCAATGGCAATGTAGGATAGGTTTCTGAAAAACATCGCGGGGTGGTGCGCATTATATGGTTGTGTGTTACATTACATTCACTAGTAGGAGTGAGAAAAACATCACGGGATGGTGTGAATCGGAGGGTCTGATTTAGGATCTGCAGAGAGTGGCAATGTAGGATGGATAAAAGCACCGCGGGGTGGTCAGCATTGGGAGGTCAGGGATCATGCAGCGGCAATGTAGGATAGGTTTCTGAAAAACATCGTGGAGTGGTGCGCATTGTATGGGTGTGTGTTACATTACATTCACTAGTAGCAGTGAGAAAAACACAGGTTGGTGCGCATTGTATTGATGTGTGTTACATTAGATTCACGAGTAGGAGTGAGAAAAACATCACGGGGTGGTGTGAATCGGAGGGTCTGAATTAGGACAGGCAGTGAGTGGCAATGTAGGGTGGAGAAAAGCACCGTGGGGTGGTCAGCATGGGGAGGTCAGGGAACATGCAATGGCAATGTAGGATAGGTTTCTGAAAAACATCGCGGGGTGGTGCGCATTGTATGGGTGTGTGTTACATTACATTCACGAGTAGAAGTGAGAAAAACATCGCGGTGTGGTGCACATTGTATGGGTGTGTGTTACATTACATTCAGTAGTAGGAGTGAGAAAAAACATCACGGGGTGGTGTCAATCGGATGATCAGAATTAGGATAGGCAGTGAGTGGCAATTTAGGATGGAGAAAAGCACCGCGGGGTGGTCAGCATGGGGAGGTCAGGAACATGCAGTGGCAATGTAGGATAGTCTTCTGAAAAACATCGCGGGGTGGTGCGCATTGTATGGGTGTGTGTTACATTACATTCACTAGTAGGAGTGAGAAAAACATCACGGGGTGGTGCGCATTGTTTGGGTGTGTGTTACATTACATTCACTAGAAGGAGTGACAAAAACATCACGGAGTGGTGTGAATTGGAGGGTCTGAATTAGGATTGGCTGTGAGTGGCAATGTAGGGTGGAGAAAAGCACTGCGGGGTGGTCAGTATGGGGAAGTCAGGGAACATGCAATGGCAATGTAGGATAGGTTTCTGAAAAACATCGCGAGGTGGTGCGCATTGTATGGCTGTGTGTTACATTACATTCACTAGTAGGAGTGAGAAAAACATCACGGGGTGGTGTGAATCGGAGGGTCTGATTTAGAATACGCAGTGAGTGGCAATGTAGGATGGATAAAAACACCGCGGGGTGGTCAGCATGGGGAGGTCAGGGAACATGCTGTGGCAATGTAGGATAGGTTTCTGAAAAACATCGTGGAGTGGTGCACATTGTATGGGTGTGTGTTACATTACATTCACAAGTAGGAGTGAGAAAAACATCACGGGGTGGTGTGATTCGGAGGGTCTGAATTAGGATCGGCAGTGAGTGGCAATGTAGGATGTAGAAAAGCACCGCGGGGTGGTCAGCATGGGGAGGTCAGGGAACATGCAGTGGCAATGAACGATAGTTTTCTGAGAAACATCACGGGGTGGTGCGCATTGTATGGGTGTGTGTTACATTACATTCACTAGTAGGAGTGAGAAAAACATCACGGGGTGGTGTGAATCGGAGGGTCTGAATTAGGACAGGCAGTGAGTGGCAATGTAGGATGGAGAAAAGCACCGCAGGGTGGTCAGCATGGGGAGGTCAGGGAACATGCAGTGGCAATGTAGGATAGGTTTCTGAAAAACATCGCGGGGTGGTGCGCATTGTATGGGTGTGTGTTACATTACATTCACGAGTAGGAGTGAGAAAAACATCGCGGTGTGGTGCACATTGTATGGGTGTGTGTTACATTACATTCACTAGTAGGAGTGAGAAAACATCACGGGGTGGTGGGCATTGTATGGGTCTGTGTTATATTACATTCAGTAGTAGGAGTGAGAAAAACATCACGGGGTGGTGTCAATCGGATGATCAGAATTAGGATAGGCAGTGAGTGGCAATGTAGGATGGAGAAAAGCACCGCGGGGTGGTCAGCATGGGGAAGTCAGGGAACATGCAGTGGCAATGTAGGATAGGTTTCTGAAAAACATCGCGGGGTGGTGCGCATTGTATGGGTGTGTGTTACATTACATTCACTAGTAGGAGTGAGAAAAACATCACCGGGTGGTGCACATTGTATGGGTGTGTGTTACATTACATTCACTAGTAGGAGTGAGAAAAACATCACGCGGTGGTGCGCATTGTATGGGTGTGTGTTACATTACAATCACTAGTAGGAGTGAGAAAAACATCACGGGGTGGTGTTAATCGGAGGGTCTGAATTAGTATAGGCAGTGAGTGGCTATGTAGGATGGAGAAAAGCACAGCGGTGTGGTCAGCATGGGAAGGTCAGGGAACATGCAGTGGCAATGTAGGATAGGTTTCTGAAAAATATCGCGGGGTGGTGCGCATTGTATGGGTGTGTGTTACAGTACATTCACTAGTAGGAGTGAGAAAAACATCACGGGGTGGTGCGCATTGTATGGGTGTGTTTTACATTACATTCACTAGTAGGAGTGAGAAAAACATCACGGGGTGGTGTGATTCGGAGGGTCTGAATTAGGATAGGCAGTGAGTGGCAATGTAGGATGGAGAAAAGCACCGCGGGGTGGTCAGCATGGGGAGGTCAGGGAACATGCAGTGGCAATGAACGATAGTTTTCTGAAAAACATCACGGGGTGGTGCGCATTGTATGGGTGTGTGTTACATGACATTCACTAGTAGGAGTGAGAAAAACATCACGGGGTGGTGTGAATCGGAGGGTCTGAATTAGGACAGGCAGTGAGTGGCAATGTAGGGTGGAGAAAAGCACCGCCGGGTGGTCAGCATGGGGAGGTCAGGGAACATGCAATGGCAATGTAGGATAGGTTTCTGAAAAACATCGCGGGGTGGTGCGCATTGTATGGGTGTGTGTTACATTACATTCACGAGTAGAAGTGAGAAAAACATCGCGGTGTGGTGCACATTGTATGGGTGTGTGTTACATTACATTCACTAGTAGGAGTGAGAAAAACATCACGGGGTGGTGCGCATTGTATGGGTCTGTGTTACATTACATTCAGTAGTAGGAGTGTGAAAAAACATCACGGGGTGGTGTCAATCGGATGATCAGAATTAGGATAGGCAGTGAGTGGCAATGTAGGATGGAGAAAAGCACCGCGGGGTGGTCAGCATGGGGAGGTCAGGGAACATGCAGTGGCAATGTAGGATAGTCTTCTGAAAAACATCGCGGGGTGGTGCGCATTGTATGGGTGTGTGTTACATTACGTTCACTAGTAGGAGTGAGAAAAACATCACGGGGTGGTGTGCATTGTTTGGGTGTGTGTTACATTACATTCACTAGAAGGAGTGACAAAAACATCACGGAGTGGTGTGAATTGGAGGGTCTGAATTAGGATTGGCTGTGAGTGGCAATGTAGGATGGAGAAAAGCACTGCGGGGTGGTCAGTATGGGGAAGTCAGGGAACATGCAATGGCAATGTAGGATAGGTTTCTGAAAAACATCGCGGGGTGGTGCGCATTGTATGGTTGTGTGTTACATTACATTCACTAGTAGGAGTGAGAAAAACATCACGGGATGGTGTGAATCGGAGGGTCTGATTTAGGATACGCAGTGAGTGGCAATGTAGGATGGATAAAAACACCGCGGGGTGGTCAGCATGGGGAGGTCAGGGAACATGCTGTGGCAATGTAGAATAGGTTTCTGAAAAACATCGTGGAGTGGTGCACATTTTATGGGTGTGTGTTACATTACATTCACTAGTAGGAGTGAGAAAAACATCACGGGGTGGTGTGATTCGGAGGGTCTGAATTAGGATAGACAGTGAGTGGCAATGTAGGATGGAGAAAAGCACCGCGGGGTGGTCAGCATGGGGAGGTCAGGGAACATGCAGTGGCAATGAACGATAGTTTTCTGAAAAACATCACGGGGTGGTGCGCATTGTATGGGTGTGTGTTACATTACATTCACAAGTAGGAGTGAGAAAAATATCACGGGGTGGTGCGCATTGTATGGGTGTGTGTTACATTACATTCACTAGTAGGAGTGAGAAAAACATCACGGGGTGGTGTGAATCGCAGGGTCTGAATTAGGATAGGTAGTGAGTGGCAATGTAGGATGGAAAAAAGCACCGCGGGCTGGTCAGAATTGGGAGGTCATGGAACATGCAGTGGCAATGTAGGATAGGTTTCTGAAAAACATCGCGGGGTGGTGCGCATTGTATGGGTGTGTGTTACATTACATTCACTAGTAGGAGTGAGAAAAACATCACCGGGTGGCGCGCATTGTATGGGTGTGTGTTACATTACATTCACTAGTAGGAGTGAGAAAAACATCACGCGGTGGTGCGCATTGTATGGGTGTGTGTTACATTACAATCACTAGTAGGAGTGAGAAAAACATCACGGGGTGGTGTTAATCGGAGGGTCTGAATTAGTATAGGCAGTGAGTGGCTATGTAGGATGGAGAAAAACACAGCGGTGTGGTCAGCATGGGAAGGTCAGGGAACATGCAGTGGCAATGTAGGATAGGTTTCTGAAAAATATCGCGGGGTGGTGCGCATTGTATGGGTGTGTGTTACAGTACATTCACTAGTAGGAGTGAGAAAAACATCTCGGGGTGGTGCGCATTGTATGGGTGTGTGTTACATTACATTCACTAGTAGGAGTGAGAAAAACATCACGGGGTGGTGTGAATCGGAGGGTCTGAATTAGGACAGGCAGTGAGTGGCAATGTAGGATGGAGAAAAGCACCGCGGGGTGGTCAGCATGGGGAGGTCAGGGAACATGCAATGGCAATGTAGGATAGGTTTCTGAAAAACATCGCGGGGTGGTGCGCATTGTATGGGTGTGTGTTACATTACATTCACGAGTAGGAGTGAGAAAAACATCGCGGTGTGGTTCACATTGTATGGGTATGTGTTACATTACATTCACTAGTAGGAGTGAGAAAAACATCACGGGGTGGTGCGCATTGTATGGGTCTGTGTTACATTACATTCAGTAGTAGGAGTGAGAAAAAACATCACGGGGTGGTGTCAATCGGATGATCAGAATTAGGATAGGCAGTGAGTGGCAATGTAGGATGGAGAAAAGCACCGCGGGGTGGTCAGCATGGGTAGGTCAGGGAACATGCAGTGGCAATGTAGGATAGTCTTCTGAAAAACATCGCGGGGTGGTGCACATTGTATGGGTGTGTGTTACATTACATTCACTAGTAGCAGTGAGAAAAACATCACGGGGTGGTGCGCATTGTATGGGTGTGTGTTACATTACATTCACTAGTAGCAGTGAGAAAAACATCACGGGGTGGTGCGCATTGTATGGGTGTGTGTTACATTACATTCACTAGTAGGAGTGAGAAAAACATCACGGGGTGGTACGCATTGTATGGGTGTGTGTTACATTACATTCACTAGTAGGAGTGAGAAAAACATCACGGGGTGGTGTGAATCGCAGGGTCTGAATTAAGATAGGCAGTGAGTGGCAATTTAGGATGGAGAAAAGCACCGTGGGGTGGTCAGCATGGGGTGGTCAGGGAACATGGAATGGTAATGTAGGATAGGTTTCTGAAAAACATCGCGGGGTGGTGCGCATTGCATGGTTGTGTGTTACATTACATTCACTAGTACGAGTGAGAAAAACATCACGGAGTGGTGCGCATTGTATGTGTGTGTGTTACATTACATTCACTAGTAGGAGTGAGAAAAATATCACGGGGTGGTGTGAACCGCAGGGTCTGAATTAGGATAGGTAGTGAGTGGCAATGTAGGATGGAAAAAAGCACCGCGGGCTGGTCAGAATGGGGAGGTCATGGAACATGCAGTGGCAATGTAGGATAGGTTTCTGAAAAACATCGCGGGGTGGTGCGCATTGTATGGGTGTGTGTTACATTACATTCACTAGTAGGAGTGAGAAAAACATCACCGGGTGGTGCGCATTGTATGGGTGTGTGTTACATTACATTCACTAGTAGGAGTGAGAAAAACATCACGCGGTGGTGCGCATTGTATGGGTGTGTGTTACATTACAATCATTAGTAGGAGTGAGAAAAACATCACGGGTTGGTGTTAATCGGAGGGTCTGAATTAGTATAGGCAGTGAGTGGCTATGTAGGATGGAGAAAAGCACTGCGGTGTGGTCAGCATGGGAAGGTCAGGGAACATGCAGTGGCAATGTAGGATAGGTTTCTGAAAAATATCGCGGGTGGTGCGCATTGTATGGGTGTGTGTTACAGTACATTCACTAGTAGGAGTGAGAAAAACATCACGGGGTGGTGCGCATTGTATGGGTGTGTGTTACATTACATTCAGTAGTAGGAGTGAGAAAAACATCACGGGGTGGTGTGATTCGGAGGGACTGAATTAGGATAGGCAGTGAGTGGCAATGTAGGATGGAGAAAAGCACCGCGGGGTGGTCAGCATGGGGAGGTCAGGGAACATGCAGTGGCAATGAACGATAGTTTTCTGAAAAACATCACGGGGTGGTGCGCATTGTATGGGTGTGTGTTACATTACATTCACTATTAGGAGTGAGAAAAACATCACGGGGTGGTGTGAATCGGAGGGTCTGAATTAGGAAAGGCAGTGAGTGGCAATGTAGGGTGGAGAAAAGCACCGTGGGGTGGTCAGCATGGGGAGGTCAGGGAACATGCAATGGCAATGTAGGATAGGTTTCTGAAAAACATCGCGGGGTGGTGCGCATTGTATGGGTGTGTGTTACATTACATTCACGAGTAGAAGTGAGAAAAACATCGCGGTGTGGTGCACATTGTATGGGTGTGTGTTACATTACATTCAGTAGTAGGAGTGAGAAAAAACATCACGGGGTGGTGTCAATCGGATGATCAGAATTAGGATAGGCAGTGAGTGGCAATTTAGGATGGAGAAAAGCACCGCGGGGTGGTCAGCATGGGGAGGTCAGGAACATGCAGTGGCAATGTAGGATAGTCTTCTGAAAAACATCGCGGGGTGGTGCGCATTGTATGGGTGTGTGTTACATTACATTCACTAGTAGGAGTGAGAAAAACATCACGGGGTGGTGCGCATTGTTTGGGTGTGTGTTACATTACATTCACTAGAAGGAGTGACAAAAACATCACGGAGTGGTGTGAATTGGAGGGTCTGAATTAGGATTGGCTGTGAGTGGCAATGTAGGATGGAGAAAAGCACTGCGGGGTGGTCAGTATGGGGAAGTCAGGGAACATGCAATGGCAATGTAGGATAGGTTTCTGAAAAACATCGCGAGGTGGTGCGCATTGTATGGCTGTGTGTTACATTACATTCACTAGTAGGAGTGAGAAAAACATCACGGGGTGGTGTGAATCGGAGGGTCTGATTTAGAATACGCAGTGAGTGGCAATGTAGGATGGATAAAAACACCGCGGGGTGGTCAGCATGGGGAGGTCAGGGAACATGCTGTGGCAATGTAGGATAGGTTTCTGAAAAACATCGTGGAGTGGTGCACATTGTATGGGTGTGTGTTACATTACATTCACTAGTAGGAGTGAGAAAAACATCACGGGGTGGTGTGATTCGGAGGGTCTGTATTAGGATCGGCAGTGAGTGGCAATGTAGGATGTAGAAAAGCACCGCGGGGTGGTCAGCATGGGGAGGTCAGGGAACATGCAGTGGCAATGAACGATAGTTTTCTGAGAAACATCACGGGGTGGTGCGCATTGTATGGGTGTGTGTTACATTACATTCACTAGTAGGAGTGAGAAAAACATCACGGGGTGGTGTGAATCGGAGGGTCTGAATTAGGACAGGCAGTGAGTGGCAATGTAGGATGGAGAAAAGCACCGCAGGGTGGTCAGCATGGGGAGGTCAGGGAACATGCAGTGGCAATGTAGGATAGGTTTCTGAAAAACATCGCGGGGTGGTGCGCATTGTATGGGTGTGTGTTACATTACATTCACGAGTAGGAGTGAGAAAAACATCGCGGTGTGGTGCACATTGTATGGGTGTGTGTTACATTACATTCACTAGTAGGAGTGAGAAAACATCACGGGGTGGTGGGCATTGTATGGGTCTGTGTTATATTACATTCAGTAGTAGGAGTGAGAAAAACATCACGGGGTGGTGTCAATCGGATGATCAGAATTAGGATAGGCAGTGAGTGGCAATGTAGGATGGAGAAAAGCACCGCGGGGTGGTCAGCATGGGGAGATCAGGGAACATGAAGTGGCAATGTAGGATAGTTTTCTGAAAAACAACGCGGTGTGGTGCGCATTGTATGGGTGTGTGTTACATTAAATTAACTAGTAGGAGTGAGAAAAACATTACGGGGTGGTGCGCATTGTTTGGGTGTGTGTTACATTACATTCACTAGAAGGAGTGACAAAACATCACGGAGTGGTGTGAATCGGAATGTCTGAATTAGGATAGGCTGTGAGTGGCAATGTAGGATGGAGAAAAGCACCGCGGGGTGGTCAGCATGGGGAAGTCAGAGAACATGCAATGGCAATTTAGGATAGGTTTCTGAAAAACATCGCGGGGTGGTGCGCATTGTATGGTTGTGTGTTACATTACATTCACTAGTAGGAGTGAGAAAAACATCACGGGGTGGTGAGCATTGTTTGGGTGTGTGTTACATTACATTCACTAGAAGGAGTGACAAAAACATCACGGAGTGGTGTGAATCAGAGGGTCTGAATTAGGATTGGCTGTGAGTGGCAATGTAGGATGGAGAAAAGCACTGCGGGGTGGTCAGTATGGGGAAGTCAGGGAACATGCAATGGCAATGTAGGATAGGTTTCTGAAAAACATCGCGGGGTGGTGCGCATTGTATGGTTGTGTGTTACATTACATTCACTAGTAGGAGTGAGAAAAACATCACGGGATGGTGTGAATTGGAGGGTCTGATTTAGGATACGCAGTGATTGGCAATGTAGGATGGATAAAAACACCGCGGGGTGGTCAGCATGGGGAGGTCAGGGAACATGCTGTGGCAATGTAGGATAGGTTTCTGAAAAACATCGTGGAATGGTGCGCATTGTATGGGTGTGTGTTACATTACATTCATTAGTAGGATTGAGAAAAACATCACGGGGTGGTGCGCATTGTATGGGTGTGTGTTACATTACATTCACTAGTAGGAGTGAGAAAAACATCACGGGTTGGTGCGCATTGTATGGATGTGTGTTACATTACATTCACTAGTAGAAGTGAAAAAAACATCACGGGGTGGTGTGAATCGGAGGGTCTGAATTAGGATAGGCAGTGAGTGGCAATGTAGGATGGAGAAAATCACCGCGGGGTGGTCAGCATGGGGAGGTCAGGGAACATGAAGTGGCAATGTAGGATAGTTTTCTGAAAAACAACGCGGTGTGGTGCGCATTGTGTGGGTGTGTGTTACATTACATTCACTACTAGGAGTGAGAAAAACTTCACGGGGTGGTTCGCATTGTATGGGTGTGTGTTACGTTACATTCACTAGTAGGAGTGAGAAAAACATCACGTGGTGGTGTGAATCGGAGGGTCTGAATTAGGATAGGCAGTGAGTGCCAATGTAGGATGGAGAAAAGCACCGCGGGGTGGTCACCATGGGGTGGTCAGGGAACATGCAGTGGCAATGTAGGATAGGTTTCTGAAAAACATCGTGGGGTGGTGCGCATTGTATGGGTGTGGGTTACATTACAGTCACTAGTAGGAGTGAGAAAAACATCACAGGGTGGTGCGCATTTTATGGGTGTGTGTTACATTACGTTCACTAGTAGGAGTGAGAAAAACAATACGGGGTGTTGCACATTGTATGGGTGTGTGTTACATTACATTCACTAGCAGGAGTGAGAAAAACATCACGGGCTGGTGTGAATCGGAGGGTCTGATTTAGGATAGGCAGTGATTGGCAATGTCAGATGGAGAAAAACACCGCGGGGTGGTCAGCATGGGGAGGTCAGGGAACATGCAGTGGCAATGTAGGATAGGTTTCTGAAAAACATCGCGGGGTGGTGGGCATTGTATGGGTGTGTGTTACATTACATTAACTAGTAGGAGTGAGAAAAACATCACGGGGTGGTGCGCATTGTTTGGGTGTGTGTTACATTACATTCACTAGAAGGAGTGACAAAAACATCACGGAGTGGTTTGAATCGGAGGGTCTGAATTAGGATAGGCTGTGAGTGGCAATGTAGGATGGAGAAAAGCACCGCGGGGTTGTCAGCATGGGGAAGTCAGGGAACATGCAATGGCAATGTAGGATAGGTTTCTGAAAAACATCGCGGGGTGGTGCGCATTGTATGGTTGTGTGTTACATTACATTCACTAGTAGGAGTGAGAAAAACATCACGGGGTGGTGCGCATTGTTTGGGTGTGTGTTACATTACATTCACTAGCAGGAGTGAGAAAAACATCACGGGCTGGTGTGAATCGGAGGGTCTGATTTAGGATACGCAGTGAGTGGCAATGTAGGATGGATAAAAGCACCGCGGATTGGTCAGCATGGGGAGGTCAGGGAACATGCAGTGGCAATGTAGGATAGGTTTCTGAAAAACATCGTGGGGTGCTGCGCATTGTATGGGTGTGTGTTACGTTACATTCACTAGTAGGAGTGAGAAAAACACGGGTTGGTGCGCATTGTATTGATGTGTGTTACATTACATTCACGAGTAGGAGTGAGAAAAACATCACGGGTTGGTGTGAAATGGAGGGTCTGAATTAGGATAGGCAGTGAGTGGCAATGTAGGATGGAGAAAAGCACCGAGGGGTGATCAGCATGGGGAGGTCAGGGAACATGCTGTGGCAATGTAGGATAGTTTTCTGAAAAACATCGCGGGGTGGTGCGCATTGTATGGGTGTGTGTTACATTACATTCACTAGTAGGAGTGAGAAAAACATCACGGGGTGGTTCGCATTGTATGGGTGTGTGTTACATTACATTCACTAGTAGGAGTGAGAAAAACATCACAGGGTGGTGTGAATCGGAGGGTCTGAATTAGGATAGGCAGTGAGTGGCAATGTAGGATGGAGAAAAGCACCGCGGGTTGGTCTCCCTGGGGAGGTGAGGGAACATGCAGTGACAATGTAGGATAGGTTTCTGAAAAACATCGCGGGGTGGTGCGCATTGTATGGGTGTGTGTTACATTACATTCACTAGTAGGAGGGAGAAAAACATCACAGGGTGGTGTGAATTGGAGGGTTTGAATTAGGTTAGGCAGTGAGTGGCAATGTAGGATGCAGAAAAGCACTGCGGGGTTTTCAGCATGCGGACGTCAGGGAAAATGCAGTGGCAATGTAGGATAGGTTTCTGAAAAACATCGCGGGGTGGTGCACATTATATGGGTGTGTGTTACATTATATTCACTAGTAGGAGTGAGAAAAACATCTCGCGGTGGTGCGCATTGTATGGGTGTGTGTTACATTACATTCACCAGTAGGAGTGAGAAAAACATCACGGGGTGGTGTGAATTAGAGGGTCTGAATTAGGATAGGCAGTGAGTGGCAATATAGGATGGAGAAAAGCACCGCGGGGTGGTCAGCATGGGGACGTCAGGGAATATGCAGTGGCAATGTAGGATAGGTTTCTGAAAAACATCGCGGGGTGGTGCACATTGTATGGGTGTGTGTTACATAACATTCACTAGTAGGAGTGAGAAAACCATCACGGGGTGGTGTGAATCGGAGGGTCTGATTTAGGATAGGCAGTGAGTGGCAATGTCGGATGGAGAAAAGCACCGCGGGGTGGTCAGCATGGGGAGGTCAGGGAACATTCATTGGCAATGTAGGATAGGTTTCTGAAAAACATCGCGGGGTATTGCGCATTGTGTGGGTGTGTGTTACATTACATTCACAAGTAGGAGTGAGAAAAACATCACGGGGTGGTGCGCATTGTATGGGTGTGTGTTACATTACATTCACTAGTAGGAGTGAGAAAAACATCACGGGGTGGTGTGAATCGCAGGGTCTGAATTAGGATAGGCAGTGAGTGGCAATTTAGGATGGAGAAAAGCACCGTGGGGTGGTCAGCATGGGGAGGTCAGGGAACATGCAATGGCAATGTAGGATAGGTTTCTAAAAAACATCGCGGTGTGGTGCGCATTGTATGGTTGTGTGTTACATTACATTCACTAGTAGGAGTGAGAAAAACATCACGGGGTGGTGCGCGTTGTATGTGTGTGTGTTACATTACATTCACTAGTAGGAGTGAGAAAAACATCACGGGGTGGTGTGAATCACAGGGTCTGAATTAGGATAGGTAGTGAGTGGCAATGTAGGATGGAGAAAAGCACCGCGGGCTGGTCAGAATGGGGAGGTCATGGAACATGCAGTGGCAATATAGGATAGGTTTCTGAAAAACATCGCGGGGTGGTGCGCATTGTATGGGTGTGTGTTACATTACATTCACTAGTAGGAGTGAGAAAAACATCACGGGGTGGTGTGAATCGGATGGTCTGAATTAGGATAGGCAGTGAGTGGCAATGTAGGATGGAGAAAAGCACCACGGGGTGGTCAGCATGGGGACGTCAGGGAACATGCAGTGGCAATGTAGGATAGGTTTCTGAAAAACATCGCGGGGTGGTGCGCATTGTATGGGTGTGTGTTACATAACATTCACTAGTAGGAGTGAGAAAAACATCACGGGCTGGTGTGAATCGGAGGGTCTGATTTAGGATAGGCAGTGAGTGGCAATGTCAGATGGAGAAAAACAACGCGGGGTGGTCAGCATGGGGAGGTCAGGGAACATGCAGTGGCAATGTAGGATAGGTTTCTGAAAAACATAGCGGGGTGGTGGGCATTGTACGGGTGTGTGTTACATTACATTCACTAGTAGGAGTGAGAAAAACATCACGGGGTGGTGCGCATTGTATGGGTGTGTGTTACATTACAATCACTAGTAGGAGTGAGAAAAACATCGCGGGTTGGTGTGAATCGGAGGGTCTGAATTAGGATAGGCAGTGAGTGGCAATGTAGGATGGAGAAAAGCACCGCGGGGTGGTCATCATGGGGAGGTCAGGGAACATGCAGTGGCAATGTAGGATAGGTTTCTGAAAAACATCGTGGAGTGGTGCGCATTGTATGGGTGTGTGTTACGTTACATTCACTAGTAGGAGTGAGAAAAACACGGGTTGGTGCGCATTGTATTGATGTGTGTTACATTACATTCACGAGTAGGAGTGAGAAAAACATCACGGGTTGGTGTGAATCGGAGGGTCTGAATTAGGATAGGCACTGAGTGGCAATGTAGAATGGAGAAAAGCACCGCGGGGTTTTCAGCATGGGGACGTCAGGGAACATGCAGTGGCAATGTAGGATAGGTTTCTGAAAAACATCGTGGGGTGGTGCACATTGTATGGGTGTGTGTTACATAACATTCACTAGTAGGAGTGAGAAAAACATCACGGGGTGGTGTCAATCGGAGGTTCTGATTTAGGATAGGCAGTGAGTGGCAATGTCTGATGGAGAAAAGCACCGCGGGGTGGTCAGCATGGGGAGGTCAGGGAACATGCAGTGGCAATGTACGATAGGTTTCTGAAAAACATCGCGGGGTGGTGCGCATTGTATGGGTGTGTGTTACATTACATTCACTAGTAGGAGTGAGAAAAACATCTCGCGGTGGTGCGCATTGTATGGGTGTGTGTTACATTTCATTCACTAGTAGGAGTGAGAAAAACATCACGGGGTGGTCTGAATCGGAGGGTCTGAATTAGGATAGGCAGTGAGTGGCAATGTAGGATGCAGAAAAGCACCGCGGGGTGGTCAGCATGGGAACGTCAGCGAACATGCAGTGGCAATGTAGGATAGGTTTCTGAAAAACATCGTGGGGTGGTGCACATCGTATGGGTGTGTGTTACATAACATTCACTAGTAGGAGTGACAAAACCATCACGGGGTGGTGTGAATCAGAGGGTCTGATTTAGGATAGGCAGTGAGTGGCAAAGTCGGATGGAGAAAAGCACCGCGGGGTGGTCAGCATGGGGAGGTCAGGGAACATGCAATGGCAATGTAGGATAGGTTTCTGAAAAACATCGCGGGGTGTTGCGCATTATATGGGTGTGTGTTACATTACATTCACAAGTAGGAGTGAGAAAAACATCACGGGGTGGTGCGCATTGTATGGGTGTGTGGTACATTACATTCACTAGTAGGAGTGAGAAAAACATCACGGGGTGGTGTGAATCGCAGGGTCTGAATTAGGATAGACAGTGAGTGGCAATTTAGGATGGAGAAAAGCACCGTGGGGTGGTCAGCATGGGGAGGTCAGGGAACATGCAAGGGCAATGTAGGATAGGTTTCTGAAAAACATCGCGGGGTGGTGCGCATTGTATGGTTGTGTGTTACATTACATTCACTAGTAGGAGTGAGAAAAACATCACGGGGTGGTGCGCATTGTATGTGTGTGTGTTACATTACATTCACTAGTAGGAGTGAGAAAAACATCACGGGGTGGTGTGAATCGCAGGGTCTGAATTAGGATAGGTAGTGAGTGGCAATGTAGGATGGAGAAAAGCACCGCGGGCTGGTCAGAATGGGGAGGTCATGGAACATGCAGTGGCAATGTAGGATAGGTTTCTGAAAAACATCGCGGGGTGGTGCGCATTGTATGGGTGTGTGTTACATTACATTCTTTAGTAGGAGTGAGAAAAATATCACGGGGTGGTGCGCATTTTATGGGTGTGTGTTACATTACATTCACTAGTAGGAGTGAGAAAAACATCCCGGGGTGGTGTGAATTGGAGGGTTTGAATTAGGTTAGGCAGTGAGTGGCAATGTAGGATGCAGAAAAGCACTGCGGGGTTTTCAGCATGGGGACGTCAGGGAACATGCAGTGGCAATGTAGGATAGGTTTCTGAAAAACATCGCGGGGTGGTGCACATTGTATGGGTGTGTGTTACATAACATTCACTAGTCGGAGTGAGAAAAACATCACGGGATGATGTGAATCGGAGGGTCTGATTTAGGATACGCAGTGAGTAGCAATGTAGGATGGATAAAAGCACCGCGGGGTGGTTAGCATGGGAGGTCAGGGAACATGCAGTGGCAATGTAGGATAAGTTTCTGAAAAACATCGTGGAGTGGTGCGCATTGTATGGGTGTGTGTTACATTACATTCACTAGTAGGAGTGAGAAAAACATCACGGGTTGGTGTGATTCGGAGGGTCTGAATTAGGATAGGCAGTGAGTGGCAATGTAGGATGCAGAAAAGCACCGCGGGGTGGTCAGCATGGGGACGTCAGGTAACATGCAGTGGCAATGTAGGATAGGTTTCTGAAAAACATCGCGGGGTGGTGCACATTGTATGGGTGTGTGTTACATAACATTCACTAGTAGGAGTCAGAAAAACATCACGGGGTGGTATCAATCGGAGGGTCTGATTTAGGATAGGCAGTGAGTGGCAATGTCGGATGGAGAAAAGCACCGCGGGGTGGTCAGCATGGGGAGGTCAGGGAACATGCAGTGGCAATGTAGGATAGGTTTCTGAAAAACATCGCGGGGTGGTTCGCATTATATGGGTGTGTGTTACATTACAATCACTAGTAGGAGTGAGAAAAACATCACGGGGTGGTGCGCAATGTACGGGGGTGTGTTACATTACATTCACTAGTAGGAGTGAGAAAAACATCACAGGGTGGTGTGAATCAGAGGGTCTGAATTAGGATAGGCAGTGAGTGGCAATGTAGGATGGAGAAAAGCACCGCGGGGTGGTCAGCATGGGGAGGTCAGGGAACATGCAGTGGCAATGTAGGATAGTTTTCTGAAAAACATCGCGGGGTGGTGCGCATTGTATGGGTGTGTGTTACATTACATTCACTAGTAGGAGTGAGAAAAACATCACGGGGTGGTTCGCATTGTATGGGTGTTTGTTACATTACATTCACTAGTAGGAGTGAGAAAAACATCACGGGGTGGTGTGAATTGGAGGGTTTGAATTAGGTTAGGCAGTGAGTGGCAATGTAGGATGCAGAAAAGCACTTCGGGGTTTTCAGCATGGGGACGTCAGGGAACATGCAGTGGCAATGTAGGATAGGTTTCTGAAAAACATCGCGGGGTGGTGCACATTGTATGGGTGTGTGTTACATAACATTCACTAGTAGGAGTGAGAAAAACATCACGGGATGGTGTGAATCGGAGGGTCTGATATAGGATACGCAGTGAATGGCAATGTAGGATAGATAAAAGCACCGCGGGGTGGTCAGCATGGGGAGGTCAGGGAACATGCAGTGGCAATGTAGGATAGGTTTCTGAAAAACATCGTGGAGTGGTGCGCATTGTATGGGTGTGTGTTACATTACATTCACTAGTAGGAGTGAGAAAAACATCACGGGTTGGTGTGATTCGGAGGGTCTGAATTAGGATAGGCAGTGAGTGGCAATGTAGGATGCAGAAAAGCACCGCGGGGTGGTCAGCATGGGGACGTCAGGGAACATGCAGTGGCAATGTAGGATAGGTTTCTGAAAAACATCGCGGGGTGGTGCACATTGTATGGGTGTGTGTTACATAACATTCACTAGTAGGAGTCAGAAAAACATCACGGGGTGGTATCAATCGGAGAGTCTGATTTAGGATAGGCAGTGAGTGGCAATGTCGGATGGAGAAAAGCACCGCGGGGTGGTCAGCATGGGGAGGTCAGGGAACATGCAGTGGCAATGTAGGATAGGTTTCTGAAAAACATCGCGGGGTGGTGCGAATTGTATGGGTGTGTGTTACATTACATTCACTAGTAGGAGTGAGAAAAACATCGCGGGGTGGTGCACATTGTATGGGTGTGTGTTACATTACATTCACTAGTAGGAGTGAGAAAAACATCACGGGGTGGTGCGCATTGTTTGGGTGTGTGTTACATTACATTCACTAGAAGGCTTGACAAAAACATCACGGAGTGGTGTGAATCGGAGGGTCTGAATTAGGATAGGCTGTGAGTGGCAATGTAGGATGGAGAAAAGCACCGCGGGGTGGTCAGCATGGGGAAGTCAGGGAACATGCAATGGCATTGTAGGATAGGTTTCTGAAAAACATCGCGGGCTGGCGCGCATTGTATGGTTGTGTGTTACATTACATTCACTAGTAGGAATGAGAAAAACATCACGGGATGGTGTGAATCGGAGGGTCTGATTTAGGATACGCAGTGAGTGGCAATGTAGGATGGATAAAAGGACCGCGGGGTGGTCAGTATGGGGAAGTCAGGGAACATGCAGTGGCAATGTAGGATAGGTTTCTGAAAAACATCGTGGAGTGGTGCGCATTGTATGGGTGTGTGTTACATTACATTCACTAGTAGGAGTGAGAAAAACACGGGTTGGTGCGCATTGTATTGAGGTGTGTTACATTACATTCACGAGTAGGAGTGAGAAAAACATCACGGGTTGGTGTGAATCGGAGGGTCTGAATTAGGATAGGCAGTGAGTGGCAATGTAGGATGGAGAAAAGCACCGAGGGGTGGTCAGCATGGGGAGGTCAGGGAACATGCAGTGGCAATGTAGGATAGTTTTCGGAAAAACATCGCGGGGTGGTGCGCATTGTATGGGTGTGTGTTACATTACAATCACTAGTAGGAGTGAGAAAAACATCACGGGGTGTTGCGCAATGTATGGGGGTGTGTTACATTACATTCACTAGTAGGAGTGAGAAAAACATCACGGGGTGGTGTGAATCAGAGGGTCTGAATTAGGATAGGCAGTGAGTGGCAATGTAGGATGGAGAAAAGCACCGCGGGGTGGTCAGCATGGGGAGGTCAGGGAACATGCAGTGGCAATGTAGGATAGTCTTCTGAAAAACATCGCGGGGTGGTGCGCATTGTATGGGTGTGTGTTACATTACATTCACTAGTAGGAGTGAGAAAAACATCACCTGGTGGTTCGCATTGTATGGGTGTTTGTTACAGTACATTCACTAGTAGGAGTGAGAAAAACATCACAGGGTGGTGTGAATCGGAGGGTCTGAATTAGGATAGGCAGTGAGTGGCAATGTAGGATGGAGAAAAGCACCGCGGGTTGGTCTCCCTGGGGAGGTAAGGGAACAAGCAGTGACAATGTAGGATAGGTTTCTGAAAAACATCGCGGGGTGGTGCGAATTGTATGGGTGTGTGTTATATTACATTCACTAGTAGGAGTGAGAAAAATATCACGGGGTGGTGTGAATTGGAGGGTTTGAATTAGGTTAGGCAGTGAGTGGCAATGTAGGATGCAGAAAAGCACCACGGGGTTTTCAGCATGGGGACGTCAGGGAACATGCAGTGGCAATGTAGGATAGGTTTCTGAAAAACATCGCGGGGTGGTGCACATTGTATGGGTGTGTGTTACATAACATTCACTAGTAGGAGTGAGAAAAACATCACGGGGTGGTGTCAATCGGAGGTTCTGATTTAGGATAGGCAGTGAGTGGCAATGTCGGATGGAGAAAAGCACCGCGGGGTGGTCAGCATGGGGAGGTCAGGGAACATTCATTGGCAATGTAGGATAGGTTTCTGAAAAACATCGCGGGGTATTGCGCATTGTGTGGGTGTGTGTTACATTACATTCACTAGTAGGAGTGAGAAAAACATCTCGCGATGGTGCGCATTGTATGGGTGTGTGTTACATTACATTCACAAGTAGGAGTGAGAAAAACATCACGGGGTGGTGCGCATTGTATGGGTGTGTGTTACATAACATTCACTAGTAGGAGTGAGAAAAACATCACGGGGTGGTATCAATCGGAGGGTCTGATTTAGGATAGGCAGTGAGTGGCAATGTCGGATGGAGAAAAGCACCGCAGGGTGGTCAGCATGGGGAGGTCAGGGAACATGCAGTGGCCATGTAGGATAGGTTTCTGAAAAACATCGCGGGGCGGTGCGCATTGTATGGGTGTGTGTTACATTACATTCACTAGTAGGAGTGACAAAAACATCACGGGGTGGTGTGAATCGCAGGGTCTGAATTAGGATAGGTAGTGAGTGGCAATGTAGGATGGAGAAAAGCACCGCGGGCTGGTCAGAAAGGGGATGTCATGGAACATGCAGTGGCAATGTAGGATAGGTTTCTGAAAAACATCGCGGGGTGGTGCGCATTGTATGGGTGTGTGTTAAATTACATTCACTAGTAGGAGTGAGAAAAACATCACGGGGTGGTGCGCATTGTATGGGTGTGTGTTACATTACATTCACTAGTAGGAGTGAGAAAAACATCACGCGGTGGTGCGCATTGTATGGGTGTGTGTTACATTACATTCACTAGTAGGAGTGAGAAAAACATCACGGGATGGTGTGAATCGGAGGGTCTGATTTAGAATACGCAGTGAGTGGCAATGTAGGATGGATAAAAGCACCGCGGGGTGGTCAGCATGGGGAGGTCAGGGAACATGCAGTGGCAATGTAGGATAGGTATCTGAAAAACATCGTGGAGTGGTGCGCATTGTATGGGTGTGTGTTACATTACATTCACTAGTAGGAGTGAGAAAAACACGGGTTGGTGCGCATTGTATTGATGTGTGTTACATTACATTCACGAATAGGAGTGAGAAAAACATCACGGGTTGGTGTGAATCGGAGGGTCTGAATTAGGAGAGGCAGTGAGTGGCAATGTAGGATGGAGAAAAGCACCGAGGGGTGGTCAGCATGGGGATGTCAGGGAACATGCAGTGGCAATGTAGGATAGTTTTCTGAAAAACATCGCGGAGTGGTGCGCATTGTATGGGTGTGTGTTACATTACATTCACTAGTAGGAGTGAGAAAAACATCACGGGGTGGTTCGCATTGTATGGGTGTGTGTTACATTACATTCACTAGTAGGAGTGAGAAAAACATCACAGGGTGGTGTGAATCGGAGGGTCTGAATTAGGATAGGCTGTGAGTGGCAATGTAGGATGGAGAAAAGCACCGCGGGTTGGTCTCCCTGGGGAGGTAAGGTAACATGCAGTGACAATGTAGGATAGGTTTCTGAAAAACATCGCGGGGTGGTGCGCATTGTATGGGTGTGTGTTACATTACATTCACTAGTAGGAGTGAGAAAAACATCACGGGGTGGTGTGAATTGGAGGGTTTGAATTAGGTTAGGCAGTGAGTGGCAATGTAGGATGCAGAAAAGCACCGCGGGGTTTTCAGCATGGGAACGTCAGGGAACATGCAGTGGCAATGTAGGATAGGTTTCTGAAAAACATCGCGGGGTGGTGCACATTGTATGGGTGTGTGTTACATAACATTCACTAGTAGGAGTGAGAAAAACATCACGGGGTGGTGTCAATCGGAGGTTCTGATTTAGGATAGGCAGTGAGTGGCAATGTCGGATGGAGAAAAGCACCGCGGGGTGGTCAGCATGGGGAGGTCAGGGAACATGCAGTGGCAATGTAGGATAGGTTTCTGAAAAACATCGCGGGGTGGTGCGCATTGTATGGGTGTGTGTTACATTACATTCACTAGTAGGAGTGAGAAAAACATCTCGCGGTGGTGCGCATTGTATGGGTGTGTGTTATATTACATTCACTAGTAGGAGTGAGAAAAACAACACGGGGTGGTCTGAATCGGAGGGTCTGAATTAGTATAGGCAGTGAGTGGCAATGTAGAATGGAGAAAAGCACCGCGGTGTGGTCAGCATGGGGAGGTCAGGGAACATGCAGTGGCAATGTAGGATAGGTTTCTGAAAAACATCGCGGGGTGGTGCGCATTGTATGGGTGTGTGTTACATTACATTCACTAGTAGGAGTGAGAAAAACATCACGGGGTGGTGCGGATTGTATGTGTGTGTGTTACATTACATTCACTAGTAGAAGTGAGAAAAACATCACGGGGTGGTGTGAATCGCAGGGTCTGAATTAGGATAGGTAGTGAGTGGCAATGTAGGATGGAGAAAAGCACCGCGGGCTGGTCAGAATGGGGAGGTCATGGAACATGCAGTGGCAATGTAGGATAGGTTTCTGAAAAACATCGCGGGGTGGTGCGCATTGTATGGGTGTGTGTTACATTACATTCACTAGTAGGAGTGAGAAAAACGTCTCGCGGTGGTGCGCATTGTATGGGTGTGTGTTACATTACATTCACTAGTAGGAGTGAGAAAAACATCACGGGGTGGTCTGAATCGGAGGGTCTGAATTAGTATAGGCAGTGAGTGGCAATGTAGAATGGAGAAAAGCACCGCGGTGTGGTCAGCATGGGGAGGTCAGGGAACATGCAGTGGCAATGTAGGATAGTTTTCTGAAAAATATCGCGGGGTGGTGCCCATTGTATGGGTGTGTGTTACATTACATTCACTAGTAGGAGTGAAAAAAACATCACGGGTTGGTGTGATTCGGAGGGTCTGAATTAGGATAGGCAGTGAGTGGCAATGTAGGATGCAGAAAAGCACCGCGGGGTGGTCAGCATGGGGACGTCAGGGAACATGCAGTGGCAATGTAGGATAGGTTTCTGAAAAACATCGCGGGGTGGTGCACATTGTATGGGTGTGTGTTACATAACATTCACTAGTAGGAGTGAGAAAAACATCACGGGGTGGTATCAATCGGAGGGTCTGATTTAGGATAGGCAGTGAGTGGCAATGTGGGATGGAGAAAAGCACCGCGGGGTTGTCAGCATGGGGAGGTCAGGGAACATGCAGTGGCCATGTAGGATAGGTTTCTGAAAAACATCGCGGGGTGGTGCGCATTGTATGCGTGTGTGTTACATTACATTCACTAGTAGGAGTGAGAAAAACATCACGGGGTTGTGCGCAATGTATGGGTGTGTGTTACATAACATTCACTAGTAGGAGTGAGAAAAACATCACGGGGTTTTGTCAATCGGAGGTTCTGATTTAGGAGAGGCAGTGAGTGGCAATGTCGGATGGAGAAAAGCACCGCGGGGTGGTCAGCATGGGGAGGTCAGGGAACATGCAGTGGCAATGTAGGATAGGTTTCTGAAAAACATCGCGGGGTGGTGCGCATTGTATGGGTGTGTGTTACATTACATTCACTAGTAGGAGTGAGAAAAACGTCTCGCGGTGGTGTGCATTGTATGGGTGTGTGTTACATTACATTCATTAGTAGGAGTGAGAAAAACATCACGGGGTGGTCTGAATCGGAGGGTCTGAATTAGTATAGGCAGGGAGTGGCAAAGTAGAATGGAGAAAAGCACCGCGGTGTGGTCAGCATGGGGAAGTCAGGGAACATGCAATGGCAATGTAGGATAGGTTTCTGAAAAACATCGCGGGGTGGTGCGCATTGTATGGTTGTGTGTTACATTACATTCACTAGTAGGAGTGAGAAAAACATCACAGGATGGTGTGAATCGGAGGGTCTGATTTAGGATACGCAGTGAGTGGCAATGTAGGATGGATAAAAGCACCGCGGGGTGGTCAGCATGGGGAGGTCAGGGAACATGCAGTGGCAATGTAGGATAGGTTTCTGAAAAACATCGTGGGGTGCTGCGCATTGTATGGGTGTGTGTTACGTTACATTCACTAGTAGGAGTGAGAAAAACACGGGTTGGTGCGCATTGTATTGATGTGTGTTACATTACATTCACGAGTAGGAGTGAGAAAAACATCACGGGTTGGTGTGAAATGGAGGGTCTGAATTAGGATAGGCAGTGAGTGGCAATGTAGGATGGAGAAAAGCACCGAGGGGTGATCAGCATGGGGAGGTCAGGGAACATGCTGTGGCAATGTAGGATAGTTTTCTGAAAAACATCGCGGGGTGGTGCGCATTGTATGGGTGTGTGTTACATTACATTCACTAGTAGGAGTGAGAAAAACATCACGGGGTGGTTCGCATTGTATGGGTGGGTGTTGCATTACATTCACTAGTAGGAGTGAGAAAAACATCACAGGGTGGTGTGAATCGGAGGGTCTGAATTAGGATAGGCAGTGAGTGGCAATGTAGGATGGAGAAAAGCACCGCGGGTTGGTCTCCCTGGGGAGGTAAGGGAACATGCAGTGACAATGTAGGATAGGTTTCTGAAAAACATCACGGGGTGGTGCGCATTGTATGGGTGTGTGTTACATTACATTCACTAGTAGGAGGGAGAAAAACATCACGGGGTGGTGTGAATTGGAGGGTTTGAATTAGGTTAGGCAGTGAGTGGCAATGTAGGATGCAGAAAAGCACCGCGGGGTTTTCAGCATGGGGACGTCAGGGAAAATGCAGTGGCAATGTAGGATAGGTTTCTGAAAAACATCGCGGGGTGGTGCACATTGTATGGGTGTGTGTTACATAACATTCACTAGTAGGAGTGAGAAAAACATCACGGGGTGGTGTCAATCGGAGGTTCAGATTTAGGATAGGCAGTGAGTGGCAATGTCGGATGGAGAAAAGCACCGCGGTGTGGTCAGCATGGGGAGGTCAGGGAACATGCAGTGGCAATGTAGGATAGGTTTCTGAAAAACATCGCGGGGTGGTGCGCATTATATGGGTGTGTGTTACATTATATTCACTAGTAGGAGTGAGAAAAACATCTCGCGGTGGTGCGCATTGTATGGGTGTGTGTTACATTACATTCACCAGTAGGAGTGAGAAAAACATCACGGGGTGGTGTGAATCAGAGGGTCTGAATTAGGATAGGCAGTGAGTGGCAATGTAGGATGGAGAAAAGCACCGCGGGGTGGTCAGCATGGGGACTTCAGGGAATATGCAGTGGCAATGTAGGATAGGTTTCTGAAAAACATCGCGGGGTGGTGCACATTGTATGGGTGTGTGTTACATAACATTCACTAGTAGGAGTGAGAAAACCATCACGGGGTGGTGTGAATCGGAGGGTCTGATTTAGGATAGGCAGTGAGTGGCAATGTCGGATGGAGAAAAGCACCGTGGGGTGGTCAGCATGGGGAGGTCAGGGAACATTCATTGGCAATGTAGGATAGGTTTCTGAAAAACATCGCGGGGTATTGCGCATTGTGTGGGTGTGTGTTACATTACATTCACAAGTAGGAGTGAGAAAAACATCACGGGGTGGTGCGCATTGTATGGGTGTGTGTTACATTACATTCACTAGTAGGAGTGAGAAAAACATCACGGGGTGGTGTGAATCGCAGGGTCTGAATTAGGATAGGCAGTGAGTGGCAATTTAGGATGGAGAAAAGCACCGTGGGGTGGTCAGCATGGGGAGGTCAGGGAACATGCAGTGGCAATGTAGGATAGTTTTCTGAAAAATATCGCGGGGTGGTGCGCATTGTATGGTTGTGTGTTACATTACATTCACTAGTAGGAGTGAGAAAAACATCACGGGGTGGTGCGCATTGTATGTGTGTGTGTTACATTACATTCACTAGTAGGAGTGAGAAAAACATCACGGGGTGGTGTGAATCACAGGGTCTGAATTAGGATAGGTAGTGAGTGGCAATGTAGGATGGAGAAAAGCACCGCGGGCTGGTCAGAATGGGGAGGTCATGGAACATGTAGTGGCAATGTAGGATAGGTTTCTGAAAAACATCGCGGGGTGGTGCGCATTGTATGGGTGTGTGTTACATTACATTCACTAGTAGGAGTGAGAAAAACATCACGGGGTGGTGTGAATCGGATGGTCTGAATTAGGATAGGCAGTGAGTGGCAATGTAGGATGGAGAAAAGCACCACGGGGTGGTCAGCATGGGGACGTCAGGGAACATGCAGTGGCAATGTAGGATAGGTTTCTGAAAAACATCGCGGGGTGGTGCGCATTGTATGGGTGTGTGTTACATAACATTCACTAGTAGGAGTGAGAAAAACATCACGGGCTGGTGTGAATCGGAGGGTCTGATTTAGGATAGGCAGTGAGTGGCAATGTCAGATGGAGAAAAACAACGCGGGGTGGTCAGCATGGGGAGGTCAGGGAACATGCAGTGGCAATGTAGGATAGGTTTCTGAAAAACATCGCGGGGTGGTGGGCATTGTACGGGTGTGTGTTACATTACATTCACTAGTAGGAGTGAGAAAAACATCACGGGGTGGTGCGCATTGTATGGGTGTGTGTTACATTACAATCACTAGTAGGAGTGAGAAAAACATCGCGGGTTGGTGTGAATCGGAGGGTCTGAATTAGGATAGGCAGTGAGTGGCAATGTAGGATGGAGAAAAGCACCGCGGGGTGGTCATCATGGGGAGGTCAGGGAACATGCAGTGGCAATGTAGGATAGGTTTCTGAAAAACATCGTGGAGTGGTGCGCATTGTATGGGTGTGTGTTACGTTACATTCACTAGTAGGAGTGAGAAAAACACGGGTTGGTGCGCATTGTATTGATGTGTGTTACATTACATTCACGAGTAGGAGTGAGAAAAACATCACGGGTTGGTGTGAATCGGAGGGTCTGAATTAGGATAGGCACTGAGTGGCAATGTAGAATGGAGAAAAGCACCGCGGGGTTTTCAGCATGGGGACGTCAGGGAACATGCAGTGGCAATGTAGGATAGGTTTCTGAAAAACATCGTGGGGTGGTGCACATTGTATGGGTGTGTGTTACATAACATTCACTAGTAGGAGTGAGAAAAACATCATGGGGTGGTGTCATTCGGAGGTTCTGATTTAGGATAGGCAGTGAGTGGCAATGTCGGATGGAGAAAAGCACCGCGGGGTGGTCAGCATGGGGAGGTCAGGGAACATGCAGTGGCAATGTACGATAGGTTTCTGAAAAACATCGCGGGGTGGTGCGCATTGTATGGGTGTGTGTTACATTACATTCACTAGTAGGAGTGAGAAAAACATCTCGCGGTGGTGCGCATTGTATGGGTGTGTGTTACATTTCATTCACTAGTAGGAGTGAGAAAAACATCACGGGGTGGTCTGAATCGGAGGGTCTGAATTAATATAGGCAGTGAGTGGCAATGTAGAATGGAGAAAAGCACCGCGGTGTGGTCAGCATGGGGAGGTCAGGGAACATGCAGTGGCAATGTAGGATAGTTTTCTGAAAAATATCGCGGGGTGGTGCGCATTGTATGGGTGTGTGTTACATTACATTCACTAGTAGGAGTGAGAAAAACATCACGGGGTGGTGCACATTGTATGGGTGTGTGTTACATTACATTCACTAGTAGGAGTGAGAAAAACATCACGGGGTGGTGTGAATCGAAGGGTCTGAATTAGGATAGGTAGTGAGTGGCAATGTAGGATGGAGAAAAGCACCGCGGGCTGGTCAGAATGGGGAGGTCATGGAACATGCAGTGGCAATGTAGGATAGGTTTCTGAAAAACATCGCGGGGTGGTGCGCATTGTATGGGTGTGTGTTACATTACATTCTTTAGTAGGAGTGAGAAAAATATCACGGGGTGGTGCGCATTTTATGGGTGTGTGTTACATTACATTCACTAGTAGGAGTGAGAAAAACATCCCGGGGTGGTGTGAATTGGAGGGTTTGAATTAGGTTAGGCAGTGAGTGGCAATGTAGGATGCAGAAAAGCACTGCGGGGTTTTCAGCATGGGGACGTCAGGGAACATGCAGTGGCAATGTAGGATAGGTTTCTGAAAAACATCGCGGGGTGGTGCACATTGTATGGGTGTGTGTTACATAACATTCACTAGTCGGAGTGAGAAAAACATCACGGGATGATGTGAATCGGAGGGTCTGATTTAGGATACGCAGTGAGTAGCAATGTAGGATGGATAAAAGCACCGCGGGGTGGTTAGCATGGGGAGGTCAGGGAACATGCAGTGGCAATGTAGGATAAGTTTCTGAAAAACATCGTGGAGTGGTGCGCATTGTATGGGTGTGTGTTACATTACATTCACTAGTAGGAGTGAGAAAAACATCACGGGTTGGTGTGATTCGGAGGGTCTGAATTAGGATAGGCAGTGAGTGGCAATGTAGGATGCAGAAAAGCACCGCGGGGTGGTCAGCATGGGGACGTCAGGTAACATGCAGTGGCAATGTAGGATAGGTTTCTGAAAAACATCGCGGGGTGGTGCACATTGTATGGGTGTGTGTTACATAACATTCACTAGTAGGAGTCAGAAAAACATCATGGGGTGGTGTCATTCGGAGGTTCTGATTTAGGATAGGCAGTGAGTGGCAATGTCGGATGGAGAAAAGCACCGCGGGGTGGTCAGCATGGGGAGGTCAGGGAACATGCAGTGGCAATGTACGATAGGTTTCTGAAAAACATCGCGGGGTGGTGCGCATTGTATGGGTGTGTGTTACATTACATTCACTAGTAGGAGTGAGAAAAACATCTCGCGGTGGTGCGCATTGTATGGGTGTGTGTTACATTTCATTCACTAGTAGGAGTGAGAAAAACATCACGGGGTGGTCTGAATCGGAGGGTCTGAATTAATATAGGCAGTGAGTGGCAATGTAGAATGGAGAAAAGCACCGCGGTGTGGTCAGCATGGGGAGGTCAGGGAACATGCAGTGGCAATGTAGGATAGTTTTCTGAAAAATATCGCGGGGTGGTGCGCATTGTATGGGTGTGTGTTACATTACATTCACTAGTAGGAGTGAGAAAAACATCACGGGGTGGTGCGCATTGTATGGGTGTGTGTTACATTACATTCACTAGTAGGAGTGAGAAAAACATCACGGGGTGGTGTGAATCGCAGGGTCTGAATTAGGATAGGCAGTGAGTGGCAATGTAGGATGCAGAAAAGCACCGCGGGGTGGTCAGCATGGGAACGTCAGCGAACATGCAGTGGCAATGTAGGATAGGTTTCTGAAAAACATCGTGGGGTGGTGCACATTGTATGGGTGTGTGTTACATAACATTCACTAGTAGGAGAGAGAAAACCATCACGGGGTGGTGTGAATCAGAGGGTCTGATTTAGGATAGGCAGTGAGTGGCAAAGTCGGATGGAGAAAAGCACCGCGGGGTGGTCAGCATGGGGAGGTCAGGGAACATGCAATGGCAATGTAGGATAGGTTTCTGAAAAACATCGCGGGGTGTTGCGCATTATATGGGTGTGTGTTACATTACATTCACAAGTAGGAGTGAGAAAAACATCACGGGGTGGTGCGCATTGTATGGGTGTGTGGTACATTACATTCACTAGTAGGAGTGAGAAAAACATCACGGGGTGGTGTGAATCGCAGGGTCTGAATTAGGATAGACAGTGAGTGGCAATTTAGGATGGAGAAAAGCACCGTGGGGTGGTCAGCATGGGGAGGTCAGGGAACATGCAAGGGCAATGTAGGATAGGTTTCTGAAAAACATCGCGGGGTGGTGCGCATTGTATGGTTGTGTGTTACATTACATTCACTAGTAGGAGTGAGAAAAACATCACGGGGTGGTGCGCATTGTATGTGTGTGTGTTACATTACATTCACTAGTAGGAGTGAGAAAAACATCACGGGGTGGTGTGAATCGAAGGGTCTGAATTAGGATAGGTAGTGAGTGGCAATGTAGGATGGAGAAAAGCACCGCGGGCTGGTCAGAATGGGGAGGTCATGGAACATGCAGTGGCAATGTAGGATAGGTTTCTGAAAAACATCGCGGGGTGGTGCGCATTGTATGGGTGTGTGTTACATTACATTCTTTAGTAGGAGTGAGAAAAATATCACGGGGTGGTGCGCATTTTATGGGTGTGTGTTACATTACATTCACTAGTAGGAGTGAGAAAAACATCCCGGGGTGGTGTGAATTGGAGGGTTTGAATTAGGTTAGGCAGTGAGTGGCAATGTAGGATGCAGAAAAGCACTGCGGGGTTTTCAGCATGGGGACGTCAGGGAACATGCAGTGGCAATGTAGGATAGGTTTCTGAAAAACATCGCGGGGTGGTGCACATTGTATGGGTGTGTGTTACATAACATTCACTAGTCGGAGTGAGAAAAACATCACGGGATGATGTGAATCGGAGGGTCTGATTTAGGATACGCAGTGAGTAGCAATGTAGGATGGATAAAAGCACCGCGGGGTGGTTAGCATGGGGAGGTCAGGGAACATGCAGTGGCAATGTAGGATAAGTTTCTGAAAAACATCGTGGAGTGGTGCGCATTGTATGGGTGTGTGTTACATTACATTCACTAGTAGGAGTGAGAAAAACATCACGGGTTGGTGTGATTCGGAGGGTCTGAATTAGGATAGGCAGTGAGTGGCAATGTAGGATGCAGAAAAGCACCGCGGGGTGGTCAGCATGGGGACGTCAGGTAACATGCAGTGGCAATGTAGGATAGGTTTCTGAAAAACATCGCGGGGTGGTGCACATTGTATGGGTGTGTGTTACATAACATTCACTAGTAGGAGTCAGAAAAACATCACGGGGTGGTATCAATCGGAGGGTCTGATTTAGGATAGGCAGTGAGTGGCAATGTCGGATGGAGAAAAGCACCGCGGGGTGGTCAGCATGGGGAGGTCAGGGAACATGCAGTGGCAATGTAGGATAGGTTTCTGAAAAACATCGCGGGGTGGTTCGCATTATATGGGTGTGTGTTACATTACAATCACTAGTAGGAGTGAGAAAAACATCACGGGGTGGTGCGCAATGTACGGGGGTGTGTTACATTACATTCACTAGTAGGAGTGAGAAAAACATCACGGGGTGGTGTGAATCAGAGGGTCTGAATTAGGATAGGCAGTGAGTGGCAATGTAGGATGGAGAAAAGCACCGCGGGGTGGTCAGCATGGGGAGGTCAGGGAACATGCAGTGGCAATGTAGGATAGTTTTCTGAAAAACATCGCGGGGTGGTGCGCATTGTATGGGTGTGTGTTACATTACATTCACTAGTAGGAGTGAGAAAAACATCACGGGGTGGTTCGCATTGTATGGGTGTGTGTTACATTACATTCACTAGGAGGAGTGAGAAAAACATCACGGGGTGGTGTGAATTGGAGGGTTTGAATTAGGTTAGGCAGTGAGTGGCAATGTAGGATGCAGAAAAGCACCGCGGGGTTTTCAGCATGGGGACGTCAGGGAACATGCAGTGGCAATGTAGGATAGGTTTCTGAAAAACATCGCGGGGTGGTGCACATTGTATGGGTGTGTGTTACATAACATTCACTAGTAGGAGTGAGAAAAACATCACGGGATGGTGTGAATCGGAGGGTCTGATTTAGGATACACAGTGAATGGCAATGTAGGATGGATAAAAGCACCGCGGGGTGGTCAGCATGGGGAGGTCAGGGAACATGCAGTGGCAATGTAGGATAGGTTTCTGAAAAACATCGTGGAGTGGTGCGCATTGTATGGGTGTGTGTTACATTACATTCACTAGTAGGAGTGAGAAAAACATCACGGGTTGGTGTGATTCGGAGGGTCTGAATTAGGATAGGCAGTGAGTGGCAATGTAGGATGCAGAAAAGCACCGCGGGGTGGTCAGCATGGGGACGTCAGGGAATATGCAGTGGCAATGTAGGATAGGTTTCTGAAAAACATCGCGGGGTGGTGCACATTGTATGGGTGTGTGTTACATAACATTCACTAGTAGGAGTCAGAAAAACATCACGGGGTGGTATCAATCGGAGAGTCTGATTTAGGATAGGCAGTGAGTGGCAATGTCGGATGGAGAAAAGCACCGCGGGGTGGTCAGCATGGGGAGGTCAGGGAACATGCAGTGGCAATGTAGGATAGGTTTCTGAAAAACATCGCGGGGTGGTGCGAATTGTATGGGTGTGTGTTACATTACATTCACTAGTAGGAGTGAGAAAAACATCGCGGGGTGGTGCACATTGTATGGGTGTGTGTTACATTACATTCACTAGTAGGAGTGAGAAAAACATCACGGGGTGGTGCGCATTGTTTGGGTGTGTGTTACATTACATTCACTAGAAGGCTTGACAAAAACATCACGGAGTGGTGTGAATCGGAGGGTCTGAATTAGGATAGGCTGTGAGTGGCAATGTAGGATGGATAAAAGGACCGCGGAGTGGTCAGTATGGGGAAGTCAGGGAACATGCAGTGGCAATGTAGGATAGGTTTCTGAAAAACATCGTGGAGTGGTGCGCATTGTATGGATGTGTGTTACATTACATTCACTAGTAGGAGTGAGAAAAACACGGGTTGGTGCGCATTGTATTGAGGTGTGTTACATTACATTCACGAGTAGGAGTGAGAAAAACATCACGGGTTGGTGTGAATCGGAGGGTCTGAATTAGGATAGGCAGTGAGTGGCAATGTAGGATGGAGAAAAGCACCGAGGGGTGGTCAGCATGGGGAGGTCAGGGAACATGCAGTGGCAATGTAGGATAGTTTTCGGAAAAACATCGCGGGGTGGTGCGCATTGTATGGGTGTGTGTTACATTACAATCACTAGTAGGAGTGAGAAAAACATCACGGGGTGTTGCGCAATGTATGGGGGTGTGTTACATTACATTCACTAGTAGGAGTGAGAAAAACATCACGGGGTGGTGTGAATCAGAGGGTCTGAATTAGGATAGGCAGTGAGTGGCAATGTAGGATGGAGAAAAGCACCGCGGGGTGGTCAGCATGGGGAGGTCAGGGAACATGCAGTGGCAATGTAGGATAGTCATCTGAAAAACATCGCGGGGTGGTGAGCATTGTATGGGTGTGTGTTACATTACATTCACTAGTAGGAGTGAGAAAAACATCACGGGGTGGTTCGCATTGTATGGGTGTGTGTTACAGTACATTCACTAGTAGGAGTGAGAAAAACATCACAGGGTGGTGTGAATCAGAGGGTCTGAATTAGGATAGGCAGTGAGTGGCAATGTAGGATGGAGAAAAGCACCGCGGGTTGGTCTCCCTGGGGAGGTAAGGGAACAAGCAGTGACAATGTAGGATAGGTTTCTGAAAAACATCGCGGGGTGGTGCGAATTGTATGGGTGTGTGTTATATTACATTCACTAGTAGGAGTGAGAAAAATATCACGGGGTGGTGTGAATTGGAGTGTTTGAATTAGGTTAGGCAGTGAGTGGCAATGTAGGATGCAGAAAAGCACCACGGGGTTTTCAGCATGGGGACGTCAGGGAACATGCAGTGGCAATGTAGGATAGGTTTCTGAAAAACATCGCGGGGTGGTGCACATTGTATGGGTGTGTGTTACATAACATTCACTAGTAGGAGTGAGAAAAACATCAAGGGGTGGTGTCAATCGGAGGTTCTGATTTAGGATTGGCAGTGAGTGGCAATGTCGGATGGAGAAAAGCACCGCGGGGTGGTCAGCATGGGGAGGTCAGGGAACATGCAGTGGCAATGTAGGATAGGTTTCTGAAAAACATCGCGGGGTGTTGCGCATTGTATGGGTGTGTGTTACATTACATTCACTAGTAGGAGTGAGAAAAACATCTCGCGATGGTGCGCATTGTATGGGTGTGTGTTACATTACATTCACTAGTAGGAGTGAGAAAAACATCACGGGGTGGTCTGAATCGGAGGGTCTGAATTAGTATAGGCAGTGAGTGGCAATGTAGAATGGAGAAAAGCACCGCGGGGTGGTCAGCATGGGGAGGTCAGGGAACATGCAGTGGCAATGTAGGATAGTTTTCTGAAAAATATCGCGGGGTGGTGCGCATTGTATGGGTGTGTGTTACATTACATTCACTAGTAGGAGTGAGAAAAACATCACGGGTTGGTGTGATTCGGAGGGTCTGAATTAGGATAGGCAGTGAGTGGCAATGTAGGATGCAGAAAAGCACCGCGGGGTGGTCAGCATGGGAACGTCAGCGAACATGCAGTGGCAATGTAGGATAGGTTTCTGAAAAACATCGTGGGGTGGTGCACATTGTATGGGTGTGTGTTACATAACATTCACTAGTAGGAGTGAGAAAACCATCACGGGGTGGTGTGAATCAGAGGGTCTGATTTAGGATAGGCAGTGAGTGGCAAAGTCGGATGGAGAAAAGCACCGCGGGGTGGTCAGCATGGGGAGGTCAGGGAACATGCAATGGCAATGTAGGATAGGTTTCTGAAAAACATCGCGGGGTGTTGCGCATTGTATGGGTGTGTGTTACATTACATTCTTTAGTAGGAGTGAGAAAAACATCACGGGGTGGTGCGCATTGTATGGGTGTGTGTTACATTACATTCACAAGTAGGAGTGAGAAAAACATCACGGGGTGGGGCGCATTGTATGGGTGTGTGTTACATAACATTCACTAGTAGGAGTGAGAAAAACATCACGGGGTGGTATCAATCGGAGGGTCTGATTTAGGATAGGCAGTGAGTGGCAATGTCGGATGGAGAAAAGCACCGCGGGGTGGTCAGCATGGGGAGGTCAGGGAACACGCAGTGGCCATGTAGGATAGGTTTCTGAAAAACATCGCGGGGCGGTGCGCATTGTATGGGTGTGTGTTACATTACATTCACTAGTAGGAGTGACAAAAACATTACGGGTTGGTGTGAATCGCAGGGTCTGAATTAGGATAGGTAGTGAGTGGCAATGTAGGATGGAGAAAAGCACCGCGGGCTGGTCAGAAAGGGGATGTCATGGAACATGCAGTGGCAATGTAGGATAGGTTTCTGAAAAACATCGCGGGGTGGTGCGCATTGTATGGGTGTGTGTTACATTACATTCACTAGTAGGAGTGAGAAAAACATCACGGGGTGGTGCGCATTATATGGGTGTGTGTTACATTACATTCACTAGTAGGAGTGAGAAAAACATCACACGGTGGTGCGCATTGTATGGGTGTGTGTTACATTACATTCACTAGTAGGAGTGAGAAAAACATCACGGGATGGTGTGAATCGGATGGTCTGATTTAGAATACGCAGTGAGTGGCAATGTAGGATGGATAAAAGCACCGCGGGGTGGTCAGCATGGGGAGGTCAGGGAACATGCAGTGGCAATGTAGGATAGGTATCTGAAAAACATCGTGGAGTGGTGCGCATTGTATGGGTGTGTGTTACATTACATTCACTAGTAGGAGTGAGAAAAACACGGGTTGGTGCGCATTGTATTGATGTTTGTTACATTACATTCACGAATAGGAGTGAGAAAAACATCACGGGTTGGTGTGAATCGGAGGGTGTGAATTAGGATAGGCAGTGAGTGGCAATGTAGGATGGAGAAAAGCACCGAGGGGTGGTCAGCATGGGGATGTCAGGGTACATGCAGTGGCAATGTAGGATAGTTTTCTGAAAAACATCGCGGAGTGGTGCGCATTGTATGGGTGTGTGTTACATTACATTCACTAGTAGGTGTGAGAAAAACATCACGGGGTGGTTCGCATTGTATGGGTGTGTGTTACATTACATTCACTAGTAGGAGTGAGAAAAACATCACAGGGTGGTGTGAATCGGAGGGTCTGAATTAGGATAGGCTGTGAGTGGCAATGTAGGATGGAGAAAAGCACCGCGGGTTGGTCTCCCTGGGGAGGTAAGGGAACATGCAGTGACAATGTAGGATAGGTTTCTGAAAAACATCGCGGGGTGGTGCGCATTGTATGGGTGTGTGTTACATTACATTCACTAGTAGGAGTGAGAAAAACATCACGGGGTGGTGTGAATTGGAGGGTTTGAATTAGGTTAGGCAGTGAGTGGCAATGTAGGATGCAGAAAAGCACCGCGGGGTTTTCAGCATGGGAACGTCAGGGAACATGCAGTGGCAATGTAGGATAGGTTTCTGAAAAACATCGCGGGGTGGTGCACATTGTATGGGTGTGTGTTACATAACATTCACTAGTAGGAGTGAGAAAAACATCACCGGGTGGTGTCAATCGGAGGTTCTGATTTAGGATAGGCAGTGAGTGGCAATGTCGGATGGAGAAAAGCACCGCGGGGTGGTCAGCATGGGGAGGTCAGGGAACATGCAGTGGCAATGTAGGATAGGTTTCTGAAAAACATCGCGGGGTGGTGCGCATTGTATGGGTGTGTGTTACATTACATTCACTAGTAGGAGTGAGAAAAACAACACGGGGTGGTCTGAATCGGAGGGTCTGAATTAGTATAGGCAGTGAGTGGCAATGTAGAATGGAGAAAAGCACCGCGGTGTGGTCAGCATGGGGAGGTCAGGGAACATGCAGTGGCAATGTAGGATAGGTTTCTGAAAAACATCGCGGGGTGGTGCGCATTGTATGGGTGTGTGTTACATTACATTCACTAGTAGGAGTGAGAAAAACATCACGGGGTGGTGCGGATTGTATGTGTGTGTGTTACATTACATTCACTAGTAGGAGTGAGAAAAACATCACGGGGTGGTGTGAATCGCAGGGTCTGAATTAGGATAGGTAGTGAGTGGCAATGTAGGATGGAGAAAAGCACCGCGGGCTGGTCAGAATGGGGAGGTCATGGAACATGCAGTGGCAATGTAGGATAGGTTTCTGAAAAACATCGCGGGGTGGTGCGCATTGTATGGGTGTGTGTTACATTACATTCACTAGTAGGAGTGAGAAAAACGTCTCGCGGTGGTGCGCATTGTATGGGTGTGTGTTACATTACATTCACTAGTAGGAGTGAGAAAAACATCACGGGGTGGTCTGAATCGGAGGGTCTGAATTAGTATAGGCAGTGAGTGGCAATGTAGAATGGAGAAAAGCACCGCGGTGTGGTCAGCATGGGGAGGTCAGGGAACATGCAGTGGCAATGTAGGATAGTTTTCTGAAAAATATCGCGGGGTGGTGCCCATTGTATGGGTGTGTGTTACATTACATTCACTAGTAGGAGTGAGAAAAACATCACGGGTTGGTGTGATTCGGAGGGTCTGAATTAGGATAGGCAGTGAGTGGCAATGTAGGATGCAGAAAAGCACCGCGGGGTGGTCAGCATGGGGACGTCAGGGAACATGCAGTGGCAATGTAGGATAGGTTTCTGAAAAACATCGCGGGGTGGTGCACATTGTATGGGTGTGTGTTACATAACATTCACTAGTAGGAGTGAGAAAAACATCACGGGGTGGTATCAATCGGAGGGTCTGATTTAGGATAGGCAGTGAGTGGCAATGTCGGATGGAGAAAAGCACCGCGGGGTGGTCAGCATGGGGAGGTCAGGGAACATGCAGTGGCCATGTAGGATAGGTTTCTGAAAAACATCGCGGGGTGGTGCGCATTGTATGGGTGTGTGTTACATTACATTCACTAGTAGGAGTGAGAAAAACATCACGGGGTGGTGCGCAATGTATGGGTATGTGTTACATAACATTCACTAGTAGGAGTGAGAAAAACATCACGGGGTTTTGTCAATCGGAGGTTCTGATTTAGGAGAGGCAGTGAGTGGCAATGTCGGATGGAGAAAAGCACCGCGGGGTGGTCAGCATGGGGAGGTCAGGGAACATGCAGTGGCAATGTAGGATAGGTTTCTGAAAAACATCGCGGGGTGGTGCGCATTGTATGGGTGTGTGTTACATTACATTCACTAGTAGGAGTGAGAAAAACGTCTCGCGGTGGTGTGCATTGTATGGGTGTGTGTTACATTACATTCACTAGTAGGAGTGAGAAAAACATCACGGGGTGGTCTGAATCGGAGGGTCTGAATTAGTATAGGCAGGGAGTGGCAATGTAGAATGGAGAAAAGCACCGCGGTGTGGTCAGCATGGGGAGGTCAGGGAACATGCAGTGGCAATGTAGGATAGTTTTATGAAAAATATCGCGGGGTGGTGCGCATTGTATGGGTGTGTGTTACATTACATTCACTAGTAGGAGTGAGAAAAACATCACGGGTTGGTGTGATTCGTAGGGTCTGAATTAGGATAGGCAGTGAGTGGCAATGTAGGATGCAGAGAAGCACCGAGGGGTGGTCAGCATGGGGACGTCAGGGAACATGCAGTGGCAATGTAGGATAGGTTTCTGAAAAACATCGCGGGGTGGTGCGCATTGTATGGGTGTGTGTTACATAACGTTCACTAGTAGGAGTGAGAAAACCATCACGGGGTGGTGTGAAACGGAGGGTCTGATTTAGGATAGGCAGGGAGTGGCAATGTCGGATGGAGAAAAGCACCGCGGGGTGGTCAGCATGGGGAAGACAGGGAACATGCATTGGCAATGTAGGATAGGTTTCTGAAAAACATCGCGGGGTGTTCCGCATTGTATGGGTGTGTGGTACATTACATTCACAAGTAGGAGTGAGAAAAACATCACGGGGTGGTGCGCATTGTATGGGTGTGTGTTACATTACATTCACTAGTAGGAGTGAGAAAAACATCAGTGGGTGGTGTGAATCGCAGGGTCTGAATTAGGATAGGCAGTGAGTGGCAATTTAGGATGGAGAAAAGCACTGTGGGGTGGTCAGCATGGGGAGGTCAGGGAACATGCAATGGCAATGTAGGATAGGTTTCTGAAAAACATCGCGGGGTGGTGCGCATTGTATGGTTGTGTGTTACATTACATTCACTACTAGGAGTGAGAAAAACATCACGGGGTGGTGCGCATTGTATGTGTGTGTGTTACATTACATTCACTAGTAGGAGTGACAAAAACATCACGGGGTGGTGTGAATCGCAGGGTCTGAATTAGGATAGGTAGTGAGTGGCAATGTAGGATGGAGAAAAGCACCGCGGGCTGGTCAGAAAGGGGAGGTCATGGAACATGCAGTGGCAATGTAGGATAGGTTTCTGAAAAACATCGCGGGGTGGTGCGCATTGTATGGGTGTGTGTTACATTACATTCACTAGTAGGAGTGAGAAAAACATCACGGGGTGGTGCGCATTGTATGGGTGTGTGTTACATTACATTCACTAGTAGGAGTGAGAAAAACATCATGCGGTGGTGCGCATTGTATGGGTGTGTGTTACATTACATTCACTAGTTGGAGTGAGAAAAACATCACGGGGTGGTGTGAATCGGAGGGTCTGATTTAGAATACGCAGTGAGTGGCAATGTAGGATGGATAAAAGCACCGCGTGGTGGTCAGCATGGGGAGGTCAGGGAACATGCAGTGGCAATGTAGGATAGGTTTCTGAAAAACATCGTGGAGTGGTGCGCATTGTATGGGTGTGTGTTACATTACAGTCACTAGTAGGAGTGAGAAAAACACGGGTTGGTGCGCATTGTATTGATGTGTGTTACATTACATTCACGAATAGGAGTGAGAAAAACATCACGGGTTGGTGTGAATCGGAGGGTCTGAATTAGGATAGGCAGTGAGTGGCAATGTAGGATGGAGAAAAGCACCGAGGGGTGGTCAGCATGGGGATGTCAGGGAACATGCAGTGGCAATGTAGGATAGTTTTCTGAAAAACATCGCGGAGTGGTGCGCATTGTATGGGTGTGTGTTACATTACATTCACTAGTAGGAGTGAGAAAAACATCACGGGGTGGTTCGCATTGCATGGGTGTGTGTTACATTACATTCACTAGTAGGAGTGAGAAAAACATCACAGGGTGGTGTGAATCGGAGGGTCTGAATTAGGATAGGCTGTGAGTGGCAATGTAGGATGGAGAAAAGCACCGCGGGTTGGTCTCCCTGGGGAGGTAAGGGAACATGCAGTGACAATGTAGGATAGGTTTCTGAAAAACATCGCGGGGTGGTGCGCATTGTATGGGTGTGTGTTACATTACATTCACTAGTAGGAGTGAGAAAAACATCACGGGGTGGTGTGATTTGGAGGGTTTGAATTAGGTTAGGCAGTGAGTGGCAATGTAGGATGCAGAAAAGCACCGCGGGGTTTTCAGCATGGGAACGTCAGGGAACATGCAGTGGCAATGTAGGATAGGTTTCTGAAAAACATCGCGGGGTGGTGCACATTGTATGGGTGTGTGTTACATAACATTCACTAGTAGGAGTGAGAAAAACATCACGGGTTGGTGTCAATCGGAGGTTCTGATTTAGGATAGGCAGTGAGTGGCAATGTCGGATGGAGAAAAACACCGCGGGGTGGTCAGCATGGGGAGGTCAGGGAACATGCAGTGGCAATGTAGGATAGGTTTCTGAAAAACATCGCGGGGTGGTGCGCATTGTATGGGTGTGTGTTACATTACATTCACTAGTAGGAGTGAGAAAAACATCTAGCGGTGGTGCGCATTGTATGGGTGTGTGTTACATTACATTCACTAGTAGGAGTGAGAAAAACATCACGGGGTGGTCTGAATCGGAGGGTCTGAATTAGTATAGGCAGTGAGTGGCAATGTAGAATGGAGAAAAGCACCGCGGTGTGGTCAGCATGGGGAGGTCAGGGAACATGCAGTGGCAATGTAGGATAGGTTTCTGAAAAACATCGCGGGGTGGTGCGCATTGTATGGGTGTGTGTTACATTACATTCACTAGTAGGAGTGAGAAAAACATCACGGGGTGGTGCAGATTGTATGTGTGTGTGTTACGTTACATTCACTAGTAGGAGTGAGAAAAACATCACGGGGTGGTGTGAATCGCAGGGTCTGAATTAGGATAGGTAGTGAGTGTCAATGTAGGATGGAGAAAAGCACCGCGGGCTGGTCAGAATGGGGAGGTCATGGAACATGCAGTGGCAATGTAGGATAGGTTTCTGAAAAACATCGCGGGGTGGTGCGCATTGTATGGGTGTGTGTTACATTACATTCACTAGTAGGAGTGAGAAAAACGTCTCGCGGTGGTGCGCATTGTATGGGTGTGTGTTACATTACATTCACTAGTAGGAGTGAGAAAAACATCACGGGTTGGTGTGATTCGGAGGGTCTGATTTAGGATAGGCAGTGAGTGGCAATGTAGGATGCAGAAAAGCACCGCGGGGTGGTCAGCATGGGGACGTCAGGGAACATGCAGTGGCAATGTAGGATAGGTTTCTGAAAAACATCGCGGGGTGGTGCACATTGTATGGGTGTGTGTTACATAACATTCACTAGTAGGAGTGAGAAAAACATCACGGGGTGGTATCAATCGGAGGGTCTGATTTAGGATAGGCAGTGAGTGGCAATGTCGGATGGAGAAAAGCACCGCGGGGTGGTCAGCATGGGGAGGTCAGGGAACATGCAGTGGCCATGTAGGATAGGTTTCTGAAAAACATCGCGGGGTGGTGCGCATTGTATGGGTGTGTGTTACATTACATTCACTAGTAGGAGTGAGAAAAACATCATGGGGTGGTGCGCAATGTATGGGTGTGTGTTACATAACATTCACTAGTAGGAGTGAGAAAAACATCATGGGGTTTTGTCAATCGGAGGTTCTGATTTAGGAGAGGCAGTGAGTGGCAATGTCGGATGGAGAAAAGCACCGCGGGGTGGTCAGCATGGGGACGTCAGGGAACATGCAGTGGCAATGTAGGATAGGTTTCTGAAAAACATCGCGGGGTGCTGCGCATTGTATGGGTGTGTGTTACATTACATTCACTAGTAGGAGTGAGAAAAACGTCTCGCAGTGGTGCGCATTGTATGGGTGTGTGTTACATTACATTCACTAGTAGGAGTGAGAAAAACATCACGGGGTGGTCTGAATCGGAGGGTCTGAATTAGTATAGGCAGTGAGTGGCAATGCAGAATGGAGAAAAGCACCGCGGTGTGGTCAGCATGGGGAGGTCAGGGAACATTCAGTGGCAATGTAGGATAGTTTTATGAAAAATATCGCGGGGTGGTGCGCATTTTATGGGTGTGTGTTACATTACATTCACTAGTAGGAGTGAGAAAAACATCACGGGTTGGTGTGATTCGTAGGGTCTGAATTAGGATAGGCAGTGAGTGGCAATGTAGGATGCAGAGAAGCACCGCGGGGTGGTCAGCATGGGGACGTCAGGGAACATGCAGTGGCAATGTAGGATAGGTTTCTGAAAAACATCGCGGGGTGGTGCACATTGTATGGGTGTGTGTTACATAACGTTCACTAGTAGGAGTGAGAAAACCATCACGGGGTGGTGTGAATCGGAGTGTCTGATTTAGGATAGGCAGGGAGTGGCAATGTCGGATGGAGAAAAGCACCGCGGGGTGGTCAGCATGGGGAAGACAGGGAACATGCATTGGCAATGTAGGATAGTTTTCTGAAAAACATCGCGGAGTGGTGCGCATTGTATGGGTGTGTGTTACATTACATTCACTAGTAGGAGTGAGAAAAACATCACGGGGTGGTTCGCATTGTATGGGTGTGTGTTACATTACATTCACTAGTAGGAGTGAGAAAAACATCACAGGGTGGTGTGAATCGGAGGGTCTGAATTAGGATAGGCTGTGAGTGGCAATGTAGGATGGAGAAATGCACCGCGGGTTGGTCTCCCTGGGGAGGTAAGGGAACATGCAGTGACAATGTAGGATAGGTTTCTGAAAAACATCGCGGGGTGGTGCGCATTGTATGGGTGTGTGTTACATTACATTCACTAGTAGGAGTGAGAAAAACATCACGGGGTGGTGTGAATTGGAGGGTTTGAATTAGTTTAGGCAGTGAGTGGCAATGTAGGATGCAGAAAAGCACCGCGGGGTTTTCAGCATGGGAACGTCAGGGAACATGCAGTGGCAATGTAGGATAGGTTTCTGAAAAACATCGCGGGGTGGTGCACATTGTATGGGTGTGTGTTACATAACATTCACTAGTAGGAGTGAGAAAAACATCACGGGGTGGTGTCAATCGGAGGTTCTGATTTAGGATAGGCAGTGAGTGGCAATGTCGGATGGAGAAAAGCACCGCGGGGTGGTCAGCATGGGGAGGTCAGGGAACATGCAGTGGCAATGTAGGATAGGTTTCTGAAAAACATCGCGGGGTGGTGCGCATTGTATGGGTGTGTGTTACATTACATTCACTAGTAGGAGTGAGAAAAACATCTCGCGGTGGTGCGCATTGTATGGGTGTGTGTTATATTACATTCACTAGTAGGAGTGAGAAAAACAACACGGGGTGGTCTGAATCGGAGGGTCTGAATTAGTATAGGCAGTGAGTGGCAATGTAGAATGGAGAAAAGCACCGCGGTGTGGTCAGCATGGGGAGGTCAGGGAACATGCAGTGGCAATGTAGGATAGGTTTCTGAAAAACATCGCGGGGTGGTGCGCATTGTATGGGTGTGTGTTACATTACATTCACTAGTAGGAGTGAGAAAAACATCACGGGGTGGTGCGGATTGTATGTGTGTGTGTTACATTACATTCACTAGTAGGAGTGAGAAAAACATCACGGGGTGGTGTGAATCGCAGGGTCTGAATTAGGATAGGTAGTGAGTGTCAATGTAGGATGGAGAAAAGCACCGCGGGCTGGTCAGAATGGGGAGGTCATGGAACATGCAGTGGCAATGTAGGATAGGTTTCTGAAAAACATCGCGGGGTGGTGCGCATTGTATGGGTGTGTGTTACATTACATTCACTAGTAGGAGTGAGAAAAACGTCTCGCGGTGGTGCGCATTGTATGGGTGTGTGTTACATTACATTCACTAGTAGGAGTGAGAAAAACATCACGGGGTGGTCTGAATCGGAGCGTCTGAATTAGTATAGGCAGTGAGTGGCAATGTAGAATGGAGAAAAGCACCGCGGTGTGGTCAGCATGGGGAGGTCAGGGAACATGCAGTGGCAATGTAGGATAGTTTTCTGAAAAATATCGCGGGGTGGTGCCCATTGTATGGGTGTGTGTTACATTACATTCACTAGTAGGAGTGAGAAAAACATCACGGGTTGGTGTGATTCGGAGGGTCTGAATTAGGATAGGCAGTGAGTGGCAATGTAGGATGCAGAAAAGCACCGCGGGGTGGTCAGCATGGGGACGTCAGGGAACATGCAGTGGCAATGTAGGATAGGTTTCTGAAAAACATCGCGGGGTGGTGCACATTGTATGGGTGTGTGTTACATAACATTCACTAGTAGGAGTGAGAAAAACATCACGGGGTGGTATCAATCGGAGGGTCTGATTTAGGATAGGCAGTGAGTGGCAATGTCGGATGGAGAAAAGCACCGCGGGGTGGTCAGCATGGGGAGGTCAGGGAACATGCAGTGGCCATGTAGGATAGGTTTCTGAAAAACATCGCGGGGTGGTGCGCATTGTATGGGTGTGTGTTACATTACATTCACTAGTAGGAGTGAGAAAAACATCACGGGGTGGTGCGCAATGTATGGGTGTGTGTTACATAACATTCACTAGTAGGAGTGAGAAAAACATCACGGGGTTTTGTCAATCGGAGGTTCTGATTTAGGAGAGGCAGTGAGTGGCAATGTCGGATGGAGAAAAGCACCGCGGGGTGGTCAGCATGGGGAGGTCAGGGAACATGCAGTGGCAATGTAGGATAGGTTTCTGAAAAACATCGCGGGGTGGTGCGCATTGTATGGGTGTGTGTTACATTACATTCACTAGTAGGAGTGAGAAAAACGTCTCGCGGTGGTGTGCATTGTATGGGTGTGTGTTACATTACATTCACTAGTAGGAGTGAGAAAAACATCACGGGGTGATCTGAATCGGAGGGTCTGAATTAGTATAGGCAGGGAGTGGCAATGTAGAATGGAGAAAAGCACCGCGGTGTGGTCAGCATGGGGAGGTCAGGGAACATGCAGTGGCAATGTAGGATAGTTTTATGAAAAATATCGCGGGGTGGTGCGCATTGTATGGGTGTGTGTTACATTACATTCACTAGTAGGAGTGAGAAAAACATCACGGGTTGGTGTGATTCGTAGGGTCTGAATTAGGATAGGCAGTGAGTGGCAATGTAGGATGCAGAGAAGCACCGCGGGGTGGTCAGCATGGGGACGTCAGGGAACATGCAGTGGCAATGTAGGATAGGTTTCTGAAAAACATCGCGGGGTGGTGCACATTGTATGGGTGTGTGTTACATAACGTTCACTAGTAGGAGTGAGAAAACCATCACGGGGTGGTGTGAATCGGAGGGTCTGATTTAGGATAGGCAGGGAGTGGCAATGTCGGATGGAGAAAAGCACCGCGGGGTGGTCAGCATGGGGAAGACAGGGAACATGCATTGGCAATGTAGGATAGGTTTCTGAAAAACATCGCGGGGTGTTGCGCATTGTATGGGTGTGTGGTACATTACATTCACAAGTAGGAGTGAGAAAAACATCACGGGGTGGTGCGCATTGTATGGGTGTGTGTTACATTACATTCACTAGTAGGAGTGAGAAAAACATCAGTGGGTGGTGTGAATCGCAGGGTCTGAATTAGGATAGGCAGTGAGTGGCAATTTAGGATGGAGAAAAGCACTGTGGGTTGGTCAGCATGGGGAGGTCAGGGAACATGCAATGGCAATGTAGGATAGGTTTCTGAAAAACATCGCGGGGTGGTGCGCATTGTATGGTTGTGTGTTACATTACATTCACTAGTAGGAGTGAGAAAAACATCATGGGGTGGTGCGCATTGTATGTGTGTGTGTTACATTACATTCACTAGTAAGAGTGACAAAAACATCACGGGGTGGTGTGAATCGCAGGGTCTGAATTAGGATAGGTAGTGAGTGGCAATGTAGGATGGAGAAAAGCACCGCGGGCTGGTCAAAAAGGGGAGGTCATGGAACATGCAGTGGCAATGTAGGATAGGTTTCTGAAAAACATCGCGGGGTGGTGCGCATTGTATGGGTGTGTGTTACATTACATTCACTAGTAGGAGTGAGAAAAACATCACGGGGTGGTGCGCATTTATGGGTGTGTGTTACATTACATTCACTAGTAGGAGTGAGAAAAACATCACGCGGTGGTGCGCATTGTATGGGTGTGTGTTACATTACATTCACTAGTTGGAGTGAGAAAAACATCACGGGATGGTGTGAATCGGAGGGTCTGATTTAGAATACGCAGTGAGTGGCAATGTAGGATGGATAAAAGCACCGCGGGGTGGTCAGCATGGGGAGGTCAGGGAACATGCAGTGGCAATGTAGGATAGGTTTCTGAAAAACATCGTGGAGTGGTGCGCATTGTATGGGTGTGTGTTACATTACATTCACTAGTAGGAGTGAGAAAAACACGGGTTGGTGCGCATTGTATTGATGTGTGTTACATTACATTCACGAATAGGAGTGAGAAAAACATCACGGGTTGGTGTGAATCGGAGGGTCTGAATTAGGATAGGCAGTGAGTGGCAATGTAGGATGGAGAAAAGCACCGAGGGGTGGTCAGCATGGGGATGTCAGGGAACATGCAGTGGCAATGTAGGATAGTTTTCTGAAAAACATCGCGGAGTGGTGCGCATTGTATGGGTGTGTGTTACATTACATTCACTAGTAGGAGTGAGAAAAACATCACGGGGTGGTTCGCATTGTATGGGTGTGTGTTACATTACATTCACTAGTAGGAGTGAGAAAAACATCACAGGGTGGTGTGAATCGGAGGGTCTGAATTAGGATAGGCTGTGAGTGGCAATGTAGGATGGAGAAAAGCATCGCGGGTTGATCTCCCTGGGGAGGTAAGGGAACATGCAGTGACAATGTAGGATAGGTTTCTGAAAAACATCGCGGGGTGGTGCGCATTGTATGGGTGTGTGTTACATTACATTCACTAGTAGGAGTGAGAAAAACATCACGGGGTGGTGTGAATTGGAGGGTTTGAATTAGGTTAGGCAGTGAGTGGCAATGTAGGATGCAGAAAAGCACCGCGGGGTTTTCAGCATGGGAACGTCAGGGAACATGCAGTGGCAATGTAGGATAGGTTTCTGAAAAACATCGCGGGGTGGTGCACATTGTATGGGTGTGTGTTACAAAACATTCACTAGTAGGAGTGAGAAAAACATCACGGGGTGGTGTCAATCGGAGGTTCTGATTTAGGATAGGCAGTGAGTGGCAATGTCGGATGGAGAAAAGCACCGCGGGGTGGTCAGCATGGGGAGGTCAGGGAACATGCAGTGGCAATGTAGGATAGGTTTCTGAAAAACATTGCGGGGTGGTGCGCATTGTATGGGTGTGTGTTACATTACATTCACTAGTAGGAGTGAGAAAAACATCTCGCGGTGGTGCGCATTGTATGGGTGTGTGTTACATTACATTCACTAGTAGGAGTGAGAAAAACATCACGGGGTGGTCTGAATCGGAGGGTCTGAATTAGTATAGGCAGTGAGTGGCAATGTAGAATGGAGAAAAGCACCGCGGTGTGGTCAGCATGGGGAGGTCAGGGAACATGCAGTGGCAATGTAGGATAGGTTTCTGAAAAACATCGCGGGGTGGTGCGCATTGTATGGGTGTGTGTTACATTACATTCACTAGTAGGAGTGAGAAAAACATCACGGGGTGGTGCGGATTGTATGTGTGTGTGTTACATTACATTCACTAGTAGGAGTGAGAAAAACACGGGTTGGTGCGCATTGTATTGATGTGTGTTACATTACATTCACGAATAGGAGTGAGAAAAACATCACGGGTTGGTGTGAATCGGAGGGTCTGAATTAGGATAGGCAGTGAGTGGCAATGTAGGATGGAGAAAAGCACCGAGGGGTGGTCAGCATGGGGATGTCAGGGAACATGCAGTGGCAATGTAGGATAGTTTTCTGAAAAACATCGCGGAGTGGTGCGCATTGTATGGGTGTGTGTTACATTACATTCACTAGTAGGAGTGAGAAAAACATCACGGGGTGGTTCGCATTGTATGGGTGTGTGTTACATTACATTCACTAGTAGGAGTGAGAAAAACATCACAGGGTGGTGTGAATCGGAGGGTCTGAATTAGGATAGGCTGTGAGTGGCAATGTAGGATGGAGAAAAGCACCGCGGGTTGGTCTCCCTGGGGAGGTAAGGGAACATGCAGTGACAATGTAGGATAGGTTTCTGAAAAACATCGCGGGGTGGTGCGCATTGTATGGGTGTGTGTTACATTACATTCACTAGTAGGAGTGAGAAAAACATCACGGGGTGGTGTGAATTGGAGGGTTTGAATTAGGTTAGGCAGTGAGTGGCAATGTAGGATGCAGAAAAGCACCGTGGGGTTTTCAGCATGGGAACGTCAGGGAACATGCAGTGGCAATGTAGGATAGGTTTCTGAAAAACATCGCGGGGTGGTGCACATTGTATGGGTGTGTGTTACATAACATTCACTAGTAGGAGTGAGAAAAACATCACGGGGTGGTGTCAATCGGAGGTTCTGATTTAGGATAGGCAGTGAGTGGCAATGTCGGATGGAGAAAAACACCGCGGGGTGGTCAGCATGGGGAGGTCAGGGAACATGCAGTGGCAATGTAGGATAGGTTTCTGAAAAACATCGCGGGGTGGTGCGCATTGTATGGGTGTGTGTTACATTACATTCACTAGTAGGAGTGAGAAAAACATCTCGCGGTGGTGCGCATTGTATGGGTGTGTGTTACATTACATTCACTAGTAGGAGTGAGAAAAACATCACGGGGTGGTCTGAATCGGAGGGTCTGAATTAGTATAGGCAGTGAGTGGCAATGTAGAATGGAGAAAAGCACCGCGGTGTGGTCAGCATGGGGAGGTCAGGGAACATGCAGTGGCAATGTAGGATAGGTTTCTGAAAAACATCGCGGGGTGGTGCGCATTGTATGGGTGTGTGTTACATTACATTCACTAGTAGGAGTGAGAAAAACATCACGGGGTGGTGCGGATTGTATGTGTGTGTGTTACGTTACATTCACTAGTAGGAGTGAGAAAAACATCACGGGGTGGTGTGAATCGCAGGGTCTGAATTAGGATAGGTAGTGAGTGTCAATGTAGGATGGAGAAAAGCACCGCGGGCTGGTCAGAATGGGGAGGTCATGGAACATGCAGTGGCAATGTAGGATAGGTTTCTGAAAAACATCGCGGGGTGGTGCGCATTGTATGGGTGTGTGTTACATTACATTCACTAGTAGGAGTGAGAAAAACGTCTCGCGGTGGTGCGCATTGTATGGGTGTGTGTTACATTACATTCACTAGTAGGAGTGAGAAAAACATCACGGGGTGGTCTGAATCGGAGGGTCTGAATTAGTATAGGCAGTGAGTGGCAATGTAGAATGGAGAAAAGCACCGCGGTGTGGTCAGCATGGGGAGGTCAGGGAACATGCAGTGGCAATGTAGGATAGGTTTCTGAAAAACATCGCGGGGTGGTGCGCATTGTATGGGTGTGTGTTACATTACATTCACTAGTAGGAGTGAGAAAAACATCACGGGGTGGTGCGGATTGTATGTGTGTGTGTTACATTACATTCACTAGTAGGAGTGAGAAAAACACGGGTTGGTGCGCATTGTATTGATGTGTGTTACATTACATTCACGAATAGGAGTGAGAAAAACATCACGGGTTGGTGTGAATCGGAGGGTCTGAATTAGGATAGGCAGTGAGTGGCAATGTAGGATGGAGAAAAGCACCGAGGGGTGGTCAGCATGGGGATGTCAGGGAACATGCAGTGGCAATGTAGGATAGTTTTCTGAAAAACATCGCGGAGTGGTGCGCATTGTATGGGTGTGTGTTACATTACATTCACTAGTAGGAGTGAGAAAAACATCACGGGGTGGTTCGCATTGTATGGGTGTGTGTTACATTACATTCACTAGTAGGAGTGAGAAAAACATCACAGGGTGGTGTGAATCGGAGGGTCTGAATTAGGATAGGCTGTGAGTGGCAATGTAGGATGGAGAAAAGCACCGCGGGTTGGTCTCCCTGGGGAGGTAAGGGAACATGCAGTGACAATGTAGGATAGGTTTCTGAAAAACATCGCGGGGTGGTGCGCATTGTATGGGTGTGTGTTACATTACATTCACTAGTAGGAGTGAGAAAAACATCACGGGGTGGTGTGAATTGGAGGGTTTGAATTAGGTTAGGCAGTGAGTGGCAATGTAGGATGCAGAAAAGCACCGCGGGGTTTTCAGCATGGGAACGTCAGGGAACATGCAGTGGCAATGTAGGATAGGTTTCTGAAAAACATCGCGGGGTGGTGCACATTGTATGGGTGTGTGTTACATAACATTCACTAGTAGGAGTGAGAAAAACATCACGGGGTGGTGTCAATCGGAGGTTCTGATTTAGGATAGGCAGTGAGTGGCAATGTCGGATGGAGAAAAACACCGCGGGGTGGTCAGCATGGGGAGGTCAGGGAACATGCAGTGGCAATGTAGGATAGGTTTCTGAAAAACATCGCGGGGTGGTGCGCATTGTATGGGTGTGTGTTACATTACATTCACTAGTAGGAGTGAGAAAAACATCTCGCGGTGGTGCGCATTGTATGGGTGTGTGTTACATTACATTCACTAGTAGGAGTGAGAAAAACATCACGGGGTGGTCTGAATCGGAGGGTCTGAATTAGTATAGGCAGTGAGTGGCAATGTAGAATGGAGAAAAGCACCGCGGTGTGGTCAGCATGGGGAGGTCAGGGAACATGCAGTGGCAATGTAGGATAGGTTTCTGAAAAACATCGCGGGGTGGTGCGCATTGTATGGGTGTGTGTTACATTACATTCACTAGTAGGAGTGAGAAAAACATCACGGGGTGGTGCGGATTGTATGTGTGTGTGTTACGTTACATTCACTAGTAGGAGTGAGAAAAACATCACGGGGTGGTGTGAATCGCAGGGTCTGAATTAGGATAGGTAGTGAGTGTCAATGTAGGATGGAGAAAAGCACCGCGGGCTGGTCAGAATGGGGAGGTCATGGAACATGCAGTGGCAATGTAGGATAGGTTTCTGAAAAACATCGCGGGGTGGTGCGCATTGTATGGGTGTGTGTTACATTACATTCACTAGTAGGAGTGAGAAAAACGTCTCGCGGTGGTGCGCATTGTATGGGTGTGTGTTACATTACATTCACTAGTAGGAGTGAGAAAAACATCACGGGGTGGTCTGAATCGGAGGGTCTGAATTAGTATAGGCAGTGAGTGGCAATGTAGAATGGAGAAAAGCACCGCGGTGTGGTCAGCATGGGGAGGTCAGGGAACATGCAGTGGCAATGTAGGATAGTTTTCTGAAAAATATCGCGGGGTGGTGCGCATTGTATGGGTGTGTGTTACATTACATTCACTAGTAGGAGTGAGAAAAACATCACGGGTTGGTGTGATTCGGAGGGTCTGATTTAGGATAGGCAGTGAGTGGCAATGTAGGATGCAGAAAAGCACCGCGGGGTGGTCAGCATGGGGACGTCAGGGAACATGCAGTGGCAATGTAGGATAGGTTTCTGAAAAACATCGCGGGGTGGTGCACATTGTATGGGTGTGTGTTACATAACATTCACTAGTAGGAGTGAGAAAAACATCACGGGGTGGTATCAATCGGAGGGTCTGATTTAGGATAGGCAGTGAGTGGCAATGTCGGATGGAGAAAAGCACCGCGGGGTGGTCAGCATGGGGAGGTCAGGGAACATGCAGTGGCCATGTAGGATACGTTTCTGAAAAACATCGCGGGGTGGTGCGCATTGTATGGGTGTGTGTTACATTACATTCACTAGTAGGAGTGAGAAAAACATCACGGGGTGGTGCGCAATGTATGGGTGTGTGTTACATAACATTCACTAGTAGGAGTGAGAAAAACATCATGGGGTTTTGTCAATCGGAGGTTCTGATTTAGGAGAGGCAGTGAGTGGCAATGTCGGATGGAGAAAAGCACCGCGGGGTGGTCAGCATGGGGAGGTCAGGGAACATGCAGTGGCAATGTAGGATAGGTTTCTGAAAAACATCGCGGGGTGCTGCGCATTGTATGGGTGTGTGTTACATTACATTCACTAGTAGGAGTGAGAAAAACGTCTCGCGGTGGTGCGCATTGTATGGGTGTGTGTTACATTACATTCACTAGTAGGAGTGAGAAAAACATCACGGGGTGGTCTGAATCGGAGGGTCTGAATTAGTATAGGCAGTGAGTTGCAATGTAGAATGGAGAAAAGCACCGCGGTGTGGTCAGCATGGGGAGGTCAGGGAACATGCAGTGGCAATGTAGGATAGTTTTATGAAAAATATCGCGGGGTGGTGCGCATTGTATGGGTGTGTGTTACATTACATTCACTAGTAGGAGTGAGAAAAACATCACGGGTTGGTGTGATTCGTAGGGTCTGAATTAGGATAGGCAGTGAGTGGCAATGTAGGATGCAGAGAAGCACCGCGGGGTGGTCAGCATGGGGACGTCAGGGAACATGCAGTGGCAATGTAGGATAGGTTTCTGAAAAACATCGCGGGGTGGTGCACATTGTATGGGTGTGTGTTACATAACGTTCACTAGTAGGAGTGAGAAAACCATCACGGGGTGGTGTGAATCGGAGTGTCTGATTTAGGATAGGCAGGGAGTGGCAATGTCGGATGGAGAAAAGCACCGCGGGGTGGTCAGCATGGGGAAGACAGGGAACATGCATTGGCAATGTAGGATAGGTTTCTGAAAAACATCGTGGGGTGTTGCGCATTGTATGGGTGTGTGTTACATTACATTCACAAGTAAGAGTGAGAAAAACATCACGGGGTGGTGCGCATTGTATGGGTGTGTGTTACATTACATTCACTAGTAGGAGTGAGAAAAACATCAGTGGGTGGTGTGAATCGCAGGGTGTGAATTAGGATAGGCAGTGAGTGGCAATTTAGGATGGAGAAAAGCAACGTGGGGTGGTCAGCATGGGGAGGTCAGGGAACATGCAATGGCAATGTAGGATAGGTTTCTGAAAAACATCGCGGGGTGGTGCGCATTGTATGGTTGTGTGTTACATTACATTCACTAGTAGGAGTGAGAAAAACATCACGGGGTGGTGCGCATTGTATTTGTGTGTGTTATATTACATTCACTAGTAGGAGTGACAAAAACATCACGGGGTGGTGTGAATCGCAGGGTCTGAATTAGGATAGGTATTGAGTGGCAATGTAGGATGGAGAAAAGCACCGCGGGCTGGTCAGAAAGGGGAGGTCATGGAACATGCAGTGGCAATGTAGGATAGGTTTCTGAAAAACATCGCGAGGTGGTGCGCATTGTATGGGTGTGTGTTACATTACATTCACTAGTAGGAGTGAGAAAAACATCACGGGGTGGTGCGCATTGTATGGATGTGTGTTACATTACATTCACTAGTAGGAGTGAGAAAAACATCACGCGGTGGTGCGCATTGTATGGGTGTGTGTTACATTACATTCACTAGTAGGAGTGAGAAAAACATCACGGGATGGTGTGAATCGGAGGGTCTGATTTAGAATACGCAGTGATTGGCAATGTAGGATGGATAAAAGCACCGCGGGGTGGTCAGCATGGGGAGGTCAGGGAACATGCAGTGGCAATGTAGGATAGGTTTCTGAAAAACATCATGGAGTGGTGCGCATTGTATGGGTGTGTGTTACATTACATTCACTAGTAGGAGTGAGAAAAACACGGGTTGGTGCGCATTGTATTGATGTGTGTTACATTACATTCAAGAATAGGAGTGAGAAAAACATCACGGGTTGGTGTGAATCGGAGGGTCTGAATTAGGATAGGCAGTGAGTGGCAATGTAGGATGGAGAAAAGCACCGAGGGGTGGTCAGCATGGGTATGTCAGGGAACATGCAGTGGCAATGTAGGATAGTTTTCTGAAAAACATCGCGGAGTGGTGCGCATTGTATGGGTGTGTGTTACATTACATTCACTAGTAGGAGTGAGAAAAACATCACGGGGTGGTTCGCATTGTATGGGTGTGTGTTACATTACATTCACTAGTAGGAGTGAGAAAAACATCACAGGGTGGTGTGAATCGGAGGGTCTGACTTAGGATAGGCTGTGAGTGGCAATGTAGGATGGAGAAAAGCACCGCGGGTTGGTCTCCCTGGGGAGGTAAGGGAACATGCAGTGACAATGTAGGATAGGTTTCTGAAAAACATCGCGGGGTTGTGCGCATTGTATGGGTGTGTGTTACATTACATTCACTAGTAGGAGTGAGAAAAACATCACGGGGTGGTGTGAATTGGAGGGTTTGAATTAGGTTAGGCAGTGAGTGGCAATGTAGGATGCAGAAAAGCACCGCGGGGTTTTCAGCATGGGAACGTCAGGGAACATGCAGTGGCAATGTAGGATAGGTTTCTGAAAAACATCGCGGGGTGGTGCACATTGTATGGGTTTGTGTTACATAACATTCACTAGTAGGAGTGAGAAAAACATCACGGGGTGGTGTCAATCGGAGGTTCTGATTTAGGATAGGCAGTGAGTGGCAATGTAGGATGGAGAAAAGCACCGCAGGGTGGTCAACATGGGGAGGTCAGGGAACATGCAGTGGCAATGTAGGATAGGTTTCTGAAAAACATCGCGGGGTGTTGCGCATTGTATGGGTGTGTGTTACATTACATTCACGAGTAGGAGTGAGAAAAACATCACGGGGTGGTGCGCATTGTATGGGTGTGTGTTACATTACATTCACTAGTAGGAGTAAGAAAAACATCACAGGGTGGTGTGAATCGGAGGGTCTGAATTAGGATAGCCTGTGAGTGGCAATGTAGGATGGAGAAAAGCACTGCGGGATGGTCTCCCTGGGGAGGTAAGGGAACATGCAGTGACAATGTAGGATAGGTTTCTGAAAAACATCGCGGGGTGGTGCGCATTGTATCGGTGTGTGTTACATTACATTCACTAGTAGGAGTGAGAAAAACATCAAGGGGTGGTGTGAATTGGAGGGTTTAAATTAGGTTAGGCAGTGAGTGGCAATGTAGGATGCAGAAAAGCACCGCGGGGTTTTCAGCATGGGAACGTCAGGGAACATGCAGTGGCAATGTAGGATAGGTTTCTGAAAAACATCGCGGGGTGGTGCACATTGTATGGGTGTGTGTTACATAACATTCACTAGTAGGAGTGAGAAAAACATCACGGGGTGGTGTCAATCGGAGGTTCTGATTTAGGATAGGCAGTGAGTGGCAATGTCGGATGGAGAAAAGCACCGCGGGGTGGTCAGCATGGGGAGGTCAGGGAACATGCAGTGGCAATGTAGGATAGGTTTCTGAAAAACATCGCGGGGTGGTGCGCATTGTATGGGTGTGTGTTACATTACATTCACTAGTAGGAGTGAGAAAAACATCTCGCGGTGGTGCGCATTGTATGGGTGTGTGTTACATTACATTCACTAGTAGGAGTGAGAAAAACATCACGGGGTGGTCTGAATCGGAGGGTCTGAATTAGTATAGGCAGTGAGTGGCAATGTAGAATGGAGAAAAGCACCGCGGTGTGGTCAGCATGGGGAGGTCAGGGAACATGCAGTGGCAATGTAGGATAGTTTTCTGAAGAATATCGCGGGGTGGTGCGCATTGTATGGGTGTGTGTTACATTACATTCACTAGTAGGAGTGAGAAAAACATCACGGGTTGGTGTGATTCGGAGGGTCTGAATTAGGATAGGCAGTGAGTGGCAATGAAGGATGCAGAAAAGCACCGCGGGGTGGTCAGCATGGGGACGTCAGGGAACATGCAGTGGCAATGTAGGATAGGTTTCTGAAAAACATCGCGGGGTGGTGCACATTGTATGGGTGTGTGTTACATAACATTCACTAGTAGGAGTGAGAAAAACATCACGGGGTGGTATCAATCGGAGTGTCTGATTTAGGATAGGCAGTGAGTGGCAATGTCGGATGGAGAAAAGCACCGCGGGGTGGTCAGCATGGGGAGGTCAGGGAACATGCAGTGGCCATGTAGGATAGGTTTCTGAAAAACATCGCGGGGTGGTGCGCATTGTATGGGTGTGTGTTACATTACATTCACTAGTAGGAGTGAGAAAAACATCACGTGGTGGTGCGCAATGTATGGGTGTGTGTTACATAACATTCACTAGTAGGAGTGAGAAAACCATCACGGGGTGGTGTGAATCGGAGGGTCTGATTTAGGATAGGCAGTGAGTGGCAATGTCGGATGGAGAAAAGCACCGCGGGGTGATCAGCATGGGGAGGTCAGGGAACATGCATTGGCAATGTAGGATAGGTTTCTGAAAAACATCGCGGGGTGTTGCACATTGTATGGGTGTGTGTTACATTACATTCACAAGTAGGAGTGAGAAAAACATCACGGGGTGGTGCGCATTGTATGGGTGTGTGTTACATTACATTCACTAGTAGGAGTGAGAAAAACATCACGGGGCTGTGTGAATCGCAGGGTCTGAATTAGGATTAGGCAGTGAGTGGCAATTTAGGATGGAGAAAAGCACCGTGGGGTGGTCAGCATGGGGAGGTCAGGGAACATGCAATGGCAATGTAGGATAGGTTTCTGAAAAACATCGCGGGGTGGTGCGCATTGTATGGTTGTGTGTTACATTACATTCACTAGTAGGAGTGAGAAAAACATCACGGGGTGGTGCGCATTGTATGGGTGTGTGTTACATTACATTCATTAGTAGGAGTGAAAAAAACACGCGGTGGTGCGCATTGTATGGGTGTGTGTTACATTACAATCACTAGTAGGAGTGAGAAAAACATCACGGGGTGGTGTTAATCGGAGGGTCTGAATTAGTATAGGCAGTGAGTGGCAATGTAGGATGGAGAAAAGCACAGCGGTGTGGTCAGCATGGGAAGGTCAGGGAACATGCAGTGGCAATGTAGGATAGGTTTCTGAAAAATATCGCGGGGTGGTGCGCATTGTATGGGTGTGTGTTACATTACATTCACTAGTAGGAGTGAGAAAAACATCACGGGGTGGTGCGCATTGTATGGGTGTGTGTTACATTACATTCACTAGTAGGAGTGAGAAAAACATCACGGGGTCGTGCGCATTGTATATGTGTGTTACATTACATTCACTGGTAGGAGTGAGAAAAACATCACGGGGTGGTGTGAATCGCAGGGTCTGAATTAGGATAGGTAGTGAGTGGCAATGTAGGATGGAGAAAAGCACCGCGGGCTGGTCAGAATGGGGAGGTCATGGAACATGCAGTGGCAATGTAGCATAGGTTTCTGAAAAACATCGCGGGGTGGTGCGCATTGTATGGGTGTGTGTTACATTACATTCACTAGTAGGAGTGAGAAAAACATCACGGGGTGGTGTGAATTTGAGGGTTTGAATTAGGTTAGGCAGTGAGTGGCAATGTAGGATGCAGAAAAGCACCGCGGGGTTTTCAGCATGGGGACGTCAGGGAACATGCAGTGGCAATGTAGGATAGGTTTCTGAAAAACAACGCGGGGTGGTGCACATTATATGGGTGTGTGTTACATAACCTTCACTAGTAGGAGTGAGAAAAACATCACGGGGTGGTGTCAATCGGAGGTTCTGATTTAGGATAGGCAGTGAGTGGCAATGTCGGATGGAGAAAAGCACCGCGGGGTGGTCAGCATGGGGAGGTCAGGGAACATGCAGTGGCAATGTAGGATAGGTTTCTGAAAAACATCGCGGGGTGGTGCGCATTGTCTGGGTGTGTGTTACATTACATTCACTAGTAGGAGTGAGAAATACGTCTCGCGGTGGTGCGCATTGTATGGGTGTGTGTTACATTACATTCACTAGTAGGAGTGAGAAAAACATCAGGGGTGGTCTGAATCGGAGGGTCTGAATTAGTATAGGCAGTGAGTGGCAATGTAGAATGGAGAAAAGCACCGCGGTGTGGTCAGCATGGGGAGGTCAGGGAACATGCAGTGGCAATGTAGGATAGTTTTCTGAAAAATATCGCGGGGTGGTGCGCATTGTATGGGTGTGTGTTACATTACATTCACTAGTAGGAGTGAGAAAAACATCACGGGTTGGTGTGATTCGGAGGGTCTGAATTAGGATAGGCAGTGAGTGGCAATGTAGGATGCAGAAAATCACCGCGGGGTGGTCAGCATGGGGACGTCAGGGAACATGCAGTGGCAATGTAGGATAGGTTTCTGAAAAACATCGCGGGGTGGTGCACATTGTATGGGTGTGTGTTACATAACATTCACTAGTAGGAGTGAGAAAACCATCACGGGGTGGTGTGAATCGGAGGGTCTGAATTAGGATAGGCAGTGAGGGGCAATTTAGGATGGAGAAAAGCACCGTGGGGTGGTCAGCATGGGGAGGTCAGGGAACATGCAATGGCAATGTAGGATAGGTTTCTGAAAAACTTCGCGGGGTGGTGCGCATTGTATGGTTGTGTGTTAAATTACATTCACTAGTAGGAGTGAGAAAAACATCACGGGGTGGTGCGCATTGTATGTGTGTGTGTTACATTACATTCACTAGTAGGAGTGAGAAAAACATCACGGGGTGGTGTGAATCGCAGGGTCTGAATTAGGATAGGTAGTGAGTGGCAATGTAGGATGGAGAAAAGCACCGCGGGCTGGTCAGAATGGGGAGGTCATGGAAAATGCAGTGGCAATGTAGGATAGGTTTTGAAAAACATCGCGGGGTGGTGCGCATTGTATGGGTGTGTGTTACATTACATTCACTAGTAGGAGTGAGAAAAACATCACGGGGTGGTGCGCATTGTATGGGTGTGTGTTACATTACATTAACTAGTAGGAGTGAGAAAAACATCACGCGGTGGTGCGCATTGTAAGGGTGTGTGTTACATTACATTCACTAGTAGGAGTGAGAAAAACATCACGGGATGGTGTGAATCGGAGGGTCTGATTTAGGATACGCAGTGAGTGGCAATGTAGGATGGATAAAAGCACCGCGGGGTGGTCAGCATGGGGAGGTCAGGGAACATGCAGTGGCAATGTAGGATAGGTGTCTGAAAAACATCGTGGAGTGGTGCGCATTGTATGGGTGTGTGTTACATTACATTCACTAGTAGGAGTGAGAAAAACACTGGTTGGTGCGCATTGTATTGATGTGTGTTACATTACATTCACGAATAGGAGTGAGAAAAACATCACGGGTTGGTGTGAATCGGAGGGTCTGAATTAGGATAGGCAGTGAGTGGCAATGTAGGATGGAGAAAAGCACCGAGGGGTGGTCAGCATGGGGAGGTCAGGGAACATGCAGTGGCAATGTAGGATAGTTTTCTGAAAAACACCGCGGGGTGGTGCGCATTGTATGGGTGTGTGTTACATTACATTCACTAGTAGGAGTGAGAAAAACATCACGGGGTGGTTCGCATTGTATGGGTGTGTGTTACATTCACTAGTAGGAGTGAGAAAAACATCACAGGGTGGTGTGAATCGGAGGGTCTGAATTAGGATAGGCAGTGAGTGGCAATGTAGGATGGAGAAAAGCACCGCGGGGTGGTCAGCAAGGGGAGGTCAGGCAAAATGCAGTGGCAATGTAGGATATGTTTCTTAAAAACATCGTGGGGTGGTGCGCATTGTATGGGTGTGTGTTACATTACATTCACTAGTAGGAGTGAGAAAAACATCACGGGGTGGTGTGCATTGTATGGGTGTGTGTTACATTACATTCACTAGTAGAAGTGAGAAAAACAACACGGGGTGGTGCGCATTGTATGGGTGTGTGTTACATTACATTCATTAGTAGGAGTGAGAAAAACATCACGGGGTGGTGCGCATTGTTTGGGTGTGTGTTACATTACATTCCCTAGAAGGAGTGAGAAAAACATCACGGGGTGGTGTGAATCGGAGGGTCTGAATTAGGATAGGCTGTGAGTGGCAATGTAGGATGGAGAAAAGCACCGCGGGGTGGTCAGCATGGGGAAGACAGGGAACATGCAATGGCAATGTAGGATAGGTTTCTGAAAAACATCGCGGGGTGGTGCGCATTGTATGGTTGTGTGTTACATTACATTCACTAGTAGGAGTGAGAAAAACATCACGGGATGGTGTGAATCGGAGGGTCTGATTTAGGATACGCAGTGAGTGGCAATGTAGGATGGATAAAAGCACCGCGCTGTGGTCAGCATGGGGAGGTCAGGGAACATGCAGTGGCAATATAGGATAGGTTTGTGAAAAACATCGTGGGGTGGTGCGCATTGTATGGGTGTGTGTTACATTACATTCACTAGTAGGAGTGAGAAAAACATCACGGGCTTGTGTGAATCGGAGCATCTGAATTAGGATAGGCAGTGAGTGGCACTGTAGGATGGAGAAAAGCACCGCGGGGTGGTCAGCATGGCAGGTCAGGGAACATGCAGTGGCAATGTAGGATAGGTTTCTAAAAAACATCGCGGGTTGGTGCACATTGTATGGGTGTGTGTTACATTACATTCACTAGTAGGAGTGAGAAAAACATCACGGGGTGGTGTGCATTGTATGGGTGTGTGTTACATTACATTCACTAGTAGGACTGAGAAAAACAACACGGGGTGGTGCGCATTGTATGGGTGTGTGTTACATTACATTCACTAGTAGGAGTGAGAAAAACATCACGGGGTGGTGCGCATTGTTTGGGTGTGTGTTACATTACATTCCCTAGAAGGAGTGAGAAAAACATCACAGGGTGGTGTGAATCGGAGGGTCTGAATTAGGATAGGCTGTGAGTGGCAATGTAGGATGGAGAAAAGCACCGCGGTGTGGTCAGCATGGGGAAGTCACGGAACATGCAATGGCAATGTAGGATAGGTTTCTGAAAAACATCGCGGGGTGGTGCGCATTGTATGGTTGTGTGTTACATTACATTCACTAGTAGGAGTGAGAAAAACATCACGGGATGGTGTGAATCGGAGGGTCTGATTTAGGATACGCAGTGAGTAGCAATGTAGGATGGATAAAAGCACCGCGGGGTGGTCAGCATGGGGAGGTCAGGGAACATGCAGTGGCAATATAGGATAGGTTTCTGAAAAACATCGTGGGGTGGTGCGCATTGTATGGGTGTGTGTTACATTACATTCACTAGTAGGACTGAGAAAAACATCACGGTGTGGAGCGCATTGTATGGGTGTGTGTTACATTACATTCACTAGTAGGAGTGAGAAAAACATCACGGGCTTGTGTGAATCGGAGGGTCTGAATTAGGATAGGCAGTGAGTGGCACTGTAGGATGGAGAAAAGCACCGCGGGGTGGTCAGCATGGCAGGTCAGGGAACATGCAGTGGCAATGTAGGATAGGTTTCTAAAAAACATCGCGGGTTGGTGCACATTGTATGGGTGTGTGTTACATTACATTCACTAGTAGGAGTGAGAAAAACATCACGGGGTGGTGTGAATCGGAGGGTCTGAATTAGGATAGGCAGTGAGTGGCAATGTATGATGGAGAAAAGCACCGCGGAGTGCTCAGCATGGGGAGGTCAGGGAACATGCAGTGGCAATGTAGGATAGGTTTCTGAAAAACATCGCGTGCTGGTGCGCATTGTATGGGTGTGTGTTACATTACATTCACTAGTAGGAGTGAGAAAAACATCACGGGTTGGTGCGCATTGTATGGATGTGTGTAACATTACATTCACTAGTAGAAGTGAGAAAAACATCACGGGGTGGTGTGAATCGGAGGGTCTGAATTAGCATAGGCAGTGAGTGGCAATGTAGGATGGAGAAAATCACCGCGGGGTGGTCAGCGTGGGGAGGTCAGGGAACATGAAGTGGTAATGTAGGATAGTTTTCTGAAAAACAACGCAGGGTGGTGCGCATTGTATGGGTGTGTGTTACATTACATTCACTAGTAGGAGTGAGAAAAACATCACGGGGTGGTGCGCATTGTATGGGTGTGTGTTACATTACATTCACTAGTAGGAGTGAGAAAAACATCACGGGGTGGTGCGCATTGTATGGGTGTGTGTTACATTACATTCACTAGTAGGAGTGAGAAAAACAACACGGGGTGGTGCGCATTGTATGGGTGTGTGTTACATTACATTCACTAGTAGGAGTGAGAAAAACATCACGGGGTGGTGTGAATCGGAGGGTCTGAATTAGGATAGGCTGTGAGTGGCAATGTAGGATGGAGAAAAGCACCGTGGGGTGGTCAGCATGGGGACGTCAGGGAACATGCAGTGGCAATGTAGGATAGGTTTCTGAAAAACATCGCGGGGTGGTTCGCATTGTATGGGTGTGTGTTACATAATATTCACTAGGAGGAGTGAGAAAAACATCACGGGCTGGTGTGAATCGGAGGGTCTGTTTTAGGATAGGCAGTGAGTGGCAATGTCGGATGGAGAAAAACACCGCGGGGTGGTCAGCATGGGGAAGTCAGGGAACATGCAGTGGCAATGTAGGATAGGTTTCTGAAAAACATCGCGGGGTGGTGGGCATTGTATGGGTGTGTGTTACATTACATTCACTAGTAGGAGTGAGAAAAACATCACGGGGTGGTGCGCATTGTTTGGGTGTGTGTTACATTACATTCACCAGAAGGAGTGAGAAAAACATCACGGGGTGGTGTGAATCAGAGGGTCTGAATTAGGATAGGCTGTGAGTGGCAATGTAGGATGGAAAAAAGCACCGCGGGGTGGTCAGCATGGGGAAGTCAGGGAACATGCAATGGCAATGTAGGATAGGTTTCTGAAAAACATCGCGGGTTGGTGCGCATTGTATGGTAGTGTGTTACATTACATTCACTAGTAGGAGTGAGAAAAACATCACGGGATGGTGTGAATCGGAGGGTCTGATTTAGGATAGGCTGTGAGTGGCAATGTAGGATGGAGAAAAGCACCGCGGTGTGGTCAGCATGGGGAAGTCACGGAACATGCAATGGCAATGTAGGATCGGTTTCTGAAAAACATCGCGGTTGGTGCGCATTGTATGGTTGTGTGTTACATTACATTCACTAGTAGGAGTGAGAAAAACATCACGGGATGGTGTGAATCGGAGGGTCTGATTTAGGATACGCAGTGAGTAGCAATGTAGGATGGATAAAAGCACCGCGGGGTGGTCAGCATGGGGAGGTCAGGGAACATGCAGTGGCAATATAGGATAGGTTTCTGAAAAACATCGTGGAGTGGTGCGCATTGTATGGGTGTGTGTTACATTACATTCACTAGTAGGACTGAGAAAAACATCACGGTGTGAAGCGCATTGTATGGGTGTGTGTTACATTACATTCACTAGTAGGAGTGATAAAAACATCACGGGCTTGTGTGAATCGGAGGGTCTGAATTAGGATAGGCAGTGGGTGGCACTGTACGATGGAGAAAAGCACCGCGGTGTGGTCAGCATGGCAGGTCAGGGAACATTCAGTGGCAATGTAGGATAGGTTTCTAAAAAACATCGCGGGTTGGTGCACATTGTATGGGTGTGTGTTACATTACATTCACTAGTAGGGGTGAGAAAAACATCACGGGGTGGTGCGCATTGTATGGGTGTGTGTTACATTACATTCACTAGTAGGAGTGAGAAAAACATCACGGGGTGGTGCGCATTGTATGGGTGTGTGTTACATTACATTCACTAGTAGGAGTGAGAAAAACAACACGGGGTGGTGCGCATTGTATGGGTGTGTGTTACATTACATTCACTAGTAGGAGTGAGAAAAACATCACGGGGTGGTGTGAATCGGAGGGTCTGAATTAGGATAGGCTGTGAGTGGCAATGTAGGATGGAGAAAAGCACCGTGGGGTGGTCAGCATGGGGACGTCAGGGAACATGCAGTGGCAATGTAGGATAGGTTTCTGAAAAACATCGCGGGGTGGTGCGCATTGTATGGGTGTGTGTTACATAATATTCACTAGGAGGAGTGAGAAAAACATCACGGGCTGGTGTGAATCGGAGGGTCTGTTTTAGGATAGGCAGTGAGTGGCAATGTCGGATGGAGAAAAACACCGCGGGATGGTCAGCATGGGGAAGTCAGGGAACATGCAGTGGCAATGTAGGATAGGTTTCTGAAAAACATCGCGGGGTGGTGGGCATTGTATGGGTGTGTGTTACATTACATTCACTAGTAGGAGTGAGAAAAACATCACGGGGTGGTGCGCATTGTTTGGGTGTGTGTTACATTACATTCACCAGAAGGAGTGAGAAAAACATCACGGGGTGGTGTGAATCAGAGGGTCTGAATTAGGATAGGCTGTGAGTGGCAATGTAGGATGGAAAAAAGCACCGCGGGGTGGTCAGCATGGGGAAGTCAGGGAACATGCAATGGCAATGTAGGATAGGTTTCTGAAAAACATCGCGGGTTGGTGCGCATTGTATGGTTGTGTGTTACATTACATTCACTAGTAGGAGTGAGAAAAACATCACGGGATGGTGTGAATCGGAGGGTCTGATTTAGGATAGGCTGTGAGTGGCAATGTAGGATGGAGAAAAGCACCGCGGTGTGGTCAGCATGGGGAAGTCACGGAACATGCAATGGCAATGTAGGATCGGTTTCTGAAAAACATCGCGGTTGGTGCGCATTGTATGGTTGTGTGTTACATTACATTCACTAGTAGGAGTGAGAAAAACATCACGGGATGGTGTGAATCGGAGGGTCTGATTTAGGATACGCAGTGAGTAGCAATGTAGGATGGATAAAAGCACCGCGGGGTGGTCAGCATGGGGAGGTCAGGGAACATGCAATGGCAATATAGGATAGGTTTCTGAAAAACATCGCGGGGTGGTGGGCATTGTATGGGTGTGTGTTACATTACATTCACTAGTAGGAGTGAGAAAAACATCACGGGGTGGTGCGCATTGTTTGGGTGTGTGTTACATTACATTCACCAGAAGGAGTGAGAAAAACATCACGGGGTGGTGTGAATCAGAGGGTCTGAATTAGGATAGGCTGTGAGTGGCAATGTAGGATGGAAAAAAGCACCGCGGGGTGGTCAGCATGGGGAAGTCAGGGAACATGCAATGGCAATGTAGGATAGGTTTCTGAAAAACATCGCGGGTTGGTGCGCATTGTATGGTTGTGTGTTACATTACATTCACTAGTAGGAGTGAGAAAAACATCACGGGATGGTGTGAATCGGAGGGTCTGATTTAGGATAGGCTGTGAGTGGCAATGTAGGATGGAGAAAAGCACCGCTGTGTGGTCAGCATGGGGAAGTGACGGAACATGCAATGGCAATGTAGGATCGGTTTCTGAAAAACATCGCGGTTGGTGCGCATTGTATGGTTGTGTGTTACATTACATTCACTAGTAGGAGTGAGAAAAACATCACGGGATGGTGTGAATCGGAGGGTCTGATTTAGGATACGCAGTGAGTAGCAATGTAGGATGGATAAAAGCACCGCGGGGTGGTCAGCATGGGGAGGTCAGGGAACATGCAGTGGCAATATAGGATAGGTTTCTGAAAAACATCGTGGAGTGGTGCGCATTGTATGGGTGTGTGTTACATTACATTCACTAGTAGGACTGAGAAAAACATCACGGTGTGAAGCGCATTGTATGGGTGTGTGTTACATTACATTCACTAGTAGGAGTGATAAAAACATCACGGGCTTGTGTGAATCGGAGGGTCTGAATTAGGATAGGCAGTGGGTGGCACTGTAGGATGGAGAAAAGCACCGCGGTGTGGTCAGCATGGCAGGTCAGGGAACATTCAGTGGCAATGTAGGATAGGTTTCTAAAAAACATCGCGGGTTGGTGCACATTGTATGGGTGTGTGTTACATTACATTCACTAGTAGGAGTGAGAAAAACATCACGGGGTGGTGTGAATCGGAGGGTCTGAATTAGGATAGGCAGTGAGTGGCAATGTATGATGGAGAAAAGCACCGCGGCGTGCTCAGCATGGGGAGGTCAGGGAACATGCAGTGGCAATGTAGGATAGGTTTCTGAAAAACATCGCGTGCTGGTGCGCATTGTATGGGTGTGTGTTACATTACATTCACTAGTAGGAGTGAGAAAAACATCACGGGTTGGTGCGCATTGTATGGATGTGTGTAACATTACATTCACTAGTAGAAGTGAGAAAAACATCACGGGGTGGTGTGAATCGGAGGGTCTGAATTAGGATAGGCAGTGAGTGGCAATGTAGGATGGAGAAAATCACCGCGGGGTGGTCAGCATGGGGAGGTCAGGGAACATGAAGTGGCAATGTAGGATAGTTATCTGAAAAACAACGCGGGGTGGTGCGCATTGTATGGGTGTGTGTTACATTACATTCACTAGTAGGAGTGAGAAAAACATCACGGGGTGGTGCGCATTGTATGGGTGTGTGTTACATTACATTCACTAGTAGGAGTGAGAAAAACATCACGGGGTGGTGCGCATTGTATGGGTGTGTGTTACATTACATTCACTAGTAGGAGTGAGAAAAACAACACGGGGTGGTGCGCATTGTATGGGTGTGTGTTACATTACATTCACAAGTAGGAGTGAGAAAAACATAACGGGGTGGTGTGAATCGGAGGGTCTGAATTAGGATAGGCTGTGAGTGGCAATGTAGGATGGAGAAAAGCACCGTGGTTTGGTCAGCATGGGGACGTCAGGAAACATGCAGTGGCAATGTAGGATAGGTTTCTAAAAATCATCGCGGGGTGGTGCGCATTGTATGGGTGTGTGTTACATAATATTCACTAGGAGGAGTGAGAAAAACATCACGGGCTTGTGTGAATCGGAGGGTCTGTTTTAGGATAGGCAGTGAGTGGCAATGTCGGATGGAGAAAAACACCGCGGGATGGTCAGCATGGGGAAGTCAGGGAACATGCAATGGCAATGTAGGATAGGTTTCTGAAAAACATCGCGGGTTGGTGCGCATTGTATGGTTGTGTGTTACATTACATTCACTAGTAGGAGTGAGAAAAACATCACGGGATGGTGTGAATCGGAGGGTCTGATTTAGGATACGCAGTGAGTGGCAATGTAGGATGGATAAAAGCACCGCGGGGTGGTCAGCATGGGGAGGTCAGGGAACATGCAGTGGCAATATAGGATAGGTTTCTGAAAAACATCGTGGGGTGGTTCGCATTGTATGGGTGTGTGTTACATTACATTCACTAGTAGGAGTGAGAAAAACACGGGTTGGTGTGCATTGTATGGATGTGTGTTACATTACATTCACTAGTAGGAGTGAGAAAAACATCACGGGGTGGTGTGAATCGGAGGGTCTGAATTAGGATTGGCAGTGAGTGGCAATGTAGGATGGAGAAAAGCACCGAGCGGTGGACAGCATGGGGAGGTCAGGGAACATTCAGTGGCAATGTAGGATAGTTTTCTGAAAAACATCGCGGGGTGGTGCGCATTGTATGGTTGTGTGTTACATTACATTCACTAGTAGGAGTGAGAAAAACATCACGGGGTGGTTCGCATTGTATGGGTGTGTGTTACATTACATTCACTAGTAGGAGTGAGAAAAACATCACGGGGTGGTGTGAATTGGAGGGTTTGAATTAGGATAGGCAGTGAGTGGCAATGTAGGATGCAGAAAAGCACCGCGGGGTTTTCAGCATGGGGACGTCAGGGAACATGCAGTGGCATAGTAGGATAGGTTTCTGAAAAACATCGCGGGGTGGTGCGCATTGTATGGGTGTGTGTTACATAACATTCACTAGTAGGAGTGAGAAAAACATCAAGGGCTGGTGTGAATCGGAAGGTCTGTTTTAGGATAGGCAGTTAGTGGCAATGTCGGATGGAGAAAAACACTGCAGGGTGGTCAGCATTGGGAAGTCAGGGAACATGCAGTGGCAATGTAGGATAGGTTTCTGAAAAACATCGCGGGGTGGTGGGCATTGTATGGCTGTGTGTTACATTACATTCACTAGTAGGAGTGAGAAAAACATCACGGGTTGGCGCGCATTGTTTGGGTGTGTGTTACATTACATTCACTAGCAGGAGTGAGAAAAACATCACGGGATGGTGTGAATCGGATGGTCTGAATTAGGATAGGCTGTGAGTGGCCAAGTAGGATGGAGAAAAGCACCGCGGGGTGGTCACCATGGGGAGGTCAGGGAACATGAAGTGGCAATGTAGGATAGTTTTCTGAAAAACAATGCGGGGTGGTGCGCATTGTATGGGTGTGTGTTACATTACATTCACTCGTAGGAGTGAGAAAAACATCACGGGTTGGTGCGCATTGCAGGGGTGTGTGTTACATTACATTCACTAGTAGGAGTGAGAAAAACATCACGGGGTGGTGCGCATTGTATGGTTGTGTGTTACATTACATTCACTAGTAGGAGTGAGAAAAACATCACGGGATGATGTGTATCGGAGTGTCTGATTTAGGATACGCAGTGAGTGGCAATGTAGGATGGATAAAAGCACCGCGGGGTGGTCAGCATGGGGAGGTCAGGGAACATGCAGTGGCAATATAGGATAGGTTTCTGAAAAACATCGTGGGGTGGTGCGCATTGTATGGGTGTGTGTTACATTACATTCACTAGTAGGAGTGAGAAAAACATCACGGGGTGGTGCGCATTTTATGGGTGTTTGTTACATTACATTCACTAGTAGGAGTGAGAAAAACATCACGGGGTGGTGTGAATCGCAGGGTCTGAATTAGGATAGGCAGTGAGTTGCAATGTAGGATGGAGAAAAGCACCGTGGGGTGGTCACCATGGGGAGGTCAGGGAACATGAAGTGGCAATGTAGGATAGTTTTCTGAAAAACAATGCGGGGTGGTGCGCATTGTATGGGTGTGTGTTACATTACATTCACTAGTAGGAGTGAGAAAAACATCACGGGGTGGTGCGCATTGCATGGGTGTGTGTTACATTACATTCACTAGTAGGAGTGAGAAAAACATCACGGGGTGGTGTGAATCGGAGGGTCTGAATTAGGATAGGAAGTGAGTGGCAATGTATGATGGAGAAAAGCACCGCGGCGTGCTCAGCATGGGGAGGTCAGGGAACATGCAGTGGCAATGTAGGATAGGTTTCTGAAAAACATCGCGTGCTGGTGCGCATTGTATGTGTGTGTGTTACATTACATTCACTAGTAGGAGTGAGAAAAACATCACGGGGTGGTGTGCATTGTATGGGTGTGTGTTACATTACATTCACTAGTAGGAGTGAGAAAAACAACACGGGGTGGTGCGCATTGTATGGGTGTGTGTTACACTACATTCACTAGTAGGAGTGAGAAAAACATCACGGGGTGGTGCGCATTGTTTGGGTGTGTGTTACATTACATTCCCTAGAAGGAGTGAGAAAAACATCACGGGGTGGTGTGAATCGGAGGGTCTGAATTAGGATAGGCTGTGAGTGGCAATTTAGGATGGAGAAAAGCACCGCGGTGTGGTCAGCATGCGGAAGTCACGGAACATGCAATGGCAATGTAGGATAGGTTTCTGAAAAACATCGCGGGGTGGTGCGCATTGTATGGTTGTGTGTTACATTACATTCACTAGTAGGAGTGAGAAAAACATTACGGGATGGTGTGAATCGGAGGGTCTGATTTAGGATACGCAGTGAGTGGCAATGTAGGATGGATAAATGCACCGCGGGGTGGTCAGCATGGGGAGGTCAGGGAACATGCAGTGGCAATATAGGATAGGTTTCTGAAAAACATCGTGGGGTGGTGCGCATTGTATGGGTGTGTGTTACATTACATTCACTAGTAGGACTGAGAAAAACATCACGGTGTGGAGCGCACTGTATGGGTGTGTGTTACATTACATTCACTAGTAGGAGTGAGAAAAACATCACGGGGTGGTGTGAATCGGAGGGTCTGAATTAGGATAGGCAGTGAGTGGCAATGTATGATGGAGAAAAGCACCGCGGCGTGCTCAGCATGGGGAGGTCAGGGAACATGCAGTGGCAATGTAGGATAGGTTTCTGAAACACATCGCGTGCTGGTGCGCATTGTATGGGTGTGTGCTACATTACATTCACTAGTAGGAGTGAGAAAAACATCACGGGTTGGTGCGCATTGTATGGATGTGTGTTACATTACATTCACTAGTAGAAGTGAGAAAAACATCATGGGGTGGTGTGAATCGGAGGGTCTGAATTAGGATAGGCAGTGAGTGGCAATGTAGGATGGAGAAAATCACCGCGGGGTGGTCAGCATGGGGAGGTCAGGGAACATTAAGTGGGAATGTAGGATAGTTTTCTGAAAAACAACGCGGGGTGGTGCGCATTGTATGGGTGTGTGTTACATTACATTCACTAGTAGGAGTGAGAAAAACATCACGGGGTGGTACGCATTGTATGGGTGTGTGTTACATTACATTCACTAGTAGGAGTGAGAAAAACATCACGGGGTGGTGCGCATTGTATGGGTGTGTGTTACATTACATTCACTAGTAGGAGTGAGAAAAACATCACGGGGTGGTGCGCATTTTATGGGTGTTTGTTACATGACATTCACTAGTAGGAGTGAGAAAAACATCACGGGGTGGTGTGAATCGCAGGGTCTGAATTAGGATAGGCAGTGAGTGGCAATGTAGGATGGAGAAAAGCACCGTGGGGTGGTCACCATGGGGAGGTCAGGGAACATGAAGTGGCAATGTAGGATAGTTTTCTGAAAAACAATGCGGGGTGGTGCGCATTGTATGGGTGTGTGTTACATTACATTCACTAGTAGGAGTGAGAAAAACATCACGGGGTGGTGCGCATTGCATGGGTGTGTGTTACATTACATTCACTAGTAGGAGTGAGAAAAACATCACGGGGTGGTGTGAATCGGAGGGTCTGAATTAGGATAGGCAGTGAGTGGCAATGTATGATGGAGAAAAGCACCGCGGCGTGCTCAGCATGGGGAGGTCAGGGAACATGCAGTGGCAATGTATGATAGGTTTCTGAAAAACATCGCGTGCTGGTGCGCATTGTATGTGTGTGTGTTACATTACATTCACTAGTAGGAGTGAGAAAAACATCACGGGGTGGTGTGCATTGTATGGGTGTGTGTTACATTACATTCACTAGTAGGAGTGAGAAAAACAACACGGGGTGGTGCGTATTGTATGGGTGTGTGTTACATTACATTCACTAGTAGGAGTGAGAAAAACAACACGGGGTGGTGCGCATTGTATGGGTGTGTGTTACATTACATTCACTAGTAGGAGTGAGAAAAACATCATGGGGTGGTGTGAATCGGAGGGTCTGAATTAGGATAGGCAGTGAGTGGCAATGTAGGATGGAGAAAATCACCGCGGGGTGGTCAGCATGGGGAGGTCAGGGAACATGAAGTGGCAATGTAGAATAGTTTTCTGAAAAACAACGCGGGGTGGTGCGCATTGTATGGGTGTGTGTTACATTACATTCACTAGTAGGAGTGAGAAAAACATCACGGGGTGGTGCGCATTGTATGGGTGTGTGTTACATTACATTCACTAGTAGGAGTGAGAAAAACATCACGGGGTGGTGCGCATTGTATGGGTGTGTGTTACATTACATTCACTAGTAGGAGTGAGAAAAACAACACGGGGTGGTGCGCATTGTATGGGTGTGTGTTACATTACATTCACTAGTAGGAGTGAGAAAAACATCACGGGGTGGTGTGAATCGGAGGGTCTGAATTAGGATAGGCTGTGAGTGGCAATGTAGGATGGAGAAAAGCACCGTGGGGTGGTCAGCATGGGGACGTCAGGGAACATGCAGTGGCAATGTAGGATAGGTTTCTGAAAAACATCGCGGGGTTGTGCGCATTGTATGGGTGTGTGTTACATAATATTCACTAGGAGGAGTGAGAAAAACATCACGGGCTGGTGTGAATCGGAGGGTCTGTTTTAGGATAGGCAGTGAGTGGCAATGTCGGATGGAGAAAAACACCGCGGGGTGGTCAGCATGGGGAAGTCAGGGAACATGCAGTGGCAATGTAGGATAGGTTTCTGAAAAACATCGCGGGGTGGTGGGCATTGTATGGGTGTGTGTTACATTACATTCACTAGTAGGAGTGAGAAAAACATCACGGGGTGGTGCGCATTGTTTGGGTGTGTGTTACATTACATTCACCAGAAGGAGTGAGAAAAACATCACGGGGTGGTGTGAATCGGAGGGTCTGAATTAGGATAGGCTGTGAGTGGCAATGTAGGATGGAAAAAAGCACCGCGGGGTGGTCAGCATGGGGAAGTCAGGGAACATGCAATGGCAATGTAGGATAGGTTTCTGAAAAACATCGCGTGCTGGTGCGCATTGTATGGGTGTGTGTTACATAACATTCACTAGTAGGAGTGAGAAAACAATCACTCGGTGGTGTGAATCGGAGGGACTGATTTAGGATAGGCAGTGAGTGGAAATGTCGGATGGAGAAAAGCACCGCGTGGTGGTCAGCATGGGGAGGTCAGGGAACATGCATTGGCAATGTAGGATAGGTTTCTGAAAAACATCGCGGGGAGGTGCGCATTGTATGGGTGTGTCTTACATTACATTCACTAGTAGGAGTGAGAAAAACATCACGGGGTGATGCGCATTGTATGGGTGTGTGTTACATTACATTCACTAGTAGGAGTGAGAAAAACATCACGGGGTGGTGCGCATTGTATGGGTGTGTGTTACATTACATTCACTAGTAGGAGTGAGAAAAACATCACGGGGTGGTGCGCATTGTATGGGTGTGTGTTACATTACATTCACTAGTAGGAGTGAGAAAAACAACACGGGGTGGTGCGCATTGTATGGGTGTGTTTACATTACATTCACTAGTAGGAGTGAGAAAAACATCACGGGGTGGTGTGAATCGGAGGGTCTGAATTAGGATAGGCTGTGAGTGGCAATGTAGGATGGAGAAAAGCACCGTGGGGTGGTCAGCATGGGGACGTCAGGGAACATGCAGTGGCAATGTAGGATAGGTTTCTGAAAAACATCGCGGGGTTGTGCGCATTGTATGGGTGTGTGTTACATAATATTCACTAGGAGGAGTGAGAAAAACATCACGGGCTGGTGTGAATCGGAGGGTCTGTTTTAGGATAGGCAGTGAGTGGCAATGTCGGATGGAGAAAAACACCGCGGGGTGGTCAGCATGGGGAAGTCAGGGAACATGCAGCGGCAATGTAGGATAGGTTTCTGAAAAACATCGCGGGGTGGTGGGCATTGTATGGGTGTGTGTTACATTACATTCACTAGTAGGAGTGAGAAAAACATCACGGGGTGGTGCGCATTGTTTGGGTGTGTGTTACATTACATTCACTAGAAGGAGTGAGAAAAACATCACGGGGTGGTGTGAATCGGAGGGTCTGAATTAGGATAGGCTGTGAGTGGCAATGTAGGATGGAAAAAAGCACCGCGGGGTGGTCAGCATGGGGAAGTCAGGGAACATGCAATGGCAATGTAGGATAGGTTTCTGAAAAACATCGCGTGCTGGTGCGCATTGTATGGGTGTGTGTTACATAACATTCACTAGTAGGAGTGAGAAAACAATCACTCGGTGGTGTGAATCAGAGGGACTGATTTAGGATAGGCAGTGAGTGGAAATGTCGGATGGAGAAAAGCACCGCGTGGTGGTCAGCATGGGGAGGTCAGGGAACATGCATTGGCAATGTAGGATAGGTTTCTGAAAAACATCGCGGGGAGGTGCGCATTGTATGGGTGTGTCTTACATTACATTCACTAGTAGGAGTGAGAAAAACATCACGGGGTGGTGCGCATTGTATGGGTGTGTGTTACATTACATTCACTAGTAGGACTGAGAAAAACATCACGGGGTGGTGCGCATTGTATGGGTGTGTGTTACATTACATTCACTAGTAGGAGTGAGAAAAACATCACGGGGTGGTGCGCATTGTATGGGTGTGTGTTACATTACATTCACTAGTAGGAGTGAGAAAAACAACACGGGGTGGTGCGCATTGTATGGGTGTGTGTTACATTACATTCACTAGTAGGAGTGAGAAAAACATCACGGGGTGGTGTGAATCGGAGGGTCTGAATTAGGATAGGCTGTGAGTGGCAATGTAGGATGGAGAAAAGCACCGTGGGGTGGTCAGCATGGGGACGTCAGGGAACATGCAGTGGCAATGTAGGATAGGTTTCTGAAAAACATCGCGGGGTTGTGCGCATTGTATGGGTGTGTGTTACATAATATTCACTAGGAGGAGTGAGAAAAACATCACGGGCTGGTGTGAATCGGAGGGTCTGTTTTAGGATAGGCAGTGAGTGGCAATGTCGGATGGAGAAAAACACCGCGGGGTGGTCAGCATGGGGAAGTCAGGGAACATGCAGTGGCAATGTAGGATAGGTTTCTGAAAAACATCGCGGGGTGGTGGGCATTGTATGGGTGTGTGTTACATTACATTCACTAGTAGGAGTGAGAAAAACATCACGGGGTGGTGCGCATTGTTTGGGTGTGTGTTACATTACATTCACTAGAAGGAGTGAGAAAAACATCACGGGGTGGTGTGAATCGGAGGGTCTGAATTAGGATAGGCTGTGAGTGGCAATGTAGGATGGAAAAAAGCACCGCGGGGTGGTCAGCATGGGGAAGTCAGGGAACATGCAATGGCAATGTAGGATAGGTTTCTGAAAAACATCGCGGGGTGGTGCGCATTGTATGGGTGTGTGTTACATAACATTCACTAGTAGGAGTGAGAAAAACATCACGGGTTGGTGCGCATTGTATGGATGTGTGTTACATTACATTCACTAGTAGAAGTGAGAAAAACATCATGGGGTGGTGTGAATCGGAGGGTCTGAATTAGGATAGGCAGTGAGTGGCAATGTAGGATGGAGAAAATCACCGCGGGGTGGTCAGCATGGGGAGGTCAGGGAACATTAAGTGGCAATGTAGGATAGTTTTCTGAAAAACAACGCGGGGTGGTGCGCATTGTATGGGTGTGTGTTACATTACATTCACCAGTAGGAGTGAGAAAAACATCACGGGGTGGTGCGCATTGTATGGGTGTGTGTTACATTACATTCACTAGTAGGAGTGAGAAAAACATCACGGGGTGGTGCGCATTGTATGGGTGTGTGTTACATTACATTCACTAGTAGGAGTGAGAAAAACATCACGGGGTGGTGCGCATTTTATGGGTGTTTGTTACATGACATTCACTAGTAGGAGTGAGAAAAACATCACGGGGTGGTGTGAATCGCAGGGTCTGAATTAGGATAGGCAGTGAGTGGCAATGTAGGATGGAGAAAAGCACCGTGGGGTGGTCACCATGGGGAGGTCAGGGAACATGAAGTGGCAATGTAGGATAGTTTTCTGAAAAACAATGCGGGGTGGTGCGCATTGTATGGGTGTGTGTTACATTACATTCACTAGTAGGAGTGAGAAAAACATCACGGGGTGGTGCGCATTGCATGGGTGTGTGTTACATTACATTCACTAGTAGGAGTGAGAAAAACATCACGGGGTGGTGTGAATCGGAGGGTCTGAATTAGGATAGGCAGTGAGTGGCAATGTATGATGGAGAAAAGCACCGCGGCGTGCTCAGCATGGGGAGGTCAGGGAACATGCAGTGGCAATGTAGGATAGGTTTCTGAAAAACATCGCGTGCTGGTGCGCATTGTATGTGTGTGTGTTACATTACATTCACTAGTAGGAGTGAGAAAAACATCACGGGGTGGTGTGCATTGTATGGGTGTGTGTTACATTACATTCACTAGTAGGAGTGAGAAAAACAACACGGGGTGGTGCGTATTGTATGGGTGTGTGTTACATTACATTCACTAGTAGGAGTGAGAAAAACAACACGGGGTGGTGCGCATTGTATGGGTGTGTGTTACATTACATTCACTAGTAGGAGTGAGAAAAACATCATGGGGTGGTGTGAATCGGAGGGTCTGAATTAGGATAGGCAGTGAGTGGCAATGTAGGATGGAGAAAATCACCGCGGGGTGGTCAGCATGGGGAGGTCAGGGAACATGAAGTGGCAATGTAGAATAGTTTTCTGAAAAACAACGCGGGGTGGTGCGCATTGTATGGGTGTGTGTTACATTACATTCACTAGTAGGAGTGAGAAAAACATCTCGGGGTGGTGCGCATTGTATAGGTGTGTGTTACATTACATTCACTAGTAGGAGTGAGAAAAACATCACGGGGTGGTGCGCATTGTATGGGTGTGTGTTACATTACATTCACTAGTAGGAGTGAGAAAAACAACACGGGGTGGTGCGCATTGTATGGGTGTGTGTTACATTACATTCACTAGTAGGAGTGAGAAAAACATCACGGGGTGGTGTGAATCGGAGGGTCTGAATTAGGATAGGCTGTGAGTGGCAATGTAGGATGGAGAAAAGCACCGTGGGGTGGTCAGCATGGGGACGTCAGGGAACATGCAGTGGCAATGTAGGATAGGTTTCTGAAAAACATCGCGGGGTTGTGCGCATTGTATGGGTGTGTGTTACATAATATTCACTAGGAGGAGTGAGAAAAACATCACGGGCTGGTGTGAATCGGAGGGTCTGTTTTAGGATAGGCAGTGAGTGGCAATGTCGGATGGAGAAAAACACCGCGGGGTGGTCAGCATGGGGAAGTCAGGGAACATGCAGTGGCAATGTAGGATAGGTTTCTGAAAAACATCGCGGGGTGGTGGGCATTGTATGGGTGTGTGTTACATTACATTCACTAGTAGGAGTGAGAAAAACATCACGGGGTGGTGCGCATTGTTTGGGTGTGTGTTACATTACATTCACCAGAAGGAGTGAGAAAAACATCACGGGGTGGTGTGAATCGGAGGGTCTGAATTAGGATAGGCTGTGAGTGGCAATGTAGGATGGAAAAAAGCACCGCGGGGTGGTCAGCATGGGGAAGTCAGGGAACATGCAATGGCAATGTAGGATAGGTTTCTGAAAAACATCGCGTGCTGGTGCGCATTGTATGGGTGTGTGTTACATAACATTCACTAGTAGGAGTGAGAAAACAATCACTCGGTGGTGTGAATCGGAGGGACTGATTTAGGATAGGCAGTGAGTGGAAATGTCGGATGGAGAAAAGCACCGCGTGGTGGTCAGCATGGGGAGGTCAGGGAACATGCATTGGCAATGTAGGATAGGTTTCTGAAAAACATCGCGGGGAGGTGCGCATTGTATGGGTGTGTCTTACATTACATTCACTAGTAGGAGTGAGAAAAACATCACGGGGTGATGCGCATTGTATGGGTGTGTGTTACATTACATTCACTAGTAGGAGTGAGAAAAACATCACGGGGTGGTGCGCATTGTATGGGTGTGTGTTACATTACATTCACTAGTAGGAGTGAGAAAAACATCACGGGGTGGTGCGCATTGTATGGGTGTGTGTTACATTACATTCACTAGTAGGAGTGAGAAAAACAACACGGGGTGGTGCGCATTGTATGGGTGTGTTTACATTACATTCACTAGTAGGAGTGAGAAAAACATCACGGGGTGGTGTGAATCGGAGGGTCTGAATTAGGATAGGCTGTGAGTGGCAATGTAGGATGGAGAAAAGCACCGTGGGGTGGTCAGCATGGGGACGTCAGGGAACATGCAGTGGCAATGTAGGATAGGTTTCTGAAAAACATCGCGGGGTTGTGCGCATTGTATGGGTGTGTGTTACATAATATTCACTAGGAGGAGTGAGAAAAACATCACGGGCTGGTGTGAATCGGAGGGTCTGTTTTAGGATAGGCAGTGAGTGGCAATGTCGGATGGAGAAAAACACCGCGGGGTGGTCAGCATGGGGAAGTCAGGGAACATGCAGCGGCAATGTAGGATAGGTTTCTGAAAAACATCGCGGGGTGGTGGGCATTGTATGGGTGTGTGTTACATTACATTCACTAGTAGGAGTGAGAAAAACATCACGGGGTGGTGCGCATTGTTTGGGTGTGTGTTACATTACATTCACTAGAAGGAGTGAGAAAAACATCACGGGGTGGTGTGAATCGGAGGGTCTGAATTAGGATAGGCTGTGAGTGGCAATGTAGGATGGAAAAAAGCACCGCGGGGTGGTCAGCATGGGGAAGTCAGGGAACATGCAATGGCAATGTAGGATAGGTTTCTGAAAAACATCGCGTGCTGGTGCGCATTGTATGGGTGTGTGTTACATAACATTCACTAGTAGGAGTGAGAAAACAATCACTCGGTGGTGTGAATCAGAGGGACTGATTTAGGATAGGCAGTGAGTGGAAATGTCGGATGGAGAAAAGCACCGCGTGGTGGTCAGCATGGGGAGGTCAGGGAACATGCATTGGCAATGTAGGATAGGTTTCTGAAAAACATCGCGGGGAGGTGCGCATTGTATGGGTGTGTCTTACATTACATTCACTAGTAGGAGTGAGAAAAACATCACGGGGTGGTGCGCATTGTATGGGTGTGTGTTACATTACATTCACTAGTAGGACTGAGAAAAACATCACGGGGTGGTGCGCATTGTATGGGTGTGTGTTACATTACATTCACTAGTAGGAGTGAGAAAAACATCACGGGGTGGTGCGCATTGTATGGGTGTGTGTTACATTACATTCACTAGTAGGAGTGAGAAAAACAACACGGGGTGGTGCGCATTGTATGGGTGTGTGTTACATTACATTCACTAGTAGGAGTGAGAAAAACATCACGGGGTGGTGTGAATCGGAGGGTCTGAATTAGGATAGGCTGTGAGTGGCAATGTAGGATGGAGAAAAGCACCGTGGGGTGGTCAGCATGGGGACGTCAGGGAACATGCAGTGGCAATGTAGGATAGGTTTCTGAAAAACATCGCGGGGTTGTGCGCATTGTATGGGTGTGTGTTACATAATATTCACTAGGAGGAGTGAGAAAAACATCACGGGCTGGTGTGAATCGGAGGGTCTGTTTTAGGATAGGCAGTGAGTGGCAATGTCGGATGGAGAAAAACACCGCGGGGTGGTCAGCATGGGGAAGTCAGGGAACATGCAGTGGCAATGTAGGATAGGTTTCTGAAAAACATCGCGGGGTGGTGGGCATTGTATGGGTGTGTGTTACATTACATTCACTAGTAGGAGTGAGAAAAACATCACGGGGTGGTGCGCATTGTTTGGGTGTGTGTTACATTACATTCACTAGAAGGAGTGAGAAAAACATCACGGGGTGGTGTGAATCGGAGGGTCTGAATTAGGATAGGCTGTGAGTGGCAATGTAGGATGGAAAAAAGCACCGCGGGGTGGTCAGCATGGGGAAGTCAGGGAACATGCAATGGCAATGTAGGATAGGTTTCTGAAAAACATCGCGGGGTGGTGCGCATTGTATGGGTGTGTGTTACATAACATTCACTAGTAGGAGTGAGAAAAACATCACGGGTTGGTGCGCATTGTATGGATGTGTGTTACATTACATTCACTAGTAGAAGTGAGAAAAACATCATGGGGTGGTGTGAATCGGAGGGTCTGAATTAGGATAGGCAGTGAGTGGCAATGTAGGATGGAGAAAATCACCGCGGGGTGGTCAGCATGGGGAGGTCAGGGAACATTAAGTGGCAATGTAGGATAGTTTTCTGAAAAACAACGCGGGGTGGTGCGCATTGTATGGGTGTGTGTTACATTACATTCACCAGTAGGAGTGAGAAAAACATCACGGGGTGGTGCGCATTGTATGGGTGTGTGTTACATTACATTCACTAGTAGGAGTGAGAAAAACATCACGGGGTGGTGCGCATTGTATGGGTGTGTGTTACATTACATTCACTAGTAGGAGTGAGAAAAACATCACGGGGTGGTGCGCATTTTATGGGTGTTTGTTACATGACATTCACTAGTAGGAGTGAGAAAAACATCACGGGGTGGTGTGAATCGCAGGGTCTGAATTAGGATAGGCAGTGAGTGGCAATGTAGGATGGAGAAAAGCACCGTGGGGTGGTCACCATGGGGAGGTCAGGGAACATGAAGTGGCAATGTAGGATAGTTTTCTGAAAAACAATGCGGGGTGGTGCGCATTGTATGGGTGTGTGTTACATTACATTCACTAGTAGGAGTGAGAAAAACATCACGGGGTGGTGCGCATTGCATGGGTGTGTGTTACATTACATTCACTAGTAGGAGTGAGAAAAACATCACGGGGTGGTGTGAATCGGAGGGTCTGAATTAGGATAGGCAGTGAGTGGCAATGTATGATGGAGAAAAGCACCGCGGCGTGCTCAGCATGGGGAGGTCAGGGAACATGCAGTGGCAATGTAGGATAGGTTTCTGAAAAACATCGCGTGCTGGTGCGCATTGTATGTGTGTGTGTTACATTACATTCACTAGTAGGAGTGAGAAAAACATCACGGGGTGGTGTGCATTGTATGGGTGTGTGTTACATTACATTCACTAGTAGGAGTGAGAAAAACAACACGGGGTGGTGCGTATTGTATGGGTGTGTGTTACATTACATTCACTAGTAGGAGTGAGAAAAACAACACGGGGTGGTGCGCATTGTATGGGTGTGTGTTACATTACATTCACTAGTAGGAGTGAGAAAAACATCATGGGGTGGTGTGAATCGGAGGGTCTGAATTAGGATAGGCAGTGAGTGGCAATGTAGGATGGAGAAAATCACCGCGGGGTGGTCAGCATGGGGAGGTCAGGGAACATGAAGTGGCAATGTAGAATAGTTTTCTGAAAAACAACGCGGGGTGGTGCGCATTGTATGGGTGTGTGTTACATTACATTCACTAGTAGGAGTGAGAAAAACATCTCGGGGTGGTGCGCATTGTATAGGTGTGTGTTACATTACATTCACTAGTAGGAGTGAGAAAAACATCACGGTGTGGTGCGCATTGTATGGGTGTGTGTTACATTACATTCACTAGTAGGAGTGAGAAAAACAACACGGGGTGGTGCGCATTGTATGGGTGTGTGTTACATTACATTCACTAGTAGGAGTGAGAAAAACATCACGGGGTGGTGTGAATCGGAGGGTCTGAATTAGGATAGGCTGTGAGTGGCAATGTAGGATGGAGAAAAGCACCGTGGGGTGGTCAGCATGGGGACGTCAGGGAACATGCAGTGGCAATGTAGGATAGGTTTCTGAAAAACATCGCGGGGTTGTGCGCATTGTATGGGTGTGTGTTACATAATATTCACTAGGAGGAGTGAGAAAAACATCACGGGCTGGTGTGAATCGGAGGGTCTGTTTTAGGATAGGCAGTGAGTGGCAATGTCGGATGGAGAAAAACACCGCGGGGTGGTCAGCATGGGGAAGTCAGGGAACATGCAGTGGCAATGTAGGATAGGTTTCTGAAAAACATCGCGGGGTGGTGGGCATTGTATGGGTGTGTGTTACATTACATTCACTAGTAGGAGTGAGAAAAACATCACGGGGTGGTGCGCATTGTTTGGGTGTGTGTTACATTACATTCACTAGAAGGAGTGAGAAAAACATCACGGGGTGGTGTGAATCGGAGGGTCTGAATTAGGATAGGCTGTGAGTGGCAATGTAGGATGGAAAAAAGCACCGCGGGGTGGTCAGCATGGGGAAGTCAGGGAACATGCAATGGCAATGTAGGATAGGTTTCTGAAAAACATCGCGTGCTGGTGCGCATTGTATGGGTGTGTGTTACATAACATTCACTAGTAGGAGTGAGAAAACAATCACTCGGTGATGTGAATCGGAGGGACTGATTTAGGATAGGCAGTGAGTGGAAATGTCGGATGGAGAAAAGCACCGCGTGGTGGTCAGCATGGGGAGGTCAGGGAACATGCATTGGCAATGTAGGATAGGTTTCTGAAAAACATCGCGGGGAGGTGCGCATTGTATGGGTGTGTCTTACATTACATTCACTAGTAGGAGTGAGAAAAACATCACGGGGTGGTGCGCATTGTATGGGTGTGTGTTACATTGCATTCACTAGTAGGAGTGAGAAAAACATCACGGGGTGGTGCGCATTGTATGGGTGTGTGTTACATTACATTCACTAGTAGGAGTGAGAAAAACATCACGGGGTGGTGCGCATTGTATGGGTGTGTGTTACATTACATTCACTAGTAGGAGTGAGAAAAACAACACGGGGTGGTGCGCATTGTATGGGTGTGTGTTACATTACATTCACTAGTAGGAGTGAGAAAAACATCACGGGGTGGTGTGAATCGGAGGGTCTGAATTAGGATAGGCTGTGAGTGGCAATGTAGGATGGAGAAAAGCACCGTGGGGTGGTCAGCATGGGGACGTCAGGGAACATGCAGTGGCAATGTAGGATAGGTTTCTGAAAAACATCGCGGGGTTGTGCGCATTGTATGGGTGTGTGTTACATAATATTCACTAGGAGGAGTGAGAAAAACATCACGGGCTGGTGTGAATCGGAGGGTCTGTTTTAGGATAGGCAGTGAGTGGCAATGTCGGATGGAGAAAAACACCGCGGGGTGGTCAGCATGGGGAAGTCAGGGAACATGCAGCGGCAATGTAGGATAGGTTTCTGAAAAACATCGCGGGGTGGTGGGCATTGTATGGGTGTGTGTTACATTACATTCACTAGTAGGAGTGAGAAAAACATCACGGGGTGGTGCGCATTGTTTGGGTGTGTGTTACATTACATTCACTAGAAGGAGTGAGAAAAACATCACGGGGTGGTGTGAATCGGAGGGTCTGAATTAGGATAGGCTGTGAGTTCCAATGTAGGATGGAAAAAAGCACCGCGGGGTGGTCAGCATGGGGAAGTCAGGGAACATGCAATGGCAATGTAGGATAGGTTTCTGAAAAACATCGCGTGCTGGTGCGCATTGTATGGGTGTGTGTTACATAACATTCACTAGTAGGAGTGAGAAAACAATCACTCGGTGGTGTGAATCGGAGGGACTGATTTAGGATAGGCAGTGAGTGGAAATGTCGGATGGAGAAAAGCACCGCGTGGTGGTCAGCATGGGGAGGTCAGGGAACATGCATTGGCAATGTAGGATAGGTTTCTGAAAAACATCGCGGGGAGGTGCGCATTGTATGGGTGTGTCTTACATTACATTCACTAGTAGGAGTGAGAAAAACATCACGGGGTGGTGCGCATTGTATGGGTGTGTGTTACATTACATTCACTAGTAGGACTGAGAAAAACATAACGGGGTGGTGCGCATTGTATGGGTGTGTGTTACATTACATTCACTAGTAGGAGTGAGAAAAACATCACGGGGTGGTGCGCATTGTATGGGTGTGTGTTACATTACATTCACTAGTAGGAGTGAGAAAAACAACACGGGGTGGTGCGCATTGTATGGGTGTGTGTTACATTACATTCACTAGTAGGAGTGAGAAAAACATCACGGGGTGGTGTGAATCGGAGGGTCTGAATTAGGATAGGCTGTGAGTGGCAATGTAGGATGGAGAAAAGCACCGTGGGGTGGTCAGCATGGGGACGTCAGGGAACATGCAGTGGCAATGTAGGATAGGTTTCTGAAAAACATCGCGGGGTTGTGCGCATTGTATGGGTGTGTGTTACATAATATTCACTAGGAGGAGTGAGAAAAACATCACGGGCTGGTGTGAATCGGAGGGTCTGTTTTAGGATAGGCAGTGAGTGGCAATGTCGGATGGAGAAAAACACCGCGGGGTGGTCAGCATGGGGAAGTCAGGGAACATGCAGTGGCAATATAGGATAGGTTTCTGAAAAACATCGCGGGGTGGTGGGCATTGTATGGGTGTGTGTTACATTACATTCACTAGTAGGAGTGAGAAAAACATCACGGGGTGGTGCGCATTGTTTGGGTGTGTGTTACATTACATTCACTAGAAGGAGTGAGAAAAACATCACGGGGTGGTGTGAATCGGAGGGTCTGAATTAGGATACGCTGTGAGTGGCAATGTAGGATGGAAAAAAGCACCGCGGGGTGGTCAGCATGGGGAAGTCAGGGAACATGCAATGGCAATGTAGGATAGGTTTCTGAAAAACATCGCGGGGTGGTGCGCATTGTATGGGTGTGTGTTACATAACATTCACTAGTAGGAGTGAGAAAACAATCACGGGGTGGTGTGAATCGGAGGGTCTGATTTAGGATAGGCAGTGAGTGGAAATGTCGGATGGAGAAAAGCACCGCGTGGTGGTCAGCATGGGGAGGTCAGGGAACATGCATTGGCAATGTAGGATAGGTTTCTGAAAAACATCGCGGGGAGGTGCGCATTGTATGGGTGTGTCTTACATTACATTCACTAGTAGGAGTGAGAAAAACATCACGGGGTGGTGCGCATTGTATGGGTGTGTGTTACATTACATTCACTAGTAGGACTGAGAAAAACATCACGGTGTGGAGCGCATTGTATGGGTGTGTGTTACATTACATTCACTAGTAGGAGTGAGAAAAACATCACGGGCTTGTGTGAATCAGAGGGTCTGAATTAGGATAGGCAGTGAGTGGCACTGTAGGATGGAGAAAAGCACCGCGGGGTGGTCAGCATGGCAGGTCAGGGAACATGCAGTGGCAATGTAGGATAGGTTTCTAAAAAACATCGCGGGTTGGTGCACATTGTATGGGTTTGTGTTACATTACATTCACTAGTAGGAGTGAGAAAAACATCACGGGGTGGTGTGAATCGGAAGGTCTAAATTAGGATAGGCAGTGAGTGGCAATGTATGATGGAGAAAAGCACCGCGGCGTGCTCAGCATGGGGAGGTCAGGGAACATGCAGTCGCAATGTAGAATAGGTTTCTGAAAAACATCGCGTGCTGGTGCGCATTGTATGGGTGTGTGTTACATTACATTCACTAGTAGGAGTGAGAAAAACATCACGGGTTGGTGCGCATTGTATGGATGTGTGTAACATTACATTCACTAGTAGAAGTGAGAAAAACATCACGGGGTGGTGTGAATCGGAGGGTCTGAATTAGGATAGGCAGTGAGTGGCAATGTAGGATGGAGAAAATCACCGCGGGGTGGTCAGCATGGGGAGGTCAGGGAACATGAAGTGGCAATGTAGGATAGTTTTCTGAAAAACAACGCGGGGTGGTGCGCATTGTATGGGTGTGTGTTACATTACATTCACTAGTAGGAGTGAGAAAAACATCACGGGGTGGTACGCATTGTATGGGTGTGTGTTACATTACATTCACTAGTAGGAGTGAGAAAAACATCACGAGGTGGTGCGCATTGTATGGGTGTGTGTTACATTACATTCACTAGTAGGAGTGAGAAAAACATCACGGGGTGGTGCGCATTGTATGGGTGTGTGTTACATTACATTCACTAGTAGGAGTGAGAAAAACATCACGGGGTGGTGCGCATTGTATGGGTGTGTGTTACATTACATTCACCAGTAGCAGTGAGAAAAACATCACCGGGTGGTGCGCATTGTATGGGTGTGTGTTACATTACATTCACTAGTAGGAGTGAGAAAAACATAACGGGGTGGTGCGCGTTTTATGGGTGTGTGTTACATTACATTCACCAGTAGGTGTGAGAAAAACATCACGGGGTGGTGCGCATTGTATGGGTGTGTGTTACATTACATTCACTAGTAGGTGTGAGAAAAACATCACGGGGTGGTGCGCATTGTATGGGTGTGTGTTACATTACATTCACTAGTAGGAGTGAGAAAAACATCACGGGGTCGTGCGCATTGTATGGGTGTGTGTTACATTACATTCACTAGTAGGAGTGAGAAAAACATCACGGGGTGGTGCGCATTGTATGGGTGTGTGTTACGTTACATTCACTAGTAGGAGTGAGAAAAACATCACGGGGTGGTGCGCATTGTTTGGGTGTGTGTTACATTACATTCACTAGCAGGAGTGAGAAAAACATCACGGGATGGTGTGAATCGGATGGTCTGAATTAGGATAGGCTGTGAGTGGCCAAGTAGGATGGAGAAAAGCACCGCGGGGTGGTCACCATGGGGAGGTCAGGGAACATGAAGTGGCAATGTAGGATAGTTTTCTGAAAAACAATGCGGGGTGGCGCGCATTGTATGGGTGTGTGTTACATTACATTCACTAGTAGGAGTGAGAAAAACATCACGGGTTGGTGCGCATTGCATGGGTGTGTGTTACATTACATTCACTAGTAGGAGTGAGAAAAACATCACGGGGTGGTGCGCATTGTATGGTTGTGTGTTACATTACATTCACTAGTAGGAGTGAGAAAAACATCACGGGATGGTGTGTATCGGAGGGTCTGATTTAGGATACGCAGTGAGTGGCAATGTAGGATGGATAAAAGCACCGCGGGGTGGTCAGCATGGGGAGGTCAGGGAACATGCAGTGGCAATATAGGATAGGTTTCTGAAAAACATCGTGGGGTGGTGCGCATTGTATGGGTGTGTGTTACATTACATTCACTAGTAGGAGTGAGAAAAACATCACGGGGTGGTGCGCATTTTATGGGTGTTTGTTACATTACATTCACTAGTAGGAGTGAGAAAAACATCATGGGGTTTTGTGAATCGCAGGGTCTGAATTAGGATAGGCAGTGAGTGGCAATGTAGGATGGAGAAAAGCACCGTGGGGTGGTCACCATGGGGAGGTCAGGGAACATGAAGTGGCAATGTAGGATAGTTTTCTGAAAAACAACGCGGGGTGGTGCGCATTGTATGGGTGTGTGTTACATTACATTCACTAGTAGGAGTGAGAAAAACATCACGGGGTGGTGCGCATTGCATGGGTGTGTGTTACATTACATTCACTAGTAGGAGTGAGAAAAACATCACGGGGTGGTGTGAATCGGAGGGTCTGAATTAGGATAGGCAGTGAGTGGCAATGTATGATGGAGAAAAGCACCGCGGCGTGCTCAGCATGGGGAGGTCAGGGAACATGCAGTGGCAATGTAGGATAGGTTTCTGAAAAACATCGCGTGCTGGTGCGCATTGTATGTGTGTGTGTTACATTACATTCACTAGTAGGAGTGAGAAAAACATCACGGGGTGGTGTGCATTGTATGGGTGTGTGTTACATTACATTCACTAGTAGGAGTGAGAAAAACAACACGGGGTGGTGCGCATTGTATGGGTGTGTGTTACACTACATTCACTAGTAGGAGTGAGAAAAACATCACGGGGTGGTGCGCATTGTTTGGGTGTGTGTTACATTACATTCCCTAGAAGGAGTGAGAAAAATATCACGGGGTGGTGTGAATCGGAGGGTCTGAATTAGGATAGGCTGTGAGTGGCAATTTAGGATGGAGAAAAGCACCGCGGTGTGGTCAGCATGGGGAAGTCAGGGAACATGCAATGGCAATGTAGGATAGGTTTCTGAAAAACATCGCGGGGTGGTGCGCATTGTATGGTTGTGTGTTACATTACATTCACTAGTAGGAGTTAGAAAAACATTACGGGATGGTGTGAATCGGAGGGTCTGATTTAGGATACGCAGTGAGTGGCAATGTAGGATGGATAAATGCACCACGGGGTGGTCAGCATGGGGAGGTCAGGGAACATGCAGTGGCAATATAGGATAGGTTTCTGAAAAACATCGTGGGGTGGTGCGCATTGTATGGGTGTGTGTTACATTACATTCACTAGTAGGACTGAGAAAAACATCACGGTGTGGAGCGCACTGTATGGGTGTGTGTTACATTACATTCACTAGTAGGAGTGAGAAAAACATCACGGGGTGGTGTGAATCGGAGGGTCTGATTTAGGATAGACAGTGAGTGGCAATGTATGATGGAGAAAATCACCGCGGGGTGGTCAGCATGGGGAGGTCAGGGAACATGAAGTGGCAATGTAGGATAGTTTTCTGAAAAACAACGCGGGGTGGTGCGCATTGTATGGGTGTGTGTTACATTACATTCACTAGTAGGAGTGAGAAAAACATCACGGGGTGGTGCGCATTGTATGGGTGTGTGTTACATTACATTCACTAGTAGGAGTGAGAAAAACATCACGGGGTGGTGCGCATTGTATGGGTGTGTGTTACATTACATTCACTAGTAGGAGTGAGAAAAACAACACGGGGTGGTGTGCATTGTATGGGTGTGTGTTACATTACATTCACTAGTAGGAGTGAGAAAAACATCACGGGGTGGTGTGAATCGGAGGGTCTGAATTAGAATAGGCTGTGAGTGGCAATGTAGGATGGAGAAAAGCACCGTGGGGTGGTCAGCATGGGGACGTCAGGGAACATGCAGTGGCAATGTAGGATAGGTTTCTGAAAAACATCGCGGGGTTGTGCGCATTGTATGGGTGTGTGTTACATAATATTCACTAGGAGGAGTGAGAAAAACATCACGGGCTGGTGTGAATCGGAGGGTCTGTTTTAGGATAGGCAGTGAGTGGCAATGTCGGATGGAGAAAAACACCGCGGGGTGGTCAGCATGGGGAAGTCAGGGAACATGCAGTGGCAATGTAGGATAGGTTTCTGAAAAACATCGCGGGGTGGTGGGCATTGTATGGGTGTGTGTTACATTACATTCACTAGTAGGAGTGAGAAAAACATCACGGGGTGGTGCGCATTGTTTGGGTGTGTGTTACATTACATTCACTAGAAGGAGTGAGAAAAACATCACGGGGTGGTGTGAATCGGAGGGTCTGAATTAGGATAGGCAGTGAGTGGCACTGTAGGATGGAGAAAAGCACCGCGGGGTGGTCAGCATGGCAGGTCAGGGAACATGCAGTGGCAATGTAGGATAGGTTTCTAAAAAACATCGCGGGTTGGTGCACATTGTATGGGTGTGTGTTACATTACATTCACTAGTAGGAGTGAGAAAAACATCACGGGGTGGTGTGAATCGGAGGGTCTGAATTAGGATAGGCAGTGAGTGGCAATGTATGATGGAGAAAAGCACCGCGTCGTGCTCAGCATGGGGAGGTCAGGGAACATGCAGTGGCAATGTAGAATAGGTTTCTGAAAAACATCGCGTGCTGGTGCGCATTGTATGGGTGTGTGTTACATTACATTCACTAGTAGGAGTGAGAAAAACATCACGGGTTGGTGCGCATTGTATGGATGTGTGTAACATTACATTCACTAGTAGAAGTGAGAAAAACATCACGGGGTGGTGTGAATCGGAGGGTCTGAATTAGGATAGGCAGTGAGTGGCAATGTAGGATGGAGAAAATCACCGAGGGGTGGTCAGCATGGGGAGGTCAGGGAACATGAAGTGGCAATGTAGGATAGTTTTCTGAAAAACAACGCGGGGTGGTGCGCATTGTATGGGTGTGTGTTACATTACATTCACTAGTAGGAGTGAGAAAAACATCACGGGGTGGTACGCATTGTATGGGTGTGTGTTACATTACATTCACTAGTAGGAGTGAGAAAAACATCACGGGGTGGTGCGCATTGTATGGGTGTGTGTTACATTACATTCACTAGTAGGAGTGAGAAAAATAACACGGGGTGGTGCGCATTGTATGGGTGTGTGTTACATTACATTCACTAGTAGGAGTGAGAAAAACATCACGGGGTGGTGTGAATCAGAGGGTCTGAATTAGGATAGGCTGTGAGTGGCAATGTAGGATGGAGAAAAGCACCGTGGGGTGGTCAGCATGGGGACGTCAGGGAACATGCAGTGGCAATGTAGGATAGGTTTCTGAAAAACATCGCGGGGTGGTGGGCATTGTATGGGTGTGTGTTACATTACATTCACTAGTAGGAGTGAGAATAACATCACGGGGTGGTGCGCATTGTTTGGGTGTGTGTTACATTACATTCACTAGAAGGAGTGAGAAATACATCACGGTGTGGTGTGAATCAGAGGGTCTGAATTAGGATAGGCTGTGAGTGGCAATGTAGGATGGAAAAAAGCACCGTGGGGTGGTCAGCATGGGGAAGTCAGGGAACATGCAATGGCAATGTAGGATAGGTTTCTGAAAAACATCGCGGGTTTGTGCGCATTGTATGGTTGTGTGTTACATTACATTCACTTGTAGGAGTGAGAAAAACATCACGGGATGGTGTGAATCGGAGGGTCTGACTTAGGATACGCAGTGAGTGGCAATGTAGGATGGATAAAAGCACCGCGGTGTGGTCAGCATGGGGAGGTCAGGGAACATGCAGTGGCAATATAGGATAGGTTTCTGAAAAACATCGTGGGGTGGTTCGCATTGTATGGGTGTGTGTTACATTACATTCACTAGTAGGAGTGAGAAAAACACGGGTTGGTGCGCATTGTATGGATGTGTGTTACATTACATTCACTAGTAGGAGTGAGAAAAACATCACGGGGTGGTGTGAATCGGAGGGTCAGAATTAGGATTGGCAGTGAGTGGCAATGTAGGATGGAGAAAAGCACCGAGCGGTGGTCAGCATGGGGAGGTCAGGGAACATTCAGTGGCAATGTAGGATAGTTTTCTGAAAAACATCGCGGGGTGGTGCGCATTGTATGGGTGTGTGTTACATTACATTCACTAGTAGGAGTGAGAAAAACATCACGGGGTTTTTCGCATTGTATGGGTGTGTGTTACATTACATTCACTAGTAGGAGTGAGAAAAACATCACGGGGTGGTGTGAATTGGAGGGTTTGAATTAGGATAGGCAGTGAGTGGCAATGTAGGATGCAGAAAAGCACCGCGGGGTTTTCAGCATGTGGACGTCAGGGAACATGCAGTGGCAATGTAGGACAGGTTTCTGAAAAACATCGCGGGGTGGTGCACATTGTATGGGTGTGTGTTACATAACATTCACTAGTAGGAGTGAGAAAAACATCACGGGGTGGTGTGAATCGGAGGGTCTGAATTAGGATAGGCTGTGAGTGGCAATGTAGGATGGAGAAAAGCACCGTCGGGTGGTCAGCATGGGGACGTCAGGGAACATGCAGTGGCAATGTAGGATAGGTTTCTGAAAAACATCGCGGGGTGGTGCGCATTGTATGGGTGTGTGTTACATAACATTCACTAGTAGGAGTGAGAAAAACATCACGGGCTGGTGTGAATCGGAAGGTCTGTTTTAGGATAGGCAGTGAGTGGCAATGTCGGATGGAGAAAAACACCGCGGGGTGGTCAGCATGGGGAAGTCAGGGAACATGCAGTGGCAATGTAGGATAGGTTTCTGAAAAACATCGCGGGGTGGTGGGCATTGTATGGGTGTGTGTTACATTACATTCACTAGTAGGAGTGAGAAAAACATCACGGGTTGGTGCGCATTGTTTCGGTGTGTGTTACATTACATTCACTAGCAGGAGTGAGAAAAACATCACGGGATGGTGTGAATCGGAGGGTCTGAATTAGGATAGGCAGTGAGTGGCCATGTAGGATGGAGAAAAGCACCGCGGGGTGGTCAGCATGGGGAAGTCATGAACATGCAATGGCAATGTAGGATAGGTTTCTGAAAAACATCGCGGGGTGGTGCGCATTGAATCTTTGTGTGTTACATTACATTCACTAGTAGGAGTGATAAAAACATCACGGGATGGTGTGAATCGGAGGGTCTGATTTAGTATACGCAGTGAGTGGCAACGTAGGATGGATAAAAGCACTGCGGGGTGGTCAGCATGGGGAGGTCAGGGAACATGCAGTGGAAATATAGGATAGGTTTCTGAAAAACATCGTGGGGTGGTGAGCATTGCATGGGTGTGTGTTACATTACATTTAAGAGTAGGAGTGAGAAAAACACGGGTTGGTGCGCATTGTATGGATGTGAGTTACATTACATTCACTAGTAGGAGTGAGAAAAACATCACGGGGTGGTGTGAATCGGAGGGTCTGAATTAGGATAGGCAGTGAGTGGCAATGTAGGATGGAGAAAAGCACCGAGGGGTGGTCAGCATGGGGATGTCAGGGAACATGCAGTGGCAATGTAGGATAGTTTTCTGAAAAACATCGCGGAGTGGTGCGCATTGTATGGGTGTGTGTTACATTACATTCACTAGTAGGAGTGAGAAAAACATCACGGGGTGGTTCGCATTGTATGGGTGTGTGTTACATTACATTCACTAGTAGGAGTGAGAAAAACATCACAGGGTGGTGTGAATCGGAGGGTCTGAATTAGGATAGGCTGTGAGTGGCAATGTAGGATGGAGAAAAGCACCGCGGGTTGGTCTCCCTGGGGAGGTAAGGGAACATGCAGTGACAATGTAGGATAGGTTTCTGAAAAACATCGCGGGGTGGTGCGCATTGTATGGGTGTGTGTTACATTACATTCACTAGTAGGAGTGAGAAAAACGTCTCGCGGTGGTGCGCATTGTATGGGTGTGTGTTATATTACATTCACTAGTAGGAGTGAGAAAAACAACACGGGGTGGTCTGAATCGGAGGGTCTGAATTAGTATAGGCAGTGAGTGGCAATGTAGAATGGAGAAAAGCACCGCGGTGTGGTCAGCATGGGGAGGTCAGGGAACATGCAGTGGCAATGTAGGATAGGTTTCTGAAAAACATCGCGGGGTGGTGCGCATTGTATGGGTGTGTGTTACATTACATTCACTAGTAGGAGTGAGAAAAACATCACGGGGTGGTGCGGATTGTATGTGTGTGTGTTACATTACATTCACTAGTAGGAGTGAGAAAAACATCACGGGGTGGTGTGAATCGCAGGGTCTGAATTAGGATAGGTAGTGAGTGGCAATATAGGATGGAGAAAAGCACCGCGGGCTGGTCAGAATGGGGAGGTCATGGAACATGCAGTGGCAATGTAGGATAGGTTTCTGAAAAACATAGCGGGGTGGTGCGCATTGTATGGGTGTGTGTTACATTACATTCACTAGTAGGAGTGACAAAAACGTCTCGCGGTGGTGCGCATTGTATGGGTGTGTGTTACATTACATTCACTAGTAGGAGTGAGAAAAACATCACGGGGTGGTCTGAATCGGAGGGTCTGAATTAGTATAGGCAGTGAGTGGCAATGTAGAATGGAGAAAAGCTCCGCGGTGTGGTCAGCATGGGGAGGTCAGGGAACATGCAGTGGCAATGTAGGATAGTTTTCTGAAAAATATCGCGGGGTGGTGCCCATTGTATGGGTGTGTGTTACATTACATTCACTAGTAGGAGTGAGAAAAACATCACGGGTTGGTGTGATTCGGAGGGTCTGAATTAGGATAGGCAGTGAGTGGCAATGTAGGATGCAGAAAAGCACCGCGGGGTGGTCAGCATGGGGACGTCAGGGAACATGCAGTGGCAATGTAGGATAGGTTTCTGAAAAACATCGCGGGGTGGTGCACATTGTATGGGTGTGTGTTACATAACATTCACTAGTAGGAGTGAGAAAAACATCACGGGGTGGTATCAATCGGAGGGTCTGATTTAGGATAGGCAGTGAGTGGCAATGTCGGATGGAGAAAAGCACCGCGGGGTGGTCAGCATGTGGAGGTCAGGGAACATGCAGTGGCCATGTAGGATAGGTTTCTGAAAAACATCGCGGGGTGGTGCGCATTGTATGGGTGTGTGTTACATTACATTCACTAGTAGGAGTGAGAAAAACATCACGGGGTGGTGCGCAATGTATGGGTGTGTGTTACATAACATTCACTAGTAGGAGTGAGAAAAACATCACGGGGTTTTGTCAATCGGAGGTTCTGATTTAGGAGAGGCAGTGAGTGGCAATGTCGGATGGAGAAAAGCACCGCGGGGTGGTCAGCATGGGGAGGTCAGGGAACATGCAGTGGCAATGTTGGATAGGTTTCTGAAAAACATCGCGGGGTGGTGCGCATTGTATGGGTGTGTGTTACATTACATTCACTAGTAGGAGTGAGAAAAACGTCTCGCGGTGGTGCGCATTGTATGGGTGTGTGTTACATTACATTCACTAGTAGGAGTGAGAAAAACATCACGGTGTGGTCTGAATCGGAGGGTCTGAATTAGTATAGGCAGGGAGTGGCAATGTAGAATGGAGAAAAGCACCGCGGTGTGGTCAGCATGGGGAGGTCAGGGAACATGCAGTGGCAATGTAGGATAGTTTTATGAAAAATATCGCGGGGTGGTGCGCATTGTATGGGTGTGTGTTACATTACATTCACTAGTAGGAGTGAGAAAAACATCACGGGTTGGTGTGATTCGTAGGGTCTGAATTAGGATAGGCAGTGAGTGGCAATGTAGGATGCAGAGAAGCACCGCGGGGTGGTCAGCATGGGGACGTCAGGGAACATGCAGTGGCAATGTAGGATAGGTTTCTGAAAAACATCGCGGGGTGGTGCACATTGTATGGGTGTGTGTTACATAACGTTCACTAGTAGGAGTGAGAAAACCATCACGGGGTGGTGTGAATCGGAGGGTCTGATTTAGGATAGGCAGGGAGTGGCAATGTCGGATGGAGAAAAGCACCGCGGGGTGGTCAGCATGGGGAAGACAGGGAACATGCATTGGCAATGTAGGATAGGTTTCTGAAAAACATCGCGGGGTGTTGCGCATTGTATGGGTGTGTGTTACATTACATTCACAAGTAGGAGTGAGAAAAACATCACGGGGTGGTGCGCATTGTATGGGTGTGTGTTACATTACATTCACTAGTAGGAGTGAGAAAAACATCAGTGGGTGGTGTGAATCGCAGGGTCTGAATTAGGATAGGCAGTGAGTGGCAATTTAGGATGGAGAAAAGCACTGTGGGGTGGTCAGCATGAGGAGGTCAGGGAACATGCAATGGCAATGTAGGATAGGTTTCTGAAAAACATCGCGGGGTGGTGCGCATTGTATGGTTGTGTGTTACATTACATTCACTAGTAGGAGTGAGAAAAACATCACGGGGTGGTGCGCATTGTATGTGTGTGTGTTACATTACATTCACTAGTAGGAGTGACAAAAACATCACGGGGTGGTGTGAATCGCAGGGTCTGAATTAGGATAGGTAGTGAGTGGCAATGTAGGATGGAGAAAAGCACCGCGGGCTGGTCAGAAAGGGGAGGTCATGGAACATGCAGTGGCAATGTAGGATAGGTTTCTGAAAAACATCGCGGGGTGGTGCGCATTGTATGGGTGTGTGTTACATTACATTCACTAGTAGGAGTGAGAAAAACATCACGGGGTGGTGCGCATTGTATGGGTGTGTGTTACATTACATTCACTAGTAGGAGTGAGAAAAACATCACGCGGTGGTGCGCATTGTATGGGTGTGTGTTACATTACATTCACTAGTAGGAGTGAGAAAAACATCACGGGATGGTGTGAATCGGAGGGTCTGATTTAGAATACGCAGTGAGTGGCAATGTAGGATGGATAAAAGCACCGAGGGTTGGTCAGCATGGGGAGGTCAGGGAACATGCAGTGGCAATGTAGGATAGGTTTCTGAAAAACATCCTGGAGTGGTGCGCATTGTATGGGTGTGTGTTACATTACATTCACTAGTAGGAGTGAGAAAAACACGGGTTGGTGCGCATTGTATTGATGTGTGTTACATTACATTCACGAATAGGAGTGAGAAAAACATCACGGGGTGGTGTGAATTGGAGGGTTTGAATTAGGTTAGGCAGTGAGTGGCAATGTAGGATGCAGAAAAGCACCGCGGGGTTTTCAGCATGGGAACGTCAGGGAACATGCAGTGGCAATGTAGGATAGGTTTCTGAAAAACATCGCGGGGTGGTGCACATTGTATGGGTGTGTGTTACATAACATTCACTAGTAGGAGTGAGAAAAACATCACGGGGTGGTGTCAATCGGAGGTTCTGATTTAGGATAGGCAGTGAGTGGCAATGTCGGATGGAGAAAAGCACCGCGGGGTGGTCAGCATGGGGAGGTCAGGGAACATGCAGTGGCAATGTAGGATAGGTTTCTGAAAAACATCGCGGGGTGGTGCGCATTGTATGGGTGTGTGTTACATTACATTCACTAGTAGGAGTGAGAAAAACATCTCGCGGTGGTGCACATTGTATGGGTGTGTGTTACATTACATTCACTAGTAGGAGTGAGAAAAACATCACGGGGTGGTCTGAATCGGAGGGTCTGAATTAGTATAGGCAGTGAGTGGCAATGTAGAATGGAGAAAAGCACCGCGGTGTGGTCAGCATGGGGAGGTCAGGGAACATGCATTGGCAATGTAGGATAGGTTTCTGAAAAACATCGCGGGGTGGTGCGCATTGTATGGGTGTGTGTTACATTACATTCACTAGTAGGAGTGAGAAAAACATCACGGGGTGGTGCGGATTGTATGTGTGTGTGTTACATTACATTCACTAGTAGGAGTGAGAAAAACACGGGTTGGTGCGCATTGTATTGATGTGTGTTACATTACATTCACGAACAGGAGTGAGAAAAACATCACGGGTTGGTGTGAATCGGAGGGTCTGAATTAGGATAGGCAGTGAGTGGCAATGTAGGATGCAGAAAAGCACCGAGGGGTGGTCAGCATGGGGATGTCAGGGAACATGCAGTGGCAATGTAGGATAGTTTTCTGAAAAACATCGCGGAGTGGTGCGCATTGTATGGGTGTGTGTTACATTACATTCACTAGTAGGAGTGAGAAAAACATCACGGGGTGGTTCGCATTGTATGGGTGTGTGTTACATTACATTCACTAGTAGGAGTGAGAAAAACATCACAGGGTGGTGTGAATCGGAGGGTCTGAATTAGGATAGGCTGTGAGTGGCAATGTAGGATGGGGAAAAGCACCGCGGGTTGGTCTCCCTGGGGAGGTAAGGGAACATGCAGTGACAATGTAGGATAGGTTTCTGAAAAACATCGCGGGGTGGTGCGCATTGTATGGGTGTGTGTTACATTACATTCACTAATAGGAGTGAGAAAAACATCACGGGGTGGTGTGAATTGGAGGGTTTGAATTAGGTTAGGCAGTGAGTGGCAATGTAGGATGCAGAAAAGCACCGCGGGGTTTTCAGCATGGGAACGTCAGGGAACATGCAGTGGCAATGTAGGATAGGTTTCTGAAAAACATCGTGGGGTGGTGCACATTGTATGGGTGTGTGTTACATAACATTCACTAGTAGGAGTGAGAAAAACATCACGGGGTGGTGTCAATCGGAGGTTCTGATTTAGGATAGGCAGTGAGTGGCAATGTCGGATGGAGAAAAACACCGCGGGGTGGTCAGCATGGGGAGGTCAGGGAACATGCAGTGGCAATGTAGGATAGGTTTCTGAAAAACATCGCGGGGTGGTGCGCATTGTATGGGTGTGTGTTACATTACATTCACTAGTAGGAGTGAGAAAAACATCTCGCGGTGGTGCGCATTGTATGGGTGTGTGTTACATTACATTCACTAGTAGGAGTGAGAAAAACATCACGGGGTGGTCTGAATCGGAGGGTCTGAATTAGTATAGGCAGTGAGTGGCAATGTAGAATGGAGAAAAGCACCGCGGTGTGGTCAGCATGGGGAGGTCAGGGAACATGCAGTGGCAATGTAGGATAGGTTTCTGAAAAACATCGTGGGGTGGTGCGCATTGTATGGGTGTGTGTTACATTACATTCACTAGTAGGAGTGAGAAAAACATCACGGGGTGGTGGGGATTGTATGTGTGTGTGTTACATTACATTCACTAGTAGGAGTGAGAAAAACATCACGGGGTGGTGTGAATCGCAGGGTCTGAATTAGGATAGGTAGTGAGTGTCAATGTAGGATGGAGAAAAGCACCGCGGGCTGGTCAGAATGGGGAGGTCATGGAACATGCAGTGGCAATGTAGGATAGGTTTCTGAAAAACATCGCGGGGTGGTCCGCATTGTATGGGTGTGTGTTACATTACATTCACTAGTAGGAGTGAGAAAAACGTCTCGCGGTGGTGCGCATTGTATGGGTGTGTGTTACATTACATTCACTAGTAGGAGTGAGAAAAACATCACGGGGTGGTCTGAATCGGAGGGTCTGAATTAGTATAGGCAGTGAGTGGCAATGTAGAATGGAGAAAAGCACCGCGGTGTGGTCAGAATGGGGAGGTCAGGGAACATGCAGTGGCAATGTAGGATAGTTTTATGAAAAATATCGCGGGGTGGTGCGCATTGTATGGGTGTGTGTTACATTACATTCACTAGTAGGAGTGAGAAAAACATCACGGGTTGGTGTGATTCGTAGGGTCTGAATTAGGATAGGCAGTGAGTGGCAATGTAGGATGCAGAGAAGCACCGCGGGGTGGTCAGCATGGGGACGTCAGGGAACATGCAGTGGCAATGTAGGATAGGTTTCTGAAAAACATCGCGGGGTGGTGCACATTGTATGGGTGTGTGTTACATAACGTTCACTAGTAGGAGTGAGAAAACCATCACGGGGTGTTGTGAATCGGAGTGTCTGATTTAGGATAGGCAGGGAGTGGCAATGTCGGATGGAGAAAAGCACCGCGGGGTGGTCAGCATGGGGAAGACAGGGAACATGCATTGGCAATGTAGGATAGGTTTCTGAAAATCATCGCGGGGTGTTGCGCATTGTATGGGTGTGTGTTACATTACATTCACAAGTAAGAGTGAGAAAAACATCACGGGGTGGTGCGCATTGTATGGGTGTGTGTTACATTACATTCACTAGTAGGAGTGAGAAAAACATCAGTGGGTGGTGTGAATCGCAGGGTCTGAATTAGGATAGGCAGTGAGTGGCAATTTAGGATTGAGAAAAGCACCGTTTGGTGGTCAGCATGGGGAGGTCAGGGAACATGCAATGGCAATGTAGGATAGGTTTCTGAAAAACATCGCGGGGTGGTGCGCATTGTATGGTTGTGTGTTACATTACATTCACTAGTAGGAGTGAGAAAAACATCACGGGGTGGTGCGCATTGTATGTGTGTGTGTTACATTACATTCACTAGTAGGAGTGACAAAAACATCACGGGGTGGTGTGAATCGCAGGGTCTGAATTAGGATAGGTAGTGAGTGGCAATGTAGGATGGAGAAAAGCACCGCGGGCTGGTCAGAAAGGGGAGGTCATGGAACATGCAGTGGCAATGTAGGATAGGTTTCTGAAAAACATCGCGAGGTGGTGCGCATTCTATGGGTGTGTGTTACATTACATTCACTAGTAGGAGTGAGAAAAACATCACGGGGTGGTGCGCATTGTATGGATGTGTGTTACATTACATTCACTAGTAGGAGTGAGAAAAACATCACGCGGTGGTGCGCATTGTATGGGTGTGTGTTACATTACATTCACTAGTAGGAGTGAGAAAAACACGGGTTGGTGCGCATTGTATTGATGTGTGTTACATTACATTCACGAATAGGAGTGAGAAAAACATCACGGGTTGGTGTGAATCGGAGGGTCTGAATTAGGATAGGCAGTGAGTGGCAATGTAGGATGGAGAAAAGCACCGAGGGGTGGTCAGCATGGGGATGTCAGGGAACATGCCGTGGCAATGTAGGATAGTTTTCTGAAAAACATCGCGGAGTGGTGCGCATTGTATGGGTGTGTGTTACATTACATTCACTAGTAGGAGTGAGAAAAACATCACGGGGTGGTTCGCATTGTATGGGTGTGTGTTACATTACATTCACTAGTAGGAGTGAGAAAAACATCACAGGGTGGTGTGAATCGGAGGGTCTGAATTAGGATAGGCTGTGAGTGGCAATGTAGGATGGAGAAAAGCACCGCGGTTTGGTCTCCCTGGGGAGGTAAGGGAACATGCAGTGACAATGTAGGATAGGTTTCTGAAAAACATCGCGGGGTGGTGCACATTGTATGGGTGTGTGTTACATTACATTCACTAGTAGGAGTGAGAAAAACATCACGGGGTGGTGTGAATTGGAGGGTTTGAATTAGGTTAGGCAGTGAGTGGCAATGTAGGATGCAGAAAAGCACCGCGGGGTTTTCAGCATGGGAACGTCAGGGAACATGCAGTGGCAATGTAGGATAGGTTTCTGAAAAACATCGCGGGGTGGTGCACATTGTATGGGTTTGTGTTACATAACATTCACTAGTAGGAGTGAGAAAAACATCACGGGGTGGTGTCAATCGGAGGTTCTGATTTAGGATAGGCAGTGAGTGGCAATGTAGGATGGAGAAAAGCACCGCAGGGTGGTCAACATGGGGAGGTCAGGGAACATGCAGTGGCAATGTAATATAGGTTTCTGAAAAACATCGCGGGGTGGTGCGCATTGTATGGGTGTGTGTTACATTACATTCACTAGTAGGAGTGAGAAAAACATCTCGCGGTGGTTCGCATTGTATGGGTGTGTGTTACATTCACTAGTAGCAGTGAGAAAAGCATCACGGGGTGGTCTGAATCGGAGGGTCTGAATTAGTATAGGCAGTGAGTGGCAATGTAGAATGGAGAAAAGCACCGCGGTGTGGTCAGCATGGGGAGGTCAGGGAACATGCAGTGGCAATGTAGGATAGTTTTCTGAAAAATATCGCGGGGTGGTGCGCATTGTATGGGTGTGTGTTACATTACATTCACTAGTAGGAGTGAGAAAAACATCACGGGTTGGTGTGATTCGGAGGGTCTGAATTAGGATAGGCAGTGAGTGGCAATGAAGGATGCAGAAAAGCACCGCGGGGTGGTCAGCATGGGGACGTCAGGGAACATGCAGTGGCAATGTAGGATAGGTTTCTGAAAAACATCGCGGGGTGGTGCACATTGTATGGGTGTGTGTTACATAACATTCACTAGTAGGAGTGAGAAAAACATCACGGGGTGCTATCAATCGGAGGGTCTGATTTAGGATAGGCAGTGAGTGGCAATATCGGATGGAGAAAAGCACCGCGGGGTGGTCAGCATGGGGAGGTCAGGGAACATGCAGTGGCCATGTAGGATAGGTTTCTGAAAAACATCGCGGGGTGGTGCGCATTGTATGGGTGTGTGTTACATTACGTTCACTAGTAGGAGTGAGAAAAACATCACGGGGTGGTGCGCAATGTATGGGTGTGTGTTACATTACATTCACTAGTAGGAGTGAGAAAAACATCACGGGGTGGTGTGAATCAGAGGGTCTGAATTAGGATAGGCAGTGAGTGGCAATGTAGGATGGAGAAAAGCACCGCTGGGTGGTCAGCATGGGGACGTCAGGGAATATGCAGTGGCAATGTAGGATAGGTTTCTGAAAAACATCGCGGGGTGGTGCACATTGTATGGGTGTGTGTTACATAACATTCACTAGTAGGAGTGAGAAAACCATCACGGGGTGGTGTGAATCGGAGGGTCTGATTTAGGATAGGCAGTGAGTGGCAATGTCGGATGGAGAAAAGCACCGCGGGGTTTTCAGCATGGGAACGTCAGGGAACATGCAGTGGCAATGTAGGATAGGTTTCTGAAAAACATCGCGGGGTGTTGCGCATTGTATGGGTGTGTGTTACATTACATTCACGAGTAGGAGTGAGAAAAACATCACGGGGTGGTGCGCATTGTATGGTTGTGTGTTACATTACATTCACTAGTAGGAGTGAGAAAAACATCACAGGGTGGTGTGAATCGGAGGGTCTGAATTAGGATAGGCTGTTAGTGGCCATGTAGGATGGAGAAAAGCACTGCGGGTTGGTCTCCCTGGGGAGGTAAGGGAACATGCAGTGACAATGTAGGATAGGTTTCTGAAAAACATCGCGGGGTGGTGCGCATTGTATCGGTGTGTGTTACATTACATTCACTAGTAGGAGTGAGAAAAACATCAAGGGGTGGTGTGAATTGGAGGGTTTGAATTAGGTTAGGCAGTGAGTGGCAATGTAGGATGCAGAAAAGCACCGCGGGGTTTTCAGCATGGGAACGTCAGGGAACATGCAGTGGCAATGTAGGATAGGTTTCTGAAAAACATCGCGGGGTGGTGCGCATTGTATGGGTGTGTGTTACATTACATTCACTAGTAGGAGTGAGAAAAACATCACGGGGTGGTGCGCAATGTATGGGTGTGTGTTACATTACATTCACTAGTACGAGTGAGAAAAACATCATGGGGTGGTGTGAATCAGAGGGTCTGAATTAGGATAGGCAGTGAGTGGCAATGTAGGATGGAGAAGAGCACCGCGGGGTGGTCAGCATGGGGACGTCAGGGAATATGCAGTGGCAATGTAGGATAGGATTCTGAAAAACATCGCGGGGTGGTGCACATTGTATGGGTGTGTGTTACATAACATTCACTAGTAGGAGTGAGAAAACCATCACGGGGTGGTGTGAATCGGAGGGTCTGATTTAGGATAGGCAGTGAGTGGCAATGTCGGATGGAGAAAAGCACCGCGGGGTGGTCAGCATGGGGAGGTCAGGGAACATGCATTGGCAATGTAGGATAGGTTTCTGAAAAACATCGCGGGGTGTTGCGCATTGTATGGGTGTGTGTTGCATTACATTCACAAGTAGGAGTGAGAAAAACGTCACGGGGTGGTGCGCATTGTATGGGTGTGTGTTACATTACATTCACTAGTAGGAGTGAGAAAAACATCACGGGGTGGTGTGAATCGCAGGGTCTGAATTAGGATAGGCAGTGAGGGGCAATTTAGGATGGAGAAATGCACCGTGGGGTGGTCAGCATGGGGAGGTCAGGGAACATGCAATGGCAATGTAGGATAGGTTTCTGAAAAACATCGCGGGGTGGTGCGCATTGTATGGTTGTGTGTTAAATTACATTCACTAGTAGGAGTGAGAAAAACATCACGGGGTGGTGCGCATTGTATGTGTGTGTGTTACATTACATTCACTAGTAGGAGTGAGAAAAACATCACGGGGTGGTGTGAATCGCAGGGTCTGAATTAGGATAGGTAGTGAGTGGCAATGTAGGATGGAGAAAAGCACCGCGGGCTGGTCAGAATGGGGAGGTCATGGAAAATCCAGTGGCTATGTAGGATAGGTTTCTGAAAAACATCGCGGGGTGGTGCGCATTGTATGGGTGTTTGTTACATTACATTCACTAGTAGGAGTGAGAAAAACATCACGGGGTGGTGCGCATTGTATGGGTGTGTGTTACATTACATTAACTAGTAGGAGTGAGAAAAACATCACGCGGTGGTGCGCATTGTAAGGGTGTGTGTTACATTACATTCACTAGTAGGAGTGAGAAAAACATCACGGGATGGTGTGAATCGGAGGGTCTCATTTAGGATACGCAGTGAGTGGCAATGTAGGATGGATAAAAGCAACGCGGGGTGGTCAGCATGGGGAGGTCAGGGAACATGCAGTGGCAATGTAGGATAGGTGTCTGAAAAACATCGTGGAGTGGTGCGCATTGTATGGGTGTGTGTTACATTACATTCACTAGTAGGAGTGAGAAAAACACGGGTTGGTGCGCATTGTATTGATGTGTGTTACATTACATTCACGAATAGGAGTGAGAAAAACATCACGGGTTGGTGTGAATCCGAGGGTCTGAATTAGGATAGGCAGTGAGTGGCAATGTAGGATGGAGAAAAGCACCGAGGGGTGGTCAGCATGGGGAGGTCAGGGAACATGCAGTGGCAATGTAGGATAGTTTTCTGAAAAACACCGCGGGGTGGTGCGCATTGTATGGGTGTGTGTTACATTACATTCACTAGTAGGAGTGAGAAAAACATCACGGGGTGGTTCGCATTGTATGGGTGTGTGTTACATTCACTAGTAGGAGTGAGAAAAACATCACAGGGTGGTGTGAATCGGAGGGTCTGAATTAGGATAGGCAGTGAGTGGCAATGTAGGATGGAGAAAAGCACCGCGGGATGCTCTCCATGGGGAGGTAAGGGAACATGCAGTGACAATGTAGGATAGGTTTCTGAAAAACATCGCGGGGTGGTGCGCATTGTATGGGTGTGTGTTACATTATATTCACTAGTAGGAGTGAGAAAAACATCAAGGTGCGGTGCGCATTGTAAGGGTCTGTGTTACATTACATTCACTAGTAGGAGTGATAAAAACATCACGGGGTGGTGTCAATCGGATGATCAGAATTAGGATAGGCAGTGAGTGGCAATTTAGGATGGAGAAAAGCACCGCGGGGTGGTCAGCAAGGGGAGGTCAGGCAAAATGCAGTGGCAATGTAGGATATGTTTCTTAAAAACATCGCGGGGTGGTGCGCTTGTATGGGTGTGTGTTACATTACATTCACTAGTAGGAGTGAGAAAAACATCACGGGGTGGTGCGCATTTTATGGGTGTTTGTTACATTACATTCACTAGTAGGAGTGAGAAAAACATCACGGGGTGGTGTGAATCGCAGGGTCTGAATTAGGATAGGCAGTGAGTGGCAATGTAGGATGGAGAAAAGCACCGTGGGGTGGTCACCATGGGGAGGTCAGGGAACATGCAGTGGCAATGTAGGATAGGTTTCTGAAAAACATCGCGGGGTGGTGCGCATTGTATGGGTGTGTGTTACATTACATTCACTAGTAGGAGTGAGAAAAACATCACGGGGTGGTGTGCATTGTATGGGTGTGTGTTACATTACATTCACTAGTAGGAGTGAGAAAAACAACACGGGGTGGTGCGCAATGTATGGGTGTGTGTTACATTACATTCACTAGTAGGACTGAGAAAAACAACACGGGGTGGTGCGCATTGTATGGGTGTGTGTTACATTACATTCACTAGTAGGAGTGAGAAAAACATCACGGGGTGGTGCGCATTGTTTGGGTGTGTGTTACATTACATTCCCTAGAAGGAGTGAGAAAAACATCACGGGGTGGTGTGAATCGGAGGGTCTGAATTAGGATAGGCTGTGAGTGGCAATGTAGGATGGAGAAAAGCACCGCAGTGTGGTCAGCATGGGGAAGTCACGGAACATGCAATGGCAATGTAGGATAGGTTTCTGAAAAACATCGCGGGGTGGTGCGCATTGTATGGTTGTGTGTTACATTACATTCACTGGTAGGAGTGAGAAAAACATCACGGGATGGTGTGAATCGGAGGGTCTGATTTAGGATACGCAGTGAGTAGCAATGTAGGATGGATAAAAGCACCGCGGGGTGGTCAGCATGGGGAGGTCAGGGAACATGCAGTGGCAATATAGGATAGGTTTCTGAAAAACATCGTGGGGTGGTGCGCATTGTATGGGTGTGTGTTACATTACATTCACTAGTAGGACTGAGAAAAACATCACGGTGTGGAGCGCATTGTATGGGTGTGTGTTACATTACATTCACTAGTAGGAGTGAGAAAAACATCACGGGCTTGTGTGAATCGGAGGGTCTGAATTAGGATAGGCAGTGAGTGGCACTGTAGGATGGAGAAAAGCACCGCGGGGTGGTCAGCATGGCAGGTCAGGGAACATGCAGGGGCAATGTAGGATAGGTTTCTAAAAAACATCGCGGGTTGGTGCACATTGTATGGGTGTGTGTTACATTACATTCACTAGTAGGAGTGAGAAAAACATCACGGGGTGGTGTGAATCGGAGGGTCTGAATTAGGATAGGCAGTGAGTGGCAATGTATGATGGAGAAAAGCACCGCGGAGTGCTCAGCATGGGGAGGTCAGGGAACATGCAGTGGCAATGTAGGATAGGTTTCTGAAAAACATCGCGTGCTGGTGCGCATTGTATGGGTGTGTGTTACATTACATTCACTAGTAGGAGTGAGAAAAACATCACGGGTTGGTGCGCATTGTATGGATGTGTGTAACATTACATTCACTAGTAGAAGTGAGAAAAACATCACGGGGTGGTGTGAATCGGAGGGTCTGAATTAGGATAGGCAGTGAGTGGCAATGTAGGATGGAGAAAATCACCGCGGGGTGGTCAGCATGGGGAGGTCAGGGAACATGAAGTGGTAATGTAGGATAGTTTTCTGAAAAACAACGCAGGGTGGTGCGCATTGTATGGGTGTGTGTTACATTACATTCACTAGTAGGAGTGAGAAAAACATCACGGGGTGGTGCGCATTGTATGGGTGTGTGTTACATTACATTCACTAGTAGGAGTGAGAAAAACATCACGGGGTGGTGCGCATTGTATGGGTGTGTGTTACATTACATTCACTAGTAGGAGTGAGAAAAACAACACGGGGTGGTGCGCATTGTATGGGTGTGTGTTACATTACATTCACTAGTAGGAGTGAGAAAAACATCACGGGGTGGTGTGAATCGGAGGGTCTGAATTAGGATAGGCTGTGAGTGGCAATGTAGGATGGAGAAAAGCACCGTGGGGTGGTCAGCATGGGGACGTCAGGGAACATGCAGTGGCAATGTAGGATAGGTTTCTGAAAAACATCGCGGGGTGGTGCGCATTGTATGGGTGTGTGTTACATAATATTCACTAGGAGGAGTGAGAAAAACATCACGGGCTGGTGTGAATCGGAGGGTCTGTTTTAGGATAGGCAGTGAGTGGCAATGTCGGATGGAGAAAAACACCGCGGGATGGTCAGCATGGGGAAGTCAGGGAACATGCAGTGGCAATGTAGGATAGGTTTCTGAAAAACATCGCGGGGTGGTGGGCATTGTATGGGTGTGTGTTACATTACATTCACTAGTAGGAGTGAGAAAAACATCACGGGGTGGTGCGCATTGTTTGGGTGTGTGTTACATTACATTCACCAGAAGGAGTGAGAAAAACATCACGGGGTGGTGTGAATCAGAGGGTCTGAATTAGGATAGGCTGTGAGTGGCAATGTAGGATGGAAAAAAGCACCGCGGGGTGGTCAGCATGGGGAAGTCAGGGAACATGCAATGGCAATGTAGGATAGGTTTCTGAAAAACATCGCGGGTTGGTGCGCATTGTATGGTTGTGTGTTACATTACATTCACTAGTAGGAGTGAGAAAAACATCACGGGATGGTGTGAATCGGAGGGTCTGATTTAGGATAGGCTGTGAGTGGCAATGTAGGATGGAGAAAAGCACCGCGGTGTGGTCAGCATGGGGAAGTCACGGAACATGCAATGGCAATGTAGGATCGGTTTCTGAAAAACATCGCGGGGTGGTGCGCATTGTATGGTTGTGTGTTACATTACATTCACTAGTAGGAGTGAGAAAAACATCACGGGATGGTGTGAATCGGAGGGTCTGATTTAGGATACGCAGTGAGTAGCAATGTAGGATGGATAAAAGCACCGCGGGGTGGTCAGCATGGGGAGGTCAGGGAACATGCACTGGCAATATAGGATAGGATTCTGAAAAACATCGTGGAGTGGTGCGCATTGTATGGGTGTGTGTTACATTACATTCACTAGTAGGACTGAGAAAAACATCACGGTGTGGAGCGCATTGTATGGGTGTGTGTTACATTACATTCACTAGTAGGAGTGAGAAAAACATCACGGGCTTGTGTGAATCGGAGGGTCTGAATTAGGATAGGCAGTGAGTGGCACTGTAGGATGGAGAAAAGCACCGCGGTGTGGTCAGCATGGCAGGTCAGGGAACATTCAGTGGCAATGTAGGATAGGTTTCTAAAAAACATCGCGGGTTGGTGCACATTGTATGGGTGTGTGTTACATTACATTCACTAGTAGGAGTGAGAAAAACATCACGGGGTGGTGTGAATCGGAGGGTCTGAATTAGGATAGGCAGTGAGTGGCAATGTATGATGGAGAAAAGCACCGCGGCGTGCTCAGCATGGGGAGGTCAGGGAACATGCAGTGGCAATGTAGGATAGGTTTCTGAAAAACATCGCGTGCTGGTGCGCATTGTATGGGTGTGTGTTACATTACATTCACTAGTAGGAGTGAGAAAAACATCACGGGTTGGTGCGCATTGTATGGATGTGTGTAACATTACATTCACTAGTAGAAGTGAGAAAAACATCACGGGGTGGTGTGAATCGGAGGGTCTGAATTAGGATAGGCAGTGAGTGGCAATGTAGGATGGAGAAAATCACCGCGGGGTGGTCAGCATGGGGAGGTCAGGGAACATGAAGTGGCAATGTAGGATAGTTATCTGAAAAACAACGCGGGGTGGTGCGCATTGTATGGGTGTGTGTTACATTACATTCACTAGTAGGAGTGAGAAAAACATCACGGGGTGGTGCGCATTGTATGGGTGTGTGTTACATTACATTCACTAGTAGGAGTGAGAAAAACATCACGGGGTGGTGCGCATTGTATGGGTGTGTGTTATATTACATTCACTAGTAGGAGTGAGAAAAACAACACGGGGTGGTGCGCATTGTATGGGTGTGTGTTACATTACATTCACTAGTAGGAGTGAGAAAAACATCACGGGGTGGTGTGAATCGGAGGGTCTGAATTAGGATAGGCTGTGAGTGGCAATGTAGGATGGAGAAAAGCACCGTGTGGTGGTCAGCATGGGGACGTCAGGAAACATGCAGTGGCAATGTAGGATAGGTTTCTGAAAAACATCGCGGGGTGGTGCGCATTGTATGGGTGTGTGTTACATAATATTCACTAGGAGGAGTGAGAAAAACATCACGGGCTTGTGTGAATCGGAGGGACTGTTTTAGGATAGGCAGTGAGTGGCAATGTCGGATGGAGAAAAACACCGCGGGATGGTCAGCATGGGGAAGTCAGGGAACATGCAATGGCAATGTAGGATAGGTTTCTGAAAAACATCGCGGGTTGGTGCGCATTGTATGGTTGTGTGTTACATTACATTCACTAGTAGGAGTGAGAAAAACATCACGGGATGGTGTGAATCGGAGGGTCTGATTTAGGATACGCAGTGAGTGGCAATGTAGGATGGATAAAAGCACCGCGGGGTGGTCAGCATGGGGAGGTCAGGGAACATGCAGTGGCAATATAGGATAGGTTTCTGAAAAACATCGTGGGGTGGTTCGCATTGTATGGGTGTGTGTTACATTACATTCACTAGTAGGAGTGAGAAAAACACGGGTTGGTGCGCATTGTATGGATGTGTGTTACATTACATTCACTAGTAGGAGTGAGAAAAACATCACGGGGTGGTGTGAATCGGAGGGTCTGAATTAGGATTGGCAGTGAGTGGCAATGTAGGATGGAGAAAAGCACCGAGCGGTGTACAGCATGGGGAGGTCAGGGAACATTCAGTGGCAATGTAGGATAGTTTTCTGAAAAACATCGCGGGGTGGTGCGCATTGTATGGTTGTGTGTTACATTACATTCACTAGTAGGAGTGAGAAAAACATCACGGGGTGGTTCGCATTGTATGGGTGTGTGTTACATTACATTCACTAGTAGGAGTGAGAAAAACATCACGGGGTGGTGTGAATTGGAGGGTTTGAATTAGGATAGGCAGTGAGTGGCAATGTAGGATGCAGAAAAGCACCGCGGGGTTTTCAGCATGGGGACGTCAGGGAACATGCAGTGGCAATGTAGGATAGGTTTCTGAAAAACATCGCGGGGTGGTGCGCATTGTATGGGTGTGTGTTACATAACATTCACTAGTAGGAGTGAGAAAAACATCACGGGCTGGTGTGAATCGGAAGGTCTGTTTTAGGATAGGCAGTGAGTGGCAATGTCGGATGGAGAAAAACACTGCAGGGTGGTCATCATGGGGAAGTCAGGGAACATGCAGTGGCAATGTAGGATAGGTTTCTGAAAAACATCGCGGGGTGGTGGGCATTGTATGGCTGTGTGTTACATTACATTCACTAGTAGGAGTGAGAAAAACATCACGGGTTGGCGCGCATTGTTTGGGTGTGTGTTACATTACATTCACTAGCAGGAGTGAGAAAAACATCACGGGATGGTGTGAATCGGAGGGTCTGAATTAGGATAGGCTGTGAGTGGCCAAGTAGGATGGAGAAAAGCACCGCGGGGTGGTCACCATGGGGAGGTCAGGGAACATGAAGTGGCAATGTAGGATAGTTTTCTGAAAAACAATGCGGGGTGGTGCGCATTGTATGGGTGTGTGTTACATTACATTCACTAGTAGGAGTGAGAAAAACATCACGGGTTGGTGCGCATTGCATGGGTGTGTGTTACATTACATTCACTAGTAGGAGTGAGAAAAACATCACGGGGTGGTGCGCATTGTATGGTTGTGTGTTACATTACATTCACTAGTAGGAGTGAGAAAAACATCACGGGATGGTGTGTATCGGAGGGTCTGATTTAGGATACGCAGTGAGTGGCAATGTAGGATGGATAAAAGCACCGCGGGGTGGTCAGCATGGGGAGGTCAGGGAACATGCAGTGGCAATATAGGATAGGTTTCTGAAAAACATCGTGGGGTGGTGCGCATTGTATGGGTGTGTGTTACATTACATTCACTAGTAGGAGTGAGAAAAACATCACGGGGTGGTGCGCATTTTATGGGTGTTTGTTACATTACATTCACTAGTAGGAGTGAGAAAAACATCACGGGGTGGTGTGAATCGCAGGGTCTGAATTAGGATAGGCAGTGAGTGGCAATGTAGGATGGAGAAAAGCACCGTGGGGTGGTCACCATGGGGAGGTCAGGGAACATGAAGTGGCAATGTAGGATAGTTTTCTGAAAAACAATGCGGGGTGGTGCGCATTGTATGGGTGTGTGTTACATTACATTCACTAGTAGGAGTGAGAAAAACATCACGGGGTGGTGCGCATTGCATGGGTGTGTGTTACATTACATTCACTAGTAGGAGTGAGAAAAACATCACGGGGTGGTGTGAATCGGAGGGTCTGAATTAGGATAGGCCGTGAGTGGCAATGTATGATGGAGAAAAGCACCGCGGCGTGCTCAGCATGGGGAGGTCAGGGAACATGCAGTGGCAATGTAGGATAGGTTTCTGAAAAACATCGCGTGCTGGTGCGCATTGTATGTGTGTGTGTTACATTACATTCACTAGTAGGATTGAGAAAAACATCACGGGGTGGTGTGCATTGTATGGGTGTGTGTTACATTACATTCACTAGTAGGAGTGAGAAAAACAACACGGGGTGGTGCGCATTGTATGGGTGTGTGTTACACTACATTCACTAGTAGGAGTGAGAAAAACATCACGGGGTGGTGCGCATTGTTTGGGTGTGTGTTACATTACATTCCCTAGAAGGAGTGAGAAAAACATCACGGGGTGGTGTGAATCGGAGGGTCTGAATTAGGAGAGGCTGTGAGTGGCAATTTAGGATGGAGAAAAGCACCGCGGTGTGGTCAGCATGGGGAAGTCACGGAACATGCAATGGCAATGTAGGATAGGTTTCTGAAAAACATCGCGGGGTGGTGCGCATTGTATGGTTGTGTGTTACATTACATTCACTAGTAGGAGTGAGAAAAACATCACGGGATGGTGTGAATCGGAGGGTCTGATTTAGGATACGCAGTGAGTGGCAATGTAGGATGGATAAAAGCACCGCGGGGTGGTCAGCATGGGGAGGTCAGGGAACATGCAGTGGCAATATAGGATAGGTTTCTGAAAAACATCGTGGGGTGGTGCGCATTGTATGGGTGTGTGTTACATTACATTCACTAGTAGGACTGAGAAAAACATCACGGTGTGGAGCGCACTGTATGGGTGTGTGTTACATTACATTCACTAGTAGGAGTGAGAAAAACATCACGGGGTGGTGTGAATCGGAGGGTCTGAATTAGGATAGGCAGTGAGTGGCAATGTATGATGGAGAAAAGCACCGCGGCGTGCTCAGCATGGGGAGGTCAGGGAACATGCAGTGGCAATGTAGGATGGGTTTCTGAAACACATCGCGTGCTGGTGCGCATTGTATGGGTGTGTGCTACATTACATTCACTAGTAGGAGTGAGAAAAACATCACGGGTTGGTGCGCATTGTATGGATGTGTGTTACATTACATTCACTAGTAGAAGTGAGAAAAACATCATGGGGTGGTGTGAATCGGAGGGTCTGAATTAGGATAGGCAGTGAGTGGCAATGTAGGATGGAGAAAATCACCGCGGGGTGGTCAGCATGGGGAGGTCAGGGAACATGAAGTGGCAATGTAGGATAGTTTTCTGAAAAACAACGCGGGGTGGTGCGCATTGTATGGGTGTGTGTTACATTACATTCACTAGTAGGAGTGAGAAAAACATCACGGGGTGGTGCGCATTGTATGGGTGTGTGTTACATTACATTCACTAGTAGGAGTGAGAAAAACATCACGGGGTGGAGCGCATTGTATGGGTGTGTGTTACATTACATTCACTAGTAGGAGTGAGAAAAACAACACGGGGTGGTGCGCATTGTATGGGTGTGTGTTACATTACATTCACTAGTAGGAGTGAGAAAAACATCACGGGGTGGTGTGAATCGGAGGGTCTGAATTAGGATAGGCTGTGAGTGGCAATGTAGGATGGAGAAAAGCACCGTGGGGTGGTCAGCATGGGGACGTCAGGGAACATGCAGTGGCAATGTAGGATAGGTTTCTGAAAAACATCGCGGGGTTGTGCGCATTGTATGGGTGTGTGTTACATAATATTCACTAGGAGGAGTGAGAAAAACATCACGGGCTGGTGTGAATCGGAGGGTCTGTTTTAGGATAGGCAGTGAGTGGCAATGTCGGATGGAGAAAAACACCGCGGGGTGGTCAGCATGGGGAAGTCAGGGAACATGCAGTGGCAATGTAGGATAGGTTTCTGAAAAACATCGCGGGGTGGTGGGCATTGTATGGGTGTGTGTTACATTACATTCACTAGTAGGAGTGAGAAAAACATCACGGGGTGGTGCGCATTGTTTGGGTGTGTGTTACATTACATTCACTAGAAGGAGTGAGAAAAACATCACGGGGTGGTGTGAATCGGAGGGTCTGAATTAGGATAGGCTGTGAGTGGCAATGTAGGATGGAAAAAAGCACCGCGGGGTGGTCAGCATGGGGAAGTCAGGGAACATGCAATGGCAATGTAGGATAGGTTTCTGAAAAACATGGCGGGGTGGTGCGCCTTGTATGGGTGTGTGTTACATAACATTCACTAGTAGGAGTGAGAAAACAATCACGGGGTGGTGTGAATCGGAGGGTCTGATTTAGGATAGGCAGTGAGTGGAAATGTCGGATGGAGAAAAGCACCGCGTGGTGGTCAGCATGGGGAGGTCAGGGAACATGCATTGGCAATGTAGGATAGGTTTCTGAAAAACATCGCGGGGAGGTGCGCATTGTATGGGTGTGTCTTACATTACATTCACTAGTAGGAGTGAGAAAAACATCACGGGGTGGAGCGCATTGTATGGGTGTGTGTTACACTACATTCACTAGTAGGACTGAGAAAAACATCACGGTGTGGAGCGCATTGTATGGGTGTGTGTTACATTACATTCACTAGTAGGAGTGAGAAAAACATCACGGGCTTGTGTGAATCGGAGGGTCTGAATTAGGATAGGCAGTGAGTGGCACTGTAGGATGGAGAAAAGCACCGCGGGGTGGTCAGCATGGCAGGTCAGGGAACATGCAGTGGCAATGTAGGATAGGTTTCTAAAAAACATCGCGGGTTGGTGCACATTGTATGGGTGTGTGTTACATTACATTCACAAGTAGGAGTGAGAAAAACATCACGGGGTGGTGTGAATCGGAGGGTCTGAATTAGGATAGGCAGTGAGTGGCAATGTATGATGGAGAAAAGCACCGCGGCGTGCTCAGCATGGGGAGGTCAGGGAACATGCAGTGGCAATGTAGAATAGGTTTCTGAAAAACATCGCGTGCTGGTGCGCATTGTATGGGTGTGTGTTACATTACATTCACTAGTAGGAGTGAGAAAAACATCACGGGTTGGTGCGCATTGTATGGATGTGTGTAACATTACATTCACTAGTAGAAGTGAGAAAAACATCACTGGGTGGTGTGAATCGGAGGGTCTGAATTAGGATAGGCAGTGAGTGGCAATGTAGGATGGAGAAAATCACCGCGGGGTGGTCAGCATGGGGAGGTCAGGGAACATGAAGTGGCAATGTAGGATAGTTTTCTGAAAAACAACGCGGGGTGGTGCGCATTGTATGGGTGTGTGTTACATTACATTCACTAGTAGGAGTGAGAAAAACATCACGGGGTGGTACGCATTGTATGGGTGTGTGTTACATTACATTCACTAGTAGGAGTGAGAAAAACATCACGGGGTGGTGCGCATTGTATGGGTGTGTGTTACATTACATTCACTAGTAGGAGTGAGAAAAATAACACGGGGTGGTGCGCATTGTATGGGTGTGTGTTACATTACATTCACTAGTAGGAGTGAGAAAAACATCACGGGGTGGTGTGAATCGGAGGGTCTGAATTAGGATAGGCTGTGATTGGCAATGTAGGATGGAGAAAAGCACCGTGGGGTGGTCAGCATGGGGACGTCAGGGAACATGCAGTGGCAATGTAGGATAGGTTTCTGAAAAACATCGCGGGGTGGTGGGCATTGTATGGGTGTGTGTTACATTACATTCACTAGTAGGAGTGAGAAAAACATCACGGGGTGGTGCGCATTGTTTGGGTGTGTGTTACATTACATTCACTAGAAGGAGTGAGAAATACATCACGGGGTGGTGTGAATCAGAGGGTCTGAATTAGGATAGGCTGTGAGTGGCAATGTAGGATGGAAAAAAGCACCGCGGGGTGGTCAGCATGGGGAAGTCAGGGAACATGCAATGGCAATGTAGGATAGGTTTCTGAAAAACATCGCGGGTTTGTGCGCATTGTATGGTTGTGTGTTACATTACATTCACTAGTAGGAGTGAGAAAAACATCACGGGATGGTGTGAATCGGAGGGTCTGACTTAGGATACGCAGTGAGTGGCAATGTAGGATGGATAAAAGCACCGCGGTGTGGTCAGCATGGGGAGGTCAGGGAACATGCAGTGCAATATAGGATAGGTTTCTGAAAAATATCGTGGGGTGGTTCGCATTGTATGGGTGTGTGTTACATTACATTCACTAGTAGGAGTGAGAAAAACACGGGTTGGTGCGCATTGTATGGATGTGTGTTACATTACATTCACTAGTAGGAGTGAGAAAAACATCACGGGGTGGTGTGAATCGGACGGTCAGAATTAGGATTGGCAGTGAGTGGCAATGTAGGATGGAGAAAAGCACCGAGCGGTGGTCAGCATGGGGAGGTCAGGGAACATTCAGTGGCAATGTAGGATAGTTTTCTGAAAAACATCGCGGGGTGGTGCGTATTGTATGGGTGTGTGTTACATTACATTCACTAGTAGGAGTGAGAAAAACATCACGGGGTTTTTCGCATTGTATGGGTGTGTGTTACATTACATTCACTAGTAGGAGTGAGAAAAACATCACGGGGTGGTGTGAATTGGAGGGTTTGAATTAGGATAGGCAGTGAGTGGCAATGTAGGATGCAGAAAAGCACCGCGGGGTTTTCAGCATGTGGACGTCAGGGAACATGCAGTGGCAATGTAGGACAGGTTTCTGAAAAACATCGCGGGGTGGTGCACATTGTATGGGTGTGTGTTACATAACATTCACTAGAAGGAGTGAGAAAAACATCACGGGGTGGTGTGAATCGGAGGGTCTGAATTAGGATAGGCTGTGAGTGGCAATGTAGGATGGAGAAAAGCACCGTCGGGTGGTCAGCATGGGGACGTCAGGGAACATGCAGTGGCAATGTAGGATAGGTTTCTGAAAAACATCGCGGGGTGGTGCGCATTGTATGGGTGTGTGTTACATAACATTCACTAGTAGGAGTGAGAAAAACATCACGGGCTGGTGTGAATCGGAAGGACTGTTTTAGGATAGGCAGTGAGTGGCAATGTCGGATGGAGAAAAACACCGCGGGGTGGTCAGCATGGGGAAGTCAGGGAACATGCAGTGGCAATGTAGGATAGGTTTCTGAAAAACAATGCGGGGTGGTGCGCATTGTATGGGTGTGTGTTACATTACATTCACTAGTAGGAGTGAGAAAAACATCACGGGTTGGTGCGCATTGCATGGGTGTGTGTTACATTACATTCACTAGTAGGAGTGAGAAAAACATCATGGGGTGGTGCGCATTGTATGGTTGTGTGTTACATTACATTCACTAGTAGGAGTGAGAAAAACATCACGGGATGGTGTGTATCGGAGGGTCTGATTTAGGATACGCAGTGAGTGGCAATGTAGGATGGATAAAAGCACCGCGGGGTGGTCAGCATGGGGAGGTCAGGGAACATGCAGTGGCAATATAGGATAGGTTTCTGAAAAACATCGTGGGGTGGTGCGCATTGTATGGGTGTGTGTTACATTACATTCACTAGTAGGAGTGAGAAAAACATCACGGGGTGGTGCGCATTTTATGGGTGTTTGTTACATTACATTCACTAGTAGGAGTGAGAAAAACATCACGGGGTGGTGTGAATCGCAGGGTCTGAATTAGGATAGGCAGTGAGTGGCAATGTAGGATGGAGAAAAGCACCGTGGGGTGGTCACCATGGGGAGGTCAGGGAACATGAAGTGGCAATGTAGGATAGTTTTCTGAAAAACAATGCGGGGTGGTGCGCATTGTATGGGTGTGTGTTACATTACATTCACTAGTAGGAGTGAGAAAAACATCACGGGGTGGTGCGCATTGCATGGGTGTGTGTTACATTACATTCACTAGTAGGAGTGAGAAAAACATCACGGGGTGGTGTGAATCGGAGGGTCTGAATTAGGATAGGCCGTGAGTGGCAATGTATGATGGAGAAAAGCACCGCGGCGTGCTCAGCATAGGGAGGTCAGGGAACATGCAGTGGCAATGTAGGATAGGTTTCTGAAAAACATCGCGTGCTGGTGCGCATTGTATGTGTGTGTGTTACATTACATTCACTAGTAGGATTGAGAAAAACATCACGGGGTGGTGTGCATTGTATGGGTGTGTGTTACATTACATTCACTAGTAGGAGTGAGAAAAACAACATGGGGTGGTGCGCATTGTATGGGTGTGTGTTACACTACATTCACTAGTAGGAGTGAGAAAAACATCACGGGGTGGTGCGCATTGTTTGGGTGTGTGTTACATTACATTCCCTAGAAGGAGTGAGAAAAACATCACGGGGTGGTGTGAATCGGAGGGTCTGAATTAGGATAGGCTGTGAGTGGCAATTTAGGATGGAGAAAAGCACCGCGGTGTGGTCAGCATGGGGAAGTCACGGAACATGCAATGGCAATGTAGGATAGGTTTCTGAAAAACATCGCGGGGTGGTGCGCATTGTATGGTTGTGTGTTACATTACATTCACTAGTAGGAGTGAGAAAAACATCACGGGATGGTGTGAATCGGAGGGTCTGATTTAGGATACGCAGTGAGTGGCAATGTAGGATGGATAAAAGCACCGCGGGGTGGTCAGCATGGGGAGGTCAGGGAACATGCAGTGGCAATATAGGATAGGTTTCTGAAAAACATCGTGGGGTGGTGCGCATTGTATGGGTGTGTGTTACATTACATTCACTAGTAGGACTGAGAAAAACATCACGGTGTGGAGCGCACTGTATGGGTGTGTGTTACATTACATTCACTAGTAGGAGTGAGAAAAACATCACGGGGTGGTGTGAATCGGAGGGTCTGAATTAGGATAGGCAGTGAGTGGCAATGTATGATGGAGAAAAGCACCGCGGCGTGCTCAGCATGGGGAGGTCAGGGAACATGCAGTGGCAATGTAGGATAGGTTTCTGAAACACATCGCGTGCTGGTGCGCATTGTATGGGTGTGTGCTACATTACATTCACTAGTAGGAGTGAGAAAAACATCACGGGTTGGTGCGCATTGTATGGATGTGTGTTACATTACATTCACTAGTAGAAGTGAGAAAAACATCATGGGGTGGTGTGAATCGGAGGGTCTGAATTAGGATAGGCAGTGAGTGGCAATGTAGGATGGAGAAAATCACCGCGGGGTGGTCAGCATGGGGAGGTCAGGGAACATGAAGTGGCAATGTAGGATAGTTTTCTGAAAAACAACGCGGGGTGGTGCGCATTGTATGGGTGTGTGTTACATTACATTCACTAGTAGGAGTGAGAAAAACATCACGGGGTGGTGCGCATTGTATGGGTGTGTGTTACATTACATTCACTAGTAGGAGTGAGAAAAACATCACGGGGTGGAGCGCATTGTATGGGTGTGTGTTACATTACATTCACTAGTAGGAGTGAGAAAAACAACACGGGGTGGTGCGCATTGTATGGGTGTGTGTTACATTACATTCACTAGTAGGAGTGAGAAAAACATCACGGGGTGGTGTGAATCGGAGGGTCTGAATTAGGATAGGCTGTGAGTGGCAATGTAGGATGGAGAAAAGCACCGTGGGGTGGTCAGCATGGGGACGTCAGGGAACATGCAGTGGCAATGTAGGATAGGTTTCTGAAAAACATCGCGGGGTTGTGCGCATTGTATGGGTGTGTGTTACATAATATTCACTAGGAGGAGTGAGAAAAACATCACGGGCTGGTGTGAATCGGAGGGTCTGTTTTAGGATAGGCAGTGAGTGGCAATGTCGGATGGAGAAAAACACCGCGGGGGGTCAGCATGGGGAATTCAGGGAACATGCAGTGGCAATGTAGGATAGGTTTCTGAAAAACATCGCGGGGTGGTGCGCATTGTATGGGTGTGTGTTACATTACATTCACTAGTAGGAGTGAGAAAAACATCACGGGGTGGTGCGCATTGTTTGGGTGTGTGTTACATTACATTCACTAGAAGGAGTGAGAAAAACATCACGGGGTGGTGTGAATCGGAGGGTCTGAATTAGGATAGGCAGTGAGTGGCAATGTAGGATGGAAAAAAGCACCGTGGGGTGGTCAGCATGGGGAAGTCAGGGAACATGCAATGGCAATGTAGGATAGGTTTCTGAAAAACATGGCGGGGTGGTGCGCATTGTATGGGTGTGTGTTACATAACATTCACTAGTAGGAGTGAGAAAACAATCACGGGGTGGTGTGAATCGGAGGGTCTGATTTAGGATAGGCAGTGAGTGGAAATGTCGGATGGAGAAAAGCACCGCGTGGTGGTCAGCATGGGGAGGTCAGGGAACATGCATTGGCAATGTAGGATAGGTTTCTGAAAAACATCGCGGGGAGGTGCGCATTGTATGGGTGTGTCTTACATTACATTCACTAGTAGGAGTGAGAAAAACATCACGGGGTGGTGCGCATTGTATGGGTGTGTGTTACATTACATTCACTAGTAGGACTGAGAAAAACATCACGGTGTGGAGCGCATTGTATGGGTGTGTGTTACATTACATTCACTAGTAGGAGTGAGAAAAACATCACGGGCTTGTGTGAATCGGAGGGTCTGAATTAGGATAGGCAGTGAGTGGCACTGTAGGATGGAGAAAAGCACCGCGGGGTGGTCAGCATGGCAGGTCAGGGAACATGCAGTGGCAATGTAGGATAGGTTTCTAAAAAACATCGCGGGTTGGTGCAAATTGTATGGGTGTGTGTTACATTACATTCACTAGTAGGAGTGAGAAAAACATCACGGGGTGGTGCGCATTGCATGGGTGTGTGTTACATTACATTCACTAGTAGGAGTGAGAAAAACATCACGGGGTGGTGTGAATCGGAGGGTCTGAATTAGGATAGGCCGTGAGTGGCAATGTATGATGGAGAAAAGCACCGCGGCGTGCTCAGCATGGGGAGGTCAGGGAACATGCAGTGGCAATGTAGGATAGGTTTCTGAAAAACATCGCGTGCTGGTGCGCATTGTATGTGTGTGTGTTACATTACATTCACTAGTAGGATTGAGAAAAACATCACGGGGTGGTGTGCATTGTATGGGTGTGTGTTACATTACATTCACTAGTAGGAGTGAGAAAAACAACATGGGGTGGTGCGCATTGTATGGGTGTGTGTTACACTACATTCACTAGTAGGAGTGAGAAAAACATCACGGGGTGGTGCGCATTGTTTGGGTGTGTGTTACATTACATTCCCTAGAAGGAGTGAGAAAAACATCACGGGGTGGTGTGAATCGGAGGGTCTGAATTAGGATAGGCTGTGAGTGGCAATTTAGGATGGAGAAAAGCACCGCGGTGTGGTCAGCATGGGGAAGTCACGGAACATGCAATGGCAATGTAGGATAGGTTTCTGAAAAACATCGCGGGGTGGTGCGCATTGTATGGTTGTGTGTTACATTACATTCACTAGTAGGAGTGAGAAAAACATCACGGGATGGTGTGAATCGGAGGGTCTGATTTAGGATACGCAGTGAGTGGCAATGTAGGATGGATAAAAGCACCGCGGGGTGGTCAGCATGGGGAGGTCAGGGAACATGCAGTGGCAATATAGGATAGGTTTCTGAAAAACATCGTGGGGTGGTGCGCATTGTATGGGTGTGTGTTACATTACATTCACTAGTAGGACTGAGAAAAACATCACGGTGTGGAGCGCACTGTATGGGTGTGTGTTACATTACATTCACTAGTAGGAGTGAGAAAAACATCACGGGGTGGTGTGAATCGGAGGGTCTGAATTAGGATAGGCAGTGAGTGGCAATGTATGATGGAGAAAAGCACCGCGGCGTGCTCAGCATGGGGAGGTCAGGGAACATGCAGTGGCAATGTAGGATGGGTTTCTGAAACACATCGCGTGCTGGTGCGCATTGTATGGGTGTGTGCTACATTACATTCACTAGTAGGAGTGAGAAAAACATCACGGGTTGGTGCGCATTGTATGGATGTGTGTTACATTACATTCACTAGTAGAAGTGAGAAAAACATCATGGGGTGGTGTGAATCGGAGGGTCTGAATTAGGATAGGCAGTGAGTGGCAATGTAGGATGGAGAAAATCACCGCGGGGTGGTCAGCATGGGGAGGTCAGGGAACATGAAGTGGCAATGTAGGATAGTTTTCTGAAAAACAACGCGGGGTGGTGCGCATTGTATGGGTGTGTGTTACATTACATTCACTAGTAGGAGTGAGAAAAACATCACGGGGTGGTGCGCATTGTATGGGTGTGTGTTACATTACATTCACTAGTAGGAGTGAGAAAAACATCACGGGGTGGAGCGCATTGTATGGGTGTGTGTTACATTACATTCACTAGTAGGAGTGAGAAAAACAACACGGGGTGGTGCGCATTGTATGGGTGTGTGTTACATTACATTCACTAGTAGGAGTGAGAAAAACATCACGGGGTGGTGTGAATCGGAGGGTCTGAATTAGGATAGGCTGTGAGTGGCAATGTAGGATGGAGAAAAGCACCGTGGGGTGGTCAGCATGGGGACGTCAGGGAACATGCAGTGGCAATGTAGGATAGGTTTCTGAAAAACATCGCGGGGTTGTGCGCATTGTATGGGTGTGTGTTACATAATATTCACTAGGAGGAGTGAGAAAAACATCACGGGCTGGTGTGAATCGGAGGGTCTGTTTTAGGATAGGCAGTGAGTGGCAATGTCGGATGGAGAAAAACACCGCGGGGTGGTCAGCATGGGGAAGTCAGGGAACATGCAGTGGCAATGTAGGATAGGTTTCTGAAAAACATCGCGGGGTGGTGGGCATTGTATGGGTGTGTGTTACATTACATTCACTAGTAGGAGTGAGAAAAACATCACGGGGTGGTGCGCATTGTTTGGGTGTGTGTTACATTACATTCACTAGAAGGAGTGAGAAAAACATCACGGGGTGGTGTGAATCGGAGGGTCTGAATTAGGATAGGCTGTGAGTGGCAATGTAGGATGGAAAAAAGCACCGCGGGGTGGTCAGCATGGGGAAGTCAGGGAACATGCAATGGCAATGTAGGATAGTTTTCTGAAAAACATGGCGGGGTGGTGCGCCTTGTATGGGTGTGTGTTACATAACATTCACTAGTAGGAGTGAGAAAACAATCACGGGGTGGTGTGAATCGGAGGGTCTGATTTAGGATAGGCAGTGAGTGGAAATGTCGGATGGAGAAAAGCACCGCGTGGTGGTCAGCATGGGGAGGTCAGGGAACATGCATTGGCAATGTAGGATAGGTTTCTGAAAAACATCGCGGGGAGGTGCGCATTGTATGGGTGTGTCTTACATTACATTCACTAGTAGGAGTGAGAAAAACATCACGGGGTGGAGCGCATTGTATGGGTGTGTGTTACACTACATTCACTAGTAGGACTGAGAAAAACATCACGGTGTGGAGCGCATTGTATGGGTGTGTGTTACATTACATTCACTAGTAGGAGTGAGAAAAACATCACGGGCTTGTGTGAATCGGAGGGTCTGAATTAGGATAGGCAGTGAGTGGCACTGTAGGATGGAGAAAAGCACCGCGGGGTGGTCAGCATGGCAGGTCAGGGAACATGCAGTGGCAATGTAGGATAGGTTTCTAAAAAACATCGCGGGTTGGTGCACATTGTATGGGTGTGTGTTACATTACATTCACAAGTAGGAGTGAGAAAAACATCACGGGGTGGTGTGAATCGGAGGGTCTGAATTAGGATAGGCAGTGAGTGGCAATGTATGATGGAGAAAAGCACCGCGGCGTGCTCAGCATGGGGAGGTCAGGGAACATGCAGTGGCAATGTAGAATAGGTTTCTGAAAAACATCGCGTGCTGGTGCGCATTGTATGGGTGTGTGTTACATTACATTCACTAGTAGGAGTGAGAAAAACATCACGGGTTGGTGCGCATTGTATGGATGTGTGTAACATTACATTCACTAGTAGAAGTGAGAAAAACATCACTGGGTGGTGTGAATCGGAGGGTCTGAATTAGGATAGGCAGTGAGTGGCAATGTAGGATGGAGAAAATCACCGCGGGGTGGTCAGCATGGGGAGGTCAGGGAACATGAAGTGGCAATGTAGGATAGTTTTCTGAAAAACAACGCGGGGTGGTGCGCATTGTATGGGTGTGTGTTACATTACATTCACTAGTAGGAGTGAGAAAAACATCACGGGGTGGTACGCATTGTATGGGTGTGTGTTACATTACATTCACTAGTAGGAGTGAGAAAAACATCACGGGGTGGTGCGCATTGTATGGGTGTGTGTTACATTACATTCACTAGTAGGAGTGAGAAAAATAACACGGGGTGGTGCGCATTGTATGGGTGTGTGTTACATTACATTCACTAGTAGGAGTGAGAAAAACATCACGGGGTGGTGTGAATCGGAGGGTCTGAATTAGGATAGGCTGTGATTGGCAATGTAGGATGGAGAAAAGCACCGTGGGGTGGTCAGCATGGGGACGTCAGGGAACATGCAGTGGCAATGTAGGATAGGTTTCTGAAAAACATCGCGGGGTGGTGGGCATTGTATGGGTGTGTGTTACATTACATTCACTAGTAGGAGTGAGAAAAACATCACGGGGTGGTGCGCATTGTTTGGGTGTGTGTTACATTACATTCATTAGAAGGAGTGAGAAATACATCACGGGGTGGTGTGAATCAGAGGGTCTGAATTAGGATAGGCTGTGAGTGGCAATGTAGGATGGAAAAAAGCACCGCGGGGTGGTCAGCATGGGGAAGTCAGGGAACATGCAATGGCAATGTAGGATAGGTTTCTGAAAAACATCGCGGGTTTGTGCGCATTGTATGGTTGTGTGTTACATTACATTCACTAGTAGGAGTGAGAAAAACATCACGGGATGGTGTGAATCGGAGGGTCTGACTTAGGATACGCAGTGAGTGGCAATGTAGGATGGATAAAAGCACCGCGGTGTGGTCAGCATGGGGAGGTCAGGGAACATGCAGTGCAATATAGGATAGGTTTCTGAAAAATATCGTGGGGTGGTTCGCATTGTATGGGTGTGTGTTACATTACATTCACTAGTAGGAGTGAGAAAAACACGGGTTGGTGCGCATTGTATGGATGTGTGTTACATTACATTCACTAGTAGGAGTGAGAAAAACATCACGGGGTGGTGTGAATCGGACGGTCAGAATTAGGATTGGCAGTGAGTGGCAATGTAGGATGGAGAAAAGCACCGAGCGGTGGTCAGCATGGGGAGGTCAGGGAACATTCAGTGGCAATGTAGGATAGTTTTCTGAAAAACATCGCGGGGTGGTGCGTATTGTATGGGTGTGTGTTACATTACATTCACTAGTAGGAGTGAGAAAAACATCACGGGGTTTTTCGCATTGTATGGGTGTGTGTTACATTACATTCACTAGTAGGAGTGAGAAAAACATCACGGGGTGGTGTGAATTGGAGGGTTTGAATTAGGATAGGCAGTGAGTGGCAATGTAGGATGCAGAAAAGCACCGCGGGGTTTTCAGCATGTGGACGTCAGGGAACATGCAGTGGCAATGTAGGACAGGTTTCTGAAAAACATCGCGGGGTGGTGCACATTGTATGGGTGTGTGTTACATAACATTCACTAGAAGGAGTGAGAAAAACATCACGGGGTGGTGTGAATCGGAGGGTCTGAATTAGGATAGGCTGTGAGTGGCAATGTAGGATGGAGAAAAGCACCGTCGGGTGGTCAGCATGGGGACGTCAGGGAACATGCAGTGGCAATGTAGGATAGGTTTCTGAAAAACATCGCGGGGTGGTGCGCATTGTATGGGTGTGTGTTACATAACATTCACTAGTAGGAGTGAGAAAAACATCACGGGCTGGTGTGAATCGGAAGGTCTGTTTTAGGATAGGCAGTGAGTGGCAATGTCGGATGGAGAAAAACACCGCGGGGTGGTCAGCATGGGGAAGTCAGGGAACATGCAGTGGCAATGTAGGATAGGTTTCTGAAAAACAATGCGGGGTGGTGCGCATTGTATGGGTGTGTGTTACATTACATTCACTAGTAGGAGTGAGAAAAACATCACGGGTTGGTGCGCATTGCATGGGTGTGTGTTACATTACATTCACTAGTAGGAGTGAGAAAAACATCACGGGGTGGTGCGCATTGTATGGTTGTGTGTTACATTACATTCACTAGTAGGAGTGAGAAAAACATCACGGGATGGTGTGTATCGGAGGGTCTGATTTAGGATACGCAGTGAGTGGCAATGTAGGATGGATAAAAGCACCGCGGGGTGGTCAGCATGGGGAGGTCAGGGAACATGCAGTGGCAATATAGGATAGGTTTCTGAAAAACATCGTGGGGTGGTGCGCATTGTATGGGTGTGTGTTACATTACATTCACTAGTAGGAGTGAGAAAAACATCACGGGGTGGTGCGCATTTTATGGGTGTTTGTTACATTACATTCACTAGTAGGAGTGAGAAAAACATCACGGGGTGGTGTGAATCGCAGGGTCTGAATTAGGATAGGCAGTGAGTGGCAATGTAGGATGGAGAAAAGCACCGTGGGGTGGTCACCATGGGGAGGTCAGGGAACATGAAGTGGCAATGTAGGATAGTTTTCTGAAAAACAATGCGGGGTGGTGCGCATTGTATGGGTGTGTGTTACATTACATTCACTAGTAGGAGTGAGAAAAACATCACGGGGTGGTGCGCATTGCATGGGTGTGTGTTACATTACATTCACTAGTAGGAGTGAGAAAAACATCACGGGGTGGTGTGAATCGGAGGGTCTGAATTAGGATAGGCCGTGAGTGGCAATGTATGATGGAGAAAAGCACCGCGGCGTGCTCAGCATAGGGAGGTCAGGGAACATGCAGTGGCAATGTAGGATAGGTTTCTGAAAAACATCGCGTGCTGGTGCGCATTGTATGTGTGTGTGTTACATTACATTCACTAGTAGGATTGAGAAAAACATCACGGGGTGGTGTGCATTGTATGGGTGTGTGTTACATTACATTCACTAGTAGGAGTGAGAAAAACAACATGGGGTGGTGCGCATTGTATGGGTGTGTGTTACACTACATTCACTAGTAGGAGTGAGAAAAACATCACGGGGTGGTGCGCATTGTTTGGGTGTGTGTTACATTACATTCCCTAGAAGGAGTGAGAAAAACATCACGGGGTGGTGTGAATCGGAGGGTCTGAATTAGGATAGGCTGTGAGTGGCAATTTAGGATGGAGAAAAGCACCGCGGTGTGGTCAGCATGGGGAAGTCACGGAACATGCAATGGCAATGTAGGATAGGTTTCTGAAAAACATCGCGGGGTGGTGCGCATTGTATGGTTGTGTGTTACATTACATTCACTAGTAGGAGTGAGAAAAACATCACGGGATGGTGTGAATCGGAGGGTCTGATTTAGGATACGCAGTGAGTGGCAATGTAGGATGGATAAAAGCACCGCGGGGTGGTCAGCATGGGGAGGTCAGGGAACATGCAGTGGCAATATAGGATAGGTTTCTGAAAAACATCGTGGGGTGGTGCGCATTGTATGGGTGTGTGTTACATTACATTCACTAGTAGGACTGAGAAAAACATCACGGTGTGGAGCGCACTGTATGGGTGTGTGTTACATTACATTCACTAGTAGGAGTGAGAAAAACATCACGGGGTGGTGTGAATCGGAGGGTCTGAATTAGGATAGGCAGTGAGTGGCAATGTATGATGGAGAAAAGCACCGCGGCGTGCTCAGCATGGGGAGGTCAGGGAACATGCAGTGGCAATGTAGGATAGGTTTCTGAAACACATCGCGTGCTGGTGCGCATTGTATGGGTGTGTGCTACATTACATTCACTAGTAGGAGTGAGAAAAACATCACGGGTTGGTGCGCATTGTATGGATGTGTGTTACATTACATTCACTAGTAGAAGTGAGAAAAACATCATGGGGTGGTGTGAATCGGAGGGTCTGAATTAGGATAGGCAGTGAGTGGCAATGTAGGATGGAGAAAATCACCGCGGGGTGGTCAGCATGGGGAGGTCAGGGAACATGAAGTGGCAATGTAGGATAGTTTTCTGAAAAACAACGCGGGGTGGTGCGCATTGTATGGGTGTGTGTTACATTACATTCACTAGTAGGAGTGAGAAAAACATCACGGGGTGGTGCGCATTGTATGGGTGTGTGTTACATTACATTCACTAGTAGGAGTGAGAAAAACATCACGGGGTGGAGCGCATTGTATGGGTGTGTGTTACATTACATTCACTAGTAGGAGTGAGAAAAACAACACGGGGTGGTGCGCATTGTATGGGTGTGTGTTACATTACATTCACTAGTAGGAGTGAGAAAAACATCACGGGGTGGTGTGAATCGGAGGGTCTGAATTAGGATAGGCTGTGAGTGGCAATGTAGGATGGAGAAAAGCACCGTGGGGTGGTCAGCATGGGGACGTCAGGGAACATGCAGTGGCAATGTAGGATAGGTTTCTGAAAAACATCGCGGGGTTGTGCGCATTGTATGGGTGTGTGTTACATAATATTCACTAGGAGGAGTGAGAAAAACATCACGGGCTGGTGTGAATCGGAGGGTCTGTTTTAGGATAGGCAGTGAGTGGCAATGTCGGATGGAGAAAAACACCGCGGGGTGGTCAGCATGGGGAATTCAGGGAACATGCAGTGGCAATGTAGGATAGGTTTCTGAAAAACATCGCGGGGTGGTGGGCATTGTATGGGTGTGTGTTACATTACATTCACTAGTAGGAGTGAGAAAAACATCACGGGGTGGTGCGCATTGTTTGGGTGTGTGTTACATTACATTCACTAGAAGGAGTGAGAAAAACATCACGGGGTGGTGTGAATCGGAGGGTCTGAATTAGGATAGGCAGTGAGTGGCAATGTAGGATGGAAAAAAGCACTGTGGGGTGGTCAGCATGGGGAAGTCAGGGAACATGCAATGGCAATGTAGGATAGGTTTCTGAAAAACATGGCGGGGTGGTGCGCATTGTATGGGTGTGTGTTACATAACATTCACTAGTAGGAGTGAGAAAACAATCACGGGGTGGTGTGAATCGGAGGGTCTGATTTAGGATAGGCAGTGAGTGGAAATGTCGGATGGAGAAAAGCACCGCGTGGTGGTCAGCATGGGGAGGTCAGGGAACATGCATTGGCAATGTAGGATAGGTTTCTGAAAAACATCGCGGGGAGGTGCGCATTGTATGGGTGTGTCTTACATTACATTCACTAGTAGGAGTGAGAAAAACATCACGGGGTGGTGCGCATTGTATGGGTGTGTGTTACATTACATTCACTAGTAGGACTGAGAAAAACATCACGGTGTGGAGCGCATTGTATGGGTGTGTGTTACATTACATTCACTAGTAGGAGTGAGAAAAACATCACGGGCTTGTGTGAATCGGAGGGTCTGAATTAGGATAGGCAGTGAGTGGCACTGTAGGATGGAGAAAAGCACCGCGGGGTGGTCAGCATGGCAGGTCAGGGAACATGCAGTGGCAATGTAGGATAGGTTTCTAAAAAACATCGCGGGTTGGTGCAAATTGTATGGGTGTGTGTTACATTACATTCACTAGTAGGAGTGAGAAAAACATCACGGGGTGGTGCGCATTGCATGGGTGTGTGTTACATTACATTCACTAGTAGGAGTGAGAAAAACATCACGGGGTGGTGTGAATCGGAGGGTCTGAATTAGGATAGGCCGTGAGTGGCAATGTATGATGGAGAAAAGCACCGCGGCGTGCTCAGCATGGGGAGGTCAGGGAACATGCAGTGGCAATGTAGGATAGGTTTCTGAAAAACATCGCGTGCTGGTGCGCATTGTATGTGTGTGTGTTACATTACATTCACTAGTAGGATTGAGAAAAACATCACGGGGTGGTGTGCATTGTATGGGTGTATGTTACATTACATTCACTAGTAGGAGTGAGAAAAACAACTTGGGGTGGTGCGCATTGTATGGGTGTGTGTTACACTACATTCACTAGTAGGAGTGAGAAAAACATCACGGGGTGGTGCGCATTGTTTGGGTGTGTGTTACATTACATTCCCTAGAAGGAGTGAGAAAAACATCACGGGGTGGTGTGAATCGGAGGGTCTGAATTAGGATAGGCTGTGAGTGGCAATTTAGGATGGAGAAAAGCACCGCGGTGTGGTCAGCATGGGGAAGTCACGGAACATGCAATGGCAATGTAGGATAGGTTTCTGAAAAACATCGCGGGGTGGTGCGCATTGTATGGTTGTGTGTTACATTACATTCACTAGTAGGAGTGAGAAAAACATCACGGGATGGTGTGAATCGGAGGGTCTGATTTAGGATACGCAGTGAGTGGCAATGTAGGATGGATAAAAGCACCGCGGGGTGGTCAGCATGGGGAGGTCAGGGAACATGCAGTGGCAATATAGGATAGGTTTCTGAAAAACATCGTGGGGTGGTGCGCATTGTATGGGTGTGTGTTACATTACATTCACTAGTAGGACTGAGAAAAACATCACGGTGTGGAGCGCACTGTATGGGTGTGTGTTACATTACATTCACTAGTAGGAGTGAGAAAAACATCACGGGGTGGTGTGAATCGGAGGGTCTGAATTAGGATAGGCAGTGAGTGGCAATGTAGGATGGAGAAAATCACCGCGGGTTGGTCAGCATGGGGAGGTCAGGGAACATGAAGTGGCAATGTAGGATAGTTTTCTGAAAAACAACGCGGGGTGGTGCGCATTGTATGGGTGTGTGTTACATTACATTCACTAGTAGGAGTGAGAAAAACATCACAGGGTGGTACGCATTGTATGGGTGTGTGTTACATTACATTCACTAGTAGGAGTGAGAAAAACATCACGGGGTGGTGCGCATTGTATGGGTGTGTGTTACATTACATTCACTAGTAGGAGTGAGAAAAATAACACGGGGTGGTGCGCATTGTATGGGTGTGTGTTACATTACATTCACTAGTAGGAGTGAGAAAAACATCACGGGGTGGTGTGAATCGGAGGGTCTGAATTAGGATAGGCTGTGAGTGGCAATGTAGGATGGAGAAAAGCACCGTGGGGTGGTCAGCATGGGGACGTCAGGGAACATGCAGTGGCAATGTAGGATAGGTTTCTGAAAAACATCGCGGGGTGGTGGGCATTGTATGGGTGTGTGTTACATTACATTCACTAGTAGGAGTGAGAAAAACATCACGGGGTGGTGCGCATTGTTTGGGTGTGTGTTACATTACATTCACTAGAAGGAGTGAGAAATACATCACGGGGTGGTGTGAATCAGAGGGTCTGAATTAGGATAGGCTGTGAGTGGCAATGTAGGATGGAAAAAAGCACCGCGGGGTGGTCAGCATGGGGAAGTCTGGGAACATGCAATGGCAATGTAGGATAGGTTTCTGAAAAACATCGCGGGTTTGTGCGCATTGTATGGTTGTGTGTTACATTACATTCACTAGTAGGAGTGAGAAAAACATCACGGGATGGTGTGAATCGGAGGGTCTGACTTAGGATACGCAGTGAGTGGCAATGTAGGATGGATAAAAGCACCGCGGTGTGGTCAGCATGGGGAGGTCAGGGAACATGCAGTGCAATATAGGATAGGTTTCTGAAAAATATCGTGGGGTGGTTCGCATTGTATGGGTGTGTGTTACATTACATTCACTAGTAGGAGTGAGAAAAACACGGGTTGGTGCGCATTGTATGGATGTGTGTTACATTACATTCACTAGTAGGAGTGAGAAAAACATCACGGGGTGGTGTGAATCGGACGGTCAGAAGTAGGATTGGCAGTGAGTGGCAATGTAGGATGGAGAAAAGCACCGAGCGGTCGTCAGCATGGGGAGGTCAGGGAACATTCAGTGGCAATGTAGGATAGTTTTCTGAAAAACATCGCGGGGTGGTGCGCATTGTATGGGTGTGTGTTACATTACATTCACTAGTAGGAGTGAGAAAAACATCACGGGGTTTTTCGCATTGTATGGGTGTGTGTTACATTACATTCACTAGTAGGAGTGAGAAAAACATCACGGGGTGGTGTGAATTGGAGGGTTTGAATTAGGATAGGCAGTGAGTGGCAATGTAGGATGCAGAAAAGCACCGCGGGGTTTTCAGCATGTGGACGTCAGGGAACATGCAGTGGCAATGTAGGACAGGTTTCTGAAAAACATCGCGGGGTGGTGCACATTGTATGGGTGTGTGTTACATAACATTCACTAGAAGGAGTGAGAAAAACATCACGGGGTGGTGTGAATCGGAGGGTCTGAATTAGGATAGGCTGTGAGTGGCAATGTAGGATGGAGAAAAGCACCGTCGGGTGGTCAGCATGGGGACGTCAGGGAACATGCAGTGGCAATGTAGGAGAGGTTTCTGAAAAACATCGCGGGGTGGTGCGCATTGTATGGGTGTGTGTTACATAACATTCACTAGTAGGAGTGAGAAAAACATCACGGGCTGGTGTGAATCGGAAGGTCTGTTTTAGGATAGGCAGTGAGTGGCAATGTCGGATGGAGAAAAACACCGCGGGGTGGTCAGCATGGGGAAGTCAGGGAACATGCAGTGGCAATGTAGGATAGGTTTCTGAAAAACATCGCGGGTTTGTGCGCATTGTATGGTTGTGTGTTACATTACATTCACTAGTAGGAGTGAGAAAAACATCACGGGATGGTGTGAATCGGAGGGTCTGACTTAGGATACGCAGTGAGTGGCAATGTAGGATGGATAAAAGCACCGCGGTGTGGTCAGCATTGGGAGGTCAGGGAACATGCAGTGCAATATAGGATAGGTTTCTGAAAAATATCGTGGGGTGGTTCGCATTGTATGGGTGTGTGTTACATTACATTCACTAGTAGGAGTGAGAAAAACACGGGTTGGTGCGCATTGTATGGATGTGTGTTACATTACATTCACTAGTAGGAGTGAGAAAAACATCACGGGGTGGTGTGAATCGGACGGTCAGAAGTAGGATTGGCAGTGAGTGGCAATGTAGGATGGAGAAAAGCACCGAGCGGTGGTCAGCATGGGGAGGTCAGGGAACATTCAGTGGCAATGTAGGATAGTTTTCTGAAAAACATCGCGGGGTGGTGCGCATTGTATGGGTGTGTGTTACATTACATTCACTAGTAGGAGTGAGAAAAACATCACGGGGTTTTTCGCATTGTATGGGTGTGTGTTACATTACATTCACTAGTAGGAGTGAGAAAAACATCACGGGGTGGTGTGAATTGGAGGGTTTGAATTAGGATAGGCAGTGAGTGGCAATGTAGGATGCAGAAAAGCACCGCGGGGTTTTCAGCATGTGGACGTCAGGGAACATGCAGTGGCAATGTAGGACAGGTTTCTGAAAAACATCGCGGGGTGGTGCACATTGTATGGGTGTGTGTTACGTAACATTCACTAGAAGGAGTGAGAAAAACATCACGGGGTGGTGTGAATCGGAGGGTCTGAATTAGGATAGGCTGTGAGTGGCAATGTAGGATGGAGAAAAGCACCGTCGGGTGGTCAGCATGGGGACGTCAGGGAACATGCAGTGGCAATGTAGGAGAGGTTTCTGAAAAACATCGCGGGGCGGTGCGCATTGTATGGGTGTGTGTTACATAACATTCACTAGTAGGAGTGAGAAAAACATCACGGGCTGGTGTGAATCGGAAGGTCTGTTTTAGGATAGTCAGTGAGTGGCAATGTCGGATGGAGAAAAACACCGCGGGGTGGTCAGCATGGGGAAGTCAGGGAACATGCAGTGGCAATGTAGGATAGGTTTCTGAAAAACATCGCGGGGTGGTGGGCATTGTATGGGTGTGTGTTACATTACATTCACTAGTAGGAGTGAGAAAAACATCACGGGTTGGTGCGCATTGTTTCGGTGTGTGTTACATTACATTCACTAGCAGGAGTGAGAAAAACATCACGGGATGGTGTGAATCGGAGGGTCTGAATTAGGATAGGCAGTGAGTGGCCATGTAGGATGGAGAAAAGCACCGCGGGGTGGTCAGCATGGGGAAGTCATGGAACATGCAATGGCAATGTAGGATAGGTTTCTGAAAAACATCGCGGGGTGGTGCGCATTGAATCTTTGTGTGTTACATTACATTCACTAGTAGGAGTGATAAAAACATCACGGGATGGTGTGAATCGGAGGGTCTGATTTAGTATACGCAGTGAGTGGCAACGTAGGATGGATAAAAGCACTGCGGGGTGGTCAGCATGGGGAGGTCAGGGAACATGCAGTGGAAATATAGGATAGGTTTCTGAAAAACATCGTGGGGTGGTGAGCATTGTATGGGTGTGTGTTACATTACATTTACTAGTAGGAGTGAGAAAAACACGGGTTGGTGCGCATTGTATGTGTGTGTGTTACATTACATTCACTAGTAGGAATGAGTAAAACATCACGGGGTGGTGTGAATCAGAGGGTCTGAATTAGGATAGGCAGTGAGTGGCAATGTAGGATGGAGAAAAGCACCGAGCGGTGGTCAGCATGGGGAGGTCAGGGAACATTCAGTGGCAATGTAGGATAGTTTTCTGAATAACATCGCGGGGTGGTGCGCATTGTATGGGTGTGTGTTACATTACATTCACTAGCAGGAGTGAGAAAAACATCACGAGTTGGTTCGCATTGTATGGTTGTGTGTTACATTACATTCACTAGTAGGAGTGAGAAAAACATCACGGGGTGGTATGAATCGGAGGGTCTGAATTAGGATAGGCAGTGTGTGGCAATGGAGGATGGAGAAAAGCACCGCGGGGTGGTCTCCCTGGGGATGTAAGGGAACATGCAGTGACAATGTAGGATAGGTTTCTGAAAAACATCGCGGGGTGGTGCGCATTGTATGGGTGTGTGTTACATTACATTCACTAGTAGGAGTGAGAAAAACATCACGGGGTGGTATGAATTGGACGGTTTGAATTAGGATAGGCAGTGAGTGGCAATGTAGGATGCAGAAAAACACCGCGGGGTTTTCAGCATGGGGACGTCAGGCAACATGCAGTGGCAAAGTTGGATAGGTTTCTGAAAAACATCGCGGGGTGGTGCACATTGTATGGGTGTGTGTTACATAACATTCACTAGTAGGAGTGAGAAAAACATCACGGGGTGGTGCGCATTGTATGGGTGTGTGTTACATTACATTCACTAGTAGGAGTGAGAAAAACAACACGGGGTGGTGCGCATTGTATGGGTGTGTGTTACATTACATTCACTAGTAGGAGTGAGAAAAACATCACGGGGTGGTGTGAATCGGAGGGTCTGAATTAGGATAGGCTGTGAGTGGCAATGTAGGATGGAGAAAAGCACCGTGGGGTGGTCAGCATGGGGACGTCAGGGAACATGCAGTGGCAATGTAGGATAGGTTTCTGAAAAACATCGCGGGGTGGTGCGCATTGTATGGGTGTGTGTTACATAACATTCACTAGTAGGAGTGAGAAAAACATCATGGGCTGGTGTGAATCGGAGGGTCTGTTTTAGGATAGGCAGTGAGTGGCAATGTCGGATGGAGAAAAACACCGCGGGGTGGTCAGCATGGGGAAGTCAGGGAACATGCAGTGGCAATGTAGGATAGGTTTCTGAAAAACATCGCGGGGTGGTGGGCATTGTATGGGTGTGTGTTACATTACATTCACTAGTAGGAGTGAGAAAAACAACACGGGGTGGTGCGCATTGTATGGGTGTGTGTTACATTACATTCACTAGTAGGAGTGAGAAAAACATCACGGGGTGGTGCGCATTGTTTGGGTGTGTGTTACATTACATTCCCTAGAAGGAGTGAGAAAAACATCACGGGGTGGTATGAATCGGAGGGTCTGAATTAGGATAGGCTGTGAGTGGCAATGTAGGATAGAGAAAAGCACCGCGGGGTGGTCAGCATGGGGAAGTCAGGGAACATGCAATGGCAATGTAGGATAGGTTTCTGAAAAACATCGTGGTGTGGTGCGCATTGTATGGGTGTGTCTTACATTACATTCACTAGTAGGAGTGAGAAAAACATCACGGGGTTTGTGAATCGGAGGGTCTGATTTAGGATAGGCAGTGAGTGGCAATGTCGGATGGAGAAAAGCACCGCGGGGTGGTCAGCATGGGGATGTCAGGGAACATGCAGTGGCAATGTAGGATAGGTTTCTGACAAACATGGCGGGGTGGTGCGCATTGTATGGGTGTGTTTTACATTACATTCACTAGTAGGAGTGAGAAAAATATCACGGGGTGGTGCGCATTGTATGGGTGTGTGTTACATTACATTCACTATTAGGAGTGAGAAAAACATCACGGGGTGGTGTGAATCGCATGGTCTGAATTAGGATAGTCAGTGAGTGGCAATGTAGGATGGAGAAAAGCACCGCGGGGTGGTCAGCATGGGGAGGTCAGGGAACATGCAGTGGCAATGTAGGATAGGTTTCTGAAAAACATCGCGGGGTGGTGCGCATTGTATGGGTGTGTGTTACATTACATTCACTAGTAGGAGTGAGAAAAACATCATGGGGTAGTGCGCATTGTTTGGGTGTGTTACATTGCATTCACTAGTAGGAGTGAGAAAAACATCACGGGGTGGTGAGAATTGGAGGGTCTGTATTAGGATAGGCAGTGAGTGGCAAAGAATGATGGAGAAAAGCACCGCGGGTCCGTCAGCATGGTGAGGTCAGGGAACATGCAGTGGCAAAGTAGGATAGGTTTCTGAAAACATCGCGGGGTGGTGCGCATTGTATGGGTGTGAGTTACATTACATTCACTAGTAGGAGTGAGAAAAACATCACGGGGTGGTGCGCATTGTATGTGTGTGTGTTACATTGCATTCACTAGTAGGAGTGAGCAAAACATCACGGAGTGGTGCGCATTGTATGGGTTTGTGTTACATTACATTGACTAATAGGAGTGAGAAAAACATCAAGGGGTGGTGTGAATCAGAGCGTCTGAATTAGGATAGGCAGTGAGTGGCAATGTAGGATGGAGAAAAGCACCGCGGGGTGGTCAGAATGGGGAGGTCATGGAACATGCAGTGGCAATGTAGGATAGGTTTCTGAAAAACATCGCGTGGTGGTGTGCATTGTATGTGTGTGTGTTACATTACATTCACTAGTAGGAGTGAGAAAATCATCACGGGGTAGTGCGCATTGTATGGGTGTGTGTTACATTACATTCACTAGTAGGAGTGAGAAAAACATCACGGGGTGGTGTGAATCGGAGGGTCTGAATTAGGATAGGCAGTGAGTGGCAATGTAGGATGGAGAAAAGCACCGCGGGGTGGTCAGCATGGGGAGGTCAGGGAACATGCAGTGGCAATGTAGGATATTTTTCTGAAAAATATCGCGGGTTGGTGCGAATTGTATGGGTGTGTGTTACATTACATTCACTAGTAGGAGTGAGAAAAACATCACGGGGTGGTGTGAATCGGAGGGTCTGAATTAGGATAGGCAGTGAGTGGCGATGTAGGATGGAGAAAAGCTCCGCGAGGTGGTCAGCATGGGGACGTCAGGGAACATGCAGTGGCAATGTAGGATAGGTTTCTGAAAAATATCGCGGGGTGGTGCACATTGTATGGGTGTGTGTTACATAACATTCACTAGTAGGAGTGAGAAAAACATCACGGGGTGGTGTGAATCGGAGGGTCTGTATTAGGATAGGCAGTGAGTGGCAATGTAGGATGGAGAAAAGCACCGCGGGGTGGTCAGCATGGGGAGGTCAGGGAACATGCAGTGGCAATGTAGGATATTTTTCTGAAAAATATCGCGGGTTGGTGCGCATTGTATGGGTGTGTGTTACATTACATTCACTAGTAGGAGTGAGAAAAACATCACGGGGTGGTGTGAATCGGAGGGTCTGAATTAGGATAGGCAGTGAGTGGCAATGTAGGATGGAGAAAAGCACCGCGAGGTGGTCAGCATGGGGACGTCAGGGAACATGCAGTGGCAATGTAGGATAGGTTTCTGAAAAATATCGCGGGGTGGTGCACATTGTATGGGTGTGTGTTACATAACATTCACTAGTAGGAGTGAGAAAAACATCACGGGGTGGTGTGAATCGGAGGGTCTGATTTAGGATAGGCAGTGAGTGGCAATGTCGGATGGAGAAAAGCACCGCGGGGTGGTCAGCATGGGGAGGTCAGGGAACATGCATTGGCAATGTAGGATAGGTTTCTGAAAAACATCGCGGGGTGGTGCGCATTGTATGGGTGTGTGTTACATTACATTCACTAGTCGGAGTGAGAAAAACATGACGGGGTGGTGCGCATTGTATGGGTGTGTGTTACATTACATTCACTAGTAGGAGTGAGAAAAACATCACGGGGTGGTGTGAATCGGAGGGTCTGAATTAGGATAGGCTGTGAGTGGCAATGAAGGATGGAGAAAAGCACCACGGGGTGGTCAGCATGGGGACGTCAGGGAACATGCAGTGGCAATGTAGGATAGGTTTCTGAAAAACATCGCGGTTTGCTGCACATTGTATGGGTGTGTGTTACATAAAAATCACTAGTAGGAGTGAGAAAAACATCACGGGGTTTGTGAATTGGAGGGTCTGATTTAGGATAGGCAGTGAGTGGCAATGTTGGATGGAGAAAAGCACCGCGGGGTGGTCAGCATGGGGATGTCAGGGAACATGCAGTGGCAATGTAGGATAGGTTTCTGAAAAACATCGCGGGGTAGTGCGCATTGTATGGGTGTGTTTTACATTATATTCACTAGTAGGAGTGAGAAAAATATCACGGGGTGGTGCGCATTGTATGGGTGTGTGTTACATTACATTCACTAGTAGGAGTGAGAAAAACATCACGGGGTGGTGTGATTCGGAGGGTCTGAATTAGGACAGACAGTGAGTGGCAATGTAGGATGGAGAAAAGCACCGCGGGGTGGTCAGCATGGGGAGGTCAGGGAACATGCAGTGGCAATGTAGGATAGGTTTCTGAAAAACATCGCTGGGTGGTGCGCATTGTATGGGTGTGTGTTACATTACATTCACTAGTAGGAGTGAGAAAAACATCACGGGGTGGTGTGAATCGGAGGGTCTGAATTAGGATAGGCAGTGAGTGGCAATGAAGGATGGAGAAAAGCACCACGGGGTGGTCAGCATGGGGACGTCAGGGAACATGCAGTGGCAATGTAGGATAGGTTTCTGAAAAACATCGCGGGGTGGTGCACATTGTATGGGTGTGTGTTACATAACATTCCCTAGTAGGAGTGAGAAAAACATCACGGGGTTTGTGAATCGGAGGGTCTGATTTAGGATAGGCAGTGAGTGGCAATGTCGGATGGAGAAAAGCACCGCGGGGTGGTCAGCATGGGGATGTCAGGGAACATGCAGTAGCAATGTAGGATAGGTTTCTGAAAAACATCGCGGGGTGGTGCGCATTGTATGGGTGTGTTTTACATTATATTCACTAGTAGGAGTGAGAAAAATGTCATGGGGTGGTGCGCATTGTATGGGTGTGTGTTACATTACATTCACTAGTAGGAGTGAGAAAAATATCACGGGGTGGTGTGAATCGCATGGTCTGAATTAGGATAGGCAGTGAGTGGCAATGTAGGATGGAGAAAAGCACCGCGGGGTGGTCAGCATGGGGAGGTCAGGGAACATGCAGTGGAGAAGTAGGATAGGTTTCTGAAAAACATCGCGGGGTGGTGCGCATTGTATGGGTGTGTGTTACATTACATTCACTAGTAGGAGTGAGAAAAACATCACGGGGTGGTGCGCATTTTATGGGTGTGTGTTACATTACATTCACTACTAGGAGTGGGAAAAACATCACGGGGTGGTGTGATTCAGAGGGTCTGAATTAGGATCGGCAGTGAGTGGCAATATAGGATGGAGAAAAGCACCGCGGGGTGGTGAGCAAGGGGAGGTCAGTGAACATGCTGTGGCAATTAAGATAGGTTTCTGAAAAACATCGCGGGGTGGTGCGCATTTTATGGGTGTGTGTTACATTACATTCAGTAGTAGGACTGAGAAAAACATCACGGGGTGGTTCGCATTGTATGGGTGTGTGTTACATTACATTCACTAGTAGTTGTGAGAAAAACAACACGGGGTGGTGCGCATTGTATGGGTGTGTGTTACATTACATTCACTAGTAGGAGTGAGAAAAACATCACGGGGTGGTGTGAATCGGAGGGTCTGAATTAGGATAGGCTGTGAGTGGCAATGTAGGATGGAGAAAAGCACCGTGGGGTGGTCAGCATGGGGACGTCAGGGAACATGCAGTGGCAATGTAGGATAGGTTTCTGAAAAACATCGCGGGGTGGTTCGCATTGTATGGGTGTGTGTTACATAATATTCACTAGGAGGAGTGAGAAAAACATCACGGGCTGGTGTGAATCGGAGGGTCTGTTTTAGGATAGGCAGTGAGTGGCAATGTCGGATGGAGAAAAACACCGCGGGGTGGTCAGCATTGGGAAGTCAGGGAACATGCAGTGGCAATGTAGGATAGGTTTCTGAAAAACATCGCGGGGTGGTGGGCATTGTATGGGTGTGTGTTACATTACATTCACTAGTAGGAGTGAGAAAAACAACACGGGGTGGTGCGCATTGTATGGGTGTGTGTTACATTACATTCACTAGTAGGAGTGAGAAAAACATCACGGGGTTTGTGAATCGGAGGGTCTGATTTAGGATAGGCAGTGAGTGGCAATGTCGGATGGAGAAAAGCACCGCGGGGTGGTCAGCATGGGGATGTCAGGGAACATGCAGTGGCAATGTAGGATAGGTTTCTGACAAACATCGCGGGGTGGTGCGCATTGTATGGGTGTGTTTTACATTACATTCACTAGTAGGAGTGAGAAAAATATCACGGGGTGGTGCGCATTGTATGGGTGTGTGTTACATTACATTCACTATTAGGAGTGAGAAAAACATCACGGGGTGGTGTGAATCGCATGGTCTGAATTAGGATAGTCAGTGAGTGGCAATGTAGGATGGAGAAAAGCACCGCGGGGTGGTCAGCATGGGGAGGTCAGGGAACATGCAGTGGCAATGTAGGATAGGTTTCTGAAAAACATCGCGGGTTGGTGCGCATTGTATGGGTGTGTGTTACATTACATTCACTAGTAGGGGTGAGAAAAACATCACGGGGTGGTGTGAATCGGAGGGTCTGAATTAGGATAGACAGTGAGTGGCAATGTAGGATGGAGAAAAGCACCGCGAGGTGGTCAGCATGGGGACGTCAGGGAACATGCAGTGGCAATGTAGGATATTTTTCTGAAAAATATCGCGGGTTGGTGCGCATTGTATGGGTGTGTGTTACATTACATTCACTAGTCGGAGTGAGAAAAACATCACGGGGTGGTGTGAATCGGAGGGTCTGAATTAGGATAGGCTGTGAGTGGCAATGAAGGATGGAGAAAAGCACCACGGGGTGGTCAGCATGGGGACGTCAGGGAACATGCAGTGGCAATGTAGGATAGGTTTCTGAAAAACATCGCGGGGTGCTGCACATTGTATGGGTGTGTGTTACATAAAAATCACTAGTAGGAGTGAGAAAAACATCACGGGGTTTGTGAATCGGAGGGTCTGATTTAGGATAGGCAGTGAGTGGCAATGTCGGATGGAGAAAAGCACCGCGGGGTGGTCAGCATGGGGATGTCAGGGAACATGCAGTGGCAATGTAGGATAGGTTTCTGAAAAACAGCGCGGGGTGGTGCGCATTGTATGGGTGTGTTTTACATTATATTCACTAGTAGGAGTGAGAAAAATATCACGGGGTGGTGCGCATTGTATGGGTGTGTGTTACTTTACATTCACTAGTAGGAGTGAGAAAAACATCACGGGGTGGTGTGATTCGGAGGGTCTGAATTAGGACAGACAGTGAGTGGCAATGTAGGATGGAGAAAAGCACCGCGGGGTGGTCAGCATGGGGAGGTCAGGGAACATGCAGTGGCAATGTAGGATAGGTTTCTGAAAAACATCGCTGGCTGGTGCGCATTGTATGGTTGTGTGTTACATTACATTCACTAGTAGGAGTGAGAAAAACATCACGGGGTGGTGTGAATCGGAGGGTCTGAATTAGGATAGGCAGTGAGTGGCAATGAAGGATGGAGAAAAGCACCACGGGGTGGTCAGCATGGGGACGTCAGGGAACATGCAGTGGCAATGTAGGATAGGTTTCTGAAAAACATCGCGAGGTGGTGCACATTGTATGGTTGTGTGTTACATAACATTCACTAGTAGGAGTGAGAAAAACATCACGGGGTTTGTGAATCGGAGGGTCTGATTTAGGATAGGCAGCGAGTGGCAATGTCGGATGGAGAAAAGCACCGCGGGTTGGTCAGCATGGGGATGTCAGGGAACATGCAGTGGCAATGTAGGATAGGTTTCTGAAAAACATCGCGGGGTGGTGCGCATTGTATGGGTGTGTTTTACATTATATTCACTAGTAGGAGTGAGAAAAATATCATGGGGTGGTGCGCATTGTATGGGTGTGTGTTACATTACATTCACTAGTAGGAGTGAGAAAAATATCACGGGGTGGTGTGAATCGCATGGTCTGAATTAGGATAGGCAGTGAGTGGCAATGTAGGATGGAGAAAAGCACCGCGGGGTGGTCAGCATGGGGAGGTCAGGGAACATGCAGTGGAGAAGTAGGATAGGTTTCTGAAAAACATCGCGCGGTGGTGCGCATTGTATGGGTGTGTGTTACATTACATTCACTAGTAGGAGTGAGAAAAACATCACGGGGTGGTGCGCATTTTATGGGTGTGTGTTACATTACATTCACTACTAGGAGTGGGAAAAACATCACGGGGTGGTGTGATTCAGAGGGTCTGAATTAGGATCGGCAGTGAGTGGCAATATAGGATGGAGAAAAGCACCGCGGGGTGGTGAGCAAGGGGAGGTCAGTGAACATGCAGTGGCAATTAGGATAGGTTTCTGAAAAACATCGCGGGGTGGTGCGCATTTTATGGGTGTGTGTTACATTACATTCAGTAGTAGGACTGAGAAAAACATCACGGGGTGGTTCGCACTGTATGGGTGTGTGTTACATTACATTCACTAGTAGGAGTGAGAAAAACATCACGGGGTGGTGCGCATTGCATGGGTGTGTGTTACATTACATTCACTAGTAGGAGTGAGAAAAACATCACGGGGTGGTGTGAATCGCATGGTCTGAATTAGGATAGGCAGTGAGTGGCAATGTAGGATGGAGAAAAGCACCGCGGGGTGGTCAGCATGGGGAGGTCAGGGAACATGCAGTGGCAATGTAGGATAGGTTTCTGAAAAACATCGTGGGGTGGTGCGCATTGTATGGGTGTGTGTTACATTACATTCACTAGTAGGAGTGAGAAAAACATCACGGGGTGGTGCGCATTGTTTGGGTGTGTGTTACATTACATTCACTAGTAGGAGTGGGAAAAACATCACGGGGTGGTGTGATTCGGAGGGTCTGAATTAGGATCGGCAGTGAGTGGCAATATAGGATGGAGAAAAGCACCGCGGGGTGGTGAGCAAGGGGAGGTCAGTGAGCATGCAGTGGCAAAGTAGGATAGGTTTCTGAAAAACATCGCGGGGTGGTGCGCATTGTATGGGTGTGTGTTACATTACATTCACTAGTAGGACTGAGAAAAACATCACGGGGTGGAGCGCATTGTATGGGTGTGTGTTACATTACATTCACTAGTAGGAGTGAGAAAAACATCACGGGGTGGTGTGAATCGGAGGGTCTGAATTAGGATAGGCAGTGAGTGGCAATGTGGGATGGAGCAAAGCCTCGCGGGTGGTCAGCATGGCAGGTCAGGGAACATGGAGTGGCAATGTAGGATAGGTTTCTGAAAAACATCGCGGGTTGGTGCACATTTTATGGGTGTGTGTTACATTACATTCACTAGTAGGAGTGAGAAAAACATCACGGGGTGGTGTGAATCGGAGGGTCTGAATTAGTATAGGCAGTTAGTAGCAATGTATGATGGAGAAAAGCACCGCGGCGTGCTCAGCATGGGGAGGTAAGGGAACATGCAGTGGCAATGTAGGATAGGTTTCTGAAAAACATCGCGTGCTGGTGCGCATTGTATGCGTGTGTGTTACATTACATTGACTAGTAGGAGTGAGAAAAACATCACGGGTTGGTGCGCATTGTATGGATGTGTGTTACATTACATTCACTAGTAGAAGTGAAAAAAACATCACGGGGTCATGTGAATCGGAGGGTCTGAATTAGGATAGGCAGTGAGTGGCAATGTAGGATGGAGAAAATCACCGCGGGGTGGTCAGCATGGGGAGGTCAGGGAACATGCAGTGGCAATGTAGGATAGTTTTCTGAAAAACAACGCGGTGTGGTGCGCATTGTATGGGTGTGTCTTACATTACATTCACTACTAGGAGTGAGAAAAACATCACGGGGTGGTTCGCATTGTATGGGTGTGTGTTATATTACATTCACTAGTAGGAGTGAGAAAAACATCACGTCGTGGTGTGAATCGGAGTGTCTGAATTAGGATAGGCAGTGAGTGCCAATGTAGGATGGAGAAAAGCACCGCGGGGTGGTCACCATAGGAGGTCAGGGAACATGCAGTGGCAAAGCAGGATAGGTTTCTGAAAAACATCGCGGGGTGGTGCGCATTGTATGGGTGTGTGTTACATTACATTAACTAGTAGGAGTGAGAAAAACATCACGGGGTGGTGCGCATTGTATGGGTGTGTATTACATTACATTCACTAGTAGGAGTGGGAAAAACATCATGGGGTGGTGTGATTCGGAGGGTCTGAATTAGGATCGGCAGTGAGTGGCAATATAGGATGGAGAAAAGCACCGCGGGGTGGGGAGCAAGGGGACGTCAGTGAGCATGCAGTGGCAAAGTAGGATAGGTTTCTGAAAAACATCGCGGGGTGGTGCGCATTGTATGGGTGTGTGTTACATTACATTCACTAGTAGGACTGAGAAAAACATCACGGGGTGGAGCGCATTGTATGGGTGTGTGTTACATTACATTCACTAGTAGGAGTGAGAAAAACATCACGGGGTGGTGTGAATCGGAGGGTCTGAATTAGGATAGGCAGTGAGTGGCAATGTGGGATGGAGCAAAGCCCCGCGGGTGGTCAGCATGGCAGGTCAGGGAACATGGAGTGGCAATGTAGGATAGGTTTCTGAAAAACATCGCGGGTTGGTGCACATTGTATGGGTGTGTCTTACATTACATTCACTACTAGGAGTGAGAAAAACATCACGGGGTGGTTCGCATTGTATGGGTGTGTGTTATATTACATTCACTAGTAGGAGTGAGAAAAACATCACGTGGTGGTGTGAATCGGAGTGTCTGAATTAGGATAGGCAGTGAGTGCCAATGTAGGATGGAGAAAAGCATCGCGGGGTGGTCACCATAGGAGGTCAGGGAACATGCAGTGGCAATGTAGAATAGGTTTCTGAAAAACATCGTGGGGTGGTGCGCATTGTATGGGTGTGTGTTACATTACATTCACTAGTAGGAGTGAGAAAAACATCACGGGCTGGTGTGAATCGGAGGGTCTGATTTAGGATAGGCAGTGAGTGGCAATGTCAGATGGAGAAAAACACCGCGGGGTGGTCAGCATGGGGAGGTCAGGGAACATGCAGTGGCAATGTAGGATAGGTTTCTGAAAAACATCGTGGGGTGGTGCGCATTGTATGGGTGTGTGTTACATTACATTCACTAGTAGGAGTGAGAAAAACATCACGGGGTTTGGGAATCGGAGGGTCTGATTTAGGATAGGCAGTGAGTGGCAATGTCGGATGGAGAAAAGCACCACGGGGTGGTCAGCATGGGGATGTCAGGGTACATGCAGTGGCAATGTAGGATAGGTTTCTGAAAAACATCGCGGGGTGGTGCGCATTGTATGGGTGTGTTTTACATTACATTCACTAGTAGGAGTGAGAAAAATATCACGGGGTGGTGCGCATTGTATGGGTGTGTGTTACATTACATTCACTAGTAGGAGTGAGAAAATCATCACGGGGTGGTGTGAATCGCATGGTCTGAATTAGGATAGGCAGTGAGTGGCAATGTAGGATGGAGAAAAGCACCGCGGGGTGGTCAGCATGGGGAGGTCAGGGAACATGCAGTGGCAATGTAGGATAGGTTTCTGAAAAACATCGCGGGGTGGTGCGCATTGTATGGGTGTGTGTTACATTACATTCACTAGTAGGAGTGAGAAAAACATCATGGGGTAGTGCGCATTGTTTGGGTGTGTGTTACATTACATTCACTAGTAGGAGTGAGAAAAACATCACGGGGTGGTGAGAATTGGAGGGTCTGTATTAGGATAGGCAGTGAGTGGAAATGAATGATGGAGAAAAGCACCGCGGGTCCGTCAGCATGGGGAGGTCAGGGAACATGCAGTGGCAAAGTAGGATAGGTTTCTGAAAACATCGCCGGGTGGTGCGCATTGTATGGGTGTGTGTTACATTACATTCACTAGTAGGAGTGAGAAAAACATCACGGGGTGGTGCGCATTGTATGTGTGTGTGTTACATTACATTCACTAGTAGGAGTGAGCAAAACATCACGGAGTGGTGCGCATTGTATGGGTTTGTGTTACATTACATTGACTAATAGGAGTGAGAAAAACATCACGGGGTGGTGTGAATCAGAGCGTCTGAATTAGGATAGGCAGTGAGTGGCAATGTAGGATGGAGAAAAGCACCGCGGGGTGCTCAGAATGGGGAGGTCATGGAACATGCAGTGGCAATGTAGGATAGGTTTCTGAGAAACATCGCGTGGTGGTGCGCATTGTATGTGTGTGTGTTACATTACATTCACTAGTAGGAGTGAGAAAAACATCACGCGGTGGTGCGCATTGTATGGGTGTGTGTTACATTACATTCACTAGTAGGAGTGAGAAAAACATCACGGGGTGGTGTGAATCGGAGGGTCTGAATTAGGATAGGCAGTGAGTGGCAATGTAGGATGGAGAAAAGCACCGCGGGGTGGTCAGCATGGGGAGGTCAGGGAACATGCTGTGGCAATGTAGGATATTTTTCTGAAAAATATTGCGGGGTGGTGCGCATTGTATGGGTGTGTGTTACATAACATTCACTAGTAGGAGTGAGAAAAACATCACGGGGTTTGTGAATCGGAGGGTCTGAATTAGGATAGGCAGTGAGTGGCAATGTCGGATGGAGAAAAGCACCGCGGGGTGGTCAGCATGGGGATGTCAGGGAACATGCATTGGCAATGTAGGATAGGTTTCTGAAAAACATCGCGGGGTGGTGCGCATTGTATGGGTGTGTGTTACATTACATTCACTAGTCGGAGTGAGAAAAACATGACGGGGTGGTGCGCATTGTATGGGTGTGTGTTAACTTACATTCACTAGTAGGAGTGAGAAAAACATCACGGGGTTTGTGCATCGGAGGGTCTGATTTAGGATAGGCAGTGAGTGGCAATGTCGGATGGAGAAAAGCACCGCGGGGTGGTCAGCATGGGGATGTCAGGGAACATGCAGTGGCAATGTAGGATAGGTTTCTGAAAAACATCGCGGGGTGGTGCGCATTGTTTGGGTGTGTGTTACATTACATTCACTAGTAGGAGTGAGAAAAACATCATGGGGTGGTGAGAATTGGAGGGTCTGTATTAGGATAGGCAGTGAGTGGCAATGAATGATGGAGAAAAGCACCGCGGGTCCGTCAGCATGGGGAGGTCAGGGAACATGCAGTGGCAAAGTAGGATAGGTTTCTGAAAAACATCGCGGGGTGGTGCGCATTGTATGGGTGTGTGTTACATTACATTCACTAGTAGGAGTGGGAAAAACATCACGGGGTGGTGCGCATTGTATGGGTGTGTGTTACATTACATTCACTAGTAGGAGTGGGAAAAAGATCACGGGGTGGTGTGATTCGGAGGGTCTGAATTAGGATCGTCAGTGAGTGGCAATATAGGATGGAGAAAAGCACCGCGGGGTGGTGAGCAAGGGGAGGTCAGTGAACATGCATTGGCAAAGTAGGATAGGTTTCTGAAAAACATCGCGGGGTGGTGCGCATTGTATGTGTGTGTTATACATTACATTCACTAGTAAGACTGAGAAAAACATCACGGGGTGGAGCGCATTGTATGGGTGTGTGTTACATTACATTCACTAGTAGGAGTGAGAAAAACATCACGGGGTGGTGTGAATCGGAGGGTCTGAATTAGGATACGCAGTGAGTGGCAATGTAGGATGGTTAAAAGCACCGCGGGGTGGTCAGCATGGGGAGGTCACGGAACATGCAGTGGCAATGTAGGATAGGTTTCTGAAAAACATCGTGCGGTGGTGCGCATTGTATGGGTGTGTGGTACATTACATTCACTATTAGGAGTGAGAAAAACATCACGGGGTGGTGTGAATCGGAGGGTCTGAATTAGGATAGGCAGTGAGTGGCAATGTATGATGGAGAAAAGCACCGCGGCGTGCTCAGCATGGGGAGGTAAGGGAACATGCAGTGGCAATGTAGGATAGGTTTCTGAAAAACATCGCGTGCTGGTGCGCATTGTATGCGTGTGTGTTACATTACATTCACTAGTAGGAGTGAGAAAAACATCACGGGTTGGTGCGCATTGTATGGATGTGTGTTACATTACATTCACTAGTAGGAGTGAGAAAAACATCACGTGGTGGTTCGCATTGTATGGGTGTGTGTTACATTACATTCATTAGTAGGAGTGAGAAAAACATCACGGGGTGGTGCGCATTGTATGGGTGTGTGTTACATTACGTTCACTAGTAGGAGTGAGAAAAACGTCACGGGGTGGTGCGCATTGTATGGGTGTGTGTTACATTACATTCACTTAAAGGAGTGACAAAAACATCACGGAGTGGTGTGAATCGGAGGGTCTGAATAAGGATAGGCTGTGAGTGGCAATGTAGGATGGAGAAAAGCACCGCGGGGTGGTCAGCATGGGGAAGTCAGGGAACATGCAATGGCAATGTAGGATAGGTTTCTGAAAAACATCGCGGGGTGGTGCGCATTGTATGGTTGTGTGTTACATTACATTCACTAGTAGGAGTGAGAAAAACATCATGGGATGGTGTGAATCGGAGGGTCTCATTTAGGATACGCAGTGAGTGGCAATATAGGATGGATAAAAGCACAGCGGGGTGGTCAGCATGGGGAGGTCAGGGAACATGCAGTGGCAATGTAGGATAGGTTTCTGAAAAACATCGTGGGGTGGTGCGCATTGTATGGTGTGTGTTACATTACATTCACTAGTAGGAGTGAGAAAAACACGGTTTGGTGCGCATTGTATTGATGTGTGTTACATTACATTCACGAGTAGGAGTGAGAAAAACATCACGGGTTGGTGTGAATCGGAGGGTCTGAATTAGGATAGGCAGTGAGTGGTAATGTAGGATGGAGAAAAGCACAGAGGGGTGGTCAGCATGGGGAGGTCAGGGAACATGCTGTGGCAATGTAGGATAGGTTTCTGAAAAACATCGCGGGGTGGTGCGCATTGTATGGGTGTGTGTTACATTACATTCACTAGTAGGAGTGAGAAAAACATCACGGGGTGTTTCGCATTTTATGGGTGTGTGTTACATTACATTCACTAGTAGGAGTGAGAAAAACATCACAGGGTGGTGTGAATCGGAGGGTCTGAATTAGGATAGGCAGTGAGTGGCAATGTAGGATGGAGAAAAGCACCGCGGTTGGTCTCCCTGGGGAGGTAAGGGAACATGCACTGACAATGTAGGATAGGTTTCTGAAAAACATCGCGGGGTGGTGCGCATTGTATGGGTGTGTGTTACATTACATTCACTAGTAGGAGTGAGAAAAACATCACGGGGTGGTGTGAATTGGAGGGTTTGAATTAGGTTAGGCAGTGAGTGGCAATGTAGGATGCAGAAAAGCACCGCGGGGTTTTCAGCATGGGGACGTCAGGGAACATGCAGTGGCAATGTAGGATAGGTTTCTGAAAAACATCGCGGGGTGGTGCGCATTGTATGGGTGTGTGTTACATTACATTCACTAGTAGGAGTGAGAAAAACATCTCGCGGTGGTGCGCATTGTATGGGTGTGTGTTACATTACATTCACTAGTAGGAGTGAGAAAAATAGCACGGGGTGGTCTGAATCGGAGGGTCTGAATTAGTATAGGCAGTGAGTGGCAATGTAGAATGGAGAAAAGCACCGCGGTGTGGTCAGCATGGGGAGGTCAGGGAACATGCAGTGGCAATGTAGGATAGGTTTCTGAAAAACATCGCGGGGTGGTGCACATTGTATGGGTGTGTTTTACATAACATTCACTAGTAGGAGTGAGAAAAACATCACGGGGTGGTGTCAATCGGAGGTTCTGATTTAGGATAGGCAGTGAGTGGCAATGTCGGATGGAGAAAAGCACCGCGGGGTGGTCAGCATGGGGAGGTCAGGGAACATGCAGTGGCAATGTAGGATAGGTTTCTGAAAAACATCGCGGGGTGGTGCGCATTGTATGGGTGTGTGTTACATTACATTCACTAGTAGGAGTGAGAAAAACATCACGGGGTGGTGCGCAATGTATGGGTGTGTGTTACATTACATTCACAAGTAGGAGTGAGAAAAACATCACGGGGTGGTGCGCATTGTATGGGTGTGTGTTACATTACATTCACTAGTAGGAGTGAGAAAAACATCACGGGGTGGTGTGAATCGCAGGGTCTGAATTAGGATAGGCAGTGAGTGGCAATTTAGGATGGAGAAAAGCACCGTGGGGTGGTCAGCATGGCGAGGTCAGGGAACATGCAATGGCAATGTAGGATAGGTTTCTGAAAAACATCTCGGGGTGGTGCGCATTGCACGGTTGTGTGTTACATTACATTCACTAGTAGGAGTGAGAAAAACATCACGGGGCGGTGCACATTGTATGTGTGTGTGTTACATTACATTCACTAGTACGAGTGAGAAAAACATCACGGGGTGGTGTGAATCGCAGGGTCTGAATTAAGATAGGTAGTGAGTGGCAATGTAGGATGGAGAAAAGCACCGCGGGCTGGTCAGAATGGGGAGGTCATGGAACATGCAGTGGCAATGTAGGATAGGTTTCTGAAAAACATCGCGGGGTGGTGCGCATTGTATGGGTGTGTGTTACATTATATTCACTAGTAGAAGTGAAAAAAACATCACGGGGTGGTGTGAATCGGAGGGTCTGAATTAGGATAGGCAGTGAGTGGCAATGTAGGATGGAGAAAAGCACCGCGGATTGGTCTCCCTGGGGAGGTAAGGGAACATGCAGTGACAATGTAGGATAGGTTTCTGAAAAACATCGTGGGGTGGTGCGCATTGTATGGTGTGTGTTACATTACATTCACTAGTAGGAGTGAGAAAAACACGGGTTGGTGCGCATTGTATTGATGTGTGTTACATTACATTCACGAGTAGGAGTGAGAAAAACATCACGGGTTGGTGTGAATCGGAGGGTCTGAATTAGGATAGGCAGTGAGTGGTAATGTAGGATGGAGAAAAGCACCGAGGGGTGGTCAGCATGGGGAGGTCAGGGAACATGCTGTGGCAATGTAGGATAGGTTTCTGAAAAACATCGCAGGGTGGTGCGCATTGTATGGGTGTGTGTTACATTACATTCACTAGTAGGAGTGAGAAAAACATCACGGGGTGGTTCGCATTGTATGGGTGTGTGTTACATTACATTCACTAGTAGGAGTGAGAAAAACATCACAGGGTGGTGTGAATCGGAGGGTCTGAATTAGGATAGGCAGTGAGTGGCAATGTGGGATGGAGAAAAGCACCGCGGATTGGTCTCCCTGGGGAGGTAAGGGAACATGCAGTGACAATGTAGGATAGGTTTCTGAAAAACATCGCGGGGTGGTGCGCATTGTATGGGTGTGTGTTACATTACATTCACTAGTAGGAGTGAGAAAAACATCACGGGGTGGTGTGAATCGGAGGGTCTGAATTAGGATAGGCAGTGAGTGGCAATGTAGGATGGAGAAAAGCACCGCGGGGTGGTCAGCATGGGGACGTCAGGGAACATGCAGTGGCAATGTAGGATAGGTTTCTGAAAAACATCGCGGGGTGCTGCGCATTGTATGGGTGTGTGTTACATAACATTCACTAGTAGGAGTGAGAAAAACATCATGGGCTGGTGTGAATCGGAGGGTCTGATTTAGGATAGGCAGTGAGTGGCAATGTCAGATGGAGAAAAACACCGCGGGGTGGTCAGCATGGGGAGGTCAGGGAACATGCAGTGGCAATGTAGGATAGGTTTCTGAAAAACATCGTGGGGTGGTGGGCATTGTATGGGTGTGTGTTACATTACATTAACTAGTAGGAGTGAGAAAAACATCACGGGGTGGTGCGCATTGTTTGGGTGTGTGTTACATTACATTCACTAGAAGGAGTGACAAAAACATAACGGAGTGGTGTGAATCAGAGTGTCTGAATTAGGATAGGCTGTGAGTGGTAATGTAGGATGGAGAAAAGCACCGCGGGGTGGTCAGCATGGGGAAGTCAGGGAAAATGCAATGGCAATGTAGGATAGGTTTCTGAAAAACATCGCGGGGTGGTGCGCATTGTATGGTTGTGTGTTACATTACATTCACTAGTAGGAGTGAGAAAAACGTCACGGGATGGTGTGAATCGGAGGGTCTGATGTAGGATACGCAGTGAGTGGCAATGTAGGATGGATAAAAGCACAGCGGGGTGGTCAGCATGGGGAGGTCAGGGAACATGCAGTGGCAATGTAGGATAGGTTTCTGAAAAACATCGTGGGGTGGTGCGCATTGTATGGTGTGTGTTACATTACATTCACTAGTAGGAGTGAGAAAAACACGGTTTGGTGCGCATTGTATTGATGTGTGTTACATTACATTCACGAGTAGGAGTGAGAAAAACATCACGGGTTGGTGTGAATCGGAGGGTCTGAATTAGGATAGGCAGTGAGTGGTAATGTAGGATGGAGAAAAGCACAGAGGGGTGGTCAGCATGGGGAGGTCAGGGAACATGCTGTGGCAATGTAGGATAGGTTTCTGAAAAACATCGCGGGGTGGTGCGCATTGTATGGGTGTGTGTTACATTACATTCACTAGTAGGAGTGAGAAAAACATCACGGGGTGTTTCGCATTGTATGGGTGTGTGTTACATTACATTCACTAGTAGGAGTGAGAAAAACATCACAGGGTGGTGTGAATCGGAGGGTCTGAATTAGGATAGGCAGTGAGTGGCAATGTAGGATGGAGAAAAGCACCGCGGATTGGTCTCCCTGGGGAGGTAAGGGAACATGCACTGACAATGTAGGATAGGTTTCTGAAAAACATCGCGGGGTGGTGCGCATTGTATGGGTGTGTGTTACATTACATTCACTAGTAGGAGTGAGAAAAACATCACGGGGTGGTGTGAATTGGAGGGTTTGAATTAGGTTAGGCAGTGAGTGGCAATGTAGGATGCAGAAAAGCACCGCGGGGTTTTCAGCATGGGGACGTCAGGGAACATGCAGTGGCAATGTAGGATAGGTTTCTGAAAAACATCGCGGGGTGGTGCGCATTGTATGGGTGTGTGTTACATTACATTCACTAGTAGGAGTGAGAAAAACATCTCGCGGTGGTGCGCATTGTATGGGTGTGTGTTACATTACATTCACTAGTAGGAGTGAGAAAAATAGCACGGGGTGGTCTGAATCGGAGGGTCTGAATTAGTATAGGCAGTGAGTGGCAATGTAGAATGGAGAAAAGCACCGCGGTGTGGTCAGCATGGGGAGGTCAGGGAACATGCAGTGGCAATGTAGGATAGGTTTCTGAAAAACATCGCGGGGTGGTGCACATTGTATGGGTGTGTTTTACATAACATTCACTAGTAGGAGTGAGAAAAACATCACGGGGTGGTGTCAATCGGAGGTTCTGATTTAGGATAGGCAGTGAGTGGCAATGTCGGATGGAGAAAAGCACCGCGGGGTGGTCAGCATGGGGAGGTCAGGGAACATGCAGTGGCAATGTAGGATAGGTTTCTGAAAAACATCGCGGGGTGGTGCGCATTGTATGGGTGTGTGTTACATTACATTCACTAGTAGGAGTGAGAAAAACATCACGGGGTGGTGCGCAATGTATGGGTGTGTGTTACATTACATTCACAAGTAGGAGTGAGAAAAACATCACGGGGTGGTGCGCATTGTATGGGTGTGTGTTACATTACATTCACTAGTAGGAGTGAGAAAAACATCACGGGGTGGTGTGAATCGCAGGGTCTGAATTAGGATAGGCAGTGAGTGGCAATTTAGGATGGAGAAAAGCACCGTGGGGTGGTCAGCATGGCGAGGTCAGGGAACATGCAATGGCAATGTAGGATAGGTTTCTGAAAAACATCTCGGGGTGGTGCGCATTGCACGGTTGTGTGTTACATTACATTCACTAGTAGGAGTGAGAAAAACATCACGGGGCGGTGCACATTGTATGTGTGTGTGTTACATTACATTCACTAGTACGAGTGAGAAAAACATCACGGGGTGGTGTGAATCGCAGGGTCTGAATTAAGATAGGTAGTGAGTGGCAATGTAGGATGGAGAAAAGCACCGCGGGCTGGTCAGAATGGGGAGGTCATGGAACATGCAGTGGCAATGTAGGATAGGTTTCTGAAAAACATCGCGGGGTGGTGCGCATTGTATGGGTGTGTGTTACATTATATTCACTAGTAGAAGTGAAAAAAACATCACGGGGTGGTGTGAATCGGAGGGTCTGAATTAGGATAGGCAGTGAGTGGCAATGTAGGATGGAGAAAAGCACCGCGGATTGGTCTCCCTGGGGAGGTAAGGGAACATGCAGTGACAATGTAGGATAGGTTTCTGAAAAACATCGTGGGGTGGTGCGCATTGTATGGTGTGTGTTACATTACATTCACTAGTAGGAGTGAGAAAAACACGGGTTGGTGCGCATTGTATTGATGTGTGTTACATTACATTCACGAGTAGGAGTGAGAAAAACATCACGGGTTGGTGTGAATCGGAGGGTCTGAATTAGGATAGGCAGTGAGTGGTAATGTAGGATGGAGAAAAGCACCGAGGGGTGGTCAGCATGGGGAGGTCAGGGAACATGCTGTGGCAATGTAGGATAGGTTTCTGAAAAACATCGCAGGGTGGTGCGCATTGTATGGGTGTGTGTTACATTACATTCACTAGTAGGAGTGAGAAAAACATCACGGGGTGGTTCGCATTGTATGGGTGTGTGTTACATTACATTCACTAGTAGGAGTGAGAAAAACATCACAGGGTGGTGTGAATCGGAGGGTCTGAATTAGGATAGGCAGTGAGTGGCAATGTAGGATGGAGAAAAGCACCGCGGATTGGTCTCCCTGGGGAGGTAAGGGAACATGCAGTGACAATGTAGGATAGGTTTCTGAAAAACATCGCGGGGTGGTGCGCATTGTATGGGTGTGTGTTACATTACATTCACTAGTAGGAGTGAGAAAAACATCACGGGGTGGTGTGAATCGGAGGGTCTGAATTAGGATAGGCAGTGAGTGGCAATGTAGGATGGAGAAAAGCACCGCGGGGTGGTCAGCATGGGGACGTCAGGGAACATGCAGTGGCAATGTAGGATAGGTTTTTGAAAAACATCGCGGGGTGCTGCGCATTGTATGGGTGTGTGTTACATAACATTCACTAGTAGGAGTGAGAAAAACATCATGGGCTGGTGTGAATCGGAGGGTCTGATTTAGGATAGGCAGTGAGTGGCAATGTCAGATGGAGAAAAACACCGCGGGGTGGTCAGCATGGGGAGGTCAGGGAACATGCAGTGGCAATGTAGGATAGGTTTCTGAAAAACATCGTGGGGTGGTGGGCATTGTATGGGTGTGTGTTACATTACATTAACTAGTAGGAGTGAGAAAAACATCACGGGGTGGTGCGCATTGTTTGGGTGTGTGTTACATTACATTCACTAGAAGGAGTGACAAAAACATAACGGAGTGGTGTGAATCAGAGTGTCTGAATTAGGATAGGCTGTGAGTGGCAATGTAACATGGAGAAAAGCACCGCGGGGTGGTCAGCATGGGGAAGTCAGGGAAAATGCAATGGCAATGTAGGATAGGTTTCTGAAAAACATCGCGGGGTGGTGCGCATTGTATGGTTGTGTGTTACATTACATTCACTAGTAGGAGTGAGAAAAACGTCACGGGATGGTGTGAATCGGAGGGTCTGATGTAGGATACGCAGTGAGTGGCAATGTAGGATGGATAAAAGCACCACTGGGTGGTCAGCATGGGGAGGTCAGGGAACATGCAGTGGCAATGTAGGATAGGTTTCTGAAAAACATCGTGGGGTGGTGCGCATTGTATGGGTGTGTGTTACATTACATTCACTAGTAGGAGTGAGAAAAACACGGGTTGGTGCGCATTGTATTGATGTGTGTTACATTACATTCACGAGTAGGAGTGAGAAAAACATCACGGGTTGGTGTGAATCGGAGGGTCTGAATTAGGATAGGCAGTGTGTGGCAATGTAGAATGGAGAAAAGCACCGAGGGGTGGTCAGCATGGGGAGGTCAGAGAGCATGCTGTGGCAATGTAGGATAGTTTTCTGAAAAACATCGCGGGGTGGTGCGCATTGTATGGGTGTGTGTTACATTACATTCACTAGTAGGATTGAGAAAAACATCACGGGGTGGTTCGCATTGTATGGGTTTGTGTTACATTACATTCACTAGTAGGAGTGAGAAAAACATCACAGAGTGGTGTGAATTGGAGGGTCTGAATTAGGATAGGCAGTGAGTGGCAATGTAGGATGGAGAAAAGCACCGCGGATTGGTCTCCCTGGGGAGGTAAGGGAACATGCAGTGACAATGTAGGATAGGTTTCTGAAAAACATCGCGGGGTTGTGCGCATTGTATGGGTGTGTGTTATATTACATTCACAAGTAGGAGTGAGAAAAACATCACGGGGTGGTGTGAATTGGAGGGTTTGAATTAGGTTAGGCAGTGAGTGGAAATGTAGAATGGAGAAAAGCACCGCGGTGTGGTCAGCATGGCGAGGTCAGGGAACATGCAGTGGCAATGTAGGATAGTTTTCTGAAAAATATCGCGGGGTGGTGCGAATTGTATGGGTGTGTGTTACATTACATTCACTAGTAGGAGTGAGAAAAACATCACGGGTTGGTGTGATTCGGAGGGTCTGAATTAGGATAGGCAGTGAGTGGCAATGTAGGATGCAGAAAAGCACCGCGGGGTGGTCAGCATGGGGACGTCAGGGAACATGCAGTGGCAATGTAGGATAGGTTTCTGAAAAACATCGCGGGGTGGTGCACATTGTATGGGTGTGTGTTACGTAACATTCACTAGTAGGAGTGAGAAAAACATCACGGGGTGGTATCAATCGGAGGGTCTGATTTAGAATAGGCAGTGAGTGGCAATGTCGGATGGAGAAAAGCACCGCGGGGTGGTCAGCATGGGGAGGTCAGGGAACATGCAGTGGCAATGTAGGATAGGCTTCTGAAAAACATCGCGACGTGTTGCGCATTGTATGGGTGTGTGTTACATTACATTCACTAGTAGGAGTGAGAAAAACATCACGGGGTGGTGTGAATCGCAGTGTCTGAATTAGGATAGGCAGTGAGTCGCAATTTAGGATGGAGAAAAGCACCGTGGGGTGGTCAGCATGGGGAGGTCAGGGAACATGCAATGGCAATGTAGGATAGGTTTCTGAAAAACATCACGGTGTGGTGCGCATTGTATGGTTGTGTGTTACATTACATTCACTAGTAGGAGTGAGAAAAACATCACGGGGTGGTGCGCATTGTATGTGTGTGTGTTACATTACCTTCACTAGTAGGAGTGAGAAAAACATCACGGGGTGGTGTGAATCGCAGGGTCTGAATTAGGATAGGTAGTGAGTGGCAATGTAGGATGGAGCAAAGCACCGCGGGCTAGTCAGAATGGGGAGGTCATGGAACATGCAGTGGCAATGTAGGATAGGTTTCTGAAAAACATCGCGGGGTGGTGAACATTGTATGGTTGTGTGTTACATTACATTCACTAGTAGGAGTGAGAAAAACATCACGGGGTGGTGCGCATTGTATGGTTGTGTGTTACATTACATTCACTAGTAGGAGTGAGAAAAACATCACGGGATGGTGTGAATCGGAGGGTCTCATTTAGGATACGCAGTGAGTGGCAATGTAGGATGGATAAAAGCACTGCGGGGTGGTCAGCATGGGGAGGTCAGGGAACATGCAGTGGCAATGTAGGATAGGTTACTGAAAAACATCGTGGGGTGGTGCACATTGTATGGTGTGTGTTACATTACATTCACGAGTAGGAGTGAGAAAAACATCACGGGTTGGTGTGAATCGGAGGGTCTGAATTAGGATAGGCAGTGAGTGGCAATGTAGGATGGAGAAAAGCACCGCGGATTGGTCTCCCTGGGGAGGTAAGGGAACATGCAGTGACAATGTAGGATAGGTTTCTGAAAAACATCGCGGGGTGGTGCGCATTGTATGGGTGTGTGTTACATTACATTCACTAGTAGGAGTGAGAAAAACGTCACGGGATGGTGTGAATCGGAGGGTCTGATTTAGGATACGCAGTGAGTGGCAATGTAGGATGGATAAAAGCACCGCGGGGTGGTCAGCATGGGGAGGTCAGGGAACATGCAGTGGCAATGTAGGATAGGTTTCTGAAAAACATCGTGGGGTGGTGCGCATTGTGTGGGTGTGTGTTACATTACATTCACTAGTAGGAGTGAGAAAAACACGGGTTGGTGCGCATTGTATTGATGTGTGTTACATTACATTCACGAGTAGGAGTGAGAAAAACATCACGGGTTGGTGTGAATCGGAGGGTCTGAATTAGGATAGGCAGTGTGTGGCAATGTAGAATGGAGAAAAGCACCGAGGGGTGGTCAGCATGGGGAGGTCAGAGAACATGCTGTGGCAATGTAGGATAGTTTTCTGAAAAACATCGCGGGGTGGTGCGCATTGTATGGGTGTGTGTTACATTACATTCACTAGTAGGAGTGAGAAAAACATCACGGGGTGGTTCGCATTGTATGGGTTTGTGTTACATTACATTCACTAGTAGGAGTGAGAAAAACATCACAGGGTGGTGTGAATCGGAGGGTCTGAATTAGGATAGGCAGTGAGTGGCAATGTAGGACGGAGAAAAGCACCGCGGATTGGTCTCCCTGGGGAGGTAAGGGAACATGCAGTGACAATGTAGGATAGGTTTCTGAAAAATATCGCGGGGTTGTGCGCATTGTATGGGTGTGTGTTACATTACATTCACTAGTAGGAGTGAGAAAAACATCACGGGGTGGTGTGAATTGGAGGGTTTGAATTAGGTTAGGCAGTGAGTGGCAATGTAGAATGGAGAAAAGCACCGCGGTTTTGTCAGCATGGCGAGGTCAGGGAACATGCAGTGGCAATGTAGGATAGTTTTCTGAAAAATATCGCGGGGTGGTGCGCATTGTATGGGTGTGTGTTACATTACATTCACTAGTAGGAGTGAGAAAAACATCACGGGGTGGTGTGAATCGGAGGGTCTGAATTAGGATAGGCAGTGAGTCGCAATTTAGGATGGAGAAAAGCACCGTGGGGTGGTCAGCATGGGGAGGTCAGGGAACATGCAATGGCAATGTAGGATAGGTTTCTGAAAAACATCACGGGGTGGTGCGCATTGTATGGTTGTGTGTTACATTACATTCACTAGTAGGAGTGAGAAAAACATCACGGGGTGGTGCGCATTGTATGTGTGTGTGTTACATTACCTTCACTAGTAGGAGTGAGAAAAACATCACGGGGTGGTGTGAATCGCAGGGTCTGAATTAGGATAGGTAGTGAGTGGCAATGTAGGATGGAGCAAAGCACCGCGGGCTAGTCAGAATGGGGAGGTCATGGAACATGCAGTGGCAATGTAGGATAGGTTTCTGAAAAACATCGCGGGGTGGTGAGCATTGTATGGGTGTGTGTTACATTACATTCACTAGTAGGAGTGAGAAAAACATCACGGGGTGGTGCGCATTGTATGGTTGTGTGTTACATTACATTCACTAGTAGGAGTGAGAAAAACATCACGGGATGGTGTGAATCGGAGGGTCTCATTTAGGATACGCAGTGAGTGGCAATGTAGGATGGATAAATGCACTGCGGGGTGGTCAGCATGGGGAGGTCAGGGAACATGCAGTGGCAATGTAGGACAGGTTTCTGAAAAACATCGTGGGGTGGTGCACATTGTATGGTGTGTGTTACATTACATTCACGAGTAGGAGTGAGAAAAACATCACGGGTTGGTGTGAATCGGAGGGTCTGAATTAGGATAGGCAGTGAGTGGCAATGTAGGATGGAGAAAAGCACCGCGGATTGGTCTCCCTGGGAGGTAAGGGAACATGCAGTGACAATGTAGGATAGGTTTCTGAAAAACATCCCGGGGTGGTGCGCATTGTATGGGTGTGTGTTACATTACATTCACTAGTAGGAGTGAGAAAAACATCACGGGGTGGTGTGAATTGGAGGCTTTGAATTAGGTTAGGCAGTGAGTGGCAATGTAGGATGCAGAAAAGCACCGCGGGGTTTTCAGCTTGGGGACGTCAGGGAACATGCAGTGGCAATGTAGGATAGGTTTCTGAAAAACATCGCGGGGTGGTGCACATTGTATGGGTGTGTGTTACATTACATTCACTAGTAGGAGTGAGAAAAACATCACGGGGTGGTGCGCATTGTATGGGTGTGTGTTACATTACGTTCACTAGTAAGAGTGAGAAAAACAACACGGGGTGGGGCGCATTGTATGGGTGTGTGTTACATTACATTCACTAGTAGGAGTGAGAAAAACATCACGGGGTGGTGTGAATCGGAGGGTCTGAATTAGAATAGGCAGTGAGTGGCAATGTAGGATGGAGAAAAGCACTGCGGGGTGGTCAGCATGGGGACGTCAGGGAACATGCAGTGGCAATGTAGGATAGGTTTCTGAAAAACATCGCAGGGTGCTGCGCATTGTATGGGTGTGTGTTACATAACATTCACTAGTAGGAGTGAGAAAAACATCACGGGCTGGTGTGAATCGGAGGGTCTGATTTAGGATAGGCAGTGAGTGGCAATGTCAGATGGAGAAAAACACCACGGGGTGGTCAGCATGGGGAGGTCAGGGAACATGCAGTGGCAATGTAGGATAGGCTTCTGAAAAACATCGCGGGGTGTTGCGCATTGTATGGGTGTGTGTTACATTACATTTACAAGTAGGAGTGAGAAAAACATCACGGGTTGGTGCGCATTGTATGGGTGTGTGTTACATTACATTCACTAGTAGGAGTGAGAAAAACATCACGGGGTGGTGTGAATCGCAGTGTCTGAATTAGGATAGGCAGTGAGTCGCAATTTAGGATGGAGAAAAGCACCGTGGGGTGGTCAGCATGGGGAGGTCAGGGAACATGCAATGGCAATGTAGGATAGGTTTCTGAAAAACATCACGGGGTGGTGCGCATTGTATGGTTGTGTGTTACATTACATTCACTAGTAGGAGTGAGAAAAACATCACGGGGTGGTGCGCATTGTATGTGTGTGTGTTACATTACCTTCACTAGTAGGAGTGAGAAAAACATCACGGGGTGGTGTGAATCACAGGGTCTGAATTAGGATAGGTACTGAGTGGCAATGTAGGATGGAGCAAAGCACCACGGGCTAGTCAGAATGGGGAGGTCATGGAACATGCAGTGGCAATGTAGGATAGGTTTCTGAAAAACATCGCGGGGTGGTGAGCATTGTATGGGTGTGTGTTACATTACATTCACTAGTAGGAGTGAGAAAAACATCACGGGGTGGTGCGCATTGTATGGGTGTGTGTTACATTACATTCACTAGTAGGAGTGAGAAAAACATCACGGGCTGGTGCGCATTGTATGGGTGTGTGTTACATTACGTTCACTAGCAGGAGTGAGAAAAACAACACGGGGTGGTGCGCATTGTATGGGTGTGTGTTACATAACATTCACTAGTAGGAGTGAGAAAAACATCACGGGCTGGTGTGAATCGGAGGGTCTGATTTAGGATAGGCAGTGAGTGGCAATGTCAGATGGAGAAAAACAACGCGGGGTGGTCAGCATGTTGAAGTCAGGGAACATGCAATGGCAATGTAGGATAGGTTTCTGAAAAACATCGCGGGGTGGTGGGCATTGTATGGGTGTGTGTTACATTACATTCACTAGTAGGAGTGAGAAAAACATCACGGGGTGGTGCGCATTGTTTGGGTGTGTGTTACATTACATTCACTAGAAGGAGTGACAAAAACATCACGGAGTGGTGTGAATTGGAGGGTCTGAATTAGGATAGGCACTGAGTGGGAATGTCAGATGGAGAAAAACACCGCGGGGTGGTCAGCATGGGAAAGTCAGGGAACATGCAATGGCAATGTAGGATAGGTTTCTGAAAAACATCGCGGGGTGGTGCGCATTGTATGGTTGTGTGTTACATTACATTCACTAGTAGGAGTGAGAAAAACATCACGGGATGGTGTGAATCGGAGGGTCTGATTTAGGATACGCAGTGAGTGGCAATGTAGGATGGATAAAAGCACCGCGGGGTGGTCAACATGGGGAGGTCAGGGAACATGCAGTGGCAATGTAGGATAGGTTTCTGAAAAACATCGTGGAGTGGTGCGCATTGTATGGGTGTGTGTTACATTACATTCACTAGTAGGAGTGAGAAATACATCACGGGGTGGTGCGCATTGTATGGGTGTGTGTTACATTACGTTCACTAGCAGGAGTGAGAAAAACAACACGGGGTGGTGCGCATTGTATGGGTGTGTGTTACATAACATTCACTAGTAGGAGTGAGAAAAACATCACGGGCTGGTGTGAATCGGAGGGTCTGATTTAGGATAGGCAGTGAGTGGCAATGTCAGATGGAGAAAAACACCGCGGGGTGGTCAGCGTGTTGAAGTCAGGGAACATGCAATGGCAATGTAGGATAGGTTTCTGAAAAACATCGCGGGGTGGTGGGCATTGTATGGGTGTGTGTTACATTACATTCACTAGTAGGAGTGAGAAAAACATCACGGGGTGGTGCGCATTGTTTGGGTGTGTGTTACATTACATTCACTAGAAGGAGTGACAAAAACATCACGGAGTGGTGTGAATTGGAGGGTCTGAATTAGGATAGGCACTGAGTGGGAATGTCAGATGGAGAAAAACACCGCGGGGTGGTCAGCATGGGGAAGTCAGGGAATATGCAATGGCAATGTAGGATAGGTTTCTGAAAAACATCGCGGGGTGGTGCGCATTGTATGGTTGTGTGTTACATTACATTCACTAGTAGGAGTGTGAAAAACATCACGGGATGGTGTGAATCGGAGGGTCTGATTTAGGATACGCAGTGAGTGGCAATGTAGGATGGATAAAAGCACCGCGGGGTGGTCAACATGGGGAGGTCAGGGAACATGCAGTGGCAATGTAGGATAGGTTTCTGAAAAACATCGTGGAGTGGTGCGCATTGTATGGGTGTGTTACATTAGATTCACTAGTAGGAGTGAGAAAAACACGGGTTGGTGCGCATTGTATTGATGTGTGTTACATTACATTCACGAGTAGGAGTGATAAAAACATCACGGGTTGGTGTGAATCGGAGGGTCTGAATTAGGATCGGCAGTGAGTGGCAATGTAGGATGGAGAAAAGCACCGCAGTTTGGTCAGCATGGGGAGGTCAGGGAAGATGCAGTGGCAATTTAGGATAGTTTTCTGAAAAACATTGCGGGGTGGTGCGCATTGTACGGGTGTGTGTTACATTACATTCACTAGTAGGAGTGAGAAAAACATCACGGGGTGGTTCGCATTGTATGGGTGTGTGTTACATTACATTCACTAGTAGGAGTGAGAAAAACATCACAGGGTGGTGTGAATCGGAGGGTCTGAATTAGGATAGGCAGTGAGTGGCAATGTAGGATGGAGAAAAGCACCGCGGATTGGTCTCCCTGGGGAGGTAAGGGAACATGCAGTGACAATGTTGGATAGGTTTCTGAAAAACATCGCGGGGTTGTGCGCATTGTATGGGTGTGTGTTACATTACATTCACTAGTAGGAGTGAGAAAAACATCACGGGGTGGTGTGAATCGCAGTGTCTGAATTAGGATAGGCAGTGAGTCGCAATTTAGGATGGAGAAAAGCACCGTGGGGTGGTCAGCATGGGGAGGTCAGGGAACATGCAATGGCAATGTAGGATAGGTTTCTGAAAAACATCACGGGGTGGTGCGCATTGTATGGTTGTGTGTTACATTACATTCACTAGTAGGAGTGAGAAAAACATCACGGGGTGGTGCGCATTGTATGTGTGTGTGTTACATTACCTTCACTAGTAGGAGTGAGAAAAACATCACGGGGTGGTGTGAATCGCAGGGTCTGAATTAGGATAGGTAGTGAGTGGCAATGTAGGATGGAGCAAAGCACCGCGGGCTAGTCAGAATGGGGAGGTCATGGAACATGCAGTGGCAATGTAGGATAGGTTTCTGAAAAACATCGCGGGGTGGTGAACATTGTATGGTTGTGTGTTACATTACATTCACTAGTAGGAGTGAGAAAAACATCACGGGGTGGTGCGCATTGTATGGTTGTGTGTTACATTACATTCACTAGTAGGAGTGAGAAAAACATCACGGGATGGTGTGAATCGGAGGGTCTCATTTAGGATACGCAGTGAGTGGCAATGTAGGATGGATAAAAGCACTGCGGGGTGGTCAGCATGGGGAGGTCAGGGAACATGCAGTGGCAATGTAGGATAGGTTTCTGAAAAACATCGTGGGGTGGTGCACATTGTATGGTGTGTGTTACATTACATTCACGAGTAGGAGTGAGAAAAACATCACGGGTTGGTGTGAATCGGAGGGTCTGAATTAGGATAGGCAGTGAGTGGCAATGTAGGATGGAGAAAAGCACCGCGGATTGGTCTCCCTGGGGAGGTAAGGGAACATGCAGTGACAATGTAGGATAGGTTTCTGAAAAACATCGCGGGGTGGTGCGCATTGTATGGGTGTGTGTTACATTACATTCACTAGAAGGAGTGACAAAAACATAACGGCGTGGTGTGAATCGGAGTGTCTGAATTAGGATAGGCTGTGAGTGGCAATGTAGGATGGAGAAAAGCACCGCGGGGTGGTCAGCATGGGGAAGTCAGGGAAAATGCAATGGCAATGTAGGATAGGTTTCTGAAAAACATCGCGGGGTGGTGTGCATTGTATGGGTGTGTGTTACATTACATTCACTAGTAGGAGTGAGAAAAACGTCACGGGATGGTGTGAATCGGAGGGTCTGATTTAGGATACGCAGTGAGTGGCAATGTAGGATGGATAAAAGCACCGCGGGGTGGTTAGCATGGGGAGGTCAGGGAACATGCAGTGGCAATGTAGGATAGGTTTCTGAAAAACATCGTGGGGTGGTGCGCATTGTGTGGGTGTGTGTTACATTACATTCACTAGTAGGAGTGAGAAAAACACGGGTTGGTGCGCATTGTATTGATGTGTGTTACATTACATTCACGAGTAGGAGTGAGAAAAACATCACGGGTTGGTGTGAATCGGAGGGTCTGAATTAGGATAGGCAGTGTGTGGCAATGTAGAATGGAGAAAAGCACCGAGGGGTGGTCAGCATGGGGAGGTCAGAGAACATGCTGTGGCAATGTAGGATAGTTTTCTGAAAAACATCGCGGGGTGGTGCGCATTGTATGGGTGTGTGTTACATTACATTCACTAGTAGGAGTGAGAAAAACATCACGGGGTGGTTCGCATTGTATGGGTTTGTGTTACATTACATTCACTAGTAGGAGTGAGAAAAACATCACAGGGTGGTGTGAATCGGAGGGTCTGAATTAGGATAGGCAGTGAGTGGCAATGTAGGACGGAGAAAAGCACCGCGGATTGGTCTCCCTGGGGAGGTAAGGGAACATGCAGTGACAATGTAGGATAGGTTTCTGAAAAATATCGCGGGGTTGTGCGCATTGTATGGGTGTGTGTTACATTACATTCACTAGTAGGAGTGAGAAAAACATCACGGGGTGGTGTGAATTGGAGGGTTTGAATTAGGTTAGGCAGTGAGTGGCAATGTAGAATGGAGAAAAGCACCGCGGTTTTGTCAGCATGGCGAGGTCAGGGAACATGCAGTGGCAATGTAGGATAGTTTTCTGAAAAATATCGCGGGGTGGTGCGCATTGTATGGGTGTGTGTTACATTACATTCACAAGTAGGAGTGAGAAAAACATCACGGGGTGGTGCGCATTGTATGGGTGTGTGTTACATTACATTCACTAGTAGGAGTGAGAAAAACATCACGGGGTGGTGTGAATCGGAGGGTCTGAATTAGGATAGGCAGTGAGTCGCAATTTAGGATGGAGAAAAGCACCGTGGGGTGGTCAGCATGGGGAGGTCAGGGAACATGCAATGGCAATGTAGGATAGGTTTCTGAAAAACATCACGGGGTGGTGCGCATTGTATGGTTGTGTGTTACATTACATTCACTAGTAGGAGTGAGAAAAACATCACGGGGTGGTGCGCATTGTATGTGTGTGTGTTACATTACCTTCACTAGTAGGAGTGAGAAAAACATCACGGGGTGGTGTGAATCGCAGGGTCTGAATTAGGATAGGTAGTGAGTGGCAATGTAGGATGGAGCAAAGCACCGCGGGCTAGTCAGAATGGGGAGGTCATGGAACATGCAGTGGCAATGTAGGATAGGTTTCTGAAAAACATCGCGGGGTGGTGAGCATTGTATGGGTGTGTGTTACATTACATTCACTAGTAGGAGTGAGAAAAACATCACGGGGTGGTGCGCATTGTATGGTTGTGTGTTACATTACATTCACTAGTAGGAGTGAGAAAAACATCACGGGATGGTGTGAATCGGAGGGTCTCATTTAGGATACGCAGTGAGTGGCAATGTAGGATGGATAAAAGCACTGCGGGGTGGTCAGCATGGGGAGGTCAGGGAACATGCAGTGGCAATGTAGGACAGGTTTCTGAAAAACATCGTGGGGTGGTGCACATTGTATGGTGTGTGTTACATTACATTCACGAGTAGGAGTGAGAAAAACATCACGGGTTGGTGTGAATCGGAGGGTCTGAATTAGGATAGGCAGTGAGTGGCAATGTAGGATGGAGAAAAGCACCGCGGATTGGTCTCCCTGGGAGGTAAGGGAACATGCAGTGACAATGTAGGATAGGTTTCTGAAAAACATCCCGGGGTGGTGCGCATTGTATGGGTGTGTGTTACATTACATTCACTAGTAGGAGTGAGAAAAACATCACGGGGTGGTGTGAATTGGAGGCTTTGAATTAGGTTAGGCAGTGAGTGGCAATGTAGGATGCAGAAAAGCACCGCGGGGTTTTCAGCTTGGGGACGTCAGGGAACATGCAGTGGCAATGTAGGATAGGTTTCTGAAAAACATCGCGGGGTGGTGCACATTGTATGGGTGTGTGTTACATTACATTCACTAGTAGGAGTGAGAAAAACATCACGGGGTGGTGCGCATTGTATGGGTGTGTGTTACATTACGTTCACTAGTAGGAGTGAGAAAAACAACACGGGGTGGGGCGCATTGTATGGGTGTGTGTTACATTACATTCACTAGTAGGAGTGAGAAAAACATCACGGGGTGGTGTGAATCGGAGGGTCTGAATTAGAATAGGCAGTGAGTGGCAATGTAGGATGGAGAAAAGCACCGCGGGGTGGTCAGCATGGGGACGTCAGGGAACATGCAGTGGCAATGTAGGATAGGTTTCTGAAAAACATCGCAGGGTGCTGCGCATTGTATGGGTGTGTGTTACATAACATTCACTAGTAGGAGTGAGAAAAACATCACGGGCTGGTGTGAATCGGAGGGACTGATTTAGGATAGGCAGTGAGTGGCAATGTCAGATGGAGAAAAACACCACGGGGTGGTCAGCATGGGGAGGTCAGGGAACATGCAGTGGCAATGTAGGATAGGCTTCTGAAAAACATCGCGGGGTGTTGCGCATTGTATGGGTGTGTGTTCCATTACATTTACAAGTAGGAGTGAGAAAAACATCACGGGTTGGTGCGCATTGTATGGGTGTGTGTTACATTACATTCACTAGTAGGAGTGAGAAAAACATCACGGGGTGGTGTGAATCGCAGTGTCTGAATTAGGATAGGCAGTGAGTCGCAATTTAGGATGGAGAAAAGCACCGTGGGGTGGTCAGCATGGGGAGGTCAGGGAACATGCAATGGCAATGTAGGATAGGTTTCTGAAAAACATCACGGGGTGGTGCGCATTGTATGGTTGTGTGTTACATTACATTCACTAGTAGGAGTGAGAAAAACATCACGGGGTGGTGCGCATTGTATGTGTGTTTGTTACATTACCTTCACTAGTAGGAGTGAGAAAAACATCACGGGGTGGTGTGAATCACAGGGTCTGAATTAGGATAGGTACTGAGTGGCAATGTAGGATGGAGCAAAGCACCGCGGGCTAGTCAGAATGGGGAGGTCATGGAACATGCAGTGGCAATGTAGGATAGGTTTCTGAAAAACATCGCGGGGTGGTGAGCATTGTATGGGTGTGTGTTACATTACATTCACTAGTAGGAGTGAGAAAAACATCACGGGGTGGTGCGCATTGTATGGGTGTGTGTTACGTTACATTCACTAGTAGGAGTGAGAAAAACATCACGGGGTGGTGCGCATTGTATGGGTGTGTGTTACATTACGTTCACTAGCAGGAGTGAGAAAAACAACACGGGGTGGTGCGCATTGTATGGGTGTGTGTTACATAACATTCACTAGTAGGAGTGAGAAAAACATCACGGGCTGGTGTGAATCGGAGGGTCTGATTTAGGATAGGCAGTGAGTGGCAATGTCAGATGGAGAAAAACAACGCGGGGTGGTCAGCATGTTGAAGTCAGGGAACATGCAATGGCAATGTAGGATAGGTTTCTGAAAAACATCGCGGGGTGGTGGGCATTGTATGGGTGTGTGTTACATTACATTCACTAGTAGGAGTGAGAAAAACATCACGGGGTGGTGCGCATTGTTTGGGTGTGTGTTACATTACATTCACTTGAAGGAGTGACAAAAACATCACGGAGTGCTGTGAATTGGAGGGTCTGAATTAGGATAGGCACTGAGTGGCAATGTCAGATGGAGAAAAACACCGCGGGGTGGTCAGCATGGGGAAGTCAGGGAACATGCAATGGCAATGTAGGATAGGTTTCTGAAAAACATCGCGGGGTGGTGCGCATTGTATGGTTGTGTGTTACATTACATTCACTAGTAGGAGTGAGAAAAACATCACGGGATGGTGTGAATCGGAGGGTCTGATTTAGGATACGCAGTGAGTGGCAATGTAGGATGGATAAAAGCACCGCGGGGTGGTCAACATGGGGAGGTCAGGGAACATGCAGTGGCAATGTAGGATAGGTTTCTGAAAAATATCGTGGAGTGGTGCGCATTGTATGGGTGTGTGTTACATTACATTCACTAGTAAGAGTGAGAAAAACACGGGTTGGTGCGCATTGTATTGATGTGTGTTACATTACATTCACGAGTAGGAGTGATAAAAACATCACGGGTTGGTGTGAATCGGAGGGTCTGAATTAGGATAGGCAGTGAGTGGCAATGTAGGATGGAGAAAAGCACCGCAGTGTGGTCAGCATGGGGAGGTCAGGGAAGATGCAGTGGCAATGTAGGATAGTTTTCTGAAAAACATCGCGGGGTGGTGCGCAATGTACGGGTGTGTGTTACATTACATTCACTAGTAGGAGTGAGAAATACATCACGGGGTGGTGCGCATTGTATGGGTGTGTGTTACATTACGTTCAGTAGCAGGAGTGAGAAAAACAACACGGGGTGGTGCGCATTGTATGGGTGTGTGTTACATAACATTCACTAGTAGGAGTGAGAAAAACATCACGGGCTGGTGTGAATCGGAGGGTCTGATTTAGGATAGGCAGTGAGTGGCAATGTCAGATGGAGAAAAACACCGCGGGGTGGTCAGCGTGTTGAAGTCAGGGAACATGCAATGGCAATGTAGGATAGGTTTCTGAAAAACATCGCGGGGTGGTGGGCATTGTATGGGTGTGTGTTACATTACATTCACTAGTAGGAGTGAGAAAAACATCACGGGGTGGTGCGCATTGTTTGCGTGTGTGTTACATTACATTCACTAGAAGGAGTGACAAAAACATCACGGAGTGGTGTGAATTGGAGGGTCTGAATTAGGATAGGCACTGAGTGGGAATGTCAGATGGAGAAAAACACCGCGGGGTGGTCAGCATGTGGAAGTCAGGGAATATGCAATGGCAATATAGGATAGGTTTCTGAAAAACATCGCGGGGTGGTGCGCATTGTATGGTTGTGTGTTACATTACATTCACTAGTAGGAGTGTGAAAAACATCACGGGATGGTGTGAATCGGAGGGTCTGATTTAGGATACGCAGTGAGTGGCAATGTAGGATGGATAAAAGCACCGCGGGGTGGTCAACATGGGGAGGTCAGGGAACATGCAGTGGCAATGTAGGATAGGTTTCTGAAAAACATCGTGGAGTGGTGCGCATTGTATGGGTGTGTTACATTAGATTCACTAGTAGGAGTGAGAAAAACACGGGTTGGTGCGCATTGTATTGATGTGTGTTACATTACATTCACGAGTAGGAGTGATAAAAACATCACGGGTTGGTGTGAATCGGAGGGTCTGAATTAGGATCGGCAGTGAGTGGCAATGTAGGATGGAGAAAAGCACCGCAGTTTGGTCAGCATGGGGAGGTCAGGGAAGATGCAGTGGCAATGTAGGATAGTTTTCTGAAAAACATTGCGGGGTGGTGCGCATTGTACGGGTGTGTGTTACATTACATTCACTAGTAGGAGTGAGAAAAACATCACGGGGTGGTTCGCATTGTATGGGTGTGTGTTACATTACATTCACTAGTAGGAGTGAGAAAAACATCACAGGGTGGTGTGAATCGGAGGGTCTGAATTAGGATAGGCAGTGAGTGGCAATGTAGGATGGAGAAAAGCACCGCGGATTGGTCTCCCTGGGGAGGTAAGGGAACATGCAGTGACAATGTTGGATAGGTTTCTGAAAAACATCGCGGGGTTGTGCGCATTGTATGGGTGTGTGTTACATTACATTCACTAGTAGGAGTGAGAAAAACATCACGGGGTGGTGTGAATTGGAGGGTTTGAATTAGGTTAGGCAGTGAGTGGCAACATAGGATGCAGAAAAGCACCGCGGGGTTTTCAGCATGGGGACGTCAGGGAACATGCAGTGGCAATGTAGGATAGGTTTCTGAAAAACATCGCGGGGTGGTGCACATTGTATGGGTGTGTGTTACATAACATTCACTAGTAGGAGTGAGAAAAACATCACGGGGTGGTGTCAATCGGAGGTTCTGATTTAGGATAGGCAGTGAGTGGCAATGTCGGATGGAGAAAAGCACCGCGGGGTGGTCAGCATGGGGAGGTCAGGGAACATGCAGTGGCAATGTAGGATAGGTTTCTGAAAAACATCGCGGGGTGGTGCGCATTGTATGGGTGTGTGTTACATTACATTCACTAGTAGGAGTGAGAAAAACATCTCGCGGTGGTGCGCATTGTATGGGTGTGTGTTACATTACATTCACTAGTAGGAGTGAGAAAAATATCACGGGGTGGTATGAATCGGAGGGTCTGAATTAGTATAGGCAGTGAGTGGCAATGTAGAATGGAGAAAAGCACCGCGGTGTGGTCAGCATGGGGAGGTCAGGGAACATGCAGTGGCAATGTAGGATAGTTTTCTGAAAAATATCGCGGGGTGGTGCGCATTGTATGGGTGTGTGTTACATTACATTCACTAGTAGGAGTGAGAAAAACATCACGGGTTGGTGTGATTCGGAGGGTCTGAATTAGGATAGGCAGTGAGTGGCAATGTAGGACGGAGAAAAGCACCGCGGGGTGGTCAGCATGGGGACGTCAGGGAACATGCAGTGGCAATGTAGGATAGGTTTCTGAAAAACATCGCGGGGTGGTGCACTTTGTATGGGTGTGTGTTACGTAACATTCACTAGTAGGAGTGAGAAAAACATCACGGGGTGGTATCAATCGGAGGGTCTGATTTAGAATAGGCAGTGAGTGGCAATGTCGGATGGAGAAAAGCACCGCGGGGTGGTCAGCATGGGGAGGTCAGGGAACATGCAGTGGCAATGTAGGATAGTTTTCTGAAAAATATCGCGGGATGGTGCGCATTGTACGGGTGTGTGTTACATTACATTCACTAGTAGGAGTGAGAAAAACATCACGGGGTGGTGCGCATTGTATGGGTGTGTGTTACATTACGTTCACTAGCAGGAGTGAGAAAAACAACACGGGGTGGTGCGCATTGTATGGGTGTGTGTTACATAACATTCACTAGTAGGAGTGAGAAAAACATCACGGGCTGGTGTGAATCGGAGGGTCTGATTTAGGATAGGCAGTGAGTGGCAATGTCAGATGGAGAAAAACACCGCGGGGTGGTCAGCGTGTTGAAGTCAGGGAACATGCAATGGCAATGTAGGATAGGTTTCTGAAAAACATCGCGGGGTGGTGGGCATTGTATGGGTGTGTGTTACATTACATTCACTAGTAGGAGTGAGAAAAACATCACGGGGTGGTGCGCATTGTTTGGGTGTGTGTTACATTACATTCACTAGAAGGAGTGACAAAAACATCACGGAGTGGTGTGAATTGGAGGGTCTGAATTAGGATAGGCACTGAGTGGGAATGTCAGATGGAGAAAAACACCGCGGGGTGGTCAGCATGGGGAAGTCAGGGAACATGCAGTGGCAATGTAGGATAGTTTTCTGAAAAATATCGCGGGGTGGTGCGCATTGTATGGGTGTGTGTTACATTACATTCACAAGTAGGAGTGAGAAAAACATCACGGGGTGGTGCGCATTGTATGGGTGTGTGTTACATTACATTCACTAGTAGGAGTGAGAAAAACATCACGGGGTGGTGTGAATCGCAGTGTCTGAATTAGGATAGGCAGTGAGTCGCAATTTAGGATGGAGAAAAGCACCGTGGGGTGGTCAGCATGGGGAGGTCAGGGAACATGCAATGGCAATGTAGGATAGGTTTCTGAAAAACATCACGGGGTGGTGCGCATTGTATGGTTGTGTGTTACATTACATTCACTAGTAGGAGTGAGAAAAACATCACGGGGTTGTGCGCATTGTATGTGTGTGTGTTACATTACATTCACTAGTAGGAGTGAGAAAAACATCACGGGGTGGTGTGAATCGCAGGGTCTGAATTAGGATAGGTAGTGAGTGGCAATGTAGGATGGAGCAAAGCACCGCGGGCTGGTCAGAATGGGGAGGTCATGGAACATGCAGTGGCAAAGTAGGATAGGTTTCTGAAAAGCATCGCGGGGTGGTGCGCATTGTATGGGTGTGTGTTACATTACATTCACTAGTAGGAGTGAGAAAAACATCACGGGGTGGTGCGCATTGTATGGGTGTGTGTTACATTACATTCACTAGTAGGAGTGAGAAAAACATCACGCGGTGGTGCGCATTGTATGGGTGTGTGTTACATTACAATCACTAGTAGGAGTGAGAAAAACATCACGGGGTGGTGTTAATCGGAGGGTCTGAATTAGTATAGGCAGTGAGTGGCAATGTAGGATGGAGAAAAGCACAGTGCTGTGGTCAGCATGGGAAGGTCAGGGAACATGCAGTGGCAATGTAGGATAGGTTTCTGAAAAATATCGCGGGGTGGTGCGCATTGTATGGGTGTGTGTTACATTACATTCACTAGTAGGAGTGAGAAAAACATCACGGGGTGGTGCGCATTGTATGGGTGTGTGTTACATTACGTTCACTAGCAGGAGTGAGAAAAACAACATGGGGTGGTGCGCATTGTATGGGTGTGTGTTACATAACATTCACTAGTAGGAGTGAGAAAAACATCACGGGCTGGTGTCAATCGGAGGGTCTGATTTAGGATAGGCAGTGAGTGGCAATGTCAGATGGAGAAAAACACCGCGGGGTGGTCAGCATGGGGAAGTCAGGGAACATGCAATGGCAATGTAGGATAGGTTTCTGAAAAACATCGCGGGGTGGTGGGCATTGTATGGGTGTGTGTTACATTACATTCACTAGTAGGAGTGAGAAAAACATCACGGGGTGGTGCACATTGTTTGGGTGTGTGTTACATTACATTCACTAGAAGGAGTGACAAAAACATCACGGAGTGGTGTGAATTGGAGGGTCTGAATTAGGATAGGCACTGAGTGGCAATGTCAGATGGAGAAAAACACCACGGGGTGGTCAGCATGGGGAAGTCAGGGAACATGCAATGGCAATGTAAAATAGGTTTCTGAAAAACATGGCGGGGTGGTGCGCATTGTATAGTTGTGTGTTACATTACATTCACTAGTAGGAGTGGGAAAAACATCACGGGATGGTGTGAATCGGAGGGTCTGATTTAGGATACGCAGTGAGTGGCAATGTAGGATGGATAAAAGCACCACGGGGTGGTCAACATGGGGAGGTCAGGGAACATGCAGTGGCAATGTAGGATAGGTTTCTGAAAAACATCGTGGAGTGGTGCGCATTGTATGGGTGTGTGTTACATTACATTCACTAGTAGGAGTGAGAAAAACACGGGTTGGTGCGCATTGTATTGATGTGTGTTACATTACATTCACGAGTAGGAGTGATAAAAACATCACGGGTTGGTGTGAATCGGAGGGTCTGAATTAGGATAGGCAGTGAGTGGCAATGTAGGATGGAGAAAAGCACCGCGGTGTGGTCAGCATGGGGAGGTCAGGGAAGATGCAGTGGCAATGTAGGATAGTTATCTGAAAAACATCGTGGGGTGGTGCGCATTGTATGGGTGTGTGTTACATTACATTCACTAGTAGGAGTGAGAAAAACATCACGGGTTGGTTCGCATTGTATGGGTGTGTGTTACATTACATTCACTAGTAGGAGTGAGAAAAACATCACAGGGTGGTGTGAATCGGAGGGTCTGAATTTGGATAGGCAGTGAGTAGCAATGTAGGATGGAGAAAAGCACCGCGGGTTGGTCTCCCTGGGGAGGTAAGGGAACATGCAGTGACAATGTAGGATAGGTTTCTGAAAAACATCGCGGGGTGGTGCGCATTGTATGGGTGTGTGTTACATTACATTCACTAGTAGGAGTGAGAAAAACATCACGGGGTGGTGTGAATCGGAGGGTCTGAATTAGTATAGGCCGTGAGTGGCAATGTAGAATGGAGAAAAGCACCGCGGTGTGGTCAGCATGGGGAGGTCAGGGAACATGCAGTGGCAATGTAGGATAGTTTTCTGAAAAATATCGCGGGGTGGTGCGCATTGTATGGGTGTGTGTTACATTAAATTCACTAGTAGGAGTGAGAAAAACATCACGGTTTGGTGTGATTCGGAGGGTCTGAATTAGGATAGGCAGTGAGTGGCAATGTAGGATGCAGAAAAGCACCGCGGGGTGGTCAGCATGGGGACGTCAGGGAACATGCAGTGGCAATGTAGGATAGGTTTCTGAAAAACATCGTGGGGTGGTGCACATTGTATGGGTGTGTGTTACATAACATTCACTAGTAGGAGTGAGAAAAACATCACGGGGTGGTATCAATCAGAGGGTCTGATTTAGGATAGGCAGTGAGTGGCAATGTAGGATGGATAAAAGCACCGCGTGGTGGTCAGCATGGGGAGGTCAGGGAACATGCATTGGCAATGTAGGATAGGTTTCTGAAAAACATCGCGGGGTGTTGCGCATTGTATGGGTGTGTGTTACATTACATTCACTAGTAGGAGTGAGAAAAACATCACGGGGTGGTGTGAAACGCAGGGTCTGAATTAGGATAGGCAGTGAGTGGCAATTTAGGATGGAGAAAAGCAACGTGGGGTGGTCAGCATGGGGAAGTCAGGGAACATGCAGTGGCAATGTAGGATAGGTTTCTGAAAAATATCGCGGGGCGGTGCGCATTGTATGGTTGTGTTTTACATTACATTCACTAGTAGGAGTGAGAAAAACATCACGGGATGGTGTGAATCGGAGGGTCTCATTTAGGATACGCAGTGAGTGGCAATGTAGGATGGATAAAAGCACCGCGGGGTGGTCAGCATGGGGAGGTCAGGGAACATGCAGTGGCAATGTAGGATAGGTTTCTGAAAAACATCGTGGGGTGGTGCGCATTGTATGGTGTGTGTTACATTACATTCACTAGTAGGAGTGAGAAAAACACGGGTTGGTGCGCATTGTATTGATGTGTGTTACATTACATTCACGAGTAGGAGTGAGAAAAACATCACGGGTTGGTGTGAATCGGAGGGTCTGAATTAGGATAGGCAGTGAGTGGTAATGTAGGATGGAGAAAAGCACCGAGGGGTGGTCAGCATGGGGAGGTCAGGGAACATGCTGTGGCAATGTAGGATAGGTTTCTGAAAAACATCGCGGGGTGGTGTGCATTGTATGGGTGTGTGTTACATTACATTCACTAGTAGTAGTGAGAAAAACATCACGGGGTGGTTCGCATTGTATGGGTGTGTGTTACATTACATTCACTAGTAGGAGTGAGAAAAACATCACAGGGTGGTGTGAATCGGAGGGTCTGAATTAGGATAGGCAGTGAGTGGCAATGTAGGATGGAGAAATGCACCGCGGATTGGTCTCCCTGGGGAGGTAATGGAACATGCAGTGACAATGTAGGATAGGTTTCTGAAAAACATCGCGGGGTGGTGCACATTGTATGGGTGTGTGTTACATTACATTCACTAGTAGGAGTGAGAAAAACATCACGGGGTGGTGTGAATTGGAGGGTTTGAATTAGGTTAGGCAGTGAGTGGCAATGTAGGATGCAGAAAAGAACCGCGGGATTTTCAGCATGGGGACGTCAGGGAACATGCAGTGGCAATGTAGGATAGGTTTCTGAAAAACATCGCGGGGTGGTGCACATTGTATGGGTGTGTGTTACATTACATTCACTAGTAGGAGTGAGAAAAACATCACGGGGTGGTGCGCATTGTATGTGTGTGTGTTACATTACGTTCACTAGTAGGAGTGAGAAAAACAACACGGGGTGGGGCGCATTGTATGGGTGTGTGTTACATTACATTCACTAGTAGGAGTGAGAAAAACATCACGGGGTGGTGTGAATCGGAGGGTCTGAATTAGGATAGGCAGTGAGTGTCAATGTAGGATGGAGAAAAGCACCGCGGGGTGGTCAGCATGGGGACGTCAGGGAACATGCAGTGGCAATGTAGGATAGGTTTCTGAAAAACATCGCGCGGTGCTGCGCATTGTATGGGTGTGTGTTACATAACATTCACTAGTAGGAATGAGAAAAACATCACGGGCTGGTGTTAATCGGAGGGTCTGATTTAGGATAGGCAGTGATGGCAATGTCAGATGGAGAAAAACACCGCGGGGTGGTCAGCATGGGGAGGTCAGGGAACATGCAGTGGCAATGTAGGATAGGTTTCTGAAAAACATCGCGGGGTGGTGGGCATTGTATGGGTGTGTGTTACATTACATTAACTAGTAGGAGTGAGAAAAACATCACGGGGTGGTGCGCATTGTTTGGGTGTGTGTTACATTACATTCACAAGAAGGAGTGACAAAAACATAACGGAGTGGTGTGAATCGGAGTGTCTGAATTAGGATAGGCTGTGAGTGGCAATGTAGGATGGAGAAAAGCACCGCGGGGTGGTCAGCATGGGGAAATCAGGGAACATGCAATGGCAATGTAGGATAGGTTTCTGAAAAACATCGCGGGGTGGTGCGCATTGTATGGTTGTGTGTTACATTACATTCACTAGAAGGAGTGAGAAAAACATCACGGGATGGTGTGAATCTGAGGGTCTGATTTAGGATACGCAGTGAGTGGCAATGTAGGATGGATAAAAGCACCGCGGGGTGGTCAGCATGGGGAGGTCAGGGAACATGCAGTGGCAATGTAGGATAGGTTTCTGAAAAACATCGTGGGGTGGTGCGCATTGTATGGGTGTGTGTTACATTACATTCACTAGTAGGAGTGAGAAAAACACGGGTTGGTGCGCATTGTATTGATGTGTGTTACATTACATTCACGAGTAGGAGTGATAAAAACATCACGGGTTGGTGTGAATCGGAGGGTCTGAATTAGGATAGGCAGTGAGTGGCAATGTAGAATGGAGAAAAGCACCGAGGGGTGGTCAGCATGGGGAGGTCAGGGAACAGGCTGTGGCAATGTAGGATAGTTTTCTGAAAAACATCGCGGGGTGGTGCGCATTGTATGGGTGTGTGTTACATTACATTCACTAGTAGGAGTGAGAAAAACATCACGGGGTGGTTCGCATTGTATGGGTGTGTGTTACATTACATTCACTAGTAGGAGTGAGAAAAACATCACAGGGTGGTGTGAATCGGAGGGTCTGAATTAGGATAGGCAGTGAGTGGCAATGTAGGATGGAGAAAAGCACCGCGGATTGGTCTCCCTGGGGAGGTAAGGGAACATGCAGTGACAATGTTGGATAGGTTTCTGAAAAACATTGCGGGGTTGTGCGCATTGTATGGGTGTGTGTTACATTACATTCACTAGTAGGAGTGAGAAAAACATCACGGGGTGGTGTGAATTGGAGGGTTTGAATTAGGTTAGGCAGTGAGTGGCAATGTAGGATGCAGAAAAGCACCGCGGGGTGGTCAGCATGGGGAAGTCAGGGAACATGCAGTGGCAATGTAGGATAGGTTTCTGAAAAATATCGCGGGGCGGTGCGCATTGTATGGTTGTGTGTTACATTACATTCACTAGTAGGAGTGAGAAAAACATCACGGGATGGTGTGAATTGGAGGGTCTCATTTAGGATACGCAGTGAGTGGCAATGTAGGATGGATAAAAGCACCGCGGGGTGGTCAGCATGGGGAGGTCAGGGAACATGCAGTGGCAATGTAGGATAGGTTTCTGAAAAACATCGTGGGGTGGTGCGCATTGTATGGTGTGTGTTACATTACATTCACTAGTAGGAGTGAGAAAAACACGGGTTGGTGCGCATTGTATTGATGTGTGTTACATTACATTCACGAGTAGGAGTGAGAAAAACATCACGGGTTGGTGTGAATCGGAGGGTCTGAATTAGGATAGGCAGTGAGTGGTAATGTAGGATGGAGAAAAGCACCGAGGGGTGGTCAGCATGGGGAGGTCAGGGAACATGCTGTGGCAATGTAGGATAGGTTTCTGAAAAACATCGCGGGGTGGTGCGCATTGTATGGGTGTGTGTTACATTACATTCACTAGTAGTAGTGAGAAAAACATCACGGGGTGGTTCGCATTGTATGGGTGTGTGTTACATTACATTCACTAGTAGGAGTGAGAAAAACATCACAGGTTGGTGTGAATCGGAGGGTCTGAATTAGGATAGGCAGTGAGTGGCAATGTAGGATGGAGAAAAGCACCGCGGATTGGTCTCCCTGGGGAGGTAATGGAACAGGCAGTGACAATGTAGGATAGGTTTCTGAAAAACATCGCGGGGTGGTGCGCATTGTATGGGTGTGTGTTACATTACATTCACTAGTAGGAGTGAGAAAAACATCACGGGGTGGTGTGAATTGGAGGGTTTGAATTAGGTTAGGCAGTGAGTGGCAATGTAGGATGCAGAAAAGAACCGCGGGGTTTTCAGCATGGGGACGTCAGGGAACATGCAGTGGCAATGTAGAATAGGTTTCTGAAAAACATCGCGGGGTGGTGCACATTGTATGGGTGTGTGTTACATTACATTCACTAGTAGGAGTGAGAAAAACATCACGGGGTGGTGCGCATTGTATGGGTGTGTGTTACATTACGTTCACTAGTAGGAGTGAGAAAAACAACACGGGGTGGGTTGCATTGTATGGGTGTGTGTTACATTACATTCACTAGTAGGTGAGAAACCATCACGGGGTGGTGTGAATCGGAGGGTCTGAATTAGGATAGGCAGTGAGTGTCAATGTAGGATGGAGAAAAGCACCGCGGGGTGGTCAGCATGGGGACGTCAGGGAACATGCAGTGGAAATGTAGGATAGGTTTCTGAAAAACATCGCGCGGTGCTGTGCATTGTATGGGTGTGTGTTACATAACATTCACTAGTAGGAGTGAGAAAAACATCACGGGCTGGTGTGAATCGGAGGGTCTGATTTAGGATAGGCAGTGATGGCAATGTCAGATGGAGAAAAACACCGCGGGGTGGTCAGCATGGGGAGGTCAGGGAACATGCAGTGGCAATGTAGGATAGGTTTCTGAAAAACATCGCGGGGTGGTGGGCATTGTATGGGTGTGTGTTACATTACATTAACTAGTAGGAGTGAGAAAAACATCACGGGGTGGTGCGCATTGTTTGGGTGTGTGTTACATTACATTCACTAGAAGGAGTGACAAAAACATAACGGAGTGGTGTGAATCGGAGTGTCTGAATTAGGATAGGCTGTGAGTGGCAATGTAGGATGGAGAAAAGCACCGCGGGGTGGTCAGAATGGGGAAATCAGGGAACATGCAATGGCAATGTAGGATAGGTTTCTGAAAAACATCGCGGGGTGGTGCGCATTGTATGGTTGTGTGTTACATTACATTCACTAGTAGGAGTGAGAAAAACATCACGGGATGGTGTGAATCGGAGGGTCTGATTTAGGATACGCAGTGAGTGGCAATGTAGGATGGATAAAAGCACCGCGGGGTGGTCAGCATGGGGAGGTCAGGGAACATGCAGTGGCAATGTAGGATAGGTTTCTGAAAAACATCGTGGGGTGGTGCGCATTGTATGGGTGTGTGTTACATTACATTCACTAGTAGGAGTGAGAAAAACACGGGTTGGTGCGCATTGTATTGATGTGTGTTACATTACATTCACGAGTAGGAGTGATAAAAACATCATGGGTTGGTGTGAATCGGAGGGTCTGAATTAGAATAGGCAGTGACTGGCAATGTAGAATGGAGAAAAGCACCGAGGGGTGGTCAGCATGGGGAGGTCAGGGAACATGCTGTGGCAATGTAGGATAGTTTTCTGAAAAACATCGCGGGGTGGTGCGCATTGTATGGGTGTGTGTTACATTACATTCACTAGTAGGAGTGAGAAAAACATCACGGGGTGGTGTGAATTGGAGGGTTTGAATTAGGTTAGGCAGTGAGTGGCAATGTAGGATGCAGAAAAGCACCGCGGGGTTTTCAGCATGGGGACGTCAGGGAACATGCAGTGGCAATGTAGGATAGGTTTCTGAAAAACATCGCGGGGTGTTGCGCATTGTATGGGTGTGTGTTACATTACATTCACTAGTAGGAGTGAGAAAAACATCACGGGGTGGTGTGAAACGCAGGGTCTGAATTAGGATAGGCAGTGAGTGGCAATTTAGGATGGAGAAAAGCAACGTGGGGTGGTCAGCATGGGGAAGTCAGGGAACATGCAGTGGCAATGTAGGATAGGTTTCTGAAAAATATCGCGGGGCGGTGCGCATTGTATGGTTGTGTGTTACATTACATTCACTAGTAGGAGTGAGAACAACATCACGGGATCGTGTGAATCGGAGGGTCTCATTTAGGATACGCAGTGAGTGGCAATGTAGGATGGATAAAAGCACCGCGGGGTGGTCAGCATGGGGAGGTCAGGGAACATGCAGTGGCAATGTAGGATAGGTTTCTGAAAAACATCGTGGGGTGGTGCGCATTGTATGGTGTGTGTTACATTACATTCACTAGTAGGAGTGAGAAAAACACGGGTTGGTGCGCATTGTATTGATGTGTGTTACATTACATTCATGAGTAGGAGTGAGAAAAACATCACGGGTTGGTGTGAATCGGAGGGTCTGAATTAGGATAGGCAGTGAGTGGTAATGTAGAATGGAGAAAAGCACCGAGGGGTGGTCAGCATGGGGAGGTCAGGGAACATGCTGTGGCAATGTAGGATAGGTTTCTGAAAAACATCGCGGGGTGGTGCGCATTGTATGGGTGTGTGTTACATTACATTCACTAGTAGGAGTGAGAAAAACATCACGGGGTGGTTCGCATTGTATGGGTGTGTGTTACATTACATTCACTAGTAGGAGTGAGAAAAACATCACAGGGTGGTGTGAATCGGAGTGTCTGAATTAGGATAGGCAGTGAGTGGCAATGTAGGATGGAGAAAAGCACCGCGGATTGGTCTCCCTGGGGAGGTAATGGAACATGCAGTGACAATGTAGGATAGGTTTCTGAAAAACATCGCAGGGTGGTGCGCATTGTATGGGTGTGTGTTACATTACATTCACTAGTAGGAGTGAGAAAAACATCACAGGGTGGTGTGAATTGGAGGGTTTGAATTAGGTTAGGCAGTGAGTGGCAATGTAGGATGCAGAAAAGAACCGCGGGGTTTTCAGCATGGGGACGTCAGGGAACATGCAGTGGCAATGTAGGATAGGTTTCTGAAAAACATCGCGGGGTGGTGCACATTGTATGGGTGTGTGTTACATTACATTCACTAGTAGGAGTGAGAAAAACATCACGGGGTGGTGCGCATTGTATGGGTGTGTGTTACATTACGTTCACTAGTAGGAGTGAGAAAAACAACACGGGGTGGGGCGCATTGTATGGGTGTGTGTTACATTACATTCACTAGTAGGAGTGAGAAAAACATCACGGGGTGGTGTGAATCGGAGGGTCTGAACTAGGATAGGCAGTGAGTGTCAATGTAGGATGGAGAAAAGCACCGCGGGGTGGTCAGCATGGGGACGTCAGGGAACATGCAGTGGCAATGTAGGATACGTTTCTGAAAAACATCGCGCGGTGCTGCGCATTGTATGGGTGTGTGTTACATAACATTCACTAGTAGGAGTGAGAAAAACATCACGGGCTGGTGTGAATCGGAGGGTCTGATTTAGGATAGGCAGTGATGGCAATGTCAGATGGAGAAAAACACCGCGGGGTGGTCAGCATGGGGAGGTCAGGGAACATGCAGTGGCAATGTAGGATAGGTTTCTGAAAAACATCGCGGGGTGGTGGGCATTGTATGGGTGTGTGTTACATTACATTAACTAGTAGGAGTGAGAAAAACATCACGGGGTGGTGCGCATTGTTTGGGTGTGTGTTACCTTACATTCACTAGAAGGAGTGACAAAAACATAACGGAGTGGTGTGAATCGGAGTGTCTGAATTAGGATAGGCTGTGAGTGGCAATGTAGGATGGAGAAAAGCACCGCGGGGTGGTCAGCATGGGGAAATCAGGGAACATGCAATGGCAATGTAGGATAGGTTTCTGAAAAACATCGCGGGGTGGTGCGCATTGTATGGTTGTGTGTTACATTACATTCACTAGTAGGAGTGAGAAAAACATCACGGGATGGTGTGAATCGGAGGGTCTGATTTAGGATACGCAGTGAGTGGCAATGTAGGATGGATAAAAGCACCGCGGGGTGGTCAGCATGGGGAGGTCAGGGAACATGCAGTGGCAATGTAGGATAGGTTTCTGAAAAACATCGTGGGGTGGTGCGCATTGTATGGGTGTGTGTTACATTACATTCACTAGTAGGAGTGAGAAAAACACGGGTTGGTGCGCATTGTATTGATGTGTGTTACATTACATTCACGAGTAGGAGTGATAAAAACATCACGGGTTGGTGTGAATCGGAGGGTCTGAATTAGGATAGGCAGTGAGTGGCAATGTAGAATGGAGAAAAGCACCGAGGGGTGGTCAGCATGGGGAGGTCAGGGAACATGCTGTGGCAATGTAGGATAGTTTTCTGAAAAACATCGCGGGGTGGTGCGCATTGTATGGGTGTGTGTTACATTACATTCACTAGTAGGAGTGAGAAAAACATCACGGGGTGGTTCGCATTGTATGGGTGTGTGTTACATTACATTCACTAGTAGGAGTGAGAAAAACATCACAGGGTGGTGTGAATCGGAGGGTCTGAATTAGGATAGGCAGTGAGTGGCAATGTAGGATGGAGAAAAGCACAGCGGATTGGTCTCCCTGGGGAGGTAAGGGAACATGCAGTGACAATGTAGGATAGGTTTCTGAAAAACATCACGGGGTTGTGCGCATTGTATGGGTGTGTGTTACATTACATTCACTAGTAGGAGTGAGAAAAACATCACGGGGTGGTGTGAATTGGAGGGTTTGAATTAGGTTAGGCAGTGAGTGGCAATGTAGGATGCATAAAAGCACCGCGGGGTTTTCAGCATGGGGACGTCAGGGAACATGCAGTGGCAATGTAGGATAGGTTTCTGAAAAACATCGCGGGGTGGTGCACATTGTATGGGTGTGTGTTACATAACATTCACTAGTAGGAGTGAGAAAAACATCACGGGGTGGTGTCAATCGGAGGTTCTGATTTAGGATAGGCAGTGAGTGGCAATGTCGGATGGAGAAAAGCACCGCGGGGTGGTAAGCATGGGGAGGTCAGGGAACATGCAGTGGCAATGTAGGATAGGTTTCTGAAAAACATCGCGGGGTGGTGCGCATTGTATGGGTGTGTGTTACATTACATTCACTAGTAGGAGTGAGAAAAACATCTCGCGGTGGTGCGCATTGTATGGGTGTGTGTTACATTACATTCACTAGTAGGAGTGAGAAAAATATCACGGGGTGGTATGAATCGGAGGGTCTGAATTAGTATAGGCAGTGAGTGGCAATGTAGAATGGAGAAAAGCACCGCGGTGTGGTTAGCATGGGGAGGTCAGGGAACATGCAGTGGCAATGTAGGATAGTTTTCTGAAAAATATCGCGGGGTGGTGCGCATTGTATGGGTGTGTGTTACCTTACATTCACTAGTAGGAGTGAGAAAAACATCACGGGTTGGTGTGATTCGGAGGGTCTGAATTAGGATAGGCAGTGAGTGGCAATGTAGGACGCAGAAAAGCACCGCGGGGTGGTCAGCATGGGGACGTCAGGGAACATGCAGTGGCTATGTAGGATAGGTTTCTGAAAAACATCGCGGGGTGGTGCACTTTGTATGGGTGTGTGTTACGTAACATTCACTAGTAGGAGGGAGAAAAACATCAAGGGGTGGTATCAATCGGAGGGTCTGATTTAGAATAGTCAGTGAGTGGCAATGTCGGATGGAGAAAAGCACCGCGGGGTGGTCAGCATGTGGAGGTCAGGGAACATGCAGTGGCAATGTAGGATATGTTTCTGAAAAACATCGCGGGGTGTTGCGCATTGTATGGGTGTGTGTTACATTACATTCACAAGTAGGAGTGAGAAAAACATCACGGGGTGGTGCGCATTGTATGGGTGTGTGTTACATTACATTCACTAGTAGGAGTGAGAAAAACATCACGGGGTGGTGTGAATCGCAGTGTCTGAATTAGGATAGGCAGTGAGTCGCAATTTAGGATGGAGAAAAGCACCGTGTGGTGGTCAGCATGGGGAGGTCAGGGAACATGCAGTGGCAATGTAGGATAGGTTTCTGAAAAACATCGCGGGGTGGTGCGCATTGTATGGGTGTGTGTTACATTACATTCACTAGTAGGAGTGAGAAAAACATCACGGGGTGGTGCGCATTGTATGGGTGTGTGTTACATTACATTCACTAGTAGGATTGAGAAAAACATCACGCGGTGGTTCGCATTGTATGGGTGTGTGTTACATTACAATCACTAGTTGGAGTGAGAAAAACATCACGGGGTGGTGTTAATTGGAGGGTCTGAATTAGTATAGGCAGTGAGTGGCAATGTAGGATGGAGAAAAGCACAGTGCTGTGGTCAGCATGGGAAGGTCAGGGAACATGCAGTGGCAATGTAGGATAGGTTTCTGAAATATATTGCGGGGTGGTGCGCATTGTATGGGTGTGTGTTACATTACATTCACTAGTAGGAGTGAGAAAAACATCACGGGGTGGTGCGCATTGTTTGGGTGTGTGTTACATTACATTCACTAGAAGGAGTGACAAAAACATCACGGAGTGGTGTGAATTGGAATGTCTGAATTAGGATAGGCACTGAGTGGCAATGTCAGATGGAGAAAAACACCACGGCATGGTCAGCATAGGGAAGTCAGGGAACATGCAATGGCAATGTAGAATAGGTTTCTGAAAAACATCGCGGGTTGGTGCGCATTGTATGGTTGTGTGTTACATTATATTCACTAGTAGGAGTGAGAAAAACATCACGGGATGGTGTGAATCGGAGGGTCTGATTTAGGATACGCAGTGAGTGGCAATGTAGGATGGATAAAAGCACCGCGGGGTGGTCAACATGGGGAGGTCAGGGAACATGCAGTGGCAATTTAGGATAGGTTTCTGAAAAACATCGTGGAGTGGTGCGCATTGTATGGGTGTGTGTTACATTACATTCACTAGTAGGAGTGAGAAAAACACGGGTTGGTGCGCATTGTATTGATGTGTGTTACATTACATTCACGAGTAGGAGTGATAAAAACATCACGGGTTGGTGTGAATCGGAGGGTCTGAATTAGGATAGGCAGTGAGTGGCAATGTAGGATGGAGAAAAGCACCGCGGTGTGGTCAGCATGGGGAGGTCAGGGAAGATGCAGTGGCAATGTAGGATAGTTTTCTGAAAAACATCGCGGGGTGGTGCGCATTGTATGGGTGTGTGTTACATTACATTCACTAGTAGGAGTGAGAAAAACATCACGGGGTGGTTCGCATTGTATGGGTGTGTGTTACATTACATTCACTAGTAGGAGTGAGAAAAACATCACAGGGTGGTGTGAATCGGAGGGTCTGAATTAGGATAGGCAGTGAGTGGCAATGTAGGATGGAGAAAAGCACCGCGGTGTGGTCAGCATGGGGAAGTCACGGAACATGCAATGGCAATGTAGGATAGGATTCTGAAAAACATCGCGGGGTGGTGCGCATTGTATGGTTGTGTGTTACATAACATTCACTAGTAGGAGTGAGAAAAACATCACGGGCTGGTGTGAATCGGAGGGTCTGATTTAGGATAGGCAGTGAGTGGCAATGTCAGATGGAGAAAAACACCGCGGGGTGGTCAGCGTGTTGAAGTCAGGGAACATGCAATGGCAATGTAGGATAGGTTTCTGAAAAACATCGCGGGGTGGTGGGCATTGTATGGGTGTGTGTTACATTACATTCACTAGTAGGAGTGAGAAAAACATCACGGGGTGGTGCGCATTGTTTGGGTGTGTGTTACATTACATTCACTAGAAGGAGTGACAAAAACATCACGGAGTGGTGTGAATTGGAGGGTCTGAATTAGGATAGGCACTGAGTGGGAATGTCAGATGGAGAAAAACACCGCGGGGTGGTCAGCATGGGGAAGTCAGGGAACATGCAGTGGCAATGTAGGATAGTTTTCTGAAAAATATCGCGGGGTGGTGCGCATTGTATGGGTGTGTGTTACATTACATTCACAAGTAGGAGTGAGAAAAACATCACGGGGTGGTGCGCATTGTATGGGTGTGTGTTACATTACATTCACTAGTAGGAGTGAGAAAAACATCACGGGGTGGTGTGAATCGCAGTGTCTGAATTAGGATAGGCAGTGAGTCGCAATTTAGGATGGAGAAAAGCACCGTGGGGTGGTCAGCATGGGGAGGTCAGGGAACATGCAATGGCAATGTAGGATAGGTTTCTGAAAAACATCACGGGGTGGTGCGCATTGTATGGTTGTGTGTTACATTACATTCACTAGTAGGAGTGAGAAAAACATCACGGGGTTGTGCGCATTGTATGTGTGTGTGTTACATTACATTCACTAGTAGGAGTGAGAAAAACATCACGGGGTGGTGTGAATCGCAGGGTCTGAATTAGGATAGGTAGTGAGTGGCAATGTAGGATGGAGCAAAGCACCGCGGGCTGGTCAGAATGGGGAGGTCATGGAACATGCAGTGGCAAAGTAGGATAGGTTTCTGAAAAGCATCGCGGGGTGGTGCGCATTGTATGGGTGTGTGTTACATTACATTCACTAGTAGGAGTGAGAAAAACATCACGGGGTGGTGCGCATTGTATGGGTGTGTGTTACATTACATTCACTAGTAGGAGTGAGAAAAACATCACGCGGTGGTGCGCATTGTATGGGTGTGTGTTACATTACAATCACTAGTAGGAGTGAGAAAAACATCACGGGGTGGTGTTAATCGGAGGGTCTGAATTAGTATAGGCAGTGAGTGGCAATGTAGGATGGAGAAAAGCACAGTGCTGTGGTCAGCATGGGAAGGTCAGGGAACATGCAGTGGCAATGTAGGATAGGTTTCTGAAAAATATCGCGGGGTGGTGCGCATTGTATGGGTGTGTGTTACATTACATTCACTAGTAGGAGTGAGAAAAACATCACGGGGTGGTGCACATTGTTTGGGTGTGTGTTACATTACATTCACTAGAAGGAGTGACAAAAACATCACGGAGTGGTGTGAATTGGAGGGTCTGAATTAGGATAGGCACTGAGTGGCAATGTCAGATGGAGAAAAACACCACGGGGTGGTCAGCATGGGGAAGTCAGGGAACATGCAATGGCAATGTAAAATAGGTTTCTGAAAAACATGGCGGGGTGGTGCGCATTGTATAGTTGTGTGTTACATTACATTCACTAGTAGGAGTGGGAAAAACATCACGGGATGGTGTGAATCGGAGGGTCTGATTTAGGATACGCAGTGAGTGGCAATGTAGGATGGATAAAAGCACCACGGGGTGGTCAACGTGGGGAGGTCAGGGAACATGCAGTGGCAATGTAGGATAGGTTTCTGAAAAACATCGTGGAGTGGTGCGCATTGTATGGGTGTGTGTTACATTACATTCACTAGTAGGAGTGAGAAAAACACGGGTTGGTGCGCATTGTATTGATGTGTGTTACATTACATTCACGAGTAGGAGTGATAAAAACATCACGGGTTGGTGTGAATCGGAGGGTCTGAATTAGGATAGGCAGTGAGTGGCAATGTAGGATGGAGAAAAGCACCGCGGTGTGGTCAGCATGGGGAGGTCAGGGAAGATGCAGTGGCAATGTAGGATAGTTATCTGAAAAACATCGTGGGGTGGTGCGCATTGTATGGGTGTGTGTTACATTACATTCACTAGTAGGAGTGAGAAAAACATCACGGGTTGGTTCGCATTGTATGGGTGTGTGTTACATTACATTCACTAGTAGGAGTGAGAAAAACATCACAGGGTGGTGTGAATCGGAGGGTCTGAATTTGGATAGGCAGTGAGTAGCAATGTAGGATGGAGAAAAGCACCGCGGGTTGGTCTCCCTGGGGAGGTAAGGGAACATGCAGTGACAATGTAGGATAGGTTTCTGAAAAACATCGCGGGGTGGTGCGCATTGTATGGGTGTGTGTTACATTACATTCACTAGTAGGAGTGAGAAAAACATCACGGGGTGGTGTGAATCGGAGGGTCTGAATTAGTATAGGCCGTGAGTGGCAATGTAGAATGGAGAAAAGCACCGCGGTGTGGTCAGCATGGGGAGGTCAGGGAACATGCAGTGGCAATGTAGGATAGGTTTCTGAAAAACATCGCGGGGTGTTGCGCATTGTATGGGTGTGTGTTACATTACATTCACTAGTAGGAGTGAGAAAAACATCACGGGGTGGTGTGAAACGCAGGGTCTGAATTAGGATAGGCAGTGAGTGGCAATTTAGGATGGAGAAAAGCAACGTGGGGTGGTCAGCATGGGGAAGTCAGGGAACATGCAGTGGCAATGTAGGATAGGTTTCTGAAAAATATCGCGGGGCGGTGCGCATTGTATGGTTGTGTTTTACATTACATTCACTAGTAGGAGTGAGAAAAACATCACGGGATGGTGTGAATCGGAGGGTCTCATTTAGGATACGCAGTGAGTGGCAATGTAGGATGGATAAAAGCACCGCGGGGTGGTCAGCATGGGGAGGTCAGGGAACATGCAGTGGCAATGTAGGATAGGTTTCTGAAAAACATCGTGGGGTGGTGCGCATTGTATGGTGTGTGTTACATTACATTCACTAGTAGGAGTGAGAAAAACACGGGTTGGTGCGCATTGTATTGATGTGTGTTACATTACATTCACGAGTAGGAGTGAGAAAAACATCACGGGTTGGTGTGAATCGGAGGGTCTGAATTAGGATAGGCAGTGAGTGGTAATGTAGGATGGAGAAAAGCACCGAGGGGTGGTCAGCATGGGGAGGTCAGGGAACATGCTGTGGCAATGTAGGATAGGTTTCTGAAAAACATCGCGGGGTGGTGCGCATTGTATGGGTGTGTGTTACATTACATTCACTAGTAGTAGTGAGAAAAACATCACGGGGTGGTTCGCATTGTATGGGTGTGTGTTACATTACATTCACTAGTAGGAGTGAGAAAAACATCACAGGGTGGTGTGAATCGGAGGGTCTGAATTAGGATAGGCAGTGAGTGGCAATGTAGGATGGAGAAATGCACCGCGGATTGGTCTCCCTGGGGAGGTAATGGAACATGCAGTGACAATGTAGGATAGGTTTCTGAAAAACATCGCGGGGTGGTGCACATTGTATGGGTGTGTGTTACATTACATTCACTAGTAGGAGTGAGAAAAACATCACGGGGTGGTGTGAATTGGAGGGTTTGAATTAGGTTAGGCAGTGAGTGGCAATGTAGGATGCAGAAAAGAACCGCGGGGTTTTCAGCATGGGGACGTCAGGGAACATGCAGTGGCAATGTAGGATAGGTTTCTGAAAAACATCGCGGGGTGGTGCACATTGTATGGGTGTGTGTTACATTACATTCACTAGTAGGAGTGAGAAAAACATCACGGGGTGGTGCGCATTGTATGTGTGTGTGTTACATTACGTTCACTAGTAGGAGTGAGAAAAACAACACGGGGTGGGGCGCATTGTATGGGTGTGTGTTACATTACATTCACTAGTAGGAGTGAGAAAAACATCACGGGGTGGTGTGAATCGGAGGGTCTGAATTAGGATAGGCAGTGAGTGTCAATGTAGGATGGAGAAAAGCACCGCGGGGTGGTCAGCATGGGGACGTCAGGGAACATGCAGTGGCAATGTAGGATAGGTTTCTGAAAAACATCGCGCGGTGCTGCGCATTGTATGGGTGTGTGTTACATAACATTCACTAGTAGGAATGAGAAAAACATCACGGGCTGGTGTTAATCGGAGGGTCTGATTTAGGATAGGCAGTGATCGCAATGTCAGATGGAGAAAAACACCGCGGGGTGGTCAGCATGGGGAGGTCAGGGAACATGCAGTGGCAATGTAGGATAGGTTTCTGAAAAACATCGCGGGGTGGTGGGCATTGTATGGGTGTGTGTTACATTACATTAACTAGTAGGAGTGAGAAAAACATCACGGGGTGGTGCGCATTGTTTGGGTGTGTGTTACATTACATTCACTAGAAGGAGTGACAAAAACATAACGGAGTGGTGTGAATCGGAGTGTCTGAATTAGGATAGGCTGTGAGTGGCAATGTAGGATGGAGAAAAGCACCGCGGGGTGGTCAGCATGGGGAAATCAGGGAACATGCAATGGCAATGTAGGATAGGTTTCTGAAAAACATCGCGGGGTGGTGCGCATTGTATGGTTGTGTGTTACATTACATTCACTAGAAGGAGTGAGAAAAACATCACGGGATGGTGTGAATCTGAGGGTCTGATTTAGGATACGCAGTGAGTGGCAATGTAGGATGGATAAAAGCACCGCGGGGTGGTCAGCATGGGGAGGTCAGGGAACATGCAGTGGCAATGTAGGATAGGTTTCTGAAAAACATCGTGGGGTGGTGCGCATTGTATGGGTGTGTGTTACATTACATTCACTAGTAGGAGTGAGAAAAACACGGGTTGGTGCGCATTGTATTGATGTGTGTTACATTACATTCACGAGTAGGAGTGATAAAAACATCACGGGTTGGTGTGAATCGGAGGGTCTGAATTAGGATAGGCAGTGAGTGGCAATGTAGAATGGAGAAAAGCACCGAGGGGTGGTCAGCATGGGGAGGTCAGGGAACAGGCTGTGGCAATGTAGGATAGTTTTCTGAAAAACATCGCGGGGTGGTGCGCATTGTATGGGTGTGTGTTACATTACATTCACTAGTAGGAGTGAGAAAAACATCACGGGGTGGTTCGCATTGTATGGGTGTGTGTTACATTACATTCACTAGTAGGAGTGAGAAAAACATCACAGGGTGGTGTGAATCGGAGGGTCTGAATTAGGATAGGCAGTGAGTGGCAATGTAGGATGGAGAAAAGCACCGCGGATTGGTCTCCCTGGGGAGGTAAGGGAACATGCAGTGACAATGTTGGATAGGTTTCTGAAAAACATTGCGGGGTTGTGCGCATTGTATGGGTGTGTGTTACATTACATTCACTAGTAGGAGTGAGAAAAACATCACGGGGTGGTGTGAATTGGAGGGTTTGAATTAGGTTAGGCAGTGAGTGGCAATGTAGGATGCAGAAAAGCACCGCGGGGTGGTCAGCATGGGGAAGTCAGGGAACATGCAGTGGCAATGTAGGATAGGTTTCTGAAAAATATCGCGGGGCGGTGCGCATTGTATGGTTGTGTGTTACATTACATTCACTAGTAGGAGTGAGAAAAACATCACGGGATGGTGTGAATTGGAGGGTCTCATTTAGGATACGCAGTGAGTGGCAATGTAGGATGGATAAAAGCACCGCGGGGTGGTCAGCATGGGGAGGTCAGGGAACATGCAGTGGCAATGTAGGATAGGTTTCTGAAAAACATCGTGGGGTGGTGCGCATTGTATGGTGTGTGTTACATTACATTCACTAGTAGGAGTGAGAAAAACACGGGTTGGTGCGCATTGTATTGATGTGTGTTACATTACATTCACGAGTAGGAGTGAGAAAAACATCACGGGTTGGTGTGAATCGGAGGGTCTGAATTAGGATAGGCAGTGAGTGGTAATGTAGGATGGAGAAAAGCACCGAGGGGTGGTCAGCATGGGGAGGTCAGGGAACATGCTGTGGCAATGTAGGATAGGTTTCTGAAAAACATCGCGGGGTGGTGCGCATTGTATGGGTGTGTGTTACATTACATTCACTAGTAGTAGTGAGAAAAACATCACGGGGTGGTTCGCATTGTATGGGTGTGTGTTACATTACATTCACTAGTAGGAGTGAGAAAAACATCACAGGTTGGTGTGAATCGGAGGGTCTGAATTAGGATAGGCAGTGAGTGGCAATGTAGGATGGAGAAAAGCACCGCGGATTGGTCTCCCTGGGGAGGTAATGGAACATGCAGTGACAATGTAGGATAGGTTTCTGAAAAACATCGCGGGGTGGTGCGCATTGTATGGGTGTGTGTTACATTACATTCACTAGTAGGAGTGAGAAAAACATCACGGGGTGGTGTGAATTGGAGGGTTTGAATTAGGTTAGGCAGTGAGTGGCAATGTAGGATGCAGAAAAGAACCGCGGGGTTTTCAGCATGGGGACGTCAGGGAACATGCAGTGGCAATGTAGAATAGGTTTCTGAAAAACATCGCGGGGTGGTGCACATTGTATGGGTGTGTGTTACATTACATTCACTAGTAGGAGTGAGAAAAACATCACGGGGTGGTGCGCATTGTATGGGTGTGTGTTACATTACGTTCACTAGTAGGAGTGAGAAAAACAACACGGGGTGGGTTGCATTGTATGGGTGTGTGTTACATTACATTCACTAGTAGGTGAGAAAAACATCACGGGGTGGTGTGAATCGGAGGGTCTGAATTAGGATAGGCAGTGAGTGTCAATGTAGGATGGAGAAAAGCACCGCGGGGTGGTCAGCATGGGGACGTCAGGGAACATGCAGTGGAAATGTAGGATAGGTTTCTGAAAAACATCGCGCGGTGCTGTGCATTGTATGGGTGTGTGTTACATAACATTCACTAGTAGGAGTGAGAAAAACATCACGGGCTGGTGTGAATCGGAGGGTCTGATTTAGGATAGGCAGTGATGGCAATGTCAGATGGAGAAAAACACCGCGGGGTGGTCAGCATGGGGAGGTCAGGGAACATGCAGTGGCAATGTAGGATAGGTTTCTGAAAAACATCGCGGGGTGGTGGGCATTGTATGGGTGTGTGTTACATTACATTAACTAGTAGGAGTGAGAAAAACATCACGGGGTGGTGCGCATTGTTTGGGTGTGTGTTACATTACATTCACTAGAAGGAGTGACAAAAACATAACGGAGTGGTGTGAATCGGAGTGTCTGAATTAGGATAGGCTGTGAGTGGCAATGTAGGATGGAGAAAAGCACCGCGGGGTGGTCAGCATGGGGAAATCAGGGAACATGCAATGGCAATGTAGGATAGGTTTCTGAAAAACATCGCGGGGTGGTGCGCATTGTATGGTTGTGTGTTACATTACATTCACTAGTAGGAGTGAGAAAAACATCACGGGATGGTGTGAATCGGAGGGTCTGATTTAGGATACGCAGTGAGTGGCAATGTAGGATGGATAAAAGCACCGCGTGGTGGTCAGCATGGGGAGGTCAGGGAACATGCATTGGCAATGTAGGATAGGTTTCTGAAAAACATCGCGGGGTGTTGCGCATTGTATGGGTGTGTGTTACATTACATTCACTAGTAGGAGTGAGAAAAACATCACGGGGTGGTGTGAAACGCAGGGTCTGAATTAGGATAGGCAGTGAGTGGCAATTTAGGATGGAGAAAAGCAACGTGGGGTGGTCAGCATGGGGAAGTCAGGGAACATGCAGTGGCAATGTAGGATAGGTTTCTGAAAAATATCGCGGGGCGGTGCGCATTGTATGGTTGTGTTTTACATTACATTCACTAGTAGGAGTGAGAAAAACATCACGGGATGGTGTGAATCGGAGGGTCTCATTTAGGATACGCAGTGAGTGGCAATGTAGGATGGATAAAAGCACCGCGGGGTGGTCAGCATGGGGAGGTCAGGGAACATGCAGTGGCAATGTAGGATAGGTTTCTGAAAAACATCGTGGGGTGGTGCGCATTGTATGGTGTGTGTTACATTACATTCACTAGTAGGAGTGAGAAAAACACGGGTTGGTGCGCATTGTATTGATGTGTGTTACATTACATTCACGAGTAGGAGTGAGAAAAACATCACGGGTTGGTGTGAATCGGAGGGTCTGAATTAGGATAGGCAGTGAGTGGTAATGTAGGATGGAGAAAAGCACCGAGGGGTGGTCAGCATGGGGAGGTCAGGGAACATGCTGTGGCAATGTAGGATAGGTTTCTGAAAAACATCGCGGGGTGGTGCGCATTGTATGGGTGTGTGTTACATTACATTCACTAGTAGTAGTGAGAAAAACATCACGGGGTGGTTCGCATTGTATGGGTGTGTGTTACATTACATTCACTAGTAGGAGTGAGAAAAACATCACAGGGTGGTGTGAATCGGAGGGTCTGAATTAGGATAGGCAGTGAGTGGCAATGTAGGATGGAGAAATGCACCGCGGATTGGTCTCCCTGGGGAGGTAATGGAACATGCAGTGACAATGTAGGATAGGTTTCTGAAAAACATCGCGGGGTGGTGCACATTGTATGGGTGTGTGTTACATTACATTCACTAGTAGGAGTGAGAAAAACATCACGGGGTGGTGTGAATTGGAGGGTTTGAATTAGGTTAGGCAGTGAGTGGCAATGTAGGATGCAGAAAAGAACCGCGGGGTTTTCAGCATGGGGACGTCAGGGAACATGCAGTGGCAATGTAGGATAGGTTTCCGAAAAACATCGCGGGGTGGTGCACATTGTATGGGTGTGTGTTACATTACATTCACTAGTAGGAGTGAGAAAAACATCACGGGGTGGTGCGCATTGTATGTGTGTGTGTTACATTACGTTCACTAGTAGGAGTGAGAAAAACAACACGGGGTGGGGCGCATTGTATGGGTGTGTGTTACATTACATTCACTAGTAGGAGTGAGAAAAACATCACGGGGTGGTGTGAATCGGAGGGTCTGAATTAGGATAGGCAGTGAGTGTCAATGTAGGATGGAGAAAAGCACCGCGGGGTGGTCAGCATGGGGACGTCAGGGAACATGCAGTGGCAATGTAGGATAGGTTTCTGAAAAACATCGCGCGGTGCTGCGCATTGTATGGGTGTGTGTTACATAACATTCACTAGTAGGAATGAGAAAAACATCACGGGCTGGTGTTAATCGGAGGGTCTGATTTAGGATAGGCAGTGATGGCAATGTCAGATGGAGAAAAACACCACGGGGTGGTCAGCATGGGGAGGTCAGGGAACATGCAGTGGCAATGTAGGATAGGTTTCTGAAAAACATCGCGGGGTGGTGGGCATTGTATGGGTGTGTGTTACATTACATTAACTAGTAGGAGTGAGAAAAACATCACGGGGTGGTGCGCATTGTTTGGGTGTGTGTTACATTACATTCACTAGAAGGAGTGACAAAAACATAACGGAGTGGTGTGAATCGGAGTGTCTGAATTAGGATAGGCTGTGAGTGGCAATGTAGGATGGAGAAAAGCACCGCGGGGTGGTCAGCATGGGGAAATCAGGGAACATGCAATGGCAATGTAGGATAGGTTTCTGAAAAACATCGCGGGGTGGTGCGCATTGTATGGTTGTGTGTTACATTACATTCACTAGAAGGAGTGAGAAAAACATCACGGGATGGTGTGAATCTGAGGGTCTGATTTAGGATACGCAGTGAGTGGCAATGTAGGATGGATAAAAGCACCGCGGGGTGGTCAGCATGGGGAGGTCAGGGAACATGCAGTGGCAATGTAGGATAGGTTTCTGAAAAACATCGTGGGGTGGTGCGCATTGTATGGGTGTGTGTTACATTACATTCACTAGTAGGAGTGAGAAAAACACGGGTTGGTGCGCATTGTATTGATGTGTGTTACATTACATTCACGAGTAGGAGTGATAAAAACATCACGGGTTGGTGTGAATCGGAGGGTCTGAATTAGGATAGGCAGTGAGTGGCAATGTAGAATGGAGAAAAGCACCGAGGGGTGGTCAGCATGGGGAGGTCAGGGAACAGGCTGTGGCAATGTAGGATAGTTTTCTGAAAAACATCGCGGGGTGGTGCGCATTGTATGGGTGTGTGTTACATTACATTCACTAGTAGGAGTGAGAAAAACATCACGGGGTGGTTCGCACTGTATGGGTGTGTGTTACATTACATTCACTAGTAGGAGTGAGAAAAACATCACAGGGTGGTGTGAATCGGAGGGTCTGAATTAGGATAGGCAGTGAGTGGCAATGTAGGATGGAGAAAAGCACCGCGGATTGGTCTCCCTGGGGAGGTAAGGGAACATGCAGTGACAATGTTGGATAGGTTTCTGAAAAACATTGCGGGGTTGTGCGCATTGTATGGGTGTGTGTTACATTACATTCACTAGTAGGAGTGAGAAAAACATCACGGGGTGGTGTGAATTGGAGGGTTTGAATTAGGTTAGGCAGTGAGTGGCAATGTAGGATGCAGAAAAGCACCGCGGGGTGGTCAGCATGGGGAAGTCAGGGAACATGCAGTGGCAATGTAGGATAGGTTTCTGAAAAATATCGCGGGGCGGTGCGCATTGTATGGTTGTGTGTTACATTACATTCACTAGTAGGAGTGAGAAAAACATCACGGGATGGTGTGAATTGGAGGGTCTCATTTAGGATACGCAGTGAGTGGCAATGTAGGATGGATAAAAGCACCGCGGGGTGGTCAGCATGGGGAGGTCAGGGAACATGCAGTGGCAATGTAGGATAGGTTTCTGAAAAACATCGTGGGGTGGTGCGCATTGTATGGTGTGTGTTACATTACATTCACTAGTAGGAGTGAGAAAAACACGGGTTGGTGCGCATTGTATTGATGTGTGTTACATTACATTCACGAGTAGGAGTGAGAAAAACATCACGGGTTGGTGTGAATCGGAGGGTCTGAATTAGGATAGGCAGTGAGTGGTAATGTAGGATGGAGAAAAGCACCGAGGGGTGGTCAGCATGGGGAGGTCAGGGAACATGCTGTGGCAATGTAGGATAGGTTTCTGAAAAACATCGCGGGGTGGTGCGCATTGTATGGGTGTGTGTTACATTACATTCACTAGTAGTAGTGAGAAAAACATCACGGGGTGGTTCGCATTGTATGGGTGTGTGTTACATTACATTCACTAGTAGGAGTGAGAAAAACATCACAGGTTGGTGTGAATCGGAGGGTCTGAATTAGGATAGGCAGTGAGTGGCAATGTAGGATGGAGAAAAGCACCGCGGATTGGTCTCCCTGGGGAGGTAATGGAACATGCAGTGACAATGTAGGATAGGTTTCTGAAAAACATCGCGGGGTGGTGCGCATTGTATGGGTGTGTGTTACATTACATTCACTAGTAGGAGTGAGAAAAACATCACGGGGTGGTGTGAATTGGAGGGTTTGAATTAGGTTAGGCAGTGAGTGGCAATGTAGGATGCAGAAAAGAACCGCGGGGTTTTCAGCATGGGGACGTCAGGGAACATGCAGTGGCAATGTAGAATAGGTTTCTGAAAAACATCGCGGGGTGGTGCACATTGTATGGGTGTGTGTTACATTACATTCACTAGTAGGAGTGAGAAAAACATCACGGGGTGGTGCGCATTGTATGGGTGTGTGTTACATTACGTTCACTAGTAGGAGTGAGAAAAACAACACGGGGTGGGTTGCATTGTATGGGTGTGTGTTACATTACATTCACTAGTAGGTGAGAAAAACATCACGGGGTGGTGTGAATCGGAGGGTCTGAATTAGGATAGGCAGTGAGTGTCAATGTAGGATGGAGAAAAGCACCGCGGGGTGGTCAGCATGGGGACGTCAGGGAACATGCAGTGGAAATGTAGGATAGGTTTCTGAAAAACATCGCGCGGTGCTGTGCATTGTATGGGTGTGTGTTACATAACATTCACTAGTAGGAGTGAGAAAAACATCACGGGCTGGTGTGAATCGGAGGGTCTGATTTAGGATAGGCAGTGATGGCAATGTCAGATGGAGAAAAACACCGCGGGGTGGTCAGCATGGGGAGGTCAGGGAACATGCAGTGGCAATGTAGGATAGGTTTCTGAAAAACATCGCGGGGTGGTGGGCATTGTATGGGTGTGTGTTACATTACATTAACTAGTAGGAGTGAGAAAAACATCACGGGGTGGTGCGCATTGTTTGGGTGTGTGTTACATTACATTCACTAGAAGGAGTGACAAAAACATAACGGAGTGGTGTGAATCGGAGTGTCTGAATTAGGATAGTCTGTGAGTGGCAATGTAGGATGGAGAAAAGCACCGCGGGGTGGTCAGCATGGGGAAATCAGGGAACATGCAATGGCAATGTAGGATAGGTTTCTGAAAAACATCGCGGGGTGGTGCGCATTGTATGGTTGTGTGTTACATTACATTCACTAGTAGGAGTGAGAAAAACATCACGGGATGGTGTGAATCGGAGGGTCTGATTTAGGATACGCAGTGAGTGGCAATGTAGGATGGATAAAAGCACCGCGGGGTGGTCAGCATGGGGAGGTCAGGGAACATGCAGTGGCAATGTAGGATAGGTTTCTGAAAAACATCGTGGGGTGGTGCGCATTGTATGGGTGTGTGTTACATTACATTCACTAGTAGGAGTGAGAAAAACACGGGTTGGTGCGCATTGTATTGATGTGTGTTACATTACATTCACGAGTAGGAGTGATAAAAACATCATGGGTTGGTGTGAATCGGAGGGTCTGAATTAGAATAGGCAGTGAGTGGCAATGTAGAATGGAGAAAAGCACCGAGGGGTGGTCAGCATGGGGAGGTCAGGGAACATGCTGTGGCAATGTAGGATAGTTTTCTGAAAAACATCGCGGGGTGGTGCGCATTGTATGGGTGTGTGTTACATTACATTCACTAGTAGGAGTGAGAAAAACATCACGGGGTGGTGTGAATTGGAGGGTTTGAATTAGGTTAGGCAGTGAGTGGCAATGTAGGATGCAGAAAAGCACCGCGGGGTTTTCAGCATGGGGACGTCAGGGAACATGCAGTGGCAATGTAGGATAGGTTTCTGAAAAACATCGCGGGGTGTTGCGCATTGTATGGGTGTGTGTTACATTACATTCACTAGTAGGAGTGAGAAAAACATCACGGGGTGGTGTGAAACGCAGGGTCTGAATTAGGATAGGCAGTGAGTGGCAATTTAGGATGGAGAAAAGCAACGTGGGGTGGTCAGCATGGGGAAGTCAGGGAACATGCAGTGGCAATGTAGGATAGGTTTCTGAAAAATATCGCGGGGCGGTGCGCATTGTATGGTTGTGTGTTACATTACATTCACTAGTAGGAGTGAGAACAACATCACGGGATGGTGTGAATCGGAGGGTCTCATTTAGGATACGCAGTGAGTGGCAATGTAGGATGGATAAAAGCACCGCGGGGTGGTCAGCATGGGGAGGTCAGGGAACATGCAGTGGCAATGTAGGATAGGTTTCTGAAAAACATCGTGGGGTGGTGCGCATTGTATGGTGTGTGTTACATTACATTCACTAGTAGGAGTGAGAAAAACACGGGTTGGTGCGCATTGTATTGATGTGTGTTACATTACATTCATGAGTAGGAGTGAGAAAAACATCACGGGTTGGTGTGAATCGGAGGGTCTGAATTAGGATAGGCAGTGAGTGGTAATGTAGAATGGAGAAAAGCACCGAGGGGTGGTCAGCATGGGGAGGTCAGGGAACATGCTGTGGCAATGTAGGATAGGTTTCTGAAAAACATCGCGGGGTGGTGCGCATTGTATGGGTGTGTGTTACATTACACTCACTAGTAGGAGTGAGAAAAACATCACGGGGTGGTTCGCATTGTATGGGTGTGTGTTACATTACATTCACTAGTAGGAGTGAGAAAAACATCACAGGGTGGTGTGAATCGGAGGGTCTGAATTAGGATAGGCAGTGAGTGGCAATGTAGGATGGAGAAAAGCACCGCGGATTGGTCTCCCTGGGGAGGTAATGGAACATGCAGTGACAATGTAGGATAGGTTTCTGAAAAACATCGCAGGGTGGTGCGCATTGTATGGGTGTGTGTTACATTACATTCACTAGTAGGAGTGAGAAAAACATCACAGGGTGGTGTGAATTGGAGGGTTTGAATTAGGTTAGGCAGTGAGTGGCAATGTAGGATGCAGAAAAGAACCGCGGGGTTTTCAGCATGGGGACGTCAGGGAACATGCAGTGGCAATGTAGGATAGGTTTCTGAAAAACATCGCGGGGTGGTGCACATTGTATGGGTGTGTGTTACATTACATTCACTAGTAGGAGTGAGAAAAACATCACGGGGTGGTGCGCATTGTATGGGTGTGTGTTACATTACGTTCACTAGTAGGAGTGAGAAAAACAACACGGGGTGGGGCGCATTGTATGGGTGTGTGTTACATTACATTCACTAGTAGGAGTGAGAAAAACATCACGGGGTGGTGTGAATCGGAGGGTCTGAATTAGGATAGGCAGTGAGTGTCAATGTAGGATGGAGAAAAGCACCGCGGGGTGGTCAGCATGGGGACGTCAGGGAACATGCAGTGGCAATGTAGGATACGTTTCTGAAAAACATCGCGCGGTGCTGCGCATTGTATGGGTGTGTGTTACATAACATTCACTAGTAGGAGTGAGAAAAACATCACGGGCTGGTGTGAATCGGAGGGTCTGATTTAGGATAGGCAGTGATGGCAATGTCAGATGGAGAAAAACACCGCGGGGTGGTCAGCATGGGGAGGTCAGGGAACATGCAGTGGCAATGTAGGATAGGTTTCTGAAAAACATCGCGGGGTGGTGGGCATTGTATGGGTGTGTGTTACATTACATTAACTAGTAGGAGTGAGAAAAACATCACGGGGTGGTGCGCATTGTTTGGGTGTGTGTTACCTTACATTCACTAGAAGGAGTGACAAAAACATAACGGAGTGGTGTGAATCGGAGTGTCTGAATTAGGATAGGCTGTGAGTGGCAATGTAGGATGGAGAAAAGCACCGCGGGGTGGTCAGCATGGGGAAATCAGGGAACATGCAATGGCAATGTAGGATAGGTTTCTGAAAAACATCGCGGGGTGGTGCGCATTGTATGGTTGTGTGTTACATTACATTCACTAGTAGGAGTGAGAAAAACATCACGGGATGGTGTGAATCGGAGGGTCTGATTTAGGATACGCAGTGAGTGGCAATGTAGGATGGATAAAAGCACCGCGGGGTGGTCAGCATGGGGAGGTCAGGGAACATGCAGTGGCAATGTAGGATAGGTTTCTGAAAAACATCGTGGGGTGGTGCGCATTGTATGGGTGTGTGTTACATTACATTCACTAGTAGGAGTGAGAAAAACACGGGTTGGTGCGCATTGTATTGATGTGTGTTACATTACATTCACGAGTAGGAGTGATAAAAACATCACGGGTTGGTGTGAATCGGAGGGTCTGAATTAGGATAGGCAGTGAGTGGCAATGTAGAATGGAGAAAAGCACCGAGGGGTGGTCAGCATGGGGAGGTCAGGGAACATGCTGTGGCAATGTAGGATAGTTTTCTGAAAAACATCGCGGGGTGGTGCGCATTGTATGGGTGTGTGTTACATTACATTCACTAGTAGGAGTGAGAAAAACATCACGGGGTGGTTCGCATTGTATGGGTGTGTATTACATTACATTCACTAGTAGGAGTGAGAAAAACATCACAGGGTGGTGTGAATCGGAGGGTCTGAATTAGGATAGGCAGTGAGTGGCAATGTAGGATGGAGAAAAGCACCGCGGATTGGTCTCCCTGGGGAGGTAAGGGAACATGCAGTGACAATGTAGGATAGGTTTCTGAAAAACATCACGGGGTTGTGCGCATTGTATGGGTGTGTGTTACATTACATTCACTAGTAGGAGTGAGAAAAACATCACGGGGTGGTGTGAATTGGAGGGTTTGAATTAGGTTAGGCAGTGAGTGGCAATGTAGGATGCATAAAAGCACCGCGGGGTTTTCAGCATGGGGACGTCAGGGAACATGCAGTGGCAATGTAGGATAGGTTTCTGAAAAACATCGCGGGGTGGTGCACATTGTATGGGTGTGTGTTACATAACATTCACTAGTAGGAGTGAGAAAAACATCACGGGGTGGTGTCAATCGGAGGTTCTGATTTAGGATAGGCAGTGAGTGGCAATGTCGGATGGAGAAAAGCACCGCGGGGTGGTAAGCATGGGGAGGTCAGGGAACATGCAGTGGCAATGTAGGATAGGTTTCTGAAAAACATCGCGGGGTGGTGCGCATTGTATGGGTGTGTGTTACATTACATTCACTAGTAGGAGTGAGAAAAACATCTCGCGGTGGTGCGCATTGTATGGGTGTGTGTTACATTACATTCACTAGTAGGAGTGAGAAAAATATCACGGGGTGGTATGAATCGGAGGGTCTGAATTAGTATAGGCAATGAGTGGCAATGTAGAATGGAGAAAAGCACCGCGGTGTGGTTAGCATGGGGAGGTCAGGGAACATGCAGTGGCAATGTAGGATAGTTTTCTGAAAAATATCGCGGGGTGGTGCGCATTGTATGGGTGTGTGTTACCTTACATTCACTAGTAGGAGTGAGAAAAACATCACGGGTTGGTGTGATTCGGAGGGTCTGAATTAGGATAGGCAGTGAGTGGCAATGTAGGACGCAGAAAAGCACCGCGGGGTGGTCAGCATGGGGACGTCAGGGAACATGCAGTGGCTATGTAGGATAGGTTTCTGAAAAACATCGCGGGGTGGTGCACTTTGTATGGGTGTGTGTTACGTAACATTCACTAGTAGGAGTGAGAAAAACATCACGGGGTGGTATCAATCGGAGGGTCTGATTTAGAATAGTCAGTGAGTGGCAATGTCGGATGGAGAAAAGCACCGCGGGGTGGTCAGCATGTGGAAGTCAGGGAACATGCAGTGGCAATGTAGGATATGTTTCTGAAAAACATCGCGGGGTGTTGCGCATTGTATGGGTGTGTGTTACATTACATTCACAAGTAGGAGTGAGAAAAACATCACGGGGTGGTGCGCATTGTATGGGTGTGTGTTACATTACATTCACTAGTAGGAGTGAGAAAAACATCACGGGGTGGTGTGAATCGCAGTGTCTGAATTAGGATAGGCAGTGAGTCGCAATTTAGGATGGAGAAAAGCACCGTGTGGTGGTCAGCATGGGGAGGTCAGGGAACATGCAGTGGCAATGTAGGATAGGTTTCTGAAAAATATCGCGGGGTGGTGCGCATTGTATTGGTGTGTGTTACATTACATTCACTAGTAGGAGTGAGAAAAACATCACGGGGTGGTGCGCATTGTATGGGTGTGTGTTACATTACATTCACTAGTAGGATTGAGAAAAACATCACGCGGTGGTTCGCATTGTATGGGTGTGTGTTACATTACAATCACTAGTAGGAGTGAGAAAAACATCACGGGGTGGTGTTAATTGGAGGGTCTGAATTAGTATAGGCAGTGAGTGGCAATGTAGGATGGAGAAAAGCACAGTGCTGTGGTCAGCATGGGAAGGTCAGGGAACATGCAGTGGCAATGTAGGATAGGTTTCTGAAATATATTGCGGGGTGGTGCGCATTGTATGGGTGTGTGTTACATTACATTCACTAGTAGGAGTGAGAAAAACATCACGGGGTGGTGCGCATTGTTTGGGTGTGTGTTACATTACATTCACTAGAAGGAGTGACAAAAACATCACGGAGTGGTGTGAATTGGAATGTCTGAATTAGGATAGGCACTGAGTGGCAATGTCAGATGGAGAAAAACACCACGGCATGGTCAGCATAGGGAAGTCAGGGAACATGCAATGGCAAAGTAGAATAGGTTTCTGAAAAACATCGCGGGTTGGTGCGCATTGTATGGTTGTGTGTTACATTACATTCACTAGTAGGAGTGAGAAAAACATCACGGGATGGTGTGAATCGGAGGGTCTGATTTAGGATACGCAGTGAGTGGCAATGTAGGATGGATAAAAGCACCGCGGGGTGGTCAACATGGGGAGGTCAGGGAACATGCAGTGGCAATTTAGGATAGGTTTCTGAAAAACATCGTGGAGTGGTGCGCATTGTATGGGTGTGTGTTACATTACATTCACTAGTAGGAGTGAGAAAAACACGGGTTGGTGCGCATTGTATTGATGTGTGTTACATTACATTCACGAGTAGGAGTGATAAAAACATCACGGGTTGGTGTGAATCGGAGGGTCTGAATTAGGATAGGCAGTGAGTGGCAATGTAGGATGGAGAAAAGCACCGCGGTGTGGTCAGCATGGGGAGGTCAGGGAAGATGCAGTGGCAATGTAGGATAGTTTTCTGAAAAACATCGCGGGGTGGTGCGCATTGTATGGGTGTGTGTTACATTACATTCACTAGTAGGAGTGAGAAAAACATCACGGGGTGGTTCGCATTGTATGGGTGTGTGTTACATTACATTCACTAGTAGGAGTGAGAAAAACATCACAGGGTGGTGTGAATCGGAGGGTCTGAATTAGGATAGGCAGTGAGTGGCAATGTAGGATGGAGAAAAGCACCGCGGGTTGGTCTCCCTGGGAAGGTAAGGGAATATGCAGTGACAATGTAGGATAGGTTTATGAAAAACATCGCGGGGTGGTGCGCATTGTATGGGTGTGTGTTACATTACATTCACTAGTAGGAGTGAGAAAAACATCACGGGGTGGTGTGAATCGGAGGGTCTGATTTAGGATAGGCAGTGAGTGGCAATGTCGGATGGAGAAAAGCACCGCGGGGTGGTCAGCATGGGGAGGTCAGGGAACATGCATTGGCAATGTAGGATAGGTTTCTGAAAAACATCGCGGGGTGTTGCGCATTGTATGGGTGTGTGTTACATTACATTCACGAGTAGGAGTGATAAAAACATCACGGGTTGGTGTGAATTGGAGGGTCTGAATTAGGATAGGCAGTGAGTGGCAATGTAGGATGGAGAAAAGCACCGCGGTGTGGTCAGCATGGGGAGGTCAGGGAACATGCAGTGGCAATGTAGGATAGGTTTCTGAAAAACATCGCGGGGTGGTGCGCATTGTATGGGTGTGTGTTACATTACATTCACTAGTAGGAGTGAGAAAAACATCTCGCGGTGGTGCGCATTGTATGGGTGTGTGTTACATTACATTCACTAGTAGGAGTGAGAAAAATATCACGGGGTGGTATGAATCGGAGGGTCTGAATTAGTATAGGCAGTGAGTGGCAATGTAGAATGGAGAAAAGCACCGCGGTGTGGTCAGCATGGGGAGGTCAGGGAACATGCAGTGGCAATGTAGGATAGTTTTCTGAAAAATATCGCGGGGTGGTGGGCATTGTATGGGTGTGTGTTACCTTACATTCACTAGTAGGAGTGAGAAAAACATCACGGGTTGGTGTGATTCGGAGGGTCTGAATTAGGATAGGCAGTGAGTGGCAATGTAGGACGCAGAAAAGCACCGCGGGGTGGTCAGCATGGGGACGTCAGGGAACATGCAGTGGCTATGTAGGATAGGTTTCTGAAAAACATCGCGGGGTGGTGCACTTTGTATGGGTGTGTGTTACGTAACATTCACTAGTAGGAGTGAGAAAAACATCACGGGGTGGTATCAATCGGAGGGTCTGATTTAGAATAGGCAGTGAGTGGCAATGTCGGATGGAGAAAAGCACCGCGGGGTGGTCAGCATGTGGAGGTCAGGGAACATGCAGTGGCAATGTAGGATATGTTTCTGAAAAACATCGCGGGGTGTTGCGCATTGTATGGGTGTGTGTTACATTACATTCACAAGTAGGAGTGAGAAAAACATCACGGGGTGGTGCGCATTGTATGGGTGTGTGTTACATTACATTCACTAGTAGGAGTGAGAAAAACATCACGGGGTGGTGTGAATCGCAGTGTCTGAATTAGGATAGGCAGTGAGTCGCAATTTAGGATGGAGAAAAGCACCGTGTGGTGGTCAGCATGGGGAGGTCAGGGAACATGCAATGGCAATGTAGGATAGGTTTCTGAAAAACATCACGGGGTGGTGCGCATTGTATGGTTGTGTGTTACATTACATTCACTAGTAGGAGTGAGAAAAACATCACGGGGTGGTGCGCATTGTATGTGTGTGTGTTACATTACATTCACTAGTAGGAGTGAGAAAAACATCACGGGGTGGTGTGAATCGCAGGGTCTGAATTAGGATAGGTAGTGAGTGGCAATGTAGGATGGAGCAAAGCACCGCGGGCTGGTCAGAATGAGGAGGTCATGGAACATGCAGTGGCAATGTAGGATAGGTTTCTGAAAAACATCGCGGGGTGGTGCGCATTGTATGGGTGTGTGTTACATTACATTCACTAGTAGGAGTGAGAAAAACATCACGGGGTGGTGCGCATTGTATGGGTGTGTGTTACATTACATTCACTAGTAGGATTGAGAAAAACATCACGCGGTGGTTCGCATTGTATGGGTGTGTGTTACATTACAATCACTAGTAGGAGTGAGAAAAACATCACGGGGTGGTGTTAATTGGAGGGTCTGAATTAGTATAGGCAGTGAGTGGCAATGTAGGATGGAGAAAAGCACAGTGCTGTGGTCAGCATGAGAAGGTCATGGAACATGCAGTGGCAATGTAGGATAGGTTTCTGAAAAATATTGCGGGGTGGTGCGCATTGTATGGGTGTGTGTTACATTACATTCACTAGTAGGAGTGAGAAAAACATCACGGGGTGGTGCGCATTGTATGGGTGTGTGTTACATTACGTTCACTAGCAGGAGTGAGAAAAACAACACGGGGTGGTGCGCATTGTATGGGTGTGTGTTACATAACATTCACTAGTAGGAGTGAGAAAAACATCACGGGCTGGTGTCAATCGGAGGGTCTGATTTAGGATAGGCAGTGAGTGGCAATGTCAGATGGAGAAAAACACCGCGGGGTGGTCAGCATGGGGAAGTCAGGGAACATGCAATGGCAATGTAGGATAGGTTTCTGAAAAACATCGCGGGGTGGTGGGCATTGTATGGGTGTGTGTTACATTACATTCACTAGTAGGAGTGAGAAAAACATCACGGGGTGGTGCGCATTGTTTGGCTGTGTGTTACATTACATTCACTAGAAGGAGTGACAAAAACATCACGGAGTGGTGTGAATTGGAATGTCTGAATTAGGATAGGCACTGAGTGGCAATGTCAGATGGAGAAAAACACCACGGCGTGGTCAGCATGGGGAAGTCAGGGAACATGCAATGGCAATGTAGAATAGGTTTCTGAAAAACATCGCGGGGTGGTGCGCATTGTATGGTTGTGTGTTACATTACATTCACTAGTAGGAGTGAGAAAAACATCACGGGATGGTGTGAATCGGAGGGTCTGATTTAGGATACGCAGTGAGTGGCAATGTAGGATGGATAAAAGCACCGCGGGGTGGTCAACATGGGGAGGTCAGGGAACATGCAGTGGCAATTTAGGATAGGTTTCTGAAAAACATCGTGAAGTGGTGCGCATTGTATGGGTGTGTGTTACATTACATTCACTAGTAGGAGTGAGAAAAACACGGGTTGGTGCGCATTGTATTGATGTGTGTTACATTACATTCACGAGTAGGAGTGATAAAAACATCACGGGTTGGTGTGAATCGGAGGGTCTGAATTAGGATAGGCAGTGAGTGGCAATGTAGGATGGAGAAAAGCACCGCGGTGTGGTCAGCATGGGGAGGTCAGGGAAGATGCAGTGGCAATGTAGGATAGTTTTCTGAAAAACATCGCGGGGTGGTGCGCATTGTATGGGTGTGTGTTACATTACATTCACTAGTAGGATTGAGAAAAACATCACGGGGTGGTTCGCATTGTATGGGTGTGTGTTACATTACATTCACTAGTAGGAGTGAGAAAAACATCACAGGGTGGTGTGAATCGGAGGGTCTGAATTAGGATAGGCAGTGAGTGGCAATGTAGAATGGAGAAAAGCACCGCGGGTTGGTCTCCCTGGGGAGGTAAGGGAACATGCAGTGACAATGTAGGATAGGTTTATGAAAAACATCGCGGGGTGGTGCGCATTGTATGGGTGTGTGTTACATTACATTCACTAGTAGGAGTGAGAAAAACATCACGGGGTGGTGTGAATTGGAGGGTTTGAATTAGGTTAGGCAGTGAGTGGCAATGTAGGATGCAGAAAAGCACCGCGGGGTTTTCAGCATGGGGACGTCAGGGAACATGCAGTGGCAATGTAGGATAGGTTTCTGAAAAACATCGCGGGGTGGTGCACATTGTATGGGTGTGTGTTACATAACATTCACTAGTAGGAGTGAGAAAAACATCACGGGGTGGTGTCAATCGGAGGTTCTGATTTAGGATAGGCAGTGAGTGGCAATGTCGGATGGAGAAAAGCACCGCTGGGTGGTCAGCATGGGGACGTCAGGGAACATGCAGTGGCAAGGTAGGATAGGTTTCTGAAAAACATCGCGGGGTGGTGTGCATTGTATGGGTGTGTGTTACATTACATTCACTAGTAGGAGTGAGAAAAACATCTCGCGGTGGTGCGCATTGTATGGGTGTGTGTTACATTACATTCACTAGTAGGAGTGAGAAAAACATCACGGGGTGGTTTGAATCGGAGGGTCTGAATTAGTATAGACCGTGAGTGGCAATGTAGAATGGAGAAAAGCACCGCGGGGTGGTCAGCATGGCGAGGTCAGGGAACATGCAGTGGCAATGTAGGATAGGTTTGTGAAAAACATCGCGGGGTGGTGCACATTGTATGGGTGTGTGTTACATAACATTCACTAGTAGGAGTGAGAAAAACATCACGGGGTGGTATCAATCCGAGGGTCTGATTTAGAATAGGCAGTGAGTGGCAATGTCGGATGGAGAAAAGCACCGCGGGGTTGTCAGCATGGGGAGGTCAGGGAACATGCAGTGGCAATGTAGGATAGGTTTCTGAAAAACATCGCGGGGTGGTGCGCATTGTATGGGTGTGTGTTACATTACATTCTTTAGTAGGAGTGAGAAAAATATCACGGGGTGGTGCGCATTGTATGGGTGTGTGTTACATTACATTCACTAGTAGGAGTGAGAAAAACATCCCGGGGTGGTGTGAATTGGAGGGTTTGAATTAGGTTAGGCAGTGAGTGGCAATGTAGGATGCAGAAAAGCACTGCGGGGTTTTCAGCATGGGGACGTCAGGAAACATGCAGTGGCAATGTAGGATAGGTTTCTGAAAAACATCGCGGGGTGGTGCACATTGTATGGGTGTGTGTTACATAACATTCACTAGTAGGAGTGAGAAAAACATCACGGGATGGTGTGAATCGGAGGGTCTGATTTAGGATACGCAGTGAGTAGCAATGTAGGATGGATAAAAGCACCGCGGGGTGGTTAGCATGGGGAGGTCAGGGAACATGCAGTGGCAATGTAGGATAGGTTTCTGAAAAACATCGCGGGGTGGTGCACATTGTATGGGTGTGTGTTACATAACATTCACTAGTAGGAGTGCGAAAAACATCACGGGTTGGTGTGATTCGGAGGGTCTGAATTAGGATAGGCAGTGAGTGGCAATGTAGGATGCAGAAAAGCACCGCGGGATGGTCAGCATGGGGACGTCAGGGAACATGCAGTGGCAATGTAGGATAGGTTTCTGAAAAACATCGCGGGGTGGTGCACATTGTATGGGTGTGTGTTACATAACATTCACTAGTAGGAGTGAGAAAAACATCACGGGGTGGTATCAATCGGAGGGTCTGATTTAGGATAGGCAGTGAGTGGCAATGTCGGATGGAGAAAAGCACCGTGGGGTTGTCAGCATGGGGTGGTCAGGGAACATGCAGTGGCAATGTAGGATAGGTTTCTGAAAAACATTGCGGGGTGGTGCGCATTGTATGGGTGTGTGTTACATTACATTCACTAGTAGGAGTGAGAAAAACATCACGGGGTGGTGCGCAATGTATGGGTGTGTGTTACATTACATTCACTATTAGGAGTGAGAAAAACATCACGGGGTGGTGTGAATCAGAGGGTCTGAATTAGGATAGGCAGTGAGTGGCAATGTAGGATGGAGAAAAGCACCGCGGGGTGGTCAGCATGGGGACGTCAGGGAATATGCAGTGGCAATGTAGGATAGGTTTCTGAAAAACATCGCGAGGTGGTGCACATTGTATGGGTGTGTGTTACATAACATTCACTAGTAGGAGTGAGAAAACCATCACGGGTGGTGTGAATCGGAGCGTCTGATTTAGGATAGGCAGTGAGTGGCAATGTCGGATGGAGAAAAGCACCGCGGGGTGGTCAGCATGGGGAGGTCAGGGAATATGCAATGGCAATGTAGGATAGGTTTCTGAAAAACATCGCGGGGTGGTGCGCATTGTATGGTTGTGTGTTACTTTACATTCACTAGTAGGTGTGAGAAAAACATCACGGGGTGGTGCGCATTGTATGTGTGTGTGTTACATTACATTCACTAGTAGGAGTGAGAAAAACATCACGGGGTGGTGCGCATTGTATGGGTGTGTGTTACATTACATTCACTAGTAGGAATGAGAAAAACATCACGGGGTGGTGTGCATTGTATGGGTGTGTGTGACATTAGATTCACTAGTAGGAGTGAGAAAAACATCACGGGGTGGTGCGCATTGTATGGGTGTGTGTTACATTACATTCACTAGTAGGAGTGAGAAAAACATCACGGGGAGGTGCGCTTTGTATGGGTGTGTGTTACATTACATTCACTAGTAGGAGTGACAAAAACATCACGGGGTGGTGCGCATTGTATGGGTGTGTGTTACATTACATTCACTAGTAGGAGTGAGAAAAACACGGGTTGGTGCGCATTGTATAGATGTGTGTTACATTACATTCACGAGTAGGAGTGATAAAAACATCACGGGTTGGTGTGAATCGGAGTGTCTGAATTAGGATAGGCAGTGAGTGGCAATGTAGCATGGAGAAAAGCACCGCGGTGTGGTCAGCATGGGGAGGTCAGGGAAGATGCAGTGGCAATGTAGGATAGTTTTCTGAAAAACATCGCGGGGTGGTGCGCATTGTATGGGTGTGTGTTACATTACATTCACTAGTAGGAGTGAGAAAAACATCACGGGGTGGTTCGCATTGTATGAGTGTGTGTTACATTACATTCACTAGTAAGAGTGAGAAAAACATCACAGGGTGGTGTGAATCGGAGGGTCTGAATTAGGATAGGCAGTGAGTGGCAATGTAGGATGGAGAAAAGCACCGCGGGTTGGTCTCCCTGGGGAGGTAAGGGAACATGCAGTGACAATGTAGGATAGGTTTCTGAAAAACATCGCGGGGTGGTGCTCATTGTATGGGTGTGTGTTACATTACATTTACTAGTAGGAGTGAGAAAAACATCACGGGGTGGTGTGAATTGGAGGGTTTGAATTAGGTTAGGCAGTGAGTGGCAATGTAGGATGCAGAAAAGCACCGCGGGGTTTTCAGCATGGGGACGTCAGGGAACATGCAGTGGCAATGTAGGATAGGTTTCTGAAAAACATCGCGGGGTGGTGCACATTGTATGGGTGTGTGTTACATAACATTCACTAGTAGGAGTGAGAAAAACATCACGGGGTGGTGTCAATCGGAGGTTCTGATTTAGGATAGGCAGTGAGTGGCAATGTCGGATGGAGAAAAGCACCGCGGGGTGGTCAGCATGGGGACGTCAGGGAACATGCAGTGGCAATGTAGGATAGGTTTCTGAAAAACATCGCGTGGTGGTGTGCATTGTATGGGTGTGTGTTACATTACATTCACTAGTAGGAGTGAGAAAAACATCTCGCGGTGGTGCGCATTGTATGGGTGTGTGTTACATTACATTCACTAGTAGGAGTGAGAAAAACATCACGGGGTGGTTTGATTCGGAGGGTCTGAATTAGTATAGGCCGTGAGTGGCAATGTAGAATGGAGAAAAGCACCGCGGGGTGGTCAGCATGGGGAGGTCAGGGAACATGCAGTGGCAATGTAGGATAGGTTTCTGAAAAACATCGCGGGGTGGTGCACATTGTATGGGTGTGTGTTACATAACATTCACTAGTAGGAGTGAGAAAAACATCACGGGGTGGTATCAATCGGAGGGTCTGATTTAGGATAGGCAGTGAGTGGCAATGTCGGATGGAGAAAAGCACCGCGGGGTTGTCAGCATGGGGAGGTCAGGGAACATGCAGTGGCAATTTAGGATAGGTTTCTGAAAAACATCGTGGAGTGGTGCGCATTGTATGGGTGTGTGTTACATTACATTCACTAGTAGGAGTGAGAAAAACACGGGTTGGTGCGCATTGTATTGATGTGTGTTACATTACATTCACGAGTAGGAGTGATAAAAACATCACGGGTTGGTGTGAATCGGAGGGTCTGAATTAGGATAGGCAGTGAGTGGCAATGTAGGATGGAGAAAAGCACCGCGGTGTGGTCAGCATGGGGAGGTCAGGGAAGATGCAGTGGCAATGTAGGATAGTTTTCTGAAAAACATCGCGGGGTGGTGCGCATTGTATGGGTGTGTGTTACATTACATTCACTAGTAGGAGTGAGAAAAACATCACGGGGTGGTTCGCATTGTATGGGCGTGTGTTACATTACATTCACTAGTAGGAGTGAGAAAAACATCACAGGGTGGTGTGAATCGGAGGGTCTGAATTAGGATAGGCAGTGAGTGGCAATGTAGGATGGAGAAAAGCACCGCGGGTTGGTCTCCCTGGGGAGGTAAGGGAACATGCAGTGACAATGTAGGATAGGTTTATGAAAAACATCGCGGGGTGGTGCGCATTGTATGGGTGTGTGTTACATTACATTCACTAGTAGGAGTGAGAAAAACATCACGGGGTGGTTTGAATCGGAGGGTCTGAATTAGTATAGGCCGTGAGTGGCAATGTAGAATGGAGAAAAGCACCGCGGGGTGGTCAGCATGGGGAGGTCAGGGAACATGCAGTGGCAATGTAGGATAGGTTTGTGAAAAACATCGCGGGGTGGTGCACATTGTATGGGTGTGTGTTACATAACATTCACTAGTAGGAGTGAGAAAAACATCACGGGGTGGTATCAATCCGAGGGTCTGATTTAGAATAGGCAGTGAGTGGCAATGTCGGATGGAGAAAAGCACCGCGGGGTTGTCAGCATGGGGAGGTCAGGGAACATGCAGTGGCAATGTAGGATAGGTTTCTGAAAAACATCGCGGGGTGGTGCGCATTGTATGGGTGTGTGTTACATTACATTCTTTAGTAGGAGTGAGAAAAATATCACGGGGTGGTGCGCATTGTATGGGTGTGTGTTACATTACATTCACTAGTAGGAGTGAGAAAAACATCCCGGGGTGGTGTGAATTGGAGGGTTTGAATTAGGTTAGGCAGTGAGTGGCAATGTAGGATGCAGAAAGGCACTGCGGGGTTTTCAGCATGGGGACGTCAGGGAACATGCAGTGGCAATGTAGGATAGGTTTCTGAAAAACATCGCGGGGTGGTGCACATTGTATGGGTGTGTGTTACATAACATTCACTAGTAGGAGTGAGAAAAACATCACGGGATGGTGTGAATCGGAGGGTCTGATTTAGGATACGCAGTGAGTAGCAATGTAGGATGGATAAAAGCACCGCGGGGTGGTTAGCATGGGGAGGTCAGGGAACATGCAGTGGCAATGTAGGATAGGTTTCTGAAAAACATCGCGGGGTGGTGCACATTGTATGGGTGTGTGTTACATAACATTCACTAGTAGGAGTGCGAAAAACATCACGGGTTGGTGTGATTCGGAGGGTCTGAATTAGGATAGGCAGTGAGTGGCAATGTAGGATGCAGAAAAGCACCGCGGGATGGTCAGCATGGGGACGTCAGGGAACATGCAGTGGCAATGTAGGATAGGTTTCTGAAAAACATCGCGGGGTGGTGCACATTGTATGGGTGTGTGTTACATAACATTCACTAGTAGGAGTGAGAAAAACATCACGGGGTGGTATCAATCGGAGGGTCTGATTTAGGATAGGCAGTGAGTGGCAATGTCGGATGGAGAAAAGCACCGTGGGGTTGTCAGCATGGGGTGGTCAGGGAACATGCAGTGGCAATGTAGGATAGGTTTCTGAAAAACATTGCGGGGTGGTGCGCATTGTATGGGTGTGTGTTACATTACATTCACTAGTAGGAGTGAGAAAAACATCACGGGGTGGTGCGCAATGTATGGGTGTGTGTTACATTACATTCACTATTAGGAGTGAGAAAAACATCACGGGGTGGTGTGAATCAGAGGGTCTGAATTAGGATAGGCAGTGAGTGGCAATGTAGGATGGAGAAAAGCACCGCGGGGTGGTCAGCATGGGGACGTCAGGGAATATGCAGTGGCAATGTAGGATAGGTTTCTGAAAAACATCGCGAGGTGGTGCACATTGTATGGGTGTGTGTTACATAACATTCACTAGTAGGAGTGAGAAAACCATCACGGGTGGTGTGAATCGGAGCGTCTGATTTAGGATAGGCAGTGAGTGGCAATGTCGGATGGAGAAAAGCACCGCGGGGTGGTCAGCATGGGGAGGTCAGGGAATATGCAATGGCAATGTAGGATAGGTTTCTGAAAAACATCGCGGGGTGGTGCGCATTGTATGGTTGTGTGTTACTTTACATTCACTAGTAGGTGTGAGAAAAACATCACGGGGTGTTGCGCATTGTATGTGTGTGTGTTACATTACATTCACTAGTAGGAGTGAGAAAAACATCACGGGGTGGTGCGCATTGTATGGGTGTGTGTTACATTACATTCACTAGTAGGAATGAGAAAAACATCACGGGGTGGTGTGCATTGTATGGGTGTGTGTTACATTAGATTCACTAGTAGGAGTGAGAAAAACATCACGGGGTGGTGCGCATTGTATGGGTGTGTGTTACATTACATTCACTAGTAGGAGTGAGAAAAACATCACGGGGAGGTGCGCTTTGTATGGGTGTGTGTTACATTACATTCACTAGTAGGAGTGACAAAAACATCACGGGGTGGTGCGCATTGTATGGGTGTGTGTTACATTACATTCACTAGTAGGAGTGAGAAAAACACGGGTTGGTGCGCATTGTATAGATGTGTGTTACATTACATTCACGAGTAGGAGTGATAAAAACATCACGGGTTGGTGTGAATCGGAGTGTCTGAATTAGGATAGGCAGTGAGTGGCAATGTAGCATGGAGAAAAGCACCGCGGTGTGGTCAGCATGGGGAGGTCAGGGAAGATGCAGTGGCAATGTAGGATAGTTTTCTGAAAAACATCGCGGGGTGGTGCGCATTGTATGGGTGTGTGTTACATTACATTCACTAGTAGGAGTGAGAAAAACATCACGGGGTGGTTCGCATTGTATGAGTGTGTGTTACATTACATTCACTAGTAAGAGTGAGAAAAACATCACAGGGTGGTGTGAATCGGAGGGTCTGAATTAGGATAGGCAGTGAGTGGCAATGTAGGATGGAGAAAAGCACCGCGGGTTGGTCTCCCTGGGGAGGTAAGGGAACATGCAGTGACAATGTAGGATAGGTTTCTGAAAAACATCGCGGGGTGGTGCTCATTGTATGGGTGTGTGTTACATTACATTTACTAGTAGGAGTGAGAAAAACATCACGGGGTGGTGTGAATTGGAGGGTTTGAATTAGGTTAGGCAGTGAGTGGCAATGTAGGATGCAGAAAAGCACCGCGGGGTTTTCAGCATGGGGACGTCAGGGAACATGCAGTGGCAATGTAGGATAGGTTTCTGAAAAACATCGCGGGGTGGTGCACATTGTATGGGTGTGTGTTACATAACATTCACTAGTAGGAGTGAGAAAAACATCACGGGGTGGTGTCAATCGGAGGTTCTGATTTAGGATAGGCAGTGAGTGGCAATGTCGGATGGAGAAAAGCACCGCGGGGTGGTCAGCATGGGGACGTCAGGGAACATGCAGTGGCAATGTAGGATAGGTTTCTGAAAAACATCGCGTGGTGGTGTGCATTGTATGGGTGTGTGTTACATTACATTCACTAGTAGGAGTGAGAAAAACATCTCGCGGTGGTGCGCATTGTATGGGTGTGTGTTACATTACATTCACTAGTAGGAGTGAGAAAAACATCACGGGGTGGTTTGATTCGGAGGGTCTGAATTAGTATAGGCCGTGAGTGGCAATGTAGAATGGAGAAAAGCACCGCGGGGTGGTCAGCATGGGGAGGTCAGGGAACATGCAGTGGCAATGTAGGATAGGTTTCTGAAAAACATCGCGGGGTGGTGCACATTGTATGGGTGTGTGTTACATAACATTCACTAGTAGGAGTGAGAAAAACATCACGGGGTGGTATCAATCGGAGGGTCTGATTTAGGATAGGCAGTGAGTGGCAATGTCGGATGGAGAAAAGCACCGCGGGGTTGTCAGCATGGGGAGGTCAGGGAACATGCAGTGGCAATTTAGGATAGGTTTCTGAAAAACATCGTGGAGTGGTGCGCATTGTATGGGTGTGTGTTACATTACATTCACTAGTAGGAGTGAGAAAAACACGGGTTGGTGCGCATTGTATTGATGTGTGTTACATTACATTCACGAGTAGGAGTGATAAAAACATCACGGGTTGGTGTGAATCGGAGGGTCTGAATTAGGATAGGCAGTGAGTGGCAATGTAGGATGGAGAAAAGCACCGCGGTGTGGTCAGCATGGGGAGGTCAGGGAAGATGCAGTGGCAATGTAGGATAGATTTCTGAAAAACATCGCGGGGTGGTGCGCATTGTATGGGTGTGTGTTACATTACATTCACTAGTAGGAGTGAGAAAAACATCACGGGGTGGTTCGCATTGTATGGGCGTGTGTTACATTACATTCACTAGTAGGAGTGAGAAAAACATCACAGGGTGGTGTGAATCGGAGGGTCTGAATTAGGATAGGCAGTGAGTGGCAATGTAGGATGGAGAAAAGCACCGCGGGTTGGTCTCCCTGGGGAGGTAAGGGAACATGCAGTGACAATGTAGGATAGGTTTATGAAAAACATCGCGGGGTGGTGCGCATTGTATGGGTGTGTGTTACATTACATTCACTAGTAGGAGTGAGAAAAACATCACGGGGTGGTGTGAATCGGAGGGTCTGATTTAGGATAGGCAGTGAGTGGCAATGTCGGATGGAGAAAAGCACCGCGGGGTGGTCAGCATGGGGAGGTCAGGGAACATGCATTGGCAATGTAGGATAGGTTTCTGAAAAACATCGCGGGGTGTTGCGCATTGTATGGGTGTGTGTTACATTACATTCACGAGTAGGAGTGATAAAAACATCACGGGTTGGTGTGAATCGGAGGGTCTGAATTAGGATAGGCAGTGAGTGGCAATGTAGGATGGAGAAAAGCACCGCGGTGTGGTCAGCATGGGGAGGTCAGGGAACATGCAGTGGCAATGTAGGATAGGTTTCTGAAAAACATCGCGGGGTGGTGCGCATTGTATGGGTGTGTGTTACATTACATTCACTAGTAGGAGTGAGAAAAACATCTCGCGGTGGTGCGCATTGTATGGGTGTGTGTTACATTACATTCACTAGTAGGAGTGAGAAAAATATCACGGGGTGGTATGAATCGGAGGGTCTGAATTAGTATAGGCAGTGAGTGGCAATGTAGAATGGAGAAAAGCACCGCGGTGTGGTCAGCATGGGGAGGTCAGGGAACATGCAGTGGCAATGTAGGATAGTTTTCTGAAAAATATCGCGGGGTGGTGGGCATTGTATGGGTGTGTGTTACCTTACATTCACTAGTAGGAGTGAGAAAAACATCACGGGTTGGTGTGATTCGGAGGGTCTGAATTAGGATAGGCAGTGAGTGGCAATGTAGGACGCAGAAAAGCACCGCGGGGTGGTCAGCATGGGGACGTCAGGGAACATGCAGTGGCTATGTAGGAAAGGTTTCTGAAAAACATCGCGGGGTGGTGCACTTTGTATGGGTGTGTGTTACGTAACATTCACTAGTAGGAGTGAGAAAAACATCACGGGGTGGTATCAATCGGAGGGTCTGATTTAGAATAGGCAGTGAGTGGCAATGTCGGATGGAGAAAAGCACCGCGGGGTGGTCAGCATGTGGAGGTCAGGGAACATGCAGTGGCAATGTAGGATATGTTTCTGAAAAACATCGCGGGGTGTTGCGCATTGTATGGGTGTGTGTTACATTACATTCACAAGTAGGAGTGAGAAAAACATCACGGGGTGGTGCGCATTGTATGGGTGTGTGTTACATTACATTCACTAGTAGGAGTGAGAAAAACATCACGGGGTGGTGTGAATCGCAGTGTCTGAATTAGGATAGGCAGTGAGTCGCAATTTAGGATGGAGAAAAGCACCGTGTGGTGGTCAGCATGGGGAGGTCAGGGAACATGCAATGGCAATGTAGGATAGGTTTCTGAAAAACATCACGGGGTGGTGCGCATTGTATGGTTGTGTGTTACATTACATTCACTAGTAGGAGTGAGAAAAACATCACGGGGTGGTGCGCATTGTATGTGTGTGTGTTACATTACATTCACTAGTAGGAGTGAGAAAAACATCACGGGGTGGTGTGAATCGCAGGGTCTGAATTAGGATAGGTAGTGAGTGGCAATGTAGGATGGAGCAAAGCACCGCGGGCTGGTCAGAATGAGGAGGTCATGGAACATGCAGTGGCAATGTAGGATAGGTTTCTGAAAAACATCGCGGGGTGGTGCGCATTGTATGGGTGTGTGTTACATTACATTCACTAGTAGGAGTGAGAAAAACATCACGGGGTGGTGCGCATTGTATGGGTGTGTGTTACATTACATTCACTAGTAGGATTGAGAAAAACATCACGCGGTGGTTCGCATTGTATGGGTGTGTGTTACATTACAATCACTAGTAGGAGTGAGAAAAACATCACGGGGTGGTGTTAATTGGAGGGTCTGAATTAGTATAGGCAGTGAGTGGCAATGTAGGATGGAGAAAAGCACAGTGCTGTGGTCAGCATGAGAAGGTCATGGAACATGCAGTGGCAATGTAGGATAGGTTTCTGAAAAATATTGCGGGGTGGTGCGCATTGTATGGGTGTGTGTTACATTACATTCACTAGTAGGAGTGAGAAAAACATCACGGGGTGGTGCGCATTGTATGGGTGTGTGTTACATTACGTTCACTAGCAGGAGTGAGAAAAACAACACGGGGTGGTGCGCATTGTATGGGTGTGTGTTACATAACATTCACTAGTAGGAGTGAGAAAAACATCACGGGCTGGTGTCAATCGGAGGGTCTGATTTAGGATAGGCAGTGAGTGGCAATGTCAGATGGAGAAAAACACCGCGGGGTGGTCAGCATGGGGAAGTCAGGGAACATGCAATGGCAATGTAGGATAGGTTTCTGAAAAACATCGCGGGGTGGTGGGCATTGTATGGGTGTGTGTTACATTACATTCACTAGTAGGAGTGAGAAAAACATCACGGGGTGGTGCGCATTGTTTGGGTGTGTGTTACATTACATTCACTAGAAGGAGTGACAAAAACATCACGGATTGGTGTGAATTGGAATGTCTGAATTAGGATAGGCACTGAGTGGCAATGTCAGATGGAGAAAAACACCACGGCGTGGTCAGCATGGGGAAGTCAGGGAACATGCAATGGCAATGTAGAATAGGTTTCTGAAAAACATCGCGGGGTGGTGCGCATTGTATGGTTGTGTGTTACATTACATTCACTAGTAGGAGTGAGAAAAACATCACGGGATGGTGTGAATCGGAGGGTCTGATTTAGGATACGCAGTGAGTGGCAATGTAGGATGGATAAAAGCACCGCGGGGTGGTCAACATGGGGAGGTCAGGGAACATGCAGTGGCAATTTAGGATAGGTTTCTGAAAAACATCGTGAAGTGGTGCGCATTGTATGGGTGTGTGTTACATTACATTCACTAGTAGGAGTGAGAAAAACACGGGTTGGTGCGCATTGTATTGATGTGTGTTACATTACATTCATGAGTAGGAGTGATAAAAACATCACGGGTTGGTGTGAATCGGAGGGTCTGAATTAGGATAGGCAGTGAGTGGCAATGTAGGATGGAGAAAAGCACCGCGGTGTGGTCAGCATGGGGAGGTCAGGGAAGATGCAGTGGCAATGTAGGATAGTTTTCTGAAAAACATCGCGGGGTGGTGCGCATTGTATGGGTGTGTGTTACATTACATTCACTAGTAGGAGTGAGAAAAATATCACGGGGTGGTTCGCATTGTATGGGTGTGTGTTACATTACATTCACTAGTAGGAGTGAGAAAAACATCACAGGGTGGTGTGAATCGGAGGGTCTGAATTACGATAGGCAGTGAGTGGCAATGTAGGATGGAGAAAAGCACCGCGGGTTGGTCTCCCTGGGGAGGTAAGGGAACATGCAGTGACAATGTAGGATAGGTTTCTGAAAAACATCGCGGGGTGGTGCGCATTGTATGGGTGTGTGTTACATTACATTCACTAGTAGGAGTGAGAAAAACATCACGGGGTGGTGTGAATTGGAGGGTTTGAATTAGGTTAGGCAGTGAGTGGCAATGTAGGATGCAGAAAAGCACCGCGGGGTTTTCAGCATGGGGACGTCAGGGAACATGCAGTGGCAATGTAGGATAGGTTTCTGAAAAACATCGCGGGGTGGTGCACATTGTATGGGTGTGTGTTACATAACATTCACTAGTAGGAGTGAGAAAAACATCACGGGGTGGTGTCAATCGGAGGTTCTGATTTAGGATAGGCAGTGAGTGGCAATGTCGGATGGAGAAAAGCACCGCGGGGTGGTCAGCATGGGGACGTCAGGGAACATGCAGTGGCAAGGTAGGATAGGTTTCTGAAAAACATCGCGGGGTGGTGTGCATTGTATGGGTGTGTGTTACATTACATTCACTAGTAGGAGTGAGAAAAACATCTCGCGGTGGTGCGCATTGTATGGGTGTGTGTTACATTACATTCACTAGTAGGAGTGAGAAAAACATCACGGGGTGGTTTGAATCGGAGGGTCTGAATTAGTATAGGCCGTGAGTGGCAATGTAGAATGGAGAAAAGCACCGCGGGGTGGTCAGCATGGGGAGGTCAGGGAACATGCTGTGGCAATGTAGGATAGGTTTGTGAAAAACATCGCGGGGTGGTGCACATTGTATGGGTGTGTGTTACATAACATTCACTAGTAGGAGTGAGAAAAACATCACGGGGTGGTATCAATCGGAGGGTCTGATTTAGGATAGGCAGTGAGTGGCAATGTCGGATGGAGAAAAGCACCGCGGGGTTGTCAGCATGGGGAGGTCAGGGAACATGCAGTGGCAATGTAGGATAGGTTTCTGAAAAACATTGCGGGGTGGTGCGCATTGTATGGGTGTGTGTTACCTTACATTCACTAGTAGGAGTGAGAAAAACATCACGGGGTGGTGCGCAATGTATGGGTGTGTGTTACATTACATTCACTAGTAGGAGTGAGAAAAACATCACTGGGTGGTGTGAATCAGAGGGTCTGAATTAGGATAGGCAGTGAGTGGCAATGTAGGATGGAGAAAAGCACCGCGGGGTGGTCAGCATGGGGACGTCAGGGAATATGCAGTGGCAATGTAGGATAGGTTTCTGAAAAACATCGCGAGGTGGTGCACATTGTATGGGTTTGTGTTACATAACATTCACTAATAGGAGTGAGAAAACCATCACGGGTTGGTGTGAATCGGAGGGTCTGATTTAGGATAGGCAGTGAGTGGCAATGTCGGATGGAGAAAAGCACCGCGGGGTGGTCAGCATGGGGAGGTCAGGGAACATGCATTGGCAATGTAGGATAGGTTTCTGAAAAACATCGCGGGGTGTTGCGCATTGTATGGGTGTGTGTTACATTACATTCACGAGTAAGAGTGATAAAAACATCACGGGTTGGTGTGATTCGGAGGGTCTGAATTAGGATAGGCAGTGAGTGGCAATGTAGGATGGAGAAAAGCACCGCGGTGTGGTCAGCATGGGGAGGTCAGGGAACATGCAGTGGCAATGTAGGATAGGTTTCTGAAAAACATCGCGGGGTGGTGCGCATTGTATGGGTGTGTGTTACATTACATTCACTAGTAGGAGTGAGAAAAACATCACGGGGTGGTGCGCATTGTATGGGTGTGTGTTACATTACATTCACTAGTAGGAGTGAGAAAAACATCACGGGGTGGTGTGAATCGCAGGGTCTGAATTAGGATAGGTAGTGAGTGGCAATGTAGGATGGAGAAAAGCACCGCGGGCTGGTCAGAATGGGGAGGTCATGGAACATGCAGTGGCAATGTAGGATAGGTTTCTGAAAAACATCGCGGGGTGGTGCGCATTGTATGGGTGTGTGTTACATTACATTCTTTAGTAGGAGTGAGAAAAATATCACGGGGTGGTGCGCATTGTATGGGTGTGTGTTACATTACATTCACTAGTAGGAGTGAGAAAAACATCCCGGGGTGGTGTGAATTGGAGGTTTTGAATTAGGTTAGGCAGTGAGTGGCAATGTAGGATGCAGAAAAGCACTGCGGGGTTTTCAGCATGGGGACGTCAGGGAACATGCAGTGGCAATGTAGGATAGGTTTCTGAAAAACATCGCGGGGTGGTGCACATTGTATGGGTGTGTGTTACATAACATTCACTAGTAGGAGTGAGAAAAACATCACGGGATGGTGTGAATCGGAGGGTCTGATTTAGGATACGCAGTGAGTAGCAATGTAGGATGGATAAAAGCACCGCGGGGTGGTTAGCATGGGGAGGTCAGGGAACATGCAGTGGCAATGTAGGATAGGTTTCTGAAAAACATCGCGGGGTGGTGCACATTGTATGGGTGTGTGTTACATAACATTCACTAGTAGGAGTGCGAAAAACATCACGGGTTGGTGTGATTCGGAGGGTCTGAATTAGGATAGGCAGTGAGTGGCAATGTAGGATGCAGAAAAGCACCGCGGGATGGTCAGCATGGGGACGTCAGGGAACATGCAGTGGCAATGTAGGATAGGTTTCTGAAAAACATCGCGGGGTGGTGCACATTGTATGGGTGTGTGTTACATAACATTCACTAGTAGGAGTGAGAAAAACATCACGGGGTGGTATCAATCGAAGGGTCTGATTTAGGATAGGCAGTGAGTGGCAATGTCGGATGGAGAAAAGCACCGTGGGGTTGTCAGCATGGGGTGGTCAGGGAACATGCAGTGGCAATGTAGGATAGGTTTCTGAAAAACATTGCGGGGTGGTGCGCATTGTATGGGTGTGTGTTACATTACATTCACTAGTAGGAGTGAGAAAAACATCACGGGGTGGTGCGCAATGTATGGGTGTGTGTTACATTACATTCACTATTAGGAGTGAGAAAAACATCACGGGGTGGTGTGAATCAGAGGGTCTGAATTAGGATAGGCAGTGAGTGGCAATGTAGGATGGAGAAAAGCACCGCGGGGTGGTCAGCATGGGGACGTCAGGGAATATGCAGTGGCAATGTAGGATAGGTTTCTGAAAAACATCGCGAGGTGGTGCACATTGTATGGGTGTGTGTTACATAACATTCACTAGTAGGAGTGAGAAAACCATCACGGGTGGTGTGAATCGGAGCGTCTGATTTAGGATAGGCAGTGAGTGGCAATGTCGGATGGAGAAAAGCACCGCGGGGTGGTCAGCATGGGGAGGTCAGGGAATATGCCATGGCAATGTAGGATAGGTTTCTGAAAAACATCGCGGGGTGGTGCGCATTGTATGGTTGTGTGTTACTTTACATTCACTAGTAGGTGTGAGAAAAACATCACGGGGTGGTGCGCATTGTATGTGTGTGTGTTACATTACATTCACTAGTAGGAGTGAGAAAAACATCACGGGGTGGTGCGCATTGTATGGGTGTGTGTTACATTACATTCACTAGTAGGAATGAGAAAAACATCACGGGGTGGTGTGCATTGTATGGGTGTGTGTTACATTAGATTCACTAGTAGGAGTGAGAAAAACATCACGGGGTGGTGCGCATTGTATGGGTGTGTGTTACATTACATTCACTAGTAGGAGTGAGAAAAACATCACGGGGAGGTGCGCTTTGTATGGGTGTGTGTTACATTACATTCACTAGTAGGAGTGACAAAAACATCACGGGGTGGTGCGCATTGTATGGGTGTGTGTTACATTACATTCACTAGTAGGAGTGAGAAAAACACGGGTTGGTGCGCATTGTATAGATGTGTGTTACATTACATTCACGAGTAGGAGTGATAAAAACATCACGGGTTTGTGTGAATCGGAGTGTCTGAATTAGGATAGGCAGTGAGTGGCAATGTAGGATGGAGAAAAGCACCGCGGTGTGGTCAGCATGGAGAGGTCAGGGAAGATGCAGTGGCAATGTAGGATAGTTTTCTGAAAAACATCGCGGGGTGGTGCGCATTGTATGGGTGTGTGTTACATTACATTCACTAGTAGGAGTGAGAAAAACATCACGGGGTGGTTCGCATTGTATGAGTGTGTTTTACATTACATTCACTAGTAAGAGTGAGAAAAACATCACAGGGTGGTGTGAATCGGAGGGTCTGAATTAGGATAGGCAGTGAGTGGCAATGTAGGATGGAGAAAAGCACCGCGGGTTGGTCTCCCTGGGGAGGTAAGGGAACATGCAGTGACAATGTAGGATAGGTTTCTGAAAAACATCGCGGGGTGGTGCTCATTGTATGGGTGTGTTACATTACATTCACTAGTAGGAGTGAGAAAAACATCACGGGGTGGTGTGAATTGGAGGGTTTGAATTAGGTTAGGCAGTGAGTGGCAATGTAGGATGCAGAAAAGCACCGCGGGGTTTTCAGCATGGGGACGTCAGGGAACATGCAGTGGCAATGTAGGATAGGTTTCTGAAAAACATCGCGGGGTGGTGCACATTGTATGGGTGTGTGTTACATAACATTCACTAGTAGGAGTGAGAAAAACATCACGGGGTGGTGTCAATCGGAGGTTCTGATTTAGGATAGGCAGTGAGTGGCAATGTCGGATGGAGAAAAGCACCGCGGGGTGGTCAGCATGGGGACGTCAGGGAACATGCAGTGGCAATGTAGGATAGGTTTCTGAAAAACATCGCGGGGTGGTGTGCATTGTATGGGTGTGTGTTACATTACATTCACTAGTAGGAGTGAGAAAAACATCTCGCGGTGGTGCGCATTGTATGGGTGTGTGTTACATTACATTCACTAGTAGGAGTGAGAAAAACATCACGGGGTGGTTTGATTCGGAGGGTCTGAATTAGTATAGGCCGTGAGTGGCAATGTAGAATGGAGAAAAGCACCGCGGGGTGGTCAGCATGGGGAGGTCAGGGAACATGCAGTGGCAATGTAGGATAGGTTTCTGAAAAACATCGCGGGGTGGTGCACATTGTATGGGTGTGTGTTACATAACATTCACTAGTAGGAGTGAGAAAAACATCACTGGGTGGTATCAATCGGAGGGTCTGATTTAGGATAGGCAGTGAGTGGCAATGTCGGATGGAGAAAAGCACCGCGGGGTTGTCAGCATGGGGAGGTCAGGGAACATGCAGTGGCAATGTAGGATAGGTTTCTGAAAAACATTGCGGGGTGGTGCGCATTGTATGGGTGTGTGTTACCTTACATTCACTAGTAGGAGTGAGAAAAACATCACGGGGTGGTGTGAATCAGAGGGTCTGAATTAGGATAGGCAGTGAGTGGCAATGTAGGATGGAGAAAAGCACCGCGGGGTGGTCAGCATGGGGACGTCAGGGAATATGCAGTGGCAATGTAGGATAGGTTTCTGAAAAACATCGCGAGGTGGTGCACATTGTATGGGTGTGTGTTACATAACATTCACTAGTAGGATGAGAAAACCATCACGGGGTGGTGTGAATCGGAGGGTCTGATTTAGGATAGGCAGTGAGTGGCAATGTCGGATGGAGAAAAGCACCGCGGGGTGGTCAGCATGGGGAGGTCAGGGAACATGCATTGGCAATGTAGGATAGGTTTCTGAAAAACATCGCGGGGTGTTGCGCATTGTATGGGTGTGTGTTACATTACATTCACGAGTAGGAGTGATAAAAACATCACGGGTTGGTGTGAATCGGAGGGGCTGAATTAGGATAGGGAGTGAGTGGCAATGTAGGATGGAGAAAAGCACCGCGGTGTGGTCAGCATGGGGAGGTCAGGGAAGATGCAGTGGCAATGTAGGATAGTTTTCTGAAAAACATCGCGGGGTGGTGCGCATTGTATGGGTGTGTGTTACATTACATTCACTAGTAGGAGTGAGAAAAACATCACGGGGTGGTGCGCATTGTATGTGTGTGTGTTACATTACATTCACTAGTAGGAGTGAGAAAAACATCACGGGGTGGTGTGAATCGCAGGGTCTGAATAAGGATAGGTAGTGAGTGGCAATGTAGGATGGAGAAAAGCACCGCGGGCTGGTCAGAATGGGGAGGACATGGAACATGCAGTGGCAATGTAGGATAGGTTTCTGAAAAACATCGCGGGGTGGTGCGCATTGTATGGGTGTGTGTTACATTACATTCACTAGTAGGAGTGAGAAAAACATCACGGGGTGGTTTGATTCGGAGGGTCTGAATTAGTATAGGCCGTGAGTGGCAATGTAGAATGGAGAAAAGCACCGCGGGGTGGTCAGCATGGGGAGGTCAGGGAACATGCAGTGGCAATGTAGGATAGGTTTCTGAAAAACATCGCGGGGTGGTGCACATTGTATGGGTGTGTGTTACATAACATTCACTAGTAGGAGTGAGAAAAACATCACTGGGTGGTATCAATCGGAGGGTCTGATTTAGGATAGGCAGTGAGTGGCAATGTCGGATGGAGAAAAGCACCGCGGGGTTGTCAGCATGGGGAGGTCAGGGAACATGCAGTGGCAATGTAGGATAGGTTTCTGAAAAACATTGCGGGGTGGTGCGCATTGTATGGGTGTGTGTTACCTTACATTCACTAGTAGGAGTGAGAAAAACATCACGGGGTGGTGTGAATCAGAGGGTCTGAATTAGGATAGGCAGTGAGTGGCAATGTAGGATGGAGAAAAGCACCGCGGGGTGGTCAGCATGGGGACGTCAGGGAATATGCAGTGGCAATGTAGGATAGGTTTCTGAAAAACATCGCGAGGTGGTGCACATTGTATGGGTGTGTGTTACATAACATTCACTAGTAGGATGAGAAAACCATCACGGGGTGGTGTGAATCGGAGGGTCTGATTTAGGATAGGCAGTGAGTGGCAATGTCGGATGGAGAAAAGCACCGCGGGGTGGTCAGCATGGGGAGGTCAGGGAACATGCAGTGGCAATGTAGGATAGGTTTCTGAAAAACATCGCGGGGTGGTGCGCATTGTATGGGTGTGTGTTACATTACATTCACTAGTAGGAGTGAGAAAAACATCTCGCGGTGGTGCGCATTGTATGGGTGTGTGTTACATTACATTCACTAGTAGGAGTGAGAAAAATATCACGGGGTGGTATGAATCGGAGGGTCTGAATTAGTATAGGCAGTGAGTGGCAATGTAGAATGGAGAAAAGCACCGCGGTGTGGTCAGCATGGGGAGGTCAGGGAACATGCAGTGGCAATGTAGGATAGTTTTCTGAAAAATATCGCGGGGTGGTGGGCATTGTATGGGTGTGTGTTACCTTACATTCACTAGTAGGAGTGAGAAAAACATCACGGGTTGGTGTGATTCGGAGGGTCTGAATTAGGATAGGCAGTGAGTGGCAATGTAGGACGCAGAAAAGCACCGCGGGGTGGTCAGCATGGGGACGTCAGGGAACATGCAGTGGCTATGTAGGAAAGGTTTCTGAAAAACATCGCGGGGTGGTGCACTTTGTATGGGTGTGTGTTACGTAACATTCACTAGTAGGAGTGAGAAAAACATCACGGGGTGGTATCAATCGGAGGGTCTGATTTAGAATAGGCAGTGAGTGGCAATGTCGGATGGAGAAAAGCACCGCGGGGTGGTCAGCATGTGGAGGTCAGGGAACATGCAGTGGCAATGTAGGATATGTTTCTGAAAAACATCGCGGGGTGTTGCGCATTGTATGGGTGTGTGTTACATTACATTCACAAGTAGGAGTGAGAAAAACATCACGGGGTGGTGCGCATTGTATGGGTGTGTGTTACATTACATTCACTAGTAGGAGTGAGAAAAACATCACGGGGTGGTGTGAATCGCAGTGTCTGAATTAGGATAGGCAGTGAGTCGCAATTTAGGATGGAGAAAAGCACCGTGTGGTGGTCAGCATGGGGAGGTCAGGGAACATGCAATGGCAATGTAGGATAGGTTTCTGAAAAACATCACGGGGTGGTGCGCATTGTATGGTTGTGTGTTACATTACATTCACTAGTAGGAGTGAGAAAAACATCACGGGGTGGTGCGCATTGTATGTGTGTGTGTTACATTACATTCACTAGTAGGAGTGAGAAAAACATCACGGGGTGGTGTGAATCGCAGGGTCTGAATTAGGATAGGTAGTGAGTGGCAATGTAGGATGGAGCAAAGCACCGCGGGCTGGTCAGAATGAGGAGGTCATGGAACATGCAGTGGCAATGTAGGATAGGTTTCTGAAAAACATCGCGGGGTGGTGCGCATTGTATGGGTGTGTGTTACATTACATTCACTAGTAGGAGTGAGAAAAACATCACGGGGTGGTGCGCATTGTATGGGTGTGTGTTACATTACATTCACTAGTAGGATTGAGAAAAACATCACGCGGTGGTTCGCATTGTATGGGTGTGTGTTACATTACAATCACTAGTAGGAGTGAGAAAAACATCACGGGGTGGTGTTAATTGGAGGGTCTGAATTAGTATAGGCAGTGAGTGGCAATGTAGGATGGAGAAAAGCACAGTGCTGTGGTCAGCATGAGAAGGTCATGGAACATGCAGTGGCAATGTAGGATAGGTTTCTGAAAAATATTGCGGGGTGGTGCGCATTGTATGGGTGTGTGTTACATTACATTCACTAGTAGGAGTGAGAAAAACATCACGGGGTGGTGCGCATTGTATGGGTGTGTGTTACATTACGTTCACTAGCAGGAGTGAGAAAAACAACACGGGGTGGTGCGCATTGTATGGGTGTGTGTTACATAACATTCACTAGTAGGAGTGAGAAAAACATCACGGGCTGGTGTCAATCGGAGGGTCTGATTTAGGATAGGCAGTGAGTGGCAATGTCAGATGGAGAAAAACACCGCGGGGTGGTCAGCATGGGGAAGTCAGGGAACATGCAATGGCAATGTAGGATAGGTTTCTGAAAAACATCGCGGGGTGGTGGGCATTGTATGGGTGTGTGTTACATTACATTCACTAGTAGGAGTGAGAAAAACATCACGGGGTGGTGCGCATTGTTTGGGTGTGTGTTACATTACATTCACTAGAAGGAGTGACAAAAACATCACGGATTGGTGTGAATTGGAATGTCTGAATTAGGATAGGCACTGAGTGGCAATGTCAGATGGAGAAAAACACCACGGCGTGGTCAGCATGGGGAAGTCAGGGAACATGCAATGGCAATGTAGAATAGGTTTCTGAAAAACATCGCGGGGTGGTGCGCATTGTATGGTTGTGTGTTACATTACATTCACTAGTAGGAGTGAGAAAAACATCACGGGATGGTGTGAATCGGAGGGTCTGATTTAGGATACGCAGTGAGTGGCAATGTAGGATGGATAAAAGCACCGCGGGGTGGTCAACATGGGGAGGTCAGGGAACATGCAGTGGCAATTTAGGATAGGTTTCTGAAAAACATCGTGAAGTGGTGCGCATTGTATGGGTGTGTGTTACATTACATTCACTAGTAGGAGTGAGAAAAACACGGGTTGGTGCGCATTGTATTGATGTGTGTTACATTACATTCATGAGTAGGAGTGATAAAAACATCACGGGTTGGTGTGAATCGGAGGGTCTGAATTAGGATAGGCAGTGAGTGGCAATGTAGGATGGAGAAAAGCACCGCGGTGTGGTCAGCATGGGGAGGTCAGGGAAGATGCAGTGGCAATGTAGGATAGTTTTCTGAAAAACATCGCGGGGTGGTGCGCATTGTATGGGTGTGTGTTACATTACATTCACTAGTAGGAGTGAGAAAAACATCACGGGGTGGTTCGCATTGTATGGGTGTGTGTTACATTACATTCACTAGTAGGAGTGAGAAAAACATCACAGGGTGGTGTGAATCGGAGGGTCTGAATTACGATAGGCAGTGAGTGGCAATGTAGGATGGAGAAAAGCACCGCGGGTTGGTCTCCCTGGGGAGGTAAGGGAACATGCAGTGACAATGTAGGATAGGTTTCTGAAAAACATCGCGGGGTGGTGCGCATTGTATGGGTGTGTGTTACATTACATTCACTAGTAGGAGTGAGAAAAACATCACGGGGTGGTGTGAATTGGAGGGTTTGAATTAGGTTAGGCAGTGAGTGGCAATGTAGGATGCAGAAAAGCACCGCGGGGTTTTCAGCATGGGGACGTCAGGGAACATGCAGTGGCAATGTAGGATAGGTTTCTGAAAAACATCGCGGGGTGGTGCACATTGTATGGGTGTGTGTTACATAACATTCACTAGTAGGAGTGAGAAAAACATCACGGGGTGGTGTCAATCGGAGGTTCTGATTTAGGATAGGCAGTGAGTGGCAATGTCGGATGGAGAAAAGCACCGCGGGGTGGTCAGCATGGGGACGTCAGGGAACATGCAGTGGCAAGGTAGGATAGGTTTCTGAAAAACATCGCGGGGTGGTGTGCATTGTATGGGTGTGTGTTACATTACATTCACTAGTAGGAGTGAGAAAAACATCTCGCGGTGGTGCGCATTGTATGGGTGTGTGTTACATTACATTCACTAGTAGGAGTGAGAAAAACATCACGGGGTGGTTTGAATCGGAGGGTCTGAATTAGTATAGGCCGTGAGTGGCAATGTAGAATGGAGAAAAGCACCGCGGGGTGGTCAGCATGGGGAGGTCAGGGAACATGCTGTGGCAATGTAGGATAGGTTTGTGAAAAACATCGCGGGGTGGTGCACATTGTATGGGTGTGTGTTACATAACATTCACTAGTAGGAGTGAGAAAAACATCACGGGGTGGTATCAATCGGAGGGTCTGATTTAGGATAGGCAGTGAGTGGCAATGTCGGATGGAGAAAAGCACCGCGGGGTTGTCAGCATGGGGAGGTCAGGGAACATGCAGTGGCAATGTAGGATAGGTTTCTGAAAAACATTGCGGGGTGGTGCGCATTGTATGGGTGTGTGTTACCTTACATTCACTAGTAGGAGTGAGAAAAACATCACGGGGTGGTGCGCAATGTATGGGTGTGTGTTACATTACATTCACTAGTAGGAGTGAGAAAAACATCACTGGGTGGTGTGAATCAGAGGGTCTGAATTAGGATAGGCAGTGAGTGGCAATGTAGGATGGAGAAAAGCACCGCGGGGTGGTCAGCATGGGGACGTCAGGGAATATGCAGTGGCAATGTAGGATAGGTTTCTGAAAAACATCGCGAGGTGGTGCACATTGTATGGGTTTGTGTTACATAACATTCACTAATAGGAGTGAGAAAACCATCACGGGTTGGTGTGAATCGGAGGGTCTGATTTAGGATAGGCAGTGAGTGGCAATGTCGGATGGAGAAAAGCACCGCGGGGTGGTCAGCATGGGGAGGTCAGGGAACATGCATTGGCAATGTAGGATAGGTTTCTGAAAAACATCGCGGGGTGTTGCGCATTGTATGGGTGTGTGTTACATTACATTCACGAGTAAGAGTGATAAAAACATCACGGGTTGGTGTGATTCGGAGGGTCTGAATTAGGATAGGCAGTGAGTGGCAATGTAGGATGGAGAAAAGCACCGCGGTGTGGTCAGCATGGGGAGGTCAGGGAACATGCAGTGGCAATGTAGGATAGGTTTCTGAAAAACATCGCGGGGTGGTGCGCATTGTATGGGTGTGTGTTACATTACATTCACTAGTAGGAGTGAGAAAAACATCACGGGGTGGTGCGCATTGTATGGGTGTGTGTTACATTACATTCACTAGTAGGAGTGAGAAAAACATCACGGGGTGGTGTGAATCGCAGGGTCTGAATTAGGATAGGTAGTGAGTGGCAATGTAGGATGGAGAAAAGCACCGCGGGCTGGTCAGAATGGGGAGGTCATGGAACATGCAGTGGCAATGTAGGATAGGTTTCTGAAAAACATCGCGGGGTGGTGCGCATTGTATGGGTGTGTGTTACATTACATTCTTTAGTAGGAGTGAGAAAAATATCACGGGGTGGTGCGCATTGTATGGGTGTGTGTTACATTACATTCACTAGTAGGAGTGAGAAAAACATCCCGGGGTGGTGTGAATTGGAGGGTTTGAATTAGGTTAGGCAGTGAGTGGCAATGTAGGATGCAGAAAAGCACTGCGGGGTTTTCAGCATGGGGACGTCAGGGAACATGCAGTGGCAATGTAGGATAGGTTTCTGAAAAACATCGCGGGGTGGTGCACATTGTATGGGTGTGTGTTACATAACATTCACTAGTAGGAGTGAGAAAAACATCACGGGATGGTGTGAATCGGAGGGTCTGATTTAGGATACGCAGTGAGTAGCAATGTAGGATGGATAAAAGCACCGCGGGGTGGTTAGCATGGGGAGGTCAGGGAACATGCAGTGGCAATGTAGGATAGGTTTCTGAAAAACATCGCGGGGTGGTGCACATTGTATGGGTGTGTGTTACATAACATTCACTAGTAGGAGTGCGAAAAACATCACGGGTTGGTGTGATTCGGAGGGTCTGAATTAGGATAGGCAGTGAGTGGCAATGTAGGATGCAGAAAAGCACCGCGGGATGGTCAGCATGGGGACGTCAGGGAACATGCAGTGGCAATGTAGGATAGGTTTCTGAAAAACATCGCGGGGTGGTGCACATTGTATGGGTGTGTGTTACATAACATTCACTAGTAGGAGTGAGAAAAACATCACGGGGTGGTATCAATCGAAGGGTCTGATTTAGGATAGGCAGTGAGTGGCAATGTCGGATGGAGAAAAGCACCGTGGGGTTGTCAGCATGGGGTGGTCAGGGAACATGCAGTGGCAATGTAGGATAGGTTTCTGAAAAACATTGCGGGGTGGTGCGCATTGTATGGGTGTGTGTTACATTACATTCACTAGTAGGAGTGAGAAAAACATCACGGGGTGGTGCGCAATGTATGGGTGTGTGTTACATTACATTCACTATTAGGAGTGAGAAAAACATCACGGGGTGGTGTGAATCAGAGGGTCTGAATTAGGATAGGCAGTGAGTGGCAATGTAGGATGGAGAAAAGCACCGCGGGGTGGTCAGCATGGGGACGTCAGGGAATATGCAGTGGCAATGTAGGATAGGTTTCTGAAAAACATCGCGAGGTGGTGCACATTGTATGGGTGTGTGTTACATAACATTCACTAGTAGGAGTGAGAAAACCATCACGGGTGGTGTGAATCGGAGCGTCTGATTTAGGATAGGCAGTGAGTGGCAATGTCGGATGGAGAAAAGCACCGCGGGGTGGTCAGCATGGGGAGGTCAGGGAATATGCCATGGCAATGTAGGATAGGTTTCTGAAAAACATCGCGGGGTGGTGCGCATTGTATGGTTGTGTGTTACTTTACATTCACTAATAGGTGTGAGAAAAACATCACGGGGTGGTGCGCATTGTATGTGTGTGTGTTACATTACATTCACTAGTAGGAGTGAGAAAAACATCACGGGGTGGTGCGCATTGTATGGGTGTGTGTTACATTACATTCACTAGTAGGAATGAGAAAAACATCACGGGGTGGTGTGCATTGTATGGGTGTGTGTTACATTAGATTCACTAGTAGGAGTGAGAAAAACATCACGGGGTGGTGCGCATTGTATGGGTGTGTGTTACATTACATTCACTAGTAGGAGTGAGAAAAACATCACGGGGAGGTGCGCTTTGTATGGGTGTGTGTTACATTACATTCACTAGTAGGAGTGACAAAAACATCACGGGGTGGTGCGCATTGTATGGGTGTGTGTTACATTACATTCACTAGTAGGAGTGAGAAAAACACGGGTTGGTGCGCATTGTATAGATGTGTGTTACATTACATTCACGAGTAGGAGTGATAAAAACATCACGGGTTTGTGTGAATCGGAGTGTCTGAATTAGGATAGGCAGTGAGTGGCAATGTAGGATGGAGAAAAGCACCGCGGTGTGGTCAGCATGGAGAGGTCAGGGAAGATGCAGTGGCAATGTAGGATAGTTTTCTGAAAAACATCGCGGGGTGGTGCGCATTGTATGGGTGTGTGTTACATTACATTCACTAGTAGGAGTGAGAAAAACATCACGGGGTGGTTCGCATTGTATGAGTGTGTGTTACATTACATTCACTAGTAAGAGTGAGAAAAACATCACAGGGTGGTGTGAATCGGAGGGTCTGAATTAGGATAGGCAGTGAGTGGCAATGTAGGATGGAGAAAAGCACCGCGGGTTGGTCTCCCTGGGGAGGTAAGGGAACATGCAGTGACAATGTAGGATAGGTTTCTGAAAAACATCGCGGGGTGGTGCTCATTGTATGGGTGTGTTACATTACATTCACTAGTAGGAGTGAGAAAAACATCACGGGGTGGTGTGAATTGGAGGGTTTGAATTAGGTTAGGCAGTGAGTGGCAATGTAGGATGCAGAAAAGCACCGCGGGGTTTTCAGCATGGGGACGTCAGGGAACATGCAGTGGCAATGTAGGATAGGTTTCTGAAAAACATCGCGGGGTGGTGCACATTGTATGGGTGTGTGTTACATAACATTCACTAGTAGGAGTGAGAAAAACATCACGGGGTGGTGTCAATCGGAGGTTCTGATTTAGGATAGGCAGTGAGTGGCAATGTCGGATGGAGAAAAGCACCGCGGGGTGGTCAGCATGGGGACGTCAGGGAACATGCAGTGGCAATGTAGGATAGGTTTCTGAAAAACATCGCGGGGTGGTGTGCATTGTATGGGTGTGTGTTACATTACATTCACTAGTAGGAGTGAGAAAAACATCTCGCGGTGGTGCGCATTGTATGGGTGTGTGTTACATTACATTCACTAGTAGGAGTGAGAAAAACATCACGGGGTGGTTTGATTCGGAGGGTCTGAATTAGTATAGGCCGTGAGTGGCAATGTAGAATGGAGAAAAGCACCGCGGGGTGGTCAGCATGGGGAGGTCAGGGAACATGCAGTGGCAATGTAGGATAGGTTTCTGAAAAACATCGCGGGGTGGTGCACATTGTATGGGTGTGTGTTACATAACATTCACTAGTAGGAGTGAGAAAAACATCACTGGGTGGTATCAATCGGAGGGTCTGATTTAGGATAGGCAGTGAGTGGCAATGTCGGATGGAGAAAAGCACCGCGGGGTTGTCAGCATGGGGAGGTCAGGGAACATGCAGTGGCAATGTAGGATAGGTTTCTGAAAAACATTGCGGGGTGGTGCGCATTGTATGGGTGTGTGTTACCTTACATTCACTAGTAGGAGTGAGAAAAACATCACGGGGTGGTGTGAATCAGAGGGTCTGAATTAGGATAGGCAGTGAGTGGCAATGTAGGATGGAGAAAAGCACCGCGGGGTGGTCAGCATGGGGACGTCAGGGAATATGCAGTGGCAATGTAGGATAGGTTTCTGAAAAACATCGCGAGGTGGTGCACATTGTATGGGTGTGTGTTACATAACATTCACTAGTAGGATGAGAAAACCATCACGGGGTGGTGTGAATCGGAGGGTCTGATTTAGGATAGGCAGTGAGTGGCAATGTCGGATGGAGAAAAGCACCGCGGGGTGGTCAGCATGGGGAGGTCAGGGAACATGCATTGGCAATGTAGGATAGGTTTCTGAAAAACATCGCGGGGTGTTGCGCATTGTATGGGTGTGTGTTACATTACATTCACGAGTAGGAGTGATAAAAACATCACGGGTTGGTGTGAATCGGAGGGGCTGAATTAGGATAGGGAGTGAGTGGCAATGTAGGATGGAGAAAAGCACCGCGGTGTGGTCAGCATGGGGAGGTCAGGGAAGATGCAGTGGCAATGTAGGATAGTTTTCTGAAAAACATCGCGGGGTGGTGCGCATTGTATGGGTGTGTGTTACATTACATTCACTAGTAGGAGTGAGAAAAACATCACGGGGTGGTGCGCATTGTATGTGTGTGTGTTACATTACATTCACTAGTAGGAGTGAGAAAAACATCACGGGGTGGTGTGAATCGCAGGGTCTGAATAAGGATAGGTAGTGAGTGGCAATGTAGGATGGAGAAAAGCACCGCGGGCTGGTCAGAATGGGGAGGACATGGAACATGCAGTGGCAATGTAGGATAGGTTTCTGAAAAACATCGCGGGGTGGTGCGCATTGTATGGGTGTGTGTTACATTACATTCACTAGTAGGAGTGAGAAAAACATCACAGGGTGGTGTGAATCGCAGGGTCTGAATTAGGATAGGTAGTGAGTGGCAATGTAGGATGGAGAAAAGCACCGCGGGCTGGTCAGAATGGGGAGGTCATGGAACATGCATTGGCAATGTAGGATAGGTTTCTGAAAAACATCGCGGGGTGGTGCGCATTGTATGGGTGTGTGTTACATTACATTCTTTAGTAGGAGTGAGAAAAATATCACGGGGTGGTGCGCATTGTATGGGTGTGTGTTACATTACATTCACTAGTAGGAGTGAGAAAAACATCCCGGGGTGGTGTGAATTGGAGGGTTTGAACTAGGTTAGGCAGTGAGTGGCAATGTAGGATGCAGAAAAGCACTGCGGGGTTTTCAGCATGGGGACGTCAGGGAACATGCAGTGGCAATGTAGGATAGGTTTCTGAAAAACATCGCGGGGTGGTGCACATTGTATGGGTGTGTGTTACATAACATTCACTAGTAGGAGTGAGAAAAACATCACGGGATGGTGTGAATCGGAGGGTCTGAATTAGGATACGCAGTGAGTAGCAATGTAGGATGGATAAAAGCACCGCGGGGTGGTTAGCATGGGGAGGTCAGGGAACATGCAGTGGCAATGTAGGATAGGTTTCTGAAAAACATCGCGGGGTGGTGCACATTGTATGGGTGTGTGTTACATAACATTCACTAGTAGGAGTGCGAAAAACATCACGGGTTGGTGTGATTCGGAGGGTCTGAATTAGGATAGGCAGTGAGTGGCAATGTAGGATGCAGAAAAGCACCGCCTGATGGTCAGCATGGGGACGTCAGGGAACATGCAGTGGCAATGTAGGATAGGTTTCTGAAAAACATCGCGTGGTGGTGCACATTGTATGGGTGTGTGTTACATAACATTCACTAGTAGGAGTGAGAAAAACATCACGGGGTGGTATCAATCGGAGGGTCTGATTTAGGATAGGCAGTGAGTGGCAATGTCGGATGGAGAAAAGCACCGTGGGGTTGTCAGCATGGGGTGGTCAGGGAACATGCAGTGGCAATGTAGGATAGGTTTCTGAAAAACATTGCGGGGTGGTGCGCATTGTATGGGTGTGTGTTACATTACATTCACTAGTAGGAGTGAGAAAAACATCACGGGGTGGTGCGCAATGTATGGGTGTGTGTTACATTACATTCACTATTAGGAGTGAGAAAAACATCACGGGGTGGTGTGAATCAGAGGGTCTGAATTAGGATAGGCAGTGAGTGGCAATGTAGGATGGAGAAAAGCACCGCGGGGTGGTCAGCATGGGGACGTCAGGGAATATGCAGTGGCAATGTAGGATAGGTTTCTGAAAAACATCACGAGGTGGTGCACATTGTATGGGTGTGTGTTACATAACATTCACTAGTAGGAGTGAGAAAACCATCACGGGTGGTGTGAATCGGAGCGTCTGATTTAGGATAGGCAGTGAGTGGCAATGTCGGATGGAGAAAAGCACCGCGGGGTGGTCAGCATGGGGAGGTCAGGGAATATGCAATGGCAATGTAGGATAGGTTTCTGAAAAACATCGCGGGGTGGTGCGCATTGTATGGTTGTGTGTTACATTACATTCACTAGTAGGTGTGAGAAAAACATCACGGGGTGGTGCGCATTGTATGTGTGTGTGTTACATTACATTCACTAGTAGGAGTGAGAAAAATATCACGGGGTGGTGTGAATCGCAGGGTCTGAATAAGGATAGGTAGTGAGTGGCAATGTAGGATGGAGAAAAGCACCGCGGGCTGGTCAGAATGGGGAGGTCATGGAACATGCAGTGGCAATGTAGGATAGGTTTCTGAAAAACATCGCGGGGTGGTGCGCATTGTATGGGTGTGTGTTACATTGCATTCACTAGTAGGAGTGAGAAAAACATCACCGGGTGGTGCGCATTGTATGGGTGTGTGTTAAATTACATTCACTAGTTGGAGTGAGAAAAACATCACGGGGTGGTGCGCATTGTATGGGTGTGTGTTACATTACATTCACTAGTAGGAGTGAGAAAAACATCACGCGGTGGTGCGCATTGTACGGGTGTGTGTTACATTACAATCACTAGTAGGAGTGAGAAAAACATCACGGGGTGGTGTTAATCGGAGGGTCTGAATTAGTATAGGCAGTGAGTGGCAATGTAGGATGGAGAAAAGCACAGTGCTGTGGTCAGCATGGGAAGGTCAGGGAACATGCAATGGCAATGTAGGATAGGTTTCTGAAAAACATCGCGGCGTGGTGGGCATTGTATGGGTGTGTGTTACATTACATTCACTAGTAGGAGTGAGAAAAACATCACGGGGTGGTGCGCATTGTTTGGGTGTGTGTTACATTACATTCACTTGAAGGAGTGACAAAAACATCACGGAGTGGTGTGAATTGGAGGGTCTGAATTAGGATAGGCAGTGAGTGGCAATGTCAGATGGAGAAAAACACCGCGGGGTGGTCAGCATGGGGATGTCAGGGAACATGCAATGGCAATGTAGGATAGGTTTCTGAAAAACATCGCGGGGTGGTGCGCATTGTATGGTTGTGGGTTACATTACATTCACTAGTAGGAGTGAGAAAAACATCACGGAGTGGTGTGAATTGGAGGGTCTGAATTAGGATAGGCAGTGAGTGGCAATGTCACATGGAGAAAAACACCGCGGGGTGGTCAGCATGGGCAGGTCAGGGAACATGCAGTGGCAATGTAGGATAGGTTCCTGAAAAACATCGCGGGGTGGTGCGAATTGTATGGTTGTGTGTTACATTACATTCACTAGTAGGAGTGAGAAAAACATCCCGGGGTGGTGCGCATTGTATGGGTGTGTGTTACATTACATTCACTAGTAGGAGTGAGAAAAACACGGGTTGGTGCGCATTGTATTGATGTGTGTTACATTACATTCACGAGTAGTAGTGATAAAAACATCACGGGTTGGTGTGAATCGGAGGGTCTGAATTAGGATAGGCAGTGAGTGGCAATGTAGGATGGAGAAAAGCACCGCGGTGTGGTCAGCATGGGGAGGTCAGGGAAGATGCAGTGGCAATGTAGGATAGTTTTCTGAAAAACATCGCGGGGTGGTGCGCATTGTATGGGTGTGTGTTACATTACATTCACTAGTAGGAGGGAGAAAAACATCACGGGGTGGTTCGCATTGTATGGGTGTGTGTCACATTACATTCACTAGTAGGAGGGAGAAAAACATCACAGGGTGGTGTGAATCGGAGGGTCTGAATTAGGATAGGCAGTGAGTGGCAATGTATGATGGAGAAAAGCACCGCGGGTTGGTCTCCCTGGGGAGGTAAGGGAACATGCAGTGACAATGTAGGATAGGTTTCTGAAAAACATCGCGGGGTGGTGCGCATTGTATGGGTGTGTGTTACATTACATTCACTAGTAGGAGTGAGAAAAACATCACGGGGTGGTGTGAATTGGAGGGTTTGAATTAGGTTAGGCAGTGAGTGGCAATGTAGGATGCAGAAAAGCACCGCGGGGTTTTCAGCATGGGGACGTCAGGGAACATGCAGTGGCAATGTAGGATAGGTTTCTGAAAAACATCGCGAGGTGGTGCACATTGTATGGGTGTGTGTTACATTACGTTCACTAGTAGGAGTGAGAAAAACAACACGGGGTGGTGCGCATTGTATGGGTGTGTGTTACATAACATTCACTAGTAGGAGTGAGAAAAACATCACGGGCTGGTGTGAATCGGAGGGTCTGATTTAGGATAGGCAGTGAGTGGCAATGTCAGATGGAGAAAAACACCGCGGGGTGGTCAGCATGGGGAAGTCAGGGAACATGCAATGGCAATGTAGGATAGGTTTCTGAAAAACATCAAGTGGTGGTGGGGATTGTATGGGTGTGTGTTACATTACATTCACTAGTAGGAGTGAGAAAAACATCACGGGGTGGTGCGCATTGTTTGGGTGTGTGTTACATTACATTCACTAGTAGGAGTGAGAAAAACATCACAGGGTGGTGTGAATCGGAAGGTCTGAATTAGGATAGGCAGTGAGTGGCAATGTTGGATGGAGAAAAGCACCGCGGGTTGGTCTCCCTGGGAAGGTAAGGGAACATGCAGTGACAATGTAGGATAGGTTTCTGAAAAACATCGCGGGTTGGTGCGCATTGTATGGGTGTGTGTTACATTACATTCACTAGTAGGAGTGAGAAAAACATCACGGGGTGGTGTGAATTGGAGGATTTGAATTAGGTTAGGCAGTGAGCGGCAATGTAGGATGCAGAAAAGCACCGCGGGGTTTTCAGCATGGGGACGTCAGGGAACATGCAGTGGCAATGTAGGATAGGTTTCTGAAAAACATCGCGGGGTGGTGCACATTGTATGGGTGTGTGTTACATAACATTCACTAGTAGGAGTGAGAAAAACATCACGGGGTGGTGTCAATCGGAGGTTCTGATTTAGGATAGGCAGTGAGTGGCAATGTCGGATGGAGAAAAGCACCGCGGGGTGGTCAGCATGGGGAGGTCAGGGAACATGCAGTGACAATGTAGGATAGGTTTCTGAAAAACATCGCGGGGTGGTGCGCATTGTATGGTTGTGTGTTACATTACATTCACTAGTAGGTGTGAGAAAAACATCACGGGGTGGTGCGCATTGTATGTGTGTGTGTTACATTACATTCACTAGTAGGAGTGAGAAAAATATCACGGGGTGGTGTGAATCGCAGGGTCTGAATAAGGATAGGTAGTGAGTGGCAATGTAGGATGGAGAAAAGCACCGCGGGCTGGTCAGAATGGGGAGGTCATGGAACATGCAGTGGCAATGTAGGATAGGTTTCTGAAAAACATCGCGGGGTGGTGCGCATTGTATGGGTGTGTGTTACATTGCATTCACTAGTAGGAGTGAGAAAAACATCACCGGGTGGTGCGCATTGTATGGGTGTGTGTTAAATTACATTCACTAGTTGGAGTGAGAAAAACATCACGGGGTGGTGCGCATTGTATGGGTGTGTGTTACATTACATTCACTAGTAGGAGTGAGAAAAACATCACGCGGTGGTGCGCATTGTACGGGTGTGTGTTACATTACAATCACTAGTAGGAGTGAGAAAAACATCACGGGGTGGTGTTAATCGGAGGGTCTGAATTAGTATAGGCAGTGAGTGGCAATGTAGGATGGAGAAAAGCACAGTGCTGTGGTCAGCATGGGAAGGTCAGGGAACATGCAATGGCAATGTAGGATAGGTTTCTGAAAAACATCGCGGCGTGGTGGGCATTGTATGGGTGTGTGTTACATTACATTCACTAGTAGGAGTGAGAAAAACATCACGGGGTGGTGCGCATTGTTTGGGTGTGTGTTACATTACATTCACTTGAAGGAGTGACAAAAACATCACGGAGTGGTGTGAATTGGAGGGTCTGAATTAGGATAGGCAGTGAGTGGCAATGTCAGATGGAGAAAAACACCGCGGGGTGGTCAGCATGGGGATGTCAGGGAACATGCAATGGCAATGTAGGATAGGTTTCTGAAAAACATCGCGGGGTGGTGCGCATTGTATGGTTGTGGGTTACATTACATTCACTAGTAGGAGTGAGAAAAACATCACGGAGTGGTGTGAATTGGAGGGTCTGAATTAGGATAGGCAGTGAGTGGCAATGTCACATGGAGAAAAACACCGCGGGGTGGTCAGCATGGGCAGGTCAGGGAACATGCAGTGGCAATGTAGGATAGGTTCCTGAAAAACATCGCGGGGTGGTGCGAATTGTATGGTTGTGTGTTACATTACATTCACTAGTAGGAGTGAGAAAAACATCCCGGGGTGGTGCGCATTGTATGGGTGTGTGTTACATTACATTCACTAGTAGGAGTGAGAAAAACACGGGTTGGTGCGCATTGTATTGATGTGTGTTACATTACATTCACGAGTAGTAGTGATAAAAACATCACGGGTTGGTGTGAATCGGAGGGTCTGAATTAGGATAGGCAGTGAGTGGCAATGTAGGATGGAGAAAAGCACCGCGGTGTGGTCAGCATGGGGAGGTCAGGGAAGATGCAGTGGCAATGTAGGATAGTTTTCTGAAAAACATCGCGGGGTGGTGCGCATTGTATGGGTGTGTGTTACATTACATTCACTAGTAGGAGGGAGAAAAACATCACGGGGTGGTTCGCATTGTATGGGTGTGTGTCACATTACATTCACTAGTAGGAGGGAGAAAAACATCACAGGGTGGTGTGAATCGGAGGGTCTGAATTAGGATAGGCAGTGAGTGGCAATGTATGATGGAGAAAAGCACCGCGGGTTGGTCTCCCTGGGGAGGTAAGGGAACATGCAGTGACAATGTAGGATAGGTTTCTGAAAAACATCGCGGGGTGGTGCGCATTGTATGGGTGTGTGTTACATTACATTCACTAGTAGGAGTGAGAAAAACATCACGGGGTGGTGTGAATTGGAGGGTTTGAATTAGGTTAGGCAGTGAGTGGCAATGTAGGATGCAGAAAAGCACCGCGGGGTTTTCAGCATGGGGACGTCAGGGAACATGCAGTGGCAATGTAGGATAGGTTTCTGAAAAACATCGCGAGGTGGTGCACATTGTATGGGTGTGTGTTACATTACGTTCACTAGTAGGAGTGAGAAAAACAACACGGGGTGGTGCGCATTGTATGGGTGTGTGTTACATAACATTCACTAGTAGGAGTGAGAAAAACATCACGGGCTGGTGTGAATCGGAGGGTCTGATTTAGGATAGGCAGTGAGTGGCAATGTCAGATGGAGAAAAACACCGCGGGGTGGTCAGCATGGGGAAGTCAGGGAACATGCAATGGCAATGTAGGATAGGTTTCTGAAAAACATCAAGGGGTGGTGGGGATTGTATGGGTGTGTGTTACATTACATTCACTAGTAGGAGTGAGAAAAACATCACGGGGTGGTGCGCATTGTTTGGGTGTGTGTTACATTACATTCACTAGTAGGAGTGAGAAAAACATCACAGGGTGGTGTGAATCGGAAGGTCTGAATTAGGATAGGCAGTGAGTGGCAATGTTGGATGGAGAAAAGCACCGCGGGTTGGTCTCCCTGGGAAGGTAAGGGAACATGCAGTGACAATGTAGGATAGGTTTCTGAAAAACATCGCGGGTTGGTGCGCATTGTATGGGTGTGTGTTACATTACATTCACTAGTAGGAGTGAGAAAAACATCACGGGGTGGTGTGAATTGGAGGATTTGAATTAGGTTAGGCAGTGAGCGGCAATGTAGGATGCAGAAAAGCACCGCGGGGTTTTCAGCATGGGGACGTCAGGGAACATGCAGTGGCAATGTAGGATAGGTTTCTGAAAAACATCGCGGGGTGGTGCACATTGTATGGGTGTGTGTTACATAACATTCACTAGTAGGAGTGAGAAAAACATCACGGGGTGGTGTCAATCGGAGGTTCTGATTTAGGATAGGCAGTGAGTGGCAATGTCGGATGGAGAAAAGCACCGCGGGGTGGTCAGCATGGGGAGGTCAGGGAACATGCAGTGACAATGTAGGATAGGTTTCTGAAAAACATCGCGGGGTGGTGCGTATTGTATGGGTGTGTGTTACATTACATTCACTAGCAGGAGTGAGAAAAACATCTCGCGGTGGTGCGCATTGTATGGGTGTGTGTTACATTACATTCACTAGTAGGAGTGAGAAAAACATCACGGGGTGGTTTGAATCGGAGTGTCTGAATTAGTATAGGCAGTGAGTGGCAATGTGGAATGGAGAAAAGCACCGCGGTGTGGTCAGCATGGGGAGGTCAGGGAACATGCAGTGGCAATGTAGGATAGTTTTCTGAAAAATATCGCGGGGTGGTGCACATTGTATGGGTGTGTGTTACATGAAATTCACTAGTAGGAGTGAGAAAAACATCACGGGTTGGTGTGATTCGGAGGGTCTGAATTAGAATAGGCAGTGAGTGGCAATGTAGGATGCAGAAAAGCACCGCGGGGTGGTCAGCATGGGGACGTCAGGGAACATGCAGTGGCAATGTAGGATAGGTTTCTGAAAAACATCGCGGGGTGGTGCACATTGTATGGGTGTGTGTTACATAACATTCACTAGTAGGAGTGAGAAAAACATCACGGGGTGGTATCAATCGGAGGGTCTGATTTAGGATAGGCAGTGAGTGGCAATGTCGGATGGAGAAAAGCACCGTGGGGTGGTCAGCATGGGGAGGTCATGGAACATGCAGTGGCAATGTAGGATAGGTTTCTGAAAAACATTGCGGGGTGGTGCGCATTGTATGGGTGTGTGTTACATTACATTCACTAGTAGGAGTGAGAAAAACATCACGGGGTGGTGCGCAATGTATGGGTGTGTGTTACATTACATTCACTAGTAGGAGTGAGAAAAACATCACGGGGTGTTGTGAATCAGAGGGTATGAATTAGGATAGGCAGTGAGTGGCAATGTCGGATGGAGAAAAGCACCGCGGGGTGGTCAGCATGGGGACGTCAGGGAATATGCAGTGGCAATGTAGGATAGGTTTCTGAAAAATATCGCGGGGTGGTGCACATTGTATGGGTGTGTGTTACATAACATTCACTAGTAGGAGTGAGAAAACCATCACGGGGTGGTGTGAATCGGAGGGTCTGATTTAGGATAGGCAGTGAGTGGCAATGTCGGATGGAGAAAAGCACCGCGGGGTGGTCAGCATGGGGAGGTCAGGGAACATGCATTCTCAATGTAGGATAGGTTTCTGAAAAACATCGCGGGGTGTTGCGCATTGTATGGGTGTGTGTTACATTACATTCACAAGTAGGAGTGAGAAAAACATCACGGGGTGTTGCGCATTGTATGGGTGTGTGTTACATTACATTCACTAGTAGGAGTGAGAAAAACATCACGGGGTGGTTCGCATTGTATGGGTGTGTGTCACATTACATTCACTAGTAGGAGGGAGAAAAACATCACAGGGTGGTGTGAATCGGAGGGTCTGAATTAGGATAGGCAGTGAGTGGCAATGTATGATGGAGAAAAGCACCGCGGGTTGGTCTCCCTGGGGAGGTAAGGGAACATGCAGTGACAATGTAGGATAGGTTTCTGAAAAACATCGCGGGGTGGTGCGCATTGTATGGGTGTGTGTTACATTACATTCACTAGTAGGAGTGAGAAAAACATCACGGGGTGGTGTGAATTGGAGGGTTTGAATTAGGTTAGGCAGTGAGTGGCAATGTAGGATGCAGAAAAGCACCGCGGGGTTTTCAGCATGGGGACGTCAGGGAACATGCAGTGGCAATGTAGGATAGGTTTCTGAAAAACATCGCGAGGTGGTGCACATTGTATGGGTGTGTGTTACATTACGTTCACTAGTAGGAGTGAGAAAAACAACACGGGGTGGTGCGCATTGTATGGGTGTGTGTTACATAACATTCACTAGTAGGAGTGAGAAAAACATCACGGGCTGGTGTGAATCGGAGGGTCTGATTTAGGATAGGCAGTGAGTGGCAATGTCAGATGGAGAAAAACACCGCGGGGTGGTCAGCATGGGGAAGTCAGGGAACATGCAATGGCAATGTAGGATAGGTTTCTGAAAAACATCGCGGGGTGGTGGGCATTGTATGGGTGTGTGTTACATTACATTCACTAGTAGGATTGAGAAAAACATCACGGGGTGGTGCGCATTGTTTGAGTGTGTGTTACATTACATTCACTAGAAGGAGTGACAAAAACATCACGGAGTGGTGTGAACTGGAGGGTCTGAATTAGGATAGGCAGTGAGTGGCAATGTCAGATGGAGAAAAACACCGCGGGGTGGTCAGCATGGGGAAGTCAGGGAACATGCAATGGCAATGTAGCATAGGTTTCTGAAAAACATCGCGGGGTGGTGCGCATTGTATGGTTGTGTGTTACATTACATTCACTAGTAGGAGTGAGAAAAACATCACGGGATGGTGTGAATCGGAGGGTCTGATTTAGGATACGCAGTGAGTGGCAATGTAGGATGGATAAAAGCACCGCGGGGTGGTCAACATGGGGAGGTCAGGGAACATGCAGTGGCAATGTAGGATAGGTTTCTGAAAAACATCATGGAGTGGTGCGCATTGTATGGGTGTGTGTTACATTACATTCACTAGTAGGAGTGAGAAAAACACGGGTTGGTGCGCATTGTATTGATGTGTGTTACATTACGTTCACGAGTAGGAGTGAAAAAAACATCACGGGTTGGTGTGAATCGGAGGGTCTGAATTAGGATAGGCAGTGAGTGGCAATGTAGGATGGAGAAAAGCACCGCGGTGTGGTCAGCATGGGGAGGTCAGGGAAGATGCAGTGGCAATGTAGGATAGGTTTCTGAAAAACATCGCGGGGTGGTGCGCATTGTATGGGTGTGTGTTACATTACATTCACTAGTAGGAGTGAGAAAAACATCACGGGGTGGTTCGCATTGTATGGGTGTGTGTTACATTACATTCACTAGTAGGAGTGAGAAAAACATCACAGGGTGGTGTGAATCGGAAGGTCTGAATTAGGATAGGCAGTGAGTGGCAATGTTGCATGGAGAAAAGCACCGCGGGTTGGTCTCCCTGGGAAGGTAAGGGAACATGCAGTGACAATGTAGGATAGGTTTCTGAAAAACATCGCGGGGTGGTGCGCATTGTATGGGTGTGTGTTACATTACATTCACTAGTAGGAGTGAGAAAAACATCACGGGGTGGTGTGAATTGGAGGATTTGAATTAGGTTAGGCAGTGAGCGGCAATGTAGGATGCAGAAAAGCACCGCGGGGTTTTCAGCATGGGGACGTCAGGGAACATGCAGTGGCAATGTAGGATAGGTTTCTGAAAAACATCGCGGGGTGGTGCACATTGTATGGGTGTGTGTTACATAACATTCACTAGTAGGAGTGAGAAAAACATCACGGGGTGGTGTCAATCGGAGGTTCTGATTTAGGATAGGCAGTGAGTGGCAATGTCGGATGGAGAAAAGCACCGCGGGGTGGTCAGCATGGGGAGGTCAGGGAACATGCAGTGACAATGTAGGATAGGTTTCTGAAAAACATCGCGGGGTGGTGCGTATTGTATGGGTGTGTGTTACATTACATTCACTAGCAGGAGTGAGAAAAACATCTCGCGGTGGTGCGCATTGTATGGGTGTGTGTTACATTACATTCACTAGTAGGAGTGAGAAAAACATCACGGGGTGGTTTGAATCGGAGTGTCTGAATTAGTATAGGCAGTGAGTGGCAATGTGGAATGGAGAAAAGCACCGCGGTGTGGTCAGCATGGGGAGGTCAGGGAACATGCAGTGGCAATGTAGGATAGTTTTCTGAAAAATATCGCGGGGTGGTGCACATTGTATGGGTGTGTGTTACATGAAATTCACTAGTAGGAGTGAGAAAAACATCACGGGTTGGTGTGATTCGGAGGGTCTGAATTAGAATAGGCAGTGAGTGGCAATGTAGGATGCAGAAAAGCACCGCGGGGTGGTCAGCATGGGGACGTCAGGGAACATGCAGTGGCAATGTAGGATAGGTTTCTGAAAAACATCGCGGGGTGGTGCACATTGTATGGGTGTGTGTTACATAACATTCACTAGTAGGAGTGAGAAAAACATCACGGGGTGGTATCAATCGGAGGGTCTGATTTAGGATAGGCAGTGAGTGGCAATGTCGGATGGAGAAAAGCACCGTGGGGTGGTCAGCATGGGGAGGTCATGGAACATGCAGTGGCAATGTAGGATAGGTTTCTGAAAAACATTGCGGGGTGGTGCGCATTGTATGGGTGTGTGTTACATTACATTCACTAGTAGGAGTGAGAAAAACATCACGGGGTGGTGCGCAATGTATGGGTGTGTGTTACATTACATTCACTAGTAGGAGTGAGAAAAACATCACGGGGTGTTGTGAATCAGAGGGTATGAATTAGGATAGGCAGTGAGTGGCAATGTCGGATGGAGAAAAGCACCGCGGGGTGGTCAGCATGGGGACGTCAGGGAATATGCAGTGGCAATGTAGGATAGGTTTCTGAAAAATATCGCGGGGTGGTGCACATTGTATGGGTGTGTGTTACATAACATTCACTAGTAGGAGTGAGAAAACCATCACGGGGTGGTGTGAATCGGAGGGTCTGATTTAGGATAGGCAGTGAGTGGCAATGTCGGATGGAGAAAAGCACCGCGTGGTGGTCAGCATGGGGAGGTCAGGGAACATGCATTCTCAATGTAGGATAGGTTTCTGAAAAACATCGCGGGGTGTTGCGCATTGTATGGGTGTGTGTTACATTACATTCACAAGTAGGAGTGAGAAAAACATCACGGGGTGTTGCGCATTGTATGGGTGTGTGTTACATTACATTCACTAGTAGGAGTGAGAAAAACATCACGGGGTGGTGTGAATCGCAGGGTCTGAATTAGGATAGGCAGTGAGTGGCAATTTACGATGGAGAAAAGCACCGTGGGGTGGTCAGCATGGGGAGGTCAGGGAACATGCAGTGGCAATGTAGGATAGGTTTCTGAAAAACATCGCGGGGTGGTGCGCATTGTATGGTTGTGTGTTACATAACATTCACTAGTAGGAGTGAGAAAAACATCACGGGGTGGTGCGCATTGTATGGGTGTGTGTTACATTACATTCACTAGTAGGAGTGAGAAAAACATCATCGGGTGGTGCGCATTGTATGGGTGTGTGTTAAATTACATTCACTAGTAGGAGTGAGAAAAACATCACGCGGTGGTGCGCATTGTATGGGTGTGTGTTACATTACAATCACTAGTAGGAGTGAGAAAAACATCATGGGGTGGTGTTAATCGGAGGGTCTGAATTAGTATAGGCAGTGAGTGGAAATGTAGGATGGAGAAAAGCACAGTGGTGTGGTCAGCATGGGAAGGTCAGGGAACATGCAGTGGCAATGTAGGATAGGTTTCTGAAAAATACCGCATGGTGGTGCGCATTGTATGGGTGTGTGTTACATTACATTCACTAGTAGGAGTGAGAAAAACATCACGGGGTGGTGCGCATTGTATTGGTGTGTGTTACATTACGTTCACTAGTAGGAGTGAGAAAAACAACACGGGGTGGTGCGCATTGTATGGGTGTGTGTTACATTACATTCACTAGAAGGAGTGAGAAAAACATCACGGGGTGGTGTGAATCGGAGGGTCTGATTTAGGATAGGCAGTGAGTGGCAATGTCAGATGGAGAATAACACCGCGGGGTGGTCAGCATGGGGAGGACAGGGAACATGCAGTGGCAATGTAGGATAGGTTTCTGAAAAACATCGCGGGGTGGTGGGCATTGTATGGGTGTGTGTTACATTACATTCACTAGTAGGAGTGAGAAAAACATCACGGGGTGGTGCGCATTATTTGGGTGTGTGTTACATTACATTCACTAGAAGGAGTGACAAAAACATCACGGAGTGGTGTGAATCGGAGGGTCTGAATTAGGATGGGCTGTGAGTGGCAATGTAGGATGGAGAAAAGCACCGCGGGGTGGTCAGCATGGGGAAGTCAGGGAACATGCAATGGCAATGTAGGATAGGTTTCTGAAAAACATCGCGAGGTGGTGCGCATTGTATGGCTGTGTGTTACATTACATTCACTAGTAGGAGTGAGAAAAACATCACGGGATGGTGTGAATCGGAGGGTGTGATATAGGATACGCAGTGAGTGGCAATGTAGGATGGATAAAAGCACCACGGGGTGGTCAGCATGGGGAGGTCAGGGAACATGCAGTGGCAATGTAGGATAGGTTTCTAAAAACATCGTGGAGTGGTGCGCATTGTATGGGTGTGTGTTTCTTTACATTCACTAGTAGGAGTGAGAAAAACACGGGTTGGTGCGCATTGTATTGATGTGTGTTACATTACATTCACGAGTAGGAGTGAGAAAAACATCACGGGTTGGTGTGAATCGGAGGGTCTGAATTAGGATAGGCAGTGAGTGGCAATATAGGATGAAGAAAAGCACCGCGGTGTGGTCAGCATGGGGAGGTCAGGGAAGATGCAGTGGCAATGTAGGATAGTTTTCTGAAAAACATCGCGGGGTGGTGCGCAATGTATGGGTGTGTGTTACATTACATTCACTAGTAGGAGTGAGAAAAACATCACGGGATGGTGTGAATCGGAGGGTCTCATTTAGGATACGCAGTGAGTGGCAATGTAGGATGGATAAAAGCACCGCGGGTTGCTCAGCATGGGGTGGTCAGGGAACATGCAGTGGCAATGTAGGATAGGTTTCTGAAAAACATCGTGGGGTGGTGCGCATTGTATGTTGTGTGTTACATTACATTCACTAGTAGGAGTGAGAAAAACACGGGTTGGTGCGCATTGTATTGATGTGTGTTACATTACATTCACGAGTAGGAGTGAGAAAAACATCACGGGTTGGTGTGAATCGGAGGGTATGAACTAGGATAGGCAGTGAGTGGTAATGTAGGATGGAGAAAAGCACCGAGGGGTGGTCAGCATGGGGAGGTCAGGGAACATGCTGTGGCAATGTAGGATAGGTTTCTGAAAAACATCGCGGGGTGGTGCGCATTGTATGGGTGTGTGTTACATTACATTCACTAGTAGGAGTGAGAAAAACATCACGGGGTGGTTCGCATTGTATGGGTGTGTGTTACATTACATTCACTAGTAGGAGTGAGAAAAACATCACAGGGTGGTGTGAATCGGATTGTCTGAATTAGGATAGGCAGTGAGTGGCAATGTAGGATGGAGAAAAGCACCGCGGATTGGTCTCCCTGGGGAGGTAAGGGAACATGCAGTGACAATGTAGGATAGGTTTCTGAAAAACATCGCGAGGTGGTGCGCATTGTATGGGTGTGTGTTACATTACATTCACTAGTAGGAGTGAGAAAAACATCACGGGGTGGTGTGAATTGGAGGGTTTGAATTAGGTTAGGCAGTGAGTTGCAATGTAGGATGGAGAAAAGCACCGCGGGTTGGTCAGCATGGGGACGTCAGGGAATATGCAGTGGCAATGTAGGATAGGTTTCTGAAAAACATCGCGGGGTGGTGCACATTGTATGGGTGTGTGTTACATAACATTCACTAGTAGGAGTGAGAAAAACATCACGGGGTGGTGTGAATCGGAGGGTCTGATTTAGGATACGCAGTGAGTGGCAATGTAGGATGGATAAAAGCACCGCGGGGTGGTCAACATGGGGAGGTCAGGGAACATGCAGTGGCAATGTAGGATAGGTTTCTGAAAAACATCATGGAGTGGTGCGCATTGTATGGGTGTGTGTTACATTACATTCACTAGTAGGAGTGAGAAAAACACGGGTTGGTGCGCATTGTATTGATGTGTGTTACATTACGTTCACGAGTAGGAGTGAAAAAAACATCACGGGTTGGTGTGAATCGGAGGGTCTGAATTAGGATAGGCAGTGAGTGGCAATGTAGGATGGAGAAAAGCACCGCGGTGTGGTCAGCATGGGGAGGTCAGGGAAGATGCAGTGGCAATGTAGGATAGGTTTCTGAAAAACATCGCGGGGTGGTGCGCATTGTATGGGTGTGTGTTACATTACATTCACTAGTAGGAGTGAGAAAAACATCACGGGGTGGTTCGCATTGTATGGGTGTGTGTTACATTACATTCACTAGTAGGAGTGAGAAAAACATCACAGGGTGGTGTGAATCGGAAGGTCTGAATTAGGATAGGCAGTGAGTGGCAATGTTGGATGGAGAAAAGCACCGCGGGTTGGTCTCCCTGGGAAGGTAAGGGAACATGCAGTGACAATGTAGGATAGGTTTCTGAAAAACATCGCGGGGTGGTGCGCATTGTATGGGTGTGTGTTACATTACATTCACTAGTAGGAGTGAGAAAAACATCACGGGGTGGTGTGAATTGGAGGATTTGAATTAGGTTAGGCAGTGAGCGGCAATGTAGGATGCAGAAAAGCACCGCGGGGTTTTCAGCATGGGGACGTCAGGGAACATGCAGTGGCAATGTAGGATAGGTTTCTGAAAAATATCGCGGGGTGGTGCACATTGTATGGGTGTGTGTTACATAACATTCACTAGTAGGAGTGAGAAAAACATCACGGGGTGGTGTCAATCGGAGGTTCTGATTTAGGATAGGCAGTGAGTGGCAATGTCGGATAGAGAAAAGCACCGCGGGGTGGTCAGCATGGGGAGGTCAGGGAACATGCAGTGACAATGTAGGATAGGTTTCTGAAAAACATCGCGGGGTGGTGCGTATTGTATGGGTGTGTGTTACATTACATTCACTAGCAGGAGTGAGAAAAACATCTCGCGGTGGTGCGCATTGTATGGGTGTGTGTTACATTACATTCACTAGTAGGAGTGAGAAAAACATCACGGGGTGGTTTGAATCGGAGTGTCTGAATTAGTATAGGCAGTGAGTGGCAATGTGGAATGGAGAAAAGCACCGCGGTGTGGTCAGCATGGGGAGGTCAGGGAACATGCAGTGGCAATGTAGGATAGTTTTCTGAAAAATATCGCGGGGTGGTGCACATTGTATGGGTGTGTGTTACATGAAATTCACTAGTAGGAGTGAGAAAAACATCACGGGTTGGTGTGATTCGGAGGGTCTGAATTAGAATAGGCAGTGAGTGGCAATGTAGGATGCAGAAAAGCACCGCGGGGTGGTCAGCATGGGGACGTCAGGGAACATGCAGTGGCAATGTAGGATAGGTTTCTGAAAAACATCGCGGGGTGGTGCACATTGTATGGGTGTGTGTTACATAACATTCACTAGTAGGAGTGAGAAAAACATCACGGGGTGGTATCAATCGGAGGGTCTGATTTAGGATAGGCAGTGAGTGGCAATGTCGGATGGAGAAAAGCACCGTGGGGTGGTCAGCATGGGGAGGTCATGGAACATGCAGTGGCAATGTAGGATAGGTTTCTGAAAAACATTGCGGGGTGGTGCGCATTGTATGGGTGTGTGTTACATTACATTCACTAGTAGGAGTGAGAAAAACATCACGGGGTGGTGCGCAATGTATGGGTGTGTGTTACATTACATTCACTAGTAGGAGTGAGAAAAACATCACGGGGTGTTGTGAATCAGAGGGTATGAATTAGGATAGGCAGTGAGTGGCAATGTCGGATGGAGAAAAGCACCGCGGGGTGGTCAGCATGGGGACGTCAGGGAATATGCAGTGGCAATGTAGGATAGGTTTCTGAAAAATATCGCGGGGTGGTGCACATTGTATGGGTGTGTGTTACATAACATTCACTAGTAGGAGTGAGAAAACCATCACGGGGTGGTGTGAATCGGAGGGTCTGATTTAGGATAGGCAGTGAGTGGCAATGTCGGATGGAGAAAAGCACCGCGGGGTGGTCAGCATGGGGAGGTCAGGGAACATGCATTCTCAATGTAGGATAGGTTTCTGAAAAACATCGCGGGGTGTTGCGCATTGTATGGGTGTGTGTTACATTACATTCACAAGTAGGAGTGAGAAAAACATTACGGGGTGTTGCGCATTGTATGGGTGTGTGTTACATTACATTCACTAGTAGGAGTGAGAAAAACATCACGGGGTGGTGTGAATCGCAGGGTCTGAATTAGGATAGGCAGTGAGTGGCAATTTACGATGGAGAAAAGCACCGTGGGGTGGTCAGCATGGGGAGGTCAGGGAACATGCAGTGGCAATGTAGGATAGGTTTCTGAAAAACATCGCGGGGTGGTGCGCATTGTATGGTTGTGTGTTACATAACATTCACTAGTAGGAGTGAGAAAAACATCACGGGGTGGTGCGCATTGTATGGGTGTGTGTTACATTACATTCACTAGTAGGAGTGAGAAAAACATCATCGGGTGGTGCGCATTGTATGGGTGTGTGTTAAATTACATTCACTAGTAGGAGTGAGAAAAACATCACGCGGTGGTGCGCATTGTATGGGTGTGTGTTACATTACAATCACTAGTAGGAGTGAGAAAAACATCATGGGGTGGTGTTAATCGGAGGGTCTGAATTAGTATAGGCAGTGAGTGGAAATGTAGGATGGAGAAAAGCACAGTGGTGTGGTCAGCATGGGAAGGTCAGGGAACATGCAGTGGCAATGTAGGATAGGTTTCTGAAAAATACCGCATGGTGGTGCGCATTGTATGGGTGTGTGTTACATTACATTCACTAGTAGGAGTGAGAAAAACATCACGGGGTGGTGCGCATTGTATTGGTGTGTGTTACATTACGTTCACTAGTAGGAGTGAGAAAAACAACACGGGGTGGTGCGCATTGTATGGGTGTGTGTTACATTACATTCACTAGAAGGAGTGAGAAAAACATCACGGGGTGGTGTGAATCGGAGGGTCTGATTTAGGATAGGCAGTGAGTGGCAATGTCAGATGGAGAATAACACCGCGGGGTGGTCAGCATGGGGAGGTCAGGGAACATGCAGTGGCAATGTAGGATAGGTTTCTGAAAAACATCGCGGGGTGGTGGGCATTGTATGGGTGTGTGTTACATTACATTCACTAGTAGGAGTGAGAAAAACATCACGGGGTGGTGCGCATTATTTGGGTGTGTGTTACATTACATTCACTAGAAGGAGTGACAAAAACATCACGGAGTGGTGTGAATCGGAGGGTCTGAATTAGGATGGGCTGTGAGTGGAAATGTAGGATGGAGAAAAGCACCGCGGGGTGGTCAGCATGGGGAAGTCAGGGAACATGCAATGGCAATGTAGGATAGGTTTCTGAAAAACATCGCGAGGTGGTGCGCATTGTATGGCTGTGTGTTACATTACATTCACTAGTAGGAGTGAGAAAAACATCACGGGATGGTGTGAATCGGAGGGTGTGATATAGGATACGCAGTGAGTGGCAATGTAGGATGGATAAAAGCACCACGGGGTGGTCTCCCTGGGAAGGTAAGGGAACATGCAGTGACAATGTAGGATAGGTTTCTGAAAAACATCGCGGGGTGGTGCGCATTGTATGGGTGTGTGTTACATTACATTCACTAGTAGGAGTGAGAAAAACATCACGGGGTGGTGTGAATTGGAGGATTTGAATTAGGTTAGGCAGTGAGCGGCAATGTAGGATGCAGAAAAGCACCGCGGGGTTTTCAGCATGGGGACGTCAGGGAACATGCAGTGGCAATGTAGGATAGGTTTCTGAAAAATATCGCGGGGTGGTGCACATTGTATGGGTGTGTGTTACATAACATTCACTAGTAGGAGTGAGAAAAACATCACGGGGTGGTGTCAATCGGAGGTTCTGATTTAGGATAGGCAGTGAGTGGCAATGTCGGATAGAGAAAAGCACCGCGGGGTGGTCAGCATGGGGAGGTCAGGGAACATGCAGTGACAATGTAGGATAGGTTTCTGAAAAACATCGCGGGGTGGTGCGTATTGTATGGGTGTGTGTTACATTACATTCACTAGCAGGAGTGAGAAAAACATCTCGCGGTGGTGCGCATTGTATGGGTGTGTGTTACATTACATTCACTAGTAGGAGTGAGAAAAACATCACGGGGTGGTTTGAATCGGAGTGTCTGAATTAGTATAGGCAGTGAGTGGCAATGTGGAATGGAGAAAAGCACCGCGGTGTGGTCAGCATGGGGAGGTCAGGGAACATGCAGTGGCAATGTAGGATAGTTTTCTGAAAAATATCGCGGGGTGGTGCACATTGTATGGGTGTGTGTTACATGAAATTCACTAGTAGGAGTGAGAAAAACATCACGGGTTGGTGTGATTCGGAGGGTCTGAATTAGAATAGGCAGTGAGTGGCAATGTAGGATGCAGAAAAGCACCGCGGGGTGGTCAGCATGGGGACGTCAGGGAACATGCAGTGGCAATGTAGGATAGGTTTCTGAAAAACATCGCGGGGTGGTGCACATTGTATGGGTGTGTGTTACATAACATTCACTAGTAGGAGTGAGAAAAACATCACGGGGTGGTATCAATCGGAGGGTCTGATTTAGGATAGGCAGTGAGTGGCAATGTCGGATGGAGAAAAGCACCGTGGGGTGGTCAGCATGGGGAGGTCATGGAACATGCAGTGGCAATGTAGGATAGGTTTCTGAAAAACATTGCGGGGTGGTGCGCATTGTATGGGTGTGTGTTACATTACATTCACTAGTAGGAGTGAGAAAAACATCACGGGGTGGTGCGCAATGTATGGGTGTGTGTTACATTACATTCACTAGTAGGAGTGAGAAAAACATCACGGGGTGTTGTGAATCAGAGGGTATGAATTAGGATAGGCAGTGAGTGGCAATGTCGGATGGAGAAAAGCACCGCGGGGTGGTCAGCATGGGGACGTCAGGGAATATGCAGTGGCAATGTAGGATAGGTTTCTGAAAAATATCGCGGGGTGGTGCACATTGTATGGGTGTGTGTTACATAACATTCACTAGTAGGAGTGAGAAAACCATCACGGGGTGGTGTGAATCGGAGGGTCTGATTTAGGATAGGCAGTGAGTGGCAATGTCGGATGGAGAAAAGCACCGCGGGGTGGTCAGCATGGGGAGGTCAGGGAACATGCATTCTCAATGTAGGATAGGTTTCTGAAAAACATCGCGGGGTGTTGCGCATTGTATGGGTGTGTGTTACATTACATTCACAAGTAGGAGTGAGAAAAACATTACGGGGTGTTGCGCATTGTATGGGTGTGTGTTACATTACATTCACTAGTAGGAGTGAGAAAAACATCACGGGGTGGTGTGAATCGCAGGGTCTGAATTAGGATAGGCAGTGAGTGGCAATTTACGATGGAGAAAAGCACCGTGGGGTGGTCAGCATGGGGAGGTCAGGGAACATGCAGTGGCAATGTAGGATAGGTTTCTGAAAAACATCGCGGGGTGGTGCGCATTGTATGGTTGTGTGTTACATAACATTCACTAGTAGGAGTGAGAAAAACATCACGGGGTGGTGCGCATTGTATGGGTGTGTGTTACATTACATTCACTAGTAGGAGTGAGAAAAACATCATCGGGTGGTGCGCATTGTATGGGTGTGTGTTAAATTACATTCACTAGTAGGAGTGAGAAAAACATCACGCGGTGGTGCGCATTGTATGGGTGTGTGTTACATTACAATCACTAGTAGGAGTGAGAAAAACATCATGGGGTGGTGTTAATCGGAGGGTCTGAATTAGTATAGGCAGTGAGTGGAAATGTAGGATGGAGAAAAGCACAGTGGTGTGGTCAGCATGGGAAGGTCAGGGAACATGCAGTGGCAATGTAGGATAGGTTTCTGAAAAATACCGCATGGTGGTGCGCATTGTATGGGTGTGTGTTACATTACATTCACTAGTAGGAGTGAGAAAAACATCACGGGGTGGTGCGCATTGTATTGGTGTGTGTTACATTACGTTCACTAGTAGGAGTGAGAAAAACAACACGGGGTGGTGCGCATTGTATGGGTGTGTGTTACATTACATTCACTAGAAGGAGTGAGAAAAACATCACGGGGTGGTGTGAATCGGAGGGTCTGATTTAGGATAGGCAGTGAGTGGCAATGTCAGATGGAGAATAACACCGCGGGGTGGTCAGCATGGGGAGGTCAGGGAACATGCAGTGGCAATGTAGGATAGGTTTCTGAAAAACATCGCGGGGTGGTGGGCATTGTATGGGTGTGTGTTACATTACATTCACTAGTAGGAGTGAGAAAAACATCACGGGGTGGTGCGCATTATTTGGGTGTGTGTTACATTACATTCACTAGAAGGAGTGACAAAAACATCACGGAGTGGTGTGAATCGGAGGGTCTGAATTAGGATGGGCTGTGAGTGGCAATGTAGGATGGAGAAAAGCACCGCGGGGTGGTCAGCATGGGGAAGTCAGGGAACATGCAATGGCAATGTAGGATAGGTTTCTGAAAAACATCGCGAGGTGGTGCGCATTGTATGGCTGTGTGTTACATTACATTCACTAGTAGGAGTGAGAAAAACATCACGGGATGGTGTGAATCGGAGGGTGTGATATAGGATACGCAGTGAGTGGCAATGTAGGATGGATAAAAGCACCACGGGGTGGTCAGCATGGGGAGGTCAGGGAACATGCAGTGGCAATGTAGGATAGGTTTCTAAAAACATCGTGGAGTGGTGCGCATTGTATGGGTGTGTGTTTCTTTACATTCACTAGTAGGAGTGAGAAAAACACGGGTTGGTGCGCATTGTATTGATGTGTGTTACATTACATTCACGAGTAGGAGTGAGAAAAACATCACGGGTTGGTGTGAATCGGAGGGTCTGAATTAGGATAGGCAGTGAGTGGCAATATAGGATGAAGAAAAGCACCGCGGTGTGGTCAGCATGGGGAGGTCAGGGAAGATGCAGTGGCAATGTAGGATAGTTTTCTGAAAAACATCGCGGGGTGGTGCGCAATGTATGGGTGTGTGTTACATTACATTCACTAGTAGGAGTGAGAAAAACATCACGGGATGGTGTGAATCGGAGGGTCTCATTTAGGATACGCAGTGAGTGGCAATGTAGGATGGATAAAAGCACCGCGGGTTGGTCAGCATGGGGTGGTCAGGGAACATGCAGTGGCAATGTAGGATAGGTTTCTGAAAAACATCGTGGGGTGGTGCGCATTGTATGTTGTGTGTTACATTACATTCACTAGTAGGAGTGAGAAAAACACGGGTTGGTGCGCATTGTATTGATGTGTGTTACATTACATTCACGAGTAGGAGTGAGAAAAACATCACGGGTTGGTGTGAATCGGAGGGTATGAACTAGGATAGGCAGTGAGTGGTAATGTAGGATGGAGAAAAGCACCGAGGGGTGGTCAGCATGGGGAGGTCAGGGAACATGCTGTGGCAATGTAGGATAGGTTTCTGAAAAACATCGCGGGGTGGTGCGCATTGTATGGGTGTGTGTTACATTACATTCACTAGTAGGAGTGAGAAAAACATCACGGGGTGGTTCGCATTGTATGGGTGTGTGTTACATTACATTCACTAGTAGGAGTGAGAAAAACATCACAGGGTGGTGTGAATCGGATTGTCTGAATTAGGATAGGCAGTGAGTGGCAATGTAGGATGGAGAAAAGCACCGCGGATTGGTCTCCCTGGGGAGGTAAGGGAACATGCAGTGACAATGTAGGATAGGTTTCTGAAAAACATCGCGAGGTGGTGCGCATTGTATGGGTGTGTGTTACATTACATTCACTAGTAGGAGTGAGAAAAACATCACGGGGTGGTGTGAATTGGAGGGTTTGAATTAGGTTAGGCAGTGAGTTGCAATGTAGGATGGAGAAAAGCACCGCGGGTTGGTCAGCATGGGGACGTCAGGGAATATGCAGTGGCAATGTAGGATAGGTTTCTGAAAAACATCGCGGGGTGGTGCACATTGTATGGGTGTGTGTTACATAACATTCACTAGTAGGAGTGAGAAAACCATCATGGGGTGGTGTGAATCGGAGGGTCTGATTTAGGATAGGCAGTGAGTGGCAATGTCGGATGGAGAAAAGCACCGCGGGGTGGTCAGCATGGGGACGTCAGGGAACATGCATTGGCAATGTAGGATAGGTTTCTGAAAAACATCGCGGGGTGTTGCGCATTTTATGGGCGTGTGTTACATTACATTCACAAGTAGGAGTGAGAAAAACATCACGGGGTGGTGCGCATTGTATGGGTGTGTGTTACATTACATTCACTAGTAGGAGTGAGAAAAACATCACGGGGTGGTGTGAATCGCAGGGTCTGAATTAGGATAGGCAGTGAGTGGCAATTTAGGATGGAGAAAAGCACCGTGGGGTGATCAGCATGGGGAGGTCAGGGAACATGCAATGGCAATGTAGGATAGCTTTCTGAAAAACATCGCGGGGTGGTGCGCATTGTATCTTTGTGTGTTACATTACATTCACTAGTAGGAGTGAGAAAAACATCACGGGGTGGTGCGCATTGTATGTGTGTGTGTTACATTACATTCACTAGTAGGAGTGAGAAAAACATCACGGGGTGGTGTGAATCGCAGGGTCTGAATTAGGATAGGTAGTGAGTGGCAATGTAGGATGGAGAAAAGCACCGCGGGCTGGTCAGAATGGGGAGGTCATGGAACATGCAGTGGCAATGTAGGATAGGTTTCTGAAAAACATCGCGGGGTGGTGCGCATTGTATGGGTGTGTGTTACATTACATTCACTAGTAGGAGTGAGAAAAACATCACCGGGTGGTGCACATTGTATTTGTGTGTGTTACATTACATTCACTAGTAGGAGTGAGAAAAACATCACGCGGTGGTGCGCATTGTATGGGTGTGTGTTACATTACAATCACTAGTAGGAGTGAGAAAAACATCACGGGGTGGTGTTAATCGGAGGGTCTAAATTAGTATAGGCAGTGAGTGGCAATGTAGGATGGAGAAAAGCACAGCGGTGTGGTCAGCATGGGAAGGTCAGGGAACATGCAGTGGCAATGTAGGATAGGTTTCTGAAAAATATCGCGGGGTGGTGCGCATTGTATGGGTGTGTGTTACATTACATTCACTAGTAGGAGTGAGAAAAACATCACGGGGTGGTGCGCATTGTATGGGTGTGTGTTACATTCACTAGTAGGAGTGAGAAAAACATCACGGGGTGGTGTGAATCGCATGGTTTGAATTAGGATAGGCAGTGAGTGGCAATTTAGGATGGAGAAAAGCACCGTGGGGTGGTCAGCATGGGGAGGTCAGGGAACATGCAATGGCAATGTAGGATAGGTTTCTGAAAAACATCGCGGGGTGGTGCGCATTGTATGGGTGTGTGTTACATTACATTCACTAGTAGGAGTGAGAAAAACATCACCGGGTGGTGCACATTGTATGGGTGTGTGTTACATTACATTCACTAGTAGGAGTGAGAAAAACATCACGCGGTGGTGCGCATTGTATGGGTGTGTGTTACATTACAATCACTAATAGGAGTGAGAAAAACATCACGGGGTGGTGTTAATCGGAGGGTCTAAATTAGTATAGGCAGTGAGTGGCAATGTAGGATGGAGAAAAGCACAGCGGTGTGGTCAGCATGGGAAGGTCAGGGAACATGCAGTGGCAATGTAGGATAGGTTTCTGAAAAATATCGCGGGGTGGTGCGCATTGTATGGGTGTGTTTTACATTACATTCACTAGTAGGAGTGAGAAAAACATCACGGGGTGGTGCGCATTGTATGGGTGTGTGTTACATTACATTCACTAGTAGGAGTGAGAAAAACATCACGGGGTGGTGTGACTCGCAGGGTCTGAATTAGGATAGGCAGTGAGTGGCAATTTAGGATGGAGAAAAGCAGCGTGGGGTGGTCAGCATGGGGAGGTCAGGGAACATGCAATGGCAATGTAGGATAGGTTTCTGAAAAACATCGCGGGGTGGTGCGCATTGTATAGTTGTGTGTTACATTACATTCATAAGTAGGAGTGAGAAAAACATCACGGGGTGGTGCGCATTGTATGTGTGTGTGTTACATTACATTCACTAGTAGGAGTGAGAAAAACATCACGGGGTGGTGTGAATCGCAGGGTCTGAATTAGGATACGTAGTGAGTGGCAATGTAGGATGGAGAAAAGCACAGTGGTGTGGTCAGCATGGGAAGGTCAGGGAACATGCAGTGGCAATGTAGGATAGGTTAGTGAAAAATATCGCGCGGTGGTGCGCATTGTATGGGTGTGTGTTACATTACATTCACTAGTAGGAGTGAGAAAAACATCACGGGGTGGTGCGCATTGTATTGGTGTGTGTTACATTACGTTCACTAGTAGGAGTGAGAAAAACAACACGGGGTGGTGCGCATTGTATGCGTGTGTGTTACATAACATTCACTAGTAGGAGTGAGAAAAACATCACGGGCTGGTGTGAATCGCAGGGTCTGATTTAGGATAGGCAGTGAGTGGCAATGCCAGATGGAGAAAAACACCGCGGGGTGGTCAGCATGGGGAGGTCAGGGAACATGCAGTGGCAATGTAGGATAGGTTTCTTTAAAACATCGCGGGGTGGTGCGCATTATATGGTTGTGTGTTACATTACATTAACTAGTAGGAGTGAGAAAAACATCACGGGCTGGTGTGAATCGCAGGGTCTGATTTAGGATACGCAGAGAGTGGCAATGTAGGATGGATAAAAGCACCGCGGGGTGGTCAGCATGGGGAGGTCAGGGAACATGCAGTGGCAATGTAGGATAGGTTTCTGAAAAACATCGTGGGGTGGTGGGCATTGTATGGGTGTGTGTTACATTACATTAACTAGTAGGAGTGAGAAAAACATCACGGGGTGGTGCGCATTGTTTGGGTGTGTGTTACATTACATTCACTTAAAGGAGTGACAAAAACATCACGGAGTGGTGTGAATCGGAGGGTCTGAATTAGGATAGGCTGTGAGTGGCAATGTAGGATGGAGAAAAGCACCGCGGATTGGTCTCCCTGGGGAGGTAAGGGAACATGCAGTGACAATGTAGGATAGGTTTCTGAAAAACATCGCGGGGTGGTGCGCATTGTATGGGTGTGTGTTACATTACATTCACTAGTAGGAGTGAGAAAAACATCACGGGGTGGTGTGAATTGGAGGGTTTGAATTAGGTTAGGCAGTGAGTGGCAATGTAGGATGCAGAAAAGCACCGCGGGGTTTTCAGCATGGGGACGTCAGGGAACATGCAGTGGCAATGTAGGATAGGTTTCTGAAAAACATCGCGGGGTGGTGCACATTGTATGGGTGTGTGTTACATTACATTCACTAGTAGGAGTGAGAAAAACATCACGGGGTGGTGCGCATTGTATGGGTGTGTGTTACATTACGTTCACTAGTAGGAGTGAGAAAAACAACACGGGGTGGGGCGCATTGTATGGGTGTGTGTTACATTACATTCACTAGTAGGAGTGAGAAAAACATCACGGGGTGGTGTGAATCGGAGGGTCTGAATCAGGATAGGCAGTGAGTGGCAATGTAGGATGGAGAAAAGCACCGCGGGGTGGTCAGCATGGGGACGTCAGGGAACATGCAGTGGCAATGTAGGATAGGTTTCTGAAAAACATCGCGGGGTGCTGCGCATTGTATGGGTGTGTGTTACATAACATTCACTAGTAGGAGTGAGAAAAACATCACGGGGTGGTGTGAATCAGAGGGTCTGAATTAGGATAGGCAGTGAGTTGCAATGTAGGATGGAGAAAAGCACCGCGGGTTGGTCAGCATGGGGACATCAGGGAATATGCAGTGGCAATGTAGGATAGGTTTCTGAAAAACATCGCGGGGTGGTGCACATTGTATGGGTGTGTGTTACATAACATTCACTAGTAGGAGTGAGAAAACCATCATGGGGTGGTGTGAATCGGAGGGTCTGATTTAGGATAGGCATTGAGTGGCAATGTCGGATGGAGAAAAGCACCGCGGGGTGGTCAGCATGGGGACGTCAGGGAACATGCATTGGCAATGTAGGATAGGTTTCTGAAAAACATCGCGGGGTGTTGCGCATTGTATGGGTGTGTGTTACATTACATTCACAAGTAGGAGTGAGAAAAACATCACGGGGTGGTGCGCATTGTATGGGTGTGTGTTACATTACATTCACAAGTAGGAGTGAGAAAAACATCACGGTGTGGTGTGAATCGCAGGGTCTGAATTAGGATAGGCAGTGAGTGGCAATTTAGGATGGAGAAAAGCACCGTGGGGTGGTCAGCATGGGGAGGTCAGGGAACATGCAATGGCAATGTAGGATAGCTTTCTGAAAAACATCGCGGGGTGGTGCGCATTGTATCTTTGTGTGGTACATTACATTCACTAGTAGGAGTGAGAAAAACATCACGGGGTGGTGCGCATTGTATGTGTGTGTGTTACATTACATTCACTAGTAGGAGTGAGAAAAACATCACGGGGTGGTGTGAATCGCAGGGTCTGAATTAGGATAGGGAGTGAGTGGCAATGTAGGATGGAGAAAAGCACCGCGGGCTGGTCAGAATGGGGAGGTCATGGAACATGCAGTGGCAATGTAGGATAGGTTTCTGAAAAACATCGCGGGGTGGTGCGCATTGTATGGGTGTGTGTTACATTACATTCACTAGTAGGAGTGAGAAAAACATCACCGGGTGGTGCACATTGTATTTGTGTGTGTTACATTACATTCACTAGTAGGAGTGAGAAAAACATCACGCGGTGGTGCGCATTGTATGGGTGTGTGTTACATTACAATCACTAGTAGGAGTGAGAAAAACATCACGGGGTGGTGTTAATCGGAGGGTCTAAATTAGTATAGGCAGTGAGTGGCAATGTAGGATGGAGAAAAGCACAGCGGTGTGGTCAGCATGGGAAGGTCAGGGAACATGCAGTGGCAAAGTAGGATAGGTTTCTGAAAAATATCGCGGGGTGGTGCGCATTGTATGGGTGTGTGTTACATTACATTCACTAGTAGGAGTGAGAAAAACATCACGGGGTGGTGCGCATTGTATGGGTGTGTGTTACATTACATTCACTAGTAGGAGTGAGAAAAACATCACGGGGTGGTGTGAATCGCATGGTTTGAATTAGGATAGGCAGTGAGTGGCAATTTAGGATGGAGAAAAGCACCGCGGGGTGGTCAGCATGGGGAGGTCAGGGAACATGCAATGGCAATGTAGGATAGGTTTCTGAAAAACATCGCGGGGTGGTGCGCATTGTATGGGTGTGTGTTACATTACATTCACTAGTAGGAGTGAGAAAAACATCACCGGGTGGTGCACATTGTATGGGTGTGTGTTACATTACATTCACTAGTAGGAGTGAGAAAAACAACACGGGGTGGTGCGCATTGTATGGGTGTGTGTTACATTACATTCACTAGTAGGAGTGAGAAAAACATCACGGGGTGGTTCGCATTGTATGGGTGTGTGTTACATTACATTCACTAGTAGGAGTGAGAAAAACATCACAGGGTGGTGTGAATCGGAGGGTCTGAATTAGGATAGGCAGTGAGTGGCAATGTAGGATGGAGAAAAGCACCGCGGATTGGTCTCCCTGGGGAGGTAAGGGAACATGCAGTGACAATGTAGGATAGGTTTCTCAAAAACATCGCGGGGTGGTGCGCATTGTATGGGTGTGTGTTACATTACATTCACTAGTAGGAGTGAGAAAAACATCACGGGGTGGTGTGAATTGGAGGGTTTGAATGAGGTTAGGCAGTGAGTGGCAATGTAGGATGCAGAAAAGCACCGCGGGGTTTTCAGCATGGGGACGTCAGGGAACATGCAGTGGCAATGTAGGTTAGGTTTCTGAAAAACATCGCGGGGTGGTGCACATTGTATGGGTGTGTGTTACATTACATTCACTAGTAGGAGTGAGAAAAACATCACGGGATGGTGCGCATTGTATGGGTGTGTGTTACATTACGTTCACTAGTAGGAGTGAGAAAAACAACACGGGGTGGGGCGCATTGTATGGGTGTGTGTTACATTACATTCACTAGTAGGAGTGAGAAAAACATCACGGGGTGGTGTGAATCGGAGGGTCTGAATTAGGATAGGCAGTGAGTGGCAATGTAGGATGGAGAAAAGCACCGCGGGGTGGTCAGCATGGGGACGTCAGGGAACATGCAGTGGCAATGTAGGATAGGTTTCTGAAAAACATCGCGGGGTGCTGCGCATTGTATGGGTGTGTGTTACATAACATTCACTAGTAGGAGTGAGAAAAACATCACGGGGTGGTGTGAATCAGAGGGTCTGAATTAGGATAGGCAGTGAGTTGCAATGTAGGATGGAGAAAAGCACCGCGGGTTGGTCAGCATGGGGACGTCAGGGAATATGCAGTGGCAATGTAGGATAGGTTTCTGAAAAACATCGCGGTGTGGTGCACATTGTATGGGTGTGTGTTACATAACATTCACTAGTAGTAGTCAGAAAACCATCACGGGGTGGTGTGAATCGGAGGGTCTGATTTAGGATAGGCAGTGAGTGGCAATGTCGAATGGAGAAAAGCACCGCGGGGTGGTCAGAATGGGGACGTCAGGGAACATGCATTGGCAATGTAGGATAGGTTTCTGAAAAACATCGCGGGGTGTTGCGCATTGTATGGGTGTGTGTTACATTACATTCACAAGTAGGAGTGAGAAAAACATCACGGGGTGGTGCGCATTGTATGGGTGTGTGTTACATTACATTCACTAGTAGGAGTGAGAAAAACATCACGGGGTGGTGTGAATCGCAAGGTCTGAATTAGGATAGGCAGTGAGTGGCAATTTAGGATGGAGAAAAGCACCGTGTGGTGGTCAGCATGGGGAGGTCAGGGAACATGCAATGGCAATGTAGGATAGGTTTCTGAAAAACATCGCGGGGTGGTGCGCATTGTATCTTTGTGTGTTACATTACATTCACTAGTAGGAGTGAGAAAAACATCACGGGGTGGTGCCCATTGTATGTGTGTGTGTTACATTACATTCACTAGTAGGAGTGAGAAAAACATCACGGGGTGGTGTGAATCGCAGGGTCTGAATTAGGATAGGTAGTGAGTGGCAATGTAGGATGGAGAAAAGCACCGCGGGCTGGTCAGAATGGGGAGGTCATGGAACATGCAGTGGCAATGTAGGATAGGTTTCTGAAAGACATCGCGGGGTGGTGCGCATTTTATGGGTGTGTGTTACATTACATTCACTAGTAGGAGTGAGAAAAACATCACCGGGTGGTGCACATTGTATTTGTGTGTGTTACATTACATTCACTAGTAGGAGTGAGAAAAACATCACGCGGTGGTGCGCATTGTATGGGTGTGTGTTACATTACAATCACTAGTAGGAGTGAGAAAAACATCACGGGGTGGTGTTAATCGGAGGGTCTAAATTAGTATAGGCAGTGAGTGGCAATGTAGGATGGAGAAAAGCACAGCGGTGTGGTCAGCATGGGAAGGTCAGGGAACATGCAGTGGCAATGTAGGATAGGTTTCTGAAAAATATCGCGGGGTGGTGCGCATTGTATGGGTGTGTGTTACATTACATTCACTAGTAGGAGTGAGAAAAACATCACGGGGTGGTGCGCATTGTATGGGTGTGTGTTACATTACATTCACTAGTAGGAGTGAGAAAAACATCACGGGATGGTGTGAATCGCATGGTCTGAATTAGGATAGGCAGTGAGTGGCAATTTAGAATGGAGAAAAGCACCGTGGGGTGGTCAGCATGGGGAGGTCAGGGAACATGCAATGGCAATGTAGGATAGGTTTCTGAAAAACATCGCGGGGTGGTGCGCATTGTATTGTTGTGTGTTACATTACATTCACTAGTAGGAGTGAGAAAAACATCACGGGGTGGTGCGCATTGTATGTGTGTGTGTTACGTTACATTCACTAGTAGGAGTGAGAAAAACATCACGGGGTGGTGTGAATCGCAGGGTCTGAATTAGGATAGGTAGTGAGTGGCAATGTAGGATGGAGAAAAGCACAGTGGTGTGGTCAGCATGGGAAGGTCAGGGAACATGCAGTGGCAATGTAGGATAGGTTAGTGAAAAATATCGCGGGGTGGTGCGCATTGTATGGGTGTGTGTTACATTATGTTCACTAGTAGGTGTGAGAAAAACAACACGGGGTGGTGCGCATTGTATGGGTGTGTGTTACATTACATTAACTAGTTGGAGTGAGAAAAACATCACGGGGTGGTGTGAATCGGAGGGTCTGAATTAGGATAGGCAGTGAGTGGCAATGTAGGATGGAGAAAAGCAACGCGGGGTGGTCAGCATGGGGACGTCAGGGAACATGCAGTGGCAATGTAGGATAGGTTTCTGAAAAACATCGCGGGGTGCTGCGCATTGTATGGGTGTGTGTTACATAACATTCACTAGTAGGAGTGAGAAAAACATCACGGTCTGGGGTGAATCGGAGGCTCTGATTTAGGATAGGCAGTGAGTGGCAATGTCAGATGGAGAAAAACACCGCGGGGTGGTCAGCATGGGGAGGTCAGGGAACATGCAGTGGCAATGTAGGATAGGTTTCTGAAAAACATCGCGGGGTGGTGGGCATTGTATGGGTGTGTGTTACATTACATTAACTAGTAGGAGTGAGAAAAACATCACGGGGTGGTGCACATTGTTTGGGTGTGTGTTACATTACATTCACTAGAAGGAGTGACAAAAACATCACGGAGTGGTGTGAATCGGAGGGTCTGATTTAGGATACGCAGTGAGTGGCAATGTAGGATGGATAAAAGCACCGCGGGGTGGTCAGCATGGGGAGGTCAGGGAACATGCAGTGGCAATGTAGGATAGGTTTCTGAAAAACATCGTGGGGTGGTGCGCATTGTATGGGTGTGTGTTACATTACATTCACTAGTCGGAGTGAGAAAAACACGGGTTGGTGCGCATTGTATTGATGTGTCTTACATTACATTCACGAGTAGAAGTGAGAAAAACATCACGGGTTGGTGTGAATCGGAGGGTCTGAATTAGGATAGGCAGTGAGTGGCAATGTAGAAGGGAGAAAAGCACCGAGGGGTGGTCAGCATGGGGAGGTCAGGGAACATGCTGTGGCAATGTAGGATAGTTTTCTGAAAAACATCGCGGGGTGGTGCGCATTGTATGGGTGTGTGTTACATTACATTCACTACTAGGAGTGAGAAAAACATCACGGGGTGATTCGCATTGTATGGGTGTGTGTTACATTCCATTCACTAGTAGGAGTGAGAAAAACATCACAGTGTGGTGTGAATCGGAGGGTCTGAATTAGGATAGGCAGTGAGTGGCAATGTAGGATGGAGAAAAGCCCTGCGGATTGGTCTCCCTGGGGAGGTAAGGGAACATGCAGTGACAATGTAGGATAGGTTTCTGAAAAATATCGCGGGGTTGTGCGCATTGTATGGGTGTGTGTTACATTACATTCACTAGTAGGAGTGAGAAAAACATCACGGGGTGGTGTGAATTGGAGGGTTTGAATTAGGTTAGGCAGTGAGTGGCAATGTAGGATGCAGAAAAGCACCGCGGGGTTTTCAGCATGGGGACGTCAGGGAACATGCAGTGGCAATGTAGGATAGGTTTCTGAAAAACATCGCGGGGTGGTGCACATTGTATGGGTGTGTGTTACATAACATTCACTAGTAGGAGTGAGAAAAACATCACGGGGTGGTGTCAATCGGAGGTTCTGATTGAGGATAGGCAGTGAGTGGCAATGTCGGATGGAGAAAAGCACCGCGGGGTGGTCAGCATGGGGAGGTCAGGGAACATGCAGTGGCAATGTAGGATAGGTTTCTGAAAAACATCGCAGGGCGGTGCGCATTGAATGGGTGTGTGTTACATTACATTCACTAGTAGGAGTGAGAAAAACATCTCGCGGTGGTGCGCATTGTATGGGTGTGTGTTACATTACATTCACTAGTAGGAGTGAGAAAAATATCACGGGGTGGTATGAATCGGAGGGTCTGAATTAGTATAGGCAGTGAGTGGCAATGTAGAATGGAGAAAAGCACCGCGGTGTGGTCAGCATGGGGAGGTCAGGGAACATGCAGTGGCAATGTAGGATAGTTTTCTGAAAAATATCGCGGGGTGGTGCGCATTGTATGGGTGTGTGTTACATTACATTCACTAGTAGGAGTGCGAAAAACATCACGGGGTGGTATCAATCGGAGGGTCTGATTTAGAATACGCAGTGAGTGGCAATGTCGGATGGAGAAAAGCACCGCGGGGTGGTCAGCATGGGGAGGTCAGGGAACATGCAGTGGCAATGTAGCGTAGGCTTCTGAAAAACATCGCGGGGTGTTGCGCATTGTATGGGTGTGTGTTACATTACATTCACAAGTAGGAGTGAGAAAAACATCACGGGGTGGTGCGCATTGTATGGGTGTGTGTTACATTACATTCACTAATAGGAGTGAGAAAAACATCACGGGGTGGTGTGAATCCCAGTGTCTGAATTAGGATAGGCAGTGTGTCGCAATTTAGGATGGAGAAAAGCACCGTGGGGTGGTCAGCATGGGGAGGTCAGGGAACATGCAATGGCAATGTAGGATAGGTTTCTGAAAAACATCACGGGGTGGTGCGCATTGTATGGTTGTGTGTTACATTACATTCACTAGTAGGAGTGAGAAAAACATCACGTGGTGGTGCGCATTGTATGTGTGTGTGTTACATTACATTCACTAGTAGGAGTGAGAAAAACATCACGGGGTGGTGTGAATCGCAGGGTCTGAATTAGGATAGGTAGTGAGTGGCAATGTAGGATGGAGCAAAGCACCGCGGGCTGGTCAGAATGGGGAGGTCATGGAACATGCAGTGGCAATGTAGGATAGGTTTCTGAAAAACATCGCGGGGTGGTGCGCATTGTATGGGTGTGTGTTACATTACATTCACTAGTAGGAGTGAGAAAAACATCACGGGGTGGTGCGCATTGTATGGGTGTGTGTTACATTACATTCACTAGTAGGAGTGAGAAAAACATCACGCGGTGGTGCGCATTGTATGGGTGTGTGTTACATTACAATCACTAGTAGGAGTGAGAAAAACATCACGGGGTGGTGTTAATCGGAGGGTCTGTATTAGTATAGGCAGTGAGTGGCAATGTAGGATGGAGAAAAGCACAGTGCTGTGGTCAGCATGGGAAGGTCAGGGAACATGCAGTGGCAATGTAGGATAGGTTTCTGAAAAATATCGCGGGGTGGTGCGCATTGTATGGGTGTGTGTTACATTACATTCACTAGTAGGAGTGAGAAAAACATCACGGGGTGGTGCGCATTGTATGGGTGTGTGTTACATTACGTTCACTAGCAGGAGTGAGAAAAACAACACGGGGTGGTGCGCATTGTATGGGTGTGTGTTACATAACGTTCACTAGTAGGAGTGAGAAAAACATCACGGGCTGGTGTGAATCGGAGGGTCTGATTTAGGATAGGCAGTGAGTGGCAATGTCAGATGGAGAAAAACACCGCGGGGTGGTCAGCATGGGGAAGTCAGGGAACATGCAATGGCAATGTAGGATAGGTTTCTGAAAAACATCGCGGGGTGGTGGGCATTGTATGGGTGTGTGTTACATTACATACACTAGTAGGAGTGAGAAAAACATCACGGGTTGGTGTGATTCGGAGGGTCTGAATTAGGATAGGCAGTGAGTGGCAATGTAGGATGCAGAAAAGCACCGCGGGGTGGTCAGCATGGGGACGTCAGGGAACAAGCAGTGGCAATGTAGGATAGGTTTCTGAAAAACACCGCGGGGTGGTGCACATTGTATGGGTGTGTGTTACGTAACATTCACTAGTAGGAGTGAGAAAAACATCACGGGGTGGTATCAATCGGAGGGTCTGATTTAGAATAGGCAGTGAGTGGCAATGTCGGATGGAGAAAAGCACCGCGGGGTGGTCAGCATGGGGAGGTCAGGGAACATGCAGTGGCAATGTAGGATAGTTTTCTGAAAAATATCGCGGGGTGGTGCTCATTGTATGGGTGTGTGTTACATTACATTCACTAGTAGGAGTGAGAAAAACATCACGGGTTGGTGTGATTCGGAGGGTCTGAATTAGGATAGGCAGTGAGTGGCAATGTAGGATGCAGAAAAGCACCGCGGGGTGGTCAGCATGGGGAGGTCAGGGAACATGCAGTGGCAATGTAGGATAGGCTTCTGAAAAACATCGCGGGGTGTTGCGCATTGTATGGGTGTGTGTTACATTACATTCACAAGTAGGAGTGAGAAAAACATCACGGGGTGGTATCAATCGGAGGGTCTGATTTAGAATAGGCAGTGAGTGGCAATGTCGGATGGAGAAAAGCACCGCGGGGTGGTCAGCATGGGGAGGTCAGGGAACATGCAGTGGCAATGTAGGATAGGCTTCTGAAAAACATCGCGGGGTGTTGCGCATTGTATGGGTGTGTGTTACGTAACATTCACTAGTAGGAGTGAGAAAAACATCACGGGGTGGTATCAATCGGAGGGTCTGATTTAGAATAGGCAGTGAGTGGCAATGTCGGATGGAGAAAAGCACCGCGGGGTGGTCAGCATGGGGAGGTCAGGGAACATGCAGTGGCAATGTAGGATAGGCTTCTGAAAAACATCGCGGGGTGTTGCGCATTGTATGGGTGTGTGTTACATTACATTCACAAGTAGGAGTGAGAAAAACATCACGGGGTGGTGCGCATTGTATGGGTGTGTGTTACATTACATTCACTAGTAGGAGTGAGAAAAACATCACGGGGTGGTGTGAATCGCAGTGTCTGAATTAGGATAGGCAGTGTGTCGCAATTTAGGATGGAGAAAAGCACCGTGGGGTGGTCAGCATGGGGCGGTCAGGGAACATGCAATGGCAATGTAGGATAGGCTTCTGAAAAACATCACGGGGTGGTGCGCATTGTATGGTTGTGTGTTACATTACATTCACTAGTAGGAGTGAGAAAAACATCACGTGGTGGTGCGCATTGTATGTGTGTGTGTTACATTACATTCACTAGTAGGAGAGAGAAAAACATCACGGGGTGGTGTGAATCGCAGGGTCTGAATTAGGATAGGTAGTGAGTGGCAATGTAGGATGGAGCAAAGCACCGCGGGCTGGTCAGAATGGGGAGGTCATGGAACATGCAGTGGCAATGTAGGATAGGTTTCTGAAAAACATCGCGGGGTGGTGAGCATTGTATGGGTGTGTGTTACATTACATTCACTAGTAGGAGTGAGAAAAACATCACGGGGTGGTGCGCATTGTATGGGTGTGTGTTACATTACATTCACTAGTAGGAGTGAGAAAAACATCACGTGGTGGTGCGCATTGTATGGGTGTGTGTTACATTACAATCACTAGTAGGACTGAGAAAATCATCACGGGGTGGTGTTAATCGGAGGGTCTGTATTAGTATAGGCAGTGAGTGGCAATGTAGGATGGAGAAAAGCACAGTGCTGTGGTCAGCATGGGAAGGTCAGGGAACATGCAGTGCCAATGTAGGATAGGTTTCTGAAAAATATCGCGGGGTGGTGCGCATTGTATGGGTGTGTGTTACATTACATTCACTAGTAGGAGTGAGAAAAACATCACGGGGTGGTGCGCATTGTATGGGTGTGTGTTACATTACGTTCACTAGCAGGAGTGAGAAAAACAACACGGGGTGGTGCGCATTGTATGGGTGTGTGTTACATAACGTTCACTAGTAGGAGTGAGAAAAACATCACGGGCTGGTGTGAATCGGAGGGTCTGATTTAGGATAGGCAGTGAGTGGCAATGTCAGATGGAGAAAAACACCGCGGGGTGGTCAGCATGGGGAAGTCAGGGAACATGCAATGGCAATGTAGGATAGGTTTCTGAAAAACATCGCGGTCTGGTGGGCATTGTATGGGTGTGTGTTACATTACATTCACTAGTAGGAGTGAGAAAAACATCACGGGGTGGTGCGCATTGTTTGGGTGTGTGTTACATTACATTCACTAGAAGGAGTGACAAAAACATCACGGAGTGTTGTGAATTGGAGGGTCTGAATTAGGATAGGCACTGAGTGGCAATGTCAGATGGAGAAAAACACCGCTGGGTGGTCAGCATGGGGAAGTCAGGGAACATGCAATGGCAATGTAGGATAGGTTTCTGAAAAACATCGCGGGGTGGTGCGCATTGTATGGTTGTGTGTTACATTACATTCACTAGTAGGAGTGAGAAAAACATCACGGGATGGTGTGAATCGGATGGTCTGAATTAGGATACGCAGTGAGTGGCAATGTAGGATGGATAAAAGCACCGCGGGGTGGTCAACATGGGGAAGTCAGGGAACATGCAGTGGCAATGTAGGATAGGTTTCTGAAAAACATCGTGGAGTGGTGCGCATTTTATGGGTGTGTGTTACATTACATTCACTAGTAGGAGTGAGAAAAACACGGGTTGGTGCGCATTGTATTGATATGTGTTACATTACATTCACGAGTAGGAGTGATAAAAACATCACGGGTTGGTGTGAATCGGAGGGTCTGAATTAGGATAGGCAGTGAGTGGCAATGTAGGATGGAGAAAAGCACCGCGGTGTGGTCAGCATGGGGAGGTCAGGGAAGATGCAGTGGCAATGTAGGATAGTTTTCTGAAAAACATCGCGGGGTGGTGCGCATTGTATGGGGGTGTGTTACATTACATTCACTAGTAGGAGTGAGAAAAACATCACGGGGTGGTTCGCATTGTATGGGTGTGTGTTACATTACATTCACTAGTAGGAGTGAGAAAAACATCACAGGGTGGTGTGAATCAGAGGGTCTGAATTAGGATATGCAGTGAGTGGCAATGTAGGATGGAGAAAAGCACCGCGGACTGGTCTCCCCGGGGAGGTAAGGGAACATGCAGTGACAATGTAGGATAGGTTTCTGTAAAACATCGCGGGGTTGTGCGCATTGTATGGGTGTGTGTTACATTACATTCACTAGTAGGAGTGAGAAAAACATCACGGGGTGGTGTGTATTGGAGGGTTTGAATTAGGTTAGGCAGTGAGTGGCAATGTAGGATGCAGAAAAGCACCGCGGGGTTTTCAGCATGGGGACGTCAGGGAACATTCAGTGGCAATGTAGGATAGGTTTCTGAAAAACATCGCGGGGTGGTGCACATTGTATGGGTGTGTGTTACATAACATTCACTAGTAGGAGTGAGAAAAACATCACGGGGTGGTGTCAATCGGAGGTTCTGATTTAGGATAGGCAGTGAGTGGCAATGTCGGATGGAGAAAAGCACCGCGGGGTGGTCAGCATGGGGAGGTCAGGGAACATGCAGTGGCAATGTAGGATAGGTTTCTGAAAAACATCGCGGGGTGGTGCGCATTGTATGGGTGTGTGTTACATTACATTCACTATTAGGAGTGAGAAAAACATCTCGCGGTGGTGCGCATTGTATGGGTGTGTGTTACATTACATTCACTAGTAGGAGTGAGAAAAATATCACGGGGTGGTATGAATCGGAGGGTGTGAATTAGTACAGGCAGTGAGTTGCAATGTAGACTGGAGAAAAGCACCGCGGTGTGGTCAGCATGGGGAGGTCAGGGAACATGCAGTGGCAATGTAGGATAGTTTTCTGAAAAATATCGCGGGGTGGTGCCCATTGTATGGGTGTGTGTTACATTACATTCACTAGTAGGAGTGAGAAAAACATCATGGGTTGGTGTGATTCGGAGGGTCTGAATTAGGATAGGCAGTGAGTGGCAATGTAGAATGCAGAAAAGCACCGCGGGGTGGTCAGCATGGGGACGTCAGGGAACATGCAGTGGCAATGTAGGATAGGTTTCTGAAAAACATCGCGAGGTGGTGCACATTGTATGGGTGTGTGTTACGTAACATTCACTAGTAGGAGTGAGAAAAACATCACGGGGTGGTATCAATCGGAGGGTCTGATTTAGAAGAGGCAGTGAGTGGCAATGTCGGATGGAGAAAAGCAAGGCGGGGTGGTCAGCATGGGGAGGTCAGGGAACATGCAGGGGCAATGTAGGATAGGTTTCTGAAAAACATCGCGGGGTGTTGCGCATTGTATGCGTGTCTGTTACATTACATTCACAAGTAGGAGTGAGAAAAACATCACGGGGTGGTGCGCATTGTATGGGTGTGTGTTACATTACATTCACTAGTAGGAGTGAGAAAAACATCACGGGGTGGTGTGAATCGCAGTGTCTGAATTAGGATAGGCAGTGAGTCGCAATTTAGGATGGAGAAAAGCACCGTGGGGTGGTCAGCATGGGGAGGTCAGGGAACATGCAATGGCAATGTAGGATAGGTTTCTGAAAAACGTCACGGGGTGCTGCGCATTGTATGGTTGTGTGTTACATTACATTCACTAGTAGGAGTGAGAAAAACATCACGGGGTGGTGCGCATTGCATGGGTGTGTGTTACATTACATTCACAAGTACGAGTGAGAAAAACATCACGGGATGGTGCGCATTGTATGGGTGTGTGTTACATTACATTCACTAGTAGGAGTGAGAAAAACATCACGGGGTGGTGTGAATCGCAGGGTCTGAATTAGGATAGGCAGTGAGTGGCAATTTAGGATGGAGAAAAGCACCGTGGGGTGGTCAGCATGGGGAGGTCAGGGAACATGCAATGGCAATGTAGGATAGGTTTCTGAAAAACATCGCGGGGTGGTGCGCATTGTATCTTTGTGTGTTACATTACATTCACTAGTAGGAGTGAGAAAAACATCACGGAGTGGTGTGAATCGCAGGGTCTGAATTAGGATAGGTAGTGAGTGGCAATGTAGGATGGAGAAAAGCACCGCGGGCTGGTCAGAATGGGGAGGTCATGGAACATGCAGTGGCAATGTAGGATAGGTTTCTGAAAAACATCGCGGGGTGGTGCGCATTGTATGGGTGTGTGTTACATTACATTCACTAGTAGGAGTGAGAAAAACATCACCGAGTGGTGCACATTGTATGGGTGTGTGTTACATTACATTCACTAGTAGGAGTGAGAAAAACATCACGTGGTGGTGCGCATTGTATTGGGTGTGTGTTACATTACAATCACTAGTAGGAGTGAGAAAAACATCACGGGGTGGTGTTAATCGGAGGGTCTAAATTAGTATAGGCAGTGAGTGGCAATGTAGGATGGAGAAAAGCACAGCGGTGTGGTCAGCATGGGAAGGTCAGGGAACATGCAGTGGCAATGTAGGATAGGTTTCTGAAAAATATCGCGGAGTGGTGCGCATTGTATGGGTGTGTGTTACATTACATTCACTAGTAGGAGTGAGAAAAACATCACGGGGTGGTGCGCATTGTATGGGTGTGTGTTACATTACATTCACTAGTAGGAGTGAGAAAAACATCACGGGGTGGTGTGAATCGCAGGGTCTGAATTAGGATAGGCAGTGAGTGGCAATTTAGGATGGAGAAAAGCACCGTGGGGTGGTCAGCATGGGGAGGTCCGGGAACATGCAATGGCAATGTAGGATAGGTTTCTGAAAAACATCGCGGGGTGGTGCGCATTGTATGGTTGTGTGTTACATTACATTCACTAGTAGGAGTGAGAAAAACATCACGGGGTGGTGCGCATTGTATGTGTGTGTGTTACATTACATTCACTAGTAGGAGTGAGAAAAACATCACGGGGTGGTGTGAATCGCAGGGTGTGAATTTGGATAGGTAGTGAGTGGCAATGTAGGATGGAGAAAAGCACAGTGGTGTGGTCAGCATGGGAAGGTCAGGGAACATGCAGTGGCAATGTAGGATAGGTTAGTGAAAAATATCGCGGGGTGGTGCGCATTGTATGGGTGTGTGTTACATTACATTCACTAGTAGGAGTGAGAAAAACATCACGGGGTGGTGCGCATTGTATTGGTGTGTGTTACATTACGTTCACTAGTAGGAGTGAGAAAAACAACACGGGGTGGTGCGCATTGTATGGGTGTGTGTTACATTACACTCACTAGTTGGAGTGAGAAAAACTTCACGGGGTGGTGTGAATCGGAGGGTCTGAATTAGGATAGGCAGTGAGTGGCAATGTAGGATGGAGAAAAGCACCGCGGGGTGGTCAGCATGGGGACGTCAGGGAACATGCAGTGGCAATGTAGGATAAGTTTCTGAAAAACATCGTGGGGTGGTGGGCATTGTATGGGTGTGTGTTACATTACATTAACTAGTACGAGTGAGAAAAACATCACGGGGTGGTGCGCATTGTTTGGGTGTGTGTTACATTACATTCACTAGTAGGAGTGAGAAAAACATCACGGGATGGTGTGAATCGGAGGGTCTCATTTAGGATACGCAGTGAGTGGCAATGTAGGATGGATAAAAGCACCGCGGGGTGGTCAGCATGGGGAGGTCAGGGAACATGCAGTGGCAATGTAGGATAGGTTTCTGAAAAACATCGTGGGGTGGTGCGCATTGTATGGTGTGTGTTACATTACATTCACTAGTAGGAGTGAGAAAAACACGGGTTGGTGCCCATTGTATTGATGTGTGTTACATTACATTCACGAGTAGGAGTGAGAAAAACATCACGGGTTGGTGTGAATCGGAGGGTCTGAATTAGGATAGGCAGTGAGTGGTAATGTAGGATGGAGAAAAGCACCGAGGGTTGGCCAGCATGGGGAGGTCAGGGAACATGCTGTGGCAATGTAGGATAGGTTTCTGAAAAACATCGCGGGGTGGTGCGCATTGTATGGGTGTGTGTTACATTACATTCACTAGTAGGATTGAGAAAAACATCACGGGGTGGTGTGAATTGGAGGGTTTGAATTAGGTTAGGCAGTGAGTGGCAATGTAGGATGCAGAAAAGCACCGCGGGGTTTTCAGCAGGTGGACGTCAGGGAACATGCAGTGGCAATGTAGGATAGGTTTCTGAAAAACATAGCGGGGTGGTGCACATTGTATGGGTGTGTGTTACATTACATTCACTAGTAGGAGTGAGAAAAACATCACGGGGTGGTGCGCATTGTATGGGTGTGTGTTACATTACGTTCGCTAGTAGGAGTGAGAAAAACAACACGGGGTGGGGCGCATTGTATGGGTGTGTGTTACATTACATTCACTAGTAGGAGTGAGAAAAACATCACGGGGTGGTGCGCATTGTATGGGTGTGTGTTACATTACGTTCACTAGCAGGAGTGAGAAAAACAACACGGGGTGGTGCGCATTGTATGGGTGTGTGTTACATAACATTCACTAGTAGGAGTGAGAAAAACATCACGGGCTGGTGTCAATCGGAGGGTCTGATTTAGGATAGGCAGTGAGTGGCAATGTCAGATGGAGAAAAACACCGCGGGGTGGTCACCATGGGGAAGTCAGGGAACATGCAATGGCAATCTAGGATAGGTTTCTGAAAAACATCGCGGGGTGGTGTGCATTGTATGGGTATGTGTTACATTACATTCACTAGTAGGAGTGAGAAAAACATCACGGGGTGGTGCGCATTGTTTGGGTGTGTGTTACATTACATTCACTAGAAGGAGTGACAAAAACATCACGGAGTGGTGTGAATTGGAGGGTCTGAATTAGGATAGGCACTGAGTGGCAATGTCAGATGGAGAAAAACACCACGGGGTGGTCAGCATGGGGAAGTCAGGGAACATGCTATGGCAATGTAGGATAGGTTTCTGAAAAACATCGCGTGGTGGTGCGCATTGTATGGTTGTGTGTTACATTACATTCACTAGTAGGAGTGAGAAAAACATCACGGGATGGTGTGAATCGGAGGGTCTGATTTAGGATACGCAGTGAGTGGCAATGTAGGATGGTAAAAGCACCGCGGGGTGGTCAACATTGGGAGGTCAGGGAACATGCAGTGGCAATGTAGGATAGATTTCTGAAAAACATCGCGGGGTGGTGGGCATTGTATGGGTGTGTGTTACATTACATTCCTTAGTAGGAGTGAGAAAAAGATCACCGGGTATTGCGCATTGTATGGGTGTGTGTTAAATTACATTCACTAGTAGGAGTGAGAAAAACATCACGGGGTGGTGCGCATTGTATGGGTGTGTGTTACATTACATTCACTAGTAGGAGTGAGAAAAACATCACGCGGTGGTGCGCATTGTATGGGTGTGTGTTACATTACAATCACTAGTACGACTGAGAAAAACATCACGGGGTGGTGTTAATCAGAGGGTCTGAATTAGTATAGGCAGTGAGTGGCAATTCAGGATGGAGAAAAGCACAGTGCTGTGGTCAGCATGGGAAGGTCAGGGAACATGCAGTGGCAATGTAGGATAGGTTTCTGAAAAATATCGCGGGGTGGTGCGCATTGTATGGGTGTGTGTTACATTACATTCACTAGTAGGAGTGAGGAAAACATCACGGGGTGGTGCGCATTGTATGGGTGTGTGTTACATTACGTTCACTAGTATGAGTGAGAAAAACAACACGGGGTGGTGCGCATTGTATGGGTGTGTGTTACATAACATTCACTAGTAGGAGTGAGAAAAACATCACGGGCTGGTGTGAATCGGAAGGTCTGATTTAGGATAGGCAGTGAGTGGCAATGTCAGATGGAGAAAAACACCGCGGGGTGGTCAGCATGGGGAAGTCAGGGAACATGCAATGGCAATGTAGGATAGGTTTCTGAAAAACATTGCGGGGTGGTGGGCATTGTATGGGTGTGTGTTACATTACATTCACTAGTAGGAGTGAGAAAAACATCACGGGGTGGTGCGCATTGTTTGGGTGTGTGTTACATTACATTCACTAGAAGGAGTGACAAAAACATCACGGAGTGGTGTGAATTGGAGGGTCTGAATTAGGATAGGCAGAGAGTGGCAATATCAGATGGAGAAAAACACCACTGGGTGGTCAGCATGGGGAAGTCAGGGAACATGCAATGGCAATGTAGGATAGGTTTCTGAAAAACATCGCGGGGTGGTGCGCATTGTATGGTTGTGTGTTACATTACATTCACTAGTAGGAGTGAGAAAAACATCACGGGATGGTGTGAATCGGAGGGTCTGATTTAGGATACGCAGTGAGTGGCAATGTAGGATGGATAAAAGCACCGCGGGGTGGTCAACATGCGGAGGTCAGGAAACATGCAGTGGCAATGTAGGATAGGTTTCTGAAAAACATCGTGGAGTGGTGCGTATTGTATGGGTGTGTGTGACATTACATTCACTAGTAGGAGTGAGAAAAACACAGGTTGGTGTGCATTGTATTGATGTGTGTTACATTACATTCACGAGTAGGAGTGATAAAAACATCACGGGTTGGTGTGAATCGGAGGGTCTGAATTAGGATAGGCAGTGAGTGGCAATGTAGGATGGAGAAAAGCACCGCGCTGTGGTCAGCATGGGGAGGTCAGGGAAGATGCAGTGGCAATGTAGGATAGTTTTCTGAAAAACAGCGCGGGGTGGTGCGCATTGTATGGGTGTGTGTTACATTATATTCACTAGTAGGAGGGAGAAAAACATCACAGGGTGGTGTGAATCGGAGGGTCTGAATTAGGATAGGCAGTGAGTGGCAATGTAGGATGGAGAAAAGCACCGCGGGTTGGTCTCCCTGGGGAGGTAAGGGAACATGCAGTGGCAATGTAGGATAGTTTTCTGAAAAATATCGCGGGGTGGTGCGCATTGTATGGGTATGTGTTACATGAAATTCACTAGTAGGAGTGAGAAAAACATCACGGATTGGTGTGATTCGGAGGGTCTGAATTAGAATAGGCAGTGAGTGGCAATGTAGGATGCAGAAAAGCACCGCGGGGTGGTCAGCATGGGGACGTCAGGGAACATGCAGTGGCAATGTAGGATAGGTTTCTGAAAAACATCGCGTGGTGTTGCGCATTGTATGGGTGTGTGTTACATTACATTCACAAGTAGGAGTGAGAAAAACATCACGGGGTGGTGCGCATTGTATGGGTGTGTGTTACATTACGTTCACTAGTATGAGTGAGAAAAACAACACGGGGTGGTGCGCATTGTATGCGTGTGTGTTACATAACATTCACTAGTAGGAGTGAGAAAAACATCACGGGCTGGTGTGAATCGGAGGGTCTGATTTAGGATAGGCAGTGAGTGGCAATGTCAGATGGAGAAAAACACCGTGGGGTGGTCAGCATGGGGAAGTCAGGGAACATGCAATGGCAATGTAGGATAGGTTCCTGAAAAACATCGCGGGGTGGTGGGCATTTTATGGGTGTGTTTTACATAACATTCCCTAGTAGGAGTGACAAAACCATCACGGGGTGGTGTGAATCGCAGGGTCTGAATTAGGATAGGCAGTGAGTGGCAATTTAGGATGGAGAAAAGCACCGTGGGGTGGTCAGCATGGGAAGGTCAGGGAACATGCAATGGCAATGTAGGATAGGTTTCTGAAAAACATCGCGGGGTGGTGCGCATTGTATAGTTGTGTGTTACATTACATTCACTACTAGGAGTGAGAAAAACATCACGGGGTGGTGCGCATTGTATGTGTGTGTGTTACATTACATTCACTAGTAGGAGTGAGAAAAACATCACGGGGTGGTGTGAATCGCATGGTCTGAATAAGGATAGGTAGTGAGTGGCAATGTAGGATGGAGAAAAGCACCGCGGGCTGGTCAGAATGGGGAGGTCATGGAACATGCAGTGGCAATGTAGGATAGGTTTCTGAAAAACATCGCTGGGTGGTGGGCATTGTATGGGTGTGTGTTACATTACATTCCTTAGTAGGAGTGAAAAAAACATCACCGGGTAGTGCGCATTGTATGGGTGTGTGTTAAATTACATTCACTAGTAGGAGTGAGCAAAACATCAAGGGGTGGTGCGCATTGTATGGGTGTGTGTTACATTACATTCACTAGTAGGAGTGAGAAAAACATCACGCGGTGGTGCGCATTGTATGGGTGTGTGTTACATTACAATCACTAGTAGGAGTGAGAAAAACATCACGGGGTGGTGTTAATCGGAGGGTCTGAATTAGTATAGGCAGTGAGTGGCAATGCAGGATGGAGAAAAGCACAGTGCTGTGGTCAGCATGGGAAGGTCAGGGAACATGCAGTGGCAATGTAGGATAGGTTTCTGAAAAATATCGCGGGGTGGTGCGCATTGTATGGGTGTGTGTTACATTACATTCACTAGTAGGAGTGAGGAAAGCATCACGGGGTGGTGCGCATTGTATGGGTGTGTGTTACATTACGTTCACTAGTATGAGTGAGAAAAACAACACGGGGTGGTGCGCATTGTATGGGTGTGTGTTACATAACATTCACTAGTAGGAGTGAGAAAAACATCACGGGCTGGTTTGAATCGGAGGGTCTGATTTAGGATAGGCAGTGAGTGGCAATGTCAGATGGAGAAAAACACCGCGGGGTGGTCAGCATGGGGAAGTCAGGGAACATGCAATGGCAATGTAGGATAGGTTTCTGAAAAACATCGCGGGGTGGTGGGCATTGTATGGGTGTGTGTTACATTACATTCACTAGTAGGAGTGAGAAAAACATCACGGGGTGGTGCGCATTGTTTGGGTGTGTGTTACATTACATTCACTAGAAGGAGTGACAAAAACATCACGGAGTGGTGTGAATTGGAGGGTCTGAATTAGGATAGGCAGTGAGTGGCAATATCAGATGGAGAAAAACACCGCTGGGTGGTCAGCATGGGGAAGTCAGGGAACATGCAATGGCAATGTAGGATAGGTTTCTGAAAAACATCGCGGGGTGGTGCGCATTGTATGGTTGTGTGTTACATTACATTCACTAGTAGGAGTGAGAAAAACATCACGGGATGGTGTGAATCGGAGGGTCTGATTTAGGATACGCAGTGAGTGGCAATGTAGGATGGATAAAAGCACCGCGGGGTGGTCAACATGGGGAGGTCAGGAAACATGCAGTGGCAATGTAGGATAGGTTTCTGAAAAACATCGTGGAGTGGTGCGTATTGTATGGGTGTGTGTTACATTAAATTCACTAGTAGGAGTGAGAAAAACACGGGTTGGTGCGCATTGTATTGATGTGTGTTACATTACATTCACGAGTAGGAGTGATAAAAACATCACGGGTTGGTGTGAATCGGAGGGTCTGAATTAGGATAGGCAGTGAGTGGCAATGTAGGATGCAGAAAAGCACCGCGGGGTTTTCAGCATGGGGACATCAGGGAACATGCAGTGGCAATGTAGGATAGGTTTCTGAAAAACATCGCGGGGTGGTGCACATTGTATGGGTGTGTGTTACATAACATTCACTAGTAGGAGTGAGAAAAACATCACGGGGTGGTGTCAAACGGAGGTTCTGATTTAGGATAGGCAGTGAGTGGCAATGTCGGATGGAGAAAAGCACCGCGGGGTGGTCAGCATGGGGAGGTCAGGGAACATGCAGTGGCAGTGTAGGGTAGGTTTCTGAAAAACATCGCGGGGTGGTGCGCATTGTATGGGTGTGTGTTACATTACATTCACTAGTAGGAGTGAGAAAAACATCTCGCAGTGGTGCGCATTGTATGGGTGTGTGTTACATTACATTCACTAGTAGGAGTGAGAAAAACATCACAGGGTGGTGTGAATCGGGGGGTCTGAATTAGGATAGGTAGTGAGTGGCAATGTAGGATGGAGAAAAGCACCGCGGGCTGGTCAGAATGGGGAGGTCATGGAACATGCAGTGGCAATGTAGGATAGGTTTCTGAAAAACATCGCGGGGTGGTGCGCATTGTATGGGTGTGTGTTACATTACATTCACTAGTAGGAGTGAGAAAAACATCACGGGGTGGTGCGCATTGTATGGGTGTGTGTTACATTACATTCACTAGTAGGAGTAAGAAAAACATCACGCGGTGGTGCGCATTGTATGGGTGTGTGTTACATTACATTCACTAGTAGGAGTGAGAAAAACCTCACGGGGTGGTGCGCATTGTATGGGTGTGTGTTACATTACATTCACTAGTAGGAGTGAGAAAAACATCACGGGGTGGTGTTAATCGGAGGGTCTGAATTAGTATAGGCAGTGAGTGGCAATGTAGGATGGAGAAAAGCACAGTGCTGTGGTCAGCATGGGAAGGTCAGGGAACATGCAGTGGCAATGTAGTTTAGGTTTCTGAAAAATATCGCGGGGTGGTGCGCATTGTATGGGTGTGTGTTACATTACATTCACTAGTAGGAGTGAGAAAAACATTACGAGGTGGTGCGCATTGTTTGGGTGTGTGTTACATTACATTCACTAGAAGGAGTGACAAAAACATCACGGAGTGGTGTGAACTGGAGGGTCTGAATTAGGATAGGCAGTGAGTGGCAATGTCAGATGGAGAAAAACACCGCGGGGTGGTCAGCATGGGGAAGTCAGGGAACATGCAATGGCAATGTAGGATAGGTTTCTGAAAAACATCGCGGGGTGGTGCGCATTGTATGGTTGTGTGTTACATTACATTCACTAGTAGGACTGAGAAAAACATCACGGGATGGTGTGAATCGGAGGGTCTGATTTAGGATACGCAGTGAGTGGCAATGTAGGATGGATAAAAGCACCGCGGGGTGGTCAACATGGGGAGGTCAGGGAACATGCAGTGGCAATGTAGGATAGGATTTGAAAAACATCGTGGAGTGGTGCGCATTGTATGGGTGTGTGTTACATTACATTCACTAGTAGGAGTGAGAAAAACACGGGTTGGTTCGCATTGTATTGATGTGTGTTACATTACATTCATGAGTAGGAGTGATAAAAACATCACGGGTTGGTGTGAATCGGAGGGTCTGAATTAGGATAGGCAGTGAGTGGCAATGTCGGATGGAGAAAAGCACCGCGGGGTGGTCAGCATGGGGAGGTCAGTGAACATGCAGTGGCAATGTAGGATAGGTTTCTGAAAAACATCGCGGGGTGGTGCGCATTGTGTGTGTGTGTGTTACATTACATTCACTAGTAGGAGTGAGAAAAACATCTCGCGGTGGCGCGCATTGTATGGGTGTGTGTTACATTACATTCACTAGTAGGAGTGAGAAAAACATCACGGGGTGGTTTGAATCGGAGGGTCTGAATTAGTATAGGCAGTGAGTGGCAATGTAGAATGGAGAAAAGCACCGCGGTGTGGTCAGCATGGGGAGGTTAGGGAACATGCAGTGGCAATGTAGGATAGTTTTCTGAAAAATATCGCGGGGTGGTGCGCATTGTATGGGTGTGTGTTACATGAAATTCACTAGTAGGAGTGAGAAAAACATCACGGGTTGGTGTGATTCGGAGGGTCTGAATTAGAATAGGCAGTGAGTGGCAATGTAGGATGCAGAAAAGCACCGCGGGGTGGTCAGCATGGGGACGTCAGGGAACATGCAGTAGCAATGTAGGATAGGTTTCTGAAAAACATCGCGGGGTGGTGCACATTGTATGGGTGTGTGTTACATAACATTCACTAGTAGGAGTGAGAAAAACATCACGGGGTGGTATCAATCGGAGGGTCTGATTTAGGATAGGCAGTGAGTGGCAATGTCGGATGGAGAAAAGCACTGCGGGGTGGTCAGCATGGGGAGGTCATGGAACATGCAGTGGCAATGTATTATAGGTTTCTGAAAAACATTGCGGGGTGGTGCGCATTGTATGGGTGTGTGTTACATTACATTCACTAGTAGGAGTGAGAAAAACATCACGGGGTGGTGCGCAATGTATGGGTGTGTGTTACATTACATTCACTAGTAGGAGTGAGAAAAACATCACGGGGTGGTGTGAATCAGAGGGTCTGAATTAGGATAGGCAGTGAGTGGCAATGTAGGATGGAGAAAAGCACCGCGGGGTGGTCAGCATGGGGACGTCAGGGAATATGCAGTGGCAATGTAGGATAGGTTTCTGAAAAAAATCACGGGGTGGTGCACATTGTATGGGTGTGTGTTACATAACATTCACTAGTAGGAGTGAGAAAACCATCACGGGGTGGTGCGCATTGTATGGTTGTGTGTTACATTACATTCACTAGTAGGAGTGAGAAAAACATCACGGGGTGGTGTGAATCGCAGGGTCTGAATTAGGATAGGTAGTGAGTGGCAATGTAGGATGGAGAAAAGCACCGCGGGCTGGTCAGAATGGGGAGGTCATGGAACATGCAGTGGCAATGTAGGATAGGTTTCTGAAAAACATCGCGGGGTGGTGCGCATTGTATGGGTGTGTGTTACATTACATTTACTAGTAGGAGTGAGAAAAACATCACCGGGTGGTGCGCATTGTATGGGTGTGTGTTAAATTACATTCACTAGTAGGAGTGAGAAAAACATCACGCGGTGGTGCGCATTTTATGGGTGTGTGTTACATTACAATCACTAGTAGGAGTGAGAAAAACATCACGGGGTGGTGTTAATCGGAGGGTCTGAATTAGTATAGGCAGTGAGTGGAAATGTAGGATGGAGAAAAGCACAGTGGTGTGGTCAGCATGGGAAGGCCAGGGAACATGCAGTGGCAATGTAGGATAGGTTTCTGAAAAATATCGCGTGGTGGTGCGCATTGTATGGGTGTGTGTTACATTACATTCACTAGTAGGAGTGAGAAAAACATCACGGGGTGGTGCGCATTGTATTGGTGTGTGTTACATTACGTTCACTAGTAGGAGTGAGAAAAACAACACGGGGTGGTGCGCATTGTATGGGTGTGTGTTACATTACATTCACTAGTAGGAGTGAGAAAAACATCACGGGGTGGTGTGAATCGGAGGGTCTGAATTAGGATAGGCAGTGAGTGGCAATGTAGGATGGAGAAAAGCACCGCGGGCTGGTCAGAATGGGGAGGTCATGGAACATGCAGTGGCAATGTAGGATAGGTTTCTGAAAAACATCGTGGGGTGGTGGGCATTGTATGGGTGTGTGTTACATTACATTCACTAGTAGGAGTGAGAAAAACATCACCGGGTGGTGCGCATTGTATGGGTGTGTGTTAAATTACATTCACTAGTAGGAGTGAGAAAAACATCACGGGGTGGTGCGCATTGTATGGGTGTGTGTTACATTACATTCACTAGTAGGAGTGAGAAAAACATCACGGGGTGGTGTTAATCGGAGGGTCTGATTTAGGATAGGCAGTGAGTGGCAATGTCAGATGTAGAAAAACACCGCGGGGTGGTCAGCATGGGGAAGTCAGGGAACATGCAATGGCAATGTAGGATAGGTTTCTGAAAAACATCGCGTGGTGGTGGGCATTGTATGGGTGTGTGTTACATTACATTCACTAGTAGGAGTGAGAAAAACATCACGGGGTGGTGCGCATTGTTTGGGTGTGTGTTACATTACATTCACTAGAAGGAGTGACAAAAACATCACGGAGTGGTGTGAATTGGAGGGTCTGAATTAGGATAGGCAGTGAGTGGCAATGTCAGATGGAGAAAAACACCGCGGGGTGGTCAGCATGGGGAAGTCAGGGAACATGCAATGGAAATGTAGGATAGGTTTCTGAAAAACATCGCGGGTGGTGCGCATTGTATGGTTGTGTGTTACATTACATTCACTAGTAGGAGTGAGAAAAACATCACGGGATGGTGTGAATCGGAGGGTCTGATTTAGGATACGCAGTGAGTGGCAATGTAGGATGGATAAAAGCACCGCGGGGTGGTCAACATGGGGAGGTCAGGATACATGCATTGGCAATGTAGGATAGGTTTCTGAAAAACATCGTGGAGTGGTGCGTATTGTATGGGTGTGTGTTACATTACATTCACTAGTAGGAGTGAGAAAAACACGGGTTGGAGCGCATTGTATTGATGTGTGTTACATTACATTCACGAGTAGGAGTGATAAAAACATCACGGGTTGGTGTGAATCGGAGGGTCTGAATTAGGATAGGCAGTGAGTGGCAATGTAGGATGGAGAAAAGCACCGCGGTGTGGTCAGCATGGGGAGGTCAGGGAAGATGCAGTGGCAATGTAGGATAGTTTTCTGAAAAACATCGCGGGGTGGTGCGCATTGTATGGGTGTGTGTTACATTACATTCACTAGTAGAAGGGAGAAAAACATCACGGGGTGGTTCGCATTGTATGGGTGTGTGTTACATTACATTCACTAGTAGGAGGGAGAAAAACATCACAGGGTGGTGTGAATCGGAGGGTCTGAATTAGGATAGGCAGTGAGTGGCAATGTAGGATGGAGAAAAGCACCGCGGGTTGGTCTCCCTGGGGAGGTAAGGGAACATGCAGTGACAATGTAGGATAGGTTTCTGAAAAACATCGCGGGGTGGTGCGCATTGTATGGGTGTGTGTTTCATTACATTCACTAGTAGGAGTGAGAAAAACATCACGGGGTGGTGTGAATTGGAGGGTTTGAATTAGGTTAGGCAGTGAGTGGCAATGTAGGATGCAGAAAAGCACCGCGGGGTTTTCAGCATGGGGACGTCAGGGAACATGCAGTGGCAATGTAGGATAGGTTTCTGAAAAACATCGCGGGGTAGTGCACATTGTATGGGTGTGTGTTACATAACATTCACTAGTAGGAGTGAGAAAAACATCACGGGGTGGTGTCAAATGGAGGTTCTGATTTAGGATAGGCAGTGAGTGGCAATGTCGGATGGAGAAAAGCACCGCGGGGTGGTCAGCATGGGGAGGTCAGGGAACATGCAGTGGCAATGTAGGATAGGTTTCTGAAAAACATTGCGGGGTGGTGCGCATTGTATGGGTGTGTGTTACATTACATTCACTAGTAGGAGTGAGAAAAACATCTCGCGGTGGTGCGCATTGTATGGGTGTGTGTTACATTACATTCACTAGTAGGAGTGAGAAAAACAACACGGGGTGGTGCGCATTGTATGGGTGTGTGTTACATTACATTCACTAGTAGGAGTCAGAAAAACATCACGGGGTGGTGTGAATCGGAGGGTCTGAATTAGGATAGGCAGTGAGTGGCAATGTAGAATGGAGAAAAGCACCGCGGGGTGGTCAGCATGGGGACGTCAGGGAATATGCAGTGGCAATGTAGGATAGGTTTCTGAAAAACATTGCGGCGTGGTGCACATTGTATGGGTGTGTGTTACATAACATTCACTAGTAGGAGTGAGAAAACCATCACGGGGTGGTGTGAATCGGAGGGACTGATTTAGGATAGGCAGTGAGTGGCAATGTCGGATGGAGAAAAGCACCGCGGGGTGGTCAGCATGGGGACGTCAGGGAACATGCAGTGGCAATGTAGGATAGGTTTCTGAAAAACATCGCGGGGTGGTGCACATTGTATGGGTGTGTGTTACATAACATTCACTAGTAGGAGTGAGAAAAACATCACGGGGTGGTATCAATCGGAGGGTCTGATTTAGGATAGGCAGTGAGTGGCAATGTCGGATGGAGAAAAGCACCGCGGGGTGGTCAGCATGGGAAGGTCATGGAACATGCAGTGGCAATGTAGGATAGGTTTCTGAAAAACATTGCGGGGTGGTGTGCATTGTATGCGTGTGTGTTACATTACATTCACTAGTAGGAGTGAGAAAAACATCACGGGGTGGTGCGCAATGTATGGGTGTGTGTTACATTACATTCACTAGTAGGAGTGAGAAAAACATCACGGGGTGGTGTGAATCAGAGGGTCTGAATTAGGATAGGCAGTGAGTGGCAATGTAGGATGGAGAAAAGCACCGCGGGTTGGTCAGCATGGGGAGGTCAGGGAACATGCAGTGGCAATGTAGGATAGGTTTCTGAAAAACATCGCGGAGTGGTGCGCATTGTATGGGTGTGTGTTACATTACATTCACTAGTAGGAGTGAGAAAAACATCACGGGGTGGTTCGCATTGTATGGGTGTGTGTTACATTACATTCACTAGTAGGAGTGAGAAAAACATCACAGGGTGGTGTGAATCGGAGGGTCTGAATTAGGATAGGCAGTGAGTGGCAATGTTGGATGGAGAAAAGCACCGCGGGTTGGTCTCCCTGGGGAGGTAAGGGAACATGCAGTGACAATGTAGGATAGGTTTCTGAAAAACATCGCGGGGTGGTGCGCATTGTATGGTTGTGTGTTACATTACATTCACTAGTAGGAGTGAGAAAAACATCACGGGGTGGTGCGCATTGTATGTGTGTGTGTTACATTACATTCACTAGTAGGAGTGAGAAAAACATCACGGGGTGGTGTGAATCGCAGGGTCTGAATTAGGATAGGTAGTGAGTGGCAATGTAGGACGGAGAAAAGCACCGCGGGCTGGTCAGAATGGGGAGGTCATGGAACATGCAGTGGCAATGTAGGATAGGTTTCTGAAAAACATCGCGGGGTGGTGCGCATTGTATGGGTGTGTGTTACATTACATTCACTAGTAGGAGTGAGAAAAACATCACCGGGTGGTGCGCATTGTATGGGTGTGTGTTACATTACATTCACTAGTAGGAGTGAGAAAAACATCACGCGGTGGTGCGCATGTATGGGTGTGTGTTACATTACAATCACTAGTAGGAGTGAGAAAAACATCACGAGTTGGTTCGCATTGTATGGGTGTGTGTTACATTACATTCACTAGTAGTAGTGAGAAAAACATCACGGGGTGGTGCGCATTGTATTGGTGTGTGTTACATTACGTTCACTAGTAGGAGTGAGAAAAACAACACGGGGTGGTGCGCACTGTATGGGTGTGTGTTACATTACATTCACTAGTAGGAGTGAGAAAAACATCACGGGGTGGTGTGAATCGGAGGGTCTGATTTAGGATAGGCAGTGAGTGGCAATGTAGGATGGAGAAAAGCACCGCGGTGTGGTCAGCATGGGGAGGTCAGGGAAGATGCAGTGGCAATGTAGGATAGTTTTTTGAAAAACATCGCGGGGTGGTGCGCATTGTATGGGTGTGTGTTACATTACATTCACTAGTAGGAGTGAGAAAAACATCACGGGGTGGTTTGCATTGTATTGGTGTGTGTTACATTACATTCACTAGTAGGAGTGAGAAAAACATCACAGGGTGGTGTGAATCGGATGGTCTGAATTAGGATAGGCAGTGAGTGGCAATGTAGGATGGAGAAAAGCACCGCGAGTTGGTCTCCCTGGGGAGGTAAGGGAACATTCAGTGACAATGTAGGATAGGTTTCTGAAAAACATCGTGGGGTGGTGCGCATTGTATTGGTGTGTGTTACATTACATTCACTAGTAGGAGTGAGAAAAACATCACGGGGTGGTGTGAATTGGAGGGTTTGAATTAGGTTAGGCAGTGAGTGGCAATGTAGGATGCAGAAAAGCACCGTGGGGTTTTCAGCATGGGGACGTCAGGGAACATGCAGTGGCAATGTAGGATAGGTTTCTGAAAAACATCGCGGTTTGGTGCACATGGTATGGGTGTGTGTTACATAACATTCACTAGTAGGAGTGAGAAAAACATCACGGGGTGGTGTCAATCGGAGGTTCTGATTTAGGATAGGCAGTGAGTGGCAATGTCGGATGGAGAAAAGCACCGCTGGGTGGTCAGCATGGGGAGGTCAGGGAACATGCAGTGGCAAGGTAGGATAGGTTTCTGAAAAACATCGCTGGGTGGTGCGCATTGTATGGGTGTGTGTTACATTACATTCACTAGTAGGAGTGAGAAAAACATCTCGCGGTGGTGCGCATTGTATGGGTGTGTGTTACATTACATTCACTAGTAGGAGTGAGAAAAACATCACGGGGTGGTTTGAATCGGAGGGTCTGAATTAGTATAGGCAGTGAGTGGCAATGTAGAATGGAGAAAAGCACCGCGGGGTGGTCAGCATGGGGACGTCAGGGAGTATGCAGTGGCAATGTAGGATAGGTTTATGAAAAACATCGCGGGGTGGTGCACATTGTATGGGTGTGTGTTACATAACATTCACTAGTAGGAGTGAGAAAAACATCACGGGGTGGTGCGAATTGTATGGGTGTGTGTTACATTACATTCACTAGTAGGAGTGAGAAAAACATCACGGGGTGGTGTGAATCGCAGGGTCTGAATTAGGATAGGTAGTGAGTGGCAATGTAGGATGGAGAAAAGCACCGCGGGCTGGTCAGAATGGGGAGGTCATGGAACATGCAGTGGCAATGTAGGATAGGTTTCTGAAAAATATCGCGGGGTGGTGCGCATTGTATGGGTGTGTGTTACATTACATTCACTAGTAGGAGTGAGAAAAACATCACCGGGTGGTGCGCATTGTATGGGTGTGTGTTACATTACATTCACTAGTAGGAGTGAGAAAAATATCACGCGGTGGTGCGCATTGTATGGGTGTGTGTTACATTACAATCACTAGTAGGAGTGAGAAAAACATCACGGGGTGGTGTTAATCGGAGGGTCTGAATTAGTATAGGCAGTGAGTGGCAATGTAGGATGGAGAAAAGCACCGTGGGGTGGTCAGCATGGGGAGGTCAGGGAACATGCAATGGCAATGTAGGATAGGTTTCTGAAAAACATCGCGGGGTGGTGCGCATTGTATGGTTGTGTGTTACATTACATTCAGTAGTAGGAGTGAGAAAAACATCACGGGGTGGTGCGCATTGTATGTGTGTGTGTTACATTACATTCACTAGTAGGAGTGAGAAAAACATCACGGGGTGGTGTGAATCGCAGGGTCTGAATTAGGATAGGTAGTGAGTGGCAATGTAGGATGGAGAAAAGCACCGCGGGCTGGTCAGAATGGGGAGGTCATGGCACATGCAGTGGCAATGTAGGATAGGTTTCTGAAAAACATCGCGGGGTGGTGCGCATTGTATGGGTGTGTGTTACATTACATTCACAAGTAGGAGTGAGAAAAACATCACGGGGTGGTGTGCATTGTATGGGTGTGTGTTACATTACATTCACTAGTAGGAGTGAGAAAAACATCACGGGGTGGTGCGCAATGTATGGGTGTGTGTTACATTACATTCACTAGTAGGGGTGAGAAAAACATCACGGGGTGGTGCGCAATGTATGGGTGTGTGTTACATTACATTCACTAGTAGGAGTGAGAAAAACATCACGGGGTGGTGTGAATCAGAGGGTCTGAATTAGGATAGGCATTGAGTTGCAATGTAGGATGGAGAAAAGCACCGCGGGTTGGTCAGCATGGGGATGTCAGGGAATATGCAGTGGCAATGTATGATAGGTTTCTGAAAAACATCGCGGGGTGGTGCACATTGTATGGGTGTGTGTTACATAACATTCACTAGTAGGAGTGAGAAAACCATCACGGGGTGGTGTGAATCGGAGGGTCTGATTTAGGATAGGCAGTGAGTGGCAATGTCGGATGGAGAAAAGCACCGCGGGGTGGTCAGCATGGGAACGTCAGGGAACATGCATTGGCAATGTAGGATAGGTTTCTGAAAAACATCGCGGGGTGTTGCGCATTGTATGGGTGTGTGTTACATTACATTCACAAGTAGGAGTAAGAAGAACATCAAGGGGTGGTGCGCATTGTATGGGTGTGTGTTACATTACATTCACTAGTAGGAGTGAGAAAAACATCACGGGATGGTGTGAATCGGAGGGTCTGATTTAGGATACGCAGTGAGTGGCAATGTAGGATGGATAAAAGCACCGCGGGGTGGTCAGCATGGGGAGGTCAGGGAACATGCATTGGCAATGTAGGATAGGTTTCTGAAAAACATCGTGGAGTGGTGCGCATTGTATGGGTGTGTGTTACTTTACATTCACTAGTAGGAGTGAGAAAAACACGGGTTGGTGCGCATTGTATTGATGTGTGTTACATTACATTCACGAGTAGGAGTGAGAAAAACATCACGGGTTGGTGTGAATCGGAGGGTCTGAATTAGGATAGGCAGTGAGTGGCAATGTAGGATGGAGAAAAGCACCGCGGTGTGGTCAGCATGAGGAGGTCAGGGAAGATGAAGTGGCAATGTAGGATAGTTTTCTGAAAAACATCGCGGGGTGGTGCGCATTGTATGGGTGTGTGTTACATTACATTCACTAGTAGGAGTGAGAAAAACATCACGTGGTGGTTTGCATTGTATGGGTGTGTGTTACATTACATTCACTAGTAGGAGTGAGAAAAACATCACGGGGTGGTGTGAATTGGAGTGTTTGAATTAGGTTAGGCAGTGAGTGGCAATGTAGGATGCAGAAAAGCACCGCGGGGTTTTCAGCATGGGGACGTCAGGGAACATGCAGCGGCAATGTAGGATAGGTTTCTGAAAAACATCGCGGGGTGGTGCGCATTGTATGGGTGTGTGTTACATAACATTCACTAGTAGGAGTGAGAAAAACATCACGGGGTGGTGTCAATCGGAGGTTCTGATTTAGGATAGGCAGTGAGTGGCAATGTCGGATGGAGAAAAGCACCGCGGGGTGGTCAGCATGGGGAGGTCAGGGAACATGCAGTGGCAAGGTAGGATAGGTTTCTGAAAAACATCGCGGGGTGGTGCGCATTGTATGGGTGTGTGTTACATTACATTCACTAGTAGGAGTGAGAAAAACATCTCGCGGTGGTGCGCATTGTATGGGTGTGTGTTACATTACATTCACTAGTAGGAGTGAGAAAAACATCACGGGGTGGTGTGAATCGCAGGGTCTGAATTAGGATAGGTAGTGAGTGGCAATGTAGGATGGAGAAAAGCACCGCGGGCTGGTCAGAATGGGGAGGTCATGGAACATGCAGTGGCAATGTAGGATAGGTTTCTGAAAAACATCGCGGGGTGGTGCGCATTGTATGGGTGTGTGTTACATTACATTCACTAGTAGGAGTGAGAAAAACATCACCGGGTGGTGCGCATTGTATGGGTGTGTGTTACATTACATTCACTAGTAGGAGTGAGAAAAACATCACGCGGTGGTGCGCATTGTATGGGTGTGTGTTACATTACAATCACTAGTAGGAGTGAGAAAAACATCACGGGGTGGTGTTAATCGGAGGGTCTGAATTAGTATAGGCAGTGAGTGGCAATGTAGGATGGAGAAAAGCACCGTGGGGTGGTTAGCATGGGGAGGTCAGGGAACATGCAATGGCAATGTAGGATAGGTTTCTGAAAAACATCGCGGGGTGGTGCGCATTGTATGGTTGTGTGTTACATTACATTCAGTAGTAGGAGTGAGAAAAACATCACGGGGTGGTGCGCATTGTATGTGTGTGTGTTACATTACATTCACTAGTAGGAGTGAGAAAAACATCACGGGGTGGTGTGAATCGCAGGGTCTGAATTAGGATAGGTAGTGAGTGGCAATGTAGGATGGAGAAAAGCACCGCGGGCTGGTCAGAATGGGGAGGTCATGGAACATGCAGTGGCAATGTAGGACAGGTTTCTGAAAAACATCGCGGGGTGGTGCGCATTGTATGGGTGTGTGTTACATTACATTCACAAGTAGGAGTGAGAAAAACATCACGGGGTGGTGCGCATTGTATGGGTGTGTGTTACATTACATTCACTAGTAGGAGTGAGAAAAACATCACGGGGTGGTGCGCAATGTATGGGTGTGTGTTACATTACATTCACTAGTAGGGGTGAGAAAAACATAACGGGGTGGTGCGCAATGTATGGGTGTGTGTTACATTACATTCACTAGTAGGAGTGAGAAAAACATCACGGGGTGGTGTGAATCAGAGGGTCTGAATTAGGATAGGCATTGAGTTGCAATGTAGGATGGAGAAAAGCACCGCGGGTTGGTCAGCATGGGGACGTCAGGGAATATGCAGTGGCAATGTAGGATAGGTTTCTGAAAACCATCGCGGGGTGGTGCACATTGTATGGGTGTGTGTTACATAACATTCACTAGTAGGAGTGAGAAAACCATCACGGGGTGGTGTGAATCGGAGGGTCTGATTTAGGATAGGCAGTGAGTGGCAATGTCGGATGGAGAAAAGCACCGCGGGGTGGTCAGCATGGGGACGTCAGGGAACATGCATTGGCAATGTAGGATAGGTTTCTGAAAAATATCGCGGGGTGTTGCGCATTGTATGGGTGTGTGTTACATTACATTCACAAGTAGGAGTGAGAAAAACAACACGGGGTGGTGCGCATTGTATGTGTGTGTGTTACATTACATTCACTAGTAGGAGTGAGAAAAACATCACGGGGTGGTGTGAATCGCAGGGTCTGAATTAGGATAGGTAGTGAGTGGCAATGTAGGATGGAGAAAAGCACCGCGGGCTGGTCAGAATGGGGAGGTCATGGAACATGCAGTGGCAATGTAGGATAGGTTTCTGAAAAACATCGCGGGGTGGTGCGCATTGTATGGGTGTGTGTTACATTACATTCACAAGTAGGAGTGAGAAAAACATCACGGGGTGGTGCGCATTGTATGGGTGTGTGTTACATTACATTCACTAGTAGGAGTGAGAAAAACATCACGGGGTGGTGCGCAATGTATGGGTGTGTGTTACATTACATTCACTAGTAGGGGTGAGAAAAACATAACGGGGTGGTGCGCAATGTATGGGTGTGTGTTACATTACATTCACTAGTAGGAGTGAGAAAAACATCACGGGGTGGTGTGAATCAGAGGGTCTGAATTAGGATAGGCATTGAGTTGCAATGTAGGATGGAGAAAAGCACCGCGGGTTGGTCAGCATGGGGACGTCAGGGAATATGCAGTGGCAATGTAGGATAGGTTTCTGAAAACCATCGCGGGGTGGTGCACATTGTATGGGTGTGTGTTACATAACGTTCACTAGTAGGAGTGAGAAAACCATCACGGGGTGGTGTGAATCGGAGGGTCTGATTTAGGATAGGCAGTGAGTGGCAATGTCGGATGGAGAAAAGCACCGCGGGGTGGTCAGCATGGGGACGTCAGGGAACATGCATTGGCAATGTAGGATAGGTTTCTGAAAAATATCGCGGGGTGTTGCGCATTGTATGGGTGTGTGTTACATTACATTCACAAGTAGGAGTGAGAAAAACAACACGGGGTGGTGCGCATTGTATGGGTGTGTGTTACATTACATTCAGTAGTAGGAGTTAGAAAAACATCATGTGGTGGTGTGAATCGGAGGGTCTGATTTAGGATAGGCAGTGAGTGGCAATGTCAGATGGAGAAAAACACCGCGGGGTGGTCAGCATGGGGAGGTCAGGGAACATGCAGTGGCAATGTAGGATAGGTTTCTGAAAAACATCGCGGGGTGGTGGGCATTGTATGGGTGTGTGTTACATTACATTCACTAGTAGGAGTGAGAAAAACATCACGGGGTGGTGTGAATCGGAGGGTCTGATTTAGGATAGGCAGTGAGTGGCAATGTAGGATGGAGAAAAGCACCGCGGGTTGGTCTCCCTGGGGAGGTAAGGGAACATGCAGTGACAATGTAGGATAGGTTTCTGAAAAACATCGCGGGGTGGTTCGCATTGTATGGGTGTGTGTTACATTACATTCACTAGTAGGAGTGAGAAAAACATCACGGGGTGGTGTGAATTGGAGGGTTTGAATTAGGTTAGGCAGTGAGTGGCAATGTAGGATGCAGAAAAGCACCGCGGGGTTTTCAGCATGGGGACGTAAGGGAACATGCAGTGGCAATGTAGGATAGGTTTCTGAAAAACATCGCGGGGTGGTGCGCATTGTATGGGTGTGTGTTACATTACATTCACTAGTAGGAGTGAGAAAAACATCTCGCGGTTGTGCGCATTGTATGGGTGTGTGTTACATTACATTCACTAGTAGGAGTGAGAAAAACATCACGGGGTGGTTTGAATCGGAGGGTCTGAATTAGTATAGGCAGTGAGTGGCAATGTAGAATGGAGAAAAGCACCGCGGTGTGGTCAGCATGGGGAGGTCAGGGAACATGCAGTGGCAATGTAGGATACTTTTCTGAAAAATATCGCGGGGTGGTGCGCATTGTATGGGTGTGTGTTACATTACATTCACTAGTAGGAGTGAGAAAAACATCACGGGGTGGTGTGAATCAGAGGGTCTGAATTAGGATAGGCAGTGAGTGGCAATGTAGGATGGAGAAAAACACCGCGGGGTGGTCAGCATGGGGACGTCAGGGAGTATGCAGTGGCAATGTAGGATAGGTTTCTGAAAAACATCGCGGGGTGGTGCACATTGTATGGGTGTGTGTTACATAACATTCACTAGTAGGAGTGAGAAAACCATCACGGGGTGGTGTGAATCGGAAGGTCTGATTTAGGATAGGCAGTGAGTGGCAATGTCGGATGGAGAAAAGCACCGCGGGGTGGTCAGCATGGGGAGGTTATGGAACATGCATTGGCAATATAGGATAGGTTTCTGAAAAACATCGCGGGGTGTTGCGCATTGTATGGGTGTGTGTTACATTACATTCACAAGTAGGAGTGAGAAAAACATCACGGGTAGGTGCGCATTGTATGGGTGTGTGTTACATTACATTCACTAGTAGGAGTGAGAAAAACATCACGGGGTGGTGTGAATCGCAGGGTCTGAATCAGGATAGGCAGTGAGTGGCAATTTAGGATGGAGAAAAGCACCGTGGGGTGGTCAGCATGGGGAGGTCAGGGAACATGCAATGGCAATGTAGGACAGGTTTCTGAAAAACATCGCGGGGTGGTGCGCATTGTATGGTTGTGTGTTACATTACATTCACTAGTAGGAGTGAGAAAAACATCACGGGGTGGTGCGCATTGTATGTGTGTGTGTTACATTACATTCACTAGTAGGAGTGAGAAAAACATCACGGGGTGGTGTGAATCGCAGGGTCTGAATTAGGATAGGCAGTGAGTGGCAATGTAGGATGGAGAAAAGCACCGCGGGGTGGTCAGCATGGGGACGTCAGGGAGTATGCAGTGGCAATGTAGGATAGGTTTCTGAAAAACATCGCGGGGTGGTGCACATTGTATGGGTGTGTGTTACATAACATTCACTAGTAGGAGTGAGAAAACCATCACGGGGTGGTGTGAATCGGAAGGTCTGATTTAGGATAGGCAGTGAGTGGCAATGTCGGATGGAGAAAAGCACCGCGGGGTGGTCAGCATGGGGAGGTTATGTAACATGCATTGGCAATGTTGGATAGGTTTCTGAAAAACATCGCGGGGTGTTGCGCATTGTATGGGTGTGTGTTACATTACATTCACAAGTAGGAGTGAGAAAAACATCACGGGTAGGTGCGCATTGTATGGGTGTGTGTTACATTACATTCACTAGTAGGAGTGAGAAAAACATCACGGGGTGGTGTGAATCGCAGGGTCTGAATTAGGATAGGCAGTGAGTGGCAATTTAGGATGGAGAAAAGCACCGTGGGGTGGTCAGCATGGGGAGGTCAGGGAACATGCAATGGCAATGTAGGATAGGTTTCTGAAAAACATCGCGGGGTGGTGCGCATTGTATGGTTGTGTGTTACATTACATTCAGTAGTAGGAGTGAGAAAAACATCACGGGGTGGTGCGCATTGTATGTGTGTGTGTTACATTACATTCACTAGTAGGAGTGAGAAAAACATCACGGGGTGGTGTGAATCGCAGGGTCTGAATTAGGATAGGTAGTGAGTGGCAATGTAGGATGGAGAAAAGCACCGCGGGCTGGTCAGAATGGGGAGGTCATGGAACATGCAGTGGCAATGTAGGATAGGTTTCTGAAAAACATCGCGGGGTGGTGCGCATTGTAAGGGTGTGTGTTACATTACATTCACAAGTAGGAGTGAGAAAAACATCACGGGGTGGTGCGCATTGTATGGGTGTGTGTTACATTACATTCACTAGTAGGAGTGAGGAAAACATCACGGGGTGGTGCGCAATGTATGGGTGTGTGTTACATTACATTCACTAGTAGGGGTGAGAAAAACATCACGGGGTGGTGCGCAATGTATGGGTGTGTGTTACATTACATTCACTAATAGGAGTGAGAAAAACATCACGGGGTGGTGTGAATCAGAGGGTCTGAATTAGGATAGGCAGTGAGTTGCAATGTAGGATGGAGAAAAGCACCGCGGGTTGGTCAGCATGGGGACGTAAGGGAATAGGCAGTGGCAATGTAGGATAGGTTTCTGAAAAACATCGCGGGGTGGTGCACATTGTATGGGTGTGTGTTACATAACATTCACTAGTAGGAGTGAGAAAACCATCACGGGGTGGTGTGAATCGGAGGTTCTGATTTAGGATAGGCAGTGAGTGGCAATGTCGGATGGAGAAAAGCACCGCGGGGTGGTCAGCATGGGGACGTCAGGGAACATGCATTGGCAATGTAGGATAGGTTTCTGAAAAACATCGCGGGGTGTTGCGCATTGTATGGGTGTGTGTTACATTACATTCACAAGTAGGAGTGAGAAAAACATCACGGGGTGGTGCGCATTGTATGGGTGTGTGTTACATTACATTCACTAGTAGGAGTGAGAAAAACATCACGGGGTGGTGTGAATCGCACGGTGTGAATTAGAATAGGCAGTGAGTGGCAATTTAGGATGGAGAAAAGCACTGTGGGGTGGTCAGCATGGGGAGGTCAGGGAACATGCAATGGCAATGTAGGATAGGTTTCTGAAAAACATCGCGGGGTGGTGCGCATTGTATGGTTTTGTGTTACATTACATTCACTAGTAGGAGTGAGAAAAACATCACGGGGTGGTGCGCATTGTATGTGTGTGTGTTACATTACATTCACTAGTAGGAATGAGAAAAACATCACGGGGTGGTGTGAATCGCAGGGTCTGAATTAGGATAGGTAGTGAGTGGCAATGTAGGATGGAGAAAAGCACCGCGGGCTGGTCAGAATGGGGAGGTCATGGAACATGCAGTGGCAATGTAGGATAGGTTTCTGAAAAACATCGCGGGGTGGTGCGCATTGTATGGGTGTGTGTTACATTACATTCACTAGTAGGAGTGAGAAAAACAACACCGGGTGGTGCGCATTGTATGGGTGTGTGTTACATTACATTCACTAGTAGGAGTGAGAAAAACATCACGGGGTGGTGTGAATCGGAGGGTCTGAATTAGGATAGGCAGTGAGTGGCAATGTAGGTTGGAGAAAAGCACCGCGGGGTGGTCAGCATGGGGACGTCAGGGAATATGCAGTGGCAATGTAGGATAGGTTTCTGAAAAACATCGCGGGGTGGTGCACATTGTATGGGTGTGTGTTACATAACATTCACTAGTAGGAGTGAGAAAACCTTCACGGGGTGGTGTGAATCGGAGGGTCTGATTTAGGATAGGCAGTGAGTGGCAATGTCGGATGGAGAAAAGCACCGCGGGGTGGTCAGCATGTGGAGGTCATGGAACATGCAGTGGCAATGTAGGATAGGTTTCTGAAAAACATTGCGGGGTGGTGCGCATTGTATGGATGTGTGTTACATTACATTCACTAGAAGGAGTGAGAAAAACATCACGGGGTGGTGCGCAATGTATGGGTGTGTGTTACATTACATTCACTAGTAGGAGTGAGAAAAACATCACGGGGTGGTGTGAATCAGAGGGTCTGAATTAGGATACGCAGTGAGTGGCAATGTAGGATGGAGAAAAGCACCGCGGGGTGGTCAGCATGGGGACGTCATCGAACATGCAGTGGCAATGTAGGATAGGTTTCTGAAAAACATCGCGGGGTGGTGCACATTGTATGGGTGTGTGTTACATAACATTCACTAGTAGGAGTGAGAAAACCATCACGGGGTGGTGTGAATCGGAGGGTCTGATTTAGGATAGGCAGTGAGTGGCAATGTCGGATGGAGAAAAGCACCGCAGGGTGGTCAGCATGGGGAGGTCAGGGAACATGCATTCTCAATGTAGGATAGGTTTCTGAAAAACATCGCGGGGTGTTGCGCATTGTATGGGTGTGTGTTACATTACATTCACAAGTAGGAGTGAGAAAAACATCACGGGGTGGTGCGCATTGTATGGGTGTGTGTTACATTACATTCACTAGTAGGAGTGAGAAAAACATCACGGGGTGGTGTGAATCGCAGGGTCTGAATTAGGATAGGCAGTGAGTGGCAATTTAGGATGGAGAAAAGCACCGTGGGGTGGTCAGCATGGGGAGGTCAGGGAACATGCAATGGCAATGTAGGATAGGTTTCTGAAAAACATCGCGGGGTGGTGCGCATTGTATGGTTGTGTGTTACATTACATTCACTAGTAGGAGTGAGAAAAACATCACGGGGTGGTGCGCATTGTGTGTGTATGTGTTACATTACATTCACTAATAGGAGTGAGAAAAACATCACGGGGTGGTGTGAATCGCAGGGTCTGAATTAGGATAGGTAGTGAGTGGCAATGTAGGATGGAGAAAAGCACCGCGGGCTGGTCAGAATGGGGAGGTCATGGAACATGCTGTGGCAATGTAGGATAGGTTTCTGAAAAATATCGCGTGGTGGTGCGCATTGTATGGGTGTGTGTTACATTACATTCACTAGTAGGAGTGAGAAAAACATCACGGGGTGGTGCGCATTGTATTGGTGTGTGTTACATTACGTTCACTAGTAGGAGTGAGAAAAACAACACGGGGTGGTGCGCATTGTATGGGTGTGTGTTACATTACATTCACTAGTAGGAGTGAGAAAAACATCATGTGGTGGTGTGAATCGGAGGGTCTGATTTAGGATAGGCAGTGAGTGGCAATGTCAGATGGAGAAAAACACCGCGGGGTGGTCAGCATGGGGAGGTCAGGGAACATGCAGTGGCAATGTAGGATAGGTTTCTGAAAAACATCGCGGGGTGGTGGGCATTGTATGGGTGTGTGTTACATTACATTCACTAGTAGGAGTGAGAAAAACATCACGGGGTGGTGTGAATCGGAGGGTCTGATTTAGGATAGGCAGTGAGTGGCAATGTCAGATGGAGAAAAACACCGCGGGGTGGTCAGCATGGGGAGGTCAGGGAACATGCAGTGGCAATGTAGGATAGGTTTCTGAAAAACATCGCGGGGTGGTGGGCATTGTATGGGTGTGTATTACATTACATTCACTAGTAGGAGTGAGAAAAACATCACGGGGTGGTGTGCATTGTTTGGGTGTTTGTTACATTACATTCACTAGAAGGAGTGACAAAAACATCACGGAGTGGTGTGAATCGGAGGGTCTGAATTAGGATAGGCTGTGAGTGGCAATGTAGGATGGAGAAAAGCACCGCGGGGTGGTCAGCATGGGGAAGTCAGGGAACATGCAATGGCAATGTAGGATAGGTTTCTGAAAAACATCGTGGAGTGGTGCGCATTGTATGGGTGTGTGTTACTTTACATTCACTAGTAGGAGTGAGAAAAACACGGGTTGGTGCGCATTGTATTGATGTGTGTTACATTACATTCACTAGTAGCAGTGAGAAAAACATCACGGGGTGGTGTGAATCGGATGGTCTGAATTAGGATAGGCAGTGAGTAGCAATGTCGGATGGAGAAAAGCACCGCGGGTTGGTCTCCCTGGGGAGGTAAGGGAACATGCAGTGACAATGTAGGATAGGTTTCTGAAAAACATCGCGGGGTGGTGCACATTGTATGGGTGTGTGTTACATTACATTCACTAGTAGGAGTGAGAAAACCATCACGGGGTGGTGTGAATTGGAGGGTTTGAATTAGGTTAGGCAGTGAGTGGCAATGTAGGATGCAGAAAAGCACCGCGGGGTTTTCAGCATGGGGACGTCAGGGAACATGCAGTGGCAATGTAGGATAGGTTTCTGAAAAACATCGCGGAGTGGTGCACATTGTATGGGTGTGTGTTACATAACATTCACTAGTAGGAGTGAGAAAAAAATCATGGGGTGGTGTCAATCGGAGGTTCTGATTTAGGATAGGCAGTGAGTGGCAATGTCGGATGGAGAAAAGCACCGCGGGGTGGTCAGCATGGGGAGGTCAGGGAACATGCAGTGGCAAGGTAGGATAGGTTTCTGAAAAACATTGCGGGGTGGTGCGCATTGTATGGGTGTGTGTTACATTACATTCACTAGTAGGAGTGAGAAAAACATCTCGCGGTGGTGCGCATTGTATGGGTGTGTGTTACATTACATTAACTAGTAGGAGTGAGAAAAACATCACGGGGTGGTTTGAATCGGAGGGTCTGAATTAGTATAAGCAGTGAGTGGCAATGTAGAATGGAGAAAAGCACCGCGGGGTGGTCAGCATGGGGACGTCAGGGAGTATGCAGTGGCAATGTAGGATAGGTTTCTGAAAAACATCGCGGGGTGGTGCACATTGTATGGCTGTGTGTTACATAACATTCACTAGTAGGAGTGAGAAAAACATCACGGGGTGGTGCGCATTGTATGTGTGTGTGTTACATTACATTCACTAGTAGGAGTGAGAAAAACATCACGGGGTGGTGTGAATCAGAGGGTCTGAATTAGGATAGGCAGTGAGTGGCAATGTAGGATGGAGAAAAGCACCGCGGGGTGGTCAGCATGGGGACGTAAGGGAATATGCAGTGGCAATGTAGGATAGGTTTCTGAAAAACATCGCGGGGTGGTGCACATTGTATGGGTGTGTGTTACATAACATTCACTAGTAGGAGTGAGAAAAACATCACGGGGTGGTGTGAATCGGAGGGTCTGATTTAGGATAGGCAGTGAGTGGCAATGTCGGATGGAGAAAAGCACCGCGGGGTGGTCAGCATGGGGAGGTCAGGGAACATGCATTGGCAATGTAGGATAGGTTTCTGAAAAACATCGCGGGGTGTTGCGCATTGTATGGGTGTGTGTTACATTACATTCACAAGTAGGAGTGAGAAAAACATCACGGGTAGGTGCGCATTGTATGGGTGTGTGTTACATTACATTCAAAAGTAGGAGTGAGAAAAACATCACGGGGTGGTGTGAATCGCAGGGTCTGAATTAGGATAGGCAGTGAGTGGCAATTTAGGATGGAGAAAAGCACCGTGGGGTGGTCAGCATGGGGAGGTCAGGGAACATGCAATGGCAATGTAGGATAGGTTTCTGAAAAACATCGCGGGGTGGTGCGCATTGTATGGTTGTGTGTTACATTACATTCACTAGTAGGAGTGAGAAAAACATCACGGGGTGGTGCGCATTATATGTGTGTGTGTTACATTACATTCACTAGTAGGAGTGAGAAAAACATCACGGGGTGGTGTGAATCGCAGGGTCTGAATTAGGATAGGTAGTGAGTGGCAATGTAGGATGGAGAAAAGCACCGCGGGCTGGTCAGAATGGGGAGGTCATGGAACATGCAGTGGCAATGTAGGATAGGTTTCTGAAAAACATCGCGGGGTGGTGCGCATTGTATGGGTGTGTGTTACATTACATTCACTAGTAGGAGTGAGAAAAACATCACCGGGTGGTGCGCATTGTATGGGTGTGTGTTACATTACATTCACTAGTAGGAGTGAGAAAAACATCACGCGGTGGTGCGCATTGTATGGGTGTGTGTTACATTACAATCACTAGTAGGAGTGAGAAAAACATCACGGGGTGGTGTTAATCGGAGGGTCTGAATTAGTATAGGCAGTGAGTGGCAATGTAGGATGGAGAAAAGCACCGTGGGGTGGTCAGCATGGGGAGGTCAGGGAACATGCATTGGCAATGTAGGATAGGTTTCTGAAAAACATCGCGGGGTGGTGCGCATTGTATGGTTGTGTGTTACATTACATTCAGTAGTAGGAGTGAGAAAAACATCACGGGGTGGTGCGTATTGTATGTGTGTGTGTTACATTACATTCACTAGTAGGAGTGAGAAAAACATCACGGGGTGGTGTGAATCGCAGGGTCGAATTAGGATAGGTAGTGAGTGGCAATGTAGGATGGAGAAAAGCACCGCGGGCTGGTCAGAATGGGGAGGTCATCGAACATGCAGTGGCAATGTAGGATAGGTTTCTGAAAAACATCGCGGGGTGGTGCGCATTGTATGGGTGTGTGTTACATTACATTCACAAGTAGCAGTGAGAAAAACATCACGGGGTGCTGCGCATTGTATGGGTGTGTGTTACATTACATTCACTAGTAGGAGTGAGAAAAACATAACGGGTTGGTGCGCAATGTATGGGTGTGTGTTACATTACATTCACTAGTAGGAGTGAGAAAAACATCACGGGGTGGTGCGCAATGTATGGGTGTGTGTTACATTACATTCACTAGTAGGAGTGAGAAAAACATCACGGGGTGGTGTGAATCAGAGGGTCTGAATTAGGATAGGCAGTGAGTTGCAATGTAGGATGGAGAAAAGCACCGCGGGTTGGTCAGCATGTGGACGTCAGGGAATATGCAGTGGCAATGTAGGATAGGTTTCTGAAAAACATCGCGGGGTGGTGCACATTGTATGGGTGTGTGTTACATAACATTCACTAGTAGGAGTGAGAAAACCATCACGGGGTGGTGTGAATCGGAGGGTCTGATTTAGGATAGGCAGTGAGTGGCAATGTCGGATGGAGAAAAGCACCGCGGGGTGGTCAGCATGGGGACGTCAGGGAACATGCATTGGCAATGTAGGATAGGTTTCTGAAAAACATCGCGGGGTGTTGCGCATTGTATGGGTGTGTGTTACATTACATTCACAAGTAGGAGTGAGAAAAACATCACGGGGTGGTGCACATTGTATGGGTGTGTGTTACATTACATTCACTAGTAGGAGTGAGAAAAACATCACGGGGTGGTGTGAATCGCAGGGTCAGAATTAGGATAGGCAGTGAGTGGCAATTTAGGATGGAGAAAAGCACCGTGGGGTGGTCAGCATGGGGAGGTCAGGGAACATGCAATGGCGATGTAGGATAGGTTTCTGAAAAACTTCGCGGGGTGGTGCGCATTGTATGGTTGTGTGTTACATTACATTCACTAGTAGGAGTGAGAAAAACATCACGGGGTGTTGCGCATTGTATGTGTGTGTGTTACATTACATTCACAAGTAGGAGTGAGAAAAACATCACGTGGTGGTGTGAATCGCAGGGTCTGAATTAGGATAGGTAGTGAGTGGCAATGTAGGATGGAGAAAAGCACCGCGGGCTGGTCAGAATGGGGAGGTCATGGAACATGCAGTGGCAATGTAGGATAGGTTTCTGAAAAACATCACGGGGTGGTGCGCATTGTATGGGTGTGTGTTACATTACATTCAATAGTAGGAGTGAGAAAAACATCACCGGGTGGTGCACATTGTATGGGTGTGTGTTACATTACATTCACTAGTAGGAGTGAGAAAAACATCACGCGGTGGTGCGCTTTGTATGGGTGTGTGTTACATTACAATCACTAGTAGGAGTGAGAAAAACATCACGGGGTGGTGTTAATCGGAGGGTATGAATTAGTATAGGCAGTGAGTGGCATTGTAGAATGGAGAAAAGCACAGCGGTGTGGTCAGCATGGGAAGGTCAGGGAACATGCAGTGGCAATGTAGCATACGTTTCTGAAAAATATCGCGGGGTGGTGCGCATTGTATGCGTGTGTGTTACATTACATTCACTAGTAGGAGGGAGAAAAACATCACGGGGTGGTGCGCATTGTATGGGTGTGTGTTACATTACATTCACTAGTAGGAGTGAGAAAAACATCACGGGGTGGTGCGCATTGTATGTGTGTGTGTTACATTACATTCACTAGTAGGAGTGAGAAAAACATCACGGGGTGGTGTGAATCACAGGGTCTGAATTAGGATAGGTAGTGAGTGGCAATGTAGGATGGAGAAAAGCACAGTGGTGTGGTCAGCATGGGAAGGTCAGGGAACATGCAGTGGCAATGTAGGATAGGTTAGTGAAAAATATCGCGGGGTGGTGCGCATTGTATGGGTGTGTGTTACATTACATTCACTAGTAGGAGTGAGAAAAACATCACGGGGTGGTGCGCATTGTATTGGTGTGAGATACATTACGTTCACTAGTAGGAGTGAGAAAAACAACACGGGGTGGTGCGCATTGTATGGGTGTGTGTTACATTACATTCACTAGTAGGAGTGAGAAAAACATCACGGGGTTGTGTGAATCGGAGGGTCTGAATTAGGATAGGCAGTGAGTGGCAATGTCGGATGGAGAAAAGCACCGCGGGGTGGTCAGCATGGGGAGGTCAGTGAACATGCAGTGGCAATGTAGGATAGGTTTCTGAAAAACATCGCGGGGTGGTGCGCATTGTATGTGTGTGTGTTACATTACATTCACTAGTAGGAGTGAGAAAAACATCTCGCGGTGGCGCGCATTGTATGGGTGTGTGTTACATTACATTCACTAGTAGGAGTGAGAAAAACATCACGGGGTGGTTTGAATCTGAGGGTCTGAATTAGTATAGGCAGTGAGTGGCAATGTAGAATGGAGAAAAGCACCGCGGTGTGGTCAGCATGGGGAGGTCAGGGAACATGCAGTGGCAATGTAGGATAGTTTTCTGAAAAATATCGCGGGGTGGTGCGCATTGTATGGGTGTGTGTTACATGAAATTCACTAGTAGGAGTGAGAAAAACATCACGGGTTGGTGTGATTCGGAGGGTCTGAATTAGAATAGGCAGTGAGTGGCAATGTAGGATGCAGAAAAGCACCGCGGGGTGGTCAGCATGGGGACGTCAGGGAACATGCAGTGGCAATGTAGGATAGGTTTCTGAAAAACATCGCGGGGTGGTGCACATTGTATGGGTGTGTGTTACATAACATTCACTAGTAGGATTGAGAAAAACATCACGGGGTGGTGCGCATTGTATGGGTGTGTGTTACATTACATTCACTAGTAGGAGTGAGAAAACCATCACGGGGTGGTGCGCATTGTATGGTTGTGTGTTACATTACATTCACTAGTAGGAGTGAGAAAAACATCACGGGGTGGTGTGAATCACAGGGTCTGAATTAGGATAGGTAGTGAGTGGCAATGTAGGATGGAGAAAAGCACCGCGGGCTGGTCAGAATGGGGAGGTCATGGAACATGCAGTGGCAATGTAGGATAGGTTTCTGAAAAACATCGCGGGGTGGTGCGCATTGTATGGGTGTGTGTTACATTACATTTACTAGTAGGAGTGAGAAAAACATCACCGGGTGGTGCGCATTGTATGGGTGTGTGTTAAATTACATTCACTAGTAGGAGTGAGAAAAACATCACGCGGTGGTGCGCATTGTATGGGTGTGTGTTACATTACAATCACTAGTAGGAGTGAGAAAAACATCACGGGGTGGTGTTAATCGGAGGGTCTGAATTAGTATAGGCAGTGAGTGGAAATGTAGGATGGAGAAAAGCACAGTGGTGTGGTCAGCATGGGAAGGCCAGGGAACATGCAGGGGCAATGTAGGATAGGTTTCTGAAAAATATCGCGTGGTGGTGCGCATTGTATGGGTGTGTGTTACATTACATTCACTAGTAGGAGTGAGAAAAACATCACGGGGTGGTGCGCATTGTATTGGTGTGTGTTACATTACGTTCACTAGTAGGAGTGAGAAAAACAACACGGGGTGGTGCGCATTGTATGGGTGTGTGTTACATTACATTCACTAGTAGGAGTGAGAAAAACATCACGGGGTGGTGTGAATCGGAGGGTCTGAATTAGGATAGGCAGTGAGTGGCAATGTAGGATGGAGAAAAGCACCGCGGGCTGGTCAGAATGGGGAGGTCATGGAACATGCAGTGGCACTGTAGGATAGGTTTCTGAAAAACATCGCGGGGTGGTGGGCATTGTATGGGTGTGTGTTACATTACATTCACTAGTAGGAGTGAGAAAAACATCACCGGGTGGTGCGCATTGTATGGGTGTGTGTTAAATTACATTCACTATTAGGAGTGAGAAAAACATCACGATGTGGTGCGCATTGTATGGGTGTGTGTTACATTACATTCACTAGTAGGAGTGAGAAAAACATCACGCGGTGGTGCGCATTGTATGGGTGTGTGTTACATTACAATCACTAGTAGGACTGAGAAAATCATCACGGGGTGGTGTTAATCGGAGGGTCTGAATTAGTATAGGCAGTGAGTGGCAATGCAGGATGGAGAAAAGCACAGTGGTGTGGTCAGCATGGGAAGGTCAGGGAACATGCAATGGCAATGTAGGATAGGTTTATGAAAAATATCGCGGGGTGGTGCGCATTGTATGGGTGTGTGTTACATTACATTCACTAGTAGGAGTGAGAAAAACATCACGGGCTGGTGTGAATCGGAGGGTCTGATTTAGGATAGGCAGTGAGTGGCAATGTCAGATGGAGAAAAACACCGCGGGGTGGTCAGCATGGGGAAGTCAGGGAACATGCAATGGCAATGTAGGATAGGTTTCTGAAAAACATCGCGGGGTGGTGGGCATTGTATGGGTGTGTGTTACATTACATTCACTAGTAGGAGTGAGAAAAACATCACGGGGTGGTGCGCATTGTTTGGGTGTGTGTTACATTACATTCACTAGAAGGAGTGACAAAAACATCACGGAGTGGTGTGAATTGGAGGGTCTGAATTAGGATAGGCAGTGAGTGGCAATGTCAGATGGAGAAAAACACCGCGGGGTGGTCAGCATGGGGAAGTCAGGGAACATGCAATGGCAATGTAGGATAGGTTTCTGAAAAACATCGCGGGGTGGTGCGCATTGTATGGTTGTGTGTTACATTACATTCACTAGTAGGAGTGAGAAAAACATCACGGGATGGTGTGAATCGGAGGGTCTGATTTAGGATACGCAGTGAGTGGCAATGTAGGATGGATAAAAGCACCGCGGGGTGGTCAACATGGGGAGGTCAGGAAACATGCAGTGGCAATGTAGGATAGGTTTCTGAAAAACATCGTGGAGTGGTGCGTATTGTATGGGTGTGTGTTACATTACATTCACTAGTAGGAGTGAGAAAAACACGGGTTGGTGCGCATTGTATTGATGTGTGTTACATTACATTCACGAGTAGGAGTGATAAAAACATCACGGGTTGGTGTGAATCGGAGGGTCTGAATTAGGATAGGCAGTGAGTGGCAATGTAGGATGGAGAAAAGCACCGCGGTGTGGTCAGCATGGGGAGGTCAGGGAAGATGCAGTGGCAATGTAGGATAGTTTTCTGAAAAACATCGCGGGGTGGTGCGCATTGTATGGGTGTGTGTTACATTACATTCACTAGTAGAAGGGAGAAAAACATCACGGGGTGGTTCGCATTGTATGGGTGTGTGTTACATTACATTCACTAGTAGGAGGGAGAAAAACATCACAGGGTGGTGTGAATCGGAGGGTCTGAATTAGGATAGGCAGTGAGTGGCAATGTAGGATGGAGAAAAGCACCGCGGGTTGGTCTCCCTGGGGAGGTAAGGGAACATGCAGTGACAATGTAGGATAGGTTTCTGAAAAACATCGCGGGGTGGTGCGCATTGTATGGGTGTGTGTTTCATTACATTCACTAGTAGGAGTGAGAAAAACATCACGGGGTGGTGTGAATTGGAGGGTTTGAATTAGGTTAGGCAGTGAGTGGCAATGTAGGATGCAGAAAAGCACCGCGGGGTTTTCAGCATGGGGACATCAGGGAACATGCAGTGGCAATGTAGGATAGGTTTCTGAAAAACATCGCGGGGTAGTGCACATTGTATGGGTGTGTGTTACATAACATTCACTAGTAGGAGTGAGAAAAACATCACGGGGTGGTGTCAAACGGAGGTTCTGATTTAGGATAGGCAGTGAGTGGCAATGTCGGATGGAGAAAAGCACCGCGGGGTGGTCAGCATGGGGAGGTCAGGGAACATGCAGTGGCAATGTAGGATAGGTTTCTGAAAAACATTGCGGGGTGGTGCGCATTGTATGGGTGTGTGTTACATTACATTCACTAGTAGGAGTGAGAAAAACATCTCGCGGTGGTGCGCATTGTATGGGTGTGTGTTACATTACATTCACTAGTAGGAGTGGGAAAAACATCACAGGGTGGTGTGAATCGGGGGGTCTGAATTAGGATAGGTAGTGAGTGGCAATGTAGGATGGAGAAAAGCACCGCGAGCTGGTCAGAATGGGGAGGTCATGGAACATGCAGTGGCAATGTAGGATAGGTTTCTGAAAAACATCGCGGGGTGGTGCGCATTGTATGGGTGTGTGTTACATTACATTCACTAGTAGGAGTGAGAAAAACATCACGGGGTGGTGCGCATTGTATGGGTGTGTTTTACATTACATTCACTAGTAGGAGTGAGAAAAACATCACGGGGTGGTGCGCATTGTATTGGTGTGTGTTACATTACGTTCACTAGTAGGAGTGAGAAAAACAACACGGGGTGGTGCGCATTGTATGGGTGTGTGTTACATTACATTCACTAGTAGGAGTGAGAAAAACATCACGGGGTGGTGTGAATCGGAGGGTCTGAATTAGGATAGGCAGTGAGTGGCAATGTAGGATGGAGAAAAGCACCGCGGGGTGGTCAGCATGGGGACGTCAGGGAATATGCAGTGGCAATGTAGGATAGGTTTCTGAAAAACATCGCGGCGTGGTGCACATTGTATGGGTGTGTGTTACATAACATTCACTAGTAGGAGTGAGAAAACCATCACGGGGTGGTGTGAATCGGAGGGACTGATTTAGGATAGGCAATGAGTGGCAATGTCGGATGGAGAAAAGCACCGCGGGGTGGTCAGCATGGGGACGTCAGGGAACATGCAGTGGCAATGTAGGATAGGTTTCTGAAAAACATTGCGGGGTGGTGCGCATTGTATGCGTGTGTGTTACATTACATTCACTAGTAGGAGTGAGAAAAACATAACGGGGTGGTGCGCAATGTATGGGTGTGTGTTACATTACATTCACTAGTAGGAGTGAGAAAAACATCACGGGGTGGTGTGAATCAGAGGGTCTGAATTAGGATAGGCAGTGAGTGGCAATGTAGGATGGAGAAAAGCACCGCGGGGTGGTCAGCATGGGGAGGTCAGGGAACATGCAGTGGCAATGTAGGATAGGTTTCTGAAAAACATCGCGGGGTGGTGCGCATTGTATGGGTGTGTGTTACATTACATTCACTAGTAGGAGTGAGAAAAACATCACGGGGTGGTTCGCATTGCATGGGTGTGTGTTACATTACATTCACTAGTAGGAGTGAGAAAAACATCACAGGGTGGTGTGAATCGGAGGGTCTGAATTAGGATAGGCAGTGAGTGGCAATGTTGGATGGAGAAAAGCACCGCGGGTTGGTCTCCCTGGGGAGGTAAGGGAACATGCAGTGACAATGTAGGATAGGTTTCTGAAAAACATCGCGTGGTGGTGCGCATTGTATGGGTGTGTGTTACATTACATTCACTAGTAGGAGTGAGAAAAACATCACGGGGTGGTGTGAATTGGAGGATTTGAATTAGGTTAGGCAGTGAGTGGCAATGTAGGATGCAGAAAAGCACCTCGGGGTTTTCAGCATGGGGACGTCAGGGAACATGCAGTGGCAATGTAGGATAGGTTTCTGAAAAACATCGCGGGGTGGTGCACATTGTATGGGTGTGTGTTACATAACATTCACTAGTAGGAGTGAGAAAAACATCACGGGGTGGTGTCAATTGGAGATTCTGATTTAGGATAGGCAGTGAGTGGCAATGTTGGATGGAGAAAAGCACCGCGGGGTGGTCAGCATGGGGAGGTCAGGGAACATGCAGTGGCAATGTAGGATAGGTTTCTGAAAAACATCGCGGGGTGGTGCGCATTGTATGGGTGTGTGTTACATTACATTCACTAGTAGGAGTGAGAAAAACATCTCGCGGTGGTGCGCATTGTATGGGTGTGTGTTACATTACATTCACTAGTAGGAGTGAGAAAAACATCACAGGGTGGTTTGAATCGGAGGGTCTGAATTAGAATAGGCAGTGAGTGGCAATGTAGGATGCAGAAAAGCACCGCGGGGTGGTCAGCATGGGGACGTCAGGGAACATGCAGTGGCAATGTAGGATAGGTTTCTGAAAAACATCGCGGGGTGTTGCACATTGTATGGGTGTGTGTTACATAACATTCACTAGTAGAAGTGAGAAAAACATCACGGGGTGGTATCAATCGGAGGGTCTGATTTAGGATAGGCAGTGAGTGGCAATGTCGGATGGAGAAAAGCACCGCGGGGTGGTCAGCATGGTGAGGTCAGGGAACATGCATTCTCAATGTAGGATAGGTTTCTGAAAAACATCGCGGGGTGGTGCGCATTGTATGGGTGTGTGTTACATTACATTCACTAGTAGGAGTGAGAAAAACATCTCGCGGTGGTGCGCATTGTATGCGTGTGTGTTACATAACATTCACTAGTAGGAGTGAGAAAAACATCACGGGCTGGTGTGAATCGGAGGGTCTGATTTAGGATAGGCAGTGAGTGGCAATGTCAGATGGAGAAAAACACCGCGGGGTGGTCAGCATGGGGAGGTCAGGGAACATGCAGTGGCAATGTAGGATAGGTTTTTGAAAAACATCGTGGAGTGGTGCGCATTGTATGGGTGTGTGTTACATTACATTCACTAGTAGGAGTGAGAAAAACACGGGTTGGTTCGCATTGTATTGATGTGTGTTACATTACATTCATGAGTAGGAGTGATAAAAACATCACGGGTTGGTGTGAATCGGAGGGTCTGAATTAGGATAGGCAGTGAGTGGCAATGTCGGATGGAGAAAAGCACCGCGGGGTGGTCAGCATGGGGAGGTCAGTGAACATGCAGTGGCAATGTAGGATAGGTTTCTGAAAAACATCGCGGGGTGGTGCGCATTGTATGTGTGTGTGTTACATTACATTCACTAGTAGGAGTGAGAAAAACATCTCGCGGTGGCGCGCATTGTATGGGTGTGTGTTACATTACATTCACTAGTAGGAGTGAGAAAAACATCACGGGGTGGTTTGAATCGGAGGGTCTGAATTAGTATAGGCAGTGAGTGGCAATGTAGAATGGAGAAAAGCACCGCGGTGTGGTCAGCATGGGGAGGTCAGGGAACATGCAGTGGCAATGTAGGATAGTTTTCTGAAAAATATCGCGGGGTGGTGCGCATTGTATGGGTGTGTGTTACATGAAATTCACTAGTAGGAGTGAGAAAAACATCACGGGTTGGTGTGATTCGGAGGGTCTGAATTAGAATAGGCAGTGAGTGGCAATGTAGGATGCAGAAAAGCACCGCGGGGTGGTCAGCATGGGGACGTCAGGGAACATGCAGTGGCAATGTAGGATAGGTTTCTGAAAAACATCGCGGGGTGGTGCACATTGGATGGGTGTGTGTTACATAACATTCACTAGTAGGAGTGAGAAAAACATCACGGGGTGGTATCAATCGGAGGGTCTGATTTAGGATAGGCAGTGAGTGGCAATGTCGGATGGAGAAAAGCACTGCGGGGTGGTCAGCATGGGGAGGTCATGGAACATGCAGTGGCAATGTATTATAGGTTTCTGAAAAACATTGCGGGGTGGTGCGCATTGTATGGGTGTGTGTTACATTACATTCACTAGTAGGAGTGAGAAAAACATCACGGGGTGGTGCGCAATGTATGGGTGTGTGTTACATTACATTCACTAGTAGGAGTGAGAAAAACATCACGGGGTGGTGTGAATCAGAGGGTCTGAATTAGGATAGGCAGTGAGTGGCAATGTAGGATGGAGAAAAGCACCGCGGGGTGGTCAGCATGGGGACGTCAGGGAATATGCAGTGGCAATGTAGGATAGGTTTCTGAAAAAAATCACGGGGTGGTGCACATTGTATGGGTGTGTGTTACATAACATTCACTAGTAGGAGTGAGAAAACCATCACGGGGTGGTGCGCATTGTATGGTTGTGTGTTACATTACATTCACTAGTAGGAGTGAGAAAAACATCACGGGGTGGTGTGAATCACAGGGTCTGAATTAGGATAGGTAGTGAGTGGCAATGTAGGATGGAGAAAAGCACCGCGGGCTGGTCAGAATGGGGAGGTCATGGAACATGCAGTGGCAATGTAGGATAGGTTTCTGAAAAACATCGCGGGGTGGTGCGCATTGTATGGGTGTGTGTTACATTACATTTACTAGTAGGAGTGAGAAAAACATCACCGGGTGGTGCGCATTGTATGGGTGTGTGTTAAATTACATTCACTAGTAGGAGTGAGAAAAACATCACGCGGTGGTGCGCATTGTATGGGTGTGTGTTACATTACAATCACTAGTAGGAGTGAGAAAAACATCACGGGGTGGTGTTAATCGGAGGGTCTGAATTAGTATAGGCAGTGAGTGGAAATGTAGGATGGAGAAAAGCACAGTGGTGTGGTCAGCATGGGAAGGCCAGGGAACATGCAGGGGCAATGTAGGATAGGTTTCTGAAAAATATCGCGTGGTGGTGCGCATTGTATGGGTGTGTGTTACATTACATTCACTAGTAGGAGTGAGAAAAACATCACGGGGTGGTGCGCATTGTATTGGTGTGTGTTACATTACGTTCACTAGTAGGAGTGAGAAAAACAACACGGGGTGGTGCGCATTGTATGGGTGTGTGTTACATTACATTCACTAGTAGGAGTGAGAAAAACATCACGGGGTGGTGTGAATCGGAGGGTCTGAATTAGGATAGGCAATGAGTGGCAATGTAGGATGGAGAAAAGCACCGCGGGCTGGTCAGAATGGGGAGGTCATGGAACATGCAGTGGCACTGTAGGATAGGTTTCTGAAAAACATCGCGGGGTGGTGGGCATTGTATGGGTGTGTGTTACATTACATTCACTAGTAGGAGTGAGAAAAACATCACCGGGTGGTGCGCATTGTATGGGTGTGTGTTAAATTACATTCACTAGTAGGAGTGAGAAAAACATCACGATGTGGTGCGCATTGTATGGGTGTGTGTTACATTACATTCACTAGTAGGAGTGAGAAAAACATCACAGGGTGGTGTGAATCGGAGGGTCTGAATTAGGATAGGCAGTGAGTGGCAATGTTGGATGGAGAAAAGCACCGCGGGTTGGTCTCCCTGGGGAGGTAAGGGAACATGCAGTGACAATGTAGGATAGGTTTCTGAAAAACATCGCGTGGTGGTGCGCATTGTATGGGTGTGTGTTACATTACATTCACTAGTAGGAGTGAGAAAAACATCACGGGGTGGTGTGAATTGGAGGATTTGAATTAGGTTAGGCAGTGAGTGGCAATGTAGGATGCAGAAAAGCACCTCGGGGTTTTCAGCATGGGGACGTCAGGGAACATGCAGTGGCAATGTAGGATAGGTTTCTGAAAAACATCGCGGGGTGGTGCACATTGTATGGGTGTGTGTTACATAACATTCACTAGTAGGAGTGAGAAAAACATCCCGGGGTGGTGTCAATTGGAGATTCTGATTTAGGATAGGCAGTGAGTGGCAATGTTGGATGGAGAAAAGCACCGCGGGGTGGTCAGCATGGGGAGGTCAGGGAACATGCAGTGGCAATGTAGGATAGGTTTCTGAAAAACATCGCGGGGTGGTGCGCATTGTATGGGTGTGTGTTACATTACATTCACTAGTAGGAGTGAGAAAAACATCTCGCGGTGGTGCGCATTGTATGGGTGTGTGTTACATTACATTCACTAGTAGGAGTGAGAAAAACATCACAGGGTGGTTTGAATCGGAGGGTCTGAATTAGTATAGGCAGTGAGTGGCAATGTAGAATGGAGAAAAGCACCGCGGTGTGGTCAGCATGGGGAGGTCAGGGAACATGCAGTGGCAATGTAGGATAGTTTTCTGAAATATATCGCGGGGTGGTGCGCATTGTATGGGTGTGTGTTACATGAAATTCACTAGTAGGAGTGAGAAAAACATCACGGGTTGGTGTGATTCGGAGGGTCTGAATTAGAATAGGCAGTGAGTGGCAATGTAGGATGCAGAAAAGCACCGCGGGGTGGTCAGCATGGGGACGTCAGGGAACATGCAGTGGCAATGTAGGATAGGTTTCTGAAAAACATCGCGGGGTGTTGCACATTGTATGGGTGTGTGTTACATAACATTCACTAGTAGAAGTGAGAAAAACATCACGGGGTGGTATCAATCGGAGGGTCTGATTTAGGATAGGCAGTGAGTGGCAATGTCGGATGGAGAAAAGCACCGCGGGGTGGTCAGCATGGTGAGGTCAGGGAACATGCATTCTCAATGTAGGATAGGTTTCTGAAAAACATCGCGGGGTGGTGCGCATTGTATGGGTGTGTGTTACATTACATTCACTAGTAGGAGTGAGAAAAACATCTCGCGGTGGTGCGCATTGTATGCGTGTGTGTTACATAACATTCACTAGTAGGAGTGAGAAAAACATCACGGGCTGGTGTGAATCGGAGGGTCTGATTTAGGATAGGCAGTGAGTGGCAATGTCAGATGGAGAAAAACACCGCGGGGTGGTCAGCATGGGGAGGTCAGGGAACATGCAGTGGCAATGTAGGATAGGTTTTTGAAAAACATCGTGGAGTGGTGCGCATTGTATGGGTGTGTGTTACATTACATTCACTAGTAGGAGTGAGAAAAACACGGGTTGGTTCGCATTGTATTGATGTGTGTTACATTACATTCATGAGTAGGAGTGATAAAAACATCACGGGTTGGTGTGAATCGGAGGGTCTGAATTAGGATAGGCAGTGAGTGGCAATGTCGGATGGAGAAAAGCACCGCGGGGTGGTCAGCATGGGGAGGTCAGTGAACATGCAGTGGCAATGTAGGATAGGTTTCTGAAAAACATCGCGGGGTGGTGCGCATTGTATGTGTGTGTGTTACATTACATTCACTAGTAGGAGTGAGAAAAACATCTCGCGGTGGCGCGCATTGTATGGGTGTGTGTTACATTACATTCACTAGTAGGAGTGAGAAAAACATCACGGGGTGGTTTGAATCGGAGGGTCTGAATTAGTATAGGCAGTGAGTGGCAATGTAGAATGGAGAAAAGCACCGCGGTGTGGTCAGCATGGGGAGGTCAGGGAACATGCAGTGGCAATGTAGGATAGTTTTCTGAAAAATATCGCGGGGTGGTGCGCATTGTATGGGTGTGTGTTACATGAAATTCACTAGTAGGAGTGAGAAAAACATCACGGGTTGGTGTGATTCGGAGGGTCTGAATTAGAATAGGCAGTGAGTGGCAATGTAGGATGCAGAAAAGCACCGCGGGGTGGTCAGCATGGGGACGTCAGGGAACATGCAGTGGCAATGTAGGATAGGTTTCTGAAAAACATCGCGGGGTGGTGCACATTGTATGGGTGTGTGTTACATAACATTCACTAGTAGGAGTGAGAAAAACATCACGGGGTGGTATCAATCGGAGGGTCTGATTTAGGATAGGCAGTGAGTGGCAATGTCGGATGGAGAAAAGCACTGCGGGGTGGTCAGCATGGGGAGGTCATGGAACATGCAGTGGCAATGTATTATAGGTTTCTGAAAAACATTGCGGGGTGGTGCGCATTGTATGGGTGTGTGTTACATTACATTCACTAGTAGGAGTGAGAAAAACATCACGGGGTGGTGCGCAATGTATGGGTGTGTGTTACATTACATTCACTAGTAGGAGTGAGAAAAACATCACGGGGTGATGTGAATCAGAGGGTCTGAATTAGGATAGGCAGTGAGTGGCAATGTAGGATGGAGAAAAGCACCGCGGGGTGGTCAGCATGGGGACGTCAGGGAATATGCAGTGGCAATGTAGGATAGGTTTCTGAAAAAAATCACGGGGTGGTGCACATTGTATGGGTGTGTGTTACATAACATTCACTAGTAGGAGTGAGAAAACCATCACGGGGTGGTGCGCATTGTATGGTTGTGTGTTACATTACATTCACTAGTAGGAGTGAGAAAAACATCACGGGGTGGTGTGAATCACAGGGTCTGAATTAGGATAGGTAGTGAGTGGCAATGTAGGATGGAGAAAAGCACCGCGGGCTGGTCAGAATGGGGAGGTCATGGAACATGCAGTGGCAATGTAGGATAGGTTTCTGAAAAACATCGCGGGGTGGTGCGCATTGTATGGGTGTGTGTTACATTACATTTACTAGTAGGAGTGAGAAAAACATCACCGGGTGGTGCGCATTGTATGGGTGTGTGTTAAATTACATTCACTAGTAGGAGTGAGAAAAACATCACGCGGTGGTGCGCATTGTATGGGTGTGTGTTACATTACAATCACTAGTAGGAGTGAGAAAAACATCACGGGGTGGTGTTAATCGGAGGGTCTGAATTAGTATAGGCAGTGAGTGGAAATGTAGGATGGAGAAAAGCACAGTGGTGTGGTCAGCATGGGAAGGCCAGGGAACATGCAGGGGCAATGTAGGATAGGTTTCTGAAAAATATCGCGTGGTGGTGCGCATTGTATGGGTGTGTGTTACATTACATTCACTAGTAGGAGTGAGAAAAACATCACGGGGTGGTGCGCATTGTATTGGTGTGTGTTACATTACGTTCACTAGTAGGAGTGAGAAAAACAACACGGGGTGGTGCGCATTGTATGGGTGTGTGTTACATTACATTCACTAGTAGGAGTGAGAAAAACATCACGGGGTGGTGTGAATCGGAGGGTCTGAATTAGGATAGGCAGTGAGTGGCAATGTAGGATGGAGAAAAGCACCGCGGGCTGGTCAGAATGGGGAGGTCATGGAACATGCAGTGGCACTGTAGGATAGGTTTCTGAAAAACATCGCGGGGTGGTGGGCATTGTATGGGTGTGTGTTACATTACATTCACTAGTAGGAGTGAGAAAAACATCACCGGGTGGTGCGCATTGTATGGGTGTGTGTTAAATTACATTCACTAGTAGGAGTGAGAAAAACATCACGATGTGGTGCGCATTGTATGGGTGTGTGTTACATTACATTCACTAGTAGGAGTGAGAAAAACATCACGCGGTGGTGCGCATTGTATGGGTGTGTGTTACATTACAATCACTAGTAGGACTGAGAAAATCATCACGGGGTGGTGTTAATCGGAGGGTCTGAATTAGTATAGGCAGTGAGTGGCAATGCAGGATGGAGAAAAGCACAGTGGTGTGGTCAGCATGGGAAGGTCAGGGAACATGCAGTGGCAATGTAGGATAGGTTTATGAAAAATATCGCGGGGTGGTGCGCATTGTATGGGTGTGTGTTACATTACATTCACTAGTAGGAGTGAGAAAAACATCACGGGCTGGTGTGAATCGGAGGGTCTGATTTAGGATAGGCAGTGAGTGGCAATGTCAGATGGAGAAAAACACCGCGGGGTGGTCAGCATGGGGAAGTCAGGGAACATGCAATGGCAATGTAGGATAGGTTTCTGAAAAACATCGCGGGGTGGTGGGCATTGTATGGGTGTGTGTTACATTACATTCACTAGTAGGAGTGAGAAAAACATCACGGGGTGGTGCGCATTGTTTGGGTGTGTGTTACATTACATTCACTAGAAGGAGTGACTAAAACATCACGGAGTGGTGTGAATTGGAGGGTCTGAATTAGGATAGGCAGTGAGTGGCAATGTCAGATGGAGAAAAACACCGCGGGGTGGTCAGCATGGGGAAGTCAGGGAACATGCAATGGCAATGTAGGATAGGTTTCTGAAAAACATCGCGGGGTGGTGCGCATTGTATGGTTGTGTGTTACATTACATTCACTAGTAGGAGTGAGAAAAACATCACGGGATGGTGTGAATCGGAGGGTCTGATTTAGGATACGCAGTGAGTGGCAATGTAGGATGGATAAAAGCACCGCGGGGTGGTCAACATGGGGAGGTCAGGAAACATGCAGTGGCAATGTAGGATAGGTTTCTGAAAAACATCGTGGAGTGGTGCGTATTGTATGGGTGTGTGTTACATTACATTCACTAGTAGGAGTGAGAAAAACACGGGTTGGTGCGCATTGTATTGATGTGTGTTACATTACATTCACGAGTAGGAGTGATAAAAACATCACGGGTTGGTGTGAATCGGAGGGTCTGAATTAGGATAGGCAGTGAGTGGCAATGTAGGATGGAGAAAAGCACCGCGGTGTGGTCAGCATGGGGAGGTCAGGGAAGATGCAGTGGCAATGTAGGATAGTTTTCTGAAAAACATCGCGGGGTGGTGCGCATTGTATGGGTGTGTGTTACATTACATTCACTAGTAGAAGGGAGAAAAACATCACGGGGTGGTTCGCATTGTATGGGTGTGTGTTACATTACATTCACTAGTAGGAGGGAGAAAAACATCACAGGGTGGTGTGAATCGGAGGGTCTGAATTAGGATAGGCAGTGAGTGGCAATGTAGGATGGAGAAAAGCACCGCGGGTTGGTCTCCCTGGGGAGGTAAGGGAACATGCAGTGACAATGTAGGATAGGTTTCTGAAAAACATCGCGGGGTGGTGCGCATTGTATGGGTGTGTGTTTCATTACATTCACTAGTAGGAGTGAGAAAAACATCACGGGGTGGTGTGAATTGGAGGGTTTGAATTAGGTTAGGCAGTGAGTGGCAATGTAGGATGCAGAAAAGCACCGCGGGGTTTTCAGCATGGGGACGTCAGGGAACATGCAGTGGCAATGTAGGATAGGTTTCTGAAAAACATCGCGGGAATAGTGCACATTGTATGGGTGTGTGTTACATAACATTCACTAGTAGGAGTGAGAAAAACATCACGGGGTGGTGTCAAACGGAGGTTCTGATTTAGGATAGGCAGTGAGTGGCAATGTCGGATGGAGAAAAGCACCGCGGGGTGGTCAGCATGGGGAGGTCAGGGAACATGCAGTGGCAATGTAGGATAGGTTTCTGAAAAACATCGCGGGGTGGTGCGCATTGTATGTGTGTGTGTTACATTACATTCACTAGTAGGAGTGAGAAAAACATCTCGCGGTGGCGCGCATTGTATGGGTGTGTGTTACATTACATTCACTAGTAGGAGTGAGAAAAACATCACGGGGTGGTTTGAATTGGAGGGTCTGAATTAGTATAGGCAGTGAGTGGCAATGTAGAATGGAGAAAAGCACCGCGGTGTGGTCAGCATGGGGAGGTCAGGGAACATGCAGTGGCAATGTAGGATAGTTTTCTGAAAAATATCGCGGGGTGGTGCGCATTGTATGGGTGTGTGTTACATGAAATTCACTAGTAGGAGTGAGAAAAACATCACGGGTTGGTGTGATTCGGAGGGTCTGAATTAGAATAGGCAGTGAGTGGCAATGTAGGATGCAGAAAAGCACCGCGGGGTGGTCAGCATGGGGACGTCAGGGAACATGCAGTGGCAATGTAGGATAGGTTTCTGAAAAACATCGCGGGGTGGTGCACATTGTATGGGTGTGTGTTACATAACATTCACTAGTAGGAGTGAGAAAAACATCACGGGGTGGTATCAATCGGAGGGTCTGATTTAGGATAGGCAGTGAGTGGCAATGTCGGATGGAGAAAAGCACTGCAGGGTGGTCAGCATGGGGAGGTCATGGAACATGCAGTGGCAATGTATTATAGGTTTCTGAAAAACATTGCGGGGTGGTGCGCATTGTATGGGTGTGTGTTACATTACATTCACTAGTAGGAGTGAGAAAAACATCACGGGGTGGTGCGCAATGTATGGGTGTGTGTTACATTACATTCACTAGTAGGAGTGAGAAAAACATCACGGGGTGGTGTGAATCAGAGGGTCTGAATTAGGATAGGCAGTGAGTGGCAATGTAGGATGGAGAAAAGCACCGCGGGGTGGTCAGCATGGGGACGTCAGGGAATATGTAGTGGCAATGTAGGATAGGTTTCTGAAAAAAATCACGGGGTGGTGCACATTGTATGGGTGTGTGTTACATAACATTCACTAGTAGGAGTGAGAAAACCATCACGGGGTGGTGCGCATTGTATGGTTGTGTGTTACATTACATTCACTAGTAGGAGTGAGAAAAACATCACGGGGTGGTGTGAATCACAAGGTCTGAATTAGGATAGGTAGTGAGTGGCAATGTAGGATGGAGAAAAGCACCGCGGGCTGGTCAGAATGGGGAGGTCATGGAACATGCAGTGGCAATGTAGGATAGGTTTCTGAAAAACATCGCGGGGTGGTGCGCATTGTATGGGTGTGTGTTACATTACATTCACTAGTAGGAGTGAGAAAAACATCACGGGGAGGTGCGCATTGTATTGGTGTGTGTTACATTACATTCACTAGTAGGAGTGAGAAAAACATCACGGGGTGGTGTGAATCGGAGGGTCTGAATTAGGATAGGCAGTGAGTGGCAATGTAGGATGGAGAAAAGCACCGCGGGCTGGTCAGAATGGGGAGGTCATGGAACATGCAGTGGCACTGTAGGATAGGTTTCTGAAAAACATAGCGGGGTGGTGGGCATTGTATGGGTGTGTGTTACATTACATTCACTAGTAGGAGTGAGAAAAACATCACCGGGTGGTGCGCATTGTATGGGTGTGTGTTAAATTACATTCACTAGTAGGAGTGAGAAAAACATCACGATGTGGTGCGCATTGTATGGGTGTGTGTTACATTACATTCACTAGTAGGAGTGAGAAAAACATCACGCGGTGGTGCGCATTGTATGGGTGTGTGTTACATTACAATCACTAGTAGGACTGAGAAAATCATCACGGGGTGGTGTTAATCGGAGGGTCTGAATTAGTATAGGCAGTGAGTGGCAATGCAGGATGGAGAAAAGCACAGTGGTGTGGTCAGCATGGGAAGGTCAGGGAACATGCAGTGGCAATGTAGGATAGGTTTATGAAAAATATCGCGGGGTGGTGCGCATTGTATGGGTGTGTGTTACATTACATTCACTAGTAGGAGTGAGAAAAACATCACGGGCTGGTGTGAATCGGAGGGTCTGATTTAGGATAGGCAGTGAGTGGCAATGTCAGATGGAGAAAAACACCGCGGGGTGGTCAGCATGGGGAAGTCAGGGAACATGCAATGGCAATGTAGGATAGGTTTCTGAAAAACATCGCGGGGTGGTGGGCATTGTATGGGTGTGTGATACATTACATTCACTAGTAGGAGTGAGAAAAACATCACGGGGTGGTGCGCATTGTTTGGGTGTGTGTTACATTACATTCACTAGAAGGAGTGACAAAAACATCACGGAGTGGTGTGAATTGGAGGGTCTGAATTAGGATAGGCAGTGAGTGGCAATGTCAGATGGAGAAAAACACCGCGGGGTGGTCAGCATGGGGAAGTCAGGGAACATGCAATGGCAATGTAGGATAGGTTTCTGAAAAACATCGCGGGGTGGTGCGCATTGTATGGTTGTGTGTTACATTACATTCACTAGTAGGAGTGAGAAAAACATCACGGGATGGTGTGAATCGGAGGGTCTGATTTAGGATACGCAGTGAGTGGCAATGTAGGATGGATAAAAGCACCGCGGGGTGGTCAACATGGGGAGGTCAGGAAACATGCAGTGGCAATGTAGGATAGGTTTCTGAAAAACATCGTGGAGTGGTGCGTATTGTATGGGTGTGTGTTACATTACATTCACTAGTAGGAGTGAGAAAAACACGGGTTGGTGCGCATTGTATTGATGTGTGTTACATTACATTCACGAGTAGGAGTGATAAAAACATCACGGGTTGGTGTGAATCGGAGGGTCTGAATTAGGATAGGCAGTGAGTGGCAATGTAGGATGGAGAAAAGCACCGCGGTGTGGTCAGCATGTGGAGGTCAGGGAAGATGCAGTGGCAATGTAGGATAGTTTTCTGAAAAACATCGCGGGGTGGTGCGCATTGTATGGGTGTGTGTTACATTACATTCACTAGTAGAAGGGAGAAAAACATCACGGGGTGGTTCGCATTGTATGGGTGTGTGTTACATTACATTCACTAGTAGGAGGGAGAAAAACATCACAGGGTGGTGTGAATCGGAGGGTCTGAATTAGGATAGGCAGTGAGTGGCAATGTAGGATGGAGAAAAGCACCGCGGGTTGGTCTCCCTGGGGAGGTAAGGGAACATGCAGTGACAATGTAGGATAGGTTTCTGAAAAACATCGCGGGGTGGTGCGCATTGTATGGGTGTGTGTTTCATTACATTCACCAGTAGGAGTGAGAAAAACATCACGGGGTGGTGTGAATTGGAGGGTTTGAATTAGGTTAGGCAGTGAGTGGCAATGTAGGATGCAGAAAAGCACCACGGGGTTTTCAGCATGGGGACGTCAGGGAACATGCAGTGGCAATGTAGGATAGGTTTCTGAAAAACATCGCGGGAATAGTGCACATTGTATGGGTGTGTGTTACATAACATTCACTAGTAGGAGTGAGAAAAACATCACGGGGTGGTGTCAAACGGAGGTTCTGATTTAGGATAGGCAGTGAGTGGCAATGTCGGATGGAGAAAAGCACTGCGGGGTGGTCAGCATGGGGAGGTCAGGGAACATGCAGTGGCAATGTAGGATAGGTTTCTGAAAAACATTGCGGGGTGGTGCGCATTGTATGGGTGTGTGTTACATTACATTCACTAGTAGGAGTGAGAAAAACATCTCGCGGTGGTGCGCATTGTATGGGTGTGTGTTACATTACATTCACTAGTAGGAGTGGGAAAAACATCACAGGGTGGTGTGAATCGGGGGGTCTGAATTAGGATAGGTAGTGAGTGGCAATGTAGGATGGAGAAAAGCACCGCGGGCTGGTCAGAATGGGGAGGTCATGGAACATGCAGTGGCAATGTAGGATAGGTTTCTGAAAAACATCGCGGGGTTGTGCGCATTGTATGGGTGTGTGTTACATTACATTCACTAGTAGGAGTGAGAAAAACATCACGGGGTGGTGCGCATTGTATGGGTGTGTGTTACATTACATTCACTAGTAGGAGTGAGAAAAACATCACGGGGTGGTGCGCATTGTATTGGTGTGTGTTACATTACGTTCACTAGTAGGAGTGAGAAAAACAACACGGGGTGGTGCGCATTGTATGGGTGTGTGTTACATTACATTCACTAGTAGGAGTGAGAAAAACATCACGGGGTGGTGTGAATCGGAGGGTCTGAATTAGGATAGGCAGTGAGTGGCAATGTAGGATGGAGAAAAGCACCGCGGGGTGGTCAGCATGGGGACGTCAGGGAATATGCAGTGGCAATGTAGGATAGGTTTCTGAAAAACATCGCGGCGTGGTGCACATTGTATGGGTGTGTGTTACATAACATTCACTAGTAGGAGTGAGAAAACCATCACGGGGTGGTGTGAATCGGAGGGACTGATTTAGGATAGGCAGTGAGTGGCAATGTCGGATGGAGAAAAGCACCGCGGGGTGGTCAGCATGGGGACGTCAGGGAACATGCAGTGGCAATGTAGGATAGGTTTCTGAAAAACATTGCGGGGTGGTGCGCATTGTATGCGTGTGTGTTACATTACATTCACTAGTAGGAGTGAGAAAAACATCACGGGGTGGTGCGCAATGTATGGGTGTGTGTTACATTACATTCACTAGTAGGAGTGAGAAAAACATCACGGGGTGGTGTGAATCAGAGGGTCTGAATTAGGATAGGCAGTGAGTGGCAATGTAGGATGGAGAAAAGCACCGCGGGGTGGTCAGCATGGGGAGGTCAGGGAACATGCAGTGGCAATGTAGGATAGGTTTCTGAAAAACATCGCGGGGTGGTGCGCATTGTATGGGTGTGTGTTACATTACATTCACTAGTAGGAGTGAGAAAAACATCACGGGGTGGTTCGCATTGTATGGGTGTGTGTTACATTACATTCACTAGTAGGAGTGAGAAAAACATCACAGGGTGGTGTGAATCGGAGGGTCTGAATTAGGATAGGCAGTGAGTGGCAATGTTGGATGGAGAAAAGCACCGCTGGTTGGTCTCCCTGGGGAGGTAAGGGAACATGCAGTGACAATGTAGGATAGGTTTCTGAAAAACATCGCGTGGTGGTGCGCATTGTATGGGTGTGTGTTACATTACATTCACTAGTAGGAGTGAGAAAAACATCACGGGGTGGTGTGAATTGGAGGATTTGAATTAGGTTAGGCAGTGAGTGGCAATGTAGGATGCAGAAAAGCACCTCGGGGTTTTCAGCATGGGGACGTCAGGGAACATGCAGTGGCAATGTAGGATAGGTTTCTGAAAAACATCGCGGGGTGGTGCACATTGTATGGGTGTGTGTTACATAACATTCACTAGTAGGAGTGAGAAAAACATCACGGGGTGGTGTCAATTGGAGATTCTGATTTAGGATAGGCAGTGAGTGGCAATGTTGGATGGAGAAAAGCACCGCGGGGTGGTCAGCATGGGGAGGTCAGGGAACATGCAGTGGCAATGTAGGATAGGTTTCTGAAAAACATCGCGGGGTGGTGCGCATTGTATGGGTCTGTGTTACATTACATTCACTAGTAGGAGTGAGAAAAACATCTCGCGGTGGTGCGCATTGTATGGGTGTGTGTTACATTACATTCACTAGTAGGAGTGAGAAAAACATCACGGGGTGGTTTGAATCGGAGGGTCTGAATTAGTATAGGCAGTGAGTGGCAATGTAGAATGGAGAAAAGCACCGCGGTGTGGTCAGCATGGGGAGGTCAGGGAACATGCAGTGGCAATGTAGGATAGTTTTCTGAAAAATATCGCGGGGTGGTGCGCATTGTATGGGTGTGTGTTACATGAAATTCACTAGTAGGAGTGAGAAAAACATCACGGGTTGGTGTGATTCGGAGGGTCTGAATTAGAATAGGCAGTGAGTGGCAATGTAGGATGCAGAAAAGCACCGCGGGGTGGTCAGCATGGGGACGTCAGGGAACATGCAGTGGCAATGTAGGATAGGTTTCTGAAAAACATCGCGGGGTGTTGCACATTGTATGGGTGTGTGTTACATAACATTCACTAGTAGAAGTGAGAAAAACATCACGGGGTGGTATCAATCGGAGGGTCTGATTTAGGATAGGCAGTGAGTGGCAATGTCGGATGGAGAAAAGCACCGCGGGGTGGTCAGCATGGTGAGGTCAGGGAACATGCATTCTCAATGTAGGATAGGTTTCTGAAAAACATCGCGGGGTGTTGCGCATTGTATGGGTGTGTTACATTACATTCACAAGTAGGAGTGAGAAAAACATCACGGGGTGGTGCGCATTGTATGGGTGTGTGTTACATTACATTCACTAGTAGGAGTGAGAAAAACATCACGGGGTGGTGTGAATCGCAGGGTCTGAATTAGGATAGGCAGTGAGTGGCAATTTAGGATGGAGAAAAGCACCGTGGGGTGGTCAGCATGGGGAGGTCAGGGAACATGCAATTACAATGTAGGATAGGTTTCTGAAAAACATCGCTTGGTGGTGCGCATTGTATGGTTGTGTGTTACATTACATTCACTAGTAGGAGTGAGAAAAACATCACGGGGTGGTGCGCATTGTATGTGTGTGTGTTACATTACATTCACTAGTAGGAGTGAGAAAAACATCACGGGGTGGTGTGAATCGCAGGGTCTGAATTAGGATAGGTAGTGAGTGGCAATGTAGGATGGAGAAAAGCACCGCGGGCTGGTCAGAATGGGGAGGTCATGGAACATGCAGTGGCAATGTAGGATAGGTTTCTGAAAAACATCGCGGGGTGGTGCGCATTGTATGGGTGTGTGTTACATTACATTCACTAGTAGGAGTGAGAAAAACATCACCGGGTGGTGCGCATTGTATGGTTGTGTGTTAAATTACATTCACTAGTAGGAGTGAGAAAAACATCACGCGGTGGTGCGCATTGTATGGGTGTTTGTTACATTACATTCACTAGTAGGAGTGAGAAAAACATCACGGGGTGGTGTGAATCGGAGGGTCTGAATTAGGATAGGCAGTGAGTGGCAATGTACGATGGAGAAAAGCACCGCGGGGTGGTCAGCATGGGGACGTCAGGGAATATGCAGTGGCAATGTAGGATAGGTTTCTGAAAAACATCGCGGGGTGGTGCACATTGTATGGGTGTGTGTTACATAACATTCACTAGTAGGAGTGAGAAAACCATCACGGGGTGGTGTGAATCGGAGGGTCTGATTTAGGATAGGCAGTGAGTGGCAATGTCGGATGGAGAAAAGCACCGCGGGGTGGTCAGCATGGGGACGTCAGGGAACATGCAGTGGCAATGTAGGATAGGTTTCTGAAAAACATCGCGGGGTGGTGCACATTGTATGGGTGTGTGTTACATAACATTCACTAGTAGGAGTGAGAAAAACATCATGGGGTGGTATCAATCGGAGGGTCTGATTTAGGATATGCAGTGAGTGGCAATGTCGGATGGAGAAAAGCACCGCGGGGTGGTCAGCATGGGGAGGTCAGGGAACATGCAGTGGCAATGTAGGATAGGTTTCTGAAAAACATTGCGGGGTGGTGCGCATTGTATGGGTGTGTGTTACATTACATTCACTAGTAGGAGTGAGAAAAACATCACGGGGTGGTGCGCAATGTATGGGTGTGTGTTACATTACATTCACTAGTAGGAGTGAGAAAAACATCACGGGGTAGTGCGCATTGTATGGGTGTGTGTTACATTACATTCACTAGTAGGAGTGAGAAAAACATCACAGGGTGGTGTGAATCAGAGGGTCTGAATTAGGATAGGCAGTGAGTGGCAATGTTGGATGGAGAAAAGCACCGCGGGTTGGTCTCCCTGGGGAGGTAAGGGAACATGCAGTGACAATGTAGGATAGGTTTCTGAAAAACATCGCGTGCTGGTGCGCATTGTATGGGTGTGTGTTACATTACATTCACTAGTAGGAGTGAGAAAAACATCACGGGGTGGTGTGAATTGGAGGATTTGAATTAGGTTAGGCAGTGAGTGGCAATGTAGGATGCAGAAAAGCACCGCGGGGTTTTCAGCATGGGGACGTCAGGGAACATGCAGTGGCAATGTAGGATAGGTTTCTGAAAAACATCGCGGGGTGGTGCGCATTGTATGGGTGTGTGTTACATTACATTCACTAGTAGGAGTTAGAAAAACATCTCGCGGTGGTGCGCATTGTATGGGTGTGTGTTACATTACATTCACTAGTAGGAGTGAGAAAAACATCACGGGGTGGTTTGAATCGGAGGGTCTGAATTAGTATAGGCAGTGAGTGGCAATGTAGAATGGAGAAAAGCACCGCGGTGTGGTCAGCATGGGGAGGTCAGGGAACATGCAGTGGCAATGTAGGATAGTTTTCTGAAAAATATCGCGGGGTGGTGCGCATTGTATCAGTGTGTGTTACATGAAATTCACTAGTAGGAGTGAGAAAAACATCACGGGTTGGTGTGATTCGGAGGGTCTGAATTAGAATAGGCAGTGAGTAGCAATGTAGGATGCAGAAAAGCACCGCGGGGTGGTCAGCATGGGGACGTCAGGGAACATGCAGTGGCAATGTAGGATAGGTTTCTGAAAAACATCGCGGGGTGGTGCACATTGTATGGGTGTGTGTTACATAACATTCACTAGTAGAAGTGAGAAAAACATCACGGGGTGGTATCAATCGGAGGGTCTGATTTAGGATAGGCAGTGAGTGGCAATGTCGGATGGAGAAAAGCACCGCGGGGTGGTCAGCATGGGGAGGTCAGGGAACATGCATTCTCAATGTAGGATAGGTTTCTGAAAAACATCGCGGGGTGTTGCGCATTGTATGGGTGTGTTACATTACATTCACAAGTAGGAGTGAGAAAAACATCACGGGGTGGTGCGCATTGTATGGGTGTGTGTTACATTACATTCACTAGTAGGAGTGAGAAAAACATCACGGGGTGGTGTGAATCGCAGGGTCTGAATTAGGATAGGCAGTGAGTGGCAATTTAGGATGGAGAAAAGCACCGTGGGGTGGTCAGCATGGGCAGGTCAGGGAACATGCAATGGCAATGTAGGATAGGTTTCTGAAAAACATCGCGGGGTGGTGCGCATTGTATGGTTGTGTGTTACATTACATTCACTAGTAGGAGTGAGAAAAACATCACGGGGTGGTGCGCATTGTATGTGTGTGTGTTACATTACATTCACTAGTAGGAGTGAGAAAAACATCACGGGGTGGTGTGAATCGCAGGGTCTGAATTAGGATAGGTAGTGAGTGGCAATGTAGGACGGAGAAAAGCACCGCGGGCTGGTCAGAATGGGGAGGTCATGGAACATGCAGTGGCAATGTAGGATAGGTTTCTGAAAAACATCGCGGGGTGGTGCGCATTGTATGGGTGTGTGTTACATTACATTCACTAGTAGGAGTGAGAAAAACATCACCGGGTGGTGCGCATTGTATGGGTGTGTGTTACATTACATTCACTAGTAGGAGTGAGAAAAACATCACGCGGTAGTGCGCATTGTATGGGTGTGTGTTACATTACAATCACTAGTAGGAGTGAGAAAAACATCACGGGGTGGTGTTAATCGGAGGGTCTGAATTAGTATATGCAGTGAGTGGAAATGTAGGATGGAGAAAAGCACAGTGGTGTGGTCAGCATGGGAAGGTCAGGGAACATGCAGTGGCAATGTAGGATAGGTTTCTGAAAAATATCGCGTGGTGGTGCGCATTGTATGGGTGTGTGTTACATTACATTCACTAGTAGGAGTGAGAAAAACATCACGGGGTGGTGCGCATTGTATTGGTGTGTGTTACATTACGTTCACTAGTAGGAGTGAGAAAAACAACACGGGGTGGTGCGCACTGTATGGGTGTGTGTTACATTACATTCACTAGTAGGAGTGAGAAAAACATCACGGGGTGGTGTGAATCGGAGGGTCTGATTTAGGATAGGCAGTGAGTGGCAATGTAGGATGGAGAAAAGCACCGCGGTGTGGTCAGCATGGGGAGGTCAGGGAAGATGCAGTGGCAATGTAGGATAGTTTTTTAAAAACATCGCGGGGTGGTGCGCATTGTATGGGTGTGTGTTACATTACATTCACTAGTAGGAGTGAGAAAAACATCACGGGGTGGTTTGCATTGTATGGGTGTGTGTTACATTACATTCACTAGTAGGAGTGAGAAAAACATCACAGGGTGGTGTGAATCGGATGGTCTGAATTAGGATAGGCAGTGAGTGGCAATGTAGGATGGAGAAAAGCACCGCGAGTTGGTCTCCCTGGGGAGGTAAGGGAACATGCAGTGACAATGTAGGATAGGTTTCTGAAAAACATCGTGGGGTGGTGCGCATTGTATTGGTGTGTGTTACATTACATTCACTAGTAGGAGTGAGAAAAACATCACGGGGTGGTGTGAATTGGAGGGTTTGAATTAGGTTAGGCAGTGAGTGGCAATGTAGGATGCAGAAAAGCACCGTGGGGTTTTCAGCATGGGGACGTCAGGGAACATGCAGTGGCAATGTAGGATAGGTTTCTGAAAAACATCGCGGTTTGATGCACATTGTATGGGTGTGTGTTACATAACATTCACTAGTAGGAGTGAGAAAAACATCACGGGGTGGTGTCAATCGGAGGTTCTGATTTAGGATAGGCAGTGAGTGGCAATGTTGGATGGAGAAAAGCACCGCTGGGTGGTCAGCATGGGGAGGTCAGGGAACATGCAGTGGCAAGGTAGGATAGGTTTCTGAAAAACATCGCTGGGTGGTGCGCATTGTATCGGTGTGTGTTACGTTACATTTACTAGTAGGAGTGAGAAAAACATCTCGCGGTGGTGCGCATTGTATGGGTGTGTGTTACATTACATTCACTAGTAGGAGTGAGAAAAACATCACGGGGTGGTGTGAATCGGAGGGTCTGAATTAGTATAGGCAGTGAGTGGCAATGTAGAATGGAGAAAAGCACCGCGGGGTGGTCAGCATGGGGACGTCAGGGAGTATGCAGTGGCAATGTAGGATAGGTTTCTGAAAAACATCGCGGGGTGGTGCACATTGTATGGCTGTGTGTTACATAACATTCACTAGTAGGAGTGAGACAAACATCACGGGGTGGTGCGCATTGTATGTGTGTGTGTTACATTACATTCACTAGTAGGAGTGAGAAAAACATCACGGGGTGGTGTGAATCGCAGGGTCTGAATTAGGATAGGTAGTGAGTGGCAATGTAGGATGGAGAAAAGCACCGCGGGCTGGTCAGAATGGGGAGGTCATGGAACATGCAGTGGCAATGTAGGATAGGTTTCTGAAAAACATCGCGGGGTGGTGCGCATTGTATGGGTGTGTGTTACATTACATTCACTAGTAGGAGTGAGAAAAACATCACCGGGTGGTGCGCATTGTATGGGTGTGTGTTACATTACATTCACTAGTAGGAGTGAGAAAAACATCACGCGGTGGTGCGCATTGTATGGGTGTGTGTTACATTACAATCACTAGTAGGAGTGAGAAAAACATCACGGGGTGGTGTTAATCGGAGGGTCTGAATTAGTATAGGCAGTGAGTGGCAATGTAGGATGGAGAAAAGCACCGTGGGGTGGTCAGCATGGGGAGGTCAGGGAACATGCAATGGCAATGTAGGATAGGTTTCTGAAAAACATCGCGGGGTGGTGCGCATTGTATGGTTGTGGGTTACATTACATTCAGTAGTAGGAGTGAGAAAAACATCACGGGGTGGTGTGAATCGCAGGGTCTGAATTAGGATAGGTAGTGAGTGGCAATGTAGGATGGAGAAAAGCACCGCGGGCTGGTCAGAATGGGGAGGTCATGGAACATGCAGTGGCAATGTAGGATAGGTTTCTGAAAAACATCGCGGGGTGGTGCGCATTGTATGGGTGTGTGTTACATTACATTGACTAGTAGGAGTGAGAAAAACATCACCGGGTGGTGCGCATTGTATGGGTGTGTGTTACATTACATTCACTAGTAGGAGTGAGAAAAACATCACGCGGTGGTGCGCATTGTATGGGTGTGTGTTACATTACAATCACTAGTAGGAGTGAGAAAAACATCACGGGGTGGTGTTAATCGGAGGGTCTGAATTAGTATAGGCAGTGAGTGGCAATGTAGGATGGAGAAAAGCACCGTGGGGTGGTCAGCATGGGGAGGTCAGGGAACATGCAATGGCAATGTAGGATAGGTTTCTGAAAAACATCGCGGGGTGGTGCGCATTGTATGGTTGTGTGTTACATTACATTCAGTAGTAGGAGTGAGAAAAACATCACGGGGTGGTGCGCATTGTATGTGTGTGTGTTACATTACATTCACTAGTAGGAGTGAGAAAAACATCACGGGGTGGTGTGAATCGCAGGGTCTGAATTAGGATAGGTAGTGAGTGGCAATGTAGGATGGAGAAAAGCACCGCGGGCTGGTCAGAATGGGGAGGACATGGAACATGCAGTGGCAATGTAGGATAGGTTTCTGAAAAACATCGCGGGGTGGTGCGCATTGTATGGGTGTGTGTTACATTACATTCACAAGTAGGAGTGAGAAAAACATCACGGGGTGGTGTGCATTGTATGGGTGTGTGTTACATTACATTCACTAGTAGGAGTGAGAAAAACATCACGGGGTGGTGCGCAATGTATGGGTGTGTGTTACATTACATTCACTAGTAGGGGTGAGAAAAACATCACGGGGTGGTGCGCAATGTATGGGTGTGTGTTACATTACATTCACTAGTAGGAGTGAGAAAAACATCACGGGGTGGTGTGAATCAGAGGGTCTGAATTGGGATAGGCATTGAGTTGCAATGTAGGATGGAGAAAAGCACCGCGGGTTGGTCAGCATGGGGATGTCAGGGAATATGCAGTGGCAATGTAGGATAGGTTTCTGAAAAACATCGCGGGGTGGTGCACATTGTATGGGTGTGTGTTACATAACATTCACTAGTAGGAGTGAGAAAACCATCACGGGGTGGTGTGAATCGGAGGGTCTGATTTAGGATAGGCAGTGAGTGGCAATGTCGGATGGAGAAAAGCACCGCGGGGTGGTCAGCATGGGAACGTCAGGGAACATGCATTGGCAATGTAGGATAGGTTTCTGAAAAACATCGCGGGGTGTTGCGCATTGTATGGGTGTGTGTTACATTACATTCACAAGTAGGAGTGAGAAGAACATCACGGGGTGGTGCGCATTGTATGGGTGTGTGTTACATTACATTCACTAGTAGGAGTGAGAAAAACATCACGGGATGGTGTGAATCGGAGGGTCTGATTTAGGATACGCAGTGAGTGGCAATGTAGGATGGATAAAAGCACCGCGGGGTGGTCAGCATGGGGAGGTCAGGGAACATGCATTGGCAATGTAGGATAGGTTTCTGAAAAACATCGTGGAGTGGTGCGCATTGTATGGGTGTGTGTTACTTTACATTCACTAGTAGGAGTGAGAAAAACACGGGTTGGTGCGCATTGCATTGATGTGTGTTACATTACATTCACGAGTAGGAGTGAGAAAAACATCACGGGTTGGTGTGAATCGGAGGGTCTGAATTAGGATAGGCAGTGAGTGGCAATGTAGGATGGAGAAAAGCACCGCGGTGTGGTCAGCATGAGGAGGTCAGGGAAGATGCAGTGGCAATGTAGGATAGTTTTCTGAAAAACATCGCGGGGTGGTGCGCATTGTATGGGTGTGTGTTACATTACATTCACTAGTAGGAGTGAGAAAAACATCACGGGGTGGTTTGCATTGTATGGGTGTGTGTTACATTACATTCACTAGTAGGAGTGAGAAAAACATCACGGGGTGGTGTGAATTGGAGTGTTTGAATTAGGTTAGGCAGTGAGTGGCAATGTAGGATGCAGAAAAGCACCGCGGGGTTTTCAGCATGGGGACGTCAGGGAACATGCAGCGGCAATGTAGGATAGGTTTCTGAAAAACATCGTGGGGTGGTGCGCATTGTATGGGTGTGTGTTACATAACATTCACTAGTAGGAGTGAGAAAAACATCACGGGGTGGTGTCAATCGGAGGTTCTGATTTAGGATAGGCAGTGAGTGGCAATGTCGGATGGAGAAAAGCACCGCGGGGTGGTCAGCATGGGGAGGTCAGGGAACATGCAGTGGCAAGGTAGGATAGGTTTCTGAAAAACATCGCGGGGTGGTGCGCATTGTATGGGTGTGTGTTACATTACATTCACTAGTAGGAGTGAGAAAAACATCTCGCGGTGGTGCGCATTGTATGGGTGTGTGTTACATTACATTCACTAGTAGGAGTGAAAAAAACATCACGGGGTGGTTTGAATCGGAGGGTCTGAATTAGTATAGGCAGTGAGTGGCAATGTAGAATGGAGAAAAGCACCGCGGTGTGGTCAGCATGGGGAGGTCAGGGAACATGCAGTGGCAATGTAGGATAGTTTTCTGAAAAATATCGCGGGGTGGTGCGCATTGTATGGGTGTGTGTTACATTACATTCACTAGTAGGAGTGAGAAAAACATCACGGGGTGGTGTGAATCAGAGGGTCTGAATTAGGATAGGCAGTGAGTGGCAATGTAGGATGGAGAAAAGCACCGCGGGGTGGTCAGCATGGGGACGTCAGGGAGTATGCAGTGGCAATGTAGGATAGGTTTCGGAAAAACATCGCGGGGTGGTGCACATTGTATGGGTGTGTGTTACATAACATTCACTAGTAGGTTTGAGAAAAACATCACGGGGTGGTGCGCATTGTATGTGTGTGTGTTACATTACATTCACTAGTAGGAGTGAGAAAAACATCACGGGGTGGTGTGAATCGCAGGGTCTGAATTAGGATAGGTAGTGAGTGGCAATGTAGGATGGAGAAAAGCACCGCGGGCTGGTCAGAATGGGGAGGTCATGGAACATGCAGTGGCAATGTAGGATAGGTTTCTGAAAAACATCGCGGGGTGGTGCGCATTGTATGGGTGTGTGTTACATTACATTCACTAGTAGGAGTGAGAAAAACATCACCGGGTGGTGCGCATTGTATGGGTGTGTGTTACATTACATTCACTAGTAGGAGTGAGAAAAACATCACGCGGTGGTGCGCATTGTATGGGTGTGTGTTACATTACAATCACTAGTAGGAGTGAGAAAAACATCACGGGGTGGTGTTAATCGGAGGGTCTGAATTAGTATAGGCAGTGAGTGGCAATGTAGGATGGAGAAAAGCACTGTGGGGTGGTCAGCATGGGGAGGTCAGGGAACATGCAATGGCAATGTAGGATAGGTTTCTGAAAAACATCGCGGGGTGGTGCGCATTGTATGGTTGTGTGTTACATTACATTCAGTAGTAGGAGTGAGAAAAACATCACGGGGTGGTGCGCATTGTATGTGTGTGTGTTACATTACATTCACTAGTAGGAGTGAGAAAAACATCACGGGGTGGTGTGAATCGCAGGGTCTGAATTAGGATAGGTAGTGAGTGGCAATTTAGGATGGAGAAAAGCACCGCGGGCTGGTCAGAATGGGGAGGTCATGGAACATGCAGTGGCAATGTAGGATAGGTTTCTGAAAAACATCGCGGGGTGGTGCGCATTGTATGGGTGTGTGTTACATTACATTCACAAGTAGGAGTGAGAAAAACATCACGGGGTGGTGCGCATTGTATGGGTGTGTGTTACATTACATTCAATAGTAGGAGTGAGAAAAACATCACGGGGTGGTGCGCAATGTATGGGTGTGTGTTACATTACATTCACTAGTAGGGGTGAGAAAAACATAACGGGGTGGTGCGCAATGTATGGGTGTGTGTTACATTACATTCACTAGTAGGAGTGAGAAAAACATCACGGGGTGGTGTGAATCAGAGGGTCTGAATTAGGATAGGCATTGAGTTGCAATGTAGGATGGAGAAAAGCACCGCGGGTTGGTCAGCATGGGGACGTCAGGGAATATGCAGTGGCAATGTAGGATAGGTTTCTGAAAACCATCGCGGGGTGGTGCACATTGTATGGGTGTGTGTTACATAACATTCACTAGTAGGAGTGAGAAAACCATCACGGGGTGGTGTGAATCGGAGGGTCTGATTTAGGATAGGCAGTGAGTGGCAATGTAGGATGGAGAAAAGCACCGCGGTGTGGTCAGCATGGGGAGGTCAGGGAAGATGCAGTGGCAATGTAGGATAGTTTTTTAAAAACATCGCGGGGTGGTGCGCATTGTATGGGTGTGTGTTACATTACATTCACTAGTAGGAGTGAGAAAAACATCACGGGGTGGTTTGCATTGTATGGGTGTGTGTTACATTACATTCACTAGTAGGAGTGAGAAAAACATCACAGGGTGGTGTGAATCGGATGGTCTGAATTAGGATAGGCAGTGAGTGGCAATGTAGGATGGAGAAAAGCACCGCGAGTTGGTCTCCCTGGGGAGGTAAGGGAACATGCAGTGACAATGTAGGATAGGTTTCTGAAAAACATCGTGGGGTGGTGCGCATTGTATTGGTGTGTGTTACATTACATTCACTAGTAGGAGTGAGAAAAACATCACGGGGTGGTGTGAATTGGAGGGTTTCAATTAGGTTAGGCAGTGAGTGGCAATGTAGGATGCAGAAAAGCACCGTGGGGTTTTCAGCATGGGGACGTCAGGGAACATGCAGTGGCAATGTAGGATAGGTTTCTGAAAAACATCGCGGTTTGATGCACATTGTATGGGTGTGTGTTACATAACATTCACTAGTAGGAGTGAGAAAAACATCACGGGGTGGTGTCAATCGGAGGTTCTGATTTAGGATAGGCAGTGAGTGGCAATGTTGGATGGAGAAAAGCACCGCTGGGTGGTCAGCATGGGGAGGTCAGGGAACATGCAGTGGCAAGGTAGGATAGGTTTCTGAAAAACATCGCTGGGTGGTGCGCATTGTATCGGTGTGTGTTACGTTACATTCACTAGTAGGAGTGAGAAAAACATCTCGCGGTGGTGCGCATTGTATGGGTGTGTGTTACATTACATTCACTAGTAGGAGTGAGAAAAACATCACGGGGTGGTGTGAATCGGAGGGTCTGAATTAGTATAGGCAGTGAGTGGCAATGTAGAATGGAGAAAAGCACCGCGGGGTGGTCAGCATGGGGACGTCAGGGAGTATGCAGTGGCAATGTAGGATAGGTTTCTGAAAAACATCGCGGGGTGGTGCACATTGTATGGCTGTGTGTTACATAACATTCACTAGTAGGAGTGAGAAAAACATCACGGGGTGGTGCGCATTGTATGTGTGTGTGTTACATTACATTCACTAGTAGGAGTGAGAAAAACATCACGGGGTGGTGTGAATCACAGGGTCTGAATTAGGATAGGTAGTGAGTGGCAATGTAGGATGGAGAAAAGCACCGCGGGCTGGTCAGAATGGGGAGGTCATGGAACATGCAGTGGCAATGTAGGATAGGTTTCTGAAAAACATCGCGGGGTGGTGCGCATTGTATGGGTGTGTGTTACATTACATTCACTAGTAGGAGTGAGAAAAACATCACCGGGTGGTGCGCATTGTATGGGTGTGTGTTACATTACATTCACTAGTAGGAGTGAGAAAAACATCACGCGGTGGTGCGCATTGTATGGGTGTGTGTTACATTACAATCACTAGTAGGAGTGAGAAAAACATCACGGGGTGGTGTTAATCGGAGGGTCTGAATTAGTATAGGCAGTGAGTGGCAATGTAGGATGGAGAAAAGCACCGTGGGGTGGTCAGCATGGGGAGGTCAGGGAACATGCAATGGCAATGTAGGATAGGTTTCTGAAAAACATCGCGGGGTGGTGCGCATTGTATGGTTGTGGGTTACATTACATTCAGTAGTAGGAGTGAGAAAAACATCACGGGGTGGTGTGAATCGCAGGGTCTGAATTAGGATAGGTAGTGAGTGGCAATGTAGGATGGAGAAAAGCACCGCGGGCTGGTCAGAATGGGGAGGTCATGGAACATGCAGTGGCAATGTAGGATAGGTTTCTGAAAAACATCGCGGGGTGGTGCGCATTGTATGGGTGTGTGTTACATTACATTGACTAGTAGGAGTGAGAAAAACATCACCGGGTGGTGCGCATTGTATGGGTGTGTGTTACATTACATTCACTAGTAGGAGTGAGAAAAACATCACGCGGTGGTGCGCATTGTATGGGTGTGTGTTACATTACAATCACTAGTAGGAGTGAGAAAAACATCACGGGGTGGTGTTAATCGGAGGGTCTGAATTAGTATAGGCAGTGAGTGGCAATGTAGGATGGAGAAAAGCACCGTGGGGTGGTCAGCATGGGGAGGTCAGGGAACATGCAATGGCAATGTAGGATAGGTTTCTGAAAAACATCGCGGGGTGGTGCGCATTGTATGGTTGTGTGTTACATTACATTCAGTAGTAGGAGTGAGAAAAACATCACGGGGTGGTGCGCATTGTATGTGTGTGTGTTACATTACATTCACTAGTAGGAGTGAGAAAAACATCACGGGGTGGTGTGAATCGCAGGGTCTGAATTAGGATAGGTAGTGAGTGGCAATGTAGGATGGAGAAAAGCACCGCGGGCTGGTCAGAATGGGGAGGACATGGAACATGCAGTGGCAATGTAGGATAGGTTTCTGAAAAACATCGCGGGGTGGTGCGCATTGTATGGGTGTGTGTTACATTACATTCACAAGTAGGAGTGAGAAAAACATCACGGGGTGGTGTGCATTGTATGGGTGTGTGTTACATTACATTCACTAGTAGGAGTGAGAAAAACATCACGGGGTGGTGCGCAATGTATGGGTGTGTGTTACATTACATTCACTAGTAGGGGTGAGAAAAACATCACGGGGTGGTGCGCAATGTATGGGTGTGTGTTACATTACATTCACTAGTAGGAGTGAGAAAAACATCACGGGGTGGTGTGAATCAGAGGGTCTGAATTGGGATAGGCATTGAGTTGCAATGTAGGATGGAGAAAAGCACCGCGGGTTGGTCAGCATGGGGATGTCAGGGAATATGCAGTGGCAATGTAGGATAGGATTCTGAAAAACATCGCGGGGTGGTGCACATTGTATGGGTGTGTGTTACATAACATTCACTAGTAGGAGTGAGAAAACCATCACGGGGTGGTGTGAATCGGAGGGTCTGATTTAGGATAGGCAGTGAGTGGCAATGTCGGATGGAGAAAAGCACCGCGGGGTGGTCAGCATGGGAACGTCAGGGAACATGCATTGGCAATGTAGGATAGGTTTCTGAAAAACATCGCGGGGTGTTGCGCATTGTATGGGTGTGTGTTACATTACATTCACAAGTAGGAGTGAGAAGAACATCACGGGGTGGTGCGCATTGTATGGGTGTGTGTTACATTACATTCACTAGTAGGAGTGAGAAAAACATCACGGGATGGTGTGAATCGGAGGGTCTGATTTAGGATACGCAGTGAGTGGCAATGTAGGATGGATAAAAGCACCGCGGGGTGGTCAGCATGGGGAGGTCAGGGAACATGCATTGGCAATGTAGGATAGGTTTCTGAAAAACATCGTGGAGTGGTGCGCATTGTATGGGTGTGTGTTACTTTACATTCACTAGTAGGAGTGAGAAAAACACGGGTTGGTGCGCATTGCATTGATGTGTGTTACATTACATTCACGAGTAGGAGTGAGAAAAACATCACGGGTTGGTGTGAATCGGAGGGTCTGAATTAGGATAGGCAGTGAGTGGCAATGTAGGATGGAGAAAAGCACCGCGGTGTGGTCAGCATGAGGAGGTCAGGGAAGATGCAGTGGCAATGTAGGATAGTTTTCTGAAAAACATCGCGGGGTGGTGCGCATTGTATGGGTGTGTGTTACATTACATTCACTAGTAGGAGTGAGAAAAACATCACGGGGTGGTTTGCATTGTATGGGTGTGTGTTACATTACATTCACTAGTAGGAGTGAGAAAAACATCACGGGGTGGTGTGAATTGGAGTGTTTGAATTAGGTTAGGCAGTGAGTGGCAATGTAGGATGCAGAAAAGCACCGCGGGGTTTTCAGCATGGGGACGTCAGGGAACATGCAGCGGCAATGTAGGATAGGTTTCTGAAAAACATCGTGGGGTGGTGCGCATTGTATGGGTGTGTGTTACATAACATTCACTAGTAGGAGTGAGAAAAACATCACGGGGTGGTGTCAATCGGAGGTTCTGATTTAGGATAGGCAGTGAGTGGCAATGTCGGATGGAGAAAAGCACCGCGGGGTGGTCAGCATGGGGAGGTCAGGGAACATGCAGTGGCAAGGTAGGATAGGTTTCTGAAAAACATCGCGGGGTGGTGCGCATTGTATGGGTGTGTGTTACATTACATTCACTAGTAGGAGTGAGAAAAACATCTCGCGGTGGTGCGCATTGTATGGGTGTGTGTTACATTACATTCACTAGTAGGAGTGAAAAAAACATCACGGGGTGGTTTGAATCGGAGGGTCTGAATTAGTATAGGCAGTGAGTGGCAATGTAGAATGGAGAAAAGCACCGCGGTGTGGTCAGCATGGGGAGGTCAGGGAACATGCAGTGGCAATGTAGGATAGTTTTCTGAAAAATATCGCGGGGTGGTGCGCATTGTATGGGTGTGTGTTACATTACATTCACTAGTAGGAGTGAGAAAAACATCACGGGGTGGTGTGAATCAGAGGGTCTGAATTAGGATAGGCAGTGAGTGGCAATGTAGGATGGAGAAAAGCACCGCGGGGTGGTCAGCATGGGGACGTCAGGGAGTATGCAGTGGCAATGTAGGATAGGTTTCGGAAAAACATCGCGGGGTGGTGCACATTGTATGGGTGTGTGTTACATAACATTCACTAGTAGGTTTGAGAAAAACATCACGGGGTGGTGCGCATTGTATGTGTGTGTGTTACATTACATTCACTAGTAGGAGTGAGAAAAACATCACGGGGTGGTGTGAATCGCAGGGTCTGAATTAGGATAGGTAGTGAGTGGCAATGTAGGATGGAGAAAAGCACCGCGGGCTGGTCAGAATGGGGAGGTCATGGAACATGCAGTGGCAATGTAGGATAGGTTTCTGAAAAACATCGCGGGGTGGTGCGCATTGTATGGGTGTGTGTTACATTACATTCACTAGTAGGAGTGAGAAAAACATCACCGGGTGGTGCGCATTGTATGGGTGTGTGTTACATTACATTCACTAGTAGGAGTGAGAAAAACATCACGCGGTGGTGCGCATTGTATGGGTGTGTGTTACATTACAATCACTAGTAGGAGTGAGAAAAACATCACGGGGTGGTGTTAATCGGAGGGTCTGAATTAGTATAGGCAGTGAGTGGCAATGTAGGATGGAGAAAAGCACTGTGGGGTGGTCAGCATGGGGAGGTCAGGGAACATGCAATGGCAATGTAGGATAGGTTTCTGAAAAACATCGCGGGGTGGTGCGCATTGTATGGTTGTGTGTTACATTACATTCAGTAGTAGGAGTGAGAAAAACATCACGGGGTGGTGCGCATTGTATGTGTGTGTGTTACATTACATTCACTAGTAGGAGTGAGAAAAACATCACGGGGTGGTGTGAATCGCAGGGTCTGAATTAGGATAGGTAGTGAGTGGCAATTTAGGATGGAGAAAAGCACCGCGGGCTGGTCAGAATGGGGAGGTCATGGAACATGCAGTGGCAATGTAGGATAGGTTTCTGAAAAACATCGCGGGGTGGTGCGCATTGTATGGGTGTGTGTTACATTACATTCACAAGTAGGAGTGAGAAAAACATCACGGGGTGGTGCGCATTGTATGGGTGTGTGTTACATTACATTCAATAGTAGGAGTGAGAAAAACATCACGGGGTGGTGCGCAATGTATGGGTGTGTGTTACATTACATTCACTAGTAGGGGTGAGAAAAACATAACGGGGTGGTGCGCAATGTATGGGTGTGTGTTACATTACATTCACTAGTAGGAGTGAGAAAAACATCACGGGGTGGTGTGAATCAGAGGGTCTGAATTAGGATAGGCATTGAGTTGCAATGTAGGATGGAGAAAAGCACCGCGGGTTGGTCAGCATGGGGACGTCAGGGAATATGCAGTGGCAATGTAGGATAGGTTTCTGAAAACCATCGCGGGGTGGTGCACATTGTATGGGTGTGTGTTACATAACATTCACTAGTAGGAGTGAGAAAACCATCACGGGGTGGTGTGAATCGGAGGGTCTGATTTAGGATAGGCAGTGAGTGGCAATGTCGGATGGAGAAAAGCACCGCGGGGTGGTCAGCATGGGGACGTCAGGGAACATGCATTGGCAATGTAGGATAGGTTTCTGAAAAACATCGCGGGGTGTTGCGCATTGTATGGGTGTGTGTTACATTACATTCACAAGTAGGAGTGAGAAAAACAACACGGGGTGGTGCGCATTGTATGGGTGTGTGTTACATTACATTCAGTAGTAGGAGTGAGAAAAACATCATGTGGTGGTGTGAATCGGAGGGTCTGATTTAGGATAGGCAGTGAGTGGCAATGTCAGATGGAGAAAAACACCGCGGGGTGGTCAGCATGGGGAGGTCAGGGAACATGCAGTGGCAATGTAGGATAGGTTTCTGAAAAACATCGCGGGGTGGTGGGCATTGTATGGGTGTGTGTTACATTACATTCATTAGTAGGAGGGAGAAAAACATCACGGGGTGGTGTGAATCGGAGGGTCTGATTTAGGATAGGCAGTGAGTGGCAATGTAGGATGGAGAAAAGCACCGCGGGTTGGTCTCCCTGGGGAGGTAAGGGAACATGCAGTGACAATGTAGGATAGGTTTCTGAAAAACATCGCGGGGTGTTGCGCATTGTATGGGTGTGTGTTACATTACATTCACAAGTAGGAGTGAGAAAAACATCACGGGTAGGTGCGCATTGTATGGGTGTGTGTTACATTACATTCACTAGTAGGAGTGAGAAAAACATCACGGGGTGGTGTGAATCGCAGGGCCTGAATTAGGATAGGCAGTGAGTGGCAATTTAGGATGGAGAAAAGCACCGTGGGGTGGTCAGCATGGGGAGGTCAGGGAACATGCAATGGCAATGTAGGACAGGTTTCTGAAAAACATCGCGGGGTGGTGCGCATTGTATGGTTGTGTGTTACATTACATTCACTAGTAGGAGTGAGAAAAACATCACGGGGTGGTGCGCAATGTATGGGTGTGTGTTACATTACATTCACTAGTAGGAGTGAGAAAAACATCACGGGGTGGTGTGAATCAGAGGGTCTGAATTAGGATAGGCATTGAGTTGCAATGTAGGATGGAGAAAAGCACCGCGGGTTGGTCAGCATGGGGATGTCAGGGAATATGCAGTGGCAATGTAGGATAGGTTTCTGAAAAACATCGCGGGGTGGTGCACATTGTATGGGTGTGTGTTACATAACATTCACTAGTAGGAGTGAGAAAACCATCACGGGGTGGTGTGAATCGGAGGGTCTGATTTAGGATAGGCAGTGAGTGGCAATGTCGGATGGAGAAAAGCACCGCGGGGTGGTCAGCATGGGAACGTCAGGGAACATGCATTGGCAATGTAGGATAGGTTTCTGAAAAACATCGCGGGGTGTTGCGCATTGTATGGGTGTGTGTTACATTACATTCACAAGTAGGAGTGAGAAGAACATCACGGGGTGGTGCGCATTGTATGGGTGTGTGTTACATTACATTCACTAGTAGGAGTGAGAAAAACATCACGGGATGGTGTGAATCGGAGGGTCTGATTTAGGATACGCAGTGAGTGGCAATGTAGGATGGATAAAAGCACCGCGGGGTGGTCAGCATGGGGAGGTCAGGGAACATGCATTGGCAATGTAGGATAGGTTTCTGAAAAACATCGTGGAGTGGTGCGCATTGTATGGGTGTGTGTTACTTTACATTCACTAGTAGGAGTGAGAAAAACACGGGTTGGTGCGCATTGCATTGATGTGTGTTACATTACATTCACGAGTAGGAGTGAGAAAAACATCACGGGTTGGTGTGAATCGGAGGGTCTGAATTAGGATAGGCAGTGAGTGGCAATGTAGGATGGAGAAAAGCACCGCGGTGTGGTCAGCATGAGGAGGTCAGGGAAGATGCAGTGGCAATGTAGGATAGTTTTCTGAAAAACATCGCGGGGTGGTGCGCATTGTATGGGTGTGTGTTACATTACATTCACTAGTAGGAGTGAGAAAAACATCACGGGGTGGTTTGCATTGTATGGGTGTGTGTTACATTACATTCACTAGTAGGAGTGAGAAAAACATCACGGGGTGGTGTGAATTGGAGTGTTTGAATTAGGTTAGGCAGTGAGTGGCAATGTAGGATGCAGAAAAGCACCGCGGGGTTTTCAGCATGGGGACGTCAGGGAACATGCAGCGGCAATGTAGGATAGGTTTCTGAAAAACATCGTGGGGTGGTGCGCATTGTATTGGTGTGTGTTACATAACATTCACTAGTAGGAGTGAGAAAAACATCACGGGGTGGTGTCAATCGGAGGTTCTGATTTAGGATAGGCAGTGAGTGGCAATGTCGGATGGAGAAAAGCACCGCGGGGTGGTCAGCATGGGGAGGTCAGGGAACATGCAGTGGCAAGGTAGGATAGGTTTCTGAAAAACATCGCGGGGTGGTGCGCATTGTATGGGTGTGTGTTACATTACATTCACTAGTAGGAGTGAGAAAAACATCTCGCGGTGGTGCGCATTGTATGGGTGTGTGTTACATTACATTCACTAGTAGGAGTGAAAAAAACATCACGGGGTGGTTTGAATCGGAGGGTCTGAATTAGTATAGGCAGTGAGTGGCAATGTAGAATGGAGAAAAGCACCGCGGTGTGGTCAGCATGGGGAGGTCAGGGAACATGCAGTGGCAATGTAGGATAGTTTTCTGAAAAATATCGCGGGGTGGTGCGCATTGTATGGGTGTGTGTTACATTACATTCACTAGTAGGAGTGAGAAAAACATCACGGGGTGGTGTGAATCAGAGGGTCTGAATTAGGATAGGCAGTGAGTGGCAATGTAGGATGGAGAAAAGCACCGCGGGGTGGTCAGCATGGGGACGTCAGGGAGTATGCAGTGGCAATGTAGGATAGGTTTCGGAAAAACATCGCGGGGTGGTGCACATTGTATGGGTGTGTGTTACATAACATTCACTAGTAGGTTTGAGAAAAACATCACGGGGTGGTGCGCATTGTATGTGTGTGTGTTACATTACATTCACTAGTAGGAGTGAGAAAAACATCACGGGGTGGTGTGAATCGCAGGGTCTGAATTAGGATAGGTAGTGAGTGGCAATGTAGGATGGAGAAAAGCACCGCGGGCTGGTCAGAATGGGGAGGTCATGGAACATGCAGTGGCAATGTAGGATAGGTTTCTGAAAAACATCGCGGGGTGGTGCGCATTGTATGGGTGTGTGTTACATTACATTCACTAGTAGGAGTGAGAAAAACATCACCGGGTGGTGCGCATTGTATGGGTGTGTGTTACATTACATTCACTAGTAGGAGTGAGAAAAACATCACGCGGTGGTGCGCATTGTATGGGTGTGTGTTACATTACAATCACTAGTAGGAGTGAGAAAAACATCACGGGGTGGTGTTAATCGGAGGGTCTGAATTAGTATAGGCAGTGAGTGGCAATGTAGGATGGAGAAAAGCACTGTGGGGTGGTCAGCATGGGGAGGTCAGGGAACATGCAATGGCAATGTAGGATAGGTTTCTGAAAAACATCGCGGGGTGGTGCGCATTGTATGGTTGTGTGTTACATTACATTCAGTAGTAGGAGTGAGAAAAACATCACGGGGTGGTGCGCATTGTATGTGTGTGTGTTACATTACATTCACTAGTAGGAGTGAGAAAAACATCACGGGGTGGTGTGAATCGCAGGGTCTGAATTAGGATAGGTAGTGAGTGGCAATTTAGGATGGAGAAAAGCACCGCGGGCTGGTCAGAATGGGGAGGTCATGGAACATGCAGTGGCAATGTAGGATAGGTTTCTGAAAAACATCGCGGGGTGGTGCGCATTGTATGGGTGTGTGTTACATTACATTCACAAGTAGGAGTGAGAAAAACATCACGGGGTGGTGCGCATTGTATGGGTGTGTGTTACATTACATTCAATAGTAGGAGTGAGAAAAACATCACGGGGTGGTGCGCAATGTATGGGTGTGTGTTACATTACATTCACTAGTAGGGGTGAGAAAAACATAACGGGGTGGTGCGCAATGTATGGGTGTGTGTTACATTACATTCACTAGTAGGAGTGAGAAAAACATCACGGGGTGGTGTGAATCAGAGGGTCTGAATTAGGATAGGCATTGAGTTGCAATGTAGGATGGAGAAAAGCACCGCGGGTTGGTCAGCATGGGGACGTCAGGGAATATGCAGTGGCAATGTAGGATAGGTTTCTGAAAACCATCGCGGGGTGGTGCACATTGTATGGGTGTGTGTTACATAACATTCACTAGTAGGAGTGAGAAAACCCTCACGGGGTGGTGTGAATCGGAGGGTCTGATTTAGGATAGGCAGTGAGTGGCAATGTCGGATGGAGAAAAGCACCGCGGGGTGGTCAGCATGGGGACGTCAGGGAACATGCATTGGCAATGTAGGATAGGTTTCTGAAAAACATCGCGGGGTGTTGCGCATTGTATGGGTGTGTGTTACATTACATTCACAAGTAGGAGTGAGAAAAACAACACGGGGTGGTGCGCATTGTATGGGTGTGTGTTACATTACATTCAGTAGTAGGAGTGAGAAAAACATCATGTGGTGGTGTGAATCGGAGGGTCTGATTTAGGATAGGCAGTGAGTGGCAATGTCAGATGGAGAAAAACACCGCGGGGTGGTCAGCATGGGGAGGTCAGGGAACATGCAGTGGCAATGTAGGATAGGTTTCTGAAAAACATCGCGGGGTGGTGGGCATTGTATGGGTGTGTGTTACATTACATTCATTAGTAGGAGTGAGAAAAACATCACGGGGTGGTGTGAATCGGAGGGTCTGATTTGGGATAGGCAGTGAGTGGCAATGTAGGATGGAGAAAAGCACCGCGGGTTGGTCTCCCTGGGGAGGTAAGGGAACATGCAGTGACAATGTAGGATAGGTTTCTGAAAAACATCGCGGGGTGTTGCGCATTGTATGGGTGTGTGTTACATTACATTCACAAGTAGGAGTGAGAAAAACATCACGGGTAGGTGCGCATTGTATGGGTGTGTGTTACATTACATTCACTAGTAGGAGTGAGAAAAACATCACGGGGTGGTGTGAATCGCAGGGTCTGAATTAGGATAGGCAGTGAGTGGCAATTTAGGATGGAGAAAAGCACCGTGGGGTGGTCAGCATGGGGAGGTCAGGGAACATGCAATGGCAATGTAGGACAGGTTTCTGAAAAACATCGCGGGGTGGTGCGCATTGTATGGTTGTGTGTTACATTACATTCACTAGTAGGAGTGAGAAAAACATCACGGGGTGGTGCGCATTGTATGTGTGTGTGTTACATTACATTCACTAGTAGGAGTGAGAAAAACATCACGGGGTGGTGTGAATCGCAGGGTCTGAATTAGGATAGGCAGTGAGTGGCAATGTACGATGGAGAAAAGGACCGCGGGCTGGTCAGAATGGGGAGGTCATGGAACATGCAGTGGCAATGTAGGATAGGTTTCTGAAAAACATCGCGGGGTGGTGCGCATTGTATGGGTGTGTGTTACATTACATTCACTAATAGGAGTGAGAAAAACATCACGGGGTGGTGCGCATTGTATGGGTGTGTGTTACATTACATTCACTAGTAGGATTGAGAAAAACATCACGCGGTGGTGCGCATTGTATGGGTGTGTGTTACATTACATTCACTAGTGGGAGTGAGAAAAACATCATGGGGTGGTGTTAATCGGAGGGTCTGAATTAGTATAGGCAGTGAGTGGTAATGTAGGATGGAAAAAAGCACAGCGGTGTGGTCAGCATGGGAAGGTCAGGGAACATGCAGTGGCAATGTAGGATAGGTTTCTGAAAAACATCGCGGGGTGGTGCGCATTGTATGGTTGTGTGTTACATTACATTCAGTAGTAGGAGTGAGAAAAACATCACGGGGTGGTGTGAATCGCAGGGTCTGAATTAGGCTAGGTAGTGAGTGGCAATGTAGGATGGAGAAAAGCACCGCGGGCTGGTCAGAATGGGGAGGTCATGGAACATGCAGTGGCAATGTAGGATAGGTTTCTGAAAAACATCGCGGGGTGGTGCGCATTGTATGGGTGTGTGTTACATTACATTCACTAGTAGGAGTGAGAAAAACATCACCGGGTGGTGCGCATTGTATGGGTGTGTGTTACATTACATTCACTAGTAGGAGTGAGAAAAATATCACGCGGTGGTGCGCATTGTATGGGTGTGTGTTACATTACAATCACTAGTAGGAGTGAGAAAAACATCACGGGGTGGTGTTAATCAGAGGGTCTGAATTAGTATAGGCAGTGAGTGGCAATGTAGGATGGAGAAAAGCACCGTGGGGTGGTCAGCATGGGGAGGTCAGGGAACATGCAATGGCAATGTAGGATAGGTTTCTGAAAAACATCGCGGGGTGGTGCGCATTGTATGGTTGTGTGTTACATTACATTCAGTAGTAGGAGTGAGAAAAACATCACGGGGTGGTGCGCATTGTATGTGTGTGTGTTACATTACATTCACTAGTAGGAGTGAGAAAAACATCACGGGGTGGTGTGAATCGCAGGGTCTGAATTAGGATAGGTAGTGAGTGGCAATGTAGGATGGATAAAAGCACCGCGGGCTGGTCAGAATGGGGAGGTCATGGAACATGCAGTGGCAATGTAGGATAGGTTTCTGAAAAACATCGCGGGGTGGTGCGCATTGTAAGGGTGTGTGTTACATTACATTCACAAGTAGGAGTGAGAAAAACATCACGGGGTGGTGCGCATTGTATGGGTGTGTGTTACATTACATTCACTAGTAGGAGTGAGGAAAACATCACGGGGTGGTGCGCAATGTATGGGTGTGTGTTACATTACATTCACTAGTAGGGGTGAGAAAAACATCACGGGATGGTGCGCAATGTATGGGTGTGTGTTACATTACATTCACTAATAGGAGTGAGAAAAACATCACGGGGTGGTGTGAATCAGAGGGTCTGAATTAGGATAGGCAGTGAGTTGCAATGTAGGATGGAGAAAAGCACCGCGGGTTGGTCAGCATGGGGACGTAAGGGAATATGCAGTGGCAATGTAGGATAGGTTTCTGAAAAACATCGCGGGGTGGTGCACATTGTATGGGTGTGTGTTACATAACATTCACTAGTAGGAGTGAGAAAACCATCACGGGGTGGTGTGAATCGGAGGTTCTGATTTAGGATAGGCAGTGAGTGGCAATGTCGGATGGAGAAAAGCACCGCGGGGTGGTCAGCATGGGGACGTCAGGGAACATGCATTGGCAATGTAGGATAGGTTTCTGAAAAACATTGCGGGGTGTTGCGCATTGTATGGGTGTGTGTTACATTACATTCACAAGTAGGAGTGAGAAAAACATCACGGGGTGGTGCGCATTGTATGGGTGTGTGTTACATTACATTCACTAGTAGGAGTGAGAAAAACATCACGGGGTGGTGTGAATCGCACGGTGTGAATTAGAATAGGCAGTGAGTGGCAATTTAGGATGGAGAAAAGCACTGTGGGGTGGTCAGCATGGGGAGGTCAGGGAACATGCAATGGCAATGTAGGATAGGTTTCTGAAAAACATCGCGGGGTGGTGCGCATTGTATGGTTGTGTGTTACATTACATTCACTAGTAGGAGTGAGAAAAACATCACGGGGTGGTGCGCATTGCATGTGTGTGTGTTACATTACATTCACTAGTAGGAATGAGAAAAACATCACGGGGTGGTGTGAATCGCAGGGTCTGAATTAGGATAGGTAGTGAGTGGCAATGTAGGATGGAGAAAAGCACCGCGGGCTGGTCAGAATGGGGAGGTCATGGAACATGCAGTGGCAATGTAGGATAGGTTTCTGAAAAACATCGCGGGGTGGTGCGCATTGTATGGGTGTGTGTTACATTACATTCACTAGTAGGAGTGAGAAAAACATCACCGGGTGGTGCGCATTGTATGGGTGTGTGTTACATTACATTCACTAGTAGGAGTGAGAAAAACATCACGGGGTGGTGTGAATCGGAGGGTCTGAATTAGGATAGGCAGTGAGTGGCAATGTAGGATGGAGAAAAACACCGCGGGGTGGTCAGCATGGGGACGTCAGGGAATATGCAGTGGCAATGTAGGATAGGTTTCTGAAAAACATCGCGGGGTGGTGCACATTGTATGGGTGTGTGTTACATAACATTCACTAGTAGGAGTGAGAAAACCTTCACGGGGTGGTGTGAATCGGAGGGTCTGATTTAGGATAGGCAGTGAGTGGCAATGTCGGATGGAGAAAAGCACCGCGGGGTGGTCAGCATGTGGAGGTCATGGAACATGCAGTGGCAATGTAGGATAGGTTTCTGAAAAACATTGCGGGGTGGTGCGCATTGTATGGATGTGTGTAACATTACATTCACTAGAAGGAGTGAGAAAAACATCACGGGGTGGTGCGCAATGTATGGGTGTGTGTTACATTACATTCACTAGTAGGAGTGAGAAAAACATCACGGGGTGGTGTGAATCAGAGGGTCTGAATTAGGATACGCAGTGAGTGGCAATGTAGGATGGAGAAAAGCACCGCGGGGTGGTCAGCATGGGGACGTCATCGAACATGCAGTGGCAATGTAGGATAGGTTTCTGAAAAACATCGCGGGGTGGTGCACATTGTATGGGTGTGTGTTACATAACATTCACTAGTAGGAGTGAGAAAACCATCACGGGGTGGTGTGAATCGGAGGGTCTGATTTAGGATAGGCAGTGAGTGGCAATGTCGGATGGAGAAAAGCACCGCGGGGTGGTCAGCATGGGGAGGTCAGGGAACATGCATTCTCAATGTAGGATAGGTTTCTGAAAAACATCGTGGGGTGTTGCGCATTGTATGGGTGTGTGTTACATTACATTCACAAGTAGGAGTGAGAAAAACATCACGGGGTGGTGCGCATTGTATGGGTGTGTGTTACATTACATTCACTAGTAGGAGTGAGAAAAACATCACGGGGTGGTGTGAATCGCAGGGTCTGTATTAGGATAGGCAGTGAGTGGCAATTTAGGATGGAGAAAAGCACCGTGGGGTGGTCAGCATGGGGAGGTCAGGGAACATGCAATGGCAATGTAGGATAGGTTTCTGAAAAACATCGCGGGGTGGTGCGCATTGTATGGTTGTGTGTTACATTACATTCACTAGTAGGAGTGAGAAAAACATCACGGGGTGGTGCGCATTGTGTGTGTATGTGTTACATTACATTCACTAGTAGGAGTGAGAAAAACATCACGGGGTGGTGTGAATCGCAGTGTCTGAATTAGGATAGGTAGTGAGTGGCAATGTAGGATGGAGAAAAGCACCGTGGGCTGGTCAGAATGGGGAGGTCATGGAACATGCTGTGGCAATGTAGGATAGGTTTCTGAAAAATATCGCGTGGTGGTGCGCATTGTATGGGTGTGTGTTACATTACATTCACTAGTAGGAGTGAGAAAAACATCACGGGGTGGTGCGCATTGTATTGGTGTGTGTTACATTACGTTCACTAGTAGGAGTGAGAAAAACAACACGGGGTGGTGCGCATTGTATGGGTGTGTGTTACATTACATTCACTAGTAGGAGTGAGAAAAACATCATGTGGTGGTGTGAATCGGAGGGTCTGATTTAGGATAGGCAGTGAGTGGCAATGTCAGATGGAGAAAAACACCGCGGGGTGGTCAGCATGGGGAGGTCAGGGAACATGCAGTGGCAATGTAGGATAGGTTTCTGAAAAACATCGCGGGGTGGTGGGCATTGTATGGGTGTGTGTTACATTACATTCACTAGTAGGAGTGAGAAAAACATCACGGGGTGGTGTGAATCGGAGGGTCTGATTTAGGATAGGCAGTGAGTGGCAATGTCAGATGGAGAAAAACACCACGGGGTGGTCAGCATGGGGAGGTCAGGGAACATGCAGTGGCAATGTAGGATAGGTTTCTGAAAAACATCGCGTGGTGGTGGGCATTGTATGGGTGTGTATTACATTACATTCACTAGTAGGAGTGAGAAAAACATCACGGGGTGGTGTGCATTGTTTGGGTGTTTGTTACATTACATTCACTAGAAGGAGTGACAAAAACATCACGGAGTGGTGTGAATCGGAGGGTCTGAATTAGGATAGGCTGTGAGTGGCAATGTAGGATGGAGAAAAGCACCGCGGGGTGGTCAGCATGGGGAAGTCAGGGAACATGCAATGGCAATGTAGGATAGGTTTCTGAAAAACATCGTGGAGTGGTGCGCATTGTATGGGTGTGTGTTACTTTACATTCACTAGTAGGAGTGAGAAAAACACGGGTTGGTGCGCATTGTATGGGTGTGTGTTACATTACATTCACTAGTAGCAGTGAGAAAAACATCACGGGGTGGTGTGAATCGGATGGTCTGAATTAGGATAGGCAGTGAGTAGCAATGTCGGATGGAGAAAAGCACCGCGGGTTGGTCTCCCTGGGGAGGTAAGGGAACATGCAGTGACAATGTAGGATAGGTTTCTGAAAAACATCGCGGGGTGGTGCACATTGGATGGGTGTGTGTTACATTACATTCACTAGTAGGAGTGAGAAAACCATCACGGGGTGGTGTGAATTGGAGGGTTTGAATTAGGTTAGGCAGTGAGTGGCAATGTAGGATGCAGAAAAGCACCGCGGGGTTTTCAGCATGGGGACGTCAGGGAACACGCAGTGGCAATGTAGGATAGGTTTCTGAAAAACATCGCGGAGTGGTGCACATTGTATGGGTGTGTGTTACATAACATTCACTAGTAGGAGTGAGAAAAAAATCATGGGGTGGTGTCAATCGGAGGTTCTGATTTAGGATAGGCAGTGAGTGGCAATGTCGGATGGAGAAAAGCACCGCGGGGTGGTCAGCATGGGGAGGTCAGGGAACATGCAGTGGCAAGGTAGGATAGGTTTCTGAAAAACATTGCGGGGTGGTGCGCATTGTATGGGTGTGTGTTACATTACATTCACTAGTAGGAGTGAGAAAAACATCTCGCGGTGGTGCGCATTGTATGGGTGTGTGTTACATTACATTCACTAGTTGGAGTGAGAAAAACATCACGGGGTGGTTTGAATCGGAGGGTCTGAATTAGTATAGGCAGTGAGTGGCAATGTAGAATGGAGAAAAGCACCGCGGTGTGGTCAGCATGGGGAGGTCAGGGAACATGCAGTGGCAATGTAGGATAGTTTTCTGAAAAATATCGCGGGGTGGTGCGCATTGTATGGGTGTGTGTTACATTACATTCACTAGTAGGAGTGAGAAAAACATCACGGGGTGGTGTGAATCAGAGGGTCTGAATTAGGATAGGCAGTGAGTGGCAATGTAGGATGGAGAAAAGCACCGCGGGGTGGTCAGCATGGGGACGTAAGGGAATATGCAGTGGCAATGTAGGATAGGTTTCTGAAAAACATCGCGGGGTGGTGCACATTGTATCGGTGTGTGTTACATAACATTCACTAGTAGGAGTGAGAAAACCATCACGGGGTGGTGTGAATCGGAGGGTCTGATTTAGGATAGGCAGTGAGTGGCAATGTCGTATGGAGAAAAGCACCGCGGGGTGGTCAGCATGGGGAGGTCAGGGAACATGCATTGGCAATGTAGGATAGGTTTCTGAAAAACATCGCGGGGTGGTGCGCATTGTATGGGTGTGTGTTACATTACATTCACTAGTAGGAGTGAGAAAAACATCACGGGTAGGTGCTCATTGTATGGGTGTGTGTTACATTACATTCAAAAGTAGGAGTGAGAAAAACATCACGGGGTGGTGTGAATCGCAGGGTCTGAATTAGGATAGGCAGTGAGTGGCAATTTAGGATGGAGAAAAGCACCGTGGGGTGGTCAGCATGGGGAGGTCAGGGAACATGCAATGGCAATGTAGGATAGGTTTCTGAAAAACATCGCGGGGTGGTGCGCATTGTATGGTTGTGTGTTACATTACATTCACTAGTAGGAGTGAGAAAAACATCACGGGGTGGTGCGCATTATATGTGTGTGTGTTACATTACATTCACTAGTAGGAGTGAGAAAAACATCACGGGGTGGTGTGAATCGCAGGGTCTGAATTAGGATAGGTAGTGAGTGGCAATGTAGGATGGAGAAAAGCACCGCGGGCTGGTCAGAATGGGGAGGTCATGGAACATGCAGTGGCAATGTAGGATAGGTTTCTGAAAAACATCGCGGGGTGGTGCGCATTGTATGGGTGTGTGTTACATTACAATCACTAGTAAGAGTGAGAAAAACATCACGGGGTGGTGTTAATCGGAGGGTCTGAATTAGTATTGGCAGTGAGTGGCAATGTAGGATGGAGAAAAGCACCGTGGGGTGGTCAGCATGGGGAGGTCAGGGAACATGCATTGGCAATGTAGGATAGGTTTCTGAAAAACATCGCGGGGTGGTGCGCATTGTATGGTTGTGTGTTACATTACATTCAGTAGTAGGAGTGAGAAAAACATCACGGGGTGGTGCGTATTGTATGTGTGTGTGTTACATTACATTCACTAGTAGGAGTGAGAAAAACATCACGGGGTGGTGTGAATCGCAGGGTCTGAATTAGGATAGGTAGTGAGTGGCAATGTAGGATGGAGAAAAGCACCGCGGGCTGGTCAGAATGGGGAGGTCATCGAACATGCAGTGGCAATGTAGGATAGGTTTCTGAAAAACATCGCGGGGTGGTGCGCATTGTATGGGTGTGTGTTACATTACATTCACAAGTAGTAGTGAGAAAAACATCACGGGGTGCTGCGCATTGTATGGGTGTGTGTTACATTACATTCACTAGTAGGAGTGAGAAAAACATAACGGGGTGGTGCGCAATGTATGGGTGTGTGTTACATTACATTCACTAGTAGGAGTGAGAAAAACATCACGGGGTGGTGCGCAATGTATGGGTGTGTGTTACATTACATTCACTAGTAGGAGTGAGAAAAACATCACGGGGTGGTGTGAATCAGAGGGTCTGAATTAGGATAGGCAGTGAGTTGCAATGTAGGATGGAGAAAAGCACCGCGGGTTGGTCAGCATGGGGACGTCAGGGAATATGCAGTGGCAATGTAGGATAGGTTTCTGAAAAACATCGCGGGGTGGTGCACATTGTATGGGTGTGTGTTACATAACATTCACTAGTAGGAGTGAGAAAACCATCACGGGGTGGTGTGAATCGGAGTGTCTGATTTAGGATAGGCAGTGAGTGGCAATGTCGGATGGAGAAAAGCACCGCGGGGTGGTCAGCATGGGGACGTCAGGGAACATGCATTGGCAATGTAGGATAGGTTTCTGAAAAACATCGCGGGGTGTTGCGCATTGTATGGGTGTGTGTTACATTACATTCACAAGTAGGAGTGAGAAAAACATCACGGGGTGGTGCACATTGTATGGGTGTGTGTTACATTGCATTCACTAGTAGGAGTGAGAAAAACATCACGGGGTGGTGTGAATCGCAGGGTCAGAATTAGGATAGGCAGTGAGTGGCAATTTAGGATGGAGAAAAGCACCGTGGGGTGGTCAGCATGGGGAGGTCAGGGAACATGCAATGGCAATGTAGGATAGGTTTCTGAAAAACATCGCGGGGTGGTGCGCATTGTATGGTTGTGTGTTACATTACATTCACTAGTAGGAGTGAGAAAAACATCACGGGGTGGTGCGCATTGTGTGTGTATGTGTTACATTACATTCACTAGTAGGAGTGAGAAAAACATCACGGGGTGGTGTGAATCGCAGTGTCTGAATTAGGATAGGTAGTGAGTGGCAATGTAGGATGGAGAAAAGCACCGTGGGCTGGTCAGAATGGGGAGGTCATGGAACATGCTGTGGCAATGTAGGATAGGTTTCTGAAAAATATCGCGTGGTGGTGCGCATTGTATGGGTGTGTGTTACATTACATTCACTAGTAGGAGTGAGAAAAACATCACGGGGTGGTGCGCATTGTATTGGTGTGTGTTACATTACGTTCACTAGTAGGAGTGAGAAAAACAACACGGGGTGGTGCGCATTGTATGGGTGTGTGTTACATTACATTCACTAGTAGGAGTGAGAAAAACATCATGTGGTGGTGTGAATCGGAGGGTCTGATTTAGGATAGGCAGTGAGTGGCAATGTCAGATGGAGAAAAACACCGCGGGGTGGTCAGCATGGGGAGGTCAGGGAACATGCAGTGGCAATGTAGGATAGGTTTCTGAAAAACATCGCGGGGTGGTGGGCATTGTATGGGTGTGTGTTACATTACATTCACTAGTAGGAGTGAGAAAAACATCACGGGGTGGTGTGAATCGGAGGGTCTGATTTAGGATAGGCAGTGAGTGGCAATGTCAGATGGAGAAAAACACCACGGGGTGGTCAGCATGGGGAGGTCAGGGAACATGCAGTGGCAATGTAGGATAGGTTTCTGAAAAACATCGCGGGGTGGTGGGCATTGTATGGGTGTGTATTACATTACATTCACTAGTAGGAGTGAGAAAAACATCACGGGGTGGTGTGCATTGTTTGGGTGTTTGTTACATTACATTCACTAGAAGGAGTGACAAAAACATCACGGAGTGGTGTGAATCGGAGGGTCTGAATTAGGATAGGCTGTGAGTGGCAATGTAGGATGGAGAAAAGCACCGCGGGGTGGTCAGCATGGGGAAGTCAGGGAACATGCAATGGCAATGTAGGATAGGTTTCTGAAAAACATCGTGGAGTGGTGCGCATTGTATGGGTGTGTGTTACTTTACATTCACTAGTAGGAGTGAGAAAAACACGGGTTGGTGCGCATTGTATGGGTGTGTGTTACATTACATTCACTAGTAGCAGTGAGAAAAACATCACGGGGTGGTGTGAATCGGATGGTCTGAATTAGGATAGGCAGTGAGTAGCAATGTCGGATGGAGAAAAGCACCGCGGGTTGGTCTCCCTGGGGAGGTAAGGGAACATGCAGTGACAATGTAGGATAGGTTTCTGAAAAACATCGCGGGGTGGTGCACATTGGATGGGTGTGTGTTACATTACATTCACTAGTAGGAGTGAGAAAACCATCACGGGGTGGTGTGAATTGGAGGGTTTGAATTAGGTTAGGCAGTGAGTGGCAATGTAGGATGCAGAAAAGCACCGCGGGGTTTTCAGCATGGGGACGTCAGGGAACACGCAGTGGCAATGTAGGATAGGTTTCTGAAAAACATCGCGGAGTGGTGCACATTGTATGGGTGTGTGTTACATAACATTCACTAGTAGGAGTGAGAAAAAAATCATGGGGTGGTGTCAATCGGAGGTTCTGATTTAGGATAGGCAGTGAGTGGCAATGTCGGATGGAGAAAAGCACCGCGGGGTGGTCAGCATGGGGAGGTCAGGGAACATGCAGTGGCAAGGTAGGATAGGTTTCTGAAAAACATTGCGGGGTGGTGCGCATTGTATGGGTGTGTGTTACATTACATTCACTAGTAGGAGTGAGAAAAACATCTCGCGGTGGTGCGCATTGTATGGGTGTGTGTTACATTACATTCACTAGTTGGAGTGAGAAAAACATCACGGGGTGGTTTGAATCGGAGGGTCTGAATTAGTATAGGCAGTGAGTGGCAATGTAGAATGGAGAAAAGCACCGCGGTGTGGTCAGCATGGGGAGGTCAGGGAACATGCAGTGGCAATGTAGGATAGTTTTCTGAAAAATATCGCGGGGTGGTGCGCATTGTATGGGTGTGTGTTACATTACATTCACTAGTAGGAGTGAGAAAAACATCACGGGGTGGTGTGAATCAGAGGGTCTGAATTAGGATAGGCAGTGAGTGGCAATGTAGGATGGAGAAAAGCACCGCGGGGTGGTCAGCATGGGGACGTAAGGGAATATGCAGTGGCAATGTAGGATAGGTTTCTGAAAAACATCGCGGGGTGGTGCACATTGTATCGGTGTGTGTTACATAACATTCACTAGTAGGAGTGAGAAAACCATCACGGGGTGGTGTGAATCGGAGGGTCTGATTTAGGATAGGCAGTGAGTGGCAATGTCGTATGGAGAAAAGCACCGCGGGGTGGTCAGCATGGGGAGGTCAGGGAACATGCATTGGCAATGTAGGATAGGTTTCTGAAAAACATCGCGGGGTGGTGCGCATTGTATGGGTGTGTGTTACATTACATTCACTAGTAGGAGTGAGAAAAACATCACGGGTAGGTGCTCATTGTATGGGTGTGTGTTACATTACATTCAAAAGTAGGAGTGAGAAAAACATCACGGGGTGGTGTGAATCGCAGGGTCTGAATTAGGATAGGCAGTGAGTGGCAATTTAGGATGGAGAAAAGCACCGTGGGGTGGTCAGCATGGGGAGGTCAGGGAACATGCAATGGCAATGTAGGATAGGTTTCTGAAAAACATCGCGGGGTGGTGCGCATTGTATGGTTGTGTGTTACATTACATTCACTAGTAGGAGTGAGAAAAACATCACGGGGTGGTGCGCATTATATGTGTGTGTGTTACATTACATTCACTAGTAGGAGTGAGAAAAACATCACGGGGTGGTGTGAATCGCAGGGTCTGAATTAGGATAGGTAGTGAGTGGCAATGTAGGATGGAGAAAAGCACCGCGGGCTGGTCAGAATGGGGAGGTCATGGAACATGCAGTGGCAATGTAGGATAGGTTTCTGAAAAACATCGCGGGGTGGTGCGCATTGTATGGGTGTGTGTTACATTACAATCACTAGTAAGAGTGAGAAAAACATCACGGGGTGGTGTTAATCGGAGGGTCTGAATTAGTATTGGCAGTGAGTGGCAATGTAGGATGGAGAAAAGCACCGTGGGGTGGTCAGCATGGGGAGGTCAGGGAACATGCATTGGCAATGTAGGATAGGTTTCTGAAAAACATCGCGGGGTGGTGCGCATTGTATGGTTGTGTGTTACATTACATTCAGTAGTAGGAGTGAGAAAAACATCACGGGGTGGTGCGTATTGTATGTGTGTGTGTTACATTACATTCACTAGTAGGAGTGAGAAAAACATCACGGGGTGGTGTGAATCGCAGGGTCTGAATTAGGATAGGTAGTGAGTGGCAATGTAGGATGGAGAAAAGCACCGCGGGCTGGTCAGAATGGGGAGGTCATCGAACATGCAGTGGCAATGTAGGATAGGTTTCTGAAAAACATCGCGGGGTGGTGCGCATTGTATGGGTGTGTGTTACATTACATTCACAAGTAGTAGTGAGAAAAACATCACGGGGTGCTGCGCATTGTATGGGTGTGTGTTACATTACATTCACTAGTAGGAGTGAGAAAAACATAACGGGGTGGTGCGCAATGTATGGGTGTGTGTTACATTACATTCACTAGTAGGAGTGAGAAAAACATCACGGGGTGGTGCGCAATGTATGGGTGTGTGTTACATTACATTCACTAGTAGGAGTGAGAAAAACATCACGGGGTGGTGTGAATCAGAGGGTCTGAATTAGGATAGGCAGTGAGTTGCAATGTAGGATGGAGAAAAGCACCGCGGGTTGGTCAGCATGGGGACGTCAGGGAATATGCAGTGGCAATGTAGGATAGGTTTCTGAAAAACATCGCGGGGTGGTGCACATTGTATGGGTGTGTGTTACATAACATTCACTAGTAGGAGTGAGAAAACCATCACGGGGTGGTGTGAATCGGAGGGTCTGATTTAGGATAGGCAGTGAGTGGCAATGTCGGATGGAGAAAAGCACCGCGGGGTGGTCAGCATGGGGACGTCAGGGAACATGCATTGGCAATGTAGGATAGGTTTCTGAAAAACATCGCGGGGTGTTGCGCATTGTATGGGTGTGTGTTACATTACATTCACAAGTAGGAGTGAGAAAAACATCACGGGGTGGTGCACATTGTATGGGTGTGTGTTACATTGCATTCACTAGTAGGAGTGAGAAAAACATCACGGGGTGGTGTGAATCGCAGGGTCAGAATTAGGATAGGCAGTGAGTGGCAATTTAGGATGGAGAAAAGCACCGTGGGGTGGTCAGCATGGGGAGGTCAGGGAACATGCAATGGCGATGTAGGATAGGTTTCTGAAAAACTTCGCGGGGTGGTGCGCATTGTATGGTTGTGTGTTACATTACATTCACTAGTAGGAGTGAGAAAAACATCACGGGGTGGTGCGCATTGTATGTGTGTGTGTTACATTACATTCACAAGTAGGAGTGAGAAAAACATCACGGGGTGGTGTGAATCGCAGGGTCTGAATTAGGATAGGTAGTGAGTGGCAATGTAGGATGGAGAAAAGCACCGCGGGCTGGTCAGAATGGGGAGGTCATGGAACATGCAGTGGCAATGTAGGATAGGTTTCTGAAAAACATCAAGGGGTGGTGCGCATTGTATGGGTGTGTGTTACATTACATTCAATAGTAGGAGTGAGAAAAACATCACCGGGTGGTGCACATTGTATGGGTGTGTGTTACATTACATTCACTAGTAGGAGTGAGAAAAACAACACGCGGTGGTGCGCTTTGTATGGGTGTGTGTTACATTACAATCACTAGTAGGAGTGAGAAAAACATCACGGGGTGGTGTTAATCGGAGGGTATGAATTAGTATAGGCAGTGAGTGGCATTGTAGAATGGAGAAAAGCACAGCGGTGTGGTCAGCATGGGAAGGTCAGGGAACATGCAGTGGCAATGTAGCATACGTTTCTGAAAAATATCGCGGGGTGGTGCGCATTGTATGCGTGTGTGTTACATTACATTCACTAGTAGGAGGGAGAAAAACATCACGGGGTGGTGCGCATTGTATGGGTGTGTGTTACATTACATTCACTAGTAGGAGTGAGAAAAACATCACGGGGTGGTGTGAATCACAGGGTCTGAATTAGGATAGGTAGTGAGTGGCAATGTAGGATGGAGAAAAGCACAGTGGTGTGGTCAGCATGGGAAGGTCAGGGAACATGCAGTGGCAATGTAGGATAGGTTAGTGAAAAATATCGCGGGGTGGTGCGCATTGTATGGGTGTGTGTTACATTACATTCACTAGTAGGAGTGAGAAAAACATCACGGGGTGGTGCGCATTGTATTGGTGTGAGATACATTACGTTCACTAGTAGGAGTGAGAAAAACAACACGGGGAGGTGCGCATTGTATGGGTGTGTGTTACATTACATTCACTAGTAGGAGTGAGAAAAACATCACGGGGTTGTGTGAATTGGAGGGTCTGAATTAGGATAGGCAGTGAGTGTCAATGTAGGAAGGAGAAAAGCACCGCGGGGTGGTCAGCATGGGGACGTCAGGGAACATGCAGTGGCAATGTAGGATAGGTTTCTGAAAAACATCGCGGGGTGGTGCGCATTGTATGCGTGTGTGTTACATAACATTCACTAGTAGGAGTGAGAAAACCATCACGGGGTGGTGTGAATCGGAGGGTCTGATTTAGGATAGGCAGTGAGTGGCAATGTCGGATGGAGAAAAGCACCGCGGGGTGGTCAGCATGGGGACGTCAGGGAACATGCATTGGCAATGTAGGATAGGTTTCTGAAAAACATCGCGGGGTGTTGCGCATTGTATGGGTGTGTGTTACATTACATTCACAAGTAGGAGTGAGAAAAACATCACGGGGTGGTGCACATTGTATGGGTGTGTGTTACATTGCATTCACTAGTAGGAGTGAGAAAAACATCACGGGGTGGTGTGAATCGCAGGGTCAGAATTAGGATAGGCAGTGAGTGGCAATTTAGGATGGAGAAAAGCACCGTGGGGTGGTCAGCATGGGGAGGTCAGGGAACATGCAATGGCGATGTAGGATAGGTTTCTGAAAAACTTCGCGGGGTGGTGCGCATTGTATGGTTGTGTGTTACATTACATTCACTAGTAGGAGTGAGAAAAACATCACGGGGTGGTGCGCATTGTATGTGTGTGTGTTACATTACATTCACAAGTAGGAGTGAGAAAAACATCACGGGGTGGTGTGAATCGCAGGGTCTGAATTAGGATAGGTAGTGAGTGGCAATGTAGGATGGAGAAAAGCACCGCGGGCTGGTCAGAATGGGGAGGTCATGGAACATGCAGTGGCAATGTAGGATAGGTTTCTGAAAAACATCACGGGGTGGTGCGCATTGTATGGGTGTGTGTTACATTACATTCAATAGTAGGAGTGAGAAAAACATCACCGGGTGGTGCACATTGTATGGGTGTGTGTTACATTACATTCACTAGTAGGAGTGAGAAAAACAACACGCGGTGGTGCGCTTTGTATGGGTGTGTGTTACATTACAATCACTAGTAGGAGTGAGAAAAACATCACGGGGTGGTGTTAATCGGAGGGTATGAATTAGTATAGGCAGTGAGTGGCATTGTAGAATGGAGAAAAGCACAGCGGTGTGGTCAGCATGGGAAGGTCAGGGAACATGCAGTGGCAATGTAGCATACGTTTCTGAAAAATATCGCGGGGTGGTGCGCATTGTATGCGTGTGTGTTACATTACATTCACTAGTAGGAGGGAGAAAAACATCACGGGGTGGTGCGCATTGTATGTGTGTGTGTTACATTACATTCACTAGTAGGAGTGAGAAAAACATCACGGGGTGGTGTGAATCACAGGGTCTGAATTAGGATAGGTAGTGAGTGGCAATGTAGGATGGAGAAAAGCACAGTGGTGTGGTCAGCATGGGAAGGTCAGGGAACATGCAGTGGCAATGTAGGATAGGTTAGTGAAAAATATCGCGGGGTGGTGCGCATTGTATGGGTGTGTGTTACATTACATTCACTAGTAGGAGTGAGAAAAACATCACGGGGTGGTGCGCATTGTATTGGTGTGAGATACATTACGTTCACTAGTAGGAGTGAGAAAAACAACACGGGGTGGTGCGCATTGTATGGGTGTGTGTTACATTACATTCACTAGTAGGAGTGAGAAAAACATCACGGGGTTGTGTGAATTGGAGGGTCTGAATTAGGATAGGCAGTGAGTGTCAATGTAGGAAGGAGAAAAGCACCGCGGGGTGGTCAGCATGGGGACGTCAGGGAACATGCAGTGGCAATGTAGGATAGGTTTCTGAAAAACATCGCGGGGTGGTGCGCATTGTATGCGTGTGTGTTACATAACATTCACTAGTAGGAGTGAGAAAAACATCACGGGCTGGTGTGAATCGGAGGGTCTGATTTAGGATAGGCAGTGAGTGGCAATGTCAGATGGAGAAAAACACCGCGGGGTGGTCAGCATGGGGAGGTCAGGGAACATGCAGTGGCAATGTAGGATAGGTTTCTGAAAAACATCGCGGGGTGGTGCGCATTATATGGTTGTGTGTTACATTACATTCACTAGTAGGAGTGAGAAAAACATCACGGGGTGGTGCGCATTGTTTGGGTGTGTGTTACATTACATTCACTAGAAGGAGTGACAAAAACATCACGGAATGGTGTGAATCGGAGGGTCTGATTTAGGATCTGCAGAGAGTGGCAATGTAGGATGGATAAAAGCACCGCGGGGTGGTCAGCATTGGGAGGTCAGGGAACATGCAGCGGCAATGTAGGATAGGTTTCTGAAAAACATCGTGGAGTGGTGCGCATTGTATGGGTGTGTGTTACATTACATTCACTAGTAGCAGTGAGAAAAACACAGGTTGGTGCACATTGTATTGATGTGTGTTACATTACATTCACGAGTAGGAGTGAGAAAAACATCACGGGTTGGTGTGAATCGGAGGGTCTGAATTAGGATAGGCAGTGAGTGGCAATGTAGGATGGAGAAAAGCACCGCGGTGTGGTCAGCATGGGGAGGTCAGGGAAGATGCAGTGGCAATGTAGGATAGTTTTCTGAAAAACATCGCGGGGTGGTGCGCATTGTATGGGTGTGTGTTACATTACATTCACTAGTAGGAGTGAGAAAAACATCACGGGGTGGTTCGCATCGTATGGGTGTGTGTTACATTACATTCACTAGTAGGAGTGAGAAAAACATCACAGGGTGGTGTAAATCGGAGGGTCTGAATTAGGATAGGCAGTGAGTGGCAATGTAGGATGGAGAAAAGCACCGCGGGTTCGTCTCCCTGGGGAGGTAAGGGAACATGCAGTGACAATGTAGGATAGGTTTCTGAAAAACATCGCGGGGTGGTGCGCATTGTATGGGTGTGTGTTACATTACATTCACGAGTAGGAGTGAGAAAAACATCACGGGGTGGTGTGAATTGGAGGATTTGAATTAGGTTAGGCAGTGAGTGGCAAGGTAGGATGCAGAAAAGCACCGCGGGATTTTCAGCATGGGGACGTCAGGGAACATGCAGTGGCAATGTAGGATAGGTTTCTGAAAAACATCGCGGGGTGGTGCACATTGTATGGGTGTGTGTTACATAACTTTCACTAGTAGGAGTGAGAAAACCATCACGGGGTGGTGTCAATCGGAGGTTCTGATTTAGGATAGGCAGTGAGTGGCAATGTCGGATGGAGAAAAGCACCGCGGGGTGGTCAGCATGGGGAGGTCAGGGAACATGCAGTGGCAATGTAGGATAGGTTTCTGAAAAACATCGCGGGGTGGTGCGCATTGTATGGGTGTGTGTTACATTACATTCACTAGTAGGAGTGAGAAAAACATCTCGCGGTGGTGCGCATTGTATGGGTGTGTGTTACATTACATTCACTAGTAGGAGTGAGGAAAACATCACGGGGTGGTGTGAATCGGAGGGTCTGAATTAGGATAGGCAGTGAGTGGCAATGTAGGATGGAGAAAAGCACCGCGGGGTGGTCAGCATGGGGAGGTCAGGGAAAATACAATGGCAATGTAGGATAGGTTTCTGAAAAACATCGCGGGGTGGTGCGCATTGTATGGTTGTGTGTTACATTACATTCACTAGTAGGAGTGAGAAAAACATCACGGGGTGGTGTGAATTGGAGGGTCTGAATTAGGATAGGCAGTGAGTGGCAATGAAGGATGGAGAAAAGCACCGCGGGTCCGTCAGCATGTGGAGGTCAGGGAACATGCAGTGGCAAAGTAGGATAGGTTTCTGAAATAAATCGCGGGGTGGTACGCATTGTATGGGTGTGTGTTACATTACATTCACTAGTAGGAGTGAGAAAAACATCACGCGGTGGTGCGCATTGTATGGGTGTGTGTTACACTACATTCACTAGTAGGAGTGAGAAAAACATCACGGGGTGGTGTGAATCGGAGGGTCTGAATTAGGATAGGCAGTGAGTGGCAATGTAGGATGGAGAAAAGCACCGCGGGCTGGTCAGAATGGGGAGGTCACGGAACATGCAGTGGCAAAGTAGGATAGGTTTCTGAAATAAATCGCGGGGTGGTGCGCATTGTATGGGTGTGTGTTACATTACATTCACTAGTAGGAGTGAGAAAAACATCACGGGGTGGTGCGCATTGTATGGGTGTGTGTTACATTACATTCACTAGTAGGACTGAGAAAAACATCACGCAGTGGGGCGCATTGTATGGGTGTGTGTTACATTACATTCACTAGTAGGAGTGAGCAAAACATCACGGGGTGGTGCGCATTGTATGGGTTTTTGTTACATTACATTCACTAGTAGGAGTTAGAAAAACATCACGGGGTGGTGTGAATCAGAGCGTCTGAATTAGGATAGGCAGTGAGTTGCAATGTAGGATGGGGAAAAGCCCCGCAGGGTGGTCTGAATGGGGAGGTCATGGAACATGCAGTGGCAATGTAGGATAGGTTTCTGAAAAACATCGCGGGGTGGTGCACATGGTATGGGTGTGTGTTACATTACATTCACTAGTAGGAGTGAGAAAAACATCACGCGGTGGTGCGCATTGTATGGGTGTGTGTTACATTACATTCACTAGTAGGAGTGAGAAAAACATCACGGGGTGGTGTGAATCGGAGGGTCTGAATTAGGATAGGCAGTGAGTGGCAATGTAGGATGGAGAAAAGCACCGCGGGGTGGTCAGCATGGGGAAGTCAGGGAACATGCAGTGGCAATGTAGGATATTTTTCTGAAAAATATCGCGGGGTGGTGCGCATTGTATGGGTGTGTGTTACATTACATTCACTAGTAGGAGTGAGAAAAACATCACGGGGTGGTGTGAATCGGAGGGTCTGAATTAGGATAGGCAGTGAGTGGCAATATAGGATGGAGGAAAGCACCGCGGGGTGGTCAGCATGGGGACGTCAGGGAACATGAAGTGGCAATGTAGGTTAGGTTTCTGAAAAATATCGTGGGGTGGTTCACATTGTATGGGTGTGTGTTACATAACATTCACTAGTAGGAGTGAGAAAAACATCACGGGGTGGTGTGAATCGGAGGGGCTGATTTAGGATAGGCAGTGAGAGGCAATGTCGGATGGAGAAAAGCACCGCGGGGTGGTCAGCATGGGGAGGTCAGGGAACATGCATTGGCAATGTAGGATAGGTTTCTGAAAAACATCGCGGGGTTGTTCGCATTGTATGGGTGTGTGTTACATTACATTCACTAGTAGGAGTGATAAAAACATCACGGGGTGGTGCGCATAGTATGGGTGTGTGTTACATTACATTCACTAGTAGGAGTGAGAAAAACATCACGTTGTGGTGTGAATCGCAAGGTCTGAATTAGGATAGGCATTGAGTGGTAATGTATGATGGAGAAAAGCACCGCGGGGTTGTCATCATGGGGAGGGCAGGGAACATGCAATGGCAATGTAGGATAGGATTCTGAAAATCATCGCGTGGTGGTGCGCATTGTATGGTTGTGTGTTACATTACATTCACTAGTAGGAGTGAGAAAACATCACGGGGTGGTGCGCATTGTATGGGTGTGTGTTACATTACATTCACTAGTAAGAGTGAGAAAAACATCACGCGGTGGTGCGCATTTTATGGGTGTGTGTTACATAACATTCACTAGTAGGAGTGAGAAAACCATCACGGGGTGGTGTGAATCGGAGGGTCTGATTTAGGATAGGCAGTGAGTGGCAATGTCGGATGGAGAAAAGCACCGCGGGGTGGTCAGCATGGGGAGGTCAGGGAACATGCATTGGCAATGTAGGATATGTTTCTGAAAAACATCGCGGGGTGGTGCGCATTGTATGGGTGGGTGTTACATTAGATTCACAAGTAGGAGTGAGAAAAACATCACGGGGTGGTGCGCATTGTATGGGTGTGTGTTACATTACATTCACTAGTAGGAGTGAGAAAAACATCACGGGGTGGTGTGAATCGCAGGGTCTGAATTAGGATAGGTAGTGAGTGGCAATGTAGGATGGAAAAAAGCACCGCGGGCTGGTCAGAATGGGGAGGTCATGGAACATCCAGTGGCAATGTAGGATAGGTTTCTGAAAAACATCGCGGGGTGGTGCGCATTGTATGGGTGTGTATTATATTACATTCACTAGTAGGAGTGAGAAAAACATCACCGGGTGGTGCGCATTGTATGGGTGTGTGTTACATTACATTCACTAGTAGGAGTGAGAAAAACATCACGCGGCGGTGCGCATTGTATGGGTGTGTGTTACATTACAATCACTAGTAGGAGTGAGAAAAACATCACGGGGTGGTGCGCAATGTATGGGGGTGTGTTACATTACATTCACTAGTAGGAGTGAGAAAAACATCACGGGGTGGTGTGAATCAGAGGGTCTGAATTAGGATAGGCAGTGAGTGGCAATGTAGGATGGAGAAAAGCACCGCGGGGTGGTCAGCATGGGGAGGTCAGGGAACATGCAGTGGCAATGAACGATAGTTTTCTGAAAAACATCACGGGGTGGTGCGCATTGTATGGGTGTGTGTTACATTACATTCAGTAGTAGGAGTGAGAAAAAACATCACGGGGTGGTGTCAATCGGATGATCAGAATTAGGATAGGCAGTGAGTGGCAATGTAGAATGGAGAAAAGCACCGCGGGGTGGTCAGCATGGGTAGGTCAGGGAACATGCAGTGGCAAGGTAGGATAGTCTTCTGAAAAACATCGCGGGGTGGTGCGCATTGTATGGGTGTGTGTTACATTACATTCACTAGTAGGAGTGAGAAAAACATCACGGGGTGGTGCACATTGTATGGGTTTGTGTTACATAACATTCACTAGTAGGAGTGAGAAAAACATCACGGGGTGGTATCAATCGGAGGGTCTGATTTAGGATAGGCAGTGAGTGGCAATGTTGGATGGAGAAAAGCACCGCGGTGTGGTCAGCATGGGGAGGTCAGGGAACATGCAGTGGCAATGTAGGATAGGTTTCTGAAAAACATCGCGGGGTGGTGCACATTGTATGGTTGTGTGTTACATTACATTCACTAGGAGGAGTGAGAAAAACATCACGGGGTGGTACGCATTGTATGGGTGTGTGTTACATTACATTCACTAGTAGGAGTGAGAAAAACATCACGGGGTGGTGTGAATCGCAGGGTCTGAATTAGGATAGGCAGTGAGTGGCAATTTAGGATGGAGAAAAGCACCGTGGGGTGGTCAGCATGGGGTGGTCAGGGAACATGGAATGGTAATGTAGGATAGGTTTCTGAAAAACATCGCGGGGTGGTGCGCATTGCATGGTTGTGTGTTACATTACATTCACTAGTACGAGTGAGAAAAACATCACGGAGTGGTGCGCATTGTATGTGTGTGTGTTACATTACATTCACTACTAGGAGTGAGAAAAACATCACGGGGTGGTGTGAATCGCAGGGTCTGAATTAGGATAGGTAGTGAGTGGCAATGTAGGATGGAAAAAAGCAGTGCGGGCTGGTCAGAATGGGGAGGTCATGGAACATGCAGTGGCAATGTAGGATAGGTTTCTGAAAAACATCGCGGGGTGGTGCGCATTGTATGGGTGTGTGTTACATTACATTCACTAGTAGGAGTGAGAAAAACATCACCGGGTGGTGCGCATTGTATGGGTGTGTGTTACATTACATTCACTACTAGGAGTGAGAAAAACATCACGCGGTGGTGCGCATTGTATGGGTGTGTGTTACATTACAATCACTAGTAGGAGTGAGAAAAACATCACGGGGTGGTGTTAATCGGAGGGTCTGAATTAGTATAGGCAGTGAGTGGCTATGTAGGATGGAGAAAAGCACTGCGGTGTGGTCAGCATGGGAAGGTCAGGGAACATGCAGTGGCAATGTAGGATAGGTTTCTGAACAATATCGCGGGGTGGTGCGCATTGTATGGGTGTGTGTTACAGTACATTCACTAGTAGGAGTGAGAAAAACATCACGGGGTGGTGCGCATTGTATGGGTGTGTGTTACATTACATTCACTAGTAGGAGTGAGAAAAACATCACGGGGTGGTGCGCATTGTATTGGTGTGAGATACATTACGTTCACTAGTAGGAGTGAGAAAAACAACACGGGGTGGTGCGCATTGTATGGGTGTGTGTTACATTACATTCACTAGTAGGAGTGAGAAAAACATCACGGGGTTGTGTGAATTGGAGGGTCTGAATTAGGATAGGCAGTGAGTGTCAATGTAGGAAGGAGAAAAGCACCGCGGGGTGGTCAGCATGGGGACGTCAGGGAACATGCAGTGGCAATGTAGGATAGGTTTCTGAAAAACATCGCGGGGTGGTGCGCATTGTATGCGTGTGTGTTACATAACATTCACTAGTAGGAGTGAGAAAACCATCACGGGGTGGTGTGAATCGGAGGGTCTGATTTAGGATAGGCAGTGAGTGGCAATGTCGGATGGAGAAAAGCACCGCGGGGTGGTCAGCATGGGGACGTCAGGGAACATGCATTGGCAATGTAGGATAGGTTTCTGAAAAACATCGCGGGGTGTTGCGCATTGTATGGGTGTGTGTTACATTACATTCACAAGTAGGAGTGAGAAAAACATCACGGGGTGGTGCACATTGTATGGGTGTGTGTTACATTGCATTCACTAGTAGGAGTGAGAAAAACATCACGGGGTGGTGTGAATCGCAGGGTCAGAATTAGGATAGGCAGTGAGTGGCAATTTAGGATGGAGAAAAGCACCGTGGGGTGGTCAGCATGGGGAGGTCAGGGAACATGCAATGGCGATGTAGGATAGGTTTCTGAAAAACTTCGCGGGGTGGTGCGCATTGTATGGTTGTGTGTTACATTACATTCACTAGTAGGAGTGAGAAAAACATCACGGGGTGGTGCGCATTGTATGTGTGTGTGTTACATTACATTCACAAGTAGGAGTGAGAAAAACATCACGGGGTGGTGTGAATCGCAGGGTCTGAATTAGGATAGGTAGTGAGTGGCAATGTAGGATGGAGAAAAGCACCGCGGGCTGGTCAGAATGGGGAGGTCATGGAACATGCAGTGGCAATGTAGGATAGGTTTCTGAAAAACATCACGGGGTGGTGCGCATTGTATGGGTGTGTGTTACATTACATTCAATAGTAGGAGTGAGAAAAACATCACCGGGTGGTGCACATTGTATGGGTGTGTGTTACATTACATTCACTAGTAGGAGTGAGAAAAACAACACGCGGTGGTGCGCTTTGTATGGGTGTGTGTTACATTACAATCACTAGTAGGAGTGAGAAAAACATCACGGGGTGGTGTTAATCGGAGGGTATGAATTAGTATAGGCAGTGAGTGGCATTGTAGAATGGAGAAAAGCACAGCGGTGTGGTCAGCATGGGAAGGTCAGGGAACATGCAGTGGCAATGTAGCATACGTTTCTGAAAAATATCGCGGGGTGGTGCGCATTGTATGCGTGTGTGTTACATTACATTCACTAGTAGGAGGGAGAAAAACATCACGGGGTGGTGCGCATTGTATGTGTGTGTGTTACATTACATTCACTAGTAGGAGTGAGAAAAACATCACGGGGTGGTGTGAATCACAGGGTCTGAATTAGGATAGGTAGTGAGTGGCAATGTAGGATGGAGAAAAGCACAGTGGTGTGGTCAGCATGGGAAGGTCAGGGAACATGCAGTGGCAATGTAGGATAGGTTAGTGAAAAATATCGCGGGGTGGTGCGCATTGTATGGGTGTGTGTTACATTACATTCACTAGTAGGAGTGAGAAAAACATCACGGGGTGGTGCGCATTGTATTGGTGTGAGATACATTACGTTCACTAGTAGGAGTGAGAAAAACAACACGGGGTGGTGCGCATTGTATGGGTGTGTGTTACATTACATTCACTAGTAGGAGTGAGAAAAACATCACGGGGTTGTGTGAATTGGAGGGTCTGAATTAGGATAGGCAGTGAGTGTCAATGTAGGAAGGAGAAAAGCACCGCGGGGTGGTCAGCATGGGGACGTCAGGGAACATGCAGTGGCAATGTAGGATAGGTTTCTGAAAAACATCGCGGGGTGGTGCGCATTGTATGCGTGTGTGTTACATAACATTCACTAGTAGGAGTGAGAAAAACATCACGGGCTGGTGTGAATCGGAGGGTCTGATTTAGGATAGGCAGTGAGTGGCAATGTCAGATGGAGAAAAACACCGCGGGGTGGTCAGCATGGGGAGGTCAGGGAACATGCAGTGGCAATGTAGGATAGGTTTCTGAAAAACATCGCGGGGTGGTGCGCATTATATGGTTGTGTGTTACATTACATTCACTAGTAGGAGTGAGAAAAACATCACGGGGTGGTGCGCATTGTTTGGGTGTGTGTTACATTACATTCACTAGAAGGAGTGACAAAAACATCACGGAATGGTGTGAATCGGAGGGTCTGATTTAGGATCTGCAGAGAGTGGCAATGTAGGATGGATAAAAGCACCGCGGGGTGGTCAGCATTGGGAGGTCAGGGAACATGCAGCGGCAATGTAGGATAGGTTTCTGAAAAACATCGTGGAGTGGTGCGCATTGTATGGGTGTGTGTTACATTACATTCACTAGTAGCAGTGAGAAAAACACAGGTTGGTGCACATTGTATTGATGTGTGTTACATTACATTCACGAGTAGGAGTGAGAAAAACATCACGGGTTGGTGTGAATCGGAGGGTCTGAATTAGGATAGGCAGTGAGTGGCAATGTAGGATGGAGAAAAGCACCGCGGTGTGGTCAGCATGGGGAGGTCAGGGAAGATGCAGTGGCAATGTAGGATAGTTTTCTGAAAAACATCGCGGGGTGGTGCGCATTGTATGGGTGTGTGTTACATTACATTCACTAGTAGGAGTGAGAAAAACATCACGGGGTGGTTCGCATCGTATGGGTGTGTGTTACATTACATTCACTAGTAGGAGTGAGAAAAACATCACAGGGTGGTGTAAATCGGAGGGTCTGAATTAGGATAGGCAGTGAGTGGCAATGTAGGATGGAGAAAAGCACCGCGGGTTCGTCTCCCTGGGGAGGTAAGGGAACATGCAGTGACAATGTAGGATAGGTTTCTGAAAAACATCGCGGGGTGGTGCGCATTGTATGGGTGTGTGTTACATTACATTCACGAGTAGGAGTGAGAAAAACATCACGGGGTGGTGTGAATTGGAGGATTTGAATTAGGTTAGGCAGTGAGTGGCAAGGTAGGATGCAGAAAAGCACCGCGGGATTTTCAGCATGGGGACGTCAGGGAACATGCAGTGGCAATGTAGGATAGGTTTCTGAAAAACATCGCGGGGTGGTGCACATTGTATGGGTGTGTGTTACATAACTTTCACTAGTAGGAGTGAGAAAACCATCACGGGGTGGTGTCAATCGGAGGTTCTGATTTAGGATAGGCAGTGAGTGGCAATGTCGGATGGAGAAAAGCACCGCGGGGTGGTCAGCATGGGGAGGTCAGGGAACATGCAGTGGCAATGTAGGATAGGTTTCTGAAAAACATCGCGGGGTGGTGCGCATTGTATGGGTGTGTGTTACATTACATTCACTAGTAGGAGTGAGAAAAACATCTCGCGGTGGTGCGCATTGTATGGGTGTGTGTTACATTACATTCACTAGTAGGAGTGAGGAAAACATCACGGGGTGGTGTGAATCGGAGGGTCTGAATTAGGATAGGCAGTGAGTGGCAATGTAGGATGGAGAAAAGCACCGCGGGGTGGTCAGCATGGGGAGGTCAGGGAAAATACAATGGCAATGTAGGATAGGTTTCTGAAAAACATCGCGGGGTGGTGCGCATTGTATGGTTGTGTGTTACATTACATTCACTAGTAGGAGTGAGAAAAACATCACGGGGTGGTGTGAATTGGAGGGTCTGAATTAGGATAGGCAGTGAGTGGCAATGAAGGATGGAGAAAAGCACCGCGGGTCCGTCAGCATGTGGAGGTCAGGGAACATGCAGTGGCAAAGTAGGATAGGTTTCTGAAATAAATCGCGGGGTGGTACGCATTGTATGGGTGTGTGTTACATTACATTCACTAGTAGGAGTGAGAAAAACATCACGCGGTGGTGCGCATTGTATGGGTGTGTGTTACACTACATTCACTAGTAGGAGTGAGAAAAACATCACGGGGTGGTGTGAATCGGAGGGTCTGAATTAGGATAGGCAGTGAGTGGCAATGTAGGATGGAGAAAAGCACCGCGGGCTGGTCAGAATGGGGAGGTCACGGAACATGCAGTGGCAAAGTAGGATAGGTTTCTGAAATAAATCGCGGGGTGGTGCGCATTGTATGGGTGTGTGTTACATTACATTCACTAGTAGGAGTGAGAAAAACATCACGGGGTGGTGCGCATTGTATGGGTGTGTGTTACATTACATTCACTAGTAGGACTGAGAAAAACATCACGCAGTGGGGCGCATTGTATGGGTGTGTGTTACATTACATTCACTAGTAGGAGTGAGCAAAACATCACGGGGTGGTGCGCATTGTATGGGTTTTTGTTACATTACATTCACTAGTAGGAGTTAGAAAAACATCACGGGGTGGTGTGAATCAGAGCGTCTGAATTAGGATAGGCAGTGAGTTGCAATGTAGGATGGGGAAAAGCCCCGCAGGGTGGTCAGAATGGGGAGGTCATGGAACATGCAGTGGCAATGTAGGATAGGTTTCTGAAAAACATCGCGGGGTGGTGCACATGGTATGGGTGTGTGTTACATTACATTCACTAGTAGGAGTGAGAAAAACATCACGCGGTGGTGCGCATTGTATGGGTGTGTGTTACATTACATTCACTAGTAGGAGTGAGAAAAACATCACGGGGTGGTGTGAATCGGAGGGTCTGAATTAGGATAGGCAGTGAGTGGCAATGTAGGATGGAGAAAAGCACCGCGGGGTGGTCAGCATGGGGAAGTCAGGGAACATGCAGTGGCAATGTAGGATATTTTTCTGAAAAATATCGCGGGGTGGTGCGCATTGTATGGGTGTGTGTTACATTACATTCACTAGTAGGAGTGAGAAAAACATCACGGGGTGGTGTGAATCGGAGGGTCTGAATTAGGATAGGCAGTGAGTGGCAATATAGGATGGAGGAAAGCACCGCGGGGTGGTCAGCATGGGGACGTCAGGGAACATGAAGTGGCAATGTAGGTTAGGTTTCTGAAAAATATCGTGGGGTGGTTCACATTGTATGGGTGTGTGTTACATAACATTCACTAGTAGGAGTGAGAAAAACATCACGGGGTGGTGTGAATCGGAGGGGCTGATTTAGGATAGGCAGTGAGAGGCAATGTCGGATGGAGAAAAGCACCGCGGGGTGGTCAGCATGGGGAGGTCAGGGAACATGCATTGGCAATGTAGGATAGGTTTCTGAAAAACATCGCGGGGTTGTTCGCATTGTATGGGTGTGTGTTACATTACATTCACTAGTAGGAGTGATAAAAACATCACGGGGTGGTGCGCATAGTATGGGTGTGTGTTACATTACATTCACTAGTAGGAGTGAGAAAAACATCACGTTGTGGTGTGAATCGCAAGGTCTGAATTAGGATAGGCATTGAGTGGTAATGTATGATGGAGAAAAGCACCGCGGGGTTGTCATCATGGGGAGGGCAGGGAACATGCAATGGCAATGTAGGATAGGATTCTGAAAATCATCGCGTGGTGGTGCGCATTGTATGGTTGTGTGTTACATTACATTCACTAGTAGGAGTGAGAAAACATCACGGGGTGGTGCGCATTGTATGGGTGTGTGTTACATTACATTCACTAGTAAGAGTGAGAAAAACATCACGCGGTGGTGCGCATTTTATGGGTGTGTGTTACATAACATTCACTAGTAGGAGTGAGAAAACCATCACGGGGTGGTGTGAATCGGAGGGTCTGATTTAGGATAGGCAGTGAGTGGCAATGTCGGATGGAGAAAAGCACCGCGGGGTGGTCAGCATGGGGAGGTCAGGGAACATGCATTGGCAATGTAGGATATGTTTCTGAAAAACATCGCGGGGTGGTGCGCATTGTATGGGTGGGTGTTACATTAGATTCACAAGTAGGAGTGAGAAAAACATCACGGGGTGGTGCGCATTGTATGGGTGTGTGTTACATTACATTCACTAGTAGGAGTGAGAAAAACATCACGGGGTGGTGTGAATCGCAGGGTCTGAATTAGGATAGGTAGTGAGTGGCAATGTAGGATGGAAAAAAGCACCGCGGGCTGGTCAGAATGGGGAGGTCATGGAACATCCAGTGGCAATGTAGGATAGGTTTCTGAAAAACATCGCGGGGTGGTGCGCATTGTATGGGTGTGTATTATATTACATTCACTAGTAGGAGTGAGAAAAACATCACCGGGTGGTGCGCATTGTATGGGTGTGTGTTACATTACATTCACTAGTAGGAGTGAGAAAAACATCACGCGGCGGTGCGCATTGTATGGGTGTGTGTTACATTACAATCACTAGTAGGAGTGAGAAAAACATCACGGGGTGGTGCGCAATGTATGGGGGTGTGTTACATTACATTCACTAGTAGGAGTGAGAAAAACATCACGGGGTGGTGTGAATCAGAGGGTCTGAATTAGGATAGGCAGTGAGTGGCAATGTAGGATGGAGAAAAGCACCGCGGGGTGGTCAGCATGGGGAGGTCAGGGAACATGCAGTGGCAATGAACGATAGTTTTCTGAAAAACATCACGGGGTGGTGCGCATTGTATGGGTGTGTGTTACATTACATTCAGTAGTAGGAGTGAGAAAAAACATCACGGGGTGGTGTCAATCGGATGATCAGAATTAGGATAGGCAGTGAGTGGCAATGTAGAATGGAGAAAAGCACCGCGGGGTGGTCAGCATGGGTAGGTCAGGGAACATGCAGTGGCAAGGTAGGATAGTCTTCTGAAAAACATCGCGGGGTGGTGCGCATTGTATGGGTGTGTGTTACATTACATTCACTAGTAGGAGTGAGAAAAACATCACGGGGTGGTGCACATTGTATGGGTTTGTGTTACATAACATTCACTAGTAGGAGTGAGAAAAACATCACGGGGTGGTATCAATCGGAGGGTCTGATTTAGGATAGGCAGTGAGTGGCAATGTTGGATGGAGAAAAGCACCGCGGTGTGGTCAGCATGGGGAGGTCAGGGAACATGCAGTGGCAATGTAGGATAGGTTTCTGAAAAACATCGCGGGGTGGTGCACATTGTATGGTTGTGTGTTACATTACATTCACTAGGAGGAGTGAGAAAAACATCACGGGGTGGTACGCATTGTATGGGTGTGTGTTACATTACATTCACTAGTAGGAGTGAGAAAAACATCACGGGGTGGTGTGAATCGCAGGGTCTGAATTAGGATAGGCAGTGAGTGGCAATTTAGGATGGAGAAAAGCACCGTGGGGTGGTCAGCATGGGGTGGTCAGGGAACATGGAATGGTAATGTAGGATAGGTTTCTGAAAAACATCGCGGGGTGGTGCGCATTGCATGGTTGTGTGTTACATTACATTCACTAGTACGAGTGAGAAAAACATCACGGAGTGGTGCGCATTGTATGTGTGTGTGTTACATTACATTCACTACTAGGAGTGAGAAAAACATCACGGGGTGGTGTGAATCGCAGGGTCTGAATTAGGATAGGTAGTGAGTGGCAATGTAGGATGGAAAAAAGCAGTGCGGGCTGGTCAGAATGGGGAGGTCATGGAACATGCAGTGGCAATGTAGGATAGGTTTCTGAAAAACATCGCGGGGTGGTGCGCATTGTATGGGTGTGTGTTACATTACATTCACTAGTAGGAGTGAGAAAAACATCACCGGGTGGTGCGCATTGTATGGGTGTGTGTTACATTACATTCACTACTAGGAGTGAGAAAAACATCACGCGGTGGTGCGCATTGTATGGGTGTGTGTTACATTACAATCACTAGTAGGAGTGAGAAAAACATCACGGGGTGGTGTTAATCGGAGGGTCTGAATTAGTATAGGCAGTGAGTGGCTATGTAGGATGGAGAAAAGCACTGCGGTGTGGTCAGCATGGGAAGGTCAGGGAACATGCAGTGGCAATGTAGGATAGGTTTCTGAACAATATCGCGGGGTGGTGCGCATTGTATGGGTGTGTGTTACAGTACATTCACTAGTAGGAGTGAGAAAAACATCAGGGGGTGGTGCGCATTGTATGGGTGTGTGTTACATTACATTCACTAGTAGGAGTGAGAAAAACATCACGGGGTGGTGTGATTCGGAGGGTCTGAATTAGGATAGGCAGTGAGTGGCAATGTAGGATGGAGAAAAGCCCCGCGGGGTGGTCAGCATGGGGAGGTCAGGGAACATGCAGTGGCAATGAACGATAGTTTTCTGAAAAACATCACGGGGTGGTGCGCATTGTATGGGTGTGTGTTACATTACATTCACTAGTAGGAGTGAGAAAAACATCACGGGGTGGTGTGAATCGGAGGGTCTGAATTAGGACAGGCAGTGAGTGGCAATGTAGGGTGGAGAAAAGCACCGCGGGGTGGTCAGCATGGGGAGGTCAGGGAACATGCAATGGCAATGTAGGATAGGTTTCTGAAAAACATCGCGGGGTGGTGCGCATTGTATGGGTGTGTGTTACATTACATTCACGAGTAGAAGTGAGAAAAACATCGCGGTGTGGTGCACATTGTATGGGTGTGTGTTACATTACATTCACTAGTAGGAGTGAGAAAAACATCACGGGGTGGTGCGCATTGTATGGGTCTGTGTTACATTACATTCAATAGTAGGAGTGAGAAAAAACATCACGGGGTGGTGTCAATCGGATGATCAGAATTAGGATAGGCAGTGAGTAGCAATGTAGGATGGAGAAAAGCACCGCGGGGTGGTCAGCATGGGGAGGTCAGGGAACATGCAGTGGCAATGTAGGATAGTTTTCTGAAAAACAACGCGGTGTGGTGCGCATTGTATGGGTGTGTGTTACATTTCATTCACTACTAGGAGTGAGAAAAACTTCACGGGGTGGTTCGCATTGTATGGGTGTGTGTTACATTACATTCACTAGTAGGAGTGAGAAAAACATCACGTGGTGGTGTGAATCGGGGGGTCTGAATTAGGATAGGCAGTGAGTGCCAATGTAGGATGGAGAAAAGCACCGCGGGGTGGTCACCATGGGGAGGTCAGGGAACATGCAGTGGCAATGTAGGATAGGTTTCTGAAAAACATCGCGGGGTGGTGCGCATTGTATGGTTGTGTGTTACATTACATTCACTAGTAGGAGTGAGAAAAACATCACGGGGTGGTGCGCATTGTTTGGGTGTGTGTTACATTACATTCACTAGAAGGAGTGACAAAAAAATCACGGAGTGGTGTGAATCGGAACGTCTGAATTAGGATTGGCTGTGAGTGGCAATGTAGGATGGAGAAAAGCACTGCGGGGTGGTCAGTATGGGGAAGTCAGGGAACAGGCAATGGCAATGTAGGATAGGTTTCTGAAAAACATCGCCGGGTGGTGCGCATTGTATGGTTGTGTGTTACATTACATTCACTAGTTGGAGTGAGAAAAACATCACGGGGTGGTGTGATTCGGAGGGTCTGAATTAGGATAGGCAGTGAGTGGCAATGTAGGATGGAGAAAAGCATCGCGGGGTGGTCAGCATGGGGAGGTCAGGGAACATGCAGTGGCAATGAACGATAGTTTTCTGAAAAACATCACGGGGTGGTGCGCATTGTATGGGTGTGTGTTACATTACATTCACTAGTAGGAGTGAGAAAAACATCACGGGGTGTTGTGAATCGGAGGGTCTGAATTAGGACAGGCAGTGAGTGGCAATGTAGGATGGAGAAAAGCACCTTGGGGTGGTCAGCATGGGGAGGTCAGGGAACATGCAGTGGCAATGTAGGATAGGTTTCTGAAAAACATCGCGGGGTGGTGCGCATTGTATGGGTGTGTGTTACATTACATTCACGAGTAGGAGTGAGAAAAACATCGCGGTGTGGTGCACATTGTATGGGTGTGTGTTACATTACATTCACTAGTAGGAGTGAGGAAAACATCACGGGGTGGTGCGCATTGTATGGGTTTGTGTTACATTACATTCAGTAGTAGGAGTGAGAAAAACATCACGGGGTGGTGTCAATCGGATGATCAGAATTAGGATAGGCAGTGAGTGGCAATGTAGGATGGAGAAAAGCACCGCGGGGTGGTCAGCATGGGGAGGTCAGGGAACATGCAGTGGCAATGTAGGATAGTCTTCTGAAAAACCTCGCGGGGTGGTGCGCATTGTATGGGTGTGTGTTACATTACATTCACTAGTAGGAGTGAGAAAAACATCACGGGGTGGTGTGCATTGTTTGGGTGTGTGTTACATTACATTCACTAGAAGGAGTGACAAAAACATCGCGGAGTGGTGTGAATCGGAGGGTCTGAATTAGGATTGGCTGTGAGTGGCAATGTAGGATGGAGAAAAGCACTGTGGGGTGGTCAGTATGGGGAAGTCAGGGAACATGCAATGGCAATGTAGGATAGGTTTCTGAAAAACATCGCGGGGTGGTGCGCATTGTATGGTTGTGTGTTACATTACATTCACTAGTAGGAGTGAGAAAAACATCACGGGATGGTGTGAATCGGAGGGTATGATTTAGGATACGCAGTGAGTGGCAATGTAGGATGGATAAAAACACCGCGGGGTGGTCAGCATGGGGAGGTCAGGGAACATGCTGTGGCAATGTAGGATAGGTTGCTGAAAAACATCGTGGAGTGGTGCGCATTGTATGGGTGTGTGTTACATTACATTCAATAGTAGGAGTGAGAAAAACATCACGGGGTGGTGTGATTCGGAGGGTCTGAATTAGGATAGGCAGTGAGTGGCAATGTAGGATGGAGAAAAGCACCGCGGGGTGGTCAGCATGGGGAGGTCAGGGAACATGCAGTGGCAATGAACGATAGTTTTCTGAAAAACATCACGGGGTGGTGCGCATTGTATGGTTGAGTGTTACATTACATTCACTAGTAGGAGTGAGAAAAACATCACGGGATGGTGTGAATTGGAGGGTCTGATTTAGGATACGCAGTGAGTGGCAATGTAGGATGGATAAAAACACCGCGGTGTGGTCAGCATGGGGAGGTCAGGGAACATGCTGTGGCAATGTAGGATAGGTTTCTGAAAAACATCGTGGAGTGGTGCGCATTGTATGGGTGTGTGTTACATTACATTCATTAGTAGGATTGAGAAAAACATCACGGGGTGGTGCGCATTGTATGGGTGTGTGTTACATTACATTCACTAGTAGGAGTGAGAAAAACATCACGGGTTGGTGCGCATTGTATGGATGTGTGTTACATTACATTCACTAGTAGAAGTGAAAAAAACATCACGGGGTGGTGTGAATCGGAGGGTCTGAATTAGGATAGGCAGTGAGTGGCAATGTAGGATGGAGAAAATCACCGCGGGGTGGTCAGCATGGGGAGGTCAGGGAACATGAAGTGGCAATGTAGGATAGTTTTCTGAAAAACAATGCGGTGTCGGGCGCATTGTATGGCTGTGTGTTACATTACATTCACTACTAGGAGTGAGAAAAACTTCACGGGGTGGTTCGCATTGTATGGGTGTGTGTTACGTTACATTCACTAGTAGGAGTGAGAAAAACATCACGTGGTGGTGTGAATCGGAGGGTCTGAATTAGGATAGGTAGTGAGTGCCAATGTAGGATGGAGAAAAGCACCGCGGGGTGGTCACCATGGGGAGGTCAGGGAACATGCAGTGGCAATGTAGGATAGGTTTCTGAAAAACATCGTGGGGTGGTGCTCATTGTATGGGTGTGTGTTACATTACAGTCACTAGTAGGAGTGAGAAAAACATCACGGGGTGGTGCGCATTGTATGGGTGTGTGTTACATTACGTTCACTAGTAGGAGTGAGAAAAACAACACGGGGTGTTGCGCATTGTATGGGTGTGTGTTACATTACATTCACTAGTAGGAGTGAGAAAAACATCACGGGCTGGTGTGAATCGGAGGGTCTGATTTAGGATAGGCAGTGATTGGCAATGTCAGATGGAGAAAAACACCGCGGGGTGGTCAGCATGGGGTGGTCAGGGAACATGCAGTGGCAATGTAGGATAGGTTTCTGAAAAACATCGCGGGGTGGTGGGCATTGTATGTGTGTGTGTTACATTACATTAACTAGTAGGAGTGAGAAAAACATCACGGGGTGGTGCGCATTGTTTGGGTGTGTGTTACATTACATTCACTAGAAGGAGTGACAAAAACATCACGGAGTGGTTTGAATCGGAGGGTCTGAATTAGGATAGGCTGTGAGTGGCAATGTAGGATGGAGAAAAGCACCGCGGGGTTGTCAGCATGGGGAAGTCAGGGAACATGCAATGGCAATGTAGGATAGGTTTCTGAAAAACATCGCGGGGTGGTGCGCATTGTAATGTTGTGTGTTACATTACATTCACTAGTAGGAGTGAGAAAAACATCACGGGATGGTGTGAATCGGAGGGTCTGATTTAGGATACGCAGTGAGTGGCAATGTAGGATGGATAAAAGCACCGCGGGGTGGTCAGCATGGGGAGGTCAGGGAACATGCAGTGGCAATGTAGGATAGGTTTCTGAAAAACATCGTGGGGTGCTGCGCATTGTATGGGTGTGTGTTACGTTACATTCACTAGTAGGAGTGAGAAAAACACGGGTTGGTGCGCATTGTATTGATGTGTGTTACATTACATTCACGAGTAGGAGTGAGAAAAACATCACGGGTTGGTGTGAAATGGAGGGTCTGAGTTAGGATAGGCAGTGAGTGGCAATGTAGGATGGAGAAAAGCACCGAGGGGTGATCAGCATGGGGAGGTCAGGGAACATGCTGTGGCAATGTAGGATAGTTTTCTGAAAAACATCGCGGGGTGGTGCGCATTGTATGGGTGTGTGTTACATTACATTCACAAGTAGGAGTGAGAAAAACATCACGGGGTGGTTCGCATTGTATGGGTGTGTGTTACATTACATTCACTAGTAGGAGTGAGAAAAACATCAGGGGTGGTGCGCATTGTATGGGTGTGTGTTACATTACATTCACTAGTAGGAGGGAGAAAAACATCACGGGGTGGTGTGAATTGGAGGGTTTGAATTAGGTTAGGCAGTGAGTGGCAATGTAGGATGCAGAAAAGCACCGCGGGGTTTTCAGCATGGGGACGTCAGGGAAAATGCAGTGGCAATGTAGGATAGGTTTCTGAAAAACATCGCGGGGTGGTGCACATTGTATGGGTGTGTGTTACATAACATTCACTAGTAGGAGTGAGAAAAACTTCACGGGGTGGTGTCAATCGGAGGTTCAGATTTAGGATAGGCAGTGAGTGGCAATGTCGGATGGAGAAAAGCACCGCGGTGTGGTCAGAATGGGGAGGTCAGGGAACATGCAGTGGCAATGTAGGATAGGTTTCTGAAAAACATCGCGGGGTGGTGCGCATTGTATGGGTGTGTGTTACATTATATTCACTAGTAGGAGTGAGAAAAACATCTCGCGGTGGTGCGCATTGTATGGGTGTGTGTTACATTACATTCACCAGTAGGAGTGAGAAAAACATCACGGGGTAGTCTGAATCGGAGGGTCTGAATTAGTATAGGCAGTGAGTGGCAATTTAGGATGGAGAAAAGCACCGTGGGGTGGTCAGCATGGGGAGGTCAGGGAACATGCAATGGCAATGTAGGATAGGTTTCTAAAAAACATCGCGGGGTGGTGCGCATTGTATGGTTGTGTGTTACATTACATACACTAGTAGGAGTGAGAAAAACATCACGGGGTGGTGCGCATTGTATGTGTGTGTGTTACATTACATTCACTAGTAGGAGTGAGAAAAACATCACGGGGTGGTGTGAATCACAGGGTCTGAATAAGGATAGGTAGTGAGTGGCAATGTAGGATGGAGAAAAGCACCGCGGGCTGGTCAGAATGGGGAGGTCATGGAACATGCAGTGGCAATGTAGGATAGGTTTCTGAAAAACATCGCGGGGTGGTGCGCATTGTATGGGTGTGTGTTACATTACATTCACTAGTAGGAGTGAGAAAAACATCACGGGCTGGTGTGAATTGGAGGGTCTGATGTAGGATAGGCAGTGAGTGGCAATGTCAGATGGAGAAAAACAACGCGGGGTGGTCAGCATGGGGAGGTCAGGGAACATGCAGTGGCAATGTAGGATAGGTTTCTGAAAAACATCGCGGGGTGGTGGGCATTGTACGGGTGTGTGTTACATTACATTCACTAGTAGGAGTGAGAAAAACATCACGGGCTGGTGCGCATTGCATGGGTGTGTGTTACATTACAATCACTAGTAGGAGTGAGAAAAACATCGCGGGTTGGTGTGAATCGGAGGGTCTGAATTAGGATAGGCAGTGAGTGGCAATGTAGGATGGAGAAAAGCACCGCGGGGTGGTCATCATGTGGAGGTCAGGGAACATGCAGTGGCAATGTAGGATAGGTTTCTGAAAAACATCGTGGAGTGGTGCACATTGTATGGGTGTGTGTTACGTTACATTCACTAGTAGGAGTGAGAAAAACACGGGTTGGTGCGCATTGTATTGATGTGTGTTACATTACATTCACGAGTAGGAGTGAGAAAAACATCACGGGTTGGTGTGAATCGGAGCGTCTGAATTAGGATAGGCACTGAGTGGCAATGTAGAATGGAGAAAAGCCCCGCGGGGTTTTCAGCATGGGGACGTCAGGGAACATGCAGTGGCAATGTAGGATAGGTTTCTGAAAAACATCGTGGGGTGGTGCACATTGTATGGGTGTGTGTTACATAACATTCACTAGTAGGAGTGAGAAAACCATCACGGGGTGGTGTGAATCAGAGGGTCTGATTTAGGATAGGCAGTGAGTGGCAAAGTCGGATGGATAAAAGCACCGCAGGGTGGTCAGCATGGGGAGGTCAGGGAACATGCAATGGCAATGTAGGATAGGTTTCTGAAAAACATCGCGGGGTGTTGCGCATTGTATGGGTGTGTGTTACATAACATTCACAAGTAGGAGTGAGAAAAACATCACGGGGTTGTGCGCATTGTATGGGTGTGTGTTACATTACATTCACTAGTAGGAGTGAGAAAAACATCACGGGGTGGTGTGAATCGCAGGGTGTGAATTAGGATAGACAGTGAGTGGCAATTTAGGATGGAGAAAAGCACCGTGGGGTGGTCAGCATGGGGAGGTCAGGGAACATGCAATGGCAATGTAGGATATGTTTCTGAAAAACATCGCGGGGTGGTGCGCATTGTATGGTTGTGTGTTACATTACATTCACTAGTAGGAGTGAGAAAAACATCACGGGGTGGTGCGCATTGTATGTGTGTGTGTTACATTACATTCACTAGTAGGAGTGAGAAAAACATCACGGGGTGGTGTGAATTGCAGGGTCTGAATTAGGATAGGTAGTGAGTGGCAATGTAGGATGGAGAAAAGCACCGCGGGCTGGTCAGAATGGGGAGGTCATGGAACATGCAGTGGCAATGTAGGATAGGTTTCTGAAAAACATCGCGGGGTGGTGCGCATTGTATGGGTGTGTGTTACATTACATTCTTTAGTAGGAGTGAGAAAAATATCACGGGGTGGTGCGCATTGTATGGGTGTGTGTTACATTACATTCACTAGTAGGAGTGAGAAAAACATCCCGGGGTGGTGTGAATTGGAGGGTTTCAATTAGGTTAGGCAGTGAGTGGCAATGTAGGATGCAGAAAAGCACTGCGGGGTTTTCAGCATGGGGACGTCAGGGAACATGCAGTGGCAATGTAGGATAGGTTTCTGAAAAACATCGCGGGGTGGTGCACATTGTATGGGTGTGTGTTACATAACATTCACTAGTAGGAGTGAGAAAAACATCACGGGATGATGTGAATCGGAGGGTCTGATTTAGGATACGCAGTGAGTAGCAATGTAGGATGGATAAAAGCACCGCGGGGTGGTTAGCATGGGGAGGTCAGGGAACATGCAGTGGCAATGTAGGATAGGTTTCTGAAAAACATCGTGGAGTGGTGCGCATTGTATGGGTGTGTGTTACATTACATTCACTAGTAGGAGTGAGAAAAACATCACGGGTTGGTGTGATTCGGAGGGTCTGAATTAGGATAGGCAGTGAGTGGCAATGTAGGATGCAGAAAAGCACCGCGGGGTGGTCAGCATGGGGACGTCAGGGAACATGCAGTGGCAATGTAGGATAGGTTTCTGAAAAACATCGCGGGGTGGTGCACATTGTATGGGTGTGTGTTACATAACATTCACTAATAGGAGTCAGAAAAACATCACGGGGTGGTATCAATCGGAGGGTCTGATTTAGGATAGGCAGTGAGTGGCAATGTCGGATGGAGAAAAGCACCGCGGGGTGGTCAGCATGGGGAGGTCAGGGAACATGCAGTGGCAATGTAGGATAGGTTTCTGAAAAACATCGCGGGGTGGTGCGCATTATATGGGTGTGTGTTACATTACAATCACTAGTAGGAGTGAGAAAAACATCACGGGGTGGTGCGCAATGTACGGGGGTGTGTTACATTACATTCACTAGTAGGAGTGAGAAAAACATCACGGGGTGGTGTGAATCAGAGGGTCTGAATTAGGATAGGCAGTGAGTGGCAATGTAGGATGGAGAAAAGCACCGCGGGGTGGTCAGCATGGGGAGGTCAGGGAACATGCAGTGGCAATGTAGGATAGTCTTCTGAAAAACATCGCGGGGTGGTGCGCATTGTATGGTTGTGTGTTACATTACATTCACTAGTAGGAGTGAGAAAAACATCACGGGGTGGTTCGCATTGTATGGGTGTGTGTTTCATTACATTCACTAGTAGGAGTGAGAAAAACATCACGGGGTGGTGTGAATTGGAGGGTTTGAATTAGGTTAGGCAGTGAGTGGCAATGTAGGATGCAGAAAAGCACCGCGGGGTTTTCAGCATGGGGACGTCAGGGAACATGCAGTGGCAATGTAGGATAGGTTTCTGAAAAACATCGCGGGGTGGTGCACATTGTATGGGTGTGTGTTACATAACATTCACTAGTAGGAGTGAAAAAACATCACGGGATGGTGTGAATCGGAGGGTCTGATTTAGGATACGCAGTGAATGGCAATGTAGGATGGATAAAAGCACCGCGGGGTGGTCAGCATGGGGAGGTCAGGGAACATGCAGTGGCAATGTAGGATAGGTTTCTGAAAAACATCGTGGAGTGGTGCGCATTGTATGGGTGTGTGTTACATTACATTCACTAGTAGGAGTGAGAAAAACATCACGGGTTGGTGTGATTCGGAGGGTCTGAATTAGGATAGGCAGTGAGTGGCAATGTAGGATGCAGAAAAGCACCACGGGGTGGTCAGCATGGGGACGTCAGGGAACATGTAGTGGCAATGTAGGATAGGTTTCTGAAAAACATCGCCGGGTGGTGCACATTGTATGGGTGTGTGTTACATAACATTCACTAGTAGGAGTCAGAAAAACATCACGGGGTGGTATCAATCGGAGGGTCTGATTTAGGATAGGCAGTGAGTGGCAATGTCGGATAGAGAAAAGCACCGCGGGGTGGTCAGCATGGGGAGGTCAGGGAACATGCAGTGGCAATGTAGGATAGGTTTCTGAAAAACATCGCGGGGTGGTGCGCATTGTATGGGTGTGTGTTACATTACATTCTTTAGTAGGAGTGAGAAAAATATCACGGGGTGGTGTGCATTGTATGGGTGTGTGTTACATTACATTCACTAGTAGGAGTGAGAAAAACATCCCGGGGTGGTGTGAATTGGAGGGTTTCAATTAGGTTAGGCAGTGAGTGGCAATGTAGGATGCAGAAAAGCACTGCGGGGTTTTCAGCATGGGGACGTCAGGGAACATGCAGTGGCAATGTAGGATAGGTTTCTGAAAAACATCGCGGGGTGGTGCACATTGTATGGGTGTGTGTTACATAACATTCACTAGTAGGAGTGAGAAAAACATCACGGGATGGTGTGAATCGGAGGGTCTGATTTAGGATACGCAGTGAGTAGCAATGTAGGATGGATAAAAGCACCGCGGGGTGGTTAGCATGGGGAGGTCAGGGAACATGCAGTGGCAATGTAGGATAGGTTTCTGAAAAACATCGTGGAGTGGTGCGCATTGTATGGGTGTGTGTTACATTACATTCACTAGTAGGAGTGAGAAAAACATCACGGGTTGGTGTGATTCGGAGGGTCTGAATTAGGATAGGCAGTGAGTGGCAATGTAGGATGCAGAAAAGCACCGCGGGGTGGTCAGCATGGGGACGTCAGGGAACATGCAGTGGCAATGTAGGATAGGTTTCTGAAAAACATCGCGGGGTGGTGCACATTGTATGGGTGTGTGTTACATAACATTCACTAGTAGGAGTCAGAAAAACATCACGGGGTGGTATCAATCGGAGGGTCTGATTTAGGATAGGCAGTGAGTGGCAATGTCGGATGGAGAAAAGCACCGCGATGTGGTCAGCATGGGGAGGTCAGGGAACATGCAGTGGCAATGTAGGATAGGTTTCTGAAAAACATCGCGGGGTGGTGCGCATTATATGGGTGTGTGTTACATTACAATCACTAGTAGGAGTGAGAAAAACATCACGGGGTGGTGCGCAATGTACGGGGGTGTGTTACATTACATTCACTAGTAGGAGTGAGAAAAACATCACGGGGTGGTGTGAATCAGAGGGTCTGAATTAGGATAGGCAGTGAGTGGCAATGTAGGATGGAGAAAAGCACCGCGGGGTGGTCAACATGGGGAGGTCAGGGAACATGCATTGGCAATGTAGGATAGTCTTCTGAAAAACATCGCGGGGTGGTGCGCATTGTATGGTTGTGTGTTACATTACATTCACTAGTAGGAGTGAGAAAAACATCACGGGGTGGTTCGCATTGTATGGGTGTGTGTTTCATTACATTCACTAGTAGGAGTGAGAAAAACATCACGGGGTGGTGTGAATTGGAGGGTTTGAATTAGGTTAGGCAGTGAGTGGCAATGTAGGATGCAGAAAAGCACCGCGGGGTTTTCAGCATGGGGACGTCAGGGAACATGCAGTGGCAATGTAGGATAGGTTTCTGAAAAACATCGCGGGGTGGTGCACATTGTATGGGTGTGTGTTACATAACATTCACTAGTAGGAGTGAAAAAACATCACGGGATGGTGTGAATCGGAGGGTCTGATTTAGGATACGCAGTGAATGGCAATGTAGGATGGATAAAAGCACCGCGGGGTGGTCAGCATGGGGAGGTCAGGGAACATGCAGTGGCAATGTAGGATAGGTTTCTGAAAAACATCGTGGAGTGGTGCGCATTGTATGGGTGTGTGTTACATTACATTCACTAGTAGGAGTGAGAAAAACATCACGGGTTGGTGTGATTCGGAGGGTCTGAATTAGGATAGGCAGTGAGTGGCAATGTAGGATGCAGAAAAGCACCACGGGGTGGTCAGCATGGGGACGTCAGGGAACATGTAGTGGCAATGTAGGATAGGTTTCTGAAAAACATCGCGGGGTGGTGCACATTGTATGGGTGTGTGTTACATAACATTCACTAGTAGGAGTCAGAAAAACATCACGGGGTGGTATCAATCGGAGGGTCTGATTTAGGATAGGCAGTGAGTGGCAATGTCGGATGGAGAAAAGCACCGCGGGGTGGTCAGCATGGGGAGGTCAGGGAACATGCAGTGGCAATGTAGGATAGGTTTCTGAAAAACATCGCGGGGTGGTGCGAATTGTATGGGTGTGTGTTACATTACATTCACTAGTAGGAGTGAGAAAAACATCGCGGGGTGGTGCACATTGTATGGGTGTGTGTTACATTACATTCACTAGTAGGAGTGAGAAAAACATCACGGGGTGGTGCGCATTGTTTGGGTGTGTGTTACATTACATTCACTAGAAGGCTTGACAAAAACATCACGGAGTGGTGTGAATCGGAGGGTCTGAATTAGGATAGGCAGTGAGTGGCAATGTAGGATGGAGAAAAGCACCGCGGGGTGGTCAGCATGGGGAAGTCAGGGAACATGCAATGGCATTGTAGGATAGGTTTCTGAAAAATATCGCGGGGTGGCGCGCATTGTATAGTTGTGTGTTACATTACATTCACTAGTAGGAGTGAGAAAAACATCACGGGATGGTGTGAATCGGAGGGTCTGATTTAGGATACGCAGTGAGTGGCAATGTAGGATGGATAAAAGGACCGCGGGGTGGTCAGCATGGGGAAGTCAGGGAACATGCAGTGGCAATGTAGGATAGGTTTCTGAAAAACATCGTGGAGTGTTGCGCATTGTATGGGTGTGTGTTACATTACATTCACTAGTAGGTGTGAGAAAAACACGGGTTGGTGCGCATTGTATTGAGGTGTGTTACATTACATTCACGAGTAGGAGTGAGAAAAACATCACGGGTTGGAGTGAATCGGAGGGTCTGAATTAGGATAGGCAGTGAGTGGCAATGTAGGATGGAGAAAAGCACCGAGGGGTGGTCAGCATGGGGAGGTCAGGGAACATGCAGTGGCAATGTAGGATAGTTTTCGGAAAAACATCGCGGGGTGGTGCGCATTGTATGGGTGTGTGTTACATTACAATCACTAGTAGGAGTGAGAAAAACATCACGGGGTGGTGCGCAATGTTTGGGGGTGTGTTAAATTACATTCACTAGTAGGAGTGAAAAAAACATCACGGGGTGGTGTGAATCAGAGGGTCTGAATTAGGATAGGCAGTGAGTGGCAATGTAGGATGGAGAAAAGCACCGCGGGGTGGTCAGCATGGGGAGGTCAGGGAACATGCAGTGGCAATGTAGGATAGTCTTCTGAAAAACATCGCTGGGTGGTGCGCATTGTATAGGTGTGTGTTACATTACATTCACTAGTAGGAGTGAGAAAAACATCACGGGGTGGTTCGCATTGTATGGGTGTGTGTTACAGTACATTCACTAGTAGGAGTGAGAAAAACATCACAGGGTGGTGTGAATCGGAGGGTCTGAATTAGGATAGGCAGTGAGTGGCAATGTAGGATGGAGAAAAGCACCGCGGGTTGGTCTCCCTGGGGAGGTAAGGGAACATGCAGTGACAATGTAGGATAGGTTTCTGAAAAACATCGCGGGGTGGTGCGAATTGTATGGGTGTGTGTTACATTACATTCACTAGTAGGAGTGAGAAAAATATCACGGGGTGGTGTGAATTGGAGGGTTTGAATTAGGATTGGCAGTGAGTGGCAATGTCGGATGGAGAAAAGCACCGCGGGGTGGTCAGCATGGGGAGGTCAGGGAACATGCAGTGGCAATGTAGGATAGGTTTCTGAAAAACATCGTGGGGTGGTGCGCATTGTATGGGTGTGTGTTACATAACATTCACTAGTAGGAGTGAGAAAAACATCAAGGGGTGGTGTCAATCGGAGGTTCTGATTTAGGATTGGCAGTGAGTGGCAATGTCGGATGGAGAAAAGCACCGCGGGGTGGTCAGCATGGGGAGGTCAGGGAACATGCAGTGGCAATGTAGGATAGGTTTCTGAAAAACATCGTGGGGTGGTGCGCATTGTATGGGTGTGTGTTACATTACATTCACTAGTAGGAGTGAGAAAAACATCTCGCGGTGGTGCGCATTGTATGGGTGTGTGTTACATTACATTCACTAGTAGGAGTGAGAAAAACATCACGGGGTGGTCTGAATCGGAGGGTCTGAATTAGTATAGGCAGTGAGTGGCAATGTAGAATGGAGAAAAGCACCGCGGGGTGGTCAGCATGGGGAGGTCAGGGAACATGCAGTGGCAATGTTGGATAGTTTTCTGAAAAATATCGCGGGGTGGTGCGCATTGTATGGGTGTGTGTTACATTACATTCACTAGTAGGAGTGAGAAAAACATCACGGGTTGGTGTGATTCGGAGGGTCTGAATTAGGATAGGCAGTGAGTGGCAATGTAGGATGCAGAAAAGCACTGCGGGGTGGTCAGCATAGGAACGTCAGCGAACATGCAGTGGCAATGTAGGATAGGTTTCTGAAAAACATCGTGGGGTGGTGCACATTGTATGGGTGTGTGTTACATAACATTCACTAGTAGGAGTGAGAAAACCATCACGGGGTGGTGTGAATCAGAGGGTCTGATTTAGGATAGGCCGTGAGTGGCAAAGTCGGATGGAGAAAAGCACCGCGGGGTGGTCATCATGGGGAGGTCAGGGAACATGCAATGGCAATGTAGGATAGGTTTCTGAAAAACATCGCGGGGTGTTGCGCATTGTATGGGTGTGTGTTACATTACATTCACAAGTAGGAGTGAGAAAAACATCACGGGGTGGTGCGCATTGTATGGGTGTGTGTTACATTACATTCACTAGTAGGAGTGAGAAAAACATCACGGGGTGGTGTGAATCGCAGGGTCTGAATTAGGAGAGACAGTGAGTGGCAATTTAGGATGGAGAAAAGCACCGTGGGGTGGTCAGCATGGGGAGGTCAGGGAACATGCAATGGCAATGTAGGATAGGTTTTTGAAAAACATCGCGGGGTGGTGCGCATTGTATGGTTGTGTGTTACATTACATTCACTAGTAGGAGTGAGAAAAACATCACGGGGTGGTGCGCATTGTATGTGTGTGTGTTACATTACATTCACTAGTAGGAGTGAGAAAAACATCACGGAGTGGTGTGAATCGCAGGGTATGAATTATAATAGGTAGTGAGTGGCAATGTAGGATGGAGAAAAGCACCGCGGGCTGGTCAGAATGGGGAGGTCATGGAACATGCAGTGGCAATGTAGGATAGGTTTCTGAAAAACATCGCGGGGTGGTGCGCATTGTATGGGTGTGTGTTACATTACATTCTTTAGTAGGAGTGAGAAAAATATCACGGGGTGGTGCGCATTGTATGGGTGTGTGTTACATTACATTCACTAGTAGGAGTGAGAAAAACATCCCGGGGTGGTGTGAATTGGAGGGTTTGAATTAGGTTAGGCAGTGAGTGGCAATGTAGGATGCAGAAAAGCACTGCGGGGTTTTCAGCATGGGGACGTCAGGGAACATGCAGTGGCAATATAGGATAGGTTTCTGAAAAACATCGCGGGGTGGTGCACATTGTATGGGTGTGTGTTACATAACATTCACTAGTAGGAGTGAGAAAAACATCACGGGATGGTGTGAATCAGAGGGTCTGATTTAGGATACGCAGTGAGTAGCAATGTAGGATGGATAAAAGCACCGCGGGGTGGTTAGCATGGGGAGGTCAGGGAACATGCAGTGGCAATGTAGGATAGGTTTCTGAAAAACATCGTGGAGTGGTGCGCATTGTATGGGTGTGTGTTACATTACATTCACTAGTAGGAGTGAGAAAAACATCACGGGTTGGTGTGATTCGGAGGGTCTGAATTAGGATAGGCAGTGAGTGGCAATCTAGGATGCAGAAAAGCACCGCGGGGTGGTCAGCATGGGGACGTCAGGGAACATGCAGTGGCAATGTAGGATAGGTTTCTGAAAAACATCGCGGGGTGGTGCACATTGTATGGGTGTGTGTTACATAACATTCACTAGTAGGAGTCAGAAAAAATCACGGGGTGGTATCAATCGGAGGGTCTGATTTAGGATAGGCAGTGAGTGGCAATGTCGGATGGAGAAAAGCACCGCGGGGTGGTCAGCATGGGGAGGTCAGGGAACACGCAGTGGCAATGTAGGAGAGGTTTCTGAAAAACATCGCGGGGTGGTGCGCATTATATGGGTGTGTGTTACATTACAATCACTAGTAGGAGTGAGAAAAACATCACGGGGTGGTGCGCAATGTACGGGGGTGTGTTACATTACATTCACTAGTAGGAGTGAGAAAAACATCACGGGGTGGTGTGAATCAGAGGGTCTGAATTAGGATAGGCAGTGAGTGGCAATGTAGGATGGAGAAAAGCACCGCGGGGTGGTCAGCATGGGGAGGTCAGGGAACATGCAGTGGCAATGTAGGATAGTCTTCTGAAAAACATCGCGGGGTGGTGCGCATTGTATGGGTGTGTGTTACATTACATTCACTAGTAGGAGTGAGAAAAACATCACGGGGTGGTTCGCATTGTATGGGTGTGTGTTACATTACATTCACTAGTAGGAGTGAGAAAAACATCACGGGGTGGTTCGCATTGTATGGGTGTGTGTTACATTACATTCACTAGTAGGAGTGAGAAAAATATCACGGGGTGGTGTGAATTGGAGGGTTTGAATTAGGTTAGGCAGTGAGTGGCAATGTAGGATGCAGAAAAGCACCGCGGGGTTTTCAGCATGGGGACGTCAGGGAACATGCAGTGGCAATGTAGGATAGGTTTCTGAAAAACATCGCGGGGTGGTGCACATTGTATGGGTGTGTGTTACATAACATTCACTAGTAGGAGTGAGAAAACCATCACGGGGTGGTGTGAATCAGAGGGTCTGATTTAGGATAGACAGTGAGTGGCAATGTTGGATGGAGAAAAGCACCGCGGGGTGGTCAGCATGGGGAGATCAGGGAACATGCATTGGCAATGTAGGATAGGTTTATGAAAAACATCACGGGGTGTTGCGCATTGTATGGGTGTGTGTTACATTACATTCACAAGTAGGAGTGAGAAAAACATCACGGGGTGGTGCGCATTGTATGGGTGTGTGTTACATTACATTCACTAGTAGGAGTGAGAAAAACATCACGGGGAGGTGTGAATCGCAGGGTCTGAATTAGGATAGGCAGTGAGTGGCAATTTAGGATGGAGAAAAGCACCGTGGGGTGGTCAGCATGGGGAGGTCACTGAACATGCAATGGCAATGTAGGATAGGTTTCTGAAAAACATCGCGGGGTGGTGCGCATTGTATGGGTGTGTGTTACATTACATTCACTAGTAGGAGTGAGAAAAACATCACGGGGTGGTGCGCATTGTATGTGTGTGTGTTACATTACATTCACTAGTAGGAGTGAGAAAAACATCACGGGGTGGTGTGTATCGCAGGGTCTGAATTAGGATAGGTAGTGAGTGGCAATGTAGGATGGAGAAAAGCACCGCGGGCTGGTCAGAATGGGGAGGTCATGGAACATGCAGTGGCAATGTAGGATAGGGTTCTGAAAAACATCGCGGGGTGGTGCGCATTGTATGGGTGTGTGTTACATTACATTCACTAGTAGGAGTGAGAAAAACATCACGGGGTGGTGCGGATTGTATGTGTGTGTGTTACATTACATTCACTAGTAGGAGTGAGAAAAACATCACGGGGTGGTGTGAATCGCAGGGTCTGAATTAGGATAGGTAGTGAGTGGCAATGTAGGATGGAGAAAAGCACCGCGGGCTGGTCAGAATGGGGAGGTCATGGAACATGCAGTGGCAATGTAGGATAGGTTTCTGAAAAACATCGCGGGGTGGTGCGCATTGTATGGGTGTGTGTTACATTACATTCACTAGTAGGAGTGAGAAAAATGTCTCGCGGTGGTGCGCATTGTATGGGTGTGTGTTACATTACATTCACTAGTAGGAGTGAGAAAAACATCACGGGGTGGTCTGAATCGGAGGGTCTGAATTAGTATAGGCAGTGAGTGGCAATGTAGAATGGAGAAAAGCACCGCGGTGTGGTCAGCATGGGGAGGTCAGGGAACATGCAGTGGCAATGTAGGATAGTTTTCTGAAAAATATCGCGGGGTGGTGCGCATTTTATGGGTGTGTGTTACATTACATTCACTAGTAGGAGTGAGAAAAACATCACGGGTTGGTGTGATTCGGAGGGTCTGAATTAGGATAGGCAGTGAGTGGCAATGTAGGATGCAGAAAAGCACCGCGGGGTGGTCAGCATGGGGACGTCAGGGAACATGCAGTGGCAATGTAGGATAGGTTTCTGAAAAACATCGCGGGGTGGTGCACATTGTATGGGTGTGTGTTACATAACATTCACTAGTAGGAGTGAGAAAAACATCACGGGGTGGTATCAATCGGAGGGTCTGATTTAGGATAGGCAGTGAGTGGCAATGTCGGATGGAGAAAAGCACCGCGGGGTGGTCAGCATGGGGAGGTCAGGGAACATGCAGTGGCCATGTAGGATAGGTTTCTGAAAAACATCGCGGGGTGGTGCGCATTGTATGGGTGTGTGTTACATTACATTCACTAGTAGGAGTGAGAAAAACATCACGGGGTGGTGCGCAATGTATGGGTGTGTGTTACATAACATTCACTAGTAGGAGTGAGAAAAACATCACGGGGTTTTGTCAATCGTAGGTTCTGATTTAGGAGAGGCAGTGAGTGGCAATGTCGGATGGAGAAAAGCACCGCGGGGTGGTCAGCATGGGGAGGTCAGGGAACATGCAGTGGCATTGTAGGATAGGTTTCTGAAAAATATCGCGGGGTGGCGCGCATTGTATAGTTGTGTGTTACATTACATTCACTAGTAGGAGTGAGAAAAACATCACGGGATGGTGTGAATCGGAGGGTCTGATTTAGGATACGCAGTGAGTGGCAATGTAGGATGGATAAAAGGACCGCGGGGTGGTCAGCATGGGGAAGTCAGGGAACATGCAGTGGCAATGTAGGATAGGTTTCTGAAAAACATCGTGGAGTGTTGCGCATTGTATGGGTGTGTGTTACATTACATTCACTAGTAGGTGTGAGAAAAACACGGGTTGGTGCGCATTGTATTGAGGTGTGTTACATTACATTCACGAGTAGGAGTGAGAAAAACATCACGGGTTGGAGTGAATCGGAGGGTCTGAATTAGGATAGGCAGTGAGTGGCAATGTAGGATGGAGAAAAGCACCGAGGGGTGGTCAGCATGGGGAGGTCAGGGAACATGCAGTGGCAATGTAGGATAGTTTTCGGAAAAACATCGCGGGGTGGTGCGCATTGTATGGGTGTGTGTTACATTACAATCACTAGTAGGAGTGAGAAAAACATCACGGGGTGGTGCGCAATGTATGGGGGTGTGTTAAATTACATTCACTAGTAGGAGTGAAAAAAACATCACGGGGTGGTGTGAATCAGAGGGTCTGAATTAGGATAGGCAGTGAGTGGCAATGTAGGATGGAGAAAAGCACCGCGGGGTGGTCAGCATGGGGAGGTCAGGGAACATGCAGTGGCAATGTAGGATAGTCTTCTGAAAAACATCGCTGGGTGGTGCGCATTGTATAGGTGTGTGTTACATTACATTCACTAGTAGGAGTGAGAAAAACATCACGGGGTGGTTCGCATTGTATGGGTGTGTGTTACAGTACATTCACTAGTAGGAGTGAGAAAAACATCACAGGGTGGTGTGAATCGGAGGGTCTGAATTAGGATAGGCAGTGAGTGGCAATGTAGGATGGAGAAAAGCACCGCGGGTTGGTCTCCCTGGGGAGGTAAGGGAACATGCAGTGACAATGTAGGATAGGTTTCTGAAAAACATCGCGGGGTGGTGCGAATTGTATGGGTGTGTGTTACATTACATTCACTAGTAGGAGTGAGAAAAATATCACGGGGTGGTGTGAATTGGAGGGTTTGAATTAGGTTAGGCAGTGAGTGGCAATGTAGGATGCAGAAAAGCACCACGGGGTTTTCAGCATGGGGACGTCAGGGAACATGCAGTGGCAATGTAGGATAGGTTTCTGAAAAACATCGCGGGGTGGTGCACATTGTATGGGTGTGTGTTACATAACATTCACTAGTAGGAGTGAGAAAAACATCAAGGGGTGGTGTCAATCGGAGGTTCTGATTTAGGATTGGCAGTGAGTGGCAATGTCGGATGGAGAAAAGCACCGCGGGGTGGTCAGCATGGGGAGGTCAGGGAACATGCAGTGGCAATGTAGGATAGGTTTCTGAAAAACATCGTGGGGTGGTGCGCATTGTATGGGTGTGTGTTACATTACATTCACTAGTAGGAGTGAGAAAAACATCTCGCGGTGGTGCGCATTGTATGGGTGTGTGTTACATTACATTCACTAGTAGGAGTGAGAAAAACATCACGGGGTGGTCTGAATCGGAGGGTCTGAATTAGTATAGGCAGTGAGTGGCAATGTAGAATGGAGAAAAGCACCGCGGGGTGGTCAGCATGGGGAGGTCAGGGAACATGCAGTGGCAATGTTGGATAATTTTCTGAAAAATATCGCGGGGTGGTGCGCATTGTATGGGTGTGTGTTACATTACATTCACTAGTAGGAGTGAGAAAAACATCACGGGTTGGTGTGATTCGGAGGGTCTGAATTAGGATAGGCAGTGAGTGGCAATGTAGGATGCAGAAAAGCACCGCGGGGTGGTCAGCATAGGAACGTCAGCGAACATGCAGTGGCAATGTAGGATAGGTTTCTGAAAAACATCGTGGGGTGGTGCACATTGTATGGGTGTGTGTTACATAACATTCACTAGTAGGAGTGAGAAAACCATCACGGGGTGGTGTGAATCAGAGGGTCTGATTTAGGATAGGCCGTGAGTGGCAAAGTCGGATGGAGAAAAGCACCGCGGGGTGGTCATCATGGGGAGGTCAGGGAACATGCAATGGCAATGTAGGATAGGTTTCTGAAAAACATCGCGGGGTGTTGCGCATTGTATGGGTGTGTGTTACATTACATTCACAAGTAGGAGTGAGAAAAACATCACGGGGTGGTGCGCATTGTATGGGTGTGTGTTACATTACATTCACTAGTAGGAGTGAGAAAAACATCACGGGGTGGTGTGAATCGCAGGGTCTGAATTAGGAGAGACAGTGAGTGGCAATTTAGGATGGAGAAAAGCACCGTGTGGTGGTCAGCATGGGGAGGTCAGGGAACATGCAATGGCAATGTAGGATAGGATTCTGAAAAACATCGCGGGGTGGTGCGCATTGTATGGTTGTGTGTTACATTACATTCACTAGTAGGAGTGAGAAAAACATCACGGGGTGGTGCGCATTGTATGTGTGTGTGTTACATTACATTCACTAGTAGGAGTGAGAAAAACATCACGGAGTGATGTGAATCGCAGGGTATGAATTAGGATAGGTAGTGAGTGGCAATGTAGGATGGAGAAAAGCACCGCGGGCTGGTCAGAATGGGGAGGTCATGGAACATGCAGTGGCAATGTAGGATAGGTTTCTGAAAAACATCGCGGGGTGGTGCGCATTGTATGGGTGTGTGTTACATTACATTCTTTAGTAGGAGTGAGAAAAATATCACGGGGTGGTGCGCATTGTATGGGTGTGTGTTACATTACATTCACTAGTAGGAGTGAGAAAAACATCCCGGGGTGGTGTGAATTGGAGGGTTTGAATTAGGTTAGCAGTGAGTGGCAATGTAGGATGCAGAAAAGCACTGCGGGGTTTTCAGCATGGGGACGTCAGGGAACATGCAGTGGCAATGTAGGATAGGTTTCTGAAAAACATCGCGGGGTGGTGCACATTGTATGGGTGTGTGTTACATAACATTCACTAGTAGGAGTGAGAAAAACATCACGGGATGGTGTGAATCAGAGGGTCTGATTTAGGATACGCAGTGAGTAGCAATGTAGGATGGATAAAAGCACCGCGGGGTGGTTAGCATGGGGAGGTCAGGGAACATGCAGTGGCAATGTAGGATAGGTTTCTGAAAAACATCGTGGAGTGGTGCGCATTGTATGGGTGTGTGTTACATTACATTCACTAGTAGGAGTGAGAAAAACATCACGGGTTGGTGTGATTCGGAGGGTCTGAATTAGGATAGGCAGTGAGTGGCAATCTAGGATGCAGAAAAGCACCGCGGGGTGGTCAGCATGGGGACGTCAGGGAACATGCAGTGGCAATGTAGGATAGGTTTCTGAAAAACATCGCGGGGTGGTGCACATTGTATGGGTGTGTGTTACATAACATTCACTAGTAGGAGTCAGAAAAACATCACGGGGTGGTATCAATCGGAGGGTCTGATTTAGGATAGGCAGTGAGTGGCAATGTCGGATGGAGAAAAGCACCGCGGGGTGGTCAGCATGGGGAGGTCAGGGAACACGCAGTGGCAATGTAGGATAGGTTTCTGAAAAACATCGCGGGGTGGTGCGCATTATATGGGTGTGTGTTACATTACAATCACTAGTAGGAGTGAGAAAAACATCACGGGGTGGTGCGCAATGTACGGGGGTGTGTTACATTACATTCACTAGTAGGAGTGAGAAAAATATCACGGGGTGGTGTGAATTGGAGGGTTTGAATTAGGTTAGGCAGTGAGTGGCAATGTAGGATGCAGAAAAGCACCGCGGGGTTTTCAGCATGGGGACGTCAGGGAACATGCAGTGGCAATGTAGGATAGGTTTCTGAAAAACATCGCGGGGTGGTGCACATTGTATGGGTGTGTGTTACATAACATTCACTAGTAGGAGTGAGAAAACCATCACGGGGTGGTGTGAATCAGAGGGTCTGATTTAGGATAGACAGTGAGTGGCAATGTTGGATGGAGAAAAGCACCGCGGGGTGGTCAGCATGGGGAGATCAGGGAACATGCATTGGCAATGTAGGATAGGTTTATGAAAAACATCACGGGGTGTTGCGCATTGTATGGGTGTGTGTTACATTACATTCACAAGTAGGAGTGAGAAAAACATCACGGGGTGGTGCGCATTGTATGGGTGTGTGTTACATTACATTCACTAGTAGGAGTGAGAAAAACATCACGGGGAGGTGTGAATCGCAGGGTCTGAATTAGGATAGGCAGTGAGTGGCAATTTAGGATGGAGAAAAGCACCGTGGGGTGGTCAGCATGGGGAGGTCACTGAACATGCAATGGCAATGTAGGATAGGTTTCTGAAAAACATCGCGGGGTGGTGCGCATTGTATGGGTGTGTGTTACATTACATTCACTAGTAGGAGTGAGAAAAACATCACGGGGTGGTGCGCATTGTATGTGTGTGTGTTACATTACATTCACTAGTAGGAGTGAGAAAAACATCACGGGGTGGTGTGAATCGCAGGGTCTGAATTAGGATAGGTAGTGAGTGGCAATGTAGGATGGAGAAAAGCACCGCGGGCTGGTCAGAATGGGGAGGTCATGGAACATGCAGTGGCAATGTAGGATAGGTTTCTGAAAAACATCGCGGGGTGGTGCGCATTGTATGGGTGTGTGTTACATTACATTCACTAGTAGGAGTGAGAAAAATGTCTCGCGGTGGTGCGCATTGTATGGGTGTGTGTTACATTACATTCACTAGTAGGAGTGAGAAAAACATCACGGGGTGGTCTGAATCGGAGGGTCTGAATTAGTATAGGCAGTGAGTGGCAATGTAGAATGGAGAAAAGCACCGCGGTGTGGTCAGCATGGGGAGGTCAGGGAACATGCAGTGGCAATGTAGGATAGTTTTCTGAAAAATATCGCGGGGTGGTGCGCATTTTATGGGTGTGTGTTACATTACATTCTCTAGTAGGAGTGAGAAAAACATCACGGGTTGGTGTGATTCGGAGGGTCTGAATTAGGATAGGCAGTGAGTGGCAATGTAGGATGCAGAAAAGCACCGCGGGGTGGTCAGCATGGGGACGTCAGGGAACATGCAGTGGCAATGTAGGATAGGTTTCTGAAAAACATCGCGGGGTGGTGCACATTGTATGGGTGTGTGTTACATAACATTCACTAGTAGGAGTGAGAAAAACATCACGGGGTGGTATCAATCGGAGGGTCTGATTTAGGATAGGCAGTGAGTGGCAATGTCGGATGGAGAAAAGCACCGCGGGGTGGTCAGCATGGGGAGGTCAGGGAACATGCAGTGGCCATGTAGGATAGGTTTCTGAAAAACATCGCGGGGTGGTGCGCATTGTATGGGTGTGTGTTACATTACATTCACTAGTAGGAGTGAGAAAAACATCACGGGGTGGTGCGCAATGTATGGGTGTGTGTTACATAACATTCACTAGTAGGAGTGAGAAAAACATCACGGGGTTTTGTCAATCGGAGGTTCTGATTTAGGAGAGGCAGTGAGTGGCAATGTCGGATGGAGAAAAGCACCGCGGGGTGGTCAGCATGGGGAGGTCAGGGAACATGCAGTGGCAATGTAGGATAGGTTTCTGAAAAACATCGCGGGGTGGTGCGCATTGTATGGGTGTGTGTTACATTACATTCACTAGTAGGAGTGAGAAAAACGTCTCGCGGTGGTCTGAATCGGAGGGTCTGAATTAGTATAGGCAGTGAGTGGCAATGTAGAATGGAGAAAAGCACCGCGGTGTGGTCAGCATGGGGAGGTCAGGGAACATGCAGTGTCAATGTAGGATAGTTTTATGAAAAATATCGCGGGGTGGTGCGCATTGTATGGGTGTGTGTTACATTACATTCACTAGTAGGAGTGAGAAAAACATCACGGGTTGGTGTGATTCATAGGGTCTGAATTAGGATAGGCAGTGAGTGGCAATGTAGGATGCAGAGAAGCACCGCGGGGTGGTCAGCATGGGGACGTCAGGGAACATGCAGTGGCAATGTAGGATAGGTTTCTGAAAAACATCGCGGGGTTGTGCACATTGTATGGGTGTGTGTTACATAACGTTCACTAGTAGGAGTGAGAAAACCATCACGGGGTGGTGTGAATCGGAGGGTCTGATTTAGGATAGGCAGGGAGTGGCAATGTCGGATGGAGAAAAGCACCGCGGGGTGGTCAGCATGGGGAAGACAGGAAACATGCATTGGCAATGTAGGATAGGTTTCTGAAAAACATCGCGGGGTGTTGCGCATTGTATGGGTGTGTGTTACATTAAATTCACAAGTAGGAGTGAGAAAAACATCACGGGGTGGTGCGCATTGTATGGGTGTGTGTTACATTACATTCACTAGTAGGAGTGAGAAAAACATCAGTGGGTGGTGTGAATCGCAGAGTCTGAATTAGGATAGGCAGTGAGTGGCAATTTAGGATGGAGAAAAGCACCGTGGGTTGGTCAGCATGGGGAGGTCAGGGAACATGCAATGGCAATGTAGGATAGGTTTCTGAAAAACATCGCGGGGTGGTGCGCATTGTATGGTTGTGTGTTACATTACATTCACTAGTAGGAGTGAGAAAAACATCACGGGGTGGTGCGCATTGTATGTGTGTGTGTTACATTACATTCACTAGTAGGAGTGACAAAAACATCACGGGGTGGTGTGAATCGCAGGGTCTGAATTAGGATAGGTAGTGAGTGGCAATGTAGGATGGAGCAAAGCACCGCGGGCTGGTCAGAATGAGGAGGTCATGGAACATGCAGTGGCAATGTAGGATAGGTTTCTGAAAAACATCGCGGGGTGGTGCGCATTGTATGGGTGTGTGTTACATTACGTTCACTAGTAGGAGTGAGAAAAACATCACGGGGTGGTGCGCATTGTATGGGTGTGTGTTACATTACATTCACTAGTAGGAGTGAGAAAAACATCACGCGGTGGTGCGCATTGTATGGGTGTGTGTTACATTACATTCACTAGTAGGAGTGAGAAAAACATCACGGGATGGTGTGAATCGGAGGGTCTGATTTAGAATACGCAGTGAGTGGCAATGTAGGATGGATAAAAGCACCGCGGGGTGGTCAGCATGGGGAGGTCAGGGAACATGCAGTGGCAATGTAGGATAGGTTTCTGAAAAACATCGTGGAGTGGTGCGCATTGTATGGGTGTGTGTTACATTACATTCACTAGTAGGAGTGAGAAAAACACGGGTTGGTGCGCATTGTATTGATGTGTGTTACATTACATTCACGAATAGGAGTGAGAAAAACATCACGGGTTGGTGTGAATCGGAGGGTCTGAATTAGGATAGGCAGTGAGTGGCAATGTAGGATGGAGAAAAGCACCGAGGGGTGGTCAGCATGGGGATGTCAGGGAACATGCAGTGGCAATGTAGGATAGTTTTCTGAAAAACATCGCGGAGTGGTGCGCATTGTATGGGTGTGTGTTACATTACATTCACTAGTAGGAGTGAGAAAAACATCACGGGGTGGTTCGCATTGTATGGGTGTGTGTTACATTACATTCACTAGTAGGAGTGAGAAAAACATCACAGGTTGTTGTGAATCGGAGGGTCTGAATTAGGATAGGCTGTGAGTGGCAATGTAGGATGGAGAAAAGCACCGCGGGTTGGTCTCCCTGGGGAGGTAAGGGAACATGCAGTGACAATGTAGGATAGGTTTCTGAAAAACATCGCGGGGTGGTGCGCATTGTATGTGTGTGTGTTACATTACATTCACTAGTAGGAGTGAGAAAAACATCACGGGGTGGTGTTAATTGGAGGGTTTGAATTAGGTTAGGCAGTGAGTGGCAATGTAGGATGCAGAAAAGCACCGCGGGGTTTTCAGCATGGGAACGTCAGGGAACATGCAGTGGCAATGTTGGATAGGTTTCTGAAAAACATCGCGGGGTGGTGCACATTGTATGGGTGTGTGTTACATAACATTCACTAGTAGGAGTGAGAAAAACATCACGGGGTGGTGTCAATCGGAGGTTCTGATTTAGGATAGGCAGTGAGTGGCAATGTCGGATGGAGAAAACCACCGCGGGGTGGTCAGCATGGGGAGGTCAGGGAACATGCAGTGGCAATGTAGGATAGGTTTCTGAAAAACATCGCGGGGTGGTGCGCATCGTATGGGTGTGTGTTACATTACATTCACTAGTAGGAGTGAGAAAATCATCTCGCGGTGGTGCGCATTGTATGGGTGTGTGTTACATTACATTCACTAGTAGGAGTGAGAAAAACATCATGGGGTGGTCTGAATCGGAGGGTCTGAATTAGTATAGGCAGTGAGTGGCAATGTGGAATGGAGAAAAGCACCGCGGTGTGGTCAGCATGGGGAGGTCAGGGAACATGCAGTGGCAATGTAGGATAGTTTTCTGAAAAATATCGCGGGGTGGTGCGCATTGTATGGGTGTGTGTTACATTACATTCACTAGTAGGAGTGAGAAAAACATCACGGGTTGGTGTGATTCGGAGGGTCTGAATTAGGATAGGCAGTGAGTGGCAATGTAGGATGCAGAAAAGCACCGCGGGGTGGTCAGCATGGGGACGTCAGGGAACATGCAGTGGCAATGTAGGATAGGTTTCTGAAAAACATCGCGGGGTGGTGCACATTGTATGGGTGTGTGTTACATAACATTCACTAGTAGGAGTGAGAAAAACATCACGGGGTGGTATCAATCGGAGGGTCTGATTTAGGATAGGCAGTGAGTGGCAATGTCGGATGGAGAAAAGCACCGCGGGGTGGTCAGCATGGGGAGGTCAGGGAACATGCAGTGGCCATGTAGGATAGGTTTCTGAAAAACATCGCGGGGTGGTGCGCATTGTATGGGTGTGTGTTACATTACATTCACTAGTAGGAGTGAGAAAAACATCACGGGGTGGTGCGCAATGTATGGGTGTGTGTTACATTACATTCACTAGTAGGAGTGAGAAAAACATCACGGGGTGGTGTGAATCAGAGGGTCTGAATTAGGATAGGCAATGAGTGGCAATGTAGGATGGAGAAAAGCACCGCGGGGTGGTCAGCATGGGGACGTCAGGGAATATGCAGTGGCAATGTAGGATAGGTTTCTGAAAAACATCGCGGGGTGGTGCACATTGTATGGGTGTGTGTTATATAACATTCACTAGTAGGAGTGAGAAAACCATCACGGGGTGGTGTGAATCGGAGGGTCTGATTTAGGATAGGCAGTGAGTGGCAATGTCGGATGGAGAAAAGCACCGCGGGGTGGTCAGCATGGGGAGGTCAGGGAACATGCATTGGCAATGTAGGATAGGTTTCTGAAAAACATCGCGGGGTGTTGCGCATTGTATGGATGTGTGTTACATTACATTCACGAGTAGGAGTGAGAAAAACATCACAGGGTGGTGTGAATCGGAGGGTCTGAATTAGGATAGGCTGTGAGTGGCAATGTAGAATGGAGAAAAGCACTGCGGGTTGGTCTCCATGGGGAGGTAAGGGAACATGCAGTGACAATGTAGGATAGGTTTCTGAAAAACATCGCGGGGTGGTGCGCATTGTATCGGTGTGTGTTACATTACATTCACTAGTAGGAGTGAGAAAAACATCAAGGGGTGGTGTGAATTGGAGGGTTTGAATTAGGTTAGGCTGTGAGTGGCAATGTAGGATGCAGAAAAGCACCGCGGGGTTTTCAGCATGAGAACGTCAGCGAACATGCAGTGGCAATGTAGGATAGGTTTCTGAAAAACATCGCGGGGTGGTGCACATTGTATGGGTGTGTGTTACATAACATTCACTAGTAGGAGTGAGAAAAACATCACGGGGTGGTGTCAATCGGAGGTTCTGATTTAGGATAGGCAGTGAGTGGCAATGTCGGATGGAGAAAAGCACCGCGGGGTGGTCAGCATGGGGAGGTCAGCGAACATGCAGTGGCAATGTAGGATAGGTTTCTGAAAAACATCGCGGGGTGGTGCGCATTGTATGGGTGTGTGTTACATTACATTCACTAGTATGAGTGAGAAAAACATCTCGCGGTGGTGCGCATTGTATGGGTGTGTGTTACATTACATTCACTAGTAGGAGTGAGAAAAACATCACGGGGTGGTCTGAATCGGAGGGTCTGAATTAGTATAGGCAGTGAGTGGCAATGTAGAATGGAGAAAAGCACCGCGGTGTGGTCAGCATGGGGAGGTCAGGGAACATGCAGTGGCAATGTAGGATAGTTTTCTGAAAAATATCGCGGGGTGGTGCGCATTGTATGGGTGTGTGTTACATTACATTCACTAGTAGGAGTGAGAAAAACATCACGGGTTGGTGTGATTCAGAGGGTCTGAATTAGGATAGGCAGTGAGTGGCAATGTAGGATGCAGAAAAGCACCGCGGGGTGGTCAGCATGGGGACGTCAGGGAACAAGCAGTGGCAATGTAGGATAGGTTTCTGAAAAACATCGCGGGGTGGTGCACATTGTATGGGTGTGTGTTACATAACATTCACTAGTAGGAGTGAGAAAAACATCACGGGGTGGTATGAATCGGAGGGTCTGATTTAGGATAGGCAGTGAGTGGCAATGGCGGATGGAGAAAAGCACCGCGGGGTGGTCAGCATGGGGAGGTCAGGGAACATGCAGTGGCCATGTAGGATAGGTTTCTGAAAAACATCGCGGGGTGATGCGCATTGTATGGGTGTGTGTTACATTACATTCACAAGTAGGAGTGAGAAAAACATCACGGGGTGGTGCGCATTGTATGGGTGTGTGTTACATTACATTCACTAGTAGGAGTGAGAAAAACATCACGGGGCTGTGTGAATCGCAGGGTCTGAATTAGGATTAGGCAGTGAGTGGCAATTTAGGATGAAGAAAAGCACCGTGGGGTGGTCAGCATGGGGAGGTCAGGGAACATGCAATGGCAATGTAGGATAGGTTTCTGAAAAACATCGCGGGGTGGTGCGCATTGTAAGGTTGTGTGTTACATTACATTCACTAGTAGGAGTGAGAAAAACATCACGGGGTGGTGCGCATTGTATGGGTGTGTGTTACATTACATTCACTAGTAGGAGTGAGAAAAACATCATGCGGTGGTGCGCATTGTATGGGTGTGTGTTACATTACAATCACTAGTAGGAGTGAGAAAAACATCACGGGGTGGTGTTAATCGGAGGGTCTGAATTAGTATAGGCAGTGAGTGGCAATGTAGGATGGAGAAAAGCACAGCGGTGTGGTCAGCATGGGAAGGTCAGGGAACATGCAGTGGCAATGTAGGATAGGTTTGTGAAAAATATCGCGGGGTGGTGCGCATTGTATGGGTGTGTGTTACATTACATTCACTAGTAGGAGTGAGAAAAACATCACGGGGTGGTGCGCATTGTATGTGTGTGTTACATTACATTCACTGGTAGGAGTGAGAAAAACATCACGGGGTGGTGTGAATCGCAGGGTCTGAATTAGGATAGGTAGTGAGTGGCAATGTAGGATGGAGAAAAGCACCGCGGGCTGGTCAGAATGGGGAGGTCATGGAACATGCAGTGGCAATGTAGCATAGGTTTCTGAAAAACATCGCGGGGTGGTGTGCATTGTATGGGTGTGTGTTACATTACATTCACTAGTAGGAGTGAGAAAAACATCACGGGGTGGTGTGAATTTGAGGGTTTGAATTAGGTTAGGCAGTGAGTGGCAATGTAGGATGCAGAAAAGCACCGCGGGGTTTTCAGCATGGGGATGTCAGGGAACATGCAGTGGCAATGTAGGATAGGTTTCTGAAAAACATCGCGGGGTGGTGCACATTATATGGGTGTGTGTTACATAACCTTCACTAGTAGGAGTGAGAAAAACATCACGGGGTGGTGTCAATCGGAGGTTCTGATTTAGGATAGGCAGTGAGTGGCAATGTCGGATGGAGAAAAGCACCGCGGGGTGGTCAGCATGGGGAGGTCAGGGAACATGCAGTAGCAATGTAGGATAGGTTTCTGAAAAACATCGCGGGGTGGTGCGCATTGTATGGTTGTGTGTTACATTACATTCACTAGTAGGAGTGAGAAAAACATCACGGGATGGTTTGAATCGGAGGGTCTGATTTAGGCTACGCAGTGAGTGGCAATGTATGATGGATAAAAGCACCGCGGTGTGGTCAGCATGGGGAGGTCAGGGAACATGCAGTGGCAATATAGGATAGGTTTGTGAAAAACATCGTGGGGTGGTGCGCATTGTATGGGTGTGTGTTACATTACATTCACTAGTAGGAGTGAGAAAAACATCACGGGCTTGTGTGAATCGGAGCATCTGAATTAGGATAGGCAGTGAGTGGCACTGTAGGATGGAGAAAAGCACCGCGGGGTGGTCAGCATGGCAGGTCAGGGAACATGCAGTGGCAATGTAGGATAGGTTTCTGAAAAACATCGCGTGCTGGTGCGCATTGTATGTGTGTGTGTTACATTACATTCACTAGTAGGAGTGAGAAAAACATCACGGGGTGGTGTGCATTGTATGGGTGTGTGTTACATTACATTCACTAGTAGGAGTGAGAAAAACAACACGGGGTGGTGCGCATTGTATGGGTGTGTGTTACATTACATTCACTAGTAGGAGTGAGAAAAACATCACGGGGTGGTGCGCATTGTTTGGGTGTGTGTTACATTACATTCCCTAGAAGGAGTGAGAAAAACATCACGGGGTGGTGTGAATCGGAGGGTCTGAATTAGGATAGGCTGTGAGTGGCAATGTAGGATGGAGAAAAGCACCGCGGTGTGGTCAGCATGGGGAAGTCACGGAACATGCAATGGCAATGTAGGATAGGTTTCTGAAAAACATCGCGGGGTGGTGCGCATTGTATGGTTGTGTGTTACATTACATTCACTAGTAGGAGTGAGAAAAACATCACGGGGTGGTTCGCATTGTATGGGTGTGTGTTACATTATATTCACTAGTAGGAGTGAGAAAAACATCACAGGTTGTTGTGAATCGGAGGGTCTGAATTAGGATAGGCTGTGAGTGGCAATGTAGGATGGAGAAAAGCACCGCGGGTTGGTCTCCCTGGGGAGGTAAGGGAACATGCAGTGACAATGTAGGATAGGTTTCTGAAAAACATCGCGGGGTGGTGCGCATTGTATGGTTGTGTGTTACATTACATTCACTAGTAGGAGTGAGAAAAACATCGCGGGGTGGTGCGCATTGTATGGGTGTGTGTTACATTACATTCACTAGTAGGAGTGAGAAAAACATCACGGGGTGGTGTGAATTGGAGGGTTTGAATTAGGTTAGGCAGTGAGTGGCAATGTAGGATGCAGAAAAGCACCGCGGGGTTTTCAGCATGGGAACGTCAGGGTTACATGCAGTGGCAATGTTGGATAGGTTTCTGAAAAACATCGCGGGGTGGTGCACATTGTATGGGTGTGTGTTACATAACATTCACTAGTAGGAGTGAGAAAAACATCACGGGGTGGTGTCAATCGGAGGTTCTGATTTAGGATAGGCAGTGAGTGGCAATGTCGGATGGAGAAAACCACCGCGGGGTGGTCAGCATGGGGAGGTCAGGGAACATGCAGTGGCAATGTAGGATAGGTTTCTGAAAAACATCGCGGGGTGGTGCGCATCGTATGGGTGTGTGTTACATTACATTCACTAGTAGGAGTGAGAAAAACATCTCGCGGTGGTGCGCATTGTATGGGTGTGTGTTACATTACATTCACTAGTAGGAGTGAGAAAAACATCACGGGGTGGTCTGAATCGGAGGGTCTGAATTAGTATAGGCAGTGAGTGGCAATGTGGAATGGAGAAAAGCACCGCGGTGTGGTCAGCATGGGGAGGTCAGGGAACATGCAGTGGCAATGTAGGATAGTTTTCTGAAAAATATCGCGGGGTGGTGCGCATTGTATGGGTGTGTGTTACATTACATTCACTAGTAGGAGTGAGAAAAACATCAAGGGTTGGTGTGATTCGGAGGGTCTGAATTAGGATAGGTAGTGAGTGGCAATGTAGGATGCAGAAAAGCACCGCGGGGTGGTCAGCATGGGGACGTCAGGGAACATGCAGTGGCAATGTAGGATAGGTTTCTGAAAAACACCGCGGGGTGGTGCACATTGTATGGGTGTGTGTTACATAACATTCACTAGTAGGAGTGAGAAAAACATCACGGGGTGGTATCAATCGGAGGGTCTGATTTAGGATAGGCAGTGAGTGGCAATGTCGGATGGAGAAAAGCACCGCGGGGTGGTCAGCATGGGGAGGTCAGGGAACATGCAGTGGCCATGTAGGATAGGTTTCTGAAAAACATCGCGGGGTGGTGCGCATTGTATGGGTGTGTGTTACATTACATTCACTAGTAGGAGTGAGAAAAACATCACGGGGTGGTGTGAATCAGAGGGTCTGAATTAGGATAGGCAATGAGTGGCAATGTAGGATGGAGAAAAGCACCGCGGGGTGGTCAGCATGGTGACGTCAGGGAATATGCAGTGGCAATGTAGGATAGGTTTCTGAAAAACATCGCGGGGTGGTGCACATTGTATGGGTGTGTGTTACATAACATTCACTAGTAGGAGTGAGAAAACCATCACGGGGTGGTGTGAATCGGAGGGTCTGATTTAGGATAGGCAGTGAGTGGCAATGTCGGATGGAGAAAAGCACCGCGGTGTAGTCAGCATGGGGAGGTCAGGGAACATGCATTGGCAATGTAGGATAGGTTTCTGAAAAACATCGCGGGGTGTTGCGCATTGTATGGATGTGTGTTACATTACATTCACGAGTAGGAGTGAGAAAAACATCACACGGTGGTGTGAATCGGAGGGTCTGAATTAGGATAGGCTGTGAGTGGCAATGTAGAATGGAGAAAAGCACTGCGGGTTGGTCTCCATGGGGAGGTAAGGGAACATGCAGTGACAATGTAGGATAGGTTTCTGAAAAACATCGCGGGGTGGTGCGCATTGTATCGGTGTGTGTTACATTACATTCACTAGTAGGAGTGAGAAAAACATCAAGGGGTGGTGTGAATTGGAGGGTTTGTATTAGGTTAGGCTGTGAGTGGCAATGTAGGATGCAGAAAAGCACCGCGGGGTTTTCAGCATGAGAACGTCAGCGAACATGCAGTGGCAATGTAGGATAGGTTTCTGAAAAACATCGCGGGGTGGTGCACATTGTATGCGTGTGTGTTACATAACATTCACTAGTAGGAGTGAGAAAAACATCACGGGGTGGTGTCAATCGGAGGTTCTGATTTAGGATAGGCAGTGAGTGGCAATGTCGGATGGAGAAAAGCACCGCGGGATGGTCAGCATGGGGAGGTCAGCGAACATGCAGTGGCAATGTAGGATAGGTTTCTGAAAAACATCGCGGGGTGGTGCGCATTGTATGGGTGTGTGTTACATTACATTCACTAGTAGGAGTGAGAAAAACATCTCGCGGTGGTGCGCATTGTATGGGTGTGTGTTACATTACATTCACTAGTAGGAGTGAGAAAAACATCACGGGGTGGTCTGAATCGGAGGGTCTGAATTAGTATAGGCAGTGAGTGGCAATGTAGAATGGAGAAAAGCACCGCGGTGTGGTCAGCATGGGGAGGTCAGGGAACATGCAGTGGCAATGTAGGATAGTTTTCTGAAAAATATCGCGGGGTGGTGCGCATTGTATGGGTGTGTGTTACATTACATTCACTAGTAGGAGTGAGAAAAACATCACGGGTTGGTGTGATTCAGAGGGTCTGAATTAGGATAGGCAGTGAGTGGCAATGTAGGATGCAGAAAAGCACCGCGGGGTGGTCAGCATGGGGACGTCAGGGAACATGCAGTGGCAATGTAGGATAGGTTTCTGAAAAACATCGCGGGGTGGTGCACATTGTATGGGTGTGTGTTACATAACATTCACTAGTAGGAGTGAGAAAAACATCACGGGGTGGTATCAATCGGAGGGTCTGATTTAGGATAGGCAGTGAGTGGCAATGGCGGATGGAGAAAAGCACCGCGGGGTGGTCAGCATGGGGAGGTCAGGGAACATGCAGTGGCCATGTAGGATAGGTTTCTGAAAAACATCGCGGGGTGGTGCGCATTGTATGGGTGTGTGTTACATTACATTCACAAGTAGGAGTGAGAAAAACATCACGGGGTGGTGCGCATTGTATGGGTGTGTGTTACATTACATTCACTAGTAGGAGTGAGAAAAACATCACGGGGCTGTGTGAATCGCAGGGTCTGAATTAGGATTAGGCAGTGAGTGGCAATTTAGGATGAAGAAAAGCACCGTGGGGTGGTCAGCATGGGGAGGTCAGGGAACATGCAATGGCAATGTAGGATAGGTTTCTGAAAAACATCGCGGGGTGGTGCGCATTGTATGGTTGTGTGTTACATTACATTCACTAGTAGGAGTGAGAAAAACATCACGGGGTGGTGCGCATTGTATGGGTGTGTGTTACATTACATTCACTAGTAGGAGTGAGAAAAACATCACGCGGTGGTGCGCATTGTATGGGTGTGTGTTACATTACAATCACTAGTAGGAGTGAGAAAAACATCACGGGGTGGTGTTAATCGGAGGGTCTGAATTAGTATAGGCAGTGAGTGGCAATGTAGGATGGAGAAAAGCACAGCGGTGTGGTCAGCATGGGAAGGTCAGGGAACATGCAGTGGCAATGTAGGATAGGTTTGTGAAAAATATCGCGGGGTGGTGCGCATTGTATGGGTGTGTGTTACATTACATTCACTAGTAGGAGTGAGAAAAACATCACGGGGTGGTGCGCATTGTATGTGTGTGTTACATTACATTCACTGGTAGGAGTGAGAAAAACATCACGGGGTGGTGTGAATCGCAGGGTCTGAATTAGGATAGGTAGTGAGTGGCAATGTAGGATGGAGAAAAGCACCGCGGGCTGGTCAGAATGGGGAGGTCATGGAACATGCAGTGGCAATGTAGCATAGGTTTCTGAAAAACATCGCGGGGTGGTGTGCATTGTATGGGTGTGTGTTACATTACATTCACTAGTAGGAGTGAGAAAAACATCACGGGGTGGTGTGAATTTGAGGGTTTGAATTAGGTTAGGCAGTGAGTGGCAATGTAGGATGCAGAAAAGCACCGCGGGGTTTTCAGCATGGGGATGTCAGGGAACATGCAGTGGCAATGTAGGATAGGTTTCTGAAAAACATCGCGGGGTGGTGCACATTATATGGGTGTGTGTTACATAACCTTCACTAGTAGGAGTGAGAAAAACATCACGGGGTGGTGTCAATCGGAGGTTCTGATTTAGGATAGGCAGTGAGTGGCAATGTCGGATGGAGAAAAGCACCGCGGGGTGGTCAGCATGGGGAGGTCAGGGAACATGCAGTAGCAATGTAGGATAGGTTTCTGAAAAACATCGCGGGGTGGTGCGCATTGTATGGTTGTGTGTTACATTACATTCACTAGTAGGAGTGAGAAAAACATCACGGGATGGTGTGAATCGGAGGGTCTGATTTAGGCTACGCAGTGAGTGGCAATGTATGATGGATAAAAGCACCGCGGTGTGGTCAGCATGGGGAGGTCAGGGAACATGCAGTGGCAATATAGGATAGGTTTGTGAAAAACATCGTGGGGTGGTGCGCATTGTATGGGTGTGTGTTACATTACATTCACTAGTAGGAGTGAGAAAAACATCACGGGCTTGTGTGAATCGGAGCATCTGAATTAGGATAGGCAGTGAGTGGCACTGTAGGATGGAGAAAAGCACCGCGGGGTGGTCAGCATGGCAGGTCAGGGAACATGCAGTGGCAATGTAGGATAGGTTTCTGAAAAACATCGCGTGCTGGTGCGCATTGTATGTGTGTGTGTTACATTACATTCACTAGTAGGAGTGAGAAAAACATCACGGGGTGGTGTGCATTGTATGGGTGTGTGTTACATTACATTCACTAGTAGGAGTGAGAAAAACAACACGGGGTGGTGCGCATTGTATGGGTGTGTGTTACATTACATTCACTAGTAGGAGTGAGAAAAACATCACGGGGTGGTGCGCATTGTTTGGGTGTGTGTTACATTACATTCCCTAGAAGGAGTGAGAAAAACATCACGGGGTGGTGTGAATCGGAGGGTCTGAATTAGGATAGGCTGTGAGTGGCAATGTAGGATGGAGAAAAGCACCGCGGTGTGGTCAGCATGGGGAAGTCACGGAACATGCAATGGCAATGTAGGATAGGTTTCTGAAAAACATCGCGGGGTGGTGCGCATTGTATGGTTGTGTGTTACATTACATTCACTAGTAGGAGTGAGAAAAACATCACGGGATGGTGTGAATCGGAGGGTCTGATTTAGGATACGCAGTGAGTAGCAATGTAGGATGGATAAAAGCACCACGGGGTGGTCAGCATGGGGAGGTCAGGGAACATGCAGTGGCAATATAGGATAGGTTTCTGAAAAACATTGTGGGGTGGTGCGCATTGTATGGGTGTGTGTTACATTACATTCACTAGTAGGACTGAGAAAAACATCACGGTGTGGAGCACATTGTATGGGTGTGTGTTACATTACATTCACTAGTAGGAGTGAGAAAAACATCACGGGCTTGTGTGAATCGGAGGGTCTGAATTAGGATAGGCAGTGAGTGGCACTGTAGGATGGAGAAAAGCACCGCGGGGTGGTCAGCATGGCAGGTCAGGGAACATGCAGTGGCAATGTAGGATAGGTTTCTAAAAAACATCGCGGGTTGGTGCACATTGTATGGGTGTGTGTTACATTACATTCACTAGTAGGAGTGAGAAAAACATCACGGGGTTGTGTGAATCGGAGGGTCTGAATTAGGATAGGCAGTGAGTGGCAATGTATGATGGAGAAAAGCACCGCGGCGTGCTCAGCATGGGGAGGTCAGGGAACATGCAGTGGCAATGTAGGATAGGTTTCTGAAAAACATCGCGTGCTGGTGCGCATTGTATGGATGTGTGTTACATTACATTCAATAGTAGGAGTGAGAAAAACATCACGGGTTGGTGTGATTCAGAGGGTCTGAATTAGGATAGGCAGTGAGTGGCAATTTAGGATGAAGAAAAGCACCGTGGGGTGGTCAGCATGGGGAGGTCAGGGAACATGCAATGGCAATGTAGGATAGGTTTCTGAAAAACATCGCGGGGTGGTGCGCATTGTATGGTTGTGTGTTACATTACATTCACTAGTAGGAGTGAGAAAAACATCACGGGGTGGTGCGCATTGTATGGGTGTGTGTTACATTACATTCACTAGTAGGAGTGAGAAAAACATCACGCGGTGGTGCGCATTGTATGGGTGTGTGTTACATTACAATCACTAGTAGGAGTGAGAAAAACATCACGGGGTGGTGTTAATCGGAGGGTCTGAATTAGTATAGGCAGTGAGTGGCAATGTAGGATGGAGAAAAGCACAGCGGTGTGGTCAGCATGGGAAGGTCAGGGAACATGCAGTGGCAATGTAGGATAGGTTTGTGAAAAATATCGCGAGGTGGTGCGCATTGTATGGGTGTGTGTTACATTACATTCACTAGTAGGAGTGAGAAAAACATCACGGGGTGGTGCGCATTGTATGTGTGTGTTACATTACATTCACTGGTAGGAGTGAGAAAAACATCACGGGGTGGTGTGAATCGCAGGGTCTGAATTAGGATAGGTAGTGAGTGGCAATGTAGGATGGAGAAAAGCACCGCGGGCTGGTCAGAATGGAGAGGTCATGGAACATGCAGTGGCAATGTAGCATAGGTTTCTGAAAAACATCGCGGGGTGGTGTGCATTGTATGGGTGTGTGTTACATTACATTCACTAGTAGGAGTGAGAAAAACATCACGGGGTGGTGTGAATTTGAGGGTTTGAATTAGGTTAGGCAGTGAGTGGCAATGTAGGATGCAGAAAAGCACCGCGGGGTTTTCAGCATGGGGATGTCAGGGAACATGCAGTGGCAATGTAGGATAGGTTTCTGAAAAACATCGCGGGGTGGTGCACATTATATGGGTGTGTGTTACATAACCTTCACTAGTAGGAGTGAGAAAAACATCACGGGGTGGTGTCAATCGGAGGTTCTGATTTAGGATAGGCAGTGAGTGGCAATGTCGGATGGAGAAAAGCACCGCGGGGTGGTCAGCATGGGGAGGTCAGGGAACATGCAGTAGCAATGTAGGATAGGTTTCTGAAAAACATCGCGGGGTGGTGCGCATTGTATGGTTGTGTGTTACATTACATTCACTAGTAGGAGTGAGAAAAACATCACGGGATGGTGTGAATCGGAGGGTCTGATTTAGGCTACGCAGTGAGTGGCAATGTATGATGGATAAAAGCACCGCGGTGTGGTCAGCATGGGGAGGTCAGGGAACATGCAGTGGCAATATAGGATAGGTTTGTGAAAAACATCGTGGGGTGGTGCGCATTGTATGGGTGTGTGTTACATTACATTCACTAGTAGGAGTGAGAAAAACATCACGGGCTTGTGTGAATCGGAGCATCTGAATTAGGATAGGCAGTGAGTGGCACTGTAGGATGGAGAAAAGCACCGCGGGGTGGTCAGCATGGCAGGTCAGGGAACATGCAGTGGCAATGTAGGATAGGTTTCTGAAAAACATCGCGTGCTGGTGCACATTGTATGTGTGTGTGTTACATTACATTCACTAGTACGAGTGAGAAAAACATCACGGGGTGGTGTGCATTGTATGGGTGTGTGTTACATTACATTCACTAGTAGGAGTGAGAAAAACAACACGGGGTGGTGCGCATTGTATGGGTGTGTGTTACATTACATTCACTAGTAGGAGTGAGAAAAACATCACGGGGTGGTGCGCATTGTTTGGGTGTGTGTTACATTACATTCCCTAGAAGGAGTGAGAAAAACATCACGGGGTGGTGTGAATCGGAGGGTCTGAATTAGGATAGGCTGTGAGTGGCAATGTAGGATGGAGAAAAGCACCGCGGTGTGGTCAGCATGGGGAAGTCACGGAACATGCAATGGCAATGTAGGATAGGTTTCTGAAAAACATCGCGGGGTGGTGCGCATTGTATGGTTGTGTGTTACATTACATTCACTAGTAGGAGTGAGAAAAACATCACGGGATGGTGTGAATCGGAGGGTCTGATTTAGGATACGCAGTGAGTAGCAATGTAGGATGGATAAAAGCACCACGGGGTGGTCAGCATGGGGAGGTCAGGGAACATGCAGTGGCAATATAGGATAGGTTTCTGAAAAACATTGTGGGGTGGTGCGCATTGTATGGGTGTGTGTTACATTACATTCACTAGTAGGACTGAGAAAAACATCACGGTGTGGAGCACATTGTATGGGTGTGTGTTACATTACATTCACTAGTAGGAGTGAGAAAAACATCACGGGCTTGTGTGAATCGGAGGGTCTGAATTAGGATAGGCAGTGAGTGGCACTGTAGGATGGAGAAAAGCACCGCGGGGTGGTCAGCATGGCAGGTCAGGGAACATGCAGTGGCAATGTAGGATAGGTTTCTAAAAAACATCGCGGGTTGGTGCACATTGTATGGGTGTGTGTTACATTACATTCACTAGTAGGAGTGAGAAAAACATCACGGGGTTGTGTGAATCGGAGGGTCTGAATTAGGATAGGCAGTGAGTGGCAATGTATGATGGAGAAAAGCACCGCGGCGTGCTCAGCATGGGGAGGTCAGGGAACATGCAGTGGCAATGTAGGATAGGTTTCTGAAAAACATCGCGTGCTGGTGCGCATTGTATGGATGTGTGTTACATTACATTCAATAGTAGGAGTGAGAAAAACATCACGGGTTGGTGCGCATTGTATGGATGTGTGTAACATTACATTCACTAGTAGAAGTGAGAAAAACATCACGGGGTGGTGTGAATCGGAGGGTCTGAATTAGGATAGGCAGTGAGTGGCAATGTAGGATGGAGAAAATCACCGCGGGGTGGTCAGCATGGGGAGGTCAGCGAACATGAAGTGGTAATGTAGGATAGTTTTCTGAAAAACAACGCGGGGTGGTGCGCATTGTATGGGTGTGTGTTACATTACATTCACTAGTAGGAGTGAGAAAAACATCACGGGGTGGTGCGCATTGTATGGGTGTGTTTTACATTACATTCACTAGTAGGAGTGAGAAAAACATCACGGGGTGGTGCGCATTGTATGGGTGTGTGTTACATTACATTCACTAGTAGGAGTGAGGAAAACAACACGGGGTGGTGCGCATTGTATGGGTGTGTGTTACATTACATTCACTAGTAGGAGTGAGAAAAACATCACGGGGTGGTGTGAATCGGAGGGTCTGAATTAGGATAGGCTGTGAATGGCAATGTAGGATGGAGAAAAGCACCGTGGGGTGGTCAGCATGGGGACGTCAGGGAACATGCAGTGGCAATGTAGGATAGGATTCTGAAAAACATCGCGGGGTGGTGCGCATTGTATGGGTGTGTGTTACATAATATTCACTAGGAGGAGTGAGAAAAACATCACGGGCTGGTGTGAATCGGAGGGTCTGTTTTAGGATAGGCAGTGAGTGGCAATGTCGGATGGAGAAAAACACCGCGGGATGGTCAGCATGGGGAAGTCAGGGAACATGCAGTGGCAATGTAGGATAGGTTTCTGAAAAACATCGCGGGGTGGTGGGCATTGTATGGGTGTGTGTTACATTACATTCACTAGTAGGAGTGAGAAAAACATCACGGGGTGTTGCGCATTGTTTGGGTGTGTGTTACATTACATTCACTAGAAGGAGTGAGAAAAACATCACGGGGTGGTGTGAATCAGAGGGTCTGAATTAGGATAGGCTGTGAGTGGCAATGTAGGATGGAAAAAAGCACCGCGGGGTGGTCAGCATGGGGAAGTCAGGGAACATGCAATGGCAATGTAGGATAGGTTTCTGAAAAACATCGCGGGTTGGTGCGCATTGTATGGTTGTGTGTTACATTACATTCACTAGTAGGAGTGAGAAAAACATCACGGGATGGTGTGAATCGGATGGTCTGATTTAGGATAGGCTGTGAGTGGCAATGTAGGATGGAGAAAAGCACCGCGGTGTGGTCAGCATGGGGAAGTCACGGAACATGCAATGGCAATGTAGGATAGGTTTCTGAAAAACATCGCGGGGTGGTGCGCATTGTATGGTTGTGTGTTACATTACATTCACTAGTAGGAGTGAGAAAAACATCACGGGATGGTGTGAATCGGAGGGTCTGATTTAGGATACGCAGTGAGTAGCAATGTAGGATGGATAAAAGCACCGCGGGGTGTTCAGCATGGGGAGGTCAGGGAACATGCAGTGGCAATATAGGATAGGTTTCTGAAAAACATCGTGGGGTGGTGCGCATTGTATGGGTGTGTGTTACATTACATTCACTAGTAGGACTGAGAAAAACATCACGGTGTGGAGCGCATTGTATGGGTGTGTGTTACATTACATTCACTAGTAGGAGTGAGAAAAACATCACGGGCTTGTGTGAATCGGAGGGTCTGAATTAGGATAGGCAGTGAGTGGCACTGTAGGATGGAGAAAAGCACCGCGGTGTGGTCAGCATGGCAGGTCAGGGAACATGCAGTGGCAATGTAGGATAGGTTTCTAAAAAACATCGCGGGTTGGTGCATATTGTATGGGTGTGTGTTACAATACATTCACTAGTAGGAGTGAGAAAAACATCACGGGGTGGTGTGAATCGGAGGGTCTGAATTAGGATAGGCAGTGAGTGTCAATGTATGATGGAGAAAAGCACCGCGGCGTGCTCAGCATGGGGAGGTCAGGGAACATGCAGTGGCAATGTAGGATAGGTTTCTGAAAAACATCGCGTGCTGGTGCGCATTGTATGGGTGTGTGTTACATTACATTCACTAGTAGGAGTGAGAAAAACATCACGGGTTGGTGCGCATTGTATGGATGTGTGTAACAATACATTCAATAGTAGAAGTGAGAAAAACATCACGGGGTGGTGTGAATCGGAGGGTCTGAATTAGGATAGGCAGTGAGTGGCAATGTAGGATGGAGAAAATCACCGCGGGGTGGTCAGCATGGGGAGGTCAGGGAACATGAAGTGGCAATGTAGGATAGTTTTCTGAAAAACAACGCGGGGTGGTGCGCATTGTATGGGTGTGTGTTACATTACATTCACTAGTAGGAGTGAGAAAAACATCACGGGGTGGTGCACATTGTATGGGTGTGTGTTATATTACATTCACTAGTAGGAGTGAGAAAAACATCACGGGGTGGTGCGCATTGTATGGGTGTGTGTTACATTACATTCACTAGTAGGAGTGAGAAAAACAACACGGGGTGGTGCGCATTGTATGGGTGTGTGTTACATTACATTCACTAGTAGGAGTGAGAAAAACATCACGGGGTGGTGTGAATCGGAGGGTCTGAATTAGGATAGGCTGTGAGTGGCAATGTAGGATGGAGAAAAGCACCGTGGGGTGGTCAGCATGGGGACGTCAGGGAACATGCAGTGGCAATGTAGGATAGGTTTCTGAAAAACATCGCGGGGTGGTGCGCATTGTATGGGTGTGGGTTACATAATATTCACTAGGAGGAGAGAGAAAAACATCACGGGCTGGTGTGAATCGGAGGGTCTGTTTTAGGATAGGCAGTGAGTGGCAATGTCGGATGGAGAAAAACACCGCGGGATGGTCAGCATGGGGAAGTCAGGGAACATGCAGTGGCAATGTAGGATAGGTTTCTGAAAAACATCGCGGGGTGGTGGGCATTGTATGGGTGTGTGTTACATTACATTCACTAGTAGGAGTGAGAAAAACATCACGGGGTGGTGCGCATTGTTTGGGTGTGTGTTACATTACATTCACTAGAAGGAGTGAGAAAAACATCACGGGGTGGTGTGAATCAGAGGGTCTGAATTAGGATAGGCTGTGAGTGGCAATGTAGGATGGAAAAAAGCACCGCGGGGTGGTCAGCATGGGGAAGTCAGGGAACATGCAATGGCAATGTAGGATAGGTTTCTGAAAAACATCGCGGGTTGGTGCGCATTGTATGGTTGTGTGTTACATTACATTCACTAGTAGGAGTGAGAAAAACATCACGGGATGGTGTGAATCGGAGGGTCTGATTTAGGATACGCAGAGAGTGGCAATGCAGGATGGATAAAAGCACCGCGGGGTGGTCAGCATGGGGAGGTCAGGGAACATGCAGTGGCAATATATGATAGGTTTCTGAAAAACATCGTGGGGTGGTTCGCATTGTATGGGTGTGTGTTACATTACATTCACTAGTAGGAGTGAGAAAAACACGGGTTGGTGCGCATTGTATGGATGTGTGTTACATTACATTCACTAGTAGGAGTGAGAAAAACATCACGGGGTGGTGTGAATCGGAGGGTCTGAATTAGGATTGGCAGTGAGTGGCAATGTAGGATGGAGAAAAGCACCGAACGGTGGTCAGCATGGGGAGGTCAGGGAACATTCAGTGGCAATGTAGGATAGTTTTCTGAAAAACATCGCGGGGTGGTGCGCATTGTATGGTTGTGTGTTACATTACATTCACTAGTAGGAGTGAGAAAAACATCACGGGGTGGTTCGCATTGTATGGGTGTGTGTTACATTACATTCACTAGTAGGAGTGAGAAAAACATCACAGGGTGGTGTGAATTGGAGGGTTTGAATTAGGATAGGCAGTGAGTGGCAATGTAGGATGCAGAAAAGCACCGCGGGGTTTTCAGCATGGGGACGTCAGGGAACATGCAGTGGCAATGTAGGATAGGTTTCTAAAAAACTTCGCGGGGTGGTGCGCATTGTATGGGTGTGTGTTACATAACATTCACTAGTAGGAGTGAGAAAAACATCACGGGCTGGTGTGAATCGGAAGGTCTGTTTTAGGATAGGCAGTGAGTGGCAATGTCGGATGGAGAAAAACACTGCGGGGTGGTCAGCATGGGGAAGTCAGGGAACATGCAGTGGCAATGTAGGATAGGTTTCTGAAAAACATCGCGGGGTGGTGGGCATTGTATGGCTGTGTGTTACATTACATTCACTAGTAGGAGTGAGAAAAACATCACGGGTTGGCGCGCATTGTTTGGGTGTGTGTTACATTACATTCACTAGCAGGAGTGACAAAAACATCACGGGATGGTGTGAATCGGAGGGTCTGAATTAGGATAGGCTGTGAGTGGCCATGTAGGATGGAGAAAAGCACCGCGGGGTGGTCAGCATGGGGAAGTCATTGAACATGCAATGGCAATGTAGGATAGGTTTCTGAAAAACATCGCGGGGTGGTGCGCATTGAATCTTTGTGTGTTACATTACATTCACTAGTAGGAGTGATAAAAACATCACGGGATGGTGTGAATCGGAGGTTCTGATTTAGTATACGCAGTGAGTGGCAACGTAGGATGGATAAAAGCACTGCGGGGTGGTCAGCATGGGGAGGTCAGGGAACATGCAGTGGCAATATAGGATAGGTTTCTGAAAAACATCGTGGGGTGGTGCGCATTGGATGGGTGTGTGTTACATTACATTCACTAGTAGGAGTGAGAAAAACACGGGTTGGTGCGCATTGTATGGATGTGAGTTACATTACATTCACTAGTAGGAGTGAGAAAAACATCACGGGGTGGTGTGAATTGGAGGGTCTGAATTAGGATAGGCAGTGAGTGGCAATGTAGGATGGAGAAAAGCACCGAGCGGTGGTCAGCATGGGGAGGTCAGGGAACATTCAGTGGCAATGTAGGATAGTTTTCTGAAAAACATCGCGGGGTGGTGCGCATTGTATGGGTGTGTGTTACATTACATTCACTAGTAGGAGTGAGAAAAACATCACGAGTTGGTTCGCATTGTATGGGTGTGTGTTACATTACATTCACTAGTAGGAGTGAGAAAAACATCACGGGGTGGTGTGAATCGGATGGTCTGAATTAGGATAGGCAGTGAGTGGCAATGGAGGATGGAGAAAAGCACCGCGGGGTGGTCTCCCTGGGGATGTAAGGGAACATGCAGTGACAATGTAGGATAGGTTTCTGAAAAACATCGCGGGGTGGTGCGCATTGTATGGGTGTGTGTTACATTACATTCACTAGTAGGAGTGAGAAAAACATCACGAGGTGGTGTGAATTGGAGGGTTTGAATTAGGATAGGCAGTGAGTGGCAATGTAGGATGCAGAAAAGCACCGCGGGGTTTTCAGCATGGGGACGTCAGGGAACATGCAGTGGCAATGTTGGATAGGTTTCTGAAAAACATCGCGGGGTGGTGCACATTGTATGGGTGTGTGTTACAATACATTCACTAGTAGGAGTGAGAAAAACATCACGGGGTGGTGCGCATTGTATGGGTGTGTGTTACATTACATTCACTAGTAGGAGTGAGAAAAACAACACGGGGTGGTGCGAATTGTATGGGTGTGTGTTACATTACATTCACTAGTAGGAGTGAGAAAAACATCACGGGGTGGTGCGCATTGTTTGGGTGTGTGTTACATTACATTCCCTAGAAGGAGTGAGAAAAACATCACGGGGTGGTGTGAATCGGAGGGTCTGAATTAGGATAGGCTGTGAGTGGCAATGTAGGATGGAGAAAAGCACCGTGGGGTGGTCAGCATGGGGAAGTCAGGGAACATGCAGTGGCAATGTAGGATAGGTTTCTGAAAAACATCGCGGGGTGGTGCGCATTGTATGGGTGTGTGTTACATAACATTCACTAGTAGGAGTGAGAAAAACATCACGGGCTGGTGTGAATCGGAGGGTCTGTTTTAGGATAGGCAGTGAGTGGCAATGTCGGATGGAGAAAAACACCGCGGGGTGGTCAGCATGGGGAAGTCAGGGAACATGCAGTGGCAATGTAGGATAGCTTTCTGAAAAACATCGCGGGGTGGTGGGCATTGTATGGGTGTGTGTTACATTACATTCACTAGTAGGAGTGAGAAAAACATCACGGGGTGGTGCGCATTGTTTGGGTGTGTGTTACATTACATTCACTAGAAGGAGTGAGAAAAACATCACGGGGTGGTGTGAATCGGAGGATCTGAATTATGATAGGCTGTGAGTGGCAATGTAGGATGGAAAAAAGCACCGCGGGGTGGTCAGCATGGGGAAGTCAGGGAACATGCAATGGCTATGTAGGATAGGTTTCTGAAAAACATCGCGGGGTGGTGCGCATTTTATGGTTGTGTGTTACATTACATTCACTAGTAGGAGTGAGAAAAACATCACGGGATGGTGTGTATCGGAGGGTCTGATTTAGGATACGCAGTGAGTGGCAATGTAGGATGGATAAAAGCACCGCGGGGTGGTCAGCATGGGGAGGTCAGGGAACATGCAGTGGCAATATAGGATAGGTTTCTGAAAAACATCGTGGGGTGGTGCGCATTGTATGGGTGTGTGTTACATTACATTCACTAGTAGGAGTGAGAAAAACATCACGGGGTGGTGCGCATTTTATGGGTGTTTGTTACATTACATTCACTAGTAGGAGTGAGAAAAACATCACGGGGTGGTGTGAATCGCAGGGTCTGAATTAGGATAGGCAGTGAGTGGCAATGTAGGATGGAGAAAAGCACCGTGGGGTGGTCACCATGGGGAGGTCAGGGAACATGAAGTGGCAATGTAGGATAGTTTTCTGAAAAACAATGCGGGGTGGTGTGCATTGTATGGGTGTGTGTTACATTACATTCACTAGTAGGAGTGAGAAAAACATCACGGGGTGGTGCGCATTGCATGGGTGTGTGTTACATTACATTCACTAGTAGGAGTGAGAAAAACATCACGGGGTGGTGTGAATCGGAGGGTCTGAATTAGGATAGGCAGTGAGTGGCAATGTATGATGGAGAAAAGCACCGCGGCGTGCTCAGCATGGGGAGGTCAGGGAACATGCAGTGGCAATGTAGGATAGGTTTCTGAAAAACATCGCGTGCTGGTGCGCATTGTATGTGTGTGTGTTACATTACATTCACTAGTAGGAGTGAGAAAAACAACACGGGGTGGTGCGCATTGTATGGGTGTGTGTTACATTACATTCACTAGTAGGAGTGAGAAAAACATCACGGGGTGGTGCGCATTGTTTGGGTGTGTGTTACATTACATTCCCTTGAAGGAGTGAGAAAAACATCACGGGGTGGTGTGAATCGGAGGGTCTGAATTAGGATAGGCTGTGAGTGGCAATTTAGGATGGAGAAAAGCACCGCGGTGTGGTCAGCATGGGGAAGTCACGGAACATGCAATGGCAATGTAGGATAGGTTTCTGAAAAACATCGCGGGGTGGTGCGCATTGTATGGTTGTGTGTTACATTACATTCACTAGTAGGAGTGAGAAAATCATCACGGGATGGTGTGAATCGGAGGGTCTGATTTAGGATACGCAGTGAGTGGCAATGTAGGATGGATAAAAGCACCGCGGGGTGGTCAGCATGGGGAGGTCAGGGAACATGCAGTGGCAATATAGGATAGGTTTCTGAAAAACATCGTGGGGTGGTGCGCATTGTATGGGTGTGTGTTACATTACATTCACTAGTAGGACTGAGAAAAACATCACGGTGTGGAGCGCACTGTATGGGTGTGTGTTACATTACATTCACTAGTAGGAGTGAGAAAAACATCACGGGGTGGTGTGAATCGGAGGGTCTGAATTAGGATAGGCAGTGAGTGGCAATGTATGATGGAGAAAAGCACCGCGGCGTGCTCAGCATGGGGAGGTCAGGGAACATGCAGTGGCAATGTAGGATAGGTTTCTGAAACACATCGCGTGCTGGTGCGCATTGTATGGGTGTGTGCTACATTACATTCACTAGTAGGAGTGAGAAAAACATCACGGGTTGGTGCGCATTGTATGGATGTGTGTTACATTACATTCACTAGTAGAAGTGAGAAAAACATCATGGGGTGGTGTGAATCGGAGGGTCTGAATTAGGATAGGCAGTGAGTGGCAATGTAGGATGGAGAAAATCACCGCGGGGTGGTCAGCATGGGGAGGTCAGGGAACATGAAGTGGCAATGTAGGATAGTTTTCTGAAAAACAACGCGGGGTGGTGCGCATTGTATGGGTGTGTGTTACATTACATTCACTAGTAGGAGTGAGAAAAACATCACGGGGTGGTGCGCATTGTATGGGTGTGTGTTACATTACATTCACTAGTAGGAGTGAGAAAAACATCACGGGGTGGTGCGCATTGTATGGGTGTGTGTTACATTACATTCACTAGTAGGAGTGAGAAAAACATCACGGGGTGGTGCGCATTGTTTGGGTGTGTGTTACATTACATTCCTTAGAAGGAGTGAGAAAAACATCACGGGGTGGTGTGAATCGGAGGGTCTGAATTAGGATAGGCTGTGAGTGGCAATGTAGGATGGAGAAAAGCACCGTGGGGTGGTCAGCATGGGGAAGTCAGGGAACATGCAGTGGCAATGTAGGATAGGTTTCTGAAAAACATCGCGGGGTGGTGCGCATTGTATGGGTGTGTGTTACATAACATTCACTAGTAGGAGTGAGAAAAACATCACGGGCTGGTGTGAATCGGAGGGTCTGTTTTAGGATAGGCAGTGAGTGGCAATGTCGGATGGAGAAAAACACCGCGGGGTGGTCAGCATGGGGAAGTCAGGGAACATGCAGTGGCAATGTAGGATCGCTTTCTGAAAAACATCGCGGGGTGGTGGGCATTGTATGGGTGTGTGTTACATTACATTCACTAGTAGGAGTCAGAAAAACATCACGGGGTGGTGCGCATTGTTTGGGTGTGTGTTACATTACATTCACTAGAAGGAGTGAGAAAAACATCACGGGGTGGTGTGAATCGGAGGATCTGAATTATGATAGGCTGTGAGTGGCAATGTAGGATGGAAAAAAGCACCGCGGGGTGGTCAGCATGGGGACGTCAGGGAACATGCAATGGCAATGTAGGATAGATTTCTGAAAAACATCGCGGGGTGGTGCGCATTGTATCGTTGTGTGTTACATTACATTCACTAGTAGGAGTGAGAAAAACATCACGGGATGGTGTGTATCGGAGGGTCTGATTTAGGATACGCAGTGAGTGGCAATGTAGGATGGATAAAAGCACCGCGGGGTGGTCAGCATGGGGAGGTCAGGGAACATGCAGTGGCAATATAGGATAGGTTTCTGAAAAACATCGTGGGGTGGTGCGCATTGTATGGGTGTGTGTTACATTACATTCACTAGTAGGAGTGAGAAAAACATCACGGGGTGGTGCGCATTTTATGGGTGTTTGTTACATTACATTCACTAGTAGGAGTGAGAAAAACATCACGGGGTGGTGTGAATCGCAGGGTCTGAATTAGGATAGGCAGTGAGTGGCAATGTAGGATGGAGAAAAGCACCGTGGGGTGGTCACCATGGGGAGGTCAGGGAACATGAAGTGGCAATGTAGGATAGTTTTCTGAAAAACAATGCGGGGTGGTGTGCATTGTATGGGTGTGTGTTACATTACATTCACTAGTAGGAGTGAGAAAAACATCACGGGGTGGTGCGCATTGCATGGGTGTGTGTTACATTACATTCACTAGTAGGAGTGAGAAAAACATCACGGGGTGGTGTGAATCGGAGGGTCTGAATTAGGATAGGCAGTGAGTGGCAATGTATGATGGAGAAAAGCACCGCGGCGTGCTCAGCATGGGGAGGTCAGGGAACATGCAGTGGCAATGTAGGATAGGTTTCTGAAAAACATCGCGTGCTGGTGCGCATTGTATGTGTGTGTGTTACATTACATTCACTAGTAGGAGTGAGAAAAACAACACGGGGTGGTGCGCATTGTATGGGTGTGTGTTACATTACATTCACTAGTAGGAGTGAGAAAAACATCACGGGGTGGTGCGCATTGTTTGGGTGTGTGTTACATTACATTCCCTTGAAGGAGTGAGAAAAACATCACGGGGTGGTGTGAATCGGAGGGTCTGAATTAGGATAGGCTGTGAGTGGCAATTTAGGATGGAGAAAAGCACCGCGGTGTGGTCAGCATGGGGAAGTCACGGAACATGCAATGGCAATGTAGGATAGGTTTCTGAAAAACATCGCGGGGTGGTGCGCATTGTATGGTTGTGTGTTACATTACATTCACTAGTAGGAGTGAGAAAATCATCACGGGATGGTGTGAATCGGAGGGTCTGATTTAGGATACGCAGTGAGTGGCAATGTAGGATGGATAAAAGCACCGCGGGGTGGTCAGCATGGGGAGGTCAGGGAACATGCAGTGGCAATATAGGATAGGTTTCTGAAAAACATCGTGGGGTGGTGCGCATTGTATGGGTGTGTGTTACATTACATTCACTAGTAGGACTGATAAAAACATCACGGTGTGGAGCGCACTGTATGGGTGTGTGTTACATTACATTCACTAGTAGGAGTGAGAAAAACATCACGGGGTGGTGTGAATCGGAGGGTCTGAATTAGGATAGGCAGTGAGTGGCAATGTATGATGGAGAAAAGCACCGCGGCGTGCTCAGCATGGGGAGGTCAGGGAACATGCAGTGGCAATGTAGGATAGGTTTCTGAAACACATCGCGTGCTGGTGCGCATTGTATGGGTGTGTGCTACATTACATTCACTAGTAGGAGTGAGAAAAACATCACGGGTTGGTGCGCATTGTATGGATGTGTGTTACATTACATTCACTAGTAGAAGTGAGAAAAACATCATGGGGTGGTGTGAATCGGAGGGTCTGAATTAGGATAGGCAGTGAGTGGCAATGTAGGATGGAGAAAATCACCGCGGGGTGGTCATCATGGGGACGTCAGGGAACATGCAGTGGCAATGTAGGATAGGTTTCTGAAAAAAATCGCGGGGTGGTGCGCATTGTATGGGTGTGTGTTACATAATATTCACTAGGAGGAGTGAGAAAAACATCACGGGCTGGTGTGAATCGGAGGGTCTGTTTTAGGATAGGCAGTGAGTGGCAATGTCGGATGGAGAAAAACACCGCGGGGTGGTCAGCATGGGGAAGTCAGGGAACATGCAGTGGCAATGTAGGATAGGTTTCTGAAAAACATCGCGGGGTGGTGGGCATTGTATGGGTGTGTGTTACATTACATTCACTAGTAGGAGTGAGAAAAACATCAAGGGGTGGTGCGCATTGTTTGGGTGTGTGTTACATTACATTCACTAGAAGGAGTGAGAAAAACATCACGGGGTGGTGTGAATCGGAGGGTCTGAATTAGGATAGGCTGTGAGTGGCAATGTAGGATGGAAAAAAGCACCGCGGGGTGGTCAGCATGGGGAAGTCAGGGAACATGCAATGGCAATGTAGGATAGGTTTCTGAAAAACATCGCGGGGTGGTGCGCATTGTATGGTTGTGTGTTACATTACATTCACTAGTAGGAGTGAGAAAATCATCACGGGATGGTGTGAATCGGAGGGTCTGATTTAGGATACGCAGTGAGTGGCAATGTAGGATGGATAAAAGCACCGCGGGGTGGTCAGCATGGGGAGGTCAGGGAACATGCAGTGGCAATATAGGATAGGTTTCTGAAAAACATCGTGGGGTGGTGCGCATTGTATGGGTGTGTGTTACATTACATTCACTAGTAGGACTGAGAAAAACATCACGGTGTGGAGCGCACTGTATGGGTGTGTGTTACATTACATTCACTAGTAGGAGTGAGAAAAACATCACGGGGTGGTGTGAATCGGAGGGTCTGAATTAGGATAGGCAGTGAGTGGCAATGTATGATGGAGAAAAGCACCGCGGCGTGCTCAGCATGGGGAGGTCAGGGAACATGCAGTGGCAATGTAGGATAGGTTTCTGAAACACATCGCGTGCTGGTGCGCATTGTATGGGTGTGTGCTACATTACATTCACTAGTAGGAGTGAGAAAAACATCACGGGTTGGTGCGCATTGTATGGATGTGTGTTACATTACATTCACTAGTAGAAGTGAGAAAAACATCATGGGGTGGTGTGAATCGGAGGGTCTGAATTAGGATAGGCAGTGAGTGGCAATGTAGGATGGAGAAAATCACCGCGGGGTGGTCAGCATGGGGAGGTCAGGGAACATGAAGTGGCAATGTAGGATAGTTTTCTGAAAAACAACGCGGGGTGGTGCGCATTGTATGGGTGTGTGTTACATTACATTCACTAGTAGGAGTGAGAAAAACATCACGGGGTGGTGCGCATTGTATGGGTGTGTGTTACATTACATTCACTAGTAGGAGTGAGAAAAACATCACGGGGTGGTGCGCATTGTATGGGTGTGTGTTACATTACATTCACTAGTAGGAGTGATAAAAACATCACGGGGTGGTGCGCATTGTTTGGGTGTGTGTTACATTACATTCCCTAGAAGGAGTGAGAAAAACATCACGGGGTGGTGTGAATCGGAGGGTCTGAATTAGGATAGGCTGTGAGTGGCAATGTAGGATGGAGAAAAGCACCGTGGGGTGGTCAGCATTGGGAAGTCAGGGAACATGCAGTGGCAATGTAGGATAGGTTTCTGAAAAACATCGCGGGGTGGTGCGCATTGTATGGGTGTGTGTTACATAACATTCACTAGTAGGAGTGAGAAAAACATCACGGGCTGGTGTGAATCGGAGGGTCTGTTTTAGGATAGGCAGTGAGTGGCAATGTCGGATGGAGAAAAACACCGCGGGGTGGTCAGCATGGGGAAGTCAGGGAACATGCAGTGGCAATGTAGGATAGCTTTCTGAAAAACATCGCGGGGTGGTGGGCATTGTATGGGTGTGTGTTACATTACATTCACTAGTAGGAGTGAGAAAAACATCACGGGGTGGTGCGCATTGTTTGGGTGTGTGTTACATTACATTCACTAGAAGGAGTGAGAAAAACATCACGGGGTGGTGTGAATCGGAGGATCTGAATTATGATAGGCTGTGAGTGGCAATGTAGGATGGAAAAAAGCACCGCGGGGTGGTCAGCATGGGGACGTCAGGGAACATGCAATGGCAATGTAGGATAGGTTTCTGAAAAACATCGCGGGGTGGTGCGCATTGTATGGTTGTGTGTTACATTACATTCACTAGTAGGAGTGAGAAAAACATCACGGGATGGTGTGTATCGGAGGGTCTGATTTAGGATACGCAGTGAGTGGCAATGTAGGATGGATAAAAGCACCGCGGGGTGGTCAGCATGGGGAGGTCAGGGAACATGCAGTGGCAATATAGGATAGGTTTCTGAAAAACATCGTGGGGTGGTGCGCATTGTATGGGTGTGTGTTACATTACATTCACTAGTAGGAGTGAGAAAAACATCACGGGGTGGTGCGCATTTTATGGGTGTTTGTTACATTACATTCACTAGTAGGAGTGAGAAAAACATCACGGGGTGGTGTGAATCGCAGGGTCTGAATTAGGATAGGCAGTGAGTGGCAATGTAGGATGGAGAAAAGCACCGTGGGGTGGTCACCATGGGGAGGTCAGGGAACATGAAGTGGCAATGTAGGATAGTTTTCTGAAAAACAATGCGGGGTGGTGTGCATTGTATGGGTGTGTGTTACATTACATTCACTAGTAGGAGTGAGAAAAACATCACGGGGTGGTGCGCATTGCATGGGTGTGTGTTACATTACATTCACTAGTAGGAGTGAGAAAAACATCACGGGGTGGTGTGAATCGGAGGGTCTGAATTAGGATAGGCAGTGAGTGGCAATGTATGATGGAGAAAAGCACCGCGGCGTGCTCAGCATGGGGAGGTCAGGGAACATGCAGTGGCAATGTAGGATAGGTTTCTGAAAAACATCGCGTGCTGGTGCGCATTGTATGTGTGTGTGTTACATTACATTCACTAGTAGGAGTGAGAAAAACAACACGGGGTGGTGCGCATTGTATGGGTGTGTGTTACATTACATTCACTAGTAGGAGTGAGAAAAACATCACGGGGTGGTGCGCATTGTTTGGGTGTGTGTTACATTACATTCCCTTGAAGGAGTGAGAAAAACATCACGGGGTGGTGTGAATCGGAGGGTCTGAATTAGGATAGGCTGTGAGTGGCAATTTAGGATGGAGAAAAGCACCGCGGTGTGGTCAGCATGGGGAAGTCACGGAACATGCAATGGCAATGTAGGATAGGTTTCTGAAAAACATCGCGGGGTGGTGCGCATTGTATGGTTGTGTGTTACATTACATTCACTAGTAGGAGTGAGAAAATCATCACGGGATGGTGTGAATCGGAGGGTCTGATTTATGATACGCAGTGAGTGGCAATGTAGGATGGATAAAAGCACCGCGGGGTGGTCAGCATGGGGAGGTCAGGGAACATGCAGTGGCAATATAGGATAGGTTTCTGAAAAACATCGTGGGGTGGTGCGCATTGTATGCGTGTGTGTTACATTACATTCACTAGTAGGACTGAGAAAAACATCACGGTGTGGAGCGCACTGTATGGGTGTGTGTTACATTACATTCACTAGTAGGAGTGAGAAAAACATCACGGGGTGGTGTGAATCGGAGGGTCTGAATTAGGATAGGCAGTGAGTGGCAATGTATGATGGAGAAAAGCACCGCGGCGTGCTCAGCATGGGGAGGTCAGGGAACATGCAGTGGCAATGTAGGATAGGTTTCTGAAACACATCGCGTGCTGGTGCGCATTGTATGGGTGTGTGCTACATTACATTCACTAGTAGGAGTGAGAAAAACATCACGGGTTGGTGCGCATTGTATGGATGTGTGTTACATTACATTCACTAGTAGAAGTGAGAAAAACATCATGGGGTGGTGTGAATCGGAGGGTCTGAATTAGGATAGGCAGTGAGTGGCAATGTAGGATGGAGAAAATCACCGCGGGGTGGTCAGCATGGGGAGGTCAGGGAACATGAAGTGGCAATGTAGGATAGTTTTCTGAAAAACAACGCGGGGTGGTGCGCATTGTATGGGTGTGTGTTACATTACATTCACTAGTAGGAGTGAGAAAAACATCACGGGGTGGTGCGCATTGTATGGGTGTGTGTTACATTACATTCACTAGTAGGAGTGAGAAAAACATCACGGGGTGGTGCGCATTGTATGGGTGTGTGTTACATTACATTCACTAGTAGGAGTGAGAAAAACATCACGGGGTGGTGCGCATTGTTTGGGTGTGTGTTACATTACATTCCTTAGAAGGAGTGAGAAAAACATCACGGGGTGGTGTGAATCGGAGGGTCTGAATTAGGATAGGCTGTGAGTGGCAATGTAGGATGGAGAAAAGCACCGTGGGGTGGTCAGCATGGGGAAGTCAGGGAACATGCAGTGGCAATGTAGGATAGGTTTCTGAAAAACATCGCGGGGTGGTGCGCATTGTATGGGTGTGTGTTACATAACATTCACTAGTAGGAGTGAGAAAAACATCACGGGCTGGTGTGAATCGGAGGGTCTGTTTTAGGATAGGCAGTGAGTGGCAATGTCGGATGGAGAAAAACACCGCGGGGTGGTCAGCATGGGGAAGTCAGGGAACATGCAGTGGCAATGTAGGATAGCTTTCTGAAAAACATCGCGGGGTGGTGGGCATTGTATGGGTGTGTGTTACATTACATTCACTAGTAGGAGTCAGAAAAACATCACGGGGTGGTGCGCATTGTTTGGGTGTGTGTTACATTACATTCACTAGAAGGAGTGAGAAAAACATCACGGGGTGGTGTGAATCGGAGGATCTGAATTATGATAGGCTGTGAGTGGCAATGTAGGATGGAAAAAAGCACCGTGGGGTGGTCAGCATGGGGACGTCATGGAACATGCAATGGCAATGTAGGATAGATTTCTGAAAAACATCGCGGGGTGGTGCGCATTGTATGGTTGTGTGTTACATTACATTCACTAGTAGGAGTGAGAAAAACATCACGGGATGGTGTGTATCGGAGGGTCTGATTTAGGATACGCAGTGAGTGGCAATGTAGGATGGATAAAAGCACCGCGGGGTGGTCAGCATGGGGAGGTCAGGGAACATGCAGTGGCAATATAGGATAGGTTTCTGAAAAACATCGTGGGGTGGTGCGCATTGTATGGGTGTGTGTTACATTACATTCACTAGTAGGAGTGAGAAAAACATCACGGGGTGGTGCGCATTTTATGGGTGTTTGTTACATTACATTCACTAGTAGGAGTGAGAAAAACATCACGGGGTGGTGTGAATCGCAGGGTCTGAATTAGGATAGGCAGTGAGTGGCAATGTAGGATGGAGAAAAGCACCGTGGGGTGGTCACCATGGGGAGGTCAGGGAACATGAAGTGGCAATGTAGGATAGTTTTCTGAAAAACAATGCGGGGTGGTGTGCATTGTATGGGTGTGTGTTACATTACATTCACTAGTAGGAGTGAGAAAAACATCACGGGGTGGTGCGCATTGCATGGGTGTGTGTTACATTACATTCACTAGTAGGAGTGAGAAAAACATCACGGGGTGGTGTGAATCGGAGGGTCTGAATTAGGATAGGCAGTTAGTGGCAATGTATGATGGAGAAAAGCACCGCGGCGTGCTCAGCATGGGGAGGTCAGGGAACATGCAGTGGCAATGTAGGATAGGTTTCTGAAAAACATCGCGTGCTGGTGCGCATTGTATGTGTGTGTGTTACATTACATTCACTAGTAGGAGTGAGAAAAACAACATGGGGTGGTGCGCATTGTATGGGTGTGTGTTACATTACATTCACTAGTAGGAGTGAGAAAAACATCACGGGGTGGTGCGCATTGTTTGGGTGTGTGTTACATTACATTCCCTTGAAGGAGTGAGAAAAACATCACGGGGTGGTGTGAATCGGAGGGTCTGAATTAGGATAGGCTGTGAGTGGCAATTTAGGATGGAGAAAAGCACCGCGGTGTGGTCAGCATGGGGAAGTCACGGAACATGCAATGGCAATGTAGGATAGGTTTCTGAAAAACATCGCGGGGTGGTGCGCATTGTATGGTTGTGTGTTACATTACATTCACTAGTAGGAGTGAGAAAATCATCACGGGATGGTGTGAATCGGAGGGTCTGATTTAGGATACGCAGTGAGTGGCAATGTAGGATGGATAAAAGCACCGCGGGGTGGTCAGCATGGGGAGGTCAGGGAACATGCAGTGGCAATATAGGATAGGTTTCTGAAAAACATCGTGGGGTGGTGCGCATTTTATGGGTGTGTGTTACATTACATTCACTAGTAGGACTGGTAAAAACATCACGGTGTGGAGCGCACTGTATGGGTGTGTGTTACATTACATTCACTAGTAGGAGTGAGAAAAACATCACGGGGTGGTGTGAATCGGAGGGTCTGAATTAGGATAGGCAGTGAGTGGCAATGTATGATGGAGAAAAGCACCGCGGCGTGCTCAGCATGGGGAGGTCAGGGAACATGCAGTGGCAATGTAGGATAGGTTTCTGAAACACATCGCGTGCTGGTGCGCATTGTATGGGTGTGTGCTACATTACATTCACTAGTAGGAGTGAGAAAAACATCACGGGTTGGTGCGCATTGTATGGATGTGTGTTACATTACATTCACTAGTAGAAGTGAGAAAAACATCATGGGGTGGTGTGAATCGGAGGGTCTGAATTAGGATAGGCAGTGAGTGGCAATGTAGGATGGAGAAAATCACCGCGGGGTGGTCAGCATGGGGAGGTCAGGGAACATGAAGTGGCAATGTAGGATAGTTTTCTGAAAAACAACGCGGGGTGGTGCGCATTGTATGGGTGTGTGTTACATTACATTCACTAGTAGGAGTGAGAAAAACATCACGGGGTGGTGCGCATTGTATGGGTGTGTGTTACATTACATTCACTAGTAGGAGTGAGAAAAACATCACGGGGTGGTGCGCATTGTATGGGTGTGTGTTACATTACATTCACTAGTAGGAGTGAGAAAAACAACACGGGGTGGTGCGCATTGTATGGGTGTGTGTTACATTACATTCACTAGTAGGAGTGAGAAAAACATCACGGGGTGGTGTGAATCGGAGGGTCTGAATTAGGATAGGCTGTGAGTGGCAATGTAGGATGGAGAAAAGCACCGTGGGGTGTTCAGCATGGGGACGTCAGGGAACATGCAGTGGCAATGTAGGATAGGTTTCTGAAAAACATCGCGGGGTGGTGCGCATTGTATGGGTGTGTGTTACATAATATTCACTAGGAGGAGTGAGAAAAACATCACGGGCTGGTGTGAATCGGAGGGTCTGTTTTAGGATAGGCAGTGAGTGGCAATGTCGGATGGAGAAAAACACCGCGGGGTGGTCAGCATGGGGAAGTCAGGGAACATGCAGTGGCAATGTAGGATAGGTTTCTGAAAAACATCGCGGGGTGGTGGGCATTGTATGGGTGTGTGTTACATTACATTCACTAGTAGGAGTGAGAAAAACATCACGGGGTGGTGCGCATTGTTTGGGTGTGTGTTACATTACATTCACTAGAAGGAGTGAGAAAAACATCACGGGGTGGTGTGAATCGGAGGGTCTGAATTAGGATAGGCTGTGAGTGGCAATGTAGGATGGAAAAAAGCACCGCGGGGTGGTCAGCATGGGGAAGTCAGGGAACATGCAATGGCAATGTAGGATAGGTTTCTGAAAAACATCGCGGGGTGGTGCGCATTGTATGGTTGTGTGTTACATTACATTCACTAGTAGGAGTGAGAAAATCATCACGGGATGGTGTGAATCGGAGGGTCTGATTTAGGATACGCAGTGAGTGGCAATGTAGGATGGATAAAAGCACCGCGGGGTGGTCAGCATGGGGAGGTCAGGGAACATGCAGTGGCAATATAGGATAGGTTTCTGAAAAACATCGTGGGGTGGTGCGCATTGTATGGGTGTGTGTTACATTACATTCACTAGTAGGACTGAGAAAAACATCACGGTGTGGAGCGCACTGTATGGGTGTGTGTTACATTACATTCACTAGTAGGAGTGAGAAAAACATCACGGGGTGGTGTGAATCGGAGGGTCTGAATTAGGATAGGCAGTGAGTGGCAATGTATGATGGAGAAAAGCACCGCGGCGTGCTCAGCATGGGGAGGTCAGGGAACATGAAGTGGCAATGTAGGATAGTTTTCTGAAAAACAATGCGGGGTGGTGTGCATTGTATGGGTGTGTGTTACATTACATTCACTAGTAGGAGTGAGAAAAACATCACGGGGTGGTGCGCATTGCATGGGTGTGTGTTACATTACATTCACTAGTAGGAGTGAGAAAAACATCACGGGGTGGTGTGAATCGGAGGGTCTGAATTAGGATAGGCAGTGAGTGGCAATGTATGATGGAGAAAAGCACCGCGGCGTGCTCAGCATGGGGAGGTCAGGGAACATGCAGTGGCAATGTAGGATAGGTTTCTGAAAAACATCGCGTGCTGGTGCGCATTGTATGTGTGTGTGTTACATTACATTCACTAGTAGGAGTGAGAAAAACAACACGGGGTGGTGCGCATTGTATGGGTGTGTGTTACATTACATTCACTAGTAGGAGTGAGAAAAACATCACGGGGTGGTGCGCATTGTTTGGGTGTGTGTTACATTACATTCCCTTGAAGGAGTGAGAAAAACATCACGGGGTGGTGTGAATCGGAGGGTCTGAATTAGGATAGGCTGTGAGTGGCAATTTAGGATGGAGAAAAGCACCGCGGTGTGGTCAGCATGGGGAAGTCACGGAACATGCAATGGCAATGTAGGATAGGTTTCTGAAAAACATCGCGGGGTGGTGCACATTGTATGGTTGTGTGTTACATTACATTCACTAGTAGGAGTGAGAAAATCATCACGGGATGGTGTGAATCGGAGGGTCTGATTTAGGATACGCAGTGAGTGGCAATGTAGGATGGATAAAAGCACCGCGGGGTGGTCAGCATGGGGAGGTCAGGGAACATGCAGTGGCAATATAGGATAGGTTTCTGAAAAACATCGTGGGGTGGTGCGCATTGTATGGGTGTGTGTTACATTACATTCACTAGTAGGACTGATAAAAACATCACGGTGTGGAGCGCACTGTATGGGTGTGTGTTACATTACATTCACTAGTAGGAGTGAGAAAAACATCACGGGGTGGTGTGAATCGGAGGGTCTGAATTAGGATAGGCAGTGAGAGGCAATGTATGATGGAGAAAAGCACCGCGGCGTGCTCAGCATGGGGAGGTCAGGGAACATGCAGTGGCAATGTAGGATAGGTTTCTGAAACACATCGCGTGCTGGTGCGCATTGTATGGGTGTGTGCTACATTACATTCACTAGTAGGAGTGAGAAAAACATCACGGGTTGGTGCGCATTGTATGGATGTGTGTTACATTACATTCACTAGTAGAAGTGAGAAAAACATCATGGGGTGGTGTGAATCGGAGGGTCTGAATTAGGATAGGCAGTGAGTGGCAATGTAGGATTCAGAAAATCACCGCGGGGTGGTCAGCATGGGGAGGTCAGGGAACATGAAGTGGCAATGTAGGATAGTTTTCTGAAAAACAACGCGCGGTGGTGCGCATTGTATGGGTGTGTGTTACATTACATTCACTAGTAGGAGTGAGAAAAACATCACGGGGTGGTGCGCATTGTATGGGTGTGTGTTACATTACATTCACTAGTAGGAGTGAGAAAAACATCACGGGGTGGTGCGCATTGTATGGGTGTGTGTTACATTACATTCACTAGTAGGAGTGAGAAAAACAACACGGGGTGGTGCGCATTGTATGGGTGTGTGTTACATTACATTCACTAGTAGGAGTGAGAAAAACATCACGGGGTGGTGTGAATCGGAGTGTCTGAATTAGGATAGGCTGTGAGTGGCAATGTAGGATGGAGAAAAGCACCGTGGGGTGTTCAGCATGGGGACGTCAGGGAACATGCAGTGGCAATGTAGGATAGGTTTCTGAAAAACATCGCGGGGTGGTGCGCATTGTATGGGTGTGTTTTACATAATATTCACTAGGAGGAGTGAGAAAAACATCACGGGCTGGTGTGAATCGGAGGGTCTGTTTTAGGATAGGCAGTGAGTGGCAATGTCGGATGGAGAAAAACACCGCGGGGTGGTCAGCATGGGGAAGTCAGGGAACATGCAGTGGCAATGTAGGATAGGTTTCTGAAAAACATCGCGGGGTGGTGGCCATTGTATGGGTGTGTGTTACATTACATTCACTAGTAGGAGTGAGAAAAACATCACGGGGTGGTGCGCATTGTTTGGGTGTGTGTTACATTACATTCACTAGAAGGAGTGAGAAAAACATCACGGGGTGGTGTGAATCGGAGGGTCTGAATTAGGATAGGCTGTGAGTGGCAATGTAGGATGGAAAAAAGCACCGCGGGGTGGTCAGCATGGGGAAGTCAGGGAACATGCAATGGCAATGTAGGATAGGTTTCTGAAAAACATCGCGGGGTGGTGCGCATTGTATGGTTGTGTGTTACATTACATTCACTAGTAGGAGTGAGAAAATCATCACGGGATGGTGTGAATCGGAGGGTCTGATTTAGGATACGCAGTGAGTGGCAATGTAGGATGGATAAAAGCACCGCGGGGTGGTCAGCATGGGGAGGTCAGGGAACATGCAGTGGCAATATAGGATAGGTTTCTGAAAAACATCGTGGGGTGGTGCGCATTGTATGGGTGTGTGTTACATTACATTCACTAGTAGGAGTGAGAAAAACATCACGGGGTGGTGCGCATTTTATGGGTGTTTGTTACATTACATTCACTAGTAGGAGTGAGAAAAACATCACGGGGTGGTGTGAATCGCAGGGTCTGAATTAGGATAGGCAGTGAGTGGCAATGTAGGATGGAGAAAAGCACCGTGGGGTGGTCACCATGGGGAGGTCAGGGAACATGAAGTGGCAATGTAGGATAGTTTTCTGAAAAACAATGCGGGGTGGTGTGCATTGTATGGGTGTGTGTTACATTACATTCACTAGTAGGAGTGAGAAAAACATCACGGGGTGGTGCGCATTGCATGGGTGTGTGTTACATTACATTCACTAGTAGGAGTGAGAAAAACATCACGGGGTGGTGTGAATCGGAGGGTCTGAATTAGGATAGGCAGTGAGTGGCAATGTATGATGGAGAAAAGCACCGCGGCGTGCTCAGCATGGGGAGGTCAGGGAACATGCAGTGGCAATGTAGGATAGGTTTCTGAAACACATCGCGTGCTGGTGCGCATTGTATGTGTGTGTGTTACATTACATTCACTAGTAGGAGTGAGAAAAACAACACGGGGTGGTGCGCATTGTATGGGTGTGTGTTACATTACATTCACTAGTAGGAGTGAGAAAAACATCACGGGGTGGTGCGCATTGTTTGGGTGTGTGTTACATTACATTCCCTTGAAGGAGTGAGAAAAACATCACGGGGTGGTGTGAATCGGAGGGTCTGAATTAGGATAGGCTGTGAGTGGCAATTTAGGATGGAGAAAAGCACCGCGGTGTGGTCAGCATGGGGAAGTCACGGAACATGCAATGGCAATGTAGGATAGGTTTCTGAAAAACATCGCGGGGTGGTTCGCATTGTATGGTTGTGTGTTACATTACATTCACTAGTAGGAGTGAGAAAATCATCACGGGATGGTGTGAATCGGAGGGTCTGATTTAGGATACGCAGTGAGTGGCAATGTAGGATGGATAAAAGCACCGCGGGGTGGTCAGCATGGGGAGGTCAGGGAACATGCAGTGGCAATATAGGATAGGTTTCTGAAAAACATCTTGGGGTGGTGCGCATTGTATGGGTGTGTGTTACATTACATTCACTAGTAGGACTGATAAAAACATCACGGTGTGGAGCGCACTGTATGGGTGTGTGTTACATTACATTCACTAGTAGGAGTGAGAAAAACATCACGGGGTGGTGTGAATCGGAGGGTCTGAATTAGGATAGGCAGTGAGTGGCAATGTATGATGGAGAAAAGCACCGCGGCGTGCTCAGTATGGGGAGGTCAGGGAACATGCAGTGGCAATGTAGGATAGGTTTCTGAAACACATCGCGTGCTGGTGCGCATTGTATGGGTGTGTGCTACATTACATTCACTAGTAGGAGTGAGAAAAACATCACGGGTTGGTGCGCATTGTATGGATGTGTGTTACATTACATTCACTAGTAGAAGTGAGAAAAACATCATGGGGTGGTGTGAATCGGAGGGTCTGAATTAGGATAGGCAGTGAGTGGCAATGTAGGATGGAGAAAATCACCGCGGGGTGGTCAGCATGGGGAGGTCAGGGAACATGAAGTGGCAATGTAGGATAGTTTTCTGAAAAACAACGCGCGGTGGTGCGCATTGTATGGGTGTGTGTTACATTACATTCACTAGTAGGAGTGAGAAAAACATCACGGGGTGGTGCGCATTGTATGGGTGTGTGTTACATTACATTCACTAGTAGGAGTGAGAAAAACATCACGGGGTGGTGCGCATTGTATGGGTGTGTGTTACATTACATTCACTAGTAGGAGTGAGAAAAACAACACGGGGTGGTGCGCATTGTATGGGTGTGTGTTACATTACATTCACTAGTAGGAGTGAGAAAAACATCACGGGGTGGTGTGAATCGGAGTGTCTGAATTAGGATAGGCTGTGAGTGACAATGTAGGATGGAGAAAAGCACCGTGGGGTGTTCAGCATGGGGACGTCAGGGAACATGCAGTGGCAATGTAGGATAGGCTTCTGAAAAACATCGCGGGGTGGTGCGCATTGTATGGGTGTGTTTTACATAATATTCACTAGGAGGAGTGAGAAAAACATCACGGGCTGGTGTGAATCGGAGGGTCTGTTTTAGGATAGGCAGTGAGTGGCAATGTCGGATGGAGAAAAACACCGCGGGGTGGTCAGCATGGGGAAGTCAGGGAACATGCAGTGGCAATGTAGGATAGGTTTCTGAAAAACATCGCGGGGTGGTGGGCATTGTATGGGTGTGTGTTACATTACATTCACTAGTAGGAGTGAGAAAAACATCACGGGGTGGTGCGCATTGTTTGGGTGTGTGTTACATTACATTCACTAGAAGGAGTGAGAAAAACATCACGGGGTGGTGTGAATCGGAGGGTCTGAATTAGGATAGGCTGTGAGTGGCAATGTAGGATGGAAAAAAGCACCGCGGGGTGGTCAGCATGGGGAAGTCAGGGAACATGCAATGGCAATGTAGGATAGGTTTCTGAAAAACATCGCGGGGTGGTGCGCATTGTATGGTTGTGTGTTACATTACATTCACTAGTAGGAGTGAGAAAATCATCACGGGATGGTGTGAATCGGAGGGTCTGATTTAGGATACGCAGTGAGTGGCAATGTAGGATGGATAAAAGCACCGCGGGGTGGTCAGCATGGGGAGGTCAGGGAACATGCAGTGGCAATATAGGATAGGTTTCTGAAAAACATCGTGGGGTGGTGCGCATTGTATGGGTGTGTGTTACATTACATTCACTAGTAGGACTGAGAAAAACATCACGGTGTGGAGCGCACTGTATGGGTGTGTGTTACATTACATTCACTAGTAGGAGTGAGAAAAACATCACGGGGTGGTGTGAATCGGAGGGTCTGAATTAGGATAGGCAGTGAGTGGCAATGTATGATGGAGAAAAGCACCGCGGCGTGCTCAGCATGGGGAGGTCAGGGAACATGCAGTGGCAATGTAGGATAGGTTTCTGAAACACATCGCGTGCTGGTGCGCATTGTATGGGTGTGTGCTACATTACATTCACTAGTAGGAGTGAGAAAAACATCACGGGTTGGTGCGCATTGTATGGATGTGTGTTACATTACATTCACTAGTAGAAGTGAGAAAAACATCATGGGGTGGTGTGAATCGGAGGGTCTGAATTAGGATAGGCAGTGAGTGGCAATGTAGGATGGAGAAAATCACCGCGGGGTGGTCAGCATGGGGAGGTCAGGGAACATGAAGTGGCAATGTAGGATAGTTTTCTGAAAAACAACGCGGGGTGGTGCGCATTGTATGGGTGTGTGTTACATTACATTCACTAGTAGGAGTGAGAAAAACATCACGGGGTGGTGCGCATTGTATGAGTGTGTGTTACATTACATTCACTAGTAGGAGTGAGAAAAACATCACGGGGTGGTGCGCATTGTATGGGTGTGTGTTACATTACATTCACTAGTAGGAGTGAGAAAAACAACACGGGGTGGTGCGCATTGTATGGGTGTGTGTTACATTACATTCACTAGTAGGAGTGAGAAAAACATTACGGGGTGGTGTGAATCGGAGGGTCTGAATTAGGATAGGCTGTGAGTGGCAATGTAAGATGGAGAAAAGCACCGTGGGGTGGTCAGCATGGGGACGTCAGGGAACATGCAGTGGCAATGTAGGATAGGTTTCTGAAAAACATCGCGGGGTGGTGCGCATTGTATGGGTGTGTGTTACATAATATTCACTAGGAGGAGTGAGAAAAACATCACGGGTGGTGTGAATCGGAGGGTCTGTTTTAGGATAGGCAGTGAGTGGCAATGTCGGATGGAGAAAAACACCGCGGGGTGGTCAGCATGGGGAAGTCAGGGAACATGCAGTGGCAATGTAGGATAGGTTTCTGAAAAACATCGCGGGGTGGTGGACATTGTATGGGTGTGTGTTACATTACATTCACTAGTAGGAGTGAGAAAAACATCACGGGGTGGTGCACATTGTTTGGGTGTGTGTTACATTACATTCACTAGAAGGAGTGAGAAAAACATCACGGGGTGGTGTGAATCGGAGGGTCTGAATTAGGATAGGCTGTGAGTGGCAATGTAGGATGGAAAAAAGCACCGCGGGGTGGTCAGCATGGGGAAGTCAGGGAACATGCAATGGCAATGTAGGATAGGTTTCTGAAAAACATCGCGGGGTGGTGCGCATTGTATGGTTGTGTGTTACATTACATTCACTAGTAGGAGTGAGAAAAACATCACGGGATGGTGTGAATCGGAGGGTCTGATTTAGGATACGCAGTGAGTGGCAATGTAGGATGGATAAAAGCACCGCGGGGTGGTCAGCATGGGGAGGTCAGGGAACATGCAGTGGCAATATAGGATAGGTTTCTGAAAAACATCGTGGGGTGGTTCGCATTGTATGGGTGTGTGTTACATTGCATTCACTAGTAGGAGTGAGAAAAACACGGGTTGGTGCGCATTGTATGGATGTGTGTTACATTACATTCACTAGTAGGAGTGAGAAAAACATCACGGGGTGGTGTGAATCGGAGGGTCTGAATTAGGATTGGCAGTGAGTGGCAATGTAGGATGGAGAAAAGCACCGAGCGATGGTCAGCATGGGGAGGTCAGGGAACATTCAGTGGCAATGTAGGAAAGTTTTCTTAAAAACATCGCGGGGTGGTGCGCATTGTATGGGTGTGTGTTACATTACATTCACTAGTAGGAGTGAGAAAAACATCACGGGGTGGTTCGCATTGTATGGGTGTGTGTTACATTACATTCACTAGTAGGAGTGAGAAAAACATCACGGGGTGGTGTGAATTGGAGGGTTTGAATTAGGATAGGCAGTGAGTGGCAATGTAGGATGCAGAAAAGCACCGCGGGGTTTTCAGCATGTGGACGTCAGGGAACATGCAGTGGCAATGTAGGACAGGTTTCTGAAAAACATCGCGGGGTGGTGCACATTGTATGGGTGTGTGTTACATAACATTCACTAGTAGGAGTGAGAAAAACATCACGGGGTGGTGTGAATCGGAGGGTCTGAATTAGGATAGGCTGTGAGTGGCAATGTAGGATAGAGAAAAGCACCGTCGGGTGGTCAGCATGGGGACGTCAGGGAACATGCAGTGGCAATGTAGGATAGGTTTCTGAAAAACATCGCGGGGTGGTGCGCATTGTATGGGTGAGTGTTACATAACATTCACTATTAGGAGTGAGAAAAACATCACGGGCTGGTGTGAATCGGAAGGTCTGTTTTAGGATAGGCAGTGAGTGGCAATGTCGGATGGAGAAAAACACCGCGGGGTGGTCAGCATGGGGAAGTCAGGGAACATGCAGTGGCAATGTAGGATAGGTTTCTGAAAAACATCGCGGGGTGGTGGGCATTGTATGGGTGTGTGTTACATTACATTCACTAGTAGGAGTGAGAAAAACATCACGGGTTGGTGCGCATTGTTTGGGTGTATGTTACATTACATTCACTAGCAGGAGTGAGAAAAACATCACGGGATGGTGTGAATCGGAAGGTCTGAATTAAGATAGGCTGTGAGTGGCCATGTAGGATGGAGAAAAGCACCGCGGGGTGGTCAGCATGGGGAAGTCATGGAACATGCAATGGCAATGTAGGATAGGTTTCTGAAAAACATCGCGGGGTGGTGCGCATTGAATCTTTGTGTGTTACATTACATTCACTAGTAGGAGTGATAAAAACATCACGGGATGGTGTGAATCGGAGGGTCTGATTTATTATAGGCAGTGAGTGGCAACGTAGGATGGATAAAAGCACCGCGGGGTGGTCAGCATGGGGAGGTCAGGGAACATGCAGTGGCAATATAGGATAGGTTTCTGAAAAACATCGTAGGGTGGTGCGCATTGTATGGATGTGTGTTACATTACATTCATTAGTAGGAGTGAGAAAAACACGGGTTGGTGCGCATTGTATGGATGTGAGTTACATTACATTCACTAGTAGGAGTGAGAAAAACATCACGGGGTGGTGTGAATCGGAGGGTCTGAATTAGGATAGGCAGTGAGTGGCAATGTAGGATGGAGAAAAGCACCGAGCGGTGGTCAGCATGGGGAGGTCAGGGAACATTCAGTGGCAATGTAGGATAGTTTTCTGAAAAACATCGCGGGGTGGTGCGCTTTGTATGGGTGTGTGTTACATTACATTCACTAGTAGGAGTGAGAAAAACATCACGAGTTGGTTCGCATTGTATGGGTGTGTGTTACATTACATTCACTAGTAGGAGTGAGAAAAACATCACGGGGTGGTGTGAATCGGAGGGTCTGAATTAGGATAGGCAGTGAGTGGCAATGGAGGTTGGAGAAAAGCACCGCGGGGTGGTCTCCCTGGGGATGTAAGGGAACATGCAGTGACAATGTAGGATAGGTTTCTGAAAAACATCGCGGGGTGGTGCGCATTGTGTGGGTGTGTGTTACATTACATTCACTAGTAGGAGTGAGAAAAACATCACGGGGTGGTGTGAATTGGAGGGTATGAATTAGGATAGGCAGTGAGTGGCAATGTAGGATGCAGAAAAGCACCGCGGGGTTTTCAGCATGGGGACGTCAGGGAACATGCAGTGGCAACGTTGGATAGGTTTCTGAAAAACATCGCGGGGTGGTGCACATTGTATGGGTGTGTGTTACATAACATTCACTAGTAGGAGTGAGAAAAACATCACGGGGTGGTGCGCATTTTATGGGTGTGTGTTACATTACATTCACTAGTAGGAGTGAGAAAAACAACACGGGGTGGTGCGCATTGTATGGGTTTGTGTTACATTACATTCACTAGTAGGAGTGAGAAAAACATCACGGGGTGGTGTGAATCGGAGGGTCTGAATTAGGATAGGCTGTGAGTGGCAATGTAGGATAGTGAAAAGCACCGTGGGGTGGTCAGCATGGGGACGTCAGGGAACATGCAGTGGCAATGTAGGATAGGTTTCTGAAAAACATCGCGGGGTGGTGCGCATTGTATGGGTGTGTGTTACATAACATTCACTAGTAGGAGTGAGAAAAACATCACGGGCTGGTGTGAATCGGAGGGTCTGTTTTAGGATAGGCAGTGAGTGGCAATGTCGGATGGAGAAAAACACCGCGGGGTGGTCAGCATGGGGAAGTCAGGGAACATGCAGTGGCAAGGTAGGATAGCTTTCTGAAAAACATCGCGGGGTGGTGGGCATTGTATGGGTGTGTGTTACATTACATTCACTAGTAGGAGTGAGAAAAACATCACGGGGTGGTGCGCATTGTTTGGGTGTGTGTTACATTACATTCACTAGTAGGAGTGAGAAAAACATCACGGGATGGTGTGTATCGGAGGGTCTGATTTAGGATACGCAGTGAGTGGCAATGTAGGATGGATAAAAGCACCGCGGGGTGGTCAGCATGGGGAGGTCAGGGAACATGCAGTGGCAACATAGGATAGGTTTCTGAAAAACATCGTGGGGTGGTGCGCATTGTATGGGTGTGTGTTACATTACATTCACTAGTAGGAGTGAGAAAAACACGGGTTGGTGCGCATTGTATGGATGTGTGTTACATTACATTCACTAGTAGGAGTGAGAAAAACATCACGGGGTGGTGTGAATCGGAGGGTCTGAATTAGGATAGGCAGTGAGTGGCAATCTAGGATGGAGAAAAGCACCGAGCGGTGGTCAGCATGGGGAGGTCAGGGAACATGCAGTGGCAATGTAGGATAGGTTTCTGAAAAACATCGCGGGGTGGTGCGCATTGTATGGGTGTGTGTTACATTACATTCTCTAGTAGGAGTGAGAAAAACATCACGGAGTGGTGCGCATTGTATGGGTGTGTGTTACATTACATTCACTAGTAGGAGTGAGAAAAACATCACGGGGTGGTGTGAATCGGAGGGTCTGAATTAGGATAGGCAGTGAGTGGCAATGTAGGATGGAGAAAAGCACCGCGGGGTGGTCAGCATGGGGACGTCAGGGAATATGCAGTGGCAATGTAGGATAGGTTTCTGAAAAACATCGCGCGGTGGTGCACATTGTATGGGTGTGTGTTACATAACATTCACTAGTAGGAGTGAGAAAACAATCACGGGGTGGTGTGAATCGGAGGGTCTGATTTGGCATAGGCAGTGAGTGGAAATGTCGGATGGAGAAAAGCACCGCGTGGTGGTCAGCATGGCAGGTCAGGGAACATGCATTGGCAATGTAGGATAGGTTTGTAAAAAACATCGCAGGTTGGTGCACATTGTATGGGTGTGTGTTACATTACATTCACTAGTAGGAGTGAGAAAAACATCACGGAGTGGTGCGCATTGTATGGGTGTGTCTTACATTACATTCACTAGTAGGAGTGAGAAAAACATCACGGGGTGGTGCGCATTGTATGGGTGTGTGTTACATTACATTCACTAGTAGTACTGAGAAAAACATCACGGTGTGGAGCGCATTGTATGGGTGTGTGTTACATTACATTCACTAGTAGGAGTGAGAAAAACATCACGGGCTTGTGTGAATCGGAGGGTCTGAATTAGGATAGGCAGTGAGTGGCACTGTAGGATGGAGAAAAGCACTGCGGGGTGGTCAGCATGGCAGGTCAGGGAACATGCAGTGGCAATGTAGGATAGGTTTCTAAAAAACATCGCAGGTTGGTGCACATTGTATGGGTGTGTGTTACATTACATTCACTAGTAGGAGTGAGAAAAACATCACGGGGTGGTGTGAATCGGAGGGTCTGAAGTAGGATAGGCAGTGAGTGGCAATGTATGATGGAGAAAAGCACCGCGGCGTGCTCAGCATGGGGAGGTCAGGGAACATGCAGTGGCAATGTAGGATAGGTTTCTGAAAAACATCGCGTGCTGGTGCGCATTGTATGGGTGTGTGTTACATTACATTCACTAGTAGGAGTGAGAAAAACATCACGGGTTGGTGCGCATTGTATGGATGTGTGTAACATTACATTCACTAGTAGAAGTGAGAAAAACATCACGGGGTGGTGTGAATCGGAGGGTCTGAATTAGGATAGGCAGTGAGTGGCAATGTAGGATGGAGAAAATCACCGCGGGGTGGTCAGCATGGGGAGGTCAGGGAACATGAAGTGGCAATGTAGGATAGTTTTCTGAAAAACAACGCGGGGTGGTGCGCATTGTAAGGGTGTGTGTTACATTACATTCACTAGTAGGAGTGAGAAAAACATCATGGGGTGGTTCGCATTGTATGGGTGTGTGTTACATTACATTCACTAGTAGGAGTGAGAAAAACATCACGGGGTGGTGCGCATTGTATGGGTGTGTGTTACATTACATTCACTAGTAGGAGTGAGAAAAACAACACGGGGTGGTGCGCATTGTATGGGTGTGTGTTACATTACATTCACTAGTAGGAGTGAGAAAAACATCACGGGCTGGTGTGAATCGGAGGGTCTGAATTAGGATAGGCTGTGAGTGGCAATGTAGGATGGAGAAAAGCACCGTGGGGTGGTCAGCATGGGGACGTCAGGGAACATGCAGTGGCAATGTAGGATAGGTTTCTGAAAAACATCGCGGGGTGGTGGGCATTGTATGGGTGTGTGTTACATTACATTCACTAGTAAGGAGTGAGAAATACATCACGGGGTGGTGCGCATTGTTTGGGTGTGTGTTACATTACATTCACTAGAAGGAGTGAGAAATACATCACGGGGTGGTGTGAATCAGAGGGTCGGAATTAGGATAGGCTGTGAGTGGCAATGTAGGATGGAAAAAAGCACCGCGGGGTGGTCAGCATGGCTAAGTCAGGGAACATGCAATGGATGTAGGATAGGTTTATGAAAAACATCGCGGGTTGGTGCGCATTGTATGGTTGTGTGTTACATTACATTCACTAGTAGGAGTGAGAAAAACATCACGGGCTGGTGTGAATCGGAGGGTCTGAATTAGGATAGGCTGTGAGTGGCAATGTAGGATGGAGAAAAGCACCGTGGGGTGGTCAGCATGGGGACGTCAGGGAACATGCAGTGGCAATGTAGGATAGGTTTCTGAAAAACATCGCGGGGTGGTGGGCATTGTATGGGTGTGTGTTACATTACATTCACTAGTAGGAGTGAGAAAAACACGGGTTGGTGCGCATTGTGTGGATGTGTGTTACATTACATTCACTAGTAGGAGTGAGAAAAACATCACGGGGTGGTGTGAATCGGAGGGTCAGAATTAGGATTGGCAGTGAGTGGCAATGTAGGATGGAGAAAAGCACCGAGCGGTGGTCAGCATGGGGAGGTCAGGGAACATTCAGTGGCAATGTAGGATAGTTTTCTGAAAAACATCGCGGTGTGGTGCGCATTGTATGGGTGTGTGTTACATTTCATTCACTAGTAGGAGTGAGAAAAACATCACGGGGTTTTTCGCATTGTATGGGTGTGTGTTACATTACATTCACTAGTAGGAGTGAGAAAAACATCACGGGGTGGTGTGAATTGGAGGGTTTGAATTAGGATAGGCAGTGAGTGGCAATGTAGGATGCAGAAAAGCACCGCGGGGTTTTCAGCATGTGGACGTCAGGGAACATGCAGTGGCAATGTAGGACAGGTTTCTGAAAAACATCGCGGGGTGGTGCACATTGTATGGGTGTGTGTTACATAACATTCACTAGTAGGAGTGAGAAAAACATCACGGGGTGGTGTGAATCGGAGGGTCTGAATTAGGATAGGCTGTGAGTGGCAATGTAGGATGGAGAAAAGCACCGTCGGGTGGTCAGCATGGGGACGTCAGGGAACATGCAGTGGCAATGTAGGATAGGTTTCTGAAAAACATCGCGGGGTGGTGCGCATTGTATGGGTGTGTGTTACATAACATTCACTAGTAGGAGTGAGAAAAACATCACGGGGTGGTGTGAATCGGAGGGTCTGAATTAGGATAGGCAGTGAGTGGCAATGTAGGATGGAGAAAAGCACCGAGCGGTGGTCAGCATGGGGAGGTCAGAGAACATTCAGTGGCAATGTAGGATAGTTTTCTGAATAATATCGCGGGGTGGTGCGCATTGTATGGGTGTGTGTTACATTACATTCACTAGTAGGAGTGAGAAAAACATCACGAGTTGGTTCGCATTGTATGGGTGTGTGTTACATTACATTCACTAGTAGGAGTGAGAAAAACATCACGGGGTGGTGTGAATCGGAGGGTCTGAATTAGGATAGGCAGTGAGTGGCAATGGAGGATGGAGAAAAGCACCGCGGGGTGGTCTCCCTGGGGATGTAAGGGAACATGCAGTGACAATGTAGGATAGGTTTCTGAAAAACATCGCGGGGTGGTGCGCATTGTATGGGTGTGTTTTCCATTACATTCACTAGTAGGAGTGAGAAAAACATCACGGGCTGGTGTGAATCGGAGGGTCTGTTTTAGGATAGGCAGTGAGTGGCAATGTCGGATGGAGAAAAACACCGCGGGGTGGTCAGCATGGGGAAGTCAGGGAACATGCAGTGGCAATGTAGGATAGGTTTCTGAAAAACATCGCGGGGTGGTGGGCATAGTATGGGTGTGTGTTACATTACATTAACTAGTAGGAGTGAGAAAAACAACACGGGGTGGTGCGCATTGTATGGGTGTGTGTTACATTACATTCACTAGTAGGAGTGAGAAAAACATCACGGAGTGGTGCGCATTGTTTGGGTGTGTGTTACATTACATTCACTAGAAGGAGTGAGAAAAACATCACGGGGTGGTATGAATCGGAGGGTCTGAATTAGGATAGGCTGTGAGTGGCAATGTAGGATAGAGAAAAGCACCGCGGGGTGGTCAGCATGGGGAAGTCAGGGAACATGCAATGGCAATGTAGGATAGGTTTCTGAAAAACATCGCGGGGTGGTGCGCATTGTATGGTTGTGTGTTACATTACATTCACTAGTAGGAGTGAGAAAAACATCACGGGATGGTGTGAATCGGAGGGTCTGATTTAGGATACGCAGTGAGTGGCAATGTAGGATGGATAAAAGCACCGCGGGGTGGTCAGCATGTGGAGGTCAGGGAACATGCAGTGGCAATATAGGATAGGTTTCTGAAAAACATCGTGGGGTGGTGCGCATTGTATGGGTGTGTGTTACATTACATTCACTAGTAGGACTGAGAAAAACATCACGGTGTGGAGCGCATTGTATGGGTGTGTGTTACATTACATTCACTAGTAGGAGTGAGAAAAACACGGGCTTGTGTGAATCGGAGGGTCTGAATTAGGATAGGCAGTGAGTGGCACTGTAGGATGGAGAAAAGCACCGCGGGGTGGTCAGCATGGCAGTTCAGGGAACATGCAGTGGCAATGTAGGATAGGTTTCTAAAAAACATCGCGGGTTGGTGCACATTGTATGGGTGTGTGTTACATTACATTCACTAGTAGGAGTGAGAAAAACATCACGGGGTGGTGTGAATCGGAGGGTCTGAATTAGGATAGGCAGTGAGTGGCAATGTATGATGGAGAAAAGCACCGCGGCGAGCTCAGCATGGGGAGGTCAGGGAACATGCAGTGGCAATGTAGGATAGGTTTCTGAAAAACATCGCGTGCTGGTGCGCATTGTATGTGTGTGTGTTACATTACATTCACTAGTAGGAGTGAGAAAAACATCACGGGGTGGTGTGCATTGTATGGGTGTGTGTTACATTACATTCACTAGTAGGAGTGAGAAAAACAACACGGGGTGGTGCGCATTGTATGGGTGTGTGTTACATTACATTCACTAGTAGGAGTGAGAAAAACATCACGGGGTGGTGCGCATTGTTTGGGTGTGTGTTACATTACATTCCCTAGAAGGAGTGAGAAAAACATCACGGGGTGGTGTGAATCGGAGGGTCTGAATTAGGATAGGCTGTGAGTGGCAATTTAGGATGGAGAAAAGCACCGCGGTGTGGTCAGCATGGGGAAGTCAGGGAACATGCAATGGCAATGTAGGATAGGTTTCTGAAAAACATCGCGGGGTGGTGCGCATTGTATGGTTGTGTGTTACATTACATTCACTAGTAGGAGTGAGAAAAACATCACGGGATGGTGTGAATCGGAGGGTCTGATTTAGGATACGCAGTGAGTGGCCATGTAGGATGGATAAAAGCACCGCGGGGTGGTCAGCATGGGGAGGTCAGGGAACATGCAGTGGCAATATAGGATAGGTTTCTGAAAAACATCGTGGGGTGGTGCGCATTGTATGGGTGTGTGTTACATTACATTCACTAGTAGGAGTGAGAAAAACATCACGGGCTTGTGTGAATCGGAGCATCTGAATTAGGATAGGCAGTGAGTGGCACTGTAGGATGGAGAAAAGCACCGCGGGGTGGTCAGCATGGCAGGTCAGGGAACATGCAGTGGCAATGTAGGATAGGTTTCTAAAAAACATCGCGGGTTGGTGCACATTGTATGGGTGTGTGTTACATTACATTCACTAGTAGGAGTGAGAAAAACATCACGGGGTGGTGTGAATCGGAGGGTCTGAATTAAGATAGGCAGTGAGTGGCAATGTATGATGGAGAAAAGCACCGCAGCGTGCTCAGCATGGGGAGGTCAGGGAACATGCAGTGGCAATGTAGGATAGGTTTCTGAAAAACATCGCGTGCTGGTGCGCATTGTATGGGTGTGTGTTACATTACATTCACTAGTAGGAGTGAGAAAAACATCACGGGTTGGTGCGCATTGTATGGATGTGTGTTACATTACATTCAATAGTAGAAGTGAGAAAAACATCACGGGGTGGTGTGAATCGGAGGGTCTGAATTAGGATAGGCAGTGAGTGGCAATGTAGGATGGAGAAAATCACCGCGGGGTAGTCAGCATGGGGAGGTCAGGGAACATGAAGTGGCAATGTAGGATAGTTTTCTGAAAAACAATGCGGGGTGGTGCGCAATGTATGGGTGTGTTTTACATTACATTCACTAGTAGGAGTGAGAAAAACATCACGGGGTGGTGCGCATTGTATGGGTGTGTGTTACATTACATTCACTAGTAGGAGTGAGAAAAACATCACGGGGTGGTCTGAATCAGAGGGCCTGAATTAGGATAGGCAGTGAGTGGCAATGTATGATGGAGAAAAGCACCGCGGCGTGCTCAGCATGGGGAGGTCAGGGAACATGCAGTGGCAATGTAGGATAGGTTTCTGAAAAACATCGCGTGCTGGTGCGCATTATATGTGTGTGTTACATTACATTCACTAGTAGGAGTGAGAAAAACATCACGGGGTGGTGTGCAGTTTATGGGTGTGTGTTACATTACATTCACTAGTAGGAGTGAGAAAAACAACACGGGGTGGTGCGCATTGTATGGGTGTGTTACATTACATTCACTAGTAGGAGTGAGAAAAACATCACGGGGTGGTGCGCATTGTTTGGGTGTGTATTACATTACATTCCCTAGAAGGAGTGAGAAAAACATCACGGGGTGGTGTGAATCGGAGGGTCTGAATTAGGATAGGCTGTGAGTGGCAATTTAGGATGGAGAAAAGCACCGCGGTGTGGTCAGCATGGGGTAGTCACGGAACATGCAATGGCAATGTAGGATAGGTTTCTGAAAAACATCGCGGGGTGGTGCGCATTGTATGGTTGTGTGTTACATTACATTCACTAGTAGGAGTGAGAACAACATCACGGGATGGTGTGAATCGGAGGGTCTGATTTAGGATACGCAGTGAGAGGCAATGTAGGATGGATAAAAGCACCGCGGGGTGGTCAGCATGGGGAGGTCAGGGAACATGCAGTGGCAATATAGGATAGGTTTCTGAAAAACATCGTGGGGTGGTGCGCATTGTATGGGTGTGTGTTACATTACATTCACTAGTAGGACTGAGAAAAACATCACGGTGTGGAGCGCACTGTATGGGTGTGTGTTACATTACATTCACTAGTAGGAGTGAGAAAAACATCACGGGGTGGTGTGAATTGGAGGGTTTGAATTAGGATAGGCAGTGAGTGGCAATGTAGGATGCAGAAAAGCACCGTGGGGTTTTCAGCATGTGGACGTTAGGGAACATGCAGTGGCAATGTAGGACAGGTTTCTGAAAAACATCGCGGGGTGGTGCACATTGTATGGGTGTGTGTTACATTACATTCACTAGTAGGAGTGAGAAAAACATCACGGGGTGGTGTGAATCGGAGGGTCTGAATTAGGATAGGCTGTGAATGGCAATGTAGGATGGAGAAAAGCACCGTCGGGTGGTCAGCATGGGGACGTCAGGGAACATGCAGTGGCAATGTAGGATAGGTTTCTGAAAAACATCGCGGGGTGGTGCGCATTGTATGGGTGTGTGTTACATAACATTCAGTAGTAGGAGTGAGAAAAACATCACGGGCTGGTGTGAATCGGAAGGTCTGTTTTAGGATAGGCAGTGAGTGGCAATGTCGGATGGAGAAAAACACCGCGGGGTGGTCAGCATGGGGAAGTCAGGGAACATGCAGTGGCAATGTAGGATAGGTTTCTGAAAAACATCGCGGGGTGGTGGGCATTGTATGGGTGTGTGTTACATTACATTCACTAGTAGGAGTGAGAAAAACATCACGGGTTGGTGCGCATTGTTTGGGTGTGTGTTACATTACATTCACTAGCAGGAGTGAGAAAAACATCACGGGATGGTGTGAATCGGAGGGTCTGAATTAGGATAGGATGTGAGTGGCCATGTAGGATGGAGAAAAGCACCGCGGGGTGGTCAGCATGGGGAAGTCATGGAACATGCAATGGCAATGTAGGATAGGTTTCTGAAAAACATCGCGGGGTGGTGCGCATTGAATCTTTGTGTGTTACATTACATTCACTAGTAGGAGTGAGAAAAACATCACGGGATGGTGTGAATCGGAGGGTCTGATTTAGTATACGCAGTGAGTGGCAACGTAGGATGGATAAAAGCACCGCGGGGTGGTCAGCATGGGGAGGTCAGGGAACATGCAGTGGCAATATAGGATAGGTTTCTGAAAAACATCGTGGGGTGGTGCGCATTGTATGGGTGTGTGTTACATTACATTCACTAGTAGGAGTGAGAAAAACACGGGTTGGTGCGCATTGTATGGATGTGAGTTACATTACATTCACTAGTAGGAGTGAGAAAAACATCACGGGGTGGTGTGAATCGGAGGGTCTGAATTAGGATAGGCAGTGAGTGGCAATGTAGGATGGAGAAAAGCACCGAGCGGTGGTCAGCATGGGGAGGTCAGGGAACATTCAGTGGCAATGTAGGATAGTTTTCTGAAAAACATCGCGGGGTGGTGCGCATTGTATGGGTGTGTGTTACATTACATTCACTAGTAGGAGTGAGAAAAACATCACGAGTTGGTTCGCATTGTATGGGTATGTGTTACATTACATTCACTAGTAGGAGTGAGAAAAACATCACGGGGTGGTGTGAATCGGAGGGTCTGAATTAGGATAGGCAGTGAGTGGCAATGGAGGATGGAGAAAAGCACCGCGGGGTGGTCTCCCTGGGGATGTAAGGGAACATGCAGTGACAATGTAGGATAGGTTTCTGAAAAACATCGCGGGGTGGTGCGCATTGTATGGGTGTGTGTTACATTACATTCACTAGTAGGAGTGAGAAAAACATCATGGGGTGGTGTGAATTGGAGGGTTTGAATTAGGATAGGCAGTGAGTGGCAATGTAGGATGCAGAAAAGCACCGCGGGGTTTTCAGCATGGGGATATCAGGGAACATGCAGTGGCAATCTTGGATAGGTTTCTGAAAAACATCGCGGGGTGGTGCACATTGTATGGGTGTGTGTTACATAACATTCACTAGTAGGAGTGAGAAAAACATCACGGGGTGGTGCGCATTGTATGGGTGTGTGTTACATAACATTCACTAGTAGGAGTGAGAAAAACAACACGGGGTCGTGCGCATTGTATGGGTGTGCGTTACATTACATTCACTAGTAGGAGTGAGAAAAACATCACGGGGTGGTGTGAATCGGAGGGTCTGAATTAGGATAGGCTATGAGTGGCAATGTAGGATGGAGAAAAGCACCGTGGGGTGGTCAGCATGGGGACATCAGGGAACATGCAGTGGCAATGTAGGATAGGTTTCTGAAAAACATCGCGGGGTGGTGCGCATTGTATGGGTGTGTGTTACATAACATTCACTAGTAGGAGTGAGAAAAACATCACGGGCTGGTGTGAATCGGAGGGTCTGTTTTAGGATAGGCAGTGAGTGGCAATGTTGGATGGAGAAAAACACCGCGGGGTGGTCAGCATGGGGAAGTCAGGGAACATGCAGTGGCAAAGTAGGATAGGTTTCTGAAAAACATCGCGGGGTGGTGGGCATTGTATGGGTGTGTGTTACATTACATTCACTAGTAGGAGTGAGAAAAACATCACGGGGTGGTGCGCATTGTTTGGGTGTGTGTTACATTACATTCACTAGAAGGAGTGAGAAAAACATCACGGGGTGGTGTGAATCGGAGGATCTGAATTAGGATAGGCTGTGAGTGGCAATGTAGGATGGAAAAAAGCACCGCGGGGTGGTCAGCATGGGGAAGTCAGGGAACATGCAATGGCAATGTAGGATAGGTTTCTGAAAAACATCGCGGGGTGGTGCGCATTGTATGGTTGTGTGTTACATTACATTCACTAGTAGGAGTGAGAAAAACATCACGGGATGGTGTGTATCGGAGGGTCTGATTTAGGATACGCAGTGAGTGGCAATGTAGGATGGATAAAAGCACCGCGGGGTGGTCAGCATGGGGAGGTCAGGGAACATGCATTGGCAATGTAGGATAGGTTTCTGAAAAACATCGCGGGGTGGTGCGCATTGTATGGGTGTGTCTTACATTACATTCACTAGTAGGAGTGAGAAAAACATCACGGGGTGGTGCGCATTGTATGGGTGTGTGTTACATTACATTCTCTAGTAGGAGTGAGAAAAACATCACGCGGTGGTGCGCATTGTATGGGTGTGTGTTACATTACATTCACTAGTAGGAGTGAGAAAAACATCACAGGGTGGTGTTAATCGCAGGGTCTGAATCAGTATAGGCAGTGAGTGGCAATGTAGGATGGAGAAAAGCACAGCGTTGTGGTCAGCATGGGAAGGTCAGGGAACATGCAGGGGCAATGTAGGAGAGGTTTCTGAAAAATATCGCGGGGTGGTGCGCATTGTATGGGTGTGTGTTACATTACATTCACTAGTAGGAGTCAGAAAAACATCACGGGGTGGTGTGAATCGGAGGGTCTGAATTAGGACAGGCAGTGAGTGGCAATGTAGGATGGAGAAAAGCACCGCGGGGTGGTCAGCATTGGGAGGTCAGGGAACATGCAGTGGCAATGTAGGATAGGTTTCTGAAAAACATCGCGGGGTGGTGCGCATTGTATGGGTGTGTTTTACATTACATTCACTAGTAGGAGTGAGAAAAATATCACGGGGTGGTGCGAATTGTATGGGTGTGTGTTACATTACATTCACTAGTAGGAGTGAGAAAAACATCACGGGGTGGTGTGAATCGGAGGGTCTGAATTAGGACAGGCAGTGAGTGGCAATGTAGGATGGACAAAAGCACCGCGGGGTGGTCAGCATGGGGAGGTCAGGGAACATGCAGTGGCAATGTAGGATAGTTTTCTGAAAAACATCGCGGGGTGGTGCGCATTGTATGGTTGCGTGTTACATTACATTCACTAGTAGGAGTGAGAAAAACATCACGGGGTGGTGTGAATTGGAGGGTTTGAATTAGGATAGGCAGTGAGTGGCAATGAAGGATGGAGAAAAGCACCGCGGGTCCGTCAGCATGGGGAGGTCAGGGAACATGCAGTGGCAAAGTAGGATAGGTTTCTGAAAAACATCGCGGGGTGGTGCGCATTGTATGGGTGTGTGTTACATTACATTCACTAGTAGGAGTGAGAAAAACATCACGGGGTGGTGCGCATTGTATGTGTGGGTGTTACATTACATTCACTAGTAGGAGTGAGAAAAACATCACGGGGTGGTGCGCATTGTGTGGGTGTGTGTTACATTACATTCACTAGTAGGAGTGAGAAAAACAACACGGGGTGGTGCGCATTGTATGGGTGTGTGTTACATTACATTCACTAGTAGGAGTGAGAAAAACATCACGGGGTGGTGTGAATCGGAGGGTCTGAATTAGGATAGGCTGTGAGTGGCAATGTAGGATCGAGAAAAGCACCGTGGGGTGGTCAGCATGGGGACGTCAGGGAACATGCAGTGGCAATGTAGGATAGGTTTCTGAAAAACATCGCGGGGTGGTGCGCATTGTATGGGTGTGTGTTACATAACATTCACTAGTAGGAGTGAGAAAAACATCACGGGCTGGTGTGAATCGGAGGGTCTGTTTTAGGATAGGCAGTGAGTGGCAATGTCGGATGGAGAAAAACACCGCGGGGTGGTCAGCATGGGGAGGTCAGGGAACATGCAGTGGCAATGTAGGATAGGTTTCTGTAAAACATCGCGGGGTGGTGCGCATTGTATGGGTGTGTGTTACATTACATTCACTAGTAGGAGTGAGAAAAACATCACTGGGTAGTGCGCATTTTATGGGTGTGTGTTACATTACATTCACTAGTAGGAGTGAGAAAAACATCACGGGGTGGTGTGAATCGCAGGGCCTGAATTAGTATAGGCAGTGAGTGGCAATGTAGGATGGAGAAAAGCACCACGGTGTGGTCAGCATGGGGAGGTCAGGGAATATGCAATGGCAATGTAGGATAGTTTTCTGAAAAACATCGCGGGATGGTGCGCATTGTATGGTTGTGTGTTACATTACATTCACTAGTAGGAGTGAGAAAAACATCACGGGGTTGTGTGAATTGGAGGGTTTGAATTAGGATAGGCAGTGAGTGGCAATGAAGGATGGAGAAAAGCACTGCGGGGTGGTCTGCATGGGGAGGTCAGGGAACATGCAGTGGCAATGTAGGATAGTTTTCTGAAAAACATCGCGGGGTGGTGCGCATTGTATGGGTGTGTGTTACATTACATTCACTAGTAGGAGTGAGAAAAACATCACGGGGTGGTGCGCATTGTATGTGTGTGTGTTACTTTACATTCACTAGTAGGAGTGAGAAAAACATCACGGGGTGGTGCGCATTGTATGGGTGTGTGTTACATTACATTCACTAGTAGGAGTGAGAAAAACAACACGGGGTGGTGCGCATTGTATGGGTGTGTGTTACATTACATTCACTAGTAGGAGTGAGAAAAACATCACGGGGTGGTGTGAATCGGAGGGTCTGAATTAGGATAGGCAGTGAGTGGCAATGTAGGATCGAGAAAAGCACCGTGGGGTGGTCAGCATGGGGACGTCAGGGAACATGCAGTGGCAATGTACGATAGGTTTCTGAAAAACATCGCGGGGTGGTCCGCATTGTATGGGTGTGTGTTACATAACATTCACTAGTAGGAGTGAGAAAAACATCACGGGCTGGTGTGAATCGGAGGGTCTGTTTTAGGATAGGCAGTGAATGGCAATGTCGGATGGAGAAAAACACCGCGGGGTGGTCAGCATGGGGAGGTCAGGGAACATGCAGTGGCAATGTAGGATAGGTTTCTGAAAAACATCGCGGGGTGGTGCGCATTGTATGGGTGTGTGTTACATTACATTCACTAGTAGGAGTGAGAAAAACATCACTGGGTAGTGCGCATTTTATGGGTGTGTGTTACATTACATTCACTAGTAGGAGTGAGAAAAACATCGCGGGGTGGTGCGCATTGTATGGGTGTGTGTTACATAACATTCACTAGTAGGAGTGAGAAAAACATCACGGGCTGGTGTGAATCGGAAGGTCTGTTTTAGGATAGGCAGTGAGTGGCAATGTCGGATGGAGAAAAACACCGCGGGGTGGTCAGCATGGGGAAGTCAGGGAACATGCAATGGCAATGTAGGATAGGTTTATGAAAAACATCGCGGGGTGGTGGGCATTGTATGGGTGTGTGTTACATTACATTCCCTAGTAGGAGTGAGAAAAACAACACGGGGTGGTGCGCATTGTATGGGTGTGTGTTACATTACATTCACTAGTAGGAGTGAGAAAAACATCACGGGGTGGTGCGCATTGTTTGGGTGTGTGTTACATTACATTCACTAGCAGGAATGAGAAAAACATCACGGGATGGGGTGAATCGGAGGGTCTGAATTAGGATAGGCTGTGAGTGGCCATGAAGGATGGAGAAAAGCACCGCGGGGTGGTCAGCATGGGGAAGTCATGGAACATGCAATGGCAATGTAGGATAGGTTTCTGAAAAACATCGCGGGGTGGTGCGCATTGAATCTTTGTGTGTTACATTACATTCACTAGTAGGAGTGATAAAAACATCACGGGATGGTGTGAATCGGAGTGTCTGATTTAGTATACGCAGTGAGTGGCAACGTAGGATGGATAAAAGCACCGCGGGGTGGTCTGCATGGGGAGGTCAGGGAACATGCAGTGGCAATATAGGATAGGTTTCTGAAAAACATCGTGGGGTGGTGCGCATTGTATGGCTGTGTGTTACATTACATTCACTAGTAGGAGTGAGAAAAACACGGGTTGGTGCGCATTGTATGGATGTGAGTTACATTACATTCATTAGTAGGAGTGAGAAAAACATCACGGGGTGGTGTGATTCGGAGGGTCTGAATTAGGATAGGCAGTGAGTGGCAATGTAGGATGGAGAAAAGCACCGAGCGGTGGTCAGCATGGGGAGGTCAGGGAACATTCAGTGGCAATGTAGGATAGTTTTCTGAAAAACATCACGGGGTGGTGCGCATTGTATGGGTGTGTGTTACATTACATTCACTAGTAGGAGTGAGAAAAACATCACGAGTTGGTTCGCATTGTATGGGTGTGTGTTACATTACATTCACTAGTAGGAGTGAGAAAAACATCACGGGGTGGTGTGAATCGGAGGGTCTGAATTAGGAGAGGCAGTGAGTGGCAATGGAGGATGGAGAAAAGCACCGCGGGGTGGTCTCCCTGGGGATGTAAGGGAACATGCAGTGACAATGTAGGATAGGTTTCTGAAAAACATCGCGGGGTGGTGCGCATTGTATGGGTGTGTGTTACATTACATTCACTAGTAGGAGTGAGAAAAACATCACGGGGTGGTGTGAATTGGAGGGTTTGAATTAGGATAGGCAGTGAGTGGCAATGTAGGATGGAGAAAAGCACCGCGGTGTGGTCAGCATGGGGAAGTCACGGAACATGCAATGGCAATGTAGGATAGGTTTCTGAAAAACATCGCGGGGTGGTGCGCATTGTATGGTTGTGTGTTACATTACATTCACTAGTAGGAGTGAGAAAAACATCACGGGATGGTGTGAATCGGAGGGGCTGATTTAGGATACGCAGTGAGTAGCAATGTAGGATGGATAAAAGCACCGCGAGGTGGTCAGCATGGGGAGGTCAGGGAACATGCAGTGGCAATATAGGATAGGTTTCTGAAAAACATCGTCGGGTGGTGCGCATTGTATGGGTGTGTGTTACATTACATTCACTAGTAGGACTGAGAAAAACATCACGGTGTGGAGCGCATTGTATGGGTGTGTGTTACATTACATTCACTAGTAGGAGTGAGAAAAACATCACGGGCTTGTGTGAATCGGAGGGTCTGAATTAGGATAGGCAGTGAGTGGCACTGTAGGATGGAGAAAAGCACCGCGGGGTGGTCAGCATGGGGAGGTCAGGGAACATGCAGTGGCAATGTAGGATAGGTTTCTAAAAAACATCGCGGGTTGGTGCACATTGTATGGGTGTGTGTTACATTACATTCACTAGTAGGAGTGAGAAAAACATCACGAGGTGGTGTGAATCGGAGGGTCTGAATTAGGATAGGCAGTGAGTGGCAATGTATGATGGAGAAAAGCACCGCGGCGTGCTCAGCATGGGGAGGTCAGGGAACATGCAGTGGCAATGTAGGATAGGTTTCTGAAAAACATCGCGTGCTGGTGCGCATTGTATGGGTGTGTGTTACATTACATTCACTAGTAGGAGTGAGAAAAACATCACGGGTTGGTGCGCATTGTATGGATGTGTGTAACATTACATTCACTAGTAGAAGTGAGAAAAACATCACGGGGTGGTGTGAATCGGAGGGTCTGAATTAGGATAGGCACTGAGTGGCAATGTAGGATGGAGAAAATCACCGCGGGGTGGTCAGCATGGGGAGGTCAGGGAACATGAAGTGGTAATGTAGGATAGTTTTCTGAAAAACAACGCGGGGTGGTGCGCATTGTATGGGTGTGTGTTACATTACATTCACTAGTAGGAGTGAGAAAAACATCACGGGCTTGTGTGAATCGGAGGGTCTGAATTAGGATAGGCAGTGAGTGGCACTGTAGGATGGAGAAAAGCACCGCGGGGTGGTCAGCATGGCAGGTCAGGGAACATGCAGTGGCAAGGTAGGATAGGTTTCTAAAAAACATCGCGGGTTGGTGCACATTGTATGGGTGTGTGTTACATTACATTCACTAGTAGGAGTGAGAAAAACATCACGGGGTGGTGTGAATTGGAGGGTCTGAATTAGGATAGGCAGTGAGTGGCAATGTATGATGGAGAAAAGCACCGCGGCGTGCTCAGCATGGGGAGGTCAGGGAACATGCAGTGGCAATGTAGGATAGGTTTCTGAAAAACATCGCGTGCTGGTGCGCATTGTATGGGTGTGTGTTACATTACATTCACTAGTAGGAGTGAGAAAAACATCACGGGTTGGTGCGCATTGTATGGATGTGTGTAACATTACATTCACTAGTAGAAGTGAGAAAAACATCACGGGGTGGTGTGAATCGGAGGGTCTGAATTAGGATAGGCAGTGAGTGGCAATGTAGGATGGAGAAAATCACCGCGGGGTGGTCAGCATGGGGAGGTCAGGGAACATGAAGTGGCAATGTAGGATAGTTTTCTGAAAAACAACGCGGGGTGGTGCGCATTGTATGGGTGTGTGTTACATTACATTCACTAGTAGGAGTGAGAAAAACATCACGGGGTGGTGCGCATTGTATGGGTGTGTGTTACATTACATTCACTAGTAGGAGTGAGAAAAACATCACGGGGTGGTGCGCATTGTATGGGTGTGTGTTACATTACATTCACTAGTAGGAGTGAGAAAAACAACACGGGGTGGTGCGCATTGTATGGGTGTGTGTTACATTACATTCACTAGTAGGAGTGAGAAAAACATCACGGGGTGGTGTGAATCGGAGGGTCTTAATTAGGATAGGCTGTGAGTGGCAATGTAGGATGGAGAAAAGCACCGTGGGGTGGTCAGCATGGGGACGTCAGGGAACATGCAGTGGCAATGTAGGATAGGTTTCTGAAAAACATCGCGGGGTGGTGCGCATTGTATGGGTGTGTGTTACATAATATTCACTAGGAGGAGTGAGAAAAACATCACGGGCTGGTGTGAATCGGAGGGTCTGTTTTAGGATAGGCAGTGAGTGGCAATGTCGGATGGAGAAAAACACCGCGGGATGGTCAGCATGGGGAAGTCAGGGAACATGCAGTGGCAATGTAGGATAGGTTTCTGAAAAATATCGCGGGGTGGTGGGCATTGTATGGGTGTGTGTTACATTACATTCACTAGTAGGAGTGAGAAAAACATCACGGGGTGGTGCGCATTGTTTGGGTGTGTGTTACATTACATTCACTAGAAGGAGTGAGAAAAACATCACGGGGTGGTGTGAATCACAGGGTCTGAATTAGGATAGTCTGTGAGTGGCAATGTAGGATGGAAAAAAGCACCGCGGGGTGGTCAGCATGGGGAAGTCAGGGAACATGCAATGGCATTGTAGGATAGGTTTCTGAAAAACATCGCGGGTTGGTGCGCATTGTATGGTTGTGTGTTACATTACATTCACTAGTAGGAGTGAGAAAAACATCACGGGATGGTGTGAATCGGAGGGTCTGATTTAGAATACGCAGTGAGTGGCAATGTAGGATGGATAAAAGCACCGCGGGGTGGTCAGCATGGGGAGGTCAGGGAACATGCAGTGGCAATATAGGATAGGTTTCTGAAAAACATCGTGGGGTGGTTCGCATTGTATGGGTGTGTGTTACATTACATTCACTAGTAGGAGTGAGAAAAACATCACTGGGTAGTGCGCATTTTATGGGTGTGTGTTACATTACATTCACTAGTAGGAGTGAGAAAAACATCGCGGGGTGGTGCGCATTGTATGGGTGTGTGTTACATAACATTCACTAGTAGGAGTGAGAAAAACATCACGGGCTGGTGTGAATCGGAAGGTCTGTTTTAGGATAGGCAGTGAGTGGCAATGTCGGATGGAGAAAAACACCGCGGGGTGGTCAGCATGGGGAAGTCAGGGAACATGCAGTGGCAATGTAGGATAGGTTTCTGAAAAACATCGCGGGGTGGTGGGCATTGTATGGGTGTGTGTTACATTACATTCCCTAGTAGGAGTGAGAAAAACAACACGGGGTGGTGCGCATTGTATGGGTGTGTGTTACATTACATTCACTAGTAGGAGTGAGAAAAACATCACGGGGTGGTGCGCATTGTTTGGGTGTGTGTTACATTACATTCACTAGCAGGAATGAGAAAAACATCACGGGATGGTGTGAATCGGAGGGTCTGAATTAGGATAGGCTGTGAGTGGCCATGAAGGATGGAGAAAAGCACCGCGGGGTGGTCAGCATGGGGAAGTCATGGAACATGCAATGGCAATGTAGGATAGGTTTCTGAAAAACATCGCGGGGTGGTGCGCATTGAATCTTTGTGTGTTACATTACATTCACTAGTAGGAGTGATAAAAACATCACGGGATGGTGTGAATCGGAGTGTCTGATTTAGTATACGCAGTGAGTGGCAACGTAGGATGGATAAAAGCACCGCGGGGTGGTCTGCATGGGGAGGTCAGGGAACATGCAGTGGCAATATAGGATAGGTTTCTGAAAAACATCGTGGGGTGGTGCGCATTGTATGGCTGTGTGTTACATTACATTCACTAGTAGGAGTGAGAAAAACACGGGTTGGTGCGCATTGTATGGATGTGAGTTACATTACATTCATTAGTAGGAGTGAGAAAAACATCACGGGGTGGTGTGATTCGGAGGGTCTGAATTAGGATAGGCAGTGAGTGGCAATGTAGGATGGAGAAAAGCACCGAGCGGTGGTCAGCATGGGGAGGTCAGGGAACATTCAGTGGCAATGTAGGATAGTTTTCTGAAAAACATCACGGGGTGGTGCGCATTGTATGGGTGTGTGTTACATTACATTCACTAGTAGGAGTGAGAAAAACATCACGAGTTGGTTCGCATTGTATGGGTGTGTGTTACATTACATTCACTAGTAGGAGTGAGAAAAACATCACGGGGTGGTGTGAATCGGAGGGTCTGAATTAGGAGAGGCAGTGAGTGGCAATGGAGGATGGAGAAAAGCACCGCGGGGTGGTCTCCCTGGGGATGTAAGGGAACATGCAGTGACAATGTAGGATAGGTTTCTGAAAAACATCGCGGGGTGGTGCGCATTGTATGGGTGTGTGTTACATTACATTCACTAGTAGGAGTGAGAAAAACATCACGGGGTGGTGTGAATTGGAGGGTTTGAATTAGGATAGGCAGTGAGTGGCAATGTAGGATGGAGAAAAGCACCGCGGTGTGGTCAGCATGGGGAAGTCACGGAACATGCAATGGCAATGTAGGATAGGTTTCTGAAAAACATCGCGGGGTGGTGCGCATTGTATGGTTGTGTGTTACATTACATTCACTAGTAGGAGTGAGAAAAACATCACGGGATGGTGTGAATCGGAGGGGCTGATTTAGGATACGCAGTGAGTAGCAATGTAGGATGGATAAAAGCACCGCGAGGTGGTCAGCATGGGGAGGTCAGGGAACATGCAGTGGCAATATAGGATAGGTTTCTGAAAAACATCGTCGGGTGGTGCGCATTGTATGGGTGTGTGTTACATTACATTCACTAGTAGGACTGAGAAAAACATCACGGTGTGGAGCGCATTGTATGGGTGTGTGTTACATTACATTCACTAGTAGGAGTGAGAAAAACATCACGGGCTTGTGTGAATCGGAGGGTCTGAATTAGGATAGGCAGTGAGTGGCACTGTAGGATGGAGAAAAGCACCGCGGGGTGGTCAGCATGGGGAGGTCAGGGAACATGCAGTGGCAATGTAGGATAGTTTTCTAAAAAACATCGCGGGTTGGTGCACATTGTATGGGTGTGTGTTACATTACATTCACTAGTAGGAGTGAGAAAAACATCACGGGGTGGTGTGAATTGGAGGGTCTGAATTAGGATAGGCAGTGAGTGGCAATGTATGATGGAGAAAAGCACCGCGGCGTGCTCAGCATGGGGAGGTCAGGGAACATGCAGTGGCAATGTAGGATAGGTTTCTGAAAAACATCGCGTGCTGGTGCGCATTGTATGGGTGTGCGTTACATTACATTCACTAGTAGGAGTGAGAAAAACATCACGGGTTGGTGCGCATTGTATGGATGTGTGTAACATTACATTCACTAGTAGAAGTGAGAAAAACATCACGGGGTGGTGTGAATCGGAGGGTCTGAATTAGGATAGGCAGTGAGTGGCAATGTAGGATGGAGAAAATCACCGCGGGGTGGTCAGCATGGGGAGGTCAGGGAACATGAAGTGGCAATGTAGGATAGTTTTCTGAAAAACAACGCGGGGTGGTGCGCATTGTATGGGTGTGTGTTACATTACATTCACTAGTAGGAGTGAGAAAAACATCACGGGGTGGTGCGCATTGTATGGGTGTGTGTTACATTACATTCACTAGTAGGAGTGAGAAAAACATCACGGGGTGGTGCGCATTGTATGGGTGTGTGTTACATTACATTCACTAGTAGGAGTGAGAAAAACAACACGGGGTGGTGCGCATTGTATGGGTGTGTGTTACATTACATTCACTAGTAGGAGTGAGAAAAACATCACGGGGTGGTGTGAATCGGAGGGTCTGAATTAGGATAGGCTGTGAGTGGCAATGTAGGATGGAGAAAAGCACCGTGGGGTGGTCAGCATGGGGACGTCAGGGAACATGCAGTGGCAATGTAGGATAGGTTTCTGAAAAACATCGCGGGGTGGTGCGCATTGTATGGGTGTGTGTTACATAATATTCACTAGGAGGAGTGAGAAAAACATCACGGGCTGGTGTGAATCGGAGGGTCTGTTTTAGGATAGGCAGTGAGTGGCAATGTCGGATGGAGAAAAACACCGCGGGATGGTCAGCATGGGGAAGTCAGGGAACATGCAGTGGCAATGTAGGATAGGTTTCTGAAAAATATCGCGGGGTGTTGGGCATTGTATGGGTGTGTGTTACATTACATTCACTAGTAGGAGTGAGAAAAACATCACGGGGTGGTGCGCATTGTTTGGGTGTGTGTTACATTACATTCACTAGAAGGAGTGAGAAAAACATCACGGGGTGGTGTGAATCACAGGGTCTGAATTAGGATAGTCTGTGAGTGGCAATGTAGGATGGAAAAAAGCACCGCGGGGTGGTCAGCATGGGGAAGTCAGGGAACATGCAATGGCATTGTAGGATAGGTTTCTGAAAAACATCGCGGGTTGGTGCGCATTGTATGGTTGTGTGTTACATTACATTCACTAGTAGGAGTGAGAAAAACATCACGGGATGGTGTGAATCGGAGGGTCTGATTTAGAATACGCAGTGAGTGGCAATGTAGGATGGATAAAAGCACCGCGGGGTGGCCAGCATGGGGAGCTCAGGGAACATGCAGTGGCAATATAGGATAGGTTTCTGAAAAACATCGTGGGGTGGTTCGCATTGTATGTGTGTGTGTTACATTACATTCACTAGTAGGAGTGAGAAAAACACGGGTTGGTGCGCATTGTATGGATGTGTGTTACATTACATTCACTAGTAGGAGTGAGAAAAACATCACGGGGTGGTGTGAATCAGACCGTCTGAATTAGGATTGGCAGTGAGTGGCAATGTAGGATGGAGAAAAGCACCGAGCGGTGGTCAGCATGGGGAGGTCAGGGAACATTCAGTGGCAATGTAGGATAGTTTTCTGAAAAACATCGCGGGGTGGTGCGCATTGTATGGTTGTGTGTTACATTACATTCACTAGTAGGAGTGAGAAAAACATCACGGGGTGCTGTGAATTGGAGGGTTTGAATTAGGATAGGCAGTGAGTGGCAATGTAGGATGCAGAAAAGCACCGCGGGGTTTTCAGCATGGGGACGTCAGGGAACATGCAGTGGCAATGTAGGATAGGTTTCTGGAAAACATCGCGGGGTGGTGCGCATTGTATGGGTGTGTGTTACATAACATTCACTAGTAGGAGTGAGAAAAACATCACGGGCTGGTGTGAATCGGAAGGTCTGTTTTAGGATAGGCAGTGAGTGGCAATGTCGGATGGAGAATAACACCGCGGGGTGGTCAGCATGGGAAAGTCAGGGAACATGCAGTGGCAATGAAGGATAGGTTTCTGAAAAACATCGCGGGGTGGTGGGCATTGTATGGCTGTGTGTTACATTACATTCACTAGTAGGAGTGAGAAAAACATCACGGGTTGGCGCGCATTGTTTGGGTGTGTGTTACATTATATTCACTAGCAGGAGTGAGAAAAACATCACGGGATGGTGTGAATCGGAGGGTCTGAATTAGGATAGGCTGTGAGTTGCCATATAGGATGGAGAAAAGCACCGCGGGGTGGTCAGCATGGGGAAGTCATGGAACATGCAATGGCAATGTAGGATAGGTTTCTGAAAAACATCGCGGGGTGGTGCGCATTGAATCTTTGTGTGTTACATTACATTCACTAGTAGGAGTGATAAAAACATCACGGGATGGTGTGAATCGGAGGTTCTGATTTAGTATACGCAGTGAGTGGCAACGTAGGATGGATAAAAGCACTGCGGGGTGGTCAGCATGGGGAGGTCAGGGAACATGCAGTGGCAATATAGGATAGGTTTCTGAAAAACATCATGGGGTGGTGCGCATTGTATGGGTGTGTGTTACATTACATTCACTAGTAGGAGTGAGAAAAACACGGGTTGGTGCGCATTGTATGGATGTGAGTTACATTACATTCACTAGTAGGAGTGAGAAAAACATCACGGGGTGGTGTGAATCGGAGGGTCTGAATTAGGATAGGCAGTGAGTGGCAATGTAGGATGGAGAAAAGCACCGAGCGGTGGTCAGCATGGGGAGGTCAGGGAACATTCAGTGGCAATGTAGGATAGTTTTCTGAAAAACATCGCGGGGTGGTGCGCATTGTATGGATGTGTGTTACATTACATTCACTAGTAGGAGTGAGAAAAACATCACGAGTTGGTTCGCATTGTATGGGTGTGTGTTACATTACATTCACTAGTAGGAGTGAGAAAAACATCACGAGTTGGTTCGCATTGTATGGGTGTGTGTTACATTACATTCACTAGTAGGAGTGAGAAAATCATCACGGGGTGGTGTGAATTGGAGGGTCTGAATTAGGATAGGCAGTGAGTGGCAATGGTGGATGGAGAAAAGCACCGCGGGGTGGTCTCCCTGGGGATGTAAGGGAACATGCAGTGACAATGTAGGATAGGTTTCTGAAAAACATCGCGGGGTGGTGCGCATTGTATGGGTGTGTGTTACATTACATTCACTAGTAGGAGTGAGAAAAACATCACGGGGTGGTGTGAATTGGAGGGTTTGAATTAGGATAGGCAGTGAGTGGCAATGTAGGATGCAGAAAAGCACCGCGGGGTTTTCAGCATGGGGACGTCAGGGAACATGCAGTGGCAATGTTGGATAGGTTTCTGAAAAACATCGCGGGGTGGTGCACATTGTATGGGTGTGTGTTACATAACATTCACTAGTAGGAGTGAGAAAAACATAACGGGGTGGTGAGCATTGTATGGGTGTGTGTTACATTACATTCACTAGTAGGAGTGAGAAAAACATCACGGGGTGGTGCGCAGTGTATGGGTGTGTGTTACATTACATTCACTAGTAGGAGTGAGAAAAACATCACGGGGTGGTGCGCATTGTTTGGGTGTGTGTTACATTACATTCCCTAGAAGGAGTGAGAAAAACATCACGGGGTGGTGTGAATCGGAGGGTCTGAATTAGGATAGGCTGTGAGTGGCAATGTAGGATGGAGAAAAGCACCGCGGGGTGGTCAGCATGGGGAAGTCAGGGAACATGCAGTGGCAATGTAGGATAGGTTTCTGAAAAACATCGCGGGGTGGTGGGCATTGTATGGGAGTGTGTTACATTACATTCACTAGTAGGAGTGAGAAAAACATCACGGGGTGGTGCGCATTGTTTGGGTGTGTGTTACATTACATTCACTAGAAGGAGTGAGAAAAACCTCACGGGGTGGTGTGAATCGGAGGATCTGAATTATGATAGGCTGTGAGTGGCAATGTAGGATGGAAAAAAGCACCGCGGGGTGGTCAGCATGGGGACATCAGGGAACATGCAATGGCAATGTAGGATAGGTTTCTGAAAAGCATCGCGGGGTGGTGCGCATTGTATGGTTGTGTGTTACATTACATTCACTAGTAGGAGTGAGAAAAACATCACGGGATGGTGTGTATCGGAGGGTCTGATTTAGGTTACGCAGTGAGTGGCAATGTAGGATGGATAAAAGCACCGCGGGGTGGTCAGCATGGGGAGGTCAGGGAACATGCAGTGGCAATATAGGATAGGTTTCTGAAAAACATCGTGGGGTGGTGCGCATTGTATGGGTGTGTGTTACATTACATTCACTAGTAGGAGTGAGAAAAACATCACGGGGTGATGCGCATTTTTTGGGTGTTTGTTACATTACATTCACTAGTAGGAGTGAGAAAAACATCACGGGGTGGTGTGAATCGGAGGGTCTGAATTAGGAGAGGCAGTGAGTGGCAATGGAGGATGGAGAAAAGCACCGTGGGGTGGTCTCCCTGGGGATGTAAGGGAACATGCAGTGACAATGTAGGATAGGTTTCTGAAAAACATCGCGGGGTGGTGCGCATTGTATGGGTGTGTGTTACATTACATTCACTAGTAGGAGTGAGAAAAACATCACGGGGTGGTGTGAATTGGAGGGTTTGAATTAGGATAGGCAGTGAGTGGCAATGTAGGATGCAGAAAAGCACCGCGGAGTTTTCAGCATGGGGACGTCAGGGATCATGCAGTGGCAATGTTGGATAGGTTTCTGAAAAACAATGCGGGGTGGTGCACATTGTATGGGTGTGCGTTACATAACATTCACTAGTAGGAGTGAGAAAAACATCACGGGGTGGTGCGCATTGTATGGGTGTGTGTTACATTACATTCACTAGTAGGACTGAGAAAAACAACACGGGGTGGTGCGCATTGTATGGGTGTGTGTTACATTACATTCACTAGTAGGAGTGAGAAAAACATCACGGGGTGGTGCGCATTGTTTGGGTGTGTGTTACATTACATTCCCTAGAAGGAGTGAGAAAAACATCACGGGGTGGTGTGAATCGGAGGGTCTGAATTAGGATAGGCTGTGAGTGGCAATGTTGGATGGAGAAAAGCACCGCGGTGTGGTCAGCATGGGGAAGTCACGGAACATGCAATGGCAATGTAGGATAGTTTTCTGAAAAACATCGCGGGGTGGTGCGCATTGTATGGTTGTGTGTTACATTACATTCACTAGTAGGAGTGAGAAAAACATCACGGGATGGTGTGAATCGGAGGGGCTGATTTAGGATACGCAGTGAGTAGCAATGTAGGACGGATAAAAGCACCGCGGGGTGGTCAGCATGGGGAGGTCAGGGAACATGCAGTGGCAATATAGGATAGGTTTCTGAAAAACATCGTCGGGTGGTGCGCATTGTATGGGTGTGTGTTACATTACATTCACTAGTAGGACTGAGAAAAACATCACGGTGTGGAGCGCATTGTATGGGTGTGTGTTACATTACATTCACTAGTAGGAGTGAGAAAAACATCACGGGCTTGTGTGAATCGGAGGGTCTGAATTAGGATAGGCAGTGAGTGTCACTGTAGGATGGAGAAAAGCACCGCGGCGTGCTCAGCATGGGGAGGTCAGGGAACATGCAGTGGCAATGTAGGATAGGTTTCTAAAAAACATCGCGGGTTGGTGCACATTGTATGGGTGTGTGTTACATTACATTCACTAGTAGGAGTGAGAAAAACATCACGAGGTGGTGTGAATCGGAGGGTCTGAATTAGGATAGGCAGTGAGTGGCAATGTATGATGGAGAAAAGCACCGCGGCGTGCTCAGCATGGGGAGGTCAGGGAACATGCAGTGGCAATGTAGGATAGGTTTCTGAAAAACATCGCGTGCTGGTGCGCATTGTATGGGTGTGTGTTACATTACATTCACTAGTAGGAGTGAGAAAAACATCACGGGTTGGTGCGCATTGTATGGATGTGTGTAACATTACATTCACTAGTAGAAGTGAGAAAAACATCACGGGGTGGTGTGAATCGGAGGGTCTGAATTAGGATAGGCAGTGAGTGGCAATGTAGGATGGAGAAAATCACCGCGGGGTGGTCAGCATGGGGAGGTCAGGGAACATGAAGTGGTAATGTAGGATAGTTTTCTGAAAAACAACGCGGGGTGGTGCGAATTGTATGGGTGTGTGTTACATTACATTCACTAGTAGGAGTGAGAAAAACATCACGGGGTGGTGCGCATTGTATGGGTGTGTGTTACATTACATTCACTAGTAGGAGTGAGAAAAACATCACGGGGTGGTGCGCATTGTATGGGTGTGTGTTACATTACATTCACTAGTAGGAGTGAGAAAAACAACACGGGGTGGTGCGCATTGTATGGGTGTGTGTTACATTACATTCACTAGTAGGAGTGAGAAAAACATCACGGGGTGGTGTGAATCGGAGGGTCTGAATTAGGATAGGCTGTGAGTGGCAATGTAGGATGGAGAAAAGCACCGTGGGGTGGTCAGCATGGGGACGTCAGGGAACATGCAGTGGCAATGTAGGATAGGTTTCTGAAAAACATCGCGGGGTGGTGCGCATTGTATGGGTGTGTGTTACATAATATTCACTAGGAGGAGTGAGAAAAACATCACGGGCTGGTGTGAATCGGAGGGTCTGATTTAGGATAGGCTGTGAGTGGCAATGTAGGATGGAGAAAAGCACCGCGGTGTGGTCAGCATGGGGAAGTCACGGAACATGCAATGGCAATGTAGGATAGGTTTCTGAAAAACATCGCGGGGTGGTGCGCATTGTATCGTTGTGTGTTACATTACATTCACTAGTAGGAGTGAGAAAAACATCACGGGATGGTGTGAATCGGAGGGTCTGATTTAGGATACGCAGTGAGTAGCAATGTAGGATGGATAAAAGCACCGCGGGGTGGTCAGCATGGGGAGGACAGGGAACATGCAGTGGCAATATAGGATAGGTTTCTGAAAAACATCGTGGGGTGGTGCGCATTGTATGGGTGTGTGTTACATTACATTCACTAGTACGACTGAGAAAAACATCACGGTGTGGAGCGCATTGTATGGGTGTGTGTTACATTACATTCACTAGTAGGAGTGAGAAAAACATCACGGGCTTGTGTGAATCGGAGGGTCTGAATTAGGATAGGCAGTGAGTGGCACTGTAGGATGGAGAAAAGCACCGCGGGGTGGTCAGCATGGCAGGTCAGGGAACATGCAGTGGCAAGGTAGGATAGGTTTCTAAAAAACATCGCGGGTTGGTGCACATTGTATGTTTGTGTGTTACATTACATTCACTAGTAGGAGTGAGAAAAACATCACGGGGTGGTGTGAATTGGAGGGTCTGAATTAGGATAGGCAGTGAGTGGCAATGTATGATGGAGAAAAGCACCGCGGCGTGCTCAGCATGGGGAGGTCAGGGAACATGCAGTGGCAATGTAGGATAGGTTTCTGAAAAACATCGCGTGCTGGTGCGCATTGTATGGGTGTGTGTTACATTACATTCACTAGTAGGAGTGAGAAAAACATCACGGGTTGGTGCGCATTGTATGGATGTGTGTAACATTACATTCACTAGTAGAAGTGAGAAAAACATCACGGGGTGGTGTGAATCGGAGGGTCTGAATTAGGATAGGCAGTGAGTGGCAATGTAGGATGGAGAAAATCACCGCGGGGTGGTCAGCATGGGGAGGTCAGGGAACATGAAGTGGCAATGTAGGATAGTTTTCTGAAAAACAACGCGGGGTGGTGCGCATTGTATGGGTGTGTGTTACATTACATTCACTAGTAGGAGTGAGAAAAACATCACGGGGTGGTGCGCATTGTATGGGTGTGTGTTACATTACATTCACTAGTAGGAGTGAGAAAAACATCACGGGGTGGTGCGCATTGTATGGGTGTGTGTTACATTACATTCACTAGTAGGAGTGAGAAAAACAACACGGGGTGGTGCGCATTGTATGGGTGAGTGTTACATTACATTCACTAGTAGGAGTGAGAAAAACATCACGGGGTGGTGTGAATCGGAGGGTCTGAATTAGGATAGGCTGTGAGTGGCAATGTAGGATGGAGAAAAGCACCGTGGGGTGGTCAGCATGGGGACGTCAGGGAACATGCAGTGGCAATGTAGGATAGGTTTCTGAAAAACATCGCGGGGTGGTGCGCATTGTATGGGTGTGTGTTACATAATATTCACTAGGAGGAGTGAGAAAAACATCACGGGCTGGTGTGAATCGGAGGGTCTGTTTTAGGATAGGCAGTGAGTGGCAATGTCGGATGGAGAAAAACACCGCGGGATGGTCAGCATGGGGAAGTCAGGGAACATGCAGTGGCAATGTAGGATAGGTTTCTGAAAAATATCGCGGGGTGGTGGGCATTGTATGGGTGTGTGTTACATTACATTCACTAGTAGGAGTGAGAAAAACATCACGGGGTGGTGCGCATTGTTTGGGTGTGTGTTACATTACATTCACTAGAAGGAGTGAGAAAAACATCACGGGGTGGTGTGAATCAGAGGGTCTGAATTAGGATAGGCTGTGAGTGGCAATGTAGGATGGAAAAAAGCACCGCGGGGTGGTCAGCATGGGGAAGTCAGGGAACATGCAATGGCAATGTAGGATAGGTTTCTGAAAAACATCGCGGGTTGGTGCGCATTGTATGGTTGTGTGTTACATTACATTCACTAGTAGGAGTGAGAAAAACATCACGGGATGGTGTGAATCGGAGGGTCTGATTTAGGATACGCAGTGAGTGGCAATGTAGGATGGATAAAAGCACCGCGGGGTGGTCAGCATTGGGAGGTCAGGGAACATGCAGTGGCAATATAGGATAGGTTTCTGAAAAACATCGTGGGGTGGTTCGCATTGTATGGGTGTGTGTTACATTACATTCACTAGTAGGAGTGAGAAAAACACGGGTTGGTGCGCATTGTATGGATGTGTGTTACATTACATTCACTAGTAGGAGTGAGAAAAACATCACGGGGTGGTGTGAATCAGACCGTCTGAATTAGGATTGGCAGTGAGTGGCAATGTAGGATGGAGAAAAGCACCGAGCGGTGGTCAGCATGGGGAGGTCAGGGAACATTCAGTGGGAATGTAGGATAGTTTTCTGAAAAACATCGCGTTGTGGTGCGCATTGTATGGTTGTGTGTTACATTACATTCACTAGTAGGAGTGAGAAAAACATCACGGGGTGCTGTGAATTGGAGGGTTTGAATTAGGATAGGCAGTGAGTGGCAATGTAGGATGCAGAAAAGCACCGCGGGGTTTTCAGCATGGGTACGTCAGGGAACATGCAGTGGCAATGTAGGATAGGTTTCTGAAAAACATCGCGGGGTGGTGCGCATTGTATGGGTGTGTGTTACATAACATTCACTAGTAGGAGTGAGAAAAACATCACGGGCTGGTGTGAATCGGAAGGTCTGTTTTAGGATAGGCAGTGAGTGGCAATGTCGGATGGAGAAAAACACCGCGGGGTGGTCAGCATGGGAAAGTCAGGGAACATGCAGTGGCAATGAAGGATAGGTTTCTGAAAAACATCGCGGGGTGGTGGGCATTGTATGGCTGTGTGTTACATTACATTCACTAGTAGGAGTGAGAAAAACATCACGGGTTGGCGCGCATTGTTTGGGTGTGTGTTACATTACATTCACTAGCAGGAGTGAGAAAAACATCACGGGATGGTGTGAATCGGAGGGTCTGAATTAGGATAGGCTGTGAGTTGCCATATAGGATGGAGAAAAGCACCGCGGGGTGGTCAGCATGGGGAAGTCATGGAACATGCAATGGCAATGTAGGATAGGTTTCTGAAAAACATCGCGGGGTGGTGCGCATTGAATCTTTGTGTGTTACATTACATTCACTAGTAGGAGTGATAAAAACATCACGGGATGGTGTGAATCGGAGGTTCTGATTTAGTATACGCAGTGAGTGGCAACGTAGGATGGATAAAAGCACTGCGGGGTGGTCAGCATGGGGAGGTCAGGGAACATGCAGTGGCAATATAGGATAGGTTTCTGAAAAACATCGTGGGGTGGTGCGCATTGTATGGGTGTGTGTTACATTACATTCACTAGTAGGAGTGAGAAAAACACGGGTTGGTGCGCATTGTATGGATGTGAGTTACATTACATTCACTAGTAGGAGTGAGAAAAACATCACGGGGTGGTGTGAATCGGAGGGTCTGAATTAGGATAGGCAGTGAGTGGCAATGTAGGATGGAGAAAAGCACCGAGCCGTGGTCAGCATGGGGAGGTCAGGGAACATTCAGTGGCAATGTAGGATAGTTTTCTGAAAAACATCGCGGGGTGGTGCGCATTGTATGGGTGTGTGTTACATTACATTCACTAGTAGGAGTGAGAAAAACATCACGAGTTGGTTCGCATTGTATGGGTGTGTGTTACATTACATTCACTAGTAGGAGTGAGAAAAACATCACGGGGTGGTGTGAATCGGAGGGTCTGAATTAGGATAGGCAGTGAGTGGCAATGGTGGATGGAGAAAAGCACCGCGGTGTGGTCTCCCTGGGGATGTAAGGGAACATGCAGTGACAATGTAGGATAGGTTTCTGAAAATAATCGCGGGGTGGTGCGCATTGTATGGGTGTGTGTTACATTACATTCACTAGTAGGAGTGAGAAAAACATCACGGGGTGGTGTGAATTGGAGGGATTGAATTAGGATAGGCAGTGAGTGGCAATGTAGGATGCAGAAAAGCACCGCGGGGTTTTCAGCATGGGGACGTCAGGGAACATGCAGTGGCAATGTTGGATAGGTTTCTGAAAAACATCGCGGGGTGGTGCACATTGTATGGGTGTGTGTTACATAACATTCACTAGTAGGAGTGAGAAAAACATAACGGGGTGGTGCGCATTGTATGGGTGTGTGTTACATTACATTCACTAGTAGGAGTGAGAAAAACAACACGGGGTGGTGCGCATTGTATGGGTGTGTGTTACATTACATTCACTAGTAGGAGTGAGAAAAACATCACGGGGTGGTGCGCATTGTTTGGGTGTGTGTTACATTACATTCCCTAGAAGGAGTGAGAAAAACATCACGGGGTGGTGTGAATCGGAGGGTCTGAATTAGGATAGGCTGTGAGTGGCAATGTAGGATGGAGAAAAGCACCGCGGGGTGGTCAGCATGGGGAAGTCAGGGAACATGCAGTGGCAATGTAGGATAGGTTTCTGAAAAACATCGCGGGGTGGTGCGCATTGTATGGGTGTGTGTTACATAACATTCACTAGTAGGAGTGAGAAAAACATCACGGGCTGGTGTGAATCGGAGGGTCTGTTTTAGGATAGGCAGTGAGTGGCAATGTCGGATGGAGAAAAACACCGCGGGGTGGTCAGCATGGGGAAGTCAGGGAACATGCAGTGGCAATGTAGGATAGGTTTCTGAAAAACATCGCGGGGTGGTGGGCATTGTATGGGTGTGTGTTACATTACATTCACTAGTAGGAGTGAGAAAAACATCACGGGGTGGTGCGCATTGTTTGGGTGTGTGTTACATTACATTCACTAGAAGGAGTGAGAAAAACCTCACGGGGTGGTGTGAATCGGAGGATCTGAATTATGATAGGCTCTGAGTGGCAATGTAGGATGGAAAAAAGCACCGCGGGGTGGTCAGCATGGGGACGTCAGGGAACATGCAATGGCAATGTAGGATAGGTTTCTGAAAAACATCGCGGGGTGGTGCGCATTGTATGGTTGTGTGTTACATTACATTCACTAGTAGGAGTGAGAAAAACATCACGGGATGGTGTGTATCGGAGGGTCTGATTTAGGATACGCAGTGAGTGGCAATGTAGGATGGATAAAAGCACCGCGGGGTGGTCAGCATGGGGAGGTCAGGGAACATGCAGTGGCAATATAGGATAGGTTTCTGAAAAACATCGTGTGGTGGTGCGCATTGTATGGGTGTGTGTTACATTACATTCACTAGTAGGAGTGAGAAAAACACGGGTTGGTGCGCATTGTATGGATGTGAGTTACATTACATTCACTAGTAGGAGTGAGAAAAACATCACGGGGTGGTGTGAATCGGAGGGTCTGAATTAGGATAGGCAGTGAGTGGCAATGTAGGATGGAGAAAAGCACCGAGCGGTGGTCAGCATGGGGAGGTCAGGGAACATTCAGTGGCAATGTACGATAGTTTTCTGAAAAACATCGCGGGGTGGTGCGCATTGTATGGGTGTGTGTTACATTACATTCACTAGTAGGAGTGAGAAAAACATCACGAGTTGGTTCGCATTGTATGGGTGTGTGTTACATTACATTCACTAGTAGGAGTGAGAAAAACATCACGGGGTGGTGTGAATCGGAGGGTCTGAATTAGGATAGGCAGTGAGTGGCAATGGTGGATGGAGAAAAGCACCGCGGGGTGGTCTCCCTGGGGATGTAAGGGAACATGCAGTGACAATGTAGGATAGGTTTCTGAAAAAAATCGCGGGGTGGTGCGCATTGTATGGGTGTGTGTTACATTACATTCACTAGTAGGAGTGAGAAAAACATCACGGGGTGGTGTGAATTGGAGGGATTGAATTAGGATAGGCAGTGAGTGGCAATGTAGGATGCAGAAAAGCACCGCGGGGTTTTCAGCATGGGGACGTCAGGGAACATGCAGTGGCAATGTTGGATAGGTTTCTGAAAAACATCGCGGGGTGGTGCACATTGTATGGGTGTGTGTTACATAACATTCACTAGTAGGAGTGAGAAAAACATAACGGGGTGGTGCGCATTGTATGGGTGTGTGTTACATTACATTCACTAGTAGGAGTGAGAAAAACAACACGGGGTGGTGCGCATTGTATGGGTGTGTGTTACATTACATTCACTAGTAGGAGTGAGAAAAACATCACGGGGTGGTGCGCATTGTTTGGGTGTGTGTTACATTACATTCCCTAGAAGGAGTGAGAAAAACATCACGGGGTGGTGTGAATCGGAGGGTCTGAATTAGGATAGGCTGTGAGTGGCAATGTAGGATGGAGAAAAGCACCGCGGGGTGGTCAGCATGGGGAAGTCAGGGAACATGCAGTGGCAATGTAGGATAGGTTTCTGAAAAACATCGCGGGGTGGTGCGCATTGTATGGGTGTGTGTTACATAACATTCACTAGTAGGAGTGAGAAAAACATCACGGGCTGGTGTGAATCGGAGGGTCTGTTTTAGGATAGGCAGTGAGTGGCAATGTCGGATGGAGAAAAACACCGCGGGGTGGTCAGCATGGGGAAGTCAAGGAACATGCAGTGGCAATGTAGGATAGGTTTCTGAAAAACATCGCGGGGTGGTGGGCATTGTATGGGTGTGTGTTACATTACATTCACTAGTAGGAGTGAGAAAAACATCACGGGGTGGTGTGCATTGTTTGGGTGTGTGTTACATTACATTCACTAGAAGGAGTGAGAAAAACCTCACGGGGTGGTGTGAATCGGAGGATCTGAATTATGATAGGCTGTGAGTGGCAATGTAGGATGGAAAAAAGCACCGCGGGGTGGTCAGCATGGGGACGTCAGGGAACATGCAATGGCAATGTAGGATAGGTTTCTGAAAAACATCGCGGGGTGGTGCGCATTGTATGGTTGTGTGTTACATTACATTCACTAGTAGGAGTGAGAAAAACATCACGGGATGGTGTGTATCGGAGGGTCTGATTTAGGATACGCAGTGAGTGGCAATGTAGGATGGATAAAAGCACCGCGGGGTGGTCAGCATGGGGAGGTCAGGGAACATGCAGTGGCAATATAGGATAGGTTTCTGAAAAACATCGTGGGTTGGTGCGCATTGTATGGGTGTGTGTTACATTACATTCACTAGTAGGAGTGAGAAAAACATCACGGGGTGGTGCGCATTTTATGGGTGTTTGTTACATTACATTCACTAGTAGGAGTGAGAAAAACATCACGGGGTGGTGTGAATCGCAGGGTCTGAATTAGGATAGGCAGTGAGTGGAAATGTAGGATGGAGAAAAGCACCGTGGGGTGGTCACCATGGGTAGGTCAGGGAACATGAAGTGGCAATGTAGGATAGTTTTCTGAAAAACAATGCGGGGTGGTGCGCATTGTATGGGTGTGTGTTACATTACATTCACTAGTAGGAGTGAGAAAAACATCACAGGGTGGTGCGCATTGCATGGGTGTGTGTTACATTACATTCACTAGTAGGAGTGAGAAAAGCATCACGGGGTGGTGTGAATCGGAGGGTCTGAATTAGGATAGGCAGTGAGTGGCAAGGTATGATGGAGAAAAGCACCGCGGCGTGCTCAGCATGGGGAGGTCAGGGAACATGCAGTGGCAATGTAGGATAGGTTTCTGAAAAACATCGCGTGCTGGTGCGCATTGTATGTGTGTGTATTACATTACATTCACTAGTAGGAGTGAGAAAAACATCACGGGGTGGTGTGCATTGTATGGGTGTGTGTTACATTACATTCACTAGTAGGAGTGAGAAAAACAACACGGGGTGGTGCGCATTGTATGGGTGTCTGTTACATTACATTCACTAGTAGGAGTGAGAAAAACATCACGGGGTGGTGCGCATTGTTTGGGTGTGTGTTACATTACATTCCCTAGAAGGAGTGAGAAAAACATCACGGGGTGGTGTGAATCGGAGGGTCTGAATTAGGATAGGCTGTGAGTGGCAATTTAGGATAGAGAAAAGCACCGCGGTGTGGTCAGCATGGGGAAGTCACGGAACATGCAATGGCAATGTAGGATAGGTTTCTGAAAAACATCGCGGGGTTGTGCGCATTGTATGGTTGTGTGTTACATTACATTCACTAGTAGGAGTGAGAAAAACATCACGGGGTGGTGTGAATCGGAGGGTCTGAATTAGGATAGGCAGTGAGTGGCAATGTATGATGGAGAAAAGCACCGCGGCGTGCTCAGCATGGGGAGGTCAGGGAACATGCAGTGGCAATGTAGGATAGGTTTCTGAAACACATCGCGTGCTGGTGCGCATTGTATGGGTGTGTGCTACATTACATTCACTAGTAGAAGTGAGAAAATCATCATGGGGTGGTGTGAATCGGAGGGTCTGAATTAGGATAGGCAGTGAGTGGCAATGTAGGATCGAGAAAATCACCGCGGGGTGGTCAGCATGGGGAGGTCAGGGAACATGAAGTGGCAATGTAGGATAGTTTTCTGAAAAACAACGCGGGGTGGTGCGCATTGTATGGGTGTGTGTTACATTACATTCACTAGTAGGAGTGAGAAAAACATCACGGGGTGGTGCGCATTGTATGGGTGTGTGTTACATTACATTCACTAGTAGGAGTGAGAAAAACATCACGGGGTGGTGCGCATTGTATGGGTGTGTGTTACATTACATTCACTAGTAGGAGTGAGAAAAACAACACGGGGTGGTGCGCATTGTATGGGTGTGTGTTACATTACATTCACTAGTAGGAGTGAGAAAAACATCACGGGGTGGTGTGAATCGGAGGGTCTGAATTAGGATAGGCTGTGAGTGGCAATGTAGGATGGAGAAAAGCACCGTGGGGTGGTCAGCATGGGGACGTCAGGGAACATGCAGTGGCAATGTAGGATAGGTTTCTGAAAAACATCGCGGGGTGGTGCGCATTGTATGGGTGTGTGTTACATAATATTCACTAGGAGGCGTGAGAAAAACATCACGGGCGGGTGTGAATCGGAGGGTCTGTTTTAGGATAGGCAGTGAGTGGCAATTTCGGATGGAGAAAAACACCGCGGGGTGGTCAGCATGGGGAAGTCAGGGAACATGCAGTGGCAATGTAGGATAGGTTTCTGAAAAACATCGCGGGGTGGTGGGCATTGTATGGGTGTGTGTTACATTACATTCACTAGTAGGAGTGAGAAAAACATCACGGGGTGGTGCGCATTGTTTGGGTGTGTGTTACATTACATTCACTAGAAGGAGTGAGAAAAACATCACGGGGTGGTGTGAATCGGAGGGTCTGAATTAGGATAGGCTGTGAGTGGCAATGTAGGATGGAAAAAAGCACCGCGGGGTGGTCAGCATGGGGAAGTCAGGGAACATGCAATGGCAATGTAGGATAGGTTTCTGAAAAACATCGCGGGGTGGTGCGCATTGTATGGTTGTGTGTTACATTACATTCACTAGTAGGAGTGAGAAAAACATCACGGGATGGTGTGAATCGGACGGTCTGATTTAGGATACGCAGTGAGTGGCAATGTAGGATGGATAAAAGCACCGCGGGGTGGTCAGCATGGGGAGGTCAGGGAACATGCAGTGGCAATATAGGATAGGTTTCTGAAAAACATCGTGGGATGGTTCGCATTGTATGGGTGTGTGTTACATTACATTCACTAGTAGGAGTGAGAAAAACATGGGTTGGTGCGCATTGTATGGATGTGTGTTACATTACATTCACTAGTAGGAGTGAGAAAAACATCACTGGGTAGTGCGCATTTTATGGGTGTGTGTTACATTACATTCACTAGTAGGAGTGAGAAAAACATCACGGGGTGGTGTGAATCGGAGGGTCTGAATTAGGATTGGCAGTGAGTGGCAATGTAGGATGGAGAAAAGCACCGAGCGGTGGTCAGCATGGGGAGGTCAGGGAACATTCAGTGGCAATGTAGGATAGTTTTCTGAAAAACATCGCGGGGTGGGGCGCATTGTATGGGTGTGTGTTACATTACATTCACTAGTAGGAGTGAGAAAAACATCACGGGGTGGTTCGCATTGTATGGGTGTGTGTTACATTTCATTCACTAGTAGGAGTGAGAAAAACATCACGGGGTGGTGTGAATTGGAGGGTTTGAATTAGGATAGGCAGTGAGTGGCAATGTAGGATGCAGAAAAGCACCGCGGGGTTTTCAGCATGTGGACGTCAGGGAACATGCAGTGGCAATGTAGGACAGGTTTCTGAAAAACATCGCGGGGTGGTGCACATTGTATGGGTGTGTGTTACATAACATTCACTAGTAGGAGTGAGAAAAACATCACGGGGTGGTGTGAATCGGAGGGTCTGAATTAGGATAGGCTGTGAGTGGCAATGTAGGATGGAGAAAAGCACCGTCGGGTGGTCAGCATGGGGACGTGAGGGAACATGCAGTGGCAATGTAGGATAGGTTTCTGAAAAACATCGCGGGGTGGTGCGCATTGTATGGGTGTGTGTTACATATCATTCACTATTAGGAGTGAGAAAAACATCACGGGCTTGTGTGAATCGGAAGGTCTGTTTTAGGATAGGCAGTGAGTGGCAATGTCGGATGGAGAAAAACACCGCGGGGTGGTCAGCATGGGGAGGTCAGGGAACATGCAGTGGCAATGTAGGATAGGTTTCTGAAAAACATCGCGGGGTGGTGGGCATTGTATGGGTGTGTGTTACATTACATTCACTAGTAGGAGTGAGAATAACATCACGGGTTGGTGCGCATTGTTTGGGTGTGTGTTACATTACATTCACTAGCAGGAGTGAGAAAAACATCACGGGATGGTGTGAATCGGAGGGTCTGAATTAGGATAGGCTGTGAGTGGCCATGTAGGATGGAGAAAAGCACCGCGGGGTGGTCAGCATGGGGAAGTCATGGAACATGCAATGGCAATGTAGGATAGGTTTCTGAAAAACATCGCGGGGTGGTGCGCATTGAATCTTTGTGTGTTACATTACATTCACTAGTAGGAGTGAGAAAAACATCACGGGATGGTGTGAATCGGAGGGTCTGATTTAGTATACGCAGTGAGTGGCAACGTAGGATGGATAAAACCACCGCGGGGTGGTCAGCATGGGGAGGTCAGGGAACATGCAGTGGCAATATAGGATAGGTTTCTGAAAAACATCGTGGGGTGGTGCGCATGGTATGGATGTGTGTTACATTACATTCACTAGTAGGAGTGAGAAAAACACGGGTTGGTGCGCATTGTATGGATGTGAGTTACATTACATTCACTAGTAGGAGTGAGAAAAACATCACGGGGTGGTGTGAATCGGAGGGTCTGAATTAGGATAGGCAGTGAGTGGCAATGTAGGATGGAGAAAAGCACCGAGCGGTGGTCAGCATGGGGAGGTCAGGGAACATTCAGTGGCAAAGTAGGATAGTTTTCTGAAAAACATCGTGGGGTGGTGCGCATTGTATGGGTGTGTGTTACATTACATTCACTAGTAGGAGTGAGAAAAACATCACGAGTTGGTTCGCATTGTATGGGTGTGTGTTACATTACATTCACTAGTAGGAGTGAGAAAAACATCACGGGGTGGTGTGAATCGGAGGGTCTGAATTAGGATAGGCAGTGAGAGGCAATGGAGGATGGAGAAAAGCACCGCGGGGTGGTCTCCCTGGGGATGTAAGGGAACATGCAGTGACAATGTAGGATAGGTTTCTGAAAAACATCGCGGGTTGGTGCGCATTGTGTGGGTGTGTGTTACATTACATTCACTAGTAGGAGTGAGAAAAACATCACGGGGTGGTGTGAATTGGAGGGTTTGAATTAGGATAGGCAGTGAGTGGCAATGTAGGATGCAGAAAAGCACCGCGAGGTTTTCAGCATGGGGACGTCAGGGAACATGCAGTGGCAATGTTGGATAGGTTTCTGAAAAACATCGCGGGGTGGTGCACATTGTATGGGTGTGTGTTACATAACATTCACTAGTAGGAGTGAGAAAAACATCACGGGGTGGTGCGCATTGTATGGGTGTGTGTTACATTACATTCACTAGTAGGAGTGAGAAAAACTACACGGGATGGTGCGCATTGTATGGGTGTGTGTTACATTACATTCACTAGTAGGAGTGAGAAAAACATCACGGGGTGGTGTGAATCGGAGGGTCTGAATTAGGATAGGCTGTGAGTGGCAATGTAGGATGGAGAAAAGCACCGTGGGGTGGTCAGCATGGGGACGTCAGGGAACATGCAGTGGCAATGTAGGATAGGTTTCTGAAAAACATCGCGGGGTGGTGCGCATTGTATGGGTGTGTGTTACATAACATTCACTAGTAGGAGTGAGAAAAACATCACGGGCTGGTGTGAATCGGAGGGTCTGTTTTAGGATAGGCAGTGAGTGGCAATGTCGGATGGAGAAAAACACCGCGGGGTGGTCAGCATGGGGAAGTCAGGGAACAGGCAGTGGCAATGTAGGATAGGTTTCTGAAAAACATCGCGGGATGGTGGGCATTGTATGGGTGTGTGTTACATTACATTCACTAGTAGGAGTGAGAAAAACATCACGGGGTGGTGCGCATTGTTTGGGTGTGTGTTACATTACATTCACTAGAAGGAGTGAGAAAAACATCACGAGGTGGTGTGAATCGGAGGATCTGAATTAGGATAGGCTGTGAGTGGCAATGTAGGATGGAAAAAAGGACCGCGGGGTGGTCAGCATGGGGAAGTCAGGGAACATGCAATGGCAATGTAGGATAGGTTTCTGAAAAACATCGCGGGGTGGTGCGCATTGTATGGTTGTGTGTTACATTACATTCACTAGTAGGAGTGAGAAAAACATCACGGGATGGTGTGTATCGGAGGGTCTGATTTAGGATACGCAGTGAGTGGCAATGTAGGATGGATAAAAGCACCGCGGGGTGGTCAGCATGGGGAGGTCAGGGAACATGCAATGGCAACATAGGATAGGTTTCTGAAAAACATCGTGGGGTGGTGCGCATTGTATGGGTGTGTGTTACATTACATTCACTAGTAGGAGTGAGAAAAACACGGGTTGGTGCGCATTGTATTTATGTGTGTTACATTACATTCACTAGTAGGAGTGAGAAAAACATCACGGGGTGATGTGAATCGGAGGGTCTGAATTAGGATAGGCAGTGAGTGGCAATGTAGGATGGAGAAAAGCACCGAGCGGTGGTCAGCATGGGGAGGTCAGGGAACATGCAGTGGCAATGTAGGATAGGTTTCTGAAAAACATCGCGGGGTGGTGCACATTGTATGGGTGTGTGTTACATAACATTCACTAGTAGGAGTGAGAAAAACATCACGGGGTGGTGTCAATCGGAGGGTCTGATTTAGGATAGGCAGTGAGTGGCAATGTCGGATGGAGAAAAGCACCGCGGGGTGGTCAGCATGGGGAAGTCGGGGAACATGCAGTGGCAATGTAGGATAGGTTTCTGAAAAACATCGCGGGGTGGTGCGCATTGTATGGGTGTGTGTTACATTACATTCACTAGTAGGAGTGAGAAAAACATCACGGGGTGGTGCGCATTGTATGGGTGTGTGTTACATTACATTCACTAGTAGGAGTGAGAAAAAACAACACGGGGTGGTGCGCATTGTATGGGTGTGTGTTACATTACATTCACTAGTAGGAGTGAGAAAAACATCACGGGGTGGTGTGAATCGGAGGGTCTGAATTAGGATAGGCTGTGAGTGGCAATGTAGGATGGAGAAAAGCACCGTCGGGTGGTCAGCATGGGGACGTCAGGGAACATGCAGTGGCAATGTAGGATAGGTTTCTGAAAAACATCGCGGGGTGGTGGGCATTGTATGGGTGTGTGTTACATTACATTCACTAGTAGGAGTGAGAAAAACATCACGGGGTGGTGCGCATTGTTTGGGTGTGTGTTACATTACATTCACTAGAAGGAGTGAGAAATACATCACGGGGTGGTGTGAATCAGAGGGTCTGAATTAGGATAGGCTGTGAGTGGCAATGTAGGATGGAAAAAAGCACCGCGGGGTGGTCAGCATGGGGAAGTCAGGGAACATGCAATGGCAATGTAGGATAGGTTTCTGAAAAACATCGCGGTTTGGTGCGCATTGTATGGTTGTGTGTTACATTACATTCACTAGTAGGAGTGAGAAAAACATCACGGGATGGTGTGAATCAGAGGGTCTGACTTAGGATACGCAGTGAGTGGCAATGTAGGATGGATAAAAGCACCGCGGGCTGGTCAGCATGGGGAGGTCAGGGAACATGCAGTGGCAATATAGGATAGGTTTCTGAAAAACATCGTGGGGTGGTTCGCATTGTATGTGTGTGTGTTACATTACATTCACTAGTAGGAGTGAGAAAAACACGGGTTGGTGCGCATTGTATGGATGTGTGTTACATTACATTCACTAGTAGGAGTGAGAAAAACATCACGGGGTGGTGTGAATCGGAGGGTCAGAATTAGGATTGGCAGTGAGTGGCAATGTAGGATGGAGAAAAGCACCGAGCGGTGGTCAGCATGGGGAGGTCAGGGAACATTCAGTGGCAATGTAGGATAGTTTTCTGAAAAACATCGCGGGGTGGTGCGCATTGTATGGGTGTGTGTTACATTACATTCACTAGTAGGAGTGAGAAAAACATCACGGGGTTTTTCGCATTGTATGGGTGTGTGTTACATTACATTCACTAGTAGGAGTGAGAAAAACATCACGGGGTGGTGTGAATTGGAGGGTTTGAATTAGGATAGGCAGTGAGTGGCAATGTAGGATGCAGAAAAGCACCGCGGGGTTTTCAGCATGTGGACGTCAGGGAACATGCAGTGGCAATGTAGGACAGGTTTCTGAAAAACATCGCGGGGTGGTGCACATTGTATGGGTGTGTGTTACATAACATTCACTAGTAGGAGTGAGAAAAACATCACGGGGTGGTGTGAATCGGAGGGTCTGAATTAGGATAGGCTGTGAGTGGCAATGTAGGATGGAGAAAAGCACCGTCGGGTGGTCAGCATGGGGACGTCAGGGAACATGCAGTGGCAATGTAGGATAGGTTTCTGAAAAACATCGCGGGGTGGTGCGCATTGTATGGGTGTGTGTTACATAACATTCACTAGTAGGAGTGAGAAAAACATCACGGGCTGGTGTGAATCGGAAGGTCTGTTTTAGGATAGGCAGTGAGTGGCAATGTCGGATGGAGAAAAACACCGCGGGGTGGTCAGCATGGGGAAGTCAGGGAACATGCAGTGGCAATGTAGGATAGGTTTCTGAAAAACATCGCGGGGTGGTGGGCATTGTATGGGTGTGTGTTACATTACATTCACTAGTAGGAGTGAGAAAAACATCACGGGTTGGTGCGCATTGTTTCGGTGTGTGTTACATTACATTCACTAGCAGGAGTGAGAAAAACATCACGGGATGGTGTGAATCGGAGGGTCTGAATTAGGATAGGCAGTGAGTGGCCATGTAGGATGGAGAAAAGCACCGCGGGGTGGTCAGCATGGGGAAATCATGGAACATGCAATGGCAATGTAGGATAGGTTTCTGAAAAACATCGCGGGGTGGTGCGCATTGAATCTTTGTGTGTTACATTACATTCACTAGTAGGAGTGATAAAAACATCACGGGATGGTGTGAATCGGAGGGTCTGATTTAGTATACGCAATGAGTGGCAATGTAGGATGGATAAAAGCACTGCAGGGTGTTCAGCATGGGGAGGTCAGGGAACATGCAGTAGAAATATAGGATAGGTTTCTGAAAAACATCGTGGGGTGGTGCGCATTGTATGGGTGTGTGTTACATTACATTTACTAGTAGGAGTGAGAAAAACACGGGTTGGTGCGCATTGTATGGATGTGACTTACATTACATTCACTAGTAGGAGTGAGAAAAACATCACGGGGTGGTGTGAATCGGAGGGTCTGAATTAGGATAGGCAGTGAGTGGCAATGTAGGATGGAGAAAAGCACCGAGCGGTGGTCAGCATGGGGAGGTCGGGGAACATTCAGTGGCAATGTAGGATAGTTTTCTGAATAACATCGCGGGGTGGTGCGCATTGTATGGGTGTGTGTTACATTACATTCACTAGTAGGAGTGAGAAAAACATCACGAGTTGGTTCGCATTGTATGGGTGTGTGTTACATTACATTCACTAGTAGGAGTGAGAAAAACATCACGGGGTGGTGTGAATCGGAGGGTCTGAATTAGGAGAGGCAGTGAGTGGCAATGGAGGATGGAGAAAAGCACCGCGGGGTGGTCTCCCTGGGGATGTAAGGGAACATGCAGTGACAATGTAGGATAGGTTTCTGAAAAACATCGCGGGGTGGTGCGCATTGTATGGGTGTGTGTTACATTACATTCACTAGTAGGAGTGAGAAAAACATCACGGGGTGGTGTGAATTGGAGGGTTTAAATTAGGATAGGCAGTGAGTGGCAATGTAGGATGCAGAAAAGCACCGCGGTGTTTTCAGCATGGGGACGTCAGGCAACATGCAGTGGCAATGTTGGATAGGTTTCTGAAAAACATCACGGGGTGGTGCACATTGTATGGGTGTGTGTTACATAACATTCACTAGTAGGAGTGAGAAAAACATCACGGGGTGGTGCGCATTGTATGGGTGTGTGTTACATTACATTCACTATTAGGAGTGAGAAAAACAACACGGGGTGGTGCGCATTGTATGGGTGTGTGTTACATTACATTCACTAGTAGGAGTGAGAAAAACATCACGGGGTGGTGTGAATCGGAGGGTCTGAATTAGGATAGGCTGTGAGTGGCAATGTAGGATGGAGAAAAGCACCGTGGGGTGGTCAGCATGGGGACGTCAGGGAACATGCAGTGGCAATGTAGGATAGGTTTCTGAAAAACATCGCGGGTGGTGCGCATTGTATGGGTGTGTGTTACATAACATTCACTAGTAGGAGTGAGAAAAACATCACGGGCTGGTGTGAATCGGAGGGTCTGTTTTAGGATAGGCAGTGAGTGGCAATGTCGGATGGAGAAAAACACCGCGGGGTGGTCAGCATGGGGAAGTCAGGGAACATGCAGTGGCAATGAAGGATAGGTTTCTGAAAAACATCGCGGGGTGGTGGGCATTGTATGGGTGTGTGTTACATTACATTCACTAGTAGGAGTGAGAAAAACAACACGGGGTGGTGCGCATTGTATGGGTGTGTGTTACATTACATTCACTAGTAGGAGTGAGAAAAACATCACGGGGTGGTGCGCATTGTTTGGGTTTGTGTTACATTACATTCCCTAGAAGAAGTGAGAAAAACATCACGGGGTGGTATGAATCGGAGGGTCTGAATTAGGATAGGCTGTGAGTGGCAATGTAGGATAGAGAAAAGCACCGCGGGGTGGTCAGCATGGGGAAGTCAGGGAACATGCAATGGCAATGTAGGATAGGTTTCTGAAAAACATCGCGGGGTGGTGCGCATTGTATGGTTGTGTGTTACATTACATTCACTAGTAGGAGTGAGAAAAACATCACGGGATGGTGTGAATCGGAGGGTCTGATTTAGGATACGCAGTGAGTGGCAATGTAGGATGGATAAAAGCACCGCGGGGTGGTCAGCATGGGGAGGTCAGGGAACATGCAGTGGCAATATAGGATAGGTTTCTGAAAAACATCGTGGGGTGGTGCGCATTGTATGGGTGTGTGTTACATTACATTCACTAGTAGGACTGAGAAAAACAGCACGGTGTGGAGCGCATGGTATGGGTGTGTGTTACATTACATTCACTAGTAGGAGTGAGAAAAACATCACGGGCTTGTGTGAATCGGAGGGTCTGAATTAAGATAGGCAGTGAGTGGCAATGTAGGATGGAGAAAAGCACCGCGGGGTGGTCAGCATGGGGAGGTCAGGGAAAATGCAATGGCAATGTAGGATAGGTTTCTGAAAAACATCGCGGGGTGGTGCGCATTGTATGGTTGTGTGTTACATTACATTCACTAGTAGGAGTGAGAAAAACATCACGGGGTGGTGTGAATTGGAGGGTCTGAATTAGGATAGGCAGTGAGTGGCAATGAAGGATGGAGAAAAGCACCGCGGGTCCGTCAGCATGTGGAGGTCAGGGAACATGCAGTGGCAAAGTAGGAAAGGTTTCTGAAATAAATCGCGGGGTGGTACGCATTGTATGGGTGTGTGTTACATTACATTCACTAGTAGGAGTGAGAAAAACATCACGGGGTGGTGCGCATTGTATGCGTGTGTGTTACATTACATTCACTAGTAGGAGTGAGAAAAACATCACGCAGTGGGGCGCATTGTATGGGTGTGTGTTACATTACATTCACTAGTAGGAGTGAGAAAAACATCACGGGGTGGTGCGCATTGTTTGGGTGTGTGTTACATTACATTCCCTAGAAGGAGTGAGAAAAACATCACGGGGTGGTGTGAATCGGAGGGTCTGAATTAGGATAGGCTGTGAGTGGCAATTTAGGATGGAGAAAAGCACCGCGGTGTGGTCAGCATGGGGAAGTCACGGAACATGCAATGGCAATGTAGGATAGGTTTCTGAAAAACATCGCGGGGTGGTGCGCATTGTATGGTTGTGTGTTACATTACATTCACTAGTAGGAGTGAGAAAAACATCACGGGATGGTGTGAATCGGAGGGTCTGATTTAGGATACGCAGTGAGTGGCAATGTAGGATGGATAAAAGCACCGCGGGGTGGTCAGCATGGGGAGGTCAGGGAACATGCAGTGGCAATATAGGATAGGTTTCTGAAAAACATCGTGGGGTGGTGCGCATTGTATGGGTGTGTGTTACATTACATTCACTAGTAGGACTGAGAAAAACATCACAGTGTGGAGCGCATTGTATGGGTGTGTGTTACATTACATTCACTAGTAGGAGTGAGAAAAACATCACGGGCTTGTGTGAATCGGAGCATCTGAATTAGGATAGGCAGTGAGTGGCACTGTAGGATGGAGAAAAGCACCGCGGGGTGGTCAGCATGGCAGGTCAGGGAACATGCAGTGGCAATGTAGGATAGGTTTCTAAAAAACATCGCGGGTTGGTGCACATTGTATGGGTGTGTGTTACATTACATTCACTAGTAGGAGTGAGAAAAACATCACGGGTTGGTGCGCATTGTATGGATGTGTGTTACATTACATTCAATAGTAGAAGTGAGAAAAACATCACGGGGTGGTGTGAATCGGAGGGTCTGAATTAGGATAGGCAGTGAGTGGCAATGTAGGATGGAGAAAATCACCGCGGGGTAGTCAGCATGGGGAGGTCAGGGAACATGAAGTGGCAATGTAGGATAGTTTTCTGAAAAACAATGCAGGGTGGTGCGCATTGTATGGGTGTGTGTTACATTACATTCACTAGTAGGAGTGAGAAAAACATCACGGGGTGGTGCGCATTGTATGGGTGTGTGTTACATTACATTCACTAGTAGGAGTGAGAAAAACATCACGGGGTGGTGTGAATCAGAGGGTCTGAATTAGGATAGGCAGTGAGTGGCAATGTATGATGGAGAAAAGCACCGCGGCGTGCTCAGCATGGGGAGGTCAGGGAACATGCAGTGGCAATGTAGGATAGGTTTCTGAAAAACATCGCGTGCTGGTGCGCATTGTATGTGTGTGTGTTACATTACATTCACTAGTAGGAGTGAGAAAAACATCACGGGGTGGTGTGCATTGTATGGGTGTGTGTTACATTACATTCACTAGTAGGAGTGTGAAAAACTTCACGGGGTGGTGCGCATTGTATGGGTGTGTGTTACATTACATTCACTAGTAGGAGTGAGAAAAACATCACGGGGTGGTGTGAATTGGAGGGTTTGAATTAGGATAGGCAGTGAGTGGCAATGTAGGATGCAGAACAGCACCGCGGGGTTTTCAGCATGTGGACGTCAGGGAACATGCAGTGGCAATGTAGGACAGGTTTCTGAAAAACATCGTGGGGTGGTGCACATTGTATGGGTGTGTGTTACATTACATTCACTAGTAGGAGTGAGAAAAACATCACGGGGTGGTGTGAATCGGAGGGTCTGAATTAGGATAGGCTGTGAGTGGCAATGTAGGATGGAGAAAAGCACCGTCGGGTGGTCAGCATGGGGACATCAGGGAACATGCAGTGGCAATGTAGGATAGGTTTCTGAAAAACATCGCGGGCTGGTGCGCATTGTATGGGTGTGTGTTACATAACATTCACTAGTAGGAGTGAGAAAAACATCACGGGCTGGTGTGAATCGGAAGGTCTGTTTTAGGATAGGCAGTGAGTGGCAATGTCGGATGGAGAAAAACACCGCGGGGTGGTCAGCATGGGGAAGTCAGGGAACATGCAGTGGCAATGTAGGATAGGTTTCTGAAAAACATCGCGGGGTGGTGGGCATTGTATGGGTGTGTGTTACATTACATTCACTATTAGGAGTGAGAAAAACATCACGGGTTGGTGCGCATTGTTTGGGTGTGTGTTACACTACATTCACTAGCAGGAGTGAGAAAAACATCACGGGGTGGTGTGAATCGGAGGGTCTGAATTAGGATAGGCTGTGAGTGGCCATGTAGGATGGAGAAAAGCACCGCGGGGTGGTCAGCATGGGGAAGTCATGGAACATGCAATGGCAATGTAGGATAGGTTTCTGAAAAACATCGCGGGGTGGTGCGCATTGAATCTTTGTGTGTTACATTACATTCACTAGTAGGAGTGAGAAAAACATCACGGGATGGTGTGAATCGGAGGGTCTGATTTAGTATACGCAGTGAGTGGCAACGTAGGATGGATAAAAGCACCGTGGGGTGGTCAGCATGGGGAGGTCAGGGAACATGCAGTGGCAATATAGGATAGGTTTCTGAAAAACATCGTGGGGTGGTGCGCATTGTATGGGTGTGTGTTACATTACATTCACTAGTATGAGTGAGAAAAACACGGGTTGGTGCGCATTGTATGGATGTGAGTTACATTACATTCACTAGTAGGAGTGAGAAAAACATCACGGGGTGGTGTGAATCGGAGGGTCTGAATTAGGATAGGCAGTGAGTGGCAATGTAGGATGGAGAAAAGCACCGAGTGGTGGTCAGCATGGGGAGGTCAGGGAACATTCAGTGGCAATGTAGGATAGTTTTCTCAAAAACATCGCGGGGTGGTGCGCATTGTATGGGTGTGTGTTACATTACATTCACTAGTAGGAGTGAGAAAAACATCACGAGTTGGTTCGCATTGTATGGGTGTGTGTTACATTACATTCACTAGTAGGAGTGAGAAAAACATCACGGGGTGGTGTGAATCGGAGGGTCTGAATTAGGATAGGCAGTGAGTGGCAATGGAGGATGGAGAAAAGCACCGCGGGGTGGTCTCCCTGGGGATGTAAGGGAACATGCAGTGACAATGTAGGATAGGTTTCTGAAAAACATCGCGGGGTGGTGCGCATTGTATGGGTGTGTGTTACATTACATTCACTAGTAGGAGTGAGAAAAACATCACGGGGTGGTGTGAATTGGAGGGTTTGAATTAGGATAGGCAGTGAGTGGCAATGTAGGATGCAAAAAGCACCGCGGGGTTTTCAGCATGGGGACGTCAGGGAACATGCAGTGGCAATCTTGGATAGGTTTCTGAAAAACATCGCGGGGTGGTGCACATTGTATGGGTGTGTGTTACATAACATTCACTAGCAGGAGTGAGAAAAACATCACGGGGTGGTGCGCATTGTATGGGTGTGTGTTACATAACATTCACTAGTAGGAGTGAGAAAAACAACACGGGGTGGTGCGCATTGTATGGGTGTGTGTTACATTACATTCACTAGTAGGAGTGAGAAAAACATCACGGGGTGGTGTGAATCGGAGGGTCTGAATTAGGATAGGCTGTGAGTGGCAATGTAGGATGGAGAAAAGCACCGTGGGCTGGTCAGCATGGGGACGTCAGGGAACATGCAGTGGCAATGTAGGATAGGTTTCTGAAAAACATCGCGGGGTGGTGCGCATTGTATGGGTGTGTGTTACATAACATTCACTAGTAGGAGTGAGAAAAACATAATGGGCTGGTGTGAATCGGAGGGTCTGTTTCAGGATAGGCAGTGAGTGGCAATGTTGGATGGAGAAAAACACCGCGGGGTGGTCAGCATGGGGAAGTCAGGGAACATGCAGTGGCAATGTAGTATAGGTTTCTGAAAAACATCGCGGGGTGGTGGGCATTGTATGGGTGTGTGTTACATTACATTCACTAGTAGGAGTGAGAAAAACATCACGGGGTGGTGCGCATTGTTTGGGTGTGTGTTACATTACATTCACTAGAAGGAGTGAGAAAAACATCACGGGGTGGTGTGAATCGGAGGATCTGAATTAGGATAGGCTGTGAGTGGCAATGTAGGATGGAAAAAAGCACCGCGGGGTGGTCAGCATGGGGAAGTCAGGGAACATGCAGTGGCAATGTAGGATAGGTTTCTGAAAAACATCGCGGGGTGGTGCGCATTGTATGGGTGTGTGTTACATTACATTCTCTAGTAGGAGTGAGAAAAACATCACGGGGTGGTGCGCATTGTATGGGTGTGTGTTACATTACATTCACTAGAAGGAGTGAGAAAAACATCACGGGGTGGTGTGAATCGGAGGATCTGAATTAGGATAGGCTGTGAGTGGCAATGTAGGATGGAAAAAAGCACCGCGGGGTGGTCATCATGGGGAGATCAGGGAACATGCAGTGGCAATATAGGATAGGTTTCTGAAAAACATCGTGGGGTGGTGCACATTGTATGGGTGTGTGTTACATTACATTCACTAGTAGGAGTGAGAAAAACACGGGTTGGTGCGCCTTGTATGGATGTGTGTTACATTACATTCACTAGTAGGAGTGAGAAAAACATCACGGGGTGGTGTGAATCGGAGGGTCTGAATTAGGATAGGAAGTGAGTGGCAATGTAGGATGGAGAAAAGCACCGCGGGGTCGTCAGCATGGGGAAGTCAGGGAACATGCAGTGGCAATGTAGGATAGGTTTCTGAAAAACATCGCGGGGTGGTGCGCATTGTATGGGTGTGTGTTACATTACATTCTCTAGTAGGAGTGAGAAAAACATCACGGGGTGGTGCGCATTGTATGGGTGTGTGTTACATTACATTCACTAGTAGGAGTGAGAAAAACACCAAGGGGTGGTGTGAATCGGAGGGTCTGAATTAGGATAGGCAGTGAGTGGCAATGTAGGATGGAGAAAAGCACCGCGGGGTGGTCAGCATGGGGACGTCAGGGAATATGCAGTGGCAATGTAGGATAGGTTTCTGAAAAATTTCGCGCGGTGGTGCACATTGTATGGGTGTGTGTTACATAACATTCACTAGTAGGAGTGAGAAAACAATCACGGGGTGGTGTGAATCGGAGGGTCTGATTTAGGATAGGCAGTGAGAGGAAATGTCGGATGGAGAAAAGCACCGCGTGGTGGTCAGCATGGGGAGGTCAGGGAACATGCATTGGCAATGTAGGATAGGTTTCTGAAAAACATCGCGGGGTGGTGCGCATTGTATGGGTGTGTCTTACATTACATTCACTAGTAGGAGTGAGAAAAACATCACGGGGTGGTGCGCATTGTATGGGTGTGTGTTACATTACATTCTCTAGTAGGAGTGAGAAAAACATCACGCGGTGGTGCGCATTGTATGGGTGTGTGTTACATTACATTCACTAGTAGGAGAGAGAAAAACATCACGGGGTGCTGTTAATCGCAGGGTCTGAATCAGTATAGGCAGTGAGTGGCAATGTAGGATGGAGAAAAGCACAGCGGTGTGGTCAGCATGGGAAGGTCAGGAAACATGCAGGGGCAATGTAGGATAGGTTTCTGAAAAATATCGCGGGGTGGTGCGCATTGTATGGTTGTGTGTTACACTACATTCACTAGTAGGAGTGAGAAAAACATCACGGGGTGGTGTGAATCGGAGGGTCTGAATTAGGATAGGCAGTGAGTGGCAATGTAGGATGGAGAAAAGCACCGCGGGGTAGTCAGCATGGGGAGGTCAGGGAACATGCAGTGGCAATGAACGATAGTTTTCTGAAAACCATCACGGGGTGGTGCGCATTGTATGGGTGTGTGTTACATTACATTCACAAGTAGGAGTGAGAAAAATATCACGGGGTGGTGTGAATCGGAGGCTCTGAATTAGCACAGGCAGTGAGTGGCAATGTAGGATGGAGAAAAGCACCGCGGGGTGGTCAGCATGGGGAGGTCAGGGAACATGCAGTGGCAATGTAGGATAGGTTTCTGAAAAACATCGCGGGGTGGTGCGCATTGTATGAGTGTGTGTTACATTACATTCACTAATAGGAGTGAGAAAAACATCACGGGGTTGTGTGAATCGGAGGGTCTGAATTAGGATAGGCAGTGAGTGGCAATGAAGGATGGAGAAAAGCACCGCGGGGTGGTCAGCATGGGGACGTCAGGGAAAATACAGTGGCAATGTAGGATAGGTTTCTGAAAAACATCGCGGGGTGGTGCACATTATATGGGTGTGTGTTACATAACATTCACTAGTAGGAGTGAGAAAAACATCACGGGGTGGTGTGAATCGGAGGGTCTGATTTAGGATAGGCAGTGAGTGGCAATGTCGGATGGAGAAAAGCACCGCGGGGTCGTCAGCATTGGGAGGTCAGGGAACATTCAGTGGCAATGTAGGATAGGTTTCTGAAAAACATCGCGGGGTGGTGCGCATTGTATGGGTGTGTTTTACATTACATTCACTAGTAGCAGTGAGAAAAATATCACGGGGTGGTGCGAATTGTATGGGTGTGTGTTACATTACATTCACTAGTAGGAGTGAGAAAAACATCACGGGGTGGTGTGAATCGGAGGGTCTGAATTAGGGTAGGCAGTGAGTGGCAATGTAGGATGGAGAAAAGCACCGCGGGGTGGTCAGCATGGGGAGGTCCGGGAACATGCAGTGGCAATGTAGGATGGGTTTCTGAAAAACATCGCGGGGTGGTGCGCATTGTATGGGTGTGTGTTACATTACATTCAATAGTAGGAGTGAGAAAAACATCACTGGGTAGTGCACATTTTATGGGTGTGTGTTACATTACATTCACTAGTAGGAGTGAGAAAAACATCACGGGGTGGTGTGAATCGCAGGGCCTGAATTAGTATAGGCAGTGAGTGGCAATGTAGGATGGAGAAAAGCACCGCGGTGTGGTCAGCATGGGGAGGTCAGGGAATATGCAATGGCAATGTAGGATAGTTTTCTGAAAAACATCGCGGGGTGGTGCGCATTGTATGGTTGTGTGTTACATTACATTCACTAGTAGGAGTGAGAAAAACATCACGGGGTGGTGTGAATTGGAGGGTTTGAATTAGGATAGGCAGTAAGTGGCAATGAAGGATGGAGAAAAGCACCGCGGGTCCGTCAGCATGGGGAGGTCAGGGAACATGCAGTGGCAAAGTAGGATAGGTTTCTGAAAAACATCGCGGGGTGGTGCGCATTGTATGGGTGTGTGTTACATTACATTCACTAGTAGGAGTGAGAAAAACATCACGGGGTGGTGCGCATTGTATGTGTGGGTGTTACATTACATTCACTAGTAGGAGTGAGAAAAACATCACGGGGTGGTGCGCATTGTATGGGTGTGTGTTACATTACATTCACTAGTAGGAGTGAGAAAAACAACACGGGGTGGTGGGCATTGTATGGGTGTGTGTTACATTACATTCACTAGTAGGAGTGAGAAAAACATCACGGGGTGGTGTGAATCGGAGGGTCTGAATTAGGATAGGATGTGAGTGGCAATGTAGGATCGAGAAAAGCACCGTGGGGTGGTCAGCATGGGGACGTCAGGGAACATGCAGTGGCAATGTAAGATAGGTTTCTGAAAAACATCGCGGGGTGGTGCGCATTGTATGGGTGTGTGTTACATAACATTCACTAGTAGGAGTGAGAAAAACATCACGGGCTGGTGTGAATCAGAGGGTCTGTTTTAGGATAGGCAGTGAGTGGCAATGTCGGATGGAGAAAAACACCGCGGGGTGGTCAGCATGGGGAGGTCAGGGAACATGCAGTGGCAATGTAGGATAGGTTTCTGTAAAACATCGCGGGGTGGTGCGCATTGTATGGGTGTGTGTTACATTACATTCACTAGTAGGAGTGAGAAAAACATCACTGGGTAGTGCGCATTTTATGGGTGTGTGTTACATTACATTCACTAGTAGGAGTGAGAAAAACATCACGGGGTGGTGTGAATCGCAGGGCATGAATTAGTATAGGCAGTGAGTGGCAATGTAGGATGGAGAAAAGCACCGCGGTGTGGTCAGCATGGGGAGGTCAGGGAATATGCAATGGCAATGTAGGATAGTTTTCTGAAAAACATCGCGGGGTGGTGCGCATTGTATGGGTGTGTGTTACATAACATTCACTAGTAGGAGTGAGAAAAACATCACGGGCTAGTGTGAATCGGAGGGTCTGTTTTAGGATAGGCAGTGAGTGGCAATGTCGGATGGAGAAAAACACCGCGGGGTGGTCAGCATGGGGAGGTCAGGGAACATGCAGTGGCAATGTAGGATAGGTTTCTGAAAAACATCGCGGGGTGGTGCGCATTGTATGGGTGTGTGTTACATTACATTCACTAGTAGGAGTGAGAAAAACATCACTGGGTAGTGCGCATTTTATGGGTGTGTCTTACATTACATTCACTAGTAGGAGTGAGAAAAACATCACGGGGTGGTGCGCATTGTATGGTTGTGTGTTACATAACATTCACTAGTAGGAGTGAGAAAAACATCACGGGCTGGTGTGAATCGGATGGTGTGTTTTAGGATAGGCAGTGAGTGGCAATGTCGGATGGAGAAAAACACCGCGGGGTGGTCAGCATGGGGAAGTCAGGGAACATGCAGTGGCAATGTAGGATAGGTTTCTGAAAAACATCGCGGGTTGGTGCGCATTGTATGGGTGTGTGTTACATTACATTCACTAGTAGGAGTGAGAAAAACATCACGGGCTGGTTCGCATTGTATGGGTGTGTGTTACATTACATTCACTAGTAGGAGTGAGAAAAACATCACGGGGTGGTGTGAATTGGAGGGTTTGTATTAGGATAGGCAGTGAGTGGCAATGTAGGATGCAGAAAAGCACCGCGGGGTTTTCAGCATGTGGACGTTAGGGAACATGCAGTGGCAATGTAGGACAGGTTTCTGAAAAACATCTCGGGGTGGTGCACATTGTATGGGTGTGTGTTACATAACATTCACTAGTAGGAGTGAGAAAAACATCACGGGGTGGTGTGAATCGGAGGGTCTGAATTAGTATAGGCTGTGAGTGACAATGTAGGATGGAGAAAAGCACCGTGGGGTGGTCAGCATGGGGACGTCAGGGAACATGCAGTGGCAATGTAGGATAGGATTCTGAAAAACATCGCGGGGTGGTGCGCATTGTATGGGTGTGTGTTACATAACATTCACTAGTAGGAGTGAGAAAAACATCACGGGCTGGTGTGAATCGGAAGGTCTGTTTTAGGATAGGCAGTGAGTGGCAATGTCGGATGGAGAAAAACACCGCGGGGTGGTCAGCATGGGGAAGTAAGGGAACATGCAGTGGCAATGTAGGATAGGTTTCTGAAAAACATCGCGGGGTGGTGGGCATTGTATGGGTGTGTGTTACATTACATTCCCTAGTAGGAGTGAGAAAAACATCACGGGTTGGTTCGCATTGTTTGGGTGTGTGTTACATTACATTCACTAGCAGGAGTGAGAAAAACATCACGGGATGGTGTGAATCGGAGGGTCTGAATTAGGATAGGCTGTGAGTGGCCATGAAGGATGGAGAAAAGCACCGCGGGGTGGTCAGCATGGGGAAGTCATGGAACATGCAATGGCAATGTAGGATAGGTTTCTGAAAAACATCGCGGGGTGGTGCGCATTGAATCTTTGTGTGTTACATTACATTCACTAGTAGGAGTGATAAAAACATCACGGGATGGTGTGAATCGGGGGTCTGATTAAGTATACGCAGTGAATGGCAACGTAGGATGGATAAAAGCACCGCGGGGTGGTCAGCATGGGGAGGTCAGGGAACATGCAGTGGCAATATAGGATAGGTTTCGGAAAAACATCGTGGGGTGGTGCGCATTGTATGGGTGTGTGTTACATTACATTCACTAGTAGGAGTGAGAAAAACACGGGTTGGTGCGCATTGTATGGATGTGAGTTACATTACATTCATTAGTAGGAGTGAGAAAAACATCACGGGGTGGTGTGATTCGGAGGGTCAGAATTAGGATAGGCAGTGAGTGGCAATGTAGGATGGAGAAAAGCACCGAGCGGTGGTCAGCATGGGGAGGTCAGGGAACATTCAGTGGCAATGTAGGATAGTTTTCTGAAAAACATCACGGGGTGGTGCGCATTGTATGGGTGTGTGTTACATTACATTCACTAGTAGGAGTGAGAAAAACATCACGAGTTGGTTCGCATTGTATGGGTGTGTGTTACATTACATTCACTAGTAGGAGTGAGAAAAACATCACGGGGTGGTGTGAATCGGAGGGTCTGAATTAGGATAGGCAGTGAGTGGCAATGGAGGATGGAGAAAAGCACCGCGGGGTGGTCTCCCTGGGGATGTAAGGGAACATGCAGTGACAATGTAGGATAGGTTTCTGAAAAACATCGCGGGGTGGTGCGCATTGTATGGGTGTGTGTTACATTACATTCACTAGTAGGAGTGAGAAAAACATCACGGGGTGGTGCGCATTGTATGGGTGTGTGTTACATTACATTCACTAGTAGGAGTGAGAAAAACAACACGGGGTGGTGCGCATTGTATGGGTGTGTGTTACATTACATTCAGTAGTAGGACTGAGAAAAACATCACTGGGTGGTGTGAATCGGAGGGTCTGAATTAGGATAGTCTGTGAGTGGCAATGTAGGATGGAGAAAAGCACCGTGGGGTGGTCAGCATGGGGACGTCAGGGAACATGCAGTGGCAATGTAGGATAGGTTTCTGAAAAACATCGCGGGGTGGTGCGCATTGTATGGGTGTGTGTTACATAACATTCAATAGTAGGAGTGAGAAAAACATCACGGGCTGGTGTGAATCGGAGGGTCTGTTTTAGGATAGGCAGTGAGTGGCAATGTCGGATGGAGAAAAACACCGCGGGGTGGTCAGCATGGGGAAGTCAGGGAACATGCAGTGGCAATGTAGGATAGGTTTCTGAAAAACATCGCGGGGTGGTGGGCATTGTATGGGTGTGTGTTACATTACATTCACTAGTAGGAGTGAGAAAAACATCACGAGGTGGTGCGCATTGTTTGGGTGTGTGTTACATTACATTCACTAGAAGGAGTAAGAAAAACATCACGGGGTGGTGTGAATCGGAGGATCTGAATTAGGATAGGCTGTGAGTGGCAATGTAGGATGGAAAAAAGCACCGTGGGGTGGTCAGCATGGGGAAGTCAGGGAACATGCAATGGCAATGTAGGATAGATTTCTGAAAAACATCGCGGGGTGGTGCGCATTGTATGGTTGTGTGTTACATTACATTCACTAGTAGGAGTGAGAAAAACATCACGGGATGGTGTGAATCGGAGGGTCTGATTTAGGATACGCAGTGAGTGGCAATGTAGGATGGAGAAAAACACCGCGGGGTGGTCAGCATGGGGAAGTCAGGGAACATGCAGTGGCAATGTAGGATAGGTTTCTGAAAAACACCGCGGGGTGGTGGGCATTGTATGGGTTTGTGTTACATTACATTCACTAGTAGGAGTGAGAAAAACATCACGGGGTGGTGCGCATTGTTTGGGTGTGTGTTACATTACATTCACTAGAAGGAGTGAGAAAAACATCACGGGGTGGTGTGAATCGGAGGGTCTGAATTAGGATAGGCTGTGAGTGGCAATGTAGGATGGAGAAAAGCACCGCGGGGTGGTCAGCATGGGGAAGTCAGGGAACATGCAAAGGCAATGTAGGATAGGTTTCTCAAAAACATCGCGGGGTGGTGCGCATTGAATGGTTGTGTGTTACATTACATTCACTAGTAGGAGTGAGAAAAACATCACGGGATGGTGTGAATCGGAGGGTCTGATTTAGTATACGCAGTGAGTGGCAACGTAGGATGGATAAAAGCACCGCGGGGTGGTCAGCATGGGGAGGTCAGGGAACATGCAGTGGCAATATAGGATAGGTTTCTGAAAAACATCGTGGGGTGGTGCGCATTGTATGGGTGTGTGTTACATTACATTCACTAGTAGGAGTGAGAAAAACACGGGTTGGTGCGCATTGTATGTATGTGTGTTACATTACATTCACTAGTAGGAGTGAGAAAAACATCACGGGGTGGTGTGAATCGGAGGGTCTGAATTAGGATAGGCAGTGAGTGGCAATGTAGGATGGAGAAAAGCACCGAGAGGTGGTCAGCATGGGGAGGTCAGGGAACATTCAGTGGCAATGTAGGATAGTTTTCTGAAAAACATCGCGGGATGGTGCGCATTGTATGGGTGTGTGTTATATTACATTCACTAGTAGGAGTGAGAAAAACATCACGGGGTGGTTCGCATTGTATGGGTGCGTGTTACATTACATTCACTAGTAGGAGTGAGAAAAACATCACGGGGTGGTGTGAATCGGAGGGTCTGAATTAGGATAGGCAGTGAGTGGCAATGTAGGATGGAGAAAAGCACCGCGGGGTGGTCTCCCTGGGGAGGTAAGGGAACATGCTGTGACAATGTAGGATAGGTTTCTGAAAAACATCGCGGGGTGGTGCGCATTGTATGGGTGTGTGTTACATTACATTCACTAGTAGGAGTGAGAAAAACATCACGGGGTGGTGTGAATTGGAGGGTTTGAATTAGGATAGGCAGTGAGTGGCAATGTAGGATGCAGAAAAGCACCGCGGGGTTTTCAGCGTGGGGACGTCAGGGAACATGCAGTGGCAATTTAGGATAGGTTTCTGAAAAACATCGCGGGGTGGTGCACATTGTATGGGTGTGTGTTACATAACATTCACTAGTAGGAGTGAGAAAATCATCACGGGGTGGTGTCAATTGGAGGGTCTGATTTAGGATAGGCAGTGAGTGGCAAAGTCGGATGGAGAAAAGCACCGCGGGGTGGTCAGCATGGAGAGGTCAGGGAACATGCAGTGGCAATGTAGGATAGGTTTCTGAAAAACAGCGCGGGGTGGTGCGCATTGTATGGGTGTGTGTTACAATACATTCACTAGTAGGAGTGAGAAAAACATTTCGCAGTGGTGCGCATTGTATGGGAGTGTGTTACATTACATTCACTAGTAGGAGTGAGAAAAACATCACGGGGTGGTATGAATCGTAGGGTCTGAATTAGTATAGGCAGTGAGTGGCAATGTAGGATGGAGAAAAGCACCGCGGTGTGGTCAGCATGGGGAGGTCAGCGAACATGCAGTGGCAATGTAGGATAGTTTTCTGAAAAATATCGCGCTGTGGTGCACATTGTATGGGTGTGTGTAACATAACATTCACTAGTAGGAGTGAGAAAAACATCACGGAGTGGTGTGATTCGGAGGGACTGAATTAGGATAGGCAGTGAGTGGCAATGTAGGATGCAGAAAAGCACCGCGGGGTGGTCAGCATGGGGACTTCAGGGAACATGCAGTGGCAATGTAGGATAGGTTTCTGAAAAACATCGCGGGGTGGTGGGCATTGTATGGGTGTGTGTTACATTACATTCACTAGTAGAAGTGAGAAAAACATCACGGGGTGGTGTCAATCGGAGGGTCTGTTTTAGGATCGGCAGTGAGTGGCAATGTCGGATGGAGAAAAGCACCGCGGGGTGGTCAACATGGGGAAGTCAGGGAACATGCAGTGGCAATGTAGGATAGGTTTCTGAAAAACATCGCGGGATGGTGCGCATTGTATGGGTGTGTGTTACATTACATTCTCTAGTAGGAGTGAGAAAAACATCACGGGGTGGTGCGCATTGTATGGGTGTGTGTTACATTACATTCACTAGTAGGAGTGAGAAAAACATCTCGGGGTGGTGTGAATCGGAGGGTCTGAATTAGGATAGGCAGTGAGTGGCAATGTAGGATGGAGAAAAGCACCGCGGGGTGGTCAGCATGGGGACGTCAGGGAATATGCAGTGGCAATGTAGGATAGGTTTCTGAAAAACATCGCGCTGTGGTGCACATTGTATGGGTGTGTGTAACATAACATTCACTAGTAGGAGTGAGAAAACAATCACGGGGTGGTGTGAATCGGAGGGTCTGATTTAGGATAGACAGTGAGTGGCAATGTCGGATTTAGAAAAGCACCGCGTGGTGGTCAGCATGGGGAGGTCAGGGAACATGCATTGGCAATGTAGGATAGGTTTCTGAAAAACATCGCGGGGTGGTGCGCATTGTATGGGTGTGTGTTACATTACATTCACTAGTAGGAGTGAGAAAAACATCACGGGGTGGTGCGCATTGTATGGGTGTGTGTTACATTACATTCACTAGTAGGAGTGACAAAAACATCACGGGGTGGTGTGAATCGCAGGGTCTGAATTAGGATAGGCAGTGAGTGGCAATGTAGGATGGAGAAAAGCACCGTGGGGTGGTCAGCATGGGGAGGTCAGGGAACATGCAATGGCAATGTAGGATAGGTTTCTGAAAAACATCACGGGGTGGTGCGCATTGTATGGGTGTGTGTTACATTACATTCACTAGTAGGAGTGAGAAAAACATCACGCGGTGGTGCGCATTGTATGGGTGTGTGTTACATTACATTCACTAGTAGGAGTGAGAAAAACATCACGGGGTGGTGTGAATCGGAGGGTCTGAATTAGGACAGGCAGTGAGTGGCAATGTAGGATGGAGAAAAGCACCGCGGGGTGGTCAGCATGGGGAGGTCAGGGAACATGCAGTGGCAATGTAGGATAGGTTTCTGAAAAACATCGCGGGGTGGTGCGCATTGTATGGGTGTGTGTTACATTACATTCACTAGTAGGAGTGAGAAAAACATCACGGGGTGGTGCGCATTGTATGGGTGTGTGTTACATTACATTCACTAGTAGGAGTGAGAAAAACATCACGGGGTGGTGTGAATCGGAGGGTCTGAATTAGGATAGGCAGTGAGTGGCAATGTAGGATGGAGAAAAGCACCGCGGGGTGGTCAGCATGGGGACGTCAGGGAACATGCAGTGGCAATGTAGGATAGGTTTCTGAAAAATATCGCGGGGTGGTGCGCATTGTATGGGTGTTTGTTACATAACATTCACTAGTAGGAGTGAGAAAAACATCACGGGGTGGTGTGAATCGGAGGGTCTGAATTAGGATAGGCAGTGAGTGGCAATTTAGGATGGAGAAAAGCACCGCGGGGTCGTCAGCATTGGGAGGTCAGGGAACATGCAGTGGCAATGTAGGATAGGTTTCTGAAAAACATCGCGGGGTGGTGCGCATTGTATGGGTGTGTTTTACATTACATTCACTAGTAGGAGTGAGAAAAACATCACGGGGTGGTGTGAATTGGAGGGTTTGAATTAGGATAGGCAGTGAGTGGCAATGAAGGATGGAGAAAAGCACCGCGGGTCCGTCAGCATGGGGAGGTCAGGGAACATGCAGTGGCAAACTAGGATAGGTTTCTGAAAAACATCGCGGGGTGGTGCGCATTGTATGGGTGTGTGTTACATTACATTCACTAGTAGGAGTGAGAAAAACATCACGGGGTGGTGCGCATTGTATGTGTGGGTGTTACATTACATTCACTAGTAGGAGTGAGAAAAACATCACGGGGTGGTGCGCATTGTATGGGTGTGTGTTACATTACATTCACTAGTAGGAGTGAGAAAAACAACACGGGGTGGTGCGCATTGTATGGGTGTGTGTTACATTACATTCACTCGTAGGAGTGAGAAAAACATCACAGGGTGGTGTGAATCGGAGGGTCTGAATTAGGATAGGCAGTGAGTGGCAATGTAGGATCGAGAAAAGCACCGTTGCGTGGTCAGCATGGGGACGTCAGGGAACATGCAGAGACAATGTAGGATAGGTTTCTGAAAAACATCGCGGGGTGGTGCGCATTGTATGGGTGTGTGTTACATTACATTCACTAGTAGGAGTGAGAAAAACATCACGGGGTGGTGTGAATTGGAGGGTTTGGATTAGGATAGGCAGTGAGTGGCAATGTAGGATGCAGAAAAGCACCGCGGGGTTTTCAGCGTGGAGACGTCAGGGAACATGCAGTGGCAATATAGGATAGGTTTCTGAAAAACATCGCGGGGTGGTGCACATTGTATGGGTGTGTGTTACATAACATTCACTAGTAGGACTGAGAAAAACATCACGGGGTGGTGTCAATTGGAGGGTCTGATTTAGGATAGGCAGTGAGTGGCAATGTCGGATGGAGAAAAGCACCGCGGGGTGGTCATCATGGGGAGGTCAGGGAACATGCAGTGGCAATGTAGGATAGGTTTCTGAAAAACAGCTCGGGGTGGTGCGCATTGTATGGGTGTGTGTTACAATACATTCACTAGTAGGAGTGAGAAAAACATCTCGCGGTGGTGCGCATTGTATGGGTGTGTTTTACATTACATTCACTAGTAGGAGTGAGAAAAACATCACGGGGTGGTGTGAATCGGAGGGCCTGAATTAGTATAGGCAGTGAGTGGCAATGTAGGATGGAGAAAAGCACCGCTGTGTGGTCAGCATGGGGAGGTCAGGGAACATGCAGTGGCAATGTAGGATAGATTTCTGAAAAATATCACGGGGTGATGCGCATTGTATGGGTGTGTGTTACATTACATTCACTAGTAGGAGTGAGAAAAACATCACAGGGTGGTGTGATTCGGATGGTCTGAATTAGGATAGGCAGTGAGTGGCAATGTAGGATGCAGAAAAGCACCGCGGGGTGGTCAGCATGGGGACTTCAGGGAACATGCAGTGGAAATGTAGGATAGGTTTCTGAAAAACATCGCGGGGTGGTGCACATTGTATGGGTGTGTGTTACATAACATTCACTAGTAGGAGTGAGAAAAACATCAAGGGGTGGTGTCAATCGGAGGGTCTGATTTAGGATAGGCAGTGAGTGGCAATGTCGGATGGAGAAAAGCACCGCGGGGTGGTCAGCATGGGGAGGTCAGGGAACATGCAGTGGCAATGTAGGATAGGTTTCTGAAAAATATCGCGGGGTGGTGTGCATTGTTTGGGTGTGTGTTACATTACATTCACTAGTAGGAGTGAGAACAACATCACGGGGTGGTGCGCATTGTATGGGTGTGTGTTACATTACATTCACTAGTAGGATTGAGAAAAACATCACGGGGTGGTGTGAATCGGAGGGTCTGAATTAGGATAGGCAGTGAATGGCAATGTAGGATGCAGAAAAGCACCGCGGGGTGGTCAGCATGGGGACTTCAGGGAACATGCAGTGGCAATGTAGGATAGGTTTCTGAAAAACATCGCGGGGTGGTGCACATTGTATGGGTGTGTGTTACATAACATTCACTAGTAGGAGTGAGAAAAACATCACGGGGTGGTGTCAATCGGAGGGTCTGATTTAGGATAGGCAGTGAGTGGCAATGTCGGATGGAGAAAAGCACCGCGGGGTGGTCAGCATGGGGAGGTCAGGGAACATGCAGTGGCAATGTAGGATAGGTTTCTGAAAAATATCGCGGGGTGGTGCGCCTTGTATGGGTGTGTGTTACATTACATTCACTAGTAGGAGTGAGAAAAATATCACGGGGTGGTGCGCATTGTATGGGTGTGTGTTACATTACATTCACTAGTAGGAGTGAGAAAAACATCACGGGGTGGTGTGAATCGGAGGGTCTGAATTAGGATAGGCAGTGAGTGGCAATGTAGGATGGAGAAAAGCACCGCGGGGTGGTCAGCATGGGGACGTCAGGGAATATGCAGTGGCAATGTAGGATAGGTTTCTGGAAAACATCGCGGGGTGGTGCGCATTGTATGGGTGTGTGTTACATAACATTCACTAGTAGGAGTGAGAAAAACATCACGGGGTGGTGCGCATTGTTTGGGTGTGTGTTACATTACATTCACTAGAAGGAGTGAGAAAAACATCACGGGGTGGTGTGAATCGGAGCGTCTGAATTAGGATAGGCTGTGAGTGGCAATGTAGGATGGAGAAAAGCACCGCGGGGTGGTCATCATGGGGAAGTCAGGGAACATGCAATGGCAATGTAGGATAGGTTTCTGAAAAAGATCATGGGGTGGTGCGCATTGTATGGGTGTGTGTTACATTACATTCACTGGTAGGAGTGAAAAAAACACGGGTTGGTGCGCATTGTATGGATGTGTGTTACATTACATTCACTAGTAGGAGTGAGAAAAACATCACGGGGTGGTGTGAATCGGAGGGTCTGAATTAGGATAGGCAGTGAGTGGCAATGTAGGATGGAGAAAAGCACCGAGCGGTGGTCAGCATGGGGAGGTCAGGGAACATTCGGTGGCAATGTAGGATAGTTTTCTGAAAAACATCGCGGGGTGGTGCGCATTGTATGGGTGTGTGTTACATTACATTCACTAGTAGGACTGAGAAAAACATCACGGGGTGGTTCGCATTGTATGGGTGTGTGTTACATTACATTCACTAATAGGAGTGAGAAAAACATCACGGGGTGGTGTGAATCGGAGGGTCTGAATTAGGATAGGCAGTGAGTGGCAATGTAGGATGGAGAAAAGCACCGCGGAGTGGTCTCCCTGGGGAGGTAAGGGAACATGCAGTGACAATGTAGGATAGGTTTCTGAAAAACATCGCGGGGTGGTGCGCATTGTATGGGTGTGTGTTACATTACATTCACTGGTAGGAGTGAAAAAAACACGGGTTGGTGCGCATTGTATGGATGTGTGTTACATTACATTCACTAGTAGGAGTGAGAAAAACATCACGGGGTGGTGTGAATCGGAGGGTTTCAATTAGGATTGGCAGTGAGTGGCAATGTAGGATGCAGAAAAGCACCGCGGGGTTTTCAGCATGGGGACGTCAGGGAACATGCAGTGGCAATGTAGGATAGGTTTCTGAAAAACATCGCGGGGTAGTGCACATTGTATGGGTGTGTGTTACATAACATTCACTAGTAGGAGTGAGAAAAACATCACGGGGTGGTGTCAATCGGAGGGTCTGATTTAGGATAGGCAGTGAGTGGCAATGTCGGATTGAGAAAAGCACCGCGGGGTGGTCAGCATGGGGAGGTCAGGGAACATGCAGTGGCAATGTAGGATAGGTTTCTGAAAAACAGCGCGGGGTGGTGCGCATTGTATGGGTGTGTGTTACATTACATTCACTAGTAGGAGTGAGAAAAATATCACGGGGTGGTGCGCATTGTATGGGTGTGTGTTACATTACATTCACTAGTAGGAGTGAGAAAAACATCACGGGGTGGTGTGAATCGGAGGGTCTGAATTAGGATAGGCAGTGAGTGGCAATGTAGGATGGAGAAAAGCACCGCGGGGTGGTCAGCATGGGGACGTCAGGGAATATGCAGTGGCAATGTAGGATAGGTTTCTGGAAAACATCGCGGGGTGGTGCGCATTATATGGGTGTGTGTTACATAACATTCACTAGTAGGAGTGAGAAAAACATCACGGGCTGGTGTGAATCGGAGGGTCTGTTTTAGGATAGGCAGTGAGTGGCAATGTCGGATGGAGAAAAACACCGCGGGGTGGTCAGCATGGGGAGGTCAGGGAACATGCAGTGGCAATGTAGGATAGGTTTCTGAAAAACATCGCGGGGCGGTGGGCATTGTATGGGTGTGTGTTACATTACATTCACTAGTAGGAGTGAGAAAAACATCACGGGGTGGTGCGCATTGTTTGGTTGTGTGTTACATTACATTCACTAGAAGGAGTGAGAAAAACATCACGGGGTGGTGTGAATCGGAGGGTCTGAATTAGGATAGGCTGTGAGTGGCAATGTAGGATGGAGAAAAGCACCGCGGGGTGGTCATCATGGGGAAGTCAGGGAACATGCAATGGCAATGTAGGATAGGTTTCTGAAAAACATCGTGGGGTGGTGCGCATTGTATGGGTGTGTGTTACATTACATTCACTGGTAGGAGTGAAAAAAACACGGGTTGGTGCGCATTGTATGGATGTGTGTTACATTACATTCACTAGTAGGAGTGAGAAAAACATCACGGGGTGGTGTGAATCGGAGGGTCTGAATTAGGATAGGCAGTGAGTGGCAATGTAGGATGGAGAAAAGCACCGAGCGGTGGTCAGCATGGGGAGGTCAGGGAACATTCGGTGGCAATGTAGGATAGTTTTCTGAAAAACATCGCGGGGTGGTGCGCATTGTATGGGTGTGTGTTACATTACATTCACTAGTAGGACTGAGAAAAACATCACGGGGTGGTTCGCATTGTATGGGTGTGTGTTACATTACATTCACTAATAGGAGTGAGAAAAACATCACGGGGTGGTGTGAATCGGAGGGTCTGAATTAGGATAGGCAGTGAGTGGCAATGTAGGATGGAGAAAAGCACCGCGGAGTGGTCTCCCTGGGGAGGTAAGGGAACATGCAGTGACAATGTAGGATAGGTTTCTGAAAAACATCGCGGGGTGGTGCGCATTGTATGGGTGTGTGTTACATTACATTCACTGGTAGGAGTGAAAAAAACACGGGTTGGTGCGCATTGTATGGATGTGTGTTACATTACATTCACTAGTAGGAGTGAGAAAAACATCACGGGGTGGTGTGAATCGGAGGGTTTGAATTAGGATAGGCAGTGAGTGGCAATGTAGGATGCAGAAAAGCACCGCGGGGTTTTCAGCATGGGGACGTCAGGGAACATGCAGTGGCAATGTAGGATAGGTTTCTGAAAAACATCGCGGGGTAGTGCACATTGTATGGGTGTGTGTTACATAACATTCACTAGTAGGAGTGAGAAAAACATCACGGGGTGGTGTCAATCGGAGGGTCTCATTTAGGATAGGCAGTGAGTGGCAATGTCGGATTGAGAAAAGCACCGCGGGGTGGTCAGCATGGGGAGGTCAGGGAACATGCAGTGGCAATGTAGGATAGGTTTCTGAAAAACAGCGCGGGGTGGTGCGCATTGTATGGGTGTGTGTTACAATACATTCACTAGTAGGAGTGAGAAAAACATCTCGCGGTGGTGCGCATTGTATGGGTGTGTGTTACATTACATTCACTAGTAGGAGTGAGAAAAACATCACGGGGTGGTGTGAATCGGAGGGTCTGAATTAGTATAGGCAGTGAGTGGCAATGTAGGATGGAGAAAAGCACCGCTGTGTGGTCAGCATGGGGAGGTCAGGGAACATGCAGTGGCAATGTAGGATAGTTTTCTGAAAAATATCGCCGGGTGGTGCGCATTGTATGGGTGTGTGTTACGTTACATTCACTAGTAGGAGTGAGAAAAACATCTCGGGGTGGTGTGATTCGGAGGGTCTGAATTAGGATAGGCAGTGAGTGGCAATGTAGGATGCAGAAAAGCACCGCGGGGTGGTCAGCATGGGGACTTCAGGGAACATGCAGTGGCAATGTAGGATAGGTTTCTGAAAAACATCGCGGGGTCGTGCACATTGTATGGGTGTGTGTTACGTTACATTCACTAGTAGGAGTGAGAAAAACATTACGGGGTGGTGTCAATCGGAGGGTCTGATTTAGGATAGGCAGTGAGTGGCAATGTCGGATGGAGAAAAGCACCACGGGGTGGTCAGCATGGGGAGGTCAGGGAACATGCAGTGCAATGTAGGATAGGTTTCTGAAAAATATCGCGGGGTGGTGCGCATTGTATGGGTGTGTGTTACATTACATTCACTGTTAGGAGTGAGAAAAACATCACGGGGTGGTGCACATTGTATTGGTGTGTGTTACATTACATTCACTAGTAGGAGTGAGAAAAACATCACGGGGTGGTGTGAATCGGAGGGTCTGAATTAGGATACGCAGTGAGTGGCAATGTAGGATGAAGAAAAGCACCGCGGGGTGGTCAGCATGGGGACTTCAGGGAACATGCAGTGGCAATGTAGGATAGGTTTCTGAAAAACATCGCGGGGTGGTGCACATTGTATGGGTGTGTGTTACATAACATTCACTAGTAGGAGTGAGAAAAACATCACGGGGTGGTGTCAATCGGAGGGTCTGATTTAGGATAGGCAGTGAGTGGCAATGTCGGATGGAGAAAAGCACCGCGGGGTGGTCAGCATGGGGAGGTCAGGGAACATGCAGTGGCAATGTAGGATAGGTTTCTGAAAAATATCGCGGGGTGGTGCGCATTGTATGGGTGTGTGTTACATTACATTCACTAGTAGGAGTGAGAAAAACATCACGGGGTGGTGCGCATTGTATGGGTGTTTGTTACATTACATTCACTAGTAGGAGTGAGAAAAACATCACGGGGTGGTGTGAATCGGAGGGTCTGAATTAGGATAGGCAGTGAGTGGCAATGTAGGATGGAGAAAAGCACCGCGGGGTGGTCAGCATGGGGACGTCAGGGAATATGCAGTGGCAATGTAGGATAGGTTTCTGAAAAACATCGCGGGGTGGTGCACATTGTATGGGTGTGTGTTACATAACATTCACTAGTATGAGTGAGAAAACCATCACGGGGTGGTGTGAATCGGATGGTCTGATTTAGGATAGGTAGTGAGTGGCAATGTCGGATGGAGAAAAGCACCGCGTGGTGGTCAGCATGGGGAGGTTAGGGAACATGCATTGGCAATGTAGGATAGGTTTCTGAAAAACATCGCGGGGTGGTGGGCATTGTATGGGTGTGTGTTACATTACATTCACTAGTAGGAGTGAGAAAAACATCACGGGATGGTGCGCATTGTATGGGTGTGTGTTACATTACATTCACTAGTAGGAGTGAGAAAAACATCACGGGGTGGTGTGAATCGCAGGGTCTGTATTAGGATAGGCAGTGAGTGGCAATGTAGGATGGAGAAAAGCACCGTGTGGTGGTCAGCATGGGGAGGTCAGGGAACATGCAATGGCAATGTAGGATAGGTTTCTGAAAAACATCGCGGGGTCGTGCGCATTGTATGCGTGTGTGTTACATTACATTCACTAGTAGGAGTGAGAAAAACATCACGGGGTGGTGCGCATTGTATGTGTGTGTGTTACATTACATTCACTAGTACGAGTGAGAAAAACATCACGGGGTGGTGTGAATCGCAGGGTCTGAATTAGGATAGGCAGTGAGTGGCAATGTAGGATGGAGAAAAGCACCGCGGGCTGGTCAGAATGGGGAGGTCATGGAACATGCAGTGGCAATGTAGGATAGGTTTCTGAAAAACATCGCGGGGTGGTGCGCATTGTATGTGTGTCTGTTACATTACATTCACTAGTAGGAGTGAGAAAAACATCACGGGGTGGTGCGCATTGTATGGGTGTGTGTTACATTACATTCACTAGTAGGAGTGAGAAAAACATCACGCGGTGGTGCGCATTGCATGGGTGTGTGTTACATTACATTCACTAGTGGGAGTGAGAAAAACATCACGGGGTGGTGTTAATCGGAAGGTCTGAATTAGTATAGGCAGTGAGTGGCAATGTAGGATGGAGAAAAGCACAGCGGTGTGGTCAGCATGGGAAGGTCAGGGAACATGCAGGGGCAATGTCGGATAGGTTTCTGAAAAATATCGCGGGGTGGTGCGCATTGTATGGGTGTGTGTTACATTATATTCACTAGTAGGAGTGAGAAAAACATCACGGGGTTGTGTGAATCGGAGGGTCTGAATTGGATAGGCAGAGAGTGGCAATGAAGGATGGAGAAAAGCACCGCGGGGTGGTCAGCATGGGGACGTCAGGGAACATGCAGTGGCAATGTAGGATAGGTTTCTGAAAAACTTCGCGGGGTGGTGCACATTGTATGGGTGTGTGTTACATAACATTCACTAGTAGGAGTGAGAAAAACATCACGGGGTGGTGTGAATTGGAGGGTTTGAATTAGGATAGGCAGTGAGTGGCAATGAAGGATGGAGAAAAGCACCGCGGGTCCGTCAGCATGGGGAGGTCAGGGAACATGCAGTGGCAAAGTAGGATAGGTTTCTGAAAAACATCGCGGGGTGGTGCACATTGTATGGGTGTGTGTTACATTACATTCACTAGTAGGAGTGAGAAAAACATCACATGGTGGTGCGCATTGTATGTGTGGGTGTTACATTACATTCACTAGTAGGAGTGAGAAAAACATCACGGGGTGGTGTGAATCGGAGGGTCTGAATTAGGACAGGCAGTGAGTGGCAATGTAGGATGGAGAAAATCACCGCGGGGTGGTCAGCATGGGGAGGTCAGGGAACATGCAGTGGCAATGTAGGATAGGTTTCTGAAAAACATCGCGGGGTGGTGCGCATTGTATGGGTGTGTGTTACATTACATTCACTAGTAGGAGTGAGAAAAACATCACATGGTGGTGCGCATTGTATGTGTGGGTGTTACATTACATTCACTAGTAGGAGTGAGAAAAACATCACGGGGTGGTGTGAATCGGAGGGTCTGAATTAGGACAGGCAGTGAGTGGCAATGTAGGATGGAGAAAATCACCGCGGGGTGGTCAGCATGGGGAGGTCAGGGAACATGCAGTGGCAATGTAGGATAGGTTTCTGAAAAACATCGCGGGGTGGTGCGCATTGTATGGGTGTGTGTTACATTACATTCACTAGTAGGAGTGAGAAAAACATCACTGGGTAGTGCGCATTTTATGGGTGTGTGTTACATTACATTCACTAGTAGGAGTGAGAAAAACATCACGGGGTGGTGTGAATTGGAGGGTTTGAATTAGGATAGGCAGGGAGTGGCAATGAAGGATGGAGAAAAGCACCGCGGGTCCGTCAGCATGGGGAGGTCAGGGAACATGCAGTGGCAAAGTAGGATAGGTTTCTGAAAAACATCGCGGGGTGGTGCACATTGTATGGGTGTGTGTTACATAACATTCACTAGTAGGAGTGAGAAAAACATCACGGGGTTGTGTCAATTGGAGGGTCTGATTTAGGATAGGCAGTGAGTGGCAATGTCGGATGGAGAAAAGCACCACGGGGTAGTCAGCATGGGGAGGTCAGGGAACATGCAGTGGCAATGTAGGATAGGTTTCTGAAAAACAGCGCGGGGTGGTGCGCATTGTATGGGTGTGTGTTACAATACATTCACTAGTAGGAGTGAGAAAAACATCTCGCGGTGGTGCGCATTGTATGGGTGTTTGTTACATTTCATTCACTATTAGGAGTGAGAAAAACATCACGGGGTGGTGTGAATCAGAGGGTCTGAATTAGTATAGGCAGTGAGTGGCAATGTAGGATGGAGAAAAGCACCGCTGTGTGGTCAGCATGGGGAGGTCAGGGAACATGCAGTGGCAATGTAGGATAGTTTTCTGAAAAATATCGCGGGGTGGTGCGCATTGTATGGGTGTGTGTTACATTACATTCACTAGTAGGAGTGAGAAAAACATCACGGGGTGGTGTGATTCGGAGGGTCTGAATTAGGATAGGCAGTGAGTGGCAATGTAGGATGCAGAAAAGCACCGCGGGGTGGTCAGCATGGGGACTTCAGGGAACATGTAGTGGCAATGTAGGATAGGTTTCTGAAAAACATCGCGGGGTGGTGCACATTGTATGGGTGTGTGTTACATAACATTCACTAGTAGGAGTGAGAAAAACATCACGGGGTGGTGTCAATCGGAGGGTCTGATTTAGGATAGGCAGTGAGTGGCAATGTCGGATGGAGAAAAGCACCGCGGGGTCGTCAGCATGGGGAGGTTAGGGAACATGCAGTGGCAATGTAGGATAGGTTTCTGAAAAATATCGCGGGGTGGTGCGCATTGTATGGGTGTGTGTTACTTTACATTCACTAGTAGGAGTGAGAAAAACATCACGGGGTGGTGTGCATTGTATGGGTGTGTGTTACATTACATTCACTAGTAGGAGTGAGAAAAACATCACGGGGTGGTGTGAATCGGAGGGTCTGAATTAGGTTACGCAGTGAGTGGCAATGTAGGATGAAGAAAAGCACCGCGGGGTGGTCAGCATGGGGACTTCAGGGAACATGCAGTGGCAATGTAGGATAGGTTTCTGAAAAACATCGCGGGGTGGTGCACATTGTATGGGTGTGTGTTACATAACATTCACTAGTAGGAGTGAGAAAAACATCACGGGGTGGTGTCAATCGGAGGGTCTGATTTAGGATAGGCAGTGAGTGGCAATGTCGGATGGAGAAAAGCACCGCGGGGTGGTCAGCATGGGGAGGTCAGGGAACATGCAGTGGCAATGTAGGATAGGTTTCTGAAAAATATCGCGGGGTGGTGCGCATTGTATGGGTGTGTGTTACATTACATTCACTAGTAGGAGTGAGAAAAACATCGCGGGGTGGTGCGCATTGTATGGGTGTGTGTTACATTACATTCACTAGTAGGAGTGAGAAAAACATCTCGCGGTGGTGCGCATTGTATGGGTGTGTGTTACATTTCATTCACTAGTAGGAGTGAGAAAAACATCACGGGGCGGTGTGAATCGGAGGGTCTGAATTAGTATAGGCTATGAGTGGCAATGTAGGATGGAGATAAGCACCGCTGTGTGGTCAGCATGGGGAGGTCAGGGAACATGCAGTGGCAATGTAGGATAGTTTTCTGAAAAATATCGCGGGGCGGTGCGCATTGTATGGGTGTGTGTTACATTACATTCACTAGTAGGAGTGAGAAAAACATCACGGGGTGGTGTGATTCGGAGGGTCTGAATTAGGATAGGCAGTGAGTGGCAATGTAGGATGCAGAAAAGCACCGCGGGCTGGTCAGCATGGGGACTTCAGGGAACATGCAGTGGCAATGTAGGATATGTTTCTGAAAAACATCGCGGGGTGGTGCACATTGTATGGGTGTGTGTTACAAAACATTCACTAGTAGGAGTGAGAAAAACATCACGGGGTGGTGTCAATCGGAGGGTCTGATTTAGGATAGGCAGTGAGTGGCAATGTCGGATGGAGAAAAGCACCACGGGGTCGTCAGCATGGGGAGGTTAGGGAACATGCAGTGGCAATGTAGGATAGGTTTCTGAAAAATATCGCGGGGTGGTGCGCATTGTATGGGTGTGTGTTACTTTACATTCACTAGTAGGAGTGAGAAAAACATCACGGGGTGGTGCGCATTGTATGGGTGTGTGTTACATTACATTCACTAGTAGGAGTGAGAAAAACATCACGGGGTGGTGTGAATCGGAGGGTCTGAATTAGGATACGCAGTGAGTGGCAATGTAGGATGAAGAAAAGCACCGCGGAGTGGTCAGCATGGGGACTTCAGGGAACATGCAGTGGCAATGTAGGATAGGTTTCTGAAAAACATCGCGGGGTGGTGCACATTGTATGGGTGTGTGTTACATAACATTCACTAGTAGGAGTGAGAAAAACATCACGGGGTGGTGTCAATCGGAGAGTCTGATTTAGGATAGGCAGTGAGTGGCAATGTCGGATGGAGAAAAGCACCGCGGGGTGGTCAGCATGGGGAGGTCAGGGAACATGCAGTGGCAATGTAGGATAGGTTTCTGAAAAATAACGCGGGGTGGTACACATTGTATGGGTGTGTGTTACATAACATTCACTAGTAGGAGTGAGAAAACCATCACGGGGTGGTGTGAATCGGAGGGTCTGATTTAGGATAGGCAGTGAGTGGCAATGTTGGATGGAGAAAAGCACCGCGTGGTGGTCAGCATGGGGAGGTCAGGGAACATGCATTGGCAATGTAGGATAGGTTTCTGAAAAACATCGCGGGGTGGTGCACATTGTATGGGTGTGTGTTACATTACATTCACTAGTAGGAGTGAGAAAAACATCACGGGGTGGTGCGCATTGTATGGGTGTGTGTTACATTACATTCACTAGTAGGAGTGAGAAAAACATCACGGGCTGGTGTGAATCGCAGGGTCTGAATTAGGATAGGCAGTGAGTGGCAATGTAGGATGGAGAAAAGCACTGTGTGGTGGTCAGCATGGGGAGGTCAGGGAACATGCAATGGCAATGTAGGATAGGTTTCTGAAAAACATCGCGGGGTGGTGCGCATTGTATGCGTGTGTGTTACATTACATTCACTAGTAGGAGTGAGAAAAACATCACGGGGTGGTGCGCATTGTATGTGTGTGTGTTACATTACATTCACTAGTACGAGTGAGAAAAACATCACGGGGTGGTGTGAATCGCAGAGTCTGAATTAGGATAGGCAGTGAGTGGCAATGTAGGATGGAGAAAAGCACCGCGGGCTGGTTAGAATGGGGAGGTCATAGAACATGCAGTGGCAATGTAGGATAGGTTTCTGAAAAACATCGCGGGGTGGTGCGCATTGTATGGGTGTGTGTTACATTACATTCACTAGTAGGAGTGAGAAAAACATCACGGGGTGGTGCGCATTGTATGGGTGTGTGTTACATTACATTCACTAGTAGGAGTGAGAAAAACATCACGCGGTGGTGCGCATTTTATGGGTGTGTGTTACATTACATTCACTAGTGGGAGTGAGAAAAACATCACGGGGTGGTGTTAATCGGAGGGTCTGAATTAGTATAGGCAGTGAGTGGCAATGTAGGATGGAGAAAAGCACAGCGGTGTGGTCAACATGGGAAGGTCAGGGAACATGCAGGGGCAATGTCGGATAGGTTTCTGAAAAATATCGCGGGGTGGTGCGCATTGTATGGGTGTGTGTTACATTACATTCACTAGTAGGAGTGAGAAAAACATCACGGGGTGGTGCGCATTGTATGGGTGTGTGTTACATTACATTCACTAGTAGGAGTGAGAAAAACATCACGGGGTGGTGTGAATCGGGGGGTCTGAATTAGGATAGGCAGGGAGTGGCAATGAAGGATGGAGAAAAGCACCGCGGGTCCGTCAGCATGGGGAGGTCAGGGAACATGCAGTGGCAAAGTAGGATAGGTTTCTGAAAAACATCGCGGGGTGGTGCACATTGTATGGGTGTGTGTTACATAACATTCACTAGTAGGAGTGAGAAAAACATCACGGGGTGGTATCAATTGGAGGGTCTGATTTAGGATAGGCAGTGAGTGGCAATGTCGGATGGAGAAAAGCACCGCGTGGTGGTCAGCATGGGGAGGTCAGGGAACATGCATTGGCAATGTAGGATAGGTTTCTGAAAAACATCGCGGGGTGGTGCGCATTGTATGGGTGTGTGTTACATTACATTCACTAGTAGGAGTGAGAAAAACATCTCGCGGTGGTGCGCATTGTATGGGTGTGTGTTACATTTCATTCACTAGTAGGAGTGAGAAAAACATCACGGGGCGGTGTGAATCGGAGGGTCTGAATTAGTATAGGCAGTGACTGGCAATGTAGGATGGAGAAAAGCACCGCTGTGTGGTCAGCATGGGGAGGTCAGGGAACATGCAGTGGCAATGTAGGATAGTTTTCTGAAAAATATCGCGGGGCGGTGCGCATTGTATGGGTGTGTGTTACATTACATTCACTAGTAGGAGTGAGAAAAACATCACGGGGTGGTGTGATTCGGAGGGTCTCAATTAGGATAGGCAGTGAGTTGCAATGTAGGATGCAGAAAAGCACCGCGGGCTGGTCAGCATGGGGACTTCAGGGAACATGCAGTGGCAATGTAGGATATGTTTCTGAAAAACATCGCGGGGTGGTGCACATTGTATGGGTGTGTGTTACAAAACATTCACTAGTAGGAGTGAGAAAAACATCACGGGGTGGTGTCAATCGGAGGGTCTGATTTAGGATAGGCAGTGAGTGGCAATGTCGGATGGAGAAAAGCACCACGGGGTCGTCAGCATGGGGAGGTTAGGGAACATGCAGTGGCAATGTAGGATAGGTTTCTGAAAAATATCGCGGGGTGGTGCGCATTGTATGGGTGTGTGTTACTTTACATTCACTAGTAGGAGTGAGAAAAACATCACGGGGTGGTGCGCATTGTATGGGTGTGTGTTACATTACATTCACTAGTAGGAGTGAGAAAAACATCACGGGGTGGTGTGAATCGGAGGGTCTGAATTAGGATACGCAGTGAGTGGCAATGTAGGATGAAGAAAAGCACCGCGGAGTGGTCAGCATGGGGACTTCAGGGAACATGCAGTGGCAATGTAGGATAGGTTTCTGAAAAACATCGCGGGGTGGTGCACATTGTATGGGTGTGTGTTACATAACATTCACTAGTAGGAGTGAGAAAAACATCACGGGGTGGTGTCAATCGGAGAGTCTGATTTAGGATAGGCAGTGAGTGGCAATGTCGGATGGAGAAAAGCACCGCGGGGTGGTCAGCATGGGGAGGTCAGGGAACATGCAGTGGCAATGTAGGATAGGTTTCTGAAAAATAACGCGGGGTGGTACACATTGTATGGGTGTGTGTTACATAACATTCACTAGTAGGAGTGAGAAAACCATCACGGGGTGGTGTGAATCGGAGGGTCTGATTTAGGATAGGCAGTGAGTGGCAATGTCGGATGGAGAAAAGCACCGCGTGGTGGTCAGCATGGGGAGGTCAGGGAACATGCATTGGCAATGTAGGATAGGTTTCTGAAAAACATCGCGGGGTGGTGCACATTGTATGGGTGTGTGTTACATTACATTCACTAGTAGGAGTGAGAAAAACATCACGGGGTGGTGCGCATTGTATGGGTGTGTGTTACATTACATTCACTAGTAGGAGTGAGAAAAACATCACGGGCTGGTGTGAATCGCAGGGTCTGAATTAGGATAGGCAGTGAGTGGCAATGTAGGATGGAGAAAAGCACTGTGTGGTGGTCAGCATGGGGAGGTCAGGGAACATGCAATGGCAATGTAGGATAGGTTTCTGAAAAACATCGCGGGGTGGTGCGCATTGTATGCGTGTGTGTTACATTACATTCACTAGTAGGAGTGAGAAAAACATCACGGGGTGGTGCGCATTGTATGTGTGTGTGTTACATTACATTCACTAGTACGAGTGAGAAAAACATCACGGGGTGGTGTGAATCGCAGAGTCTGAATTAGGATAGGCAGTGAGTGGCAATGTAGGATGGAGAAAAGCACCGCGGGCTGGTTAGAATGGGGAGGTCATAGAACATGCAGTGGCAATGTAGGATAGGTTTCTGAAAAACATCGCGGGGTGGTGCGCATTGTATGGGTGTGTGTTACATTACATTCACTAGTAGGAGTGAGAAAAACATCACGGGGTGGTGCGCATTGTATGGGTGTGTGTTACATTACATTCACTAGTAGGAGTGAGAAAAACATCACGCGGTGGTGCGCATTTTATGGGTGTGTGTTACATTACATTCACTAGTGGGAGTGAGAAAAACATCACGGGGTGGTGTTAATCGGAGGGTCTGAATTAGTATAGGCAGTGAGTGGCAATGTAGGATGGAGAAAAGCACAGCGGTGTGGTCAACATGGGAAGGTCAGGGAACATGCAGGGGCAATGTCGGATAGGTTTCTGAAAAATATCGCGGGGTGGTGCGCATTGTATGGGTGTGTGTTACATTACATTCACTAGTAGGAGTGAGAAAAACATCACGGGGTTGTGTGAATCGGAGGGTCTGAATTGGGATAGGCAGTGAGTGGCAATGTAGGATGGAGAAAAGCACCACGGTGTGGTTAGCATGGGGAGGTCAGGGAATATGCAATGGCAATGTAGGATAGTTTTCTGAAAAACATCGCGGGGTGTTGCGCATTGTACGTTGTGTGTTACATTACATTCACTAGTAGGAGTGAGAAAAACATCACGGGGTGGTGTGAATCGGAGGGTCTGAATTAGTATAGGCAATGAGTGGCAATGTAGGATGGAGAAAAGCACCGCTGTGTGGTCAGCATGGGGAGGTCAGGGAACATGCAGTGGCAATGTAGGATAGTTTTCTGAAAAATATCGCGGGGTGGTGCGCATTGTATGGGTTTGTGTTACATTACATTCACAAGTAGGAGTGAGAAAAACATCACGGGGTGGTGTGATTCGGAGGTTGTGAATTAGGATAGGCAGTGAGTGGCAATGTAGGATGCAGAAAAGCACCGCGGGGTGGTCAGCATGGGGACTTCAGGGAACATGCAGTGGCAATGTAGGATATGTTTCTGAAAAACATCGCGGGGTGGTGCACATTGTATGGGTGTGTGTTACATAACATTCACTAGTAGGAGTGAGAAAAACATCACGGGGTGGTGTCAATCGGAGGGTCTTATTTAGGGTAGGCAGTGAGTGGCAATGTCGGATGGAGAAAAGCACCGCGGGGTCGTCAGCATGGGGAGGTCAGGGAACATGCAGTGGCAATGTAGGATAGGTTTCTGAAAAATATCGCGGGGTGGTGCGCATTGTATGGGTGTGTGTTACATTACATTCACTAGTAGGAGTGAGAAAAACATCACGAGGTGGTGCGCATTGTATGGGTGTGTGTTACATTACATTCACTAGTAGGAGTGAGAAAAACATCACGGGGTGGTGTGAATCGGAGGGTCTGAATTAGGATAGGCAGTGAGTGGCAATGTAGGATGGAGAAAAGCACGGCGGGGTGGTCAGCATGGGGACGTCAGGGAATATGCAGTGGCAATGTAGGATAGGTTTCTGAAAAACATCGTGGGGTGGTGCACATTGTATGGGTGTGTGTTACATAACATTCACTAGTAGGAGTGAGAAAACCATCACGGGGTGGTGTGAATCGGAGAGTCTGATTTAGGATAGGCAGTGAGTAGCAATGTCGGATGGAGAAAAGCACCGCGTGGTGGTCAGCATGGGGAGGTCAGGGAACATGCATTGGCAATGTAGGATAGGTTTCTGAAAAACATCGCGGGGTGGTGCGCATTGTATGGGTGTGTGTTACATTACATTCACTAGTAGGAGTGAGAAAAACATCACGGGGTGGTGCGCATTGTATGGGTGTGTGTTACATTACATTCACTAGTAGGAGTGAGAAAAACATCACGGGGTGGTGTGAATCGCAGGGTCTGAATTAGGATAGGCAGTGAGTGGCAATGTAGGATGGAGAAAAGCACTGCGGTGTGGTCAGCATGGGGAGGTCCGGAAGCATGCAGTGGCAATGTAGGATAGGTTTCTGAAAAACATCGCGGGGTGGTGCGCATTGTATGGGTGTGTGTTACATTACATTCACTAGTAGGAGTGAGAAAAACATCACTGGGTAGTGCGCATTTTATGGGTGTGTGTTACATTACATTCACTAGTAGGAGTGAGAAAAACATCACGGGGTGGTGTGAATCGCAGGGCCTGAATTAGTATAGGCAGTGAGTGGCAATGTAGGATGGAGAAAAGCACCGCGGTGTGGTCAGCATGGGGAGGTCAGGGAATATGCAATGGCAATGTCGGATAGTTTTCTGAAAAACATCGCGGGGTGGTGCGCATTGTATGGTTGTGTGTTACATTACATTCACTAGTAGGAGTGAGAGAAACATCACGGGGTGGTGTGAATTGGAGGGTTTGAATTAGGATAGGCAGGGAGTGGCAATGAAGGATGGAGAAAAGCACCGCGGGTCCATCAGCATGGGGAGGTCAGGGAACATGCAGTGGCAAAGTAGGATAGGTTTCTGAAAAATATCGCGGGGTGGTGCGCATTGTATGGGTGTGTGTTACATTACATTCACTAGTAGGAGTGAGAAAAACATCACGGGGTGGTGTAAATTGGAGGGTTTGAATTAGGATAGGCAGTGAGTGGCAATGTAGGATGCAGAAAAGCACCGCGGGGTTTTCAGCATGGGGACGTCAGGGAACATGCAGTGGCAATGTAGGATAGGTTTCTGAAAAACATCGCGGGGTGGTGCACATTGTATGGGTGTGTGTTACATAACATTCACTAGTAGGAGTGAGAAAAACATCACGGGGTGGTGTGAATCGGAGGGTCTGATTTAGGAGAGGCAGTGAGTGGCAATGTCGGATGGAGAAAAGCACCGCGGGGTCGTCAACATAGGGAGGTCAGGGAACATGCAGTGGCAATGTAGGATAGGTTTCTGAAAAACAACGCGGGGTGGTGCGCATTGTATGGGTGTGTTTTACATTACATTCACTAGTAGGAGTGAGAAAAATATCACGATGTGTTGCGCATTGTATGGGTGTGTGTTACATTACATTCACTAGTAGGAGTGAGAAAAACATCACGGGGTGGTGTGAATCGCAGTGCCTGAATTAGTATAGGCAGTGAGTGGCAATGTAGGATGGAGAAAAGCACCGCGGTGTGGTCAGCATGGGGAGGTCAGGGAATATGCAATGGCAATATAGGATAGTTTTCTGAAAAACATCGCGAGGTGGTGCGCATTGTATGGTTGTATGTTACATTACATTCACTAGTAGGAGTGAGAAAAACATCACGGGGTGGTGTGAATTGGAGGGTTTGAATTAGGATAGGCAGTGAGTGGCAATGAAGGATGGGGAAAAGCACCGCGGGTCCGTCAGCATGGGGAGGTCAGGGAACATGCAGTGGCAAAGTAGGATAGGTTTCTGAAAAACATCGCGGGGTGGTGCGCATTGTATGGGTGTGTGTTACATTACATTCACTAGTAGGAGTGAGAAAAACATCACGTGGTGGTGCGCATTGTATGTGTGGGTGTTACATTACATTCACTAGTAGGAGTGAGAAAAAAATCACGGGGTGGTGTGAATCGGAGGGTCTGAATTAGGACAGGCAGTGAGTGGCAATGTAGGATGGAGAAAAGCACTGCGGGGTGGTCAGCATGGGGAGGTCAGGGAACATGCAGTGGCAATGTAGGATAGGTTTCTGAAAAACATCGCGGGGTGGTGCACATTGTATGGGTGTGTGTTACATTACATTCACTAGTAGGAGTGAGAAAAACATCACGGGGTTGTGTGAATCGGAGGGTCTGAATTAGAATAGGCAGTGAGTGGCAATGAAGGATGGAGAAAAGCACCGCGGGATGGTCAGCATGGGGACGTCAGGGAACATGCAGTGGCAATGTAGGATAGGATTTTGAAAAACATCGCGGGGTGGTGCACATTGTATGGGTGTGTGTTACATTACATTCACTAGTAGGAGTGAGAAAAACATCACTGGGTAGTGCGCATTTTATGGGTGTGTGTTAAATTACATTCACTAGTAGGAGTGAGAAAAACATCACGGGGTGGTGTGAATCGCAGGGCCTGAATTAGTATAGGCAGTGAGTGGCAATGTAGGATGGAGAAAAGCACCACGGTGTGGTTAGCATGGGGAGGTCAGGGAATATGCAATGGCAATGTAGGATAGTTTTCTGAAAAACATCGCGGGGTGTTGCGCATTGTACGTTGTGTGTTACATTACATTCACTAGTAGGAGTGAGAAAAACATCACGGGGTGGTGTGAATCGGAGGGTCTGAATTAGTATAGGCAGTGAGTGGCAATGTAGGATGGAGAAAAGCACCGCTGTGTGGTCAGCATGGGGAGGTCAGGGAACATGCAGTGGCAATGTAGGATAATTTTCTGAAAAATATCGCGGGGTGGTGCGCATTGTATGGGTGTGTGTTACATTACATTCACAAGTAGGAGTGAGAAAAACATCACGGGGTGGTGTGATTCGGAGGGTCTGAATTAGGATAGGCAGTGAGTGGCAATGTAGGATGCAGAAAAGCACCGCGGGGTGGTCAGCATGGGGACTTCAGGGAACATGCAGTGGCAATGTAGGATATGTTTCTGAAAAACATCGCGGGGTGGTGCACATTGTATGGGTGTGTGTTACATAACATTCACTAGTAGGAGTGAGAAAAACATCACGAGGTGGTGTCAATCGGAGGGTCTTATTTAGGATAGGCAGTGAGTGGCAATGTCGGATGGTGAAAAGCACCGCGGGGTCGTCAGCATGGGGAGGTCAGGGAACATGCAGTGGCAATGTAGGATAGGTTTCTGAAAAATATCGCGGGGTGGTGCGCATTGTATGGGTGTGTGTTACATTACATTTACTAGTAGGAGTGAGAAAAACATCACGAGGTGGTGCGCATTGTATGGGTGTGTGTTACATTACATTCACTAGTAGGAGTGAGAAAAACATCACGGGGTGGTGTGAATCGGAGGGTCTGAATTAGGATAGGCAGTGAGTGGCAATGTAGGATGGAGAAAAGCACGGCGGGGTGGTCAGCATGGGGACGTCAGGGAATATGCAGTGGCAATGTAGGATAGGTTTCTGAAAAACATCGTGGGGTGGTGCACATTGTATGGGTGTGTGTTACATAACATTCACTAGTAGGAGTGAGAAAACCATCACGGGGTTGTGTGAATCGGAGAGTCTGATTTAGGATAGGCAGTGAGTAGCAATGTCGGATGGAGAAAAGCACCGCGTGGTGGTCAGCATGGGGAGGTCAGGGAACATGCATTGGCAATGTAGGATAGGTTTCTGAAAAACATCGCGGGGTGGTGCGCATTGTATGGGTGTGTGTTACATTACATTCACTAGTAGGAGTGAGAAAAACATCACGGGGTGGTGCGCATTGTATGGGTGTGTGTTACATTACATTCACTAGTAGGAGTGAGAAAAACATCACGGGGTGGTGTGAATCGCAGGGTCTGAATTAGGATAGGCAGTGAATGGCAATGTAGGATGGAGAAAAGCACTGCGGTGTGGTCAGCATGGGGAGGTCCGGAAACATGCAGTGGCAATGTAGGATAGGTTTCTGAAAAACATCGCGGGGTGGTGCGCATTGTATGGGTGTGTGTTACATTACATTCACTAGTAGGAGTGAGAGAAACATCACGGGGTGGTGTGAATTGGAGGGTTTGAATTAGGATAGGCAGGGAGTGGCAATGAAGGATGGAGAAAAGCACCGCGGGTCCATCAGCATGGGGAGGTCAGGGAACATGCAGTGGCAAAGTAGGATAGGTTTCTGAAAAATATCGCGGGGTGGTGCGCATTGTATGGGTGTGTGTTACATTACATTCACTAGTAGGAGTGAGAAAAACATCACGGGGTGGTGTAAATTGGAGGGTTTGAATTAGGATAGGCAGTGAGTGGCAATGTAGGATGCAGAAAAGCACAGCGGGGTTTTCAGCATGGGGACGTCAGGGAACATGCAGTGGCAATGTAGGATAGGTTTCTGAAAAACATCGCGGGGTGGTGCACATTGTATGGGTGTGTGTTACATAACATTCACTAGTAGGAGTGAGAAAAACATCACGGGGTGGTGTCAATTGGAGGGTCTGATTTAGGATAGGCAGTGAGTGGCAATGTCGGATGGAGAAAAGCACCGCGGGGTGGTCAGCATGGGGAGGTCAGGGAACATGCAGTGGCAATGTAGGATAGGTTTCTGAAAAACAGCGCGGGGTGGTGCGCATTGTATGGGTGTGTGTTACAATACATTCACTAGTAGGAGTGAGAAAAACATCTCGCGGTGGTGCGCATTGTATGGGTGTGTGTTACATTACATTCACTAGTAGCAGTGAGAAAAACATCACGGGGTTGTGTGAATCGGAGGGTCTGAATTAGGATAGGCAGTGAGTGGCAATGAAGGATGGAGAAAAGCACCGCGGGATGGTCAGCATGGGGACGTCAGGGAACATGCAGTGGCAATGTAGGATAGGATTCTGAAAAACATCGCGGGGTGGTGCACATTGTATGGGTGTGTGTTACATAACATTCACTAGTAGGAGTGAGAAAAACATCACGGGGTGGTGTGAATCGGAGGGTCTGATTTAGGACAGGCAGTGAGTGGCAATGTCGGATGGAGAAAAGCACCGCTGGGTCGTCAGCATAGGGAGGTCAGGGAACATGCAGTGGCAATGTAGGATAGGTTTCTGAAAAACATCGCGGGGTGGTGCGCATTGCATGGGTGTGTTTTACATTACATTCACTAGTAGGAGTGAGAAAAATATCACGGGGTGGTGCGCATTGTATGGGTGTGTGTTACATTACATTCACTAGTAGGAGTGAGAAAAACATCACGGGGTGGTGTGAATCGCAGGGTCTGAATTAGGATAGGCAGTGAGTGGCAATGTAGGATGGAGAAAAGCACTGCGGGGTGGTCAGCATGGGGAGGTCCGGGAACATGCAGTGGCAATGTAAGATAGGTTTCTGAAAAACATCGCGGGTTGGTGCGCATTGTATGGGTGTGTGTTACATTACATTCACTAGTAGGAGTGAGAAAAACATCACTGGGTAGTGCGCATTTTATGGGTGTGTGTTACATTACATTCACTAGTAGGAGTGAGAAAAACATCACGGGGTGGTGTGAATCGCAGGACCTGAATTAGTATAGGCAGTGAGTGGCAATGTAGGATGGAGAAAAGCACCGCGGTGTGGTTAGCATGGGGAGGTCAGGGAATATGCAATGGCAATGTAGGATAGTTTTCTGAAAAACATCGCGGGGTGGTGCGCATTGTACGTTGTGTGTTACGTTACATTCACTAGTAGGAGTGAGAAAAACATCACGGGGTGGTGTGAATTGGAGGGTTTGAATTAGGATAGGCAGGGAGTGGCAATGAAGGATGGAGAAAAGCACCGCGGGTCCGTCAGCATGGGGAGGTCAGGGAACATGCAGTGGCAAAGCAGGATAGGTTTCTGAAAAACATCGCGGGGTGGTGCGCATTGTATGGGTGTGTGTTACATTACATTCACTAGTAGGAGTGAGAAAAACATCACGGGGTGGTGTAATTGGAGGGTTTGAATTAGGATAGGCAGTGAGTGGCAATGTAGGATGCAGAAAAGCACCGCGGGGTTTTCAGCATGGGGACGTCAGGGCACATGCAGTGGAAATGTAGGATAGGTTTCTGAAAAACATCGCGAGGTGGTGCACATTGTATGGGTGTGTGTTACATAACATTCACTAGTAGGAGTGAGAAAAACATCACGGGGTGGTGTCAATTGGAGGGTCTGATTTAGGATAGGCAGTGAGTGGCAATGTCGGATGGAGAAAAGCACCGCGGGGTGGTCAGCATGGGGAGGTCAGGGAACATGCAGTGGCAATGTAGGATAGGTTTCTGAAAAACAGCGCGGGGTGGTGCGCATTGTATGGGTGTGTGTTACAATACATTCACAAGTAGGAGTGAGAAAAACATCTCGCGGTGGTGCGCATTGTATGGGTGTGTGTTACATTACATTCACTAGTAGGAGTGAGAAAAACATCACGGGGTGGTGTGAATCGGAGGGTCTGAATTAGTATAGGCAGTGAGTGGCAATGTAGGATGGAGAAAAGCACCGCTGTGTGGTCAGCATGGGGAGGTCAGGGAACATGCAGTGGCAATGTAGGATAGTTTTCTGAAAAATATCGCGGGGTGGTGCGCATTGTATGGGTGTGTGTTACATTACATTCACTAGTAGGAGTGAGAAAAACATCACGGGGTGGTGTGATTCGGAGGGTCTGAATTAGGATAGGCAGTGAGTGGCAATGTAGGATGCAGAAAAGCACCGCGGGGTGGTCAGCATGGGGACTTCAGGGAACATGCAGTGGCAATGTAGGATAGGTTTCTGAAAAACATCGCGGGGTGGTGCACATTGTATGCGTGTGTGTTACATAACATTCACTAGTAGGAGTGAGAAAAACATCACGGGGTGGTGTCAATCGGAGGGTCTGATTTAGGATAGGCAGTGAGTGGCAATGTCGGATGGAGAAAAGCACCGCGGGGTCGTCAGCATGGGGAGGTCAGGGAACATGCAGTGGAAATGTAGGATAGGTTTCTGAAAAATATCGCGGGGTGGTGCGCATTGTATGGGTGTGCGTTACAATTCATTCACTAGTAGGAGTGAGAAAAACATCACGGGGTGGTGCGCATTGTATGGGTGTGTGTTACATTACATTCACTAGTAGGAGTGAGAAAAACATCACGGGGTGGTGTGAATCGGAGGGTCTGAATTAGGATAGGCAGTGAGTGGCAATGTAGGATGGAGAAAAGCACGGCGGGGTGGTCAGCACGGGAACGTCAGGGAATATGCAGTGGCAATGTAGGATAGGTTTCTGAAAAACATCGTGGGGTGGTGCACATTGTATGGGTGTGTGTTACATAACATTCACTAGTAGGAGTGAGAAAACCATCACGGGGTGGTGTGAATCGGAGAGTCTGATTTAGGATAGGCAGTGAGTGGCAATGTCGGATGGAGAAAAGCACCGCGTGGTGGTCAGCATGGGGAGGTCAGGGAACATGCATTGGCAATGTAGGATAGGTTTCTGAAAAACATCGCGGGGTGGTGCGCATTGTATGGGTGTGTGTTACATTACATTCACTAGTAGGAGTGAGAAAAACATCACGGGGTGGTGCGCATTGTATGGGTGTGTGTTACATTACATTCACTAGTAGGAGTGAGAAAAACATCACGGGGTGGTGTGAATCGCAGGGCCTGAATTAGTATAGGCAGTGAGTGGCAATGTAGGATGGAGAAAAGCACCGCAGTGTGGTCAGCATGGGGAGGTCAGGGAATATGCAATGGCAATGTAGGATAGTTTTCTGAAAAATATCGCGGGGTGGTGCGCATTGTATGGTTGTGTGTTACATTACATTCACTAGTAGGAGTGAGAGAAACATCACGGGGTGGTGTGAATTGGAGGGTTTGAATTAGGATAGGCAGGGAGTGGCAATGAAGGATGGAGAAAAGCACCGCGGGTCCATCAGCATGGGGAGGTCAGGGAACATGCAGTGGCAAAGTAGGATAGGTTTCTGAAAAATATCGCGGGGTGGTGCGCATTGTATGGGTGTGTGTTACATTACATTCACTAGTAGGAGTGAGAAAAACATCACGGGGTGGTGTGAATTGGAGGGTTTGAATTAGGATAGGCAGTGAGTGGCAATGTAGGATGCAGAAAAGCACCGCGGGGTTTTCAGCATGGGGACGTCAGGGAACATGCAGTGGCAATGTAGGATAGGTTTCTGAAAAACATCGCGGGGTGGTGCACATTGTATGGGTGTGTGTTACATAACATTCACTAGTAGGAGTGAGAAAAACATCACGGGGTGGTGTCAATTGGAGGGTCTGATTTAGGATAGGCAGTGAGTGGCAATGTCGGATGGAGAAAAGCACCGCGGGGTGGTCAGCATGGGGAGGTCAGGGAACATGCAGTGGCAATGTAGGATAGGTTTCTGAAAAACAGCGCGGGGTGGTGCGCATTGTATGGGTGTGTGTTACATTACATTCACTACTAGGAGTGAGAAAAACATCACGGGGTTGTGTGAATCGGAGGGTCTGAATTAGGATAGGCAGTGAGTGGCAATGAAGGATGGAGAAAAGCACCGCGGGATGGTCAGCATGGGGACGTCAGGGAACATGCAGTGGCAATGTAGGATAGGATTCTGAAAAACATCGCGGGGTGGTGCACATTGTATGGGTGTGTGTTACATAACATTCACTAGTAGGAGTGAGAAAAACATCACGGGGTGGTGTGAATCGGAGGGTCTGATTTAGGATAGGCAGTGAGTGGCAATGTCGGATGGAGAAAAGCACCGCTGGGTCGTCAGCATAGGGAGGTCAGGGAACATGCAGTGGCAATGTAGGATAGGTTTCTGAAAAACATCGCGGGGTGGTGCGCATTGTATGGGTGTGTTTTACATTACATTCACTAGTAGGAGTGAGAACAATATCACGGGGTGGTGCGCATTGTATGGGTGTGTGTTACATTACATTCACTAGTAGGAGTGAGAAAAACATCACGGGGTGGTGTGAATCGCAGGGTCTGAATTAGGATAGGCAGTGAGTGGCAATGTAGGATGGAGAAAAGCACTGCGGGGTGGTCAGCATGGGGAGGTCCGGGAACATGCAGTGGCAATGTAGGATAGGTTTCTGAAAAACATCGCGGGTTGGTGCGCATTGTATGGGTGTGTGTTACATTACATTCACTAGTAGGAGTGAGAAAAACATCACTGGGTAGTGCGCATTTTATGGGTGTGTGTTACATTACATTCACTAGTAGGAGTGAGAAAAACATCACGGGGTGGTGTGAATCGCAGGGTCTGAATTAGTATAGGCAGTGAGTGGCAATGTAGGATGGAGAAAAGCACCGCGGTGTGGTTAGCATGGGTAGGTCAGGGAATATGCAATGGCAATGTAGGATAGTTTTCTGAAAAACATCGCGGGGTGGTGCGCATTGTACGTTGTGTGTTACATTACATTCACTAGTAGGAGTGAGAAAAACATCACGGGGTGGTGTGAATTTGAGGGTTTGAATTAGGATAGGCAGGGAGTGGCAATGAAGGATGGAGAAAAGCACCGCGGGTCCGTCAGCATGGGGAGGTCAGGGAACATGCAGTGGCAAAGCAGGATAGGTTTCTGAAAAACATCGTGGGGTGGTGCGCATTGTATGGGTGTGTGTTACATTACATTCACTAGTAGGAGTGAGAAAAACATCACGGGGTGGTGTGAATTGGAGGGTTTGAATTAGGATAGGCAGTGAGTGGCAATGTAGGATGCAGAAAAGCACCGCGGGGTGGTCAGCATGGGGAGGTCAGGGAACATGCAGTGGCAATGTAGGATAGGTTTCTGAAAAACATCGCGGGGTGGTGCGCATTGTATGGGTGTGTTTTACATTACATTCACTAGTAGGAGTGAGAAAAATATTACGGGGTGGTGCGCATTGTATGGGTGTGTGTTAGATTACATTCACTAGTAGGAGTGAGAAAAACATCACGGGGTGGTGTGAATCGCAGGGTCTGAATTAGGATAGGCAGTGAGTGGCAATGTAGGATGGAGAAAAGCACTGCGGGTTGGTCAGCATTGGGAGGTCCGGGAACATGCAGTGGCAATGTAGGATAGGTTTCTGAAAAACATCGCGGGGTGGTGCGCATTGTATGGGTGTGTGTTACATTACATTCACTAGTAGGAGTGAGAAAAACATCACTGGGTAGTGCGCATTTTATGGGTGTGTGTTACATTACATTCACTAGTAGGAGTGAGAAAAACATCACGGGGTGGTGTGAATCGTAGGGCCTGAATTAGTATAGGCAGTGAGTGGCAATGTAGGATGGAGAAAAGCACCGCGGTGTGGTCAGCATGGGGAGGTCAGGGAATATGCAATGGCAATGTAGGATAGGTTTCTGAAAAACATCGCGGGGTGGTGCGCATTGTATGGTTGTGTGTTACATTACATTCACTAGTAGGAGTGAGAAAAACATCACGGGGTGGTGTGAATTGGAGGGTTTGAATTAGGATAGGCAGGGAGTGGCAATGAAGGATGGAGAAAAGCACCGCGGGTCCGTCAGCATGGGGAGGTCAGGGAACATGCAGTGGCAAAGTAGGATAGGTTTCTGAAAAACATCGCGGGGTGGTGCACATTGTATGGGTGTGTGTTACATAACATTCACTAGTAGGAGTGAGAAAAACATCACGGGGTGGTGTCAATTGGAGGGTCTCATTTAGGATAGGCAGTGAGTGGCAATGTCGGATGGAGAAAAGCACCACGGGGTAGTCAGCATGGGGAGGTCAGGGAACATGCAGTGGCAATGTAGGATAGGTTTCTGAAAAACAGCGCGGGGTGGTGCGCATTGTATGGGTGTGTGTTACAATACATTCACTAGTAGGAGTGAGAAAAACATCTCGCGGTGGTGCGCATTGTATGGGTGTTTGTTACATTTCATTCACTAGTAGGAGTGAGAAAAACATTACGGGGTGGTGTGAATCGGAGGGTCTGAATTAGTATAGGCAGTGAGTGGCAATGTAGGATGGAGAAAAGCACCGCTGTGTGGTCAGCATGGGGAGGTCAGGGAACATGCAGTGGCAATGTAGGATAGTTTTCTGAAAAATATCGCGGGGTGGTGCGCATTGTATGGGTGTGTGTTACATTACATTCACTAGTAGGAGTGAGAAAAACATCACGGGGTGGTGTGATTCGGAGGGTCTGAATTAGGATAGGCAGTGAGTGGCAATGTAGGATGCAGAAAAGCACCGCGGGGTGGTCAGCATGGGGACTTCAGGGAACATGCAGTGGCAATGTAGGATAGGTTTCTGAAAAACATCGCGGGGTGGTGCACATTGTATGGGTGTGTGTTACATAACATTCACTAGTAGGAGTGAGAAAAACATCACGGGGTGGTGTCAATCGGAGGGTCTGATTTAGGATAGGCAGTGAGTGGCAATGTAGGATGGAGAAAAGCACCGCGGGGTCGTCAGCATGGGGAGGTTAGGGAACATGCAGTGGCAATGTAGGATAGGTTTCTGAAAAATATCGCGGGGTGGTGCGCATTGTATGGGTGTGTGTTACTTTACATTCACTAGTAGGAGTGAGAAAAACATCACGGGGTGGTGCGCATTGTATGGGTTTGTGTTACATTACATTCACTAGTAGGAGTGAGAAAAACATCACGGGGTGGTGTGAATCGGAGGGTCTGAATTAGGATACGCAGTGAGTGGCAATATAGGATGAAGAAAAGCACCGCGGGGTGGTCAGCATGGGGACTTCAGGGAACATGCAGTGGCAATGTAGGATAGGTTTCTGAAAAACATCGCGGGGTGGTGCACATTGTATGGGTGTGTGTTACATAACATTCACTAGTAGGAGTGAGAAAAACATCACGGGGTGGTGTCAATCGGAGGGTCTGATTTAGGATAGGCAGTGAGTGGCAATGTCGGATGGAGAAAAGCACCGCGGGGTGGTCAGCATGGGGAGGTCAGGGAACAATCAGTGGCAATGTAGGATAGGTTTCTGAAAAATATCGCGGGGTGGTGCGCATTGTATGGGTGTGTGTTACATTACATTCACTAGTAGGAGTGAGAAAAACATCACGGGGTGGTGCGCATTGTATGGGTGTGTGTTACATTACATTCACTAGTAGGAGTGAGAAAAACATCACGGGGTGGTGTGATTCGGAGGGTCTGAATTAGGATAGGCAGTGAGTGGCAATGTAGGATGCAGAAAAGCACCGCGGGGTGGTCAGCATGGGGACTTCAGGGAACATGCAGTGGCAATGTAGGATATGTTTCTGAAAAACATCGCGGGGTGGTGCACATTGTATGGGTGTGTGTTACATAACATTCACTAGTAGGAGTGAGAAAAACATCACGGGGTGGTGTCAATCGGAGGGTCTGATTTAGGATAGGCAGTGAGTGGCAATGTCGGATGGAGAAAAGCACCGCGGGGTCGTCAGCATGGGGAGGTTAGGGAACATGCAGTGGCAATGTAGGATAGGTTTCTGAAAAATATCGCGGGGTGGTGCGCATTGTATGGGTGTGTGTTACTTTACATTCACTAGTAGGAGTGAGAAAAACATCACGGGGTGGTGCGCATTGTATGGGTGTGTGTTACATTACATTCACTAGTAGGAGTGAGAAAAACATCACGGGGTGGTGTGAATCGGAGGGTCTGAATTAGGATACGCAGTGAGTGGCAATGTAGGATGGAGAAAAGCACCGTGTGGTGGTCAGCATGGGGAGGTCAGGGAACATGCAATGGCAAAGTAGGATAGGTTTCTGAAAAACATCGCGGGGTGGTGCGCATTGTATGCGTGTGTGTTACATTACATTCACTAGTAGGAGTGAGAAAAACATCACGGGGTGGTGCGCATTGTATGTGTGAGTGTTACATTACATTCACTAGTACGAGTGAGAAAAACATCACGGGGTGGTGTGAATCGCAGGGTCTGAATTAGGATAGGCAGTGAGTGGCAATGTAGGATGGAGAAAAGCACCGCGGGCTGGTCAGAATGGGGAGGTCATAGAACATGCAGTGGCAATGTAGGATAGGTTTCTGAAAAACATCGCGGGGTGGTGCGCATTGTATGGGTGTGTGTTACATTACATTCACTAGTAGGAGTGAGAAAAACATCACGGGGTGGTGCGCATTGTATGGGTGTGTGTTACATTACATTCACTAGTAGGAGTGAGAAAAACATCACGCGGTGGTGCGCATTTTATGGGTGTGTGTTACATTACATTCACTAGTGGGAGTGAGAAAAACATCACGGGGTGGTGTTAATCGGAGGGTCTGAATTAGTATAGGCAGTGAGTGGCAATGTAGGATGGAGAAAAGCACAGCGGTGTGGTCAGCATGGGAAGGTCAGGGAACATGCAGGGGCAATGTCGGATAGGTTTCTGAAAAATATCGCGGGGTGGTGCGCATTGTATGGGTGTGTGTTACATTACATTCACTAGTAGGAGTGAGAAAAACATCACGGGGTTGTGTGAATCGGAGGGTCTGAATTGGGATAGGCAGTGAGTGGCAATGAAGGATGGAGAAAAGCACCGCGGGGTGGTCAGCATGGGGAGGTCAGGGAACATGCAGTGGCAATGTAGGATAGGTTTCTGAAAAACATCGCGGGGTGGTGCACATTGTATGGGTGTGTGTTACATAACATTCACTAGTAGGAGTGAGAAAAACATCACGGGGTGGTGTGAATCGGAGGGTCTGATTTAGGAGAGGCAGTGAGTGGCAATGTCGGATGGAGAAAAGCACCGCGGGGTCGTCAACATAGGGAGGTCAGGGAACATGCAGTGGCAATGTAGGATAGGTTTCTGAAACACATCGCGGGGTGGTGCGCATTGTATGGGTGTGTTTTACATTACATTCACTAGTAGGAGTGAGAAAAATATCACGATGTGTTGCGCATTGTATGGGTGTGTGTTACATTACATTCACTAGTAGGAGTGAGAAAAACATCACGGGGTGGTGTGAATCGCAGTGCCTGAATTAGTATAGGCAGTGAGTGGCAATGTAGGATGGAGAAAAGCACCGCGGTGTGGTCAGCATGGGGAGGTCAGGGAATATGCAATGGCAATATAGGATAGTTTTCTGAAAAACATCGCGGGGTGGTGCGCATTGTATGGTTGTGTGTTACATTACATTCACTAGTAGGAGTGAGAAAAACATCACGGGGTGGTGTGAATTGGAGGGTTTGAATTAGGATAGGCAGTGAGTGGCAATGAAGGATGGAGAAAAGCACCGCGGTTCCGTCAGCATGGGGAGGTCAGGGAACATGCAGTGGCAAAGTAGGATAGGTTTCTGAAAAACATCGCGGGGTGGTGCGCATTGTATGGGTGTGTGTTACATTACATTCACTAGTAGGAGTGAGAAAAACATCACGTGGTGGTGCGCATTGTATGTGTGGGTGTTACATTACATTCACTAGTAGGAGTGAGAAAAAAATCACGGGGTGGTGTGAATCGGAGGGTCTGAATTAGGACAGGCAGTGAGTGGCAATGTAGGATGGAGAAAAGCACCGCGGGGTGGTCAGCATGGGGAGGTCAGGGAACATGCAGTGGCAATGTAGGATAGGTTTCTGAAAAACATCGCGGGGTGGTGCACATTGTATGGGTGTGTGTTACATTACATTCACTAGTAGGAGTGAGAAAAACATCACGGGGTTGTGTGAATCGGAGGGTCTGAATTAGAATAGGCAGTGAGTGGCAATGAAGGATGGAGAAAAGCACCGCGGGATGGTCAGCATGGGGACGTCAGGGAACATGCAGTGGCAATGTAGGATAGGATTTTGAAAAACATCGCGGGGTGGTGCACATTGTATGGGTGTGTGTTACATAACATTCACTAGTAGGAGTGAGAAAAACATCACGGGGTGGTGTGAATCGGAGGGTCTGATTTAGGATAGGCAGTGAGTGGCAATGTCGGATGGAGAAAAGCCCCGCTGGGTCGTCAGCATAGGGAGGTCAGGGAACATGCAGTGGCAATGTAGGATAGGTTTCTGAAAAACATCGCGGGGTGGTGTGCATTGTATGGGTGTGTGTTACATTACATTCACTAGTAGGAGTGAGAAAAACATCACTGGGTAGTGCGCATTTTATGGGTGTGTGTTAAATTACATTCACTAGTAGGAGTGAGAAAAACATCACGGGGTGGTGTGAATCGCAGGGCCTGAATTAGTATAGGCAGTGAGTGGCAATGTAGGATGGAGAAAAGCACCACGGTGTGGTTAGCATGGGGAGGTCAGGGAATATGCAATGGCAATGTAGGATAGTTTTCTGAAAAACATCGCGGGGTGTTGCGCATTGTACGTTGTGTGTTACATTACATTCACTAGTAGGAGTGAGAAAAACATCACGGGGTGCTGTGAATCGGAGGGTCTGAATTAGTATAGGCAGTGAGTGGCAATGTAGGATGGAGAAAAGCACCGCTGTGTGGTCAGCATGGGGAGGTCAGGGAACATGCAGTGGCAATGTAGGATAGTTTTCTGAAAAATATCGCGGGGTGGTGCGCATTGTATGGGTGTGTGTTACATTACATTCACAAGTAGGAGTGAGAAAAACATCACGGGGTGGTGTGATTCGGAGGGTCTGAATTAGGATAGGCAGTGAGTGGCAATGTAGGATGCAGAAAAGCACCGCGGGGTGGTCAGCATGGGGACTTCAGGGAACATGCAGTGGCAATGTAGGATATGTTTCTGAAAAACATCGCGGGGTGGTGCACATTGTATGGGTGTGTGTTACATAACATTCACTAGTAGGAGTGAGAAAAACAACACGGGGTGGTGTCAATCGGAGGGTCTTATTTAGGATAGGCAGTGAGTGGCAATGTCGGATGGAGAAAAGCACCGCGGGGTCGTCAGCATGGGGAGGTCAGGGAACATGCAGTGGCAATGTAGGATAGGTTTCTGAAAAATATCGCGGGGTGGTGCGCATTGTATGGGTGTGTGTTACATTACATTCACTAGTAGGAGTGAGAAAAACATCACGAGGTGGTGCGCATTGTATGGGTGTGTGTTACATTACATTCACTAGTAGGAGTGAGAAAAACATCACGGGGTGGTGTCAATCGGAGGGTCTGATTTAGGATAGGCAGTGAGTGGCAATGTCGGATGGAGAAAAGCACCGCGGGGTGGTCAGCATGGGGAGGTCAGGGAACAATCAGTGGCAATGTAGGATAGGTTTCTGAAAAATATCGCGGGGTGGTGCGCATTGTATGGGTGTGTGTTACATTACATTCACTAGTAGGAGTGAGAAAAACATCACGGGGTGGTGCGCATTGTATGGGTGTGTGTTACATTACATTCACTAGTAGGAGTGAGAAAAACATCACGGGGTGGTGTGATTCGGAGGGTCTGAATTAGGATAGGCAGTGAGTGGCAATGTAGGATGCAGAAAAGCACCGCGGGGTGGTCAGCATGGGGACTTCAGGGAACATGCAGTGGCAATGTAGGATATGTTTCTGAAAAACATCGCGGGGTGGTGCACATTGTATGGGTGTGTGTTACATAACATTCACTAGTAGGAGTGAGAAAAACATCACGGGGTGGTGTCAATCGGAGGGTCTGATTTAGGATAGGCAGTGAGTGGCAATGTCGGATGGAGAAAAGCACCGCGGGGTCGTCAGCATGGGGAGGTTAGGGAACATGCAGTGGCAATGTAGGATAGGTTTCTGAAAAATATCGCGGGGTGGTGCGCATTGTATGGGTGTGTGTTACTTTACATTCACTAGTAGGAGTGAGAAAAACATCACGGGGTGGTGCGCATTGTATGGGTGTGTGTTACATTACATTCACTAGTAGGAGTGAGAAAAACATCACGGGGTGGTGTGAATCGGAGGGTCTGAATTAGGATACGCAGTGAGTGGCAATGTAGGATGGAGAAAAGCACCGTGTGGTGGTCAGCATGGGGAGGTCAGGGAACATGCAATGGCAAAGTAGGATAGGTTTCTGAAAAACATCGCGGGGTGGTGCGCATTGTATGCGTGTGTGTTACATTACATTCACTAGTAGGAGTGAGAAAAACATCACGGGGTGGTGCGCATTGTATGTGTGTGTGTTACATTACATTCACTAGTACGAGTGAGAAAAACATCACGGGGTGGTGTGAATCGCAGGGTCTGAATTAGGATAGGCAGTGAGTGGCAATGTAGGATGGAGAAAAGCACCGCGGGCTGGTCAGAATGGGGAGGTCATAGAACATGCAGTGGCAATGTAGGATAGGTTTCTGAAAAACATCGCGGGGTGGTGCGCATTGTATGGGTGTGTGTTACATTACATTCACTAGTAGGAGTGAGAAAAACATCACGGGGTGGTGCGCATTGTATGGGTGTGTGTTACATTACATTCACTAGTAGGAGTGAGAAAAACATCACGCGGTGGTGCGCATTTTATGGGTGTGTGTTACATTACATTCACTAGTGGGAGTGAGAAAAACATCACGGGGTGGTGTTAATCGGAGGGTCTGAATTAGTATAGGCAGTGAGTGGCAATGTAGGATGGAGAAAAGCACAGCGGTGTGGTCAGCATGGGAAGGTCAGGGAACATGCAGGGGCAATGTCGGATAGGTTTCTGAAAAATATCGCGGGGTGGTGCGCATTGTATGGGTGTGTGTTACATTACATTCACTAGTAGGAGTGAGAAAAACATCACGGGGTTGTGTGAATCGGAGGGTCTGAATTGGGATAGGCAGTGAGTGGCAATGAAGGATGGAGAAAAGCACCGCGGGGTGGTCAGCATGGGGAGGTCAGGGAACATGCAGTGGCAATGTAGGATAGGTTTCTGAAAAACATCGCGGGGTGGTGCACATTGTATGGGTGTGTGTTACATAACATTCACTAGTAGGAGTGAGAAAAACATCACGGGGTGGTGTGAATCGGAGGGTCTGATTTAGGAGAGGCAGTGAGTGGCAATGTCGGATGGAGAAAAGCACCGCGGGGTCGTCAACATAGGGAGGTCAGGGAACATGCAGTGGCAATGTAGGATAGGTTTCTGAAACACATCGCGGGGTGGTGCGCATTGTATGGGTGTGTTTTACATTACATTCACTAGTAGGAGTGAGAAAAATATCACGATGTGTTGCGCATTGTATGGGTGTGTGTTACATTACATTCACTAGTAGGAGTGAGAAAAACATCACGGGGTGGTGTGAATCGCAGTGCCTGAATTAGTATAGGCAGTGAGTGGCAATGTAGGATGGAGAAAAGCACCGCGGTGTGGTCAGCATGGGGAGGTCAGGGAATATGCAATGGCAATATAGGATAGTTTTCTGAAAAACATCGCGGGGTGGTGCGCATTGTATGGTTGTGTGTTACATTACATTCACTAGTAGGAGTGAGAAAAACATCACGGGGTGGTGTGAATTGGAGGGTTTGAATTAGGATAGGCAGTGAGTGGCAATGAAGGATGGAGAAAAGCACCGCGGTTCCGTCAGCATGGGGAGGTCAGGGAACATGCAGTGGCAAAGTAGGATAGGTTTCTGAAAAACATCGCGGGGTGGTGCGCATTGTATGGGTGTGTGTTACATTACATTCACTAGTAGGAGTGAGAAAAACATCACGTGGTGGTGCGCATTGTATGTGTGGGTGTTACATTACATTCACTAGTAGGAGTGAGAAAAAAATCACGGGGTGGTGTGAATCGGAGGGTCTGAATTAGGACAGGCAGTGAGTGGCAATGTAGGATGGAGAAAAGCACCGCGGGGTGGTCAGCATGGGGAGGTCAGGGAACATGCAGTGGCAATGTAGGATAGGTTTCTGAAAAACATCGCGGGGTGGTGCACATTGTATGGGTGTGTGTTACATTACATTCACTAGTAGGAGTGAGAAAAACATCACGGGGTTGTGTGAATCGGAGGGTCTGAATTAGAATAGGCAGTGAGTGGCAATGAAGGATGGAGAAAAGCACCGCGGGATGGTCAGCATGGGGACGTCAGGGAACATGCAGTGGCAATGTAGGATAGGATTTTGAAAAACATCGCGGGGTGGTGCACATTGTATGGGTGTGTGTTACATAACATTCACTAGTAGGAGTGAGAAAAACATCACGGGGTGGTGTGAATCGGAGGGTCTGATTTAGGATAGGCAGTGAGTGGCAATGTCGGATGGAGAAAAGCCCCGCTGGGTCGTCAGCATAGGGAGGTCAGGGAACATGCAGTGGCAATGTAGGATAGGTTTCTGAAAAACATCGCGGGGTGGTGCGCATTGTATGGGTGTGTGTTACATTACATTCACTAGTAGGAGTGAGAAAAACATCACTGGGTAGTGCGCATTTTATGGGTGTGTGTTAAATTACATTCACTAGTAGGAGTGAGAAAAACATCACGGGGTGGTGTGAATCGCAGGGCCTGAATTAGTATAGGCAGTGAGTGGCAATGTAGGATGGAGAAAAGCACCACGGTGTGGTTAGCATGGGGAGGTCAGGGAATATGCAATGGCAATGTAGGATAGTTTTCTGAAAAACATCGCGGGGTGTTGCGCATTGTACGTTGTGTGTTACATTACATTCACTAGTAGGAGTGAGAAAAACATCACGGGGTGCTGTGAATCGGAGGGTCTGAATTAGTATAGGCAGTGAGTGGCAATGTAGGATGGAGAAAAGCACCGCTGTGTGGTCAGCATGGGGAGGTCAGGGAACATGCAGTGGCAATGTAGGATAGTTTTCTGAAAAATATCGCGGGGTGGTGCGCATTGTATGGGTGTGTGTTACATTACATTCACAAGTAGGAGTGAGAAAAACATCACGGGGTGGTGTGATTCGGAGGGTCTGAATTAGGATAGGCAGTGAGTGGCAATGTAGGATGCAGAAAAGCACCGCGGGGTGGTCAGCATGGGGACTTCAGGGAACATGCAGTGGCAATGTAGGATATGTTTCTGAAAAACATCGCGGGGTGGTGCACATTGTATGGGTGTGTGTTACATAACATTCACTAGTAGGAGTGAGAAAAACATCACGGGGTGGTGTCAATCGGAGGGTCTTATTTAGGATAGGCAGTGAGTGGCAATGTCGGATGGAGAAAAGCACCGCGGGGTCGTCAGCATGGGGAGGTCAGGGAACATGCAGTGGCAATGTAGGATAGGTTTCTGAAAAATATCGCGGGGTGGTGCGCATTGTATGGGTGTGTGTTACATTACATTCACTAGTAGGAGTGAGAAAAACATCACGAGGTGGTGCGCATTGTATGGGTGTGTGTTACATTACATTCACTAGTAGGAGTGAGAAAAACATCACGGGGTGGTGTGAATCGGAGGGTCTGAATTAGGATAGGCAGTGAGTGGCAATGTAGGATGGAGAAAAGCACGGCGGGGTGGTCAGCATGGGGACGTCAGGGAATATGCAGTGGCAATGTAGGATAGGTTTCTGAAAAACATCGCGGGGTGGTGCGCATTGTATGGGTGTGTGTTACATTACATTCACTAGTAGGAGTGAGAAAAACATCACGAGGTGGTGCGCATTGTATGGGTGTGTGTTACATTACATTCACTAGTAGGAGTGAGAAAAACATCACGGGGTGGTGTGAATCGGAGAGTCTGATTTAGGATAGGCAGTGAGTAGCAATGTCGGATGGAGAAAAGCACCGCGTGGTGGTCAGCATGGGGAGGTCAGGGAACATGCATTGGCAATGTAGGATAGGTTTCTGAAAAACATCGCGGGGTGGTGCGCATTGTATGGGTGTGTGTTACATTACATTCACTAGTAGGAGTGAGAAAAACATCACGGGGTGGTGCGCATTGTATGGGTGTGTGTTACATTACATTCACTAGTAGGAGTGAGAAAAACATCACGGGGTGGTGTGAATCGCAGGGTCTGAATTAGGATAGGCAGTGAGTGGCAATGTAGGATGGAGAAAAGCACTGCGGTGTGGTCAGCATGGGGAGGTCCGGAAACATGCAGTGGCAATGTAGGATAGGTTTCTGAAAAACATCGCGGGGTGGTGCGCATTGTATGGGTGTGTTTTACATTACATTCACTAGTAGGAGTGAGAAAAACATCACTGGGTAGTGCGCATTTTATGGGTGTGTGTTACATTACATTCACTAGTAGGAGTGAGAAAAACATCACGGGGTGGTGTGAATCGCAGGGCCTGAATTAGTATAGGCAGTGAGTGGCAATGTAGGATGGAGAAAAGCACCGCGGTGTGGTCAGCATGGGGAGGTCAGGGAATATGCAATGGCAATGTCGGATAGTTTTCTGAAAAACATCGTGGGGTGGTGCGCATTGTATGGTTGTGTGTTACATTACATTCACTAGAAGGAGTGAGAGAAACATCACGGGGTGGTGTGAATTGGAGGGTTTGAATTAGGATAGGCAGGGAGTGGCAATGAAGGATGGAGAAAAGCACCGCGGGTCCATCAGCATGGGGATGTCAGGGAACATGCAGTGGCAAAGTAGGATAGGTTTCTGAAAAATATCGCGGGGTGGTGCGCATTGTATGGGTGTGTGTTACATTACATTCACTAGTAGGAGTGAGAAAAACATCACGGGGTGGTGTAAATTGGAGGGTTTGAATTAGGATAGGCAGTGAGTGGCAATGTAGGATGCAGAAAAGCACCGCGGGGTTTTCAGCATGGGGACGTCAGGGAACATGCAGTGGCAATGTAGGATAGGTTTCTGAAAAACATCGCGGGGTGGTGCACATTGTATGGGTGTGTGTTACATAACATTCACTAGTAGGAGTGAGAAAAACATCACGGGGTGGTGTCAATTGGAGGGTCTGATTTAGGATAGGCAGTGAGTGGCAATGTCGGATGGAGAAAAGCACCGCGGGGTGGTCAGCATGGGGAGGTCAGGGAACATGCAGTGGCAATGTAGGATAGGTTTCTGAAAAACAGCGCGGGGTGGTGCGCATTGTATGGGTGTGTGTTACAATACATTCACTAGTAGGAGTGAGAAAAACATCTCGCGGTGGTGCGCATTGTATGGGTGTGTGTTACATTACATTCACTAGTAGCAGTGAGAAAACATCACGGGGTTGTGTGAATCGGAGGGTCTGAATTAGGATAGGCAGTGAGTGGCAATGAAGGATGGAGAAAAGCACCGCGGGATGGTCAGCATGGGGACGTCAGGGAACATGCAGTGGCAATGTAGGATAGGATTCTGAAAAACATCGCGGGGTGGTGCACATTGTATGGGTGTGTGTTACATAACATTCACTAGTAGGAGTGAGAAAAACATCACGGGGTGGTGTGAATCGGAGGGTCTGATTTAGGACAGGCAGTGAGTGGCAATGTCGGATGGAGAAAAGCACCGCTGGGTCGTCAGGATAGGGAGGTCAGGGAACATGCAGTGGCAAAGCAGGATAGGTTTCTGAAAAACATAGCGGGGTGGTGCGCATTGTATGGGTGTGTGTTACATTACATTCACTAGTAGGAGTGAGAAAAACATCACGGGGTGGTGTAATTGGAGGGTTTGAATTAGGATAGGCAGTGAGTGGCAATGTAGGATGCAGAAAAGCACCGCGGGGTTTTCAGCATGGGGACGTCAGGGCACATGCAGTGGAAATGTAGGATAGGTTTCTGAAAAACTTCGCGAGGTGGTGCACATTGTATGGGTGTGTGTTACATAACATTCACTAGTAGGAGTGAGAAAAACATCACGGGGTGGTTTCAATTGGAGGGTCTGATTTAGGATAGGCAGTGAGTGGCAATGTCGGATGGAGAAAAGCACCGCGGGGTGGTCAGCATGGGGAGGTCAGGGAACATGCAGTGGCAATGTAGGATAGGTTTCTGAAAAACAGCGCGGGGTGGTGCGCATTGTATGGGTGTGTGTTACAATACATTCACAAGTAGGAGTGAGAAAAACATCTTCGGTGGTGCGCATTGTATGGGTGTGTGTTACATTACATTCACTAGTAGGAGTGAGAAAAACATCACGGGGTGGTGTGAATCGGAGGGTCTGAATTAGTATAGGCAGTGAGTGGCAATGTAGGATGGAGAAAAGCACCGCTGTGTGGTCAGCATGGGGAGGTCAGGGAACATGCAGTAGCAATGTAGGATAGTTTTCTGAAAAATATCGCGGGGTGGTGCGCATTGTATGGGTGTGTGTTACATTACATTCACTAGTAGGAGTGAGAAAAACATCACGGGGTGGTGTGATTCGGAGGGTCTGAATTAGGATAGGCAGTGAGTGGCAATGTAGGATGCAGAAAAGCACCGCGGGGTGGTCAGCATTGGGACTTCAGGGAACATGCAGTGGCAATGTAGGATAGGTTTCTGAAAAACATCGCGGGGTGGTGCACATTGTATGGGTGTGTGTTACATAACATTCACTAGTAGGAGTGAGAAAAACATCACGGGGTGGTGTCAATCGGAGGGTCTGATTTAGGATAGGCAGTGAGTGGCAATGTCGGATGGAGAAAAGCACCGCGGGGTCGTCAGCATGGGGAGGTCAGGGAACATGCAGTGGAAATGTAGGATAGGTTTCTGAAAAATATCGCGGGGTGGTGCGCATTGTATGGGTGTGTGTTACATTACATTCACTAGTAGGAGTGAGAAAAACATCACTGGGTAGTGCGCATTTTATGGGTGTGTGTTACATTACATTCACTAGTAGGAGTGAGAAAAACATCACGGGGTGGTGTGAATCGCAGGGCCTGAATTAGTATAGGCAGTGAGTGGCAATGTAGGATGGAGAAAAGCACCGCGGTGTGGTTAGCATGGGGAGGTCAGGGAATATGCAATGGCAATGTAGGATAGTTTTCTGAAAAACATCGCGGGGTGGTGCGCATTGTACGTTGTGTGTTACGTTACATTCACTAGTAGGAGTGAGAAAAACATCAAGGGGTGGTGTGAATTGGAGGGTTTGAATTAGGATAGGCAGGGAGTGGCAATGAAGGATGGAGAAAAGCACCGCGGGTCCGTCAGCATGGGGAGGTCAGGGAACATGCAGTGGCAAAGCAGGATAGGTTTCTGAAAAACATCGCGGGGTGGTGCGCATTGTATGGGTGTGTGTTACATTACATTCACTAGTAGGAGTGAGAAAAACATCACGGGGTGGTGTAATTGGAGGGTTTGAATTAGGATAGGCAGTGAGTGGCAATGTAGGATGCAGAAAAGCACCGCGGGGTTTTCAGCATGGGGACGTCAGGGCACATGCAGTGGAAATGTAGGATAGGTTTCTGAAAAACATCGCGAGGTGGTGCACATTGTATGGGTGTGTGTTACATAACATTCACTAGTAGGAGTGAGAAAAACATCACGGGGTGGTTTCAATTGGAGGGTCTGATTTAGGATAGGCAGTGAGTGGCAATGTCGGATGGAGAAAAGCACCGCGGGGTGGTCAGCATGGGGAGGTCAGGGAACATGCAGTGGCAATGTAGGATAGGTTTCTGAAAAACAGCGCGGCGTGGTGCGCATTGTATGGGTGTGTGTTACAATACATTCACAAGTAGGAGTGAGAAAAACATCTTCGGTGGTGCGCATTGTATGGGTGTGTGTTACATTACATTCACTAGTAGGAGTGAGAAAAACATCACGGGGTGGTGTGAATCGGAGGGTCTGAATTAGTATAGGCAGTGAGTGGCAATGTAGGATGGAGAAAAGCACCGCTGTGTGGTCAGCATGGGGAGGTCAGGGAACATGCAGTAGCAATGTAGGATAGTTTTCTGAAAAATATCGCGGGGTGGTGCGCATTGTATGGGTGTGTGTTACATTACATTCACTAGTAGGAGTGAGAAAAACATCACGGGGTGGTGTGATTCGGAGGGTCTGAATTAGGATAGGCAGTGAGTGGCAATGTAGGATGCAGAAAAGCACCGCGGGGTGGTCAGCATTGGGACTTCAGGGAACATGCAGTGGCAATGTAGGATAGGTTTCTGAAAAACATCGCGGGGTGGTGCACATTGTATGGGTGTGTGTTACATAACATTCACTAGTAGGAGTGAGAAAAACATCACGGGGTGGTGTCAATCGGAGGGTCTGATTTAGGATAGGCAGTGAGTGGCAATGTCGGATGGAGAAAAGCACCGCGGGGTCGTCAGCATGGGGAGGTCAGGGAACATGCAGTGGAAATGTAGGATAGGTTTCTGAAAAATATCGCGGGGTGGTGCGCATTGTATGGGTGTGTGTTACATTACATTCACTAGTAGGAGTGAGAAAAACATCACGGGGTGGTGCGCATTGTATGGGTGTGTGTTACATTACATTCACTAGTAGGAGTGAGAAAAACATCACGGGGTGGTGTGAATCGGAGGGTCTGAATTAGGATAGGCAGTGAGTGGCAATGTAGGATGGAGAAAAGCACGGCGGGGTGGTCAGCACGGGAACGTCAGGGAATATGCAGTGGCAATGTAGGATAGGTTTCTGAAAAACATCGTGGGGTGGTGCACATTGTATGGGTGTGTGTTACATAACATTCACTAGTAGGAGTGAGAAAACCATCACGGGGTGGTGTGAATCGGAGAGTCTGATTTAGGATAGGCAGTGAGTGGCAATGTCGGATGGAGAAAAGCACCGCGTGGTGGTCAGCATGGGGAGGTCAGGGAACATGCATTGGCAATGTAGGATAGGTTTCTGAAAAACATCGCGGGGTGGTGCGCATTGTATGGGTGTGTGTTACATTACATTCACTAGTAGGAGTGAGAAAAACATCACGGGGTGGTGCGCATTGTATGGGTGTGTGTTACAATACATTCACAAGTAGGAGTGAGAAAAACATCTCGCGGTGGTGCGCATTGTATGGGTGTGTGTTACATTACATTCACTAGTAGGAGTGAGAAAAACATCACGGGGTGGTGTGAATCGGAGGGTCTGAATTAGTATAGGCAGTGAGTGGCAATGTAGGATGGAGAAAAGCACCGCTGTGTGGTCAGCATGGGGAGGTCAGGGAACATGCAGTGGCAATGTAGGATAGTTTTCTGAAAAATATCGCGGGGTGGTGCGCATTGTATGGGTGTGTGTTACATTACATTCACTAGTAGGAGTGAGAAAAACATCACGGGGTGGTGTGATTCGGAGGGTCTGAATTAGGATAGGCAGTGAGTGGCAATGTAGGATGCAGAAAAGCACCGCGGGGTGGTCAGCATGGGGACTTCAGGGAACATGCAGTGGCAATGTAGGATAGGTTTCTGAAAAACATCGCGGGGTGGTGCACATTGTATGGGTGTGTGTTACATAACATTCACTAGTAGGAGTGAGAAAAACATCACGGGGTGGTGTCAATCGGAGGGTCTGATTTAGGATAGGCAGTGAGTGGCAATGTCGGATGGAGAAAAGCACCGCGGGGTCGTCAGCATGGGGAGGTCAGGGAACATGCAGTGGAAATGTAGGATAGGTTTCTGAAAAATATCGCGGGGTGGTGCGCATTGTATGGGTGTGTGTTACATTACATTCACTAGTAGGAGTGAGAAAAACATCACGGGGTGGTGCGCATTGTATGGGTGTGTGTTACATTACATTCACTAGTAGGAGTGAGAAAAACATCACGGGGTGGTGTGAATCGGAGGGTCTGAATTAGGATAGGCAGTGAGTGGCAATGTAGGATGGAGAAAAGCACGGCGGGGTGGTCAGCACGGGAACGTCAGGGAATATGCAGTGGCAATGTAGGATAGGTTTCTGAAAAACATCGTGGGGTGGTGCACATTGTATGGGTGTGTGTTACATAACATTCACTAGTAGGAGTGAGAAAACCATCACGGGGTGGTGTGAATCGGAGAGTCTGATTTAGGATAGGCAGTGAGTGGCAATGTCGGATGGAGAAAAGCACCGCGTGGTGGTCAGCATGGGGAGGTCAGGGAACATGCATTGGCAATGTAGGATAGGTTTCTGAAAAACATCGCGGGGTGGTGCGCATTGTATGGGTGTGTGTTACATTACATTCACTAGTAGGAGTGAGAAAAACATCACGGGGTGGTGCGCATTGTATGGGTGTGTGTTACATTACATTCACTAGTAGGAGTGAGAAAAACATCACGGGGTGGTGTGAATCGCAGGGTCTGAATTAGGATAGGCAGTGAGTGGCAATGTAGGATGGAGAAAAGCACTGCGGTGTGGTCAGCATGGGGAGGTCCGGAAACATGCAGTGGCAATGTAGGATAGGTTTCTGAAAAACATCGCGGGGTGGTGCGCATTGTATGGGTGTGTGTTACATTACATTCACTAGTAGGAGTGAGAAAAACATCACTGGGTAGTGCGCATTTTATGGGTGTGTGTTACATTACATTCACTAGTAGGAGTGAGAAAAACATCACGGGGTGGTGTGAATCGCAGGGCCTGAATTAGTATAGGCAGTGAGTGGCAATGTAGGATGGAGAAAAGCACCGCGGTGTGGTCAGCATGGGGAGGTCAGGGAATATGCAATGGCAATGTAGGATAGTTTTCTGAAAAATATCGCGGGGTGGTGCGCATTGTATGGTTGTGTGTTACATTACATTCACTAGTAGGAGTGAGAGAAACATCACGGGGTGGTGTGAATTGGAGGGTTTGAATTAGGATAGGCAGGGAGTGGCAATGAAGGATGGAGAAAAGCACCGCGGGTCCATCAGCATGGGGAGGTCAGGGAACATGCAGTGGCAAAGTAGGATAGGTTTCTGAAAAATATCGCGGGGTGGTGCGCATTGTATGGATGTGTGTTACATTACATTCACTAGTAGGAGTGAGAAAAACATCACGGGGTTGTGTGAATCGGAGGGTCTGAATTAGGATAGGCAGTGAGTGGCAATGAAGGATGGAGAAAAGCACCGCGGGATGGTCAGCATGGGGACGTCAGGGAACATGCAGTGGCAATGTAGGATAGGATTCTGAAAAACATCGCGGGGTGGTGCACATTGTATGGGTGTGTGTTACATAACATTCACTAGTAGGAGTGAGAAAAACATCACGGGGTGGTGTGAATCGGAGGGTCTGATTTAGGATAGGCAGTGAGTGGCAATGTCGGATGGAGAAAAGCACCGCTGGGTCGTCAGCATAGGGAGGTCAGGGAACATGCAGTGGCAATGTAGGATAGGTTTCTGAAAAACATCGCGGGGTGGTGCGCATTGTATGGGTGTGTTTTACATTACATTCACTAGTAGGAGTGAGAAAAATATCACGGGGTGGTGCGCATTGTATGGGTGTGTGTTACATTACATTCACTAGTAGGAGTGAGAAAAACATCACGGGGTGGTGTGAATCGCAGGGTCTGAATTAGGATAGGCAGTGAGTGGCAATGTAGGATGGAGAAAAGCACTGCGGGGTGGTCAGCATGGGGAGGTCCGGGAACATGCAGTGGCAATGTAGGATAGGTTTCTGAAAAACATCGCGGGTTGGTGCGCATTGTATGGGTGTGTGTTACATTACATTCACTAGTAGGAGTGAGAAAAACATCACTGGGTAGTGCGCATTTTATGGGTGTGTGTTACATTACATTCACTAGTAGGAGTGAGAAAAACATCACGGGGTGGTGTGAATTGGAGGGTTTGAATTAGGATAGGCAGTGAGTGGCAATGTAGGATGCAGAAAAGCACCGCGGGGTTTTCAGCATGGGGACGTCAGGGCACATGCAGTGGAAATGTAGGATAGGTTTCTGAAAAACATCGCGAGGTGGTGCACATTGTATGGGTGTGTGTTACATAACATTCACTAGTAGGAGTGAGAAAAACATCACGGGGTGGTGTCAATCGGAGGGTCTGATTTAGGATAGGCAGTGAGTGGCAATGTCGGATGGAGAAAAGCACCGCGGGGTGGTCAGCATGGGGAGGTCAGGGAACATGCAGTGGCAATGTAGGATAGGTTTCTGAAAAACAGCGCGGGGTGGTGCGCATTGTATGGGTGTGTGTTACAATACATTCACTAGTAGGAGTGAGAAAAACATCTCGCGGTGGTGCGCATTGTATGGGTGTGTGTTACATAACATTCACTAGTAGGAGTGAGAAAAACATCACGGGGTGGTGTCAATCGGAGGGTCTGATTTAGGATAGGCAGTGAGTGGCAAGGTCGGATGGAGAAAAGCACCGCAGGGTCGTCAGCATGGGGAGGTCAGGGAACATGCAGTGGCAATGTAGGATAGGTTTCTGAAAAACATCTCGCGGTGGTGCGCATTGTATGGGTGTGTGTTACATAACATTCACTAGTAGGAGTGAGAAAAACATCACGGGGTGGTGTGAATCGGAGGGTCTGAATTAGGATAGGCAGTGAGTGGCAATGTAGGATGGAGAAAAGCACTGCGTGGTGGTCAGCATGGGGAGGTCAGGGAACATGCATTGGCAATGTAGGATAGGTTTCTGAAAAACATCGCGGGGTGGTGCGCATTGTATGGGTGTGTGTTACATTACATTCACTAGTAGGAGTGAGAAAAACATCACGGGGTGGTGCGCATTGTATGGGTGTGTGTTACATTACATTCACTAGTAGGAGTGAGAAAATCATCACGCGGTGGTGTGCATTGTATGGGTGTGAGTTACATTACATTCACTAGTAGGAGTGAGAAAAACATCACTGGGTAGTGCGCATTTTATGGGTGTGTGTTACATTACATTCACTCGTAGGAGTGAGAAAAAATCACGGGGTGGTGTGAATCGCAGGGCCTGAATTAGTATAGGCAGTGAGTGGCAATGTAGGATGGAGAAAAGCACCGCGGTCTGGTCAGCATGGGGAGGTCAGGGAATATGCAATGGCAATATAGGATAGTTTTCTGAAAAACATCGCGGGGTGGTGCGCATTGTATGGTTGTGTGTTACATTACATTCACTAGTAGGAGTGAGAGAAACATCACGGGGTGGTGTGAATTGGAGGGTTTGAATTAGGATAGTCAGGGAGTGGCAATGAAGGATGGAGAAAAGCACCGCGGGTCCATCAGCATGGGGAGGTCAGGGAACATGCAGTGGCAAAGTAGGATAGGTTTCTGAAAAATATCGCGGGGTGGTGCGCATTGTATGGGTGTGTGTTACATTACATTCACTAGTAGGAGTGAGAAAAACATCACGAGGTGGTGCGCATTGTATGGGTGTGTGTTACATTACATTCACTAGTAGGAGTGAGAAAAACATCACGGGGTGGTGTGAATCGGAGGGTCTGAATTAGGATAGGCAGTGAGTGGCAATGTAGGATGGAGAAAAGCACGGCGGGGTGGTCAGCATGGGGACGTCAGGGAATATGCAGTGGCAATGTAGGATAGGTTTCTGAAAAACATCGCGGGGTGGTGCGCATTGTATGGGTGTGTGTTACATTACATTCACTAGTAGGAGTGAGAAAAACATCACGAGGTGGTGCGCATTGTATGGGTGTGTGTTACATTACATTCACTAGTAGGAGTGAGAAAAACATCACGGGGTGGTGTGAATCGGAGAGTCTGATTTAGGATAGGCAGTGAGTAGCAATGTCGGATGGAGAAAAGCACCGCGTGGTGGTCAGCATGGGGAGGTCAGGGAACATGCATTGGCAATGTAGGATAGGTTTCTGAAAAACATCGCGGGGTGGTGCGCATTGTATGGGTGTGTGTTACATTACATTCACTAGTAGGAGTGAGAAAAACATCACGGGGTGGTGCGCATTGTATGGGTGTGTGTTACATTACATTCACTAGTAGGAGTGAGAAAAACATCACGGGGTGGTGTGAATCGCAGGGTCTGAATTAGGATAGGCAGTGAGTGGCAATGTAGGATGGAGAAAAGCACTGCGGTGTGGTCAGCATGGGGAGGTCCGGAAACATGCAGTGGCAATGTAGGATAGGTTTCTGAAAAACATCGCGGGGTGGTGCGCATTGTATGGGTGTGTTTTACATTACATTCACTAGTAGGAGTGAGAAAAACATCACTGGGTAGTGCGCATTTTATGGGTGTGTGTTACATTACATTCACTAGTAGGAGTGAGAAAAACATCACGGGGTGGTGTGAATCGCAGGGCCTGAATTAGTATAGGCAGTGAGTGGCAATGTAGGATGGAGAAAAGCACCGCGGTGTGGTCAGCATGGGGAGGTCAGGGAATATGCAATGGCAATGTCGGATAGTTTTCTGAAAAACATCGTGGGGTGGTGCGCATTGTATGGTTGTGTGTTACATTACATTCACTAGAAGGAGTGAGAGAAACATCACGGGGTGGTGTGAATTGGAGGGTTTGAATTAGGATAGGCAGGGAGTGGCAATGAAGGATGGAGAAAAGCACCGCGGGTCCATCAGCATGGGGATGTCAGGGAACATGCAGTGGCAAAGTAGGATAGGTTTCTGAAAAATATCGCGGGGTGGTGCGCATTGTATGGGTGTGTGTTACATTACATTCACTAGTAGGAGTGAGAAAAACATCACGGGGTGGTGTAAATTGGAGGGTTTGAATTAGGATAGGCAGTGAGTGGCAATGTAGGATGCAGAAAAGCACCGCGGGGTTTTCAGCATGGGGACGTCAGGGAACATGCAGTGGCAATGTAGGATAGGTTTCTGAAAAACATCGCGGGGTGGTGCACATTGTATGGGTGTGTGTTACATAACATTCACTAGTAGGAGTGAGAAAAACATCACGGGGTGGTGTCAATTGGAGGGTCTGATTTAGGATAGGCAGTGAGTGGCAATGTCGGATGGAGAAAAGCACCGCGGGGTGGTCAGCATGGGGAGGTCAGGGAACATGCAGTGGCAATGTAGGATAGGTTTCTGAAAAACAGCGCGGGGTGGTGCGCATTGTATGGGTGTGTGTTACAATACATTCACTAGTAGGAGTGAGAAAAACATCTCGCGGTGGTGCGCATTGTATGGGTGTGTGTTACATTACATTCACTAGTAGCAGTGAGAAAACATCACGGGGTTGTGTGAATCGGAGGGTCTGAATTAGGATAGGCAGTGAGTGGCAATGAAGGATGGAGAAAAGCACCGCGGGATGGTCAGCATGGGGACGTCAGGGAACATGCAGTGGCAATGTAGGATAGGATTCTGAAAAACATCGCGGGGTGGTGCACATTGTATGGGTGTGTGTTACATAACATTCACTAGTAGGAGTGAGAAAAACATCACGGGGTGGTGTGAATCGGAGGGTCTGATTTAGGACAGGCAGTGAGTGGCAATGTCGGATGGAGAAAAGCACCGCTGGGTCGTCAGCATAGGGAGGTCAGGGAACATGCAGTGGCAATGTAGGATAGGTTTCTGAAAAACATCGCGGGGTGGTGCGCATTGTATGGGTGTGTTTTACATTACATTCACTAGTAGGAGTGAGAAAAATATCACGGGGTGGTGCGCATTGTATGGGTGTGTGTTACATTACATTCACTAGTAGGAGTGAGAAAAACATCACGGGGTGGTGTGAATCGCAGGGTCTGAATTAGGATAGGCAGTGAGTGGCAATGTAGGATGGAGAAAAGCACTGCGGGGTGGTCAGCATGGGGAGGTCCGGGAACATGCAGTGGCAATGTAAGATAGGTTTCTGAAAAACATCGCGGGTTGGTGCGCATTGTATGGGTGTGTGTTACATTACATTCACTAGTAGGAGTGAGAAAAACATCACTGGGTAGTGCGCATTTTATGGGTGTGTGTTACATTACATTCACTAGTAGGAGTGAGAAAAACATCACGGGGTGGTGTGAATCGCAGGGCCTGAATTAGTATAGGCAGTGAGTGGCAATGTAGGATGGAGAAAAGCACCGCGGTGTGGTTAGCATGGGGAGGTCAGGGAATATGCAATGGCAATGTAGGATAGTTTTCTGAAAAACATCGCGGGGTGGTGCGCATTGTACGTTGTGTGTTACGTTACATTCACTAGTAGGAGTGAGAAAAACATCAAGGGGTGGTGTGAATTGGAGGGTTTGAATTAGGATAGGCAGGGAGTGGCAATGAAGGATGGAGAAAAGCACCGCGGGTCCGTCAGCATGGGGAGGTCAGGGAACATGCAGTGGCAAAGCAGGATAGGTTTCTGAAAAACATCGCGGGGTGGTGCGCATTGTATGGGTGTGTGTTACATTACATTCACTAGTAGGAGTGAGAAAAACATCACGGGGTGGTGTAATTGGAGGGTTTGAATTAGGATAGGCAGTGAGTGGCAATGTAGGATGCAGAAAAGCACCGCGGGGTTTTCAGCATGGGGACGTCAGGGCACATGCAGTGGAAATGTAGGATAGGTTTCTGAAAAACATCGCGAGGTGGTGCACATTGTATGGGTGTGTGTTACATAACATTCACTAGTAGGAGTGAGAAAAACATCACGGGGTGGTTTCAATTGGAGGGTCTGATTTAGGATAGGCAGTGAGTGGCAATGTCGGATGGAGAAAAGCACCGCGGGGTGGTCAGCATGGGGAGGTCAGGGAACATGCAGTGGCAATGTAGGATAGGTTTCTGAAAAACAGCGCGGGGTGGTGCGCATTGTATGGGTGTGTGTTACAATACATTCACAAGTAGGAGTGAGAAAAACATCTTCGGTGGTGCGCATTGTATGGGTGTGTGTTACATTACATTCACTAGTAGGAGTGAGAAAAACATCACGGGGTGGTGTGAATCGGAGGGTCTGAATTAGTATAGGCAGTGAGTGGCAATGTAGGATGGAGAAAAGCACCGCTGTGTGGTCAGCATGGGGAGGTCAGGGAACATGCAGTAGCAATGTAGGATAGTTTTCTGAAAAATATCGCGGGGTGGTGCGCATTGTATGGGTGTGTGTTACATTACATTCACTAGTAGGAGTGAGAAAAACATCACGGGGTGGTGTGATTCGGAGGGTCTGAATTAGGATAGGCAGTGAGTGGCAATGTAGGATGCAGAAAAGCACCGCGGGGTGGTCAGCATTGGGACTTCAGGGAACATGCAGTGGCAATGTAGGATAGGTTTCTGAAAAACATCGCGGGGTGGTGCACATTGTATGGGTGTGTGTTACATAACATTCACTAGTAGGAGTGAGAAAAACATCACGGGGTGGTGTCAATCGGAGGGTCTGATTTAGGATAGGCAGTGAGTGGCAATGTCGGATGGAGAAAAGCACCGCGGGGTCGTCAGCATGGGGAGGTCAGGGAACATGCAGTGGAAATGTAGGATAGGTTTCTGAAAAATATCGCGGGGTGGTGCGCATTGTATGGGTGGGTGTTACATTACATTCACTAGTAGGAGTGAGAAAAACATCACGGGGTGGTGCGCATTGTATGGGTGTGTGTTACATTACATTCACTAGTAGGAGTGAGAAAAACATCACGGGGTGGTGTGAATCGGAGGGTCTGAATTAGGATAGGCAGTGAGTGGCAATGTAGGATGGAGAAAAGCACGGCGGGGTGGTCAGCACGGGAACGTCAGGGAATATGCAGTGGCAATGTAGGATAGGTTTCTGAAAAACATCGTGGGGTGGTGCACATTGTATGGGTGTGTGTTACATAACATTCACTAGTAGGAGTGAGAAAACCATCACGGGGTGGTGTGAATCGGAGAGTCTGATTTAGGATAGGCAGTGAGTGGCAATGTCGGATGGAGAAAAGCACCGAGTGGTGGTCAGCATGGGGAGGTCAGGGAACATGCATTGGCAATGTAGGATAGGTTTCTGAAAAACATCGCGGGGTGGTGCGCATTGTATGGGTGTGTGTTACATTACATTCACTAGTAGGAGTGAGAAAAACATCACGGGGTGGTGCGCATTGTATGGGTGTGTGTTACAATACATTCACAAGTAGGAGTGAGAAAAACATCTCGCGGTGGTGCGCATTGTATGGGTGTGTGTTACATTACATTCACTAGTAGGAGTGAGAAAAACATCACGGGGTGGTGTGAATCGGAGGGTCTGAATTAGTATAGGCAGTGAGTGGCAATGTAGGATGGAGAAAAGCACCGCTGTGTGGTCAGCATGGGGAGGTCAGGGAACATGCAGTGGCAATGTAGGATAGTTTTCTGAAAAATATCGCGGGGTGGTGCGCATTGTATGGGTGTGTGTTACATTACATTCACTAGTAGGAGTGAGAAAAACATCACGGGGTGGTGTGATTCGGAGGGTCTGAATTAGGATAGGCAGTGAGTGGCAATGTAGGATGCAGAAAAGCACCGCGGGGTGGTCAGCATGGGGACTTCAGGGAACATGCAGTGGCAATGTAGGATAGGTTTCTGAAAAACATCGCGGGGTGGTGCACATTGTATGGGTGTGTGTTACATAACATTCACTAGTAGGAGTGAGAAAAACATCACGGGGTGGTGTCAATCGGAGGGTCTGATTTAGGATAGGCAGTGAGTGGCAATGTCGGATGGAGAAAAGCACCGCGGGGTCGTCAGCATGGGGAGGTCAGGGAACATGCAGTGGAAATGTAGGATAGGTTTCTGAAAAATATCGCGGGGTGGTGCGCATTGTATGGGTGTGTGTTACATTACATTCACTAGTAGGAGTGAGAAAAACATCACGGGGTGGTGCGCATTGTATGGGTGTGTGTTACATTACATTCACTAGTAGGAGTGAGAAAAACATCACGGGGTGGTGTGAATCGGAGGGTCTGAATTAGGATAGGCAGTGAGTGGCAATGTAGGATGGAGAAAAGCACGGCGGGGTGGTCAGCACGGGAACGTCAGGGAATATGCAGTGGCAATGTAGGATAGGTTTCTGAAAAACATCGTGGGGTGGTGCACATTGTATGGGTGTGTGTTACATAACATTCACTAGTAGGAGTGAGAAAACCATCACGGGGTGGTGTGAATCGGAGAGTCTGATTTAGGATAGGCAGTGAGTGGCAATGTCGGATGGAGAAAAGCACCGCGTGGTGGTCAGCATGGGGAGGTCAGGGAACATGCATTGGCAATGTAGGATAGGTTTCTGAAAAACATCGCGGGGTGGTGCGCATTGTATGGGTGTGTGTTACATTACATTCACTAGTAGGAGTGAGAAAAACATCACGGGGTGGTGCGCATTGTATGGGTGTGTGTTACATTACATTCACTAGTAGGAGTGAGAAAAACATCACGGGGTGGTGTGAATCGCAGGGTCTGAATTAGGATAGGCAGTGAGTGGCAATGTAGGATGGAGAAAAGCACTGCGGTGTGGTCAGCATGGGGAGGTCCGGAAACATGCAGTGGCAATGTAGGATAGGTTTCTGAAAAACATCGCGGGGTGGTGCGCATTGTATGGGTGTGTGTTACATTACATTCACTAGTAGGAGTGAGAAAAACATCACTGGGTAGTGCGCATTTTATGGGTGTGTGTTACATTACATTCACTAGTAGGAGTGAGAAAAACATCACGGGGTGGTGTGAATCGCAGGGCCTGAATTAGTATAGGCAGTGAGTGGCAATGTAGGATGGAGAAAAGCACCGCGGTGTGGTCAGCATGGGGAGGTCAGGGAATATGCAATGGCAATGTAGGATAGTTTTCTGAAAAATATCGCGGGGTGGTGCGCATTGTATGGTTGTGTGTTACATTACATTCACTAGTAGGAGTGAGAGAAACATCACGGGGTGGTGAGAATTGGAGGGTTTGAATTAGGATAGGCAGGGAGTGGCAATGAAGGATGGAGAAAAGCACCGCGGGTCCATCAGCATGGGGAGGTCAGGGAACATGCAGTGGCAAAGTAGGATAGGTTTCTGAAAAATATCGCGGGGTGGTGCGCATTGTATGGGTGTGTGTTACATTACATTCACTAGTAGGAGTGAGAAAAACATCACGGGGTTGTGTGAATCGGAGGGTCTGAATTAGGATAGGCAGTGAGTGGCAATGAAGGATGGAGAAAAGCACCGCGGGATGGTCAGCATGGGGACGTCAGGGAACATGCAGTGGCAATGTAGGATAGGATTCTGAAAAACATCGCGGGGTGGTGCACATTGTATGGGTGTGTGTTACATAACATTCACTAGTAGGAGTGAGAAAAACATCACGGGGTGGTGTGAATCGGAGGGTCTGATTTAGGATAGGCAGTGAGTGGCAATGTCGGATGGAGAAAAGCACCGCTGGGTCGTCAGCATAGGGAGGTCAGGGAACATGCAGTGGCAATGTAGGATAGGTTTCTGAAAAACATCGCGGGGTGGTGCGCATTGTATGGGTGTGTTTTACATTACATTCACTAGTAGGAGTGAGAAAAATATCACGGGGTGGTGCGCATTGTATGGGTGTGTGTTACATTACATTCACTAGTAGGAGTGAGAAAAACATCACGGGGTGGTGTGAATCGCAGGGTCTGAATTAGGATAGGCAGTGAGTGGCAATGTAGGATGGAGAAAAGCACTGCGGGGTGGTCAGCATGGGGAGGTCCGGGAACATGCAGTGGCAATGTAGGATAGGTTTCTGAAAAACATCGCGGGTTGGTGCGCATTGTATGGGTGTGTGTTACATTACATTCACTAGTAGGAGTGAGAAAAACATCACTGGGTAGTGCGCATTTTATGGGTGTGTGTTACATTACATTCACTAGTAGGAGTGAGAAAAACATCACGGGGTGGTGTGAATCGCAGGGCCTGAATTAGTATAGGCAGTGAGTGGCAATGTAGGATGGAGAAAAGCACCGCGGTGTGGTTAGCATGGGTAGGTCAGGGAATATGCAATGGCAATGTAGGATAGTTTTCTGAAAAACATCGCGGGGTGGTGCGCATTGTACGTTGTGTGTTACATTACATTCACTAGTAGGAGTGAGAAAAACATCACGGGGTGGTGTGAATTGGAGGGTTTGAATTAGGATAGGCAGGGAGTGGCAATGAAGGATGGAGAAAAGCACCGCGGGTCCGTCAGCATGGGGAGGTCAGGGAACATGCAGTGGCAAAGCAGGATAGGTTTCTGAAAAACATCGTGGGGTGGTGCGCATTGTATGGGTGTGTGTTACATTACATTCACTAGTAGGAGTGAGAAAAACATCACGGGGTGGTGTGAATTGGAGGGTTTGAATTAGGATAGGCAGTGAGTGGCAATGTAGGATGCAGAAAAGCACCGCGGGGTTTTCAGCATGGGGACGTCAGGGCACATGCAGTGGAAATGTAGGATAGGTTTCTGAAAAACATCGCGAGGTGGTGCACATTGTATGGGTGTGTGTTACATAACATTCACTAGTAGGAGTGAGAAAAACATCACGGGGTGGTGTCAATCGGAGGGTCTGATTTAGGATAGGCAGTGAGTGGCAATGTCGGATGGAGAAAAGCACCGCGGGGTGGTCAGCATGGGGAGGTCAGGGAACATGCAGTGGCAATGTAGGATAGGTTTCTGAAAAACAGCGCGGGGTGGTGCGCATTGTATGGGTGTGTGTTACAATACATTCACTAGTAGGAGTGAGAAAAACATCTCGCGGTGGTGCGCATTGTATGGGTGTGTGTTACATAACATTCACTAGTAGGAGTGAGAAAAACATCACGGGGTGGTGTCAATCGGAGGGTCTGATTTAGGATAGGCAGTGAGTGGCAAGGTCGGATGGAGAAAAGCACCGCAGGGTCGTCAGCATGGGGAGGTCAGGGAACATGCAGTGGCAATGTAGGATAGGTTTCTGAAAAACATCTCGCGGTGGTGCGCATTGTATGGGTGTGTGTTACATAACATTCACTAGTAGGAGTGAGAAAAACATCACGGGGTGGTGTGAATCGGAGGGTCTGAATTAGGATAGGCAGTGAGTGGCAATGTAGGATGGAGAAAAGCACGGCGGGGTGGTCAGCATGGGGACGTCAGGGTATATGCAGTGGCAATGTAGGATAGGTTTCTGAAAAACATCGTGGGGTGGTGCACATTGTATGGCGGTGTGTTACATAACATTCACTAGTAGGAGTGAGAAAACCATCACGGGGTGGTGTGAATCGGAGAGTCTGATTTAGGATAGGCAGTGAGTGGCAATGTCGGATGGAGAAAAGCACTGCGTGGTGGTCAGCATGGGGAGGTCAGGGAACATGCATTGGCAATGTAGGATAGGTTTCTGAAAAACATCGCGGGGTGGTGCGCATTGTATGGGTGTGTGTTACATTACATTCACTAGTAGGAGTGAGAAAAACATCACGGGGTGGTGCGCATTGTATGGGTGTGTGTTACATTACATTCACTAGTAGGAGTGAGAAAATCATCACGCGGTGGTGTGCATTGTATGGGTGTGAGTTGCATTACATTCACTAGTAGGAGTGAGAAAAACATCACTGGGTAGTGCGCATTTTATGGGTGTGTGTTACATTACATTCACTCGTAGGAGTGAGAAAAAATCACGGGGTGGTGTGAATCGCAGGGCCTGAATTAGAATAGGCAGTGAGTGGCAATGTAGGATGGAGAAAAGCACCGCGGTGTGGTCAGCATGGGGAGGTCAGGGAATATGCAATGGCAATATAGGATAGTTTTCTGAAAAACATCGCGGGGTGGTGCGCATTGTATGGTTGTGTGTTACATTACATTCACTAGTAGGAGTGAGAGAAACATCACGGGGTGGTGTGAATTGGAGGGTTTGAATTAGGATAGTCAGGGAGTGGCAATGAAGGATGGAGAAAAGCACCGCGGGTCCATCAGCATGGGGAGGTCAGGGAACATGCAGTGGCAAAGTAGGATAGGTTTCTGAAAAATATCGCGGGGTGGTGCGCATTGTATGGGTGTGTGTTACATTACATTCACTAGTAGGAGTGAGAAAAACATCACGGGGTGGTGTGAATTGGAGGGTTTGAATCAGGATAGGCAGTGAGTGGCAATGTAGGATGCAGAAAAGCACCGCGGGGTTTTCAGCATGGGGACGTCAGGGAACATGCAGTGGCAATGTAGGATAGGTTTCTGAAAAACATCGCGGGGTGGTGCACATTGTATGGGTGTGTGTTACATTACATTCACTAGTAGGAGTGAGAAAAACATCACGGGGTGGTGTGAATCGCAGGGTCTGAATTAGGATAGGCAGTGAGTGGCAATGTAGGATGGAGAAAAGCACTGCGGTGTGGTCAGCATGGGGAGGTCCGGAAACATGCAGTGGCAATGTAGGATAGGTTTCTGAAAAACATCGCGGGGTGGTGCGCATTGTATGGGTGTGTGTTACATTACATTCACTAGTAGGAGTGAGAAAAACATCACTGGGTAGTGCGCATTTTATGGGTGTGTGTTACATTACATTCACTAGTAGGAGTGAGAAAAACATCACGGGGTGGTGTGAATCGCAGGGCCTGAATTAGTATAGGCAGTGAGTGGCAATGTAGGATGGAGAAAAGCACCGCGGTGTGGTCAGCATGGGGAGGTCAGGGAATATGCAATGGCAATGTAGGATAGTTTTCTGAAAAATATCGCGGGGTGGTGCGCATTGTATGGTTGTGTGTTACATTACATTCACTAGTAGGAGTGAGAGAAACATCACGGGGTGGTGTGAATTGGAGGGTTTGAATTAGGATAGGCAGGGAGTGGCAATGAAGGATGGAGAAAAGCACCGCGGGTCCATCAGCATGGGGAGGTCAGGGAACATGCAGTGGCAAAGTAGGATAGGTTTCTGAAAAATATCGCGGGGTGGTGCGCATTGTATGGGTGTGTGTTACATTACATTCACTAGTAGGAGTGAGAAAAACATCACGGGGTTGTGTGAATCGGAGGGTCTGAATTAGGATAGGCAGTGAGTGGCAATGAAGGATGGAGAAAAGCACCGCCGGATGGTCAGCATGGGGACGTCAGGGAACATGCAGTGGCAATGTAGGATAGGATTCTGAAAAACATCGCGGGGTGGTGCACATTGTATGGGTGTGTGTTACATAACATTCACTAGTAGGAGTGAGAAAAACATCACGGGGTGGTGTGAATCGGAGGGTCTGATTTAGGATAGGCAGTGAGTGGCAATGTCGGATGGAGAAAAGCACCGCTGGGTCGTCAGCATAGGGAGGTCAGGGAACATGCAGTGGCAATGTAGGATAGGTTTCTGAAAAACATCGCGGGGTGGTGCGCATTGTATGGGTGTGTTTTACATTACATTCACTAGTAGGAGTGAGAAAAATATCACGGGGTGGTGCGCATTGTATGGGTGTGTGTTACATTACATTCACTAGTAGGAGTGAGAAAAACATCACGGGGTGGTGTGAATCGCAGGGTCTGAATTAGGATAGGCAGTGAGTGGCAATGTAGGATGGAGAAAAGCACTGCGGGGTGGTCAGCATGGGGAGGTCCGGGAACATGCAGTGGCAATGTAGGATAGGTTTCTGAAAAACATCGCGGGTTGGTGCGCATTGTATGGGTGTGTGTTACATTACATTCACTAGTAGGAGTGAGAAAAACATCACTGGGTAGTGCGCATTTTATGGGTGTGTGTTACATTACATTCACTAGTAGGAGTGAGAAAAACATCACGGGGTGGTGTGAATCGCAGGGCCTGAATTAGTATAGGCAGTGAGTGGCAATGTAGGATGGAGAAAAGCACCGCGGTGTGGTTAGCATGGGTAGGTCAGGGAATATGCAATGGCAATGTAGGATAGTTTTCTGAAAAACATCGCGGGGTGGTGCGCATTGTACGTTGTGTGTTACATTACATTCACTAGTAGGAGTGAGAAAAACATCACGGGGTGGTGTGAATTGGAGGGTTTGAATTAGGATAGGCAGGGAGTGGCAATGAAGGATGGAGAAAAGCACCGCGGGTCCGTCAGCATGGGGAGGTCAGGGAACATGCAGTGGCAAAGCAGGATAGGTTTCTGAAAAACATCGTGGGGTGGTGCGCATTGTATGGGTGTGTGTTACATTACATTCACTAGTAGGAGTGAGAAAAACATCACGGGGTGGTGTGAATTGGAGGGTTTGAATTAGGATAGGCAGTGAGTGGCAATGTAGGATGCAGAAAAGCACCGCGGGGTTTTCAGCATGGGGACGTCAGGGCACATGCAGTGGAAATGTAGGATAGGTTTCTGAAAAACATCGCGAGGTGGTGCACATTGTATGGGTGTGTGTTACATAACATTCACTAGTAGGAGTGAGAAAAACATCACGGGGTGGTGTCAATCGGAGGGTCTGATTTAGGATAGGCAGTGAGTGGCAATGTCGGATGGAGAAAAGCACCGCGGGGTGGTCAGCATGGGGAGGTCAGGGAACATGCAGTGGCAATGTAGGATAGGTTTCTGAAAAACAGCGCGGGGTGGTGCGCATTGTATGGGTGTGTGTTACAATACATTCACTAGTAGGAGTGAGAAAAACATCTCGCGGTGGTGCGCATTGTATGGGTGTGTGTTACATAACATTCACTAGTAGGAGTGAGAAAAACATCACGGGGTGGTGTCAATCGGAGGGTCTGATTTAGGATAGGCAGTGAGTGGCAAGGTCGGATGGAGAAAAGCACCGCAGGGTCGTCAGCATGGGGAGGTCAGGGAACATGCAGTGGCAATGTAGGATAGGTTTCTGAAAAACATCTCGCGGTGGTGCGCATTGTATGGGTGTGTGTTACATAACATTCACTAGTAGGAGTGAGAAAAACATCACGGGGTGGTGTGAATCGGAGGGTCTGAATTAGGATAGGCAGTGAGTGGCAATGTAGGATGGAGAAAAGCACGGCGGGGTGGTCAGCATGGGGACGTCAGGGTATATGCAGTGGCAATGTAGGATAGGTTTCTGAAAAACATCGTGGGGTGGTGCACATTGTATGGCGGTGTGTTACATAACATTCACTAGTAGGAGTGAGAAAACCATCACGGGGTGGTGTGAATCGGAGAGTCTGATTTAGGATAGGCAGTGAGTGGCAATGTCGGATGGAGAAAAGCACTGCGTGGTGGTCAGCATGGGGAGGTCAGGGAACATGCATTGGCAATGTAGGATAGGTTTCTGAAAAACATCGCGGGGTGGTGCGCATTGTATGGGTGTGTGTTACATTACATTCACTAGTAGGAGTGAGAAAAACATCACGGGGTGGTGCGCATTGTATGGGTGTGTGTTACATTACATTCACTAGTAGGAGTGAGAAAATCATCACGCGGTGGTGTGCATTGTATGGGTGTGAGTTGCATTACATTCACTAGTAGGAGTGAGAAAAACATCACTGGGTAGTGCGCATTTTATGGGTGTGTGTTACATTACATTCACTCGTAGGAGTGAGAAAAAATCACGGGGTGGTGTGAATCGCAGGGCCTGAATTAGTATAGGCAGTGAGTGGCAATGTAGGATGGAGAAAAGCACCGCGGTGTGGTCAGCATGGGGAGGTCAGGGAATATGCAATGGCAATATAGGATAGTTTTCTGAAAAACATCGCGGGATGGTGCGCATTGTATGGTTGTGTGTTACATTACATTCACTAGTAGGAGTGAGAGAAACATCACGGGGTGGTGTGAATTGGAGGGTTTGAATTAGGATAGTCAGGGAGTGGCAATGAAGGATGGAGAAAAGCACCGCGGGTCCATCAGCATGGGGAGGTCAGGGAACATGCAGTGGCAAAGTAGGATAGGTTTCTGAAAAATATCGCGGGGTGGTGCGCATTGTATGGGTGTGTGTTACATTACATTCACTAGTAGGAGTGAGAAAAACATCACGGGGTGGTGTGAATTGGAGGGTTTGAATCAGGATAGGCAGTGAGTGGCAATGTAGGATGCAGAAAAGCACCGCGGGGTTTTCAGCATGGGGACGTCAGGGAACATGCAGTGGCAATGTAGGATAGGTTTCTGAAAAACATCGCGGGGTGGTGCACATTGTATGGGTGTGTGTTACATAACATTCACTAGTAGGAGTGAGAAAAACATCACGGGGTGGTATCAATTGGAGGGTCTGATTTAGGATAGGCAGTGAGTGGCAATGTCGGATGGAGAAAAGCACCGCGGGGTGGTCAGCATGGGGAGGTCAGGGAACATGCAGTGGCAATGTAGGATAGGTTTCTGAAAAACAGCGCGGGTTGGTGCGCATTGTATGGGTGTGTGTTACAATACATTCACTAGTAGGAGTGAGAAAAACATCTCGCGGTGGTGTGCATTGTATGGGTGTGTGTTACATTACATTCACTAGTACGAGTGAGAAAAACATCACGGGGTGGTGTGAATTGGAGGGTATGAATTAGTATAGGCAGTGAGTGGCAATGTAGGATGGAGAAAAGCACCGCTGTGTTGTCAGCATGGGGAGGTCAGGGAACATGCAGTGGCAATGTAGGATAGTTTTCTGAAAAATATCGCGGGGTGGTGCGCATTGTATGGGTGTGTGTTACATTACATTCACTAGTAGGAGTGAGAAAAACATAACGGGGTGGTGTGATTCGGAAGGTCTGAATTAGGATAGGCAGTGAGTGGCAATGTAGGATGCAGAAAAGCACCGCGGGGTGGTCAGCATGGGGACTTCAGGGAACATGCAATGGCAATGTAGGATAGGTTTCTGAAAAACATCGCGGGGTGGTGCACATTGTATGGGTGTGTGTTACATAACATTCACTAGTAGGAGTGAGAAAAACATCACGGGGTGGTGTCAATCGGAGGGTCTGATTTAGGATAGGCAGTGAGTGGCAATGTCGGTTGGAGAAAAGCACCGCGGGGTGGTCAGCATGGGGAGGTCAGGGAACATGCAGTGGCAATGTAGGATAGGTTTCTGAAAAATATCGCGGGGTGGTGCGCATTGTATGGGTGTGTGTTACATTACATTCACTAGTAGGAGTGAGAAAAACATCACGGGGTGGTGTGCATTGTATGGGTGTGTGTTACATTACATTCACTAGTAGGAGTGAGAAAAACATCACGGGGTGGTGTGAATCGGAGGGTCTGAATTAGGATAGGCAGTGAGTGGCAATGTAGGATGGAGAAAAGCACCGCGGGGTGGTCAGCATGGGGACGTCAGGGAATATGCAGTGGCAATGTAGGATAGGTTTCTGAAAAACATCGCGGGGTGGTGCACATTGTATGGGTGTGTGTTACATAACATTCACTAGTAAGAGTGAGAAAACCATCACGGGGTGGTGTGAATCGGAGGGTCTGATTTAGGATAGGCAGTGAGTGGCAATGTCGGATGGAGAAAAGCACCGCGTGGTGGTCAGCATGGGGAGGTCAGGGAACATGCATTGGCAATGTAGGATAGGTTTCTGAAAAACATCGCGGGGTGGTGCGCATTGTATGGGTGTGTGTTACATTACATTCACTAGTAGGAGTGAGGAAAACATCACGGGGTGGTGCGCATTGTATGGGTGTGTGTGTAACTTACATTCACTAGTAGGAGTGAGAAAAACATCACGGGGTGGTGTGAATCGCAGGGTCTGAATTAGGATAGGCAGTGAGTGGCAATGTAGGATGGAGAAAAGCACCGTGGGGTGGTAAGCATGGGGAGGTCAGGGAACATGCAATGGCCATGTAGGATAGGTTTCTGAAAAACATCGCGGGGTGGTGCGCATTGTATGGTTGTGCGTTACATTACATTCACTAGTAGGAGTGAGAAAAACATCACGGGGTGGTGTGATTCGGAGGGTCTGAATTAGGATAGGCAGTGAGTGGCAATGTAGGATGCAGAAAAGCACCGCGGGGTGGTCAGCATGGGGACTTCAGGGAACATGCAGTGGCAATGTAGGATAGGTTTCTGAAAAACATCGCGGGGTGGTGCACATTGTATGGGTGTGTGTTACATTACATTCACTAGTAGGAGTGAGAAAAACATCACGGGGTGGTGTGAATTGGAGGGTTTGAATTAGGATAGGCAGTGAGTGGCAATGTAGGATGCAGAAAAGCACCGCGGGGTTTTCAGCATGGGGACGTCAGGGCACATGCAGTGGAAATGTAGGATAGGTTTCTGAAAAACATCGCGAGGTGGTGCACATTGTATGGGTGTGTGTTACATAACATTCACTAGTAGGAGTGAGAAAAACATCACGGGGTGGTATCAATTGGAGGGTCTGATTTAGGATAGGCAGTGAGTGGCAATGTCGGATGGAGAAAAGCACCGCGGGGTGGTCAGCATGGGGAGGTCAGGGAACATGCAGTGGCAATGTAGGATAGGTTTCTGAAAAACAGCGCGGGTTGGTGCGCATTGTATGGGTGTGTGTTACAATACATTCACTACTAGGAGTGAGAAAAACATCTCGCGGTGGTGCGCATTGTATGGGTGTGTGTTACATTACATTCACTAGTAGGAGTGAGAAAACCATCACGGGGTGGTGTGAATCGGAGGGTCTGATTTAGGACAGGCATGAGTGGCAATGTCGGATGGAGAAAAGCACCGCGTGGTGGTCAGCATGGGGAGGTCAGGGAACATGCATTGGCAATGTAGGATAGGTTTCTGAAAAACATCGCGGGGTGGTCCGCATTGTATGGGTGTGTGTTACATTACATTCACTAGTAGGAGTGAGAAAAACATCACTGGGTAGTGCGCATTTTATGGGTGTGTGTTACATTACATTCACTAGTAGGAGTGAGAAAAACATCACGGGGTGGTGTGAATCACAGGGCCTGAATTATTATAGGCAGTGAGTGGCAATGTAGGATGGAGAAAAGCACCGCGGTGTGGTCAGCATGGGGAGGTCAGGGAATATGCAATGGCAATATAGGATAGTTTTCTGAAAAACATCGCGGGGTGGTGCGCATTGTATGGTTGTGTGTTACATTACATTCACTAGTAGGAGTGAGAAAAACATCACGGGGTGGTGTGAATTGGAGGGTTTGAATTAGGATAGGCAGTGAGTGGCAATGAAGGATGGAGAAAAGCACCGCGGGCCCGTCAGCATGGGGAGGTCAGGGAACATGCAGTGGCAATGTAGGATAGGTTTCTGAAAAATATCGCGGGGTGGTGCGCATTGTATGGGTGTGTGTTACATTACATTCACTAGTAGGAGTGAGAAAAATATCACGGAGTGGTGCGCAATGTATGGGTGTGTGTTACATTACATTCACTAGTAGGAGTGAGAAAAACATCACGGGGTGGTGTGAATCGCAGGGTCTGAATTAGGATAGGCAGTGAGTGGCAATGTAGGATGGAGAAAAGCACTGCGGGGTGGTCAGCATGGGGAGGTCCGGGAACATGCAGTGGCAATGTAGGATAGGTTTCTGAAAAACATCGCGGGGTGGTGCGCATTTTATGGGTGTGTGTTACATTACATTCACTAGTAGGAGTAAGAAAAACATCACTGGGTAGTGCGCATTGTATGGGTGTGTGTTACATTACATTCACTAGTAGGAGTGAGAAAAACATCACGGGGTGGTGTGAATTGGAGGGTCTGAATTAGTATAGGCAGTGAGTGGCAATGTAGGATGGAGAAAAGCACCGCTGTGTTGTCAGCATGGGGAGGTCAGGGAACATGCAGTGGCAATGTAGGATAGGTTTCTGAAAAACATCGCGGGGTGGTGCACATTGTATGGGTGTGTGTTACATAACATTCACTAGTAGGAGTGAGAAAAACATCACGGGGTGGTGTCAATCGGAGGGTCTGATTTAGGATAGGCAGTGAGTGGCAATGAAGGATGGAGAAAAGCACCGCGGGGTGGTCAGCATGGGGAGGTCAGGGAACATGCAGTGGCAATGTAGGATAGGTTTCTGAAAAATATCGCGGGGTGGTGCGCATTGTATGGGTGTGTGTTACATTAAATTCACTAGTAGGAGTGAGAAAAACATCACGGGGTGGTGCGCATTGTATGGGTGTGTGTTACATTACATTCACCAGTAGGAGTGAGAAAAACATCACGGGGTGGTGTGAATCGGAGGGTCTGAATTAGGATAGGCAGTGAGTGGCAATGTAGGATGGAGAAAAGCACCGCGGGGTAGTCAGCATGGGGACGTCAGGGAATATGCAGTGGCAATGTAGGATAGGTTTCTGAAAAACATCGCGGGGTGGTGCACATTGTATGGGTGTGTGTTACATAACATTCACTAGTAGGAGTGAGAAAACCATCACGGGGTGGTGTGAATCGGAGGGTCTGATTTAGGACAGGCAGTGAGTGGCAATGTCGGATGGAGAAAAGCACCGCGTGGTGGTCAGCATGGGGAGGTCAGGGAACATGCATTGGCAATGTAGGATAGGTTTCTGAAAAACATCGCGGGGTGGTCCGCATTGTATGGGTGTGTGTTACATTACATTCACTAGTAGGAGTGAGAAAAACATCACTGGGTAGTGCGCATTTTATGGGTGTGTGTTACATTACATTCACTAGTAGGAGTGAGAAAAACATCACGGGGTGGTGTGAATCACAGGGCCTGAATTATTATAGGCAGTGAGTGGCAATGTAGGATGGAGAAAAGCACCGCGGTGTGGTCAGCATGGGGAGGTCAGGGAATATGCAATGGCAATATAGGATAGTTTTCTGAAAAACATCGCGGGGTGGTGCGCATTGTATGGTTGTGTGTTACATTACATTCACTAGTAGGAGTGAGAAAAACATCACGGGGTGGTGTGAATTGGAGGGTTTGAATTAGGATAGGCAGTGAGTGGCAATGAAGGATGGAGAAAAGCACCGCGGGCCCGTCAGCATGGGGAGGTCAGGGAACATGCAGTGGCAATGTAGGATAGGTTTCTGAAAAATATCGCGGGGTGGTGCGCATTGTATGGGTGTGTGTTACATTACATTCACTAGTAGGAGTGAGAAAAATATCACGGAGTGGTGCGCAATGTATGGGTGTGTGTTACATTACATTCACTAGTAGGAGTGAGAAAAACATCACGGGGTGGTGTGAATCGCAGGGTCTGAATTAGGATAGGCAGTGAGTGGCAATGTAGGATGGAGAAAAGCACTGCGGGGTGGTCAGCATGGGGAGGTCCGGGAACATGCAGTGGCAATGTAGGATAGGTTTCTGAAAAACATCGCGGGGTGGTGCGCATTTTATGGGTGTGTGTTACATTACATTCACTAGTAGGAGTAAGAAAAACATCACTGGGTAGTGCGCATTGTATGGGTGTGTGTTACATTACATTCACTAGTAGGAGTGAGAAAAACATAACGGGGTGGTGTGATTCGGAGGGTCTGAATTAGGATAGGCAGTGAGTGGCAATGTAGGATGCAGAAAAGCATCGCGGGGTGGTCAGCATGGGGACTTCAGGGAACATGCAATGGCAATGTAGGATAGGTTTCTGAAAAACATCGCGGGGTGGTGCACATTGTATGGGTGTGTGTTACATAACATTCACTAGTAGGAGTGAGAAAAACATCACGGGGTGGTGTCAATCGGAGGGTCTGATTTAGGATAGGCAGTGAGTGGCAATGTCGGTTGGAGAAAAGCACCGCGGGGTGGTCAGCATGGGGAGGTCAGGGAACATGCAGTGGCAATGTAGGATAGGTTTCTGAAAAATATCGCGGGGTGGTGCGCATTGTATGGGCGTGTGTTACATTACATTCACTAGTAGGAGTGAGAAAAACATCACGGGGTGGTGTGCATTGTATGGGTGTGTGTTACATTACATTCACTAGTAGGAGTGAGAAAAACATCACGGGGTGGTGTGAATCGGAGGGTCTGAATTAGGATAGGCAGTGAGTGGCAATGTAGGATGGAGAAAAGCACCGCGGGGTGGTCAGCATGGGGACGTCAGGGAATATGCAGTGGCAATGTAGGATAGGTTTCTGAAAAACATCGCGGGGTGGTGCACATTGTATGGGTGTGTGTTACATAACATTCACTAGTAAGAGTGAGAAAACCATCACGGGGTGGTGTGAATCGGAGGGTCTGATTTAGGATAGGCAGTGAGTGGCAATGTCGGATGGAGAAAAGCACCGCGTGGTGGTCAGCATGGGGAGGTCAGGGAACATGCATTGGCAATGTAGGATAGGTTTCTGAAAAACATCGCGGGGTGGTGCGCATTGTATGGGTGTGTGTTACATTACATTCACTAGTAGGAGTGAGGAAAACATCACGGGGTGGTGCGCATTGTATGGGTGTGTGTGTAACTTACATTCACTAGTAGGAGTGAGAAAAACATCACGGGGTGGTGTGAATCGCAGGGTCTGAATTAGGATAGGCAGTGAGTGGCAATGTAGGATGGAGAAAAGCACCGTGGGGTGGTAAGCATGGGGATGTCAGGGAACATGCAATGGCCATGTAGGATAGGTTTCTGAAAAACATCGCGGGGTGGTGCGCATTGTATGGTTGTGCGTTACATTACATTCACTAGGAGGAGTGAGAAAAACATCACGGGGTGGTGTGATTCGGAGGGTCTGAATTAGGATAGGCAGTGAGTGGCAATGTAGGATGCAGAAAAGCACCGCGGGGTGGTCAGCATGGGGACTTCAGGGAACATGCAGTGGCAATGTAGGATAGGTTTCTGAAAAACATCGCGGGGTGGTGCACATTGTATGGGTGTGTGTTACATTACATTCACTAGTAGGAGTGAGAAAAACATCACGGGGTGGTGTGAATTGGAGGGTTTGAATTAGGATAGGCAGTGAGTGGCAATGTAGGATGCAGAAAAGCACCGCGGGGTTTTCAGCATGGGGACGTCAGGGCACATGCAGTGGAAATGTAGGATAGGTTTCTGAAAAACATCGCGAGGTGGTGCACATTGTATGGGTGTGTGTTACATAACATTCACTAGTAGGAGTGAGAAAAACATCACGGGGTGGTATCAATTGGAGGGTCTGATTTAGGATAGGCAGTGAGTGGCAATGTCGGATGGAGAAAAGCACCGCGGGGTGGTCAGCATGGGGAGGTAAGGGAACATGCAGTGGCAATGTAGGATAGGTTTCTGAAAAACAGCGCGGGTTGGTGCGCATTGTATGGGTGTGTGTTACAATACATTCACTAGTAGGAGTGAGAAAAACATCTCGCGGTGGTGCGCATTGTATGGGTGTGTGTTACATTATATTCACTAGTACGAGTGAGAAAAACATAAAGGGGTGGTGTGAATTGGAGGGTCTGAATTAGTATAGGCAGTGAGTGGCAATGTAGGATGGAGAAAAGCACCGCTGTGTTGTCAGCATGGGGAGGTCAGGGAACATGCAGTGGCAATGTAGGATAGGTTTCTGAAAAACATCGCGGGGTGGTGCACATTGTATGGGTGTGTGTTACATAACATTCACTAGTAGGAGTGAGAAAAACATCACGGGGTGGTGTCAATCGGAGGGTCTGATTTAGGATAGGCAGTGAGTGGCAATGAAGGATGGAGAAAAGCACCGCGGGGTGGTCAGCATGGGGAGGTCAGGGAACATGCAGTGGCAATGTAGGATAGGTTTCTGAAAAATATCGCGGGGTGGTGCGCATTGTATGGGTGTGTGTTACATTAAATTCACTAGTAGGAGTGAGAAAAACATCACGGGGTGGTGCGCATTGTATGGGTGTGTGTTACATTACATTCACCAGTAGGAGTGAGAAAAACATCACGGGGTGGTGTGAATCGGAGGGTCTGAATTAGGATAGGCAGTGAGTGGCAATGTAGGATGGAGAAAAGCACCGCGGGGTGGTCAGCATGGGGACGTCAGGGAATATGCAGTGGCAATGTAGGATAGGTTTCTGAAAAACATCGCGGGGTGGTGCACATTGTATGGGTGTGTGTTACATAACATTCACTAGTAGGAGTGAGAAAACCATCACGGGGTGGTGTGAATCGGAGGGTCTGATTTAGGACAGGCAGTGAGTGGCAATGTCGGATGGAGAAAAGCACCGCGTGGTGGTCAGCATGGGGAGGTCAGGGAACATGCATTGGCAATGTAGGATAGGTTTCTGAAAAACATCGCGGGGTGGTCCGCATTGTATGGGTGTGTGTTACATTACATTCACTAGTAGGAGTGAGAAAAACATCACTGGGTAGTGCGCATTTTATGGGTATGTGTTACATTACATTCACTAGTAGGAGTGAGAAAAACATCACGGGGTGGTGTGAATCACAGGGCCTGAATTAGTATAGGCAGTGAGTGGCAATGTAGGATGGAGAAAAGCACCGCGGTGTGGTCAGCATGGGGAGGTCAGGGAATATGCAATGGCAATATAGGTTAGTTTTCTGAAAAACATCGCGGGGTGGTGCGCATTGTATGGTTGTGTGTTACATTACATTCACTAGTAGGAGTGAGAAAAACATCACGGGGTGGTGTGAATTGGAGGGTTTGAATTAGGATAGGCAGTGAGTGGCAATGAAGGATGGAGAAAAGCACCGCGGGCCCGTCAGCATGGGGAGGTCAGGGAACATGCAGTGGCAAAGTAGGATAGGTTTCTGAAAAACATCGCGGGGTGGTGCGCATTGTATGGGTGTGTGTTACATTACATTCACTAGTAGGACTGAGAAAAACATCACGTGGTGGTGCGCATTGTATGTGTGGGTGTTACATTACATTCACTAGTAGGAGTGAGAAAAACATCACGGGGTGGTGTGAATCGGAGGGTCTGAATTAGGACAGGCAGTGAGTGGCAATGTAGGATGGAGAAAAGCACCGCGGGGTGGTCAGCATGGGGAGGTCAGGGAACATACAGTGGCAATGTAGGATAGTTTTCTGAAAAACATCGCGGGTTGGTGCGCATTGTATGGGTGTGTGTTACATTACATGCACTAGTAGGAGTGAGAAAAACATCACGGGGTTGTGTGAATCGGAGGGTCTGAATTAGGATAGGCAGTGAGTGGCAATGAAGGATGGAGAAAAGCACCGCGGGGTGGTCAGCATGGGGACGTCAGGGAACATGCAGTGGCAATGTAGGATAGGTTTCTGAAAAACATCGCGGGGAGGTGCACATTGTATGGGTGTGTGTTACATAACATTCACTAGTAGGAGTGAGAAAAACATCACGGGGTGGTGAGAATCGGAGTGTCTGATTTAGGAAAGGCAGTGAGTGGCAATGTCGGATGGAGAAAAGCACCGCTGGGTCGTCAGCATAGGGAGGTCAGGGAACATGCAGTGGCAATGTAGGATAGGTTTCTGAAAAATATCGCGGGGTGGTGCGCATTGTATGGGTGTGTGTTACATTACATTCACTAGTAGGAGTGAGAAAAATATCACGGAGTGGTGCGCAATGTATGGGTGTGTGTTACATTACATTCACTAGTAGGAGTGAGAAAAACATCACGGGGTGGTGTGAATCGCAGGGTCTGAATTAGGATAGGCAGTGAGTGGCAATGTAGGATGGAGAAAAGCACTGCGGGGTGGTCAGCATGGGGAGGTCCGGGAACATGCAGTGGCAATGTAGGATAGGTTTCTGAAAAACATCGCGGGGTGGTGCGCATTTTATGGGTGTGTGTTACATTACATTCACTAGTAGGAATAAGAAAAACATCACTGGGTAGTGCGCATTTTATGGGTGTGTGTTACATTACATTCACTAGTAGGAGTGAGAAAAACATCACGGGGTGGTGTGAATCGCAGGGCCTGAATTAGTATAGGCAGTGAGTGGCAATGTAGGATGGAGAAAAGCACCGCGGTGTGGTCAGCATGGGGAGGTCAGGGAATATGCAATGGCAATGTAGGATAGTTTTCTGAAAAATATCGCGGGGTGGTGCGCATTGTATGGTTGTGTGTTACATTACATTCACTAGTAGGAGTGAGAAAAACATCACGGGGTGGTATGAATTGGAGGGTTTGAATTAGGATAGGCAGGGAGTGGCAATGAAGGATGGAGAAAAGCACCGCGGGTCCGTCAGCATGGGGAGGTCAGGGAACATGCAGTGGCAAAGTAGGACAGGTTTCTGAAAAACATCGCGGGGTGGTGCGCATTGTATGGGTGTGTGTTACATTACATTCACTAGTAGGAGTGAGAAAAACATCACGGGGTGTTGTGAATTGGAGGGTTTGAATTAGGATAGGCAGTGAGTGGCAATGTAGGATGCAGAAAAGCACCGCGGGGTTTTCAGCATGGGGACGTCAGGGAACATGCAGTGGCAATGTAGGATAGGTTTCTGAAAAATATCGCAGGGTGGTGCGCATTGTATGGGTGTGTGTTACATTACATTCACTAGTAGGAGTGAGAAAAACATCACGGGGTGGTGCGCATTGTATGTGTGGGTGTTACATTACATTCACTAGTAGGAGTGAGAAAAACATCACGGGGTGGTGCGCATTGTATGGGTGTGTGTTACATTACATTCACTAGTAGGAGTGACAAAAACAACACAGGGTGGTGCGCATTGTATGGGTGTGTGATACATTGCATTCACTAGTAGGAGTGAGAAAAACATCACGGGGTGGTGTGAATCGGAGGGTCTGAATTAGGATAGGCAGTGAGTGGCAATGTAGGATCGAGAAAAGCACTGTGGGGTGGTCAGCATGGGGACGTCAGGGAACATGCAGTGGCAATGTAGGATAGGTTTCTGAAAAACATCGCGGGGTGGTGCGCATTGTATGGGTGTGTGTTACATAACATTCACTAGTAGGAGTGAGAAAAACATCACGGGCTTGTGTGAATCGGAGGGTCTGTTTTAGGATAGGCAGTGAATGGCAATGTCGGATGAAGAAAAACACCGCGGGGTGGTCAGCATGGGGAGGTCAGGGAACATGCAGTGGCAATGTAGGTTAGGTTTCTGAAAAATATCGCGGGGTGGTGCGCATTGTATGGGTGTGTGTTACATTACATTCACTAGTAGGAGTGAGAAAAACATCACTGGGTAGTGCGCATTTTATGGGTGTGTGTTACATTACATTCACTAGTAGGAGTGAGAAAAACATCACGGTGTGGTGTGAATCGCAGGGCCTGAATTAGTATAGGCAGTGAGTGGCAATGTAGGATGGAGAAAAGCACCGCGGTGTGGTCAGCATGGGGAGGTCACGGAATATGCAATGGCAATGTAGGATAGTTTTCTGAAAAACATCGCGGGGTGCTGCGCATTGTATGGTTGTGTGTTACATTACATTCACTAGTAGGAGTGAGAAAACATCACGGGGTGGTGCGCATTGTTTGGGTGTGTGTTACATTACATTCACTAGAAGGAGTGAGAAAAACATCACGGGGTGGTGTGAATCGGAGGGTCTGAATTAGGATAGGCTGTGAGTGGCAATGTAGGATGGAGAAAAGCACTGCGGGGTGGTCAGCATGGGGAAGTTAGGGAACATGCAATGGCAATGTAGGATAGGTTTCTGAAAAACATCACGGGGTGGTGCGCATTGTATGGTTGTGTGTTACATTACATTCACTAGTAGGAGTGAGAAAAACATCACGGGATGGTGTGAATCGGAGGGTCTGATTTAGGATACGCAGTGAGTGGCAATGTAGGATGGATAAAAGCACCGCGGGGTGGTCATCATGGGGAGGTCAGGGAACATGCAGTGGCAATATAGGATAGGTTTCTGAAAAACATCGTGGGGTGGTGCGCATTGTATGGGTGTGTGTTACATTACATTCACTGGTAGGAGTGAGAAAAACACGGGTAGGTGCGCATTGTATGGATGTGTTACATTACATTCACTAGTAGGAGTGAGAAAAACATCACGCGGTGGTGTGAATCGGAGTGTCTGAATTAGGATAGGCAGTGAGTGGCAATGTAGGATGGAGAAAAGCACCGAGCGGTGGTCAGCATGGGGAGGTCAGGGAACATTCAGTGGCAAAGTAAGATAGTTTTCTGAAAAACATCGCGGGGTGGTGCGCATTGTATGGGTGTGTGTTACATTACATTCACTAGTAGGAGTGAGAAAAACATCACGGGGTGGTTCGCATTGTATGGGTGTGTGTTACATTACATTCACTAGTAGGAGTGAGAAAAACATCACGGGGTGGTGTGAATCGGAGGGTCTGAATTAGGATAGGCAGTGAGTGGCAATGTAGGATGGAGAAAAGCACCGCGGGGTGGTCTCCCTGGGGAGGTAAGGGAACATGCAGAGACAATGTAGGATAGGTTTCTGAAAAACATCGCGGGGTGGTGCGCATTGTATGGGTGTGTGTTACATTACATTCACTAGTAGGAGTGAGAAAAACATCACGGGGTGGTGTGAATTGGAGGGTTTGAATTAGGATAGGCAGTGAGTGGCAATGTAGGATGCAGAAAAGCACCGCGGGGTTTTCAGCATGGTTACGTCAGGGAACATGCAGTGGCAATATAGGATAGGTTTCTGAAAAACATCGCGGGGTGGTGAACATTGTATGGGTGTGTGTTACATAACATTCACTAGTAGGACTGAGAAAAACATCACGGGGTGGTGTCAATTGGAGTGTCTGATTTAGGATAGGCAGTGAGTGGCAATGTCGGATGGAGAAAAGCACCGCGGGGTGGTCAGCATGGGGAGGTCAGGGAACATGCAGTGGCAATGTAGGATAGGTTTCTGAAAAACAGCTCGAGGTGGTGCGCATTGTATGGGTGTGTGTTACAATACATTCACTAGTAGGAGTGAGAAAAACATCTCGCGGTGGTGCGCATTGTATGGGTGTGTGTTACATTACATTCACTAGTAGGAGTGAGAAAAACATCAAGGGGTGGTGTGAATCGGAGGGCCTGAATTAGTATAGGCAGTGAGTGGCAATGTAGGATGGAGAAAAGTACCGCTGTGTGGTCAGGATGGGGATGTCAGGGAACATGCAGTAGCAATGTAGGATAGTTTTCTGAAAAATATCGCGGGGTGGTGCGCATTGTATGGGTGTGTGTTACATTACATTCACTAGTAGGAGTGAGAAAAACATCACGGGGTGGTGTGATTCGGAGGGTCTGAATTAGGATAGGCAGTGAGTGGCAATGTAGGATGCAGAAAAGCACCGCGGGGTGGTCAGCATGGGGACTTCAGGGAACATGCAGTGGAAATGTAGGATAGGTTTCTGAAAAACATCGCGGGGTGGTGCACATTGTATGGGTGTGTGTTACATAACATTCACTAGTAGGAGTGAGAAAAACATCACCTGGTGGTGTCAATCGGAGGGTCTGATTTAGGATAGGCAGTGAGTGGCAAAGAAGGATGGAGAAAAGCACCGCGGGGTGGTCAGCATGGGGACGTCAGGGAACATGCAGTGGCAATGTAGGATAGGTTTCTGAAAAACATCGCGGGGTGGTGCACATTGTATGGGTGTGTGTTACATAACATTCACTAGTAGGAGTGAGAAAAACATCACGGGGTGGTGTGAATCGGAGGGTCTGATTTAGGATAGGCAGTGAGTGGCAATGTCGGATGGAGAAAAGCACCGCTGGGTCGTCAGCATAGGGAGGTCAGGGAACATGCAGTGGCAATGTAGGATAGGTTTCTGAAAAACATCGCGGGGTGGTGCGCATTGTATGGGTGTGTTTTACATTACATTCACTAGTAGGAGTGAGAAAAATATCACGGGGTGGTGCGCATTGTATGGGTGTGTGTTACATTACATTCACTAGTAGGAGTGAGAAAAACATCACTGGGTAGTGCGCATTTTATGGGTGTGTGTTACATTACATTCACTAGTAGGAGTGAGAAAAACATCACGGGGTGGTGTGAATCGCAGGGCCTGAATTAGTATAGGCAGTGAGTGGCAATGTAGGATGGAGAAAAGCACCGCGGTGTGGTCAGCATGGGGAGGTCAGGGAATATGCAATGGCAATGTAGGATAGTTTTCTGAAAAACATCGCGGGGTGGTGCGCATTGTATGGTTGTGTGTTACATTACATTCACTAGTAGGAGTGAGAAAAACATCACGGGGTGGTGTGAATTGGAGGGTTTGAATTAGGATAGGCAGGGAGTGGCAATGAAGGATGGAGAAAAGCACCGCGGGTCCGTCAGCATGGGGAGGTCAGGGAACATGCAGTGGCAAAGTAGGATAGGTTTCTGAAAAACATCGCGGGGTGGTGCGCATTGTATGGGTGTGTGTTACATTACATTCACTAGTAGGAGTGAGAAAAACATCACGGGGTGGTGTGAATTGGAGGGTTTGAATTAGGATAGGCAGTGAGTGGCAATGTAGGATGCAGAAAAGCACCGCGGGGTTTTCAGCATGGGGACGTCAGGGAACATGCAGTGGCAATGTAGGATAGGTTTCTGAAAAACATCACGGGGTGGTGCACATTGCATGGGTGTGTGTTACATAACATTCACTAGTAGGAGTGAGAAAAACATCACGGGGTTGTGTCAATTGGAGGGTCTGATTTAGGATAGGCAGTGAGTGGCAATTTCGGATGGAGAAAAGCACCGCGGGGTGGTCAGCATGGGGAGGTCAGGGAACATGCAATGGCAATATAGGATAAGTTTCTGAAAAACAGCGCGGGGTGGTGCGCATTGTATGGGTGTGTGTTACAATACATTCACTAGTAGTAGTGAGAAAAACTTCTCGCGGTGGTGCGCATTGTATGGGTGTGTGTTACATTACATTCACTAGTAGGAGTGAGAAAAACATCACGGGGTGGTGTGAATTGGAGGGTCTGAATTAGTATAGGCAGTGAGTGGCAATGTAGGATGGAGAAAAGCACCGCTGTGTGGTCAGCATGGCTAGGTCAGGGAACATGCAGTGGCAATGTAGGATAGTTTTCTGAAAAATATCGCGGGATGGTGCGCATTGTATGGGTGTGTGTTACATTACATTCACTAGTAGGAGTGAGAAAAACATCACGGGGTGGTGTGATTCGGAGGGTCTGAATTAGGATAGGCAGTGAGTGGCAATGTAGGATGCAGAAAAGCACCGCGGTGTGGTCAGCATGGGGAGGTCAGGGAATATGCAATGGCAATGTAGGATAGTTTTCTGAAAAACACCGAGGGGTGGTGCGCATTGTATGGTTGTGTGTTACATTACATTCACTAGTAGGAGTGAGAAAAACATCACGGGGTTGTGTGAATTGGAGGGTTTGAATTAGGATAGGCAGTGAGTGGCAATGAAGGATGGAGAAAAGCACCGCGGGTCCGTCAGCATGAGGAGGTCAGGGAACATGCAGTGGCAAAGTAGGATAGGTTTCTTAAAAACATCGCGGGGTGGTGCGCATTGTATGGGTGTGTGTTACATTACATTCACTAGTAGGAGTGAGAAAAACATCACGGGGTGGTGCGCATTGTATGTGTGGGTGTTACATTACATTCACTAGTAGGAGTGAGAAAAACATCACGGGGTGGTGCGCATTGTATGGGTGTGTGTTACATTACATTCACTAGTAGGAGTGAGAAAAACAACACGGGGTGGTGCGCATTGTATGGGTGTGTGTTACATTACATTCACTAGTAGGAGTGAGAAAAACAGCACGGGGTGGTGTGAATCGGAGGGTCTGAATTAGGATAGGCAGTGAGTGGCAATGTAGGATCGAGAAAAGCAGCGTGGGGTGGTCAGCATGGGGACGTCAGGGAACATGCAGTGGCAATGTAGGTAGGTTTCTGAAAAACATTGCGGGGTGGTGCGCATTGTATGGGTGTGTGTTACATAACATTCACTAGTAGGAGTGAGAAAAACATCACGGGCTGGTGTGAATCGGAGGGTCTGTTTTAGGATAGGCAGTGAGTGGCAATGTCGGATGGATAAAAACACCGCGGGGTGGTCAGCATGGGGAAGTCAGGGAACATGCAGTGGCAATGTAGGATAGGTTTCTGAAAAATATCGCGGGGTGGTGCGCATTGTATGGGTGTGTGTTACATTACATTCACTAGTAGGAGTGAGAAAAACATCACTGGGTAGTGCGCATTTTATGGGTGTGTGTTACATTACATTCACTAGTAGGAGTGAGAAAAACATCACGGGGTGGTGTGAATCGCAGGGCCTGAATTAGTATAGGCAGTGAGTGGCAATGTAGGATGGAGAAAAGCACCGCGGTGTGGTCAGCATGGGGTGGTCAGGGAACATGCAGTGGCAAAGTAGGATAGGTTTCTGAAAAACATCGCGGGGTGGTGGGCATTGTATGGTTGTGTATTACATTACATTCACTAGTAGGAGTGAGAAAAACATCACGGGATCGTGTGAATCGGAGGGTCTGATTTAGGATACGCAGTGAGTGGCAATGTAGGATGGATAAAAGCACCGCGGGGTGGTCAGCATGGGGAGGTCAGGGAACATGCAGTGGCAATATAGGATAGGTTTCTGAAAAACATCGTGGGGTGGTGCGCATTGTATGGGTGTGTGTTACATTACATTCACTAGTAGGAGTGAGAAAAACATCACTGGGTAGTGCGCATTTTATGGGTGTGTGTTACATTACATTCACTAGTAGGAGTGAGAAAAACATCACGGGGTGGTGTGAATCGCAGGGCCTGAATTAGTATAGGCAGTGAGTGGCAATGTAGGATGGAGAAAAGCACCGCGGTGTGGTCAGCATGAGGAGGTCAGGGAATATGCAATGGCAATGTAGGATAGTTTTCTGAAAAACATCGCGGGGTGGTGCGCACGGTATGGTTGTGTGTTACATTACATTCACTAGTAGGAGTGAGAAAAACATCACGGGGTGGTGTGAATTGGAGGGTTTGAATTAGGATAGGCAGTGAGTGGCAATGAAGGATGGAGAAAAGCACCGCGGGTCCGTCAGCATGGGGTGGTCAGGGAACATGCAGTGGCAAAGTAGGATAGGTTTCTGAAAAACATCGCGTTGTGGTGCGCATTGTATGGGTGTGTGTTACATTACATTCACTAGTAGGAGTGAGAAAAACATCACGGGGTGGTGCGCATTGTATGTGTGGGTGTTACATTACATTCACTAGTAGGAGTGAGAAAAACATCACGGGGTGGTGCGCATTGTATGGGTGTGTGTTACATTACATTCACTAGTAGGAGTGAGAAAAACAACAAGGGGTGGTGCGCATTGTATGGGTGTGTGTTACATTACATTCACTAGTAGGAGTGAGAAAAACATCACGGGGTGGTGTGAATCGGAGGGTCTGAATTAGGATAGGCAGTGAGTGGCAATGTAGGATCGAGAAAAGCACCGTGGGGTGGTCAGCATGGGGACGTCAGGGAACATGCAGTGGCAATGTAGGATAGGTTTCTGAAAAACATCGCGGAGTGGTGCGCATTTTATGGGTGTGTGTTACATAACATTCACTAGTAGGAGTGAGAAAAACATCACGGGCTGGTGTGAATCGGAGAGTCTGTTTTAGGATAGGCAGTGAGTGGCAATATCGGATGGAGAAAAACACCGCGCGGTGGTCAGCATGGGGAGGTCAGGGAACATGCAGTGGCAATGTAGGATAGGTTTCTGAAAAACATCGCAGGGTGGTGGGCATTGTATGGGTGTGTGTTACATTACATTCACTAGTAGGAGTGAGAAAAACATCACGGGGTGGTGCGAATTGTTTGGGTGTGTGTTACATTACATTCACTAGAAGGAGTGAGAAAAACATCACGGGGTGGTGTGAATCGGAGGGTCTGAATTAGGATAGGCTGTGAGTGGAAATGTAGGATGGAGAAAAGCATCGCGGGGTGGTCAGCATGGGGAAGTCAGGGAACATGCAATGGCAATGTAGGATAGGTTTCTGAAAAACATCACGGGGTGGTGCGCATTGTATGGTTGTGTGTTACATTACATTCACTAGTAGGAGTGAGAAAAACATCACGGGATGGTGTGAATCGGAGGGTCTGATTTAGGATACGCAGTGAGTGGCAATGTAGGATGGATAAAAGCACCGCGGGGTGGTCAGCATGGGGAGGTCAGGGAACATGCAGTGGCAATATAGGATAGGTTTCTGAAAAACATCGTGGCGTGGTGCGCATTGTATGGGTGTGTGTTACATTACATTCAGTGGTAGGAGTGAGAAAAACACGGGTTGGTGCGCATTGTATGGATGTGTTACATTACATTCACTAGTAGGAGTGAGAAAAACATCACGGGGTGGTGTGAATCGGAGGGTCTGAATTAGGATAGGCAGTGAGTGGCAATGTAGGATGGAGAAAAGCACCGCGGGGTGGTCTCCCTGGGGAGGTAAGGGAACATGCAGAGACAATGTAGGATAGGTTTCTGAAAAACATCGCGGGGTGGTGCGCATTGTATGGGTGTGTGTTACATTACATTCACTAGTAGGAGTGAGAAAAACATCACGGGTGGTGTGAATTGGAGGGTTTGAATTAGGATAGGCAGTGAGTGGCAATGTAGGATGCAGAAAAGCACCGCGGGGTTTTCAGCATGGGGACGTCAGGGAACATGCAGTGGCAATATAGGATAGGTTTCTGAAAAACATCGCGGGGTGGTGCACATTGTATGGGTGTGTGTTACATAACATTCACTAGTAGGACTGAGAAAAACATCACGGGGTGGTGTCAATTGGAGTGTCTGATTTAGGATAGGCAGTGAGTGGCAATGTCGGATGGAGAAAAGCACCGCGGGGTGGTCAGCATGGGGAGGTCAGGGAACATGCAGTGGCAATGTAGGATAGGTTTCTGAAAAACAGCTCGGGGTGGTGCGCATTGTATGGGTGTGTGTTACAATACATTCACTAGTAGGAGTGAGAAAAACATCTCACGGTGGTGCGCATTGTATGGGTGTGTGTTACATTACATTCACTAGTAGGAGTGAGAAAAACATCAAGGGGTGGAGTGAATCGGAGGGCCTGAATTAGTATAGGCAGTGAGTGGCAATGTAGGATGGAGAAAAGCACCGCTGTGTGGTCAGCATGCGGAGGTCAGGGAACATGCAGTGGCAATGTAGGATAGTTTTCTGAAAAATATCGCGGGGTGGTGCGCATTGTATGGGTGTGTGTTACATTACATTCTCTAGTAGGAGTGAGAAAAACATCACGGGGTGGTGTGATTCGGAGGGTCTGAATTAGGATAGGCAGTGAGTGGCAATGTAGGATGCAGAAGAGCACCACGGTGTGGTCTGCATGGGGAGGTCAGGGAATATGCAATGGCAATGTAGGATAGTTTTCTGAAAAACACCGAGGGGTGGTGCGCATTGTATGGTTGTGTGTTACATTACATTCACTAGTAGGAGTGAGAAAAACATCACGGGGTTGTGTGAATTGGAGGGTTTGAATTAGGATAGGCAGTGAGTGGCAATGAAGGATGGAGAAAAGCACCGCGGGTCCGTCAGCATGAGGAGGTCAGGGAACATGCAGTGGCAAAGTAGGATAGGTTTCTTAAAAACATCGCGGGGTGGTGCGCATTGTATGGGTGTGTGTTACATTACATTCACTAGTAGGAGTGAGAAAAACATCACGGGGTGGTGCGCATTGTATGTGTGGGTGTTACATTACATTCACTAGTAGGAGTGAGAAAAACATCACGGGGTGGTGCGCATTGTATGGGTGTGTGTTACATTACATTCACTAGTAGGAGTGAGAAAAACAACACGGGGTGGTGCGCATTGTATGGGTGTGTGTTACATTACATTCACTAGTAGGAGTGAGAAAAACAGCACGGGGTGGTGTGAATCGGAGGGTCTGAATTAGGATAGGCAGTGAGTGGCAATGTAGGATCGAGAAAAGCAGCGTGGGGTGGTCAGCATGGGGACGTCAGGGAACATGCAGTGGCAATGTAGGTAGGTTTCTGAAAAACATCGCGGGGTGGTGCGCATTGTATGGGTGTGTGTTACATAACATTCACTAGTAGGAGTGAGAAAAACATCACGGGCTGATGTGAATCGGAGGATCTGTTTTAGGATAGGCAGTGAGTGGCAATGTCGGATGGATAAAAACACCGCGGGGTGGTCAGCATGGGGAAGTCAGGGAACATGCAGTGGCAATGTAGGATAGGTTTCTGAAAAATATTGCGGGGTGGTGCGCATTGTATGGGTGTGTGTTACATTACATTCACTAGTAGGAGTGAGAAAAACATCACTGGGTAGTGCGCATTTTATGGGTGTTTGTTACATTACATTAACTAGTAGGAGTGAGAAAAACATCACGGTGTGGTGTGAATCGCAGGGCCTGAATTAGTATAGGCAGTGAGTGGCAATGTAGGATAGAGAAAAGCACCGCGGTGTGGTCAGCATGGGGTGGTCAGGGAACATGCAGTGGCAAAGTAGGATAGGTTTCTGAAAAACATCGCGGGGTGGTGGGCATTGTATGGGTGTGTGTTACATTACATTCACTAGTAGGAGTGAGAAAAATATCACGGGGTGGTGCGCATTGTTTGGGTGTGTGTTACATTACATTCACTAGAAGGAGTGAGAAAAACATCACGGGGTGGTGTGAATCGGAGGGTCTGAATTAGGATAGGCTGTGAGTGGCAATGTAGGATGCAGAAGAGCACCACGGTGTGGTCTGCATGGGGAGGTCAGGGAATATGCAATGGCAATGTAGGATAGTTTTCTGAAAAACACCGAGGGGTGGTGCGCATTGTATGGTTGTGTGTTACATTACATTCACTAGTAGGAGTGAGAAAAACATCACGGGGTTGTGTGAATTGGAGGGTTTGAATTAGGATAGGCAGTGAGTGGCAATGAAGGATGGAGAAAAGCACCGCGGGTCCGTCAGCATGAGGAGGTCAGGGAACATGCAGTGGCAAAGTAGGATAGGTTTCTTAAAAACATCGCGGGGTGGTGCGCATTGTATGGGTGTGTGTTACATTACATTCACTAGTAGGAGTGAGAAAAACATCACGGGGTGGTGCGCATTGTATGTGTGGGTGTTACATTACATTCACTAGTAGGAGTGAGAAAAACATCACGGGGTGGTGCGCATTGTATGGGTGTGTGTTACATTACATTCACTAGTAGGAGTGAGAAAAACAACACGGGGTGGTGCGCATTGTATGGGTGTGTGTTACATTACATTCACTAGTAGGAGTGAGAAAAACAGCACGGGGTGGTGTGAATCGGAGGGTCTGAATTAGGATAGGCAGTGAGTGGCAATGTAGGATCGAGAAAAGCAGCGTGGGGTGGTCAGCATGGGGACGTCAGGGAACATGCAGTGGCAATGTAGGTAGGTTTCTGAAAAACATCGCGGGGTGGTGCGCATTGTATGGGTGTGTGTTACATAACATTCACTAGTAGGAGTGAGAAAAACATCACGGGCTGATGTGAATCGGAGGATCTGTTTTAGGATAGGCAGTGAGTGGCAATGTCGGATGGATAAAAACACCGCGGGGTGGTCAGCATGGGGAAGTCAGGGAACATGCAGTGGCAATGTAGGATAGGTTTCTGAAAAATATTGCGGGGTGGTGCGCATTGTATGGGTGTGTGTTACATTACATTCACTAGTAGGAGTGAGAAAAACATCACTGGGTAGTGCGCATTTTATGGGTGTTTGTTACATTACATTAACTAGTAGGAGTGAGAAAAACATCACGGTGTGGTGTGAATCGCAGGGCCTGAATTAGTATAGGCAGTGAGTGGCAATGTAGGATAGAGAAAAGCACCGCGGTGTGGTCAGCATGGGGTGGTCAGGGAACATGCAGTGGCAAAGTAGGATAGGTTTCTGAAAAACATCGCGGGGTGGTGGGCATTGTATGGGTGTGTGTTACATTACATTCACTAGTAGGAGTGAGAAAAATATCACGGGGTGGTGCGCATTGTTTGGGTGTGTGTTACATTACATTCACTAGAAGGAGTGAGAAAAACATCACGGGGTGGTGTGAATCGGAGGGTCTGAATTAGGATAGGCTGTGAGTGGCAATGTAGGATGGAGAAAAGCACCGCGGGGTGGTCAGCATGGGGAAGTCAGGGAACATGCAATGGCAATGTAGGATAGGTTTCTGAAAAACATCACGGGGTGGTGCGCATTGTATGGTTGTGTGTTACATTACATTCACTAGTAGGAGTGAGAAAAACATCACGGGTTCGTGTGAATCGGAGGTTCTGATTTAGGATATGCAGTGAGTGGCAATGTAGGATGGATAAAAGCACCGCGGGGTGGTCAGCATGGGGAGGTCAGGGAACATGCAGTGGCAATATAGGATAGGTTTCTGAAAAACATCGTGGGGTGGTGCGCATTGTATGGGTGTGTGTTACATTACATTCACTAGTAGGAGTGAGAAAAACATCACTGGGTAGTGCGCATTTTATGGGTGTGTGTTACATTACATTCACTAGTAGGAGTGAGAAAAACATCACGGGGTGGTGTGAATCGCAGGGCCTGAATTAGTATAGGCAGTGAGTGGCAATGTAGGATGGAGAAAAGCACCGCGGTGTGGTCAGCATGGGGAGGTCAGGGAATATGCAATGGCAATGTAGGATAGTTTTCTGAAAAACATCGCGGGGTGGTGCGCACTGTATGGTTGTGTGTTACATTACATTCACTAGTAGGAGTGAGAAAAACATCACGGGGTGGTGAGAATTGGAGGGTTTGAATTAGGATAGGCAGTGAGTGGCAATGAAGGATGGAGAAAAGCACCGCGGGTCCGTCAGCATGGGGTGGTCAGGGAACATGCAGTGGCAAAGTAGGATAGGTTTCTGAAAAACATCGCGTTGTGGTGCGCATTGTATGGGTGTGTGTTACATTACATTCACTAGTAGGAGTGAGAAAAACATCACGGGGTGTGCGCATTGTATGTGTGGGTGTTACATTACATTCACTAGTAGGAGTGAGAAAAACATCACGGGGTGGTGCGCATTGTATGGGTGTGTGTTACATTACATTCACTAGTAGGAGTGAGAAAAACAACAAGTGGTGGTGCGCATTGTATGGGTGTGTGTTACATTACATTCACTAGTAGGAGTGAGAAAAACATCACGGGGTGGTGTGAATAGGAGGGTCTGAATTAGGATAGGCAGTGAGTGGCAATGTAGGATCGAGAAAAGCACCGTGGGGTGGTCAGCATGGGGACGTCAGGGAACATGCAGTGGCAATGTAGGATAGGTTTCTGAAAAACATCGCGGAGTGGTGCGCATTTTATGGGTGTGTGTTACATAACATTCACTAGTAGGAGTGAGAAAAACATCACGGGCTGGTGTGAATCGGAGGGTCTGTTTTAGGATAGGCAGTGAGTGGCAATATCGGATGGAGAAAAACACCGTGGGGTGGTCAGCATGGGGAGGTCAGGGAACATGCAGTGGCAATGTAGGATAGGTTTCTGAAAAACATCGCAGGGTGGTGGGCATTGTATGGGTGTGTGTTACATTACATTCACTAGTAGGAGTGAGAAAAACATCACGGGGTGGTGCGCATTGTTTGGGTGTGTGTTATATTACATTCACTAGAAGGAGTGAGAAAAACATCACGGGGTGGTGTGAATCGGAGGGTCTGAATTAGGATAGGCTGTGAGTGGAAATGTAGGATGGAGAAAAGCATCGCGGGGTGGTCAGCATGGGGAAGTCAGGGAACATACAATGGCAATGTAGGATAGGTTTCTGAAAAACATCACGGGGTGGTGCGCATTGTATGGTTGTGTGTTACATTACATTCACTAGTAGGAGTGAGAAAAACATCACGGGATGGTGTGAATCGGAGGGTCTGATTTAGGATACGCAGTGAGTGGCAATGTAGGATGGATAAAAGCACCGCGGGGTGGTCAGCATGGGGAGGTCAGGGAACATGCAGTGGCAATGTAGGATAGGTTTCTGAAAAACATCGTGGCGTGGTGCGCATTGTATGGGTGTGTGTTACATTACATTCACTAGTAGGAGTGAGAAAAACATCTCGCGGTGGTGCGCATTGTATGGATGTGTTACATTACATTCACTAGTAGGAGTGAGAAAAACATCACGGGGTGGTGTGAATCGGAGGGTCTGAATTAGGATAGGCAGTGAGTGGCAATGTAGGATGGAGAAAAGCACCGCTGTGTGGTCAGGATGGGGATGTCAGGGAACATGCAGTAGCAATGTAGGATAGTTTTCTGAAAAATATCGCGGGGTGGTGCGCATTGTATGGGTGTGTGTTACATTACATTCACTAGTAGGAGTGAGAAAAACATCACGGGGTGGTGTGATTCGGAGGGTCTGAATTAGGATAGGCAGTGAGTGGCAATGTAGGATGCAGAAAAGCACCGCGGGGTGGTCAGCATGGGGACTTCAGGGAACATGCAGTGGAAATGTAGGACAGGTTTCTGAAAAACATCGCGGGGTGGTGCACATTGTATGGGTGTGTGTTACATAACATTCACTAGTAGGAGTGAGAAAAACATCACGGGGTGGTGTCAATCGGAGGGTCTGATTTAGGATAGGCAGTGAGTGGCAAAGAAGGATGGAGAAAAGCACCGCGGGGTGGTCAGCATGGGGACGTCAGGGAACATGCAGTGGCAATGTAGGATAGGTTTCTGAAAAACATCGCGGGGTGGTGCACATTGTATGGGTGTGTGTTACATAACATTCACTAGTAGGAGTGAGAAAAACATCACGGGGTGGTGTGAATCGGAGGGTCTGATTTAGGATAGGCAGTGAGTGGCAATGTCGGATGGAGAAAAGCACCGCTGGGTCGTCAGCATAGGGAGGTCAGGGAACATGCAGTGGCAATGTAGGATAGGTTTCTGAAAAACATCGCGGGATGGTGCGCATTGTATGGGTGTGTTTTACATTACATTCACTAGTAGGAGTGAGAAAAATATCACGGGGTGGTGCGCATTGTATGGGTGTGTGTTACATTACATTCACTAGCAGGAGTGAGAAAAACATCACGGGGTGGTGTGAATCGCAGGGTCTGAATTAGGATAGGCAGTGAGTGGCAATGTAGGATGGAGAAAAGCACTGCGGGGTGGTCAGCACGGGGAGGTCCGGGAACATGCAGTGGCAATGTAGGATAGGTTTCTGAAAAACATCGCGGGGTGGTGCGCATTGTATGGGTGTGTGTTACATTACATTCACTAGTAGGAGTGAGAAAAACATCACTTGTAGTGCGCATTTTATGGGTGTGTGTTACATTACATTCACTAGTAGGAGTGAGAAAAACATCACGGGGTGGTGTGAATCGCAGGGCCTGAATTAGTATAGGCAGTGAGTGGCAATGTAGGATGGAGAAAAGCACCGCGGTGTGGTCAGCATGGGGAGGTCAGGGAATATGCAATGGCAATGTAGGATAGTTTTCTGAAAAACATCGCGGGGTGGTGCGCATTGTATGGGTGTGTGTTACATTACATTCACTAGTAGGAGTGAGAAAAACATCACGGGGTGGTGTGAATTGGAGGGTTTGAATTAGGATAGGCAGGGAGTGGCAATGAAGGATGGAGAAAAGCACCGCGGGTCCGTCAGCATGGGGAGGTTAGGGAACATGCAGTGGCAAAGTAGGATAGGTTTCTGAAAAACATCGCGGGGTGGTGCGCATTGTATGGGTGTGTGTTACATTACATTCACTAGTAGGAGTGAGAAAAACATCACGGGGTGGTGTGAATTGGAGGGTTTGAATTAGGATAGGCAGTGAGTGGCAATGTAGGATGCAGAAAAGCACCGCGGGGTTTTCAGCATGGGGACGTCAGGGAACATGCAGTGGCAATGTAGGATAGGTTTCTGAAAAACATCACGGGGTGGTGCACATTGCATGGGTGTGTGTTACATAACATTCACTAGTAGGAGTGAGAAAAACATCACGGGGTTGTGTCAATTGGAGGGTCTGATTTAGGATAGGCAGTGAGTGGCAATGTCGGATGGAGAAAAGCACCGCGGGGTGGTCAGCATGGGGAGGTCAGGGAACATGCAATGGCAATATAGGATAAGTTTCTGAAAAACAGCGCGGGGTGGTGCGCATTGTATGGGTGTGTGTTACAATACATTCTCTAGTAGGAGTGAGAAAAACTCGCGGTGGTGCGCATTGTATGGGTGTGTGTTACATTACATTCATTAGTAGGAGTGAGAAAAACATCACGGGGTGGTGTGATTCGGAGGGTCTGAATTAGGATAGGCAGTGAGTGGCAATGTAGGATGCAGAAAAGCACCGCGGTGTGGTCAGCATGGGGAGGTCAGGGAATATGCAATGGCAATGTAGGATAGTTTTCTGAAAAACACCGAGGGGTGGTGCGCATTGTATGGTTGTGTGTTACATTACATTCACTAGTAGGAGTGAGAAAAACATCACGGGGTTGTGTGAATTGGAGGGTTTGAATTAGGATAGGCAGTGAGTGGCAATGAAGGATGGAGAAAAGCACTGCGGGTCCGTCAGCATGAGGAGGTCAGGGAACATGCAGTGGCAAAGTAGGATAGGTTTCTTAAAAACATCGCGGGGTGGTGCGCATTGTATGGGTGTGTGTTACATTACATTCACTAGTAGGAGTGAGAAAAACATCACGGGGTGGTGCGCATTGTATGTGTGGGTGTTACATTACATTCACTAGTAGGAGTGAGAAAAACATCACGGGGTGGTGCGCATTGTATGGGTGTGTGTTACATTACATTCACTAGTAGGAGTGAGAAAAACAACACGGGGTGGTGCGCATTGTATGGGTGTGTGTTACATTACATTCACTAGTAGGAGTGAGAAAAACAGCACGGGGTGGTGTGAATCGGAGGGTCTGAATTAGGATAGGCAGTGAGTGGCAATGTAGGATCGAGAAAAGCAGCGTGGGGTGGTCAGCATGGGGACGTCAGGGAACATGCAGTGGCAATGTAGGTAGGTTTCTGAAAAACATTGCGGGGTGGTGCGCATTGTATGGGTGTGTGTTACATAACATTCACTAGTAGGAGTGAGAAAAACATCACGGGCTGGTGTGAATCGGAGGGTCTGTTTTAGGATAGGCAGTGAGTGGCAATGTCGGATGGATAAAAACACCGCGGGGTGGTCAGCATGGGGAAGTCAGGGAACATGCAGTGGCAATGTAGGATAGGTTTCTGAAAAATATCGCGGGGTGGTGCGCATTGTATGGGTGTGTGTTACATTACATTCACTAGTAGGAGTGAGAAAAACATCACTGGGTAGTGCGCATTTTATGGGTGTGTGTTACATTACATTCACTAGTAGGAGTGAGAAAAACATCACGGGGTGGTGTGAATCGCAGGGCCTGAATTAGTATAGGCAGTGAGTGGCAATGTAGGATGGAGAAAAGCACCGCGGTGTGGTCAGCATGGGGTGGTCAGGGAACATGCAGTGGCAAAGTAGGATAGGTTTCTGAAAAACATCGCGGGGTGGTGGGCATTGTATGGGTGTGTGTTACATTACATTCACTAGTAGGAGTGAGAAAATCATCACGGGGTGGTGCGCATTGTATGGGTGTGTGTTACATTACATTCACTAGTAGGAGTGAGAAAAACAACAAGTGGTGGTGCGCATTGTATGGGTGTGTGTTACATTACATTCACTAGTAGGAGTGAGAAAAACATCACGGGGTGGTGTGAATAGGAGGGTCTGAATTAGGATAGGCAGTGAGTGGCAATGTAGGATCGAGAAAAGCACCGTGGGGTGGTCAGCATGGGGACGTCAGGGAACATGCAGTGGCAATGTAGGATAGGTTTCTGAAAAACATCGCGGAGTGGTGCGCATTTTATGGGTGTGTGTTACATAACATTCACTAGTAGGAGTGAGAAAAACATCACGGGCTGGTGTGAATCGGAGGGTCTGTTTTAGGATAGGCAGTGAGTGGCAATATCGGATGGAGAAAAACACCGTGGGGTGGTCAGCATGGGGAGGTCAGGGAACATGCAGTGGCAATGTAGGATAGGTTTCTGAAAAACATCGCAGGGTGGTGGGCATTGTATGGGTGTGTGTTACATTACATTCACTAGTAGGAGTGAGAAAAACATCATGGGGTGGTGCGCATTGTTTGGGTGTGTGTTATATTACATTCACTAGAAGGAGTGAGAAAAACATCACGGGGTGGTGTGAATCGGAGGGTCTGAATTAGGATAGGCTGTGAGTGGAAATGTAGGATGGAGAAAAGCATCGCGGGGTGGTCAGCATGGGGAAGTCAGGGAACATACAATGGCAATGTAGGATAGGTTTCTGAAAAACATCACGGGGTGGTGCGCATTGTATGGTTGTGTGTTACATTACATTCACTAGTAGGAGTGAGAAAAACATCACGGGATGGTGTGAATCGGAGGGTCTGATTTAGGATACGCAGTGAGTGGCAATGTAGGATGGATAAAAGCACCGCGGGGTGGTCAGCATGGGGAGGTCAGGGAACATGCAGTGGCAATGTAGGATAGGTTTCTGAAAAACATCGTGGCGTGGTGCGCATTGTATGGGTGTGTGTTACATTACATTCACTAGTAGGAGTGAGAAAAACATCTCGCGGTGGTGCGCATTGTATGGATGTGTTACATTACATTCACTAGTAGGAGTGAGAAAAACATCACGGGGTGGTTTGAATCGGAGGGTCTGAATTAGGATAGGCAGTGAGTGGCAATGTAGGATGGAGAAAAGCACCGCTGTGTGGTCAGGATGGGGATGTCAGGGAACATGCAGTAGCAATGTAGGATAGTTTTCTGAAAAATATCGCGGGGTGGTGCGCATTGTATGGGTGTGTGTTACATTACATTCACTAGTAGGAGTGAGAAAAACATCACGGGGTGGTGTGATTCGGAGGGTCTGAATTAGGATAGGCAGTGAGTGGCAATGTAGGATGCAGAAAAGCACCGCGGGGTGGTCAGCATGGGGACTTCAGGGAACATGCAGTGGAAATGTAGGATAGGTTTCTGAAAAACATCGCGGGGTGGTGCACATTGTATGGGTGTGTGTTACATAACATTCACTAGTAGGAGTGAGAAAAACATCACGGGGTGGTGTCAATCGGAGGGTCTGATTTAGGATAGGCAGTGAGTGGCAAAGAAGGATGGAGAAAAGCACCGCGGGGTGGTCAGCATGGGGACGTCAGGGAACATGCAGTGGCAATGTAGGATAGGTTTCTGAAAAACATCGCGGGGTGTTGCACATTGTATGGGTGTGTGTTACATAACATTCACTAGTAGGAGTGAGAAAAACATCACGGGGTGGTGTGAATCGGAGGGTCTGATTTAGGATAGGCAGTGAGTGGCAATGTCGGATGGAGAAAAGCACCGCTGGGTCGTCAGCATAGGGAGGTCAGGGAACATGCAGTGGCAATGTAGGATAGGTTTCTGAAAAACATCGCGGGATGGTGCGCATTGTATGGGTGTGTTTTACATTACATTCACTAGTAGGAGTGAGAAAAATATCACGGGGTGGTGCGCATTGTATGGGTGTGTGTTACATTACATTCACTAGCAGGAGTGAGAAAAACATCACGGGGTGGTGTGAATCGCAGGGTCTGAATTAGGATAGGCAGTGAGTGGCAATGTAGGATGGAGAAAAGCACTGCGGGGTGGTCAGCATGGGGAGGTCCGGGAACATGCAGTGGCAATGTAGGATAGGTTTCTGAAAAACATCGCGGGGTGGTGCGCATTGTATGGGTGTGTGTTACATTACATTCACTAGTAGGAGTGAGAAAAACATCACTGGGTAGTGCGCATTTTATGGGTGTGTGTTACATTACATTCACTAGTAGGAGTGAGAAAAACATCACGGGGTGGTGTGAATCGCAGGGCCTGAATTAGTATAGGCAGTGAGTGGCAATGTAGGATGGAGAAAAGCACCGCGGTGTGGTCAGCTTGGGGAGGTCAGGGAATATGCAATGGCAATGTAGGATAGTTTTCTGAAAAACATCGCGGGGTGGTGCGCATTGTATGGTTGTGTGTTACATTACATTCACTAGTAGGAGTGAGAAAAACATCACGGGGTGGTGTGAATTGGAGGGTTTGAATTAGGATAGGCAGGGAGTGGCAATGAAGGATGGAGAAAAGCACCGCGGGTCCGTCAGCATGGGGAGGTTAGGGAACATGCAGTGGCAAAGTAGGATAGGTTTCTGAAAAACATCGCGGGGTGGTGCGCATTGTATGGGTGTGTGTTACATTACATTCACTAGTAGGAGTGAGAAAAACATCACGGGGTGGTGTGAATTGGAGGGTTTGAATTAGGATAGGCAGTGAGTGGCAATGTAGGATGCAGAAAAGCACCGCGGGGTTTTCAGCATGGGGACGTCAGGGAACATGCAGTGGCAATGTAGGATAGGTTTCTGAAAAACATCACGGGGTGGTGCACATTGCATGGGTGTGTGTTACATAACATTCACTAGTAGGAGTGAGAAAAACATCACGGGGTTGTGTCAATTGGAGGGTCTGATTTAGGATAGGCAGTGAGTGGCAATGTCGGATGGAGAAAAGCACCGCGGGGTGGTCAGCATGGGGAGGTCAGGGAACATGCAATGGCAATATAGGATAGGTTTCTGAAAAACAGCGCGGGGTGGTGCGCATTGTATGGGTGTGTGTTACAATACATTCACTAGTAGGAGTGAGAAAAACTCGCGGTGGTGCGCATTGTATGGGTGTGTGTTACATTACATTCATTAGTAGGAGTGAGAAAAACATCACGGGGTGGTGTGATTCGGAGGGTCTGAATTAGGATAGGCAGTGAGTGGCAATGTAGGATGCAGAAAAGCACCGCGGTGTGGTCAGCATGGGGAGGTCAGGGAATATGCAATGGCAATGTAGGATAGTTTTCTGAAAAACACCGAGGGGTGGTGCGCATTGTATGGTTGTGTGTTACATTACATTCACTAGTAGGAGTGAGAAAAACATCACGGGGTTGTGTGAATTGGAGGGTTTGAATTAGGATAGGCAGTGAGTGGCAATGAAGGATGGAGAAAAGCACCGCGGGTCCGTCAGCATGAGGAGGTCAGGGAACATGCAGTGGCAAAGTAGGATAGGTTTCTTAAAAACATCGCGGGGTGGTGCGCATTGTATGGGTGTGTGTTACATTACATTCACTAGTAGGAGTGAGAAAAACATCACGGGGTGGTGCGCATTGTATGTGTGGGTGTTACATTACATTCACTAGTAGGAGTGAGAAAAACATCACGGGGTGGTGCGCATTGTATGGGTGTGTGTTACATTACATTCACTAGTAGGAGTGAGAAAAACAACACGGGGTGGTGCGCATTGTATGGGTGTGTGTTACATTACATTCACTAGTAGGAGTGAGAAAAACAGCACGGGGTGGTGTGAATCGGAGGGTCTGAATTAGGATAGGCAGTGAGTGGCAATGTAGGATCGAGAAAAGCAGCGTGGGGTGTTTAGCATGGGGACGTCAGGGAACATGCAGTGGCAATGTAGGTAGGTTTCTGAAAAACATTGCGGGGTGGTGCGCATTGTATGGGTGTGTGTTACATAACATTCACTAGTAGGAGTGAGAAAAACATCACGGGCTGGTGTGAATCGGAGGGTCTGTTTTAGGATAGGCAGTGAGTGGCAATGTCGGATGGATAAAAACACCGCGGGGTGGTCAGCATGGGGAAGTCAGGGAACATGCAGTGGCAATGTAGGATAGGTTTCTGAAAAATATCGCGGGGTGGTGCGCATTGTATGGGTGTGTGTTACATTACATTCACTAGTAGGAGTGAGAAAAACATCACTGGGTAGTGCGCATTTTATGGGTGTGTGTTACATTACATTCACTAGTAGGAGTGAGAAAAACATCACGGGGTGGTGTGAATCGCAGGGCCTGAATTAGTATAGGCAGTGAGTGGCAATGTAGGATGGAGAAAAGCACCGCGGTGTGGTCAGCATGGGGTGGTCAGGGAACATGCAGTGGCAAAGTAGGATAGGTTTCTGAAAAACATCGCGGGGTGGTGGGCATTGTATGGGTGTGTGTTACATTACATTCACTAGTAGGAGTGAGAAAATCATCACGGGGTGGTGCGCATTGTTTGTGTGTGTGTTACATTACATTCACTAGAAGGAGTGAGAAAAACATCACGGGGTGGTGTGAATCGGAGGGTGTGAATTAGGATAGGCTGTGAGTGGCAATGTAGGATGGAGAAAAGCACCGCGGGGTGGTCAGCATGGGGAAGTCAGGGAACATGCAATGGCAATGTAGGATAGGTTTCTGAAAAACATCACGGGGTGGTGCGCATTGTATGGTTGTGTGTTACATTACATTCACTAGTAGGAGTGAGAAAAACATCACGGGATCGTGTGAATCGGAGGGTCTGATTTAGGATACGCAGTGAGTGGCAATGTAGGATGGATAAAAGCACCGCGGGGTGGTCAGCATGGGGAGGTCAGGGAACATGCAGTGGCAATATAGGATAGGTTTCTGAAAAACATCGTGGGGTGGTGCGCATTGTATGGGTGTGTGTTACATTACATTCACTAGTAGGAGTGAGAAAAACATCACTGGGTAGTGCGCATTTTATGGGTGTGTGTTACATTACATTCACTAGTAGGAGTGAGAAAAACATCACGGGGTGGTGTGAATCGCAGGGCCTGAATTAGTATAGGCATTGAGTTGCAATGTAGGATGGAGAAAAGCAAAGCGGTGTGGTCAGCATGAGGAGGTCAGGGAATATGCAATGGCAATATAGGATAGTTTTCTGAAAAACATCGCGGGGTGGTGCGCACTGTATGGTTGTGTGTTACATTACATTCACTAGTAGGAGTGAGAAAAACATCACGGGGTGGTGTGAATTGGAGGGTTTGAATTAGGATAGGCAGTGAGTGGCAATGAAGGATGGAGAAAAGCACCGCGGGTCCGTCAGCATGGGGTGGTCAGGGAACATGCAGTGGCAAAGTAGGATAGGTTTCTGAAAAACATCGCGTTGTGGTGCGCATTGTATGGGTGTGTGTTACATTACATTCACTAGTAGGAGTGAGAAAAACATCACGGGGTGGTGCGCATTGTATGTGTGGGTGTTACATTACATTCACTAGTAGGAGTGAGAAAAACATCACGGGGTGGTGCGCATTGTATGGGTGTGTGTTACATTACATTCACTAGTAGGAGTGAGAAAAACAACAAGGGGTGGTGCGCATTGTATGGGTGTGTGTTACATTACATTCACTAGTAGGAGTGAGAAAAACATCACGGGGTGGTGTGAATCGGAGGGTCTGAATTAGGATAGGCAGTGAGTGGCAATGTAGGATCGAGAAAAGCACCGTGGGGTGGTCAGCATGGGGACGTCAGGGAACATGCAGTGGCAATGTAGGATAGGTTTCTGAAAAACATCGCGGAGTGGTGCGCATTTTATGGGTGTGTGTTACATAACATTCACTAGTAGGAGTGAGAAAAACATCACGGGCTGGTGTGAATCGGAGAGTCTGTTTTAGGATAGGCAGTGAGTGGCAATATCGGATGGAGAAAAACACCGCGGGGTGGTCAGCATGGGGAGGTCAGGGAACATGCAGTGGCAATGTAGGATAGGTTTCTGAAAAACATCGCAGGGTGGTGGGCATTGTATGGGTGTGTGTTACATTACATTCACTAGTAGGAGTGAGAAAAACATCACGGGGTGGTGCGCATTGTTTGGGTGTGTGTTACATTACATTCACTGGAAGGAGTGAGAAAAACATCACGGGGTGGTGTGAATCGGAGGGTCTGAATTAGGATAGGCTGTGAGTGGAAATGTAGGATGGAGAAAAGCATCGCGGGGTGGTCAGCATGGGGAAGTCAGGGAACATGCAATGGCAATGTAGGATAGGTTTCTGAAAAACATCACGGGGTGGTGCGCATTGTATGGTTGTGTGTTACATTACATTCACTAGTAGGAGTGAGAAAAACATCACGGGATGGTGTGAATCGGAGGGTCTGATTTAGGATACGCAGTGAGTGGCAATGTAGGATGGATAAAAGCACCGCGGGGTGGTCAGCATGGGGAGGTCAGGGAACATGCAGTGGCAATATAGGATAGGTTTCTGAAAAACATCGTGGCGTGGTGCGCATTGTATGGGTGTGTGTTACATTACATTCACTGGTAGGAGTGAGAAAAACACGGGTTGGTGCGCATTGTATGGATGTGTTACATTACATTCACTAGTAGGAGTGAGAAAAACATCACGGGGTGGTGTGAATCGGAGGGTCTGAATTAGGATAGGCAGTGAGTGGCAATGTAGGATGGAGAAAAGCACCGCGGGGTGGTCTCCCTGGGGAGGTAAGGGAACATGCAGAGACAATGTAGGATAGGTTTCTGAAAAACATCGCGGGGTGGTGCGCATTGTATGGGTGTGTGTTACATTACATTCACTAGTAGGAGTGAGAAAAACATCACGGGTGGTGTGAATTGGAGGGTTTGAATTAGGATAGGCAGTGAGTGGCAATGTAGGATGCAGAAAAGCACCGCGGGGTTTTCAGCATTGGGACGTCAGGGAACATGCAGTGGCAATATAGGATAGGTTTCTGAAAAACATCGCGGGGTGGTGCACATTGTATGGGTGTGTGTTACATAACATTCACTAGTAGGACTGAGAAAAACATCACGGGGTGGTGTCAATTGGAGTGTCTGATTTAGGATAGGCAGTGAGTGGCAATGTCGGATGGAGAAAAGCACCGCGGGGTGGTCAGCATGGGGAGGTCAGGGAACATGCAGTGGCAATGTAGGATAGGTTTCTGAAAAACAGCTCGGGGTTGTGCGCATTGTATGGGTGTGTGTTACAATACATTCACTAGTAGGAGTGAGAAAAACATCTCACGGTGGTGCGCATTGTATGGGTGTGTGTTACATTACATTCACTAGTAGGAGTGAGAAAAACATCAAGGGGTGGTGTGAATCGGAGGGCCTGAATTAGTATAGGCAGTGAGTGGCAATGTAGGATGGAGAAAAGCACCGCTGTGTGGTCAGCATGCGGAGGTCAGGGAACATGCAGTGGCAATGTAGGATAGTTTTCTGAAAAATATCGCGGGGTGGTGCGCATTGTATGGGTGTGTGTTACATTACATTCTCTAGTAGGAGTGAGAAAAACATCACGGGGTGGTGTGATTCGGAGGGTCTGAATTAGGATAGGCAGTGAGTGGCAATGTAGGATGCAGAAAAGCACCGCGGTGTGGTCAGCATGGGGAGGTCAGGGAATATGCAATGGCAATGTAGGATAGTTTTCTGAAAAACACCGAGGGGTGGTGCGCATTGTATGGTTGTGTGTTACATTACATTCACTAGTAGGAGTGAGAAAAACATCACGGGGTTGTGTGAATTGGAGGGTTTGAATTAGGATAGGCAGTGAGTGGCAATGAAGGATGGAGAAAAGCACCGCGGGTCCGTCAGCATGAGGAGGTCAGGGAACATGCAGTGGCAAAGTAGGATAGGTTTCTTAAAAACATCGCGGGGTGGTGCGCATTGTATGGGTGTGTGTTACATTACATTCACTAGTAGGAGTGAGAAAAACATCACGGGGTGGTGCGCATTGTATGTGTGGGTGTTACATTACATTCACTAGTAGGAGTGAGAAAAACATCACGGGGTGGTGCGCATTGTATGGGTGTGTGTTACATTACATTCACTAGTAGGAGTGAGAAAAACAACACGGGGTGGTGCGCATTGTATGGGTGTGTGTTACATTACATTCACTAGTAGGAGTGAGAAAAACAGCACGGGGTGGTGTGAATCGGAGGGTCTGAATTAGGATAGGCAGTGAGTGGCAATGTAGGATCGAGAAAAGCAGCGTGGGGTGGTCAGCATGGGGACGTCAGGGAACATGCAGTGGCAATGTAGGTAGGTTTCTGAAAAACATCGCGGGGTGGTGCGCATTGTATGGGTGTGTGTTACATAACATTCACTAGTAGGAGTGAGAAAAACATCACGGGCTGGTGTGAATCGGAGGGTCTGTTTTAGGATAGGCAGTGAGTGGCAATGTCGGATGGATAAAAACACCGCGGGGTGGTCAGCATGGGGAAGTCAGGGAACATGCAGTGGCAATGTAGGATAGGTTTCTGAAAAATATCGCGGGGTGGTGCGCATTGTATGGGTGTGTGTTACATTACATTCACTAGTAGGAGTGAGAAAAACATCACTGGGTAGTGCGCATTTTATGGGTGTGTGTTACATTACATTCACTAGTAGGAGTGAGAAAAACATCACGGGGTGGTGTGAATCGCAGGGCCTGAATTAGTATAGGCAGTGAGTGGCAATGTAGGATGGAGAAAAGCACCGCGGTGTGGTCAGCATGGGGTGGTCAGGGAACATGCAGTGGCAAAGTAGGATAGGTTTCTGAAAAACATCGCGGGGTGGTGGGCATTGTATGGGTGTGTGTTACATTACATTCACTAGTAGGAGTGAGAAAATCATCACGGGGTGGTGCGCATTGTTTGTTTGTGTGTTACATTACATTCACTAGAAGGAGTGAGAAAAACATCACGGGGTGGTGTGAATCGGAGGGTGTGAATTAGGATAGGCTGTGAGTGGCAATGTAGGGTGGAGAAAAGCACCGCGGGGTGGTCAGCATGGGGAAGTCAGGGAACATGCAATGGCAATGTAGGATAGGTTTCTGAAAAACATCACGGGGTGGTGCGCATTGTATGGTTGTGTGTTACATTACATTCACTATTAGGAGTGAGAAAAACATCACGGGATCGTGTGAATCGGAGGGTCTGATTTAGGATACGCAGTGAGTGGCAATGTAGGATGGATAAAAGCACCGCGGGGTGGTCAGCATGGGGAGGTCAGGGAACATGCAGTGGCAATATAGGATAGGTTTCTGAAAAACATCGTGGGGTGGTGCGCATTGTATGGGTGTGTGTTACATTACATTCACTAGTAGGAGTGAGAAAAACATCACTGGGTAGTGCGCATTTTATGGGTGTGTGTTACATTACATTCACTAGTAGGAGTGAGAAAAACATCACGGGGTGGTGTGAATCGCAGGGCCTGAATTAGTATAGGCATTGAGTAGCAATGTAGGATGGAGAAAAGCACCGCGGTGTGGTCAGCATGAGGAGGTCAGGGAATATGCAATGGCAATGTAGGATAGTTTTCTGAAAAACATCGCGGGGTGGTGCGCACTGTATGGTTGTTTGTTACATTACATTCACTAGTAGGAGTGAGAAAAACATCACGGGGTGGTGTGAATTGGAGGGTTTGAATTAGGATAGGCAGTGAGTGGCAATGAAGGATGGAGAAAAGCACCGCGGGTCCGTCAGCATGGGGTGGTAAGGGAACATGCAGTGGCAAAGTAGGATAGGTTTCTGAAAAACATCGCGTTGTGGTGCGCATTGTATGGGTGTGTGTTACATTACATTCACTAGTAGGAGTGAGAAAAACATCACGGGGTGGTGCGCATTGTATGTGTGGGTGTTACATTACATTCACTAGTAGGAGTGAGAAAAACATCATGGGGTGGTGCGCATTGTTTGGGTGTGTGTTACATTACATTCACTAGAAGGAGTGAGAAAAACATCACGGGGTGGTGTGAATCGGAGGGTCTGAATTAGGATAGGCTGTGAGTGGAAATGTAGGATGGAGAAAAGCATCGCGGGGTGGTCAGCATGGGGAAGTCAGGGAACATGCAATGGCAATGTAGGATAGGTTTCTGAAAAACATCACGGGGTGGTGCGCATTGTACGGTTGTGTGTTACATTACATTCACTAGTAGGAGTGAGAAAAACATCACGGGATGGTGTGAATCGGAGGGTCTGATTTAGGATACGCAGTGAGTGGCAATGTAGGATGGATAAAAGCACCGCGGGGTGGTCAGCATGGGGAGGTCAGGGAACATGCAGTGGCAATATAGGATAGGTTTCTGAAAAACATCGTGGCGTGGTGCGCATTGTATGGGTGTGTGTTACATTACATTCACTGGTAGGAGTGAGAAAAACACGGGTTGGTGCGCATTGTATGGATGTGTTACATTACATTCACTAGTAGGAGTGAGAAAAACATCACGGGGTGGTGTGAATCGGAGGGTCTGAATTAGGATAGGCAGTGAGTGGCAATGTAGGATGGAGAAAAGCACCGCGGGGTGGTCTCCCTGGGGAGGTAAGGGAACATGCAGAGACAATGTAGGATAGGTTTCTGAAAAACATCGCGGTGTGGTGCGCATTGTATGGGTGTGTGTTACATTACATTCACTAGTAGGAGTGAGAAAAACATCACGGGTGGTGTGAATTGGAGGGTTTGAATTAGGATAGGCAGTGAGTGGCAATGTAGGATGCAGAAAAGCACCGCGGGGTTTTCAGCATGGGGAGGTCAGGGAACATGCAGTGGCAATATAGGATAGGTTTCTGAAAAACATCGCGGGGTGGTGCACATTGTATGGGTGTGTGTTACATAACATTCACTAGTAGGAGTGAGAAAAACATCACGGGGTGGTGTCAATTGGAGTGTCTGATTTAGGATAGGCAGTGAGTGGCAATGTCGGATGGAGAAAAGCACCGCGGGGTGGTCAGCATGGGGAGGTCAGGGAACATGCAGTGGCAATGTAGGATAGGTTTCTGAAAAACAGCTCGGGGTGGTGCGCATTGTATGGGTGTGTGTTACAATACATTCACTAGTAGGAGTGAGAAAAACATCTCACGGTGGTGCGCATTGTATGGGTGTGTGTTACATTACATTCACTAGTAGGAGTGAGAAAAACATCAAGGGGTGGTGTGAATCGGAGGGCCTGAATTAGTATAGGCAGTGAGTGGCAATGTAGGATGGAGAAAAGCACCGCTGTGTGGTCAGCATGCGGAGGTCAGGGAACATGCAGTGGCAATGTAGGATAGTTTTCTGAAAAATATCGCGGGGTGGTGCGCATTGTATGGGTGTGTGTTACATTACATTCTCTAGTAGGAGTGAGAAAAACATCACGGGGTGGTGTGATTCGGAGGGTCTGAATTAGGATAGGCAGTGAGTGGCAATGTAGGATGCAGAAAAGCACCGCGGTGTGGTCAGCATGGGGAGGTCAGGGAATATGCAATGGCAATGTAGGATAGTTTTCTGAAAAACACCGAGGGGTGGTGCGCATTGTATGGTTGTGTGTTACATTACATTCACTAGTAGGAGTGAGAAAAACATCACGGGGTTGTGTGAATTGGAGGGTTTGAAATAGGATAGGCAGTGAGTGGCAATGAAGGATGGAGAAAAGCACCGCGGGTCCGTCAGCATGAGGAGGTCAGGGAACATGCAGTGGCAAAGTAGGATAGGTTTCTTAAAAACATCGCGGGGTGGTGCGCATTGTATGGGTGTGTGTTACATTACATTCACTAGTAGGAGTGAGAAAAACATCACGGGGTGGTGCGCATTGTATGTGTGGGTGTTACATTACATTCACTAGTAGGAGTGAGAAAAACATCACGGGGTGGTGCGCATTGTATGGGTGTGTGTTACATTACATTAACTAGTAGGAGTGAGAAAAACATCACGGGGTGGTGTGAATCGCAGGGCCTGAATTAGTATAGGCAGTGAGTGGCAATGTAGGATGGATAAAAACACCGCGGGGTGGTCAGCATGGGGAAGTCAGGGAACATGCAGTGGCAATGTAGGATAGGTTTCTGAAAAATATTGCGGGGTGGTGCGCATTGTATGGGTGTGTGTTACATTACATTCACTAGTAGGAGTGAGAAAAACATCACTGGGTAGTGCGCATTTTATGGGTGTTTGTTACATTACATTAACTAGTAGGAGTGAGAAAAACATCACGGGGTGGTGTGAATCGCAGGGCCTGAATTAGTATAGGCAGTGAGTGGCAATGTAGGATGGAGAAAAGCACCGCGGTGTGGTCAGCATGGGGTGGTCAGGGAACATGCAGTGGCAAAGTAGGATAGGTTTCTGAAAAACATCGCGGGGTGGTGGGCATTGTATGGGTGTGTGTTACATTACATTCACTAGTAGGAGTGAGAAAAACATCACGGGGTGGTGCGCATTGTTTGGGTGTGTGTTACATTACATTCACTAGAAGGAGTGAGAAAAACATCACGGGGTGGTGTGAATCGGAGGGTCTGAATTAGGATAGGCTGTGAGTGGCAATGTAGGATGGAGAAAAGCACCGCGGGGTGGTCAGCATGGGGAAGTCAGGGAACATGCAATGGCAATGTAGGACAGGTTTCTGAAAAACATCACGGGGTGGTGCGCATTGTATGGTTGTGTGTTACATTACATTCACTAGTAGGAGTGAGAAAAACATCACGGGTTCGTGTGAATCGGAGGGTCTGATTTAGGATACGCAGTGAGTGGCAATGTAGGATGGATAAAAGCACCGCGGGGTGGTCAGCATGGGGAGGTCAGGGAACATGCAGTGGCAATATAGGATAGGTTTCTGAAAAACATCGTGGGGTGGTGCGCATTGTATGGGTGTGTGTTACATTACATTCACTAGTAGGAGTGAGAAAAACATCACTGGGTAGTGCGCATTTTATGGGTGTGTGTTACATTACATTCACTAGTAGGAGTGAGAAAAACATCACGGGGTGGTGTGAATCGCAGGGCCTGAATTAGTATAGGCAGTGAGTGGCAATGTAGGATGGAGAAAAGCACCGCGGTGTGGTCAGCATGGGGAGGTCAGGGAATATGCAATGGCAATGTAGGATAGTTTTCTGAAAAACATCGCGGGGTGGTGCGCACTGTATGGTTGTGTGTTACATTACATTCACTAGTAGGAGTGAGAAAAACATCACGGGGTGGTGAGAATTGGAGGGTTTGAATTAAGATAGGCAGTGACTGGCAATGAAGGATGGAGAAAAGCACCGCGGGTCCGTCAGCATGGGGTGGTCAGGGAACATGCAGTGGCAAAGTAGGATAGGTTTCTGAAAAACATCGCGTTGTGGTGCGCATTGTATGGGTGTGTGTTACATTACATTCACTAGTAGGAGTGAGAAAAACATCACGGGGTGGTGCGCATTGTATGTGTGGGTGTTACATTACATTCACTAGTAGGAGTGAGAAAAACATCACGGGGTGGTGCGCATTGTATGGGTGTGTGTTACATTACATTCACTAGTAGGAGTGAGAAAAACAACAAGTGGTGGTGCGCATTGTATGGGTGTGTGTTACATTACATTCACTAGTAGGAGTGAGAAAAACATCACGGGGTGGTGTGAATCGGAGGGTCTGAATTAGGATAGGCAGTGAGTGGCAATGTAGGATCGAGAAAAGCACCGTGGGGTGGTCAGCATGGGGACGTCAGGGAACATGCAGTGGCAATGTAGGATAGGTTTCTGAAAAACATCGCGGAGTGGTGCGCATTTTATGGGTGTGTGTTACATAACATTCACTAGTAGGAGTGAGAAAAACATCACGGGCTGGTGTGAATCGGAGGTTCTGTTTTAGGATAGGTAGTGAGTGGCAATATCGGATGGAGAAAAACACCGTGGGGTGGTCAGCATGGGGAGGTCAGGGAACATGCAGTGGCAATGTAGGATAGGTTTCTGAAAAACATCGCAGGGTGGTGGGCATTGTATGGGTGTGTGTTACATTACATTCACTAGTAGGAGTGAGAAAAACATCACGGGGTGGTGCGCATTGTTTGGGTGTGTGTTACATTACATTCACTAGAAGGAGTGAGAAAAACATCACGGGGTGGTGTGAATCGGAGGGTCTGAATTAGGATAGGCTGTGAGTGGAAATGTAGGATGGAGAAAAGCATCGCGGGGTGGTCAGCATGGGGAAGTCAGGGAACATACAATGGCAATGTAGGATAGGTTTCTGAAAAACATCACGGGGTGGTGCGCATTGTATGGTTGTGTGTTACATTACATTCACTAGTAGGAGTGAGAAAAACATCACGGGATGGTGTGAATCGGAGGGTCTGATTTAGGATACGCAGTGAGTGGCAATGTAGGATGGATAAAAGCACCGCGGGGTGGTCAGCATGGGGAGGTCAGGGAACATGCAGTGGCAATATAGGATAGGTTTCTGAAAAACATCGTGGCGTGGTGCGCATTGTATGGGTGTGTGTTACATTACATTCACTGGTAGGAGTGAGAAAAACACGGGTTGGTGCGCATTGTATGGATGTGTTACATTACATTCACTAGTAGGAGTGAGAAAAACATCACGGGGTGGTGTGAATCGGAGGGTCTGAATTAGGATAGGCAGTGAGTGGCAATGTAGGATGGAGAAAAGCACCGCGGGGTGGTCTCCCTGGGGAGGTAAGGGAACATGCTGAGACAATGTAGGACAGGTTTCTGAAAAACATCGCGGGGTGGTGCGCATTGTATGGGTGTGTGTTACATTACATTCACTAGTAGGAGTGAGAAAAACATCACGGGTGGTGTGAATTGGAGGGTTTGAATTAGGATAGGCAGTGAGTGGCAATGTAGGATGCAGAAAAGCACCGCGGGGTTTTCAGAATGGGGACGTCAGGGAACATGCAGTGGCAATATAGGATAGGTTTCTGAAAAACATCGCGGGGTGGTGCACATTGTATGGGTGTGTGTTACATAACATTCACTAGTAGGACTGAGAAAAACATCACGGGGTGGTGTCAATTGGAGTGTCTGATTTAGGATAGGCAGTGAGTGGCAATGTCGGATGGAGAAAAGCACCGCGGGGTGGTCAGCATGGGGAGGTCAGGGAACATGCAGTGGCAATGTAGGATAGGTTTCTGAAAAACAGCTCGGGGTGGTGCGCATTGTATGGGTGTGTGTTACAATACATTCACTAGTAGGAGTGAGAAAAACATCTCACGGTGGTGCGCATTGTATGGGTGTGTGTTACATTACATTCACTAGTAGGAGTGAGAAAAACATAAAGGGGTGGTGTGAATCGGAGGGCCTGAATTAGTATAGGCAGTGAGTGGCAATGTAGGATGGAGAAAAGCACCGCTGTGTGGTCAGCATGCGGAGGTCATGGAACATGCAGTGGCAATGTAGGATAGTTTTCTGAAAAATATCGCGGGGTGGTGCGCATTGTATGGGTGTGTGTTACATTACATTCTCTAGTAGGAGTGAGAAAAACATCACGGGGTGGTGTGATTCGGAGGGTCTGAATTAGGATAGGCAGTGAGTGGCAATGTAGGATGCAAAAAGCACCGCGGGGTGGTCAGCATGGGGACTTCAGGGAACATGCAGTGGAAATGTAGGATAGGTTTCTGAAAAACATCGCGGGGTGGTGCACATTGTATGGGTGTGTGTTACATAACATTCACTAGTAGGAGTGAGAAAAACATCACGGGGTGGTGTCAATCGGAGGGTCTGATTTAGGATAGGCAGTGAGTGGCAATGTCGGATGGAGAAAAGCACCGCGGGGTGGTCAGCATGGGGAGGTCAGGGAACATGCAGTGGCAAAGTAGAATAGGTTTCTGAAAAATATCGCGGGGTGGTGCGCATTGTATGGGTGTGTGTTACATTACATTCACTAGTAGGAGTGAGAAAAACATCACGGGGTGGTGCGCATTGTATGTGTGGGTGTTACATTACATTCACTAGTAGGAGTGAGAAAAACATCACGGGGTGGTGCGCATTGTATGTGTGGGTGTTACATTACATTCACTAGTAGGAGTGAGAAAAACATCACGGGGTGGTGCGCATTGTATGGCTGTGTGTTACATTACATTCACTAGTAGGAGTGAGAAAAACAACAAGGGGTGGTGCGCATTGTATGGGTGTGTGTTACATTACATTCACTAGTAGGAGTGAGAAAAACATCACGGGGTGGTGTGAATCGGAGGGTCTGAATTAGGATAGGCAGTGAGTGGCAATGTAGGATCGAGAAAAGCACCGTGGGGTGTTCAGCATGGGGACGTCAGGGAACATGCAGTGGCAATGTAGGATAGGTTTCTGAAAAACATCGCGGAGTGGTGCGCATTTTATGGGTGTGTGTTACATAACATTCACTAGTAGGAGTGAGAAAAACATCACGGGCTGGTGTGAATCGGAGGGTCTGTTTTAGGATAGGCAGTGAGTGGCAATATCGGATGGAGAAAAACACCGCGGGGTGGTCAGCATGGGGAGGTCAGGGAACATGCAGTGGCAATGTAGGATAGGTTTCTGAAAAACATCGCAGGGTGGTGGGCATTGTATGGGTGTGTGTTACATTACATTCACTAGTAGGAGTGAGAAAAACATCACGGGGTGGTGCGCATTGTTTGGGTGTGTGTTACATTACATTCACTAGAAGGAGTGAGAAAAACATTACGGGGTGGTGTGAATCGGAGGGTCTGAATTAGGATAGGCTGTGAGTGGAAATGTAGGATGGAGAAAAGCATCGCGGGGTGGTCAGCATGGGGAAGTCAGGGAACATGCAATGGCAATGTAGGATAGGTTTCTGAAAAACATCACGGGGTGGTGCGCATTGTATGGTTGTGTGTTACATTACATTCACTAGTAGGAGTGAGAAAAACATCACGGGATGGTGTGAATCGGAGGGTCTGATTTAGGATACGCAGTGAGTGGCAATGTAGGATGGATAAAAGCACCGCGGGGTGGTCAGCATGGGGAGGTCAGGGAACATGCAGTGGCAATATAGGATAGGTTTCTGAAAAACATCGTGGCGTGGTGCGCATTGTATGGGTGTGTGTTACATTACATTCACTGGTAGGAGTGAGAAAAACACGGGTTGGTGCGCATTGTATGGATGTGTTACATTACATTCACTAGTAGGAGTGAGAAAAACATCACGGGGTGGTGTGAATCGGAGGGTCTGAATTAGGATAGGCAGTGAGTGGCAATGTAGGATGGAGAAAAGCACCGCGGGGTGGTCTCCCTGGGGAGGTAAGGGAACATGCAGAGACAATGTAGGATAGGTTTCTGAAAAACATCGCGGGGTGGTGCGCATTGTATGGGTGTGTGTTACATTACATTCACTAGTAGGAGTGAGAAAAACATCACGGGTGGTGTGAATTGGAGGGTTTGAATTAGGATAGGCAGTGAGTGGCAATGTAGGATGCAGAAAAGCACCGCGGGGTTTTCAGCATGGGGACGTCAGGGAACATGCAGTGGCAATATAGGATAGGTTTCTGAAAAACATCGCGGGGTGGTGCACATTGTATGGGTGTGTGTTACATAACATTCACTAGTAGGACTGAGAAAAACATCACGGGGTGGTGTCAATTGGAGTGTCTGATTTAGGATAGGCAGTGAGTGGCAATGTCGGATGGAGAAAAGCACCGCGGGGTGGTCAGCATGGGGAGGTCAGGGAACATGCAGTGGCAATGTAGGATAGGTTTCTGAAAAACAGCGCGGGGTGGTGCGCATTGTATGGGTGTGTGTTACAATACATTCACTAGTAGGAGTGAGAAAAACATCTCACGGTGGTGCGCATTGTATGGGTGTGTGTTACATTACATTCACTAGTAGGAGTGAGAAAAACATCAAGGGGTGGTGTGAATCGGAGGGCCTGAATTAGTATAGGCAGTGAGTGGCAATGTAGGATGGAGAAAAGCACCGCTGTGTGGTCAGCATGCGGAGGTCAGGGAACATGCAGTGGCAATGTATGATAGTTTTCTGAAAAATATCGCGGGGTGGTGCGCATTGTATGGGTGTGTGTTACATTACATTCACTAGTAGGAGTGAGAAAAACATCACGGGGTGGTGCGCATTGTTTGGGTGTGTGTTACATTACATTCACTAGAAGGAGTGAGAAAAACCTCACGAAGTGGTGTGAATCGGAGGGTCTGAATTAGGATAGGCAGTGAGTGGCAATGTAGGATCGAGAAAAGCAGCGTGGGGTGGTCAGCATGGGGACGTCAGGGAACATGCAGTGGCAATGTAGGTAGGTTTCTGAAAAACATCGCGGGGTGGTGCACATTGTATGGGTGTGTGTTACATAACATTCACTAGTAGGAGTGAGAAAAACATCACGGGCTGGTGTGAATCGGAGGGTCTGTTTTAGGATAGGCAGTGAGTGGCAATGTCGGATGGATAAAAACAGCGCGGGGTGGTCAGCATGGGGAAGTCAGGGAACATGCAGTGGCAATGTAGGATAGGTTTCTGAAAAATATTGCGGGGTGGTGCGCATTGTATGGGTGTGTGTTACATTACATTCACTAGTAGGAGTGAGAAAAACATCACTGGGTAGTGCGCATTTTATGGGTGTTTGTTACATTACATTAACTAGTAGGAGTGAGAAAAACATCACGGTGTGGTGTGAATCGCAGGGCCTGAATTAGTATAGGCAGTGAGTGGCAATGTAGGATGGAGAAAAGCACCGCGGTGTGGTCAGCATTGGGTGGTCAGGGAACATGCAGTGGCAAAGTAGGATAGGTTTCTGAAAAACATCGCGGGGTGGTGGGCATTGTATGGGTGTGTGTTACATTACATTCACTAGTAGGAGTGAGAAAAACATCACGGGGTGGTGCGCATTGTTTGGGTGTGTGTTACATTACATTCACTAGAAGGAGTGAGAAAAACATCACGGGGTGGTGTGAATCGGAGGGTCTGAATTAGGATAGGCTGTGAGTGGCAATGTAGGATGGAGAAAAGCACCGCGGGGTGGTCAGCATGGGGAAGTCAGGGAACATGCAATGGCAATGTAGGATAGGTTTCTGAAAAACATCACGGGGTGGTGCGCATTGTATGGTTGTGTGTTACATTACATTCACTAGTAGGAGTGAGAAAAACATCACGGGTTCGTGTAAATCGGAGGGTCTGATTTAGGATACGCAGTGAGTGGCAATGTAGGATGGATAAAAGCACCGCGGGGTGGTCAGCATGGGGAGGTCAGGGAACATGCAGTGGCAATATAGGATAGGTTTCTGAAAAACATCGTGGGGTGGTGCGCATTGTATGGGTGTGTGTTACATTACATTCACTAGTAGGAGTGAGAAAAACATCACTGGGTAGTGCGCATTTTATGGGTGTGTGTTACATTACATTCACTAGTAGGAGTGAGAAAAACATCACGGGGTGGTGTGAATCGCAGGGCCTGAATTAGTATAGGCAGTGAGTGGCAATGTAGGATGGAGAAAAGCACCGCGGTGTGATCAGCATGGGGAGGTCAGGGAATATGCAATGGCAATGTAGGATAGTTTTCTGAAAAACATCGCGGGGTGGTGCGCACTGTATGGTTGTGTGTTACATTACATTCACTAGTAGGAGTGAGAAAAACATCACGGGGTGGTGAGAATTGGAGGGTTTGAATTAGGATAGGCAGTGAGTGGCAATGAAGGATGGAGAAAAGCACCGCGGGTCCGTCAGCATGGGGTGGTCAGGGAACATGCAGTGGCAAAGTAGGATAGGTTTCTGAAAAACATCGCGTTGTGGTGCGCATTGTATGGGTGTGTGTTACATTACATTCACTAGTAGGAGTGAGAAAAACAACAAGGGGTGGTGCGCATTGTATGGGTGTGTGTTACATTACATTCATTAGTAGGAGTGAGAAATACATCACGGGGTGGTGTGAATCGCAGGGTCTGAACTAGGATAGGCAGTGAGTGGCAATGTAGGATCGAGAAAAGCACCGTGGGGTGGTCAGCATGGGGACGTCAGGGAACATGCAGTGGCAATGTAGGATAGGTTTCTGAAAAACATCGCGGAGTGGTGCGCATTTTATGGGTGTGTGTTACATAACATTCACTAGTAGGAGTGAGAAAAACATCACGGGCTGGTGTGAATCGGAGGGTCTGTTTTAGGATAGGCAGTGAGTGGCAATATCGGATGGAGAAAAACACCGTGGGGTGGTCAGCATGGGGAGGTCAGGGAACATGCAGTGGCAATGTAGGATAGGTTTCTGAAAAACATCGCAGGGTGGTGGGCATTGTATGGGTGTGTGTTACATTACATTCACTAGTAGGAGTGAGAAAAACATCACGGGGTGGTGCGCATTGTTTGGGTGTGTGTTACATTACATTCACTAGAAGGAGTGAGAAAAACATCACGGGGTGGTGTGAATCGGAGGGTTTGAATTAGGATAGGCTGTGAGTGGAAATGTAGGATGGAGAAAAGCATCGCGGGGTGGTCAGCATGGGGAAGTCAGGGAACATACAATGGCAATGTAGGATAGGTTTCTGAAAAACATCACGGGGTGGTGCGCATTGTATGGTTGTGTGTTACATTACATTCACTAGTAGGAGTGAGAAAAACATCACGGGATGGTGTGAATCGGAGGGTCTGATTTAGGATACGCAGTGAGTGGCAATGTAGGATGGATAAAAGCACCGCGGGGTGGTCAGCATGGGGAGGTCAGGGAACATGCAGTGGCAATATAGGATAGGTTTCTGAAAAACATCGTGGCGTGGTGCGCATTGTATGGGTGTGTGTTACATTACATTCACTGGTAGGAGTGAGAAAAACACGGGTTGGTGCGCATTGTATGGATGTGTTACATTACATTCACTAGTAGGAGTGAGAAAAACATCACGGGGTGGTGTGAATCGGAGGGTCTGAATTAGGATAGGCAGTGAGTGGCAATGTAGGATGGAGAAAAGCACCGCGGGGTGGTCTCCCTGGGGAGGTAAGGGAACATGCAGAGACAATGGAGGATAGGTTTCTGAAAAACATCGCGGGGTGGTGCGCATTGTATGGGTGTGTGTTACATTACATTCACTAGTAGGAGTGAGAAAAACATCACGGGTGGTGTGAATTGGAGGGTTTGAATTAGGATAGGCAGTGAGTGGCAATGTAGGATGCAGAAAAGCACCGCGGGGTTTTCAGCATGGGGACGTCAGGGAACATGCAGTGGCAATATAGGATAGGTTTCTGAAAAACATCGCGGGGTGGTGCACATTGTATGGGTGTGTGTTACATAACATTCACTAGTAGGACTGAGAAAAACATCACGGGGTGGTGTCAATTGGAGTGTCTGATTTAGGATAGGCAGTGAGTGGCAATGTCGGATGGAGAAAAGCACCGCGGGGTGGTCAGCATGGGGAGGTCAGGGAACATGCAGTGGCAATGTAGGATAGGTTTCTGAAAAACAGCTCGGGGTGGTGCGCATTGTATGGGTGTCTGTTACAATACATTCACTAGTAGGAGTGAGAAAAACATCTCACGGTGGTGCGCATTGTATGGGTGTGTGTTACATTACATTCACTAGTAGGAGTGAGAAAAACATAAAGGGGTGGTGTGAATCGGAGGGCCTGAATTAGTATAGGCAGTGAGTGGCAATGTAGGATGGAGAAAAGCACCGCTGTGTGGTCAGCATGCGGAGGTCATGGAACATGCAGTGGCAATGTAGGATAGTTTTCTGAAAAATATCGCGGGGTGGTGCGCATTGTATGGGTGTGTGTTACATTACATTCTCTAGTAGGAGTGAGAAAAACATCACGGGGTGGTGTGATTCGGAGGGTCTGAATTAGGATAGGCAGTGAGTGGCAATGTAGGATGCAGAAAAGCACCGCGGGGTGGTCAGCATGGGGACTTCAGGGAACATGCAGTGGAAATGTAGGATAGGTTTCTGAAAAACATCGCGGGGTGGTGCACATTGTATGGGGGTGTGTTACATAACATTCACTAGTAGGAGTGAGAAAAACATCACGGGGTGGTGTCAATCGGAGGGTCTGATTTAGGATAGGCAGTGAGTGGCAATGTCGGATGGAGAAAAGCACCGCGGGGTGGTCAGCATGGGGAGGTCAGGGAACATGCAGTGGCAAAGTAGGATAGGTTTCTGAAAAATATCGCGGGGTGGTGCGCATTGTATGGGTGTGTGTTACATTACATTCACTAGTAGGAGTGAGAAAAACATCACGGGGTGGTGCGCATTGTATGTGTGGGTGTTACATTACATTCACTAGTAGGAGTGAGAAAAACATCACGGGGTGGTGCGCATTGTATGTGTGGGTGTTACATTACATTCACTAGTAGGAGTGAGAAAAACATCACGGGGTGGTGCGCATTGTATGGGTGTGTGTTACATTACATTCACTAGTAGGAGTGAGAAAAACAACAAGGGGTGGTGCGCATTGTATGGGTGTGTGTTACATTACATTCACTAGTAGGAGTGAGAAAAACATCACGGGGTGGTGTGAATCGGAGGGTCTGAATTAGGATAGGCAGTGAGTGGCAATGTAGGATCGAGAAAAGCACCGTGGGGTGTTCAGCATGGGGACGTCAGGGAACATGCAGTGGCAATGTAGGATAGGTTTCTGAAAAACATCGCGGAGTGGTGCGCATTTTATGGGTGTGTGTTACATAACATTCACTAGTAGGAGTGAGAAAAACATCACGGGCTGGTGTGAATCGGAGGGTCTGTTTTAGGATAGGCAGTGAGTGGCAATATCGGATGGAGAAAAACACCGCGGGGTGGTCAGCATGGGGAGGTCAGGGAACATGCAGTGGCAATGTAGGATAGGTTTCTGAAAAACATCGCAGGGTGGTGGGCATTGTATGGGTGTGTGTTACATTACATTCACTAGTAGGAGTGAGAAAAACATCACGGGGTGGTGCGCATTGTTTGGGTGTGTGTTACATTACATTCACTAGAAGGAGTGAGAAAAACATCACGGGGTGGTGTGAATCGGAGGGTCTGAATTAGGATAGGCTGTGAGTGGAAATGTAGGATGGAGAAAAGCATCGCGGGGTGGTCAGCATGGGGAAGTCAGGGAACATGCAATGGCAATGTAGGATAGGTTTCTGAAAAACATCACGGGGTGGTGCGCATTGTATGGTTGTGTGTTACATTACATTCACTAGTAGGAGTGAGAAAAACATCACGGGATGGTGTGAGTCGGAGGGTCTGATTTAGGATACGCAGTGAGTGGCAATGTAGGATGGATAAAAGCACCGCGGGGTGGTCAGCATGGGGAGGTCAGGGAACATGCAGTGGCAATATAGGATAGGTTTCTGAAAAACATCGTGGCGTGGTGCGCATTGTATGGGTGTGTGTTACATTACATTCACTGGTAGGAGTGAGAAAAGCACGGGTTGGTGCGCATTGTATGGATGTGTTACATTACATTCACTAGTAGGAGTGAGAAAAACATCACGGGGTGGTGTGAATCGGAGGGTCTGAATTAGGATAGGCAGTGAGTGGCAATGTAGGATGGAGAAAAGCACCGCGGGGTGGTCTCCCTGGGGAGGTAAGGGAACATGCAGAGACAATGTAGGATAGGTTTCTGAAAAACATCGCGGGGTGGTGCGCATTGTATGGGTGTGTGTTACATTACATTCACTAGTAGGAGTGAGAAAAACATCACGGGTGGTGTGAATTGGAGGGTTTGAATTAGGATAGGCAGTGAGTGGCAATGTAGGATGCAGAAAAGCACCGCGGGGTTTTCAGGATGGGGACGTCAGGGAACATGCAGTGGCAATATAGGATAGGTTTCTGAAAAACATCGCGGGGTGGTGCACATTGTATGGGTGTGTGTTACATAACATTCACTAGTAGGACTGAGAAAAACATCACGGGGTGGTGTCAATTGGAGTGTCTGATTTAGGATAGGCAGTGAGTGGCAATGTCGGATGGAGAAAAGCACCGCGGGGTGGTCAGCATGGGGAGGTCAGGGAACATGCAGTGGCAATGTAGGATAGGTTTCTGAAAAACAGCTCGGGGTGGTGCGCATTGTATGGGTGTGTGTTACAATACATTCACTAGTAGGAGTGAGAAAAACATCTCACGGTGGTGCGCATTGTATGGGTGTGTGTTACATTACATTCACTAGTAGGAGTGAGAAAAACATCAAGGGGTGGTGTGAATCGGAGGGCCTGAATTAGTATAGGCAGTGAGTGGCAATGTAGGATGGAGAAAAGCACCGCTGTGTGGTCAGCAAGCGGAGGTCAGGGAACATGCAGTGGCAATGTAGGATAGTTTTCTGAAAAATATCGCGGGGTGGTGCGCATTGTATGGGTGTGTGTTACATTACATTCTCTAGTAGGAGTGAGAAAAACATCACGGGGTGGTGTGATTTGGAGGGTCTGAATTAGGATAGGCAGTGAGTGGCAATGTAGGATGCAGAAAAGCACCGCGGGGTGGTCAGCATGGGGACTTCAGGGAACATGCAGTGGAAATGTAGGATAGGTTTCTGAAAAACATCGCGGGGTGGTGCACATTGTATGGGTGTGTGTTACATAACATTCACTAGTAGGAGTGAGAAAAACATCACGGGGTGGTGTCAATCGGAGGGTCTGATTTAGGATAGGCAGTGAGTGGCAATGTCGGATGGAGAAAAGCACCGCGGGGTGGTCAGCATGGGGAGGTCAGGGAACATGCAGTGGCAATGTAGGATAGGTTTCTGAAAAATATCGCGGGGTGGTGCGCATTGTATGGGTGTGTGTTACATTACATTCACTAGTAGGAGTGAGAACAACATCACGGTGTGGTGCCCATTGTATGGGTGTGTGTTACATTACATTCACTAGTAGGAGTGAGAAAAACATCACGGGGTGGTGTGAATCGGAGGGTCTGAATTAGGATAGGCAGTGAGTGGCAATGTAGGATGCAGAAAAGCACCGCGGGGTGGTCAGCATGGGGACTTCAGGGAACATGCAGTGGCAATGTAGGATAGGTTTCTGAAAAACATCGCGGGGTGGTGCACATTGTATGGGTGTGTGTTACATAACATTCACTAGTAGGAGTGAGAAAAACAACACGAGGTGGTGTCAATCGGAGGGTCTGATTTAGGATAGGCAGTGAGTGGCAATGTCGGAAGGAGAAAAGCACCGCGGGGTGGTCAGCATGGGGAGGTCAGGGAACATGCAGTGGCAATGTAGGATAGGTTTCTGAAAAATATCGCGGGGTGGTGCACATTGTATGGGTGTGTGTTACATTACATTCACTAGTAGGAGTGAGAAAAACATCACGGGGTGGTGCGCATTGTTTGGGTGTGTGTTACATTACATTCACTAGTAGGAGTGAGAAAAACATCACGGGGTGGTGTGAATCGGAGGGTCTGAATTAGGATAGGCAGTGAGTGGCAATGTAGGATGGAGAAAAGCACCGCGGGGTGGTCAGCATGGGGACGTCAGGGAATATGCAGTGGCAATGTAGGATAGGTTTCTGAAAAACATCGCGGGGTGGTGCGCATTTTATGGGTGTGTGTTACATAACATTCACTAGTAGGAGTGAGAAAAACATCACGGGCTGGTGTGAATCGGAGGGTCTGTTTTAGGATAGGCAGTGAGTGGCAATGTCGGATGGAGAAAAACACCGCGGGGTGGTCAGCATGGGGAGGTCAGGGAACATGCAGTGGCAATGTAGGATAGGTTTCTGAAAAACATCGCGGGGTGGTGGGCATTGTATGGGTGTGTGTTACATTACATTCACTAGTAGGAGTGAGAAAAACATCACGGGGTGGTGCGCATTGTTTGGGTGTGTGTTACATTACATTCACTAGAAGGAGTGAGAAAAACCTCACGGGGTGGTGTGAATCGGAGGGTCTGAATTAGGATAGGCTGTGAGTGGCAATGTAGGATGGAGAAAAGCACCGCGGGGTGGTCATCATGGGGAAGTCAGGGAACATGCAATGGCAATGTAGGATAGGTTTCTGCAAAACATCGTGGGGTGGTGCGCATTATATGGGTGTGTGTTACATTACATTCACTGGTAGGAGTGAGAAAAACACGGGTTGGTGCGCATTGTATGGATGTGTGTTACATTACATTCACTAGTAGGAGTGAGAAAAACATCACGGGGTGGTGTGAATTGGAGGGTCTGAATTAGGATAGGCAGTGAGTGGCAATGTAGGATGGAGAAAAGCACCGAGCGGTGGTCAGCATGGGGAGGTCAGGGAACATTCTGTGGCAATGTAGGATAGTTTTCTGAAAAACATCGCGGGGTGTTGCGCATTGTATGGGTGTGTGTTACATTACATTCACTAGTAGGACTGAGAAAAACATCACGGGGTGGTGTCAATTGGAGTGTCTGATTTAGGATAGGCAGTGAGTGGCAATGTCGGATGGAGAAAAGCACCGCGGGGTGGTCAGCATGGGGAGGTCAGGGAACATGCAGTGGCAATGTAGGATAGGTTTCTGAAAAACAGCTCGGGGTGGTGCGCATTGTATGGGTGTGTGTTACAATACATTCACTAGTAGGAGTGAGAAAAACATCTCACGGTGGTGCGCATTGTATGGGTGTGTGTTACATTACATTCACTAGTAGGAGTGAGAAAAACATCAAGGGGTGGTGTGAATCGGAGGGCCTGAATTAGTATAGGCAGTGAGTGGCAATGTAGGATGGAGAAAAGCACCGCTGTGTGGTCAGCATGCGGAGGTCAGGGAACATGCAGTGGCAATGTAGGATAGTTTTCTGAAAAATATCGCGGGGTGGTGCGCATTGTATGGGTGTGTGTTACATTACATTCTCTAGTAGGAGTGAGAAAAACATCACGGGGTGGTGTGATTCGGAGGGTCTGAATTAGGATAGGCAGTGAGTGGCAATGTAGGATGCAGAAAAGCACCGCGGGGTGGTCAGCATGGGGACTTCAGGGAACATGCAGTGGAAATGTAGGATAGGTTTCTGAAAAACATCGCGGGGTGGTGCACATTGTATGGGTGTGTGTTACATAACATTCACTAGTAGGAGTGAGAAAAACATCACGGGGTGGTGTCAATCGGAGGGTCTGATTTAGGATAGGCAGTGAGTGGCAATGTCGGATGGAGAAAAGCACCGCGGGGTGGTCAGCATGGGGAGGTCAGGGAACATGCAGTGGCAATGTAGGATAGGTTTCTGAAAAATATCGCGGGGTGGTGCGCATTGTATGGGTGTGTGTTACATTACATTCACTAGTAGGAGTGAGAACAACATCACGGGGTGGTGCGCATTGTATGGGTGTGTGTTACATTACATTCACTAGTAGGAGTGAGAAAAACATCACGGGGTGGTGTGAATCGGAGGGTCTGAATTAGGATAGGCAGTGAGTGGCAATGTAGGATGCAGAAAAGCACCGCGAGGTGGTCAGCATGGGGACGTCAGGGAATATGCAGTGGCAATGTAGGATAGGTTTCTGAAAAACATCGCGGGGTGGTGCACATTTTATGGGTGTGTGTTACATAACATTCACTAGTAGGAGTGAGAAAAACATCACGGGCTGGTGTGAATCGGAGGGTCTGTTTTAGGATAGGCAGTGAGTGGCAATGTAGGATGGAGAAAAGCACCGCGGAGTGGTCTCCCTGGGGAGGTAAGGGAACATGCAGTGACAATGTAGGATAGGTTTCTGAAAAACATCGCGGGGTGGTGGGCATTGTATGGGTGTGTGTTACATTACATTCACTAGTAGGAGTGAGAAAAACATCACGGGGTGGTGCGCATTGTTTGGGTGTGTGTTACATTACATTCACTAGAAGGAGTGAGAAAAACCTCACGGGGTGGTGTGAATCGGAGGGTCTGAATTAGGATAGGCTGTGAGTGGCAATGTAGGATGGAGAAAAGCACCGCGGGGTGGTCATCATGGGGAAGTCAGGGAACATGCAATGGCAATGTAGGATAGGTTTCTGCAAAACATCGTGGGGTGGTGCGCATTATATGGGTGTGTGTTACATTACATTCACTGGTAGGAGTGAGAAAAACACGGGTTGGTGCGCATTGTATGGATGTGTGTTACATTACATTCACTAGTAGGAGTGAGAAAAACATCACGGGGTGGTGTGAATTGGAGGGTCTGAATTAGGATAGGCAGTGAGTGGCAATGTAGGATGGAGAAAAGCACCGAGCGGTGGTCAGCATGGGGAGGTCAGGGAACATTCTGTGGCAATGTAGGATAGTTTTCTGAAAAACATCGCGGGGTGGTGCGCATTGTATGGGTGTGTGTTACATTACATTCACTAGTAGGAGTGAGAAAAACATCACGGGGTGGTTCGCATTGTATGGGTGTGTGTTACATTACATTCACTAGTAGGAGTGAGAAAAACATCACAGGGTGGTGTGAATCGGAGGGTCTGAATTAGGATAGGCAGTGAGTGGCAATGTAGGATGGAGAAAAGCACCGCGGAGTGGTCTCCCTGGGGAGGTAAGGGAACATGCAGTGACAATGTAGGATAGGTTTCTGAAAAACATCGTGGGGTGGTGCGCATTGTATGGGTGTGTGTTACATTACATTCACTAGTAGGAGTGAGAAAAACATCACGGGGTGGTGTGAATTGGAGGGTTTGAATTAGGATAGGCAGTGAGTGGCAATGTAGGATGCAGAAAAGCACCGCGGGGATTTCAGCATGGGGACGTCAGGGAACATGCAGTGGCAATGTAGGATAGGTTTCTGAAAAACATCGCGGGGTGGTGCACATTGTATGGGTGTGTGTTACATAACATTCACTAGTAGGAGTGAGAAAAACATCACGGGGTGGTGTCAATTGGAGGGTCCGATTTAGGATAGGCAGTGAGTGGCAATGTCGGATGGAGAAAAGCACCGCGGGGTGGTCAGCATGGGGAGGTCAGGGAACATGCAGTGGCAATGTAGGATAGGTTTCTGAAAAACAGCGCGGGGTGGTGCGCATTGTATGGGTGTGTGTTACAATACATTCACTAGTAGGAGTGAGAAAAACATCTCGCGGTGGTGCGCATTGTATGGGTGTGTGTTACATTACATTCACTAGTAGGAGTGAGAAAAACATCACGGGGTGGTGTGAATCGGAGGGTCTGAATTACTATAGGCAGTGAGTGGCAATGTAGGATGGAGAAAAGCACCGCTGTGTGGTCAGCATGGGGAGGTCAGGGAACATGCAGGGGCAATGTAGGATAGTTTTCTGAAAAATATCGCGGGGTGGTGCGCATTGTATGGGTGTGTGTTACGTTACATTCACTAGTAGGAGTGAGAAAAACATCACGGGGTGGTGTGATTCGGAGGGTCTGAATTAGGATAGGCAGTGAGTGGCAATGTAGGATGCAGAAAAGCACCGCGGGGTGGTCAGCATGGGGACTTCAGGGAACATGCAGTGGCAATGTAGGATAGGTTTCTGAAAAACATCATGTGGTGGTGCACATTGTATGGGTGTGTGTTACATAACATTCACTAGTAGGAGTGAGAAAAACATCACGGGGTGGTGTCAATCGGAGGGTCTGATTTAGGATAGGCAGTGAGTGGCAATGTCGGATGGAGAAAAGCACCACGGGGTGGTCGCATGGGGAGGTCAGGGAACATGCAGTGGCAATGTAGGATAGGTTTCTGAAAAATATCGCGGGGTGGTGCGCATTGTATGGGTGTGTGTTACATTACATTCACTAGTAGGAGTGAGAAAAACATCACGGGGTGGTGCGCATTGTATGGGTGTGTGTTACATTACATTCACTAGTAGGAGTGAGAAAAACATCACGGGGTGGTATGAATCGGAGGGTCTGAATTAGGATACGCAATGAGTGGCAATGTAGGATGAAGAAAAGCACCGCGGGGTGGTCAGCATGGGGACTTCAGGGAACATGCAGTGGCAATGTAGGATAGGTTTCTGAAAAACATCGCGGGGTGGTGCACATTGTATGGGTGTGTGTTACATAACATTCACTAGTAGGAGTGAGAAAAACATCACGGGGTGGTGTCAATCGGAGGGTCTGATTTAGGATAGGCAGTGAGTGGCAATGTCGGATGGAGAAAAGCACCGCGGGGTGGTCAGCATGGGGAGGTCAGGGAACATGCAGTGGCAATGTTTGATAGGTTTCTGAAAAATATCGCGGGGTGGTGCGCATTGTATGGGTGTGTGTTACATTACATTCACTAGTAGGAGTGAGAAAAACATCACGGGCTGGTGCGCATTGTATGGGTGTGTGTTACATTACATTCACTAGTAGGAGTGAGAAAAACATCACGTGGTGGTGTGAATCAGAGTGTCTGAATTAGGATAGGCAGTGAGTGTCAATGTAGGATGGAGAAAAGCACTGAGCGGTGGTCAGCATGGGGAGGTCAGGGAACATTCAGTGGCAATGTAGGATAGTTTTCTGAAAAACATCGCGGGGTGGTGCGCATTGTATGGGTGTGTGTTACGTTACATTCACTAGTAGGAGTGAGAAAAACATCGCGGGGTGGTGTGAATTGGAGGGTTTGAATTAGGATAGGCAGTGAGTGGCAATGTAGGATGCAGAAAAGCACCGCGGGGTTTTCAGCATGGGGACGTCAGGGAATATGCAGTGGCAATATAGGATAGGTTTCTGAAAAACATCGCGGGGTGGTGCACATTGTATGGGTGTGTGTTACGTAACATTCACTAGTAGGACTGAGAAAAACATCACGGGGTGGTGTCAATTGGAGTGTCTGATTTAGGATAGGCAGTGAGTGGCAATGTCAGATGGAGAAAAGCACCGCGGGGTGGTCAGCATGGGGAGGTCAGGGAACATGCAGTGGCAATGTAGGTTAGGTTTCTGAAAAACAGCTCGGGGTGGTGCGCATTGTATGGGTGTGTGTTACAATACATTCACTAGTAGGAGTGAGAAAAACATCTCGCGGTGGTGCGCATTGTATGGGTGTGTGTTACATTACATTCACTAGTAGGATTGAGAAAAACATCACGGGGTGGTGCGCATTGTTTGGGTGTGTGTTACATTACATTCACTAGTAGAAGTGAGAAAAACATCACGGGGTGGTGTGAATCGGAGGGTCTGAATTAGGATAGGCAGTGAGTGGCAATGTAGGATGGAGAAAAGCACCGCGGGGTGGTCCGCATGGGGACGTCAGGGAATATGCAGTGGCAATGTAGGATAGGTTTCTGAAAAACATCGCGGGGTGGTGCGCATTTTATGGGTGTGTGTTACATAACATTCACTAGTAGGAGTGAGAAAAACATCACGGGCTGGTGTGAATCGGAGGGTCTGTTTTAGGATAGGCAGTGAGTGGCAATGTCGGATGGAGAAAAACACCGCGGGGTGGTCAGCATGGGGAGGTCAGGGAACATGCAGTGGCAATGTAGGATAGGTTTCTGAAAAACATCGCGGGGTGGTGGGCATTGTATGGGTGTGTGTTACATTACATTCACTAGTAGGAGTGAGAAAAACATCACGGGGTGGTGCGCATTGTTTGGGTGTGTGTTACATTACATTCACTAGAAGGAGTGAGAAAAACCTCACTTGTGGTGTGAATCGGAGGGTCTGAATTAGGATAGGCTGTGAGTGGCAATGTAGGATGGAGAAAAGCACCGCGGGGTGGTCATCATGGGGAAGTCAGGGAACATGCAATGGCAATGTAGGATAGGTTTCTGCAAAACATCGTGGGGTGGTGCGCATTATATGGGTGTGTGTTACATTACATTCACTGGTAGGAGTGAGAAAAACACGGGTTGGTGCACATTGTATGGATGTGTGTTACATTACATTCACTAGTAGGAGTGAGAAAAACATCACGGGGTGGTGTGAATTGGAGGGTCTGAATTAGGATAAGCAGTGAGTGGCAATGTAGGATGGAGAAAAGCACCGAGCGGTGGTCAGCATGGGGAGGTCAGGGAACATTCTGTGGCAATGTAGGATAGTTTTCTGAAAAACATCGCGGGGTGGTGCGCATTGTATGGGTGTGTGTTACATTACATTCACTAGTAGGAGTGAGAAAAACATCACGGGGTGGTTCGCATTGTATGGGTGTGTGTTACATTACATTCACTAGTAGGAGTGAGAAAAACATCACAGGGTGGTGTGAATCGGAGGGTCTGAATTAGGATAGGCAGTGAGTGGCAATGTAGGATGGAGAAAAGCACCGCGGAGTGGTCTCCCTGGGGAGGTAAGGGAACATGCAGTGACAATGTAGGATAGGTTTCTGAAAAACATCGCGGGGTGGTGCGCATTGTATGGGTGTGTGTTACATTACATTCACTAGTAGGAGTGAGAAAAACATCACGGGGTGGTGTGAATTGGAGGGTTTGAATTAGGATAGGCAGTGAGTGGCAATGTAGGATGCAGAAAAGCACCGCGGGTTTTTCAGCATGGGGACGTCAGGGAACATGCAGTGGCAATGTAGGATAGGTTTCTGAAAAACATCGCGGGGTGCTGCACATTGTATGGGTGTGTGTTACATAACATTCACTAGCAGGAGTGAGAAAAACATCACGGGGTGGTGTCAATTGGAGGGTCCGATTTAGGATAGGCAGTGAGTGGCAATGTCGGATGGAGAAAAGCACCGCGGGGTGGTCAGCATGGGGAGGTCAGGGAACATGCAGTGGCAATGTAGGATAGGTTTCTGAAAAACAGCGCGGGGTGGTGCGCATTGTATGGGTGTGTGTTACAATACATTCACTAGTAGGAGTGAGAAAAACATCTCGCGGTGGTGCGCATTGTATGGGTGTGTGTTACATTACATTCACTAGTAGGAGTGAGAAAAACATCACGGGGTGGTGTGAATCGGAGGGTCTGAATTAGTATAGGCAGTGAGTGGCAATGTAGGATGGAGAAAAGCACCGCTGTGTGGTCAGCATGGGGAGGTCAGGGAACATGCAGTGGCAATGTAGGATAGTTTTCTGAAAAATATCGCGGGGTGGTGCGCATTGTATGGGTGTGTGTTACGTTACATTCACTAGTAGGAGTGAGAAAAACATCACGGGGTGGTGTGATTCGGAGGGTCTGAATTAGGATAGGCAGTGAGTGGCAATGTAGGATGCAGAAAAGCACCGCGGGGTGGTCAGCATGGGGACTTCAGGGAACATGCAGTGGCAATGTAGGATAGGTTTCTGAAAAACATCATGGGGTGGTGCACATTGTATGGGTGTGTGTTACATAACATTCACTGGTAGGAGTGAGAAAAACACGGGTTGGTGCGCATTGTATGGATGTGTTACATTACATTCACTAGTAGGAGTGAGAAAAACATCACAGGGTGGTGTGAATCGGAGGGTCTGAATTAGGATAGGCAGTGAGTGGCAATGTAGGATGGAGAAAAGCACCGCGGGGTGGTCTCCCTGGGGAGGTAAGGGAACATGCAGAGACAATGTAGGATAGGTTTCTGAAAAACATCGCGGGGTGGTGCGCATTGTATGGGTGTGTGTTACATTACATTCACTAGTAGGAGTGAGAAAAACATCACGGGTGGTGTGAATTGGAGGGTTTGAATTAGGATAGGCAGTGAGTGGCAATGTAGGATGCAGAAAAGCACCGCGGGGTTTTCAGCATGGGGACGTCAGGGAACATGCAGTGGCAATATAGGATAGATTTCTGAAAAACATCGCGGGGTGGTGCACATTGTATGGGTGTGTGTTACATAACATTCACTAGTAGGACTGAGAAAAACATCACGGGGTGGTGTCAATTGGAGTGTCTGATTTAGGATAGGCAGTGAGTGGCAATGTCGGTTGGAGAAAAGCACCGCGGGGTGGTCAGCATGGGGAGGTCAGGGAACATGCAGTGGCAATGTAGGATAGGTTTCTGAAAAACAGCTCGGGGTGGTGCGCATTGTATGGGTGTGTGTTACAATACATTCACTAGTAGGAGTGAGAAAAACATCTCACGGTGGTGCGCATTGTATGGGTGTGTGTTACATTACATTCACTAGTAGGAGTGAGAAAAACATCAAGGGGTGGTGTGAATCGGAGGGCCTGAATTAGTATAGGCAGTGAGTGGCAATGTAGGATGCAGAAAAGCACCGCGGGGTGGTCAGCATGGGGACTTCAGGGAACATGCAGTGGCAATGTAGGATAGGTTTCTGAAAAACATCATGGGGTGGTGCACATTGTATGGGTGTGTGTTACATAACATTCACTGGTAGGAGTGAGAAAAACACGGGTTGGTGCGCATTGTATGGATGTGTTACATTACATTCACTAGTAGGAGTGAGAAAAACATCACGGGGTGGTGTGAATCGGAGGGTCTGAATTAGGATAGGCAGTGAGTGGCAATATAGGATGGAGAAAAGCACCGCGGGGTGGTCTCCCTGGGGAGGTAAGGGAACATGCAGAGACAATGTAGGATAGGTTTCTGAAAAACATCGCGGGGTGGTGCGCATTGTATGGGTGTGTGTTACATTACATTCACTAGTAGGAGTGAGAAAAACATCACGGGTGGTGTGAATTGGAGGGTTTGAATTAGGATAGGCAGTGAGTGGCAATGTAGGATGCAGAAAAGCACCGCGGGGTTTTCAGCATGGGGACGTCAGGGAACATGCAGTGGCAATATAGGATAGATTTCTGAAAAACATCGCGGGGTGGTGCACATTGTATGGGTGTGTGTTACATAACATTCACTAGTAGGACTGAGAAAAACATCACGGGGTGGTGTCAATTGGAGTGTCTGATTTAGGATAGGCAGTGAGTGGCAATGTCGGATGGAGAAAAGCACCGCGGGGTGGTCAGCATGGGGAGGTCAGGGAACATGCAGTGGCAATGTAGGATAGGTTTCTGAAAAACAGCTCGGGGTGGTGCGCATTGTATGGGTGTGTGTTACAATACATTCACTAGTAGGAGTGAGAAAAACATCTCACGGTGGTGCGCATTGTATGGGTGTGTGTTACATTACATTCACTAGTAGGAGTGAGAAAAACATCAAGGGGTGGTGTGAATCGGAGGGCCTGAATTAGTATAGGCAGTGAGTGGCAATGTAGGATGGAGAAAAGCACCGCTGTGTGGTCAGCATGCGGAGGTCAGGGAACATGCAGTGGCAATGTAGGATAGTTTTCTGAAAAATATCGCGGGGTGGTGCGCATTGTATGGGTGTGTGTTACATTACATTCTCTAGTAGGAGTGAGAAAAACATCACGGGGTGATGTGATTCGGAGGGTCTGAATTAGGATAGGCAGTGAGTGGCAATGTAGGATGCAGAAAAGCACCGCGGGGTGGTCAGCATGGGGACTTCAGGGAACATGCAGTGGAAATGTAGGATAGGTTTCTGAAAAACATCGCGGGGTGGTGCACATTGTATGGGTGTGTGTTACATAACATTCACTAGTAGGAGTGAGAAAAACATCACGGGGTGGTGTCAATCGGAGGGTCTGATTTAGGATAGGCAGTGAGTGGCAATGTCGGATGGAGAAAAGCACCGCGGGGTGGTCAGCATGGGGAGGTCAGGGAACATGCAGTGGCAATGTAGGATAGGTTTCTGAAAAATATCGCGGGGTGGTGCGCATTGTATGGGTGTGTGTTACATTACATTCACTAGTAGGAGTGAGAACAACATCACGGGGTGGTGCGCATTGTATGGGTGTGTGTTACATTACATTCACTAGTAGGAGTGAGAAAAACATCACGGGGTGGTGTGAATCGGAGGGTCTGAATTAGGATAGGCAGTGAGTGGCAATGTAGGATGCAGAAAAGCACGGCGGGGTGGTCAGCATGGGGACTTCAGGGAACATGCAGTGGCAATGTAGGATAGGTTTCTGAAAAACATCGCGGGGTGGTGCACATTGTATGGGTGTGTGTTACATAACATTCACTAGTAGGAGTGAGAAAAACATCACGAGGTGGTGTCAATCGGAGGGTCTGATTTAGGATAGGCAGTGAGTGGCAATGTCGGATGGAGAAAAGCACCGCGGGGTGGTCAGCATGGGGAGGTCAGGGAACATGCAGTGGCAATGTAGGATAGGTTTCTGAAAAATATCGCGGGGTGGTGCGCATTGTATGGGTGTGTGTTACATTACATTCACTAGTAGGAGTGAGAAAAACATCACGGGGTGGTGCGCATTGTTTGGGTGTGTGTTACATTACATTCACTAGTAGGAGTGAGAAAAACATCACGGGGTGGTGTGAATCGGAGGGTCTGAATTAGGATAGGCAGTGAGTGGCAATGTAGGATGGAGAAAAGCACCGCGGGGTGGTCAGCATGGGGACGTCAGGGAATATGCAGTGGCAATGTAGGATAGGTTTCTGAAAAACATCGCGGGGTGGTGCGCATTTTATGGGTGTGTGTTACATAACATTCACTAGTAGGAGTGAGAAAAACATCACGGGCTGGTGTGAATCGGAGGGTCTGTTTTAGGATAGGCAGTGAGTGGCAATGTCGGATGGAGAAAAACACCGCGGGTTGGTCATCATGGGGAGGTCAGGGAACATGCAGTGGCAATGTAGGATAGGTTTCTGAAAAACATCGCGGGGTTGTGGGCATTGTATGGGTGTGTGTTACATTATATTCACTAGTAGGAGTGAGAAAAACATCACGGGGTGGTGCGCATTGTTTGGGTGTGTGTTACATTACATTCACTAGAAGGAGTGAGAAAAACCTCACGGGGTGGTGTGAATCGGAGGGTCTGAATTAGGATAGGCTGTGAGTGGCAATGTAGGATGGAGAAAAGCACCGCGGGGTGGTCATCATGGGGAAGTCAGGGAACATGCAATGGCAATGTAGGATAGGTTTCTGCAAAACATCGTGGGGTGGTGCGCATTATATGGGTGTGTGTTACATTACATTCACTGGTATTAGTGAGAAAAACACGGGTTGGTGCGCATTGTATGGATGTGTGTTACATTACATTCACTAGTAGGAGTGAGAAAAACATCACGGGGTGGTGTGAATTGGAGGGTCTGAATTAGGATAGGCAGTGAGTGGCAATGTAGGATGGAGAAAAGCACCGCGGAGTGGTCTCCCTGGGGAGGTAAGGGAACATGCAGTGACAATGTAGGATAGGTTTCTGAAAAACATCGTGGGGTGGTGCGCATTGTATGGGTGTGTGTTACATTACATTCACTAGTAGGAGTGAGAAAAACATCACGGTGTGGTGTGAATTGGAGGGTTTGAATTAGGATAGGCAGTGAGTGGCAATGTAGGATGCAGAAAAGCACCGCGGGGTTTTCAGCATGGGGACGTCAGGGAACATGCAGTGGCAATGTAGGATAGGTTTCTGAAAAACATCGCGGGGTGGTGCACATTGTATGGGTGTGTGTTACATAACATTCACTAGTAGGAGTGAGAAAAACATCACGGGGTGGTGTCAATTGGAGGGTCCGATTTAGGATAGGCAGTGAGTGGCAATGTCGGATGGAGAAAAGCACCGCGGGGTGGTCAGCATGGGGAGGTCAGGGAACATGCAGTGGCAATGTAGGATAGGTTTCTGAAAAACAGCGCGGGGTGGTGCGCATTGTATGGGTGTGTGTTACAATACATTCACTAGTAGGAGTGAGAAAAACATCTCGCGGTGGTGCGCATTGTATGGGTGTGTGTTACATTACATTCACTAGTAGGAGTGAGAAAAACATCACGGGGTGGTGTGAATCGGAGGGTCTGAATTACTATAGGCAGTGAGTGGCAATGTAGGATGGAGAAAAGCACCGCTGTGTGGTCAGCATGGGGAGGTCAGGGAACATGCAGGGGCAATGTAGGCTAGTTTTCTGAAAAATATCGCGGGGTGGTGCGCATTGTATGTGTGTGTGTTACGTTACATTCACTAGTAGGAGTGAGAAAAACATCACGGGGTGGTGTGATTCGGAGGGTCTGAATTAGGATAGGCAGTGAGTGGCAATGTAGGATGCAGAAAAGCACCGCGGGGTGGTCAGCATGGGGACTTCAGGGAACATGCAGTGGCAATGTAGGATAGGTTTCTGAAAAACATCATGGGGTGGTGCACATTGTATGGGTGTGTGTTACATAACATTCACTAGTAGGAGTGAGAAAAACATCACGGGGTGGTGTCAATCGGAGGGTCTGATTTAGGATAGTCAGTGAGTGGCAATGTCGGATGGAGAAAAGCACCACGGGGTGGTCGCATGGGGAGGTCAGGGAACATGCAGTGGCAATGTAGGATAGGTTTCTGAAAAATATCGCGGGGTGGTGCGCATTGTATGGGTGTGTGTTACATTACATTCACTAGTAGGAGTGAGAAAAACATCACGGGGTGGTGCGCATTGTATGGGTGTGTGTTACATTACATTCACTAGTAGGAGTGAGAAAAACATCACGGGGTGGTATGAATCGGAGGGTCTGAATTAGGATACGCAGTGAGTGGCAATGTAGGATGAAGAAAAGCACCGCGGGGTGGTCAGCATGGGGACTTCAGGGAACATGCAGTGGCAATGTAGGATAGGTTTCTGAAAAACATCGCGGGGTGGTGCACATTGTATGGGTGTGTGTTACATAACATTCACTAGTAGGAGTGAGAAAAACATCACGGGGTGGTGTCAATCGGAGGGTCTGATTTAGGATAGGCAGTGAGTGGCAATGTCGGATGGAGAAAAGCACCGCGGGGTGGTCAGCATGGGGAGGTCAGGGAACATGCAGTGGCAATGTTCGATAGGTTTCTGAAAAATATCGCGGGGTGGTGCGCATTGTATGGGTGTGTGTTACATTACATTCACTAGTAGGAGTGAGAAAAACATCACGGGGTGGTGCGCATTGTATGGGTGTGTGTTACATTACATTCACTAGTAGGAGTGAGAAAAACATCACGTGGTGGTGTGAATCAGAGTGTCTGAATTAGGATAGGCAGTGAGTGTCAATGTAGGATGGAGAAAAGCACCGAGCGGTGGTCAGCATGGGGAGGTCAGGGAACATTCAGTGGCAATGTAGGATAGTTTTCTGAAAAACATCGCGGGGTGGTGCGCATTGTATGGGTGTGTGTTACGTTACATTCACTAGTAGGAGTGAGAAAAACATCGCGGGGTGGTGTGAATTGGAGGGTTTGAATTAGGATAGGCAGTGAGTGGCAATGTAGGATGCAGAAAAGCACCGCGGGGTTTTCAGCATGGGGACGTCAGGGAACATGCAGTGGCAATATAGGATAGGTTTCTGAAAAACATCGCGGGGTGGTGCACATTGTATGGGTGTGTGTTACGTAACATTCACTAGTAGGACTGAGAAAAACATCACGGGGTGGTGTCAATTGGAGTGTCTGATTTAGGATAGGCAGTGAGTGGCAATGTCGGATGGAGAAAAGCACCGCGGGGTGGTCAGCATGGGGAGGTCAGGGAACATGCAGTGGCAATGTAGGTTAGGTTTCTGAAAAACAGCTCGGGGTGGTGCGCATTGTATGGGTGTGTGTTACAATACATTCACTAGTAGGAGTGAGAAAAACATCTCGCGGTGGTGCGCATTGTATGGGTGTGTGTTACATTACATTCACTAGTAGGAGTGAGAAAAACATCACGGGGTGGTGCACATTGTTTGGGTGTGTGTTACATTACATTCACTAGTAGGAGTGAGAAAAACATCACGGGGTGGTGTGAATCGGAGGGTCTGAATTAGGATAGGCAGTGAGTGGCAATGTAGGATGGAGAAGAGCACCGCGGGGTGGTCAGCATGGGGACGTCAGGGAATATGCAGTGGCAATGTAGGATAGGTTTCTGAAAAACATCGCGGGGTGGTGCGCATTTTATGGGTGTGTGTTACATAACATTCACTAGTAGGAGTGAGAAAAACATCATGGGCTGGTGTGAATCGGAGGGTCTGTTTTAGGATAGGCAGTGAGTGGCAATGTCGGATGGAGAAAAACACCGCGGGGTGGTCAGCATGGGGAGGTCAGGGAACATGCAGTGGCAATGTAGGATAGGTTTCTGAAAAACATCGCGGGGTGGTGGGCATTGTATGGGTGTGTGTTACATTACATTCACTAGTAGGAGTGAGAAAAACATCACGGGGTGGTGCGCATTTTTTGGGTGTGTGTTACATTACATTCACTAGAAGGAGTGAGAAAAACCTCACGTGTGGTGTGAATCGGAGGGTCTGAATTAGGATAGGCTGTGAGTGGCAATGTAGGATGGAGAAAAGCACCGCGGGGTGGTCATCATGGGGAAGTCAGGGAACATGCAATGGCAATGTAGGATAGGTTTCTGCAAAACATCGTGGGGTGGTGCGCATTATATGGGTGTGTGTTACATTACATTCACTGGTAGGAGTGAGAAAAACACGGGTTGGTGCGCATTGTATGGATGTGTGTTACATTACATTCACTAGTAGGAGTGAGAAAAACATCACGGGGTGGTGTGAATTGGAGGGTTTGAATTAGGATAGGCAGTGAGTGGCAATGTAGGATGCAGAAAAGCACCGCGGGTTTTTCAGCATGGGGACGTCAGGGAACATGCAGTGGCAATGTAGGATAGGTTTCTGAAAAACATCGCGGGGTGGTGCACATTGTATGGGTGTGTGTTACATAACATTCACTAGTAGGAGTGAGAAAAACATCACGGGGGGGTGTCAATTGGAGGGTCCGATTTAGGATAGGCAGTGAGTGGCAATGTCGGATGGAGAAAAGCACCGCGGGGTGGTCAGCATGGGGAGGTCAGGGAACATGCAGTGGCAATGTAGGATAGGTTTCTGAAAAACAGCGCGGGTTGGTGCGCATTGTATGGGTGTGTGTTACAATACATTCACCAGTAGGAGTGAGAAAAACATCTCGCGGTGGTGCGCATTGTATGGGTGTGTGTTACATTACATTCACTAGTAGGAGTGAGAAAAACATCACGGGGTGGTGTGAATCGGAGGGTCTGAATTAGTATAGGCAGTGAGTGGCAATGTAGGATGGAGAAAAGCACCGCTGTGTGGTCAGCATGGGGAGGTCAGGGAACATGCAGTGGCAATGTAGGATAGTTTTCTGAAAAATATCGCGGGGTGGTGCGCATTGTATGGGTGTGTGTTACGTTACATTCACTAGTAGGAGTGAGAAAAACATCACGGGGTGGTGTGATTCGGAGGGTCTGAATTAGGATAGGCAGTGAGTGGCAATGTGGGATGCAGAAAAGCACCGCGGGGTGGTCAGCATGGGGACTTCAGGGAACATGCAGTGGCAATGTAGGATAGGTTTCTGAAAAACATCATGGGGTGGTGCACATTGTATGGGTGTGTGTTACATAACATTCACTAGTAGGAGTGAGAAAAACATCACGGGGTGGTGTCAATCGGAGGGTCTGATTTAGGATAGGCAGTGAGTGGCAATGTCGGATGGAGAAAAGCACCACGGGGTGGTCGCATGGGGAGGTCAGGGAACATGCAGTTGCAATGTAGGATAGGTTTCTGAAAAATATCGCGGGGGGGTGCGCATTGTATGGGTGTGTGTTACATTACATTCACTAGTAGGAGTGAGAAAAACATCACGGGGTGGTGCGCATTGTATGGGTGTGTGTTACATTACATTCACTAGTAGGAGTGAGAAAAACATCACGGGGTGGTATGAATCGGAGGGTCTGAATTAGGATACGCAGTGAGTGGCAATGTAGGATGAAGAAAAGCACCGCGGGGTGGTCAGCATGGGGACTTCAGGGAACATGCAGTGGCAATGTAGGATAGGTTTCTGAAAAACATCGCGGGGTGGTGCACATTGTATGGGTGTGTGTTACATAACATTCACTAGTAGGAGTGAGAAAAACATCACGGGGTGGTGTCAATCGGAGGGTCTGATTTAGGATAGGCAGTGAGTGGCAATGTCGAATGGAGAAAAGCACCGCGGGGTGGTCAGCATGGGGAGGTCAGGGAACATGCAGTGGCAATGTAGGATAGGTTTCTGAAAAATATCGCGGGGTGGTGCGCATTGTATGGGTGTGTGTTACATTACATTCACTAGTAGGAGTGAGAAAAACATCACGGGGTGGTGCGCATTGTATGGGTGTGTGTTAAATTACATTCACTAGTAGGAGTGAGAAAAACATCACGGGGTGGTGCGCATTGTATGGGTGTGTGTTACGTTACATTCACTAGTAGGAGTGAGAAAAACATCGCGGGGTGGTGTGAATTGGAGGGTTTGAATTAGGATAGGCAGTGACTGTCAATGTAGGATGCAGAAAAGCACCGCGGGGTTTTCAGCATGGGGACGTCAGGGAACATGCAGTGGCAATATAGGATAGGTTTCTGAAAAACATCGCGGGGTGGTGCACATTGTATGGGTGTGTGTTACATAACATTCACTAGTAGGACTGAGAAAAACATCACGGGGTGGTGTCAATTGGAGTGTCTGATTTAGGATAGGCAGTGAGTGGCAATGTCGGATGGAGAAAAGCACCGCGGGGTGGTCAGCATGGGGAGGTCAGGGAACATGCAGTGGCAATGTAGGTTAGGTTTCTGAAAAACAGCTCGGGGTGGTGCGCATTGTATGGGTGTGTGTTACAATACATTCACTAGTAGGAGTGAGAAAAACATCTCGCGGTGGTGCGCATTGTATGGGTGTGTGTTACATTACATTCACTAGTAGGAGTGAGAAAAACATCAAGGGGTGGTGTGAATCGGAGGGTCTGAATTAGTATAGGCAGTGAGTGGCAATGTAGGATGGAGAAAAGCACCGCTGTGTGGTCAGCATGGGGAGGTCAGGGAACATGCAGTGGCAATGTAGGATAGTTTTCTGAAAAATATCGCGGGGTGGTGCGCATTGTATGGGTGTGTGTTACATTACATTCACTAGTAGGAGTGAGAAAAACATCACGGGGTGGTGTGATTCGGAGGGTCTGAATTAGGATAGGCAGTGAGTGGCAATGTAGGATGCAGAAAAGCACCGCGGGGTGGTCAGCATGGGGACTTCAGGGAACATGCAGTGGAAATGTAGGATAGGTTTCTGAAAAATATCGCGGGGTGGTGCGCATTGTATGGGTGTGTGTTACATTACATTCACTAGTAGGAGTGAGAACAACATCAAGGGGTGGTGCGAATTGTATGGGTGTGTGTTACATTACATTCACTAGTAGGAGTGAGAAAAACATCACGGGGTGGTGTGAATCGGAGGGTCTGAATTAGGATAGGCAGTGAGTGGCAATGTATGATGCAGAAAAGCACCGCGGGGTGGTCAGCATGGGGACTTCAGGGAACATGCAGTGGCAATGTAGGATAGGTTTCTGAAAAACATCGCGGGGAGGTGCACATTGTAGGGGTGTGTGTTACATAACATTCACTAGTAGGAGTGAGAAAAACATCACGAGGTGGTGTCAATCGGAGGGTCTGATTTAGGATAGGCAGTGAGTGGCAATGTCGGATGGAGAAAAGCACCGCGGAGTGGTCTCCCTGGGGAGGTAAGGGAACATGCAATGACAATGTAGGATAGGTTTCTGAAAAACATCGCGGGGTGGTGCGCATTGTATGGGTGTGTGTTACATTACATTCACTAGTAGGAGTGAGAAAAACATCACGGGGTGGTGTGAATTGGAGGGTTTGAATTAGGATAGGCAGTGAGTGGCAATGTAGGATGCAGAAAAGCACCGCGGGGTTTTCAGCATGGGGACGTCAGGGAACATGCAGTGGCAATGTAGGATAGGTTTCTGAAAAACATCGCGGGGTGGTGCACATTGTATGGGTGTGTGTTACATAACATTCACTAGTAGGAGTGAGAAAAACATCACGGGGTGGTGTCAATTGGAGGGTCCGATTTAGGATAGGCAGTGAGTGGCAATGTCGGATGGAGAAAAGCACCGCGGGGTGGTCAGCATGGGGAGGTCAGGGAACATGCAGTGGCAATGTAGGATAGGTTTCTGAAAAACAGCGCGGGGTGGTGCGCATTGTATGGGTGTGTGTTACAATACATTCACTAGTAGGAGTGAGAAAAACATCTCGCGGTGGTGCGCATTGTATGGGTGTGTGTTACATTACATTCACTAGTAGGAGTGAGAAAAACATCACGGGGTGGTGTGAATCGGAGGGTCTGAATTAGTATAGGCAGTGAGTGGCAATGTAGGATGGAGAAAAGCACCGCTGTGTGGTCAGCATGGGGAGGTCAGGGAACATTCAGTGGCAATGTAGGATAGTTTTCTGAAAAATATCGCGGGGTGGTGCGCATTGTATGGGTGTGTGTTACGTTACATTCACTAGTAGGAGTGAGAAAAACATCACGGGGTGGTGTGATTCGGAGGGTCTGAATTAGGATAGGCAGTGAGTGGCAATGTAGGATGCAGAAAAGCACCGCGGGGTGGTCAGCATGGGGACTTCAGGGAACATGCAGTGGCAATGTAGGATAGGTTTCTGAAAAACATCGTGGGGTGGTGCACATTGTATGGGTGTGTGTTACATAACATTCACTAGTAGGAGTGAGAAAAACATCACGGGGTGGTGTCAATCGGAGGGTCTGGTTTAGGATAGGCAGTGAGTGGCAATGTCGGATGGAGAAAAGCACCACGGGGTGGTCGCATGGGGAGGTCAGGGAACACGCAGTGGCAATGTAGGATAAGTTTCTGAAAAATATCGCGGGGTGGTGCGCATTGTATGGGTGTGTGTTACATTACATTCACTAGTAGGAGTGAGAAAAACATCACGGGGTGGTGCGCATTGTATGGGTGTGTGTTACATTACATTCACTAGTAGGAGTGAGAAAAATATCACGGGGTGGTATGAATCGGAGGGTCTGAATTAGGATACGCAGTGAGTGGCAATGTAGGATGAAGAAAAGCACCGCGGGGTGGTCAGCATGGGGACTTCAGGGAACATGCAGTGGCAATGTAGGATAGGTTTCTGAAAAACATCGCGGGGTGGTGCACATTGTATGGGTGTGTGTTACATAACATTCACTAGTAGGAGTGAGAAAAACATCACGGGGTGGTTTCAATCGGAGGGTCTGATTTAGGATAGGCAGTGAGTGGCAATGTCGGATGGAGAAAAGCACCGCGGGGTGATCAGCATGGGGAGGTCAGGGAACATGCAGTGGCAATGTAGGATAGGTTTCTGAAAAATATCGCGGGGTGGTGCGCATTGTATGGGTGTGTGATACGTTACATTCACTAGTAGGAGTGAGAAAAACATCACGGGGTGGTGCGCACTGTATGGGTGTGTGTTACATTACATTCACTAGTAGGAGTGAGAAAAACATCACGGGGTGGTGTGAATCGGAGTGTCTGAATTAGGATAGGCAGTGAGTGTCAATGTAGGATGGAGAAAAGCACCGAGCGGTGGTCAGCATGGGGAGGTCAGGGAACATTCAGTGGCAATGTAGGATAGTTTTCTGAAAAACATCGCGGGGTGGTGCGCATTGTATGGGTGTGTGTTACATTACATTCACTAGTAGGAGTGAGAAAAACATCGCGGGGTGGTGCACATTGTATGGGTGTGTGTTACATAACATTCACTAGTAGGAGTGAGAAAAACATCACGAGGAGGTGTCAATCGGAGGGTCTGATTTAGGATAGGCAGTGAGTGGCAATGTCGGATGGAGAAAAGCACCGCGGGGTGGTCAGCATGTGGAGGTCAGGGAACATGCAGTGGCAATGTAGGATAGGTTTCTGAAAAATATCGCGGGGTGGTGCGCATTGTATGGGTGTGTGTTACATAACATTCACTAGTAGGACTGAGAAAAACATCACGGGGTGGTGTCAATTGGAGTGTCTGATTTAGGATAGGCAGTGAGTGGCAATGTCGGATGGAGAAAAGCACCGCGGGGTGGTCAGCATGGGGAGGTCAGGGAACATGCAGTGGCAATGTAGGTTAGGTTTCTGAAAAACAGCTTGGGGTGGTGCACATTGTATGGGTGTGTGTTACAATACATTCACTAGTAGGAGTGAGAAAAACATCTCGCGGTGGTGCGCATTGTATGGGTGTGTGTTACATTACATTCACTAGTAGGAGTGAGAAAAACATCAAGGGGTGGTGTGAATCGGAGGGTCTGAATTAGTATAGGCAGTGAGTGGCAATGTAGGATGGAGAAAAGCACCGCTGTGTGGTCAGCATGGGGAGGTCAGGGAACATGCAGTGGCAATGTAGGATAGTTTTCTGAAAAATATCGCGGGGTGGTGCGCATTGTATGGGTGTGTGTTACATAACATTCACTAGTAGGAGTGAGAAAAACATCACGGGGTGGTGTCAATCGGAGGGTCTGATTTAGGATAGGCAGTGAGTGGCAATGTCGGATGGAGAAAAGCACCGCGGGGTGGTCAGCATGGGGAGGTCAGGGAACATGCAGTGGCAATGTAGGATAGGTTTCTGAAAAATATCGCGGGGTGGTGCGCATTGTATGGGTGTGTGTTACATTACATTCACTAGTAGGAGTGAGAACAACATCACGGTGTGGTGCGCATTGTATGGGTGTGTGTTACATTACATTCACTAGTAGGAGTGAGAAAAACATCACGGGGTGGTGCGCATTGTATGGGTGTGTGTTAAATTACATTCACTAGTAGGAGTGAGAAAAATATCACGGGGTGGTATGAATCGGAGGGTCTGAATTAGGATACGCAGTGAGTGGCAATGTAGGATGAAGAAAAGCACCGCGGGGTGGTCAGCATGGGGAATTCAGGGAACATGCAGTGGCAATGTAGGATAGGTTTCTGAAAAACATCGCGGGGTGGTGCACATTGTATGGGTGTGTGTTACATAACATTCACTAGTAGGAGTGAGAAAAACATCACGGGGTGGTTTCAATCGGAGGGTCTGATTTAGGATAGGCAGTGAGTGGCAATGTCGGATGGAGAAAAGCACCCTGGGTGATCAGCATGGGGAGGTCCGGGAACATGCAGTGGCAATGTAGGATAGGTTTCTGAAAAATATCGCGGGGTGGTGCGCATTGTATGGGTGTGTGGTACATTACATTCACTAGTAGAAGTGAGAAAAACATCACGGGGTGGTGCGCACTGTATGGGTGTGTGTTACATTACATTCACTAGTAGGAGTGAGAAAAACATCACGGGGTGGTGTGAATCGGAGTGTCTGAATTAGGATAGGCAGTGAGTGTCAATGTAGGATGGAGAAAAGCACCGAGCGGTGGTCAGCATGGGGAGGTCAGGGAACATTCAGTGGCAATGTAGGATAGTTTTCTGAAAAACATCGCGGGGTGGTGCGCATTGTATGGGTGTGTGTTACATTACATTCACTAGTAGGAGTGAGAAAAACATCGCGGGGTGGTGCACATTGTATGGGTGTGTGTTACATAACATTCACTAGTAGGAGTGAGAAAAACATCACGAGGAGGTGTCAATCGGAGGGTCTGATTTAGGATAGGCAGTGAGTGGCAATGTCGGATGGAGAAAAGCACCGCGGGGTGGTCAGCATGTGGAGGTCAGGGAACATGCAGTGGCAATGTAGGATAGGTTTCTGAAAAATATCGCGGGGTGGTGCGCATTGTATGGGTGTGTGTTACATAACATTCACTAGTAGGACTGAGAAAAACATCACGGGGTGGTGTCAATTGGAGTGTCTGATTTAGGATAGGCAGTGAGTGGCAATGTCGGATGGAGAAAAGCACCGCGGGGTGGTCAGCATGGGGAGGTCAGGGAACATGCAGTGGCAATGTAGGTTAGGTTTCTGAAAAACAGCTCGGGGTGGTGCGCATTGTATGGGTGTGTGTTACAATACATTCACTAGTAGGAGTGAGAAAAACATCTCGCGGTGGTGCGCATTGTATGGGTGTGTGATACATTACATTCACTAGTAGGAGTGAGAAAAACATCAAGGGGTGGTGTGAATCGGAGGGTCTGAATTAGTATAGGCAGTGAGTGGCAATGTAGGATGGAGAAAAGCACCGCTGTGTGGTCAGCATGGGGAGGTCAGGGAACATGCAGTGGCAAAGTAGGATAGTTTTCTGAAAAATATCGCGGGGTGGTGCGCATTGTATGGGTGTGTGTTACATTACATTCACTAGTAGGAGTGAGAAAAACATCACGGAGTGGTGTGATTCGGAGGGTCTGAATTAGGATAGGCAGTGAGTGGCAATGTAGGATGCAGAAAAGCACCGCGGGGTGGTCAGCATGGGGACTTCAGGGAACATGCAGTGGAAATGTAGGATAGGTTTCTGAAAAACATCGCGGGGTGGTGCACATTGTATGGGTGTGTGTTACATAACATTCACTAGTAGGAGTGAGAAAAACATCACGGGGTGGTGTCAATCGGAGGGTCTGATTTAGGATAGGCAGTGAGTGGCAATGTCGGATGGAGAAAAGCACCGCGGGGTGGTCAGCATGGGGAGGTCAGGGAACATGCAGTGGCAATGTAGGATAGGTTTCTGAAAAATATCGCGGGGTGGTGCGCATTGTATGGGTGTGTGTTACATTACATTCACTAGTAGGAGTGAGAACAACATCACGGGGTGGTGCGCATTGTATGGGTGTGTGTTACATTACATTCACTAGTAGGAGTGAGAAAAACATCACGGGGTGGTGTGAATCGGAGGGTCTGAATTAGGATAGGCAGTGAGTGGCAATGTAGGATGCAGAAAAGCACCGCGGGGTGGTCAGCATGGGGACTTCAGGGAACATGCAGTGGCAATGTAGGATAGGTTTCTGAAAAACATCGCGGGGTGGTGCACATTGTATGGGTGTGTGTTACATAACATTCACTAGTAGGAGTGAGAAAAACATCACGAGGTGGTGTCAATCGGAGGGTCTGATTTAGGATAGGCAGTGAGTGGCAATGTCGGATGGAGAAAAGCACCGCGGAGTGGTCTCCCTGGGGAGGTAAGGGAACATGCAGTGACAATGTAGGATAGGTTTCTGAAAAACATCGCGGGGTGGTGCGCATTGTATGGGTGTGTGTTACATTACATTCACTAGTAGGAGTGAGAAAAACATCACGGGGTGGTGTGAATTGGAGGGTTTGAATTAGGATAGGCAGTGAGTGGCAATGTAGGATGCAGAAAAGCACCGCGGGGTTTTCAGCATGGGGACGTCAGGGAACATGCAGTGGCAATGTAGGATAGGTTTCTGAAAAACATCGCGGGGTGGTGCACATTGTATGGGTGTGTGTTACATAACATTCACTAGTAGGAGTGAGAAAAACATCACGGGGTGGTGTCAATTGGAGGGTCCGATTTAGGATAGGCAGTGAGTGGCAATGTCGGATGGAGAAAAGCACCGCGGGGTGGTCAGCATGGGGAGGTCAGGGAACATGCAGTGGCAATGTAGGATAGGTTTCTGAAAAACAGCGCGGGGTGGTGCGCATTGTATGGGTGTGTGTTACAATACATTCACTAGTAGGAGTGAGAAAAACATCTCGCGGTGGTGCGCATTGTATGGGTGTGTGTTACATTACATTCACTAGTAGGAGTGAGAAAAACATCACGGGGTGGTGTGAATCGGAGGGTCTGAATTAGTATAGGCAGTGAGTGGCAATGTAGGATGGAGAAAAGCACCGCTGTGTGGTCAGCATGGGGAGGTCAGGGAACATTCAGTGGCAATGTAGGATAGTTTTCTGAAAAATATCGCGGGGTGGTGCGCATTGTATGGGTGTGTGTTACGTTACATTCACTAGTAGGAGTGAGAAAAACATCACGGGGTGGTGTGATTCGGAGGGTCTGAATTAGGATAGGCAGTGAGTGGCAATGTAGGATGCAGAAAAGCACCGCGCCGTGGTCAGCATGGGGACTTCAGGGAACATGCAGTGGCAATGTAGGATAGGTTTCTGAAAAACATCGTGGGGTGGTGCACATTGTATGGGTGTGTGTTACATAACATTCACTAGTAGGAGTGAGAAAAACATCACGGGGTGGTGTCAATCGGAGGGTCTGGTTTAGGATAGGCAGTGAGTGGCAATGTCGGATGGAGAAAAGCACCACGGGGTGGTCGCATGGGGAGGTCAGGGAACACGCAGTGGCAATGTAGGATAAGTTTCTGAAAAATATCGCGGGGTGGTGCGCATTGTATGGGTGTGTGTTACATTACATTCACTAGTAGGAGTGAGAAAAACATCACGGGGTGGTGCGCATTGTATGGGTGTGTGTTACATTACATTCACTTGTAGGAGTGAGAAAAATATCACGGGGTGGTATGAATCGGAGGGTCTGAATTAGGATACGCAGTGAGTGGCAATGTAGGATGAAGAAAAGCACCGCGGGGTGGTCAGCATGGGGACTTCAGGGAACATGCAGTGGCAATGTAGGATAGGTTTCTGAAAAACATCGCGGGGTGGTGCACATTGTATGGGTGTGTGTTACATAACATTCACTAGTAGGAGTGAGAAAAACATCACGGGGTGGTTTCAATCGGAGGGTCTGATTTAGGATAGCCAGTGAGTGGCAATGTCGGATGGAGAAAAGCACCGCGGGGTGATCAGCATGGGGAGGTCAGGGAACATGCAGTGGCAATGTAGGATAGGTTTCTGAAAAATATCTCGGGGTGGTGCGCATTGTATGGGTGTGTGTTACATTACATTCACTAGTAGGAGTGAGAAAAACATCACGGGGTGGTGCGCACTGTATGGGTGTGTGTTACATTACATTCACTAGTAGGAGTGAGAAAAACATGACGGGGTGGTGTGAATCGGAGTGTCTGAATTAGGATAGGCAGTGAGTGTCAATGTAGGATGGAGAAAAGCACCGAGCGGTGGTCAGCATGGGGAGGTCAGGGAACATTCAGTGGCAATGTAGGATAGTTTTCTGAAAAACATCGCGGGGTGGTGCGCATTGTATGGGTGTGTGTTACATTACATTCACTAGTAGGAGTGAGAAAAACATCGCGGGGTGGTGCACATTGTATGGGTGTGTGTTACATAACATTCACTAGTAGGAGTGAGAAAAACATCACGAGGAGGTGTCAATCGGAGGGTCTGATTTAGGATAGGCAGTGAGTGGCAATGTCGGATGGAGAAAAGCACCGCGGGGTGGTCAGCATGTGGAGGTCAGGGAACATGCAGTGGCAATGTAGGATAGGTTTCTGAAAAATATCGCGGGGTGGTGCGAATTGTATGGGTGTGTGTTACATTACATTCACTAGTAGGAGTGAGAAAAACATCACGGGGTGGTGCGCATTGTATGGCTGTGTGTTACATTACATTCACTAGTAGGAGTGAGAAAAACATCACGGGGTGGTGTGAATCGGAGGGTCTGAATTAGGATAGGCAGTGAGTGGCAATGTAGGATGGAGAAAAGCACCGCGGGGTGGTCAGCATGGGGACGTCAGGGAATATGCAGTGGCAATGTAGGATAGGTTTCTGAAAAACATCGCGGGGTGGTGCGCATTTTAAGGGTGTGTGTTACATAACATTCACTAGTAGGAGTGAGAAAAACATCACGGGCTGGTGTGAATCGGAGGGTCTCTTTTAGGATAGGCAGTGAGTGGCAATGTCGGATGGAGAAAAACACCGCGGGGTGGTCAGCATGGGGAGGTCAGGGAACATGCAGTGGCAATGTAGGATAGGTTTCTGAAAAACATCGCGGGGTGGTGGGCATTGTATGGGTGTGTGTTACATTACATTCACTAGTAGAAGTGAGAAAAACATCACGGGGTGGTGCGCATTGTTTGGGTGTGTGTTACATTACATTCACTAGAAGGAGTGAGAAAAACATCACGGGGTGGTGTGAATCGGAGGGTCTGAATTAGGATACGCTGTGAGTGGCAATGTAGGATGGAGAAAAGCACCGCGGGGTGGTCATCATGGGGAAGTCAGGGAACATGCAATGGCAATGTAGGATAGGTTTCTGAAAAACATCATGGGGTGGTGCGCATTATATGGGTGTGTGTTACATTACATTCACTAGTAGGAGTGAGAAAAACATCACGGGGTGGTGTGAATCGGAGGGTCTGAATTAGGATAGGCATTGAGTGGCAATGTAGGATGCAGAAAAGCACCGCGGGGTGGTCAGCATGGGGACTTCAGGGAACATGCAGTGGCAATGTAGGATAGGTTTCTGAAAAACATCGCGGGGTGGTGCACATTGTATGGGTGTGTGTTACATAACATTCACTAGTAGGAGTGAGAAAAACATCACGAGGTGGTGTCAATCGGAGGGTCTGATTTAGGATAGGCAGTGAGTGGCAATGTCGGATGGAGAAAAGCACCGCGGAGTGGTCTCCCTGGGGAGGTAAGGGAACATGCAGTGACAATGTAGGATAGGTTTCTGAAAAACATCGCGGGGTGGTGCGCATTGTATGGGTGTGTGTTACATTACATTCACTAGTAGGAGTGAGAAAAACATCACGGGGTGGTGTGAATTGGAGGGTTTGAATTAGGATAGGCAGTGAGTGGCAATGTAGGATGCAGAAAAGCACCGTGGGGTTTTCAGCATGGGGACGTCAGGGAACATGCAGTGGCAATGTAGGATAGGTTTCTGAAAAACATCGCGGGGTGGTGCACATTGTATGGGTGTGTGTTACATAACATTCACTAGTAGGAGTGAGAAAAACATCACGGGGTGGTGTCAATTGGAGGGTCCGATTTAGGATAGGCAGTGAGTGGCAATGTCGGATGGAGAAAAGCACCGCGGGGTGGTCAGCATGGGGAGGTCAGGGAACATGCAGTGGCAATGTAGGATAGGTTTCTGAAAAACAGCGCGGGGTGGTGCGCATTGTATGGGTGTGTGTTACAATACATTCACTAGTAGGAGTGAGAAAAACATCTCGCGGTGGTGCGCATTGTATGGGTGTGTGTTACATTACATTCACTAGTAGGAGTGAGAAAAACATCACGGGGTGGTGTGAATCGGAGGGTCTGAATTAGTATAGGCAGTGAGTGGCAATGTAGGATGGAGAAAAGCACCGCTGTGTGGTCAGCATGGGGAGGTCAGGGAACATTCAGTGGCAATGTAGGATAGTTTTCTGAAAAATATCGCGGGGTGGTGCGCTTTGTATGGGTGTGTGTTACGTTACATTCACTAGTAGGAGTGAGAAAAACATCACGGGGTGGTGTGATTCGGAGGGTCTGAATTAGGATAGGCAGTGAGTGGCAATGTAGGATGCAGAAAAGCACCGCGCCGTGGTCAGCATGGGGACTTCAGGGAACATGCAGTGGCAATGTAGGATAGGTTTCTGAAAAACATCGTGGGGTGGTGCACATTGTATGGGTGTGTGTTACATAACATTCACTAGTAGGAGTGAGAAAAACATCACGGGGTGGTGTCAATCGGAGGGTCTGGTTTAGGATAGGCAGTGAGTGGCAATGTCGGATGGAGAAAAGCACCACGGGGTGGTCGCATGGGGAGGTCAGGGAACACGCAGTGGCAATGTAGGATAAGTTTCTGAAAAATATCGCGGGGTGGTGCGCATTGTATGGGTGTGTGTTACATTACATTCACTAGTAGGAGTGAGAAAAACATCACGGGGTGGTGCGCATTGTATGGGTGTGTGTTACATTACATTCACTTGTAGGAGTGAGAAAAATATCACGGGGTGGTATGAATCGGAGGGTCTGAATTAGGATACGCAGTGAGTGGCAATGTAGGATGAAGAAAAGCACCGCGGGGTGGTCAGCATGGGGACTTCAGGGAACATGCAGTGGCAATGTAGGATAGGTTTCTGAAAAACATCGCGGGGTGGTGCACATTGTATGGGTGTGTGTTACATAACATTCACTAGTAGGAGTGAGAAAAACATCACGGGGTGGTTTCAATCGGAGGGTCTGATTTAGGATAGGCAGTGAGTGGCAATGTCGGATGGAGAAAAGCACCGCGGGGTGATCAGCATGGGGAGGTCAGGGAACATGCAGTGGCAATGTAGGATAGGTTTCTGAAAAATATCTCGGGGTGGTGCGCATTGTATGGGTGTGTGTTACATTACATTCACTAGTAGGAGTGAGAAAAACATCACGGGGTGGTGCGCACTGTATGGGTGTGTGTTACATTACATTCACTAGTAGGAGTGAGAAAAACATGACGGGGTGGTGTGAATCGGAGTGTCTGAATTAGGATAGGCAGTGAGTGTCAATGTAGGATGGAGAAAAGCACCGAGCCGTGGTCAGCATGGGGAGGTCAGGGAACATTCAGTGGCAATGTAGGATAGTTTTCTGAAAAACATCGCGGGGTGGTGCGCATTGTATGGGTGTGTGTTACATTACATTCACTAGTAGGAGTGAGAAAAACATCGCGGGGTGGTGCACATTGTATGGGTGTGTGTTACATAACATTCACTAGTAGGAGTGAGAAAAACATCACGAGGAGGTGTCAATCGGAGGGTCTGATTTAGGATAGGCAGTGAGTGGCAATGTCGGATGGAGAAAAGCACCGCGGGGTGGTCAGCATGTGGAGGTCAGGGAACATGCAGTGGCAATGTAGGATAGGTTTCTGAAAAATATCGCGGGGTGGTGCGAATTGTATGGGTGTGTGTTACATTACATTCACTAGTAGGAGTGAGAAAAACATCACGGGGTGGTGCGCATTGTATGGCTGTGTGTTACATTACATTCACTAGTAGGAGTGAGAAAAACATCACGGGGTGGTGTGAATCGGAGGGTCTGAATTAGGATAGGCAGTGAGTGGCAATGTAGGATGGAGAAAAGCACCGCGGGGTGGTCAGCATGGGGACGTCAGGGAATATGCAGTGGCAATGTAGGATAGGTTTCTGAAAAACATCGCGGGGTGGTGCGCATTTTAAGGGTGTGTGTTACATAACATTCACTAGTAGGAGTGAGAAAAACATCACGGGCTGGTGTGAATCGGAGGGTCTCTTTTAGGATAGGCAGTGAGTGGCAATGTCGGATGGAGAAAAACACCGCGGGGTGGTCAGCATGGGGAGGTCAGGGAACATGCAGTGGCAATGTAGGATAGGTTTCTGAAAAACATCGCGGGGTGGTGGGCATTGTATGGGTGTGTGTTACATTACATTCACTAGTAGGAGTGAGAAAAACATCGCGGGGTGGTGCACATTGTATGGGTGTGTGTTACATAACATTCACTAGTAGGAGTGAGAAAAACATCACGAGGAGGTGTCAATCGGAGGGTCTGATTTAGGATAGGCAGTGAGTGGCAATGTCGGATGGAGAAAAGCACCGCGGGGTGGTCAGCATGTGGAGGTCAGGGAACATGCAGTGGCAATGTAGGATAGGTTTCTGAAAAATATCGCGGGGTGGTGCGCATTGTATGGGTGTGTGTTACATAACATTCACTAGTAGGACTGAGAAAAACATCACGGGGTGGTGTCAATTGGAGTGTCTGATTTAGGATAGGCAGTGAGTGGCAATGTCGGATGGAGAAAAGCACCGCGGGGTGGTCAGCATGGGGAGGTCAGGGAACATGCAGTGGCAATGTAGGTTAGGTTTCTGAAAAACAGCTCGGGGTGGTGCGCATTGTATGGGTGTGTGTTACAATACATTCACTAGTAGGAGTGAGAAAAACATCTCGCGGTGGTGCGCATTGTATGGGTGTGTGATACATTACATTCACTAGTAGGAGTGAGAAAAACATCAAGGGGTGGTGTGAATCGGAGGGTCTGAATTAGTATAGGCAGTGAGTGGCAATGTAGGATGGAGAAAAGCACCGCTGTGTGGTCAGCATGGGGAGGTCAGGGAACATGCAGTGGCAAAGTAGGATAGTTTTCTGAAAAATATCGCGGGGTGGTGCGCATTGTATGGGTGTGTGTTACATTACATTCACTAGTAGGAGTGAGAAAAACATCACGGAGTGGTGTGATTCGGAGGGTCTGAATTAGGATAGGCAGTGAGTGGCAATGTAGGATGCAGAAAAGCACCGCGGGGTGGTCAGCATGGGGACTTCAGGGAACATGCAGTGGAAATGTAGGATAGGTTTCTGAAAAACATCGCGGGGTGGTGCACATTGTATGGGTGTGTGTTACATAACATTCACTAGTAGGAGTGAGAAAACCATCACGGGGTGGTGTCAATCGGAGGGTCTGATTTAGGATAGGCAGTGAGTGGCAATGTCGGATGGAGAAAAGCACCGCGGGGTGGTCAGCATGGGGAGGTCAGGGAACATGCAGTGGCAATGTAGGATAGGTTTCTGAAAAATATCGCGGGGTGGTGCGCATTGTATGGGTGTGTGTTACATTACATTCACTAGTAGGAGTGAGAACAACATCACGGGGTGGTGCGCATTGTATGGGTGTGTGTTACATTACATTCACTAGTAGGAGTGAGAAAAACATCACGGGGTGGTGTGAATCGGAGGGTCTGAATTAGGATAGGCAGTGAGTGGCAATGTAGGATGCAGAAAAGCACCGCGGGGTGGTCAGCATGGGGACTTCAGGGAACATGCAGTGGCAATGTAGGATAGGTTTCTGAAAAACATCGCGGGGTGGTGCACATTGTATGGGTGTGTGTTACATAACATTCACTAGTAGGAGTGAGAAAAACATCACGAGGTGGTGTCAATCGGAGGGTCTGATTTAGGATAGGCAGTGAGTGGCAATGTCGGATGGAGAAAAGCACCGCGGAGTGGTCTCCCTGGGGAGGTAAGGGAACATGCAGTGACAATGTAGGATAGGTTTCTGAAAAACATCGCGGGGTGGTGCGCATTGTATGGGTGTGTGTTACATTACATTCACTAGTAGGAGTGAGAAAAACATCACGGGGTGGTGTGAATTGGAGGGTTTGAATTAGGATAGGCAGTGAGTGGCAATGTAGGATGCAGAAAAGCACCGCGGGGTTTTCAGCATGGGGACGTCAGGGAACATGCAGTGGCAATGTAGGATAGGTTTCTGAAAAACATCGCGGGGTGGTGCACATTGTATGGGTGTGTGTTACATAACATTCACTAGTAGGAGTGAGAAAAACATCACGGGGTGGTGTCAATTGGAGGGTCCGATTTAGGATAGGCAGTGAGTGGCAATGTCGGATGGAGAAAAGCACCGCGGGGTGGTCAGCATGGGGAGGTCAGGGAACATGCAGTGGCAATGTAGGATAGGTTTCTGAAAAACAGCGCGGGGTGGTGCGCATTGTATGGGTGTGTGTTACAATACATTCACTAGTAGGAGTGAGAAAAACATCTCGCGGTGGTGCGCATTGTATGGGTGTGTGTTACATTACATTCACTAGTAGGAGTGAGAAAAACATCACGGGGTGGTGTGAATCGGAGGGTCTGAATTAGTATAGGCAGTGAGTGGCAATGTAGGATGGAGAAAAGCACCGCTGTGTGGTCAGCATGGGGAGGTCAGGGAACATTCAGTGGCAATGTAGGATAGTTTTCTGAAAAATATCGCGGGGTGGTGCGCATTGTATGGGTGTGTGTTACGTTACATTCACTAGTAGGAGTGAGAAAAACATCACGGGGTGGTGTGATTCGGAGGGTCTGAATTAGGATAGGCAGTGAGTGGCAATGTAGGATGCAGAAAAGCACCGCGCCGTGGTCAGCATGGGGACTTCAGGGAACATGCAGTGGCAATGTAGGATAGGTTTCTGAAAAACATCGTGGGGTGGTGCACATTGTATGGGTGTGTGTTACATAACATTCACTAGTAGGAGTGAGAAAAACATCACGGGGTGGTGTCAATCGGAGGGTCTGGTTTAGGATAGGCAGTGAGTGGCAATGTCGGATGGAGAAAAGCACCACGGGGTGGTCGCATGGGGAGGTCAGGGAACACGCAGTGGCAATGTAGGATAAGTTTCTGAAAAATATCGCGGGGTGGTGCGCATTGTATGGGTGTGTGTTACATTACATTCACTAGTAGGAGTGAGAAAAACATCACGGGGTGGTGCGCATTGTATGGGTGTGTGTTACATTACATTCACTTGTAGGAGTGAGAAAAATATCACGGGGTGGTATGAATCGGAGGGTCTGAATTAGGATACGCAGTGAGTGGCAATGTAGGATGAAGAAAAGCACCGCGGGGTGGTCAGCATGGGGACTTCAGGGAACATGCAGTGGCAATGTAGGATAGGTTTCTGAAAAACATCGCGGGGTGGTGCACATTGTATGGGTGTGTGTTACATAACATTCACTAGTAGGAGTGAGAAAAACATCACGGGGTGGTTTCAATCGGAGGGTCTGATTTAGGATAGGCAGTGAGTGGCAATGTCGGATGGAGAAAAGCACCGCGGGGTGATCAGCATGGGGAGGTCAGGGAACATGCAGTGGCAATGTAGGATAGGTTTCTGAAAAATATCTCGGGGTGGTGCGCATTGTATGGGTGTGTGTTACATTACATTCACTAGTAGGAGTGAGAAAAACATCACGGGGTGGTGCGCACTGTATGGGTGTGTGTTACATTACATTCACTAGTAGGAGTGAGAAAAACATGACGGGGTGGTGTGAATCGGAGTGTCTGAATTAGGATAGGCAGTGAGTGTCAATGTAGGATGGAGAAAAGCACCGAGCGGTGGTCAGCATGGGGAGGTCAGGGAACATTCAGTGGCAATGTAGGATAGTTTTCTGAAAAACATCGCGGGGTGGTGCGCATTGTATGGGTGTGTGTTACATTACATTCACTAGTAGGAGTGAGAAAAACATCGCGGGGTGGTGCACATTGTATGGGTGTGTGTTACATAACATTCACTAGTAGGAGTGAGAAAAACATCACGAGGAGGTGTCAATCGGAGGGTCTGATTTAGGATAGGCAGTGAGTGGCAATGTCGGATGGAGAAAAGCACCGCGGGGTGGTCAGCATGTGGAGGTCAGGGAACATGCAGTGGCAATGTAGGATAGGTTTCTGAAAAATATCGCGGGGTGGTGCGAATTGTATGGGTGTGTGTTACATTACATTCACTAGTAGGAGTGAGAAAAACATCACGGGGTGGTGCGCATTGTATGGCTGTGTGTTACATTACATTCACTAGTAGGAGTGAGAAAAACATCACGGGGTGGTGTGAATCGGAGGGTCTGAATTAGGATAGGCAGTGAGTGGCAATGTAGGATGGAGAAAAGCACCGCGGGGTGGTCAGCATGGGGACGTCAGGGAATATGCAGTGGCAATGTAGGATAGGTTTCTGAAAAACATCGCGGGGTGGTGCGCATTTTAAGGGTGTGTGTTACATAACATTCACTAGTAGGAGTGAGAAAAACATCACGGGCTGGTGTGAATCGGAGGGTCTCTTTTAGGATAGGCAGTGAGTGGCAATGTCGGATGGAGAAAAACACCGCGGGGTGGTCAGCATGGGGAGGTCAGGGAACATGCAGTGGCAATGTAGGATAGGTTTCTGAAAAACATCGCGGGGTGGTGGGCATTGTATGGGTGTGTGTTACATTACATTCACTAGTAGAAGTGAGAAAAACATCACGGGGTGGTGCGCATTGTTTGGGTGTGTGTTACATTACATTCACTAGAAGGAGTGAGAAAAACATCACGGGGTGGTGTGAATCGGAGGGTCTGAATTAGGATACGCTGTGAGTGGCAATGTAGGATGGAGAAAAGCACCGCGGGGTGGTCATCATGGGGAAGTCAGGGAACATGCAATGGCAATGTAGGATAGGTTTCTGAAAAACATCATGGGGTGGTGCGCATTATATGGGTGTGTGTTACATTACATTCACTAGTAGGAGTGAGAAAAACATCACGGGGTGGTGTGAATCGGAGGGTCTGAATTAGGATAGGCATTGAGTGGCAATGTAGGATGCAGAAAAGCACCGCGGGGTGGTCAGCATGGGGACTTCAGGGAACATGCAGTGGCAATGTAGGATAGGTTTCTGAAAAACATCGCGGGGTGGTGCACATTGTATGGGTGTGTGTTACATAACATTCACTAGTAGGAGTGAGAAAAACATCACGAGGTGGTGTCAATCGGAGGGTCTGATTTAGGATAGGCAGTGAGTGGCAATGTCGGATGGAGAAAAGCACCGCGGAGTGGTCTCCCTGGGGAGGTAAGGGAACATGCAGTGACAATGTAGGATAGGTTTCTGAAAAACATCGCGGGGTGGTGCGCATTGTATGGGTGTGTGTTACATTACATTCACTAGTAGGAGTGAGAAAAACATCACGGGGTGGTGTGAATTGGAGGGTTTGAATTAGGACAGGCAGTGAGTGGCAATGTAGGATGCAGAAAAGCACCGCGGGGTTTTCAGCATGGGGACGTCAGGGAACATGCAGTGGCAATGTAGGATAGGTTTCTGAAAAACATCGCGGGGTGGTGCACATTGTATGGGTGTGTGTTACATAACATTCACTAGTAGGAGTGAAAAAACATCACGGGGTGGTGTCAATTGGAGGGTCCGATTTAGGATAGGCAGTGAGTGGCAATGTCGGATGGAGAAAAGCACCGCGGGGTGGTCAGCATGGGGAGGTCAGGGAACATGCAGTGGCAATGTAGGATAGGTTTCTGAAAAACAGCGCGGGGTGGTGCGCATTGTATGGGTGTGTGTTACAATACATTCACTAGTAGGAGTGAGAAAAACATCTCGCGGTGGTGCGCATTGTATGGGTGTGTGTTACATTACATTCACTAGTAGGAGTGAGAAAAACATCACGGGGTGGTGTGAATCGGAGGGTCTGAATTAGTATAGGCAGTGAGTGGCAATGTAGGATGGAGAAAAGCACCGCTGTGTGGTCAGCATGGGGAGGTCAGGGAACATTCAGTGGCAATGTAGGATAGTTTTCTGAAAAATATCGCGGGGTGGTGCGCATTGTATGGGTGTGTGTTACGTTACATTCACTAGTAGGAGTGAGAAAAACATCACGGGGTGGTGTGATTCGGAGGGTCTGAATTAGGATAGGCAGTGAGTGGCAATGTAGGATGCAGAAAAGCACCGCGCCGTGGTCAGCATGGGGACTTCAGGGAACATGCAGTGGCAATGTAGGATAGGTTTCTGAAAAACATCGTGGGGTGGTGCACATTGTATGGGTGTGTGTTACATAACATTCACTAGTAGGAGTGAGAAAAACATCACGGGGTGGTGTCAATCAGAGGGTCTGGTTTAGGATAGGCAGTGAGTGGCAATGTCGGATGGAGAAAAGCACCACGGGGTGGTCGCATGGGGAGGTCAGGGAACACGCAGTGGCAATGTAGGATAAGTTTCTGAAAAATATCGCGGGGTGGTGCGCATTGTATGGGTGTGTGTTACATTACATTCACTAGTAGGAGTGAGAAAAACATCACGGGGTGGTGCGCATTGTATGGGTGTGTGTTACATTACATTCACTTGTAGGAGTGAGAAAAATATCACGGGGTGGTATGAATCGGAGGGTCTGAATTAGGATACGCAGTGAGTGGCAATGTAGGATGAAGAAAAGCACCGCGGGGTGGTCAGCATGGGGACTTCAGGGAACATGCAGTGGCAATGTAGGATAGGTTTCTGAAAAACATCGCGGGGTGGTGCACATTGTATGGGTGTGTGTTACATAACATTCACTAGTAGGAGTGAGAAAAACATCACGGGGTGGTTTCAATCGGAGGGTCTGATTTAGGATAGGCAGTGAGTGGCAATGTCGGATGGAGAAAAGCACCGCGGGGTGATCAGCATGGGGAGGTCAGGGAACATGCAGTGGCAATGTAGGATAGGTTTCTGAAAAATATCTCGGGGTGGTGCGCATTGTATGGGTGTGTGTTACATTACATTCACTAGTAGGAGTGAGAAAAACATCACGGGGTGGTGCGCACTGTATGGGTGTGTGTTACATTACATTCACTAGTAGGAGTGAGAAAAACATGACGGGGTGGTGTGAATCGGAGTGTCTGAATTAGGATAGGCAGTGAGTGTCAATGTAGGATGGAGAAAAGCACCGAGCCGTGGTCAGCATGGGGAGGTCAGGGAACATTCAGTGGCAATGTAGGATAGTTTTCTGAAAAACATCGCGGGGTGGTGCGCATTGTATGGGTGTGTGTTACATTACATTCACTAGTAGGAGTGAGAAAAACATCGCGGGGTGGTGCACATTGTATGGGTGTGTGTTACATAACATTCACTAGTAGGAGTGAGAAAAACATCACGAGGAGGTGTCAATCGGAGGGTCTGATTTAGGATAGGCAGTGAGTGGCAATGTCGGATGGAGAAAAGCACCGCGGGGTGGTCAGCATGTGGAGGTCAGGGAACATGCAGTGGCAATGTAGGATAGGTTTCTGAAAAATATCGCGGGGTGGTGCGAATTGTATGGGTGTGTGTTACATTACATTCACTAGTAGGAGTGAGAAAAACATCACGGGGTGGTGCGCATTGTATGGCTGTGTGTTACATTACATTCACTAGTAGGAGTGAGAAAAACATCACGGGGTGGTGTGAATCGGAGGGTCTGAATTAGGATAGGCAGTGAGTGGCAATGTAGGATGGAGAAAAGCACCGCGGGGTGGTCAGCATGGGGACGTCAGGGAATATGCAGTGGCAATGTAGGATAGGTTTCTGAAAAACATCGCGGGGTGGTGCGCATTTTAAGGGTGTGTGTTACATAACATTCACTAGTAGGAGTGAGAAAAACATCACGGGCTGGTGTGAATCGGAGGGTCTCTTTTAGGATAGGCAGTGAGTGGCAATGTCGGATGGAGAAAAACACCGCGGGGTGGTCAGCATGGGGAGGTCAGGGAACATGCAGTGGCAATGTAGGATAGGTTTCTGAAAAACATCGCGGGGTGGTGGGCATTGTATGGGTGTGTGTTACATTACATTCACTAGTAGAAGTGAGAAAAACATCACGGGGTGGTGCGCATTGTTTGGGTGTGTGTTACATTACATTCACTAGAAGGAGTGAGAAAAACATCACGGGGTGGTGTGAATCGGAGGGTCTGAATTAGGATACGCTGTGAGTGGCAATGTAGGATGGAGAAAAGCACCGCGGGGTGGTCATCATGGGGAAGTCAGGGAACATGCAATGGCAATGTAGGATAGGTTTCTGAAAAACATCATGGGGTGGTGCGCATTATATGGGTGTGTGTTACATTACATTCACTGGTAGGAGTGAGAAAAACACGGGTTGGTGCGCATTGTATGGATGTATGTTACATTACATTCACCAGTAGGAGTGAGAAAAACATCACGGGGTGGTGTGAATCGGAGGGTCTGAATTAGGATAGGCAGTGATTGGCAATGTAGGATGGAGAAAAGCACCGAGCGGTGGTCAGCATGGGGAGGTCAGGGAACATTCTGTGGCAATGTAGGATAGTTATCTGAAAAACATCGCGGGGTGGTGCGCATTGTATGGGTGTGTGTTACATTACATTCACTAGTAGGAGTGAGAAAAACATCACGGGGTGGTTCGCATTGTATGGGTGTGTGTTACATTACATTCACTAGTAGGAGTGAGAAAAACATCACGGGGTGGTGTGAATCGGAGGGTCTGAATTAGGATAGGCAGTGAGTGGCAATGTAGGATGTAGAAAAGCACCGCGGAGTGGTCTCCCTGGGGAGGTAAGGGAACATGCAGTGACAATGTAGGATAGGTTTCTGAAAAACATCGCGGGGTGGTGCGCATTGTATGGGTGTGTGTTACATTACATTCACTAGTAGGAGTGAGAAAAACATCACGGGGTGGTGTGAATTGGAGGGTTTGAATTAGGATAGGCAGTGAGTGGCAATGTAGGATGCAGAAAAGCATCGCGGGGTTTTCAGCATGGGGACGTCAGGGAACATGCAGTGGCAATGTACGATAGGTTTCTGAAAAACATCGCGGGGTGGTGCACATTGTATGGGTGTGTGTTACATAACATTCACTAGTAGGAGTGAGAAAAACATCACGGGGTGGTGTCAATTGGAGGGTCTGATTTAGGATAGGCAGTGATTGGCAATGTCGGATGGAGAAAAGCACCGCGGGGTGGTCAGCATGGGGAGGTCAGGGAACATGCAGTGGCAAAGTAGGATAGGTTTCTGAAAAACAGCGCAGGGTGGTGCGCATTGTATGGGTGTGTGTTACAATACATTCACTAGTAGGAGTGAGAAAAACATCTGGCGGTGGTGCGCATTGTATGGGTGTGTGTTACATTACATTCACTAGTAGGAGTGAGAAAAACATCACGGGGTGGTGTGAATCGGAGGGTCTGAATTAGTATAGGCAGTGAGTGGCAATGTAGGATGGAGAAAAGCACCGCTGTGTGGTCAGCATGGGGAGGTCAGGGAACATGCAGTGGCAATGTAGGATAGTTTTCTGAAAAATATCGCGGGGTGGTGCGCATTGTATGGGTGTGTGTTACGTTACATTCACTAGTAGGAGTGAGAAAAACATCACGGGGTGGTGTGATTCGGAGGGTCTGAATTAGGATAGGCAGTGAGTGGCAATGTAGGATGCAGAAAAGCACCGCGGGGTGGTCAGCATGGGGACTTCAGGGAACATGCAGTGGCAATGTAGGATAGGTTTCTGAAAAACATCGTGGGGTGGTGCTCATTGTATGGGTGTGTGTTACATAACATTCACTAGTAGGAGTGAGAAAAACATCACGGGGTGGTGTCAATCGGAGGGTCTGATTTAGGATAGGCAGTGAGTGGCAATGTCGGATGGAGAAAAGCACCGCGTGGTGGTCAGCATGGGGAGGTCAGGGAACATGCAGTGGCAATGTAGGATAGGTTTCTGAAAAATATCGCGGGGTGGTGCGCATTGTATGGGTGTGTGTTACATTACATTCACTAGTAGGAGTGAGAAAAACATCACGGGGTGGTGTGAATCGGAGGGTCTGAATTAGGATAGGCAGTGAGTGGCAATGTAGGATGGAGAAAAGCACCGCGGGGTGGTCATCATGGGGAAGTCAGGGAACATGCAGTGGCAATGTAGGATAGGTTTCTGAAAAACTGCGCGGGGTGGAGCGCATTTTATGGGTGTGTGTTACATAACATTCACTAGTAGGAGTGAGAAAAACATCACGGGCTGGTGTGAATCGGAGGGTCTGTTTTAGGATAGGCAGTGAGTGGCAATGTCGGATGGAGAAAAACACCGCGGGGTGGTCAGCATGGGGAGGTCAGGGAACATGCAGTGGCAATGTAGGATAGGTTTCTGAAAAACATCGCAGGGTGGTGGGCATTGTATGGGTGTGTGTTACATTACATTCACTAGTAGGAGTGAGAAAAACATCACGGGGTGGTGCGCATTGTTTGGGTGTGTGTTACATTACATTCACTAGAAGGAGTGAGAAAAACATCACGGGGTGGTGTGAATCGGAGGGTCTGAATTAGGATAGGCTGTGAGTGGCAATGTAGGATGGAGAAAAGCACCGCGGGGTGGTCATCATGGGGAAGTCAGGGAATATGCAATGGCAATGTAGGATAGGTTTCTGAAAAACATCGTGGGGTGGTGCGCATTATATGGGTGTGTGTTACACATTACATTCACTGGTAGGAGTGAGAAAAACACGGGTTGGTGCGCATTGTATGGATGTGTGTTACATTACATTCACTAGTAGGAGTGAGAAAAACATCACGGGGTGGTGTGAATCGGAGGGTCTGAATTAGGATAGGCAGTGAGTGGCAATGTAGGATGGAGAAAAGCACCGAGCGGTGGTCAGCATGGGGAGGTCAGGGAACATTCTGTGGCAATGTAGGATAGTTTTCTGAAAAACATCGCGGGGTGGTGCGCATTGTATGGGTGTGTGTTACATTACATTCACTAGTAGGAGTGAGAAAAACATCACGGGGTGGTTCGCATTGTATGGGTGTGTGTTACATTACATTCACTAGTAGGAGTGAGAAAAACATCACGGGGTGGTGTGAATCGGAGGGTCTGAATTAGGATAGGCAGTGAGTGGCAATGTAGGATGGAGAAAAGCACCGCGGAGTGGTCTCCCTGGGGAGGTAAGGGAACATGCAGTGACAATGTAGGATAGGTTTCTGAAAAACATCGCGGGGTGGTGCGCATTGTATGGGTGTGTGTTACATTACATTCACTAGTAGGAGTGAGAAAAACATCACGGGGTGGTGTGAATTGGAGGGTTTGAATTAGGATAGGCAGTGAGTGGCAATGTGGGATGCAGAAAAGCACCGCGGGGTTTTCAGCATGGGGACGTCAGGGAACATGCAGTGGCAATGTAGGATAGGTTTCTGAAAAACATCGCGGGGTGGTGCACATTGTATGGGTGTGTGTTACATAACATTCACTAGTAGGAGTGAGAAAAACATCACGGGGTGGTGTCAATTGGAGTGTCTGATTTAGGATAGGCAGTGAGTGGCAATGTCGGATGGAGAAAAGCACCGCGGGGTGGTCAGCATGGGGAGGTCAGGGAACATGCAGTGGCAAAGTAGGATAGGTTTCTGAAAAACAGCGCGGGGTGGTGCGCATTGTATGGGTGTGTGTTACAATACATTCACTAGTAGGAGTGAGAAAAACATCTGGCGGTGGTGCGCATTGTATGGGTGTGTGTTACATTACATTCACTAGTAGGAGTGAGAAAAACATCCCGGGGTGGTGTGCATCGGAGGGTCTGAATTAGTATAGGCAGTGAGTGGCAATGTAGGATGGAGAAAAGCACCGCTGTGTGGTCAGCATGGGGAGGTCAGGGAACATGCAGTGGCAATGTAGAATAGTTTTCTGAAAAATATCGCGGGGTGGTGCGCATTGTATGGGTGTGTGTTACGTTACATTCACTAGTAGGAGTGAGAAAAACATCACGGGGTGGTATGAATCGGAGGGTCTGAATTAGGATACGCAGTGAGTGGCAATGTAGGATGAAGAAAAGCACCGCGGGGTGGTCAGCATGGGGAATTCAGGGAACATGCATTGGCAATGTAGGATAGGTTTCTGAAAAATATCGCGGGGTGGTGCACATTGTATGGGTGTGTGTTACATAACATTCACTAGTAGGAGTGAGAAAAACATCACGGGGTGGTGTCAATCGGAGGGTCTGATTTAGGATAGGCAGTGAGTGGCAATGTCGGATGGAGAAAAGCACCGCGGGGTGGTCAGCATGGGGAGGTCAGGGAACATGCAGTGGCAATGTAGGATAGGTTTCTGAAAAATATCGCGGGGTGGTGCGCATTGTATGGGTGTGTGTTACATTACATTCACTAGTAGGAGTGAGAAAAACATTACGGGGTGGTGCGCATTGTATGGGTGTGTGTTACATTACATTCACTAGTAGGAGTGAGAAAAACATCACGGGGTGGTGTGAATCGGAGGGTCTGAATTAGGATAGGCAGTGAGTGGCAATGTAGGATGGAGAAAAGCACTGCGGGGTGGTCAGCATGGGGACGTCAGGGAATATGCAGTGGCAATGTAGGATAGGTTTCTGAAAAACATCGCGGGGTGGTGCACATTGTATGGGTGTTTGTTACATAACATTCACTAGTAGGAGTGAGAAAACCATCACGGGGTGGTGTGAATAGGAGGGTCTGATTTATGATAGGCATTGAGTGGCAATGTCGGATGGAGAAAAGCACCGCGTGGTGGTCAGCATGGGGAGGTCAGGGAACATGCATTGGCAATGTAGGATAGGTTTCTATAAAACATCGCGGGGTGGTGCGCATTGTATGGGTGTGTGTTACATTACATTCACTAGTAGGAGTGAGAAAAACATCACGGGGTGGTGCGCATTGTATGTGTGTGTGTTACATTACATTCACTAGTAGGAGTGAGAAAAACATCACGGGGTGGTGTGAATCTCAGGGTCTGAATTAGGATAGGCAGTGAGTGGCAATGTAGGATGGAGAAAAGCACCGCGGGCTGGTCAGAATGGGGAGGTCATGGAACATGCAGTGGCAATGTAGGATAGGTTTCTGAAAAACATCGCGGGGTGGTGCGCATTGTATGGGTGTGTGTTACATTACATTCACTAGTAGGAGTGAGAAAAACATCACGGGGTGGTGCGCATTTTATGGGTGTGTGTTACATTACATTCACTAGTAGGAGTGAGAAAAACATCACGCGGTGGTGCGCATTGCATGGGTGTGTGTTACATTACATTCACTAGTGGGAGTGAGAAAAACATCACGGGGTGGTGTTAATCGGAGGGTCTGAATTAGTATAGGCAGTGAGTGGCAATGTAGGATGGAGAAAAGCACAGCGGTGTGGTCAGCATGGGAAGGTCAGGGAACATGCAGGGGCAATGTCGGATAGGTTTCTGAAAAATATCGCGGGGTGGTGCACATTGTATTGGTGTGTGTTACATTACATTCACTAGTAGGAGTGAGAAAAACATCACGGGGTTGTTTGAATCGGAGGGTCTGAATTAGGACAGGCAGTGAGTTGCAATGTAGGATGGAGAAAAGCACCGCGGGGTGGTCAGCATGGGGAGGTCAGGGAACATGCAGTTGCAATGTAGGATAGGTTTCTGAAAAACATCGCGGGGTGGTGCGCATTGTATGGTTGTGTGTTACATTACATTCACTAGTAGGAGTGAGAAAAACATCACGGGGTGGTGTGAATTGGAGGGTCTGAATTAGGATAGGCCGTGAGTGGCAATGAAGGATGGAGAAAAGCACCGAGGATCCGTCAGCATGGGGAGGTCAGGGAACATGCAGGGGCAATGTAGGATAGGTTTCTGAAAAACATCGCGGCGTGGTGCGCATTGTATGGGTGTGTTTTACATTACATTCACTAGTAGGAGTGAGAAAAATATCACGGGGTGATGCGCATTGTATGGGTGTGTGTTACATTACATTCACTAGTAGGAGTGAGAAAAACATCACGGGGTGGTGTGAATCGCAGGGTCTGAATTAGGATAGGCAGTGAGTGGCAATGTAGGATGGAGAAAAGCACTGCGGGGTGGTCAGCATGGGGAGGTCCGGGAACATGCAGTGGCAATGTAGGATAGGTTTCTGAAAAACATCGCCGGTTGGTGCGCATTGTATGGGTGTGTGTTACATTACATTCACTAGTAGGAGTGAGAAAAACATTACTGGGTAGTGCGCATTTTATGGGTGTGTGTTACATTACATTCACTAGTAGGAGTGAGAAAAACATCACGGGGTGGTGTGAATCGCAGGGCCTGAATTAGTATAGGCAGTGAGTGGCAATGTAGGATGGAGAAAAGCACCGCGGTGTGGTCAGGATGGGGAGGTCAGGGAATATGCAATGGCAATATAGGATAGTTTTCTGAAAAACATCGCGGGGTGGTGCGCATTGTATGGTTGTGTGTTACATTACATTCACTAGTAGGAGTGAGAAAAACATCACGGGGTGGTGTAAATTGGAGGGTTTGAATTAGGATAGGCAGTGAGTGGCAATGAAGGATGAAGAAAAGCACCGCGGTTCCGTCAGCATGGGGAGGTCAGGGAACATGCAGTGGCAAAGTAGGATAGGTTTCTGAAAAACATCGCGGGGTGGTGCGCATTGTATGGGTGTGTGTTACATTACATTCACTAGTAGGAGTGAGAAAAACATCACGTGGTGGTGCGCATTGTATGTGTGGGTGTTACATTACATTCACTAGTAGGAGTGAGAAAAACATCACGGGGTGGTGTGAATCGGAGGGTCTGAATTAGGACAGGCAGTGAGTGGCAATGTAGGATGGAGAAAAGCACCGCTGTGTGGTCAGCATGGGGAGGTCAGGGAACATGCAGTGGCAATGTAGGATAGGTTTCTGAAAAACATCGCGGGGTGGTGCGCATTTTATTGGTGTGTGTTACATTACATTCACTAGTAGGAGTGAGAAAAACATCATGGGGTTGTGTGAATCGGAGGGTCTGAATTAGGATAGGCAGTGAGTGGCAATGAAGGATGGAGAAAAGCACCGCGGGGTGGTCAGCATGGGGACGTCAGGGAACATGCAGTGGCAATGTAGGATAGGTTTCTGAAAAAAGATCGCGGGGTGGTGCACATTGTATGGGTGTGTGTTACCTAACATTCACTAGTAGGAGTGAGAAAAACATCACGGGGTGGTGTGAATCGGAGGGTCTGATTTAGGATAGGCAGTGAGTGGCAATCTCGGATGGAGAAAAGCACCGCTGGGTCGTCAGCATAGGGAGGTCAGGGAACATGCAGTGGCAATGTAGGATAGGTTTCTGAAAAACATCGCGGGATGGTGCGCATTGTATGGGTGTGTTTTACATTACATTCACTAGTAGGAGTGAGAAAAATATCACGGGGTGGTGCGCATTGTATGGGTGTGTGTTACATTACATTCACTAGTAGGAGTGAGAAAAACATCACGGGGTGGTGTGAATCGCAGGGTCTGAATTAGGATAGGCAGTGAGTGGCAATGTAGGATGGAGAAAAGCACTGCGGGGTGGTCAGCATGGGGAGGTCCGGGAACATGCAGTGGCAATGTAGGATAGGTTTCTGAAAAACATCGCGGGGTGGTGCGCATTGTATGGGTGTGTGTTACATTACATTCACTAGTAGGAGTGAGAAAAACATCACTGGGTAGTGCGCAATTTATGGGTGTGTGTTACATTACATTCACTAGTAGGAGTGAGAAAAACATCACGGGGTGGTGTGAATCGCAGGGCCTGAATTAGTATAGGCAGTGAGTGGGAATGTAGGATGGAGAAAAGCACCGCGGTGTGCTCAGCATGGGGAGGTCAGGGAATATGCAATGGCAATGTAGGATAGTTTTCTGAAAAACATCGCGGGGTGGTGCGCATTGTATGGTTGTGTGTTACATTACATTCACTAGTAGGAGTGAGAAAAACATCACGGGGTGGTGTGAATTGGAGGGTTTGAATTAGGATAGGCAGGGAGTGGCAATGAAGGATGGAGAAAAGCACCGCGTGTCCGTCAGCATGGGGAGGTCAGGGAACATGCAGTGGCAAAGTAGGATAGGTTTCTGAAAAACATCGCGGGGTGGTGCGCATTGTATGGGTGTGTGTTACATTACATTCACTAGTAGGAGTGAGAAAAACATCACGGGGTGGTGTGAATTGGAGGGTTTGAATTAGGATAGGCAGTGAGTGGCAATGTAGGATGCAGAAAAGCACCGCGGAGTTTTCAGCATGGGGACGTCAGGGAACATGCAGTGGCAATGTAGGATAGGTTTCTGAAAAACATCGCGGGGTGTTGCACATTGTATGGGTGTGTGTTACATAACATTCACTACTAGGAGTGAGAAAAACATCACGGGGTGGTGTCAATTGGAGGGTCTGATTTAGGATAGGCAGTGAGGGGCAATGTCGGATGGAGAAAAGCACCGCAGGGTGGTCAGCATGGGGAGGTCAGGGAACATGCAGTGGCAATGTAGGATAGGTTTCTGAAAAACAGCGCGGGGTGGTGCGCATTGTATGGGTGTGTGTTACAATACATTCACTAGTAGGAGTGAGAAAAACATCTCGCGGTGGTGCGCATTGTATGGGTGTGTGTTACATTACATTCACTAGCAGGAGTGAGAAAAACATCACGTGGTGGTGTGAATCGGAGGGTCTGAATTAGTATAGGCAGTGAGTGGCAATGTAGGATGGAGAAAAGCACCGCTGTGTGGTCAGCATGTGGACGTCAGGGAACATGCAGTGGCAATGTAGGATAGTTTTCTGAAAAATATCGCGGGGTGGTGCGCATTGTATGGGTGTGTGTTACATTACATTCACTAGTAGGAGTGAGAAAAACATCACGGGGTGGTGTGATTCGGAGGGTCTTAATTAGGATACGCAGTGAGTGGCAATGTAGGATGCAGAAAAGCACCGCGGGGTGGTCAGCATGGGGACTTCAGGGAACATGCAGTGGCAATGTAGGATAGGTTTCTGAAAAACATCGCGGGGTGGTGCACATTGTATGGGTGTGTGTTACATAACATTCACTAGTAGGAGTGAGAAAAACATCACGGGGTGGTGTCAATCGGAGGGTCTGATTTAGGATAGGCAGTGAGTGGCAATGTCGGATGGAGAAAAGCACCGCGGGGTGGTCAGCATGGGGAGGTCAGGGAACATGCAGTGGCAATGTAGGATAGGTTTCTGAAAAATATCGCGGGGTGGTGCGCATTGTATGGGTGTGTGTTACATTACATTCACTAGTAGGAGTGAGAAAAACATCACGGGGTGGTGCGCATTGTATGGGTGTGTGTTACATTACATTCACTAGTAGTAGTGAGAAAAACATCACGGGGTGGTGTGAATCGGAGGGTCTGAATTAGGATAGGCAGTGAGTGGCAATGTAGGATGGAGAAAAGCACCGCGGGGTGGTCAGCATGGGGACGTCAGGGAATATGCAGTGGCAATGTAGGATAGGTTTCTGAAAAACATCGTGGGGTGGTGCACATTGTATGGGTGTGTGTTACATAACATTCACTAGTAGGAGTGAGAAAAACATCACGGGGTGGTGCGCATTGTATGGGTGTGTGTTACATTACATTCACTAGTAGGAGTGAGAAAAACATCACGGGGTGGTGCGCATTGTATGGGTGTGTGTTACATTACATTCACTAGTAGGAGTGAGAAAAACATCACGGGGTGGTGTGAATCGCAGGGACTGAATTAGGATAGGCAGTGAGTGGCAATGTAGGATGGAGAAAAGCACTGCGGGGTGGTCAGCATGGGGAGGTCCGGGAACATGCAGTGGCAATGTAGGATAGGTTTCTGAAAAACATCGCGGGGTGGTGCACATTGTATGGGTGTGTGTTACATTACATTCACTAGTAGGAGTGAGAAAAACATCACTGGGTAGTGCGCATTTTATGGGTGTGTGTTACATTACATTCACTAGTAGGAGTGAGAAAAACATCACGGGGTGGTGTGAATCGCAGGGCCTGAATTAGTATAGGCAGTGAGTGGCAATGTAGGATGGAGAAAAGCACCGAGGTGTGGTCAGCATGGGGAGGTCAGGGAATATGCAATGACAATGTAGGATAGTTTTCTGAAAAACATCGCGGGGTGGTGCGCATTGTATGGTTGTGTGTTACATTACATTCACTAGTAGGAGTGAGAAAAACATCACGGGGTGGTGTGAATTGGAGGGTTTGAATTAGGATAGGCAGGGAGTGGCAATGTAGGATGGAGAAAAGCACCGCGGGTCCGTCAGCATGGGGAGGTCAGGGAACATGCAGTGGCAAAGTAGGATAGGTTTCTGAAAAACATCGCGGGGTGGTGCGCATTGTATGGGTGTGTGTTACATTACATTCACTAGTAGGAGTGAGAAAAACATCACGGGGTGGTGTGAATTGGAGGGTTTGAATTAGGATAGGCAGTGAGTGGCAATGTAGGATGCAGAAAAGCACCGCGGGGTTTTCAGCATGTGGACGTCAGGGAACATGCAGTGGCAATGTAGGATAGGTTTCTGAAAAACATCGCGGGGTGGTGCACATTGTATGGGTGTGTGTTACATAACATTCACTAGTAGGAGTGAGAAAAACATCACGGGGCTGTGTCAATTGGAGGGTCTGATTTAGGATAGGCAGTGAGTGGCAATGTCGGATGGAGAAAAGCACCGCAGGGTGGTCAGCATGGGGAGGTCAGGGAACATGCAGTGGCAAGGTAGGATAGGTTTCTGAAAAACAGCGCGGGGTGGTGCGCATTGTATGGGTGTGTGTTACAATACATTCACTAGTAGGAGTGAGAAAAACATCTCGCGGTGGTGCGCATTGTATGGGTGTGTGTTACATTACATTCACTAGTAGGAGTGAGAAAAACATCACGGGGTGGTGTGAATTGGAATGTCTGAATTAGTATAGGCAGTGAGTGGCAATGTAGGATGGAGAAAAGCACCGCTGTGGGGTCAGCATGGGGAGGTCAGGGAACATGCAGTGGCAATGTAGGATAGTTTTCTGAAAAATATCACGGGGTGGTGCGCATTGTATGGGTGTGTGTTACATTACTTTCACTAGTAGGAGTGAGAAAAACATCACGGGGTGATGTGATTCGGAGGGTCTCAATTAGGATAGGCAGTGAGTGGCAATGTAGGATGCAGAAAAGCACCGCGGGGTGGTCAGCATGGGGACTTCAGGGAACATGCAGTGGCAATGTAGGATAGGTTTCTGAAAAACATCGCGGGGTGGTGCGCATTGTATGGTTGTGTGTTACATTACATTCACTAGTAGGAGTGAGAAAAACATCACGGGGTGGTGTGAATCGGAGGGTCTGATTTAGGATAGGCAGTGAGTGGCAATGTCGGATGGAGAAAAGCACCGCGTGGTGGTCAGCATGGGGAGGTCAGGGAACATGCATTGGCAATGTAGGATAGGTTTCTGAAAAATATCGCGGGGTGGTGCGCATTGTATGGGTGTGTGTTACATTACATTCACTAGTAGGAGTGAGAAAAACATCACTGGGTAGTGCGCATTTTATGGGTGTGTGTTACATTACATTCACTAGTAGGAGTGAGAAAAACATCACGGGGTGGTGTGAATCGCAGGGCCTGAATTAGTATAGGCAGTGAGTGGCAATGTAGGATGGAGAAAAGCACCGCGGGGTGGTCAGCATGGGGAGGTCAGGGAATATGCCATGGCAATATAGGATAGTTTTCTGAAAAACATCGCGGGGTGGTGCGCATTGTATGGTTGTGTGTTACATTACATTCACTAGTAGGAGTGAGAAAAACATCACGGGGTGGTGTGAATTGGAGTGTTTGAATTAGGATAGGCAGTGAGTGGCAATGAAGGATGGAGAAAAGCACCGCGGGTCCGGCAGCATGGGGAGGTCAGGGAACATGCAGTGGCAAAGTAGGATAGGTTTCTGAAAAACATCGCGGTGTGGTGGGCATTGTATGGGTGTGTGTTACATTACATTCACTAGTAGGAGTGAGAAAAACATCACGGGGTGGTGTGAATTGGAGGGTTTGAATTAGGATAGGCAGTGAGTGGCAATGTAGGATGCAGAAAAGCACCGCGAGGTTTTCAGCATGGGGAGGTCAGGGAACATGCAGTGGCAAAGTAGGATAGGTTTCTGAAAAACATCGCGGGGTGGTGCGCATTGTATGGGTGTGTGTTACATTACATTCACTAGTAGGGGTGAGAAAAACATCACGGGGTCGTGTCAATTGGAGGGTCTGATTTAGGATAGGCAGTGAGTGGCAATGTCGGATGGAGAAAAGCACCGCGGGGTGGTCAGCATGGGGAGGTCAGGGAACATGCAGTGGCAATGTAGGATAGGTTTCTGAAAAACAGCGCGGGGTGGTGCGCATTGTATGGGTGTGTGTTACAATACATTCACTAGTAGGAGTGAGAAAAATATCTCGCGGTGGTGCGCATTGTATGGGTGTGTGTTACATTACATTCACTAGTAGGAGTGAGAAAAACATCACGTGGTGGTGTGAATCGGAGGGTCTGAATTAGGATAGGCAGTGAGTGGCAATGTAGGATGGAGAAAAGCACCGCTGTGTGGTCAGCATCGGGAGGTCAGGGAACATGCAGTGGCAATGTAGGATAGTTTTCTGAAAAATATCGCGGGGTGGTGCGCTTTGTATGGGTGTGTGTTACATTACATTCACTAGTAGGAGTGAGAAAAACATCACGGGGTGGTGTGATTCGGAGGGTCTGAATTAGGATAGGCAGTGAGTGGCAATGTAGGATGCAGAAAAGCACCGCGGGGTGGTCAGCATGGGGACTTCAGGGAACATGCAGTGGCAATGTAGGATAGGTTTCTGAAAAACATCGCGGGGTGGTGCACATTGTATGGGTGTGTGTTACATAACATTCACTAGTAGGAGTGAGAAAAACATCACGGGGTGGTGTCAATCGGAGGGTCTGATTTAGGATAGGCAGTGAGTGGCAATGTCGGATGGAGAAAAGCACCGCGGGGTGGTCAGCATTGGGAGGTCAGGGAACATGCAGTGGCAATGTAGGATAGTTTTCTGAAAGATATCGCGGGGTGGTGCGCATTGTATGGGTGTGTGTTACATTACATTCACTAGTAGGAGTGAGAAAAGCATCACGGGGTGGTGCGCATTGTATGGGTGTGTGTTACATTACATTCACTAGTAGGAGTGAGAAAAACATCACGGGGTGGTGTGAATCGGAGGGTCTGAATTAGGATAGGCAGTGAGTGGCAATGTAGAATGGAGAAAAGCACCGCGGGGTGGTCAGCATGGGGACGTCAGGGAATATGCAGTGGCAATGTAGGATAGGTTTCTGAAAAACTTCGCGGGGTGGTGCACATTGTATGGGTGTGTGTTACATAACATTCACTAGTAGGAGTGAGAAAACCATCACGGGGTGGTGTGAATCGGAGGGTCTGATTTAGGATAGGCAGTGAGTGGCAATGTCGGATGGAGAAAAGCACCGCGTGGTGGTCAGCATGGGGAGGTCAGGGAACATGCATTGGCAATGTAGGATAGGTTTCTGAAAAATATCGCGGGGTGGTGCGCATTGTATGGGTGTGTGTTACATTACATTCACTAGTAGGAGTGAGAAAAACATCACTGGGTAGTGCGCATTTTATGGGTGTGTGTTACATTACATTCACTAGTAGGAGTGAGAAAAACATCACGGGGTGGTGTGAATCGCAGGGCCTGAATTAGTATAGGCAGTGAGTGGCAATGTAGGATGGAGAAAAGCACCGCGGGGTGGTCAGCATGGGGAGGTCAGGGAATATGCCATGGCAATATAGGATAGTTTTCTGAAAAACATCGCGGGGTGGTGTGCATTGTATGGTTGTGTGTTACATTACATTCACTAGTAGGAGTGAGAAAAACATCACGGGGTGGTGTGAATTGGAGTGTTTGAATTAGGATAGGCAGTGAGTGGCAATGAAGGATGGAGAAAAGCACCGCGGGTCCGTCAGCATGGGGAGGTCAGGGAACATGCAGTGGCAAAGTAGGATAGGTTTCTGAAAAACATCGCGGGGTGGTGGGCATTGTATGGGTGTGTGTTACATTACATTCACTAGTAGGAGTGAGAAAAACATCACGGGGTGGTGTGAATTGGAGGGTTTGAATTAGGATAGGCAGTGAGTGGCAATGTAGGATGCAGAAAAGCACCGCGAGGTTTTCAGCATGGGGAGGTCAGGGAACATGCAGTGGCAAAGTAGGATAGGTTTCTGAAAAACATCGCGGGGTGGTGCGCATTGTATGGGTGTGTGTTACATTACATTCACTAGTAGGGGTGAGAAAAACATCACGGGGTCGTGTCAATTGGAGGGTCTGATTTAGGATAGGCAGTGAGTGGCAATGTCGGATGGAGAAAAGCACCGCGGGTGGTCAGCATGGGGAGGTCAGGGAACATGCAGTGGCAATGTAGGATAGGTTTCTGAAAAACAGCGCGGGGTGGTGCGCATTGTATGGGTGTGTGTTACAATACATTCACTAGTAGGAGTGAGAAAAATATCTCGCGGTGGTGCGCATTGTATGGGTGTGTGTTACATTACATTCACTAGTAGGAGTGAGAAAAACATCACGTGGTGGTGTGAATCGGAGGGTCTGAATTAGTATAGGCAGTGAGTGGCAATGTAGGATGGAGAAAAGCACCGCTGTGTGGTCAGCATCGGGAGGTCAGGGAACATGCAGTGGCAATGTAGGATAGTTTTCTGAAAAATATCGCGGGGTGGTGCGCTTTGTATGGGTGTGTGTTACATTACATTCACTAGTAGGAGTGAGAAAAACATCACGGGGTGGTGTGATTCGGAGGGTCTGAATTAGGATAGGCAGTGAGTGGCAATGTAGGATGCAGAAAAGCACCGCGGGGTGGTCAGCATGGGGACTTCAGGGAACATGCAGTGGCAATGTAGGATAGGTTTCTGAAAAACATCGCGGGGTGGTGCACATTGTATGGGTGTGTGTTACATAACATTCACTAGTAGGAGTGAGAAAAACATCACGGGGTGGTGTCAATCGGAGGGTCTGATTTAGGATAGGCAGTGAGTGGCAATGTCGGATGGAGAAAAGCACCGCGGGGTGGTCAGCATTGGGAGGTCAGGGAACATGCAGTGGCAATGTAGGATAGTTTTCTGAAAGATATCGCGGGGTGGTGCGCATTGTATGGGTGTGTGTTACATTACATTCACTAGTAGGAGTGAGAAAAACATCACGGGGTGGTGCGCATTGTATGGGTGTGTGTTACATTACATTCACTAGTAGGAGTGAGAAAAACATCACGGGGTGGTGTGAATCGGAGGGTCTGAATTAGGATAGGCAGTGAGTGGCAATGTAGGATGGAGAAAAGCACCGCGGGGTGGTCAGCATGGGGACGTCAGGGAATATGCAGTGGCAATGTAGGATAGGATTCTGAAAAACATCGCGGGGTGGTGCACATTGTATGGGTGTGTGTTACATAACATTCACTAGTAGGAGTGAGAAAACCATCACGGGGTGGTGTGAATCGGAGGGTCTGATTTAGGATAGGCAGTGAGTGGCAATGTCAGATGGAGAAAAGCACCGCGAGGTGGTCAGCATGGGGAGGTCAGGGAACATGCATTGGCAATGTAGGATAGGTTTCTGAAAAACATCCCGGGGTGGTGCCCATTGTATGGGTGTGTGTTACATTACATTCACTAGTAGGAGTGAGAAAAACATCACGGGGTGGTGCGCATTGTATGGGTGTGTGTTACATTACATTCACTAGTAGGAGTGAGAAAAACATCACGGAGTGGTGTGAATCGCAGGGTCTGAATTAGGATAGGCAGTGAGTGGCAATGTAGGATGGAGAAAAGCACCGTGGGGTGGTCAGCATGGGGAGGTCAGGGAACATGCAATGGCCATGTAGGATAGGTTTCTGAAAAACATCGCGGGGTGGTGCGCATTGTATGGTTGTGTGTTACATTACATTCACTAGTAGGAGTGAGAAAAACATCACGGGGTGGTGTGATTCGGAGGTCTGAATTAGGATAGGCAGTGAGTGGAAATGTAGGATGCCGAAAAGCACCGCGGGGTGGTCAGCATGGGGACTTCAGGGAACATGCAGTGGCAATGTAGGATAGGTTTCTGAAAAACATCGCGGGGTGGTGCGCATTGTATGGGTGTGTGTAACATTACATTCACTAGTAGGAGTGAGAAAAACATCACGGGGTTGTGTGAATCGGAGGGTCTGAATTAGGATAGGCAGTGAGTGGCAATGAAGGATGGAGAAAAGCACCGCGGGGTGGTCAGCATGGGGACGTCAGGGAACATGCAGTGGCAATGTAGGATAGGTTTCTGAAAAACATCGCGGGGTGGTGCACATTGTATGGGTGTGTGTTACATAACATTCACTAGTAGGAGTGAGAAAAACATCACGGGGTGGTGTGAATCGGAGGGTCTGATATAGGATAGGAAGTGAGTGGCAATGTCGGATGGAGAAAAGCACCGCTGGGTCGTCAGCATAGGGAGGTCAGGGAACATGCAGTGGCAATGTAGGATAGGTTTCTGAAAACATCGCGGGGTGGTGCACATTGTATGGGTGTGTGTTACATAACATTCACTAGTAGGAGTGAGAAAAACATCACGGGGTGGTGTGAATCGCAGGGTCTGAATTACGATAGGCAGTGAGTGGCAATGTAGGATGGAGAAAAGCACTGCGGGGTGGTCAGCATGGGGAGGTCCGGGAACATGCAGTGGCAATGTAGGATAGGTTTCTGAAAAACATCGCGGGGTGGTGCGCATTGTATGGGTGTGTGTTACATTACATTCACTAGTAGGAGTGAGAAAAACATCACTGGGTAGTGCGCATTTTATGGGTGTGTGTTACATTACATTCACTAGTAGGAGTGAGAAAAACATCACGTGGTGGTGTGAATTGGAGGGTTTGAATTAGGATAGGCAGGGAGTGGCAATGAAGGATGGAGAAAAGCAACGCGTGTCCGTCAGCATGGGGAGGTCAGGGAACATGCAGTGGCAAAGTAGGATAGGTTTCTGAAAAACATCGCGGGGTGGTGCGCATTGTATGGGTGTGTGTTACATTACATTCACTAGTAGGAGTGAGAAAAACATCACGTGGTGGTGCGCATTGTATGTGTGGGTGTTACATTACATTCACTAGTAGGAGTGAGAAAAACATCACGGGGTGGTGTGAATCGGAGGGTCTGAATTAGGACAGGCAGTGAGTGGCAATGTAGGATGGAGAAAAGCACCGCGGGGTGGTCAGCATGGGGAGGTTAGGGAACATGCAGTGGCAATGTAGGATAGGTTTCTGAAAAACATCGCGGGGTGGTGCGCATTGTATGGGTGTGTGTTACATTACATTCACTAGGAGGAGTGAGAAAAATATCACGGGGTTGTGTGAATCGGAGTGTCTGAATTAGGATAGGCAGTGAGTGGCAATGAAGGATGGAGAAAAGCACTGCGGGGTGGTCAGCATGGGGAGGTCAGGGAACATGCAGTGGCAATGTAGGATAGGTTTCTGAAAAACATCGCGGGGTGTTGCACATTGTATGGGTGTGTGTTACATAACATTCACTAGTAGGAGTGAGAAAAACATCACGGGGTGGTGTGAATCGGAGGGTCTGATTTAGGATAGGAAGTGAGTGGCAATGTCGGATGGAGAAAAGCACCGCTGGGTCGTCAGCATAGGGAGGTCAGGGAACATGCAGTGGCAATGTAGGATAGGTTTCTGAAAAACATCGCGGGGTGGTGCGCATTGTATGGGTGTGTTTTACATTACATTCACTAGTAGGAGTGAGAAAAATATCACGGGGTGGTGCGCATTGTATGGGTGTGTGTTACATTACATTCACTAGTAGGAGTGAGAAAAACATCACGGGGTGGTGTGAATCGCAGGGTCTGAATTAGGATAGGCAGTGAGTGGCAATGTAGGATGGAGAAAAGCACTGCGGGGTGGTCAGCATGGGGAGGTCCGGGAACATGCAGTGGCAATGTAGGATAGGTTTCTGAAAAACATCGCGGGGTGGTGCGCATTGTATGGGTGTGTGTTACATTACATTCACTAGTAGGAGTGACAAAAACATCACTGGGTAGTGCGCATTTTATGGGTGTGTGTTACATTACATTCACTAGTAGGAGTGAGAAAAACATCACGGGGTGGTGTGAATCGGAGGGTCTGAATTAGTATAGGCAGTGAGTGGCAATGTAGGATGGAGAAAAGCACCGCCGTGTGGTCAGCATGGGGAGGTCAGGGAACATGCAGTGGCAATGTAGGATAGTTTTCTGAAAAATATCGCGGGGTGGTGCGCATTGTATGGGTGTGTGTTACATTACATTCACTAGTAGGAGTGAGAAAAACATCACGGGGTGGTGTGATTCGGAGGGTCTGAATTAGGATAGGCAGTGAGTGGCAATGTAGGATGCAGAAAAGCACCGCAGGGTGGTCAGCATGGGGACTTCAGGGAACATGCAGTGGCAATGTAGGATAGGTTTCTGAAAAACATCGCGGGGTGGTGCACATTGTATGGGTGTGTGTTACATAACATTCACTAGTAGGAGTGAGAAAAACATCACGGGATGGTGTCAATCGGAGGGTCTGATTTAGGATAGGCAGTGAGTGGCAATGTCGGATGGAGAAAAGCACCGCGGGGTGGTCAGCATGGGGAGGTCAGGGAACATGCAGTGGCAATGTAGGATAGGTTTCTGAAAAATATCGCGGGGTGGTGCGCATTGTATGGGTGTGTGTTACATTACATTCACTAGTAGGAGTGAGAAAAACATCACGGGGTGGTGCGCATTGTATGGGTGTGTGTTACATTACATTCACTAGTAGGAGTGAGAAAAACATCACGGGGTGGTGTGAATCGGAGGGTCTGAATTAGTATAGGCAGTGAGTGGCAATGTAGGATGGAGAAAAGCACCGCTGTGTGGTCAGCATGGGGAGTTCAGGGAACATGCAGTGGCAATGTAGGATAGTTTTCTGAAAAATATCGCGGGGTGGTGCGCATTGTATGGGTGTGTGTTACATTACATTCACTAGTAGGAGTGAGAAAAACATCACGGGGTGGTGTGATTCGGAGTGTCTGAATTAGGATAGGCAGTGAGTGGCAATGTACGATGCAGAAAAGCACCGCGGGGTGGTCAGCATGGGGACTTCAGGGAACATGCAGTGGCAATGTAGGATAGGTTTCTGAAAAACATCGCGGGGTGGTGCACATTGTATGGGTGTGTGTTACATAACATTCACTAGTAGGAGTGAGAAAAACATCACGGGGTGGTGTGAATCGTAGGGTCTGAATTAGGACAGGCAGTGAGTTGCAATGTAGGATGGAGAAAAGCACCGCGGGGTGGTCAGCATGGGGAGGTCAGGGAACATGCAGTTGCAATGTAGGATAGGTTTCTGAAAAACATCGCGGGGTGGTGCGCATTGTATGGGTGTGTTTTACATTACATTCACTAGTAGGAGTGAGAAAAATATCACGGGGTGGTGCGCATTGTATGGGTGTGTGTTACATTACATTCACTAGTAGGAGTGAGAAAAACATCACGGGGTGGTGTGAATCGCAGGGTCTGAATTAGGATAGGCAGTGAGTGGCAATGTAGGATGGAGAAAAGCACCGTGGGGTGGTCAGCATGGGGAGGTCAGGGAATATGCAATGGCAATATAGGATAGTTTTCTGAAAAACATCGCGGGGTGGTGCGCATTGTATGGTTGTGTGTTACATTACATTCACTAGTAGGAGTGAGAAAAACATCACGGGGTGGTGTGAATTGGAGGGTTTGAATTAGGATAGGCAGTGAGTGGCAATGAAGGATGGAGAAAAGCACCGCGGGTCCGTCAGCATGGGGAGGTCAGGGAACATGCAGTGGCAAAGTAGGATAGGTTTCTGAAAAACATGGCGGGGTGGTGCGCATTGTATGGGTGTGTGTTACATTACATTTACTAGTAGGAGTGAGAAAAATATCACGGGGTGGTGCGCATTGTATGGGTGTGTGTTACATTACATTCACTAGTAGGAGTGAGAAAAACATCACGGGGTGGTGTGAATCGCAGGGTCTGAATTAGGATAGGCAGTGAGTGGCAATGTAGGATGGAGAAAAGCACTGCGGGGTGGTCAGCATGGGGAGGTCCGGGAACATGCAGTGGCAATGTAGGATAGGTTTCTGAAAAACATCGCGGGGTGGTGCGCATTGTATGGGTGTGTGTTACATTACATTCACTAGTAGGAGTGACAAAAACATCACTGGATAGTGCGCATTTTATGGGTGTGTGTTACATTACATTCACTAGTAGGAGTGAGAAAAACATCACGGGGTAGTGTGAATCACAGGGCCTGAATTAGTATAGGCAGTGAGTGGCAATGTAGGATGGAGAAAAGCACCGCGGTGTGGTCAGCATGGGGAGGCCAGGGAATATGCAATGGCAATGTAGGATAGTTTTCTGAAAAACATCGCGGGGTGGTGCGCATTGTATGGTTGTGTGTTACATTACATTCACTAGTAGGAGTGAGAAAAACATCACGGGGTGGTGTGAATTGGAGGGTTTGAATTAGGATAGGCAGGGAGTGGCAATGAAGGATGGAGAAAAGCACCGCGGGTCCGTCAGCATGGGGAGGTCAGGGAACATGCAGTGGCAAAGTAGGATAGGTTTCTGAAAAACATCGCGGGTTGGTGCGCATTGTATGGGTGTGTGTTACATTACATTCACTAGTAGGAGTGAGAAAAACATCACGGGGTGGTGTGAATTGGAGGGTTTGAATTAGGATAGGCAGTGAGTGGCAATGTAGGATGCAGAAAAGCACCGCGGGGTTTTCAGCATGGGGACGTCAGGGAACATGCAATGGCAATGTAGGATACGTTTCTGAAAAACATCGCGGGGTGGTTCACATTGTATGGGTGTGTGTTACATAACATTCACTAGTAGGAGTGAGAAAATCATCACGGGGTGGTGTCAATTGGAGGGTCTGATTTAGGATAGGCAGTGAGTGGCAATGTCGGATGGAGAAAACCACCGCGGGGTGGTCAGCATGGGGAGGTCAGGGAACATGCAGTGGCAATATAGGATAGGTTTCTGAAAAACAGTGCGGGGTGGTGCGCATTGTATGGGTGTGTGTTACAATACATTCACTAGTAGGAGTGAGAAAAACATCTCGCGGTGGTGCGCATTGTATGGGTGTGTGTTACATTACATTCACTATTAGGAGTGAGAAAAACATCACGGGGTGGTGTGAATCGAAGGGTCTGAATTAGTATAGGCAGTGAGTGGCAATGTAGGATGGAGAAAAGCACCGCTGTGTGGTCAGCATGGGGAGGTCAGGGAACATGCAGTGGCAATGTAGGATAGTTTTCTGAAAAATATCGCGGGGTGGTGCGCATTGTATGGGTGTGTGTTACACTACATTCACTAGTAGGAGTGAGAAAAACATCACGGGGTGGTGTGATTCGGAGGGTCTGAATTAGGATAGGCAGTGAGTGGCAATGTAGGATGCAGAAAAGCACCGCAGGGTGGTCAGCATGGGGACTTCAGGGAACATGCAGTGGCAATGTAGGATAGGTTTCTGAAAAACATCGCGGGGTGGTGCACATTGTATGGGTGTGTGTTACATAACATTCACTAGTAGGAGTGAGAAAAACATCACGGGGTGGTGTCAATCGGAGGGTCTGATTTAGGATAGGCAGTGAGTGGCAATGTCGGATGGAGAAAAGCACCGCGGGGTGGTCAGCATGGGGAGGTCAGGGAACATGCAGTGGCAATGTAGGATAGGTTTCTGAAAAATATCGCGGGGTGGTGCGCATTGTATGGGTGTGTGTTACATTACATTCACTAGTAGGAGTGAGAAAAACATCACGGGGTGGTGCGCATTGTATGGGTGTGTGTTACATTACATTCACTAGTAGGAGTGAGAAAAACATCACGGCGTGGTGTGAATCGGAGGGTCTGAATTAGGACAGGCAGTGAGTTGCAATGTAGGATGGAGAAAAGCACCGCGGGGTGGTCAGCATGGGGAGGTCAGGGAACATGCAGTTGCAATGTAGGATAGGTTTCTGAAAAACATCGCGGGGTGGTGCGCATTGTATTGGTGTTTGTTACATTACATTCACTAGTAGGAGTGAGAAAAACATCACGAGGTGGTGCGCATTGTATGTGTGGGTGTTACATTACATTCACTAGTAGGAGTGAGAAAAACATCACGGGGTTGTGTGAATCGGAGGGTCTGAATTAGGATAGGCAGTGAGTGGCAATGAAGGATGGAGAAAAGCACTGCGGTGTGGTCAGCATGGGGAGGTCAGGGAACATGCAGTGGCAATGTAGGATAGGTTTCTGAAAAACATCGCGGGATGGTGCACATTGTATGGGTGTGTGTTACATAACATTCACTAGTAGGAGTCAGAAAAACATCACGGGGTGGTGTGAATCGGAGGGTCTGATTTAGGATAGGCAGTGAGTGGCAATGTCGGATGGAGAAAAGCACCGCTGGGTCGTCAGCATAGGGAGGTCAGGGAACATGCAGTGGCAATGTAGGATAGGTTTCTGAAAAACATCGCGGGGTGGTGCGCATTGTATGGGTGTGTTTTACATTACATTCACTAGTAGGAGTGAGAAAAATATCACGGGGTGGTGCGCATTGTATGGGTGTGTGTTACATTACATTCACTAGTAGGAGTGAGAAAAACATCACGGGGTGGTGTGAATTGGAGGGTTTGAATTAGGATAGGCAGTGAGTGGCAATGTAGGATGCAGAAAAGCACCGCGGGGTTTTCAGCATGGGGACGTCAGGGAACATGCAGTGGCAATGTAGGATAGGTTTCTGAAAAACATCGCGGGGTGGTGCACATTGTATGGGTGTGTGTTACATAACATTCACTAGTAGGAGTGAGAAAATCATCACGGGGTGGTGTCAATTGGAGGGTCTGATTTGGGATAGGCAGTGAGTGGCAATGTCGGATGGAGAAAAGCACCGCGGGGTGGTCAGCATGGGGAGGTCAGGGAACATGCAGTGGCAATATAGGATAGGTTTCTGAAAAACAGTGCGGGGTGGTGCGCATTGTATGGGTGTGTGTTACAATACATTCACTAGTAGGAGTGAGAAAAACATCTCGCGGTGGTGCGCATTGTATGGGTGTGTGTTACATTACATTCACTATTAGGAGTGAGAAAAACATCACGGGGTGGTGTGAATCGGAGGGTCTGAATTAGTATAGGCAGTGAGTGGCAATGTAGGATGGAGAAAAGCACCGCAGTGTGGTCAGCATGGGGAGGTCAGGGAACATGCAGTGGCAATGTAGGATAGTTTTCTGAAAAATATCGCGGGGTGGTGCGCATTGTATGGGTGTGTGTTACATTACATTCACTAGTAGGAGTGAGAAAAACATCACGGGGTGGTGTGATTCGGAGGGTCTGAATTAGGATAGGCAGTGAGTGGCAATGTAGGATGCAGAAAAGCACCGCGGGGTGGTCAGCATGGGGACTTCAGGGAAAATGCAGTGGCAATGTAGGATAGGTTTCTGAAAAACATCGCGGGGTGGTGCACATTGTATGGGTGTGTGTTACATAACATTCACTAGTAGGAGTGAGAAAAACATCACGGGGTGGTGTCAATCGGAGAGTCTGATTTAGGATAGGCAGTGAGTGGCAATGTCGGATGGAGAAAAGCACCGCGGGGTTGTCAGCATGGGGAGGTCAGGGAACATGCAGTGGCAATGTAGGATAGGTTTCTGAAAAATATCGCGGGGTGGTGCGCATTGTATGGGTGTGTGTTACATTACATTCACTAGTAGGAGTGAGAAAAACATCACGGGGTGGTGCGCATTGTATGGGTGTGTGTTACATTACATTCACTAGTAGGAGTGAGAAAAACATCACGGGGTGGTGTGAATCGGAGGGTCTGAATTAGGAAAGGCAGTGAGTTGCAATGTAGGATGGAGAAAAGCACCGCGGGGTGGTCAGCATGGGGAGGTCAGGGAACATGCAGTTGCAATGTAGGATAGGTTTCTGAAAAACATCGGGTGGTGGTGCGCATTGTATGGGTGTGTGTTACATTACATTCACTAGTAGGAGTGAGAAAAACATCACGTGGTGGTGCGCATTGTATGTGTGTGTGTTACATTACATTCACTAGTAGGAGTGAGAAAAACATCACGGGGTGGTGTGAATCGGAGGGTCTGAATTAGGACAGGCAGTGAGTGGCAATGAAGGATGGAGAAAAGCCCCGCGGGTCCGTCAGCATGGGGAGGTCAGGGAACATCCAGTGGCAATGTAGGATAGGTTTCTGAAAAACATCGCGGGGTGGTGCGCATTGTATGGGTGTGTGTTACATTACATTAACTAGTAGGAGTGAGAAAAACATCACGGGGTTGTGTGAATCGGAGGGTCTGAAATAGGATAGGCAGTGAGTGGCAATGAAGGATGGAGAAAAGCACCGCGGGGTGGTCAGCATGGGGAGGTCAGGGAACATGCAGTGGCAATGTAGGATAGGTTTCTGAAAAACATCGCAGGGTGGCGCACATTGTATGGGTGTGTGTTACATAACATTCACTAGTAGGAGTGAGAAAAACATCACGGGGTGGTGTGAATCGGAGGGTCTGATTTAGGATAGGCAGAGAGTGGCAATGTTGGAGGGAGAAAAGCACCGCTGGGTCGTCAGCATAGGGAGGTCAGGGAACATGCAGTGGCAATGTAGGATAGGTTTCTGAAAAACATCGCGGGGTGGTGCGCATTGTATGGGTGTGTTTTGCATTACATTCACTAGTAGGAGTGAGAAAAATATCACGGGGTGGTGCGCATTGTATGGGTGTGTGTTACATTACATTCACTAGTAGGAGTGAGAAAAACATCACGGGGTGGTGTGAATCGCAGGGTCTGAATTAGGATAGGCAGTGAGTGGCAATGTAGGATGGAGAAAAGCACTGCGGGGTGGTCAGCATGGGGAGGTCCGGGAACATGCAGTGGCAATGTAGGATAGGTTTCTGAAAAACATCGCGGGGTGGTACGCATTGTATGGGTGTGTGTTACATTACATTCACTAGTAGGAGTGAGAAAAACATCACTGGGTAGTGCGCATTTTATGGGTGTGTGTTACATTACATTCAATAGTAGGAGTGAGAAAAACATCACGGGGTGGTGTGAATCGCAGGGCCTGAATTAGTATAGGCAGTGAGTGGCAATGTAGGATGGAGAAAAGCACCGCGGTGTGGTCAGCATGGGGAGGTCAGGGAATATGCAATGGCAATGTAGGATAGTTTTCTGAAAAACATCGCGGGGTGGTGCGCATTGTATGGTTGTGTGTTACATTACATTCACTAGTAGGAGTGAGAAAAACATCACGGGGTGGTGTGAATTGGAGGGTTTGAATTACGATAGGCACGGAGTGGCAATGAAGGATGGAGAAAAGCACCGCGGGTCCGTCAGCATGGGGAGGTCAGGGAACATGCAGTGGCAAAGTAGGATAGGTTTCTGAAAAACATCGCGGGGTGGTGCGCATTGTATGGGTGTGTGTTACATTACATTCACTAGTAGGAGTGAGAAAAACATCACGGGGTGGTGTGAATTGGAGGGTTTGAATTAGGATAGGCAGTGAGTGGCAATGTAGGATGCAGAAAAGCACCGCGGGGTTTTCAGCATGGGGACGTCAGGGAACATGCAGTGGCAATGTAGGATAGGTTTCTGAAAAACATCGCGGGGTGGTGCACATTGTATGGGTGTGTGTTACATAACATTCACTAGTAGGAGTGAGAAAATCATCACGGGGTGGTGTCAATTGGAGGGTCTGATTTAGGATAGGCAGTGAGTGGCAATGTCGGATGGAGAAAAGCACCGCTGTGTGGTCAGCATGGGGAGGTCAGGGAACATGCAGTGGCAATGTAGGATAGTTTTCTGAAAAATATGGCGGGGTGGTGCGCATTTTATGGGTGTGTGTTACATTACATTCACTAGTAGGAGTGAGAAAAACATCACAGGGTGGTGTGATTCGGAGGGTCTGAATTAGAATAGGCAGTGAATTGCAATGTAGGATGCAGAAAAGCACCGCGGGGTGGTCAGCATGGGGAGGTCAGGGAACATGCAGTGGCAATGTAGGATAGGTTTCTGAAAAACATCGCGGGGTGGTGCACATTGTATGGGTGTGTGTTACATAACATTCACTAGTAGGAGTGAGAAAAACATCACGGGGTGGTGTCAATCGGAGGGTCTGATTTAGGATAGGCAGTGAGTGGCAATGTCGGATGGAGAAAAGCACCGCGGGGTCGTCAGCATGGGGAGGTCAGGGAACATGCAGTGGCAATGTAGGATAGGTTTCTGAAAAATATCGCGGGGTGGTGCGCATTGTATGGGTGTGTGTTACATTACATTCACTAGTAGGAGTGAGAAAAACATCACGGGTTGGTGCGCATTGTATGGGTGTGTGTTACATTACATTCACTAGTAGGAGTGAGAAAAACATCACGGGGTGGTGTGAATCGGAGGGTCTGAATTAGGATAGGCAGTGAGTGGCAATGTAGGATGGAGAAAAGCACCGCGGGGTGGTCAGCATGGGGATGTCAGGAAATATGCAGTGGCAATGTAGGATAGGTTTCTGAAAAACATCACGGGGTGGTGCACATTGTATGGGTGTGTGTTACATAACATTCACTAGTAGGAGTGAGAAAACCATCACGGGGTGGTGTGAATCGCAGGGTCTGATTTAGGATAGGCAGTGAGTGGCAATGTCGGATGGAGAAAAGCACCGCGTGGTGGTCAGCATGGGGAGGTCAGGGAACATGCATTGGCAATGTAGGATAGGTTTCTGAAAAACATCGCGTGGTAGTGCGCATTGTATGGGTGTGTGTTACATTACATTCACTAGTAGGAGTGAGAAAAACATCACGGGGTGGTGCGCATTGTATGGGAGTGTGTTACATTACATTCACTAGTAGGAGTGAGAAAAACATCACGGGGTGGTGTGAATCGCAGGGTCTGAATTAGGATAGGCAGTGAGTGGCAATGTAGGATGGAGAAAAGCACCGTGGGGTGGTCAGCATGGGGAGGTCAGGGAACATGCAATGGCCATGTAGGATAGGTTTCTGAAAAACATCGCGGGGTGGTGCGCATTGTATGGTTGTGTGTTACATTACATTCACTAGTAGGAGTGAGAAAAACATCACGGGGTGGTGCGCATTGTATGTGTGTGTGTTACATTACATTCACAAGTAGGAGTGAGAAAAACATCACGGGGTGGTGTGAATCGCAGGGTCTGAATTAAGATAGGCAGTGAGTGGCAATTTAGGATGGAGAAAAGCACCGCGGGCTGGTGAGAATGGGGAGGTCATGGAACATGCAGTGGCATTGTAGGATAGGTTTCTGAAAAACATCGCGGGGTGGTGCGCATTGTATGGGTGTGTGTTACATTACATTCACTAGTAGGAGTGAGAAAAACATCACGGGGTGGTGCGCATTGTATGGGTGTGTGTTACATTACATTCACTAGTAGGATTGAGAAAAACATCACACGGTGGTGCGCATTGTATGGGTGTGTGTTACATTACATTCACTAGTGAGAGTGAGAAAAACATCATGGGGTGGTGTTAATCGGAGGGTCTGAATTAGGATAGGCAGTGAGTGGCAATGTAGGATGGAGAAAAGCACTGCGGGGTGGTCAGCATGGGGAGGTCCGGGAACATGCAGTGGCAATGTAGGATAGGTTTCTGAAAAACATCGCGGGCTGGTGCGCATTGTATGGGTGTGTGTTACATTACATTCACTAGTAGGAGTGAGAAAAACATCACTGGGTAGTGCGCATTTTATGGGTGTGTGTTACATTACATTCAGTAGTAGGAGTGAGAAAAACATCACGGGGTGGTGTGAATCGCAGGGCCTGAATTAGTATAGGCAGTGAGTGGCGATGTAGGATGGAGAAAAGCACCGCGGTGTGGTCAGCATGGGGAGGTCAGGGAATATGCAATGGCAATGTAGGACAGTTTTCTGAAAAACATCGCGGGGTGGAGCGCATTGTATGGTTGTGTGTTACATTACATTCACTAGTAGGAGTGAGAAAAACATCACGGGGTGGTGTGAATTGGAGGGTTTGAATTAGGATAGGCAGGGAGTGGCAATGAAGGATGGAGAAAAGCACCGCGGGTCCGTCAGCATGGGGAGGTCAGGGAACATGCAGTGGCAAAGTAGGATAGGTTTCTGAAAAACATAGCGGGGTGGTGCGCATTGTATGGGTGTGTGTTACATTACATTCACTATTAGGAGTGAGAAAAACATCCCGGGGTGGTGTGAATTGGAGGGTTTGAATTAGGATAGGCAGTGAGTGGCAAAGTAGGATGCAGAAAAGCACCGCGGGGTTTTCAGCATGGGGACGTCAGGGAACATGCAGTGGCAATGTAGGATAGGTTTCTGAAAAACATTGCGGGGTTTTGCACATTGTATGGGTGTGTGTTACATAACATTCACTAGTAGGAGTGAGAAAATCATCAAGGGCTGGTGTCAATTGGAGGGTCTGATTTAGGATAGGCAGTGAGTGGCAATGTCGGATGGAGAAAAGCACCGCGGGGTGGTCAGCATGGGGAGGTCAGGGAACATGCAGTGGCAATATAGGATAGGTTTCTGAAAAACAGTGCGGGGTGGTGCGCATTGTATGGGTGTGTGTTACAATACATTCACTATTAGGAGTGAGAAAAACATCTCGCGGTGCTGCGCATTGTATGGGTGTGTGTTACATTACATTAACTATTAGGAGTGAGAAAAACATCACGGGGTGGTGTGATTCGGAGGGTCTGAATTAGGATAGGCAGTGAGTGGCAATGTAGGATGCAGAAAAGCACCGCGGGGTGGTCAGCATGGGGAGGTCAGGGAACATGCAGTGGCAATGTAGGATAGGTTTCTGAAAAATATCTCGGGGTGGTGCGCATTGTATGGGTGTGTGTTACATTACATTCACTAGTAGGAGTGAGAAAAACATCACGGGGTGGTGCGCATTGTATGGGTGTGTGTTACATTACATTCACTAGTAGGAGTGAGAAATACATCACGGGGTGGTGTGAATCGGAGGGTCTGAATTAGGATAGGCAGTGAGTGGCAATGTAGGATGGAGAAAAGCACCGCGGGGTGGTCAGCATGGGGACGTCAGGGAATATGCAGTGGCAATGTAGGATAGGTTTCTGAAAAACATCGCGGGGTGGTGCACATTGTATGGGTGTGTGTTACATAACATTCACTAGTAGGAGTGAGAAAACCATCACGGGGTGGTGTGAATCGGAGGGTCTGATTTAGGATAGGCAGTGAGTGGCAATGTCGGATGGAGAAAAGCACCGTGTGGTGGTCAGCATGGGGAGGTCAGGGAACATGCATTGGCAATGTAGGATAGGTTTCTGAAAAACATCGCGGGGTGGTGCGCATTGTATGGGTGTGTGTTACATTACATTCACTAGTAGGAGTGAGAAAAACATCACGGGGTGGTGCGCATTGTATGGGTGTGTGTTACATTACATTCATTAGTAGGAGTGAGAAAAACATCACGGGGTGGTGTGAATCGCAGGGTCTGAATTAGGATAGGTAGTGAGTGGCAATGTAGGATGGAGAAAAGCACCGTGGGGTGGTCAGCATGGGGAGGTCAGGGAACATGCAATGGCCATGTAGGATAGGTTTCTGAAAAACATCGCGGGGTGGTGCGCATTGTATGGTTGAGTGTTACATTACATTCACTAGTAGGAGTGAGAAAAACATCACGGGGTGGTGCGCATTGTATGTGTGTGTGTTATATTACATTCACTAGTAGGAGTGAGAAAAACATCACGGGGTGGTGTGAATCGCAGGGTCTGAATTAGGATAGGCAGTGAGTGGCAATGTAGGATGGAGAAAAGCACCGCGGGCTGGTCAGAATGGGGAGGTCATGGAACATGCAGTGGCAATGTAGGATAGGTTTCTGAAAAACATCGCGGGGTGGTGCGCATTGTATGGGTGTGTGTTACATTACATTCACTAGTAGGAGTGAGAAAAACATCACGGGGTGGTGCGCATTGTATGGGTGTGTGTTACATTACATTCACTAGTAGGATTGAGAAAAACATCACACGGTGGTGCGCATTGTATGGGTGTGTGTTACATTACATTCACTAGTGGGAGTGAGAAATACATGGGGTGGTGTTAATCGGAGGGTCTGAATTAGTATAGGCAGTGAGTGGTAATGTAGGATGGAGAAAAGCACAGCGGTGTGGTCAGCATGGGAAGGTCAGGGAACATGCAAGGGCAATGTAGGATAGGTTTCTGAAAAATATCGCGGGGCGGTGCGCATTGTATGGGTGTGTGTTACATTACATTCGCTAGTAGGAGTGAGAAAAACATCACGGGGTGGTGTGAATCGGAGGGTCTGAATTAGGATAGGCAGTAAGTGGCAATGTAGGATGGAGAAAAGCACCGCGGGGTGGTCAGCATGGGGAGGTCAGGGAACATGCAGTGGCAATGAACGATAGTTTTCTGAAAAACATCACGGGGTGGTGCGCATTGTATGGGTGTGTGTTACATTACATTCACTAGTAGGAGTGAGAAAAACATCACGGGGTGGTGTGAATCGGAGGGTCTGAATTAGGACAGGCAGTGAGTGGCAATGTAGGATGGAGAAAAGCACCGCGGTGTGGTCAGCATGGGGAGGTCAGGGAACATGCAGTTGCAATGTAGGATAGGTTTCTGAAAAACATCGCGGGGTGGTGCGCATTTTATGGGTGTGTTTTACATTACATTCACTAGTAGGAGTGAGAAAAATATCACGGGGTGGTGCGCATTGTATGGGTGTGTTTTACATTACATTCACTAGTAGGAGTGAGAAAAACATCACGGGGTGGTGTGAATCACAGGGTCTGAATTAGGATAGGCAGTGAGTGGCAATGTTGGATGGAGAAAAGCACCGCGGGGTGGTCAGCATGGGGAGGACCGGGAACATGCAGTGGCAATGTAGGATAGGTTTCTGAAAAACATCGCGGGGTGGTGCGCATTGTATGGGTGTGTGTTACATTACATTCACTAGTAGGAGTGAGAAAAACATCACTGGGTAGTGCGCATTTTATGGGTGTGTGTTACATTACATTCACTAGTAGGAGTGAGAAAAACATCACGGGGTGGTGTGAATCGCAGGGCCTGAATTAGTATAGGCAGTGAGTGGCAATGTAGGATGGAAAAAAGCACCGCGGTGTGGTCAGCATGGGGAGGTCAGGGAATATGCAATGGCAATGTAGGATAGTTTTCTGAAAAACATCGCGGGGTGGTGCGCATTGTATGGTTGTGTGTTACATTACATTCACTAGTAGGAGTGAGAAAAACATCACGGGGTGGTGTGAATTGGAGGGTTTGAATTAGGATATGCAGGGAGTGGCAATGTAGGATGGAGAAAAGCACCGCGGGTCCGTCAGCATGGGGAGGTCAGGGAACATGCAGTGGCAATGTAGGATAGGTTTCTGAAAAACATCGCGGGGTGGTGCGCATTGTATGGGTGTGTGTTACATTACATTCACTAGTAGGAGTGAGAAAAACATCACGGGGTGGTGTCAATCGGTGGGTCTGATTTAGGATAGGCAGTGAGTGGCAATGTCGGATGGAGAAAAGCACCGCGGGGTGGTCAGCATGGGGAGGTCAGGGAACATGCAGTGGCAATGTAGGATAGGTTTCTGAAAAATATCTCGGGGTGGTGCGAATTGTATGGGTGTGTGTTACATTACATTCACTAGTAGGAGTGAGAAAAACATCGCGGGGTGGTGCACATTGTATGGGTGTGTGTTACATAACATTCACTAGTAGGAGTGAGAAAAACATCACGGGGTGGTGTGAATCGGAGGGTCTGATTTAGGATAGGCAGTGAGTGGCAATGTCGGATGGAGAAAAGCACCGCGTGGTGGTCAGCATGGGGAGGTCAGGGAACATGCATTGGCAATGTAGGATAGGTTTCTGAAAAACATCGCGGGGTGGTGCGCATTTTATGGGTGTGTTTTACATTACATTCACTAGTAGGAGTGAGAAAAATATCACGGGGTGGTGCGCATTGTATGGGTGTGTTTTACATTACATTCACTAGTAGGAGTGAGAAAAACATCACGGGGTGGTGTGAATCACAGGGTCTGAATTAGGATAGGCAGTGATTGGCAATGTTGGATGGAGAAAAGCACCGCGGTGTGGTCAGCATGGGGAGGACCGGGAACATGCAGTGGCAATGTAGGATAGGTTTCTGAAAAACATCGCGGGGTGGTGCGCATTGTATGGGTGTGTGTTACATTACATTCACTAGTAGGAGTGAGAAAAACATCACTGGGTAGTGCGCATTTTATGGGTGTGTGTTACATTACATTCACTAGTAGGAGTGAGAAAAACATCACGGGGTGGTGTGAATCGCAGGGCCTGAATTAGTATAGGCAGTGAGTGGCAATGTAGGATGGAAAAAAGCACCGCGGTGTGGTCAGCATGGGGAGGTCAGGGAATATGCAATGGCAATGTAGGATAGTTTTCTGAAAAACATCGCGGGGTGGTGCGCATTGTATGGTTGTGTGTTACATTACATTCACTAGTAGGAGTGAGAAAAACATCACGGGGTGGTCTGAATTGGAGGGTTTGAATTAGGATATGCAGGGAGTGGCAATGAAGGATGGAGAAAAGCACCGCGGGTCCGTCAGCATGGGGAGGTCAGGGAACATGCAGTGGCAATGTAGGATAGGTTTCTGAAAAACATCGCGGGGTGGTGCGCATTGTATGGGTGTGTGTTACATTACATTCACTAGTAGGAGTGAGAAAAACATCACGGGGTGGTGTGAATCGGAGGGTCTGATTTAGGATAGGCAGAGAGTGGCAATGTTGGAGGGAGAAAAGCACCACTGGGTCGTCAGCATAGGGAGGTCAGGGAACATGCAGTGGCAATGTAGGATAGGTTTCTGAAAAATATCGCGGGGTGGTGCGCATTGTATGGGTGTGTTTTACATTACATTCACTAGTAGGAGTGAGAAAAATATCACGGGGTGGTGCGCATTGTATGGGTGTGTGTTACATTACATTCACTAGTAGGAGTGAGAAAAACATCACGGGGTGGTGTGAATCGCAGGGTCTGAATTAGGATAGGCAGTGAGTGGCAATGTAGGATGGAGAAAAGCACTGCGGGGTGGTCAGCATGGGGAGGTCCGGGAACATGCAGTGGCAATGTAGGATAGGTTTCTGAAAAACATCGCGGGGTGGTACGCATTGTATGGGTGTGTGTTACATTACATTCACTAGTAGGAGTGAGAAAAACATCACTGGGTAGTGCGCATTTTATGGGTGTGTGTTACATTACATTCACTAGTAGGAGTGAGAAAAACATCACGGGGTGGTGTGAATCGCAGGGCCTGAATTAGTATAGGCAGTGAGTGGCAATGTAGGATGGAGAAAAGCACCGCGGTGTGGTCAGCATGGGGAGGTCAGGGAATATGCAATGGCAATGTAGGATAGTTTTCTGAAAAACATCGCGGGGTGGTGCGCATTGTATGGTTGTGTGTTACATTACATTCACTAGTAGGAGTGAGAAAAACATCACGGGGTGGTGTGAATTGGAGGGTTTGAATTACGATAGGCACGGAGTGGCAATGAAGGATGGAGAAAAGCACCGCGGGTCCGTCAGCATGGGGAGGTCAGGGAACATGCAGTGGCAAAGTAGGATAGGTTTCTGAAAAACATCGCGGGGTGGTGCGCATTGTATGGGTGTGTGTTACATTACATTCACTAGTAGGAGTGAGAAAAACATCACGGGGTGGTGGGAATTGGAGGGTTTGAATTAGGATAGGCAGTGAGTGGCAATGTAGGATGCAGAAAAGCACCGCGGGGTTTTCAGCATGGGGACGTCAGGGAACATGCAGTGGCAATGTAGGATAGGTTTCTGAAAAACATCGCGGGGTGGTGCACATTGTATGGGTGTGTGTTACATAACATTCACTAGTAGGAGTGAGAAAATCATCACGGGGTGGTGTCAATTGGAGGGTCTGATTTAGGATAGGCAGTGAGTGGCAATGTCGGATGGAGAAAAGCACCGCTGTGTGGTCAGCATGGGGAGGTCAGGGAACATGCAGTGGCAATGTAGGATAGTTTTCTGAAAAATATCGCGGGGTGGTGCGCATTGTATGGGTGTGTGTTACATTACATTCACTAGTAGGAGTGAGAAAAACATCACGGGGTGGTGTGATTCGGAGGGTCTGAATTAGGATAGGCAGTGAATTGCAATGTAGGATGCAGAAAAGCACCGCGGGGTGGTCAGCATGGGGAGGTCAGGGAACATGCAGTGGCAATGTAGGATAGGTTTCTGAAAAACATCGCGGGGTGGTGCACATTGTATGGGTGTGTGTTACATAACATTCACTAGTAGGAGTGAGAAAAACATCACGGGGTGGTGTCAATCGGAGGGTCTGATTTAGGATAGGCAGTGAGTGGCAATGTCGGATGGAGAAAAGCACCGCGGGGTGGTCAGCATGGGGAGGTCAGGGAACATGCAGTGGCAATGTAGGATAGGTTTCTGAAAAATATCGCGGGGTGGTGCGCATTGTATGGGTGTGTGTTACATTACATTCACTAGTAGGAGTGAGAAAAACATCACGGGGTGGTGCGCATTGTATGGGTGTGTGTTACATTACATTCACTAGTAGGAGTGAGAAAAACATCACACGGTGGTGCGCATTGTATGGGTGTGTGTTACATTACATTCACTAGTGGGAGTGAGAAAAACATCATGGGGTGGTGTTAATCGGAGGGTCTGAATTAGGATAGGCAGTGAGTGGCAATGTAGGATGGAGAAAAGCACTGCGGGGTGGTCAGCATGGGGAGGTCCGGGAACATGCAGTGGCAATGTAGGATAGGTTTCTGAAAAACATCGCGGGGTGGTGCGCATTGTATGGGTGTGTGTTACATTACATTCACTAGTAGGAGTGAGAAAAACATCACTGGGTAGTGCGCATTTTATGGGTTTGTGTTACATTACATTCAGTAGTAGGAGTGAGAAAAACATCACGGGGTGGTGTGAATCGCAGGGCCTGAATTAGTATAGGCAGTGAGTGGCGATGTAGGATGGAGAAAAGCACCGCGGTGTGGTCAGCATGGGGAGGTCAGGGAATATGCAATGGCAATGTAGGATAGTTTTCTGAAAAACATCGCGGGGTGGTGCGCATTGTATGGTTGTGTGTTACATTACATTCACTAGTAGGAGTGAGAAAAACATCACGGGGTGGTGTGAATTGGAGGGTTTGAATTAGGATAGGCAGGGAGTGGCAATGAAGGATGGAGAAAAGCACCGAGGGTCCGTCAGCATGGGGAGGTCAGGGAACATGCAGTGGCAAAGTAGGATAGGTTTCTGAAAAACATCGCGGGGTGGTGCGCATTGTATGGGTGTGTGTTACATTACATTCACTAGTAGGAGTGAGAAAAACATCACGGGGTGGTGTGAATTGGAGGGTTTGAATTAGGATAGGCAGTGAGTGGCAAAGTAGGATGCAGAAAAGCACCGCGGGGTTTTCAGCATGGGGACGTCAGGGAACATGCAGTGGCAATGTAGGATAGGTTTCTGAAAAACATCGCGGGGTTTTGCACATTGTATGGGTGTGTGTTACATAACATTCACTAGTAGGAGTGAGAAAATCATTAAGGGCTGGTGTCAATTGGAGGGTCTGATTTAGGATAGGCAGTGAGTGGCAATGTCGGATGGAGAAAAGCACCGCGGGGTGGTCAGCATGGGGAGGTCAGGGAACATGCAGTGGCAATATAGGATAGGTTTCTGAAAAACAGTGCGGGGTGGTGCGCATTGTATGGGTGTGTGTTACAATACATTCACTAGTAGGAGTGAGAAAAACAAATCGCGGTGCTGCGCATTGTATGGGTGTGTGTTACATTACATTAACTATTAGGAGTGAGAAAAACATCACGGGGTGGTGTGATTCGGAGGGTCTGAATTAGGATAGGCAGTGAGTGGCAATGTAGGATGCAGAAAAGCACCGCGGGGTGGTCAGCATGGGGAGGTCAGGGAACATGCAGTGGCAATGTAGGATAGGTTTCTGAAAAATATCGCGGGGTGGTGCGCATTGTATGGGTGTGTGTTACATTACATTCACTAGTAGGAGTGAGAAAAACATCACGGGGTGGTGCGCATTGTATGGGTGTGTGTTACATTACATTCACTAGTAGGAGTGAGAAAAACATCACGGGGTGGTGTGAATCAGAGGGTCTGAATTAGGATAGGCAGTGAGTGGCAATGTAGGATGGAGAAAAGCACCGCGGGGTGGTCAGCATGGGGACGTCAGGGAATATGCAGTGGCAATGTAGGATAGGTTTCTGAAAAACATCGCGGGGTGGTGCACATTGTATGGGTGTGTGTTACATAACATTCACTAGTAGGAGTGAGAAAACCATCACGGGGTGGTGTGAATCGGAGGGTCTGATTTAGGATAGGCAGTGAGTGGCAATGTCGGATGGAGAAAAGCACCGTGTGGTGGTCAGCATGGGGAGGTCAGGGAACATGCATTGGCAATGTAGGATAGGTTTCTGAAAAACATCGCGGGGTGGTGCGCATTGTATGGGTGTGTGTTACATTACATTCACTAGTAGGAGTGAGAAAAACATCACGGGGTGGTGCGCATTGTATGGGTGTGTGTTACATTACATTCATTAGTAGGAGTGAGAAAAACATCACGGGGTGGTGTGAATCGCAGGGTCTGAATTAGGATAGGTAGTGAGTGGCAATGTAGGATGGAGAAAAGCACCGTGGGGTGGTCAGCATGGGGAGGTCAGGGAACATGCAATGGCCATGTAGGATAGGTTTCTGAAAAACATCGCGGGGTGGTGCGTATTGTATGGTTGAGTGTTACATTACATTCACTAGTAGGAGTGAGAAAAACATCACGGGGTGGTGCGCATTGTATGTGTGTGTGTTACATTACATTCACTAGTAGGAGTGAGAAAAACATCACGGGGTGGTGTGAATCGCAGGGTCTGAATTAGGATAGGCAGTGAGTGGCAATGTAGGATGGAGAAAAGCACCGCGGGCTGGTCAGAATGGGGAGGTCATGGAACATGCAGTGGCAATGTAGGATAGGTTTCTGAAAAACATCGCGGGGTGGTGCGCATTGTATGGGTGTGTGTTACATTACATTCACTAGTAGGAGTGAGAAAAACATCACGGGGTGGTGCGCATTGTATGGGTGTGTGTTACATTACATTCACTAGTAGGATTGAGAAAAACATCACACGGTGGTGCGCATTGTATGGGTGTGTGTTACATTACATTCACTAGTGGGAGTGAGAAATACATGGGGTGGTGTTAATCGGAGGGTCTGAATTAGTATAGGCAGTGAGTGGTAATGTAGGATGGAGAAAAGCACAGCGGTGTGGTCAGCATGGGAAGGACAGGGAACATGCAAGGGCAATGTAGGATAGGTTTCTGAAAAATATCGCGGGGCGGTGCGCATTGTATGGGTGTGTGTTACATTACATTCGCTAGTAGGAGTGAGAAAAACATCACGGGGTGGTGTGAATCGGAGGGTCTGAATTAGGATAGGCAGTAAGTGGCAATGTAGGATGGAGCAAAGCACCGCGGGGTGGTCAGCATGGGGAGGTCAGGGAACATGCAGTGGCAATGAACGATAGTTTTCTGAAAAACATCACGGGGTGGTGCGCATTGTATGGGTGTGTGTTACATTACATTCACTAGCAGGAGTGAGAAAAACATCACGGGGTGGTGTGAATCGGAGGGTCTGAATTAGGACAGGCAGTGAGTGGCAATGTAGGATGGAGAAAAGCACCGCGGTGTGGTCAGCATGGGGAGGTCAGGGAACATGCAGTTGCAATGTAGGATAGGTTTCTGAAAAACATCGCGGGGTGGTGCGCATTTTATGGGTGTGTTTTACATTACATTCACTAGTAGGAGTGAGAAAAATATCACGGGGTGGTGCGTATTGTATGGGTGTGTTTTACATTACATTCACTAGTAGGAGTGAGAAAAACATCACGGGGTGGTGTGAATCACAGGGTCTGAATTAGGATAGGCAGTGAGTGGCAATGTTGGATGGAGAAAAGCACCGCGGGGTGGTCAGCATGGGGAGGACCGGGAACATGCAGTGGCAATGTAGGATAGGTTTCTGAAAAACATCGCGGGGTGGTGCGCATTGTATGGGTGTGTGTTACATTACATTCACTAGTAGGAGTGAGAAAAACATCACTGGGTAGTGCGCATTGTATGGGTGTGTGTTACATTACATTCACTAGTAGGAGTGAGAAAAACATCACGGGGTGGTGCGCATTGTATGGGTGTGTGTTACATTACATTCACTAGTAGGAGTGAGAAAAACATCACACGGTGGTGCGCATTGTATGGGTGTGTGTTACATTACATTCACTAGTGAGAGTGAGAAAAACATCATGGGGTGGTGTTAATCGGAGGGTCTGAATTAGGATAGGCAGTGAGTGGCAATGTAGGATGGAGAACAGCACTGCGGGGTGGTCAGCATGGGGAGGTCCGGGAACATGCAGTGGCAATGTAGGATAGGTTTCTGAAAAACATCGCGGGCTGGTGCGCATTGTATGGGTGTGTGTTACATTACATTCACTAGTAGGAGTGAGAAAAACATCACTGGGTAGTGCGCATTTTATGGGTGTGTGTTACATTACATTCAGTAGTAGGAGTGAGAAAAACATCACGGGGTGGTGTGAATCGCAGGGCCTGAATTAGTATAGGCAGTGAGTGGCGATGTAGGATGGAGAAAAGCACCGCGGTGTGGTCAGCATGGGGAGGTCAGGGAATATGCAATGGCAATGTAGGATAGTTTTCTGAAAAACATCGCGGGGTGGAGCGCATTGTATGGTTGTGTGTTACATTACATTCACTAGTAGGAGTGAGAAAAACATCACGGGGTGGTGTGAATTGGAGGGTTTGAATTAGGATAGGCAGGGAGTGGCAATGAAGGATGGAGAAAAGCACCGCGGGTCCGTCAGCATGGGGAGGTCAGGGAACATGCAGTGGCAAAGTAGGATAGGTTTCTGAAAAACATAGCGGGGTGGTGCGCATTGTATGGGTGTGTGTTACATTACATTCACTAGTAGGAGTGAGAAAAACATCCCGGGGTGGTGTGAATTGGAGGGTTTGAATTAGGATAGGCAGTGAGTGGCAAAGTAGGATGCAGAAAAGCACCGCGGGGTTTTCAGCATGGGGACGTCAGGGAACATGCAGTGGCAATGTAGGATAGGTTTCTGAAAAACATTGCGGGGTTTTGCACATTGTATGGGTGTGTGTTACATAACATTCACTAGTAGGAGTGAGAAAATCATCAAGGGCTGGTGTCAATTGGAGGGTCTGATTTAGGATAGGCAGTGAGTGGCAATGTCGGATGGAAAAAAGCACCGCGGGGTGGTCAGCATGGGGAGGTCAGGGAACATGCAGTGGCAATATAGGATAGGTTTCTGAAAAACAGTGCGGGGTGGTGCGCATTGTATGGGTGTGTGTTACAATACATTCACTATTAGGAGTGAGAAAAACATCTCGCGGTGCTGCGCATTGTATGGGTGTGTGTTACATTACATTAACTATTAGGAGTGAGAAAAACATCACGGGGTGGTGTGATTCGGAGGGTCTGAATTAGGATAGGCAGTGAGTGGCAATGTAGGATGCAGAAAAGCACCGCGGGGTGGTCAGCATGGGGAGGTCAGGGAACATGCAGTGGCAATGTAGGATAGGTTTCTGAAAAATATCTCGGGGTGGTGCGCATTGTATGGGTGTGTGTTACATTACATTCACTAGTAGGAGTGAGAAAAACATCACGGGGTGGTGCGCATTGTATGGGTGTGTGTTACATTACATTCACTAGTAGGAGTGAGAAAAACATCACGGGGTGGTGTGAATCGGAGGGTCTGAATTAGGATAGGCAGTGAGTGGCAATGTAGGATGGAGAAAAGCACCGCGGGGTGGTCAGCATGGGGACGTCAGGGAATATACAGTGGCAATGTAGGATAGGTTTCTGAAAAACATCGCGGGGTGGTGCACATTGTATGGGTGTGTGTTACATAACATTCACTAGTAGGAGTGAGAAAACCATCACGGGGTGGTGTGAATCGGAGGGTCTGATTTAGGATAGGCAGTGAGTGGCAATGTCGGATGGAGAAAAGCACCGTGTGGTGGTCAGCATGGGGAGGTCAGGGAACATGCATTGGCAATGTAGGATAGGTTTCTGAAAAACATCGCGGGGTGGTGCGCATTGTATGGGTGTGTGTTACATTACATTCACTAGTAGGAGTGAGAAAAACATCACGGGGTGGTGCGCATTGTATGGGTGTGTGTTACATTACATTCATTAGTAGGAGTGAGAAAAACATCACGGGGTGGTGTGAATCACAGGGTCTGAATTAGGATAGGTAGTGAGTGGCAATGTAGGATGGAGAAAAGCACCGTGGGGTGGTCAGCATGGGGAGGTCAGGGAACATGCAATGGCCATGTAGGATAGGTTTCTGAAAAACATCGCGGGGTGGTGCGCATTGTATGGTTGAGTGTTACATTACATTCACTAGTAGGAGTGAGAAAAACATCACGGGGTGGTGCGCATTGTATGTGTGTGTGTTACATTACATTCACTAGTAGGAGTGAGAAAAACATCACGGGGTGGTGTGAATCGCAGGGTCTGAATTAGGATAGGCAGTGAGTGGCAATGTAGGTTGGAGAAAAGCACCGCGGGCTGGTCAGAATGGGGAGGTCATGGAACATGCAGTGGCAATGTAGGATAGGTTTCTGAAAAACATCGCGGGGTGGTGCGCATTGTATGGGTGTGTTTTACATTACATTCACTAGTAGGAGTGAGAAAAACATCACGGGGTGGTGCGCATTGTATGGGTGTGTGTTACATTACATTCACTAGTAGGATTGAGAAAAACATCACACGGTGGTGCGCATTGTATGGGTGTGTGTTACATTACATTCACTAGTGGGAGTGAGAAATACATGGGGTGGTGTTAATCGGAGGGTCTGAATTAGTATAGGCAGTGAGTGGTAATGTAGGATGGAGAAAAGCACAGCGGTGTGGTCAGCATGGGAAGGTCAGGGAACATGCCAGGGCAATGTAGGATAGGTTTCTGAAAAATATCGCGGGGCAGTGCGCATTGTATGGGTGTGTGTTACATTACATTCGCTAGTAGGAGTGAGAAAAACATCACGGGGTGGTGTGAATCGGAGGGTCTGAATTAGGATAGGCAGTAAGTGGCAATGTAGGATGGAGAAAAGCACCGCGGGGTGGTCAGCATGGGGAGGTCAGGGAACATGCAGTGGCTATGAACGATAGTTTTCTGAAAAACATCACGGGGTGGTGCGCATTGTATGGGTGTGTGTTACATTACATTCACTAGTAGGAGTGAGAAAAACATCACGGGGTGGTGTGAATCGGAGGGTCTGAATTAGGACAGGCAGTGAGTGGCAATGTAGGATGGAGAAAAGCACCGCGGTGTGGTCAGCATGGGGAGGTCAGGGAACATGCAGTTGCAATGTAGGATAGGTTTCTGAAAAACATCGCGGGGTGGTGCGCATTTTATGGGTGTGTTTTACATTACATTCACTAGTAGGAGTGAGAAAAATATCACGGGGTGGTGCGCATTGTATGGGTGTGTTTTACATTACATTCACTAGTAGGAGTGAGAAAAACATCACGGGGTGGTGTGAATCACAGGGTCTGAATTAGGATAGGCAGTGAGTGGCAATGTTGGATGGAGAAAAGCACCGCGGGGTGGTCAGCATGGGGAGGACCGGGAACATGCAGTGGCAATGTAGGATAGGTTTCTGAAAAACATCGCGGGGTGGTGCGCATTGTATGGGTGTGTGTTACATTACATTCACTAGTAGGAGTGAGAAAAACATCACTGGGTAGTGCGCATTTTATGGGTGTGTGTTACATTACATTCACTAGTAGGAGTGAGAAAAACATCACGGGGTGGTGTGAATCGCAGGGCCTGAATTAGTATAGGCAGTGAGTGGCAATGTAGGATGGAAAAAAGCACCGCGGTGTGGTCAGCATGGGGAGGTCAGGGAATATGCAATGGCAATGTAGGATAGTTTTCTGAAAAACATCGCGGGGTGGTGCGCATTGTATGGTTGTGTGTTACATTACATTCACTAGTAGGAGTGAGAAAAACATCACGGGGTGGTGTGAATTGGAGGGTTTGAATTAGGATATGCAGGGAGTGGCAATGAAGGATGGAGAAAAGCACCGCGGGTCCGTCAGCATGGGGAGGTCAGGGAACATGCAGTGGCAATGTAGGATAGGTTTCTGAAAAACATCGCGGGGTGGTGCGCATTGTATGGGTGTGTGTTACATTACATTCACTAGTAGGAGTGAGAAAAACATCACGGGGTGGTGTCAATCGGTGGGTCTGATTTAGGATTGGCAGTGAGTGGCAATGTCGGATGGAGAAAAGCACCGCGGGGTGGTCAGCATGGGGAGGTCAGGGAACATGCAGTGGCAATGTAGGATAGGTTTCTGAAAAATATCTCGGGGTGGTGCGAATTGTATGGGTGTGTGTTACATTACATTCACTAGTAGGAGTGAGAAAAACATCGCAGGGTGGTGCACATTGTATGGGTGTGTGTTACATAACATTCACTAGTAGGAGTGAGAAAAACATCACGGGGTGGTGTGAATCGGAGGGTCTGATTTAGGATAGGCAGTGAGTGGCAATGTCGGATGGAGAAAAGCACCGCGTGGTGGTCAGCATGGGGAGGTCAGGGAACATGCATTGGCAATGTAGGATAGGTTTCTGAAAAACATCGCGGGGTGGTGCGCATTTTATGGGTGTGTTTTACATTACATTCACTAGTAGGAGTGAGAAAAATATCACGGGGTGGTGCGCATTGTATGGGTGTGTTTTACATTACATTCACTAGTAGGAGTGAGAAAAACATCACGGGGTGGTGCGAATCACAGGGTCTGAATTAGGATAGGCAGTGAGTGGCAATGTTGGATGGAGAAAAGCACCGCGGGGTGGTCAGCATGGGGAGGACCGGGAACATGCAGTGGCAATGTAGGATAGGTTTCTGAAAAACATCGCGGGGTGGTGCGCATTGTATGGGTGTGTGTTACATTACATTCACTAGTAGGAGTGAGAAAAACATCACTGGGTAGTGCGCATTTTATGGGTGTGTGTTACATTACATTCACTAGTAGGAGTGAGAAAAACATCACGGGGTGGTGTGAATCGCAGGGCCTGAATTAGTATAGGCAGTGAGTGGCAATGTAGGATGGAAAAAAGCACCGCGGTGTGGTCAGCATGGGGAGGTCAGGGAATATGCAATGGCAATGTAGGATAGTTTTCTGAAAAACATCGCGGGGTGGTGCGCATTGTATGGTTGTGTGTTACATTACATTCACTAGTAGGAGTGAGAAAAACATCACGGGGTGGTCTGAATTGGAGGGTTTGAATTAGGATATGCAGGGAGTGGCAATGAAGGATGGAGAAAAGCACCGCGGGTCCGTCAGCATGGGGAGGTCAGGGAACATGCAGTGGCAATGTAGGATAGGTTTCTGAAAAACATCGCGGGGTGGTGCGCATTGTATGGGTGTGTGTTACATTACATTCACTAGTAGGAGTGAGAAAAACATCACGGGGTGGTGTCAATCGGAGGGTCTGATTTAGGATAGGCAGTGAGTGGCAATGTCGGATGGAGAAAAGCACCGCGGGGTGGTCAGCATGGGGAGGTCAGGGAACATGCAGTGGCAATGTAGGATAGGTTTCTGAAAAATATCTCGGGGTGGTGCGAATTGTATGGGTGTGTGTTACATTACATTCACTAGTAGGAGTGAGAAAAACATCAGGGGGTGGTGTGAATCGGAGGGTCTGATTTAGGATAGGCAGAGAGTGGCAATGTTGGAGGGAGAAAAGCACCACTGGGTCGTCAGCATAGGGAGGTCAGGGAACATGCAGTGGCAATGTAGGATAGGTTTCTGAAAAACATCGCGGGGTGGTGCGCATTGTATGGGTGTGTTTTACATTACATTCACTAGTAGGAGTGAGAAAAATATCACGGGGTGGTGCGCATTGTATGGGTGTGTGTTACATTACATTCACTAGTAGGAGTGAGAAAAACATCACGGGGTGGTGTGAATCGCAGGGTCTGAATTAGGATAGGCAGTGAGTGGCAATGTAGGATGGAGAAAAGCACTGCGGGGTGGTCAGCATGGGGAGGTCCGGGAACATGCAGTGGCAATGTAGGATAGGTTTCTGAAAAACATCGCGGGGTGGTACGCATTGTATGGGTGTGTGTTACATTACATTCACTAGTAGGAGTGAGAAAAACATCACTGGGTAGTGCGCATTTTATGGGTGTGTGTTACATTACATTCACTAGTAGGAGTGAGAAAAACATCACGGGGTGGTGTGAATCGCAGGGCCTGAATTAGTATAGGCAGTGAGTGGCAATGTAGGATGGAGAAAAGCACCGCGGTGTGGTCAGCATGGGGAGGTCAGGGAATATGCAATGGCAATGTAGGATAGTTTTCTGAAAAACATCGCGGGGTGGTGCGCATTGTATGGTTGTGTGTTACATTACATTCACTAGTAGGAGTGAGAAAAACATCACGGGGTGGTGTGAATTGCAGGGTTTGAATTACGATAGGCACGGAGTGGCAATGAAGGATGGAGAAAAGCACCGCGGGTCCGTCAGCATGGGGAGGTCAGGGAACATGCAGTGGCAAAGTAGGATAGGTTTCTGAAAAACATCGCGGGGTGGTGCGCATTGTATGGGTGTGTGTTACATTACATTCACTAGTAGGAGTGAGAAAAACATCACGGGGTGGTGTGAATTGGAGGGTTTGAATTAGGATAGGCAGTGAGTGGCAATGTAGGATGCAGAAAAGCACCGCGGGGTTTTCAGCATGGGGACGTCAGGGAACATGCAGTGGCAATGTAGGATAGGTTTCTGAAAAACATCGCGGGGTGGTGCACATTGTATGGGTGTGTGTTACATAACATTCACTAGTAGGAGTGAGAAAATCATCACGGGGTGGTGTCAATTGGAGGGTCTGATTTAGGATAGGCAGTGAGTGGCAATGTCGGATGGAGAAAAGCACCGCTGTGTGGTCAGCATGGGGAGGTCAGGGAACATGCAGTGGCAATGTAGGATAGTTTTCTGAAAAATATCGCGGGGTGGTGCGCATTGTATGGGTGTGTGTTACATTACATTCACTAGTAGGAGTGAGAAAAACATCACGGGGTGGTGTGATTCGGAGGGTCTGAATTAGGATAGGCAGTGAATTGCAATGTAGGATGCAGAAAAGCACCGCGGGGTGGTCAGCATGGGGAGGTCAGGGAACATGCAGTGGCAATGTAGGATAGGTTTCTGAAAAACATCGCGGGGTGGTGCACATTGTATGGGTGTGTGTTACATAACATTCACTAGTAGGAGTGAGAAAAACATCACGGGGTGGTGTCAATCGGAGGGTCTGATTTAGGATAGGCAGTGAGTGGCAATGTCGGATGGAGAAAAGCACCGCGGGGTGGTCAGCATGGGGAGGTCAGGGAACATGCAGTGGCAATGTAGGATAGGTTTCTGAAAAATATCGCGGGGTGGTGCGCATTGTATGGGTGTGTGTTACATTACATTCACTAGTAGGAGTGAGAAAAACATCACGGGGTGGTGCGCATTGTATGGGTGTGTGTTACATTACATTCACTAGTAGGAGTGAGAAAAACATCACACGGTGGTGCGCATTGTATGGGTGTGTGTTACATTACATTCACTAGTGGGAGTGAGAAAAACATCATGGGGTGGTGTTAATCGGAGGGTCTGAATTAGGATAGGCAGTGAGTGGCAATGTAGGATGGAGAAAAGCACTGCGGGGTGGTCAGCATGGGGAGGTCCGGGAACATGCAGTGGCAATGTAGGATAGGTTTCTGAAAAACATCGCGGGGTGGTGCGCATTGTATGGGTGTGTGTTACATTACATTCACTAGTAGGAGTGAGAAAAACATCACTGGGTAGTGCGCATTTTATGGGTGTGTGTTACATTACATTCAGTAGTAGGAGTGAGAAAAACATCACGAGGTGGTGTGAATCGCAGGGCCTGAATTAGTATAGGCAGTGAGTGGCGATGTAGGATGGAGAAAAGCACCGCGGTGTGGTCAGCATGGGGAGGTCAGGGAATATGCAATGGCAATGTAGGATAGTTTTCTGAAAAACATCGCGGGTGGTGCGCATTGTATGGTTGTGTGTTACATTACATTCACTAGTAGGAGTGAGAAAAACATCACGGGGTGGTGTGAATTGGAGGGTTTGAATTAGGATAGGAAGGGAGTGGCAATGAAGGATGGAGAAAAGCACCGCGGGTCCGTCAGCATGGGGAGGTCAGGGAACATGCAGTGGCAAAGTAGGATAGGTTTCTGAAAAACATAGCGGGGTGGTGCGCATTGTATGGGTGTGTGTTACATTACATTCACTAGTAGGAGTGAGAAAAACATCACGGGGTGGTGTGAATTGGAGGGTTTGAATTAGGATAGGCAGTGAGTGGCAAAGTAGGATGCAGAAAAGCACCGCGGGGTTTTCAGCATGGGGACGTCAGGGAACATGCAGTGGCAATGTAGGATAGGTTTCTGAAAAACATCGCGGGGTTTTGCACATTGTATGGGTGTGTGTTACATAACATTCACTAGTAGGAGTGAGAAAATCATTAAGGGCTGGTGTCAATTGGAGGGTCTGATTTAGGATAGGCAGTGAGTGGCAATGTCGGATGGAGAAAAGCACCGCGGGGTGGTCAGCATGGGGAGGTCAGGGAACATGCAGTGGCAATATAGGATAGGTTTCTGAAAAACAGTGCGGGGTGGTGCGCATTGTATGGGTGTGTGTTACAATACATTCACTAGTAGGAGTGAGAAAAACAAATCGCGGTGCTGCGCATTGTATGGGTGTGTGTTACATTACATTAACTATTAGGAGTGAGAAAAACATCACGGGGTGGTGTGATTCGGAGGGTCTGAATTAGGATAGGCAGTGAGTGGCAATGTAGGATGCAGAAAAGCACCGCGGGGTGGTCAGCATGGGGAGGTCAGGGAACATGCAGTGGCAATGTAGGATAGGTTTCTGAAAAATATCGCGGGGTGGTGCGCATTGTATGGGTGTGTGTTACATTACATTCACTAGTAGGAGTGAGAAAAACATCACGGGGTGGTGCGCATTGTATGGGTGTGTGTTACATTACATTCACTAGTAGGAGTGAGAAAAACATCACGGGGTGGTGTGAATCAGAGGGTCTGAATTAGGATAGGCAGTGAGTGGCAATGTAGGATGGAGAAAAGCACCGCGGGGTGGTCAGCATGGGGACGTCAGGGAATATGCAGTGGCAATGTAGGATAGGTTTCTGAAAAACATCGCGGGGTGGTGCACATTGTATGGGTGTGTGTTACATAACATTCACTAGTAGGAGTGAGAAAACCATCACGGGGTGGTGTGAATCGGAGGGTCTGATTTAGGATAGGCAGTGAGTGGCAATGTCGGATGGAGAAAAGCACCGTGTGGTGGTCAGCATGGGGAGGTCAGGGAACATGCATTGGCAATGTAGGATAGGTTTCTGAAAAACATCGCGGGGTGGTGCGCATTGTATGGGTGTGTGTTACATTACATTCACTAGTAGGAGTGAGAAAAACATCACGGGGTGGTGCGCATTGTATGGGTGTGTGTTACATTACATTCATTAGTAGGAGTGAGAAAAACATCACGGGGTGGTGTGAATCGCAGGGTCTGAATTAGGATAGGTAGTGAGTGGCAATGTAGGATGGAGAAAAGCACCGTGGGGTGGTCAGCATGGGGAGGTCAGGGAACATGCAATGGCCATGTAGGATAGGTTTCTGAAAAACATCGCGGGGTGGTGCGCATTGTATGGTTGAGTGTTACATTACATTCACTAGTAGGAGTGAGAAAAACATCACGGGGTGGTGCGCATTGTATGTGTGTGTGTTACATTACATTCACTAGTAGGAGTGAGAAAAACATCACGGGGTGGTGTGAATCGCAGGGTCTGAATTAGGATAGGCAGTGAGTGGCAATGTAGGATGGAGAAAAGCACCGCGGGCTGGTCAGAATGGGGAGGTCATGGAACATGCAGTGGCAATGTAGGATAGGTTTCTGAAAAACATCGCGGGGTGGTGCGCATTGTATGGGTGTGTGTTACATTACATTCACTAGTAGGAGTGAGAAAAACATCACGGGGTGGTGCGCATTGTATGGGTGTGTGTTACATTACATTCACTAGTAGGATTGAGAAAAACATCACACGGTGGTGCGCATTGTATGGGTGTGTGTTACATTACATTCACTAGTGGGAGTGAGAAATACATGGGGTGGTGTTAATCGGAGGGTCTGAATTAGTATAGGCAGTGAGTGGTAATGTAGGATGGAGAAAAGCACAGCGGTGTGGTCAGCATGGGAAGGTCAGGGAACATGCAAGGGCAATGTAGGATAGGTTTCTGAAAAATATCGCGGGGCGGTGCGCATTGTATGGGTGTGTGTTACATTACATTCGCTAGTAGGAGTGAGAAAAACATCACGGGGTGGTGTGAATCGGAGGGTCTGAATTAGGATAGGCAGTAAGTGGCAATGTAGGATGGAGAAAAGCACCGCGGGGTGGTCAGCATGGGGAGGTCAGGGAACATGCAGTGGCAATGAACGATAGTTTTCTGAAAAACATCACGGGGTGGTGCGCATTGTATGAGTGTGTGTTACATTACATTCACTAGCAGGAGTGAGAAAAACATCACGGGGTGGTGTGAATCGGAGGGTCTGAATTAGGACAGGCAGTGAGTGGCAATGTAGGATGGAGAAAAGCACCGCGGTGTGGTCAGCATGGGGAGGTCAGGGAACATGCAGTTGCAATGTAGGATAGGTTTCTGAAAAACATCGCGGGGTGGTGCGCATTTTATGGGTGTGTTTTACATTACATTCACTAGTAGGAGTGAGAAAAATATCACGGGGTGGTGCGTATTGTATGGGTGTGTTTTACATTACATTCACTAGTAGGAGTGAGAAAAACATCACGGGGTGGTGTGAATCACAGGGTCTGAATTAGGATAGGCAGTGAGTGGCAATGTTAGATGGAGAAAAGCACCGCGGGGTGGTCAGCATGGGGAGGACCGGGAACATGCAGTGGCAATGTAGGATAGGTTTCTGAAAAACATCGCGGGGTGGTGCGCATTGTATGGGTGTGTGTTACATTACATTCACTAGTAGGAGTGAGAAAAACATCACTGGGTAGTGCGCATTGTATGGGTGTGTGTTACATTACATTCACTAGTAGGAGTGAGAAAAACATCACGGGGTGGTGCGCATTGTATGGGTGTGTGTTACATTACATTCACTAGTAGGAGTGAGAAAAACATCACACGGTGGTGCGCATTGTATGGGTGTGTGTTACATTACATTCACTAGTGGGAGTGAGAAAAACATCATGGGGTGGTGTTAATCGGAGGGTCTGAATTAGGATAGGCAGTGAGTGGCAATGTAGGATGGAGAAAAGCACTGCGGGGTGGTCAGCATGGGGAGGTCCGGGAACATGCAGTGGCAATGTAGGATAGGTTTCTGAAAAACATCGCGGGGTGGTGCGCATTGTATGGGTGTGTGTTACATTACATTCACTAGTAGGAGTGAGAAAAACATCACTGGGTAGTGCGCATTTTATGGGTGTGTGTTACATTACATTCAGTAGTAGGAGTGAGAAAAACATCACGGGGTGGTGTGAATCGCAGGGCCTGAATTAGTATAGGCAGTGAGTGGCGATGTAGGATGGAGAAAAGCACCGCGGTGTGGTCAGCATGGGGAGGTCAGGGAATATGCAATGGCAATGTAGGATAGTTTTCTGAAAAACATCGCGGGGTGGTGCGCATTGTATGGTTGTGTGTTACATTACATTCACTAATAGGAGTGAGAAAAACATCACGGGGTGGTGTGAATTGGAGGGTTTGAATTAGGATAGGCAGGGAGTGGCAATGAAGGATGGAGAAAAGCACCGCGGGTCCGTCAGCATGGGGAGGTCAGGGAACATGCAGTGGCAAAGTAGGATAGGTTTCTGAAAAACATAGCGGGGTGGTGCGCATTGTATGGGTGTGTGTTACATTACATTCACTAGTAGGAGTGAGAAAAACATCACGGGGTGGTGTGAATTGGAGGGTTTGAATTAGGATAGGCAGTGAGTGGCAAAGTAGGATGCAGAAAAGCACCGCGGGGTTTTCAGCATGGGGACGTCAGGGAACATGCAGTGGCAATGTAGGATAGGTTTCTGAAAAACATCGCGGGGTTTTGCACATTGTATGGGTGTGTGTTACATAACATTCACTAGTAGGAGTGAGAAAATCATTAAGGGCTGGTGTCAATTGGAGGGTCTGATTTAGGATAGGCAGTGAGTGGCAATGTCGGATGGAGAAAAGCACCGCGGGGTGGTCAGCATGGGGAGGTCAGGGAACATGCAGTGGCAATATAGGATATGTTTCTGAAAAACAGTGCGGGGTGGTGCGCATTGTATGGGTGTGTGTTACAATACATTCACTAGTAGGAGTGAGAAAAACAAATCGCGGTGCTGCGCATTGTATGGGTGTGTGTTACATTACATTAACTATTAGGAGTGAGAAAAACATCACGGGGTGGTGTGATTCGGAGGGTCTGAATTAGGATAGGCAGTGAGTGGCAATGTAGGATGCAGAAAAGCACCGCGGGGTGGTCAGCATGGGGAGGTCAGGGAACATGCAGTGGCAATGTAGGATAGGTTTCTGAAAAATATCGCGGGGTGGTGCGCATTGTATGGGTGTGTGTTACATTACATTCACGAGTAGGAGTGAGAAAAACATCACGGGGTGGTGCGCATTGTATGGGTGTGTGTTACATTACATTCACTAGTAGGAGTGAGAAAAACATCACGGGGTGGTGTGAATCGGAGGGTCTGAATTAGGATAGGCAGTGAGTGGCAATGTAGGATGGAGAAAAGCACCGCGGGGTGGTCAGCATGGGGACGTCAGGGAATATGCAGTGGCAATGTAGGATAGGTTTCTGAAAAACATCGCGGGGTGGTGCACATTGTATGGGTGTGTGTTACATAACATTCACTAGTAGGAGTGAGAAAACCATCACGGGGTGGTGTGAATCGGAGGGTCTGATTTAGGATAGGCAGTGAGTGGCAATGTCGGATGGAGAAAAGCACCGTGTGGTGGTCAGCATGGGGAGGTCAGGGAACATGCATTGGCAATGTAGGATAGGTTTCTGAAAAACATCGCGGGGTGGTGCGCATTGTATGGGTGTGTGTTACATTACATTCACTAGTAGGAGTGAGAAAAACATCACGGGGTGGTGCGCATTGTATGGGTGTGTGTTACATTACATTCATTAGTAGGAGTGAGAAAAACATCACGGGGTGGTGTGAATCGCAGGGTCTGAATTAGGATAGGTAGTGAGTGGCAATGTAGGATGGAGAAAAGCACCGTGGGGTTGTCAGCATGGGGAGGTCAGGGAACATGCAATGGCCATGTAGGATAGGTTTCTGAAAAACATCGCGGGGTGGTGCGCATTGTATGGTTGAGTGTTACATTACATTCACTAGTAGGAGTGAGAAAAACATCACGGGGTGGTGCGCATTGTATGTGTGTGTGTTACATTACATTCACTAGTAGGAGTGAGAAAAACATCACGGGGTGGTGTGAATCGCAGGGTCTGAATTAGGATAGGCAGTGAGTGGCAATGTAGGATGGAGAAAAGCACCGCGGGCTGGTCAGAATGGGGAGGTCATGGAACATGCAGTGGCAATGTAGGATAGGTTTCTGAAAAACATCGCGGGGTGGTGCGCATTGTATGGGTGTGTGTTACATTACATTCACTAGTAGGAGTGAGAAAAACATCACGGGGTGGTGCGCATTGTATGGGTGTGTGTTACATTACATTCACTAGTAGGATTGAGAAAAACATCACACGGTGGTGCGCATTGTATGGGTGTGTGTTACATTACATTCACTAGTGGGAGTGAGAAATACATGGGGTGGTGTTAATCGGAGGGTCTGAATTAGTATAGGCAGTGAGTAGTAATGTAGGATGGAGAAAAGCACAGCGGTGTGGTCAGCATGGGAAGGTCAGGGAACATGCAAGGGCAATGTAGGATAGGTTTCTGAAAAATATCGCGGGGCGGTGCGCATTGTATGGGTGTGTGTTACATTACATTCGCTAGTAGGAGTGAGACAAACATCACGGGGTGGTGTGAATCGGAGGGTCTGAATTAGGATAGGCAGTAAGTGGCAATGTAGGATGGAGAAAAGCACCGCGGGGTGGTCAACATGGGGAGGTCAGGGAACATGCAGTGGCAATGAACGATAGTTTTCTGAAAAACATCACGGGGTTGTGCGCATTGTATGGGTGTGTGTTACATTACATTCACTAGCAGGAGTGAGAAAAACATCACGGGGTGGTGTGAATCGGAGGGTCTGAATTAGGACAGGCAGTGAGTGGCAATGTAGGATGGAGAAAAGCACCGCGGTGTGGTCAGCATGGGGAGGTCAGGGAACATGCAGTTGCAATGTAGGATAGGTTTCTGAAAAACATCGCGGGGTGGTGCGCATTTTATGGGTGTGTTTTACATTACATTCACTAGTAGGAGTGAGAAAAATATCACGGGGTGGTGCGTATTGTATGGGTGTGTTTTACATTACATTCACTAGTAGGAGTGAGAAAAACATCACGGGGTGGTGTGAATCACAGGGTCTGAATTAGGATAGGCAGTGAGTGGCAATGTTGGATGGAGAAAAGCACCGCGGGGTGGTCAGCATGGGGAGGACCGGGAACATGCAGTGGCAATGTAGGATAGGTTTCTGAAAAACATCGCGGGGTGGTGCGCATTGTATGGGTGTGTGTTACATTACATTCACTAGTAGGAGTGAGAAAAACATCACTGGGTAGTGCGCATCGTATGGGTGTGTGTTACATTACATTCACTAGTAGGAGTGAGAAAAACATCACGGGGTGGTGCGCATTGTATGGGTGTGTGTTACATTACATTCACTAGTAGGAGTGAGAAAAACATCACACGGTGGTGCGCATTGTATGGGTGTGTGTTACATTACATTCACTAGTGTGAGTGAGAAAAACATCATGGGGTGGTGTTAATCGGAGGGTCTGAATTAGGATAGGCAGTGAGTGGCAATGTAGGATGGAGAAAAGCACTGCGGGGTGGTCAGCATGGGGAGGTCCGGGAACATGCAGTGGCAATGTAGGATAGGTTTCTGAAAAACATCGCGGGGTGGTGCGCATTGTATGGGTGTGTGTTACATTACATTCACTAGTAGGAGTGAGAAAAACATCACTGGGTAGTGCGCATTTTATGGGTGTGTGTTACATTACATTCAGTAGTAGGAGTGAGAAAAACATCACGGGGTGGTGTGAATCGCAGGGCCTGAATTAGTATAGGCAGTGAGTGGCGATGTAGGATGGAGAAAAGCACCGCGGTGTGGTCAGCATGGGGAGGTCAGGGAATATGCAATGGCAATGTAGGATAGTTTTCTGAAAAACATCGCGGGGTGGTGCGCATTGTATGGTTGTGTGTTACATTACATTCACTAATAGGAGTGAGAAAAACATCACGGGGTGGTGTGAATTGGAGGGTTTGAATTAGGATAGGCAGGGAGTGGCAATGAAGGATGGAGAAAAGCACCGCGGGTCCGTCAGCATGGGGAGGTCAGGGAACATGCAGTGGCAAAGTAGGATAGGTTTCTGAAAAACATAGCGGGGTGGTGCGCATTGTATGGGTGTGTGTTACATTACATTCACTAGTAGGAGTGAGAAAAACATCACGGGGTGGTGTGAATTGGAGGGTTTGAATTAGGATAGGCAGTGAGTGGCAAAGTAGGATGCAGAAAAGCACCGCGGGGTTTTCAGCATGGGGACGTCAGGGAACATGCAGTGGCAATGTAGGATAGGTTTCTGAAAAACATCGCGGGGTGGTGCGCATTGTATGGGTGTGTGTTACATTACATTCACTAGTAGGAGTGAGAAAAACATCACGGGGTGGTGTCAATCGGAGGGTCTGATTTAGGATAGGCAGTGAGTGGCAATGTCGGATGGAGAAAAGCACCGCGGGGTGGTCAGCATGGGGAGGTCAGGGAACATGCAGTGGCAATGTAGGATAGGTTTCTGAAAAATATCTCGGGGTGGTGCGAATTGTATGGGTGTGTGTTACATTACATTCACTAGTAGGAGTGAGAAAAACATCGCGGGGTGGTGCACATTGTATGGGTGTGTGTTACATAAGATTCACTAGTAGGAGTGAGAAAAACATCACGGGGTGGTGTGAATCGGAGGGTCTGATTTAGGATAGGCAGTGAGTGGCAATGTCGGATGGAGAAAAGCACCGCGTGGTGGTCAGCATGGGGAGGTCAGGGAACATGCATTGGCAATGTAGGATAGGTTTCTGAAAAACATCGCGGGGTGGTGCGCATTTTATGGGTGTGTATTACATTACATTCACTAGTAGGAGTGAGAAAAATATCACGGGGTGGTGCGCATTGTATGGGTGTGTTTTACATTACATTCACTAGTAGGAGTGAGAAAAACATCACGGGGTGGTGTGAATCACAGGGTCTGAATTAGGATAGGCAGTGAGTGGCAATGTTGGATGGAGAAAAGCACCGCGGGGTGGTCAGCATGGGGAGGACCGGGAACATGCAGTGGCAATGTAGGATAGGTTTCTGAAAAACATCGCGGGGTGGTGCGCATTGTATGGGTGTGTGTTACATTACATTCACTAGTAGGAGTGAGAAAAACATCACTGGTTAGTGCGCATTTTATGGGTGTGTGTTACATTACATTCACTAGTAGGAGTGAGAAAAACATCACGGGGTGGTGTGAATCGCAGGGCCTGAATTAGTATAGGCAGTGAGTGGCAATGTAGGATGGAAAAAAGCACCGCGGTGTGGTCAGCATGGGGAGGTCAGGGAATATGCAATGGCAATGTAGGATAGTTTTCTGAAAAACATCGCGGGGTGGTGCGCATTGTATGGTGGTGTGTTACATTACATTCACTAGTAGGAGTGAGAAAAACATCACGGGGTGGTGTGAATTGGAGGGTTTGAATTAGGATATGCAGGGAGTGGCAATGAAGGATGGAGAAAAGCACCGCGGGTCCGTCAGCATGGGGAGGTCAGGGAACATGCAGTGGCAATGTAGGATAGGTTTCTGAAAAACATCGCGGGGTGGTGCACATTGTATGGGTGTGTGTTACATTACATTCACTAGTAGGAGTGAGAAAAACATCACGGGGTGGTGTCAATCGGAGGGTCTGATTTAGGATAGGCAGTGAGTGGCAATGTCGGATGGAGAAAAGCACCGCAGGGTGGTCAGCATGGGGAGGTCAGGGAACATGCAGTGGCAATGTAGGATAGGTTTCTGAAAAATATCTCGGGGTGGTGCGAATTGTATCTGTGTGTGTTACATTACATTCACTAGTAGGAGTGAGAAAAACATCGCGGGGTGGTGCACATTGTATGGGTGTGTGTTACATAACATTCACTAGTAGGAGTGAGAAAAACATCACGGGGTGGTGTGAATCGGAGGGTCTGATTTAGGATAGGCAGTGAGTGGCAATGTCGGATGGAGAAAAGCACCGCGTGGTGGTCAGCATGGGGAGGTCAGGGAACATGCATTGGCAATGTAGGTAGGTTTCTGAAAAACATCGCGGGGTGGTGCGCATTGTACGGGTGTGTGTTACATTACATTCACTAGTAGGAGTGAGAAAAACATCACGGGGTGGTGCACATTGTATGGGTGTGTGTTACATTACATTCACTAGTAGGAGTGAGAAAAACATCACGGGATGGTGTGAATCGCAGGATCTGAATTGGGATAGGCAGTGAGTGGCAATGTAGGATGGAGAAAAGCACCGTGGGGTGGTCAGCATGGGGAGGTCAGGGAACATGCAATGGCCATGTAAGATAGGTTTCTGAAAAACATCGCGGGGTGGTGCGCATTGTATGGTTGTGTGTTACATTACATTCACTATTAGGAGTGAGAAAAACATCACGGGGTGGTGCGCATTGTATGGGTGTGTGTTACATTACATTCACTTGTAGGAGTGAGAAAAACATCACGGGGTGGTGCGAATCGCAGGGTCTGAATTAGGATAGGCAGTGAGTGGCAATGTAGGATGGAGATAAGCACCGCAGGCTGGTCAGAATGGGGAGGTCATGGAACATGCAGTGGCAATGTAGGATAGGTTTCTGAAAAACATCGCCGGGTGGTGCGCATTGTATGGGTGTGTGTTACATTACATTCACTAGTAGGAGTGAGAAAAACATCACGGGGTGGTGCGCATTGTATGGGTGTGTGTTACATTACATTCACTAGTAGGATTGAGAAAAACATCACGCGGTGGTGCGCATTGTATGGGTGTGTGTTACATTACATTCACAAGTGGGAGTGAGAAAAACATCATGGGGTGGTGTTAATCGGAGGGTCTGAATTAGTATAGGCAGTGAGTGGTAATGTAGGATGGAGAAAAGCACAGCGGTGTGGTCAGCATGGGAAGGTCAGGGAACATGCAGGGGCAATGTAGGATAGGTTTCTGAAAAATATCGCGGGGCGGTGCGCATTGTATGGGTGTGTGTTACATTACATTCACTAGTAGGAGTGAGAAAAACATCACGGGGTGGTGTGAATCGGAGGGTCTGAATTAGGATAGGCAATAAGTGGCAATGTAGGATGGAGAAAAGCACCGCGGGGTGGTCAGCATGGGGAGGTCAGGGAACATGCAGTTGCAATGTAGGTTGGTTTCTGAAAAACATCGCGGGGTGGTGCGCATTGTATAGGTGTGTGTTACATTACATTCACTAGTAGGAATGAGAAAAACATCACGGGGTTGTGTGAATCGGAGGGTCTGAATTAGGATAGGCAGTGAGTGGCAATGAAGGATGGAGAAAAGCACCGCGGGGTGGTCAGCATGGGGACGTCAGGGAATATGAAGTGGCAATGTAGGATAGGTTTCTGAAAAACATCGCGGGGTGGTGCACATTGTATGGGTGTGCGTTACATAACATTCACTAGTAGGAGTGAGAAAAACAACAAGGGGTGGAGTGAATCGGAGGGTCTGATTTAGGATAGGCAGTGAGTGGCAATGTCGGATGGAGAAAAGCACCGCGGGGTCGTCAGCATAGGGAGGTCAGGGAACATGCAGTGGCAATGTAGGATAGGTTTCTGAAAAACATCGCGGGGTGGTGCGCATTTTATGGGTGTGTTTTACATTACATTCACCAGTAGGAGTGAGAAAAATATCACGGGGTGGTGCGCATTGTATGGGTGTGTGTTACATTACATTCACTAGTAGGAGTGAGAAAAACATCACGGGGTGGTGTGAATCGCAGGGCCTGAATTAGTATAGGCAGTGAGTGGCAATGTAGGATGGAAAAAAGCACCGCGGTGTGGTCAGAATGGGGAGGTCAGGGAATATGCAATGGCAATGTAGGATACTTTTCTGAAAAACATCGCGGGGTGGTGCGCATTGTATGGTTGTGTGTTACATTACATTCACTAGTAGGAGTGAGAAAAACATCACGGGGTGGTGTGAATTGGAGGGTTTGAATTAGGATAGGCAGGGAGTGGCAATGAAGGATGGAGAAAAGCAGGGCGGGTCCGTCAGCATGGGGAGGTCAGGGAACATGCAGTGGCAAAGTAGGATAGGTTTCTGAAAAACATCGCGGGGTGGTGCGCATTGTATGGGTGTGTGTTACATTACATTCACTAGTAGGAGTGAGAAAAACATCACGGGGTGGTGTGAATTGGAGGGTTTGAATTAGGATAGGCAATGAGTGGCAATGTAGGATGCAGAAAAGCACCACGGGGTTTTCAGCATCGAAACGTCAGGGAACATGCAGTGGCAATGTAGGATAGGTTTCTGAAAAACAGCGCGGGGTGGTGCGCATTGTATGGGTGTGTGTTACAATACATTCACTAGTAGGAGTGAGAAAAACATCTCGCGGTGGTGCGCATTGTATGGGTGTGTGTTACATTACATTCACTAGTAGGAGTGAGAAAAACATCACGGGGTGGTGTGAATCGGAGGGTCTGAATTAGGATAGGCAGTGAGTGGCAATGTAGGATGGAGAAAAGCACCGCTGTGTGGTCAGCATGGGGAGGTCAGGGAACATGCAGTGGCAATGTAGGATAGTTTTCTGAAAAATATCGCGGGGTGGTGTGCATTGTATGGGTCGGTGTTACATTGCATTCACTAGTAGGAGTGAGAAAAACATCACGGGGTGGTGTGATTCGGAGGGTCTGAATTAGGATAGGCAGTGAGTGGCAATGTAGGATGCAGAAAAGCACTGCGGGGTGGTCAGCATGGGGACTTCAGGGAACATGCAGTGGCAATGTAGGATAGGTTTCTGAAAAACATCGCGGGATGGTGCACATTGTATGGGTGTGTGTTACATAACATTCACTAGTAGGAGTGAGAAAAACATCACGGGGTGGTGTCAATCGGAGGGTCTGATTTAGGACAGGCAGTGAGTGGCAATGTCGGATGGAGAAAAGCACCGCGGGGTGGTCAGCATGGGGAGGTCAGGGAACATGCAGTGGCAATGTAGGATAGGTTTCTGAAAAATATCGTGGGGTGGTGCGCATTGTATGGGTGTGTGTTACATTACATTCACTAGTAGGAGTGAGAAAAACATCACGGGGTGGTGTGAATTGGAGGGTCTGAATTAGGATAGGCAGTGAGTGGCAATGTAGGATGGAGAAAAGCACCGCGGGGTGGTCAGCATGGGGACGTCAGGGAATATGCAGTGGCAATGTAGGATAGGTTTCTGAAAAACATCGCGGGGTGGTGCACATTGTATGGGTGTGTGTTACATAACATTCACTAGTAGGAGTGAGAAAACCATCACGGGGTGGTGTGAATCGGAGGGTCTGATTTAGGATAGGCAGTGAGTGGCAATGTCGGATGGAGAAAAGCACCGCGTGGTGGTCAGAATGGGGAGGTCAGGAAACATGCATTGGCAATGTAGGATAGGTTTCTGAAAAACATCGCGGGGTGGTGCGTATTGTATGGGTGTGTGTTACATTACATTCACTAGTAGGAGTGAGAAAAACATCACGGGGTGGTGCGCATTGTATGGGTCTGTGTTACAATACATTCACTAGTAGGAGTGAGAAAAACATCACGGGGTGGTGTGAATCGCAGGGTCTGAATTAGGATAGGCAGTGAGTGGCAATGTAGGATGGAGAAAAGCACCGTGGTGTGGTCAGCATGGGGAGGTCAGTGAACATGCAATGGCCATGTAGGATAGGTTTCTGAAAAACATCGCGGGGTGGTGCGCTTTGTATGGTTGTGTGTAACATTACATTCACTAGTAGGAGTGAGAAAAACATCACGGGGTGGTGCGCATTGTATGTGTGTGTGTTACATTACATTCACTAGTAGGAGAGAGAAAAACATCACGGGGTGGTGTGGATCGCAGGGTCTGAATTAGGATAGGCAGTGAGTGGCAATGTAGGATGGAGAAAAGGACCGCGGTCTGGTCAGAATGGGGAGGTCATGGAACATGCAGTGGCAATGTAGGATAGGTTTCTGAAAAACATCGCGGGGTGGTGCGCATTGTATGGGTGTGTGTTACATTACATTCACTAATAGGAGTGAGAAAAACATCACGGGGTGGTGCGCATTGTATGGGTGTGTGTTACAGTACATTCACTAATAGGAGTGAGAAAAACATCACGGGGTGGTGTGAATCAGAGGGTCTGAATTAGTATAGGCAGTGAGTGGCAATGTAGGATGGAGAAAAGCACAGCGGTGTGGTCAGCATGGGAAGGTCAGGGAACATGCAGGGGCAATGTAGGATAGGTTTCTGAAAAATATCGCGGGGCGGTGCGCATTGTATGGGTGTGTGTTACATTACATTCACTAGTAGGAGTGAGAAAAACATCACGGGGTGGTGTGAATCAGGGGGTCTGAACTAGGATAGGCAGTAAGTGGCAATGTAGGATGGAGAAAAGCACCGCGGGGTGGTCAGCATGGGGAGGTCAGGGAACATGCAGTGGCAATGAACGATAGTTTTCTGAAAAACATCACGGGGTGGTGCGCATTGTATGGGTGTGTGTTACATTACATTCACTAGTAGGAGTGAGAAAAACATCACGGGGTGGTGTGAATCGGAGGATCTGAATTAGGACAGGCAGTGAGTGGCAATGTAGGATGGAGAAAAGCAGCGCGGGGTGGTCAGCATGGGGAGGTCAGGGAACATGCAGTTGCAATGTGGGATAGGTTTCTGAAAAACATCCCCGGGTGTTGCGCATTGTATGGGTGTGTGTTACAATACATTCACTAGTAGGAGTGAGAAAAACATCACGGGGTTGTGTGAATCGGAGGGTCTGAATTAGGATAGGCAGTGAGTGGCAATGAAGGATGGAGAAAAGCACCGCGGGGTGGTCAGCATGGGGACTTCAGTGAACATGCAGTGGCAATGTAGGATAGGTTTGTGAAAAACATCACGGGGTGGTGCGCATTGTATGGGTGTGTGTTACATTACATTCACTAGTACGAGTGAGAAAACCATCACGGGGTGGTGTGAATCGGAGGGTCTGATTTAGGATAGGCAGTGAGTGGCAATGTCGGATGGAGAAAAGCACCGCGTGGTGGTCAGCATGGGGAGGTCAGGGAACATGCAGTTGCAATGTAGGATAGGTTTCTGAAAAACATCGCGGGGTGGTGCGCATTGTATGGGTGTGTGTTACATTACATTCACTAGTAGGAGTGAGAAAAACATCACGGGGTGGTGCGCTTTGTATGGGTGTGTGTTACATTACATTCACTAGTAGGATTGAGAAAAATATCACGCGGTGGTGCGCATTGTATGGGTGTGTGTTACATTACATTCACTAGTGGGAGTGAGAAAAACATCATGGGGTGGTGTTAATCGGAGGGTCTGAATTAGTATAGGCTGTGAGTGGTAATGTAGGATAGAGAAAAGCACAGCGGTGTGCTCAGCATGGGAAGGTCAGGGAACATGCAGGGGCAATGTAGGATAGGTTTCTGAAAAACATCGCGGGGTGGTGCGCATTGTATGGGTGTGTGTTACATTACATTCCCTAGTAGGAGTGAGAAAAACATCACGGGTTTGTGTGAATCGGAGGGTCTGAATTAGGATAGGCAGTGAGTGGCAATGAAGGATGGAGAAAAGCACCGCGGGGTGGTCAGCATGGGGACGTCAGGGAATATGCAGTGGCAATGTAGGATAGGTTTCTGAAAAACATCGCGGGGTGGTGCACATTGTATGGGTGTGCGTTACATAACATTCACTAGCACGAGTGAGAAAAACATCACGGGGTGGTGTGAATCGGAGGGTCTGATTTAGGATAGGCAGTGAGTGGCAATGTCGGATGGAGAATAGCACCGCGGGGTCGTCAGCATAGGGAGGTCAGGGAACATGCAGTGGCAATGTAGGATAGGTTTCTGAAAAACATCGCGGGGTGGTGCGCATTGTATGGGTGTGTGTTACATTACATTCACTAGTAGGAGTGAGAAAAACATCACGGGGTGGTGTGAATCGCAGGGTCTGAATTAGGATAGGCAGTGAGTAGCAATGTAGGATGGAGAATAGCACCGCGGGGTGGTCAGCATGGGGAGGTCCGGGAACATGCAGTGGCAATGTAGGATAGGTTTCTGAAAAACATCGCGGGGTGGTGCGCATTATATGGGTGTGTGTTACATTACATTCACTAGTAGGAGTGAGAAAAACATCACTGGGTAGTGCGCATTTTATGGGTGTGTGTTACATTACATTCACTAGTAGGCGTGAGAAAAACATCACGGGGTGGTGTGAATCGCAGGGCCTGAATTAGTATAGGCAGTGAGTGGCAATGTAGGATGGAAAAAAGCACCGCGGTGTGGTCAGCATGGGGAGGTCAGGGAATATGCAATGGCAATGTAGGATAGTTTTCTGAAAAACATCGCGGGGTGGTGCGCATTGTATGGTGGTGTGTTGCATTACATTCACTAGTAGGAGTGAGAAAAACATCACGGGGTGGTGTGAATTGGAGGGTTTGAATTAGGATAGGCAGTGAGTGGCAATGTAGGATGCAGAAAAGCACCGCGGGGTGGTCAGCATGGGGAGGTCAGGGAACATGCAGTGGCAATGTAGGATAGGTTTCTGAAAAACAGCGCGGGGTGGTGCGCATTGTATGGGTGTGTGTTACAATACATTCACTAGTAGGAGTGAGAAAAACATCTCACGGTGGTGCGCATTGTATGGGTGTGTGTTACATTACATTCACTAGTAGGAGTGAGAAAAACATCACGGGGTGTTGTGAATCGGAGGGTCTGAATTAGTATAGGCTGTGAGTGGCAATGTAGGATGGAGAAAAGCACCGCTGTGTGGTCAGCATGGGGAAGTCAGGGAACATGCAGTGGCAATGTAGGATAGTTTTCTGAAAAATATCGCGGGGTGGTGCGCATTGTATGCGTGTGTTTTACATTACATTCACTAGTAGGAGTGAGAAAAATATCACGGGGTGGTGCGCATTGTATGGGTGTGTGTTACATTACATTCACTAGTAGGAGTGAGAAAAACATCACGGGGTGGTGTGAATCGCAGGGTCTGAATTAGGATAGGCAGTGAGTGGCAATGTATAATGGAGAAAAGCACTGCGGGGTGGTCAGCATGGCGAGGTCCGGGAACATGCAGTGGCAATGTAGGATAGGTTTCTGAAAAACATCGCGGGGTGGTGCGCATTGTATGGGTTTGTGTTACATTACATTCACTAGTAGGAGTGAGAAAAACATCACTGGGTAGTGCGCATTTTATGGGTGTGTGTTACATTACATTCACTAGTAGGAGTGAGAAAAACTTCACGGGGTGGTGTGAATCGCAGGGCCTGAATTAGTATAGGCAGTGAGTGGCAATGTAGGATGGAGAAAAGCACCGCGGTATGGTCAGCATGGGGAGGTCAGGGAATATGCAATGGCAATGTAGGATAGTTTTCTGAAAATCATCGCGGGGTGGTGCGCATTGTATGGTTGTGTGTTACATTACATTCACTAGTAGGAGTGAGAAAAACATCACGGGGTGGTGTGAATTGGAGGGTTTGAATTAGGATAGGCAGGGAGTGGCAATGAAGGATGGAGAAAAGCACCGCGGGTCCGTCAGCATGGGGAGGTCATGGAACATGCAGTGGCAAAGTAGGATAGGTTTCTGAAAAACATCGCGGGGTGGTGCACATTGTATGGGTGTGTGTTACATTACATTCACTAGTAGGAGTGAGAAAAACATCACGGGGTGGTGTGAATTGGAGGGTTTGAATTAGGATAGGCAGTGAGTGGCAATGTAGGATGCAGAAACGCACCGCGGGGTTTTCAGCATGGGGACGTCATGGAACATGCAGTGGCAATGTAGGATAGGTTTCTGAAAAACATCGCGGGGTGGTGCACATTGTATGGGTGTGTGTTACATAACATTCACTAGTAGGAGTGAGAAAATCATCACGGGGTGGTGTCAATTGGAGGGTCTGATTTAGGATAGGCAGTGAGTGGCAATGTCGGATGGAGAAAAGCACCGCGGGGTGGTCAGCATGGGGAGGTCAGGGAACATGCAGTGGCAATATAGGATAGGTTTCTGAAAAACAGTGCAGGGTGGTACGCATTGTATGGGTGTGTGTTACAATACATTCACTAGTAGGAGTGAGAAAAACATCTCGCGGTGGTGCGCATTGTATGGGTGTGTGTTACATTACATTCACTATTAGGAGTGAGAAAAACATCACGGGGTGGTGTGAATCGGAGGGTCTGAATTAGTATAGGCAGTGCGTGGCAATGTAGGATGGAGAAAAGCACCGCTGTGTGGTCAGCATGGGGAGGTCAGGGAACATGCAGTGGCAATGTAGGATAGTTTTCTGAAAAATATCGCGGGGTGGTGCGCATTGTATGGGTGTGTGTTACATTACATTCACTAGTAGGAGTGAGAAAAACATCACGGGGTGGTGTGATTCGGAGGGTCTGAATTAGGATAGGCAGTGAGTGGCAATGTAGGATGCAGAAAAGCACCGCGGGGTGGTCAGCATGGGGACTTCAGGGAACATGCAGTGGCAATGTAGGATAGGTTTCTGAAATACATCGCGGGGTGGTGCACAATGTATGGGTGTGTGTTACATAACATTCACTAGTAGGAGTGAGAAAAACATCACGGGGTGGTGTCAATCGGAGGGTCTGATTTAGGATAGGCAGTGAGTGGCAATGTCGGATGGAGAAAAGCACCGCGGGGTGGACAGCATGGGGAGGTCAGGGAACATGCAGTGGCAATGTAGGATAGGTTTCTGAAAAATATCGCGGGGTGGTGCGAATTGTATGGGAGTGTGTTACATTACATTCACAAGTAAGAGTGAGAAAAACATCACGGGGTGGTGCGCATTGTATGGGTGTGTGTTACATTACATTCACTAGTAGGAGTGAGAAAACCATCACGGGGTGGTGTGAATCGGAGGGTCTGAATTAGGATAGGCAGTGAGTGGCTATGTAGGATGGAGAAAAGCACCGCGGGGTGGTCAGCATGGGGACGTCAGGGAATATGCAGTGGCAATGTAAGATAGGTTTCTGAAAAACATCGCGGGGTGGTGCACATTGTATGGGTGTGTGTTACATAACATTCACTAGTAGGAGTGAGAAAAACATCACGGGGTGGTGTCAATCGGAGTGTCTGATTTAGGATAGGCAGTGAATGGCAATGTCGGATGGAGAAAAGCACCGCGGGATGGTCAGCATGGGGAGGTCCGGTAACATGCAGTGGCAATGTAGGATAGGTTTCTGAAAAACATCGCGGGGTGGTGCGCATTGTATGGGTGTGTGTTACATTACATTCACTATTAGGAGTGAGAAAAACATCACGGGGTGGTGTGAATCGGAGGGTCTGAATTAGTATAGGCAGTGAGTGGCAATGTAGGATGGAGAAAAGCACCGCTGTGTGGTCAGCATGGGGAGGTCAGGGAACATGCAGTGGCAATGTAGGATAGGTTTCTGAAAAATATCGCGGGGTGGTGCGCATTGTATGGGTGTGTGTTACATTACATTCACTAGTAGGAGTGAGAAAAACATCACGGGGTGGTGCGCATTGTATGGCTGTGTGTTACATTACATTCACTAGTAGGAGTGAGAAAAACATCACGGGGTGGTGTGAATCGGAGGGTCTGAATTAGGATAGGCAGTGAGTGGCAATGTAGGATGGAGAAAAGCACCGTGGGGTGGTCAGCATGGGGACCTCAGGGAATATGCAGTGGCAATGTAGGATAGGTTTCTGAAAAACATCGCGGGGTGGTGCACATTGTATGGGTGTGTGTTACATAACATTCACTAGTAGGAGTGAGAAAACCATCACGGGGTGGTGTGAAATGGAGGGTCTGATTTAGGATAGGCAGTGAGTGGCAATGTCGGATGGAGATAAGCACCGCGTGGTGGTCAGCATGGGGAGGTCAGGGAACATGCATTGGCAATGTAGGATAGGTTTCTGAAAAACATCGCGGGGTGGTGCGCATTGTATGGGTGTGTGTTACATTACATTCACTAGTAGGAGTGAGAAAAACATCACGGGGTGGTGCGCATTGTATGGGTGTGTGTTACATTACATTCACTAGTAGGAGTGAGAAAAACATCACGGGGTGGTGTGAATCGCAGGGTCTGAATTAGGATAGGCAGTGAGTGGCAATGTAGGATGGAGAAAAGCACCGTGGGGTGGTCAACATGGGGAGGTCAGGGAACATGCAATGGCCATGTAGGATAGGTTTCTGAAAAACATCGCGGGGTGGTGCGCATTGTATGGTTGTGTGTTACATTACATTCACTAGTAGGAGTGAGAAAAACATCACGGGGTGGTGCGCATTGTATGTGTCTGTGTTACATTACATTCACTAGTAGGAGTGAGAAAAACATCACGGGGTGGTGCGAATCGCAGGGTCTGAATTAGGATAGGCAGTGAGTGGCAAAGTAGCATGGAGAAAAGCACCGCGGGCTGGTCAGAATGGGGAGGTCATGGAACATGCAGTGGCAATGTAGGAGAGGTTTCTGAAAAACATCGCGGGGTGGTGCGCATTGTATTGGTGTGTGTTACATTACATTCACTAGTAGGAGTGAGAAAAACATCACGGGGTGGTGCGCATTGTATGGGTGTGTGTTACATTACATTCACTAGTAGGATTGAGAAAAACATCACACGGTGGTGCGCATTGTATGGGTGTGTGTTACATTACATTCACTAGTGGGAGTGAGAAAAACATCATGCGGTGGTGTTAATCGGAGGGTCTGAATTAGTATAGGCAGTGAGTGGTAATGTAGGATGGAGAAAAGCACAGCGGTGTGGTCAGCATGGGAAGGTCAGGGAACATTCAGGGGCAATGTAGGATAGGTTTCTGAAAAATATCGCGGGGCGGTGCGCATTGTATGGGTGTGTGTTCATTACATTCACTAGTAGGAGTGAGAAAAACATCACGGGGTGGTGTGAATCGGAGGGTCTGAATTAGGATAGGCAATAAGTGGCAATGTAGGATGGAGAAAAGCACCGCGGGGTGGTCAGCATGGGGAGGTCAGGGAACATGCAGTGGCAATGAACGATAGTTTTCTGAAAAACATCGCGGGGTGGTGCGCATTGTATGGGTGTGTGGTACATTACATTCACTAGTAGGAGTGAGAAAAACATCACGGGGTTGTGTGAATCGGAGGGTCTGAATTAGGATAGGCAGTGAGTGGCAATGAAGGATGGAGAAAAGCACCGCGGGGTGGTCAGCATGGGGACGTCAGGGAATATGCAGTGGCAATGTAGGATAGGTTTCTGAAAAACATCGCGGGGTGGTGCACATTCTATGGGTGTGCGTTACATAACATTCACTAGTAGGAGTGAGAAAAACATCACGGGGTGGTGTGAATCGGAGGGTCTGATTTAGGATAGGCAGTGAGTGGCAATGTCGGATGGAGAAAAGCACCGCGGTGTCGTCAGCATAGGGAGGTCAGGGAACATGCAGTGGCAATGTAGGATAGGTTTCTGAAAAACATCGCGGGGTGGTGCGCATTTTATGGGTGTGTTTTACATTCCATTCACTAGTAGGAGTGAGAAAAATATCACGGGGTGGTGCGCATTGTATGGGTGTGTTTTACATTACATTCACTAGTAGGAGTGAGAAAAACATCACGGGGTGGTGTGAATCACAGGGTCTGAATTAGGATAGGCAGTGAGTGGCAATGTCGGATGGAGAAAAGCACCGCGGGGTGGTCAGCATGGGGAGGACCGGGAACATGCAGTGGCAATGTAGGATAGGTTTCTGAAAAACATCGCGGGGTGGTGCGCATTGTATGGGTGTGTGTTACATTACATTCACTAGTAGGAGTGAGAAAAACATCACTGGGTAGTGCGCATTTTATGATTGTGTGTTACATTACATTCACTAGTAGGAGTGAGAAAAACATCACGGGGTGGTGTGAATCGCAGGGCCTGAATTAGTATAGGCAGTGAGTGGCAATGTAGGATGGAAAAAAGCACCGCGGTGTGGTCAGCATGGGGAGGTCAGGGAATATGCAATGGCAATGTAGGATAGTTTTCTGAAAAACATCGCGTTGTGGTGCGCATTGTATGGTTGTGTGTTACATTACATTCACTAGTAGGAGTGAGAAAAACATCACGGGGTGGTGTGAATTGGAGGGTTTGAATTAGGATAGGCAGGGAGTGGCAATGAAGGATGGAGAAAAGCACCGCGGGTCCGTCAGCATGGGGAGGTCAGGGAACATGCAGTGGCAAAGTAGGATAGGTTTCTGAAAAACATCGCGGGGTGGTGCGCATTGTATGGGTGTGTGTTACATTACATTCACTAGTAGGAGTGAGAAAAACATCACGGGGTGGTTTCAATCGGAGGGTCTGATTTAGGATAGGCAGTGAGTGGCAATGTCGGATGGAGAAAAGCACCGCGGGGTGGTAAGCATGGGGAGGTCAGGGAACATGCAGTGGCAATATAGGATAGGTTTCTGAAAAATATCGCGGGGTGGGGCGAATTGTATGGGTGTGTGTTACATTACATTCACTAGTAGGAGTGAGAAAAACATCGCGGGGTGGTGCACATTATATGGTTGTGTGTTACATTACATTCACTATTAGGAGTGAGAAAAACATCACTGGATGGTGCGCATTGTATGGGTGTGTGTTACATTACATTCACTTGTAGGAGTGAGAAAAACATCACGGGGTGGTGTGAATCGCAGGGCCTGAATTAGGATAGGCAGTGAGTGGCAATGTAGGATGGAGAAAAGCACCGCGGGCCGGTCAGAATGGGGAGGTCATGGAACATGCAGTGGCAATGTAGGTTAGGTTTCTGAAAAACATCGCGGGGTGGTGCGCATTGTATGGGTGTGTGTTACATTACATTCACTAGTAGGAGTGAGAAAAACATCACGGGGTGGTGCGCATTGTATGGGTGTGTGTTACATTACATTCACTAGTGGGAGTGAGAAAAACATCATGGGGTGGTGTTAATCGGAGGGTCTGAATTAGTATAGGCAGTGAGTGGTAATGTAGGATGGAGAAAAGCACAGCGGTGTGGTCAGCATGGGAAGGTCAGGGAACATGCAGGGGCAATGTAGGATAGGTTTCTGAAAAATATCGCGGGGCGGTGCGAATTGTATGGGTGTGTGTTACATTACATTCACTAGTAGGAGTGAGAAAAACATCACGGGGTGGTGTGAATCGGAGGGTTTGAATTAGGATAGGCAGTAAGTGGCAATGTAGGATGGAGAAAAGCACTGCGGGGTGGTCAGCATGGGGAGGTCAGGGAACATGCAGTGGCAATGAACGATAGTTTTCTGAAAAACATCACGGGGTGGTGCGCATTGTATGGGTGTGTGTTACATTACATTCACTAGTAGGAGTGAGAAAAACATCACGGGGTGGTGTGAATCGGATGTCTGAATTAGGACAGGCAGTGAGTGGCAATGTAGGATGGAGAAAAGCACCGCGGTGTGGTCAGCATGGGGAGGTCAGGGAACATGCAGTTGCAATGTAGGATAGGTTTCTGAAAAATATCGCGGGGTGGTGCGCATTGTATGGGTGTGTGTTACATTACATTCACTAGTAGGAATGAGAAAAACATCACGGGGTTGTGTGAATCGGAGGGTCTGAATTAGGATAGGCGGTGAGTGGCAATGAAGGATGGAGAAAAGCACCGCGGGGTGGTCAGCATGGGGACGTCAGGGAATATGAAGTGGCAATGTAGGATAGGTTTCTGAAAAACATCGCGGGGTGGTGCGCATTTTATGGGTGTGTTTTACATTACATTCACTAGTAGGAGTGAGAAAAATATCACGGGGTGGTGCGCATTGTATGGGTGTGTGTTACATTACATTCACTAGTAGGAGTGAGAAAAACATCACGGGGTGGTGTGAATCGCAGGGTCTGAATTAGGATAGGCAGTGAGTGGCAATGTAGGATGGAGAAAAGCACCGCGGGGTGGTCAGCATGGGGAGGTCCGGGAACATGCAGTGGCAATGTAGGATAGGTTTCTGAAAAACATCGCGGGGTGGTGCGCTTTGTATGGGTGTGTGTTACATTACATTCACTAGTAGGATTGAGAAAAACATCACTGGGTAGTGCGCATTTTATGGGTGTGTGTTACATTACATTCACTAGTAGGAGTGAGAAAAACATCACGGGGTGGTGTGAATCGCAGGGCCTGAATTAGTATAGGCAGTGAGTGGCAATGTAGGATGGAAAAAAGCACCGCGGTGTGGTCAGCATGGGGAGGTCAGGGAATATGCAATGGCAATGTAGGATAGTTTTCTGAAAAACATCGCGGGGTGGTGCGCATTGTATGGTTGTGTGTTACATTACATTCACTAGTAGGAGTGAGAAAAACATCACGGGGTGGTGTGAATTGGAGGGTTTGAATTAGGATAGGCAGGGAGTGGCAATGAAGGATGGAGAAAAGCACCGCGGGTCCGTCAGCATGGGGAGGTCAGGGAACATGCAGTGGCAAAGTAGGATAGGTATCTGAAAAACATCGCGGTGTGGTGCGCATTGTATGGGAGTGTGTTACATTACATTCACTAGTAGGAGTGAGAAAAACATCACGGTGTGGTGTGAATTGGAGGGTTTGAATTAGGATAGGCAGTGAGTGGCAATGTAGGATGCAGAAAAGCACCACGGGGTTTTCAGCATGGGGACGTCAGGGAACATGCAGTGGCAATGTAGGATAGGTTTCTGAAAAACATCGCGGGGTGGTGCACATTGCATGGGTGTGTGTTACATAACATTCACTAGTAGGAGTGAGAAAAATATCACGGGGTGGTGTCAATTGGAGGGTCTGATTTAGGATAGGCAGTGAGTGGCAATGTAGGATGGAGAAAAGCACCGCGGGGTGGTCAGCATGGGGAGGTCAGGGAACATGCAGTAGCAATGTAGGATAGGTTTCTGAAAAACAGCGCGGGGTGGTGCGCATTGTATGGGTGTGTGTTACATTACATTCACTAGTAGGAGTGAGAAAAACATCACGGGGTGGTGTGAATTGGAGGGTCTGAATTAGGATAGGCAGTGAGTGGCAATGTATGATGGAGAAAAGCACCGCTGTGTGGTCAGCATGGGGAGGTCAGGGAACATGCAGTGGCAATGTAGGATAGTTTTCTAAAAAATATCGCGGGGTGGTGCGCATTGTATGGGTGTGTGTTACATTACATTCACTAGTAGGAGTGAGAAAAACATCACGGGGTGGTGTGATTCGGAGGGTCTGAATTAGGATAGGCAGTGAGTGGCAATGTAGGATGCAGAAAAGCACCGCGGGGTG